>NC_069659.1:250162500-252562500 GCF_027244095.1 Hemicordylus capensis | reverse complement strand
AACACTACATGCTGATCCTTCAGTGCAAGAGATGAATCCATCACTAAGTTAATTCGCATAGTAACCTCCCTCCAGAAGCCTTGCACTATGGGACAGTCCCAGAATAGGTGTGTTAAATTGGCAGGCGGATTACTGCATCTCCAACAGTTACTATTGGAGGATATTTTTAATCGCTTAAGATGTAGAGGGGTCCAATAGGCCCTGAAAATAATCTTCTGTTGGATTCGGTGCAATTTAAGATCCACTGAGGTGCATTTAACACTACCTAGAATATCTTGCCATTGCGCTGGTGACACTTTATCTGTAAGTTCCAGGTTCCATTTGTCCCTAAGTAAATCTAATCCAGGGTCCATGTCTCTATGCACACAGGCATATAGGTAAATATTTAGTTTTGGGAGAGAGGACATTTTAATGGCATGCACTAATATAACTGGAGTTGCTGGGGCCACCAGGGTGTCCGGACCGAATTGGGCAAATATACTATGTTTCAGTTGCATATACTGCCAGGCATTTGCCGGTGGTAAATGGAACTCCTCTTGCAAGAGTGCAAAGGGTTTGTAGATATGATCTTCACTTATTAGCCATGATAACCGGTTGATTCCTTTTTCTACCCAATGTTTCCATAAAATTGGCTGTTTACCTATCAATACATGCGGGTTTCCTTACAGTGTCATATTCATGTGGGCATAGGGATCAAAGTGTAATTGTCATGCCAGTTCCTTCAGGCGTGTCGAGCTGCTAGTATTGTAGGGGATTGGTAATGGGGTTGTTTAAGCTGGTATCTGGAGCACAGTGCTTCCCAGCCCTCTAAGCGTTTCAGTTCCGCTAGCTCCTCTTGAGCCCATTCTGGCTTTTCCCCTTCCATACTGGTGCCTCTTCTAATTTGGACAGCAATCAGCCGTTAGCTGCACTTCACCAACTGCTTTTCAAAGCTCCAAAACTGTCCCTGAGTTTCTGGGGGTAGGGCATGCACAAGAATGTCTAAATTGACACTTCTGTCCTGACAAGAATCGTGAGAAGCAGAACCTGAAAATTTAGATGTGATGTAATGTGGGGTGATTTTAACTCCTGCCCCAATGAACTTTTCATTCCCTGGCCCCAATCCCAATATTATATTGCCAACACCAACACCTGAGCAATTAGAATATTCCTGAACACTCTATGACATTACATTACCTCTGCCACATGTTTGGAGTGGCGGTGGTAGTGGTAAGAAGCTCACAAATGAGAGGCTTAATGTTATGTTCAGCATCTGTTAGAATGGAGCAATTTGAGTCTTAGGAATTACATCTACTTTTCCAAATGGTGATTGAATGCAGTTTCGCTGCACTTAGGTGGGTGGGGGGACGGTTTCATATGAGGAAACCATTCACAGTGATATCAGGACAACAATGGAAGGTGTTGTTCGTACAGGAAATGCCATTTTTCAGCTTTGCTCTTGACGATGTGCAGTTACTGTGCATTATATGCATCTTCAGAAAGTAGCACTTTGGTGCAGTGCTCAAAACAGCTTAACTTTAGACACTTCCTGCCACAGGAAAGCCACAGGGGAAAGCTCCAGGGGAAAGTCAGGGCAAGAATTGTCAGTCTCTTTCATCCTTCCCAAATATAGCATTACTGGCTTTTCAAAACCTAAGTGCAAGAACTATCATCATCTGAGAAACTAGTTTAAATTCAGATTTGGGTGGTTTGAGGGTTATAGGAGGACCATGCAATATTGTACGCTTTACTAAGGATGCTTCATCATCCTGTATCCCCTTAGACAGTTTTATTTAGAATGTCTATTCTACCTTTCCATGAAATACTCAAGACAGCGTCACTCCTGAAATATTTACCCTTTGAGAAAGATTAACCTTTCAAAGTTTTTCAAAATGGGAAAACATATGTTGCAAATTTTGGGTCCAGGAGAAGTTCATGATCATACATATTCTTATTTTATTTTTTTAAAGAAAAACAATCAGATGACACCCCCCGCCCCCCCAAAAACCCACCGTTCAGTAGCCTGATAGGTAAGGAGGAAATAAGAGGTAATACAATGTTTAAAAAATTAAGACTTGAAAATTTGACATTTTGTCTAATTATTCAGATTATAAATATGGTATCTGATCTCAAAACTCAGATTTTGAATTGAAACTTTAAGGCTGCTTTAAATCGCTCCATGTGGCAACTGCCTTCACATGTTGCTGGGTATTTGTGTGCAGCACTTTAGCACGTAGATTGCGTCATTTTCTCTGTATGGTGGGTGGGTAGATGGGCGTATTTGTCATGGCATGAAGAAAATTAGGCAGCTCACTTAGTGGACTGCTATGGAGAAGCAGTTCATAATGTCATGTGAAGCAATTTCAAAATGGCCCCCAGTTGCTCCTTAGTATAGAAACAGAGCCTTGTAAAGCATAATGTATACATTTGACTCCTGTTAGCCATAGGCTATGTTAAAAATGTTTAAAACAGCTTGCTTATGTGGTGGTCCGCACCACAAATGCTTTCTATGCATAAGGGGAAAGGTTAGGAATTGCTGTCTTAGAGACATAAGCCTGATGCAGGCATTATGCTTTACATTCGTGCAAGAGTCAGAGTACATGGGTGTGTGTGTGTGTGTGTGTGTGTGTGTGTGTGTGACTGTACGTATGCTCATTTTAAATGTCAGCCTGGCTACATGCCCCCTCAAATGCAGAGTACAGACCCAAAGTGTACAACTGTATGCATATTGAATAGAATGTGTAAATAACAGGACCAGGACTGCCTGCATGACGCAGCTCAACATGTCAGCCACTGTCTTCGGTGGGGCTTATTCCCAGGTAAGTGTGCATAGGACCTTGCAGCCTTAGTGTATGAGCTGGGACCTCCATGCAAATGCCTGCTCATGGGCCATAACTGCATGATTTCTCTCCCTCAAAAAGCTACGTGGTGGAGGGTAGGGATGTGCACGGTCCGGCCCAGTCTGGACCGGCACCGACGGGGGGCCCTTTCTTTTAGGGCGGGAGGGCTTGCTTACCCCTCCCGCCTCTTCGGCCCCCTCCAGCGCCCGTATTTAACTTAAAAGCGGGGCGCTGGAAACCAGCCGCCCCCGCCGCCGCTACCGCCGCCCCCCCGAGCAGATTAACAATTAAGGGTGCCCCTGCCGTCGCCCGCCCGCCAGCCAGCCAGCCCTCCCTCCCAGCTGCCCGCCCGCCCGAGTGTGTCCTTACCCAATGCTTGAAGTAAACGAGAGGAGCTACCGAACGGAGCTCCTCTCGTTAGCAAGGCCTCCAGAAGACTGAAGGCGCTTTGCGCGCGCGCACATGCGCGCGCCACAAAGGACACCGGAGGCCCGGTCTACCCGGCCTTTTCCCAGCGGGTAGACCGGGCCTCCGGTGTCCTTTGTGGCGCACGCATGTGTGTGCACGCAAAGCACCTTCAGTCTTCTGGAGGCCTTGCTAACGAGAGGAGCTCCGTTCGGTAGCTCCTCTCGTTTACTTCAAGCATTGGGTAAGGACACACTCGGGCGGGCGGGCAGCTGGGAGGGAGGGCTGGCTGGCTGGCTGGCGGGCGGGCGACGGCAGGGGCACCCTTAATTGTTAATCTGCTCGGGGGGGGGGGCGGTAGCGGCAGCGGGGGCGGCTGGTTTCCAGCGCCCCGCTTTTAAGTTAAATATGGGCGCTGGAGGGGGCCGAAGAGGTGGGAGGGGTAAGCAAGCCCTCCCGCCCTTAAAGTCATACCCCCCACCCGGACCCGAACCACCAAGAGCCGAACCGGTCCGGCAGTTCGGCCATTCCTTAGAATGGCCGCCGGACCGGTTCGGACTCACCACTAGTGGAGGGGGCTGGGCATGCCACTCCAGCACTTTAGAAAGGCCTCCCCCTAGTATCTAAGCATGCTTAAAGAGACCATCATTGCTAGTATTGCTTTATATCAGGCATGCACAACTTCTGCACCAAGCTGAATGCAGACCAGCTGCTAGATGTTTGACAATCCTCCTCCTTGTGTGAGCTGCTGAACCTTGGCTGAGAATTCAGATGACACGCAGGTGTTCAGGTGCTGAAAATCAGACTGGCTTATTAACTGGGCTCCACACAGTTCCACAGCTCGAGCCTCTTGATGTAGATCTACAGCAGGGTTATTCCTAAGCTAAGAAAAAAGAAGAAGAGGGCTTTAGAGCCCCTGGTGGTGCAGTGGTAAAACTGCCGTCCTGTAACCAGAAGGTTACAAGTTCGATCCTGACCAGGGGCTCAAGGTTGACTCAGCCTTCCATCCTTCCAAGGTCGGTAAAATGAGTACCCAGAATGTTGGGGGCAATATGCTACATCATTGTAAACCGCTTAGAGAGCTCCGGCTATAGAGCGGTATATAAATGTAAGTGCTATTGCTATTGCTATTGCTATGTAAGGCTGGATGTAAGGGAGCAGTCCCCAGTTAATTCACAGTATACAGCTGTTCCAGGCAGTGAAAACAGGAGTATATCAAGCCCCTGTTGGGCTACATTCCACTCAGTGGATCATGGGTTGCTCAGGCCTGCCATTATATACACCAAGGCTAAGAACCAAGGTTAAAAACTGGTGGTGAGCCTTTCCTCAAATTAAGCCCTGCTGACTGACAGGCTTCTAGCTGAGCTGCCCTCAACAGGATGAAAAAAGCCAGGTAGCAAAAGGATATTAATGGCAGGCCCTCTTCAAAACTATGTTTTTGCCAAGTAGCCGATCTATATTCTTTACCCCATGCCTCTTTGGCTTGTAGTTACTAATCCATCACTGGGTTTTCAGAATTAGCAAGTCGCAATTATGCATGCTTTCCTGTCGAGTGTAAAAGCGAATTCTTAACCTTTTAACATGTGAGTAGAGTCCTTCCATTAGAAACGGAGCTTTACAAGTATTTAGTTATTCCACTCAATGGCTAGAGTATGCGAGTACCAGAAAATGGACATGGGGAATGAATTTTCCTGTGTTTTACACATTTTCCCACATTAAAGAAGGTAGAAGAATCCCAGCCAAGAGAATCTAGACTGGAGTGAGAAATCTCCCCAGCATTTTAAGCATTTAAGTGATTTTCATGTCTACATTTTAATTCAAAACCCTCAGAGTTCAAATACTTCTTATCAGAGATTTCTAATGACTGAGCTTTTCCTGCAGGAAAATTGTGGGAAAAGGAACAATAGCACCACCCAGTGACTGGTTGTTTTTTTAAAACGTACCAGCTAGAGTTTGCATTATTATCTGTAGAATTTTGTTTCATCAAAAGCCACCTAACTAGTTTACCTGAGGCAAGTGAGAATCTGGTCCAGGCAGCAAGGCAGGAAAGGTTTTTGTAGTTGGAAGACAGTTGATGCCCTGCTTTAGGCCATTGAATTTAGGACTATGAAGGCTTGGACTAGCCCACAGGACAACAGGGCATATTCCCGGTGCATCCCAACTAGGCCTACATGCCTTGCTGCTAGCTACAAACAGGAAGAGGAGAGGGAGAAGAAGGAAGTCTCTATCTCCAGGTGAGAGAATGAAACCTGAGACTATCAGCCTAACAAAGGAGGATCAGAGCAGAGAAAGCATGGTCAGTAGGGGAATGCCCTTACTGGCTGTCTCTACCCCAATGCCCCTAGTGGCCAATAGGGCTGCTGGTGCGAAGAGTCAATGCCATGCAGGAACTGCATCTCCAACAAATAATACTGATCTACCTTAGGTGGTGGTTGTAAGGATTTCAAGAAAATCAGTGTGAAGCCCTAAGTTTGTATATTTTGAACAAACTAAAAAATATGCTAAGTATATTTTCATTATTACAGTATTCCTGAGGTTTGTCCAATATAAAGAAAACAGCACCAATAGGAATCCTCAAAGACTGAAATAATATCTTTAAACCTGAGCAAAGTTGAATGATCCAGAACAAGTTTTGAAACACTGCTTTTGTGGTGAACACTTCCTGAACAAAAAGCAAGTGAACACTTGCTCAGGGGTGGAGCCCATCATCAAGTGGTAGGGTTCAAAGAACCCGGGCCACCAATTAAAAGGGTTGCACAAGCCCTCCTTGCAGGTGACATCACGTGCAAAAGGGCTTGGCCTGGTTGTTGGAGGCCCTGCCCAAGCTGGAGTGCATTTCCAGCCAGTGTTTGCTTGCTGGGTGCATTTATTTCCCTTTCTCTCCCTCACAGGAAGGAGAGGAAGGGAAATGAATGCAGCCAGTTAGCAAACGCTGGCTGGAAATGAGCTCTGGAGAACTCACACGGGCTCTCTGGAGCACAGGCCATGCCCCTTTTGCATGTGATGTCACTCACACATGGGCGTGGTCTGAGTTAGGCTGAACACAGCTCACCATTCCCCTGTCTCTGCCAATGCACTTGTTGAACAGAATGGCCACAAAAATGGATCTGCCTCGCCAACATGTATCAAAAACTACAACTGAAAATTGTGACTGTTTTTATGAAATGTTGTGACTTCAACAGCTATGCGACAAACAGAAATTAACAAATTTAATATTCCATATCATAACATCTCCAGGTCAGGAAAACATCCCTAGTTGATGTCTGCCTGCTGTTTTGTAATTATCAAAGGACCAAAGGGAAAGGACATTTCTCTAAAAAGATAGAAACTCTTTGTTAGACTGCTAATAGTGCTAAAAACCACTTGGTTGATGCAGTGATGCTATTCCACTATCATGGAATCGATATCACTAAAAGCCAAATAACTAAAATCAAAACTAAGCAAGGAGAAATGATGGACTTGAAGGTTTTCCAAAGGGTGGTTTGGTTTGAGCGTATCTGAGTTTCAGATCAGAGAATCATAGCATGTTAGAGTTGGAAGGGACCTTGGAGACCCTCTAGTCCAGCCTCCTATTCACTGCAGGAAACTGCTGCAGCACCTCGGATGGCTGCTCAGCCTCCATCTGAAAACCTCCAGTGAAGGAGAGCTTACCACTGCCCAAGGCAGACTGTTCCACTGTTGAATAGTTCATACCGTTAGCAGTGGCAGCTGGTGCAGGTGCCGTGGGGGAGGGGGCAGGAGGCACCTTTAACTGTAAATTAGTAGGTGTTTGCCTCTCCTCCTGTTGCACCTGAAAGTGATTCAGAGCAGCAGCATGCCGCCCAGCACCTGCTGCAGCAGAGAATCCGCTCCGCTACTCAGCAGGCAGAGGCCATTTGTGTGGCCAGCAAATGGCCTCCAGGCCAGCTGAGTGGCAGAGCTGATCCTCCACTGCTGGGCACAAGGGGTGTGCACGGAACCGGCTGGTCCAGTCCAAGTCTGAAATGGACCCAGGCTGGGCCAGTTTGGTCCAGCACCCCCTCAAACCCTCCCCCCCAATTCAGTTCGGTCCGGGAGTGGGTGGGTGGGTTTCATGAGCTTTTCTTCTTCTTCAAAGGCCATGCCGAGGCCCATTGTGCAGGTGCGGCACCCTTCAAAATGGCCACCGTGCTGGGGGGGGGAGGCTGAAAACCGGCTGAAGAAGGACGAAGGGAGGCTGGCGGGGGAGGGGGGAACTCCACGGACCCCCCTGCCACTGCCTCAGACAACTCCCCAGGAGGGGGTAAGTTTAAAAAAAATGGGGGGACTCACAAACTCCCAGGGGGTTCCACTAAAACACTTAGGTTCCTTTCACGTGGAATGCTTCCAAGCCAGGTCTCCCTCACCTTGAACTTGTGGATTTTATTTTATTTTATTTTATTTTAAACCTAAATTCAGGACTTTACATTTGTCTCTATTAAATTTCATCTTGTTGGTTTTGGCCCAATAGTCAAGCCTGTCAAGATCTTAATATTAACTTTCTACAAGCATGCAAGTGAGGACTCATTTCAGCAAAAAAGGGAAGGGGGAGCAAACTCACCAGCATTTGTCCCAACTCCTTTCAGTTGGCATCTACCATTTTGTTTCCCCCCAGAATGCTCTAGTAGCTTTATTATAGGGCATTCTGGAAAAAATCAAAATGGCAGCCATCAGCCAAGAAAGGCCAAGAGATGTGCTGGTAAGCCCTCCATCTCAAAAAATAACTCCTACATACCCTCCAAAAATGCACAAACAGAGAGGCAAACAGGCGTGTGTGTGCCTTGAGTCCCACCACACAACCCACTCACCCCCCATTTGACTGAAAGTTCTCAGCAGAGAGTTTTTGGGCTAACTCTAGAATGCCATTTTACAGTGTTAACTGTCAGATCCACTGGTCCACCTAAACCAGTACTGTCTGCCATGGCTGGTTATGGATATAGCAGAGGTCTTTCCCAGCTCTGCTACATCAGATCCTTTCAACTGGAGATGTCCGAAAGCAAATTTGGAGCTCTCTGCATGCCAGACATGTGCCCTACCACTGAGTAAATGGACTTTCCTCAGAGGCTATAGCTGGAAGGTGAGGAAAAAATATTGAGCTTGGATACCAGCAAGATAAATGAACAAGTAAAACAGAATTCATTTATTTTGAGGGAAGGTCATTGGAAAGGCTGTATCTATTTATTAATTATTCTTGCCGGTTAATCTAATCCATGTAATGAAGGGGAAGAGTGTGCATATTAGTGATTTGTGTCAATGTGATACGGGATTTTGCCAAATATCTTTGTGAAGCAAGGATGTATGCCTATGTCTCTCATATAATTACTCATAACTTTCCATTTAGAAGTTAGGTATGATAACTGGGTGTTTTGGTTTTACTACTGAACCTTTCTTTAAGATCAGGCCTGATAAACAGAAATTAAGTAGGCGAAACTGTTTTCATGGCAGTATTTAGCCTGCATAACCCTATTGTATCATTGCCCGGGTAAGGCAAGGCTAACCCAGGTAAGGCGGGTCGCGCAAAGTGTCAGGATCGCTCTCAATCCCAGCACGCCTACCCTGGTTAGCCCTGCTTTTCTGTTCAGACAGAAAGAGAGGTAGGAGGACAAGCAAGCACCTCTTACCTCACTCCCTGGCCATGTGGGTGCTTGGGCTGCCTGCAGCCATCTTTACAATAGAGGTTAGGTGAAGGAGCAGCCTGGCAGTACGGGTATTGCCACCAGTTGCCACCCTGGCTACTCAGGAATGGGCCTTCTTTGTTGCCACCCTGAGGCGTTGGAATGCTCTCCCTGCTGAAATACAAGCTGCCAGCTTTTTAAAAGACTCTTAAGAAACATTTATTCACCCAGGCTTTAAATCTAGAATTGTGGTTTTAACCTATGTTAATGTTTTGATTTCTGTTTAAATGTGTTTTATGTTTGTGGTAAACCACCCAGAGATGTGAGTTTGGGGCAATGTACAAATATAATAAGTAAGTAAAATAAAACGTAGGGTGGGGGCAAAATCACGGTAGCAATCTTCCCTACTTACCACTATCTGCACATCAGTCATAGACCTATACTATATAAGCCTAGGCACATCTCTGCTGTTCCCAATGGTGTGGAAAGATGCATGTGTATGTGCACCTGCATGCACACTGCAGATGGGCCTCGGTACACTTGTATGGCACATGCTGTCGCCCTTCCTTGCTGTCATGGACATATCTAGGGTGGGGCGGGCAGGGCACGTGCTCCAGGCACCACTTGAAGGGGGGCACCATTTTTAAAAATTATTTTTTTAAAAAATGGCCGCCATGAACAAAATGGCCTCTGCATATCCTTTAATTATTTTCAGAGTATCTGGGAAAGGCAAATTCTCCATTTATTTTTAAAACTTATGTAATAGTGATGCAACAATGCATAGTAGAGAATTAGACAGGCACTTCTGTTTAGTTTTCCAAGTACACCTCCACATAGTAGTTGGGTATTTCATGAGCCACAGCATACTGGAATTTGTAGTTTTCCAGCACTTTTTGGTCTGGCTACATCCACTGCTAAATAGTTTTTGAAATATTAAAAGAGTAACAAGCTTGACTTGTATTTTTCAGCTGTTATTATGGTAAAGTTATCTGAAAGATGGGTGTCAGATGTTTGGACAGGGGGTGCAATTTCAGTGCTTGCCCTAGGCACTATTTTCCCTAGATACGCCTCTGCTGAAAAGAAACTTGTATGGTCTGTTTGCTGATCTTAATTATAAGGTTTCATACAAGACACCAGAGTGCCAACAGTAGTATCATTAGTGTATTGAAGTCTAATGCATTCCATGTTAAGTTTACAGTAAGAGGTGCCATCAGTGGTCTGGAAAGCAGACACATGCCTCGTGGTCTCAGAGCCATTCAGATTAGAGTCAATAAAGGTAAAGGTAAAGTATGCCGACAAGTCAATTCTGACTCCTGGCGCCCACAGAGCCCTGTGGTTTTCTTTTGGCAGAGTACATAGCAGGCTTAAATTGTATGAATTCATGAACCTCTAGCACATGCATATTCCAGCCAGCAGGTGGCGCCATTATCCTCATCAATAACTACTGTGTTGCTTCCTCACTGTATCGTGCTTCTTGAGATTAATTTAAAGTATAAGAAACTTTGTCCCACAGAGAAAATGACTGGAAGTGATTTAAAACACACATTTATATTTACTGTTAATTTACTAGGGTTCTTTGTTTCTTTTCTTTTTTTAAAAGCTGTTCAAAATTCTGGTCCTTCCATGTATTTTATTTACTTTGCATCATGATGATGATGATGATGATTCTTTCCCCACTCCTTACTGCAACCATAACAGTAATGGTATACATTTGCAGAAATTTTAAACAGTCATCTAGTCCTTTGGTCTGAAGTTTGGTGTCCTCCCATTCTCTCCTTCCTTTTAGTTTCAGCCCCTTGACTCAAATTTGAGCATGGGTCTCAAAGTCAGAGTATACACATTTTATAGTAAACCATTTGTACATCATGTCAGGGCAATGAATAGATATCCCACAAATGGAAGTTTTCCTTTTATCACAATTGTATCACGCTCACATTCATCACATATTACTTGATATTATTAAATTTTGTGTTTAATGTGTGTGCTTAGAGGAGGGGTCAGGAGGGCACGTGCTCTGCATGCAGAAGGTCCCAGGTTCAGTCCTTGGCATCTCCAGGCAGGACTGGGAAAGAGCAGCATCGGAAATCTTCAGGAGCTGCTGCCAGTTAGTGTAGATCCGGGGGTTCCAACCTGCAGTATTCCAGATGTTGCTGAACTACAACTCCCATCATCCCCAGTCACAATACAGCATAGCTGGAGGTGATGGGAATTGTAGTTCAGCAAATTCTGGGGTACAAACTGGTTGAGGGTGTAGACAATACTAAGCTAGATGGACCAACAGTCTGACTCCAATATGTCTTCATATGTTGTAAGTTAAAGTATAGCATAGCTATTGCTGAGTAGCCATTCCACACCCTCTCTTAGAGCAAGGGTGCACCCAAGGCACTGCAGTAACCTTAGGCAAGAAGGCAGGTTGCAGTATCTCCTCCATGATAGATATAGTTCTTCACAGCATGGAGGTGCAGTGAGCAGGAAAAAAAATCACTGGTTGAATGTCCATCTATTGAGCAGATATGAAAGGCACAAGAGTCTTGCCAAAATAAAAGGAGACAGTTGCTAAATCCGAATCTTAGATGTCAGCTTGCAACCTCTAAAGCAGGAGTTACTGCTGAAGGACTTCCTCTTATGCATGCCAACATCTGCTGAGATTTGTTTGTCAGATACATGTAACAGGGCCTTCTCTGTGGTTGCTCCAGGCTGTGGAACTCTGTCTCAGATGAGATCCACATGGCTCCCATAATCCTACTTTCTCAGAGGCAACCACAGAATGCTCTTTGCATTCAGGCCTTTGCCCAGTGAGTAGCCATCCTGGACTTCCTTTCAGTTGATGTTGTAGCTGTGTTTAGTTGTATTTTTAATGATTTTTTTAAAAAAAACTTAGTTTATTTCTAATTGGTTGTCCTAGGACCTCATCCTGGGGTCCCAGGACAAAGGGCGATACTGTATAGAAATGTAAATAAATACCTCCACCGGCAGATACATCAGTTCCCACATCATGCACTTCACAGGAAATGGAAAAAACAAAAGCCCTGTTCAGACAGGGGGTGGGGAGGGAAGCTGTATTCCTACAGCGCCCCAGCACATGCACGGAAGGCCTGCCCCCACCCCTGCCGGTGCTGATACACCAAGAAGCCATTTGAAGAGGCAAACACACTCTAAGCACGGTGGCCGTTGCCTTTGTGACTAGAAGGCTGGAGATTTGCCTCTTCTGACAAACGCGATGGCTATGAAGAGTGTGGGGTGGTGGCCTCCCAGCACACTGCGGGGGCAGGGGGAGGACTTTTCGACACACTTTGGGACGGCTTTTTAAAAATGCCTGAACAGGACTAAAGTATGAGTGATGCATGTTAGTGGCTGTGTGTAATTTCCAAAACTGTCCCTGGAGAAGCATTCTCAGGGCTTGTTTACCCCGTAACAGGGGTGTGGCTGGGATGCAGAAGATCTGGGCCCACAGCCTCCCCTCATGTTGCTAATTAAACCTTTTCATGGTGTCTACAGGAATTCAACACCCTCTTCCAGTTTTTGAAACCATTAATCACCAGTGCGGGCTTCCTTATTATCTCTGGCCTGTTTTGGCCAGGGTCCTATCTGAACTTTGGCCCACAGTACTTGCTTTAATTCCGGATTTTCCTTCCCTTTGCAATGAAGTTCTGACAGCGGCCTTGTCAGCATGTGAAAGGGGGGCACCCCTCAAACTGTTTGTTACTGTCGTGGTGACTTTGCCTTGGAGCAATGCTTGTAAACAAACTGGGGGGGGGAGTGTAATAGTACGGGGGGGGCTACCCATACTCTTCTACTGGGCTGCCACAACCACCTGCTCCTTTTAGCCCAATAGCCGGGTTGCTGTTGGGAACGAGGGCAGTCCACTGCCCCCGCCATTGAGCCAGTCCCCAACACAACCACCTTCCCCTCCCCTTTGCACACAGATGGAAGGGAAGGGGAAGGAAGAGGAAATGGGGGGAGCCACTGCTCTGCCCCTCCCACTTTCTATTACAAGCACACGTTGGAGTGGGGGGAAGGATGGAGGTTTAGCAGTGTAGGAGGCCGTGAGTGCCTATTGGGCTGGAATGTTTAAGGGCATGATCCACCAGGCTTGTAAGCAAGCACCATTGAAATGAATGGGAGTTTCAATTTTCTACCCCCTGCCCACTGAGCAAGGAGGTACCTTTGGTGATTCTCTTATATTTAGCACAGGGCTGCTCAACTTCGGCCCTCCTGCAGATGTTGACCTACAGCTCCCACGATCCCTGGTTATTGGCCACTGTGGCTGGGATTATGGGAACTGTAGTCCAAAAACAGCTGGGGGGGGGCCTAAGCTGAGCAGGCCTGATTTAGCAGGACAAAACAGCAGCTGTCGCTATCCAACCATAGCGCAGCATCTCTCCAGCAGTGGTGGCTGGTGTTTACTTTAGGTTTTGTTTCAGATTGTGAGCTCTTTAGGGACACGGTCCCATCTTTATTCATTCATTCATCTGCATAAACCACTCTGAAAACCTTTGTTGAAATGTGGTATATAAATATTTGTAGTAATAGTAGTAGTAGTAGAGATGCAAGGTAAGGGTTCTCAGCCTGAATGTTTCAGCAGGATCTGACCCGGGGTCAGATCCTGCTGGGATCCTGAAAATGCTCCTTTGGAGGCCCTGTATTTCCTCTTAAGTAACTGTGGCTTCTAGGACCTCTACCCCCAACTACATTTCTCAGAGTTATTGGAGCCCAAGGATGCCCCTATAATGGACTCCCATCCCAGACTTTAGACGGTCATGCAGATGTCTTGGGGTGCCTGCAGTCTCCCCATCAGGCAAGCAATAAGGTTGTGTAAAACTTTGCTGATTCGATTCAGAGGCTACCACTCAGCTCTGCTAAAATGGGAGCCTGGTTTTAATTAAAATTACATTTCAAAATTATGATTAAAAAAACCAACAAATCCTGCACCTTTCCTGCAGGGAGGAATCTTACAAGAAATTGGAGAAAACCTTCTAGGAGTTATGTTACAAAGTCAGGCTGCAGAACATGCTGCTTCCTTACCACCAGGTACTGGAGCAACAAGCTCTGAAGGGGCCTGTGTCCAAGAACTGAACAATGGGCCCAATTTCCCCATAGGGATGAATGGGAAACTCAAAAAGATTAATAACTCTGAGAATTATCAGCACTCTCTCCAAACTAGAACTCCCAGGAGAGGACTGGTATTTTTTATTTAAAAAAAACAAAAACTCTTATAAGTTTATAGTGCAGATTGGTGCTCACCAGCTGCATCTCTCCCCAGTGCTGAAGGATGACACTTTGCCCCCACCCCTGTAGGTGGCAATTATGACATCACCTGTAGTTTCTCTATTATGATGCACTCATTGTCTCCTTGGTGATGGCTAAAGCTCCCTCACCCAGCTTTAGTCAACAAGGTGTGGAGGATGCAGGAGAAGAAGCTTGGTTTTCTTCCTCCTGTCCGAAGAATAGATAGGATAACCATGGCAAAGCAGTTGCTCTCCTTTTAAATATACAAATGAGTGGTGAGGCTTCCAGGTAAGGTCCTGTTCTAGAACAGGAATTGGCAGTGGCTGGAGGAAGCTGAAAACTAAATGATCCAGCAGATTAGGCAAGTATTTCAGCATCTTTAAATGCCAAATATTTCTTTTCCTTTCTTTGTTTGGCTCTGTAAATAACCTTTGCCAAGGCTTAATTCTGCAGACAGTAGGTAAAAGATACTACATTGCCTGGAGAGGAATCTTCACCCTGGAAAGAAATAATCTTGAACAGAAAACTACAGACAAATGGACAACAGTAAGACACCCTTCATCTTGAGAGTCATCTGGAAAAGCAACCAAGCCAAAGTGGCTTCAATTCAACCTGGACAGTGTACAGTGTTTCAGTTCAAATTTGGGTTACATCAGTCTGCTTTAGTTTGGCCCCAGTGCAGCTTCAACCCCTGAGGTTTTGCACACCCTAGCTAGCAAGTCCTCATGCTATTAACATATTACAGATCCCATCTCTCTATGCCAGAAATGACTGAATCCCCCCTTACAGGAAATTCTCAGTGTGAGAAGATACCAGCTCATTGCCTGACAGATTGATCCTTTCTATGCACTTTTCTCCCATTTTTGTTAATATGATGCCCTCTTTTTTTCAAATCCCCATTCTTCACACCATCACCAAAGCTATCAGTAGTTTTGCCAGGTCAGCCATCTTGGCCTTGTGGGAACAAACTTGTTCCTTGAAAAACTGTGACCACATTATAATCTCATCTCTACCTCAGGTTTAAAGTCAGGATAGGGTTTGTGGAGCCAGATCTGAAAGAACATAGTGCATGCAGAATATTTTACATGTGAGTTTCCAATCACACAGAAAATCCTGGTCATTGTGTACCATATGTGCAACTAGTAAGAAATACTGAGTGCAAACACTATTTCTTTATTTGAAGTAATTTTCAACATAATATCAGTGACATAGATTTTCTTGGTGAATATTTGGGCTTCACTAAGAGAGCCATTTTTCTAAGAAAGGATAGATAGATAGATAGATAGATAGATAGATAGATAGATAGATAGATAGATAGATAGATAGATCAGGCAAGAAATGCAGTAAGGAATTAATACATACATCATGAAATACAGTCCCAGGATTTTAAAAAACAATAACAAAAAACTATCTTCATTCATTATCATTTTAGGAAGTACTCAAGACTTTTTTCTAAACCTGGTACTGATTTTCTTTAAGACCAAAACTGTGAAATCAGGAAAACGTCGACATCTGCTTTGATTAGCACCAAAGGATAAATTTCAAGTGCCTATTAACTGCAACAAAAATAGAAATCATCAAGCAAAAAAGGGAGAATTGTTAGGTAGCTGTTTCCGACTTGTTTATATTGTGTTGGTTCTTCTCCCTTGAAAGGCCTTCTGCTGATCCCCCCACCACCATCTATTTATTTATAACTGCTTCCAGAAGGAAAAATGTCTACTATGTTTAGAACAGAATTATGTGACACATTTTAGGAAACAGGCATGCTTCATATTCATGTGGTAATATTCAGAACTCTGCTTAGAAAGAATCAAATAGAATCTCTAGTCATTCTTCCAACTCAGAGTAATTATACTGCTTGGAACAGTCTGAAAGTATCATTTGCAAGTGATCAACCTTCAAAGGCAGGCATGCTATCTTATAGAAAATGTGTCCTCCATTTAAAATCCCAAGTCTGAGCATCTCTTTTTTTTCTTTTCTTTTTTTTTCTTTTTTCCCAAATTCAATTTTTATTAATTTTAACAGTCATTCATTGCAAATACTCACAAAAAGGTGGACTTCCCACACACATCTCTTCTTGAATCATCAGCTATAAAATTTACCCTTGCTATAATAATAATTCAAAACATAAATTCAAACCCTTACCAACATAGCTAATCTACCCGACCTGCAGTTTTTTTGCTAAATTTCAAACCCTGCTGTAAAGTCCATAGTAGGAAAGTAATTCTTTAGATACAACAAGAATGGTTTCCAGTCTTCTTTAAAACATTCCAAGTTTTGGTCTCTTATTAGTGCTGTAAGTTTTGCCATCTCCGCATATTCCAAAATTTTTATCAGCCAGTCTTCTTTTGAAGGCAGTTCATTACTCTTCTATTTCTGTGCATATATAATTCTGGCCGCCGTAGAAGCATACATAAAAAATGTTAAATTAGTTATAGAGATTACACCTTGTGTTATTCCCAGCAGGAAGGATTCTGGCTTCTTAGGAAATGTCATTTTAAATATTTTCTTTAATTTATTATAAATCATATCCCAATAGGCTTTAGCCTTCCCACAGGTCCACCACATATGAAAAAAGGTGCCTTCAGAATGTCCACACTTCCAACATTTGTTTGAAATGTTTTTATACATTAATGCCAATTTTTTTGGTGTCAGATACCATCTATACATCATTTTATAATAGTTTTCTTTTATAGCATAACATGCCCTGAATTTTATATCATTTTTCCATAACTTTTCCCAGGCTGCCATTTCTATATTACGCCCTACATCTTGAGCCCACCGAACATCTCTTTTTTCCCGTGTTTAAATTTTTATTGATTTTATCTTAACATTTACATCACATTAAACAAATATTGACTTCCCGCTCACACCTCCTCGTGAATCACCAACTATAGAATTAACCCTTGCTATAATAGTAATTCAAACCATATATCTTAAACCTTACAAAAGAAGTCTGAGCATCTCAAAACCACACCTAGGAACAAAGGAAGCTGCCATATACTGAGTCAGACAATTGGTCTATCTTGCTCACTCAGTATTGTCTACACACAGACTGGCAGCGGCTTCGCCAAGGTTGCAGGCAGGAAGCTCTCTCAGCCTTATCTTGGAGGTACCAGAGAGGGAACTTGAACCCTTCTGCTCTTCCCAGAACGACTCCATCCCCTTAGGCCCTTAGAGGAATATCTTACAGTGCTCACATGTGGTCTCCCATTCAAATGTAATCAGGAGGGACCCTAGGGGGACAAGTCATGCTTGCTACCACAAGACCAGCTCTCCTCTCTTAAAAGAAGCAAAAATCATGACTCACTACAGAGCTATAAAGCGTCAACTCCTGGCGACCAGAGCCCTGTGGTTTTCTTTGGTAGAATACAGGAGGGGTTTACCACTGCCTCCTCCCATGTAGTATGAGATGATGCCTTTCAACATCTTCCTATATTGCTGCTACACGATATAGGTGTTTCCCATAGTCTGGGAAACATACCAGCGGGGATTCAAACTGGCAACCTCTGGTTTGGCAGTCAAGCCTGTTCCCCATTGCACCATCTATAACGGGTATTTAATTTTTCATTGGGGAAATATGTACATTACAATTGCAAAGTTAAGTGAACTTGATATACAAATGTATTCTGAGATTTTAATTAAGCTTTCACAGAGGCAACAGCTGGAAATAGGTGGTAAGGTAACCACGTGCACTTTAGAAAATTATCATAATATGAATGCCCATTTGTTATTTCAGTAATGATGAAAGCCCTAATATCTTTCATCTTCCCAGAATATTGTGAAGTCAAGTTTGGCATTAGTTCATTTTGAAAACATTCAAGAAGATAAGCAATTTAATTCAACCAAGTAGCCAATGTGGTGTAGTGGTTAGAGTGCTGGACTAGGACCGGGGAGACCCAAGTTCAAATTCAAATTGACCCAAGTTCAAATTCAGCCATGAAACTAGCTGGGTGACTCTGGGCCAGTCACTTTTCTCTCAGCCTAACCTACTTCACAGGGTTGTTGTGAGGAGAAACTTAAGTATGTTGTACACTGCTCTGGGCTCCTTGGAGGAAGAGCGGGATATAAAATGTAAAATAATTATTATTATTATTATTTATTTACACAGTCAGACAGCTGTTATTGACTGGTTTGTTTTATCCAGACATCGAGTCCTTCCCAAGGACCTGGGATGGCTGAATTTTATTGTCAATGTTGTTGCTGTTGTTATAGATATCGTCGCAGAATATAGGCTGTTCCCAGTAAAGCTGCTTTTTGTAATTGGCTGATGGTGATTTCTGTGGCCCCTATGGTGTTAAGCTGCTCTTCAAGGTCTTTTGGAACTGCACCCAGGGCGCCAATTACCACTGGGATTATTTTGGTCTTTTTCTGCCACAGCCTTTCAATTTCAATTTGTAGATCTTTGTATTTGGTGATTTTTTCTATTTCTTTTTCTTCTATTCTGCTGTCCCCTGGTATTGCTATGTTGATTATTTTAACTTGTTTTTCTTTCTTCTCGACTACAGTTATATCTGGTGTATTGTGTGGCAGATGTTTGTCTGTTTGTTTGTAGTCAGAAGCTACAAACAATGGCTACAGGTAGCTTTATGGCTACAGGTAGCTTGTATTTTTTGCAGATGTTCCAGTGTATCATCCCTGCTACCTTGTCATGCCTTTGTTTGTAGCCAGTCTGTGCGATCTTTTTACAACAGCTGATTAGGTGGTCCACTGTTTCTTTACAAAGGCGGCACTTGCTGTTTGGTGTTGGTTTTTCTACTTTTGTTCTTATTGCATTTCTTCTTAGTGCTCAGTTTCTTTCTTCAAGTTGCCATTCTTAAGCCATTGCTAGGTCTTGGTGATGTCTGATTTTCCACTTATATTGTGCACATATTGACCATGCAGTAGCTTGTTTTTCCGTTTTTCTGCTCGGTTCTTGACTTGTTCTTTCTTGTAGGCCTGCTTTGTTTCATTGGTGTTGAATAGTTTCTCGTTCTTGACCATTTTAAGTGCATCTTCTTCACTGTCCTTGATATATTCTTCAAGGCCTCTTTTCTCCTCTACTGTTTGATGGACTTGCAGCATTCCTCTTCCACCTGAGCTGCGAGGGAGGTATAGCCTATCTACATCACTGTGGGGGTGCAGAGCATGATTGATGGTCATGATTTTCCTGGTCTTACCATCTAGCATCTCTAGCTCTGCCTGGGTCCAGTCTATTATTCCTGCAGTGTATCTGATAACAGGTATAGCCCAGGTGTTTATGGCTTGTATGGTGTTCCCGCCATTGAGTTTGGACTTTGAGTTTGAGTCCCACCATTGAGTTTGCTCTAGAGCGTGCAAGAGTACCAACATTGAAGTGGAGAGAAATAATGGCAGTGGTCAGGATGCAGAGAAGGAGGACCAGCAGGAAAAGCTCCCCCAGCCAGGAAGAGGAGACAGTGGAGGGGAGAAATAATGGCAGTAGCAAGGAGGTGGACAGATGGTGGGCCAAGCCCTATCAGCAGGGTGGAGGAGGTGGGAGGTGGCAGCAGGATGGCCTGGCCCTGTCCCGCCCAATGGGGAGAGCAGGGTGAGCGGGGCAGGGCGAGCGGGCCGGCCGCGGGGGGGGGGGGCGGGCGAGCGGGCTGGCCACGGGGGGCCGAGCAAGCTAGCCACGGGGGAGCAGAGCGAGCAAGAGCACTGCACAGGATGCCACAGACTCAGTGCACAACTGCACAGATGCTCTGTGCGTGGTTAGCTAGTAAATTATTATTGTGATACCTTATTATTATTGTGTCTTAAATTATTATGATGGATACCTATCTCCTATCCAATATTCACAATTGTAAGAAAACTAAGAAAGATTAAAAAACAAGAAATTTAAAAGTTCAGGGAATTTAAGTGCTAATTACCAATAAAAAAGACATGGCCACTAACAAATAACAACAGTAGTACATTATATCTTTTTTCTTCTAATTAAGAAATAATTCTGTTGATTGATGTATCATGGTGAGTAGTGACAGGTGAGCCTAGTTCATTCACAGCAGCATACTAAGAGATGTTATCTGTGAACAAGACAAAGAGCAATGTACAGTCACAACAATTACAAGTTAACTCATGGGAATGTAAAAAAACTGCATCTGTCCCTTTGCTGCCTGCTGGAACTAGGACATCAGCAGGAAACAAGCCATAGCAAGTATCTTGCCAACCTCAAAGAAGGTGCGGTCTGCTAAATAAACTAAGTTGCTAGGTCAATATCTTTGCCAAGAATTACCAAGTATCAGATGAGACTGTAGATGACACATCCATTATTTTCATCAGCTAGCTTTCTGTTTTTCATATGTCATCATAGTGACAATGATCAAGAAACCTATGAAGGCAATTCCAGAAGCCTAATCTCCCTCCTGATTTTTCCACCAACACATCTTCTTGCAACATATTCAACACATATATAGATGTCCCCTAGGAATCCATAATAAAATAAAGCCTGGTGTTTCATCTGTGTGCTGGCAATACCCAGTTTTATGTTTCTTTTTAGTTTGATCTAGACTGACACTTCATAACGCATATGTCTGGCATACAGAGTTTGGATGGAAGCCAGCTGACTCCCACTCATGATTTTTTTTTTTTTTTTAAGTTTGACTAAAGATAGGAGAAACACTGGTTGCCTCTCTTTTACCAGGAATATGTAAAATACAGGCCCCTTTCTTCTGCATGTTTCAGCTCATTAGATTGCTGATTTAAGTTTTTTAATACACTTTTTAAGCCCTGCTGAGTACATAGATAGACCTCTCTCCCAAGTGCTATATACATTCCGATTTCTCATTAGTTATGGTAGAACTGCACTTAGACTGTGTGAATCACATTTCTTTGCCATGCTTGTCAGGATGCAGCAGAGACAGACAGCAAACTGACAAGCAACAATGGCTAAAGGGTTGTTTAAAAAAAGAATTTGATTCTAAGACTAGATGGTTTTTCTTAAGTAGGGGTGTGCACAAAACCACCTGGCCCAGTTCAGTTCAAGTTTGAACCAAACTCAAACCGCACCAGGCCAGTTTGGTTTGGGCCCTCTTTGAACCCCACTATTTGGTTTGGTTCGGGGGGGGGATTCATCAACAATTTGTTTAAAAAATTCTTTTCCCCCCAACTTACCCCAAGGTGGTGGTGGGTTCCCCCTCCCCCCGCTGGCCTTCCTTTTTTCAAAAATCACCCAGTGAGGCAGCCATTTTGAAGGCCGCTGCACCTGCGCAGTGGGACCCTGTGTGGCCAGGTCCCAGGCCACACAGGGTCTGGCGCAGGCACGGCAACCTCCAAAATGGCTGCCGCGCTGGGGAATACAATAACAACAATTTATATTGTTTCAACGAAAGTTTCCAAAGTGGTTTACATAGAGAAATAATAAATAAATAAGATGGATAAATAAGTAGGCACAGAAAGCACCGAAGATGCCCAAACCTGGTGGTTTTGGGGGAAAGAAAGGCCAGTGGTCAGGAAGGAGAACCTCCGCGGACCCATCACCACCACCTTGGAGAAGCCCCCCAGAGGGGGTAAGTTCAAAAAAGAAAGATTTTTTAAAAAAAGATTGATGAACCCCCAAACTGGGGGAGCAATTTCAGTCCGGGGTCGAGCCGAACTGGGGGTGGTTCGGCCAAACCCTGAACCTTTGAACCAAACTGGTTTGATATCGAACCAGTTTGGATTCGAACCTGTTTCCACACCCTTAGTCTTAAGATATATTTGATCTCTGTGCTACTAATTGCCAGCCACTTGTGTAGAAATGGCACCAGATAAGAAGTGCATTATCCGGATGCAAGCAACAAGATGGTGTCCACCATCTTCATGAACAGTTTATGAAATCTATGCAGTCATTTTCTGCAAACTCAAATACTATTGTTAATTGTAAACCTATGACATATGACAGTAAACTGGCTGTCTTGAATGTTTGCCCTCTATTTGCCAGTACTGCATTTGCAAATATAGGACAAAGTATATTTGCCTATATGGGTATACAGTACGTTTGTACACATCGTTTCAATATATCCTAAATTACCAAAATTATTTCATCAGCAGCTGTCAGCAGGGTTAGACTCAGAGTTTGCAAATCAGGCAGTCACCCAGGGCACCTATCTGAAGGAGGTGCTGAGCTGAGCCTGGTGGTTCACTGATAAGTGTACTGTCTGCAGTGGGGCAGGGCGCAAGGGGACTAAAGCACTGTCTTTAATCATTTATTCAAAGTTCTTTAGGCTATTTGGGTACAGCGACAAAAATGAATTTCCATCAGTTATCTTAAAATGGAAAGTTACCTTAGCACTTTCTTTGCTAGGAGATTCTGATAATTGTAGGGCCTTTTACACTGGCAATACTGATAAACCAACCATGGTGAGGGGAACGAAAGCACTCCTCATCCAGGGTGCTATTTGTCCTAGAGTTGACTCTGGCCATCAATAAAAGCAAGCTCTTCCCTTTGTTAGGACCACAGCACTTTTCTCCACTTCTCTTTGGAAATATTAAATGTCCAAATTCAAATGTATATGTTGATCCAAGCACACCTGGTTTTAATTGCTGTTGTTTCAACTCCACTCACAAATTTTTATTTCTGTTGTCAAGCATTTTTAAAACTGCCCAAATAATGTAGTTCCTCTTAAAGGTTCCATTCCTATGAAGAAGCTAACCAATCAGGCAGATGGTGTTTCTATCTTATAACTAAGCCTCCAAAGGCTCTGCATAACACTCCATCTTCACTACTCCATAATACCGCTTAGAAATACCTTGTTGGACTTTTGAATTACCAGCCTTTGCTTAATCTTATCGGAAAACTATTAGCAACTTAGGAAAAGATCACAGCAATTTGTTGATTCCTGTAGATTAAAAAAGGAAGTGCTAGATGTACAGAAAGGCGTCTCCCCCCTGCCCCTATTGACAAGGGTTCTCTCTGGGCTGCAGGCAGACACATTTACTGGCTGCGAAATCACACCCAAGAATAGGCCCTGAGAAAGCAATACTCCAAGCCCTCATTTATTCAAAGCTGGATCTGTGAGCGCTGACTCACTAAGATTGCAATATGCTGTAGAAGTATGCAAAGAGTCAAATAACTGCCTAGAGATCTGTCCTTAGTCAGAGGAATTGTATTTTTCATACCAGTCTACAAACTACTCACACTGCTGTTGTGTCAAAGTGCAGAAACCTTTATAACCAAACTTCTCACACCGGGGTGGGGATGGGGGTGCAGAATGTAAGACAATGGAATTCAGGAGGCATGATGCCAAAGCAGGTGGAATCTTGCCCTGCTCCATGCACATACAGACCAACCAGCTCCCCATGTCCCAGCAGAAGCGGCCCCTCTCTCCTCCAATTGCCACCACAGAGCAACCCAGAACCATCTTGCTCTGAGGGAAGAAGAAAGAGGTGAGACAAAGGCCCATGTAAAGATGTAAACGTGTGGTTTGATATATTGTTCTTTATTAAAGCTTTTTGTAAACTGCTTTGTGAGGTTCGCCTGGAAAGTGGTTTATAAATGCAAAATAAATAAACTAATACACACAACACCCAAAAGCTGGATAGAGAGACAGCAACAGAGGCAGAAAATCTGCTTAGTAATGGTAGAGTGGACTCATCTCTAGGAGCATTTAGGGCAGCATATCTGACCAGGTTATAGATGAGGGGAAAATAAGAGTTAAAACATTTCTTTGATTAACCAATTAGTTGATTTAATTTAAAATCTGGAAAGTCCCCCCCCCCTTTTTTTAAAAATAAATGTTATTGCTGTTGCAAGTACTCACAAATCCCTGGGTGGGAGGCACCCTCTTAGAAGAGGCATTTCTCCTTTGCTCAGGTGGGAGGGAACCTCTCCTAAGATGGTGCCTGTGAGACGTGTGCTTCCTACAAAAAGAAAGTCAGCTTTTTCTTCAGACCTATTTTATTCATATGCAAACTCATAGCAGTTTAATCAATGAAAACACATGATTAATAAACCAAACTGCCTTCAGTTGAGTGACTGCCTAGAAGTAAGTCTGGTGAGAATCAAAGGGCAGACAGTAAACCATGAAATGCTCTAATGACAAAAATGTGATTTTTAAAATCAGTTTCAATATTAATGCCAGAAGTTTGTTTTTTTAAATGGGTTAAAACAAAAATCGGTTTTTCACTGGAATATTACATTTTGAACCCATGAAAACTTAATTTTAAGTGGGGTGTGACACAACAGTCATTGTAATGCATACACACACACAAACACACACACAAGAATATTGTGTGCAGTTCAGGTCACTACAATTCAAGTCTACTGTAGAGCTGCCGAATATACAGTATAGAAAAGGACAAACCATATGATTAGTGACTGTGAGCAGATCGCAGAGTATAGAAGTTTAAGAAGTTGAGGAATTTTGGTTCAAGAAAATATAATGAAGAGGGAGGCATCACAGAAGCTTATACAATTATGAACAGCAAAATTATTCTCGCTCAAAAAACTTCAAGTCCTTGTCATCCATGAGCCCCTGGTCATCCATGAGCCCCTGTCATCCATGAGCCATCCATGAGCCTCTGGTGGCGCAGTGGTAAAACTGCTGCCCTGTAACCAGAAGGTTACAAGTTCGATCCTGACCAGGGGCTCAAGGTTGACTCAGCCTTCCATCCTTCCAAGGTCGGTAAAATGAGTACCCAGAATGTTGGGAGGCAATATGCTAAATCATTGTAAACCGCTTAGAGAGCTTCCAGCTATAGAGCGGTATGTAAATGTAAGTGCTATTGCTATTGCTATCCAATAAAAATGACTGGAAGTATTGTGTAGGTTTAGCACAAGCAAAAGGAGGCACCTTCATATAAGGAATGTAAAACTTAAGAAATTAATTGCCAAAGATGTTACAATGGGTTTTGTCACAGATAAACCAAAGGACTGTTCAATGTTTTCTTTAATGGAGTTAGCCGAATAGATGAGGAACAGGTCTATCAACTAGACATACAAATGTTGCTAATATAGTCCTTGCAATTATTGCGTTGTTCTTGTGTTTATATCTTAGTTTACTATACATAGTTTTTTGTCCTCAAAATGATAAATATAATTTAAAAAAATACCTATTAAATCGTACAAAAAGAACTAGTATATATCAAAATTTTTAATAGAAAGCACCAGACTTGGTACTTTAATCAAAATAATGTTGATACCTGCTTACAAAACTTTTCCTGTAATCTCTGATGATACAGATTCATCCTTTCAGCTCATCTAATAAAGGTATTAGTCATAATACCTATTAATAGAACCCTCCTGGTTTTGAAGCAGTATATCACCAATTTCCAAAAAACTGGCAACTAAGGGGGGTTACCATCTCCTCCATGCCCTGCTTGTGAGTTTACATAGGGCATCTGGTTTGCCACTGAGGGAGATCAGTGGGAGACCTTTGGTCTGATCCAGCAGGCTCTTCTGTTCCTAAGCTAAGCCCTGTGTTATGGACTACAATGAATGTCATCAGCAAGTTTTCAGCAGCACAGCTTTCTTCTTTCTGAACATTGGTAAGCACATCAAAGATTTTAACCCCAAAGCTTTAGTAGTACAGCAGTTTAGAACAAGTCACATTTTAATATGTGCAAGTGTGTATGTTAAATGTATATAGTGCTGAAACGTAAATAATTCCAAATAATTTGACATGTACAAAAACTCAAGCAGGGGGCAAAGACTCAGAGTTGTGATATGCTGTTCTATTAAAAGCAAAATCTAGCACAGGCTTTACCGTATTGTAAATGGATGTGGAACCGGAGTTGCCAAATGTCCTATTTTTAAAGCAATACCTCTTGTTTATGAAATGTTAGTCTATAACACCTCAGAATAAACACCATTTGCTCCACTTATTCCTAGTTGGGTGGGGGAGATATAACTGCAGGTTGCGACCTCTTACCAGGATGTCCTAATTATTCTTTTTTTAGCATCATATTCTGCACAGAAATTAAAATGTTATTAAATGTTTTGATGTACTAAACTGCAGACATGCAATGCCTAGACACTCGTTTATTGGTTATAACAATAACATCACTAATTTCAGTCAAACTGATAGAGGTCTTCTATTTAGGGCTTTGAAGCTTTTAATAACTAGTAACAGGAAGAGATTTAGGAAATGAACTTCCTCCCCATCTCAATCTTTATGCAAGAATAAGTCATATGTATTTCTACCTGTTACACAGTTTTAAAGATATCAGAGCACTGACAGGGAAAGATCATTCCCTCATACTTCATACACTGAATCCTATTTAAAACATAAAAAATTGACATATGACTCAGTCTTACATTTATAGTTGTTGTAAAATGTATTTTCTTTATCCTTCCTAAAGGAACTACGGTGACAAAGATGGTGTTTCTCACATTATTCTCACAATAGCCCAGACCTTGACAAATTTTCTTTGGTTCTAGGAGTCAGCTCCAAAAATTGAGGAGCTAGACAATGAACACTTGACAAAATTACCGGACGTGTGATGGGACATTATGGAGGATGGGTAAATGGGCTTCTCCTTAGAACAGACCCATGGGTGCCTGGGACAATGAAAGGTGCCATGGCTCCCTGGCACCTTGGATTTGTCAAGCCCCGCAATAATATTAATTAGGCTAATAGCAAATGGTCTAAGGGCAGGTGTACCAGTCCAAGGGTTATTTGGTATAACCAGTTGGAAACTTCTCCATCAACAAGTAACACAGACTAAGTGAGTGCAGCGGAGTGGCTCTCTGGAACCAGCCAATTCCCAGAAGAGTGTGATGTTGATGTCCTGTCTTGAGCTGTCTGCACTTCTCCCCACTTACCTCTGGCCCCAGTTCAAGCCGTGGTGCTGGACACCTAGTAAGCTTCATAGTTAAGTGGGGGGACCCCGGTTAATACAGTCCATCACTCTATGCACTGAAGCTTATATAAGTTTTACGGAGGTTTTACAGACAGGGCTCTCCCCCCAATCCACTCATGATTGGAGTGTGCCAGTCCACATATTCACTGGATTTAACCCAACCTCCCTGAGGGCTATCAGGGACCAGGACAGACAGGGCTTTGTTTTTCTCCAAAGGGAGGCTGGGAATTCTGGCTTAGTCTGAGGGGCTTCTGCTTTCTCTGAAGGTGTTGATGGAGGTGCTGATGGCTATGCGAATGAGGTGCTGATGACTATGTGAATGAGGTGCTGATGACTATGTGAATGGTCCATCTAATCCCTCAAATTAGAATGCCTTGAATCTGAAAGAGATTTACTCTTCAGATACCGCAAGGCATAGAGCCAAGTGTGAAAAACCTCCTGTGAGAAGATCAGCTTTGGAAGACAATCTTTCTGGAAGGCAGCTTTTTACAATCCTTTTACAACAGGCAACTGCAAGGATGCAATGGGTGTTCTAGGGCATACTTTGAAGTACATACTGATGACAGTGAAGCCCAATAGGTCCAGCCGGTGCCCAGTATCTCAGTAGACTTTGTGGGCACCCCAGAACCCTCCACAACACAGAGAAGTTATGTGTAGAAGGTCCTCAGCATAACAGTTAACATGAACAAAAGGCTACTAGAAAACGAGCATTTCCTTCCTCTTGCCCTGCATTCTCTGTGAGCTTCTAACACTTCTATCTCCTGCCTAGACTCAATGCAAAGCCTCTTATGCAGACCCAATACTGATTACCATCTGTTACAATTCTGGTATGCTGGACCTATCCCTGACAGTAGTGCTTCTAAGAAAAATATAGGATTATCTCAAGCAGCATTATAATGTATAATCTATTCTATACTACTGAAGTTGTCATAGCCAAGCCCTGACAGGGCTTCTGAATTGTTCAAGACTTATACAAAAAAGGAAAATTCCATGAGGCATAACTTTTCCTATTACTTCAAAACTATTATGGTAAGAACTACATCAGTGAAATTCACCCTTCCCTGCATGAGTAAAGGTACCGGCCACAGCAATGCATTATACAATACTTTTTCTCTTCAGTGTTATACACTTTTTTCCGCAGTTACTTGTACATCAAGCTACAAATATTTTCAAGGGAGACAAAAAACAAAACAAAACATACAGAGGCGGGAAAAACATACTGCGAAGCCTTGGTACCTTGCTTAAGAGACCAACTGAAAATCAGGATCCAGCAAGCTATGTCAAGGTTATATGGGGAGAAAACAAAGCCATGTTTCTAATTAGCCAGAGAACAACCCCTGCTTGCTGAATGGAGATTTAAGTACTTATGCTGAGAGAGAGAGAGAGAGAGAGAGAGAACGAGAACACACACCCTCTTACACACACCCTTATGCTTTCCTGGCATCAGTAGCAGTAGCATCAGGGCCGATTACAAATCAGTCCAACATACTGAGCTGTGACCAGATAATAAGCATTTTCTAGTCAGCAGTCACAGGTTGCCAACTAGGAATTTTCAAGCTCGAGTATTCATGATATCAATACAGTACCAAACAGAGGAGAGGTGGGTTCAACTCTGTGTGCGCACACATGTCTATACATAACTAGGAGACCATTTTCTTCCAACATATTATGCCGTATTTAAAACACAAGATACAATCTCACTCCCCCCCCCCTCACACACACACTAGAATTATTTATTACTCGTGAGATCCTATTAAATATTTCCTGAATCAAACAAGTCCTCGGCAGCCTAATGGGTATCATTACCATCAGGCTTCAAGGGTTATATCAGGCCCACATGATTAGGAAGGGGACATGCCAAGAGTGCATCCAATGTGATGTCCTCCAGGGACATCCCAATGCCTTCCTAGCAGTCCTTTCATCATATGTGGGGGGAGGGCATTCATTCAAATGAACTGGAACACATATAGAGGGCCCATTTGGATGAATGCTCCCCAACACACACACACACACACACACACACACACACACACACACACACGATAAACAGATGTGCCAGGACAGCATCATAATGTCAATGCTCTTGGCACATCCCTTTCCTGAGTGTGCCAGTAAGGTATTGTCCAAGCCAGCCCAATAGGGATATTCCAGGCACACAGGAACATAATATAGACCATGTTTTCAAAAAAATTCTTTGAAAAATTAAACAAAATTATATATACTATAGGCAGGATCCAGTCTAAGTTTGTCATAACTATGCACAACTGAAATACACAAGACAAGTTAATCATTAATAACTCAAATCCCATTAATTTCAATAGGTCTTAGTCATGAGTAACTTTGTCTGGATCCTGCCCACCTATAAAAAAGCCAGCACAGTAAATACAGTGGAATAAAAAATGGCTAAGGAAAAAGGAATTTCACAGGAAAATAAGGGGTAGGGTAAAGGTAAACACTCTCTCCCCACGGAAGTTTTTCCACTTCAAAGTGCCCCCTCCTAAAATCATTTTGCAAATGAGCTGTTCAACTAATAACATACAGCTGTATGATAGCATGTAATATGACTCTTGAAGAAGATGTCAGGAGGACTCAAGCCTGCCTGAAAGACATACCATCTGACCTGCTTCCTAATCCCAGATATCTCTGGAGAGATTATGGTTACTCTTTATATGCTCAGACTGTGGTTTTACTGTTATTCCACACACACACACTCACACTCACACAGAGGTTTGTTGTTGTTTTGACACTAACATGTTCCATCTAGGTTTGAATCCTAGAGGGAAATGCTAAGCCCCTATTTGGCCACAAAGTTCAACACCGCATGATCACATTTATTCAGAATTTAGACCCATAGCTTTCAACTGGATTTATTTCGAAGCAAAATTTGCAGAGGCTCCAGGCTCAGCCTAACTTGTGTTGCAGGGCTGTGTGAAGAGAATAAAGCTGCAATGTCAACCACACTTAGTAGGAAGTAAGTACCACTGAACTCAGTGACACATTCGTTCATTCATAGAATGGAGCTATAAATGAGGTAAGAAGGTTCTACCTAGTCCAGCAGCCTGTCTCCTACAATGATCAACTACGGGGGATAGACAATGTGCAGCTCTCCAGATGTTGATGAACTACAGCTCTCATCACCCTAGCCATAATTTATTACAGCTGGGGATGATGGGAGTTGTAGTTCATCAGCATCTGGAGAGCCACACATTGCCAACCCCATGCTTCCGGGTAGCCCAGGGCACAAAGATAACACCCTCCTGACACTGCTGTTGCTTCCCAGTACATCGTACTGAGTGGCGAACTGCTTCTGAACATGGAAGGTCCATATAGTTTGACAGATCTATCCAAAACCTATTTTAACACCATCACATTTTATGGCAGATAATTCTACAAATGAAGTTATGCCGTGTATGAAGTGCTTCCCCTTCTTGTCCGTCCTGAGCCTACTGCCAATTATTTTCACTGGGTTTGCATTCTAAGAGGAGGGAAACATCCTCAGTCCACTTTCTCCACCCCATGCGTAGTTTATAAGCCTCTATCATGTCCTGCTTTAGTAGTCTTCTGAAAGAGAGAGAGAGAGAGAGAGTCCGTCCAACTGCAGCCTCTCCTCGTCGGGACAGCGCTCCAACGTCCAATCGCCTGACCACTTTGGGTCTCCTTTTCCGCCCTTCGTTAGGTTAGGAATAAATGACCTGAGGAGCAACATGCTGGGCTGAATTCGAAATCTTGCTCACTACTGTGTGACAGTTGCTTTGGTCCTCATAAAAACGTTATGCTGCTGATTAGCATTCAAAGTGTGCCGGCGGCGTGAGAAAGAGACCATCATCGTGGGGTGGGGGTAGTCCTGCGCCATAGTGGCAGCAGCAGCAGCAGCAGCAGGCGCAATCCCCCCAGCCCCCTTTCTACTTCATAACTAATGCCCGCCTTGGGAAGCTGTCCCCCCGCCCCCCTCCTCAAGTCTCCAGCAGGCCACTCGAGGGAGTCTCCACGACGTCCTCCTCGGGATCTTCCGCCTCGCGGGAAGGGAAGCCGCCTCCGCCCAACTCCAGCCGAGATTGCGTGGGCTCAGCCCAGTCCACCTGCCGTGACCGTCCCCCTTTCGTTGCCTGCCCGACTCGTCGCCACTCTCATTCCGCCCCATTCCTCCTCCTCCTCTTCCCCACCCCCGCGCCCCGCTGGCTGAGCCCGGCCCGCTCCTTCCCCTCGCTCGGCGCTTCCCTCCGCCCGGCGGAGGCTGGCAGGGGGATGACGTCACCGGATCAGGCTGACCGGCAATGGGCGCCATTTTGAAACCCCCAAACCTCCGGCGGCGGCGGCGGCGGCGCTGGCGGTGGCGGCCGCCACAGCAGCAGCAACAGCGGCGGTGCTGATAGCGGCTCGCATCCGGTCGCGGCCGGTTCCTCCTCCCTGCGGGCCCTGCAGCCCGGTCGCCGCCCGGCACACACCACGCGACATGGCAGGTAAGCGGGGAGGGAGGCAGACACGCGCGGCGGCGGCAGCAGCAGCAGCAGCCCTGCTCTTGGCGAGCGGAGGCAGGCAGGCCTGCCCGGGCCCACGGGCGGCCCAGGTCGGAGGCTGGGTGGGTGGGTGGGTGGAGGGCGTCCAGGCAACTCAGCCGAGCAAGGCGTCGCAGCCTGCTGGGCCGAGCTGGCTTTCGGCCTCGGCTGCGGGGAGCTGGGCTTTTCCGGGCCGCGGCGGGAGGGCCGGCCCCTGGGAGTCTCGGGTCAGACTCATGGCGCTCCTTCGTCTCCAGCAGGGGTGGCCGGCGGCGGAGGCGGCAGCAACGATTTCCAGTGGTGCTTCTCCCAGGTGAAGGGGGCGATCGACGAGGACGTGGCGGAAGGTAAAGGCGGCGCGGAGGGACGGGATGACCCCGGTGCCTCTAGGGCCGTCGTAAGAGGCCTCGCGCTTCCCTCTCTTTCGTGCTCTCCGCTCCCTGCAGGGGAAGTGTTGGGGCTGGTAGCAGCTTGTCTGCTAAGGGCTGCTGAAGGCTCTTGCTTGCTCCCGTTCTTTAGGCTAAGATAGTCTCTGTGTTCAAGGCAGACTTCCTCGCTTCAGGATGCTGCAGGTTCTTGTGCCTACATGATAGGGTGAGGGAATAGCCCTGATTTCGGATTGCTACAAGAAGTAAGGGGCGCTGCCCCCTTTTCAGCCCTCCCATCTGTCTTTCTCCACACAGCCAAGTGGTAGCCTTTTAAACCCCTGAAATCTCCATTTCAGTCTGAAAATTCAAAACACTACCTGTTTGCTGTTTTCTCTTCCTCCCTCCCAGTCTTCTTGGAAAGTGTGTAGGGGGAATTGCAGAGTCTGACTAAGCTACTGCCACTCTGCCATCACATACACTATAGAAAATAGCTTTCTTTTATTCTTTGTGTTCTGAAGAAATGACAGAGTGGAATAAGATGACCAAAAAAAGGGGAATAGCTTGTCAAAACTGTCAAGTTCTTCTCTAGTAATATAGGGAGGGAGGTTCCTTTATCTGGGATTAGTTTAAAAGTAGAAATGTAAGCTTCCTTCCTGGCAATGCAAGTTTATAATCACTATGTATTTTGTCCTTATGATATATGGTTGGATCTCTTTGAAGCAAAAATTGACTATGTCTGTCTGTAAAAACTGTTTGAACAGCATAATACCATGCATGTTTACTTGGAAACAAACCCTACAGTGTTCAATGGGGCTTACTCTCAGATAGGATTGCTGTCCATGCATACTTGGCTTTTGCTGCTTAGAGTAGGTGATACTGATGGGTTTTGTTCTAGAGTTCTGATGAGACTTCTTGCATCACTTCTTTAATTCCTACTTGTCTCCCCTGCTAACTTGGCAAAGAGGCACCTTTTTAACATAATGATTCTCTTTATTTAGCAGGGGGAGAGTAACTGGTCCTATCCACCCCCAGCGACTGTTGCTAGTGTCTGTCTTATAGGAGGACAGAAACAAGGGCAGATCCTTTGATGTTAGCCAGTCAGGGACAGTCAGCTTAGAGCCCTGCCTGCCTCATTTTGTTCTTTTGCAGCCCCACATTTGTTTTGTTCAGTAGTATCTCCACTAGATGGTTTTGGCAATTATCATTCATGTTCCAGTATCAGTTGTCATCTATAATCTATGGTTCTAGTTATTATTCTTCCAACCATTGTTTGATTGGTCATTAGTACATATTTTTAGTTGTTATAAGGTAATAAATGATCTCTTAATGTAATTTTTGCTTTAATCATGGGTGGGTTTTTCTCCTGTTTTTGCATAGGTGTCTATCTTATGTTTCTTTTTAGATTGTGAGCCCTTTGGGGACAGGGATCCATCTTATCTTTATTTATTTATTATTTGTCTGTGCAAACTGCTTTGGAAACTATTATTGAACAGCGGTAAATATTTGTTGTTGTTTTTGTTCAAGTTGATATTTATAACTATGAAATAATCTTAAATGTGTTCTTTTGTGAACAGAGTTTTTATTAAATCTCTTATTGTATCTTTCACTTAGTTATTTTTGCTCATTTTGTTATTTTTTAAAACATACTTTAATTTGGATCTAATAAGTGATCTTGCAATTTAAAGACATTCCTAAAAGAAAGTTGTAAGTTTTGTGTTGTGTTGGAGTAGAAAATACCCTTAGGGTGTGGTTGGACGAAGGTCTAAAACTGCTTCAGTTACTACTAAGTTTGAAAACATGTATCCCTTTCAATATGTGGACCCATCAGACAATTCAGATTAGTTTGAATTCTCTGGTACTACATAAGCCGGTTATCAGATACAGGGTTTCCGTGTTTTCTTGAAAGTGGCATGTGTTCCAAGAAACTACAGTTTGAGGAATGCTGGCATACTTAATTGCTTTCATGTCACTTATTTTATCAAGACATTTATGCATAATCAAATAACGTATGCTTTCTGAATCACCACTTTATGTTTAGAATGCGATATCACTATTTGCTTGTAATATTACAGGGAGCTATAAAAGAAATATTTCTTGAGGAGATTTATGAAATTTTATGCTAGAATAGAGAATAGTAACAAATTTATATTCTAGTATTCCTTTCACTTTGGTCACAAAAACATGTATTGTATATTCTCACAATTCTCACTATCTCAGTATCAGGCTGCCAATATTAGTGTAATGTTTACCTGCATTACTATGGAGCATATTTAGTTTTTTATTTTGAAGTCTTATGTAGATGTTTGCATATCAAGTCCTATTTATAGGGAAATAAGTAATCATATCCAGTGTATGTGGCTACCTTTAACTTTAAGAAATAGGACTTCAGCTACTGCCTTCTAGAAGAGCCTAGCACCTTCCAGACACTATGCCAGAATAACTGGAAGCCTCTTTCCCCCTAAGTTACTCATTTCCATAAGTGGATGTAGGCCACTCATAGTGAACCCATCAGGCACTCATAGTGGCCTACCTCCTAACAAGTGTGTGCTAGAGTAATGGTGTTGCTCTGGTATGAAAACTGAGCCTGTGATGTTGCACAAAGAGAGGAATGTGTGTTCCTTACACTGGTTGAAGATGTTGACATGTCATGCAAATATGTGTCCCATGGTTGTGTAGCATCCAGAGCACCACAGCTTTGCATAGCTCTGCAGACTTCTTAATTGCATGCAACTTCTGCCATTGAGCTAGCGCAATACTGGTCTGGCTGTCAGCCACTACTTTTGACTCCTGGCCACTTGTGACCTGTTGCATAGACAATAGAAGCATGGTTATGTGGTTTAATTAGGAGGGTGGTAGCTTTCTGGAGGCAGTTGCAAGGCAGGGCATGCCTGCTCCTAACTTGGGCTTATGGGCATGTATGATTGTCTCTCTTGAAGGACTGGGGAGCAATGAGTCCTATCTTTTGCCATTGCTGTCAGAATACACTGAGATATCATAAAAAGGTAGCTAGGCAGTCATTTACACATTTTATTTCATGAAATATGTCACTATAATTGACCATTGTGAAGGAAGCAGGGGGACATGTCATTAAAACAGCCCATTGACAGTACTTACCCATAGGGATGTGCAGAAACCAGCAGATAATCGGTTCGGTGGGCGGGGGGTTACCTTTAAGGAGCAGGGAGTGTGTTCTTACCCACCACCCACCATGTTTCCCCCGCTGGTGCTGTGCCAAAAATTGCTGGTGTGGGGCGGCAGCATACCTTCTTGCCATCCCAGTCAGCGTCAGACCAGAAGTGGTGGGGGGTGGGTAAGAGCACCCTCCCTGCTCCTTAAAGGTAACACACACACCCCTGCTGAACCAGTCCGGGAAAAAGGCCTCCGGATTGGTTCTTGCACATCCCTACTTGCCCAATCAATTGATGGAGTTGGTGTGCCAAGTCCTGAGGCTATGCTCAGGCTTTGACAGCTGATGTTGGGTGGGACTAGTCTGTCCGCTTCCTGTGTGCTTCCTTGGCATCTCCTGACCAGCTTGCAGTGGGTTCGCTAGCTGGGGCTTGCTTTTTCTAGAAAGCGAGCTTCTCAGGTATTGAACTTTCTATAAGCATTATCAGTTTGAAAAATGGTGATGCGTAAAATGCAATTAAGTTATATGATAGGGTCAGCAACCTGTGACATACAAGGTGGTTCTCTGCCTCCTTCCTGCTTGTTTCTTTAGTCTCTCCTGGCAAGCTTGTATCCAGTTCACTAGCTGCAAAGCTTGCTTTTACTCTCACAAAAGAGCGAAAGAGAAATCAAGCCTCCCAGCTAGTGAACCAGCTTCAGGCCATCCAGAAGAGGCTGAGGAAGTGTACAAGAAGGGAGGTGGAGCAGCCTCCTCATACAGATGTCTGGAGTAGGACCGTAGAATCACCTTGCATGCCACAGGTTGCCAACTCTGGCTCTTAAATATTTTAAATTTTGTACACTGCCTAGAGGTGTGCATATCAGGCGGTACAGAAATATGATAAATAAAATAATTAATAAATATAACTTATTTGCATTTTACCCATTACCATTTTTTCAAACTGTTAATGTTTTGTGAAGCCTACATGGGCCCCTTAGGAAGTTCAGTATACTTAGCAATATAAAAGTCTCCTGTTTTGTTCATACATTTCTAATTTTTTTATTTAAGAGGCAGCGCAGAGAATCTTGCAATTAATGTATATATAACTATTTTCAAAATTTGGCAAAAACAATACTACAAATGAAATGTTTTACAAATTGCTTCTTAAAGCAGTAAACTTGAGAAGTTAATTGATTTGTCAGAATCGATTAAATACTCCAAGCACACAGTTATTTAATTTTTGAATTGAATATGGACAGTTACAGAATTAAACCTTATATTTTCATAACAAAATAGCACTTTTCTTCTGTCTGACATCCCATCCTAAGTGTGCTTGCTACAGAGAGACTTAGTTCAGAGTAGATAGACATGGTTGGCATTGAACTGTAGGACTTTTAGAAGATGTGGTTTAGATTATTTATCCATTTGAGCATGTGCTGCTGTACTCGCCTGCCTTAATAATTATTCTGACATATTATGAGTTACATTGCCATCTTTGTATGACTGGAGCAAATGTAATAGACAGTATGTGTTGCTGGGTACTTGCACAAAACGATGAGATTTCTCACTATTTTTTATAAAGCACAAAATCAACTTTGAATTATTGCTGAATCTACCTAGTGCTCCCAAAATGTGCAGCAAACTTCTCCTCCAAAGCATGTCAGTTAGACAGACACAATTTCATTCTGTCCCACATATAGTAATTCCACTTTTGTAAAAATTTTATTGCTTCAGGGACTGCCCTTTGTTTAGTACAGGCCTGCTCAACTTAGGCCCCCCAGCTGTTTTTGGACTACAACTCCCATAATCCCCAGCCACAGTGGCCAATAGCCAGGGATTATGGGAGTTGTAGGCCAACATCTGCAGTAGTGCCAAAGTTGAGCAGGCCTGGTTTAGTATGTCCAATAGTTACATCTGTGTGGGCTATGCATCATATTTCAACTCCATATTTGGGAAGGGAGAGGCATGGCAACAATTTTTCATCTCTTTACTCATAGTGTTCTTACATTACCTGTGTTTCTGCCATAATACTGTACAACTCAAATCCCTATCTCTCTCTTGTAGTATTTCTCTCTTGACTTCTGATTTGCTGCCACTCTTTTGAAGAAATACAAAATTACAACATATCTTGCCAATTGTGTGGATTGTGTGTTGCATTTTAGATTGTAATGTCCTTGGGACAGGAACTCCTTGTCTTGTTTCTCTATAAAGTGCTATACACATAGATGGTGGTATATAAATAGCTAATAGTAGGAAATTGGGAATGTTGGCAATATCTCCCTATTGTAGTAAGCATATCTTCTGATATGTAGGTACATCTAACCTCTTTATGAAACTGCCCATAAAAAGGTTAGATTTTGACCAGTGGCACCTGCCGCAAAATGCTGCACTGCATCCAGTCCCTGAGAGGAATGCTCTGTTCCGGGCTCCAGTCAGTCTAGAACAGGAGTTCCCCAAGCCCTGTTCAGGCTTTGTGGGGTGGGGGAGTTTCTGAAAGAGGAAAGGGAAACATGGTGCCTTCTTATTTCTCACTTGCTTGAGGCCTTCTCCGCTGTGCTGAAAAGCATGCTCTAGAGGGTTGGATTTGGGGCCAACTACCATCTCTGAGGGTCACCTTAAGTGGTGCAGCGGGGAAATGCTTGACTAATAAGCAGAAGGTTGCCAGTTCGAATCCCCGCTGGCACTATATTGGGCAGCAGCGGTATAGGAAGATGCTGGAAAGCGTCATCTCAGACTGTGCAGGAGGAGGCAATGGTAATGGTAAACCCCTCCTGTATACTACCAAAGAAAACCACAGGGCTCTGTGGGTGCCAGGAGTCGAAATAGACTTGACGGCACACTTTACTTGACGGCACCATCTCTGAACCTGAAAATGTTATTACTGTATAGTGCTGAGTGGAAAGGAGGCTTGGAGTGGGGAAAGGGGTCCTTTTATTTTATTCTGAAAAATTCCTCTATAATGTAGGGAAGCCATGTTCTTTCTAATCTTTTTCATCTGTGTGTGGAATGAGTTTTTTTCTGGGGGGAAGTATCAAGGCAGTGTGCATTCAGAGTGGGACCTTCCTGATTCAACCTGAGTGGGATCTAATATTAACTGAGTGGACATTTAAAAACTTGTGAATGTGAACATGTGCACGCCTTGGAGGGAACATGGCAAGGAAAGGAATTTTCAACCCTACTTTCCCTCCAAAATATATACTTGGTTCCCTTAGACCCCTCTTTTTGTCCCCTACTGTAGACGTAAGGTCTGTCTGGAGAAATTCAGGAGATCTGTGATTGAGCAGCCGCCATATGCCAGTGTATCTTAACCATTTAAGTAGTAACTTCTGAAAAATTTTAGTACCTCAGTTTTCCAGTGGAATTTATATTTAAGGTAATGTGTGGCATATGTTGCAAGAAAGGCTGTCTGATCTAGTGTGGGTAGGGTTGCCATTATTTATACTAGGGTGCACAATACCTGTTCTAGAAGGATGTTTGCCAAAGCTTGGAGTGCTGAACCCAGTCTTTCACAAAGCATGACACAGCAAATTTATGCTGGGAAATATAAAGCATTGTGTGGTGCATCAAAATTTTTGCCATTTTGAGAGAAGGAGGGGAAGTAGAGAGAGGCAAGAAAAGAAGGCGAAAGAGACTAATTCTAGGCAGTAAAGTGTGCCGTTGAGTCAATTTCGACTCCTGGCACCCACAGAGCCCTGTGGTTTTCTTTGGTAGAGTACAGGAGGGGTTTACCATTACCATTGCCTCCTCCTGCACAGTCTGAGATGATGCCTTTCAGCATCTTCCCATATCGCTGCTGCCCGATATAGGTGTTTAACATAGTCTGGGAAGCATACTATTTCCCATAGTCCAGGAAACATACCTGCGGGGATTCGAACTGGCAACCTTCTGCTTGTTAGTCAAGCATTTCCCCACTGCACCACTTAAGGTGGTCCCAGCAGCAAAGGCAAATAGTAACTCTTATTTCATTCTTCTTGCTGGGCTTTCCTCTTTACCCCTTATGCCCATCTTTGTTGTACAACTGGGGTATGCAAATGTACCACATGTTGAGAAACTGATCTATTTCACCCCCTCCCCACAAAAGGGTAGCAGCACCAGACATTTTCCCTTCCCAGACAATGAGATGGAGTTTCTCTAAGCATGTTCTTATATCTCTTCCCTCAATCTGTTCTGAAGTCCTGGAAGTTCACAGGACTGGTTGTGTAGCATCTCCCCCCACCCCCCAGTTTGCAAGCTTGTATACGTCTGTACTTCTAGGGAATTCTCCAAGTTTGTAGAAAACATTCCCTTAATTTGGGATGGCTCCATTTTTTCAACATGATAGGCACTCAACCACCTGAGCATATAATGATAGGTTCTGCTGTATCTTTTTGTGCCTTAATCATAGCATTTGAAACCCTACACATTTGGTCGGCTAACCTAAGTATACTTTGTTTCTTGATAATGTTATTGTTCTGAAATATCACTGAGAGTGAGAAACAATAAAATGACTCACATTTTTCGTAGCATAATGTGGGTAGTGTGGACCCGCCTGTGCTTCTGTGGGTTCTCAAAAAAAACTGCCTGCGCTGCTACAGACTCCTAATGAAGCATTCATGTTGTTACACCTTTGCTCAAGAGCATCTGTATTTCAAGTACCGTGTCCCTGCATTCCGGAAGCGCTACTCTGATTTGAAACGCATCTTGTGATTTTCAGCAATGTGTTTCTGATCTAAGTAGCTCTTCTGAAGTACAAGCGCCCTATTTGAAGTATTGGTGCTCTCATGCAGAAGTGCAACACCGGTGCTTTGTTAGGAGCCCACAGTGGTGTAAGTGGAACTTGACCATCCGCATTGTGCTGCAGAACTTGTGGGACGCTATGTTCTTGATTTGGCTTTAAATAAATAAAAATGCCATAGATTTTGATTTTGAGTGCCAGTGATTGTGTGACTGACTGACAATGCTCAGTGCAGAGAAGCTTGAGACTATCTAATGGGCTTAAAACTGTTCGCATGGATTTTAAATATAGACTTCATTAATTTAAATAATCACTTCTAATTCTATGTTACAATGTGTTTTTCTCGGGAAAAGTTTAGGTATTGTCCAATTAGCTATTTTTATTTCTCTGTCCTGTGGAACATGAGATTTTAAAGCTTTTTCAAGAGTTCATAACTAGTTTGATCCCCAATATAGTAGCCTTGAGAGCTTTGCAGAGATTTCCTGCTGGCCTGCCATAACACTTGCCCTTTCCCAATCTCCGCTTTTGCCACCTTGCACATTTCCCCACCCACCCACCACTACTCTGCCTTTGCTGCTTTCCCTTGACAAAAGGAGCATGGCAGGACATTGCCGGAGAGTTTGCATCTCTCCTTCTTTTAAAGCTGGGTGAGGGTACTGGGGGGAAAACAAACATTATACTTTCTCCCAATCTGGGACAAAAGCACAACAGCAATGTGGCTGTGTATTTGGCCTTTTCTGATCTTGGAGAGGCATCGCAATGATATCTGCCCTGGTGGTAAAGTATACTTGGGCCGTCGGGTCCTGGCGACCACAGAGCCATCAGGTTTTCTTTAGTAGAAATCAGGAGGGGTTTACCATTGCCATCTCCCACGCAGTATGAGATAATGCCTAGAGCATCTTTCTTATGAGGCAAGACTACAACACCTGTGGCTGTTTAGTTTAGAAAAAAGACAACTGCGGGGAGACATGATAGAGGTCTATAAAATTATGCGTAGTGTGGAGAAAGTGGATAGAGAGAAATTCTTCTCCCTCTCACATAACACTAGAACCAGGGGTCATCCCATGAAATTGATTGTCAGGAAATTTAGGACCAACAAACAGAAGTACTTTTTCATACACCTCATCATCAACTTGTGGAATTCTCTGCCACAAGATATGGTGACGGCCAACAACCTGGATGGCTTTAAGAGGGGTTTGGATCACTTCATGGAGGAGAGGTCTATCAAGGGCTACTAGTTGGAGGGCTATAGGCCACCTCCATCCTCAAAGTCAGGATGCCTCTGAGTACCAGTTGCAGGGGAGTAACAGCAGGAAAGAGGGCATGTCCTCAGCTCCTGCTTGTAGGCTTCCAGGGGCATCTGGCGGGCTACTGTGTGAAACAGGATGCTGGACTAGATGGACCATGGGCCTGATCCACAGGGCTGTTCTTAGGCCTTTCAGCATCTTCCTATATTGCTGCTGCCTGATAAAGGTGTTTCCCATAGTCTGGGAAACATACCAGCGGGGATTCGAACCAGCAACCTCTTGCTCCCTAGGCAAGTTACTTCCCCTCTGTGTACAAGGTGAATAATAGAGACTACTATTTCTGTATAACTTCAGGAAACTGCTACTCCAGTTTCAATACATTGAATCCCTGAGCTATATACGTGTTCTGTATTGCAGAAGGTGTGCTCCCAAAAGGAAAAGCATTTTGTTTTGAAAAATATACTCACTCCAAACTCTTCCTCTTTGCTGCTGTTAGCACCAAGTTGTCTGATTTTAAATAGGATGTGATCATTTTCATATGAGAACATCATTTCTTCTTTGACCCCTGCTAACTGGACAAAGAGGCACCTTCTTAACTTGGTGATTCTCTTTATTTACCAGGGAGAGAGTAACTGGCCCTATCCAACCCCATCATAGTATTTCCAGTAACTGTTGCTGGTGTCTATCTTATGTTTCTTTTTAGATTGTGAGCCCTTTGGGGACAAGGAGCTGTCTTCTTCATGTATTATTTCTCTGTGTAAACTGCTTGGGAAACTTTTGTTGAAAAGCAATATATATAAATATTTGTTGTTGTTGTTAATAAAGCATCATTGACTTTTCAGCTAAATCATTTGGGTCTCCATTTTTACAGTTGGGCATGTGAGCTGATCATCCAGTTTGAGACTCACACTATTTTATGGTATAAAGTTATGTCCTTGCCACATGGTTATACACTATCTAGGTTATGACAATTTGTCCATAAATGGCTTACTATCTTGTTTGTGTTACCACCAACCCCTTCCCCCTCTTCCCTCAGTCATCTGGCATGTGGTTGGGGTAGAAGCAAAGTTGTCTTTGATTTGCCCAGTGATATGGAGAAACAGTTTTCCAATGTTTGAAGAGACCACACCTCTATCTATATATCTTTGTATGCTGCCCAAAATGCAACTCTAAATGGCACTGCAGCTGAAAACTTTGAAGAGAGGATCTGTGTGTGGCTGAGCATTTTTATTCTTCACCAGAAGCACTTGCTTTGGCAAGCTGGCAACAGTGGCAAGGCTCCTGACAATATGCAAAGCTTTATACTTCTCTAATTTATCCAGAGGATAGTCTCGGTAGATCCTTCTCTTTCCTTGGAGGGGAGGGCAGTGTGCATACATATAAATGAGAGGCCTGTGGCACCTCAGGTCACTCTAATGGGTCCTCATGCTGCCTGTATTTTCATGGTTGGAGGAGGGATATGCGGGGGAAAGGGCTCTGTTGAACCTGTGGGAATCATTCTGTTTGCAGGTTCTTCACTCTTAGTGGGCTGGATTGTGCCCTGTAGGCATAGTCTAGAGACATAATCCAGTTTGGCATAAGAGCTGCTAAAAGGAAAACTGCTTTCAATGTACACCTATTGGCTTTTTCTGATAATTTTCCTTGTAGCATTTCTCACACCAAACTATCCAATTGCCTTGAATGACTTAAATAATTTCTTTTTTTTAATGGGAACTATTTATTGACGGAAACTTTTCAGTAACTTTGTGGTATTCACATATTGCTCTGGATAACTTCCTATTAGGACTATACCTATCACTTAAAATAGAATAATCAAAAACATTTAATTCATTTTATATATGGTGAAATAGGGTCCCTACTGATAGTTGTACTAATAAAAGTGCAGTATACCTCTAGGCTGTATGTATGACTCTGCCATGAAGTATGAACTGACTAGGCCACCAATTGTCAACTGGGAGTACAGGTACCCCTCAGATGTGAGTTTTCTATTTAAAAAACTGAATTGTAAAAATGTAAAGTAAAGGTAAAGTGTGCCATCAAGTCGATTTTGACTCCTGGCACCCACAGAGCCCTGTGGTTTTCTTAAATTTACCATGTATTTTTTATTTGTATGTGTTTTTTTTCCAGAAAAATTTACTGTGCACATTTTCCTGATACAAGAAATATTTACACCAATTTCATTCAGTGACTTGAACTTCACTATAATAATGCTGCACAATTAATATTATTAACCATTACTAGACTACTTAACCAAAAGTATTAAAAAAACCTAACAGATTTATGCAAACATTTTCAGCTTCCCTAACTCAGGAGAAGAAATGAAACTGCTATGTGTGGTTGTGCTGAAAGTGAAACAAAATTTAGTTACAGTTATACTTTTGATTTTGCTTACACTTGCTTTTTAAGATGAAATAAGAATTTTAGTTTCAGTTTTTATTTGACCTGTTTGGTGAATTTTGAACCTGTCTTCTGGTTTGGTGAATTTTGAACCTGTCTTCTGGTTTGGATTATAATGCGAATGTAACATGTACTCTCTCATACATACTTCCTTGGGATAATCACCTGAAAAACGTGAATTGCAACTTTGAAATTTCTAAGCTTGCCTAATACTGCACTGACATCCATTCATTGTTATGAATGAATTTTTAGAAATGAGATTTTTTTTTCCCTTGAAAAAGCTTCCGTTGTAGCAAATTTTCCATAGGGAAATTTCAACCCCACATCTCCCGTATCCCTAGAGGCATGTAGGGCTCCAATGTATAGAGGAGACATGACAGAAGTAGTATTGGCAAAGGTGAGCAGTGGGTGGGGGGCTTTGACCCACAGTTGGGCCAGCCAGGAAAGAAGTGCTGACTTATGACCTGACTTATGATCTCTTAGAAGGCCAAGCACAGGACTTTCTTTATTTTATTATTTATTTATTTATTTTTATTTTTATATCCCACTCTTCTTCAATGGAGCCCAGAGTGGTGCACATGGTTTATTCTCACAACAACCTTATGAGGTAGTTTAGGCTGAGAGATATGTGACTGGCCCAGAGTCACCCAGTGAGATGCACTTTTGGGAGTTCCTGCAAGACCAAGGGCTAAAGCAGGTTTGGGAAGGACAGAGGAGGAGGATGTGGCAACCAAGTTGAGGAGGAACCAACTGGCCATGAGAAACGGAAGAAGCAAGGTAAGCTGCAACACCCCTTCAGCAAATATACTGAAATATGCTTGAGCACATCTGACACCAACTGTGTCCAGCACAAGATACTTCCTGTCTCGAGGACAAAAGACCACCTCTATTAGTGCAATGTTAATGCATGTGCAGCCACATCCATACTCCCCATAGAGATCTCTGTGTGCTCCAATGTACTTTGGCACTGTTGCATGGTGGGAACAGCTCAGGTTTTCTGAATTGGGGCTTGGAGGCTACTCATCCGTGTGGAACGGGGGGGAAACATGAAGGGGTACATGAGCTACAACTCTGAGACAGAAGGGATACACTTGCTTAAAAAGGTTGAAAGCCCATGGACGGGGTAATCTGTTCATTGTATTCTTCTATATGGAGAGTACTACATAGGCATAAGCCTGTTATCACAAAAGAATCCTGTCTAGTATATCAGTGGACAGCTACAGGATTATGAGCTTACTTTGAAGCAAGCTGAAATATGAAGTTCATTTCATGCAGGCGACTTATTTCCTACTGCTGAATATACCACATGTGTCTAAACACAGGCACAGGGCATTTAAGGTCAAAGCAATGTTGCTGACTGATTCTCGAAGTAGAGTAAGAAGAATTAACAGCAGTGCTGATCTGAAGGATCCTCTCATTTCTGCTCTCTGATTTGGCAAGTTATTGATTAATTCCTTCAGTGCTGTAATGTGCACTAGAAACGAAATATAGAACTATCATGCTGTTCTGTCAGTGCTGATTCTCATAACCCCTTGCAACTTATTGTGAGGTGCTATTTCCATTACATCTTGGAAAATGTCCCAAGTATAGAAGATGTTTATAGAAATCTTTATTACTGAAATTGGCTTAGACAGATTGTACTGTAAGCAACTCACGGAAGAAACTAATAGTATCAGTCTGGAGGGGAAAAATTACACAGTAGCAAAATCAGTACTTTTCTCTAAATTAGCATAATAAGGTGTTTAATCATTCCTTTCCAGAAACATCATGCTGCAGTTAAGTGAGAGAATGCAAGAAATTACCTGTTATTGAGTATTTTCTTCAGCTTAACTTACTAAATAAAACAAATCTTATACATAGGTATTCAGACTTTTGTGTGAACAGGATATATGCTTGGAAAATAATGTTCGTTCTGCCATATGCTAACTAGTTTTCTCAACTAATTTAAGTAGTTGATGGTCCTATTAAAGTTGGGCCAAATGCTCTCCAAAAAACTTGGTTGCCATTTTTTTTTCTGAGGAACGGGGAGGGCATCCTAACTTGACGGGTTGTCAGCCTTCTCATGCTTCAAGACAGGGCCAATCAGATTTCAGATCTGTATATACTATGCTGCTCCAGCCACACCCAACCCAGTTCCGGTCCTGTCTCGCTTCAAGACAGTCCACAAGCTGCCCAGTCTCTTCTAGCTGCCTTAGGCTTGTTTTTCCTTGGTTATCCTCTACCTTTTTGGTTTGTGTCTCCCCACTTGTTCCACTCATGAAGCTTTCACATTGCGGTGACATGCTGAAGGGCGCCCTTTCGGAGGGCCCCCTCTCAGAGGCTATGTTGGCAACAGCCTCTGCGGTGTCTGGGACCACTGCTGTGTGGGGTGCTGGGCTTTCTGAGGGAACAATTGCTAAAAGCACTGAGATGGCTCCGTGCCTAGAGCTCGTTCCACCCCACACACATGAAGTATGTCAGAGGCAGGGATAGTAGACATAGCCCTGCTCTCCTTCTATACATTGATTTAACATGTGCATGTAACACAGTAAAAGTTACATAAAAGTATCTTGGAAATAGCAATGTATCTATGTTGCCGCTATAATTGCTATTTTAATAATGTGCAGTGCCTTCATTGTTTACATTTTAAGAAGTCTGTGGCTCACATGCCATGCTGTGCAATGCAACCCAGGCTGTAGGAGCACTGCTTTTGCTGCTTCATGCATGTAAACACCATCAGTGGAGTTGCACCTCAACTCCATTGGGGCAAGCTGTGCTCCAGCAAAATGTTGTGCACAAATACATGCTCATTTCTATTTCCAGTGGGCGTACCTTATAGGTACCTCCATATGCACACAGTACTTGTCACACAGCTGTGGTTGCGCAGCTTTCCACTAAAATGGAGCTGCCCTGGGGCACAACTTGTGTAGACAATGCTCCTACTGTTTCCATGTTGTATTGTGTGGCATGTGATCCAATGTATGGGAAGCACATAGGGATGTGCACAGAACCCATTGTTCCCTCTAACAGTGATTCCTAGAAGTTCTTGATTACAGCTCCCATAATCCCCAAGCAAAAGCCATTGCAGCTGGGGATTCTGGAAGTTGTAGTCAGCAACATCTGTGAATCCCTGTTAGAGGGAACACTGACAGAACCATTTGGCACTCCATTCTAGGAGTGTCGAACCAGTTCTGCCGATTCAAAGGTGGGGTGGTGGTGGATGTCTTTAGGGGCAGGGGAGGGTGCTATTACCCCTTGTGCCACATTTTGTGCCACACTGCCCCTGGTGGTGCAGTGGTAAAACTCCCGCCCTGTAACCAGAAGGTTACAAGTTCGATCCTGACCGGGGGCTCAAGGTTGACTCAGCCTTCCATCCTTCCGAGGTCGGTAAAATGAGTACCCAGAATGTTGGGGCAATATGCTAAAATCATTGTAAACCGCTTAGAGAGCTCCGGCTATAAAGCAGTATATAAATGTAAGTGTGATAGTGCTATTGCTATTTTCCCCACCAGCACTGTATATTCAAACGGTCCAGCAGGGTGACAGCGTACCTCCCTGCTGTCCTGTTGCTTCCTTGGACCGGAGGTTCCTGGTGCACCTATGCATGTTGTATGTGTGTGTGCATGCATGTGGTGTGTGCATGCGTACATGTACAACGTGCGTACATGCGCTGGAAACTTGGAGTCTAAGGAAGCAACAGGGTGGCAGGGACACACGCTGCCACCCCACTGGACCATTTGAATACATAGTGCCGGCAGGGAAAATGTGGCGGATGGGGTAGAGCACCCTCCCCCACCCTTAAAGCTATCCCACCCCACCTTCCGACCGGCAGGTGCTGGTTCCATGCCCATCACTAAAAGCACATGCTATAAAGTACATTTGTGGGTTTTGTTTTTATTGTTGTGCACTGCCCAGAGCTGTTTGGATTGGGCAGTATATAAATGTAATAAACAAAACAAAATATTGAATTGCCTTGTTGTAAATATTTCTATATACAATTCTCTTACACATCGCCATTGCTAATGCCATGTGTCGCAGCTCTCGCGAGAGTTCGTGAGTGAGGGGAGCAGGAGAGGAAAGTCACAGCGGTGAGGAACATAAGGCCAATGGACAGGCCAGTGAAGGGGCAGGGAGAGAAAGCGGCAGTGGGGAAAAAAAGCAGCGGGCAGCCGGAAGAAGTTGCCAGCCAGGTGGCTGGCCAGAGAGAAAAAATGGGAAGATGAAAGAGGAGGGCTGAGAACGAGGGAGAGCTAGAGGCGCAGATGCTCTGCGCCCAGGCCAGCTAGTTTACAAGTATTTCACTAACAAAAATATTCATTTCAAAAATTTATTTGAAAAGAACATTTAAAGCACTTCAAGTGTAACTTGTTTCTTTCTTTCTTTCTTTCTTTTTTTTTTTTTTGGTAGCCTATCTGCTATATATAATACATGGACATTTGCTACCCGGTTGGTCACTGCATGAAGCAGTATGCTGGACTGGATGCCCTTTGGTCTGATCCAATAAGGTTTCTTATGATGTTAACACTTTCTCTATTTATTGCTCAGTACCTGGCAATGGTAAATCCCCCCTGTATTCTACCAAAAGACAATCACAGGGCTCTGTGGTCACCAGGAGTTGAACACCAACTTGACGACACACTTTACCTTTACCTGTGCAATAGCATGCTACGTCTCTCTTGTAATATTTCCAGAGCAAAATCTTGCCTGCCCTTGTTGCTTTCTGTGTCAGCATTAGCACTTTCAATTTTGAATGGAGGCATGCATGTTCCAAACTTCCAGAGATCAAATGCATTGAATTTATAATAATTTATTTTAAAATAACTTCATGCTTCTTGATGGGAAAACTTAATTTAGCTTGGTGGAAACAGCGATAGTATGCACTTATTACATGCAAAACAGCATACATATAGACTAACTACACAATAGCATAGATATGCAGGTTATGTTCTAATATTTCAATAGACATTTTTAAATCTGCAACAATATAGGAATGAGAAGAAGGAAAGAAAGTCAGTGGTTGATCACCATAGCATTCTAGTGAAATATAGTGGTTGGTCAGCAGTAAATCTAAAGGAAAGAGAGCGTATGTGTGAGTGGGCATGAATATCCTTCTCTTATATTCATGGTCTCCAGTACAAGGGAGAAGGTCTTCCTTTTGTAGAAGGTTTTCTGAAGTGCTTCTCTCTTCAGCACACATGGAAGCTTTTCCTGCTGAATGTGGTTTTCTGTTTGTTTCCAAATAGTTTTGAACTGAATGTTTAGTGCTGCTATTCTGTATCCTGATAACAGGATACCAATCTGTGTCAGAGCCTACACTGGTTCCTTTATATTTTGCTACAAGCTTGGACCTGTCGCTGAAGTGTGTTTAGGAGCTCACCACATTCTGAAGGAACATAATTTAATTATTTGAGATGACAACAACAACAATAATTCAGTTTCTATACCACCCTTCCAAAAATGGCTCAGGGCAGTTTACAAAGAGAAATAACAAACAAATAAGATGGCTCCCTGTCCCCAAAGGGCTCACATTCTAAAAAGAAACTTAAGACACACACCAGCAACAGTCACTGGAAGTACTGTGCTGGGGGTGAATAGGGCCAGTTACTCTCCCCCTGCTAAATAAAGAGAATCACCACGGTAAAAGGTGCCTCTTTGCCCAGTTAGCAGGGGAGTATGTTATGGCATCAAAGTTATGGCATCAAAGATTATATTATCTCGTAGACCTGTTGTTTTAGTAAGAACTAATCTACCTACTTTCCTTTCACTATCCCTACAACTGGACTAAATTTGGTGCACATCAGTTAAGTGGTCCACAAGTTAACCCACTTGTGCCTCCATGTGCCCACCATCTTGAATTGGGATAGATGGCATCATTGCAAACTCTGTTTGAGATGCCCCTATGTGTCTCTACAACTGTACCAAATTTGTTCCAGATTGGTTCCCACTTGCACCTCATACATTCACATGTCCACCATCTTGAATTGGTGTGGTTGACATCATCACAGACTACTCCATTTGAGGTGTCCCTATGTGTCCACACAACTGTACCTGTCTTGATTCATATTGATTCAGGTATTGTGAAGTTGATGGCGGGAATGGATACACAGAATGCCAGGTGATCTCATAAGCCTACTGGAAAGTAGGCTAAAAATGATAAACCAGCTAATCTTTATCTCTGGCCAAAAGAAAGTCAAGAGGAAGCTATCTTCTGGTATTTGCTATAGAACATGATCAAGATGGAATGAAACAAATCCCAAAATGTACAATGTCCCTCAGATAAGGTCTTCTGCTGAGAGTTATTAGAATTCCTTGCAAAATGTTTCTGAGCATAGTGCACAATAGTATATGTTGAAGAAAACATTACTTTTGTTTTGATTTGATCTCTGGATGTCTTCAAGTTATGCCAAGCCAATAGTGCAGTTACTATGGTGCCCAGCTCGGCCCCTTCCACAACTTTTCCACGCTGAAACGCATGCAAAGTTCCGAAGAGCAGTTCTTCAAGTACCAAGATGTGTATCTAATGCTATCCTGAAACTAGAGACAGGCCTAATGAAAGCAGAGGCAAGGGTATTATGGGTGACCATACTGAACTACTGGCTAAAGCTCTCCCTTTTCCCCTCAGGCCTAGCCCCGCTAACGCTATGTGATGACTTCCAATCCAGTTGGAAACAGACAGCTATGAAAAAAATAAAGTCCCTGGGCCTGTCCCCGCTTCAATTAGTTAACTTGGGGTATGACCCGGCCAGGGCACTCATCAAACAATGTATTATGGATATAGAGCACCAGTCTGACATAGGCAAGGCCCCTGACTTCCCTGTAAGTGAAGGACTCAGGTATGTCAGCACCCCATTGCCATACCTAATGCAATTAGAGGTCCCAAAGCGTAGGAGAGCCGTTACACTGGTGTGCTGCCATGTGCTTCCCTCAGCTGTGCTTGAAGGTCTCTATAGGAAGATCCCAATCTCAGAGTGCAAGTGCCCCTATGGCTCAGGGCAGGTAGAAACAGCAGAACACATTATTCTGCAGTGCCTGTTCTACAACGGCATCCGTGCCTCCCTCATCTTACCACTATTACATGGCTATCCTGGAAAAACGGACCAGTTTTACAGCTCTTTGCTGCTCTCCTATAGCAACCCTGCTGCCACCTACAGTGTTGCCAGGTTACGAACATAAGAACAGCCCTGCTGGATCAGGCCCAAGGACCATCTAGTCCAGCATCCTGTTTCACACAGTGGCTTAACAGATGCCCCTGGAAGCCTACAGGCAGGAGTTGAGGGCATGCCTTCTCTCCTGCCATTACTCCCCTGCAACTGGTACTCAGAGGCATCCTGCCTTTGAGGCTGGAGGTGATCTATAGCCCTCCGACTAGTAGCCGTTGATAGACCTCTCCTCCATGAAGTTATCCAAACCCCTCTTAAAGCCTTCCGGGATGTTGGCTGTCACCACATCTTGTGGCAGAGAATTTCACAAGTGGATTATGTATTGTATGAAAAAGTACCTCTGTTTGCTGGTCCTAAATTTCCTGGCAATCAATTTTATGTGATGACCCCTGGTTCTAGTGTTATGTGAGAGGGAGAAAAATTTCTCTTTCCACTTTCTCCACTCCATGCATTATTTTATAGACCTCTATCATGTTTCCCCACAGTTGTCTTTTTTCTAAACTAAATAGCCCCAGGTGTTGTAGCCTTGCTTCATAAGAAAGGTGCTCTAGCCCCCTGATCATCTTAGTTGCCCTCTTCTGCACCTTTTCCAGTTCTACAGTGTTCCTTTTTAGATGTGGTAACCAGAATTGTACATGGTACTCCAGGTGTAACAGCACCATCGTTATGAATAAGAGAGTTATAATATTAGCAATTTTATTTTCAGTCCCCTTCCTATTGATCCCTAGCATGGAATTGGCCTTTTTCACAGCTGCTGCACATTGCATTGACACTTTCAACGAGCTGTCCATCATGACCACAAGATCCCTCTCCTGGTCAGTCACCGACAGCTCGAATCCCATCAACGTATACTTGAAGTTTGGGGTTTTCATCCCAGTGTGCATCACTTTACACTTGCCAACATTGAACCGCATTTGCTATTTTGTTGTCCACTCCCCTAGTTTGGAGATATCCTTTTGGAGCTCCTCACAATCCATTTTGGATTTCACTACTCAAAAAAGTTGGGTATCATCTGCAAATTTGGCCACCTCACTGCTTACCCCTGCTTCTAGATCATTTATGAATAAATTAAAAAGCCTCTGTCCCAGTGCAGATCCCTGGGGGACCTGTACTGTGCAGCAGTGATTAATGTCTGGCGGACGATGATCACACTTTGAGAGCCCACCTCTATGAACTAGAGGACAGCCATAGCTACTGCCTTAGTGTGACAACCCAACAATCTGTAGACCCACAACTTCCTGGCTGCTATTTTATTGGCTTATATTTTTGTGTATATATTATATGATATCCTTTTAACACATATTAGCTCTTATTATTTTAAATGATGACTGTCATGATTTTATATGTTTTAAATCTTTATAAACATTTTCTTACTTTATAAGCATGCAATGCGATCTAGGGTACTGCTACATGGTTTATTCCTATGCCTATTGCAGCCATAATTAAATCAAAATGTAGCCCAGAGTCTACTATGTCTCTTATTAGAGCCATAGCTAGATTTTTAGTGCAGTCACATACCTTTTATATTTTAAATCATTTTATGATCGTCTTATAGTATAAAATCTATTGCTACTTAGATTTTAAAATGTACTTTATGCTGGTCTGTGATCTTCTGTATTTATATACCACTTTTCAACAAAAGTTTCCCAAGCGCTTTACATAGAGAATTTAATTAATTAATTAAATGGATCCTTGTCCCCGAAGGGCTCACAGTCTAAAGAGAAACATAATATAGACACCAGCAACGGTCACTGGAGGTACTGTGCTGGTGGTAGATAGGGCCAGTTACTCTCCCCCTGCTAAATAAAGAGAATCACCATGTTAAAAAGGTGCCTCTCTGCCCAGTTAGCAGGGGTGGGTACCAAAGTCGGGGTAGATAAAAATTGATAACTTTTCAAAAACAATTTTTAAATGCTTTTTAAAATTAGATTATAATTTTAAAATATATATATAAATACTAAATTTAAAGTTCTGCTGTATAAAATAGCATGGTTTGAAATTAAGTCTCATCACAAACGTGCTACACCAACATTTGGTCTCCTAAAAACAAATTAATGACTTTCTGTCACACACATTGTTGCTGCCGACTCATCAAACGTAAGCATTGATTTCATATGTCTCACCTTTTGTGAATTGCTCTGGTCTGCCCAGTGGTGCACAGTAACTACCAGTTCTTTCTTTTGGAAATTCCTGGGCTTTTCACTTTTGTTTCTAAGCAAACCAAAGTCACATTTGCAAGGATACAGGCTGGGTAGTAGGGTGGTTGTTTTGTGGTGGGGCTGGGCCCAGGCAGAGGAGTTGAGTCAGAGACACAATATAGGAAAGGACGTAAAGTAGAACAACAGTGGAAAGAAAAAGGGAAGGCATTATTCAGTACACAGCTTCCTATATTGTAGTACAACAACAGCTGGAGTGCCAAGGCTGCCTGCCCCTGGGATAGGGGATCAGAGGCACAGGTTGTTCTTTAAGCAAGAACACTTCCACCAAAATTATGGCTTTTGTCATGAGCATGTCCTACAAAGTAGCATGGTTGTGATTAGTCATCTTGAGATTACTCTACTAGTAAAAGCAGATAATATCTGTAAGAGAAAATCCCCTAATGAATTTACAAGCAAAATTAAAAGAAAAATAGGTGATAGGAAGTGCATATACAAACGCAAGAAGTACCAAATAAAAAGCCCCTTAGAAACATATTATTTCTATGCTTGAGGGAGGGTGAATATAGCAGGGTTAAGGAAACTAAAATAAAAGCAATGGCAAGTCCACCATCATGGTGTGTTTCCTTTAGGAAAAAGAAGCTTTTATTCTCTAATCATTCTCTTTGACCTAGCATTTCAAGGTTACTTAGTACTGGAGAATACATGCGCTAAATTCAGAAAATCACTTTCAGCACAGCAGTTGATGTTTCTGACCAACAGAATGTAATGGAGAAACAAGATATTGTGTGTAAATATTAAGACAATATTTAAAAGCTTTTCCTCCCTGGTCTGGAATTATTCGCTTCTCTCTTATGTTCTAGTGCTACAGTGTACCTATAAGCAGTCTTGGTATTGCAGCCTCTTTGACCTTTCTAGATTTTACTAGCCACCAACTTGATAAAGAAAGAACAAAATCTATAATATACATAATATAATAGTGAAAACTTTCACTTTAATCATATGCAGGAAATGCCAGTTCGGGGGTGGGGGGGCGGGGGACTTATACCACGACATACAGGCTGCTCTTTGAGCAGTTTTTCTCATGATCATCAAATAATGCTGCTATTTAAAAAAAGAAAAGTTAACTCCAGAGGCACATTGAATCAGGGCAAAAAATGCTCTCTAAGTCAAGCTGTCAGAAAAGGACAGCAAAAGTTATAAGCTGCTAAAGTTCAGGTAGGATTTTAAAGTGTTTATGATCACGTTAAACCTGTGGGCCAGAATCCAAAGAGCTACTCAGGCACACCCAAGAGCTTGTGTTAGCTCAGGGAGATTTGTGAGTTTTTTCCACCCTTGAGAAGCACACCTTCATATCCAATTTCGGACTGCTTCTGAAACTAGCCTCGGTTTCAAGAGTAACTATGTGTCATGGAGTGTGTATGTATAAATCTGCAATATTGCCAATGCATTTTTCAGTTAAATCCTACTGTACAAATGTTACATATACAGGAGAACCTCATCATTCATGTCCCTGGCACCTGCAGTTTTGTGTATCCATGGTTAGGCCATGTTCCTTCTAAGGCGTGCGCACATGCATGCACTCACACGTTTTTTAATGTCCACTCAGTTAATTTTACTTCCTGCTCAAGTTGAATCAGGAAGGCCCCATTCTAAATGCATACGCACACACACTGCCTTGATACTTCTCCTCAGAACAAATTCATTCCGCACAAAGATGGAAAAGATTAGTGGGAGCACTACACCCAACCTCAATATACACAGGTACAAAAATGGTTAAAATCTGCAGATCCTAGATTGATGGAAATGACCTCCGAGCTCATTTTCAGCCAACATTTTGTTAAATGGAGCCATATTGTGGCTCCTTTGTGTGCATTCAAACAAAAAAAACCCCCACAATTTTTCACGGAAAATCGGCAAAATTTGCCGTTGGTGGGGGGAGGCATTGCTGGACAGCTGGAGACCTGGAGAGCATGGTACAACACTCTGTTTTTCTTATTTATGCATTTTTTAGCCTCCAGGAACCTAACCCCCCATTGCCATTGACTCAATGTTGCATTATCCACAATTCTGTTACCCGCGGAAATCAGGAGGAACCCCTGCAGATAATGAGGTTCATCTGTATTCAAATGTGGTTTTCCAGAAAAAAATCAAATTGGAAAATCCACATCTTTCAATAGAAAAATGAATTTTTCCCATGCAAATTCCCCCCTCAGTTGTATAAAATTTCCATTGACTTTTTAAAAAAAATACTGTACAAATTTTTCTGATGCCCTAAATAGATTGTGACCAGATTTGGCATATTACTTGACCTGTTCATACAGCAAAAAACCAACAATCCTCCATCATATTAATATCCCACAATGTATCTCAAGTTTTTCTTTAGCCAAGAAGAAATTATAGAAATGGAAATTTTTCCACTCCACATCTCTGCATATATTTATTATTTTTATTGTTGGCACAGGACATTGGATTACTTGGATGAATACCACCCATGCTGCCGTTAGGTTTTCTTATCAGTAAGACAACATTCTTTCAATTTTAGACATGCACATTTTAAGTAATCCATCAGCTGTGCACATTATTATTAAAAATATGGGAATTCTCTTGACCCTTTCTTCATTTCATTCTCCAGTCCCAAACAGTGTTGGGGCACCAGAATTTGGAAATGAACATTTACTGCATGAAGTATGAAAGGATGATTCTTGCTTTTGGAAAGAAACCATAATTTGATACTAGCATTGAAAATCAGCTTACCTTTTAAATATGGAATGATCAATTATGTACTCATTTCTCAAGGTGCTCAGTTCAATGTACACACTATAATACTGTCTCTGTCTTTTTATATTTGCAGCTGACATTATCTCAACAGTTGAATTTAATTACTCTGGCGATCTTCTTGCAACAGGAGACAAAGGTGGTAGAGTGGTTATATTTCAAAGGGAACCAGAGGTCAGTGCCAATCAAAACCATGAAAGGTGGTTTTTAAGTGAATGATGTGGCAACATCACATTGCCGAGTTTAATGTATCCATGTTTTTCTAACCCATGATGTGTATCTTCAGAAACCTCATTGTTTCCCCCAGAAATCATTGTAATGTTTCAGATTCAAAGAAGAGTGCTCTTAAACTGATGCAACATACATAAAATGTTTGCTTTATCCATAAGCAAAGACAGAATGAAAACATCTATGCCTTATTACTCCTCTAACCATCCTGATTGGGTGATTAAGAATGTTGAGGAAAAGAAATTATCCTTCAGTGATATGGAGAGCACCCTTAGCAGTTGATCAGAGTGATTTTTTTGCCAAATTTCTCATATGCAGATACATCTGTCTTGGGGTGAAAGTCTACACCCCAAGAATGCACATTTGTCTGCATGTATAACGTTTGACAGTGTACATATTCTTTCCAATATAAGCACTCTTTCATACAAGCACAATTATTCATTCATTCATTCATTCGATTTCTATACCGCCCTTCCAAAAATGGCTCAGGGAGGTTTACACAGAGAAATAATAAATAAATAAGATGGATCCCTGTCCCAAAAGGGCTCACAAACTAAAAAGAAACATAAGATAGACACCAGCAACAGTCACTGGAGGTACTGTGCTGGGGGTGGATAGGCCAGTTACTCTCCCCCTGCTAAATAAAGAGAATCACCACATTAAAAGGTGCCTCTTTGCCAAGTTAGCAGGGGTTTCTAGGATTATTATAGGATTTATTCTTTTAGGATTCCTAATAAATATTCATTTATTCATTTAGGATTCCTAAATTATTTATTTAGGAACAATATTGTTTGAAATGGTAGCCTTTAGAGGAAGAGGGAAGTACTGATACTTCTGGGAACAACAAATGTGAACAGCCTGCCTTTGAATAAATCAAAGTATCTAGATAGCCTTGTCAAAATTATATGCCAATAATATTTAGTTTATATAAATTTTTTGTAAGGTAAAGTGTGCTGTCAAGTCGATTTCGACTCCTAGCGCCCACAGAGCCCTGTGATTTTCTTCAGGAGAATACAGGAGACATTTACCATTGCCTCCTCCTGCACAGTATGAGATGATGTCTTTCAGCATCTTCCTCTATTGCTGCTGCTCGATATAGGTGTTTCCCATAGTCTGGGAAAGATACCAGTGGGGATTCGAACTGGCAACCTTCTGCTTGTTAGTCAGGTATTTCCATGCTGTGCCATTAGGGCATGAGCTAGTGTGGTGTAGTGGTTAGAGTGCTGGACTAGGACCGGGGAGACCCGAGTTCAAATCCCCATTCATCCATGATACTTACTGGGTGGCTCTGGGCCAGTCACCTCTCTCAGCCTAACCTACTTTACTGGGTGGTTGTGAGGAGAAACCTAAGTATGCAGTACACCGCTCTGGGCTCCTTGGAGGAAGAGCGGGATATAAAATGTAATAATAATTATTATAATTAATTAATTATGTGGTACTGGCTTTCTAATAGAGGTACTCAAGGCAATTTAAAATACAGAGCAACAAATATGGCTGCAGTTCAAAGAACCATGCTAGTAAAGTTGTCTACTTATTGGGGTTGGTTATATATTTTTTTCTCCAAAAAGCAGTTTTCTTGTGATCCTTCATACCATACTGCAGCTTGTTTTTGAATGTTCCCTGCATTTCAAAAGCAGCTGGCTGTGTGGCAGAGACTGAAGCTGAAAGACAATATGCCATGCTGGACACATGGATACCCCCACAGGAGCTTTCTGAATTATTGCTTGACATTTTGTTTATATTTGTTCCTGCCCAATCTCAAAGGTGCAGGTGAGATACAATATATCATTTGCCACATCCATTCTCAGTATTCCATCTGCTAAGCAGTATGAATTCTATTCATCATCATCATCAATTTTATTACAGCCATTGGCCAGCAGAAATAGAAACAACAAACATTTCCAATACAACAATATAAAACACAATAAAACAAAGTACAGTCATTCATTAAAAATTAGTTTAAAAAGAGTTTATGAACTCTATTAAAATATTAAGCTACAGATTTTGTTCTTTGAATGATGCTTGGTTGGACTGTGTTAATTTTCTTAACTTTTAAAAAAAAATTGAGGATTATGGAACAAACATATTTGCTTTCTTAGGTATAATGTAGTAAAATAAATGCATCCTTCACCTACTGAAGAATTATTTTTTTTAAAAAAATTTAAATTCTTACTAACAGTTATGTGGAAGTATACATAGGACATGTGATAGGCTTCTTAAGAGTTGAAAAGACCTCTGGAATGGGCCAACAATTGTCTGTGCAACGGTGCAGTGGCATGCTGTCTTAAAGACAAAAGGAAATTTCAATTAATGTGTATTGTCATCTTAGTCTTTTTTTATTCTCAAAACAGATACTGAGGCATTTATTGTATAAGGGCAGGAGTTGGATTACTTGTGAAGCCAGCTAATGAATTTTACCCCCTTTGTAAAATAACATAAAAATATAACCTGACATACTGAGTAAAGCTTGCACATAGGGAACACTTTCCCATACACACCAGTGTTCCCTCTAGCAGGGATTCCCAGATGCTGTGGACTACAACTCCCAGAATCCCCAGCCAATGGCCACTGCAGCTGGGAATGCTGGGAGTTGTAGTGAACAACATCTGGGAATCTCTGTTCGAGGGAACACTGATACACGCACAGAATAGGAACAGTTTTCCTTCTTCCCTCTACAGCTGCTTGTACTTCCCCAAAATATGTCCCCTTCCCTCCATCCTCAGGAACATATACTCACAAGGCACAGGTGGCTACAGAGGGAAGGGGGTCACTGAAAATTGCCTCTCCCTTGTGTGCGTTAAAGAAAGTGTTTTCCTAATGCAACCATTACTCAGTATGTTGGACATATTTTCTAGTAGTGTTATAGTTGACTAGCGCCAGTAGTATGCTACACAGCCTCCACATAGTGAAAAGGTAATGGTGTGATAGTAACGTGACAGTAAAGTGGATTAAGCATGGTCATACAAATAACTCTTTCAGAGAATCCTAGTATATCTCAGACCTGCCTGGCATAAATATGAGTAACACAAGAGTGTACCTTTTCTTTAGCCACCTCTATCCTGTGGAGCTCTCTTCTCCTTGAGGTGTGCTTTTTTTCAAGCTCATATCCAAATGGAAATTAAAAACGTCCCTGTTTGCCTATGCTTATTAAAATATGGGCTGATTATGATTGGGGCTTGCTGTTTTCTGTGATTGCTGCTTTTATTTTATTTTTTTATTATGCTGTTTTTAATATATTAACTTCTTTGACTCTTCAAGAAAATTAAGTGGGATATAGGCCTCTTAATAAAGAATAATAAACTTAATTATAATATTTTAACACATCTTGCTGTGGTATGTGCAGCCAACAAAAATGTTCTGTTTGTTTTTTGTTTACAGAATAAAAGCCGTCCTCATTCAAGGGGAGAATATAATGTTTACAGTACATTTCAGAGTCATGAACCTGAGTTTGACTACTTGAAAAGTCTAGAAATTGAGGAAAAAATTAATAAAATTAGGTGGTTACCACAACAGAATGCTGCTCACTTCTTATTATCTACAAATGGTAAGGATGTTTACACAGTGTAGCTTACTATAAATGTTCTAGATGCTTCTGATTATTTCATTTCTTGATCTCATATAACTTTTTGCACATTAGATCATTTTTGGCGTAATTGCAATTCAGTGTGACTTGCACGCTGACTTCTTTTCCTCAATAGATGATTTGATTGTTTACAAGATAAAAGCAAATATAGATTATGCCCTTTAGCCATTACCTTCGATTATAAGTTGCCAGGTTATTTATTATATGCTTTACAAGAATGCTTTCTGAATAGTTTAGAAAGAGGCTTCCTGTAGAGTGCTTTGCCATGCCATGCTACCAAAATGGAAACCTTATATATGGACATCAAGCTATTTGCCAGTAGAAAGAACTGTGTGGCAGAAACAGCCTTTCCCTCCCTCCTGACCCAGATATTGCTGCCTGCTTCATCTCGATTGGCCTGGGCATGGAGGGAAAGAGATGAGTGCTTCTGATGACCTTGCTCTTTGTCCATCAGTGATGCACTCTTTTGAAGCATCACTGGAAGGCAGGCAGCACCAGAGAGTGCATAGACCCGTACTAGACCCACTGGTATGAACCTCCAAACTAGACATCAGGAGTAGGTTGAAGGAGTGATTGCTATGTTCTTGGGTAGAAGAAGACTGTCTGCTGAGACTTAAACAACATTATTCAAACATGGTTGTAAGTTTCCTTGAAGACAGAAATGGTGTAAAGGTAGGATATAAAGCAGTTAAACAATTTTTGGGGACAGCCTTGCAAAGTAGTATAATATTTTCAGCCAGCCCACTCATGCTGTCAATTTACATTATCACAGAATGGCTTAAGTGGGTAGGCCACTTTTTCAAAAGAAAGAGTTGGGAAGGCATGGTGCTAAAGTAATGACTACTTATAGGATTTCTAAGGTCTTGTACTCTTTTCCGGGCCTAGCATCAAGTCAAGGCAATGGCCAGAGACCACTTGCCAGCAGGGAGCCCACACTGAACTCAGACTTTGGCCTTAGTTTTTTTTTTCCTTTTTAAAAAGCAAAAACTGCCAATATAGTTTGAACCAATGGGAATTCCAGCACCACTTTCTTTCCCCCTACCTGTTAAATCAAAGATAAAGACTTGGGATACACATAGCCTCCCAGATGTCTACTTTGGTTGCTGGCTCCTCCTTTCATCCTCCTGATAGGAGTTTCCTGTTTTGTAAGGAAGAGAAACACTTAGAGCAACCAGTACTGATGCTAGTTGTGCATGTATACACAGTGCTCCTTCACCTGCTCTCTCACTGCAGTGAACTAGCCCACTTGACCTGCTGCAACCTCCATGCTCCCAGAGATCAGCAGATTCTGAGCTCAGGCAGGTTCTCCTCTTCAGCAGTTCCTGCACCTAGCTGCCTCAGAGCAATGCTAGGAGTCTTTTTTTTTTTTTAGTAGTAGTAAGTAGTACTTTATTACAGCCAACGGCCACTCAATACAACAAAATAACACACACAACAGTACACGACACATCAAGAAAAACTGCAATAAAAACAGTACAGTAAAAGTATCATATATGAAGAATTTTGTCTAGATAAAATCAGTTCACCCTCCTACTATACTATGCCCGCATCTAGCCTCTCAACATGTCTTCTGCGGAGTTTACTTGCAATACAAAGAAACTTGGCTACTTTTGTCAAGATGAAATCATCCAAGTCTGCAAGTAAAAACTCCACCTTCTCCTGACCTGAGGTCAATCTACGACCTCTTAAAAGGGGAAAAATTAATTCTGTTCTTAGCTCCTTATAGAAACAACAATTCAACAACACATGTTCAGTAGATTCAACCTCTCCTGCATGACACGGGCACAATCTCTGGAGATAAGGGATTTTCAGAAATCGCCCTTCCAGGATGGCTGAAGGAAGGGCATTGAACCTGGCTGCAGTCATTGCTCTACGGTGTTCAACGAAGGATAGCTTTATCAAGTATCAAGCCGGGAGCCGACTATCAGCTTGGGCCCCCATAAAAACCCCAGGTCTTATTTTACTAACATCCTCCTGCCTGGCAGTGTCCATTATACGTTGGTTCATGGCGTCTGAGGCCTTCTCGAGGCCCATCTGTCTTATCACCAAAGATGAAAAACCCAACCTACTTAATCTGTTGTCAATGGCCCGTTTCCATCGGGTCTTAAAGGAATCTTCTAGGACTAACGGGGCAAGCCCATCAGGGCAGAAAAACAACTTGAGCCAAAAACTAAACATAGCCTTCCAGATTCTAGCCTCAACAGTAGGCCAACTCACTTCCAGTCTAAGGCATGCGTTGGGGACAGACCGAGCAACCCTCAGTATACCCCTGAGAAATTTGGTTTGAACAATTTCTATCCTCTGGAAGTTAGTGTAAGCGCCCATTTGCGCACCCACCATAAGTAGAGCCAAAACTTTGGCTTTGAAAAGCTCAAGGACCACCTGTACCGATTGGGCACGTTTTCTAATATGTAAAGATTGAATTGCCGAGGCGACTCGGAGTCTGTGTCTTCTCTTTCTCTGTGTGCACAAACCTGGAATTGGCCCAACCTCTTGGTTTAGTTGTTTGGCTAATAAGTTACTGTTCTTGTCAGTGATTTGGACTATTGAATTGTCTTTTAATATTTAATTCCCATTGTTATGGAATATATTTTTAGAATATATTAAAAATGTACCAAAAAAAGCCTACAGATGTACAGAAACAGTTTTCAAAGGGTTGCGGGGGAAGGGGGCGGAAGGCCAGTATTTGACTACCTACTTGCTAATCAAGATGAAAAGCAGGATAAAAATCTACTAAATAAATAATACTGGCAAGAAGTTGCAAGAGGGACTCTGTTAAAAATTGGCATCACAATTGTAAAGAAAAACAGTAGCTAACACCCTGCTGGTTGATAGTTCCTCACTATTTCTTTAACACTGTGATAATTTTCCAAACAAATGAGAAGCATTATTCATAAACTTGTTTACTTGTCCTGAGTCAGATTTTCACACACATCCAAATTATCTGATGGCTTTCCATAACTAAAATTTTGCACCATGAGATTGCTTGTATCAAAAGTGATATAAATTGCTAAAAAACTGTTTTACTTCCAACTTTATCCTAACATTGGATAAAAGTGGGCAATGTGTGAACTTGTTTATGGCTTAACTCTCTCTCTCTCTCTCTCTCAAATGGTAGTTGTATCTGATTTAGTAATGTTTAAATCCTTGAATTGCAATCCATCTGCTGAATGCTTGACTGTTTCACAAAGTATCATTAATTATTTAAAGGCAGATGATGTATTTTGCTGTATTGACAGTTTTCACCCCAACAAGAAGCATTATAGTGCCAGAGAGACTGCAAGTGCACTGTGTTTCTGAACAAAGTCTGTTCCCCTCTGTTGTTTCTTAATCATGCTTTTCTTCCCTTGTTTTTCTTAAAATATGCGATCTCAAGTTTATTTGACAATGTGGGCTATAAGACAAGTCATAATAGTCAAGCTAATTTCCTGCATATGTATTTTTTGCATCATTTTTTCTTTGCAAATGAATTGGGGTGGTTTTTCAAATCTGCATTTGTAGTCAAAGAAAAAAATGCTTTCTGGCAGCATAAGTGAATTTCATATCGCACAGCTAGACCTCCTGTAGAATATTGAAGAAATATTTTGACATTTCATATTCTTGTAATTTAAAACTGAACCAATTTTTCTTCAAATCTCCATATTCCATACCTTCTATTAATCTAAGCACATTAATGTAGAGAGTGCACTTGGTACTCTTTAAGCCAGACTTAAATTTGATGTATCTGGGGATTTTCAAAGTCTAATTCTGTAAGGCTTTGTCCATAGTTCCTGCAAGGAAAGGCTTCTTAGTTGTTTAGTGAAATTTTAACTTCTTTAGTAAGCAGACTATTGTGGTAGGCACTGCTGAAACACAGGCTTGTTGTTCAAGCTCTTAGAGGTACTTCTGACGTAATTATAAATGCTTGTGGCTTAATGCATTTCTGTGTGCAGTAACTCATGCATGCATTCTCCAGAAAAGTTGCTGCTTTTTAGAAGAGAATGTGCTATATGCAGCAGCGCTTTGAACTGTACATTCTGTTCAGATAGTAATTTGTTAATATATTAAGTGTCAAGTGGCATCTGAAACAATATTTATTGTATAATTTGTAGAATAACCTATGTTCAGAGCTGCATGTGTGCCAGAATTCTGCAGGAATGCATGTGGCGATGGGTACAGAAACAAAGTTTTCATTTACAAACATTATCTATCTAGTCCGTGTTGTGAAGCTGTACCTAAAGGTTTGTAAACAATGCCTGCTGAAAATTCAGTAGGCAAAACAGTTGTTGAATAAGATTTCTAGTGAGTTGGATCAGGGCCTCAGCTCCTTGGCTACTAACCAAAACCTGAGCAGGTAAAGCACAGAGCTCCAAAAATCCCTTTGCTAGCTCACCAACGACCAGTACACCCACCTCCAAAAAGCCAAGTTCTCTGAATTAGGGTGGAATGTGGGAGAACGTTCAGGACTGTGTGTCTTCATGCCATCTTGATAGAAGCAAGAGTAAGAGAAAGACCTAGTCCCTCTCACAAGGTTTGAGAAAGGCAAGAGACTTGCTCTGCACCTGTTCTTCAGAGCCTCATAGAAAGTGAAATACTATATGACCCATCCCCTCCAAGTTGTCTGAACATTTCAGAAACCTCAGAGGAAGGGGGATGAATCTTGTTTTGTTTCATGTATCTGTGTGTGGGGTCTTTTACACTAAGTGGGGGTCTTTTTTCCCTTTTGCAAGAGCCATCAAGTGAAATGAAAGAGTACCTAGCACTCCCCCCATCTAGTATATACAGAGAATTGGGGAGGGAAACGTTGGTGATGATTGCTATGGGTAGCTTGCTGGTATCTGTAGATCCCTGAGTATACAAGATAATGGCTGCCTTTTCACATAACACAAAGCAGAGATTTAACTCTCCTCCCGTTTGGCCCCCATGTCATCCAAAATTTTGGAACTACAGTTCCCAGACCCAGCTGCAGTTCCGATACTGGCCCCAAACTTTGAAATGAACCTTTGGTCTGTAGTGAGTTTCACTCACCCAACAGAGGGTCTGTTTCCACTGCCGTGACATCCAGATTAAGAATTAACTCCCAACTGGAGTTAAGGGAGAAAGCTCCTACTGCTGTCTCTAAAGCTATTGGCTGGTCTTCCAGGGGGCTGACCGCTATTGACCCCTCCAGGGTCAGAGGAAGCCCATGCAGTCAGTCTCACCCCCATTGCCAGCTCCCAGACTGGGATTGTGATAGTCTGGGAGCACGCAGCTGGGGGGATGCAGATTGCAAGCCCTTTGGACTCGTTGCTTGCAGTTATGTGCAAAGGCAGCTAATACATTATGTAAAATAACTCTGTAAAACTGCTCCACTTGCATCATATATTCATTCAGAACTTGATTTACCTGGGCACAGTGATTGACATCCCAAGCATACATGCTTCAAGGGACTACAGGACGTTATGAGAGTCCTCACACAACTCTCCCAGTACCCCTGTGTGTGCACTATCATGCAAGAGCCCTTAGAGTGCAGGCTTTTTCTCATGCTGTGCCACGTGTTTCCATTCTTGCAGAGCCCTTCTGGCACATAGTGGGGAATTGTGCAAGAATTCCTGCCATACCCCTGCAGTCCTACAAAGAGTAGTTGGTTGGTTCATTAGGATGTCAGCCAGTTTTTTAGTGTGGAATACTCAATACTTCCCCCCTTGCTTGTACCAAGATGCCTTGTCCAGTTTGAAAGATGATAGATACTCGGCTGTTTGCAAGCAGACTGAGTGTAGCTTTTTAATGTTAATCTATGTTTCATTTCAAGTATTTTGAACTGTTCTCATTTCAGATAAAACTATTAAATTATGGAAAATCAGTGAAAGGGATAAAAGAGCTGAAGGTTATAACTTGAAAGATGAAGATGGAAGACTTCGGGATCCATTTAGAATCACAGCACTACGGGTATTTTGTTAACCTAACTTAGTATTAATAAAATCTAAGTAATGTAATGTTAAGCTGCATTCGAATGAAAACTGTATTGCACTCTTAAATTCTGCACTACAGGCGTGCACGAACTGGTTCGGAAGCCCATTTACAAGCCTCTGAGCCGGTTTGAACCCGGGCTGGCTGCGCAGGTGCAGCTAGTACTTCCGTCCATATCCGGACAACATCAGGATGGGGTGGCAGGGAGGTATGCTGCTGCCGCCCCGGTGGGCTTTTAGGGAATCACGTGCCAGTGGGGAAAACGTGTGGTGGGGGAGTGCATCCTCCCTCAAACCAGCCCCCGCCGGTTCCGTTCACATCCCTATTCTACACTACATATCTAATTAAGATAGCATCCGTTTTCTAATTCACCACTTTGAAATAATTTGCCCTTTTTTGAAAAGTGTAAAGGAAAATATGCTGTTATCTGTTTTATTTCTTTTGTTAGATGTCCTGGATTAGTATTATAATGTTTGAAAATACAGTACAAAGTGTTGATTTCTGAGGATTGAGTCTACATTTCAGTTAAACTAACAGTTTTCGCTTGTACCATGTTTAGAAATATGCAAACTCTTAGTTCATGTTTGAGTCGGAATCCACCATCTAGAAAGTCTTTGAAGTATGCATTTCCCTGAGCATGGAAGGGCTTTTACCTTTAAGTAGGTACCTGTGTCATATTGTGTTCTGTTTTTGAAACTCTGATATTAAAAATGGCATACTAAGTTGGGAGAGTGGGAAGCAGGTGCCAGAGGAAAAAGCCATGTAGTTCACTGGTGTGTTAGTACCTTTATAGCCTGTGTTGTCTTGTGTATTGTCTATGAAAGGAGAGCTGGTCTTGTGTTAGCAAGCATGACTTGTCCCCTTAGCTAAGCAGGATCCTCCCTGGTTGCATATGAATGGGAGACTTGATGTGTGAGCATTATAAGATATTCCTCTTAGGGAATGGGGCTGCTCCCAGTCTCAAAGGCAGGATGCCTCTCAGTACCAATTGCAAGGGAGTAACAGCAGGAGAGACGGCATGCCCTCAACTCCTGCCTGTGGCTTCCAGCAGCATCTGGTGAGCCACTGTGCGAAACAGGATGCTGGTCTTAAATGGGCCTTGGGCCTGATCCAGCAGGGCTGTTCTTATGGTCTGGGAAGAGCATCTAGGTTCCGAGTTCCCTCCCTGGCATCTCCAAGATAGGGCTGAGAGAGATTCCTGCCTGAAACCTTGGAGAAGCCAATGCCAGTCTGTGAAGACAATAATGAGCTAGATAGACCAATGATCTGACTCGGTATATGGCAGCTTCCTATGTGATTTCTAATTTTTAAAACAAATTTGTAATCTCTGAATTGGTACAAAAGCAAATATTGAATACTAGTGTTGGTTGGGAATGCCCTTGTTTAGTTGTGCTGCATTGACTCAGAACTGTGAAATGGTGTGTTCAGGACCTGAAATAGTAAGTTTTTGTTACTATAGAAGTAGCAGATTAAGTGATCTGGTTAATGACAATGAAGTGTTCAAGTCTGAGACTTGCTCAGAAAGACAACATTCAATAACAAAAGCATCATTTGAAAATTATCTGGCATGCTCTCTTCAGTTAAAGCGTATTTGAAACTATATTAAGGGTTTGTTATCAAGTTTTGCAACAGTATGTCAAGAGTTGAAGGGTACATCATGGTTGCCAAGAGGATGCTGTTGAATTGGGCCTCCCAGTAGGAAATTATCTCCATCCTAGATGCAGTGTCCCCAGATGCTTGCAATGTGGATTGTTGCCCTTGTCTTGTTTCTGGGAAATCAAATTGTGGTGCTGATTCACATGGCAAGCCCTCATAATCATTATGACTAGATAATCTGAGCAACATCTTTGTGGCAATTATAGCATACTCAGTCTTTTAGAACTTTTGTTTTAAAAAAAGTGTTGTCCTGATGAGGATCCTACCAGTGTATACCTTGCAGTATTTCCCTACAGTTAAACATGTGTTGCTTTGGTATCCATGTTTCTTAAATGCTTGCCAACTCTTTCATCAGTGCTATATGGGTGGAGTCTCCTTTTTGGGTTAAAACATTAATTTGCAAGCTTTTTTCATGTTTACAATAGCAATTGGCTACTTGTCCTCTTTTTAGACCTTAGGAACTAAATGGGGCTTGACTACTGACAGAATTCAGTTTTACTTATGACCTTAATAGAAGTTCGGAGAGGGCTGCTTGAACTGTTGTCATGTTCCTTACACAATATGCCCTGTATGCTGCTGTGCTATAAAATATCTACTCTTATCTCCCTTCCCTTTGATGAGAAGGATATTGCAGGACTTTCAAAATGATAAATCAGGCTTGAGAGAGGCATGTGTATCTTGTTAAAAACTTTGAATCCACTGAAACTTTGGATTTATTTCTGTGATCAAAGATTTTAAAAGAAACTGAAGCCAGAACCTGGCTGTACGTTTGCATCCTCTGGATCCCCATATTTCATTAATAAACCTGATAGGCTTGTATTTTATTTATATTTTATTTATTTTACATTTTATATCCCGCTCTTCCTCCAAGGAGCTCAGAGCGGTGTACTGCATACTTAGGTTTCTCCTCACAACAACCCTGTGAAGTAGGTTAGGCTGAGAGAGAAGTGACTGGCCCAGAGTCACCCAGCAAGTCTCATGAGAATTTACAAATTTTGCTCCTGGAGCAACTTTGGCATTTTAAGCTGATAAAGTGTAATTATCAGTTTTACTTCTGTTTCATGTAGAAGCAAATATGTTCCTTTCTCTGTTTTTAGGTGCCAATATTGAAACCCATGGACCTAATGGTAGAAGCAAGTCCCCGAAGGATATTTGCAAATGCACACACGTATCACATAAACTCTATTTCAGTAAATAGTGATCATGAAACATACCTTTCTGCAGATGACCTAAGAATCAACCTGTGGCATTTAGAAATCACAGATAGAAGTTTTAGTATCCTTTTTGATATAAAATATACAGTTTAATATGTTGAAATGTTTACTGCCGAATGTCTTGTGGTAAATATTATTGGTTATATAGGTTGTTTTGAAAATTGTAAAACTGTTTTATTCAATTTATATGATAGGATATTATCTTAAAATTTAGAGTTCTTAAATTTGTTTTAAAAATGGAACTGTGAACTTGGGCAAGGCAAAAATTGCAAGATTGGTGAAGAGTTGATATTTTTAGAAAAGAAAAGCATGCATTGCACATGCCCTGTGTTCAGCTATCAAACTCATGAGCAGTAACAAGGAGCCGTGTGATTAGTTCTCTCCCTAACTTTGACTTCCTAAAATACTCTGTTACTTCAGTAAACAGGTATTGCAAAAACTGCACACTGTAAATAACAGATATACTAAATCATTGTTTAGCAACTATATTACCTGGAAGTCTGTTACTTAGTATTTGGTTATTGGCTACACACAGTCTCCATGCTGAACAGCCCAGATTGCCTGTACTTAGTGCCAGTTGATTACTTGCCAAGGCAAGAGAGGCACAGTTGCTTTCAATGCTATAACTTTATAGTCAACTTAATATCAATAGGATATGAAACATAAAATATGTAAGGAGGGTGGAGACATATTGTATTAGTCTCATGTTGGCTTCTGAGACTTACATGTAGTTATGTGGGTGGTTGTTTTTTAAAGAAATTTTGAAATTTTTCTGATGCCATGCATCTGTTGGAACCTAAATTAGCATGTTTGTTTGAGTTGTATTTAGCAAACAAAATTTATGCCATGTTAGCTTTACATGCTGTAGAAATACTTCAAAGGTTTTTTCCAGTTCCAGAGTATGTGAACTGATGTATTTGATTAGAAAAAAAATCAGTAAAGCACGCTTAATGTAACTTAAATGTTTCATTCAAACAAGTTTAAAAAATTGCTTGGTAATTTTAATTGGTCTACTTATAAATATTTTGAGATCACAGTTCAGTAGCTTGTACTTCCTTTACATTGTTTAAACATTTTTTTAAAATCTATTGAAACCACTGAAAAGTGTTAAAATACTCCTTCTAGTATGCCCAAAGAGCTGTGCATTAGAGAGATTTGCTGCCCAATTTGATTGATACCATATTATGTTTACTGCATTTTTTTTTTCAAAGAATGCATTTTAGAAATAGAAAAGTGTACACATAAAAAGATAGCATTAAAAATATTCTTGAAACTTTTTCCCCCTGCTGCACATCACTGCCTATATCATGCTTTGGGCGGCATAGAAATTTGTTAAATAAATAAATAAATAAATATCTGAATTTCTATATAATTAAGATTAACAGTGTTTTGATAAAAACTTATATTGTGAAGGCAGTGCCAAGGCACTCAAGTTTAAAATGCTGTTGTAGAAGATAAGGTGAATGCAGTTATTTGCTTTTTGAAGGACAGATAACTAGAAATGTCAGATCTGAATAACTGTCATTTCAGGTATCTAAGTAAAGATTTTAGAAGGCTTGTCATAAATATTGCATTTTCTGTCTTGGAAGTAAATCAGTATTAGCCTTTACAAGCAAACTTTCAGACATTGTAGATATAAAACCTGCTAACATGGAGGAATTGACAGAGGTGATAACTGCAGCTGAGTTCCACCCTCATCACTGTAATGTGTTTGTCTACAGCAGTAGCAAAGGAACTATACGGCTCTGTGATATGCGTTCTTCAGCTCTCTGTGATAGACATTCAAAATGTAAGTGGACTCTCAGTTTTATATACTGCTCTCAGAAATACATAAGAACATCATCCATATTAGTTAGTCATGACAAAGCACCATTGGAATCAATGAGACAAGTTCGTCATGAGCAATTTAGGTCCTATTAATTTCCATGGGACTTAGTCTGGATGCTGGAAGTATGCTTTCTCAATATTTTATTGGTTTACAGTTATTGGTAAACCAATAAAGAGTTTATGAAGATGAGATGCTTTTTATAGAACAGAACATTAACATTCTAGCCTATGTTTAGGCGGCATATAATATGAGCCACTAATTGATTTGACCCTTATGCAAACCAATTTATAATACGTAAATCGACACTTGAGCCCAACACACACATCTACACACACACAATCTGGGTACAGTGTATGCATATTCAAATCAAGTCAAATCTTTATTTTGGTCTTTGACCAGCATAACACCAAAGTAAAAAAAACAAAACAAAAAACAGTCAAGACAATCTATTCCTACAAGGTAATAGGGGATCTCTATAAAATTACCTAAAACATAGTATAGTGAGTGGAAGAAGCTAAAAATGAAGACTATAAACATAAAATTATATATAAAAATTAGTCAACACTGGTATCAACATGATACTGAGTATAAAGGTGGTAAGACAGCAGAATTGTGTGCATAATACAGAATGGTGTTAAATCTCATACCATATTGTGTCCTATTCTAAGTATGGCAACAGCATATCCAACAAGTGGACGCTGTGTTCAAATCTCTATGCACATACAGTTATTCACACAGTATGTTCAAAGCATGTAGAATAATACTTTTCCTAACTGCACCCTGCATTTGAGGAAGCCTCTACCCAGCTTCAGTTTTAAAATGAGTGCACGTACAGCGGGCCTGCTCAACTTAGGCCCCCCCAGCTGTTTTTGGACTACAATTCTCATAATCCCCAGCCACATTGGCCAATAGCCAGGGGTTATGGGAGTTGCAGGCCAACATCTGCAGAAGGGCTGAAGTTGAGCAGCCCTGATGTACAGTCATTAACACACACATATGTTGTTGTTACAACAATATTACAGACACCTGTACACATGTACAGTGCAATGTCTGAATAGGGCTTTGAAGATTCTGTCTTCTGTACAGACTTGGTCTTGGTGTTTTTCAAAGATAACTGTTTTAATAATGCCAAGACTATTTTGTTTTTATTTTACATATAACCCACCCACGAGAAGAGCCCACACCTGCCTAGAGCCTGCAATTGATAGTGTCATTTTTAAAAGTTAAATGGAAAGCCCACACGCAGCTGCTCCCTGCACCATCTTCTGCTGCAGAGATTCTAGGCAGGCATGTAGGAGCAAGGGGATGCCGGGCTTTCCTTCCCAGGGAAAGTGACCAGTGAAAACCTGAATGAGGAATGCTGCCCTGGTGGTGTGGGCAGCAGAGAGAGAAATGGGGGTGGCTGTGGGTGCGGGGGGAGAAGAATGGGATGGCAGGGGATGCAGGAGGAGAAATGGGGTGGCGGTGCAATTTGTGTCCCCACACACACACACACACCCTTCTGCTTGCAAGAAAATAATATTTTTAAATATGTGTGAACATGCAGTAGATGTTTGTGGTTTAGCAACTGGGCTGAGATTGATAGGATCCATTTCATTTGTGGCCATTTGAAGCTAGTTTCCAAGGCAAAACGCCATAATTTTTAAGGAATCACGTTAACATCTCTAAGCATAATACAGTTGGACACAGTGAAAATGAGACAGCTACTTCAAATATAGTGGGCTAGTTTGACATAAAATGGTCAAACTATTGATATGACATAAAAGTTCTTTTCTGTTTACCTACCTTTGCTGGATGTAATCAAAACATTTGAAGCTTCTTTCTTTTAATTAGATAATTCTGTTTATGCATATCTGTAATGACTGCGTTCATAATTAAAATGCGCAAACCTAAAGTTTTGATCATACTCTCTTGTGGTTCATTGTAGACTGTCATAAATAAATTATTACTCTATAGTATCTCCCAGCATTGAGAATTCTTATTTAGAATCTTAGTATATTTAATAAAGTTGGAGACTTGTAGTTTCACAATAAACAATCCTTAACATGATTTGTGGTTAAAAAAAAAATTGAGTAGATGATAGGGCCAAGTAAAAAAATGGTTATTTCCTGTCATTCATTGATTGCACTAATAGAAATGATACTGGAGCTTAGCAATATGAAATGGTTTTGTTATGTGAATTAGTGCATTTATAAGTGGTGTTGCTATGGTATGTATATATTGATATATACAGTCAAGTAGCATCTTTCTGTTGCTTATTTCTGACAAAGTGAGTTCTGCTTTATGCAAGCCATTTGTTTAGAGTCACTCAGTTATCATTCCATGTTTGGATAGCACGGGTAAAATTAGAGGTTCCGTGGTGTGTGCCTCTAGACAAAAAGTGGATAATTCATGTGTTTAGATCAGTGTCTTCCATATTTTGATACCTGAGGTGCTATTTCCCCCTCCCAACATCTGAATTAAGGCTGGGATCCAAGGAGCTGTACACAGAAAACTGCACATCCACCAGAGCTTTTCTTGAAGCCAATTCCTACTGCAGTCCCTCACTTTCTTTGAAAAGGTTCTCATGAAATTCAGAGTTCTTCCAGAGAGAGGTTTGACGTGGCAGAAGGGAGTACGGCTGGAAGAAGAAAAATGATGCATTCATGCTAGCACATGCATATGCTTTCTTCTTGGGCATGTGGGTCTTACCATTCTAGTCCATAATTGGGGAGACACTTCACTGTACACTCAAATAGGAATTTTCCTTGCTGCTTTCCAGAACAATTGACAGGCATCCATCTTGCTACTGTGGGATTAGGCTAATTAATATTGCCACCCCTCCCCTTTTCGAAGTCAGTCAGGGACTGGACTGTGCTTTCTGGGAAATCGTTATATTTCAGAGCTTCTGAGTTAACACATAAGTTGTACAATGGGCTGCTTCACAGAATCTTGGTGTGTCCTTACTCTCATCCTTGAGGGTGATGTCACTGCCCATACATTGGCCATTTGGGCAATGGAATTGGTTCTGTATGGGGTCTCCCCATTCTGACAAGCATAACATAGACATGGTATTCCTTTGCAAGGCACACTTTAGCCATTTTCATGGCACACAGTTTGGAAATCAATAGTCTAGCAAAGCTTTACATCAAAGGGTTAGCCTTTGTAGTTGTTAACAGCTTTCCTTCCTTTGTATCTTTTTAAATATTTCCAGTCTTCGAGGAGCCTGAAGATCCCAGCAGCAGGTCATTCTTTTCAGAAATTATTTCCTCGATATCAGATGTGAAATTCAGTCACAGCGGTAGATACATGATGACCAGAGACTACCTTTCGGTTAAAGTATGGGATCTCAATATGGAAAGCAGGCCTGTAGAGACATATCAGGTATAGTCTTCATGCTTTATAATAAATAAGCTTTTTTAAAATGGCAGATGTTCTCATTCTTTTCAATGCCTATATGTTTTAAGGTTCATGAATATCTTCGAAGCAAGCTTTGCTCATTGTATGAAAATGACTGCATCTTTGACAAGTTTGAATGCTGCTGGAATGGTTCTGATAGGTAAGGCTGATTTATGTAATAAAGCTCATTTTAAAGGTTTGTCCAAATTTAACCATTTTAAATTTGAAAATGGTTGTGGTGTTTAGTTTAAGCAGAGAGATGAGCGAACTCTGATCCCAAATATGTGGTCCACATTGATATATGTTATGAGTTAATTCAGAAGGTGTTAGTTATCTAAAAGAAAAATGGAGATTCTAGTCCTGTTCAGCTCCCAACAATGGAACAATAGCATATGCTGCCATATGAAGAGTCATATCTCAATGTGATGAATATGTGCTTTGCATGTAAAAGGTTCCATGTTCAGTCCCTGGTGTCTCCCCGTTAAAGCATGGAACTTGGTTGCTGATTGAATAAGTGATACACTATGAATTGAATAGAGACTTAAAGATGGACAGCTGTTTGAAACAACTTCTAATGTATGGTATGGTGCAATATAGCCTAGATGCCACAGTGCATAAAATCTCAATTCTGTCTACTTGCTGGTTTAAAGCAACTCAGGTTGTTGGGAAGGAACCTTTGCTTGAGATCCTGGAAAACCAGTACTATGCAAAGTATTGATCTAGATAAACCACTCATATAACATAAGCAGCTCCTTATTATGCCTAGCAAGCAGGATGAAGCAAGCCAGGTACTGAGAAACTGATTCCCCCAAGTAATTAATAGCATTCTAAAGTACAATAATCTAGGTGATTCACAAACATGTTTAAACATCTATAAACATTTGTATGAAAGTAGCAGAACAGTAGTTAATGGACTCCAAAATGACTTATCTGAAAGAGAGAATGGATTTGTACAACGGCTCATGATAAAGCGGTTAGGTGTATAGGATGTGATTCTATATGTGGGTGTGAATGGAAAAATAGGACAGAGCTGTGTGGAGTGACATGAAATTGCCTGGTAGACCTAAAGTATAAGTAAAAGGTTGCCTCTCTTCTCTTTCTTTTTAAAAATGTAGCGCTATTATGACTGGCTCATACAACAACTTCTTTAGGATGTTTGATCGAAACACACGGCGAGATATTACACTAGAAGCATCAAGAGAGAGTAGCAAACCCCGTGCCATCTTAAAGCCCCGGAAAGTGTGTACGGGCGGCAAGAGAAAGAAAGATGAAATAAGTGTTGACAGTCTGGACTTCAACAAGAAGATCCTTCATACAGCATGGCACCCTGCAGAGAACATCATTGCTGTAGCTGCCACCAATAACTTGTATATATTCCAGGACAAAATTAATTAAAGACGGCTTATTCGAGGACAAAGGTGTCGTCTTGCATAGTTAAGCTCAGTTGTTTATCTGTCAGAGAGATGGCCTTGTTGTCCTCCCAGTAAAGAACATTGATGCACTTATTTCCCTTTATAGGTAAAGGAGAGAAGCTGGCCTGGACTTGAGTTCATGGTGTATTTCTGCCTTCAGTGAGCGGGAACATGGAATTGAATTTTTGTAAATGAAAAAAGCCCACTAGAAGCAGAATTGATGGACAATACTCAATAAAGGCCAATATTCAAAACAAATGTATTTATTTAAGTCTGAGCCTTCCTTTCCAGTTGATAGACCAAAAATCTAACACCCAAGAAACAAATTGTCATAAAAAATGTAATTTCTATCTCACGTGCTCTTTACCTGCTGTAATATTTGGGCCTTTCAAAACATATATTTGTGCTTTATGCCTGTAAACATTCTTTCTCTGGCCTTCATCTAAACATTGGGTGTTTCCACCTTTGAGCATATAGGTAAGTCCAGAGTTGGGTGCATAGACAGGTTTTTCATGTATATTTACTCACCAACTGTATCTATAACCACACCTTCTGGTGTAAACCACTTAATAAAATAACAAACTATAAAAAGTGTTTTTAAATCTGAAAGTATGTATTCAGTCTTTTTTATTGCATGTATTGAGATTGTGCAAAATAACTCTGGAAAGATTTGAAAATAGTTTGTCCCCAAAATATTGATTTTGACAGTATAAGCAGTTTCATGTGATATCTGCTACTTCAAACTCTAAATTTAAATTTTCCTCTAGTTGTCATTACCTTAACTTGTACTGGTTTTCTGGTTTTTTGGTTTTTTTTTTAAAGGCATCACACAGTGTGCACAGAAGAGGAAATTGAAAAGATTAATTTAAAGCTCTTAAACAGCCTTAAAGGAGCAAGATTGTCTCGTATATCAATACCTTCATCAAAATTACTGTTCTCGTTAACAGTTAATGCCTCACAAGTGAGATACATGCCTTAATGTGCATTACTTTTGTACCTTTAGTCCTTTGTGTTGAAGCGTATACAATTTAAATAACTTCAACTGGGCATGGGCATAGGCATACAAAAATTCCCCACTTCAGTTCAAGCTTGTATGTTTTTAAACTTGATTATGCCAAACAGGAGCACAACTTAAACATGTTTTATCTCTTACTCTGGTTCTTCGACACCAGGTGGTCAGGCTGCCTTAGCGCTGAATACGGATGTGAAAATACATTTGTAGACTTTTGAGTTTCCACTGGCGATAGCGGGCTAAGGGAAAGTATCACTTTAATCTCTCTCTCCGAAAGAACACATGATCCACTTCCAATGTTTCATTGTAACTTCTCTGGGTGTAAACTTGTACACGCAAATAGACATGGGCACATTTTAATAGCATCAAGGATTTAGGTACTACTACCTCCAAACTTGCTAGAAAATGTGCCTACAAAACCCCACCTTGAAATTAGGCCCTTTGAGCTTCCTGGATAAAATACAGATGTACAGTTCACACTCCATTTTTAATAAAATGAAGGTTTAATATGATTAGAAAAGTCTGATATGGATATGCAAGAGCAACATGCCTCTGTTCCTACCCTGTCAATTAACGTCCATAGAGTGCCACTCTTGTTCGCGATAAGCTAATAAATACTAATTTGGGGGTTATAAAGTTTAAATAAAAAATCATATACTGTATATCAGTTGTGACACTATTTGCAAATCTTGAAATGTGGAACGCATAGGTCATTTAACCATTAGATTGACTTTGTTCCTTAAAAAAGAAATTCATGAGAGCTAATACCATGGGATTGTACATAATTGTTCAATTATTTTGACCAAAAAGTTTAATAAATTTTAAATGTTTACCTGAACTTGCTCTGTGTATTCTGACAACTTTTTCTATGAACTTTTTTCTAAAATAACATCCAAGTTGTCCAAAGGTACTGCCTTCCAGTTTGTTCATCTTGCTTTGCCAGTTCATCAGTGACAGCGAATTGGGAGTTGTCACACAACCTCTGACTGGATCTTGTACATTTGTGGTTGGCATAGTAATGTGACACACCTGCTGCCTTGATGTTGCTTGACCTTTTTACCTCGCTTTGTGTTTAAAAACTCACATTCTTGTGTTCATTTTTTTCATGGGGTGTAAACCTGCCTATTTACATATCCATTTCATGCATCAGACGAAGTGTCTTTTAATATTTTGAAATAAGTTTTGTGGCACCTTCAAATCTTTGATACTCTTAATGCGTTGCTGCTAATACAGTAATCTAGCAATGTTGATTTTGTTCATACAAATAGCTCCATTAATTCCCTGCTTTGTAAACTCAATGCAAGTTTGTTGGACTTCCAAGCCTCCTTACCAAGGCTTTACCTCTTTCAAAGCCTGTTAAATCCAAGTAGAGGCTGAAAAGCTCATCTGACTCAGCTAGACTGCTAGCTTAGCGGTGGGTGACAAATTTCAACAACTTCCACTTCTCCTGGAAGTCCTCTGTGTCACTGAAAATATGTCCCTGAGGATCACACGGTCCTCAGCCATGATTTCCAAATGACACAGAGGGTTTCTAGCAAAAGGGGAAATGGTTGAAATTAAACGTACCCACTACTAGTACAGCATAAGTGAGAAACTCTTCAGAAGCACCATGCTTTGTCATGGCAGTCAGTTAATTGATTTCAAAGCCACCTCTTGCACTGGCTGAGACACATTAAATGCTTAGAGAGGACTGTTGTGACAAACTATGAGTACCATTGGCGTAAGCACTAGCTATGAATATTGCCACCTATGTCATGTATACCATAACTTATTCAGGCTAAGCAGCTGCCCAAGCTTGGACATGTGCATCTTGAAGTATAAACTGGATAAAGGTACGTACTTGATGTGGAGATTATATTACGTGGTCTAACAAAATTGGCAGTATGCCAGTCTTGGTGCCAAAAATCTGCCTACTGTATTTACCTGAATCCAAGACTTTACAAGTTGTTTTTTTATATTAGAAATTGGGAGGTTGTCTCAAATTCAGAGTCCTGTTTCTTTTTGAGTAAAGGCAGGTATAACCTGTATTTAACTTCTACTTTCTAAGGGGTCATCTTAAACTCGGAGTCATCTTCAATTTGGATAAATACAGGATACTTCATATTTTATGTGTGTGTGTGATTTGCAATTATTTTGAGTTATCGTAAGAAGATAAAATCACCAGGCATGCTGTCTCTACAATCATTCATATGAGATAGTGGCAGCTAATAGGTCATTTTCAACAGTGATGTCTTAGTTGTTCAGAAATGGTATGTTCATATATACTGAACAGAAGAAACACTGTTATACTGGATTGTATCCCAACAGCTGCTTGCGTGTGTGGAAAGCGTTTCCTCTTGTGCAAGACTTGTTTCCTGATTTCCAGAGAATGCTTCATTTCTCCAACTTCAGCCCTTAACAGTACATTATATGCTGTTTCTGATAGTTAGGGACAGGTTTTCAGGGCCTGCAGCAGGAAGGCTCTGTTTTCATGAGCTCATGCCTGCTTGCATTTCTTAGGATTCAGTCTTGTAAATCTGGTAGATCTGGATAGTGATCCGTTGCATTCATAAAGAATGGGTTCTGCACCTGCGCAGGGACCTCGCGGACCAATTGACTAGCTCCTTGTGCCGCCTCCAACTGCCCTGCATGTGATCGTGCCTTCGTTAAATAAGGCAGTTGGGGTGTGTCTTCCTCAGTTTCTTTTAGACAGCCATTGCGTCTAAACCTCGGATCAGATTGCTCCTCGAAAGTCTTTTTCTTGATATTACGGTGTACGACTTGGAACGGATTCGGAATAACGTTTTGGTGCTAGACATTGGACTGTTTTAAAGGACTACGTATTGTTTTACCCTAAAGGAGAAAAGAAAAGATAAAGCCGTCGGGTTAGAATAGCCGTGAGGTGATTGAAACGATGGCGGCAAAATTGGCGGTTAAAACAACGTTTAAGAGATGTACTAACTGCCGAGCAAAGTTACCTACTACGGATACCCATGACGCTTGTCTGCTATGTCTGGGAGAGCAGCATAACCCGGCGAACTGCAAGATCTGCTGCTCTTTCTCTAAGCAAACTCTGAAAAATCAGGCACTGAGATTGAGAGCGGCGCTCTACGAAGACACGCTTCGACCCCCGACACCGAGACCTTCGGTGTCGGGACCCTCGAGGTTGGTGTCGAGCGAGACGGTGTCTTCAGTATCGGTACCTCCCGTAGTGGACTCTGCAACTGCGCAGTCTAAAGCCACTTCGGAGCAGGAGTTTAAGCAACCTGGAACCGTTGGGAGGAGACGGCATAAACACAAGAAGGCCCGTTACTCCTCCACGGATGAGGAGGGCAATTCCTCACCACCTAGGAAGAAGTCCAAAAAGACTCATATTCTCAGTAGAACCCCTTCGCCTACAGGTTTGCAAGCCGAGGCGGAGGATTGGGACACTACTCTAAAGATAACTCCGTCGCCTTGGGTGCTGCAGAGCTTGCCATCATCGGACAGATCACCCTCAGCATCGAGATCGACGTTCGTTTCGGCGTCGATGGTGGCGCCGAGGTCAACATCGATGCCAGGACCAGTATCGATGGAACCAGCGTTATCGACAGCGCTCGGCTCGGCATCGATGGAACCTGCATTATCGACATCGACAGCGCAGCCTGCTCTGGAATCGGCAGCCATAGTAGGACCGGGTGCTCCGTGCGTGTCGACATCGAGGGGAGTGCAATCTGCAGTACGACACCGAGTGGCAGTAGACTTGACTCCTGCACGAACTCCGATTCAGTCTCCAGCGGCGACGCCTAGAGAGGCTTATCGTCCAGAAGACTTTATGGACTTTGGAGAAGCTGTATTGGAGGAGGGAACGGCTTTACCAAGGGCTAGGACTTCGCTGATGGCTCTGTTGGAATCTAGTGAAGGCACGCCATCGGGCTCGACTTTTCAAGGTTTTGCTGCTGTTGAGGAATTGGAACAGTTGACTTCTGCGGAAGTTCCCAGGACTCCATCCTTGTCTCCAGTGAGAGCGCCATTACGGTCTCGGGAGTCAAGTCGACTTGTTTCTGCTGCTACGAGCCCAATTAGGCATCTGGTTACCCCGTCGGTTGAGCAGCCCAGTCTGCCTAGACCTGTACCTGTCCTGGCACATTCAGCTAATGTATCTACATCCACGTGGTTGGATGTTGGTCGCATCACACATTCTTGTGGCTTCAGGCATAGCCTGGACGTGATTTACCCGCCAGACTATGCTGAATACAAGATTTGGAAGGCACAACAGGGAATCTGTCATCTCGCTATTCCACCGGTGCAACAGCGTCCATTGGAGTCGCAAGCACCATCGGAAGTGCCTAGAATGACAAGCCGTCCAAAGACGGTTATAAAAGATCACCAGAGGGTTTTGCCTAAAATCCCTACTGGCCTTGCCCCTAGGGGTAGTGTTACTTCTGCGCATGATACTATGAGCAGCAGAGGCAGTGACACAGACACCTCATATATATCTGACACTAACGGCAGTAATCTGCCTGAACCAAGTGAGCCGGACCCGCCTGAGGAGGTGGCACCGAAGACTTCCGTTTCTCCCACAGAGGAGTTAAAAGTGTACCATGCACAAATATGGGAGATGGCGGAGGCCTTAGGCCTAGAGATTAAGTTGCCAGAATTGGATCTGAAGGATCCTGTATATAATATAATGGCTAAAGCAAAGCTTACTCACCCTGTATCCCTTCCAGTGATTCCAGCTATATCGAAGGCAGCGCAGTCTGCGTGGGAGGTTCTGTGGACATCCACGGCCACCTCGAGGAAGTTGGAAGTTTTATATTGGGTGCAAGAGGATGAGAACACTTATCTTGTATGGCATCCAGATCCAAACTCCATAGTGGTGGAGTGTGCGTCAACGAAGGGTGGTCAGTGTCACACTACCCCCGCCGACAAAGAGGGTAGAAAGCTCAATGTTTTTGGGCGGAGGGTGTATTCCACTTCTAGTCTCGCTGTCAAAATAGCGAATTATTCTGCCTGTATGACACGATACATGCACCATCTTTGGGACACGTTCTTCCAGGACTCGTCCTCAATGTCCTCTGATTATTTGCAGAAGGCGCTGGCACAGACCTATGAGAAAACGCCTGTAGTTACTAGGCATTTGCTTAGTACTTCTAAGCATCTGGCTGAGACTGAGTTGCGCGCCATGGCCACAGCCATTACCTTGCGGCGCCATGCGTGGCTCAGGTCAACAAATTTGCAACCAGAAATGAAAGATAAGATAGAGCACTTGCCCTTTGATGGGAAAGGACTATTTGCAGAGTCAACAGATGGGACAATGGAATCGTGGAAGAAGATGAAGTTCACAGCTAAGTCCTTCATGGCAGCTACATCTTCGACTGGTCAGCAATCCCGTAGTCGTTCCTATGGAAGGCAACAAAACCGTTATTCTTATAAACAGGATAGAAACTCAGGACTCAGGAGTACAGGAGACGGAACAGACCTTACCAAAGGAATAAGCCCTATTACCAAAAGTCAAAGGGACAAAAGGCAACCAAGGAACAGTCAAAGCAGTCTTGTTGAAGTACAGGTCCATCCACAGCAAAAGCACATAGTAACACCAAGTTCAGTACCTGAGGCTCCCAACACCAGCCTCGTGTTAGCCAATGTTTCCATCAAATTGGCACGCCATGCCAAAGCGTGGCACAACATAACATCAGATCAGTGGGTACTGAAAATCATAAACTTTGGTTACGCGATAGAGTTCAAAGCTTTTGCCAGCTTTTCAGGGTGTGAAGTACACCAGGTCAACTCAGGTGTTGCGAGAGGAGGTAGAGGTGTTACTAGAGAAACAGGCAATAGTGCGAGTGCCGTGGATGGACAGACTGAAGGGGTTTTACTCCAGGTATTTTCAAATCCCCAAGAAGGATGGTGGGATACGGGCGATAATGGACTTAAGAGATCTAAACTGTTATGTGGATACGAAGAAATTCAGAATGATCACTTTGCAGGGAATTCTGCAGCTCCTGGTGAACGAAGAGTGGGCCATCACTCTGGATCTGAAGGACGCCTGTTTTCACGTGGGGATCTGCGAAAGGCACCAAAAGTACCTTCGCTTCACAGTGGGCGATATAGCATACCAGTACATGGTTTTGCCGTTCGTTCTCTCTACGGCCCCACGCATGTTTACAAAAGTGATGGCAGTCGTCGTAGCATTCTTAAGAACAAGGGGTGTAATGTTATATCCTTTTTTGGACGACTGGCTTCTAGTGAACAACGACAGAGAAAAGTTACTTTCTCAGATTCAGCTGGTCCTACAACTCCTGAGCACGTTGGGAATCAATGTGAATTGGAAAAAATCAAAATTGAGCCCACAAAGGCAGGTGGACTTTATAGGTGCGGTGCTGAATTTTGAAGAAAAGAGAGCGTACTTGCCGGAGTCCAGATTCCAGCAGATCAGAGACCTTGTGCTATTGTTTGAGAGGATGCCGCGGCAGCCGGCTGAGTCCATTCAGAGGCTGCTGGGGTTGATGGCTTCCTGCAACTCCACTGTAGCCTATACCCGTCTACACATGCGCAACCTTCAGTTATGGTACCTGCGCAGTTTTCATCCAAATTTAGACAACCAGAAGAAGCTGTTGCTCATCCCGGATTATGTGTTGGAATCACTTCAATGGTGGATCCAGCGCAACAATCTTCAAACGGGTAATATTCCAACCCAGGACGCCGTCACATTGGGTTATGACGGACGTCTCCCTTTGGGGTTGGGGGGCACTCGGTGGCCATCATCAGGTCCAGGGACAGTGGACCCCGGAGCAGAGGCGAAAGCATATAAATTACCTGGAACTCCAGGCTGTGTTGTTGGTGTTGAAGGCTTTCAGACCCCAGCTGCAGGGAGAAATGGTACAGATAAATCTCGACAATACAACCGCCATTGCATACTTGAACAAGCAAGGAGGGACAGTGTCCCGGTCCCTGTGTCAACTGAGCAAGCGTCTTTGGATGTGGTGTATTGCACACGACATACTCCCCATGGCGTTGCATATCAGGGGAGAAGACAATGTCCAGGCGGACGAGCTGAGCCGCAGCTTACAGCTGAACCAGCATCACGAGTGGGGGGATAAACGAAATTTACCTACGGCCAGTGTTCAAGAAATGGGGCTGGCCAAAGATAGACTTGTTTGCTACTGCTGTGAACAGAAAATGTCAGAGGTTTTGTTCGCGTGCAGGACATGGCGAGAACTCACTGGGCGATGCTTTCCAGCATCTCTGGGCAAAGGGCCCTTTCTATATGTTTTCTCCTCAACCACTGATCTCCCAGGTGTTGTCACAGATACTCCGAGATGGGACGAAGGGGATCCTAGTGACTCCGTGGTGGCCAAGGCAACCATGGTTTGCACTTCTGCTAAAGCTGTCCCGCGGCCAGTATCACCAATTTCCAGATTACCCGGACTTGTTAAGCAGGGACCGGGGGTTGATATTACACCCTCAACTTCACACGCTGAGGTTGATAGCTTGGCAAATAGGTTGATGAGTAAAATACTACTTAATAGTAGAAAGCGCTCGACCAGGCGCAATTATACAAGTAAATGGCAGAGATACAAGGTCTATGCAAGGTAGAAGGGGTTCTTCCCAAGGAAAGCGACAGTCAAGCAGGTTCTACTGTATATGACGACCTTGAAAATGTCTGGTTTGGCAAATGCATCTCTCCATGTGCACCTAGCGGCGATATCGGCAGAGCATAAGGGCTGGGATGGTACAACAGTGTTTTTGCATCCCGAGAGTAAAAAGTTCCTGAAAGGGGTAAATAATTTGTACCCGCCGGTTAGGCGGCCCGTGCAACAATGGGACCTGATGTTAGTTTTGAACGCAATGACAGAGGAACCGTTTGAATCTCTGGCGGCGGCTGCGTTGAGGATAGTGACATTAAAGACAGCATTCTTAGTTGCAGTGACGTCGGCTCATAGGGTAAGCGAGTTAGCAGTGATGCGTGCTGACCGCCCTTATACCCAAATTTACCCACAGAAGGTCGTAATGCACTTGGATCCAAAATTCAGGCCTAAAGTGGTCACAGATTTTCATATAAATGAGGATATTGTGCTACCGGCGTTCTTCCAGGGCCCTCAAATACAGTTGGAAGTAAAGATGCATTCTTTGGATGTGAGGAAAGCATTGTTGCACTATATACAGGCTACTAAATCGATAAGGAGAACGAACAAATTGTTTGTGCTTTATCGGGGGGGAAAAGCTAAAGGCTCATCGGTTACACGACAGCGATTTTCTCAGTGGATCATACAAGCTATAAGGCTAGCATACAGCTTTCAAAGCATAAGGCTGCCAGGATCTATAAGAGCACATTCTACAAGAGCTTATGTGGCATCGGCTGCGAATTTGGCAGAGGTGCCAATGCCAGATATCTGTAAGGCAGCTATTTGGACAACATGTCATCCATTTGTGAAGCATTATGCTCTGGACATTCAGCAGTCAAAGGATGCGGAATTTGGCCGTAGTGTTCTTAAGAGTCCTGCCTTGATGACCCACCGCCAAAACTGGGAGCTGGCTTATCACCCATTTGTTATGAATGTAACGGATCACTATCCAGATAAGCAGGTTGTTCACCTGGAACAGATGATCTGGAGGTGATCTGTTGTATTCATAATACCCGCCCAGCCTCCCCACAGAATCAAGGCAATGGGATCAAAGTAGCAGAAGAAATCGTCAGTACGAACAACTATTACTGGTGGTCTGCAGAAACTGAGGAAGACGTGCCCCAACTGCCTTATTTAACGAAGGAACGATCACGTGCAGGGCAGTTGGAGGCAGCACGAGGAGCTAGTAAATCGGTCCGCGAGGTCCCTGCGCAGGTGCAGAACCCATTCTTTATTAATACAACGGATCATCTCCAGATCATCTGTTACAGGTGAGCAACCTGTTTTTTTCAAATATTATTTATTTGAGATTCCTGGTATTTAGAGATGGATACATGTCTGCTATAGTTGTTCCTAAATGATCTCATGGTAACCACTTGGTGCTCTGCTTGTTCAATCACAATAACAGAATTTTAGAGTTGGAAGGGACCTTGGAGGTCTTCCAGTTGAGCCCTCTTGTACAGCAGGAAACTACTATAGGATCCTTCATGGAGGGCTGCCCAATTTCTGTTTGAAAACATCTAGCCAAGGAGATCCCACTACTGTGCAAGACAGACTGTTGCAAGGAGATTCCTTCTAATGTCTAGCCTGAATGTCCTTCCTTGTAATTTTACTTCTAAAGATTCTAGCTTCTTAACATAGAGAGAGATCATGGCAGAGGGGGAAAGATGGTCCTCAAAAATGTGGAGTTCCAGTTATAACTTCCCTACCTGTAAAAAGCAACAATGGAGCCAAGAGAGTAAGAGCTGTCCTGACGATAGGAACCAACACAAAAGGTCATGGACCCTTCCTTGATGCTATACCCTGGCTAACTGGGCAAAAAGCTGTCTTCCAAAGTGGTGGTTTTTTTACATTAAGCAAGAAGAGAGCAACTATCCCTAAGCCCAGCACCCATCAGTGGCTGTTGCAGGTGTCTACCTTGTGTTTCTTCTTAACTTGTGAGCCCTTCGGGGATTGGGAAACATCTATTTCTTTTTCTGTGTAAATGGCTTTAAGAACTCTTTACTGAAAAGTGGTACGGTAAGAGCAGCAGTAGCCATTGCTCAAAATATTTTGCATTTCTGATTTCATGCTCTCAGAAACAGTTCTGCCCTTCTTCAACGGACATGTTTAGAATAGTGATGCAGTGATGGTTTAGTATGTGTGTGGTTTTTCCCCATTTCTGTCCTGCTGTTGAAAACAGTGCTGTTTATGCTCCCCAGGCCGCACACCCTTTTTAAAGCCAGTCTTGCCATTGGCCCTTCAGGAATCAATCATTCTTGGACAATCCCATAATGTCAATTCAGTTCATGGGATGGGGCCACAGCTCAGTGGTAGAGCATCTGCTTTCATGCACAAGGGTCCCAGGTTCCAATCCAGGGCAGTTCCAGGTAGGGTTGGAAGACACTCCTGCCTGAAACCTTGAAAAGCTGCTTCCAGTCAGCATAGACAATACTGAGCTAAATGGACCAGCGGTCTGACTTGGTATAAAGCAGCTTCCTATGTTTCATGTTCCCTCGCACATCTCTCCACTTCTGATAGTAAATAAAAAGTAACAAAGGGGCATACTTGCTTTGTGTTTTGTATAGTAATATAAACTTGCAATATGCATTCAGTGTTTATCAGAAATACTTCAAAGGTTGTCAACTTTGTAAACAGCCACAAGATGAAGTTCCATATGTTTTCCATTTATTCAACATGACAGCTGCTAAACACTATTCTAACAGTTTTTAAAGGGTCGTACAAACTCCCTCCCACCACATAAAAATGTGAGATTTGTATGTAGTTCTCCTGCACATATGGCTAATGGATGAAAAAGCAGTTTCAAAAATATTGATAGTTTTATTTGTTCTGAACTAGCATTTCAAAGATAGGTACAACCGTTTAAAATATGCAGAATTTTCTCTAGGTATGCTTTCTCTACTCAAGATTGTACGTAAGGAAACCATGGCCTTTAATTTTTCCCTAAAGTCCAGGAAACACACAGCTTTATCCCAGAAATCTGAAAGCATCAATGCATTTATTGAGCTCCTATATCTGCAGATCTTTTAATGAGACCTGTAGCCTATTCATAAGCCTGGGTTGGGTTATGCGCCTGTGCAGAACCTCGCAAGTGGAATGCTCCAGCTCCATGTGGTGCTCTACAGTCTCTACACTCAAACAGGGAAAATCTCCACTTGTCTTCCCTTTTGCATTCATGGGCCTGTTTTTCCATTGAAGTGAATGGAGAAGTCCTTATAGGCAGGAAAGCTACATAGGCAAGATGAAGCCCCCACTACTTGCAAGGAATAGCTGAATGGGGGCAATCTTTATAGATGTAGCCCCACTGCAATCAGATAACAACAAAGCCTGTGATTAACGACTCCAAGTGACTCATCTAGTTTTATTAAATTATGATATTTCAGAGTATACTAACTGTTTGCGCAACAGGCTATTATGAACTGCTACTGCTGTACACAGTAACAGCTATATTAATTTCAGTGTTATTCAAGCACAAAGAAAATCCATGCTTGTCAAATTACAAGGCCAAAAGAAATGAGAAATGCATACTTGATTTTAGTCTGATCCTATTATAAGAACACAAGGTTAATATAGGTGTATGCCAGAGAATACTTTGCCTTTGTTTCTAACTGGGAAGCAGTTATTTCAGGTCACTTAAGGCTAAATGCAGAAATTGTTACACTACATTTTTATCACTGTAATGAGTGTTTCCCCACAGATAACCAAAGCAGGGATATTTGTAAGCTGTTTAATGAAGTGGTACATACTTTGAGGTTGGTTTCTCACAGCATCAAAAACAGTTTTGAAAGAGGAAAACTTAGGTCTACAACAGGCTTCCTTAATTTATACCAGGCCTGCTTAACTTTGGCCCCCCAGCTGTTTATGGACTACAACTCCCATAATCCCCAACCACAGTGGCCAATAGCCAGGGATTATGGGAGTGGTAGGCCAACATCTGCAGCAGGGGCAAAGTTGAGCATGCCTGGTTTATACTGTTAAAAATGGGGCAGAAGTTTCATTGTTGTTTTTGCTGTCAAATATGACTATCTGTGGAGTACTTGCCTAAAGGCCTTGTTTGACAGTGGCAGCTGCTCATGGGATTTCTAACTTGTCCTTTTAATTTCAATGAGATTTCCTCAAGAAATTTTAGTCAGGATGTCAGCCAGTAAATATACAGCAACAGAAAGAAAAGATCTTACCAAACTCAAAGGTAGATTTGGAGGAAGATACTGCAAAACTACATTCTAGAGATGTGCAAATTGATTAGAACAAATAGTCTATCCTTAAAATAAAGAGCCTGTTTCAAGCTTGAAAAAACACTATCCTATTTTGAGTTCCAATTGTTTCAAGCACCATTTTTTTCTGGTGAGAGTTGGTCTACCAATTGGGGTTAGCAGGTAGGCCAGTCCTCTGAGGTGGGCTAACATGGTATCATGAGCAGAGGCCTGGTCTACCTACCACGTGAGGTGGGTAGACCAGGCCTCTGTTCTGGACTTGGTGCATCGGCCTGCCTTGGAGGGCTGATCTTCCTGCCAACCTCAATTGGTATTCTAGCTCTACCTGAAAAAAATGGCACTCGAACCATTTAGAGTATTTCTGTCAAAACAGCAGGCTTGGCCACTGTTTTGATGAAATGTTTTGAGCATTTTGCAAGCTTGAAACACAAAATACATTGCAGGCACACCTATTACATTCCTTAATGCCTTCCATCTATAGTTACGGTTGAAATACTGTGCAAACTTGGGGGGGGGGGTAAATCCTATTGAACTGGATTTACTCATGATTAAACACGGTTAGGCTTGTGTGAGGCAGTCTCCATGGTAAAATTATACAGCTGGAGTTTAACATTCATAGAAAAACAACATGGACCACGGAGACTCGAGCATCACAATGCAAAATCATTTACATTGCAAACAGTCATAAGTTTATCAAATCTTGTTTTCTGAAGGTTAAATGGGCTTGCCATTGAAATCTGCACTGGTCTCCTAGTAATGGCCTCTAGCATATGCACCTAAAAAATTAATAATCGTGGAGGATAGACCTATCGGGTTATTTAGCCACAAACTAACAAAACTCCATGTTCATCATGTCTCTGATCAGATAAAGTGGTAAAACATGAGATAACCTTTGCCATCTTGCTGTATTGGTGAGCATGTCAAGAGAGACTAGATAGAGATTTGTCCTCAGACCATTCTTTTTTAACATTGTGGCTGTTCAGAAAACTTTCATTTGAATCTGGGCAAACAATAATAGTGTTCCAAATCAGGACAACCTTTGTTTCAGCATTAGTATAAACTAACTACACTGATGTCATGCATACTTACACCATTCTGAATAGTTTTATGTGAAAAGATTCATTTGAAACATAAGGATCCAATTCAAAAACACACAGACCTACATAAAGGGTATTTAGAAGTCATGGTTAATAGCAATAGCACTTAGCAATAGCACTTACATTTATATACCGCTCTATAGCTGGAAGCTCTCTAAGCGGTTTACAATGATTTAGCATATTGCCCCCCAACATTCTGGGTACTCATTTTACCGACCTCGGAAGGATGGAAGGCTGAGTCAACCTTCCATCAGGATCGAACTTGTAACCTTCTGGTTACAGGGCAGCAGTTTTACCACTGCGCCACCAGTTAAATCTTAAAGCAAATTAATCATCACTTCAAATCAAGTAAAGAGAGACTTAGAAATATAAGGCTACAATACTCTTGACCCAATCTTTCCTCTACACAGTAAGCTGGTACCAAGAGCAACCCTAATGATGGCATTACAAAATTAAAAAAAGAACAGTACAAATGACATTCCTTGCTACATAACCTTCAGTATATGAACATTACATTATTTTCTTCTACATAGTTCATTTCTTTCAAAGATACCTCAATAGCACTTAGCATATTTTAGATTATGCCAAGCTGGGAGGAAAGGGGTTCTATATGGGAGTTGCTTGGCTTTGATTTTTCATCCTCCCCTCTACAATTAAACCAGGAGCACAACATTGACAGGACAGAACATATGTAACCGCATAGCTGTTTCACACTCAGAAGTTCCTTTTGTTCACCATTTTGCATGCCTGGGTTAATATTGTCACGGTCTTTGTAGGAGACAGATATTCATCCCCTTCTTACAATGAGCTGCTGGAAGCTGTGGTTGTCAGTCGTCTTCCGATATAAATCCTTAGGCATAAAAGAAATAGCCAGTGAGTACTGGGTTTAAATGGAAAAGACTGTACAGAGCCCTCTCCTCTTCCAATTATTGGCTATGCAGTTTCTGTTGTAATGGCTGTAGGTGCATATATCTGACATTGCAGGTAATCTAGGCTCGACAGCCATCTGTCATATGGCCCATGGTAAGGAAGCCTTGCCTCCACATGCCCAGGAAGAAAAGTGCCAGCTATGAATTGGAAAATTTGGTTCCTTTTCCCTCTCTGGCACAAATAGGCATGTCTGGGCTGTAACAGCTGTGGCCTTGCAAGGCTTTAATCTCCATTAGACCCTTGTTTTCAGTAGCTGAGGATCCTGCATGAAACCCTGTTGCTTTCACACAATGTGCTAGGGGTTCTATGACTTGGCTCCCCAGATGATGTTGGACTACAATTCCCATCATCCTTAGCCACAGAGATGATGGGAATTATAGTCCAATGACATCTGGGGACCCAAGTATAGAAGGTGTGTTAAAGAAGGTGTGTGAGGCTTCAGATGAGATCGGTTACACTGGGTTCTGTCTTAGACTCATATCCACCTCTGTAGCTCTTCAGGCCTGAGAGCCAATGTGCAATAAAAACAGCAGTCCTAGGTATGCACACCTGCAAGTAAATCCCACTGAACTGAGAGGAACTTACTTCCCAGTATATTAAAAAATGTATTCACCTTCCATGTGAACAGTGTGGGTGAAGGACATAAGAGAAGGAATAATCTGTATGTAACCTTTATTTGGCAAAAAAAATCCTAAAGTTTTCATCACAAATATGTAGAAAAACAGGTACTACTAGTGGTGAGTTGCAGATCTTTAATGAGCCTACAACTTCATTAAAAACCACACTCGCCAGAAGTGCAATTTGATATTATGGTGTGTTGCTTATGGGAGAAATCCCCTGCTAAAGCCACTTTCAATGGAGTAACAATACCAGGTAGCCACTAGAAAGATGTCTTTGAACTCAATCACTGCCATTCCACCTAGAAGCTCTATATGTAGTTCTGCACACTCTGATATTGCAGGAGCATTTCTATTTCTACATCTTCATGGGATCCAGAGTCTCTTTTCCTTTAGCATAACTTCAAAAGGGAGCGCTTCACCCTTTGTGGTTTCATAAGAGTCAGCACTGCCATGCACTCTCACATCAGCTGAAGGGCTTTTGAAATGGCTCCTCGAGTCTTATAGATCTGGTTCATGGAACCATGTTTAAGCAAGCCGTGTGTGTGACAGCTCAACAAGCAGTTCTCACCAGAACCGTTCCAAGTTATCCTGCAGGTGTCAACCATTTGAAACTGAATCAAAGAGGTGACATGGGTTCCTAGATCTTCCATGTACATATCTCTTCCTCTGTGCCTTGATTAGATTTTTTTTTAATCCATTACAGCATAACTTGCTGCTGCTCCTACAATACTGCCATTGCACAAGCGAAGCTATTGAGAAGCATTCTCTCATCGTTCTACATTTTGGAGATGGGAATGTTGGTAGTCTGGAGAGTTGGTAGTAGCACAACTCTCTAAAAGTTAAAGATTGGTGCATAATATACATTGCTTGGACATTTGTAATAACAGTTGCCTGAAAGTGCATTCCTTATCAATGTGTGCCATGAGACGCTTAGTCACATACACATGTATGGCCTGAAAACACATGACACAGCCCATGCACAGCCTGGAAACACATGTATGGCTGAAAGACACATGGCACCTTATTGAAAACGATACTACCACTGTGCAAGTGAAGTTACTGACCAAGACCAAACTGGTTGACACAGGAGATTAATCTGTTAGTGTGCTGGAAACTGAGGGACTCCTACCTCCTCAGTGTGTTACACAGACTCCTGGCCCTACAGTTCTATGACTGACTGATGGAATCCTTACCCTAATCCAATGGCAAGCAGATGAGAAAGCAGCAGAGATGGTAGAAAAACCTTTAAAAATTCTGCAGAAAAGATTCCCCCTTTCTTCATCACACTCGTATTTCTCATGCTGAGGGTAGCTGCACGCTTAGGGTGTTTAAACAGAAATTCCCTGGTTTGTGAGGAAAAAAAGCATATTGCTAAGTATGTGTTATCCATTTTATATAAATAACAGTAATCAACACATCTGCTAACTGGACAAAGAGGTACCTTTTTAATGTGGTGATTCTCTTTATTGAGCAGGGAGAGAGTAACTGGCCCTATCCACTCCAGCACAGTACCTCCAGTGACAGTTGCTGGTGTCTATCTTATGTTTCTTTTTAGATTTTGAGCTCTTTGGGGAAAGGGGTACATCTTATTTCTTATTTCTCTATGTAAATTGCTTTGGAAACTTTTGTTTAAAAGTGGTATATAAATATTTGTGGTTGTTGCTGCATTGTTCACCACAAGATTACTCACTTGGGAGGGATGTTCTCAGGTCTGCTGGACCAATCCCACATCCAATCTGGGTTTTTCTGCAAAAGCCGTTCCACTTCTTTCCTCCTTTCCAGGAAATCTTCTTCAGACTAAAGGATATATATAAAGCAGATAGTATGCAAATCATTACTAGAGTCCAAATACATCTTGAATATGATCAACAAACTGCACTCAAACAAGACACATTGCCATTTTCAAAAGCATGACCTATGAATTTCAGATGCTATATAGATAGTGGCTGACATCCTGACAAACATCCATACATCCTGACGAACAAAGCACATATGTAAGGAGGCTCTGCCAGGCTGAAATGGGAGCCATTGTGCAACTTCTCCATGCACTGTTATGTCACAGAGCTTACACTTCTAAGTGGTGTTTGCACTCCAGAAGCACTTGCAAGTTTGGAAACACATCACCAATCCTCAGCACTTGCTTCATTAGTCACAATGTCAGTCAGTATTGGGAAAGCCTAGGACACACTGAGAGGTTTCAGCTTCTGGATCATGACCAGTGGCTTTTAGACCCGATTTCTCAGAACTGTTCATGAACTCTGCTTAAGGTTGTGCCTACAACAGGAAAATCCAGTAGGTGGGTTGTGAGTCCCTTTGGGACAGAGAAAAATATTTTCATTTTATGTGTTACCAAAGCCACTTTGTGAGTATTGATGATGATAATGATGATGATGACGACAATGACAATGACAATGACGATAACAATATAGTCTCTGAGTACAACATGTAAAGTGATCACTGGTAGGGATGTGCCAAAATCGTTTCGGTGCCTCAGAGAGGCACCAAAACAATTTGGGCAGCCGCATCCAAAACATTTCAGTGGGGGTTAGGGTGAGTCTGAGCTGCCAGCTCAGACTCACATGGGGCAAGCAATAGCTTTCCTTACCTGCTCCTCTGCTGCCCCACTGCTGTTCTGGTCACAGCACTGTCCTTCCCAAAAGGCTGTGCGCAGCTGCGACATGCACATGGCCGCCGTGCATGCACGGTGGCCATTTGTGTGGTCAGCATGGTGATCACTAAAGTTAGTCTAGGAGTGAAATTACTGAGATGTTTAGTCCTTTGATGGAATTCCACTTTTTAAAAAAAGTTTTCATAGGCAGTTCTTGAATGGGTTTGGACTTATCTGGGTGATTTTTTTCCCCCTTAAAGTGGAAAAGCAAAATAACTTTCCATTTACTATGTAATGCTAGTCTCAATCCTGTAATTGTAGTGGGATGCCAAGGGTTTCAATATTTAAACTGTACAGCAGCAGAGTGTTTGCTCACGTATGTGGTTTTTTAAAAACCTTTTGAAAAGGGCTGCAATATGGCAGGAGCATGAAGACAGGGGGCAGGCATCATTTCAGGCATGAGCAGTGCACAAGAACTAACAGCTAGGTACCTAGAACACGGATGCAATATATTCAAAATAGGATTCCAAATTTAAATGGGCTTTCTAATTAAGGAAAGAGTAGCACTTCCAAGACACAGTATCTTGCTTTGTAAGCACTGAGGAGAATGTGATCTCTCTGAAACAAAGGGCTTCCTTGAGGGAAGACATCGTATGAATTTGTTCTTGGCATACTGATCTCCTGGAAAGGCCCTTACGATCTGAGAAATGGTATCAACGGTTCATTTTTACCTGAGAGCTATTCTTTTCACCGCTGCCACGGCTCTCAACTTCAGAAGCCCTCTGAATGTCCTGAGGCGTCTGGGAACGAGGAGGGCTTTGTGAAGAGACATACAAGCATTAATCAAAGAGTTAGAGAACAAAACTTGTAGGTTCTTGCTATATCAGACAACAGCATTACTCTTTTAGACTAATCTGCAAGAAATACCTCAAGGAGTGAGAACTGTAGCCACATTACCCATTACCCAATGCAAGGAAGAGAATGGTAGATCAATAGCAAGCACTAAGCTTGGAGGCGCAATTCCTGTATTATGACAACAACAATAATGACAACAACAATAATAATTAGTAGTTGTAATAATAAAAATACCTTTCTATGCTTTAACAGTTGACCTCGTTCCTCTACCCATTTCAGAAATATCCAGTTTACTATGCAAAGCTGCTTCTGGAGGGACATGCACAGCCATGTTTGTTGGATCTGGCTCATTTCTGATTTTAAGACTAACAGGAATACAGGGACTTCTCGACCTAAGACACTCCATGTTAAGATGAATGGCACTTGAGATGTTTGGAAGCTGCCAGCTTGCTTCAACTTTGCAACACTCACATTGCCTTCAAAAGAAGATTGGCTGATAAAAAATTTGGAATATGCGGAGATGGCAAAACTTACAACACTGATAAGAGACCAAAACTTAAAATGTTTTAAAGAAGATTGGAAACCATTTTTGTTGTATCTAAAAAATTATTTTCCTACTATGGATCTTACAGCAGGATTTGGATTTTTTTTTTATTTTTTTTTAAAGCAGGTTGGGTAGATTAACTGTGTTTGTAAGGGTCTAAATTTATGTTTTGAATTATTAATATAGCAAGGGTAAATTTTATAGCTGATGTTTCACGAAGAGAGGTGTGCGGGAAGTCCAGTTTTGTTTATTCTGTTTGTTATGAATGATAATAATATTATTGTTAAAATAAATAAAAATTGAATGGGGGGGGACTTTGCAACACTCACAATGGGTGGGGAGACTATGCTGGATGGCAGCTGGTGCAGAGGATTGCCAATGGCAGCTCAGACTCACATTGTCATCAAGAGGGCGGTCCTGGGAGCAGCTGCTGCTGCTGCAGCATCTGAGGCTGTGGAGGGATTGGCTCACTTGCCCATCCAAGATGCTCTCCCTTTGCCACTGCTGCTGCTTCCGCTCCTCCTCTTCCAGGCTCAGTTTGTTTGTTTACTGTTTTATTTCTATACTGCTTGTCATTAAAATAATCCCAAAGTGGTTTACAATATAATTAAAACAATACACAATTAAAACACAAAAAGTACAGTTCTTAAATATAAATATATATATATATCTATTTAAAAGTTTAAGAACCTATATAAAACATAACACATACAAAACAAAGCAGCAGCGGTAAAGACTGTACTCTCATATAAATGCCTGGGTGAAGAGCCACATTTTTACTTGTTTTCTAAAAATTGTGATGGAGGCTGAGGAGCACATGCCAGCCGGGAAAGCAGTTCCCATGCTTTGACAGTGAGAGGGAAAGAGCCCAGTCCATCCCCAACTCACACACCACTTCCTGGCCACTCTCCTTCCTTCCCTTTCTTGTTGTTGCCTAGGAGGAAGGGGAGATGGAGGCAAACTAACCAGTTGCCTCATAAGAACAGAACAACATAAGAACAGCCCTGCTGGATCAGGTGCAAGGCCTATCTACTCCAGCATCACACAGTGGCCCATCACATGCCTCTGAGAAGCCCACAGGCAAGAGGTGAGGACATGCCATCTCTCTTGCTGTTGCTCCCCTGCAACTGATATTCAGAGCCATCTTGCCTCTAAGGCTAGAGGTGGCCTATAACCACCAGACTAGTAGCCATTGATAGACCTCCATAAATTTGTCTAAGCCCCTTTTAAAGCCATACAAACTAGTGGCCATCACCACATCCCGTGGCAGAGAATTCCATAAATTAATTATGTGTTGTGTGAAAAAGTACTTCCTTTTGTTGGTCCTAAATTTCCTGGCCTTCAGTTTCATGGGATGACCCCTGGTCCTAGTGTTGTGAGAGAGGGAGAAAAGTTTCTCTCTGTCCACTCTCTCTACTCCAAGCATAATTTTATACACCTCTACCATGTCTCCCCATATTTACCTCTTTTCCAAACTAAAGCTCCAAGTGTTGTAGCCTTGCCTCATATAGAAGGTGCTCCAGGTGCCTGATCATTTTGGTTACCCTCTTCTGCACTTTTCCCAGTTCTACAATGTCCTTCTTAAGTCATACACAATTCTCCAGATGTGGCCGCACCATAGATTTGTATAAGGGCATTATAATATTAGCATTTTTATTTTCAACCCTCTTCCTAATGATCCCTAGCATGGAATTGGCCTTTTTCAAAGCTGCTGCACACTGAGTCGACACTTCCAATGAGCTGTCCACCATGACCCCAAGATCTCTCTCCTGGTCAGTCATTGACAGCTCAGATCCCCATCAGTGTATATGTGAAATTGGGGTTCTTTGCCTCATTGTGAATCACTTTACACTTGCTTACATTGAACCACATTTGCCATTTTGTCACCAGCTCACCCAGTTTGGAGATCCTTTTGGAGCTCCTCACAATCTGTTATTCCACTACCCTAAATAGTTTAGTGTCATCTGCAAATTTGGCCACTTCGCTGTTTACCCCAACTTCTAGATCATTTATGAACAAGTTAAAGAGCACTGGTCCCAGTACAGATCCCTGGGGGACCCCACGTCTTACTTCCCTCCATTGTGAAAACTCTCCATTTATTCCTACCCTCTGTTTCCAGTCCTTCAACCAGTTACCAATCCACACATGAACCTGTCCCCTTATCACATGTCTGCTAAGTTTACTCAAGAACCTTTGGTGGGGAACTTTGTGGAAAGCTTTTTGGAAGTCCAAGTATACTATGTTAACAGGATCACCTTTATCCACATGCCTGTTGACAAACTCCAAAAGTTTAGGGAGGTAAGACCTGCCCTTGCAGAAACCATGCTGGTTCTCCCGCAGCAAGGCCTTTTCTTCTATGTGTTTAACAAGTTTGTCCTTAAGTATGCTTTCCATCAATTTACCTGGCACAGAAGCTAACCAGCCTATAATTTCCCAGATCCCCTCTGGATCCCTTTTTGAAAATCTGAGTTACATTAGCTACTTTCCATTAGCTAGTCCTCTGGTACAGAGCCTGATTGAGGAGGCAAGTTACATATTTTTGCTAGATCAGCAATTTTGTATTTGAGGTTCTTTTAGAATTCTTGGCTGGATGCCATCCCACCCTCCCTTCCTACCATGGAAAAGTGAGAAAGAGCCAAGAAGGGATTAGGAAAGCAATGGGGGGCAAGGGTGAGCAACTTCTGATTTTCCACCATCACCTTCTCTGCTGCATGTCCGTTTCACACCCCACCAACTTCCTGTACAAACTGGCAGTCAGACCACTGAATTTTTTTTCAGTATGTGAAATTATGTTAGCATACAGTTATATATTTACAAGAGCCAGAAATGTGATGGGCCATCATCGCCGTCGGTATGTGACATTCAGTCTTCCTCACCTCTGAGGCTCCTGGCCACGCATTCCTCTCTCTGCCAGTCATCTTCTTAGGTTTCCTTTCCCTCTCAGCTCTTCTCTATCTTCTTCCGCCTATTCCATCGGAGCACTCCCTTTTCTAATCTGCTTTTTAATACCCCTTTTTCCTGTGACCACCCACCCCTTACTGGCTCTGCTCCTCGTTTAGGCCCAGAGGAGCTCCATCAAGGGTCAAGAGCAACTCTACAGCTAAGCCAATGAGAGTTAAAGTTCCTTTTGACCTTCCATCTGCCTGTTGCAGCTGAGCCAATCACTGCCAGAGGCATTATCACCAACACACGATATGTTAACATGTTACAATATAGTCCATACTTATACCATATTCTTCCTTTAGAACGTTTACTGCCATTTACACAGGGCTCTGAGACTACACTGGTCTACCCCATCCCCATATTATCCTATGAGGATGGGGCCACAGCTCAATGGTAGAGCATGTGCTTTGCATGCAGAAGGTCTCAAGTTCAATCCTTGGAAGCTCCAGATGGGGCTGGGAAAGTCCCCTGCCTGAAACCCTGGAGAGTTGCTGCCAGCCAGAGAAGACAATACTGAGCTAGATGCTCTTCATTCTCACCTCCCTGCCTCTTCAAAGGGGTCCACCTTCACTAGTTGTCCCAGAGCCCACTCTAAACTTACTGCCTCTGGTTCATTCCCTAGCTTCTCCAGGCAGGCCTGGAAAAGACTTCTGCCTGCAACCCTGGAGAGCAGTTGCCAGACAGAATAGAAAATACTGAGCTTAGATGGACCATCTAGGTATATTCAGTATAAGGCAGCTTCCTACACAGCTACCATGTCTTTCAGGCGGGGGGGCGGTTGTTCCTTTTTACAGGGATTCCCAGATGTTGCTGACTACAACTCCCATTATCCCCAGCCAAACACCACTGCAGCTTGGGATGATGGGAGTTGTAGTTAACTGCATCTGGGTCTGAGAATCCCTGTTACAGGGAACACTTATGGAGGGGAGGAATGTGCTGGAAATTGCAATGATGGAGGGGAATGTGGAGGGCTTCATATGTAAATGGATTCTCTATAGACCTGCTTTGTGTCATATAAAGGGTATTCACATGCGCAGCCTAACCCAGGTTAGGGAAGTCCAGCCTGGGCTAGGCTGCGCGTGTGAAGCAGTGGGATCGATCTCGATCCGGGCGCTGCCCCAGCGCCAACCCCAGGTTTTTAACTCGGCGTTTAGCTATGGTTTGCTTCACCTCGACTGGCAATCTGGGCAACTGCTGCTATATTAAATGGCTCCCCACTCGGCAGCGAGCCAGGGCTGACTGCATTTCCAGCAGCAAGTGAGGGGGCAGCTCTAATGAGAGCAGCTGCCACGCTCATGCCTTGGGGCACCCTGGGATGTGGGAGAGGGGAAGTTTTCCTGCTCTCAGCATCTCCCTCCACTGCACCGCCACTCATGTGGGTGTGTGGTGTGGCAGAGGGAAGGGCGGTGGAGGGAAGGGCGAGCTTCTGCCTTCCCACACAACCCACCTGCCCTCCCCAGCAAGGTCATGTGCACAACCTCATAGGCAAAGACTCACAGACACCTCCCTCCATTCAAAGCAGACATGTAATCCCGCTAGATTTTTCTCATTTTAAATAAAATGTCTTAGTTAAGAATTATGGCCCAAGTGGTTTCTTCAGAACCCAACTCCATTCACAGGATGGAGCCATAGGTCAGAGCATCTACTAAGCCATAGGTCAGAGCATCTACTAAGCCTGCTGAAGGTCCCAGGTCCAATCCCTGGCATCTCCTGGGAAGACTGAGAAAAGCTTCTGCCTGAAATTCTGGAAAGCCACTGAGAGTCTGAGTAGACAATACTAAGCTAAATAAACCAATGGTCTGACTCAGTAGAGGGCAGTTTCCTATGTCCTGTCCCTGCTTAAGTATGAGCAATGCTACAATACTGAGTGCTCCCAGACTATTTCACTTGCAGTCGTTCTTATTAGGAAGGGGTGGACCTAGAGAGAGCTTTGCTCACCTCTACCACCAATTCCAACCTAGTTCAAATAAATATCTGGAATGCAGTAGGGATGAGACTTGGGTGAGGGCAAGCTGACATTGGCTCTGAACAAAAGAGGCCACTGACTCCAACAGAGCTAATTGCATCATCTTACTTGTCAAACTCTAATAGTATAAAAAAGGGGACATCCCCTTTAAGAACACCTGCCCATGTCTGCTAGGATTACCTGTCACAGTGTGAGCTCTCTCGTGAACTACTTCTTCCAGACTCATGCTGGGCATCTAGGAGAATTTTCTCCATGTCACCGTTGTAAATAGAAATAGAAGCTGGAGCTTGTTCCTGGCTTGCAGGCTGGGCAGGGCTGCCATTTCCATTGCTGCTGAAGTGAAGTTCCACCCAAGAACCTGCTTGGCAAAGGTTTACAAAGGAGAAAAGACAAGAAAGCTATATATTAAGATGCCACAGACTTGCATTTGCTGACATTTTGCTTTCATGCCTGGCTTAGCAGTCTCCTTTTTGTGTGTTCCAAGATGTGAACAGAGTCAACAGATGGTTATAGGTTATTAATAAAATTCCGCTCTGATACAGGATACAGAAATGATGCTATGCATCACCAGTGCACAGGCACTACGCCTCTGCCATCTCATGGAAATAGCTCAACTAGCTTCCTAAATCTGGGGGGTTTTAATCTCTGGTTTATTTTTTAAATTGTTAAATTGTTTTAACTTTTTGCATATGTTTTTAACCAGTTTTATGCTATTGTTGACTGCCCAGAGATGAAAGTTTGGGGCAGTGTACAAATTTGATAATAAAATAAAATAAATACTAAAGTCATCACCAGCATTATAAGGCAAAGACCATGACAGTTTGGTCCACTTCATACATTCCTCGAAATTCCCCCCTGGGAAAAGAAAATCCTCCATGGCACTTCTATGTACAAAAGAAGCTCAAGCAAGTTTCAAAGCAGGGCTGCACAGCTTTATCCCTCCACTTGTTGTTGGACTACAACTCCCATCATCACCAGCCACAGTGGTGGTGATCCCTGACTATTAGTCATGGATTATGGGAACTGTAGTCCAGCAACAGCAGGAGGGCTGAAGTTGTGCAGCCCTGTTTTAAAGCATGACGACCTGACATATAACTTTATTTTCTAATATGTGAAGTGGTCTTATACAGGGATGTTTACAGCATCATCCCTATTCAGTGTTTCCCCCCTGTCACAATCTTATTTCTACAGCAGCACATTTCTGTTGTATTACCCTACAGCTGATGCCAAACAGTGACCTATACAATTTTTTTAAGAGACAGGAACTGAAAATGTGCCAGATGTATGCCAGTTCTGAAATCCATCCAAACATTCTCTGAGTTGAAGTTGAAAGCAGGTGGATAGGAATAAAGAGCAGAGCAAACTTATGAAGTGGAAGAAATCCACTGAAACAACAGGATGTGCGCGCACACACACACACCTGGTTTGTCCCATTCGTTTCAGCAAAAGATGCAGTCCACCTCTATGCTGCCGCCTATCTTGAGTCCTTCATTTCCAGAACAGCACAGCAGGGGGAAGTGGTCCAGCTCAGCCACACAGCGAAACATCCAACATTTTCAACAAGAAAGGGATGGCAGAGTGGGAAAGTAATTCAATAAGCATTTTGTTTCCTTGGTTAGTTTGTGGTTTTTGTTTGATTTAAACAAAAATGTTTTTATATGATGTGCAGCAAACACTGTTCCGAAAGAGTCCTCCCGACTGCAGCAAATCGGGAAAACTGCTTCTGAGCAGCATTGAGGCTGCCTAACATCTCTGTAGCACCGAGCATCATATAAGCCCATGAATCCTGGTTTGCTTTTTACATTTTTTAAAAATGCCACAGTAATTCGTAAATATTGGTGGCAGAATAAGCAGCTTGGCATGAGGAATATAGTTTAGTCTGAAAAAGAACACGTAGAACATGTTGGAACTTGATGGAATATTCATTATGCAACCATGTCAAGGTTTTGCCCTTAGCTTGACCTCAGAGCTATGCAACAGGCACCTTTAAATTTAACAACACTGAAAGGCAAATGAACTGTTTTATTTCTGTAAAAGAAGTGACATCACTAAATGCTGATCTTATTTTTCAGAATTCTGAAATGACATTGGGGGAAAGCAATTAATTATTGTTATTATATATGTTTTATTATGCAAGGCCATTTGCTAGTTTCAAGACATCCATTTAGGTGCAGACTTCTGATCCAATCTGTGTTTTTTCAAGTCTGTTCTGTTCAGCCTTTTCTGAGGCCTGGCTATGGGGACTACAATTCCCAGGATGCTTAGCAGCAGAATGAAAGAGAAGGGTAAGTAGGAAGTGGAGAGAAAAAGAGAGAAAAGCAAGCTATATTGAGAGCAAGCCATGTGATAATCAGCCCCCCTAGCATCTTAGTTTCCAGCTTCAAGATATAAATAGTGTACATATTATATATTTTACTTACTAATACATAACATCTCCTGAACAAACAACTCTCTCTGACTTGGAAAAGTAAGCCATCTCTTTGGAGTTGTGAAATATCCTCTTACAAAACAACCAAACGGGAGTTACAGAGGGCATCAGCACTTCTCATTCACGAGGCATTAAAATAAGATCTCAAGCTTTACTTAACCCCTCTAGCAGGGCTCCTACACTTTTGACAGCTGCATATTTGGCATCCATTTCACAGGTCAAGCTTTCATAAGTCAAATTTCTGCCAGATGATCAGCTGCTATAGGCACAGGAGCCTTGCTAGAAGAAGAAAAGCTAATCCGAGAAAAGTTAAGTTGGAAGTTAAGTTGGATACAGAACTTACAATTAAAGCTAGTTGTGTACATCTTTTGTATCATATCATTGTAGTTCCCCAAATACAACTAACATGCAGCAGAAATTCTCCTTTTCTAGCTCATAGATTAAAATACAAAGCTAAACAAATGTATGCATGATAGAAGTCTGTACATCTCTAAATTGTGGTATATGGCGTAAGAATACTAGACAGCGCACATTCTGCAAGTTCCACATTTATTTATTTATTATTTATTTATTTGATTTCTATGCCGCCCTTCCAAAAATGGCTCAGGGCAGTTTACATTTTAAAAATAAATAAATGTAAGAGCAAACTAAAGCCACCTCTGCTTAACTTCCCTTAAACTTTTTTTTGGAGAACATGCATTGGTTGCATTGGCTATCATGGATGGAATGGGAGTCCAAACTATAGCTATGCAAGCAATGATGTCAAGACCACACCAGTATACACTGGAAGGTTTCCATTTTCTACATTTGGATGTATTGCATGCTCTAGAGCAGGCCTGCTCAAATTTATCCTCCCAGCTGTGTTTGCACTACAACTCCCATAATCCGCAAATACAGCACTCAATAGTCAAGGATTACGGGAATTGTAGGCCAACATCTGCATCAGTGCCAAAGTTGAGCAGCCCTGCTCTAGAGACTGCTAAGATACAATGAACTAATCCAATTATAATAGTAGCTTTAAGTGCATTTTCAACTGTGAAGGCTAAATGAACCTACCCACCCATTAAGATCTTCAATGGAAGCTGTGCTTTGGATGCCCCCAGCATTAAAAGTACATTGGTAGCTTCTCAGGACAGGGCCTTCTCAATGGTGGCACCAACGATTTGGAACACACTTACTAGGGAAGTATGCCTTGCTCTTTTCCTTTTAAGCAACTGCTGTTCCAAAGGCTGCTGGGGGTTTCTTGTGTTAAGCTGTGATTGCATTTCAGGGAAATATAGGAAGCTGCCTTATACCAAGTCAGGCCCTTGGTCCATCTAGCTCAGTATTGCCAACACTGACTGGCAGCACCTTTCCAAGGTTTCAGGCAGGAGTCTTTCCCAGCCCTACCTGGAGATGCCAGGGACTGAACCTGGGACCTTCTGCATGCAAAGCAGATGCTCTACCATTGAACTAGGGCCCCATCCCCATTTCTCTCCTGGTGGTTTTCTCATTTTCTCCTAGTTTCAGTTGCTCTTTTGATTAGTTTTACTGTTTTTAGACTGCATTGTGGTTTTAATAACATTGTGAGATGCTTTGTGGATTTTTGAATTTAAAAGGTGGAATATAAATATTATTAAATATATTTAATGTATAGCTTAAGTGGCGAAATGGGGAAATGCTTGACTAACAAGCAGAAGGTTGCTTGTTTGAATCCCCGTTGGTACTATATCGGGCAGCAGCAGTATAGGGAGATGCTGAAAGGCATGATCTCATAGTGTGGGAGGAGGCAATGGTAACCCCCTCCTGTATTCTACCAAAGAAAACCACAGGGCTCCGTGGGCGCCTGGAGTCGAAATTGACTTGACAGCACACTTTACCTTCAATATATAATATCAAATTAATCATCCATTTAGCAAGATCAAGGGGCTGGGCAGATGAAGGCCTTTCAGGTTGAATGAAAGTTAGCACTTTCCTTATCTAACAATACAAAAGGAGTCTAAATTGGTACCTGCATTGAAACTGATGTGATACTTGACAAAACCACAATTCAAGAGACCCTGTAATTTATTTGTCTGATTATAGGATGCAGTCTCCTTCTCATTAAAGCCAGTGGAGAAACTCCCCTTTTTTGCTGCAATCTACCTTCAAGCTTTTCAGTGAATATCGGTTATAAATCTCGTGGCAACAGCTCTTAACAAGCATCATGTGTCACTAATTTCCAAAGGCCATGGTTTACAGCCACAAATATTGCACAAGTCCTCAGAACAGGGTTGATGAGTCATGTAGGCAAAGGTGTAATAATGAGCACAGATGGCAAAAGAAATGAATCTTACAAGGAGGATAAAACTGTCACAGAGCTGCCTGGTCTGTATGCTGAATATTGGGTCACACAGACCATTTACAACAATACTTGCCATACTGGTGCTGTTAGTCAATAGTGTCATCTTGTCAGAGGGAAGTTAGGGAAATCCATATCTTTCTAATAATTAAAGATATACAAGTCTAATTAAAATAAAGAGGGCCCAGAATTATCGCTCATGCTTCTAATAAGGGAAATCTAATTCGCGGATCTAATTTAACCCCCGCCCCCCACTTAGATTCTACCAGTGACACTTCCCCACATATTTAAGAATGATAACTACAAATGGGGGGAAACCTCAGGGGTTCAGAACAAAGCGATCTTGAGTTCTTCACCGTTCTGCTTCTGATCAGCCCAAAGGAAAGGGTAGCACCAACAAGGAGCTCTCCAATCCAGGCCCAAGAACTAAGTATATATCCCGAATCTACCTAAGCATTTTGGTTTGGTTTGGTTTGGATACAAAGCCAGACGATTCTTTACCTTGCAAATTCTCCTCTTGCCCCCCGGGCGCCGCACTCGATGACATTGCTTCTGGGAAGAAACGTTTCTATTTTTGAGTCCCTTTTGGATTGCTGGGTTAGTTCCCGTCCCTGTGACGCTGCTGACAGTAGCAGCTGCTGTCTATTGCTGCCGTTGACTCCAGCCACGCACACCCAGCTGATCGACCCCAGGGAATGAACCCCTCTGTTATTGTTATTGTTGTCGCGGCTGCAGGTTCTATGGTTTGCTAAGGATTGTGACGGCTGGAGAAAAGGCGCTGTCCTGATTGGTTGCCTACATAGTCTTCGCCACGCCCCTTCCTTCTATCCTGGTAGCGTTTGCAGAGGGCAGCTGGAAAAAAAGAACAAAAAAGCTACCAGTGTGGGTGGTTTGCTGCAGAGCGAAAAAAGTAACTGTTCCAGGAACAATCAGCAGCGGTTTGATTGCTTACAAGGATTCCGATAGCAGGCACAGTTTTTTGCAGAAGAGTCTTGCTGTGATCTTATACTCTGATCTTGCTTTAACGCTCTAATGCAGGACTAATTATATTATCAACAAAGAGAGAGACCCTGCCCACAAAGCTGTGCATTTTATTCGCATGCTCCTGATTGGTTGGAGAGGGGGGAAACAAAAACTCCTTTGCATTGGTCGCTGGCTATGGCTGAGCTTCCCAGTGATTGGATGAGAACGGTGGGTGGGGTGAGGCTCAGAGCCCAGTAAGTAGAATCTCATCACTCCTGGTTAATCTTTATGTACAGTTATGATCTCATGTTACAGCATTATCCCGTGCAACTCTTCAGACCTGCAAGCTTGCTGAACAACTTGTTTACCGGTTTGATCGTCTGACAAAGCAGCCCGAGGCCTGCTGATTGGACTTTCTGTTCTCAGGATGTCCTCTGGGCTGCCACAATGTTTTTTTCAATCCTGATATAAACAATGTTTGTTGTTTAATTTAGGTCTGGCAATGTCTTCTAAATTTTACTATGCTACTTGTATCCTCTTAATACATTGTCCTCTAAATACAATCTAAATACGTTGTCCTTAGTAGTTATAGAGGCTGTCATGCATCTTCATGTACTGTATTATCTGTGTTCCTTGCGGTGGTCTGCATCCAGATTTCTTGGAGGGAGAGCCACCTTGTGAAGGTAATCATGAGTAGAGAACAAAGGCCCTGACTGCCATCTCTGCTCCCTAAAGGGATGAACACACTGGCAAGGCCTGTTTTTCCGCCCCAGGGATTTAATGTTATTGATCACTGAGGGCTGCAGTTTGGAAATTCAGGTTCTAAATACTAACACTGGTGTTATAGAAAAGAATAATTTTGAACAGTCTTCCCTTAACCAATCTCACAAAACAAAGAACATATAGAAGACTTAGACACAGATTTCTATGATTTAAAAGCTACCAAAAAAAAAAAATCAAATGAGATGAGTTTGATTATAAAAAATGAAAAAGTATACCCATCAGGAGTCTTTTACCCCAAAAGAGTTACATTTCAGGCATCCTTTAGTTTTTCTTCACATTTTGAAAATACTGATGAACAGATTCTGCTGAGACATCCGAGACAGAGGATAGGCACAATTATGACTTTTTACAACGTTGTCCAATATCACAATGATCAGCATGATAGCGGGAACAAGGTATTTGCCAACCAGAAAGAAATGTGATTAGTGGTGAATTTATCGTATGTTCTGAATGATGATGAATTATCCATATTGAATAAAGGCCTTTCATTTGTCCCTACATCTAATACATTTTGTACTAGAATTTTTTTCCAAGTTAGATTATTAAAATTTAAGGAAACTTTAAGTGATTCTCCTTATAATCCATGAGATTTATTTAGACCTCACAGAATCCAAATGTTTGTACCTTTTGAAAGAGTTGCTGAAAACCATGGATGGAAAATAGGAAGTATAGAAGACATTTACAATCATACCGTTGGAGAACAGACAGTTCTGGATTCATTGGAAAATAATTCCAATAATAATATAAAGCCAGCTGATAAGGGAAGATCCAGTGTTGTTTTAGATTTAAAAGATTATCTATCAGAAGTTTATTGAAAGTTAAATGATTCTAGCTTTTATAAGAACATAGGGCATGATCCCAAGAAGGAAATCCAGTTTGCTGCTAAGATTTTTATACAAGAAACTATGGCTTTGGGTTATATTTCTGATCAGATGGGACTATTTTTGATTAGGGAATATGCCAGGATTCTAGTATTTTACATCATACCTAACATATACAAGGTAGGCTTTCCTCCATCTGGCAGACCTATTGTTTCAGAAAGAGGATCTATATTGGAACCTTTAGCTTTATATTTGAATTCCTTTTTACAGCCATTTGTTCACTTAAGCTCATATATTAGAGATACTAAACATTTTGTGAGTATTGTAGAGACTAGTACAGGTACAGAAGAGTTTATATTTGTCACTCTGGATGTTAATTCTTTATATACTTCCACTCCTCATGAAGGAGCTAGATCAGTTAGAGAACTATTTTTGAATTCTAGGTCAGTTTTGGGTCCTCCCACTGTTTTTTTAATTCAATCTTTTAGATCTTGAGAAAAAATTGTTCAATTTTGATTATTCCCCCCCCACCTGTCAAAACTAAAGGAGTGGCCATGGGCAGTCCTGTTGCCCCAAATTTAGCCAATTTATATAGGCCTCAGTTGGAGAATTGAATATTTGATGTTGTTGTGTGTAGTGTATCCACTTAAACAATATAATGCCTTTTGAAATGGATATATGCTGGGTTACCGTTGTGGGTCTTTATGGACGTTCGTTTATTCATGGATAAAACTGTTGAATTTGTGGAATTTCTATTTATGTATTATTTTCAGAATGGTTCTATGCACATGATGTTGGTTTACATTTAGTATTTGTCTCTATTTTTATATGAGGTATTAAGTGTTAATAATTAAATTTTTAAACAGTTAATGTTTTTTTGGTGGATCATTTTTGTTTTTCGTCTTCTTGGGATTTGCAATTCCAGTATGCATTGGTTCTGTGTCTGTTATTATTGATGCCACACCTTAATATCACTTTTGCCTCTGGGCTAGCAATTGGGGTGGGTGCAGGCAGGACCTCTCTGGGGCCAGATTAGACCCAGGAAGCAGTGGTAGCTCATGGACACACACACACACGGGGGAGGTACACAGAAGGAGCAAAAGTGCATTTATGGGTGGGTGAGCTGTGTTCCACATATTAGATTTCTGTAGCAGAAATGGGCAGGTGGTGGGGGAACTACTTGTCGGGGGAACTTGCCCTCCTGGATCTGCACCTATCAGGAAGGAATGCCCAATTGATTAACTCTAGGATTGGGGATATTCTGAAACTATTAATATATTGCTGACGACTAATGGGGCGTGTGGTTAGGTACAGAGCCTCAACAAGCTCCCTTTAAGGTTGCAGGGCACATAAAGGTGTTGGAAGGCCCACAAAGCATGTCTAAATATGTAAGCTTGTGCGGGAAGCCTGGACCTCTTGCCAAGAACAAAAAAAACCATTGCTGAAGAAGCAGAGAACACATTTTGTGTCACAGAATGCTTGAACGGAGGTTCCAAAAGGAGGTTCTTCTCTTGTCAATCAACAGGGCACAATAAATAACAGTGGACGTTTGAGGAAAGGAGGGTGAGAGAGAGAAATGGGAGGGAGGGAGGGAGGGAGCAAGGAAAACCACTGACAGTTAGTGACAGTTGGTGTTAACAGTTACGTAAGACACAGACTATATAAAGAAAAAGGGGAAGAAATGCCAAACAGAAAAACAAAATGTCCTAAAAAGAAAGAAACCATAACAACAAAAGAAGGGTGGGGAGAGATTGTGAAAGCAACACAATAAAATATACCAAACAAGAAAAGGACACCATTCTGACAAAACTATTCCAGCCCATTTTCAACCAATTCTGTCCCTTCTTCATCAATATAACACATGAGATTTCAGATCAGACATGACATTTTTGTTGCAGCATTTTCCACTTGTACTCAGCTACTGCACATCCAGTTCTGAAGCAATGATGGATCTGGAAATTCAAATTCACTGAAAGGCAGAAAGATAGTGTATAGTAAATGCAACAAACAAGCAAACAGTTTTCCAATTTAAAAGGTCTTGCTTTACCTCACAGAAGGTGAACCACATCACAGCAATATGTGTGGAATCACCTTTTTTCATTTTGCATAATTACAACCTGCTAAATTTGATTCTGTTTGCCAAGAAAATAGAGGGAGGGGCAAGTCTCTTGAGATAGGACTGTGAAGTAGCTGAACTTCAGGACTGTAAAGCAGTCAGGCTTGACTTCTGCTAGGAACTAGCAGACAAAAGGAGCAATGTTTCTAGGCAAATGGGTATACAATGGCACACATGAATCATTTTTTAAAAATTCATATGAAACTGTCTTATGAAGAGTCAGGCCATACAGGTGAAACTCGGGAAATTAGAATATTGTGCAAAAGTCCATTAATTTCAGTAATGCAAATTAAAAGGTGAAACTGATATATGAGACAGACGCATTACATGCAAAGCGAGATAAGTCAAGCCTTAATTTGTTATAATTGTGATGATCATGGCGTACAGCTCATGAAAACCCCAAATCCACAATCCCAGAAAATTAGAATATTACATGGAACCAAGAAGACAAGGATTGAAGAATAGAACAATATCGGACCTCTGAAAAGTATAAGCATGCATATGTATTCAGTACTTGGTTTGGGCCCCTTTTGCAGCAATTACTTCCTCAATGCGGCGTGGCATGGATGCTATCAGCCTGTGGCACTGATGAGGTATTATGGAAGACCAGGATGCTTCATTAGCGGCCTTCAGCAATTCTGCATCGTTTGGTCTCATGTCTCTCATCCTTCTCTTGGCAATGCCCCATAGATTCTCTATGGGGTCAGGTCAGGCGAGTTTGCTGGCCAATCAAGCACAGTACACTGTATACTTTTCAGAGGTCCGATATTGTTCTATTCTTCAATCTTTGTCTTCTTGGTTCCATGTAATATTCTAATTTTCTGAGATTGTGGATTTGGGGTTTTCATGAGCTGTACGCCATGATCATCACAATTATAACAAATTAAGGCTTGACTTATCTCACTTTGCATGTAATGCGTCTGTCTCATATATCAGTTTCACCTTTTAATTTGCATTACTGAAATTAATGGACTTTTGCACGATATTCTAATTTTCCGAGTTTCACCTGTAGGTCCGTCTAGCTCAAAATTGTCTCCATTTACTGGCAGTGGCTCTCCAGGGTCTGAGACAGAGGGCTCTTTCCCAGCGCGGTCTGGAGAGGTGACCTGCTTCTACAGGCAAGACATATTTTATACCACCAAGCTACAGCTCCTCCCCACCCCTACCCAAAAGGATAAAGTAGTGAAGGACTAGGGGCAGGAAAAGAGAGACAGTGCAAAACTTCTGTTCTTACACCATGAGGCTATTCCCACGATCTCCCTGGAAAGTGGGCTAAGGGAGCTTAGCCTGCTTTCCAGGGATCTTGGGAACCACCAGGCCTACAGGCAAGCCTGGTGCTCCCAAGTCGGCTAGCCCGCCTAATTCCCCCTCCTCTTAAATGAGGTTAATGGAGTGAGTGCTCTGTTAACCTCATTTGGTTGCTCATGTGTTGCCACAGCATGCAGTAACACATGAGTAGACCCCCAATTGGGAGGCTGTAAGGAGCCTCCCGGGCTTGGGGTCTTTCCAGGATGCCAGGAATTGACAGAGCCATGACGGATCTGGCAACGAGCGGCTGCTTGTCTAAGCCCGCTCTCCCCGCAGACCACATTGAGGCGCTTCACAGCAATCATGTGAAACACCTCCATATGTGGAAAGTTTTGGGAAATACAATACTTCTCCGTGCTCCATGTGTACCTTCCAAGATGGCTCTGGACTGCTCAGGAAGGCTCTGTTTCCCTTGAATGAGCCTCACCAGTGCTGGAATAAAGACTTAGTGGGGAGCTGCACTAAGGGTCAGTGGGAGCCACCTCTGGCTCGTGGGCCTCACAATAAAGAACACTGGTCTAGATCAAACAGAACAGCTTTTTGAAAAAGTTGTGGGGATGGTGGCAGAGTTGCAAGATTTAATAGAATGGAATGAAGAGGAGGAACCTGAAAATATTCTGGAGTCATTTATATTTGCTGTGCATAGCAGCTGTGTTGCTTTTATAAAACACATGGCTTATTCCAAAATCTCTGAAGGCTAAAGGTCAATCAGTAGAACAATGTATTCCATCTCAGCGGAGTTCCATTTTTCTCCTGGAATTGCTGCTTCTTCACTGAAACGTTGTTTTAAATTTGGCTGCATGTGGTGGTGCTTATGGTGTTCCAAATCATGGACCGAAGAGCCATAACGTTCTGAAGCACCTTCATAGTTGCAGCTTCTGCTTCACCCTCTGTGTCCAACCTGGGAACAAGAGCATCAGTGGATGGGGTAGCCTGCAGATATCGCAGCTGATGGCCAAAGTGCCTATCACCAAATCTAATAATGGGCTGAGCCAGCAGGCAATAAGTTAAGACTTTGACACAGGTCAGAACATTTATAAGACTCATCACCATGCTAAAGTGACCAGAAGATGTTTCTTGTAACAAATTCACCCTTGAAATAATACTATATGATTTGGCAGTGTGTCACAATTAAAGTGGATAACCAGATTAATTCTTAGGACCATCAAAAATACTGTGATAGGGAGTCAGGCCAAGGCTAGAATGGCTGTTGTAAATCCACATGAAACAGCAAAAACCTGCATGCAAGTAGTTTTATGTTTAAAAGTATGCAATGTATTACATGCTAATAACATAAAATTTAATATCACTTTGCTGACCTGTTGCACAAGGCAACATGTAAGGGTGTACAGAACTGGTTCAAATTGAACCCAGTTTGACCAGTTTGAGCTCAAACCAGCCTGGCCCCCAAAATAGGTGGCCAGTCCAAATTCAAGCTGGCCCAGCCTGGTTTGACTGATCCAGGATGCTTGTAAAGAGGAATCCATAAGTGTCACCACACAAATTTGTAAGGGTGGTGAAGCAAATGGCCTCCATGCATGCACGGAGGTCATGTAAATGGCCTCTGTACATACGTGGAACCCGGAACTGAGCCTCTGCTGACCCGCGCTGCTGGGGGGAGTGCCAGTGGGGCCTACAGGAGCCTCCGCCACCACTGGGGAGCCACCGCAGGGAAGGTACCCTCTCACCCACCCCCTTGCCCACCCTTTCAGCCCCTTTTTAGCATTAGGGATCCCTTTTGCTTGTAAATGGGAATCCTGACCAGATTCTCCTTTACAAGCATCCTGAACCAGGCTGAACTGGTTTGACCCAGTTCGAATGCATGAAACGGACTGCTGGCCCGGTTCTAGCAAACTGGTTCACAGGCCAGCGGTTCGGTTCAAATTCAGTTTGAATTCAAACTGATCCGCCCAGAATGATTCCATGGCACATCTCCAGTACTGAACTGCCCATGCCACTGCAGGCATCTGTAACACCTGCAGTGCTGTAGAACAGGCTACTACTATTCTACTACTTAAAATTTCACTTCCACAGTGCTACATCCATTGGAAATAACTGATATAGTGCCACAGAAGTGCGACTGCACAATTTGAAAAGGTAGTGGAGGAGCCTTGTTCTGCCACACCACAGGTGTTGCTTCAGATGCCCACAGTGGTGTGGGCAGTTAAAAACTGTTGCCTTGCAGAACATGTCAACCTTTAAAACTTACTTATTTATTTAAATTTATTTATTTATTTATTTATTTATTTGCTTATTTGCTTATTTATTTATTCTTGGCCTTTATAAATGGCTTTTCAGACAAACCTCGATTTACATTAAGAACATAATTAAAGAACCATACAAGCAACATATTTATATCTTGACATGCTGTGCTCTTTAGGCTTTGATCTCCTCTCTCCTCCCCTCATATCAAAATGTTCGCTGGTCGCTCTGCGATGATAGTTGGGGAAGGGAGAGGGCAACCTTCCACCAACTTAGGACAAGTTTACTCCTTAAGGAGCAATTGGATAAAATGTTAGGGGTTGATAATTTTACCCCCAGTAGGTAAACAGCAGAGTACACACTCCAGTTACAGAGTAGGTAGCAGAGGATGATTTAGTGGTTGCAGCTATTTTAGAGAAAACACATGGAGATTCTTGTAGCACTAAATACTAAGTATTTATTGGTTAAGTACACTATGGATAGGGAAGACCTAATCCTAATCTAAAGGACTACATATTGAATAGGTAAGGAAGGAGAGAGATGTTTCCATCTACTATCTAAGAGGAAAGAAAGGATTGTGGGGCTCAACAGGAAATACCTGAAGAGTAATATCAGGGGTCATAAAGTAGAGAAAGGTAGGACAGTTAGGGAGACCCTTACTCGCTGTCTCTACTCCCAGTGCCCTTAGTGGTCAATAGGATAGTTGGTGCAAAAGGTTGATCTCCTGAACTCCATCTCCAGCATAAAATGGGGTCAATAATAGGGCTGCAGTGTGAGTGTGTGGAGAGGGAGCAAGATTGTACCACTCAGCCCTGTCCCTGACTGCCACAAGCTGCGGGCAAGATTGAGATTTTTGTATGCATATAGCTGCATGGGTAAAAATATTTCCACACATTTGAACAGGATTCATAACCAAGTAGCAGGTGTGTGTCTGTACTTCTGCACACACAGAGAAAGCCAGTTCTTACTTTTGGTGCAATGCATGATACTTGGCCCATTGCCGCTGCCCCTCTGCAGGTGCACCAAATGTAAGACAGGGTTCTTCACGTCAACAAACAGAATATAGCTTGCTTGTTCAAGTCAAGTCAAGTCAAGTTTTATTTACGGTCCGAGACCAAACAATAGCTTGCTTGTTTTCTTAAAAGAAACCACACAATTATTTTTATTTAAAATCTAAACATAACTAATCACAGGAAAAGGACACAATGGAAGGTGCCTCACAGTAAACTCCTCACGCCAAAAAGCTGCCTAGCAAGCTGTTCTTTTACCTTAATCCCTTAATCTTTGGTAGTTAGCTGACAGTTCTTTCCAAAGAGATTCCTCTCTGACAGTCAGGTGTTCTCCTCCAAGGGTTGTATACAAACAGTGGCAGCTGCAATGCTGATGGCTTTCAGTAGGTCATTAACAGGAATGAGTGAGTCAGAGATTGTACTCTGCAACCTTGAAGGTTTTGACAAAAGTCTTTATGCTCAGCTCTACAAACAGCAGGGCAGGAAATTGGCCAACTCTCTTTTTAAAATGTAGGGTATGGCTGTTCATTGGAAACCTTCCTGGCAGCTATAAAGTGGGGTCATGCTATTTTGATGCCAGTAGCCTTAGAGAAGCTGCTGCCAGTCTGTGGAGACAATGGTCTGACTTGGTATAAGGCAGCTTCCGATGTTCCATTCTCAGTGTCCAAAGCTGTTCCCAAATAGCTCAGGAATAATCGATAAGTGTGAAAGTACACAGAAATTGACAGTATGGAGAAGAACATGAATCACTAAGCTTAGAATAGCCTCTGTAATTGTAATAATTCTGAGGAACATAGGAAGCTGCTTTATACTGAGTCAGACCATTGGTCCTAGGGGTGTGCAACGAACTGGCTGGTCCGATTCAGTTTGAGTCCAAACCAGACCTGAACCAGACCATGCCAGTTTGGTTCGGCACCCCCTCAAACCCCGCTCTGGTTTGTTCTGATCCAGAGGGGGCATTCGCGAACGAAAATATTTATCTGATCCAGGGGGGATTCTCCCAGGCGGCAAGGGGGTCCATGGAGGTTCCCCCTTGCCCACACCAGCCTTTCTCCTTCAAAAAGGGGCCAGATTTGCCCATCCTTCAGCCTGTTCAGGCCCTTCCCCCACTGGTGCAGTGGGTATTTTGGAGGCCCAGGCCATGCAGAGGCCCATTGCGCACATGTGGCAGCCTCCAAAATTGCTGCAGTACCGGTAGAGGAAAGGCCCGAACAGGCTGAAGAACAGCCAAATGGGGCCATTTTTGAAGGAGGGAAGACTGGTGGGAGGAAGGGGAACCTCCACAGATAACCCCCCCCCCCCCCCGCCTCGGAGAACCACCCCAGAGGGGGTAAAAAATAATTTTAAAAAAAATTATTTTCATTTGCAAACTCCCCAAATGGGCCAGGGTGGGTGTTTTGGTCCAGGGTTGAGCCAAACCAGGAGAGGGTTGCTGAACCCTGAGCCTTCAAATGGAACTGGTTTGACTTTGAACCAGTTTGGTTCCAAACCTGTTTGCACATCCCTAATTGGTCAATCTAGCTCAGTATTGTCTACACAGACTGGTTGCAGCTTCTCCAAGGTTATGGGCAGGAGACTCTCTCAGTCCAGTCTTGGAGATGCCAGAGAGGTAACTCGGAATCTTCCCAGAGTGTCCCCACCCCCTGAGGGGAATACCTTACAGGGCTTACACATGTCTCCCATTCAAATGCAAGCCAGGGTGGACCCTGCTTAGCAAAGGGGCCAATTCATGCTTGCTACCACAAGACCAGCTCTCCTCCCTATATTTCCACCATGAGGAAAAACAACAACATGAAATGCAATCCACTTCCGTCACAAGGAGTAATAAACTCTCCACTAGGCTAGCTCCTTTCAACATGCCTCATTAGAGTGCAAGCTCTCTGATGCAAGCAATGCAGGCCTTTATGTTTGTTTGCTCATTCCCCATATAGCATGCCTCAAATCTTGACTAGGAGATTAGCACAATATGAATAGTAAAAGCAAAGCATGAGTCGTAGCTCATTCAAGCAAAGGAGAATCTTTCCACTTGGACTCTCTTAAACTATATCTTGGATAACGCATTTGGAGCAGTTCAAAATTTCAGGAGCACTAATTTCCAGATCAAGAGACCGGGCACCACCATTAAATGTTTATTTCATTGACCTTGCAAAAGGTGCTGTTCCAGAGCACAAAGTGGCAGCCCCTGCCATCGTAATAAGGCTTGCAATAGAATGAGTTTCAAACATATTCTGCACACACAGAATATTTATTTTATTTATTATTTCTCTGTGCAAACCACCCTAAGCCATTTTTGGAAGGGTGGTATAGAAATAGAATGAATGAATGAAGACATAAATAAATACATATTCTAAAGGCAGCGGGTGGGCAGGGAATATGGTGAATTGTGTCAGTTATTAATGATTGTGAAGTTACTCCAAGGACAGTTTCACACATATGTGTATTACTTAATCTCTCATAATTTGATCCCTAATTAATCATGACTTAATTGATTAGGACATGATGACTCCCAATCATACATAGGAACGGTGTTTTGAGCTGGATGATGTGGAAGCTCTATCTGTGATGATGAATCCATGACTGCCCAGACGATTGCTGGCTTCTGCCGGTAGCAGGGAGGGAGCAGGAAGGGAGCTTTGGGGGCCAGGAGGCCCCTTAAGCTTCCATAATACAATGCGAGTCCACAGTGCATTACATTGGCAGGCTACTTGTGTGTAGGTGTTGCATGAAGCGGTGCGACACTGACACAAGAGCATGTAGTTGGGTGCGCCCTCACACCCCAAACCCTACTGCACTGCTGCCAGGAGTCACACAGCTCCCAGTAGTACATACGCACACCAAAAACTGGGCTGGGCTTCCTTAGCCCAATTTTCAGTGCGGGTCTGAATAGCTTCAGTGAGTGAGGACCCTGAGTTTAATGGACAGGAGAGGTGAAGCGAACTGAAAAGGAATAGTGCAGACAGTGTAGGTTGTTATAGTCAAAAACAGTTTGTATAATGTGTTTCTTCATGTAACTTGTTGAATAGAATCAGATCTTTCAACTGAGGAATACAACAATTGAAGACTACAGCAGTGGGTTATGAACCTGGAGGTCCCTGGTGCAAATCTCTCCTCTACCATGGACTCATTAGGTGGCTTGAAGCATGTCAGTAATAGTGACAGTCTGATTCCACCCTGTGATTATTCAGCAGTGAATAAGGCACAACAAGAAGCAGGTAATTTGTGTTCACTTTAAATCTGTACTTCATTTTTTCCCCTTTTCCTTAAAAACAACAACACACAAACAACAATGATAAAAATAACAAATGCTTTCACAACTGTGTCCAAAACTGCAGATTATCTTCCCAGAAATTTCCCATAAACCTCACAGTTGTCCTGCTTGATTTAATTTCCTTCAAGATGGTATTATTAGCAAAACAGTGTAAAAGTTGTACACAAAGGACATAGCCAGTCTCACACAGAGACACAGACACAGGCAGGCACAGGCACACTCACACGCACAGACACACAGAGGCACACAATCACACACACTCAGGCACACACACACACTCGCCCATTCTGGCGAACTCCTTGCCCCAGGTCTCGGCCGTGGCAAGCCAGCATTCCCTGCTGACTGCCCTGCCCCCAGGGTTCAGATGGCCTCTGAGCATGAGTGGAGTCCACACATGCATGGAGGCATGTGAGCCTTGGGGGTGGAGGCCAGGGCAGCTGGCAGGGAACACTGGCTTGCCAGGGCCAGGGTGAGGTGGGCACTAGGACGAGTGAGGGGGCGCACGCCAGAAAGGAGTGGTGAGCAGCCAGCAGGAAAGCCAGCTGCTCTCCGCACATGGGCCGCCATCTGAGCTCTAGGAGTGAGCAGCTGAAGGGGAGGCCACAGCTACCCTAGGCCAGTGCTGGAGTGCTCTACTGTTGCCCTGAAGGGATTGAGTGGCCATCTGGCCAGAGGAGCAGGATCGAGGCAGCTGGAGGGGCAAAGCGGTGAGTCAGCTGCCATGTTTATTCCAGACAGTGCTGTGGGCACTGTAACCTCAACTTGCTACTGCACAGACTAAAATTTTTAATTTTAGCCCTGAAGATGCATTTTTCTGCTTCTTTAAACCCAACTTTGAGGATCAATTGTAAAATAATGATCAATTGGGCCCCAGGGGGATCTACAAAAGGGACTTTTCTGGCATGCAGTCTAAAAACTGAAACTATGCAAATGGACTACAAAATAATTTAAATAGCACTTCCTCAGTCCGAAAAAATGTCACCAACCCTTTAAACCAAAAGATAAAAACCTTAAACTGCTCTATCTAAGCCATTTTCCAATGGAGCTTCACCAAATTTGCAGGGCCTTTCCCAGACAGCAGGCTTTACTGCAGGATTAAGAGGGGTGAAATACTGTGTGTTACGGGACATATATTTAGAATTCGCCCAAAAACCTGATTTGAAAGGGGGAATCTTTTACCTCTTTACCTTTATTTATCTTTTAGAGATAAATCGAGCTAAACTCCAATGTGCAATGAAAAACCCGAATCATGTATGGAGTTCTCCCGACAGCTCACAGCCAGGGACTTTGACGTAAAGCTGGACGATATGTGAACACACACCTGCTCTTCCAGAGTAAAATTGCCATCTGGCACAGTTCCAGCGGATGTGTTTCTTGTCACCTAGTGAATATGTGCTGATGGCCAGGCAAATCGGGCAAATGTTTTTGATTTTATAAGCAATAGAATGTTCAGGGCTTCTAATGGTAGAATGTTGAAAACACACTCCTGGGAGTTATTCACACATGGCTTCATGATGCGGGGTAAATGTTGAGCGAAGCCACTTTGATTAACACTGGCGGCATTGAGGGAAGCAGCCCCTCCCCTCTGCTCTCGGGTATTTTTGGTGCAGGTTCACATAACGTGTTTCCGTGTTTTCCTTCTAGCCAATGGGTGTCGGGGAGAGAGATTTCTAAAACCTATATCTGCATTCCTTAAGAGGGTTTCCATCTTATCATGTTAATGATTCTACATCAGTGCCTCTCCCTATTTGCTCTGGAGTTTTCAGAAAAAGTCGTTTAAAACCAGCATTTAAAAAACCTGGAAATACATCGAGATAAGCTAGAATTCGGAAGACAAAGCCCAATTTGGTTGTGGAGTGCTTCCAAGGATCTCAAATGGACTTCAGGGTGAGTTTGGCTGGTGTGTGAAGCCACACACTCTCTTCCAAAGGAGATCTGGGGTAATAGCCCTGTCTGTAAAGCCTCCAGCTTAACTATACCAGCACAATTATGCCATTATAATTATCAGAGCAGATGAGCCAAGCGCATATCCTCCAACATTTTGCAGATTAAAATAGGGATACATTTGTAACAACTAATTCTCATACCAAAGATTTCTGCCCAAGCTTCCCACCCACTTTCACACATTGCTGAAGACTGGATTCACCTGTTATATGCTGTGCAGTGTATACATAGTGCTTCAGTGCTGTCCATCCATTTGCATACAGGAGCACAGGATGGGAGATATGGTATATCCACCTATTCACTTGGAGATTTAATTTCTAGACACACTGCAGGGAGGGCAGAATCCAGAAGAATAACAACTCTAGCAACTGACATGGGGGGAAAAAAATTAAACATGACATTCCCAAGAGGCAAACTCAGGAAGAAGATAGGGACAGTCATTTACCTATTTTCTGGGGAGGAAATCCAGAAAATAGGGACTCTCGGGTAAATACAGGCAATTGGGAGTCTATGGGCTAGGTAGCAGTTCTAACTAGGCTAGTGGGCTGAAGCTGGTAATCAGGCAACTGGGTTGCCATTCTAAGGTCCTTTGCTGCACAACTCCTAAATAAAGAAATGAGGCTTTTAGGGTAGAAGATCTACTAAGCAAGCATCACACAATCTGCAGCAACTGAAACTGTTTCAAGACCCTATAAGTGAGGGGTTGTTGTTATATTTATATGTATTCTGGCATATGCTTTTTAAATCCTTCCAGGAGACACAGAAAGAAATCCAGCTCCGGATATACTAATCCTAATAGCTCTGATTATCCAAGTGTTTGCCCCCATCCCAAAATACCTTGTCTCGACAATAGGAGGAATTTGTGTTGCAATATGTCTCTAAATGTCTCAATATGTCTCTAAAGAGGGGAAACTCTCATGTCTGGAGAACTGAAGTGATTGCTGCTGTTCTTCATAATGACTCAGCTATTCTTATATGAGCACAAGCTGGTCAAAGACTTTTCTTGGGTTATAAATGCTATTGCTCATATCAATGCCCAGGATCTCATCATCTTGAAACCAATCCCCAGAAACCCCTGAGATGACCCATGACTGCAAAACTCCAGAAGAATCAAACTGTGTTATCTTTGGTAAATATTGACTAAGATGGTAATATCTCTATTGAGAATAAGCATGTTCTAAAGACGGTTGGTCATGGTAGTTGGGATTTAGGAGCACAGGAAATGTTACTTTGAGAATTAAGAAGGACTTTTAATGATAAAAGTGATTTATGTGGCTCAGAATGGCTAATCTCTGACTCTAAAACCAAGACATTATGGACCCTGATCTATGGACCAATTATATAGCTAGATGTATGTCCCTTGTTACCTCCCAGTATGTATACAAGGCCTTGCCATCAAATAGTAAGAGGCTGAGTGCAGATGAGATCATCCAGTTCATCCCTGCATGTTACTGCAAAAACCTTGGTTTTCAATGCTGTCTAATAAAGGCTCGAAAGTCAGAGCAGGGTGTACATGGTTTCCTGTGGTTCAGGACAATGTTATGTCTAGGAACTCTCACAAATAGGGCTGACCATCTTGGAGTTAGGAACAACTAGATTCGACATGCTATAATTTAGGGCCAAAGTTAGTGTGACATCATAGGCTAATGGAAAGATCTTCTGATTTTGTTTTGTTTGCTAAAAGTATCTGTGAAGGTTCTGGTTTGGTTTGGGGCCATGATGCACCTGTAGGGTGATCTAAGCCTTTTCCCCACACAGCGGCCTCAGTCCAAATCCCCCTGCAGCTCTGAAGAGGGAGAAACATTTATTGTGCCTGCATGCTACTCCCCACTCCACGGCTATAGCTTGCAGGGGGGCAATTTGGAGAAGAGCTGAAATGCAGGGGGAGCATAAAATCATCTCCCCACTATGGTCCCAGTTTAAAATCCTAATGTGCATTTTTAGCAAAAATGACAAGGTGCCAAATATGCATTTACGCATCTCTGGTTATCTTGTCTAATTTGATCCTAATGGAAAGTGGGGCACAGGAGGCCCAGCCACTTTTTTGAAGGCTAGAGAAGGACTGTGATATGGCTAAATCAAAGGAAATCAGGAGGTGAAGTGTATGAAATTATTTATAGGCCCACTACTATAATTTGAACACTGCCTAAGAGGCCATCCTCCTGGCTTGTTCTCTGTATTGCAGATGCAACCTCCGAGCCCGGTAAATGCCAATATTTTAACTTATGTTTGAACCCAAAATAGTCCCACTTCTGTAAAAACTAGAATTTTTGCATGCAGAATAAAGAGAGAGAGAATTGACAAATCTATGCAAGTTTAGAACATAGCTTTAGATGACATACTTTATTTTGCTGTGTTCTTGATCTGGATTTGTCTGGATTTTTATTTTTGAATCCTATCAAATGACAGTGCTCCTGGGATCTCAGTGTACAGTTAATCTACTCGGAGCCTTCCAAGAAGGCAAGATCTTATCTGTCAGACAGCCTTGCACTGTTATGGGAAATGGGAGAGGGCTTGTTGGCACTTGAAACCTCACTCAGAGGTAACAGGCAACCTCGGGTTACCCCTTTTGTAGATGGGATCTCTGCATAAGGCTTTAGGAGACGGAGAACAGAAGCAGGAGATAGACTTCCTTGCCAAATGATAATAAGAAACAACATGAAGGCCAACACCAGGGACCAGGGGTTGGAAAACACTGGCTTGGGCAGCCCTACCCGGGTAAGGCTGCTTGTGAGAAGTGTCGAGATTGAAGCCAATCCTGCTGCTGCCTCCCCAGGTAGCCTCCCTTGCAGTAGTGCTGGCCATGTGGGTGCATGAGCCATGTGGCCACAATCGCTGCTGGACGGTCTGGGGGGGAAAGGTGGGTGCTCTCCTGCCTTCCCCCCACAACCCGCCCACCCTGGCCCAGCAGAAGGTAGTGTGTTAATGTCTTATACTAGGGATTCCTAACATATGGTACACCAAATGCTGATCTACAACCAGGACAGGGGCGGAGCCACCATTGGACCAACGAGTTCAAAGAACCTGGGCTGTGTCCAATCACCCCCGCACACACACATCTGACATCAGACACAGGGGTGCTGGTTTAGCTCCCGAGCAGACGCAGGGGGTGGGGCTGCTGCCACACATGGGCCGCCCGTGGTCATGCTCCGCGCCTGAACCAGGGGTGCACCAAGGTAACTTGGGTGCCCGGACCGCCCAGCTGTGAGGCCCCCCAAAACTTCGGCCTGCCCCACCAAAGTTCCTTTTTGTTTGTTTGTTTCAAAACTCTTACCGTGACCAAAGGGTGGCTGCCAGGGGGGGGAGCAGAGCAGTCCTTCTCCCTCCCCCCCCCCCGGCAGAGGTGGGGTGTGAGGAGGAACAACACTGAGCCCATCCATTCAGGCCAGCATCTTGAAGCAACTGCGAGGCGCGGCTGTGCAGTTGAGATCGTCACAAGCCCATGATGTCACAGGCTTGTGATGATCTCTAAACTGCCTAGGCACGCCTCACAGTTGCTTCAAGATGCTGGCCCGAATGAATGGCTCAGCATCATTCCTGATCCGGGGGTTAGTTCCTATATTGCTGCTGCCTAATGTAGGTGTTTCCCATAGTCTGGGAAACATACCAGCGGGGATTTGAACCAGCAACCTCTTGCTCCCTAGGCAAGTTACTTCCCTACTAGAAATCCTCTCCTTTTCAAGGAGCAAGTTGCTGATAAGACATCCTATAACTGACTGCAGAGACTAACAAATTATTCCTCCATAGTAGCTCTTCATTGCCCTCTGGTGTCCAACAACAACACTGGCACCTAGATGGGGAAAAAGAGAGAAATTGAAGAATAATTGTTCTAGGTTGCATTTGTATGTTCACTTGCTAATATGCTAAGTCCAACCATTTTTCCTTTAAAAGTTAAACTGCCTTCATTTCCACAGTACACAGAGATGTACATCCAAATGTCAAGCATGACTGTAAACCAGCTTGGTGTTGTTTAGGCCGATAACTGAAGGCACCTTAGAAAAATGCCCCACAATAGCCATGTATAATAGGGCAAAAGGAGAAGAAGCCCGACTGCTGCTGTGTCACTCACCTGCACTAGGGGTGTGCAATTCGGATTTTTGGTGTTTCGATTTGGATCCAAATCGAAACACCCCTGATTTGTTTTTGGGTCCGAATCTGACCCATCCGAATCCCCCTGAAATTTCGGTGGTAGCCTCCACCCATTAGGCACTACCACCCCACCCCACTCTTCCTCCCCAGATCCCACTTTATGCCCCAAATCTTCCCCAAAGACATTAAACCTTCAACAATTTACCAAAAATCAGCCCTTTGCCCAATTCCTCTGCAATTTGGGTTGTAGCCTCTACCCATTAGGCACTTAACTTAGACTGAGTAGTACCCCACTGCCTTGCAGGTTGGAATGGGGTGTAGTTGGCACATGGCAGTTGACAATTGGCGCTGTCAAAAAGACAGTCAAAATGAATAGAAGAAATGAAGGTGTGTAATGAATCCTCATAAGGATTCATTGAGTGAAAGTTATTATACACCAAAGAATCCAAACACTTGAAAAATATTTTGCTCCATCACTTCTATAACACATTTTGCTCCATAACTCCACTTCTATAAGGGCTAGTGCTTAGCTTTTTTTTTTTTTTTAATGAAAGCTGGCAATCAGGTGGAATTAATAGGAGGGATCCGAAACTTGAATCTATTCAAATAGAATCAGGCGTGATTCAATTTGTACCCGAATCTAGCCAATGGACCTCAGGGGTGATTTGTTTTGTTTCTGAATCACCCGAATCAGCTAGATTCAGGTACAAATCGATTTGTATCCGAATCAATTTGCACATCCCTAACTTGCACACCCTGCTACTCACGTGAGGGTGGATTGATCCAGCCTTGCAATCACAGGAGTGCCCGCCATCATGGGTAGGGCTCTGCTCTGTTCAGGTGAGCCCCACTGGAAGCATGAGTAGCAAGGCATGTGAATGACTGATGTGGCAGAGAGACAGGAATCCTCAGTGGAGCATTTTAGCCTATTATCCAGTAAGCTTATTAGATCACCTGACATTCTGTGAGTGTGTATATGTCTGTGTATGTCCGCCCGTGTATATGTCCCTCCCCCTAAACTTCACAATGCCTGGACCAATTAGGACCAAATTGGGTACAGTTGTAGGGCCACATAGGGCCACCTCAACAGCTTAGTTTGTGATTATGTCATCCACCCTCATGCAAGATGGCGGACATGTAAACTTTTGAGGCACAAGTGGGCTAATGCTAACTTGTGAACCACCTAACCAATTTGAACCAAATTTGCTACAGCTGTAGGAACACATAGGGATGCCCTAATGGCATGGTGTGTGATGATGTCATCCACTCCAATTCAAGATGATGGCCATGTGAACATCTGAGGCATAAGTGGGCTAATTGGTGGACTGTCTAAACAATTTAAAACAAATTAGGTACAGTTGCAGTGAGTGACACATAGGGACACCTCAGTGGCATAGTTTGTGATGATGTCATCTACCCCAGTCCAAGATGGTGGTCATGTGAATGTCTGAGATGCAAATGGGCTAACTTGTAAACTACTTAACTGATTTGAACCAAAACTGCTACAGCTGTAGGGATACATAGGGACACCTCAATGGTGTAGATTATGACAATGGGGGACATGTAAACTTTTGAGGCACAAGTGCATTAACTTGTGGACAGTTTAACCAATTTGAACCAGTTTTGGTACAGTTGTATTTAGTGACACAAAGGGACACCTAAATGGACTAGTTTGTAATGATAACATCCACCCCAATTCAAGATGACAGATGCATGAACTTTTTTGGTGCAAAAGATCTAACTTGTGGGCCTCGATCTGAACCAAATTTAGTCCAGTTGTAGAGACAGTGAAAGGAAAGTAGGTTGATTAGTTCTTAGTAGAACAACTTGTTATAACATCTGAAGAGAGCTGGAATGTTCAAATCTGCCCTTAGGTTGTTGTAGCAAAACAGACAAATAACATAAATAACTTTCTGTTGTGTCTCCCACACTGCTAAATGTAACATCTCACGTACGTGGGGAGCCATCTTGCAGTTCCTTCCCATGCCAATGTTGCTCTCAAAGCCCCACATGACCTCAGGCATTGCTGAGCTACCTATGAGGATAACACAGCACAATATTGTTCCTGCTGCTAAATGTAATGTTGAATGGGGACCTTTAGGAAGTAGTTGATTCATTATAGTTCCATAGGCTTCAATCTGCTTCATCTGACAAATAAAGCACACTTAAAAGGGGGTGGTTGGGGTACTGTCTATACACACATATAAAGGTTAATTGGATGGGAAAACAAGTCAATAAACTGAGAACTGAAGATTATGACCTAGTTCAGTTTCTGGACCAAAGGTCCTGTTCCTGTGTTAGAAAAGCAAGCAGAGGAACTATGCTCGTAATATAATATGTGACACAAGTATTCTGTGTCATATATGTGCAAAGCAATGAACTGTGTGATCTTTCTGCCTCTTTCTAGGCAGAAAATTTGTGTTACTGCATTATATGTTTATTCTTTTTAAACTTCCTTGAGTAGTTCTGGAGATATGTGATACAGTATATAACTGGATCATCAAATCATGTTGTGAACCAAGTACCTTTTGTAGTGAGAACAAGTTTTACTAGTGAGAAGAAGTTCTAGTAAGAACTAATGTGCCTACTTTCCTTTCACTATTCCTACATCTGGACTAAATTTGATCCAAATTGGTTAGGTCGTTCACAAGTTAGCCCACTTTACCTCAGACATTCATATGTCTGCCTCCTGAATGGGGTGAATGACATCATTTCAAACTATACATTAGAGGTGTCCCTATATGTCCCTACAACTCTACCAGATTTGGTGCAAATCGGTTCCCACTTGCACCTCAAACATTCATGTGTCCCCCATCTTGAATCAGGGTGGATGACATCATTACAAACTATGCCATCCCTCTGTGTGCCTACACATGTAGAAAATTTGGTTCAAATTGGTTATGTGGTTCATGAGTTAGCCCAATTGAGCCTCAAATGCTTACATGTCTGCCATCTTGAATTGGGGTGGGTAACATCATCACAAACCATGCTGTTGAGGTGTCCCTGTGTGTAACTCACTACAACTGTACCGAATTTGGCTCAAATTGATTAGACAGTCCACAAGTTAGCCTTCTTGCACCACAAACATTTGCGTGTCTGCCATTTTGAATCAGGGTGGATGACATAATCACAAACCTCGCCATTGAGGTGTCTCTATGTGTCCCTACAGCAGTAGCAGATCTGGTTCAAATTGTTCAGGTACTTCACAAGTTAGCTCACTTATGCCTCAAATGTTTACACGTCTGCCATCTTAAATCGGGGTTGATGACATCATCACAAACTATGCCCTTGAGGTTTCCCTGTGTGTCACTACAACTGTACCAAACCACCCTAGTGCCTGGACCAATGTGAACCAAATTGGGTACAGTTGTAGGGACACAAAGGGACACCTCAATGGCATAGTCTGTGATAATGTCATCCACCTCAATTCAAGATGGCAGATGTGTAAGCCTTTGAGGCACAAGTGGGCTAACTTGTGAATTACCTAACCGATTTAAACCAAATTTGCTACAGTTGTAGGGACACATAGGGCTGCCTCAACTGTGTAGTTTGTGATTATGTAATCCATCTCAATTCAAGATGGTGGATGCGTGCCAACTGGGCAAAGAGGCATCTTTTAAAATGAAAGCTCTCTTAGCAGGAGGAAAGCAACTTTTGCTATTCAGCCCCAGCAAATGGTCCTCCAGTGGTGTCTCCCTTGTGTTCTTCTAAAATTATGTTCTAAGGTTTGGTTCAGGGATTCATTTTCTTAGTTTTATTCTATTAGCTATGCAAACCATGCTGAGAACTTCTTTTTGTTGAAAAGTGGTATATAAATATTAATAACAACAGCATCACTATCAGTGGTGTAGGAAGGGCATAGGTGGCCTGTATTCTGGCCACCCTCCTCCCTGCAACCCAGTGGTGCCCCCCCCCCACGTGGCAGCACCATTTCCCCCCATGGGCAGCGGCTTCCCTGACCGAACAGCCCAGGGTAGGCTGCCCTGCCCCCGCTGCTCAGCTTGCAGCTGCACCATTTGAGTGGTCAGAAAGGCAGCCAAGTGCCGTGCCAACCACTCAGCTGAACCAGCAATACATGGATTTTGTCCTATTTGGGGAGAGGTAGAGTTCCAGAGTACATCTGCCTCAGGAGCACCTAAATTTCTTTTCAACCTACTCATTCTACACATAGAACCCATTCTCATGAGCAGTGAGAAAGGGGCAGATCACCCACCCAGACAAGCACCGGCTGCTGCCAGCAACTCTGAGGGCTGGGGTGCCAAGACATGTCGCCCTGGGTTGCCCCGCCCCACCCTCCAGAGCTCCAATAATGCACTGTGTGAGTGTCTGGTGCATTATGGGGATCCCCCTCCCCCTCCCCAAGTCTGCTAGATGTAGCTGCTTGCAGCCACGGCTGACAGACAATCTTAAAAATGAAGTTAAGGGAGCACTCTCTCCTTTAACCTAATTTTAAAGGGAGGCTTCATAGGTGGGTTTGCCGCTGTGGTGCCTCCGGGATCGGCACGATCCTGGCAGTACTCACACACACATGCAAAACTGGGCTGGGCTCCCTTCGCCCAGTTTTGCACATGCATGTGACTAGCCTCATAGTGTGACCGTTCTAGTTGTTAGTTTTTGATTTTAGGTCGTTTTTTTTTTTTTCTTTAAATGCATTTTATTTTTATTTTTGTATTGTAACTTGAAATGATTGTGAACCACCTTAGGAACCTTTTTGAGGCCTGGAAGGTGGGCTATAAATGCCTGGAAATAAATAATAAATAATGTTTATTGAGCCATGTTCTTGATAAGAATTTTTACCACTGGTACCTCAGTTGTGAAGAAAATGATTGTCTGTCAGTGCATTTGAACAGCTACCTCTTTTAGTATTTCTCTTTCCCTTTGACTGTTATCATTATTACACTCTTACCTTGATATTGGCATGTCTGCCTGCAAACCCCTTTATAATTCATTGTGCTGGTTTAGCTGATGGGAACCCATCCTGAGTACTGAACTGCTGGCATAATGACAAGATAACACTTAGGATCCTGGACAATTATACCAAATTCCTGCCCATGTTGTCTAAAATTTAGGGGATAGTGGTGGATATATAATTGATAAAAGAGGCAATAATAATAATAATAATAATAATAATAATAATAACAACAACAACAACAACAACAACAGCAGCAGCAGCAGCAGCAGCAGCAGAGAAAGGTAGAACTGTAGCAGAAATCATCATCTAAGAACAAATGTGTAAAATGTAGCTCTACAAGTAGAGAACAGCATTGATTAAGAAGAACTAGTCAGAATTTCAGAAGGTGGAGCCCAAGGGGACACCTTTGTGTTGTGTTGCTGAAGGCTTTGACAGCTGCATACAAATAATCTCTGAATTCATCTGAAGTCTAGAGCATGCGATTCTCGCTCCCCCCCCCGCATTCCTTGCACAAATCAGCTCATCCCTTCAACTTCTCGCCTTGTAAAATACATAAATCACATCAGTATAATTACATCTGTGAGCCTGTGCTACCTGGAACAGTCTCTTCCGCTCATTAGCAGTCACTGCGTTCTGTTGAATTATCTGCTCTTAACTGACCAGTTTAGGTTTGTTATGCTGATCAGGTCTGCCTGGTTTTCTGCTTATGCATCATCTATAGTTTGGCTCATTTAGATGTGCAAATTAAAAAACAAATCACAACTCTGCCATGGTATAGTCAGATTTAAGGCTAGCGCTACAGAAGCAACGAAACCTATGGGCTAGTTTATTATAATAACCTTACAACTTTTACCTTGTGTACATAGCTGAACTGACAGTTCATTGCCAACAACTTCATTTATATGATTCTGGTGATGTAGAACAACTTGAAATGGAATGTAAATTATCTCTGCTGACACTAAATTTGGCCACAAAGGCAGCAAATGCTGCTGTATACTAGCTTGAGTGGTTTGTATATTACACTCAGAGTGAAGAATAAGCAGTGGCAAGATAAGTTCTTAAGGGCCCTGAACATGGGTCCCATCAGCTAAGTTCCCCATAGGGACTAATGGGAAAGAAAAAAAGATTAATAACTGAGAATTATCAGCACTCTTTCCAAATTACAATTCCCAGTATAATACTGATATAAAACACATTTGCTATGAAGATAGGTGCCCTCTAGCTACATCTCTCCACAGTGCTGAAGGATGACACTTTGTCCCCACCTCTGCAGGAGGTAATTATGACATCACTTGTGGTTACTCTATTATCTTCTCATCACTGTCTCCTTGGTGATGGTGAAAGCTCCATCACCAAGCTGCAGCCATCAAGCTGTGGAGGATAAAGAAGAAGAAGCACCTCACAGAGGCAGTTTGGTTCTTTTCTTCCTATCCCAAGAGTAGATGGGATAATCATTGCTGGTGCTCCTTTAAAATATACTAATGAGTGCTAAGGCTGCCAAGTAAGATGTATCTTTCTGTTCCAGAACAGGAATTTTTAAGGGCTGGAAGTGGTTTGAAACCAAGTGGTCCAGCAGATGAGAATATTTTAGCATTTTTAAATGCCAAATTCTTTCACTTCCTTTCTTTGTTTGGCTTTGTAAATAACTTTTGCCAAGACTTAATTCTAGAGACAGTAGCGGGTGGGGGGGAGATACCATGTTGCCTGGAGAAAAATCTTCACCCTGGAAATAGACAAATTTGAACAGGAAACTACAAACAAATGGACACCAGTAAGACAACCTTCATTTTGGGAATCATCTGGAAAAGCTAAAATAAAAACAAAAAACACTAATTCCACCAAGATTAAGAAAATAAACTCATAAAAATCATGATGCAAGGTAAGGAATGAAGCAAAGTAAGGAACATAACTTGTTGCACTGAGTCAGAAAAAGGGATGCAAAAACCTTTAAATATTAACATCACCAACACAGAGGTAAGTGCTTTATTCCAAAAGACAGCAGCCAGTTGGTTTCTTTCATAGAAAATGAGAGGCAACATCATCACAATGTGCTTTATTAGTAGGAAATGGCTTGGCTTGAGATGCATGGTTTTTAATTAGCATGGTGTTTAAGAAACCAACAAACTTGCTACACTGTTTCAGGAAGGAGGAAGTGTAAAAGTTCACAGGTGGTTACCACCAACATGGAATCCTGAAGAGGATTATGTTCTTTCTAAAGAACATAAGAAAAGTCCTGCTGGATCAGGCCCAAGACCTATCTAGTCCAGCATCCTGTTTCACAGTGGCCCACCAGATGCCTGTGGGAAGCCCACAAGCAAGAGCAGAGGGCATGCCTTCCCTCTTGCTGTTGCTCCCCTGCAACTGGTATTTAGAGGCATCTTGCCTCTGAGGCTGGAGGTGGCCTTCAGACTAGTAGCCATTGATAGACCTCTCAAGATAGACCACCAGGCCATTGATAGACCTGTCCTCCATGAATTTATCTAAAACTCTCTCAAAGTTATCCAGGCTGTTGGCTGTCACCACATCTTGTGGCAGAGAATTTCATAGGTTGAGTATGCATTGTGTGAAAAAGTACTTCCTTTTGCCAGTCCTAAATTTCTTGGCAATCAGTTTTCTAATTTACAAGGAACTGCAATCTATCTGTTCTTGCAAGAGAGAAAAAAGATACTTATTCTAGGTAAATAAAAAGAATTAGACTTTTGCCTTGCATGGAAACAGATGTACAGAATAAGGGTAATGGACAAGGGGCAATCTTTATTTGCAGGAAGTCGCTTGGCTTGGATAGCATAAAACAATCCATGGTTTCCTACAAGCTTGAGAAAGCAACAAATGTATAACAAGAAGTCTGGTGTGAGGTAAGGAACATAAGAATTGTTGCTTTGCTTCAGGTCATGTGAAACATCACCATCATGGAAATAGACCCTTAAGAAGCAAGTAATTTATTGCTAATGGAAGTGGCTGCTTGAAAATAGCTGCTTACATTTCTAGCCCACTGGCCTTTTCAGACCAATCACTAAAGACAGTGTACAGACTTTCAAGAATAGTGTTTGATTTTTAATGATTTAAAAATATATCTTAAAATGTTAAAAAGTTTCATGGCAGAAAGTTTCAAAAGTTCTGGAACTGAATTCCCGCTCTGTCCACATTCAAGGCTCGTTTGCAGGAAACTGCTCCTTGCCTTCACGTAAAAAGAATAGTGCCCCCATTTTTGCCCCATACTATAAATCCAGAATGTCTGGGCAGAGCGTTCTCAAAATTCATACGACACATGATGGCATCATTCAAGTCATTGTGCAGTCAACACGCGGGTCACAAATCCATCTTTCTATACCTCTAATGATCAAATCACCCACTACAAGGAGGCCATGTACCCCGGAGGAGTCTCCCCTGTGTGAGAGGATATGGGCTCATTTTCCATGGAAGTGTTCCCTTCTAAAGGAGCATTTCCCTCTTCCTCAGACTGATGTCTTCCTTCCCCAAGACTTTCATTCTCCCTAACAGCAGAGGAGCTATCTGCCTTGGAGTGGGATGCCTTTACCACATCCCTGAATTTCTCGTCCACATGCTTCTCTGTCTCTCTGAGCTTCTCCAGATCTGCCACCTTGGTCTCAAGGGAACAAACTTGTTCCCTGAGAGCCAGGAGCTCCTTGCACCAAGCACACCCATGACTTCTGTCCATGGAGCAAATAGTCATACATGCAGCATTCTGTGCAATACACTGGGAAGTGCCCCCTCTCCTGCTGGCTTTCTATCTTCATAACTGGTTTTGATGCTATTTAAATGTTCACACTTCCTTTATCAAGAATATGAAGGAGGGAGCAGTACTTACCTTCTCTTCCCACTGGGCTGCTTGTGATCAAGCAGACTTGTTTCAGGCTCCCCCGCACACTTCCTGATAAACTCCCACAAAACTCCAATGCCCTGTTTGCTATCCCTGTTTGCTATGCTCTCAGGCCTTCACCCTTGTATTCAAGATCAGCAGATGAACTGACTGTGCTCAGGAATGTGACCCCTTCCACAAGCTGATGCACTCACCTGGAGTGAATCTCCCACTCAGGCTACTCTTCAGTCAAAGACACAAGCACTTCTATCTAGCCAGAAAACAAACCCTAGAAAATTTTCAGCCCTAATAGACTTAGTTTTCCCTTCCCCTCTTGTTTTCTTGGTGATTTGTTTGTTTGTTTGTTTGTTTGTTTGTTATTTCTTTGCTGTGTTCCCTTGCTTGATGTGATCTTATTCAATTAGAGCAGTGTTTCTCAACGTTTTTGGAGTCATGGACTGGTACATTATTCATGTGCAGTTTCCCGGACCAGCAGTTAGTAAGGGGGTTGCCCACCCCCACCCCAGGCACCCCCCAAAACCCATTTTTTTGCAGTTCTCTGGAGCTCATTTCCAGGCAGCCCTTGCTGCTGTATAATGTTCATTTTGAGGAAGCGAAATGAACGTTATCCAGCAGCGAGGCCTGCCTGGAAATGAACTCCAGAGAGCTCCCGCTGGCCCCCAATTTTTTTTTGGGGGGGGGCTATTAGTGATGCCTCACAGACTCATACCCAATGCCTCATGGAATGGTACCAGTCCGCGGACCAGCGGTTGAGAAACACTGAATTAGAGCATGGTCTAAGAGCACATCATACAGCCATCTTACTGAAGCTAGGCAGATCTTGGTGTGATCACTGACTGGATGGGAGACTCATGTATGACTCCTTTGGGGATAGCTCCTTTGGGGATGAGGCTGCAGCTCCATTGTAAAGCATTTGTTTTGTATGTGTAGGTCCAAGGTTCAATCTGTGGCATCTCCAGCTAGGGCTGGGAAAGACTTCTGCCTGAAACCTTGGAGAAGCCACTACTAGTCAGTGTAAACAATACTGAGCTAGATGAACCAAGGGTCTGAACTGGTATAAGACAGCTTCCTATGTTCCTATTACCAGGTGTTTATATAAGAAATTTGCCAGATTTTTCTAAAACAGAAACTTTTAAATTTTTCTAAAACAGAAACAATTAAAAACTAATTATCATCATCATCAATACATTTTCCTTCAGATAAACTAGTTTGCATTTTCTTCCAAGCAGCAATAAACTAACACCTGATAGCTACAGAAAGATAATAGGATTTTGTCTTAAGGGAGTTTCTTAAGGATTTTGTCTTAAGGGAGTATCAGGTGTTTTCAGATTAACTTTTTGTCCAACTGAATTCTGTATACACTTATTCCTAAATTTAAAAAAGGACCAGAAAATCTCAATTTGATTCGAGCTCAAATAAAAATGTGTTGTTTTGATTCGAACATGAATCAAATCAGCCCTAAATAGGCTGATTTGATTCAGACTTGATTTGATTCAAATCAAATCCAAACTGATTCAATCTGTATGGGGGGAGGGGGGAGGAGAGCTTCCTTTCAGCCATTTTTAAAAAAGAAAGAATGCCAGGGCACCAGGAAATTACATTTGTTGTGCAGGACCCGCGGTGTGTGGGGGGGGAGGCAGTGACCTGACCTGCGATCCCCCTGCAGCCCATCCAAGGCTTTTAAAAACAAGAGGCACAGAGGTGCCTTTGATCTCCTCCTGGGAGTGGTAACTGCAGAGCACATAGCAGCGGGGAGGCGGCCACCCGACCTGTCATCCCTCCCTGTGCCCAGCCGACCACTCACACCAGGCTATCCCTTTAAATGGCCTCTGCACACACACAGGGAGGCCATTTAAGAGTTGAAATAAGAGCCTCCCCATCTCTGGCAAATTTTAAAAAGACACTGAAGACATATTTATTCACCAAGGCTTTTAATTAGATTTATAGTTCTAAATAATTTTAATACTGGGTTTTAAATGTTTTTAATCTTTTAAATGATTTTAATTGTTAATTGATTTAATGTTTTAAATGATTTTAATTGTAAACCACCCAGAGACACATGTTTTGGGTGGTATAGAAATATTTAAAATAAAAATAAATATAAATAAAAATTTAAAGGGATAGCCTGGTGTGAGTGGCTGGCGGTCCATGAGGAGGGATGGCGGGTCAGGTAGCATTCAAGGAATGCTCCAAGGTAGCATTCTCAGAAGTGCTACCTGTTCCACGAGCAGGTTCAGCAAGACAGGCAGAGCTAAGGGATCTGAATACGTGGATGAGATGTTGGTGTTGGGAGGAGGGGTTTAGATTTGTTAGGCACTAGGATACATTTTGGGGCAAGCAAAGCCTGTACAAAATGGATGGGCTGCACTTGAACCAAGATGGAACCAGATTGCTGGTCCTTAAAATCAAAAAGGTTGCAGAGCAGCTTTTAAAATGACGCCTGGGGAATAGCTGACAGGAGCTGGGCAGTATCCGGTTTGGCAAATGTCATCCTGTAAGGTCCGAGGGTGAAAATGATTCAGATAAAACAAAAGGGACAAAACAGAACCACATAAAGAGCAGACAGGAGGCTGTGCTAACTGGTCAAAGATATCAAAGAGCCAAAAGAAAGATAGCCTACACCAGATAAGAAATTCAGCATATAGGTGCTTATATGCCAATGCCAGAAGCCTCCGAGCCAAGACGGGTAAGCTGGAGTGCTTGGTTGCTAATGAAGAAATAGATATGGTGGAACAGTGAGAACCAGTAGAACACTGTTACCCCTGGATATAAACTCTATTGAAAGGACAGGGAGGGGCGCCTTGGAGATGGAGTAGCACTGTATCTTAAGGAAGGGATAGAATCTTACAAGTTGGAAAACCTAGAGAACCGGAGTCCTCCACAGAAACCCTGTGGGTGACAATACAAGGCCGGAAAGGAAATGTGGTGCTCGGGACATGCCCTCCGGATCAAAACACTGACAGTGACTGGGAGTTGCAGAAGGAAATAAGGGAGGCGTCAAGGAGAGGCAGGGCTGTAATAATGGGTGACTTCAATTACCCACACATAGGCTGGGTCAGTTCACATTCAGGTAATGACAAAGAGGTCAGATTTCTAGATAAGCTGAATGACTGCGCCCTAGAATAGTTGGTCTTGGAACCAACCAGAGAGAAGGTGACCTTGGACTTAATCCTGAGTGGCACCCAGGACCTGGTGTGTGATGTCAGTGTCATCGACCCTTTAGGAAACAGTGACCATAGTGCAATCAAATTCAACATACATGCAGGGAGAGGATAACCAAGGAAGTCTAACACAGACACTTTGAATTTGAAAGTGGAGGAAACATCTCCAAAATGAGGAGTATGGTGAAAAGAAAACTGAAAGGGAAAATCAGGAGAGTCACTTTGTTCAAGAGTGCATGGAGTTTACTCAAAACCACAATACTAGAAGCCCAGTTAGAATGTTACCAAAAAGGAGGAAAGGCATCACTAAGTCCAGGAGGATGCCAGCATGGCTAACAGGTAAAGTCAAGGAAGCCATAAAGGAGAAGAAGACTTCCTTCCAAAATTGGAAGGCCTGACCAAATGAAGAGAACAGAAAGGAACACCAACTCTGGCAAAAGAAATGCAAGATGACAATAAGGGAGGCAAAAAGAGAGTTTGAGGAACATTTAGCTAAAGGCATCAAGAGGAATAACAAAACTTCTTTAAATATATCAGAAGCAGGAAACCTGTGAGGGAGACAGTTGGATTGTTAGACAATGGGGGAGTGAAAGGGATTATTAAGGAGGATATGGAAGTTGAAGAGAAGCTAAATGAGTTCTTGGCATCTGTTTTCACAGCAGAGGAATATACTGAGCATATACCTGTTCTTGAACCGGGCTTTTGGGGGGCTGAGGCTCAAGAACTGAGTCAGATAGAAGTGACAAGAGTTGATATAGTAAACTGTCTGGAAAAATTGAAGACTAGCAAATTTTTAGGGCCAGACGTTATCCATCCAAGAGTCCTTAAAGAACTCAAATGTGAAATTGCCAACCTCCTTGCAAAAATATATAACTTATCCCTACAATCAGGCTCTGTACCAGAGGATGGAAAGTAGAAAATGTAACACCGATTTTCAAAAAGGGATCAATGGGAGAGCCAGGAAATTACAGGCTGGTTAACTTAACATCCGTTCCAGGCAAATTGATGGAAAGCATTCTCAAGGATAAAATTGTAAAGCACATAGACAAACAGGCCCTGCTGGGAGAGAACCAGCATGGCTTCTGCAAAGGTAAATATTGCCTCATAAACCTTTTGGAGTTCTTTGAGAGTGTCAACAAGTGTGTGGATCAAGGTGACCCAAATGACACAATATACCTGGACTTCCAAAAGGTTTTCGACCAAGTTCCTCATCAAAGACTCTTGAGGAAACCTAGCAGTCATGGGATAAGGGGACAAGTGGCCTCTTAATTCACCTCCACAGACCATCCTGGGCTGATTTTCGGGCCTGTTTGGACCAGCAAAGATTGGTGTGGTGGCCATTTTGGAGGCTGCCACGCATGCTCAAATAGCCTCTGCGAGGCCTGGCAAGGCCTAGGGCCTTGCAGGGAACATTTGAACATGTGTGGTAGCCATTTTTTTAAAAATGGCCACCAAAAATAAATGGCCACCACACATGCTCAAATGGCCTCTGTGAGGCCAGGCATGGCCTAGGACAGGGCTGCTCAACTTAGGCCCCCCAACTGTTTTTGGACTACAACTCCCATAATTCTCAGCCACAGCAGCCAATAGCCAGGGATTATGGGAATTGTAGGCCAACATCTGCAGGAGGGCCGAAGTTGAGCAGGCCTGGCCTAGGGCCTCGCAGAGGCCATTTGAGCATGCATGGCGGCCATTTTGTTTTCGGTGGCCTTTTTTAAAAAAAAAAAAAAAATTCACTTAAAAAAATGGCGGCCCCTTCAAGTGGCACCTGGGGCACGTGCCCTGCCTGCCCCACCCTAGATACGCCCCTGGAAAATGTTGACTCAATGTGCAGCAGCTGTGAAAAAGGTCAATTCCATGCTAGCGACCATTAGGAAGGGGATTGGAAACAAAACTGCTAATATTATAATGCCCTCATAGAAAACTATGGCCACACTTGGAGTACTGCATGCAATTCTGGTCATCACATCAAAAGAAGGACACTGTAGAACAGGAAAAGGCGCAGAAGAGGGCAACCAAGATGATCAGGAGCCTAGATCACCTTCCTTATGAGGCGGCTACAATACCTAGGACTATTTAGTTTAGAAAAAAGACGACTGCAGGGAGACATGCTAAAATCATGCAAGGAGTGGAGAAAGTGGCTAGAGAGAATTTTCTTTCCTTCTCACATAACACTAGAATCCATGAAATTGATTGCCAGGAAATTTAGGACCAGCAAACAGAAGAACATTTTCACACAACGTATCATCGACTTGTGGAATTCTCTCACAGGATGTGGTGACAGCCAACAACCTGGATTGCTTTAAGAAGGGTTTGGATAACTTCATGGAGGAGAGGTCTATCAACGGCTACTAGTTGGAAGGCTATAGGCCACCTCCAGCCTCAGAGGCAGGATGCCTCTGAATACCAGTTGCAGAGGAGTAAAAGCAGGAGAGAGGGCATGCCCTCAACCCCTGCCTGTAGGCTCCCAGTGGCACCTGGTGGGCCACTGTGTGAAACAGGATGCTGGACTAGATGGGGCTTGGGCCTGATCCAGCAGGGCTGTTCTTATATTCTTATGTATGTCTTTGCTTCATAGCTGAACATAGGAAGGCAGCCCCAATGCTGGAAAGAATTGGCAGTCACACAATATTTTTTTCTATTGTTGTGAATGTGATAATAGATATAGCTCTTTTTTCTTTTTGTTCAAAATGCCTCATATAAATTAACTCAATAAACCTAATTACACATCTATAATATAAGCCAGTATATTAATCCTATAATATAGATAAAGGGGTTGAACAATAGTGGTTTCCATGAAACCATTGAATGAAATCATGACTTGAGATTTGGACTGGGTATTTTGCAGCTGGTATCCCTCCTCTACTAGACTACACAAATTCACAAAGGAATGCTTCTTTTGCTCTGACCACACACTTATTTCCCCTGTTATAAAAGTAGAATGATATTATCAGTGTACCAGGTCATTTCAATCTATGGTAAACAGCTACCAGTGTTTGTCTGGTATAAGTAATTACAGCTGTTGAGTATACACACCATAAATTAATTGTGTTGCATCAAATATCCTAAGTCCCATAATAAACAAGAAGTCATATCCGCCAACCACCTGTTACCCCATCTGTGGATCTTTAGAGCTTTGCCCAGGCAACAGTGAACCAATGGAGTGCCAGCAGAATAAGTATTCCATGAGCCTTGCACAGCTTTGGTTATTCCTAAATATTTTTTATCAAATACACTTAGCAGTATATGCATCCTTACTCTTCACAGCACTTCATAAACTACATAATCTTGACAATGTGAAAATGTATGCATTGGTTTGCTGAAGGGACTGTTGTCCTGTCTTTCAGGCACAGAAGGCAGCTTACAGAAAGTGCCAAAGACATAATAAAATACAGATAAAGCCTTTCTGTTCTCTTCATTTGGGCAGGCTTTCCAGTTTCTAAATGAAGACTTTCTCCCCTTTATAGCTTCGTTGACTTTTCTTGTTAGCCATGCTGATATCCTCCTGGACATGGTAGTACTTTTTGCCCTGTTTGGTATATATTCTAACTGGGCTTCTATGATGGTGGTTTTAAATAAACTCCATGCATTTCAGAGCAAAGTGATGATCCTGGTTTTCCCTTTCAGTTTTCTTTTCACCAAATGCTTCATTTTAGAGAAGTTTCCTTCTTCTTCTGTTCTAAGCATCTGTGTTAGACTTCCTTGTTGATTCTCTTCTTGCATATATGCTGAATTTAACCAAACTATGGTCTCTGTTCCCTAACGGTTCCATGACACTGACGTCTCGCACCTGGTCCTGAGCACTACACAGGATTAAGTCTAAGGTAGCTTTTTCTCTGGTTGGTTCCATGACCAACTGTTGCAGGGCACAATCACTCTATGTGTGGGTATTGAAGTCACCCATTATTACAGCTGCTTCTTTCTTTGACGCCATTGAGGCCCTCCCTGATTTTCTTCTCCACGTCATTTTCAGTGTTTTGATAGGATGGCAATAGCAGGTTGCTAGTAACACATTTCCTTTCACCCACAATGTTTCTGACAAGAGGAGAGAGGTCTTTAAGCCCTGCTAACTGAGCACCTTTTAAACATGGTGATTCTCTTTATTTAGCAGGGGGAAAGTAATTGGCCCTATCCACCCCCAGCACAGTACCTCCAGTGACTGTTGCTGGTGTCTACTCCACCCCCAATCCATACAAGTGTTCAGCATAATGTCCGAATAGGGCTGATGTGGCGGTTCTTTTTAACGAGAGTAAAACCTGGAACTAAAGATATTTGGGAAATCTTGGCTCAGAGTAAATAGCAGTGTTATCCCTGTGTTAGGTTGTAAACTGCATTTTATTTGTGATGTTCCTTAACATCTAACAGGCTAAAAACAAAAACAAAACCCTTTTATGTTCTTCCAAAGCATAATGTTGAATGCAGTGTTTCAGCTAACCTGCCTCACCTGGTTGTTGTGAGGATAGATCCCGAAGGAGCCCACACTGCTGTGGGCTCCTTGGAGGAAGAGCGGGATATAAATGTAATAATAATAATAATAATATAATATAACCATGCACACTGCTCTGGACTCCTGGAAGAATCAGTGAGATAAAATAAATGTATACATTAAAAAAATAGTATGAATTCTGGGTTCCCTGCTAAACGGGGACTGATTGTACTATCTGACCATAAATGATGCTTCAGTCACCTGACTGAAATGTCTTAAAGAACACGAAAACATATTATAGTGATCTTGTGGAGATGCCTCTAGCCAATGTATAATACATGGCTCTATACTTATCATTTACATTAATTACAACAGGAATGGGAGGTGACTTTTCTTGAAAGCACTGGGCAATTTCCAAGGGGTTAATGATGACTTTTATGATGTGCCACATATGCACACTTTGGAAAAGTTTGCAAAGGCTCTTTCATTTGCATGACTAACTTGTCCCATTAATTGCATTGGGACTACTCTCCAGTAATTTTATCTGGCTGATGTCAGCTGGATGTCTCTTTTTAAACTGAAGGCAATCTGTTAATGAGTGCCCTTGGACAGGCTGCAAGTGAGGATTCCTGCCTTTCCTACTTGAAATGTCTCCTTGGCTGCTAGCACGTGTGACAAGCAGCTACGCAGCTACAGAGATTTTAAATGTCAGTATCGCTTCAGTCTTACATACACTACTTGGCAACGGGGGGGGGCGGGGAAAAAAAACAACCCTCGTAACCTTGGCAACGCACAGAGTGAAACCAAGCCTCCGCAAAGACTCAGCCTAGGCTGCTTGAGAGGAATTTGTAAAAAACGAACTGTGCGGTTGCCGGGGGCTTGTTGTTGTTGATGATGATGCGGAGATGCTGTTTTGCGAGGGGCTCTGAGGAGCGCCTTTGGTTCCCCTTCCTGAAAGGGAGGGCCTCCTCCGTTCTCGAAGTGAGCTCCGGCTCTGATGACGCGCCTGCATTCGCCTGCTAGCTGCAGTGTCACTGCAATGGCTGAGGAGCGGCTGTTGGATGCTCGCTATGAGCTCATGCTCCCGGGAGGGAGGACAGCCAGCATCCAGGGCATCACCCAGCAACGGCACCCTTCCTGTGAAATGCTGCTCTAGCTCCTTCCTCAGTTAGGCTGAGTCTCCACTTTAAGGGTGTGTACATGGTGAGCAGATTTTTTTTTTTTTTTAAACGGTGTGACTGATTCCCACCCCTTCTCACCCCCCTCCCTCCCTTTTCTCCTCTAAAAGCTTCCCTGGACTTGCTTGATGAATCATGCTCTCATCTGCTCCCCACTGTTTGAAGGATAGAAAATATAATCTCAAACCGCAGGGATGGACTGTACTTTTTGATTTTCTCTCTCTCTCTCTCTTTCTCAAAAATTATGAGGCTCTTGCAATGGGAATGGCCAACCATACCGAAACCATACCCTTTTAAATCTGTCTGCTAGGAACAGCCTACAGGTTTTAGAATGAAGTGCACTGCAATACACGGAATGGCACTTTCTTCAGGTAAAGCAGACAAGCAATGTGTCCATCATGATGGAGCATGCCTGTAAGGTTAGTCTCTATGCATATTTGTGCCTCTTTCTGTATCTAACTGGTATTGGTGTCTTAGCACACCCAGTTATATAACAGCCTGCTTGTGCATTTTGGACTGTCCATTGCCAAATCCTCTGTTTTGCATGCTGTGCCTGGCATAATTTGTCTGTGTATCAACCGGCTGCAGTTTGGCTAATAAATATAGATAGATGTTATTCCCTGATTAAGATGATGATGTTATTTAGAAAAGAGCTAGGCCTTGCAATTTCAGTGTGATTGTATTCATTCTATAGGGAGCTGCACCCATCTTGATTCAGATACAAGACTGAGTTGAACTGCCAATTGCTGATACAGACCTTGCCTGCAGTTTTGAAAATTTAGCATAGGCATTAATACCAGGGCCTTAGAAGTTGTTTCCTGTGGACATTACAGAGACAATTCTGACACTCCCCCCCTTTTAAAAAAATGAAATCCTCTAGGGTTCAATCTTAGGTTAAAAGGGAATTTCTCATATTATTACCACCTATTCCCTGAAGATTATAAATGTCACTTTGATCCATAAAGCAGCTATACCTTCCCATTCAAGGAGCTAACTAGATGTGAACAGTTTAAAATGCTGGTGGAACTTGTGCAAATATACTAGGTTAGAAGCAGATTGATGTTGCAGCCTTGAAAGATCTCCCGGTATGATATGGCATGTTTGCATATCAGGTATTATTCACTAACACCAGGAATTCACTTGGAAGAACTGAGCTGTTTCTTTCTACCTGCCATTCTTAGTGGCTGCTTTTGGCCTACATGCCAAAAGTTCCAGGTTGTTTGCAGGGCCATGCTTTGCTTTAAAAATAGTCTTGGGGGAGTTTTATGTGTGTGTGAAGTATGCAAAGGAGAGGAAAACTTGGAAAGGGAAGCTATCACTTCAAAGTTTAGTTTCTACCAGTTTCATAATAGTTCTATCAGACATCTAGTAGTAAACCAAGGACAATTCATAAGGCGGTGATAGGAAGATGCAAGGCAATGGTGTATTTTGCAATCCAGGAAACTGAGCAAATGCAACTTTAAAGTTGCAATCTGATGCACACTTAGCTGGGAACAAATCCCTTTGAAATCAGTGAGGCTTACTTCTGAGTAAACATGTATCAGATGTGGCTGCAGGTGTCTGATTAACAAAAAGAATAGAGTCCAGAAGGGCTCATTCATTCTCTCTCTCTTTTAATATAATTGACAGCTGAAAAGGGTTAAATTATTTGGTGGTGGTACCTGGACATTACAGATTGAAACACAAAAAAATCCATACTTTGGAGTAATCCAGATACACCCGATTTGAAATAAATATTGCTCTGTGGATTATTATTGTATGCAGATGAATTCTTTTAAACAATGAACTTTGCATGCAATTTAAAATTTCCTTGCAGTACATCTGTTTTTAACCACCGACAAATATGCTAAAAATGTACATCGGTAGATTATATCTGTTATATACGCAGCCTTGATAATAAAATTGTTCTTAAAGGTTTTTTTTAAAGCTTTGGCATGTTGCTTGTGCTAACGAATAACAGTATTTCCTTTGGGGGCGGGGGAAGGAGTTTGTCCCAAGAATAATCTTGAGATGATAAATTTTAAAAACCAGTAGGATATGAATGATTTCTAACAGTAATATTAGTAGGGCAAAACATTCTTCTTTGTAGCTTTTTGAAGCACATGTATTCTGAAAAGCAAATTGAACTTTTTTAGAGATAAAATGAAAGGATTAAAAAAAATGCAGCCTCAGTAATGAAGAACATTATTACCTCCTTTTTTGGTTGAAATTTACCATCCCCAAATTTGGTGGTTTTTTTCCCTTGCAAAAAATATTGCAACATAAATGGTTATAATAATGACTGAGTACAGAGATTGGTGGCAGAGCATACTAGAACTGTTTCAACATAGATTGCGTTTTAGCACAAAAGGAACTAGAGAATATTCCTCATAAATGCTGTGATGCAAGATACAGATCAGCATATATTGCCATGGGTTATATGATAGGACGCTATTATTTGAGTCTCCATTGCCCAGTGCTCCAAGTTACCAGATTAAGTGTGCACCCAATATACAGAAGATAGCCCTCCCATTTATTCAAACTTCTAAATATGCATTTTCCCCCCTTGACTGTTCAGAAAAACATTGTGGAAGTACACTAAAATATATATTTACAAATCAGACATCCATTGCAAAAATAATCACATTGTTCCAATCTTACAACAGCTGAATTTTGTTATGTACACAAGTCTATAGACTTATGTATTTAGATGTCTTGTATCTGTAACCTTGGGTCTTCTTCAGATATTACTTTTCCCTGTTGAGATCTTAAAATTTCTCGGATTGTTCTGCAGTATCCATGTGCTGGTTGCAGTTAACCCTCCAGACACAACAAAGGTGTATATGACAGGCAGGGATTACATTTTCCTTTCCTTTCTCTATTCCATCTTAAAGTTGTGAGAAGTAATTTTAGTCAGATGATAAGTTGTTTATTCCACTATTCATCTATAAAGTTTAATGTCCCGTTTGATATTCCAGAAAATATTTCATTTATGGGCAAATATAATATCCTTAGAAGTGTCTAGAAAAGAGCATTCCCTTGACATCATGTTTTTAATTTATTTAGACCTATGCTTATTGATGCTTATCTTGTATTCACTGGCTGACATCTTGTCTAAATTACTCAATGGAAGACCTATTGGAATTAAGAGGATAAGTTGGCCATGACCTACTCGTTCTATTAATTTCAATGGGACTTCCATTGAGTAATTTAGTCAAGATGTCAGCCACTAGATTTTCAAAAACAGCGAAACTGATGGAGCCAAAGGAAATTTAAACTTGTATTCTTTCCTTGTTTTATAAAACCATCTTAAGGCTTTTTCCTTAACAAAATAATACAATATATGGATGGGCTACATGCCCAAGCCAAACTGACTCAGATTAGGAACACAGCATGCTAACAGGGGGAGTCTGTTCATAAGGTGTGCACTGAGCATATCAGCTGCCATTGAAAAAATGTGCTCTGGCTAATACTTGCAAGAGTTCCTCTATGTTAATCCATTCTGCTGAAGTTCAGGTCTGCCTGACCCAGAGAGCCTACTTGGAAGTAAGGCCTAGTGATTCCAAACACACTTGTTTCCAGTTAGGGATGCAATCATATGCACACCTGCCAAAGAGTAAGCCCCACTGGACACAATGGGACTTACTTCTGAATAAACACACATAGCCATGTGCTGCATATGGGTTTGAGATGGCAGCTGAAAATGTGTTTATGCTGGGAGTATATGAGTTGTGACAGCTAACTCTGAATCCAGTGTCTATGGAGCAGATAAGTTTGCCAATTCTTCCCCAGCACACTTTGTCTTCTCCTCCAGGTGTTATAGCAAGGTCAAGGAAACATGTGGAGGGAGACAGCAGGAACTAGCCATGCCCCACCCCATTGATGCCCTGATTAGCCCTGCCAGTTGGTCATCCCTGCTTTCAGCACTTGTTTCTCCCTGCTGTTTAGACCCCTGGGCAGCCATTTGGGCAGAATGTCTCATTTCTTTGAGCTATTAAGACTATCCTCTTCTGTGCAATACTGCTACTACAATAAAGATCAATATTAGGATGCTAAATGGTTATATGTAGAAATCTATATAACTTGGTTCTTATAAAATTGGACAGTTTACAAGCCTGTTCATTTATTTTTTTATCACCTATAAAATAGTCTCAACTTTTTTCTTTAAAATGAACTCATTTAGCAAGCATTTTACGGCTCTACAACCTGTATTAATATGCAAATTGCATCATATTTTTTAATTAGCACAGAACTTTATGAGAAGCTGAAAGCATATTAAAAGGATGTAATTTCTTTTTTATTATTATTGTTAAAGTTTTATTGATTTGGGAGCTTCTACTGTTTATATCCAATGGAACTACATGTACTATCAAGAATATTTGTTTCTCAGGACTCATATGGCAGTGTTAGCACCAACACTTTGCAACTATCTTCATTTACTTGCCTCACTCTCATCACACTCAAAACTCGAAGTTGTCAAACAATGCAATTCTATATATTTAGAAGTACGTCCCACTATTTTTAATAGGATTTACTGCAAGGTAAATGGTATTTAGGAATGTAAGCTTAAATGGTGTTTAAGATTGTAAGACTGCATATAACCATGCACAAAAACAAAAGAGAGAATGCATGGGGGGGATGGAAAATGGTGCTTGTGGAGGAGAAGGGCCTAGTCCCAATTGCAATGGAATATAAATCTTTTTTCCCTACCCACTCTAAGTCTGTTTCTAAGTTTAGCCTGACTTAAAAAGTAGGTTGCACGTCTCATATTATAAACAGGATTGTGAAGATGAGAAGAAAGATATGGGAAATGTTGTTCTGCAGCATTACATGTTTTCTGCTCCACCCCATTTCTTTCCTGTAGATGACAGTATTTGGGCTGGAAACTGGAATAAAATGCCCAGAGCCTTTCTTCTTCTTCTTCTTCTTCTTCTTCTTCTTCTTCTTCTTCTTCTTCTTCTTCTTCTTCTTCTTCTTCTTCTTCTTCTTCTTCTTCTTCTTCTGTGTTTATTGGTTTATCAGTAAAGATACAATTAGATCTGGGAGGGTTTCATTGCAACTTCTACTTACAGTTTCTAGCTCTCTAGAAAACATACCCACCTCCGTCAGAGTAATGCTGCTGGTTGCACTTCTCAGAGACTAGTTTGGGATTATAGGAAGTATTTCCTGAGATGCTACAAAAATTCTAGATAATGATATGTCAATGGCAGAAGTGCCGGAGGAAAAAAACAAACTCTGTATTTATCACATGTAACAAAAGGAAACCCATATCAGCTCCTGTGATATGGGTCTCTCCACTGGAATTAGCCAAAGTGGCCTGCTGGCCTATATCCCATTGCCATATTCTCAGATCAGCAAGTGTGGGCAACTGAATTGGGCCCAAGGACCACTGACCTCTAATAGACAATGTGCTACTAATTCCTTGAGTATACAAAGATCAGTGGTTGACACTATTGTTCAGATTATGAATTCATTTATTATGAATCACAAGACCTGCGTGTGGAGAAGGAAGCCCATGAAAGAAGAATTTCATATTCCATCCTACCTATTTAAACCCCTTAAAAGCTTCTCCTGAGGGTTGGGGGCCCCTTAGGAATGGTGTGGAATGTGAGTGGGAGGCTGCAGAAATAGCGGGGAGTGGGGGAAAAGTCCCTTATGTGAGCTTTGTTCCATTTGTGTGGTCAAGCTATTGTTATAATTAATATACAGGGAAACCTCACTATTTGTGGACTCACCATCTGTGTTTTTGTGTATCTGTGGCTGTCTAATTGACACCTGATTTAATTATCTGCAGATTCTAAAAGTTTAAAACCCTTTAGTATCCACTGTTAAAACCACATATCCACAGTTCCTAGAGGGCTAGAAGTGACAGCCGAGGTCACTTCCGGCCACTATTTTGTAAGCATTTGTAAGCAGAAGTCATTTTCTGGCTCATTTCTTTAAACAAAGGCATTTCCCCAGAATTTTTCATGGTTTGGGGGAGCATTTCTCAGTTTGGGGGGGACATAAAGAGACTCTGCAGAGCACAGTACAGTATCCCCCCCCTTTGCCATTTTTTTTTTTTAGGGCATTTCGTGGTTTGGGGGCATTGCTGGGCACAAGGAGACCCATGGAGCAGTAGTTTGTTGGTTTTTTGCCCTTTTTCCCCATCCAGGAACCTAACCCCCTGTTTTCCATAGGCAAGATGACTCATTACCCGCGGTTTCTTTACTCGCAGTTTCATTACTCGCGGTAGTTGGCGAGGAACAGAACCTTCGCGAGTAATGACGTTTGTCTTTATTTTAGAAATACAAATGAAATCTGTAGTTCTAAATACTTGTGCATGCCCAGGTTTACAGCATAAACTGCAACCCACTAAACTTTGCTGTGGTACAGTTTTCATTCACATGTATGAAATGAACACTGGAGGCAGTGGAGTCTGAATTCATTGAAATTATTACTGGTGTTTACAAAGCAACATCATATTGCCCTGCTAACTGGGCAAAGAGGCACCTTTTACCGTGGTGATTCTCTTTATTTAGCAGGGGGAGAGTAACTGGCCCTATCCACCCCCAGCACAGTACCTCCAGTGACTGTTGCTGGTGTCTATCTTGTGTTTCTTTTTAGAATGTGAGCCCTTTGGGGACAAGGAGCCATCATTTATTTATTATTTCTCTGTGTAAACCGCCCTGAGCCATTTTTGGAAGGGCGGTATAGAAATCAAGTTAATAATAATAATTATGATAGGCTGCACTCATGGGTCATAATCCAAAACACAGTTTTACATGCTTAAGCCCCTCTGATTTCATGTGGAGCTTATGTACTGTACCTGTATCTCCACTGATTTTCAGCCATCACGAATTCTGAGCCTGTTAAATATATTTAGATTTTATAAATCTGCAACATTAGATCTGGATATTCATTATAAGGACTCTATACTCAGTTCCAACCCACAATTTTCAATACACATGTTTTGAAAAATCTAAAATTTCTAACTACATTAAAGTATCTACTTTTCTTTCCATAAGAAGCAAAAAACACAGTTTAGGGATAACTAAAGATGCTGAAAAAACCTGAAAAATGGGCATAAATCTCAACAGAGAGTGCAGTCATTGAGTCCTCTGAACAGGGACTTTCCTGACAAGCTGAGTGCAAATGGCTCCCCCAAGAATATGATATAATATTAAGTGGGGGGGGGAAGAGTTTATATCCATTTGCAGGTGCCATTATGAAATCACCTTATATTGCAGTTACAGATGCAGCGCAACACAGAGATTCTTATATGCTCTCTTTGGTTACATCAATAAGCTACCAGTGGTGGTCTCCTAGAAGGCAAATCATGTAAGCACAAGCTACATAATTAGCTATAAAGACTGCCTGGATGGCTTGTACAGACAGTATTCTGTACATGCCAGGACATCCTCCCAATAACGTGTTGTTGCCTGACATGGTTATTAGCTGCCAACAAAAATGGGATAGTCCTAACATTACTTTCCAGCAGTGACACCACCAGGATTACACATGAACCAGCCCTATTAAAATGTGACATAACTAATTTGGTCTAATCCAGCCATCCTGGATTAGACCACAAGCCCTCCTCACCTAGCATCTTGTTTTTAATGGTGGCTAGCCAGGAAATCTGCTAGTAGGGCATGAAGGTAGCAGCCTCCTTCCATTGCTTCTCCCCAAGAATTTGTTTCCTCAGGTTGAATGGCCCCGGTGTACAAGGAGAGCATGAAGGCAGCAGAGGTATCCTGCCTCTGAACAGGAAGGTTCATTTTCATTGATAAGTAGCCATTGCTAAACCTATCCTCCATGAGTATTCTAACCCTTTTTATAGTCGTCATGTCATGCCCTGTGCAGAAACAGGGTCTGCAGTACCCAGTACAGAAGCAAAGGAAATGTGCTGGCTAGCCATATGCTCCAGCATCTTATTCTATGATCGCATTCCCCCATCATTCCCAATGTCTTGAGGAGGATTGTGCTGAACCTGGGGTCACCTCTGTGTGATTTGGAGTCCCAGGGTTCTAAATTTCATGGAGGAGGTCTGCCAGGTCAACACCACCCTTCTCAAACACTAAACCTGGGGATGCTGGCGGGATGGCTAAGAATGTCATCAGCTGGCTAACTTGCTCCTATTTTCCCTGTACTAAGATACAACACACAGAGGCTATTCTCACGATCGCCCAAAAGCTGGCTAAGGGAGCCTAGCCCGCTTTTGGGCAATTGTGTGCTACAACGGGAGCCGTGTGGCCCCCGGCAGCAAACCTTGCTAAGTACCCCTCCCCTTAGACGAGGTTAACGGAGTGAGCGCTCCGTTAACCTCTTTTTGCTCATGTGTTGCCGCGGCAAGCAGCCTCCCGGGTTGGGGTGTGTCCGAACCGGTCCGGCGGCCATTCTAAGGAATGGCCGAACTGCTGGACCGGTTCGGCCCTTGCTGGTCCGGGTCCGGGTGGGGGGTATAACTTTAAGGGCGGGAGGGCTTTCTTACCCCTCCCGCCTCTTCACCCCCTCCAGCGCCCGTATTTAACTGAATAACGGGGCGCTGGAAACCAGCTGCCCCCGCCGCCGCCGCCCCCCCCAGCAGATTCACATACAAAGGTGGCCATACCCCTGCCGCCGTCGCCAGCCCGCCAGCCCTCCCTCCCTCCCTCCCAGCTGCCCGCCCACCCGAGTCCTTACCCAGCTGCAGGAGAAAACGAGAGGAGCTCCCGGACAGAGCTCCTCTCGTTAGAAAGGCCTGCTGCAGAATGAAGGCGCTTTGCGCGCGCGCGCATGCGCGCACCACAAAGGACACCGGAGGCCCGGTCTACCCGCCGGGAAAAGGCCGGGTAGACCGGGCCTCCGATCGCCGGAGGCCTGGTCTACCCGGCCTTTTCCCGGCGGGTAGACCGGGCCTCCAGCGTCCTTTGTGGTGCGCGCATGCGCGCGCGCGCAAAGCGCCTTCATTCTGCAGCAGGCCTTTCTAACGAGAGGAGCTCTGTCCGGGAGCTTCTCTCGTTTTCTCCTGCAGCTGGGTAAGGACTCAGGCGGGCGAGCAGCTGGGAGGGAGGGAGGGCTGGCTGGCGGGCGGGCAGGCGACGGCGGCAGGGGTATGGCCACCTTTGTATGTGAATCTGCTGGGGGGGGCGGGGGCGGCTGGTTTCCAGCGCCCCGTTATTCAGTTAAATACGGGCGCTGGAGGGGGTGAAGAGGCGGGAGGGGTAAGAAAGCCCTCCCGCCCTAAAAGAAAGGGCCCCCCTTCGGTGCCGGTCCAGGACTGGTCCGGACCGTGCACATCTCTACTCCCGGGCTTGTGGGTCTCTCCAGAATTCCCCACGTGCTTGCACAGGACATTCTGGAACTTCCGGGGGCCGCACGGCTCCTGATCCCTGCAGCCCCTGCCAGCTCCATGACGGAGCCGGCAGTCGTGTGGGCAGCCAATTCGGCCGCCCAGGGCTGCTGTCTTGATCGTCTGTGGGGAGAGCACTCAAACCCCCTTCTGGTGAGTCTTGCTGATCATGAGACTCGCCTCAAGTGTTTGAATAAATGAACAAGACTTACGCTAGTGCTGTGATAGCGAATTCCATAAGTTGTGTATTGTTTGAAGTAATATTTTCATTTTGTCAATTCTGAGTGTACTGCTGATCAATTTTATTAGACAACCCTGAGTTTGAGTCTTATGATGGAGAGTGGGGGAGGGACTTCTCCATCTAAGTGTTATGGGGCCAGTTCGTTTGATCATCTGTCCGCACACACAATGAGAAATGGGGACATATATGCAGAGAGCACACTGTCCTGATGTCACTGCAGCACTGCAGGATGTCTCTGTGTGCTGCAGGGATATCCTTTAATTGCATGAGAGAGGTGTTCATCTGAATTGCCCTTCTACATGCACTCCAAAAACCCCATTTAAACATGGTTTGGGAGTGTGTGGAGGGCTGGTTCAGAAGAAGACTCCTCTCATGAGATTAAAAGACACCCTTACAGGATGTCAGTATGAGGATACAGTGGCATCAGGACTCTGGGCACATCCTTGTCCTCATTGCATGTGTTGGCCAGCGTTAATCTGAACCAGCCAATGCACATCATTTATAATTTCATACTCCTCTATTATCTGAACATTTGAACCACAAAGATACAACTGAGCCTCTTGGGGACAAAGTAGACACAACAGCATAATTTCCAAGCAGAGTCATGCCGAATCCTTACAAAGTTGACTGAATTGGAGGATTTAACACAGTATGAGCAAGGCGCTTTAGATTAGCCACTCAATAGCGGCAAAATGCTTCAATTCAGGCAAATCACATTCAAAACGTAAATAGCAAAGCACCCAGCAGGGGGAGCAGTCTCATGAAAACGAACAACCAAAAAACCCAGCAACTTTTTTACGCCGGGTATACGATGTTATAGCACTATACTGCAACAATTAAATTTGAAACAAGGCATTGGAAATACGAACGGCACCCTGCTGTCAGCGTAGGGATTGCTATGTCACAACACAGGAAGTGTGGAAGCACACTTCAGAGATTCGTCATGACCCCGTTGCAGAGTCTAATCTGGACAGCGCCCTGGAGAAATGAACTGAGCTTCCTGCCGCTGGGCTTTCCTTCCCAGTGCTGGATTTTTAGTCATATTTTCTTGCAGTGGGAGTTATTTACATTCATGGAGACCTGCAGAAGAAACCCAACTTTAAAAAGCAGTTTTGGGGAAATATGATTGGAATGGAGAGGCCTCTCCACTTCCAACCTGCTGTTCTGTACTTTAAAACTCCCCCCACTTAAAACAAAAAAAAAGGTTCTTGTAACAATCCAATCCTATCAGATGGACCTACTGCCATCACACCTTGTTTGATCCCTAATCAACTTTTATTCTCTAATATGCTCCCAGAGCCAGGGGCGTAGCTAGCCCACCGGTGGCCCGTGTGCAGCCGTGGCGGGCGCCCGATAGCCCCGCCCCCTGCGTCTGATGTCAGACGCAGGGGATAGCCATGCCCCCGCATCTGATGTCAGACATGGGGGGCGTGGTCTGGCTCCCAAACGGAGCCTTGAGGCTCCGTTCGGGAGAAGCAGCTTAACTACTGAAGGGGCCGCCCGGCCCCTTCGGCAGTTAAACAAAAGCTGGTGTTGCGTTCGCAGCACAGCCCAGGAGCGGCTCTTCCCTGCAGGGAAGAGCCACTTCTGGGCTGTGTTGCGAATGCAGCACCAGTCTTACCTCCTGAAGGGGCCGGGTGGCCCCTTAAGGAGCTAGTTCGGCTGGTGTTGCATTCGCAGCACCAGCCAGGAGCGACTCTTCCCTGCCTTTGCAGGGAAGAGCCACTTCTGGGCTGTGTTGCGAATGTAGCGCCAGCCTTTGTTTAGCTCTCAAAGGGGCTGCGCGGCCCCTGCTCGGGAGCTAAACTCCTGCCCCCACATCTGATGTCAGACGCAGGGGGCGTGTCAGGGCCGCGAATGGCGACTCCTGATTGGGCACGGCTCCAGTTCTTTGAACCCGTTCGCCCAATTATAGCTACGCCCCTCTCCAGAGCGATAGCCTTTCTTCATATAGAATCACTTAGTTGTCCTTTTCTGTATCTTTTACAGCTTTAAAATATCCTTTGTGGGAGGGGTGGCAAATACTGTGCATGGTATTTCAAATGTGGCCACACCATTGATTTATGTATCTGCATTATGATACTAGTTGCTCAGACAAAGACAGATACATTTGTGCTACATTATAGAAAATAATGGCTTATCATTGTGAGTAAGTGCTAAGAGAAAGTTATTTCTACAGGGTATAAAGCATTTTGGAAATTCATGGCATGAAAATGACCCCTCCACCTATGAAAGCTCTTACATTTAGATCCCATAGATCTATGTACTTTCAATGTTTCTTGCCAGACTAACTTTAATATTAGATTGGTCAGAACTCTTCATACTATCACAAAGTTGTTCATTCCAGTACCAAAATCACAAAGTGTTTGTTTTACCAATACATTTGAAAAATAAGACCCAGCATTAAATACAAATTTGGGGCACACCACCATGATGAAAATAGATTCTGCACTAATGGATACACTAAAAGAGCAAGGGTTTTCCTCTGGAATTTATTGCCATATTATTGCTCTGGTACTTGTACATTTCTTCATGAGAAACATGATGAAATATGATGCAGCATGAGGAACAGATGGACTATTATTTTGAGACAGAAATGCTGTTTTTATGTATGTGTGAGAAAATGCTTCAAAGGACATTCTAAAATAGCTAGCCCATAAAGTGGTTCTTGCAGAAATTCTCATGTAGGAAAAATCACAGTATTCTTGGTGGTTAAGGAATGGAACTCTGTTTCAGCCCCACAGTGGAGCATTGGAATGATTACTTATGTTGTTTGTTGGCTTTTACCATTTCAGTGAGAAATGGGCCAACCTCTATCTGGCCTATACCACTATAGACTGTATGTGTGAGGTGGTGGGGGTATGGGGAGGGTCGGGGTCACATCATAGAATGCATCTCCATATTTTTTTTTAAAAAAATCCCTGCATGTAGAACACTAGATGTCATGCAGATGCTTGCCTGGAAACTTTCTCCCTGAGTGAAGGGTTTTGGGGTTTTTTTAAAAGCATTATTCATACAGCCATGTGAGCTTCTAATTGCAGTTTAAAGTGGTACAGCCCAGGCATCAGGTTTGCTACTTCAGTGAAAACTAGACCTCCTAATTAACAGTGGGTTGGTTTGGACAATATTTTCAACTGGTCCTACCCACTGCACAATTATGGATATGAGTGCACACGTTCCCCTCCCCCTCCCAGAATGCCACTCCACTTTTCACAATTGTGTGGAAGACCAGTTTGTTCAAACCATTCCCCATGTAATTATAACAAGCAGAGTGGCTAAGAGGGAGGGGCAGTGAAACATGCACGCACACACACACACATCCCTAATAATGTGGTGGGCAGGACCACTATATTGTCCAAACTAGCCCTGGGTCTGAATTTTTTTTTTTATATTCTAGTTTCCTCTATTGTTCTTATGCCATATGAAAGAAGGAGGCCCCACAAATCAAAATACAAATAAAGCAATTCCTAAGCTGCATGAATGCTTAGAGTGAGAAGAGTGAAGAAAAGGAAGGAAGGAAAAGGAGAGAGAGAGAGAATACATTTTGAGCTATTTGTTCTTCATTAGGGGAATGTATATTTATTAAATATTTCAAATAAATAAATAAATAAATAAATAAATGTTTTAGGGATGAAGTGAGAAGTTTATGCAGGAGACAATAGTCCTATTCAGATATTATGTGGTACACTTGTACAGTTATTCTCACACTTTGAACACAGGTAGAGCAACCCGCTTCCTATCTGTACCATGCACTTGAGGGGCCTGTACAGCCACATTTGCTCTTAAAACGGACACAGGTGTAGTCATTCACCAAAACACATACGTGTGTTCAGACATCTGGACATAGGTACAATATAATGTCTGAACAGGACTGGTGTGTTGGCGGGAACTGAAGAAGGAGACTCCTAAAATAAACATTCCTCAGAAGGAGGACAAATTACTTGACATGAACTGGGATAATTGCTTTTGCCCAATAAAAGCTGCTTCCTTCAAATGCCTCTTGGAACCGTTTGACTGGCCTTCTGTATTATCCATAAAAGCTTTCAATACAGCCACATTAAGCAGATTTTTGTAGTTCCTTTTGTCTGACTGATCTATTGAGATTAATGTGACTTCTTTTGTCAAATATCCTCAAGCCTCAGAGCAGTCTCTGGTTTGGATATATGAGCTGTTTGTTTCTATAAAGTTACGGGCATAGGGAGCTTTATGGGGACCCCCAGTGAATTTTCATGAGTGAAGCAACCTTTACTTCATTAACCTGTTAGAAAAATCAATTACAGCTAGCTTAACCCATGCAGAGCAACTGCGCGCTAGTACTTGATTGCTCCCCTCACCTGAGCTGCGCTCCTGCTGCTCCTCCTCCATCCCATTGCTTCCATTCCCCTCATCCCCTCATCCCTCTTGCTTGCTCCTCCATCCCATTGCTCCATCCCCTTCACCCCTCTTGGTCATGGCTGCAGCGCTGCTGGTGCCAGTTGGCCAAACTGCAGCCCCCTAACCCCAGAAACCTCCCCACCCTCACCCAAGCCCTGCTCCTGCTCCTCCATGCAGGAGTAGCAGCAGCAGTTGACTGGGCCCTTCCTCACTGCCATCACCATGGCTGCTCGTTCCCCTCAGGACACTGACAGGCTCAGGTCCATCCCTTGCCTGCCTGCCTCCCTCCGCCAATGGCTTCTGTAGCTCCAAGCAGCGATCACGGTTGACTGAGCCCTTCCTCGCCACTACTGCTACCACCATGGCCACTTGTTCCCCTCAGGCCGATGACAAGCCAAGGCTCCTCCCTTGGGCCTGGGCTTCTTTCTCTCTTCCTCTCCCTTCTTTTTCCCTCTCCTCCACTTGCTCTTCCCCTCTGTCTTTCTTTCCCTCCCTTCCTTTTTTCTTTCTTTCTCTCTCCCTTCCTGAGTTAACAGATCTTGTTCATCTTGTTTGCTCATCTAATTTGCACAGTGCCAGCCTCCTTCTCCTGAAGGGGCTCTTTCCTCCCTCACAACCCTTCTCTTCACAGACCCCTGCCCACTATCCTTTTTTATATATAGATTCTTCTCTCCTCTACAATCTTCCCACCTGTAACAGCTGCATTCCAGCTGACCTTAACCATCACAGGCTCCTCTTCCCTATCTGCATATGGAATTCCCACTGCCCAATCACCACAGTGCTCCTGCTCTGTTACCTCCGATTGGTAAAGCACTTTGTGGGTGGGGCTTGCTCTGCACCATTTGTCACGGATCACCTAAGACTTTTATATAAAGAGATCCTCTTTCACTGACAAACAACAAATATTTATATTCTGCTTTTCAACAAAAGTTCCCAAAGTGGTTTACATAGAGAAATAATAACTAACTAAATAAATAAATAAGGTGGTCCCGTGTCCCCAAAGGGCTCACAATCTAAAAAGAAGCATAAGATAGATACAGCAACAGCTACTGGAGGGATGCTGTCCTGGGGTTGGATAGATCCAGTTGCTCTCCCTCTGCTAAATATAAGAGAATCACCACTTTAAAAGGTATCTCTTGCTCAGTTAGCAGGGGTCTAACCTCTGCTTCCAGTGCCACTCCCAGCATCTACAGGTAGAAGTGGGAATTATATCAGGTAGAGGTGGGAATTATATCCCCATATCAGGAATCCCAGTAGATGTTTAGGGTTCAGGAAATACACTAGCTAAACTTTAAAAAGTGATTGGACTTCTCATTAATTCTTACCTTACTGAGGTACATTTAAGTTCAGTAGGGGTGAAGAACTAGGACATCAAGCTGAAAAGTTTATTTTCCTAGGTTAATAGAATCGTAGATTTGGTGGAGTGGCGCTTATAGGCCAATACTCTAGCCCCCTGCTAGATAACATCCTGGATTCATTATCCTAGATTCATGCACTGGGGAGACAGTACCCTTCATCAGCTAATGGGTCCAGTCAGCTCACAGCCTGCTGGAGAAGTCCTAGATGTTTCAGCAAGCTGAAGGTCTTTTCTTGGGTCATGGCCTCACAGACATTTTTTAAAATGACCAGTTGGCATTACAAAGAGCTAAATACATGCTGAAAGATATGTAAGTGTTCAGGCTCCCTTTAAAAAAATGAAAGAAAAAGAAATACAGCTTTTGGGGATGTGTTTTCCGGTAAGAAGCTTTAGAGGGAGGGACACACAACCCTTTCTCTGCCCACCATTTCACCATTTGAAAGCCCACCTCTCATGGCTTCCTCTAGTCATAGAGTTCAAAGCACAGGTCAGCATTTCATAGAAGCCATGCTGATTGTTTTAACTCTTAAGTTGTATTTCAATCAGTAGTGAAGAGAGAGAAGGAGAGAGAGTGAATGCTAACATTGAGACAGGAAAAACGATTACATTCTAGTGTGTTCATCAAATGCTTGAGCTCTTCAGAATGGTGATGATTTAGTTCCTGTTGAAAATGTGCTTTGAAATTGGGAAATGACCCGCAGTCACTTCTGGCCAAGAGCCTCAACTGTTCACTGCATCTTTATCTGCTTCTTTTTTTATCCCTTCCTCTGGGGAAATGTGACCATCAGACTTAGTCTGTGAGGTGTCAGCATAAAAGATTCTCCTGATTTCTCTCCAATTTAGTTTTGTGTCATATCTGACAACCCCGTCTCCCATCTCGCCACTTTTGGGTGGCACAAGCTCAGGTCCACTGAGGGCTATCCCTCTTAGTACAGACTAATCTATAGAAATCAATTCCCTGCCATTTCTCATAATAATCAAGGGCCTTGGCAATTTTAGAGGTCGTATAGATATTCTTTAACTACTGTCCTTTGATGGCTGTCTTTGGGTAGATTCTTTTCTCTATTGTTTATCCTTATTGTTGCCTTTGAAGATTTCTTTAAAGCTGTGGTTCCCATCCTAGAGCCTTCCAGATGTTGCTGAACTGCAACTCCCATCATGCCCAGCTACAATTTAGTTTGGCTAAATTGTAGTTCAGCAACTTCTGGAGGCCCCCAGGTTGGGAACTACTGCTTTAAACTTTCATGCAATGTTGGAGTTAAACAAAATATGCTCAAACCTTCAAGCAGCTGTTGTCAAATAAAGGCAGTCTAAGAATGTTTGCTGCACTAACTCCTGCATTCACATGTTCTGATCATGATGGTTCGAACCCCCTGGAGAGGGTTCAGTGACATTTTTAAATCAACTTTTAAAAAAAATTACTCATGAGTTCTAAAGCTCGCATACCTCTGGAAATCTGTCCCAGTATTCTTGTCTGATGTACAGCGTCATTGCATTGTCTGCTGTGCAATTGCAAAAGAGAATAGGATCAGATATTGAACCCCCAACACTGGCACAAGAGCGGACCTAGACCTAGCCAGGTCTCAAGATAAAGAGCACCACTCCCTTGGGAAATGGGGCTTGGAAGGGAGGGGAGAATGGAAACTAACCCACGTGAACACAGTTCATATGTCTAGTTCTGGGCTTTACAACTTTGGTCCTCCAACTGTTGGGCTCCAGCTCTCATTACCCCCAGCCACAGTGATCACCACAGGTAAACGCAGCAAGTTTCATGTTGGAGCTTCTCCCACCTGGGTCTTCCAGGGAGGACCCTATCGGGCAGGGGAAGAAGTAGACAGCAATATGCCCACCTGGAGGTGCTCATGCTGGCCCCGGCAGGGAGATGTTGCCTTTTCATCAACAGATGGTCAAGGTGAGATCTAGTGAGACTTGCCCCAGTTGTCAGGAGCTATATAAGGGAGGACTGGCAAGTGATGAGGACTCAGCGTGGAAGGAGCCCTGAGACTCTGACTTGGGGGGAGCCACATGAGGACGGGGCTGGTGAATGCAACAAGCCCTGCCTGTAAGTAGGCACGTGCACGGAACTGGTTCGGAGGCGCTTTATGGGCCTCCAAACCGGTTCAACAGTGGGGGTTGTCTAGCCTTAAGAGCGGGGGAGAGTGCACTTACCCCTCCCGCCGCTTCCCCCCGCCAGTGTCCATTTTTTGAAAAGCCCATTGGGGCGGCAGTGTCCATGCCACCCGGTTGCCCCCATTTTCTGGATATGGCCGGAAGTCTCTGACACACCTGTGTGCACCTGCGCATGTGCCAGCACACGCAGGCACGGAGACTTCCGGTCACATCCAGAAAACAGGGACAATGGGTCAGCAGGGAGGTACGCTGCCACCCTGATGGGCTTTTCAAAAAACGGACACCGGCGGGGGGAAAGCAGCAGGAGGGGTAAGTGCAGCCTCCCCCGCTCTTAAAGCTGCACTCCCGCTGTCTTCGAGCCACCCCACTGCGGTTCCGGGCACATCCCTACCATTAAGCCTTAAAGCTCACCTGGCTGAAAACTCTGAAGCCGCCTCAACCTTCTTTGGCAGCAGAAGGTGGGTTGCTATACTGAGAGCCTGACAAGGACTTATAGTCCAACGTCTGCAGGACAACCAAAGCTGTGCAACCCTGTGCTAGACAAATGAAACTAATATCCTGAAATAGTTTAACCAAGATATATCATCAGACTGCACAGCTTTGAACTTTCTAGGAATATCCTTGGTCAGGTAAAGAGAGCAATTCTAGGGTATTTGTGTCTCATGGTATCAAAGGATAGTGTGAATAGAAGGTTCCACTGATCCTACACCTTGCATTTATATCTGTTTCATGGGGAAAGAACACAAGCCATTTCTTCTGTCTGTCAGCAACAGTAACCAACCTTTCCTATTTGGAAGAAAGGGCTCATTACCTTTTTGGACAGATTTGTGAATAGGAAGTTCCTGGGAGTTTCTTCAAGTTCATGAAAAGCTTTGTTATCATGACCTTGGTCTTTATGAGTTAAGTGCAGCCAATCTGCTCTATACATACTCTTCCAAAATAACGTATCATTAGTTTTGGTGATCAATTGTAGCACCTGGAAAAATTGTTTTACCTCTGAGAAAAATGGATTTCCTTCATGGAACAATTTTTTTAAAAAAAATATTTCTCCCGAAAATGACAGAAACCAACATTCAAGTAGATTCAATTATTCATTGAAATGAAAATTTCTAGAGGTGCACACCATGCATGTACAGTGGGGGGGTGGGGGAGGAGCTGTAGCACCCCGCCTATTCTAGAAATCCATTGGCCAGATAAAGACCCAGGAGCAAGCAATATGAATGGCCCACGGAAAAAAATTGAAAGGAATGGAGGGGACACCACATCAAAGCAGCCCTATACAAATGCCCTCAGAATTGTTATTATTTTGGCTTCAGGCTGCAGCTTCTTTAGGACTAATGATTAGTCACGTGATCCTGTGGTTAATCCTGCCATCTGGGAAAGCCCCTGGAGCATTCACAGCTGGGGCTTTTAGCTTGCTTCTCCACTGGAATGGAGGGTGTGCTCTTGTACATCAGCTGGATTCACACCAAATTCTGTGCAAGATATTGGGGAGCACTTCACACACGATCCAGGTTTTTCATTGCACATTAGGGCCTACTCCTATTTATGACAGGGGTTTAAAAAATCCACTTTTTGCATTGGTTCTTTGGGCGAATTCAAACTTGCGGTAAAGCCTCACAGGGAACCCACTGTCTGGGAAAGCTCCTGGTGTCTCATGATAATTGTTCCTCACCTGTACTGCTGTTGCCTGGAAAGTGTTTGATTTTATCTGTGGCACTTGATTTTAACAGCACTTCATAAGTAGCAAAGACATGATTTGAATCAGTTTTTATCATTACCTTTAATTGTAAAGTGGGTATGGTGTGTGAGGTAGCGCATTTAAACAGGCCCTGGGAAAGGGCAGGAGGGGGTGCCTACACACTGGTGAGAGGAAACCCAGGTATGCACCAAAAATTTTTGGTGTAGTGGGGGATCCCTGCCTTCTTTCAAAGCCTGCCCCCTCCCCATGCCATTGGGGGATAAGGGTACTGTCAGTGATGCTGAAAGCAGGAGAGCCACACAGAAGTGCAAGTCTTCAGCTGTATGTACTAAACCTTAGGCTGAAAGGAAGCAAGTGGCTTACCAGTTGGTCCCCTTCAGCCTGGGGCTTAAGGGAGGGAGGAATTTGAGGGAGGAATTTTGATCATTGGGAGGGGAGACATGCCTAACTGTGTGCATCTCCTAAACACCATTCCGCCCCCCTCGCCAAATAAACTTTGAAGCTGTATTGGGGACAGTATCAATCACAGCTCCAAGGAAAGAAAGGGAAGTGATTCCCTCAGACTGTGCCAGCCCAACTCCCCACCCTCCTATTCCCTGCTCTGGTACAAGTGATACAAACTAGGGTTGCCGACCTTCCGGGAGGTCGACATCCATCTCCAGTTGACTATTTAAAGCAATCCTGGATATTTTAATGGCTTGATGTTATGAAAAATATTGGCGGGGGGGGGGATATTGGTGGGAGCGAGTCTCTAGGAATGGCTTCAGTCAGAGTTGGCAACCCTAGTTCCTGCAAGGAAAAGTCTCTACCCTCCAGGGCAGTGCTCTCTGATGTAAACATCCCCTACTGATGCCCTTCCAATCCTGGATGGAGGAGGTTTCTTACCTCTCTCTTCCTGTATCAGAGACATTCATTCCTGGCAAGCAGAGCAGATTCAGCCTGCACGCTGATGCAGAATGACACGGGTAGCAAATTATCACTTTTCACAAAACACTAGGAAATCTGGATGGGTGCTGCACCCAAAAATATTCCTCTTCTTTGCCATGCCCTTCTTCTGTTGGAATGACATTTTGTCACGGGTCTTCATTGTACTATATAAACTGAAATGGATATTTTATCTACCATATGTTATCATCTTACATTTAAAAAAAAATTATTACCAGATCAAGTTCTGGAGTTAGTACAGAATAGTTCTATCAATCAATCCATCTGTCTATCTGACTATCAGATGCTAAGAACGGTGTCCAAGAGACAGTGTTTTATCTTAAATCAAGTTTCCCTGATGAGATTTTGTGTGCTGCCGTACTCATATATGTGCTGATAACATGTAGAATCAGACTGTTGGTATTCAGCTCGGCTCTTTAGAAAATATATTCAAAGGCATTTTCATCAAAAGCACAACACAGCACAGGAACAAGACACTTCCGCATATGTGGTCCATGTTTCCTAGCAACTGCAGCCCAGATAGAGAAGGCTTTAAATATTCAAGTAATGTTATTTTTCTGTCACTGCAATGGCAAAATGGTCTCTCTCTATTTGGTTTAGAAGCTTTTGTTCCCAGTGCTTTTAAAGGCTTAAAAAAGAAAGAAAGAAAGAAAGCCATGCCATTTAATAATGCCACTAGAAATTAAAAAGAGAGAGAACAAAATAAGCACAGCACAGGAAGAGATTTCCTGTTTGGCTCTAATCAGAAATAAAACTAATATCAATCCAAACAATATAAATGTGTCTTATGTAGCCACTGCAAATATTGTCTGTATTTTGGCATGAATTGTTTGAACCTTGTTCTCCCTGAATTGATTCCTTGACACAGTACAGCTTTTTCTTAATTTGCTTGGGTGGGTGGGGAGGACCCAGTTTGGTTTACATTAATTTGGTTGGCCCCAATCCAGCACAGTGCTTGGTGCACTTAAGTGTATTGATTTCAGTAAGCTTAAGGCTGCAATCCTATGTACTATTACATTTGAGGGTAAGCTCTGTTGAACTCAGTGAGATGTACTTCTGATTAAACATGCATAGCATTAAATTGCAGTTTGTGCTGAATTGTGGCATTTAACTCTCGGATTTAAATGGTACTAGCTGGGCCTGGCGCAGAGCATCGGTGCCTCCGCTGGCCCGCTTCTCCCCCTGCCCCACTCCCCCCACCCCGTGCAGTTTCTGGGTGGCAGGCCAGCAGAAAGCCAGCCCACCACCTCCTCCTGCCCTCCAATTCCCAGCAGCTGGGCCAGCCCGCCGCTGACTATGCCTGTAGCCCAGCCCGGCCTGCCGCTGCCTGTTGCTCCTGGTGGCCGTGCCAGCCTGCCGCTGCCACCTGCTTCTTTGCCCACCCGCCCACGGTTCTTGGCTGGTGGGCTGGCTGGAAAGCTGGCCCGTCGCCACCTCCTCCCGCCCACCCGCCAATTCCCAGCAGCCACGCTGGCTGGCTGGCCCGCCGCTGCCTGCTCTGCCAGCTGCCGCATCCCTATTTTCTCCTCTGTCCTGTCGTTTATTGGCAGCTGCTCACAAACTCTCGCGAGAACTGCCATGCATGAGATTAGCGACGGGGATGCCTAGGAGAAATAAATATATAGATGGTTGAGAAGCCATATTGCTATGGAAATAGTGACTGGCATACCATGCAAGGGTATGTCAGCCCACCCAGTAATGTTCCATGCATGCAAGCTATGCAAATTGCACAAATTAAGATGCATAAGAGCAAGCCTACTGGATATAAAGGGCTTACCCTTGTATGATGTAATTTTCACAACTTGTGTGTTTGCAGTGTTCCTGGGCCTATGTACCCTTGCACAGTATCAGAATGTCAGCCACCACATCTGGGATAACCTCCAAACATACTTGCTTTTCTTAAGCAGAAGTATGTTATACATGAATGCCAAGCTAAGGCTGCGTATCAGAATTGGAAAGATAAGAGATGTGCTACATTTTTAAGCTGTAGTGTCTGAAATAAAAGAATCCCATTGTGTTCTAGGGAAGTGCTTGCAACAGGGACACAATAGTGGCATACACTTCATAGCAGTACTCATTGCACTTCCAAGGACTTTGTTTTAGATTCAAGCAGGTATTTCCTGAACTACTGTGAAAACCTGGAAAACTTAGTTTGCCAGTGACAGTAATACACTGTTTGCCCAGTTAGCAGTTTGCCCCTGCTAACTGGGCAAAGAGGCACCATTTACCGTGGTGATTCTCTTTATTTAGCAGAGGGAGAGTAACTGGCCCTATCCACCCCCAGCACAGTACCTCCAGTGACTGTTGCTGGTGTCTGTCTTGTTTTTAGTTTTTAGAATGTAAGCCTTTTGGGGACAGGGAGCCATCTTTCTTATTCATTCATTCATTCATTCATTCATTCATTCATTCATTCATTCTCTGTGTAAACCACCCTGAACCATTTTTGGAAGGGCGGTATAGAAATCAAATTATTATTATTATTATTATTATTATTATTAGTAGTAGTAGTAGTAGTAGATAAAGTGGTGGGGAGGGGGGACCTATGTGAATTCCATGCATCTAGAAGGGCCATAATAACATGTTTCTCACACACACCCTGAAGAGGATGACTGCGCTTTACTGTCTCTGGAAGTTGATCATATGTCCAAGCCCTCTAGGTAGTAGCTGTTCCATTCCCTTGTTACTCTCAACCCTTCAATTCAGTCAAAGAACTTCCTTCACTGCCCTGAGCCTGCCTTGAATGCCCTGCAGCATTCTGCTCTCATCTCTGCTAGTCACTCCTTACACAGAGAAGCACTGACTTTGAGAAAGGCTAACACTTTGCAGTAGGAGAGACAGGGAGCTAGAGGGGAAGAAGAGACTTGAAATCCTTGAATTGGTGTGCTTTCTATTACACGTGAAATGGGCATGGAGGGTTCCTTTTTTCTTAGAAATTATTAAAGCTTACATTTATGATGCTACACATACCTGCCCCACTTAGATCGTTCAAAATAGAAATGGTAACTTTTTTCAGATGTAGTACTTTTATTATGGCATCTTTTATGCCCTGATAACATGAAGGCTATATAGCTTGGGCACTTGATGGTGTCATAAAGTTTCACATTTGTCTGTGCAATATTCCAAAAATTGATTATACCTGAATTTTAAATCGGGGGAAAAGGAATTTTGGTAGTAATATATTAGACTAGTTAAGTGGTCCATATAACTGCACAGTAACATTTAATATGTAGTACTATGCAGAACGTGAAACTTGGAAAGAGCACAAACAATTCAGAGTAGGCTTATATAAGTAGTTATGGCTCAGGAGCAGTTCATACATCATTGAATTTTTCTGTTTCAGTGTTGCTCCAGTAATATTTGGAAGAATTCTAGGAGGAAGGTGGAAGAATTCTATGAGAAAAACCAAAGTCCTGTTCAGACTACCCACCCCCACGTACAATGAGGACAGTGTACATAATTACAGTGTCCAATGGAGGTCCAAAAGACCCATTCCCATCATGTCACTGGTGTGTCGCTCACTCTCCCATCCATGCTCTTCATGCTCCCCAGTCTGCCGATCATGGGAATGAATGTGGTCATGCTTATACTTATGGTGTTTGCCTTTTTAGACGAATGCCATAACTATGAAGAGTGTGGATGGGAGGGTGAGTGACCCACCGGTGATGCACCAGGAGCAGGACTTGCAGATTCACTTTGGATGCTGTAATTGTGTGCAGTGTCATCTCTTTTTTTGCTAGGCTGTAGGATTCTGTGTATGGGAATCATGGGTTCATTCTCACACCAATGTTGGCCTCCCTGGAGATTGAACGTATATTGAATACATGAGATCAGCAGCCCACAACAGATCTCTTCTGGTAATTCAACAATTTCTTGGGAACATAGGAGGCTGCCATATAGTGAGTCAGACCCTTGGTCCATCTAGCTCAGTATTGTCTACACAGGCTGTCAGAGGCTTCTCCAAGGTTACAGGCAAGAGTCTTTCTCAGCCCTATCTTGGAGATGCCAGGGAGGAAACTTGGAATCTTCTGCATGCAAAAACTTGGAACCTTCAGCATGCAAGCATGCAGGTGCTCTTCCCAGATCAGCCCCATCCCCTAAGGGGAATATCTTACAGTGCTCACATGTAGTCTCCTATCCAAATGCAAACTGCTTAGCAAAGGAAACAATTCATACATGCTACCACAAGACCAGCTGCTTTTCACTGGAAAAGCTCAGTGCACAAACTTAAATTGGCAGAGGGAAAGAAGCCCGAGCACAACTTTTCTGCAGACTGTATGTAGAATCTAGTACATCCAGGCCTAGTACTGTGGAGGCACCTGAGATCACACAGGCCGACCATTCACATAGCCATTTGCTGAAAAACTAAAACCACTTTCACATGGCCTTCTCATCTTGAGACCTTCTAGGCTCACCTCTCAAAGAGTACCCAAAACACAGGAGGGACCATATAACTTGTCCTAACCAGGTAGTTCTTCCACCTAGATATCTATGAAATGTCATAAGAATGGACCATGCAGCACCCAAGGAACTGTGCAAACATAACAAATGGGCCTCAGAGTTACTCATAATGTGGGTTGAAACCTACTGGCACATATGAAAGGGAAGAATGTGGTCTGAAGTCCCTGGTTGCTGGAGGTATGAAGTTAGTATGAAGTAGTGTGGGAGTTAGGCTTATTTTGATTTCAAGGTCCTGGTTTAGAGTACTGAACTATGGGAGGTCTGGGTCCAAGTTCCACTCAGCTATGAAGTTCATGAGTGACCTTGGCCCAGTCACCATCTTTCTGCCTAACCTGAATTTTTGTGAGAATAAAGTGAAGGGGGTGGAATCATACAAGTCACTCTGAGCTCCTTGGAGGAAGGTGTGGGGTGTATGCTCAGTCTAGTAGATTGAAAAGGGTGTCATGATTTCATGTTTGAGGAATAAAAATCTAGGGACTGCTCTTGGATCTTAAAATAGGAACTGTTTACCTTTAAAGGCAAAGAGAATGATTACTGGGTTCAGGAAGCAACTTTTATTTTATCACACAAGCAAGCAATGTTATTTACTTCTCTTCCCTTATTTTTTGTGGAAAATAATGTATAGCAGCCTTGCATTTTAACAAAATGAGACTTTCCTCCAATTTATGTTGAATGCAAGTAGCAAAATAAACACTTGTCATCTTGCAGATTAAATCTGATTTTTTCCACAATTGTTTGAAATCTGTTTCATGTTCTGAAGCTGATCATTTTTTATGAAACAACTTTTATTGCATTTATCAAAGGTTATACTTTGTGCTGAACATTTAGGGTGGCTCCATGTATCCCGTTCTCAGTAAAATTTTGTTTTCTTTTTTGCCCTTGTTAAGAAGTTGCAACCTAACAGTTAAGGGTTTCAGGGCAGATAGGATTTGAAGGACAACCTAGACATTAGACTGCCCTTCTGCCTACAGGGAGTAGTATTCCTTCTGTCACTTCTCTTTCATTTTTAAAATGTACAACAGACAATGATAGCACAGTGCTTTTATCAAAAGATTTCATCTGTCTTTGTTCTTAATCTTGAACAAAATAACTGTTTCCTATGTTCTCTTTCTCCATGCAAAAGTGTCAGGATTGTTCACAGGAGAAGTAAGCAGAGGAGGCAGGAGTGCTACAACCACACCATGCAAACAGACAGTTCCTGAATGGACAGTTCACAATGCAGGCTGATGATGCTGTAGGGGCAACTGGCCTCTCAGCACCTTTGGATTTCCATAGAACTGGCGGCAGCACCCCTGGCATCTCTGTCACCTCCTGGTGCCTGAAAATAAGGGCATTGATTCATCTTCACCCTCAATTATTGTGCAGTGGCACCTAGCAAACTGCCTCATTGGCTGACAGGCTGCCATTCAAAATATGTGCTAATAATGATCAGATAATTCTGTCAAACCTTATTCTAGATAGGGACATTTTTAAGGCATGTGGGTGAAAATGTGATGAAAAAATCAAAACGGAAGGCAGAAGATAAGTATTTCAAATAAGATATACTTTTCAGCCAATAGAGGTATTGTTTTCAACTGACGTGTGCAAGAAGTTAATCAAACTGATTTAAGCATATATGAGAACTCAGTTAGACAGCCTGTACCCATAGGTTCTCTAATCTCTCAAAAAGTGACTGAAGTGCACTCAGAATTTTAACTTAACTATAATACCGGCAAACCTCACCATTTGTGGCTCTGACATCCGTGGTTCTGTGGATCCATTGTTGGGCAATTGACACCTGGCCTCAGCATATATGGAAAAAATGGCTAACAAAGGGTTAATTTTGCATATCTGTGGGTTCAGGCTGGGCTCCTCCGAGGTCATTTCCAGCCATCAGTTTGAAGAGAGGAGCCATTTTGTGGCTCATTTGTGTGTGGTTTTTAAAAAAATTAAAAACCCACTATTTTTCCTGCGCAAAAATGCTGGATTTAGGAGTTGGTGGGCGGGATTTGCTGAATACCTGGAGACCCACACCTGGAACCTTTTTTTGCAGTTTTTAGGGGCCTTTTTCACACACACCCTTCTTTTTTTGGCCATTTTCAGAGTCTCTTGGAATCTAACTCCTCCAAGTCCCATGGACTCAGTGACTCATCCGTGGTTGTAGCAGAGAATGGAACCCCCGTGGATAATGGGGTTCACCGGTATAGCCTTTTAAATAGCGAGTTATTTCTAGAGTACTGCTGAAGCTCAGAGTCTGCCTGGAGGTCATGCCTCCAGGCAGGCATCCTGGCTCCCTTAATCCCAGATGTGTAGGGGCTATATTGGGTGCAGTTACTGAGTGTGAAACAAAATCACCTACTCAGGGACATCTTCTTGATTATTGCTTCACTTGTAACAGGATTGAATTCTGATTTAAATGAAGTCCTGCACTGTAGTTGCTAGCTTGTGCCATTGAGAACAGTCTGCAGTAGGCTTGCCAATTGATGTGGGGAAGCGGGGAATCCAAACAGCTTGACTGTTCTCTTTCAACTGTACTAATTGCCAGACTCTTTGGTGTAAAAGGTGGCCTGGTTGCCAGTATGTTTTAAGTAAAGCTGGACTATTCTGAATACAATTCAACACATTTTCCCCCCATTTAGTGTGCTTGCTTAAATTCTGCATCCAGTGCATGTACCAGAGCCAGCACGCTGTTTTCAGAGGCTGCACTTTGTGTATTGTTTGACTCTTCTGCACAGAGCTCATGTTATATGGACTGTGCAGGCTCTCTCAACACAAGAGCTGAGCATTCCATCTGAATACATGGAAGGAGAAGCTCAAGTGTGCCAGCTATGTCCCTCACACCAATCCACTCTCTCGTCACCCCACCGCCTCCAATTCCTCCACACTTCAGCACTTCTCTACAGAGTGACACGTGCAGAACAGGAGCGTAGCTAGTCCCTCTCCCCTCCCTCTGCATTCAACAAACACAGAAAGATAATGAATAAAGAGGGCTAATCTGTGTTTTAGTGCATTGTACTACCAAGGGCCATAGCTCAGTGGACGAGCATCTGCTTTGAATACAGAGCATCCCAGGTGGGGTTCTCTGTAACAGGGATCCCCAGATGTTGTTGACTTCAACTTCCATAATTCTCAGCCAAAGATCATTGCTGCTGGGGATGCTGTGAGTTGTAGTCAACAGCATCTGGGAATCCCTGTTACAGGGATCACTGGTCCCAGATTCAGTCCCTGCCATCTCCAGATAGGCTTGAGAAATGCCTTCCCGAAACCTTGGAAGGCTGCTGCCAGTCATAGACTATACTGAACTAAATAGACGAATGGTCTGACTTGGTATAAGGCAGCTTCCTCTGCAACCACAGCTTGTATAGGCTCTGTATGATATTGAGTACAGGATCAGAATGTATTCTCCCCTTCTCCCTCCATGCACTACTTATGCCCAGATTAGTAATCTTCAGAGGACTTGTTTTAGAAGAGAATATATTTTAAAGAGTTAATTTCCGCTAGCTCCCAGCCTCAGCACTATTGCTGATTCTCTTTCATTCTTTCCTCTTATCCTCATCCACTCAAAATCTTTTTTTTTTTGCTGCGAATGTAAGCGTTCAACATTTCGTTTAGCCTCAGATCCAGAGTAGCTTGCAGTGAGAAATTATTTCTCAGACAGCATTCTTTCGGAACTGACTTTGCCTGCTATTTGCTGAATGAAAACCTTCCCACTTTTCATAACATAACATAGATGGGGGGAGAGGCTAGCAATGGTATCTCAGTGAGACAGTTCAGAAATGGGTGGTGGCAGCAAAGCCTCCCCTTAGCCTCCTAACATATTGGTAAGTTCCATGGGAAAAATAAAAGCAGACCTCTGTGCTGAGTCATAGACCCTTCGGAAACACAGTATGAACTGCAGTATCTGGAGTTTAGAAAGCCAAGAAATTGTTATTGTCTTAAGTAGACGCAAAGGTGAGGAAGATACATTCTGAATGTATTGTGATGGTAATAAGAGCTGAATGTTCTCCAAACGAGGTTCTTTAAAATTGGTGTCAAATATTAATTCAGTCTGTCTGATCTCCCATATCTGCTATTGCTTTGTAGAGATTGCAATACATGATTTTTTGAAGTAAAGTCTTGGGGGAATAGTAGGATCTTGCTGGCTGGATCCTCAATGCAATCTCCTTAGAAAAAGATAGATGATAGCCCTACAATAGGAAATGCCAGGCATTTTGCCGCTACTAATCAATGTACATCAAATGCTCTTCTCTTAAAGTGAACCTGTCTCTCTCTTGGTATTTTAGTGCATTTACCTTCCAGATGGACTGCTGTGTTTGAAACAGTTGGCATTTCTGTTAATAGGAAAATCTGTCTATGAAGCAAAAGTATAGGATGGATAATTAGGGGATATGGTTAGGAAATGCTTCCAGAGCACAGCTGGTAAAAGAGGTTGAGAAGAAAACACAAATACATAAATAAATATAAATAATCAGGATTTGATTGTGTAGAATTAATTATTGTTAAAAGTTTGGGTAGTCAAAAATACAGTTATTTGTATGGTGGAAAAAAAGGGAGAAAAAAAGGGAGAAAGATACTTTCAAAATGCAGTCTTTGCCACCCTTGTGATTGCTTTATTTGACCCACTTGGTCAGGGAGTTCTCAGTTGTAGGACCTGATAAGTATAATCCAAAGAAAACCCTCTAACCAGTTATAATACTTGTTTTTTCATGGAAAGGAATGCACTGAAATCTCAACATTCTGTAATCAGATTAAATTATGAAAATTGTCATTGATGTAACCTGTTTTTCTATATATTTCCAGGCATGATGTTTTAATTGTTACAAAATAGGGAAGGATTATAGAAGGTACTAGGGTGGTAAGAAAGAAGGGAAGAATGGTGGTGGGGTATGGGACAGAAGAATTGGGATGGTAACATTTGGGTGGCATATGTCCTTCCTTCTGACAACTGAGGAGTTCTACAGTGACTTTTATGAGATATTATCCATAAAGCATTTTCAGAATCTTGAGGACTAGAAACCTGATTTTAAAAAAAGAAAATCCAAGATTTTTCTGTGTAAGGGCAGATTTAGCATTCTAATCATTCTGTAATCATACTTTCTAATAGCTAGTGAAAGGTGGGGAGCCTGAAGAATGAAAGTATAATACTGTAAGCTCAGTTGTTGCTATGATTGCCTCAAACAGATAAGTCTAAGGTCTGTATCATTTCTTTAGAAAAGATTTCTGTAAGTTTAGAAGAACACATCATGGATCAACACTGGCCCTCAATATGATCCAATGAGGCTTACAAATTGAGATCAGTCAGCTTCTGTGACTGCGCGTCCTATTAAGAGTGAAGATGATTTATTTTTGTTTTAAAGCCCCTTGCTTGTTATTCCACTTGTAGAAAATGCTTCAGTGCGGGCAAAACCCACCCATGAACTTTGAAAGTTCATATGGATTAATCTCCTCTCACAGGTCCTTATAATATACAGGCTATTCCCAATTGTTGTTTGATTTAGAAAACCCAGTTCATAACATTCTACAGTAGCCACCCCCCCTGACCTCCACCAAACAACAACAACAACTCAGGGTAGGTTGATATGTTGGTAGGCTCAAGATTGATTCATCATAGTTAGGTTCACTAGGGGCAAGTCACACAGGGTTTCATTTCCAAGTCCAGCCTTAAGTTCCTGTCTCCTCCATGAGGGAATAAAGGTAAAGTGTGCCGTCAAGTGAATGGCTGTGGTTTGTTGTCCATTTGTGGGGTAAAGTGCAATCCCTGGGAACAACAATAAGATGAGGGCAAAATATATGTCCTCAACCCTGACTGTAAGTGACTCAGCTCTCACAGATGCAGAAGTTCATAGGCAGCATGAGAGAATTAATAGTTTGCATGCTTCACCTTGTCCAGGTTAATAAGGGGCTCATTGAGGGGATCTTGCCTAAGAGCCTCCAAATCCTGGAGCTGGTATTGCAAACTAAGCAGTGTTTCTTTGTCTCTCTTTGCTCCTGGTTTGCCTCCAAGTTGAACTTTTTTCTTCCTCACATAGGGAGTTCTCGGGGTTCAAAGAGTTTTGCCCGGGAGAGGACCTCCGTTTCTGGGAGAGCCTGGTAGGGAGTTTCAATGAGGCCATTTTCATAAAAGCAGTTGATTGCTTCTATTGGGTATTCTCTGTCTCCTGCAATCTTTTAAAGAAAGTTAGAGATGCAGGCAACACCATTTACGTCTAGCTCTGTTTAGGAAATTGATAGGGAAACTGCTTGTCCTCACCCCCTTAACTTCAATTCTTCTTTCTGTTGAAAAGATGGCAAGTCTAGTTACAAACAGAAATGGGGCAGGTGGTTGGGAATAGGTTGCCTCTTCCTAGAGATTATAGCCAAAGTAAGAGCCTTTCATCCTTTGAGTCAGCAAGGGATCGAAAGCATGGCTCCCTTTGTAATTGGTAAACCTGATTACAACATAGAAATTTTCAGCAGCAGGAGAACAGTTTCAATTAAATTATGAGGAACCAGGATTTGGCCTTATCAGAGACTCTTCTGCAGTACTGAAACTGAAACTGTTTGTGTTCATAAAGAGAGTGACATTCTGGAAAGTAATGCACTTTTTTCTTTAATTATTTAACTTCACTGGAACCGTGTTGCTACTATGCAACTTGAGGAGTTTGAAGAAGCAAGTGGTATATACAAACATTTTAGGGGATTGGTTACATTACATTACATTGCAGGTATATGAGTCTTGTGGTGAAAACTGACAGGAGTGGACAAGTACAGAGTGTTTGTATGTATCACAGAATACAGACTACCGATATAAAATTGTTTGGTGGCTTGTGGCTAGGAACTCACTATGATATGTGTCTCAAAAGGTACACACAAATATATTTTTCTTTTTCAGAATTTGCTGTGGATATATATCTTGTTTCCGTATTACCATACAATACTTTCATACTGGAAGCACATGGTGTAAGCATAGGTAAAGGATATGCAGTTCAAAGGAAATGAAGGCCAGATCCAAAGGAACATAGGAAGCTGCCTTATACTGAGTTGGAGCATTGATCGATCTAACTTAGTAATGTCTACTCAGACTGGCAGCAGCTTCTCCAAGGTTGCAAACAGGCAGGGGCGGAGCCACTATTGGGCCGACGGGTTCAAAGAACCCGGGCCATGCCCAATCAGGGGCCAAGCTGCGCAACCCTGACATGCCCCCCGCATCTGACGTCAGATGTGGTGGTGCTGGTTTAGCTTCCGAGCGGGGGCCACGTGGCCAGGGGCGTAGCTAGGGGAGAGGGGGCCCCTGTTCATTCCTCTCTTCGGCGGCCCCCCAAGTGAGGGAGACAATGAAGAAAATAGGGAGGGATGGAGCTGGAGGGCCCTTAGGAGCTGGGGGCCCGTGTTCTTTGAACCCTTTTGTTCAATTATAGCTACGCCCCTGCACATGGCTCCCGTTTGAGAGTTAAATGGCCACTGCATTTGCGACGCAGCCAGGAGCAGCTCTTCCCTGCCTTTAAGGCAGGGAAGAGCTGCTCCTGGCTGCGCCGCGGATGCAGTGCCAGCCTAGGTAGCTCCTGCAGAGGCCACGTGGCCCCTTCAGGAGCTAAACGAAGGCGGCCAGGAGTGGCTCTTTCCAGGGAAGAGCCGCTCCTGGCTACACTGCGAACGTAGCACCAGCCTTCATTTAGCTCCCGAAGGGGCCGCGCGGCCCCTTCAGGAGCTAGACTCCATCTGCTTCCAAACAGAGCTTTGCGGCTCCATTAGAGAGCCAGACCATGCCCTTGCGTCTGACATCAGACGTGGCTAGCCCCGCGTCTGATGTCAGACACGGGCGGGGTGAGTGGGGCCGCCGCCAAGGCTGCACATGGGCCACTGGTGGTCATGCTCCACTGTTGCAAACAGGAGTCTCTCACAGCCCTGTCTGGAGATGCCAGGGAGGGAACTTGGGACCTTCTGCATACAAATGCTATTCCCAGAGCGGCCTCATCCCCTAAGGGGATATCCTACAGTGCTCACATCCATTCAAATGCAAACCAAGGCAAGTCTTGCTTACCAAAGAGGACAATTCATGCTTGCAACCACATGACCAGCTCTCCTCCCCTAACTTTTCACCATCCATAACTTTTCACCAAACAAAATGTCAAATATCTTACCTCAATTTGACAAACACCAATTCTCTAAAATCCTCTTTCTGAGGCCTAACACCACTGCAGGTGTTTCACTGCTTGGCGTATACTCAGAGGATTTATTGCCTCAGTAGGCAAAAGCAGCTATTGGTAGATCAGCATCCAGTGTTGACTGATGGCTCTGGAACTAGGGGGCCATTACGAAGAGCAGGCAATGATAGCTAGAGTGAGATGCAAAAGATGGAGCTAATTATGGGCAGAGTCATGGCAAGAGCTGGAGGTAATTGTGGGCAGAGCTGGGCAGGTCCATTAGCAATTTTGGGGAATGCAACTAAGACTGAAGCATAAATAAATACCATTTTAAAGGGAATTCCTGTGTCAAAAAATGTACCAAAGCTGCATTTTAAATTAAAACAAAGCACATATAAGGACAGGATTGGGGAAGCAAGACAGATACAAAAAACCTTTAGCAATCATTTGATACGCAATCAGCTCATAAGTTTTCCTGTGGCTGACACACAGACATAACAAAGGGTTTCAGTGAAATGTCTACACATGTGATGATTTAAACCATGAAGCTAGGTATAGGCCCCCTCAAATGCAGCATGTAGCTGAGCATGTATGTGTGTGAGTACAGATCTGTATGTACATAAACTGAATACATAGATTATATGGGCATTAAGTACATACATACATGTGCATGCACCTCTTGTGCTCCTTTAATTTTTAAATGGCTACAAAGCTATTAAACATGAGTCTTTTGCAAGTCTTTTTTTCCTCTCATTTTAGCAGTTTTCCCTACATGTCTTAGCAGAAAACAGCACCTAAGTCAAGGGAAGTAATTAAAGGGTCAGTGAAGGGGAGGGATACAGGAATGAAATGGGATGTGGAGGAAAAATGAATACATCACAATCCAGCCTTCAACATAAATTAGTTTTCTGCTATTCAAAGAACAGTTAAGGAGCAGGAGAGTCATTCTTTTTTAAAAGCACAGTTTGCAATAACTAAAGATTACATTATCTAAACATATATACACAATTCTTCAGAACATAAGAAAAGCCCATTGAAAGGACCAACCAGTCCAGCATTCAGCCTCACTCAGTGGCCAGCCAACAACAACAAATATTTACATACTGTTTTTCAACAAAGGTTTCCAAAGCAGTTTACATAGAGAAATAACAAACAAACAAATAAGATGGATCCCTGTCCTCAAAGGGCTCACAGACTAAAAAGAAACATAAGATAGACACCAGCAATAGTCACTGGAGGAACTGCGCAGTGGGTGGATAGGGCCAGTTACTCTCTTCCTGCTAAATAAAGAGAACCACCACGTTAAAAAGGCACCTCTTTGCCCAGTAAGCAGGGGTTAACCAGGTGCACTTGGGAGCCTGCAAGCAGGGAAAAGAGAGCCACGACCCACTCACTTGGTACTGTGCTGATGAATGTGACATATTTTACCCAAGCTAGGGCTTCATTTCTTAAGAGCCCCTGGTGGCGCAGTGGTAAAACTGCCGCCCTGTAACCAGAAGGTTACAAGTTCGATCCTGACCAGGGGCTCAAGGTTGACTCAGCCTTCCATCCTTCCGAGGTCGGTAAAATGAGTACCCAGAATGTTGGGGGCAATATGCTAAATCATTGTAAAACCGCTTAGAGAGCTCCGGCTATAGAGCGGTATATAAATGTAAGTGCTATTGCTATTGCTATTAAGAAACATGCAATGGCCCATGTAGCTGAAACCAAGCATCCCATCTATTACCTGTATATTAATTCTCCTGGGTGTGCCTTGGAATGTGTGTCCCAGAGCCCAGCTGATTGGTTGGGTGGTGGACGCACGTGATTGGCTGAGGCGCACCCAGGAGGATTGGTTGCTGCGGCCCGGCCATGGAGGCCAGAGGCGGCAGGCCCGGCCCGGCCCGGCTGCAGAGGCAAGGCCAAGGAGGTGTGTGCGTGTGCAGAAGTAGCAATGGGGAGGAGAGGTGGCTGGGCCCAGAAGCAGAGACTGGGGCAGAATGGGGGGTAGAGGTAACCGCCAGCCCCAAAGAGCACACAGATGCTCTGTGCGCAGTTGGCTAGTAAGTATGAAAAAGCCCACAAAACCTAATTTTTCAGCTCAGTGTGTGATCAGACATGTAACAAGTTCCCTGTTAAGAACATAAGAACAGCCCTGCTGGATCAGGCCCAGGGCCCATCTAGTACAGCATCCTGTTGCACACAGTGGCCCACCAGATGCCGCTGGAAGCCTAAAGGCAGGAGTTGATAACATGCCCTCTCTCCTGCTGTTACTCCCCTGCAGCTGGTACTCAGAGGCATCCTGCCTTTGAGGCTGGAGGTGGCCTATAGCCCTCCAACTAGTAGCTGTTGATAGACCTCTCCTCCATGAAGTTATCCAAACCCTTCTTAAAGCCATCCAGGTTGTTTTCTGTCACCACATCTTCTGGCAGAGAATTCCACAAGTTGATGATGTGTTGTGTGAAAAAGTACCTCTGTTTGCTGGTCCTAAATTTCCTGGCAATCAATTTCATGCGATGACCCCTGGTTCTAGTGTTATGTGAGGGAGAAAAATTTCTCTCTATCCACTTTCTCCACACCATGCATGATTCTATAGACCTTTATCATGTCTCCCCACAAACTAAATAGCCCCAGGTGTTGTAGCCTTGCTACATAAGAAAGGTACAGCCCCTGATCATCTTGGTTGCCCTCTTCTGCACGTTTTCCAGTTCTACAATGTCCTTTTTTAGATGTGGTGACCAGAACTCTACGCAATACTCCAGGTGTGGCTGCACCATAGTTTTGTATAAGGGCATTATAATATTAGCAGTTTTGTTTCCAATCCCCTTCCTAATGATCCCTAGCATGGAATTGGCCTTTTTCACAGCTGCTGCACATTGAGTCAACTACTTGTGCACCACGACCCCAAGATCCCTCTCCTGGTCAGTCACAGATCCTATTAATGTATACTTGAAGATGGGTTTTTTTCGTCCCAGTGTGCATCACTTTACACTTGCCAGCACTGAACCACATTTGCCATTTTGTTGCCCACTCACCCCATTTGGAGAGATCCTTTTGGAGCTCCTCACCATCTGTTGTGGATTTCAGTACCCGAAAGAGTTTGGTATCATCTGCAAATATGGCCACTTTGCTTCTTACCCCTACCTCTGGATCATTTATAGATAAATTAAAAAGCACCGGTCCAAGTACAGATCCGTGGGGACCCCACTTCTTACTTCCCTCCATTGTGAAAACTCTCCATTTATCCCTACCCTCTGTTTCCTGTCTTTCAACCAGTTAGCAATCCACACATGTACTTGTCCCCTTATCCCATGACTGCTCAGTTTCCTCAGGAGTCTTTGATGAGGAAATATGTCGAAAGCTTTTTGGAAGTCCAGGTGTACTATGTCAACTGGATCACCTTGATCCACACACTTGTGATGCGCAAAAGGCTTCCTGAAGCCTTTTGCAGCCGAACGGGGGAAGGGGCGTCAGGGAGGTATCCTGCTGCCCCAATTGCTGACTAAAATACATGCGCTGGAGGGTGGAAAGCAGCGGGAGGGGTAAGTACACCCTCCCCCTGCCCTTAAAGGAACCCCCATCCCAGTCCACCCGAACCCCAAATCGCCCATGTCTGGACCGGTCTGGAGGCTTGTAGAATGGCCTCTGGACTGTTCCGTGCACATCACTAGGGCCTGTTCTTCTAGGTGCTTTACAATTTTATCCTTGAGGATGTTTTCCATCAATTTGCCCTGAACGGACGTTAGGCTAACCGGCCTGTAATTTCCCGGATCGCCCCTGGATCCCTTTTTGAAAATTGGTGTTACATTTGCTATTTTCCAGTCCTCCGGTACAGAGCCAGATTGCAGGGATAAGTTATATATTTTGGCAAGGAGGTCGACAATTTCACATTTGAGTTCTTTGAGGACTCTTGGATGGATGCCACCTGGCCCTGCCGATTTGTTAGTTTTCAGATTTTCCAGACAGTTTAGAACATCATCGCTTGTCACTTCTATCTGACTCAGTTCTTTAGCCACCATCCCCGAAAAGCTTGCAACAGGTATATGCTCACTATCCTCTGCCGTGAAGACGGACACAAAGAACTCATTTAGCTTTTCTGCGACCTCCATATCCTCGATAATTCCTTTAACTCCTTCATTATCCAAAGGTGCAACTGCCTTCCTGGCAGGTTTCCTGCTTGTGATATATGTAAAGAAGTTTTTGTTATTCCTCTTGATGCTTTTAGCTAAATGTTCCTCAAACTCTCTTTTTGCTTCACTTATTGTCACCTTGCATTTCTTTTTCCAGAGTTTGTGTTCCTTTCTATTCTCTTCATTTGGGCAGGCCTTCCAATTTTGGAAGGAAGTCTTCTTCCCTTTTATGGCTTCCTTGACAGTACTCATAAGCTATGCTGGCACCCTCCTGGACTTAGTTGTACCTTTCCTCCTTTTGGGTATGTAATCTAACTGGGCTTCTAGTATTGTGGTTTTGAATAAATTCCATGCATTCTGGAGTGAAGTGACTCTCCTGATTTTCCCTTTCCGCTTTTCTTTTCACCATACTCCTCATTTTGGAGAAGTTTCCTCTTCTGAAATTCAAAATGTCTATGTTAGACTTCCTTGGTGATTCTCTCCCCACATGTATGCTGAATTTGATCGCACTATGGTCACTGTTCCCTAAAGGCTCGATGACACTGACATCCCGCACCAGGTCCTGGGTGCCACTCAGGATTAAGTCCAAGGTCGCCTTTTCTCTGGTTGGTTCCAAGACCAACTGTTCTATGGCACAGTCATTCAGCTTATCTAGAAATTTGACCTCTTTGTCATTACTTTACTGTGAATTTACCCAGTCTATGTGTGGTAATTGAAGTCACCCATTATGACTTCCCTGCCTCTCTAGTTCATTCCCAGTGGGTGACTCTGGGCCAATCACTTATCTCGCAGCATAGCCTACCACATAGGGTTGTGAGGATAAATTAACCATGGACACCACTCTGTGCACTTTTGGAGGAAGAGCAGGATATAAATAGAAAATAAAAGAAAGCAACGAGTAAGATAAAAAGTGATCATCTGTGACCTCTTTCTCTGCTTGAGAGAAAAGTGTAGGAGGCTAGGCCAGATATTACCATCTTGGGCTCCATAAGGACAATCTAGGAAATACAGTACATTGTAGTGAGTTATTTTTCACATCATACTATGTTTTCCCATGGGTCCAGTGAATAGACTGGGGAATTTAAATGATCCTGAAAGCAGTCAACATTTTGTTTAAGTCAGGAAAGATGTCAGCTGTTTAACAGGGCTACACAAGAATGTAGACGTGTAACTAACAGAAGTGGGATTTTAAACCACTCAGAGATTTTATATGGGGTGGTATATAAATACGACAAATACTTAAAAACAAAAAGAGAGGTTAGGTGTCAAGACTTGAGTGCTACAAGTCAAACACAGACAAACGGCTACAAAAGGCTGTTCCTATGGTGTGCAAATGCATTCTAAAGTCACTCGGGCACTTTCCGGATTAAACCCTACAACAGGGGTAAAATGCTTCGGCTTGGCAGGATCATATTGAAAATGATCCTCAGAATCTCAACCTCCTACAATGGAAAAATACAGCTACTTTTCTGCAATGGGCTTGCAACGTTGTAGCACTATACCACAAAGATAAAATCCGAAATAAGGCATCGGAAATGTGAATGGCACCCTGCTGTCAGCGCAGGAACTGCGGTGTCACAACACAGGAACGATGGAAGCACACTTAGCAGATCCATAGTGACTCTGCTGTAGGGTTTAATCTGGAAAGCGCCTCGGACAGCTCTGCCTGCGTGATCATTTAAATAAATAAAAAAATGCCAAAAATCGCAGGATTTTTCACTATACATACATGCACCATGCCACCTCCACTCGAGGCTCTAAGGGATGAAACTGGGGAAAGCAAGGATATGAGGACCCCTCATTCTTCTCCTTCCTCTGTGCCCAGCTCTCGAGGCTCTGCTAGTAGGAAGCCTAGGGGTGGAGCGAATTTACTCCCTGCCTTTCCCTCTCCAGCGGGCTGTTTCAACCAGGAAGCAGAGCTATTTAACAAAGCAGTTACAAAATCAAAATGGGGGCGGGGGGAGAACAGCCCCATACTGGGGGGGGGAGGAGGGGACCCATTTTCATTCTAGTTCCTGCTCTTATAGTGATATGTCCCTTTCCTCCTTCAAAGTGGGATTTCCTCTGCTTCTCCCTCCCCACTGCAAGCCACAGATTTTTTTTAAATCCTGCTTCCGCCTGCCTATGCCAGTCTCTCTCCCTCTCCCTCCCTCCCTCCCTTGCAGGTTGCTCTCCTCCTCGTCTTCCTTCCCAGCCATCAGCTGCTGATTTCTAACCATCCTGCCCTCCTTGCTTGTTACCCACCACCCCCACCCTCTCGCTCCACTGCAGGTTGCTGTTCTCCTCAGCTTCCTTCCACACTCTGATTGGAGCTCTCTTGGCCATTCTGAGCCTGGGCTCGGAAGAAAACCCAATGGCAGCATGGAGCCTTCATGCTCTGCTCATGCACTAGGCTGAACATGGCATCAGAGCGATGGGAGGTTGTCAGACCACGCTACATCTTCAGAAGGGCAGCCAAGTGAATGGTTGGTGCTGCTTGCTCGGGCTCAGCTCTGGCTTGGCTTAAAAAAAATAAATCATAATGAGCAAACAGAATGGGCTGAAAGAAAGGGGCATGCCAGGATGCCACACAAAAGTATATTTAAAAATCAGTGAGACTTTAAATACCCATATTGTATTTTTTAAAAAATATGTTTTTTAATAAGTGCTCTGTGGAGTGGAAGGGTGGGATGGAAAGTCTGAAATAAAATGAAGTAAGGGTGGGATGAAAATATTAAAACCCATATAAAATGAAGCATGGCAAACAACTTTCTTCCCCACATGCAGAGCTCTTGGGACAGGAGTCCCTTGCCTCCAACCCCATTCCACCATCACAAACATTCCTGTTTCTGTAAACATCCCCTCACTGTCCCCCCCCCCGAATTCATTTTGCGTACTATTTCAAAGATTGCAAACTCTCTGCCTCTACCATGTTTCCACTCTGCACTGCAGGAACAACACAACCCCCTCTTTAAAAAATGGCGCTTGCTGCTGTTTTCTACTCCCATACAAAAAGTGTCTGCTTCCAAAGCACCTTCCCAATCAGGTACTCTGATTGGATGTCTGAGGTGTCAGTTATCCTGTCCTCTCTCTGATCAAGTAGAGGGCAATTGAGGGACCACCCACTTTACGAAAACAAAATAAAACATGATTGGCTGTCAGTTTGAAAATATTACTATTTTGTACTTGCTACTGCTTTGGATTGGCAATTTTAGAGCACTGGTACCGACACCCTCAAGCACTCACTGTTAACTGTGAGCAAGAGGCTACTGGAGGAGCAGAGAAGAACACAGTGGAAGAAAGCAAAGAGACAGGAACAGAAAGTGGAAGCAGCTAGCAGAAACAAAATGGTGGATGCAGAAATTTTAAGCGGGGGCTGCCCACTTTGCCAACAGGTTAGAGCCACCACTCTCACATCTCTGCTCTGCTAACAACTTTGGCTTTCTGAAAATCATTTAATTGTGTGGAGTGCAACAGAGATGTACTAGACCATATTGAGACCCCCTAGAGTCTGATAATGCCCCAGTATCTTATGCTTGCCACCTGCATGTTAGGAAGCAAGCCTCACTGAATCGGCAAGGCCTGTCTGGGATTATGCTGTAAGTTTCTCTGCATTGTATGTATTTTGCCACTGTAAATCAGGGATACTTTTATGATGAAAAGCTTAATTGGTCCCAGAGCAATTCACGATTTATCATTTATGATTGCTAACTAAGGCTGAAGTTCTATGCACAATTACCTGGGAGTAAATTCTACTGAGCTTAGTGGCAGTTTCTTCTCTTTAAACACACATAGCCTCAAGCCATAAGATTGCGGTTTTAAGCACACTTACCAGGAAGTGTCCCTGCTGGAACACTGGCTAACAGTTGCCTGATTTGACCTTTTAATTTTAACAGGACATGACTAGAGTAATTTTCCTCATCATGTCAGCCAGTAGAATTAAGTTTGGCATGGATATACTGCAGGGCTTGACAAGTCCCAAGCGCTAGGTAGCCATGGCACCTAGAAACTTAACTAGATTAAACTAGACTAGAATATTCAGAGGCAGACTTATTTAATAAGCTATATTTGTCCCAAGCAGCTCTGTTCTCAGCATGTGACTTGTAAAAGAGTAGCCCATTCCCCCCCACCACAATGTCTAGCACTATTCTTGGCAATGTTGTCAAGAGTCCATTGTCTGGCTCCTAAATTTGGGGACTGGCTCTTTATCAAGGTCTGGCATACTGAGGATCTTTCGCATGGTTGGACTTCTTCCTTCATCATAGTCTCTCAATAGCTTTTACATCACATGAAGATGCTGACTGATAAACTTGGAGCAGGGGAAGATAACGCTGAAATGAATTGTTATCATGTTTCATGCCATATTGCAGGGCAATAATATTTTATTATTGAAAACTCCACGAGAAACCACTTAGTGTTCTTCTCCATGATATTTTGTTATGTTGAATGAGATTCATATGGTGTCTAACAGGGATTTCTTGTGAAAAGCAGCATATTTTCTCTCTGATGAGTAATTGACCTTCCCCCCAACAGAAGGATTCCACAGGGGTTCCCTGTATTAGCAACCTCTAAGGTTCTGCACATATTGGAGAGCTTGGGGTGACATAATGAGGTGGTTTGGCCTGGGCTGCTATCGGCATATTGTTGACAGCTACATCTGTTTTTCATTTAGACCGGAGCATGTTGCTTCCGGATTTCCTAATGCATTACTTCCTACTGAGTTAGGGATCTGGGTATAATCAGTCATCTGGCTAATGGTTAATAATAGATAAGATGGAAGCAATGCTGGTTGTTAGACAATATCACAGGATTGATCAATGAGATCGGTCTGGAAATGTAGTGCTCAGGGGATTTCTCTTCTTCCTCTTCCACTCTGTGCTTGTTGCAGCTCTTCAATGTACCACTCTTTGGCATGAACTTTGATGCAATTTTCCATGCATTATGTCATACCACAGTCAGTGTTGAGAATCTGCACTAAAGGGTTTATACAGTACAGACTCTTTAGTGTAGATTCTCATTGGAAATTGTTCCAATTTGATTTCAAGTGAAATTCAACAATCATTTAAGAGCAATCTTAAGACCAATACTTCTATTGTATAACTGGGGCTTCCACAGTTTGTTTTTCAAGTGAAAATAGCAGTCATGCACTCCAGATTGGGGCTGCAGAGTGGGGAAGACACTAATCCTGCTCCCCAACAATGGCCCAAATCTAGATTAGCTCTCCAGACCACTGTCTGCCAAAGGGAAAAGCTCTTGTTTTATCTAAAGGGAACTTTTTTCAGTATCAAATAGCAGCCACAAAGTGGGCAGATGTGATCTGGATTGAGGCTGTTGGGGTAAAGGTTAAAAGTTCCCATGCCACAATGCCAACTGGGATCCTATGTGGCTGCTATTTACATTTAAAAAATAATACATGAAGTCCCAATCATGCAGCAGGAGTTTCTTTTAGTATGGGTCATAGAGGAGTCTCACTTGTCTGTACAGTTGTATATGCTGTTTCTCCTTTTGATAAGAAGTAACTGAAAATAAGATCTCTGATACTAGTATGAAAACAGACCTTCCAACATTTCACAGATGCAACAGGGGTGTGCTTGTAATACCTAGATTCACATACCAGTGATCACTGCCCAAGCCCTCATTCACATTACATATTGCTGAAGTTCTACATCGCTGTCTCTGTTCATAGCTGTCACATAGACAAACTACTACTACTACTACGAGTAGGAGTAGACCTGTTGTCTATTGCTTTTGAGGGCAGGACTAGAACCAATGGGTGGAAATTACATGGAAGCAGATAGGTTAGACACGAGGAAGTATTTCCTAACAGTAAGAACTGTTCAACAGTGGAACCATCTGCCTCGTGTAGTTGTAGGCTCTCCTTGACCAGAGGTTTTCAGAGAATGGATGAGTAATCTGTCTGGGACGCTGTAGCAGTTAGGGATGTGCACGAGCCAGTTTGGCACCTCCGCTGGGAAGTGCTGAACAGGCTCGGGCGCCAGCGTTCAAACTGGTTTGGTGGGGCGGGGAACTGCTCCCCTAAAAAGCCGGCCAGCAGCTCCTTACTTGCTCATCCGCTGCCCCGCCACTTTCCCACTGGTGATGCCCACCCTCCAAAAGGCTGAGCACAGCTGTGGCACTGTTCCTTGCAGCCTCTGTGTGGCATCAGCACACACACACACATACGCCAGCCATGTGCAGGCCGATGCCATGTGGGGGCTGCAGGGAACAGTGCCGCAGCCGCGCACAGCCTTTTGGAGAGTGGGTGCTGCTGCCAGAAAAGTGGTGGGGCAGCAGATGAGCAGGTAAGGAGCTGCTGACCTACTTTTTAAAGGAACAGCTCCCTACCCGGACAGCAGCTGCCTGAGCCATTTGTGCACATCCTTAGTAGACGTTTCCCGGAGAGCAGGGAGTTGGACAAGGAGACCTCCAGGTCCCTTCCAACTCTAAAATTCTGGGATACTATGGTTTACTCTCCAGCAATCTGGCTGAAAAGTCAAGTGTGTTTTCTTTGGTTAAAGATATGCTTGTTAAGATACAATTGTCCTACAATATGTTATCAACCGTTCAAAATCCACTCCTGCCGCTGCAGCATGTAAAATGCCAGATTGTGCATTCCACGGTGCCTTAGGGCTCTTCCAGATGGTGGTTTGTTCCATGATAAATACTGATTGTTATGAGGGTTTTGACGGACCATCCAGATGACATTCTTCTCATCCTATGTGGTGTTTATCTTTCTACTATTGTAACACCCGATAGGTGAAAAACTTGCACAATGAGCAAACTTGTAGATGGACCATAGTGCAACTGAGGGGGCATGGTTTTCTGGATAGGTGGTGATATATTTGAAGTTGGCCCCAAAAGTGTGGCCCCAAGAGTGTGCCTTTCTTTTTGCACCTGAGTGCACCTTTGCCACTGTGCCACTTCACTTCCAGTCATTGCTATTCATAGTTTTTTTAAAAACCAAGACCAGTTTTATTGCTGTTGTGATCTCCCAAGCCCCCTCTTAATATTTTTTTAAAGGAGCATAAGAGCAGCTACACACACACACACACACACACACACACACACACACACACACTGTATATATCAGGCCTGCACAACATGCGGCCCGGGGGCCGGATGCGGCCCGTGAGGCCTTTTTTCCTGGCCCCCGGGGCTATTTCCTCTTCCTCCCCCTGCTGCTTAAAAAACACCTCAAAAAAAATTCCAGCCGCTGCACGGCCGAGGAGATGGCTGCGGGGTGTGTGCGTGTTCGTCCTTACCCTCCCCCATGGCAGCAGTGGCGCACAGTGGCAGAAGCCAGAGCGACACTCGGGTCTGCTATTTGGCCCAGTGTTGCTTCCCAACTGTGAGGCGCACCTGCACAGTTAAGTCTCTCTCTCTCTCTCTCTCTCCCCCCCACCATGACTGCTCCATTCTCTCTCTCTCCTACCAAGACTACTCCATTCTCACTCTCTCACAAACCCACCAAGACTGCTCCATTCTCTCTCTCTCTCTCTCTCTCTCTCTCTCTCTCTCTCTCTCTCTCTCTCTCAGGCCAAGCCTCCTGCTGCATCATTTCCATCTTTCTTTCCCCTTCTTTTCCAAAATTATGAGAAGAAGTTCTCATATTTCCCCCCATTAAAAGTGTTCCATGTTTTGTGTGATGATTTGGCAGAGGTGGAAAGGAAGAACAATGCATTTTATTATGTATTTTGTACAGATTGTATAATATTTATATTATTAGAATGAATTTTAATTCAACTTATTTCATATTAATTTAAATCAATCTTGGCCTGTCAGAACATCAGAAGTTAAATATTGATTAAATTCATTTTTAATTCATTTACCTTTAATTCAGGTGATTGGTTGATTGATTGATATTAAGTGTTCCTCTAATAATCAGCACCCTAGGAACTGACCTCGGCCCCCATGAACCAAGTCACGGTTGGTTTCAGGCCACCAGGTCATTTGAGTTGTGCAGGCCTGGTATATATATTGCTGCTCTTATGCTCTTTTGATTACCAACAGAAGGAAATTAGTGTCTTAACAGCACAATGCAGACATGTTTCATGTTTACTTGGAAGTTTGGCTAATGGTTGGAGGATCACTATGAACAGCTGGTATGATATCTGCTAGGGCAAGAGCAAGTCACCCAGAGGTAATTAGTGAAAACCAGGTGGAATGGGATAGCTGCCCATCAGCCAGTCCCTATAGTGGACAGGAGTACAGAGGGGACCCTTGCCCTAACCCCATTCTGGCTTACAAAGCTCACAGGGGAAGATGACATAGAACTGTTCCTAACTACCTTAGAATACATGGCACAAGCCACCACCTGTTTCTGGGCTCAATGGGCTTGTTTGGTGGGACCATATTTGTCTGGTCAGGCACAAGCCACGTTGCAGACCCTATTGCAGACGAGGCTGCAGATTATGACAAGTTGAAAGTGGCCATTCTAGATCATTATTAAATTAACAAGGAATCTTAAAGACAAAGGTTTCGAACCATTAAATATAGGAAAGGTGATAAACCAAGGGCTCTTATAGCAGACTTAAGCGAAGCCGCATTTCACTGGCTACAACCAGGTGCTGCAGGAGAAGTGAGGAGTGGGACAGTGGAGAAAATTGTGGTGGAACAGTTTCTGCAAGTGGTACCTCCAGAAGCCTGGGCTTGGAATATAAAGAGTAAGTCCTCATCCCTTAAAACAACCACTAAGGTCTTATATAATTTCCTGGCAGCTGAAGGAGTTGGCCTCCCTACATATTGAGGGCAGGCCCTGGGAGAGATGACACACCCCACCATCAAGGATGCGAAGGGGGCCTCGGATTAGGTGGACCAGGGTGGGCAAGGATCCACCCTCAAGCAATGGTACCTGCCCGTCCCCCACGCTAGTACCTGTTGGCATGGGCAGGGGACAAGAAAGAGGTTCCCCCTCCAAAAACAGATGGGACTCCACTGGCAGGACCTTGGACAGAAGACCAACCTGTGGGTCAGTGAGATGACCTTGAGGCTATTCACACGATTGAAGAAAATCGGGCTAGCCTCCGCTAGCCTGATTTTCTTCAATCGTGAGAACCACCGGACTTGGCTGCGAGCCCGGTGGTTCTTGAGTGGCTAACCCGCTCAAGTAGCCCGCCCCTTAGCCCAGGTTTGCGGAGCGAGCGCTCCACAAACCCGGGCTATCAGATCGTGAGTAGCCACGGTGCGGCTCTGCGCCATGGCTACTCATGAGGAGACCCCCGGAGGGGAGGCGAAAAGCCACCTCCCAGCTCTGAGGGTCTCGCCAGCATGCCCTGCGCAAATCAGCCCCCGCTCCCCCCCAGCCCCTGCCGGCTCTGTCATGGAGCTGGCAATCGTGTGGGCAGCCGATGCAGCCGCCCAGGGCTCCCTCCCTGCTCACCGCCCCAAACCGGGTCTCACTGATCGTGAGACCCGGTCCCTTGTTTCTCATGTAGCCAATATGGCCATTTTAGCTGAGATTGCTCGTATACATATGGAGTGCAATTTCTGCACCAGGCTGTCTATTGGGTTATTCCTGGCTTCAGGAGAGGAACAATCACTGATCATGGCAGTCCAAATTGGACTAGAAGAACCTTTTCTCAATACAGGCAGCTTTTCTTGGTCCTTGATCCAGACCTCTATAGTGCCCCAAGGGGCTAAGATGGAACAACAAGCGAGAGTGGCTTCTGTTCACTAACATGCAAGAGGTTATCCCATGGTGAACATCCCCATGAGATTACAGGGAACTGACTGAATCAGTGGCAGAACACCGTTCCTTCTTACAGATGTTACATGAGCTATGTGGAGGCCAGACCAGGAAGAAGCAATTATCATGCTGCTCTGGCAATGTATGGATGAGGCATGGGATAGTAGTGATGACAGTGTTGACGGTGGTAGATTAGTTATTTTATATGTCATAGGTACTTAATTTTTTTCCAACCCTTTCCAAGCCTCAGGCATTATAACCTCTGGCACTTTTTAGTGATTCTTCATATTCAATTACTTTGAAAGTGAGTAATGTATGAAATTGCACTATGCCTAATATCTGAAGAGCATTCAGCATTCCTAACTAAAAATAAGTTATCTAAAATCAGATTTGTATTTTGATTCTTAATATCATATTTTAAGTTTAAAATGGTGGGCCTTATAAGCCTAGTTATTACCCAGTCAGAATGAAAATTGCTTTGAGAAGGTCATTGGTGACAGTGCAACCAAGCTACATAAATCAGTTCAACAATGCATCACTTATATGCTGTAGTATAGACAGAGAAGTGTTTTGTACCAGACTACATAGAGCATTTCTTCTTCTCTTTTCAGAAATATCCCCCCCCATTTGCTTCAAGCACTTTTCTTTGTCTTCATGCTCTCTTGCCAGATGCTTTTTTACATCTAGCAATATCAGTCTCACCTCTGTAAGTTTCTTCTGTCTCTGCCATATCATTTGTGGAGGGGGAGAGGAATCTCTTCAGGGTTTTATTTAACTACTTCTTTTTCCTTAGTTGTCATATTAGTTATCACACACATTCAAATAAACAGGATCAAGTTAGACAAGATAAAAAGCATGGTGCAAACATTGTTTCCAAATGCAAAGTCAAGATTTTTCACCAAAAAACAAATCTTAGTTACACATATTTCTATACGTATAAACATTCTTTGTTTTTTTTAAAAAATACAAACCACACAGAAACACCCCAGGAATTAAAATTCTTACAGAGCATTGAAATTACAAATATATATCTGGAGGAAGAATATCTAAGAGCAGATTAAAGCTTCACCTGCCTCACATTATTTGACTATCATGACCCTGCATCCATGGATCACCAGAATTGGGGGATAAGGTGGAAACTTTGAGGCATGAGACAGAGTGGGATTGTCATGCCTTGCCTGCACTGCAGTCCTGCACATCAGTGTCTGTTGTGGCAGCCTTCTAACATTGCGCACAGAATCTTAGGCTCCTGAAGCCCTGAGCAAGCCACACCATAGGAAATCACTCATTGGCCTCTCCCTGTAACAGGAAGTATAAAAAGGCTTCCTGGCTGAGGCAAGCCTTGGTATCAAGGTCCTCTTGTGCTTGTGTTTGGTCTTGTTCCTGATGGTCAGCTTGGTGTGATTCTTGGCTTCTGTTTGACCCTCTGGTTCCTGATGACTACTTACAAGTCCATCATGGCCCCTGAAACTCTATCTGGCATGATCTCTGCTGTGCTGCTTTTGGTGTGCTACGTGGGCTCTTGCAGGACCATCCTGGCTCCTGAATCTCTACCTGGCATGACCTCTGGTGTGTTCCTGGCTTTCCCAATCTCATCTTTGGATTTGCACTGCTGCCCACTGCTCAGCTATCTGACAGGGATGGGAGAGAGGGAGAGAGAGAGAGAACCAAGAAATCCAAAGTTAACACCCCCACCATGGCCTGAGGTTACAGTCATGGCTTTGACTAAGGAGGCCTTCAAGAACCTTCTAGCTCAAATAGAGTTCCCCCCACCCATTCTGCTAGAGCCAGCACTTAGAAAATTGGGCAATACCCCTTTTAAATAACAACAGTGTTCCTCGAGTGTGGGGCTAATCTACTCTTCCTGGGCAGCAGTTATAAAAACTGGTGGTCTGCTCTAAGCAGCTGCTGGAGCAACATACCTCTTGTGTTTTTATACCCACCTATTTTGTGTCCTACCTGGAATTGTCTGAGATCCTGACCCATTTCTCCTTGGAGCTGTTCTAAATATATGTCCCTCCCAGATCCCTGCCTTAGCAAAGGCCCTAGCTTGGCCTGGAAGAGGATACTGACCCATATAGTGGATTGTCTGAAGGGATTCAATGTATGATGGACTTTATTTTCCTTTAAAGCCCATGGTGATATTTAGTATTGTAATGGATAATATAGACAGATGTAATAAAATTATCTCATGCTTTAAAACAAACAAAAAGTGTTCTGTGTCCTGCTTGCTGAAAGTGGTACTACATTTGGTGTACTTTGAGGAACATAATTTCACTGGATTCAAGTATGTGATTGTCTGAACTCCTTGGCATGTTACTCTTTAATGCTAAGCTTATTTTAAGCAGAGATTGAGCAGCACCTTCCTTGTAGTAGCCTGACTGTAAATCAATCAATAAATGTTCTTAAATCTTCTATCCAGTTATATCTAGACATCCTCTTGTTTATCAGTCCTAGCACAGTATAATAGCTGAAGTGTTTGATAGTAGTGAGGCTCTCCACATGAGCAGTGTGGCGAACCTTAGAGGGTTCTGTGGGGAGAGTGGGTGTGGCCTATTTTCCCTGCAGATGAGCAGGGAGCCCGCCCTGGGCGGCTGGACTGGCCACCCACATGATTACCGGCTCCATCCCAGAGCCGGTTGGGGCTGTGGGGATTGGGGGCCACCCGGCCCCCAGGAGTCCCAGAATGCCCCGTGCAAGTGCACAAGGCATTCTGGGGAGCCCCCCAATGCAGTAAGGCTTGCTGTAGCCTCCTGCTTGGGTGTCTCCTCATGAGTTGCTGCAGTGCGGAGCTGCACCATGGCGACTCATGATCCGAAAAACGGGATTAGCGGAGCACTCACTCTACTAACCTCATTTAACAGGGGTGCAATTAGGCGGGCTAGCTGCCAGGAGCCACACAGCTCCCAGTGATTCACATGCACAGGGGAAAACCGGCTTAGCCCGGTTTCCTCTACACGTGTGAATAGCCTCTATGAATGGGGGAATTCAAGGTTAAATTTCTGGTCAGCCTGCCATTAAATTCACTGGTTGACATGCGTGTCTCTCTCCCTCCCTCCCTAATCTACCACTCAGGATTATAATAAGGACATAATTATGAGGACCATGTTGCCATCCTAACCTCACTAAAGGAAGAGTAGGATACAAATCTAAATTAAATGAATAAATAAATGGACTGGAGTAATCCAAAGTGCAAATCCGATAACAGGAGTTAGAATAACCTAAATTTCTACTTGGGTCTCTAAAATCTATTAAATGAGGCACCATTTATAGGCTATTTAATTATGCAGGGGTGTGTGTGTGTGTGTGAGAGAGAGAGAGAGAGAGAGAGAGTATACCACTGGACACTATTCATATGGTTTTCTGTAGCGATGATATAAGTGAATGTTACTGTGCAACTAGATATTCCTATGAGCTCCTTTCCCTCTCATCAATTGAAATGCACTTCAGATTCTTCACTTTTCCCTCCACTTGATCATCTTGTAAAGCAAAATTATCCACACTGGGGTTATACATCAACAAAGCACTTTGCTGGCGTATGGTCAGGTCCAAGTTTTTAAATATTGATTTATGGATCACCTAGTATCAATTTTGTGTGAGTTGATGGTGCCTCCTTTTGGCTGATAAATTGTTTCCCTTGATTATTATAAATGAGATTGAAGGTAGAATTAGCAGAGAGTTGGTGGCTGCTGTGCTGACAAGCACAAACATATGGTTTTCATTTGGAGCTGTTAGATATTTATAAAGATCTAGGTAGTGGCTGGCTCCTTGCCATTTAAAGAAACCCAGTAATTCATATGCCCCAACTGTAGTTTCTGTTTTCTGGTACCTATCTGGTAAATTACTGTCCTTATTTTGTCTCTGAAGAGAGTTTGTGGCTGGCTTTTTAAAATATGTGTGCAAGACACTGAAGAAAGCCTGGAGCAGACTGACTTATGGTGTGAGCGCAGTAGCAAATAGCTATGGCTGGGTTAGGCAAAGCAGGACCTGGGACAGCACCCAGTGCCTAGGAGCAATGGAAGCTGCATTGACAAGCGGTGGAGCCCAGCTGAGCTTCTGAATAGCAAAACAGCAGTGTCTGAGTACCCAAGCCAGACCGTTATCTATTATTTTATTTTTATTTTTATTGTTTTTTATTTTAATTATATACCACTCTTTGACAAAAAAATAATTTCAGAGCAGTTTACATAGCAAAAAGGTATGAAAAATGGTTTCTTGAACCAAAGAACCTCAAAATCTAAACAAGCAAACAAACAAAAGACACTAGCACCAACTTCTGGAAGTTTTTCACACCCAGCTTTTAGCTCACATCTCCTCCAGAATGGAGGGTGCGCGTTCACATATCAGCCAAATGTACCCCAAAGTCCCTGCGAGCTTAGGGGAGTAACAGCAGGAGAGAGGGCATGCCGTCAACTCCTGCCTGTGGGCTCCCCAGAGGCATCTGGTGGGCCACTGTGTGAAACAGGATGCTGGACTAGATGGGCCTTGGGCCTGATCCAGCAGGGCTGCTCTTATGTTCTTATGAGTTATCAGGGGGCACGTCACAAACAATTCGGGTTTTTTCATTGGGACTTAGAGTGTAGCCTGATTTATATCTGAGTTAAAAAATTCCACTTTTTGTGTCAGTTTTGGGGGGCAACTTCACCTCTCTGCAGTACCCTGCTTCCGAAATCATTTACCTCTCTTGTTGTTCTGACCGCACCACACTCCTCCTCCTTAAATCCTTTCAGTGGCTTCCTTTCTACTTCTAGATCTAGCACAAACTCCACAGTCTTACCTTCAGAGTTTGTTTGTTTATTTAACGTGTTTTTATACTGCCCAAAACTTACGTCTCTGGGCAGTTTACAACAAAAAAAGAGTTACCTTGCCCCTCCCCCTCTCTCCACTCTACTGTCCCTGCCCATGGCCTTCAGTCCTCCAGCTCTACAATCCCCAGATGTCCAAAGATCTCCTGATTATCCACTCTCTCATTACTTCCCAGAACACCTGCCACCATTCTCACTTCCTTGAAATCCCTTTTCAAGACCCATCTTCTCCATGAAGGCTTTGGTCCATTGGTCTGCATGCCCCACTATAACTAAGCCTAAATGGATGTAACTAAAATAAATAGGTATTGTTCCTCTGTGTAACCCTGCTTACATTCCATTCCCTTCCTGTTGTCTTCCCAAGTTCAATTTTAGATTGTAAGCTCCTCAGGGCAGGGACCTCCCTTCTTTACAAAGCAAAATACGTGTGATGCACCTTGATGGTGCTATATGAAGAATAATAAAAACAGTAATTTAAACAGACAATGTTTTGGCTTAAACCACATCATTGGGCAGCCTCCAGCTGCCCACTCTGCTTTCTCTGCTGGAATCTTATATGAGCCTTGGGCCACCGTTTGGACCAGGACTTCAGTTTTCTATAATGTAACATCTTATTCTACAACCCATGTTTATAAACTCAGTCATATAAGTAAACCGATTCAAATTATCAAAAGAGAGCTTGCAGATAGTGTTTTGGCTAAACTTTGACTTGTGTTTTCTAAAATCCAGCTGTGTTTTGTGTTTCAATAGAAAATAAATTATGGAGTTGGAAAGTGAAGTAGTAATTTAGGCCTGTTCTTAACTTGCTTAAAATACATTCATAAATGGTCTTTAGTGTCTTATATGTTATCTTTGTTTATATTGATTAGCATTAATTTCATAGGCGTAGATTGTCATGAAAGATGAAGGAGCTGACTTGGATTAAATTTGATATAATCAGATAATTTTTTTTAAAAAACCAGCTATATTTGGGGGTGAGAGGGAAGTGGTGCACCATAATATGGTTTATATCATCTAATAGATTTACTGTGTGAAGAAACCCCTACTGTTGTTCTTTTTTAACTGTCATAAGAGCAGGATATGCTCTTAGCAGATGGCAAGATGTAGCACAGAGAGCTGTTGTAGCATAGTGGCTAAGAGGCTGCATTCCAACTCAGGAAGTCCCCATTTTGAATCTCACCTTCGTCATGGACTTACTAAATGGAGAAGCCACTCCCTCTCAGCCTCAGCTCCCAGGGGAGGGTCAGTAGAAAAATGGTATGACACATAAAGTTCCAGATTAGGTCCTCCCCTGGCATCTCCTGTGAAAGAACCCTGGAGAACCACTTTCAGTCAGTGTAGACCAAGGCCAATCAGTTATTTTTACACCACTTTTCAATGGAAAACATTCTCAAACTATTTTACACAATAAAAGAATAACAGCAGTATGATGGCCTCCTAAGAAACACAAGGGAGACACCAGCAACAGCCATTGAAGTGATACTATGCTGGGGTTGAACAGGATAGTTGGACTCCCCTTGCTTTAACCCTTATTCCTATTTGGGGGTAGATTTCTACACATGGCTGAGTAAAGGTGCATAAACAAGCAAACTATTGGCCTCCCAGTTATGCTCTTGTCAAATTCTTACCTGCACTCTGATACATGATATTTCCACACGTATAGCCCCTTACCAGTTATGATATTTATGTTGTTAATAAAAACAAGACACAGGGTAGGTGCTATGTCAGAAAAGCACCTCAAAATTAATAGACTCCCTATAGTGTGGTGGTTTCTATCCCATCCCCATGTTAAGTCAACTGGGAGAAAAACCACCACAGAAATTCATGGAGTTTTTATGGTGGGGTATGTTCAATCTCATTCCCATGTTAAGCCGTTTGGGATAGAAGAGAACACAATGAGGTCATTCACACAATCGAAAACTGTGTTCTACCTGGGCTTGGGAACTGTGTGTACTCACAATTTTTGATTGTGTGGAAGCAAGGTTAGAGGAAAACCTGGGCAGAAGTGATTGTCTCGAAGCAAGGTAGGAGAAAAAGCTACGCAGGTTTTCCGCTAACCTTGCTTCCACACAATCACTTCTACCCAGGTTTTCCTCTAACCTTACTTCCACACAATCAAACATTGGGAGTACACACAGTTCCCAAACCTGGGTAGAACACAGTTTTCAATTGTGTGAATGACCTCCCTGTTTCTCTTTAGAAACTTCAGTTTTGTTTTCACTCACAAGCTCAATTGAAGATGATAGTGAAGCTATTCTCATGACTAGCAAAAACAGGGCTTGAGGTCTGAAGGCGGGGTTAGCACTACCGTGTGGAACCTCGGCAAACTCCCAAACAGGGCTCTGTCAAAAGAGGGTCACCCAGTTTCCAGCCCCTCCTCTAAAACCAGGTTCAGCAAGCAGGGGAGGTTGCCTATCCCCTCCCAGTGCCCGTGTGGAGCCTGTGGAAGGCTGCTTGAGGCTTCCTCGCCCAGGATACCATAGAGCCTGGATAACAGAGTGGGCTGCAAAGCACAGCACAAGTTTGTTTGGGGAAAGCCTGTCCAGCAAACAGCACTGAGCTTCCTTAAAGTGGCAGGCACCTTGCAAATGAGCCCAAGGGAAAATATGAACATAGGAAGCTGCCTTCCACTGAGTCAGACCATTAGTCCATCCAGCTTAGTACTGCCTTCGTCCTGTCGACACAGACTGGCAGTGGCTTCCCGAGGCTCTCAGGCAGGATTCCCGCTCAGCCCAACCTGGAGATGCCAGGCAGGGAGCTCAAATCCTTCTTCCTATAGCAGCCCTATCCCCTAAGGGGAATAGTTGCACAGACACATGTCATACTATTCATTCATTTTACATTTTATTAGCTGACCCTGCACAGAGCATTTGTGTGGTCTTGCACTGAGCCTGTGGCATTGCACCCCCACAACACTCTCGCTCGCTCTCGCCACCCCTGCTCTCCCTCCGCAAGTCTCTCGCCACTCCCACAATGCTCTCACTCGCTCTCACAACCCCTGCTCAACCCCCGCAAGTCTCTCGCAACGCTCTCGCTCGCTCTCCCCCACGCTCACCCCCCGCAAGTCTCTCGCCACACCCACAATGCTCTCACTCACTCTTGCCACCCCGCTCGCCTCCCCCGCAAGTCTCCCCCGCAAGTCTCCCCCCTGCAAGTCTCGTGCTTGTGCTCTTTGTCCTCCATCTTTCTATCTCTGTCTCACAGTCCTTGCTTCCCCTTGCCACTGCCAGGGTCTGTTGCCTGCTCGCCTGACAGCCTCTGAGCTCCCTGCCACTTCACAGCCCCCCCCCCATCTAACTGTCAAACTGCTTTCCAGCCACCCCGCAGGGCATATGGCCCATCTAGAAGAATTAATAATATAGAATATCCCACTCTTTCTCTAAGGAGCCCAGAGCAGTGTACTACATACTCAAGTTCCTCCTCACAACAACCCTGTGGAGTAGGTCAGGCTGAGAGTGAAGTGACTGGCCCAGAGTCACCCAGCAAGTATCATGGCTGAATGGGGATTTTTGTGCTCCTTCCTGTCCCCTGCAAGTCACTGGACAAGAGCAGGAGTGTCCCTGCCCTTGCCTGCAGCTGCCCTTGCCTGCAGCATGGTGTAGTGGTTAGAGTGCTGGACTAGGACTGGGGAGACCCGAGTTCAGATCCCCAGCACCTTTGCTCTATCCAGGTGGAAACTGCACAGGTGATGGGGCTGCTGCTCTCCCCTTTCTGGTGCCTGGGGGTGGGGAGGAGTGTTGCTGCTATAGCTGCTGCTGCTGGGAGCCAGTTCAAAGGGAATTGGGCTAGAGATGCGCTCAGCAGAGGTGCTGAGAGAGCAGCCCAAGAATCAAGTCCCTGCCCCTCTCAGAATCCAGGGAAAGGCAGGGTAGGGAGCAGCAGCAGTCTTGCCAACGCTCTCCTCCTTCCCAAGCAGACGGCGGCTGCTCTGGGTGGGTCCGACAACGTCTCCAACAGGCAGGGAGCGGGTGGGATGGCCGGCTGACCTTCCTGCAGGCAGGGGAGCCCCTTCTCGAAGCACAACGGGCCCGCCGCACATCTCACCTCCAGAGACTCCCAGAGGTTCAGCCTGCTGTCGTGCTCGCTTCCAGGCTGGGCCATGGCGGTGGCAACAGAACTGGCCACTGCTAACCAGGGCGATTCTGCGGCACCCCGCTGGAGGATGGGGCTCTCCTTCCTGGGCGTGCTCCTGCCCTCACACCTCACAGCTGCGCAAGTGGGAGCCCTTCGCACTCTGTGAGGGGATGCAGAAATGCGCTCCATGCGGGGAGTGTGTGGGGCCCTCGAACATGCGGGGCCGTAGCATATGGCCAGTGGATGAGGTGGGTGGGCAGATGTTCAGCATCAGCATCACCCACCCGCCGCTGAGCCAAACTGCTGATCTTTGCAAGTATTCTAGCCACCATGTGTGCGGGGGTGGGGTGGCTGGAGCCAGTTCCCGTGGTGGCGGGAGATGGTGGAACAGGAGTGACCGCTAGACTGACAGACTGTCCACGCAAGGTGGAGGTGGATGGAGGTGGATGGTCAGCCCAGCAGCCGCTCCCGCTCTGCCTGCCACTGCCCTGGCAGGGGCAGGGGGAACGGTGCGCACATGGTGACTGGGATACTTGCAAAGTATCAAGTCAAAGTATCAACGAGCCCCTGGTGGCGCAGTGGTAAAACTGCCGCCCTGTAACCAGAAGGTTACAAGTTCGATCCTGACCAGGGGCTCAAGGTTGACTCAGCCTTCCATCCTTCCGAGGTCGGTAAAATGAGTACCCAGAATGTTGGGGGCAATATGCTAAATCATTGTAAACCGCTTAGAGAGCTCCGGCTATAGAGCGGTATATAAATGTAAGTGCTATTGCTATTGCTAAAGTGTTTCGGCCTCATGGTGGCAATGGCAGCGGTGGCGGGGGGCTTGCGGTGGCCACAGGGGCCCAGCGGTGGGCAGAGCAGCTCCTCCACCCACTCGCCTGGTAACACAAGTGGCTTCTGTGCACACACAGAGAACCAAAATGGGTTGCAGATTGACTTACCTGTTATTTGGGAGGCTGCTAGGGAGTGGCAGTGGCAGATTGATGAGGAGGCAGAGTCGGCACTTGGCTACAGCGGCAGTGGGGGGGGGGCAAGGGGGGTTCTTACCGTCTACACACACTATACAGTGGGATGGGGGGGGTGGCATGCAGGCCACAGCTGCGGGGAGGGTGAGGGGGCAGGGCAGGTTCCCCTTCTCAAACCATGCTGTTGTACGGTGGGATGGGGCGATGGGGGCTGCCACAGCAAGAGTTAAGGGGGTGGTGGCACATGTGGCAAGGAGGGCAGGTGCACACTCCCCATTGCCTGCTTGTCTACCCGACCACTGTGATCAGGGGGGCAACTGGACAGGTGTGGTAGGAGACACATCTCATCGCCCTTGCCACCAGCTTAGTTCCTGGGCTAGTTGTGGGGCATCTGGCAGCTGCTCTCACCGGCATCTGGCAACTGCTCCAGGGGGCATCTGCTGTGTCCCTCCTGGATCTGGGGTGTTTGTTGGGGTGTGTGTGTGTTCATGTTGGATTTTGCTCTGCTGGCTGCGGCAGTGGCAGCTGCAGCGGTTCTCTTCTCTCTCCTGCCTTGTTGTGAGCAGGGTGTTTTGGGCATGGGGACAGAGTTGACAGTGCTGCAGTTGCCAGGAAAGGGTTAACTGAGGCTACCAATCAGGGAGCAGCAGAGCGGGATTGCAGCTTGGAGCCCTCTGAGTGGTCTCCTTGGGTCACGTGCTTGCTCCGTCCACTCAGGGAACTGCTCGTCATGGGCGTGGCTGGAGGACCAACAATGCTACCTGGGGCTGGAGGGAACCTCAAAATGTTAGCCGTGTGTCGCTCACACTCCGTGCTGGGTCTGCAGCATGTGCCCGTCTGTTTGCTATGAGGTAAAAATAGGATTCTATCTCCTTTCAGGGGGTAACCCTATTTTCTGCTAGTCTGAATAGCTTCAGTGTCTGCAAAATAGTCTGAGGCACTGCATAGTTCTGTGCGCCTGAGTCAGGGCAGATGAAATCAGTGCCACCCTACAGTGTCAGACCTAGTGTTTGGAAGGAGAGAATCATTCAAAAGCATCTGACCTTGCAGAAGCAGGGATTTTAGCCAGCAAACCAAAGCCAAAAGGATCACAACAGCAGCAACCACAACATGTCAACTTCAGTATGCCTGGCATCAGTGGGTCAACCATCTACAGTATGTCTCTGGTCTTTTCTCACTTCTCCTGGTGGAATATAACACCACAGCCAGTCAATCACTGGCCCTATGCAGGAATCATATGTGAACACACAGAGGCAGCATGTGAAACATTTAGAGACACTGTGACTCCACACCCTCAGCCCAACTCACCCAGAAAAGCGAAGCAATACTGGGATGCAGAAACATCTTACCCACTGACAGGAGATGTTTACCTTGGGAAGCAAGCTGGAGGACTGCAAGAAAGGCCTGCATGTTGTGTAGCAACATGTTCATCTGTGGAACAACACTTCGCATTGTGTGCACTCAAGAAGTGTGTTCCCAAGGACAGCTGACAAGAAACCAACAAAAGATGTGATGATTGTGAGAGACTGGCCTGTACAATGCACTTGACCAGGTCCCTTCAGACCTGTGGTGATTGCCTTTAACAATCACAGTGTGTCCTTTCTACTGAAATGTGGAGAATGAAATTGTTGAGGTTTGGATCCTCATTAGCATTGGGTTTGGAATGTTCATTTTTCTTAGGTAGTGACTCACATTTTCAGTGACTTGTGCGGTTGCACAGGGCACCATGCTTTGTGTGGAGTGGGGATCATCACCACACTCCCCTGAAGTGAAATATACCATTATTGAAGTTTTTGTGGTTTGGAAAGATTGAGGTGGCATTCAGTGTAACCAGTGGGACTCCTTGGAAGTAGGAAGTTCTCATGTGTAAAAAATCATGACTCAGGATGCAGATTAATATAAAGAGAATCACCACTTTGAAAGGTGCTTCTTTGCCCAGTTAGCAGGTATAATCCAGCTTCCTATATTCCTAGTGTAGTGGTAACAGCAGTAACACTTGTGAGGTGTCGAGTAGTGGAAAGGCTGGGGTCATATAATGGTAGAAAATGTGTAATGTACTTATGTACTGCATTGATTATCATACATGAATGGGTTCCTAGACTGTATGAGAGGCAGCCATGAGGAAGAGGAAAGCAGAATCTATGGCAATGTGATCATTTGGCATACCGTATTTTACGGACTATAAGACGCACCTTAATTTTAATCCAGTTTTTCAGAGTTTTAACATATTAAACTGTTAAAACATATAAGATGCTCCTGAATTTTGGTGGATATTTTTCAAGGAAAAAAGTGAGTCTTATAGTCCATAAAATATGGTAAATGTAAATAATAAAGAAACTGTTGGCAGGTGCTGATGCTCTAATCTAAGCTTTATGGAGATCAGAGAGATGGGGTTGAAAAATTCCCCATACTTTATTTATCCATGGACAATTTTCCATTTCTCAGTTGCTTTCCACATAAACATTTGAATTTGTTTCAGTATAACATTAGGAACATAGGAAACTGCCATATACTGAGTCAGACCATTGGTCTATCTAGCTCAGTATTGTCTTCACAGAATTGCACATTTAAGTGTCTGTCCAATCTTTAACCCCTAATCAAATATTGTTCAGTTCAACAGCTTGGCTTCCTTAAAAATGTTTGAGATACAGCATGGAAAATTAAAATGGTGGGGTTTCTTCCTAAACATATAGATTAAATAATATCCAAATTAGATCACAATCTATTTAGGGCATCTGAAAAATTGCATAACAACATCTTCTGATTTAAAAATATGCAAAATTTCTGCAAATGAGAGAGAAATTTGCTTGAGAATTTTTTCTGCAAAAATTCCTGCAAAACCCATATCTCTGATAGATTCTTGCATCTGACTCTTAGGGCTTTGGTACCTTGACTGTCTCTATTGTATGGCCTGTTTTGGTCTACTAGTCACATAGAACTTAAATCAGGCATTGATCATGAACAAGTCCAGCAGAAATGAATGCCGGTTATGAAACAGCAGTGCCTGATTGGCTGCATTTGTGTTCTACAGACTTTTACATTTATTCCACAGCTGTCTAATTGGTTTTGATAGGACTCCTCTAAAGTAAGCAATTTGTGGATTAGGCCCAAGTACAAAGTATGTTTATATACAGCAAGAACATCTTAATTTAAGTTACATACAAAAACAAATTATGTATATAAAATGTACAAAGCTATTTCTGTGTCGCATGTATTTAATGCAGTGTTTAACAAAAACTGGTGGTTAGGTGAGTAATGTATTACTTGAACTACCTAGTATAGCATACATTATCCAAATGGATAAAGTATAAATGTATAAAATGCAATACCTAGCTGAAACTTCTGTCACTTTAGGAAAAAACCCCAGAAAGCCTAATTACAGATATTTTGCACAGGAAATGGCATATTTTCCATTTAACGAATAAGTAAAAGATATTAAGCCAATATTGACCTTTTTGTATTATTCAGACTACATATTCCCTGTTGAAACTATTGGTGGGATTAATAATATGTACTGTGTAAGTGTACAAAAGGCACTATGCAAATATGCAAAATGCAAATTACCTTGTCATTATTTACTATTGAATGTACAGTGCCTGTCCCGAGAGACAAAGTAACAATGCAAACTGTTAGAAAGGCAGACTAGAGCAACCTACAAATTCATAGATGGTAATGAGCATGTGCAGCAGCTGTGAAAAAGGCAAATTCCATGCTAGGGATCATTAGAAAGGAGGTTGAAAATAGAAATGCTAATATTATTATGCCCTTATACAAATCTATGGTGCAACCACATTTGGAGTACTGCATACAAGTCTGATAACCATATCTTAAGAGGAATATTGTAGAGCTTCAGAAGAGGGCAATCAAGATGATCAGGGGCCTGGAGCACCTTCCTAATCAGGCAAGGCTACAACACCTGGGGCTCTTTAGTTTAGAAAAGAGGCAATGATGGGGAGACACAATAGAGGTGTACACAGGTATGCATGGAGTAGAGAGTGGAGAGAGATAAATTTTTCTCCCTCTCTCACAACAGTAGAACCAGGCGTCATCCCATGAAACTGAAGATCGGGAAATTTAGGACTGACCAAAGGAAGTACTTTCCCACACAACACATTGTTCATCTATGGAATTCTTTGTCACAAAATGTGGTGACAGCCGTGAGCCTGGGTGGCTTTAAAAGGGGCTTAGACAATTTCATGCAGGACAGGTCAGTCAGTCACTTGATTTCAGTCATTGACCAGAAACAGAATCATAAACAAGAGAGCGGCGCTTACACACAATATAACAGTATTTAGCCACTGAATTAGTAAACTTAGAATTAAAATTAGACAATAAGACATTTAGATAGAATTCATCTGGATGTCCAGGATATGTCTTCAGCCAAGGTAAAATAAGATTTATACAAATATCCTTGTGGAGGTCACATAGGCCTGAGCCACACGGGCAAAGCTGGGAAGAATAAGGGACCCCATTAAACCTCCCATAAAGCACTGCCGATGGAAGCGTGTTTAATCACGCAAGCAATAGAGCACGTCTGAATTTAGGAAGTGTAATATTTCTTAGGTATGCAGCAGGGAGGACAGGTCTATCAATGGCTAGTAGGCTGGTGTCTATGGGTCACCTCCAGCCTCAGAAGCATGATGCCTCTGAATACCAGTTGCAGGGAAGCAACAGCAAGAGAGGAGGCATGCCCTTGCCTCTTGCCTGTGGGCTTCCTAGAGGCCTCTGGTGGGGTGCTGTGTGAAACAGGATGCTGGACTCAATAGGCCTTGGTCCTGATCCAGCTGGGTTTTTCTTATTTTATTATGTTCTGTGTGCATTTCTGTCCTCATATTAAGCTGTTGTGTCCACCCACACACTGAAACAAATGGATGTCAGAATTAGTACATGAGCCAGCTGGAGTGGTCGGTACCATTTGGGGGAATGAATGCTCATTGTGATTTTTGACAAGGTCTACACCCCTAGAGGTGGAAAATAAGTTATAGCATTGCAGTACTTCCAGCTTTCCGTACGGTTATGATGCTTTTATTTTCCTGTCTATTGGGCCTGCAGCAGCCAAATTTGCAATGGTGTTTCAAATGCTTTTAAACATTTGAAAAAGACAAAAACTACTATAAAATTTTATCATTGTTGTCAGAGAAATGGAAATGAAATTTGGCAGGAATGTCCTCCAAAGATTACTCCATGGAGAGAATACAATTTATTCATTGTTCCCCTAACTCTGACCCTGGCCCTATTCTCTGTGAAAAAATGACTGTAATTTTACCCTATTCGTTTGTGGGGTAGGGATGAGGAAGGGGTAATAATACACAAAAAGCCGGAGTGCATCAATGCTGTCAGTGTATTATTGTCTTCTCTGCAGGGGGTGGGGGGTAGACATTGCCAATAGTCTCTTGAGCATTCATCCCCTGGAATGTTACTGACACCCAAAACTTGTTGGCCTGGTTCATGGACTAAATGGGGCAAGTTCTTCTGTCTCCATGTGGCACATCGTTGTACCACACATGTGAAGAAATTCCTGAGTCAAGGCAAATGTTGAGGTGAGAGCGAGTGATCTGTCAAAATACCCTTCATGCATCTAATGAAGTAGGCTGTGGACTACAAAAGCTAATGCCAAAATAAATGTAGTAGTCCATAATGTGCCACAACAAAACTTTTTCTTGCTTACTTACTTGCTTTCTGAAAGAGCCAGTTCCACAGCTTCCACTGTTTTCTTTTCTCGTGAGTTGTACACCCAGTATCATTTGAGGTGACTGTGTGTGCAGTGGGAAGGCCCACTGTGATCAAGGAATAGGGGAAGACAGGTGTCCTTCTTAGAAGAGTCATTGGTCCATAGTCCCTGTCACAAATATGCTACTGCTGCTGCTGAACTAGTGGGAGGCAGGCAAGGACTGATAGAGTTCGGTTATTTTCTGTAACCCCTGCAGGCTCTCTGTTAGCTGTGGCACCATCAAACAAGCCACGCCACAATAATGCTAATTATGCTCTAAATTTTTCAGCACTGCTCATCAGAGTCATAGGAGCTGTGCAAATTGTTGATTTTTTAAAAAAATGCTTTGCACAAATGTCAGGATTTCTTTACAATTTTGCCAATTCTGAGGACAGCTGGAGAATTAATTTATCTGGAAAATTTAGGTCAATCAGGATCAAGCTCTTGTCTGCCCAAGCAGTTGCTGGGCACAGACTAATCCCAAACAAAAACGTTGGCTAGACTTTCACCATGACAGATTGATTGCCAACACAGTATCATTATCAATATCTTAAGAAGGTCCCAGATGACATAGGCAACAAGCTTTTCTTCCAAAGCAGAGTTTCCTGTTCTATCCAACATATGTATTTCTGACAGCCTCCAGAATATCCCATCTTGCATTGAGCACACAACCTTTCTGCTTAGAGCACTCAAGGGTGCAGAAGGAAATGTGTAAAATCTTCAAAGAAAAGAGATAAACCTTTAAAGATGAAGCAAAATGCAATAACTAGTCAGTCATAATGATAAAATATTTTTCATTAAGACAAATAGTTTTTCAGCTTGATTTTAAGAATTGCTGCATTTATGTCCCGATGATGGGCACTATCATGCCCATGATTGAACTCTTAGCTTTATCTTGGTTGTTTGAGCAAGAATCACTGAGGCTATTCTCACAAGCGTACAAAACTGGGCTAAGGGAGCCCAGCCCAGTTTTGCATGTTCATGAGAACCACCGGGCTCAAGGGTGAGCATGGTGGCTCCACTGCAGCAAGCCCACCTAAATAGCCACTTCCTTAAAGGAGGTTAAGGGAGCGAGCACTCCCTTACCCTCATTTTTTGTATCGTGTGTTAGCCGCAGCTGCTTGTAGCTATGGTTGGTACACTTGGGCGGGGAGGGGGATCCTAATAATGCACTGCGCACTTGCGGAATGCATTATTGGGGCTCTGGAGAGCAGGGCACCACATGGTTGTACTTCCCTGAGCCCAACCCCCAGAGTGGCCGGGCAAGGCATGGGCAGCCTGCAGGAAAGCCACTGCTTGTCTAGACGCGCTATTTGCTCACCCAGCAACGTCACTGTGATCATTTGTGGGGAGGTAACTGCTTTCAGGCTTCCTCCCTGCAAAAGAGGGTAGCCCTTCTCACTGATCATGGGAAGAACTTCACTCTTTTAGGATTTTCACTGAGATCAGAGCAACTGGTGGTATCTTGAAAATAAATCTATAGATGGCCAAGTCAAATATCTGTTCCCTATTTCAGTCTCTCTCTCCCTACCTCCTCAACACACCCATATATGCACACAGTGTGAATTTCACTGCATGGAATTTACAGTGTTTAATACAGTTATTAAAGAAGTATCAGTGCACAAAGCAAACAGGTTGACTGTTACCTGCCAGTTTGGGAGTTCTCTTCTTTTCTACTGGAAATTAACTGTTCAGGACAGGGACGTAGCTAGCCCACCGGCGGCCCGTGTGCGGCTACAATGGGGGCCCCGATAGCCCCACCCCTGCGTCTGACGTCAGACGCAGGGGATAGCCACGCCCCCATGTCTGATGTCAGATGCGGGGGCGTGGTCTGGCTCCTGAATGGAGCCTTGAGGCTCCATTCGGGAGTTACTGCTGCTTGCCATTTTTAACTGCTGAAGGGGCCGCGTGGCCCCTTCAGCAGTTAGACGAAGCCTGGTGCTGCGTTCGCAGCACAGATCAGGAGCAGCTCTTCCCTGCAGGGAAGAGCCGCTTCTGGGCTGCGTTGCGAACGCAGCACCAGTCTTAGCTCTTGAAGGGGCCGCGCAGCCCCCGCTTGGGAGCTAAACTACAGCCCCCGCGTCTGACATCAGACGCGGGGGGCGTGTCTGGGCCGCTCTCACGGCTCCTGATTGGCCACCGGCCTGGGTTCATTGAACCCGTTGGCCCAATGGTGGCTCCTCCCCTGGTTCAGGAGTTAATTGCTAAAACCTAGGGCAGAAGCAGCTGTCCATGGTATGAAACAGGAGGGGTGAGGACAAAGCTTTCTATGAATGTTGTTTTCTTGCATAGTGACCTTTTTAAAAGAGTTCTCTCCACAGTATGCCCTGCGCACTCGCGCAGGGCATACTGGGGCTTCCGGGGGCCGCGCGGCCCCCGAGCTCCCCAGCCCCTGCCAGCTCCGTCACAAAGCCGGCAATCGTGTGGGCAGTTATCCAGCCGCCCAGGGCTCCCTCCCTGCTCGTGTGCGGGGAGAGCGGTCTTAGCCCACTCTCCCCGTGCACCCTGCTAAACCGGGTCTCACTGATGATCCAGTCCATTATGTACCAAGTGGCTTTCAGTGCTCTTGCAGCTGGCTGTTTGTTAGCCCCACCTCTACTCCAGGTGGTAACTAAAACCCCATTCAAAAGCTGGCCTGGATCAAGGAATGGATTAACCAAAAACACCACACCACGTCATGGCCCTGAGCAGAATGGCCACTGGGGATCCTGCCACCCTCCCAGCTTCTGTGGCTTCCACTCTCCACCTGCCCTGTCCCATGCCCCTCTGTCTTGGCCAGTTGTTGCTTGATCCACTACATGGAAGGGTTCACGGATTGTGAGACCCGGTCCATTACTTCTCTATTTCCTTTCTCCTCTCCTTCTACTAGCACAACACCTCACAATATCTGTTAGTTATCTGCCCTGCGGTTGCATGGCAGATTCCTGATGTCAGAGTCCATTAATCAAAAGTGCATTGATTTTGCATCCAGAACCAGATAAATCTAGTTTACAATTCAAATGCTGACAGTTGCGAAGTAATTTCTAAAAGAAATGCATGCAACAGAGCAGCGGATGACAGGATTTTATTTTTGGCAGTATTTTGTTCAAAAGGCATGTGCAAGGAAACCTTATTTTCTTGTGCTGTTATACAGAACCCTGACTTCAATTTTATATGCAAATTAAGGATCCCAGGACCCAGGTGCAAGATATTGCACAATAAGTGGAGATGTTTATTCCTAATCCACATTTGTATTCTCCAAGTATACAAGGAGCTTAGATTAATATATATGGAGTTATCTGATTCTATCCTTAAAAACATTTGGGTTTATCTGATTTTATCCTTAAAAACATGTGGGTTTATCCATTGTTATCGTCAATACAAGTGTCTGCATCCAGCTCCAACAAAGCAGCAAAAGCTGGAGGCAAGAGCTCAATAAAGGAGTAGTTGAACTAGCAGAGGCTGGCTTGATGGAGGAGTTATGTAGAAGCCAGGATCTCACCACTTCCAGAGCGGATACCTGAACAGGCCTCCTCCTCATCCTGTGTAATTAGGAGTGAGGTCCCGAATAGCCAGCTAAACAATCCAGGTGCTGGTGTTCGGCCCTGGAACAATGTCACCTTTGTTTCTGGGTTCCCAGGGTTGATGGAGTTCTAGGGGTGGGATAGGAGCCCCATTGGCAGGAACCAGGTCCCCAGAGCTCCAGGCTCCTCAGAGAGGGTGACTGCAAAACAGGCAACAACAGCTCAGGGTCTGTTCACTCTAGGGAGTTTTCATCAGATCTGGGGAGAGTCTCATCTGGAACGTGCTTTCCCCCCTCCTCTGAGAGGCTATCCTCCAAGTTGTAGTCCAGGGGGTTCCCAATAGGGATGTGCACAAAACCGGCTGGCCCAGTTTGGCTCGAGTCTGAACAGAACCCAAACTGGACCAGGCCAGTTCGGTTTTGTCCCCCATTGAACCCGCCCCCAGTTTCATTTGGTTCAGGTGGGGTTCGTGAGCATTTTTTTGAAAAACCTGGCCACACAGGGGCCCATTGTGTATGTGTGGTGGCCTCAAAAATGGCAGCTGCGATGTGGGGGGAGGCCTGGAACAGGCCAAAGAACACCCAAACTGGGCAATTTTTGGCAAAACAGAGACCGGCAGGGGAGGGGGAACCTCTGCCCCCCCCCATGGCCTTGGAGAAGCCCTCCGGAGAAGGTAAATACTAAAAATATTTTTAATTTAAAAAACAAAAAAATGCGTGCAACCCGCCCGAACGGCCGGGGGCAGGGTTGAGTTTCAGTCTGGGATCGAGCTGAATCAGGGATGATTCGGCTCAACTCTGAACTTTTGAACCGGTTTGTGCACCCCTAGTTCCCGACAAGAGGCTAGACTAAGAAACTGTCTGACATGCTGAAAAAAATTACTCAAAGTAATCCTCTGGAAATTGAAAAAAAAAAGCATTGCCTAACTTGTCCTTTTAATTTCAATGGGACTACTTAAAGTAATTTTCCTCATGTCATCCAGTGATTGACCAAGGTCACCCAGTGAGCTTCAAGACTGAATGGTGATGTGATCCATTAGAATGAAGTCTAACACTCTGCCAACTACACCACAATGGATCTTCAAAGCATTCACAAGCATAGCATGCAAGAAATAAAGCATTTCTGAAAATGATAATGAACTAGTGCATGTTTGTTTTTTACAATAATAATAATAATAATTAATACACATAGACAATACACATAGAAATTGCAAGAAAACCTAGCTCTCCTGTCCTTTATGATTTATTAGCCATTAACACATAATCACCCTTTGAGATCATCTTTAGAGACTCTGCTCTGGTGTCCCCAACCTCAGAAGTCAGCCAGAGGTAGAGCCTTTTCAGTAGAGGCCCCTTTGAAACATCCTCCACACAGGACCACTCACTTAGCATCATCTTTACTGAGTTTCATGCACTTTCCTAATTAATCATACTTTTAAAAAGGAAATCTTTAGCCTGATGTCTCACTGTGTGACAGGTTGGGCTGCTATTTTAGATTCTTCCAGGTTCTTATTGTCCTGTATTATTGATTGCCTCTAGGGTTTTCATGAATTTTGATCCATTTTACTTTCTTTTACTTTAAACTTGTCCTGGAATTGGGAAGGTGAGATAGAAATGTTTGAAATAATAAATGAAAGGCCAACCATATTGCAGCAAGATCAAACAAGTGCAAAACATCCTACTCCCTCCACCTCCATAACTCACTTACTATCTATTGCATTGGAGGTTGTGACCAGGAACACTCCTCTAGCATTGTTGTTGTTGTTCTACTGGCATATGATGTTATGAGGTCTTTTCTCCTCTTCACACTGATTGCTTGCAGACAGGATATATAGTACAATTGTCACTGGGTCCAATTATTGCACAAAAGCGACAAAAGCGTTTGGGGCATGCTTTGACTGATTTTCAGAAAAGGGATTGATCGGCAGTTACACGGCAGGTGGCAAAAGGAGTGAGTCTGACTCCAGGCAGCTACAATACATTATTCATACCACCATCTTTAACGTGAAGCAATAGGCATCGTTATATGCATAATGCATCCTCCTCCCTATCCCTGAGCAGCTTACTGTTTTATTTGAATGTCCTAAGGGGTAGTGCTGATGGCTGCCTAGGCATCGTCTTTGTATGACTCAATTCCCCACCCCCCTACAGCCAGTAAAATTGAAATTGAAATAGTAAAGAAATGAATTTGGGCTACTAATGGATTGCCTTTGATGATCTCCCCAGAGTGGCCAGGTCAATGTAAGCAGAAGGCCAGTGATGTCAATAAGTCTTCTTAAGAGAAGTCTGGTTATCCCTGCTGGGTCATGACACCTCAGTGTAAGCCCATGGCTGTGTTCCAGAGCCCCCCACACACATGGCTCTTCCACTGCAGATTATAGCAGATGATGCCCTGAAAGCAGTGAGCACCCCTGCTGCTTCTCCCCTATCATTGCCAATAGTGGGACTGCCTCATTTACTTCAGGAGCAGTGCTGCTCAGTCACAGCCCAAATGCCTAAACTGAAAACCAAGTTGAGAGGAAAACACACAAGATGTAAGAGAAACTGTAATATAACTTATGTCATGTTCTTCTGCATGCTTCATGTGATATTCATGGTCACGGGTTTTGCGCTGGCGCAGAACCTCATTTCAGATCCTTCTAAAGCTTTTTCTTTAAAACCTTTTGGCAGGAAGCCTCAACCCCAGTAATTAGAGAAGAGCGTGTTCCACCCCTACCTCAGTCTGTCATCGACCGCTGCAAAGTACACTTCACTCGGAGCCTTCATCTGTCCCTCTCTGTAGAACAATTTGCTCCTTCTTTAGTTCAGTTTTTATCCCTCCCTTCCTTATACCGTGTTCGTTTCTAGCTTTACATTTTGCAGCTTTATTTTCATTGGTTGCCTGCCCCTCCCTTCCTCCACCTCAGCTAAAAAAGATGTAGAAAAGAGATTTTCCTCTCACTCCTTGTCCCACAGCTTATGGCATCTATGACTTTTTAAAAGTGTGCACTGCGGACTAAGCTCTCAACTACTGATGGCTGTATAATGCATCCTGGCCTCTGGATATCCCACAATGCACCATGCAATGAGTGCGGTGCATTGAGGGATCTTCCCTCAGCTGGGCGCTCTTGCCGCCTGGCTCGATGTATGCTTACGCCCTTAACCCTGGCTAAAGGCCAGGGTTCAAAGTCAAACTTAGTGTGAGGGCAGCACCAGAATCAGGCTCAATCCCAGCAGTGCACACAAGCAGGCCTACCCAGATAGGGCTTCCCTAACCTGGGTAGGGCTGCTCATGTGCATAGCTTTATTATCATACAATGGATCCAGCCAAACCCTTTAAAAGGCTTTTAAAAGCTTTGCTTTGTAATTCCCACTCTCTGAGCTGTAAGATGTTTCAGGGACAACCTTTTAGAAGGCCAGTTTTTCTGTCAGGAGAGTACTGAAGACCTACGGTGTTGTTATAATGTCTCTTTATTTACAAGCTGAGGAAGCAGACAGTGTTAGTCTTTCAAGCAATATCCATTCCCTGGAAGCCATTGACCATACAGTCCCTCAAGGTTATTTCTTACCAGCTTGCTGCAAAACTCACACTTCTTTTCTCTTTGTTTTCCTGGCAACATTTCAACTCCAAATGGTTTCCTTCAGTCCCTGCATTGATTTGACACCAGCCATCAAAAACAATTTATCAAGCACCTTCAGAGAGCAAATTTGAGTGAATATCACTTTGCATATACAAAGAGGATGTTTTTGGTAGTATTTCATCAGCTTGTCAATGTTATATGACCAGTATTCTCTCTAAATTTTTTTCATCTATGTGCAGAATGAGTTTTGTTCTGGGCGGCAGTATCAAGGTAGTGTAGCGTGCACATGCATTCAGAGTGGGACTTTCCTGATTCAGTCTAAGCAGGATCTAAAATTAACTGAGTGCACACCTTAAAAATTAAAAAATGTGTGAGAATGCACGCACACCTCAGAGGGAACACTGTATATGACCATGCGCCCTCTGATGTTTTCGTCCTTATCTGAAAAGAACTTGATACAACAATGGGCCAGTTTGAATGATGCTTGTCTAATGGCCCAATTGCTCTTGATGATTGTTGTGTCTGCATTCTCTCACAACACTAGAATCATAATTAATCTATGGAATTCTCTGCTATGGGATGTGATGATGGCCACTAGCTTGGATGGTTTTAAAAGCGGCTTATACAGATTTATGGAGGATAGGCCTATCAATGGCTACTAGTCTGGGGGCAATAGGTCGCCTCCAGCCTCAGAAGCCTCTGAATACCTGTTGCAGGGCGCAACAGCAGGGGTGTAGCAAGGTTGGAGTGGGCCCAGAGACAAGATTTTAAAATGCCTCCCCTCACTGAAGCTCAGCTCATGAAGTAAAGTAATCTTAAAAGAGGCAAAATTTATATATATATATATATATATATATATATATATATATATATATATATATATATGCCACAGTAGAAGATCATCCTAAATTATTTTTAAAAGGTTTTGTAAATTGTGGACGGTGCAAGTCATTTTATGGTACTAGATAAAGACATGCTGTTCTGGTAGCTCCAGGTCTTAACACCCACATCAATTTTGGAGGATGAATACAGCTGAAGGAAGCCCGGGCGGGTGTGCGGCTGGAGGAGTCAGTCATGTGACTTGCCTCTGAGGGCCTCCCAAGGCAGTGGGCCCCCAGACAACTGTCTCCCTTTGCCCTATTGTAGTTACGCCCCTGGGTGACAGCAAGAGAGAGGGCATGCCCTTACCTCTTGCCTGTGGGCTTCTCAAAGGCATCTGGTGGGCTACTGTGTGAAATAGGGTGCTGGACTAGCTAAGCCTTGGGCTTAGTCCAGCAGTGTTTTTCTTATGTTCTTGTTCGTGGATGCTGTGGGTGCACATGTCTTACCCCCTTCCAGTTTTCAGGAACACTTTTCTTTAATCATATTGGAAGGGTAGTTTGTCCAAGCAACTCCTCTGTGTGCACTAAAAGTACTAGTTTGAACTAATAAACCAGTATCTTATGTGGTTGGGCCAGTGGATAAAATATTGTTTGAATCTGACCAATTTTTAAAATGGTTTGGGAAATCAATGTGTTTGACCTTGCTGGACACAAAGGTTTTCATGGGTCAAGCCAATGCAGCAGATTTTAACCTCCTGTTCCTAGAGGATACACTATATATACTAGTCCTATTCAGACAGTACATTACACATGCATACAAGTGTGCATATTTATATGTGTACATATTTTTGTGTGAATGACTTATACATGCATTCATTTAAAATGAACTTGGACACGGGTGTTATTAAATTCAGGGCACAGCACCTTAAGTGGTGCAGTGGGGAAATGCTTGACTAACAAGCAGAAGGTTGCCAGTTGGAATCCCTGCTGGTAGGTACTATATCGGGCAGCAGCGATATAGTGAGATGATGAAAGGCAGGCAAGGGTAACCCCCTCCTGTATTCTACCAAAGAAAACCACAGGGCTCTGTGGGTGCCAGGAGTCGAAATTGACTCGACAGCACACTTTACCTTTACCGACAGAAAATGTACTACTGTATGTGCATTGAGCACAGTGAGCTAGTTTGGACAATTATTTGGTTGCAGGCCCAGGCCCATGTAATAAGGATATGTGTGCTCAATGAACGTGCATGTTCTTCATGCCTCCCAACATGCCATTGCTCATTTTCATAATTATGTAGGAGGTTGTTCATCTAAACCACCCCTCTATGCCCCTTCGAAATGCTAGTTAAAATTGGTATTTGTAGCACATGCAGTGAGGTGATTCAGATAAATCTTCCTGCAATTAAGAAAAAAGTGCCCTAGTATGTTGGGGCAGGGAAGGGAGGATATGTTCACATGCTTATCACATGTGGGTGGCTGATGGACATAGTATCATCTGAACCAGCCCAGGTAGTATCCTTACTGGAAGAGACTTGATGGCGTTTTTGTCCATTCTTGCTGTTGTCCCTGGCAGTTCTGGTGGTCTTGGCCTCTTTGGCAGTGGGGCAAAGAACAAGCACTTTCCTCTCTTTCCCCCAGACCAAATCCAAAAGCCAAGCAGGTAATGAGGTTGTGTTCAGGAAGACAAGACTGCTCCTGCCATGCATTTCTTCCCAGAGAAAACAAGAATCTCTTCTCATGACATCCTACCTGTGTTCAGTAAATGAGGGGGAGAGGGAACCACACTCATTGGAATGCCTCCTGTGGCAATGCCCCCGCTGGCTTCAACTCCCAGTGGCTATGCATTTGGCTTGCACAAGATAGGGAGAAGCTAGATAGAGTTTCTGCTCTGTAACAGAGCAGAAATGAAGACTTGTTAAGTTTATTGAGCAAAGTTACTAAGCTTTATTACTTAACTATCTCAGGTTTTTAATAAAAATATTGTTTAATTTTATGGTTTTTAAATTATTGTATTTTAACTATATAGGTGTTTTATGTTGAATTGTTTTAACTTTTATATGTGTTTTAATTGTTGTTGGCCGCCCAGAGATGTAAGTTTGGGTGGGGTATAAATTTGATAAATAAATAATAAATAAATAAACTATTACCAAATCATAATCAACAGTCCTGCTCTGAGTGAAAGATCATCCCAACAGAAAAAATAACAGACTCAAGGGTCCAGTAAGAAATACAAACTGACCAGTTGGTCTGCAGAACTGATGATTGACAGGAACATTCTAAACTCTACCACAAGCCTATACACAGCTATGCATACAATACATAAGTGGCAAGAAAGACAATATGTATATACATGAATCTCAACACCACCATACTTGCATGGGGCCAGGAATTCTGATTAGCCAGGTTTCCTGCTTCTATGATATAAAAACAGTTTTTTGCCTTTTTCCCATGAAAGCCAAATGGGCCAGGGGTGTGGCCAACAAGTTCGTTGGTGTCATGAGGCATTGCTGGCAGGCAATGTCCTCTCCCTATGTTTACTGAATGAGGGGAAGATTTCATGAGAAGAGTCAATTGTGTATACTCAGAAGTAAGTTTCATTGAGTCCAGTTGGACTTACCTCTTTGTACTAGGTTATACAACCTAGCTCTCTAGCTATTGTTGAACTGCAATGCTACAAGTGGTGGCTGGGGATGATGGGAGTTGTAGTTCAACACAGCTGGAGAGCCAAGGTTGCCTCCCCTGACTTAATAAGTATGCTTATGGCCTTTAAAAAGCCCAGAGTGGCCAAATTCAGAAAAGAAAGCAGAACTGAAAAATCTGGGATTTGTCACCAGTCAGCACGATGGATTTTTCTTTAACTGTGTATGAAAACTTGCTGAAAAAGATTGCCAAACAAATTGCGCCCATTGTACTTTAAATGGACATTTGTCATCATTTAGCCTCTGCTCATAAACTTTCTGAGGGCCGTGGCATTTTCTATTGGGCGAATCAGTACATCGCTGAAGTTTTGTCATGGCAAGTCTTACCATGTGCTATTTGGGAGCAATATTCTTTTCATACTGGCACATGTCCACCAGTGCCCAGATGGCTTTAATTAATCATCTGTGAGCACAGACATGCACAAACACCACTCTCTTTCTTAACATATAACAAAGCTGAGGCTTAAAAGAAAGGAAAACAAAATTAAACCAAACAAGCAAACACCCAACTCTTTCATGGCTTCCAACAATGGTTCTCCCTGTATGTACATAAAAAGGCTATATATATGCAGCCATAGAAATTTCCCTGCAGAATAATTTGCTAGGATGATTCCAACCCCCCCCCTCCCCGCCCGCAATATTCTGTGGCTGACAGCACTGAGCTATGCTAATGCTCCATGCAAAACTCTGGCGATAAGTGTTGGTGCTCTTCTTCTTCTGTCAGCATCTCCAGTAATAAAGGTGGCTGTTTCATTGTGTGGGCAGCAGTGGCAAAAGTGGATGCTGTTTCAGTGCTGTTGCCCACAGATCCAGCAGCAGTGCCGAAGGAGGAGCATTTGTCCAGTGCCTGGTCAGCTTTCCGGGGCACTGCTGCGGGGTGCCAGCAGGGAACCAGCACAGGGCTTTCCCTCAGGACTCCCAACAACTTGACTCTAACCTTGTTTTAGCATCAAATATTTTACCTGTCCTTTTGGTATTTTTGTCTTGTGATTTTTCTTATTATTAATTAATTTTTTTAAATAAACCAGGCATCTTTATAATTATATTTGAGTTAATTTTGCATAAAACCATTTACACTTATAACTTAAGGTAATTAAAACTGCCATTAAAAACAGCTGAGTAATAACTACATTGGGAGATCATACACACAATCAAAAACTGTGTACTACTCAGGTTTGGGAGCTGTGAGTGCTCCCAATTTTTGGTTGTGTGGAAGAAGCAATGTAGGAGGAAAAGCTCCCAAACCCGGGTACAAAACAATTTTTGATTGCACGAATGACCTCTGGCTGTTGTAACATGGGCAGTTCTGAGTCACCCACACTGCTGAGGAATCTAAGGAACTGCCAGTAGTCTCCAACAAGAGCACAAATACTTAAAGTAGTGCATCCATACTTCAGAAGTGCTACTTTCCATTGGAAATAATGTAAGCAGTGCTCCCCATGTGCAGTTGCACTGCTTTAAGAATTTGCACTCCTGCACAAGATCAATGGCAGTTCCTTAAGATCTCACAGCAATTCAGGCAACTCAGAACCTCCCATGACCCTGCAGAACATGTCCGCCACTATTTGCAATTTTAAATAAGTGTATTTCCCTAATTACGTGGGGGAGAAATCTAATTATTCCAATGAGCATCTTTGCTGTAGATTTAAAAAATGAGATTTCAATACATAAACTCAGAAGCAAAACTGCCCTGAGTCGTTTTTGGAGGGGTGGTATATAAATAAAATAAAATAAAATAAAATATAATGTTGAGGGTTAGTTGCTTCTGTGTAACCTACGAAAGGCTTCCATATTGAATACTCCATAGTGGGAAGTTAAGGTTTCTTTGAGCTGTTGTGAGAGGCTCTCCCTGATCCACACTGATCTCCAGGTGACTATAGAAAGCAATACTGGAGATTTAGTGGCCTGATATTAGGGGAAATATTGGGTAAAATTATTGAGAGGAAATATTGTATTCAAGTATATCTTCATTTAGAACTGCCAAAATAAGATATTTACCACCCATCCAATTCTATGGTCCAATTGCTGACCTGTTAAAGGACACTCTCTTGAAGCATCAGTCACTGATGTTTCCAACCTGAATATTAACAGGACTAGCTCCCTGAATGAGCAAGGTTGTTGAGGGCATTTAGTTGATTCATCTGTTTTTTATCCTCGGGATTCTACTGTTACATTTTCTTGAGAACAATTGCAGTAGCCATTGCATAATATATCTGTTGAGTAATATTACATCATGAGACTCAGGACATGTGGGTTTATAGATTTACAGTGGTTGGTATTAGCAGGTTTTTTAAAAAGTTGAAACCAAACCCATATGGAATGTGAGCAAATTCTTATTATATTATATGAATCCTCCTAAGCTCCAGGGATTGTTAGTGGTGAGCTTCACAAATTCTCATTATATGTCTTTCCTTTCTAAATGTCTTAATTAAAATGTTCCATGTTAATCTTTCTGCATTTTTTTTCTAACCAGGCCTTATACTTCAGGAATGATGGGAGAAGCCAATTTCCTTACTGGAAAATCTCATTATACCATTAACATGTTTCTTAGCTTGATAATACCCTCTTAGCAGTTACTTCCTTGTCATTGTAATTGTGTGTGTGGGTATGAGCTGGCAGGAAATGTCCTTTCAGCAGAAGTTCTAAAGCTTTTTGTTAGGAGGATTCTCGGGAATAATGTGCTGACATCCAGAGCAACGAAGCACTTATGGATGGACATTGAACTAACACAAAACTATTGGCGCTAGTCACTTGTACAAAATCTGGGGCTTGCACTCCAGACTGCCACAAGCACAAATGCACAACTTGTGGCATTGCTCATTTGGTTTAAAAGTAGCTTTTGGGCAAGAGCACTATAGTCCAGGAGAGCAATAGTGCAACTCCACAAATCCCCATTTTTTAGCACAACTAAATTATGTTATTGCTCTAGGGCAAGGTTTCTTAACCTTGGGCCCCCAGATGTTGTTGGACTACAACTCCCAGAATCTGCAGACATGGCCTTTGTGGCTGGGGATTCTGGGAGTTGTAGTCCAACAACATCTGGGGGACCAAGGTTAAGAAACCCTGCTCTAGGGTAGCTTTGCATATTGGATGTCAGCTAGTATCTTTGGTACACTGCACCATCTTTATACTTCTGCAGGTCTGAGTGAATGTTCAAATTATCCTTTTATCATTTATATCTTTCTTAGAGACATTGGTTAAGTCTTTGTTGAAAGTAGAGAGATCTGCTATACAGTATAAATTACCGTTTCAGACCCTGTGACTTTGAAGAAACCATCCATTCTGGACCAAAGAGAAGCCCTTTTTAGACCACCTGTGTAGATTGAAACATTGGGAGAGGAAGTGGGATCTTTGCAGAGGGCCCCACCCCAACCTGTCAGAATAGACCCTATGCAGACTAAGGAACCCCACAAAAAGCAGGACTAGCCTTATTTGCATACAGTTTGTCCACGAACAGAGTCTGTTCTGATATTCTGCTGAACACATGTAGGTTGAGAGCAGGGCCTGCTGCTCAGCCATAAATCTTGCTAGGTATTGTTGGAGTTGTCATAGTCTCTTGGCCTAACCTGCTATAAAGGCTCACTGTGAGATTAATCACAGTGAGGTTCCTGGCGGAAGGGTGGGATTCTTTAAAAAACTGGGAAGTTAAGGTTTTCTGTAGGAGTTCCACCATAAGACAGGGCTTGACAAACCCCAGGCACCAGAGAGCTGTGGCACCTAGAAATTTAACCTATACTAGGTAGTGCTATTTAATAAAATTTATATTTGCCCCCTGTAACCTCATTTCTGTTCTAAGCATGTTACTTGCAACGGGGATAAAGAGAAGCATGTTTACTCCGCCCCCCCCCCACACACATACCATGTCCGTCATTAAGTCTAGTAATTTTGCCATGTGTCCATGTCCGGCTCTTAAATTTTGGGGCTGACTCCTAGATCCAAAGAAAAGTGTCAAGGCCTGCCATAAGAGACCATATTGCAGTAACTGCTGTATTTCTTTTTCTGGCATCACAATCCTGCTAATCCAGGAAGAACAAGGAATCTTCTGGCACTTTACAGGGTAACAATTGCATTTTGCAACAACTTCTGTGGACTAGAGCCCACTTCCTCAAATACAAGATTAACTCACCAGATGCATATTAATCTATGGCAGTCATGCAATGGCAGTAGTGCCTACACTTGAATCCAACTCACCCCACCCTTGCTTGGCACTTTTACATTGTGGCGGAGGCAAAAAGGAAGTAATTTGGCTGCCGGAATTAAGCTCAGCTTCCTGCTGTGCTGTAAAGACCAATTGTCGCACTTCCCTGTATAAATATTCTATTGCACCCTGATCCTGTGAACTGCTGTCTTTTAGTAAGCCCCAGGATATAAACAAAACAGACAGTATAGGAAAAATTCATCTCATACTTAACAGCCTCCTTTGGAGATTCAGATTTAGTTTACTGTAGCCTAATTTCAGAAGGCCACTAATCTGTTTAGGTTGTGCAATAAACAATCCTTTGACTGTACCTTCTGTCTTTGGTGGTTTAACTAAATTATTGAAATATACATGAGTTTTTCCATTACATTCTAAATACAATAATGCTTACATCTGTAACTTTAAAAAAAATTATTGCTTCACTATAAAAAGCTGGTCTTTCATATGTATTATTTCTGTAATTTATATTCCATCCTTCTGTATCTAGATATATACAGGATGGTTCACAAGGGTTGAAAATGCAGTAATAAAATAATAAAACAAATTACAAGCAGTAAAAATAACAGGATGATTTGAAAGCCGTAGTCAATTAGCAGTGCACTAATAGTCAAAAGTCTTATGAGACTGCCATAAGTAGGGATGGGGCTGAAGCTCAGTGGCAGAACATCTGCTTTGCATACAGAAGGTCCCAGGTTCAATCCCTGGCATTTCCAAGTATGGCTGGGAAAGACTCATGCCTGAAACCTTGAAGAGCTGCTGCCGGTCAGTATAGACAATAGTGACCTAGAGGGACTTTTGTGCTGACTCTGTAGATGGCAGTTTCCTATGTCATCACAGACAGCAGTAGTCGAATTATACAACAATAAAAGTGGTAGCCTTCATTTTAGCAACTGACTGTAACAAAAAATCATAGTTATGAAAATATCTTTACAATTTCCATGAGAAACATATTGTGCGCATTGATATGTCCTTTTGCATACTGATTTTAGTCATAAAAATAGCTTGAAGAGGGCTTAAGGCCTATAAGGCACACAGGACAAGGCCTTCTCTGTTGTTGCTTGTTGCCAGACCTGCCCCGAGGAGCTGGCTAGACACCACAGCTATGCTTTTGGCTTGAATTGGGGATATTAGCTTGGCTTGGGGAGCAAATTGGTACCAGTATCAATTTAAGCAAGTTTTGGCATATTGAAAAGAACAAGGAAACAGGAATGCAATTTAGAAGCTTTATTAAGAGTAAAATCAGGGACACTGAATGAAGAAGAGGTTTGGCTAGGCAATTGTAATAAATCTGACTACTGTTCTGAACAGAATTAGTTGCAACAAGTTTTGGTTCAGGTTCTAAACCAGAGCCTTGATTGATTGATTGATTGATTGATTGATTGATTGATTGATTAAGTGCCGTCAAGTCGGTGTCAACTCTTAGCGACCACATAGATAGATTGTCTCCAGGATGATCTATCTTCAACTTGGCCTTTAAGGTCTCCCAGTGGTGCATTCATTGCTGTCATAATCTAGTCCATCCACCTTGCTGCTGGTCGTCCTCTTCTTCTCTATCCTTCAGCTTTCCCCAGCATTATGGACTTCTTGAGGGAGCTGGATCTTCGCATAATGTGTCCAAAGTATGATAGTTTGAGCCTGGTCATTTGTGCCTTGAGTGAAAATTCAGGATTGATTTGTTCTATGATCCATTTGTTTGATTGCCTGGCTATTCTTGGTATCCTCAAAAGTCTTCTCCAGCACCAAAGTTCAAAAGTGTCAATGCTTTTTCTATTTTACTTCTTCAAAGTCCAGCTTTCCCATCCATAGAGTGTCACAGGGAAAACCATTGTCCGAATGATTCTAATCTTGTGGGTATAGACATGTCACGGCATTTAAATATTCTTTAGAAGGCCTTCATTGCAACCCTACTAAGTGCTAGTCTGCAACGTATTTCTTGACTGCTAGATCCTCTACTGTTGACGGTCGATCCCAAACGGCAGAAGCTATCCACCGCTTCAGTGTCTTCATTGTCAGTTCTGAGACTGGTTGCTGTACCCGTTGTCATTAGTTTAGTCTTCTTGACATTTAATCGTAGTGCCATTTTTTCACTGTGCTCCTTGACTTTCATTACTAGAGCTTGCAGATCATCCGCAATCTCAGCTATCAGAATGGCGTCATCAGCATAGCGCAGGTTATTGATATTTCTTCCTCCAACTATAAAACCATGCCCATCTTCTTCCAATACAGCTTTTCTCAGTATATGTTCACCATATAAATTGGAGAAAGTATACAGCCTTGTCTTGCTCCTTTTCCTCCTCACGAGTAATAAGCAGAAAGTGGGGAAGAAGAGTGAGGCACAAAGGGCTACAACTCGCGTGTCTGAGAGCCTGTTGGATAGTGTAATCCAAACAGATTCCAAGCCCATGTGCTTTGGTTAGCGGCAGATATACCATGAAATGTGCCCTGAGGCAGTTTCCATGTCATTCCCCCTCCCGGAAGGGTAGGAGATTCCCTGCAAAAATAAATAGATAGATAGATAGATAGATAGTGTCCATTACTGTGTGGACTTAATCACTTTTGGGTGTAACTGGCCAGACCAAAAAAAGAAGCAAGAATGAGCTATGCAAATGTGTGTGTATGTTGAATAGCTGTACTTGAGTACTTATTTTAGAGCTGAGGTCCAAAAGAGGCACGCCCATCATTTTTAATAAGCTTGTCTCTGCTGGGTCCTTATCAGCCAATTTGGTGATGTATAATGAGGTGGGAAATGTGCTGATTATGTGTGCCACTCCTACAGAGTGCTTCACTTTTATCTCTTTGAGGTGAGAAGATTCCTCCCATGAGTGGTTTACCTTTTGAAATAGGGTCTGCATAGTCCGACATACCTCGTTATTGAGGGGCAGGAATGTCCTGTTTTGGTCCTTTTGGCAGCTAGACCTGCAGGCATGCTGCCGACACTGTACTATCGACACTGCTTTGTGCCAAGTATTTTCAACTGACACAAATACAAAAGGGGCCACACGCGTAATGAAAAACCAAAAACAACCAACAAACCATGTGAATGCAGAATTAATCTATATCAGTGTTTCTCAACCACCGGTCCCTGGACCGCTGCCGGTCCCCGAAGGCTTGAGTGCCGGTCCCTGACTGGGGGTCAACCCCCCCCCCAACTGAAATCAAGGCACTCACTTCCTCAATTTTGCACATGGCACGGAAGAGGAAGAGTATCATGGAGGCATGGAACCCTTCTTGTGCCTTGTCTCCATGTGCTGCTGAGATCTTCCTACAGCTATCTTATTCCCTATCTTTACAGCTTCAAACTGTATGCGGTGCGGGGGCATGGAGGAAAAAGTATGGCAGTGGGCGCCACTTGAAGGGCTGCTGGTTCTTGCATGCTCATTATTTGCAGCCAAAGGTTGGTTGATTGAAACCCAGCTGCCTGTTGTGGTCGAGGCGCCTTGAGAGGGAACGCTGTTTCCCTTTTGCATCAGTGGGGCTTGCTTGTATGTTGTTTTCATTGGCCCCATGTAGCTTTTGAATTTTTCTAATGGCCCAACATACCCTCTCCACTGAGTAATCAGAAGCACCTCCACCCCCACCCCACACATACTGAAGACATACTGGAGACAAATTTGTTCACCCAGGCTTTTAGATTCAGGGGTTCTCAACCTTGGGTACCCAGACGTTGGTGGACTTCTACTCCCATAATCCCCAGCCATAATGGCCAAATGCCATTGTTGTTGGGGGTTATGGGAGTTTAACTGAGGGACCCAAGGTTAAGAACCCCTAATATTCCATGTTTGCAAAAGATTCCAAATTTAATTATTTTAATGCTTATATTATTTTCATTCTAAACTGCCCAGAGATGCATGTTTGGGGCAGTATAGAAGTCTGATAGATAGATAGATAGACAGACTTGAAACCAACCCCTTTACTAACTGCTGGTCCGGGAAACTGCGCATGAAGAATGTAACGGTCCTTGAAACTCTGCACGAAGAATTTAGCGGTCCTTGACTCCAAAAAGTTTGAGAAACACTGATCTATATAAACATTTTTTAAAAAATCAGTTAAATATATAGAATAGTTTTTTTTAAATATGCATATAATGTAGTTCATATCTCAGTGGGTGTACCATAAGCCAATAGTTCTGGCACAAGCATAAGGATAAATAATGCACATGAAGGATATCTCATTCATAATAGACATACAAACTGAACATGTAAAGATTCAAAGAGCAAAGGGTGGTGTTCCAGTAATGGATAACATCAACAGTGTCCATCCTTCTATATACATAGAGGTGTAATTGTCTTGAACTTCATCTGAAGTAGTGAGAAAATGAGAAACTTTCTCTGAGAAAATGTTACCATAAAAAATGACCAAGAATATAGAAGTCCTTCATGAAGAAGCTTAAGCGAAAACTACTGAAATCCGAACAGTTTTTTTAAGGACTAAGGACTAACCAGCAAGGACTAATCACAGGATATGTATCAAAGTATTATTCCCATCAACTTCAGGTATTCATCAACTTCAGTTGTTTCAGGCAGCACCGACTGCCCAATAGAACATTTTCCCCTTCCTCTCCCTTTCTACGGATAGAATGGAAAATGTTCTATCGGGCAGTGGCACTGCCTGAAATAACTGGTGGCAGAATTTGCACAGGCTCTCAACAGCCTGGGCATGGGAGGGGGAAGTTTGCTCTGGGCTCCTCTGGAGCCCGAGCCATGCCCCCGTGCATGTGACGTCACTCGCACGGGAGCATTTGGAGGGGGCCACCGAGTGGGGCTGGACCCAGGCCGCCGCTTGACTGGCTCCACGCCTGATCGTACATGTGTACAGACATGGCCTGATAGTTCACAGAGATAGCGGACATTAGTTAATGGTAAGGATGCCATCTCCCCTTGATTTCTGGGTGTTTACCGGATTTTAAGCATGTTCACTGGTGCCCAGTTAACGGATTATCTTGGCCGGATTCCCAGCTTGCTTGCTTTTCTTTTCTTTTAAAGCTAAACTCTAGCCCTTGTAGAAGCAGAGTTAAGGAGCAAACTGTGTGCTCACTATTCTGTTCAACTGTTGGATTTGGAGAATGACAGATGAAGCACAGGAGGCTGGCTGGGAGAGGTTCACACAATAAATAATCCTCCTGAGGAATGTTCCCTTTGTTTTTTGTTAGCAGGAGTTTCTATAGGGCAGTTGAGGGGATAGCTTGATTTTGATGTAAATCACTGTCTTTCTGTGTATTGTAATGATATAGGTTTATTGCTTTATAGTGCAATCCATTCTGTTGATGCTTACTTAGAAGTAAGTACCATGGGTTTAAATCAGATTTTCTCTCAAGTAAGTGTGCATAGGATTGCAGCCTTAACTGAAAAACCCAATGAAGCTATTCACATGATGATAGAAAATCGGGCTAGCCTCTGCTATCGTGAGAACCACCAGGCTTGACTGTGAACCTGGTGGTTCTTAAACGGATCACCCGCTTAAGTAGCCCTCCTCTAAGCCCAGGTTAGCGGAGCGAGAGCTCCGCTAACCCAGGGTTCCTGATCGTGAGTTGCCGTGGCGCAGCAACTCATGAGTAGACCCCCAACCGAGAGGCTGAAAAGTAGCCTCCGAGCTCGGAGGTCTCTCCAGCATGCCCTGTGCAATTGTGCAGGGCATACTGGAGCTTCCGGGGGCCACGCGGCCCCCGATCCTCCCAGCACATGCCGGTTCCGTAACGTAGCCGGCAGTCATGTGAGCGGCCACTTCGGCCGCCCAGAGCAGACTGCCTGCTCGTGTGTGGAGAGAGCGGGCCAAGCCCGCTCTCCCCACTAACCCTCCCCAGGCTCTTCTCACCAATCATGAGAAGAGCCTCAATGTATTTTTGTTCTATTGCTGCTACTAATAACTAAACTAAGTGTAGTCTTCATTTATTTTCTATAGATACATTGTTTTTGTGTGTTTTTTATTTTTGCTTTAAGCCACCATGAAATATCCCTGCCCCCTACTCTTTACCAGTCTATACTAGTATTGTAACTCAAAAGGAGGCATTCTGGAGTTACATTTTATGTTCTTATCTTAGGATGTATGTGGTGACCATGACAAGGCTCAAGCATGAAAGCCTTAATCCCTAGTGTCAGTTTTTTAGGGTCAATTGCAGAATTTAGTGGTGATGAAAATGCACGCAGAGTCAGCATTGCTCCTCAGCATGAGCTTTGATTTGGTATCTTCACCAGTTTAACTGGTATCTTCACCTTCACCAATAAATAGCATATTTAAATTAGCACACTTAAAACAATAAATATTTATTTATTTATTTATTTATTTATTTATTTATTTATTATAGTTTTATACCATCTGATATTTGCATCTCTAGGCGGTGTACAAAATTTAAAACAATATTTAAAAATCAGCACAGATTAAAAGACAAAACAAAACAGTATCATAAAAACAGAAATAAAAATAGTAACATAAAACAATTATTAAAACAAATTATTAAAAGCCTGTGAGAAGAGGTGAATCTTGAGGGTCTTCCTGAAAACAAACAGAGAAGGAGATGCTCTTATTTCAACAGGGAGCATATTCCAAAGCCCTGGGGCAGCCACAGAGAAAGCCCGGTCATGGGTTTTCCACCAAACAAGCTGATGGCTACTATAACCAGACCTCTCCAGAAGATTGTAATAGTCAGCAGGGTTCGTGACAAAGGAGGCACTCTCTTAAATGTCCAGGAGGACCCAAGCCATTCAGGGATTTATAGGAATTAACCAGCACTTTGTATTTCACCCGGAAACATAATGGCAGCCAGTGCAGTTCCCTTAAAACCGATGTTATGTAGTCCCTTCAAATTGTCTCAGAGACCAAACTGGCTGCTTCATTCTGTACCAGTTGTAGTTTCTGGACTATGTACAAAGACATCCCCACGTAGAGTGCATTACAGTAGTCAAGCCTGAAGGTCGCGAGCATATGTACCACTGTTTTAAGGTCATTTACCTCCAGAAATGGACGTAGCTGTCGTATCAGCCAAAGTTGATTAAAAAAGCACTCCTGGCCACTGCCTCAAACTGAGAAATCAGGGAGAGCTTTGGGTCCCGGAACACGCCTAAGCTTCATACCTGATCTTTCAGGGGGAGTGTAACCCCATCCAGAACAGGCAGATCTAAACCCTCTATCGGGTCCCAGCCACCCACAGCCAGTACCTCCATCTTATTTGGATTCAACTTGAGTTCATTATCCGTCATCTAGCCCATTACCGCCTCCAAACAGTAATGGAATAGCATATTTATTCACCAATAAATTTATTCACCAATAAATAAATAGCATATTCAAGTGTTGAAAAATGGAGTGGAGTGGTAATCTGCAGTTGGTGATGAATCCATTACAGCACTGCACACCTCTTATTAGTCAAGGTTAAAAACTGGCCTTGTATATTGGAAAGTGTTGGGATATAAAGTCTAGGTGTTTAATGCTCAGGTAAATGGTCAAATAAATAGATCCTTCCCAAGCATTGGAGTACAATACTGTCTACAGAGCAAATACAAGTCATCTGGACAGTTACCAGCTAATCTGCATAATTTGCATGATATGCAAATTCACACACTAATTTGCATAACATGTGAATTAGGGCACTCAGATTTGGAGAGTTTTAATATGGCAACCCTAGTTAATGGACAGGAGGAGATCCCAGCCTGTTTGGGTCTTCAATCACCTGGAATGTATTTTAACGATTACAGTATGGGTTAATACTGGATTTTAGGGGTCTGCAGAACCAGTTCAATCTCAAATCAGTCCACCACGAACCAAGATGGTTTGAGCACTTTGATTGTGAACCAGACCACCCTTCAGGATAGAGGACAAGTCTGTGATCAAACCAAACCAAACCCAGTTCAAAGCGAACAAGTTTGATGGTTCGAGCTGGACTTGACTGAGGATGGCAGCTGAGAAGGTGAGAGCAAGAGGGATGAGGGTGGCATCAGAGGGGGCCATAAAAGTCAAGGAGATGGCCCATTACTAGTGGTACCAAAGCTGAGCATTGGTGCTCTCGCCAGCAGCCTGCACATGGCGGTGGCGTGGCTCTGGCGGTCACCTGGCCTCCAGGCATGCACAGAGGCCAGGTGAGTGGCAGAGCCACACCGCCATCTTGCATGGGCTGCTGGCAGGAGCATTGCTGCTCAAGGCAGCTTCCAGGTAATTGGTGCCGGTTACCTGGAAGCTACCTGGAACAGTGGCGCTCCTGCCAGCAGCCTGAGCAAGGTGGTGGCATGGCTCCTGCACTCACCTGGCCTGGTAAGTGCTGGAGCCACGCTGCCACTGCCACACATGGGCTGCTGGAGGGAGTGTTGCTGCTCAGCTTTGGTACTACTGGTAAGAGACCATCTCCTTTACTTCTAAAGATTCCTCTTACCCCCCTCACCCGTCTAGCCTCACCTCTCTTAGTTGCTACCTTCAACTAAACCTGGCTCAAACTGTTGAATTGGTTCAAGCTGGTTCTGTCAAACCTACCAGCCCAGCCGGTCAGTTCAACTAAACCACAGTTCGTGGACCACAGTTTGGTCCAAATTCAGTTCGGACCACAAATAATGTTCCATACACACCCAGTCTGAGGGCTGGTAAATGTGAGGAAAGCTGTAACTAAGGGCCAAACTAGACATGGCATGAGAGATCCATGAATGAATTTCCTGATGACATAAGAAAAAGTCCGGCGGCATCACGCTACAGGCCTGTCTAGTCCAGCATTCTGTTTGACACCGTGGCATCCAAGAATCTCACAAGGGAGAAAAGAGGGCAGCCTCCACTCCCAGTTGGTGATGGTAATGGTGGGTGTCAGATCTAATGGTGGGTGTCAGAGCTAGCGCCCAAATCGTGGGTAACTCCAAGTTGTGAGAACCAAAGGACGTGCACTGGGATCCAAATGGAGCACCAAATGAAGCACACAGGAGACCAAGCTGAGCACACTGACTCAAGGAACCATGGGCAATTAAAGCCCAAAATGTGTCATGGGGCAACATTCCCGTTGCTCTTCTTTCTTGAATCAGGTAATTCTGGGGAATCTGAAAAGGTTCCATTGTCTGTGTGTTTGCTGTGCTGCACTACAACACAGTGTTCTGAATGGGTCACGTGTACCCTGTTACGTAAATGGAGTGAATGGATGTGCAAACATGGTATCTCTTAGGTCGGAAGAAGCTAGTAAACTAATCAGTACTTTAGCTCTGACTTCCTTGCTGAGGTAGTTGGTTTTTTGTTCATTTGTGGTTTCTGTGGAGGGGAAGTAGACCAAGAGGGGATAAATCTTTGTGAAGAAAGATCTTGAACGAAAAGCTAACTTTTGTGAGTTAACTTCAGAAGTCTACTTAGGCATCCCAGCATAGGGAAGTTCCTTTTCAATTTGGCTTTGGCAGCTGCTAATTCTGGTGGGGTAACTGTCCCACTGCATGCTAAGTGACTGGTCCCCATGTGCCAACAAATGGAGAGCTCATGATCCCATGAGACTCCTGAGCATGTTAAAAGTGAGAAGCATGTTAAAAGTGAGAAGACCACATCCGTGGTCTCAGACAAAAGCAGGCTTCTGGGAGCCCGCAGAAGAGCAATGCTAGCAACATATTTGCCATGGGAGATGGGGTGGGGGTGGTGGAATATAGAAACCTGTGTTTTGCCTGTACATTTTCCACTCTATGGCTAATGCCGAGATTTGTATGGAAGGGATTTGTGTTGGAGTCAAGGTGTGTGTGGTGGAGGGCAGGCTAAATCCCCCCTCCAGTGGCATGATCTCAATCTGAACCATCCTCCATTACTGCTTCTAGCAAAAGAAAAAGATGTCAGGGATCCTTTCATGGACCTCCCATGTCACCTCTTGATTAGACCTAAGCAGCTCTGAATGTGACTGCTGGGGGACCGGTTTTGGATTTCAGGATGCTGGACTGATGCTGTCTCCCATTGCCTTCTTCTTTGTTCTTGTTTGTGTGCACTGTAATGTCTTTTTTACTTGTACATTTGTGAATAAATAGATTGTTTCAAAGATACCATACATCTCCCGTGCTCTCTCCTCTGCTCCTTACCACCACCGCCACCCACCCACCCACAAGGAAGCTTTGCTTGGAAAGGCTGCCCTCAACTCCCTATTAAGAACAGACCCTCCAGCATCCGCTCATCTCTTCCAGTATTGTGTTCCCAACAGTGGCCGACTCAGTGCCCCTGGGAAGTTTACAAGCAGAGCTTAACAGAGCTTGTGAAAAGACACATGGAATATTATTCTGTCTCGTTGCAGCACCATTATAAATGTGAAAAGGACAAATCAGTATAGAGTATTATGGAACCTGTGCATTGTCTTAGCATGTTGTTCCCAGGTGTGTGTTTTTGTAAGAAATAACACAGGCATACAGAGACTTAAGCTGGGGCATGCAATTAAACAACACAGAAGGAAGCCTCTGATTTTTGATCTATTAATGGACTTGATATAATCTGACATTTTGAACAGCCTTTCCTGGCATCCTCCTGATGTTATGAACTGAAGAGCACTCAGCCTATTGAAAACTGAACTGTAATTACTGATCATGAGAAAGAAATCAGGTCACATGTTGGTGTTGCTGATAGCTTGTGCCACCAGGGATTTTGTTCCCATCAGATGCAAGGTAAATAGCAGCTTGCTGAGAAAGGAGAAAGTCTTTGGACGCAGTCTGTGTGCAATTGCATCAAATAAATCATAGTAACAACTGGAGAGGTATTCTCTTTGGAAGGAATTATGGTAAAAGAGACCCGATACATGCATCCCAGAAATAGGTCAAAAGGCCTATAGAGAGGTTTGCCATCAGCACAGTGATACTCTTTCTGCAAAAGGTGAAATACTTCCGAATGCAGTGACAATATTATGTAACTTCAGTTTATCGGGAACATAAATCACATTATATAGTCATGGCTGTTGGTAATTATTAGGCTCCTGCAATCAAGAACAAACTTGTATGAATCCTCTCAAATGCTAGTATAAAGCAGGGGTTCCCAACGGATGGTACTCCAGATGTTGCTGAGCTACAACTCCCATCATCTCCAGCCACAATAAATTGTAGATGGGGGTGATGAGAGTTGTAGTTCAGCATCGTCTGGAATACCACTGGTTAGGAACTCCTGGTATAAACCAAAGATGTTTCACTTGATGGCAGTCATTCTTATCCAAGCATTAGATACATAGCAAAGGAAAATGGTGGGAACAGGGCCTACAGAAGGCTTCAATGTTTATGATGGAGGAATTTCCAAGAATATGAAAATGCCAGCAGGAATAGGATTGGCTCCCAGCACTGGCAGATAACATCATTCTATTAATTCTTCAGCCAGCCAGCCATTCATTCATTGCCCATCCTTCCTCCATTGAGCTCAGGGTTGCTTATATGGTTCTTCCATTCCATTATATTCTCACAACAATAATGTGCACTAGTTACTAGGCAATGAACTTCATGGCTGAGTGGGAACATTGGTTCTCATATGCACTGGCGGAGCCAGACCATGGGCACCCCGTGTCCGGCCACTGTGGCGGCCCTGACGTCAGATGCGGGGGCGTGGTCTGGCTCCTGAATGGGGCCACGTGGCCCTGTTCGGGAGTTGGATCCCAGCCAGTGCTGCGTTTGAAGTGCAGCCAGGAGTGGCTTTTCCCTGCCTTAAAGGCAGGGAGAGCCGCTTCTGGCCGTGCTGCAAAAGGCTGTCTAACTTCTAAATGGGGCCACACGGCCCCATTTGGGAGCTAGATCGGGGCCAGCACAGCATTTGAAGGGCAGCCAGAAGTGGCTCTCCCTGCCTTTAAGGCAGGGAAGAGTCACTCCTGGCCACACTGAGAGTGCAGTGCTGGCCATTTAACTCCCAAAGAGGGGTGTGTGGCCCCACTTGGGAGCTAAACCAGCACCCCCACGTCTGATGTCAAATGTGGGTGTGTGTGTTGGGGCTGTGGTGCATGGCCCCTGAGGGGCGGTGGCCCAGGTTCTTTGAACCCGGTCGCCCAATAGTAGCTACGCCTCTGCTCATATGGAAGCACTAGTGCTTCTCACAAAGTGCTGGTGCTGCTGTGCTGCAGACTAGCACAGCTCTGCGGTTTGTTTGTGGGGGATGTGGTTTTTTCCAAGAAATGCTTCTGTAGGTCCCAGAGGGTTGCACTGTCCTCCAGGTTGCAGGGCACTTCTGGGGGCAGGAATGATAGGCGAAAACTGTCTCCTCTCTTTGAATGTCCATACTGCATTACATTCAGCATGCAGGACCCATGCTTTGTTGAACATGCTGGTGCTCCCTTAGTCTACATGTGAGCCAATGGCTCTCATCATGGCATGAGCTTGGGATAGCTGGCTCTCGGAGATCAGTTACTACAAATAAATCTTCTATATCATGCAGCCCTATTCACATATTTTGTTCAACACATTTACAGTCTGTGTACAGTGTATGCACGTACAGTTATTCACATACTGGACTGGTTCAAATGCTAATTTGCTGGTCATACACATGGGGATAAGGACATGGGCACATCCTGAACATGGACTCTCCCTCCCCACTCCCTTCCAGCATGCCAGGTTGCCTTTCACTAATCATGTGGGGCAGTAGTTATTCCAAAATACTCCTCTACAGATGGCACATATAATAGCTAATATTTGGAATGCATGTAGAGGACCAACCTTCAGCCTCATGTCCCATGTGATTAGGGAGAGGTGCCCCAGCCTGCTGGGGGTGAGGGGAAGGATGTGCATGCTCACAGTGCACACATGTCCTTATTCCATGTGGCCAGCAGACACATCTTATCTGTACTCTGCATTTGAAGGTGTGTGCACTGGTTCACACTTTTCAAGTATGGAAACACCTATATCAGGCAGCAGCGATATAGGAAGATGCTGAAAGGCATCATCTCATACTGCACGGGAGATGGCAATGGTAAACTCCTCCTGTATTCTACCAAAGAAAACTACACAGCTCTGTGGTTGCCAAAAGTCGACATCGACTCGACGGCACAATTTTACCTTTCTGTATGAATATATATACTGTAATTCACACAAAAATATGTACATGTGTATGGACACTTGTATGCATATATAAAGTAATGTCTGAATAGGGCTTTGTGTGATCTCAGACATAACAAAGTGTCTTGTGGCACCTGAAAGACATTATGTATAGCAACAGCTTTCATGGACTACAAATGCATCAGATGCATGCTGGTTTGTTCACAAACTTTGATTAGAAAAAGCCAGGATTTGCTAGGTTAGGATGAGAAATATCAGCTTGTTTCAAACTACCAACAGACGTGCAACACTGTCACCTCTCATGAGTGAAGGGAAACGGGGAGTGCATGGGCCTGAGTCACTACTAAACCATGAATAAACCATTTGATTTAAACCAGTGATTTATAAACTGGTCCTTTTCTCTCTCCTAGTGACTTAAATGTGATTGAAATCAATAATTCAAATGTCCTTGATTTAAAATCAATCCACCTTATCATCAAGTCATGAGAAATCAATTGTGTGTGCATGTGATATACACAATACCCCACTATTTTTTAATACTCCTTTTGCAACAGCCCCAAGACAGCTAATATAAACACTTTAAAATCATAATGAAACAGTTAATCAATTTCCACAGTTTCACTTGTTATTAAAGTTTACTTTAAATAAATTTAATTTATCTAATAAATAAATGGCCACTGCGCATGCACGGAGGCCATGTGCATGCCAGTGTCATGTGAGGGCAGCTTGGGGAGGGTGCCGCCGGTGCATGAAGATAGCGGAGAGGAGTGCTGGCAATTCAGGAACTCGCAGTGAGCAGTGGAGGAGCAGGCATGCACCTGCTCTCCTCCATTTTAAAGGTGCTGGGGATGAGTTCTGAATTGTGCTGTGATTCACGATTCCTGCATATCCCCACTTTATTGGGATTCTAATTTCCTAAGTGCAAATAGGCTAGCCAAAGTGATCTATGAGCTGCATTGTTAATGTGCAGAGCATGCAACACAATAGCTGGAATGCTTTTGTAGTCATTCTGTTATTAGCAGTAACAATATCTTTTAATCAATGCATAGTCATGTAGTTTTACAAGCACACATCCTAGGATTGTTATTAGCCCAATTAAAAGGTGAATGTGGTATTTTCTGTGGAGAATTCAATGGCCTACATTGAAACCTAAAATATGATTGTGATAAGGGGACTTGGGTGCAGCAGTCTAACAAAAATATCCTTTCTAATCTGGAGGTGCTGACTGACATCCAGACTAAGGACGTGCTTGTGCAACAAAGTTACCCCAGTGCAAGATCATGTCTCTGCAAAACATATGAAGCATGCCAGAAATTGCACAACTAGTGCAAAACTAGTCTAGAAAATAAATTCCAGGCCGGGTGCAACTTGCTTGTGCAACAGCCCTGCACAAGTGCAACATATTCTTTAAAGTAATTTTTAAATTATAAACACATTTCACAAGCAAGACTTCCACTGATTTGATTGGAAATGTTATGGTCTACACCCGACATATTTCTTCCCATTTGTTTACAGTGAACATTGTGCAATTTAATTAACAGCGAATTCTAAGCTCTTTAAAGTATGGAGGATAATAAGACTTACCAGTAGATACAGCACCTAATCTCTAGACATACCACAGAGTTTTAATGAAAAAGCAGTGCCCTGAATACAAAAGGAATCTGTGCCATCTTGAAGTGACATACATACAAGCTGACAACATATTTTTCTTACTCCTTTAGGTATAGAAGAAAGTAAAGCCTCTTTTATATCTGCTGCATTTTGCTTCAACTGGAAATTCATAAATTAGAATTCAGCATTTTTACCACCAGAAATTAAATTGGTTTAATCATTTTAATGCTTTATTACTGTTATTATTTTAAATAATAAATTATTGCAAATAAATAAATAAATACAGAGATAGGGACGTATGAAGCTGCCTTATACTGAGTCAGACCATTGGTCCATCTAGCTCAGTATTGTCTACACAGACTGGCAGCAGCTTCTCCAAGGTTGCAGGCAGGAGTCTCTCTCAGCCCTATTTTGGAGATGCCAGGGATTGAATTTGGGATGCTCTTCACAGATGGCACCATCTTACAGTGCTCACATGTAGTCTCCCATGCAAATATAAACCAGGGTAGACCCTGCTTAGAAAAGAGGACAATTTATGCTTGCTACCACAAGACCAGCTCTCCTCCCAAGATAGAGTGAATAGCCGTGACAACAATATACAGTTGTAACACTATGAGGCTCTCCACACAAGCAGTGTGGAAAGCCCTACTGCGCTTTGTAACCCGCTCTCCCCACAGATGAGCAGTCGCTCATTGCTGGACAACTGGTCAGCTGCCCACATGTCTATCAGCTCCATCATGGAGCCGGTAGGGGCTGCAGGGATCAGGGGCCTCCCACCCGCCGGAAGTTCCAGGATGGCCCGTGTAAGTGCCTGGGGCATCCTGGGGAGCAGGGGCGTATCTAGGATAGGGCAGGCAGGGCACGTGCCCCGGGCACCACTTGAAGGGAGGGCGCCATTTCTTAAAAATTTTTTAAAAATTTTTTTAAGGCTGCTGAAAACAAAATGGTCACCGTGCATGCTCAAATGGCCTCTGTGAGGCCCTAGGCCATACCAGGCCTCACAGAGCCCTTTTGAGCATGCGTGGTGGCCATTTTGTTTTCAGCTGCCATTTTTTAAAAAAAGTTATTTTGAAAATTGGCCACCGCACATGCTCAGATGGTCCCTGTGAGGCCCTAGAGGCCAGCTGGGGGAGGGGGAACCTTTGCAGACTTCCCCCCACAGCCTTTAGGAAGCCCCCCCAAGGGGCTACAGGTAAAAAAAAATTTTAAAAAATTAATATAAGTCACTGTACACATATTCATATGACTTGTATGAGAGCTTCAAACTTGTATTTTTCAGCTGATATTATGGTAAAGTTATCTGAAAGATGGGTGTCAGATGTTTGGACAGGGGGCACAATTTCAATGCTTGCCCTAGGCGCTATTTTCCCTAGATACGCCTCTGCTGGGGAGACCCCCGAGACTGGGAGGCTTGTTTTAGCCTCCCAGCGGGGGTCTCTTTGCAAGTCGGCGTGGTGTGGAGCCACACCGTGGCGACTCACAGTTAGGGGAACAGGGTTAGTGGAGTGCTCGCTCTGCTAACCCCATTTAAGGAGAAGGCTTCTTTGGTGGGCTAGCCACCAGAGAACCACCTGGCTTGCCCTTGAGCCCAGTGGTTCTCACGATGGTGGAAAACCAGGCTGGGCTCTTTTAGCCTAGTTTTCTCCCATCATGAGAATAGCCTCTTTGTGTAATTAAGCACACAATCATACAGAGCACAATCCACCGGGACGTTGCCCTTAATAAGCCTACAACTGGAATGAACAGAAGCTGTGCAAGAGCACTACTGTGGCCTGATACCCTTTGCTATTGCTTTGCTCAAAATGAAAGTATTGTATTAGTACTCTAGAATAGGATGTTGAGTATGTTGTTAGAATTCTATTGCATCCACCACGCCAACAGTGATAAAACCTATAGGAAAAAATACTTGTGTCAAACCATAGCGTTGTTGATAATCTGTACAGAGCCCACTATGCACATGGTATATACAGACAACCTAGTTACTTTTGAATCATACTGTGCAGAGATTACAAACATCAACCTGCAATAGAGTGGGTAGGGGGGTGGAACTGTGCCAGTCCAGTCCTAAATCCAGTCCTAAATCCAGTGCAGATTTAGACAAGCTAGCTAAGTAAGCTACAGCTTAGGGCCTCATATTATGAGAGGCCTCTGAATTTAAAAAATGATAAAAATACATAGCATATTTTCATTTAAAGATGAGTTCTAAGACAAGTAGGCTTATTGCAAGATAAGCGGTTCTGTTAGATTATTGGTTTTTCGCTGCATTTTTGCCTAGTGAAAATAAAAGTTTATTTCTATTTTCATTGTCCTTTTATTAGAATAATAAAATATTTTGTAACGATATGGCGCCTTTTAAGCCTGACATGGCTTAGGGCCTCAGCACATCATAATCTAGCCTGCATAAATCCCTTCAAAAGCTTTCATTCCAAGAAAATTGTTTCAAATATATTGCCTCCACTTTATCATGTCCCTTTAGAATTGACAAAATCACTTAGGGAAGACCTGACATTTCAAAATCCTACTGGTAAACGAGTGGGCAAAATTTGCATGATTCATCAAGAGGGCTTCTTTTCCATTCTCTTCCATTAAACTTGCTGTATTCTGGTATGCTAATGGTGGACCCTCCAGTACTCACAACAATGGTTGTTTCCCTTTTTACAGGTGAATGAAAAAATGGAGTGGAACAGAACCAAGGGATAGACGAGAACGGCAGGTTCTCTCTGCTTGGGATTTTACCCCTCTTGTCACTCTTTCTCACGATGTCAAAGAAGGGTGCCACTGCCAACTTTCGAGCTAAAGGAGAAAGACCTGATGCCTTAGCTTCATTGCAAGCTGCCAATGAAGAGCTCAGGGCAAAACTCACAGACATTCAAATAGAGCTTCAGCAAGAAAAGAGTAAGGTGTGCATCTTTTTGTTCCCCATTAATCCAAATAAAAGTTATCTTCTTACATAGACTACGACATGGTGGGGTGAGCCAGAATGCACTTGAGAGCCATTCCATAGCCCTCTTCCAATGCAGAAACCACCATGCCATTCAGTATATTTCATTGCTGTGGGGTCATATGACACTTTAGCCCTTGTTAAAGAGAGCATGTGTGTCAATGTATTTGATTATTCTTTGTAATACATCATAGCCCTAGATCTGTACAATCAAATTGATCATAAAATGTTGGAGTAAACATTAAACAAGGATCCTCCTCTTAATATTACTCTTGTGGAATGAAACCTGAAGGTTATTTAGATCCATTCTTTATATGAATGCACATTTTGATGAATTATTTAATGACTTCTCTAATTGGTCCCCTATGGAGGCAAAAGCAGCTGTATTGTCAGCATGTACTGTACACCAAGAAGTGAAGCTGCCAAGATGGCGGGGGGGGGGGGGATGGCATAAATCTATATACAATACACATTAAACAGGCTGACGTGGCAATTTATATTGAGAACAATTTAACTTTTAATTCTAAAATTAAATTATCCACAGTTACTGTGTGGGTGACAGCCTCGAGCTTGTATTTGCTTTAAAATAATCTCACAAATCTGAAGACAAATTATATTTTGTCAAAGCTTTGCTTTGCATGGAAACTCTGATTTTTAATGAGATATGGAAATGGTGGCTAGAAAATTGTGCTCCCGCTGGATTTCCTGCCTGAAATGAATTGTACGGTTGTTCGTTGTATGGTTGATCTACAGCAGGAGCTCTCAGAGATCCTTTAACTGCAGATTCCTGGATTTAACCTGGATAATAATAATAATAATTAAATCACATCAGGTTATATAAAGTGCTCTGTCACCAAGCTATGGTCCATCCACTACTGAAATTACACCGTATATGGAATTAGAAGACAATTTGGAAGTTCTTTCTTGGATGAGACTTCTCCATTATTTTGACAGAGGCCAAATGTGTTTAGATAAGACTAGCAATGTCACAAATACCTGCAAATCACTTTGAAAATTCATGAATTTCCCCAGGCAAGTTATGCTTTTTCTTTTCTAGAAAAATGAAAGCCAAAATAATAGCATTGCCTTTCAGTTACTTTACAGTGTGATAATACCCATAATAAATATTTTTCTTGGTGAAATAATATTACATGCATGTTTGACAAGTGTTAAAATTCTCCCCTTTTCTTTCCATGAATTATTTTTCACTTCAAATCATAATGCTCTTTTCCTCTTGTGAGCCAAAATTGAGATGTGAGCCAGCCTTATTGGCTAACTGCAGATCATGAGGGGTGTGCATGTGTAGAACTTGGAATTTAGTTGTCAGGATGTTTGGACTTACTGAGTTTTAGCTTTAAAGTACTTTATTATCCATAAGTTAAGTCTGATAGCAAGGAGAAGGTGAAAGTGAAGATGGGAATGCCAGGTACCAGGAGCTCACAGAAAATATGGACAGATAAGACAGTTGAGAATGCACAGACTAGTGAGAGGTGAAATTTTAAAACAGACTGAAACACAGGCTGGAATATAAATAAATATTGTGAAGGATAAATTGACAAGTTTTAACAAAAGGGGACTCCTGTGAGAGAAAAGAAAGATTTGTCAAACATAGCTACAAAAATGCAGAACAATTTATCGGATCACCCAGGTATCATGAAATTGAAGAAGACCTCTTAGAAAAACAATTGATCAATTTTCTGAATAGTGAATAATATGATTAGATAAACACACTAGAAAAACACATCAGGCGGTTGCACATTTTGTAGAACAGAACAGAAAGATACAACTGAATATTATTTGCATAAAAATAATACTGTAAACCAAATGAAGAACAAGAGAACCAAGAGGAAGAATATATAAGGGGAGTGGTGGTGGTGGTGGTGGGGGGGGGGGGAGAACAGTATCTTAAGGTACAAGAGAAGGAAGTGAACCAGTGGCAACACTCATTAAATACCTGTGAATAGTGGGCATTTCTGTGACTGGGTGCCTTAGCTTCCAGATTACAGGAATGCCCACATCATAGGTAAGGAGTTCACATCTTCAGACAAATGCCACAGTAACAGTGAGCAAGCAGTGTGGCAGGGGAAATGAATGATAGGCTGAGATGGGACTTCTGGACCCACTTCCTGAATAACTGAATAGGGCTGGAATCTTCACAGCTGTGGCACTGAGATTGTGAAAAACCCTTCCTACAGCGGTCTGAGCAGCCATTGCTGCAGTCAGTGATTGACAACTTGGCTAAATTTACTCAAGAAAATACCCTTGAATTTAAAGTTAAGGCCTGCCTAACTTGACCTTTTAATTTCTATGAGACTTCCTTGAATAAATTTAGTCAGGCTGTGTCAAACCCGCTGGTCATTTCAGCTTTTAAGTGAGCAGCAAAGTCCTCGCTCTTTTAGCACGTGTTTGGGCTAGGGATGTGGAAACCAGTTCGGTTTGATAGCTCGATGTCGAGCTGAACCCCACCCCCACCCCCAGTTTGGTTCAGCCTCAAGCCAAACCCCCTGACCTATTTGAGGGGGTTCAAAGTTTTAGATAGATAGATAGATAGATAAATCAATTTACCCCCTCTAGGAGGCGCAGCCGTGGCGGGTGTCCGGAGGTTCCCCTCCCTCACCGGCCTCCATTATTACCAGAAATCACCCAGTTCAGGTGGTCTTTGGCCCATTCCGTGCCTGCCTTTAAAATGGCAGCCTCAGTGGAGGGCAGGCACAGAACAGCCACAGCAATACCACCACCCCCGGCGGGGGTAAGTGTGTGTGTGTGTGTGTGTGTCTATCTATCTATCTATCTATATGAAAAACTTTGAACCCGCCCAAACTGAACCAAACTGGGGAGTTTTGAGGGGGTGAAAAACCAAACTAGGCCAATTGGTTTTGTGCACACCCCTAGTTTGGGCTGGGGGGACAACTGATTTGTATTGTTGCTCTACTAGTTTTAATATTAAATTAGTCTGCATTTTTGCTGTGACCTTTCTTATCTTATTCTGTTGTGCTTTCAATTATTTCATTATTGTTTTTAATGTGATGTTGCTGTGCCTTAGCAATCTTCAAATTAAAATGTAGGATAGAAATATGTCACAGAGAGAGATTACCAAAGTCCTGGGTGTATCTACTGTTGAGCAAATGTGTGCAGTGAACACAGGCTGCCACTAGGGGGAGCTGCACCTGACTTTCCCTCTTAAATTATAATTTCCCAATAAGAATAAATGGGAAACACAAAAATATTAATAACTCGCAAATGGCTTGGCATAAAGCTCTGAAATTGTTTCTGCATTGTAGTATTAGATGTGTTGATGTTCAAGGAGATCAGTCTCCCTGTTGATTTTTAATGAATTTGTTTAAAATATATAGATATATGTTAAAAGTCATTAAAAATCAACAGGCAGACTGATCTCCTTGAATACCAGCACATTTAATGCTACCATCATGTGTTACTCACATATGAATTCTGAAAACTTTCTGCCCATCGATTCTGGAGTTACAATATGGGGTGCAAAGTAAAGTGTGCTATCAAGTCGATTTCAGCTCCTGGCACCCCCAGAGCCCTGTGGTTTTCTTTTGGAGAGGTTTACCATTGCCTCCTCCCAGCAACCTTCTGCTTGTTAGTTAAGCATTTCCCCACTGCGCCACTTAAAGTGGTCTAAAATGGGGATAGTACTCCTTTTATAAGAATCCGAGGAGCAGCTTCCTGAAAATGAGGCTTGAATGATGGACAGAGTGGGGGATTCAGTTCCACAGCTTTTGATAGCTTTCTACTGCAAAACAAAGCAGTTATGATACTTTTGAACATCTTTAGAAGCTTTAAAAAATCATTAAAAAGCAACCAATATCCTTGAAAGTCTGCACACCTTCTATTCAATGGTTGATCTGAAAAAGGCCAGTGGGCCAGCAAAGAAATCAAGTAGCCATTTACTTTGGCAAGAAAGGACATACCTCTTAAGGACTTACCTCCATGTTGGTAGTGACCGCCTGTGATCTTTTATACTTCCTCCTTCCTGAAACAGTGCAACAATGTGTATAATCATAATTTTTGTAACGAGTTTGTTAGTTTCTAAAACTGATTGAAAACCATACATTTCAAGCCAAGGCATTCCCTACTAATAAAGCACTTTCTGATGGTGTTGCCTCTTATTTTCTAGGAAAGAAACCAAATGGCTGCTTTCTTTAGCAATAAAGGAGGGATGTGCCAGCCGGCTCAGTTTGAGCTGGACTCGATGTTGAGTCAACTCAGCTTGACAGGTTTGGGGTTGAACTGGGCCCGGTTCAAACCGAGTCAGCTCGGAGCTCAACTGGTAAAGGGAAATCCGGTGATGATTCCCTTTTACCAGTAAAGGGGCAGGGGGGCTTGCCTAAGGGTAGAGCAGATGGGAGGGGAGTAAATAACTACTTACAAGTGGTGGCATCTGTGGCAGTGGCTGCGGGATAGCATTGGTGGCTTTCACCCTACCTCCATTAGCCTCCTACAGAGCAGGCAGGGCCGCCGGTGGCCAAGTTCCTTCTTTGGCCCAGTTCGGGCCTCTGTGCATATGTGGAGGCCATCTTAGTGACCCTTGCACATGCACAGAGGCCATTTGCATGACCACGGTATTTGCATGATCACACGCATGCGTGGAGGTCACTAAAATGGCCCCCATGCATGGGCAGAGGCCCAAACCGGGCCAAAGAAGGCCTGAAACAGACCACCTGCATCCTTGCCTACTCTGGGGAAGTCCAGTGGGGGTGGTGGGGTGCTGCTATTAGTGATGCTAATAGTGATGCTATTATTAACATTATTAGTGATGTTAATATCTGAAGATTTTTGCTTCCCTTTTTGCTGAAACAGTGCAACAAATTATGTTCCTTACCTTGCATCATTCCTTAATATTTTGTCACAATTATTGTTATAAATTTATTTGCTTAAACTTGATGGAATCTATTTTTCACTTTTCCATATGATTCCCCAAAGCAATGTTGTCTTATTGTTCATTTGTCTGTAGTTTCCTGTTCAAGTTGATCTCTTTCCATGGTGAAGATTCCTCTCCAGGCAATGTAGTATCTTTTACCCTACTGTCTCCAGAATTAAGCCTTGACAAAGGTTATTTACAGAGCCAAACAAAGAAAGGAAGTGAAACAATTTGGCATTTCTGAAATACTTGCCTAATCTGCTGGATCACTTTGTTTCCATCTGCCTCCATCCAGTACAAATTCCTGTTCTAGAATAGGACCTTTCCTAGCAGCCTTACCACTCATTTGTATATTTAAAAGGGGCGCAACTGGTTTGCCATGATTATCCTATCTATTCTTGGGACAGGAGGAGGGAAACCAAGCTGCCCCTGTGAGATGCTGCTTCTTCTCCTGAATCCTCCACACCTTGCTGACTAAAGCTTGGTGATGGAGCTTTAGCCATTACCTGGGAGACAATGAGCACATCATAATAGAGACACTACAGGTGATGTCATAATTGCCACCTGCAGAGGTGGGGGTAAAGGGTCATCTCTCAGCACTGGGGAGAGATGCAGTTGGTGTGCACCAATCTGCATTATAAACTTATAAAAGTTTTTTTTTTTTACCAGTCCTAAACAGAGAGTTCTAACTTGGAGGGAGTGCAGGAAATTCTCAGTATTAATCTTTTTGAGTTTCCCATTCATCCTTATGGGGTAATTATCTGATGGGGCCCATGTTCAGTTCTTGCACACAGGCCCTTCAGGGCTTGTTGTGCCACTGACCAGAGTATTTATATGTTTTATACACCTAGGAAATCTGTGGCTGCATGAGACCATTTTCATCGCTGCATGAGTGTGTGATTCAAGGCATTATTTATTAACTAACATTCCAAAACATATATTCAACCCAATATAGTTTTAAAATAGCCCATAAATGTCAGACAAGGTCTCTTTATTCATTTAATGAATCACCAGGAGTGTGTATCCGAATCAACCCTGGCGATCAATGGGGTGACAGATGTCGCAACCAGATCGCCCTCACATCCAGGAGTGTGTATCCAAGCACTACTGGTAATTTCTCTGGAGCTTCACAAGCACTTCTAGGATAATTGATGAGACTATTTCCCCCGGAAATTCTTTGACTGAGTGTTTCTATACAGAAGGAAAAAACAGGAAAGGAGACAAATGAATTCAAATACAAATGTGTTTTGTTTTAAACTGTGTATTCTGACCTCAGCCAGCCCTCCTAGGAAGGGGGAAAGGAGCTTAGTATACTTTTGACCAAAGCAACAAGAGGCTGCCATCCTGACTAATGGTGGGTGTGTAAGTTGCAGCTAGGGAGATGCAGTGGGACCACCCCTCCTCAGGGGCGTAGCAAGGTTGGAGTGGGCCCAGAGACAAGATTTTAAAATGGGCCCCCAGTGAGTGCCACAATAGAACATCATCCTAATTTTTTTTTTTTTAAGGTTTTTAAATTGTGGATGATGCAAGTCATTTAATGGTACTAGTGAAAGACATGCTGTGCTGGTAGCTCCAGGTCTTAACACTCACATCAATTTTGGAGGATGAATACAACTGAAGGAAGCCCGGGCGGGTGCGTGGCTGGGGGAGTCAGTCATGTGACTTGCCTCTGGGGGCCCCCAAGGCAGAGGGCCCCCAGACATCTCTCTCCCCTTTCCCGATTATAGTTACACCCCTGCCCCTCCTGCCCCATTTGCCTCCATTATGCGTGAGTTATTCCACAACAGAGCAAGCAGGTAGTTCTTGTGGAGCACTCTCCTGTGCTCCCCAAGTCCTCTGTCACAGCAGAAACATGTTTCTGCCCTCAGCAACATGTTTCCACTGAGAAAGAGACCCTTGGGAGCAAAAGAGTGGCTCTGTTGTAGAACAGTGTGCATGTAAGCAAGGCAGATGGGGGAGGCAGTCCTGCTGCCACACCTGCTTTGTTAGGATGTCAGCCACTGATTGCAATAAGCTTGCTGTTAAGGTGGTTTTCAAAATGACTCCGGCAGTGTTGCTTTGATCCCCCAAAAACTCTTTGGATGACCTCCTGTTCTCATTATGTGAGACTATGCACAAGTAGATATCTTTTTAAGGGACAGCTTCTATTCTAATTATATGGATGGCCAACATAGGCTAAAATTTATGAACTGCTTTCCTGTTAGTAAGTAGGACAAGCAGGTAATGTTTATGCCTTGCAGCCTGCAATCGAAATGAATCTGAAGGATCAATCTAGTTTAAGCCATGGTTTCACATGTTCACATCCTGCTTTATGGTCAATCATTAACCATGCTGAGGCATTCAGAAGTAATACCAAACATTTTTTTTTTAAAAGAAGTGTGGTTTTCCATTATGTCTGCATAGAACATAAGAGGTGCTAGTGGCTTCTCTCTGTATAGAAATCTCTGGAAATTGTGTAACTGCAGCATCAACACATCTTCTGCATTGAACAACAAAGAAATGGTTGTTCACAATTATTTATTAAAAAGAGCTTGAGAAGACATTTAGTCCTTGTCCCTCAGATAATGTCTCATTCTTCTTGAATACTAATGAATTTTGCTTCTTAAAAGCATTAAAGATGTCTCTTCTAATTCCATTTTTAAGAACAAGCTTCTGAAACAAACAAGCATGTGCAAGAGAGATAATTTACAAAAGCTGAATATTTGCTCAAAGTGTACTTCTAGTCTTCAGTTCATACAGGTGGAACTTGCCATCTGTGGCCCCGGCAGCCACGGTTTCATGTACCTGCAGTTGGGCCATGTGCACCCAAAGGGGTAAAATCCGCATATCTGTGGTTCCTAGGTGGCCGGAAATGACCTCCAAGGTAAAAATCCCCCTGCAATTCTTTGTAGTAAATAGCTGAAATGGAGGGGGGCATTGTTGGAAAACTGCATAGCACAACACTTTATTTCTATTATTTATGCCTTTTCTAGCCTTTTAACCCCATTTTTTGCTCTCCAGGAACCTAATGCCCCAATTCCCATTCACTCAATGTCTCGTTATTCACAGTTCCGGCCAAGAATGGAACTTCCATGGATAACGAGCTCTGCTGGTATATTTTAAATAATGGGCAGCATCCAGACTAGAATTATGCTTGCACAGTGCAATAAAATAACCCCTGCTAACTTGGCAAAGATGCACCTTTTAACATGGTGATTCTAGCCGGGGGGGGGGGGGAGTAATTGGCCCTATTCACCCCCAACACAGTACCTCCAGTGACTGTTGCTGGTGTCTATCTTGTGTTTCTTTTTAGATTGCGAGCCCTTTGGAAACAGGGAGCCATCTTATGTATTTGTATTTCTCTGTGTAAAGTGCCCTGAGGCACTTTTGGAAGGGTGGTATAGAAATCAAATGAATGAATGAATAAATAAAATACATGCCTCTAAATGGTTTGGGCTACTCTGCAGTGTTGCAGAGTGCTCCGCTAGTGGAAAACCTTTTCTGGGATAGATACAGATATAGATATAGATGATCAATTGGGTAGATTACTGCCTGTGTGCTTTTCCTTATATCTCCACAAGTAAAGGCCTAAGAGACTTCCTTTTTTAAAAAAGCTGAAAGAGCAGGCCTAAATTATTCTTGAAAATTTCTACGAACCCCTATGTACAGCGGACAAGCCCTATCGTGTGATCAGGGCTGTTAATTGTAGGGAAGTGCACAAGCTGATTCGGCGCCTCCTTTGAGAAGCCCCGAACCGACTCAGGCAGCCGAACTGGTTCAGCACAGTGAGGAGCGACTTCCTTAAGAAGCAGGTAGGCAGGTCCGCACTAGCAAAGGCCGTGGCTGCTGCAATGCTGTTCCTTGCAGCTTACGTGCACGGCATCAGCACACACGACCACCATGCACAAGCTGCCTGTGCACATCCCTGGTTGATTGTATCAAACCTACATTAGAAAGTATATTGAGCCATGGTATATGTTGTATAGTTTTATGGCTATGTTGTAAAATAAAGGGATATTCATGATGCTGTCAGGAGCAAGAGCTGGCATCTAGAAGCCCTAGAATGATGTGGCCAGAGCTACGACAGTTTGATTGCCTCAGACTCATTGTATAATTTAAAGCTGGGTAATCTAGCCAGAGGTATGTTATGAGGAAAATGTAGGAATGAGGAAATACAGGATATTAGAGTTTTCAGCCTCATTAGTTATAAGAGAATCACAGCAAATTTGTAGCAAATGTGGTAAAGGTTTAACTCTTTTCCTGTGGCCATTTTTCTGATCAAAACTGCGCCCCCACACTGATTTTCTACTTGTGAGGGAAAGAAATATATACCTATCGATATGCTGCTGAAAGGTGATCTTAAGTCAGAAATTGGGCATCTAATCAAATCTGAAGATTCCCACATCAGTTTCTAAATATTTTAAAAATACATATCAGGAGCCTATCATGTGTATTTGGTGTGTAATGCCTAGTTTGGCATGCTGTTAATCACTGTAATGTATGTACCTTTAAGGTTATGAAAGAATGCAGAAGAAATCAAAGTTCAGACTTAGATCAGCCACAGAGATTGGCCATTTTTGTTTGATAGTAGTGGCTGGGATCTAAGAAACTAGACTTCTGTCAACACCCAGAGGTTTGAGGCTTGTGTTTCTTGATCAGTAGTGCCTCACTCATACCATTTGGCAACTCACTTTTTAATCTTAAGATGCAATCAAAAGCAGTTTCTTATGTACTAATGTGGCGGTTTTCTGTTTTTAAAAAAGTCAGTAGTGTTATAGTAGACGTCCAACCTCTTGGCAAGCCTAAAATAGTGATTAGACACCACTGCCTTTGCTAACTTAAACTGATCCAATATTATGCATCGGTATATGCTGGTGTTGATGCTTGTATCATTAGCGTTTAAAATTTTTGCAGTTTCATACACATTGACCTACTGCCTTATATGTATATCTGTCCCTTAATCTTAAGTTTCATTCTTTCAGGTTTAGTAATACCCTATAAATGCAAGCCACTCCAGACTTCAGTATTGATCCTCCCCCCACTCCCCACATTGTAATATTGGTTGTTGCCATCCCCAGCAATGTAAGTAGCTTGCTCTGCAAATCCAGCAGTCACTAATGAGAAATGAGCAATGTATCAAGATTAGACACACCTAGCATCTTGTTAATATCACTGTAGACAAGCAATTATAGCCAAGAGTTCTGAATGGAATGCATCTCTTTGTAATTCATTCCTAATTAGAGATTTAGTGCTACTCTAAAATTCCTGTGTAAATTACACATTGAAAAATACTGGTTCAGCAGTACTTCAGTATTGAGTTGCTGGTCAGCATCTGCATTCCTAGAGGACATTATGCTATTTGCTGTTAAAGTAAGAGTGTGTGTGTGTGTGTGTGTGTTCCTAGTAGCAAGTTAGATTTGTTTTCTAATATTTCTTAATTCATAATAAGCTACTGGACAAAAACAGGGGTGTCAGCTGTACTAATTTTGTGTGCTATTCCCTATTTTATCAATTGGATGGGAAAGGTGAAATTGTGTTTGCATTGTTTGCCTTGCTAAGACAATGTGTATTCTTAGTATCAATTTGGTAGAGATGTGACTGGGGCTGTTTCCGTCTGATCATTTGGATTATAATTGTACTGGGTGGCATCAAGACCTTTAATGGAGCAGTGCTTTGTTGGCAGAAGCTACTTCTGTAAACAAAAGGAGAGTTGTGCTCATGCAAAAAGTCTATGAGTGGAAGGAATCCTTGCATGAGCAGAACTATCCTTCCATTAATAGAGCTTCCAAGGGTAAAGCATCTCTAAACCCATTGTGTTTAGAAAATTCAGACTCTCATGGCCAATGACAAAGTTAACAAAACTTGTAGTTTGACCCTAAGAGCCAAGTAACATGAGGTTTTTGTGGAAGGGGGGGACTTTACTGACATTTACTGCGTACTTAAAAGAGCCCTGTTAAACTCACAAGCTTATTATCTTTATTAATAAGCATTGTTTAACCTAGGTTGACTCAGCCTTCCATCCTTCCGAGGTCGGTAAAATGAGCACCCAGAATGTTGGGGGCAATATGCTAAATCATTGTAAACCGCTTAGAGAGCTCCGGCTATAGAGCGGTATATAAATGTAAGTGCTATTGCTATTGCTATTGCTAAAGTTGTTGGCAGACATCGAGCCAGTGTTGTGTACATTGTAAAATGCAGCACACAGACACAATGGGTGAGGAGCAATTTTCATTATCTCCCCTTCCCTCTGCAGCCCGCTGTAACTCCTGAAAATATGTCCCTGAGAGTTGCTGAACCCTCCAGGATACATTTTCAGGAGGCACAGTGGGCTGCAGAGGGAAGAGGAAATAAACAAAAATTGCTCCTCCCCCACTGCACACTTGCAGCATTTTTCAGTGCATGCAAGTCTGGATGTCAGCCTTTAAGGCTCACACGACAGGGAGGTGGGGAGTGTGGGTGGGTGGGGAAAATGCTACACATAACTAACCTTCCCCGCAGATGATCCGCATGGAACTGCTGGGAGAGTGGACAGTGCTCCCACAATGCATCACACACCAAGCACAGTGCGTTGGGAGATGCCCCCATGAGGGGCGCTTTAGGTGCTCGTCTCTGTACGTGCTTGGGCTGCAAGCAGCCCAAGCATCCACACAACCCGGGCTCCAGGGTTAAAAGTGTACTTACAACCTTCACCTTGATAAAAGGCAAGGGTAAAAAGCAGGGCAGATGGGCAGGCTGCGCCAGGATCCATGCAGGTCCTGGCACTGTACATAAGCAGCCTAACTCCTTGGAAAAGTTGTTGATCCGTTTAAAAGGTTGCAGGGTTCGGAACCGAAAATGAACTGAGTTTCTGTTTTTAAAATTGGCGAGAGTTCACATCACCGATGCTTACATGTTTTATTTGGAGTGCAATCCAAAAATGTCACTTAGGCACACAAGGAGCTTGAGCTCCCCCGCCCCACTCTCTCTCTTTATTTTTGCCATATCAACAACTGCTTTTGTGACTGGAGCTCTTCTCACGATCAGTGAGAAGAGCTCCGGGGCGGTCTGCAGGGAAGGTGGGTTTAACTTACCTTCCCCACAGACGATTTTTGGTCTTTCCCTGGACAGGCGGATCGCCCACCCAGACAACCGGCTCCAGGGGTCGGGGTGCCAGGGCGTGCTGTCGCGCTTCGCCCTAGCCCCCAGAGCTCCAATAATGCACCACGTGAGTGCACAGTGCATTATTGGGATCCCGCCCCCAAGTGTGTCAGCCGTGGCTGCAAACAGCCACGGTTGTCACACGATTGAGAAAATGAGGTTAAGGGAGCACTCACTCCCTTAACCTCATTTTAAAGGGAGGCTACTTTGAAGGGTTTGCCACAGTGTAGCTGCCGGGATTGGGCGCGATCCCAGCAGTTCACATGAGCATGCAAAAGTGGGCTGGGAGGGCTCCCTTAGCCCGGTTTTGAATGCTTGTGTGAATAGCCTCCCTTTGTTATATTTCAGGTTGTCTTTCTGCCATATGTGGCAGCAGGCAGCATTGCTGTTGTTAGTAAAGTGTGCCGTCGAGTCGGGGTCGACTCCTGGCGATCACAGAACCCTGTGGTTGTCTTTGGTAAAATACGGGGTGGGGGGGTTACCATTGCCATCTCTCGCACAGTATGAGATGATGACTTTTAGCATCTTTCTTTATCACTGCTGCCCAATATGAGTGTTTCCCATAGTCTGGAAATATACCAGTGGGGATTCGAACTGGCAACCTCTGGCTTGCTAGTCAAGTCATTTCACCACTGTGCCATTAGGTGGCTTGCCACTGGTGATAGTAACTGGTTTTAATTATTGTCAGATCTGATGCACCAATGTATGGACTACCTTGTTATCTAAAACATCAAATATGGATTGCCTTTTGGAAACTGTACTTTTGAAACAAAACTGACTGACTGACTGACTGACTGACAGTTGGGAAATCCACTGCTCACAATACCAGCTTGCCTGTTTTTATTAGATCAATTTTCATGCATTTATATTTGATTTTATATCAAAATTAGGAGAACCATTTGTCAAATAGCTAAGCAAATCATGCGGAAATCAAGAGTGTTTCTCTAGGTCCAAATCCTGTGTGTAAAAGCCAGAAAGACTGATTTTCAAGCCTCATGGGAAGTATGCAGTCTCTTAGCTAGCCCACAAGGTGCAGCTTGGGCACTCCTGAGCCTTGGAAGCATCTGGTTCTCAAATCCCTGAGGTTGTCTGATCAAAGTGACTATGTTAAACCTTGACAATAGCAAAGTGAAAACACATGAAAGCTGCCATATTGATTTGCCTTTAGTTTCAAGTAGGTTGCTTGAGTAAAAATTGCAATGGTATCACCCACCATACATTATGATGATAGTATGTATTATGCTGGCAAATGTGTTTCCTGGTTTTCCCCAAAGGGAAGTTTGCAGGGGAGAATTGGCAAGTGATGAGTGCTTAATTCTTCCTCTGCCCATCACTTTGCCCTCTGACCTGTCACCCCAGGCATTTTTCCTCCAGCTGGGCTTATTGCCTGTCGCAGAACTGGCTGGGGAAAAAATGGCTGGGGGAGATATTTGAGGGAGCATTGGCAGGCAGGGAAATGCGTACCACCCCCTTCCTGCTCATGAATTCTCTCCTGCAAATGATTTCCCTGCTACGCTAGTACTAGTGTTAACAAGCAAATGCAGAGTTGCTAGTTCCATGTGTGCCCACAACATATAGTGCCATCTGCTATGGGCATTTTTTCCCTTGAGTGGGTTCCTCTGCTGGAATTCACAGCTGATAAATGGCTGCATTAGAGGATCTCCTAATGATTTGCACTGATGTGCAGGCTGTAACAAATTAGCAATCTAGGTTTTAAAGGAACCAATTTGAACCAATTCAAACATGGGGATCAGGTGCATGAGTGTTCAAATTTCTCCCCTTACCCGATGCACCAGCATGCCGATGTCTAGTTGCACAAGGCAGCAGTTCATCTGAATTGCCTCTCAAAACATGGCTGTAATAACATTAAAAGTACATATTTGGAGTGGTTCAGAGAATCACCATGTGATTAGATGCTGGTGCAGTGGATGGAGGGAGATATGCACACCCAGTGGCACAGCAGGGAAGCAACCTGCTTAAAGAGCAGGAGGCTGTTGGTTCGAATCCCCACTGGTGTGTTTCCCAGAATATGGGAAACTCCTGTATCGGGCAGCAGTGATATAGGAAGGTGATGAAAGGCATCATCTCATACTGGCAATGCTAAACCACTCCTGTAAGGATGTGCAAAGTGGCTCGATGTTGAACAGGTGTGACGGCTCGAGGTCAGTCCGAACCACCCCCTGTTCAGTCCAGCCCCGGACCAAACCCACCTGACTGTTCGGGGGTGTGTGTGTGTGTCATGAACTTTTTTTTTAAAAGGTCCTCGAGGTGGGGGGGGGTCCATGGAGGTTCCCCTCCCCCTGCCAGCCTCCGTTGTCACCCCTTCCGGCCAGTTCTCTGGTTGTTTCGGGCCTCCATAGTTTGGGTCATGCCAGGCCTCACAGAGGCCATTTGCGCATGCGCAGAGGGGTCCAAAATGGTCGCTGCGCCGAACTACGGAGGCCCGAACAGGCCAAAGAGCAGGCCAGAGGGGGTGACAGTGGAGGCCGGTGTGGAGAGGGAGAACCTCCATGGACCCCCCCCCCCCACCTGCTGTCTCGAGGACCTTCCCTGAAGAGGAGAAGGTTAAAAAATTAATGTTTTTTTTTTTAAGTTTGTGAACCCCCCCCGACCCGAACCAAACCCTGCAAGGGCCGGGGGTCGAGCAGGTGCCAGACCAAACTGGTCAGGTTAGGTTCAAGTCCGATCTGGACTCCAACTGAACCGGGCCAGCCAGTTCCGTGCACATCCCTACACTCCTGTACGCTACCAAGAAAAAGACATGGCTCTGTGGTCGCTAGGAGTCGACACCAACTCGACAGCACAACCTTTCTTTTCCTTTTCTTTGGATTCATTCCACTGTATGTATTTAAATGGGCCAATCGGTGTATTGTCTGAACAAGCCCAATGACAAGGCTCCTTTGTGGTTTTGAAAACAGGGTTAAATAAAAACCAGGACAAGTGAAACTGTATTGTTTATAATGAATAAATGAACAGAACAGTTTTGTATATATCACAGACAATCTTGGTACTAGATCTGTCTTTCTAATCATCTATTTTATTTTTGTATTCATTAATTGCATGCTGCTTATCTGAAGTACTTCATTATGTCAGCCAATTTCTCAGTTACACCTAGTTGGAATAAACTGTGTGCTAACATATGTCAAGTTTGAAGAATTACTGCATCATAAAACATATTCAGCTGCAGCAGCAGATCTTAAATCACATCTGCCAATTGCATTGATTTAGATTTCTTGCCAACTAGAAAGTAGGGTTAGGCGTACAGGCAGCGCCAGGATCCGCACAGATCCCAGTGCTGCACACGAGCAGCCTAACCTCAGCTGGGGCAGCCCAGCCTGGCTTAGGTTGCTTGTGTCGATAGCTTTGTTGTATACAAATATATAAGTTCAACTATAAAGTAAAGCACATGCTTTTTGTACTTTCGTATCATACATGAGTGTAGCAAAGCTTGTTTGAAGCAGTGGGCAGTGATGAATAACATATGCCGATTTCATGATAAGAGCACTGTTAAATACATTGCCAGTGGTGACTTATCTCTAAAATGTACTGTGTGATTTCTTCTTCTTCTTCTTCTTCTTCTTTAAGGTCGGCAAATTGGAGAGGGAGAAAAATCAGGAAGTTAAGCAGATCAAAGAACACGAACAGCACAAAAACATAGTGATTGTAACGGAACTCAAGGCGAAACTTCATGAAGAGAAAATGAAGGAGCTCCAGGCTGTTAGAGAAGGACTTTTAAGACAGCACGAACTTGAGCTTCTTAGAGTAATAAAAATTAAAGATAATGAAATTCAAAGGCTACAGGCCTTACTTAATGCTGTACGGGATGGGACGCCTGATAAGGTTAAGACAGTGCTGTTCTCTGAAGCAAAGGAGGAGGCCAAGAAAGGATTTGAAGTTGAGAAAATAAAAATGCAACAGGAAATTTCAGAGCTTAAGGGCGCTAAAAAACAAGTAGAAGAAGCTTTATCTGTGGTCATTCAAGCTGACAAAATTAAAGCAGCCGAGATACGGAGTGTATATCACCTACACCAAGAAGAAATCACCAGGATAAAGAGAGAGTGTGAGCGGGAAATTCGCAGACTGGTATGTGTGGATGTCAATAGTACTGATAGTTGTAACAGGGTGGGAGGGAAATGTTATTCTGATGTGTATACAAAAATAATTTAAATACACATGACTAAGCATGCTGCCTTGGGCTCCTAATCTGGACAGATGCTCTGATCCTGCTGAGGTTCATCCAGCACTAATGAAAATGTCTGTGATGAGGTTGTCTCCGAAACATATGCTCTGCTGTAAGAGGCTGCAAGATTTTCGATCCAGGTTATCTCTTGTTCTGTGGTCATATAATGTTTAAATGATCATTTCAGTTCCACGAGGAATGAGCATCGTATCATTTCTGGTTAGTATGCAGTACAATTTTTTCCCCCAGTTTCAGTTTTACAAAGCTTTAAAATAGGTATGTACTAATATACAAAGACTGCTTGTCTTTCTAGTGTTTGTCTTGATTTCAGAAATGATGAAGGGTAGATTAGGAGAAAGGGGATGACATTTCTTTTCCATAACTTTTTGATAGTTATGGCATGGACTACATAGTCCATTGCTAGCAAAATGTTATTTTTTGTGCCCTTACCTTTTCATCTTTCAAAATTGTATTGTTATTGATATGTAGCAGACTTCTGATCATTGTAAAAAGGCTGCAGCATTATATTTACTGTCCTCATAACTATAATTGTCTACTTTTTCTGTTTCTTGATGAGCTAATAGAAAAAACTGCAGATAGACATACTGGCCACAGTCCAATGCAGAATTAAAATTATTTAAGCACATTGATTTCAAGAGGCTTAAGCATTGCTTAACTCTTCATTGGATTGTGGCCGGTATGCCTACCGACTGACATCCTGACCAAACTACTCCTTTATAGCAGGCTTCCCCAACCTGCAGCCCTCCAGATGTTGCTGAACTACAATGTCCATCATCCCAGCCACAATAAGTTGTAGCTGAGGGTGATGGGAATTGTAGTTTGGCAACATCTGGAGGGCTGCAGATTGGGGAAGCCTGCTTTAGAGTAATACTTGCTTAGAACTGTTGAGTAACTTACTCTGGATGTCACCCACTCAATACAGGTTATGATTTTCTTAACACATAAAGCAATTCTATGTAAGAAGTAAAATGCAATTCATATAATAATTACCTGTATTATAGAAACTGCTCTATTCTTCATATAAATGTGCACAAGTTATATAGCCTGCATTCTCATGGTGAGAAAGATCACAGTTAAAGAGATTGGTGAGGCCCATGCTCTCCTGTGGAGCATGACATGATAACTGGGAATTTCTTGGTTATCCTGGTTAAATCACTGAGGTTAACCATCATTTAACCAAGGTTGGATCCTGGCTGTTTATCTGGATTAAATACTCAGCTATTAACCTCAACTATTTAATTGGGATTGCACATTCTTACTTCACTTCCGAGTTCTCACTTCCAATTTCTTACTTCACACTCCATGGGAGTGTTCAGGGTTCACCAATTGCAGTTTACAGTTTAACCACTATCCTTCTCACCGTGAGAACACGACCATATTTTAAGATCTTAAAAGGTCTTAGAACTGTGGCTTTGCTTCTCAATAATTTGTATGTATTTTTTTTAAAAAATGTATCATTTACAATGGGTTACTTTTCAAATTCTAGGATATTACCAGCAATTGTGATAGCAAAAATTTTGAATAATCAATTTTCCTGCTCCATATTGATCAGCTCAGCATCTGGACATTATTCTGTGTGAATTTATCTTTAACAATCCTATAATCACACTGAAGTCTACACTTAAAGTTTCTAGAACTATTTTTGGATGTTCGTAGCAAGGAATCCTTTCTGCAGTTAATTATTCATGGTGGATCAATTCTTGATGTATAACTTAAGCTAATTTATTATGTATTGAGCTGCTTGTTGTTTTCTTTGACAAGAATGACAATGACAAATGCATCTTCAGTTTCATATTAAATGATCCAGTTCTTCATTGTGATAAGGTCTGTTCAGATGTATGCAATATCCAGAATGGATGTTGGAGATTCACTGCATTTTCCAAAGTAAAAGATAAAAGCTTTGTTCCTAATCGAAAAAATATCAACTTGTGTAGTTCAGGAACATCAGGTTCTTTGACTCTCAAAAGAAAGAAATGTGACTAGCACCACCTCTGTTTTTCAGAGCCCCAAAGATTCAAATCTGTCTATCTATCTATCTATTCATTTTTTACATTTCTAGCCTGCCCTATACCCAAAGGTCTCAGAGCAGGTTACAACAAAACTAATATGAAACATAGTTAATTTTCCATTTCTGCACTGGAGACATCATGCAGAGTGAGAGTAAATTAAAACTGCACCTGTACTCTTCAGGCTGCAGTGAAGTAATCTACATTGCCAATGTCTAGACATAATCTTAAAAATAGGTTATGGTGTCACTATAAAATGCAAGAAACCAGTGGCTGACATGTTGGGAAAGTGTTACATGGGTAGATCAGAACCACCTGCACTCCTGCATGTGTCTAAAACACATTTAACATTGTAGAACTGGGGTTGTACAATTTTATGTAGTAGCAGAACAAGACTGTTCTGGAACAATGTGGCTGATGTTTTAGACTCACACAGTGGCTCAGGCAGTTCTGAATTAATTAATTAATACACAGCAAATACATTAATGCCAAACTATACACTGAGCATATTTCATGACCCTGAAGCCTGTATCCTGATATAGCATCATCATCATCATCATTATCATTATTATTATTATTATTATTTATTTATTTATTCAATTTCTATACCGCCCTTCCAAAAATGGCTCAGGGAAGTTTACACAGAGAAATAACAAACAAATGAGATGGATCCCTGTCCCCAAAGGACTCACAATCTAAAAAGAAACATGAGATAGACACCAGCAACAGTCACTGGAGCAGGGGTGTAAGAAAGCTAGAGTGGGCCCAGAGACAAAATTTTAAAATGGGCCCCTCGCTGATACACACACACACACACACACACACTTCACAATACATAGTCATGTGACTTGCCTCTAGGGGGGCCCTCGAGGTGTGGGGGCCCCCAAGCAGCCGCCTCCCCTTGCCTAATAGTAGTTACGCCCCTGCACTGGAGGTACTGTGCTGGGGGTGGAGAGGGCCAGTTACTCTCTTCCTGCTAAATAAAGGGAATCACCAGGTTAAGAGGTGCCTCTTTGCCAAGTTAGCATGTCATGTTGTAGACAGAAGCATACAACAAGAATCAAGGATCTATTATATTTAATAGAGCAAAATTTTCATTTTCCACATGTGATGACGTAGGAACTAGATCAGGGCTGCACAACTTCAGCCCTCCTGCAGATGTTGGATTATCTTCCATAATCCTTGACTATTGGTCACTGTGGCTGGGGATTATAGAAGTTGGACCAAAAACAGCTGCAGAGCCGAAGTTGTGCAGCCCTGAAATTAGATATTCAAACTAGAGAGAACAAAGTTACCACAAACCATTAGTACTGATGCCAAATACTATAACAAATAACAAAGAGACCTATGGCACTTGAAAGTCTAACCAATTTATTATGGAATGCCTTTACATAGACAAGAAAATTCTTTGAAATTAGGCACCTGATTACCATGGACCAATATTTGTAAATAAATAAAAATTCATGCCACAGGAAGTATGGAAAGCTTTAATTGGATACTGCATTGAAAGGCTTTGGAAAATGCCTTTCAGTGACAATTAGGAGCAAAATTATGTACTTCATCTTTTCACTGAGCTTTTAACAAAGGATTTTAAAAATGTGTGGAATGACCTATGTAAATGAGACAACAATTTTGTATATTACCAGCCTCCTATTAATGACATTTGTTACTCATTTGTTATGGTATGAAATATGATTCAGCAAGATATTTGAGTTTTGTATATCAAAACATTTGTTCCCAGGTACCCAAGGTAAAAGACATGATTTAAACTATGGCCACTTTATTAAACATATATTAACTGCAGCAAGGAAAAAACCAGTTAACCCTGAATTGAGTGTGGGCAACTCCTCCTGTGAGATCAAACTTCCTCGACAACTATAATCCCATCAAAGGGCGAAGCAGCCAGACTCGGTGGTTGCCAGCTGCCTTCCAGCTTGCTCCTTACCACACAATTGCTGTGTTGAGGGAGGATTGCCCGAATCCCCACCCCATGAGCCTCAAAGCTCTGAGTGGGTGAGGAGAGCAAATCCTGAAAGGGAATCCATTCCCAGCCCTCTGAGCCACATAACCCTGAGGGGCTGTTCCATAGAGTCCCCCCTTCACCACAAGGTGCCTCCAACTGTACACCAATGTAAAGATCACTACCTACCACAGCCTGCACTCACCTGCCACCAAAGGGGGCAAACCTCTGTTTAGCTCCCTTTCCCCAAACTGGCTACAACTTCTAGGGATGTGCATGGAACCGGTTCACAGGCCTTTTCATGGACCTCTGAACTGGTTCACCGGTTCAAAGGTGGGAGGATACCTTTAAGAACCGGGGAGGGTGCTCTCCTCCCGCCCTGCTCCATTTTCCCTGCTGGCACAATCCATCAAAATGGTCTTGCAGGGCAGCAGCATACCTCCTTGCCACATCAGTACGCCGCGGACCTGAAGTGGCCAAAAGTGTGTGCTGAGTGTGCACGTCATGATTTATAATTTTCCGTTTTTAGCAACTTTTAATTTGAGCTTAAAACTGATTATGGTTTTTAACCTGACTTTTAAATTGTTTACTCAATTTGGTTAATTTTATTATTTTTATTGTATATTGTATCTATTTTATTGTTGTGAGCCACCCTGAGCAGGAGTGTACTGGAGGGGCAGGGTATAAATGTTTTAAATAAATAATAAATAAATAACATTAGGCTAACGAGCCCACAAAACTTCCATATCAGCTATTTATTTATTTATTCAATTTCTATACCGCCCTTCCAAAAATGGCTCAGGGTGGTTTACACCAAGAAATAATATATAGATAAGATGGATCCCTGTCCCCAAAGGGCTCACAATCTAAAAAGAAACACAAGATACACACCAGCAACAGTCACTGGAGGTACTGTGCTGGGGGTGGATAGGACCAGTTACTCTCTCCTTGCTAAATAAAGAGAATCACCACATTAAAAGGTACCTCTTTGCCAAGTTAGCAGGGGTAATGCCTGTAATATCAGTGCCTTGCCCTTCAAGAGGCCCAAATCATTGCCACCCAAGTGCAGTGTCAACACATGGGGTGGACACTGGCCCCCAGCGTAATCAGCCTACAGTGGTAGGAGTCAGTGCCACAGCATACCACGCCAACAAAACTATTCAATGCATGTGACCTCACTGAATCCCAACTGCATGCTAAAGCTGCTATGATTGGCTCCTCGGGAGGTCCAAAGCACAAAGCCATGGCTGCAGCCAAGAATCTGCGTCAGACCCTCAAAGGCTGGTGCATCCGAAAAAGAGAATAAGTATCAGTCCAAACAGCTGTAACATGATAAACTAACAATTGGGAAATAAAGCACAGACATAGCTCCAGAAGGTAGAAGAACGCCACCTGCCAATATGATGCACTTGATCCTCTGAAAACCTTGCAGCCACTACTATAGAGGCCACCCCAATCCTGAAGGAATGAGTACCAAAATCACCTGACCTAAGACCCTCCCTACCCAATACTGCCTTGATCACGACCCAAAATTGGTATTTTGTCAGGGAAGATCCATCTTCTATGTTGGATCCTCCCCATGGCCACACACACCAAGAAAGTCAGCTAAAGCATGGACTGGGCAGATGATGGCCAAGGAACTACTAGCCAACCAGACCAATGTCCCTCTGCCACTCTGGTCCATCTTAAACTTGCAAATTATTAATGTCAAAACCCCCTTGTACAGAAGAATACCGTACATCTCCAAAGCCCAACCAGAGGCTTCTTGTTTGGATGCCACAAGCAGCTCACTCACCCACAGGGCCCCAAAGAAGGTGGTCAGTGAGACTGCTCTGAATAACTTAATTTCAAAAGGACAGATACATAAAAAAGTGTTGTGAGATAGAACAATTAGTAAATCAGAGGAGATAGGCCGGTGTGAATCCGGCAGTCTAGGTTGGGTGTGTGCCCAACCTTCCAGCATCCTCTGGATCCTGAAGTCTGAGGTGTTTTCTGCCAAACCTCAAGCTTTAGCATAGAAAGACAAAGCTGCGAGATGCAACCTAATGGAACAGTCAGCTAAGACGTCAAGATGCAATCGAACACAAAACTGCAAAATATGATCAACAGGAACAGGCCAGTCATGCAACAAAGAGGATGATCAAAAAACACTGAAATTACACAGAGTGCTGGGAGCTAAAGTTAGCTGAATTGACTGATCTACTTCAATCCTCCAAGCTTCCAAAGGTCGGACGGCAAGGGCTCTGCCTACAATCTCGCCTCTGGAGCCAACACCCAAAATCTTTCCACTTGCATTTGGGACACGGCATCTGCTATACCATTGTCCAAACCCTGGGCATGCCGGGCCAAAAATAAAATGTTATTCCTCAAGCAATGTAGGGTAAATCAACAGACCAAGGTCATCACCTGAGGACTCCTAGAAGTCCTTGAGTTAACTGCCGGAACCATTGCCAAATTATCACATCAGAAATGGAGAACCCTGTTCCCAAACTCAGCCACCCAAATGTGGACCACAACCACTATTGGAATAAATTCCAGGAATGTTAAATCGTGGCACAGACCCTGCATGACCCAGTCCACTGGCCTTGAAAGAACAGGCTGAACCCAAGGGCACCAAAGCATTAGAAAAGATCTGCAGCTCCGAGGGAAAACAGACTGGAGCTGCAAAAGGCAGGCTCCCCTGCTCCTCATTGGCCATACCACACACGTGGCTAAATGGATGGCCTGGACCTGGTCTTTTCCTCCTGGGTCCTGGGAACAATCGGGCCTCCTTGCAGTCGCTTGTGGTGTGTGACGGGGGAATAGCCTTTCATCTTATATTTTAAAAAATCATTGGCAGCCGTTCTCTTTCTACTGGATGCAGCAGAATATAAAAAAGCTGCTTTGAAAACCCCTATTTTGCATTAATATGTAATCTTTGATCAGACGTACGGTTTTGCAGTTGTCAAATCTGTGCTAATGCATTCATCAAGGATCTTCGGCTCCTGCTAGTATCTATCCTTTGGAGAAATCTTGAAAATGTGAATACCACATTTGAAAAAAACAAAAGAATGTATGTCTTTGATAAAGACTTTTCATCTCCACTTAATAAGCACACCCTGTGTGTGTATGCACACACTCATACACATTGTTGGAGCATAGAAAGAAAAAACCCTTCTGTACCTTTTAAAGAGCTCTGATTTTTCTTCAGACAACTTTCCCTCACATTAACTGAAATACAGGTTAAGTCTACACAAATCTAGTATTTCTGAACTTTGCAGAATACCGCTCATTCACTACTTAATAACTTTATCTTGACCCACAACCATCTCACTGCTACATGCCTAGAATTTGACTGTGGGGAATGTTACACAGCAGTTGGTGTGTCTCTGTGCTAAGATATCAATGGTTTTTCTAGCTTATTCATATATGCATGTTCATCATTTGATTGCTGCATCCTCAAATGATTACTGCATGTATCAAATAGCCTTTATAGAATCTTTGTATCATGTCAAATGCAATGTTTTGGCTGCAGTCAGATTCACTTCATTGGTTCTTCAACAAGATCGCAATTGGTGTTTGGGCTGACATCTCTGATGACATCTCCCCATCTCTGACAACTTTTTAAAAGTCTCTAAAGACTTTTAAAAAGTTTCACCCAAGCTTTTAACTGGACTGTGGTTTAAAATTGTTTCAAGATTTTCATTTTTAATCTGTTTTATGTTGTTGCAAACCATTCAGAGGCAGAAATTCGGGGCGATCTACTGATTTGTAAACTAAATAAAAAATAACATCTAATGTACGAACAAAAAGTGTACAATGGGAGAGGAGTAATTTTTGCCAATCTCCCCTTAAGAACATAAGAATAGTCCTGCTGGATCAGGCCCAAGGCCCATCTAGTCCAGCATCCTATTTCTCACAGTGGCCCACCAGATGCCGCTGGAAGCCACAGGCAGGAGTTGAGGGCGTGCCCTCTCTCCTGCCATTATTCCCCTGCAACTGGTACTCAGAGGCATCCTGCCTTTGAGGCTGGAGGTGGCCCACAGCTCTCCGACTAGTAGCCATTGATAGAGCTCTCCTCCATGAATTCGTCCAAACCCCTCTTAAAGCCATCCAGGCTGTTGGCTGTCACCACATCCTGTGGCAGAGAGTTCCACAAGTGGATCATGCGTTGTGTGAAAAATTACTTCCATTTGCTGGTCCTAGATTTCCTGGCAATCAATTTCATGGGATGACCCCTGGTTCTAGTGTTGTGTGAGAGGGTAAAGAATTTCTCTCTCTCCACTTTCTCCACACCATGCATGATTGTATAGACCTCTGTCATGTCTCCCCGCAGTCGTCTTTCTTTTGAACTAAAAAGCCCCAGGAGTTGTAGTCTTGCCTCATAAGAAAGGTGCTCTAGGCCCCTGATCATCTTGGTTGCCCACTTCTTTACCTTTTCCAGTTCTACAATGTCCTTTTTAAGATGTGGTGACCAGAATTGTACGCAGTACTCCAAGTGTGGTCGCACCATAGTTTTGTATAAGGGCATTATAATATTAGTTTTATTTTCAATCCCCTTCCTAATGATCCCTAGCATGGAATTGGCCTCTTTTACAGCTGCCGCACATTGAGTTGACACTTTCAACGAGCTGTCCACCACGACCCCAAGATCCCTCTCCTGGTCAGTCACCAACAGCTCAGATCCCATCAGCATATACTTGAAGTTGGGGTTTTTAGTCCCAATGTGCATCACCTTACACTTGCTAACACTGAACTGCATTTGCCACTTTGTCGCCCACTCCCCCAGTCTGGAGAGATCCTTTTGGAGCTCCACACAATCCGTTGTGGATTTCAGTACCCAAAAGAGTTTGGTATCATCTGCAGATTTGGCCACCTGGCTGCTTACCCCTGCTTCTAGATCATTTATGAATAAATTAAAAAGCACCTGTCCCAGTAGAGATCCCTGGGGGACCCCACTTCTTACTTACTTCCATTGTGAAAACTCTCCATTTATCCCTACCCTCTGTTTCCTGTCTTTCAACCAGTTAGCAATCCACACATGTACTTGGCCCCTTATCTCATGACTGCTAGGTTTCCTCGGGAGTCTTTGATGAGGAACTTTGTCAAAAGCTTTTTGGAAGTCCAGGAATACTATGTCAACTGGATCACCTTGATCTACACACTTATTGACACTCTCAAAGAACTCCAAAAGGTTGGTGAGGGAAGATTTACCTTTGTAGAAGCCATGCTGGCTCACTCCCAGCATGGGAGTGGCTCACTCCCAGCATGAGAATCTGGGAGTTGAGCTGGCTCTCAGCTGGCTCACTCCCAGCATGGGAATCCCTTCCCCTGGATTCCACCATACTTTCAAAAAAAATGTCCCTGAAAGTCCCTCACCTTCAGAGACATATTTTTGGAAGGCATGGACCACATGCAAGGCTGTAACACACTAGATTTATGTAGAATATTTTAATCCAAGGTCACACACACACACACACAGAGAGAGAGAGAGAGAGAGAGAGAGAGAGAGAGAGCGCCTGGAATAGATGCATGCAGTATTTCATGTGGCTGTCCATGTGGGTGCATAGAAAAGGAAGGAGCCCAAGATCAGTGGCATTCCACATGCTTTACATGCCAAAGGTCCCAGATTCAATCCTTGATCTATCCAATTAAAAAGGATCTCAGGAAGTAAGTGCTGGGAAAGCTCTCCTCCTGAGACCCTTGAGAGCTGCTTCCGGTTAGGGGTAGGCAGCACTGGGCTAAGTGGAATGACCCAGCTCAGTATAAGATAGCTTCATGTGTTCAAAGGTCTCTCCTTGGGTCACTTCTTGAGCACACATGATTTGCCTTAATGGCATATTGACTGGAGAAGATGTCTTGATTCCTTTGATCACAGGATCTTTAGTTACTGGCATCTCATGACTGGCATCTCATTTACCTGTACTGCTGGTCCTGCAAGAGGTAGACTTCTAGTGTACATTGCTTTCTAATTGCTTTCCTTGACAGCCTGCCTGCAGGGAATTTTGCCGGTCATGAATCAACCAATGACTGGCATGGATTTTCTCATTTCAATTAAAACCTCTGTCTGAGAACCATATGCTTTTTCTTTGTTTTTGGACTCAGATGCTGCAAGTTTGAAATGTAATGTGTTGTGTTTTTTTCTCCATTTTCTCACCTTCTGCTGTAGTATTATATTAGCAATGCTTATGAAGTCTACCAAAGCTATAAGCTTCAGCTTACGCTGCATTACACTTTACATATTGGTTTTAATACAGTCTGGGAAAAACGATATTAGAAATTGCATTTTTATAGCAGACTAGTGGGGGAGGGGCAGAGAGAAAGATATTCCTGTATTTTATGACATGATGCTTGCATAATTGGCAGCAGCGATGCACACAAGCTGTTTATTAATTAAAATGCATTCTTGGTGGAGATAACCTGCTAAATATAAAGTGGAAATATCCATGCTGTTAAGCAAGCCATTTTCTTAAAGACGATTGGTTCGCAGTCTCATGTATATTCATAGACTGTGTTTCACAAGTAGGCCTTCTGTTAGCAAAAGTACTGGGGTAAAATTATAAAGAAGGCACTCACGCAAATGTGAGACGTTCTGAGCATTGTTTCATACAGTAATGAAACAAATGTGTGAGGGAGTTTTTTTGGGATATATACCTGGATACTGACGCACCGCTCTCAGTGAGTTAATTCCTTTTCTGTACTCAACTCTCCTTTGTATTCATGGTATAGAACAAAAAAGGCTGTAAAAGTGTGTCTGTGACTGTTTGCCTGTCATCTTTATAGTCATTTTGCTGCTGTTTTAGACATAGCTTAATGTTTAATTCTGTTAAAATCACATTATCGTCCTACTTCAGTAGCTTGATTATATGATGAAAATGTGCCTTTGGGTTTGTTTTTTTTAAATGGTACAAAATACTCACAGCCATTTCTCTTTGCAGAAATGAAAATTGTAGCAAGAGACAATGCTATTTACTGAAGCTTTATTGAGTTAGCTTTCCTTTTTTTGTGTTTTGTTTTTTTGCCACCCAAATTAAAATGTTGCCTATTGACAGAACTTCTTTGTGCTCAGATTGATGAAATTTTAGCTATACAGATTTTTTAAAAGGTTCTTTCCCCTTAATTAGTATCTTTGTGTTACAGCTTCATTATACGGTTCATGGGGAGTGCTTACCAGGCAGTTCTTTGTAGTGTCCTGATCCAGACATTTTTAACATTGCATTCAAAAAATTGATCAGACCTTTCCCCCCACATTTTAACAGTGATCTAATAATTTTATGTACTGTAAGTTGTCTCCCAGTGTAAGTAATGGTGTGTGTGTATTAATTTATTTGTATGCATATATATGTGTATGTGAATATATATATATATATAGAGAGAGAGAGAGAGAGAGAGAGAGAGAGAGTGTGTGTGTGTGTGAATATATATATAGTGCGTGTATGAAAATGGGTTTTCTTGCACTTTCTTCTTTGGGTGGAATTTATGGGTTGGAAGATGTTCTTGTGTCTGATGTTTTATCCTGGGCATGTTCACACAAACCTGCTGCTCCTCTGAAAAAGGCCACTTATCTTTGGGGTTTTCCATGAGATATGCAGACAGTGAAAAGGCACTGGTAGGGGAAAGATAATTTTCCAGAAATATCTTGTCCAAAGGTCATCCATAAAGTATATCATGAATCAGGGAAGGAGACAGAGATAGGAAAGCTGTGACTAATTGTGACAAGGGATATTGCCTAAAATGTGACATCGCATTAATGTGTTTTACTTTTCCAACACAATAATTTAATACAGTGGTTTTTAAAATGTCTTCTGGGAAACAGAGTTCTTTGCAGGGTTATCAGAGGTTCTTCACTGACAAGAACTTCAGTGTTTTAAGATGACTGGATTGATTAGGAAGCTTCACTTAGGGCACTTCAAGGTGTACCCTTTGTAGCCTTTGAGTTGCAGATGAAATGGCATTACTACTCCATACAAAACATCATAGCCCATGTAAAAAGAGGGAAAGGTAGCACTAAAAACAGACCACATTGTGCTGCTCTGCTGTTGGTTTTTAACAAGTCAGAGCACCTCAGTGCAACAATGTAAGCATGAGGATAGTGCAGACTGACGATGACTGGATGACAATATCATGTGAAGCCCCCATACAGAGTCAGCGAACAAAGCAAAGCAAAGACTAAACATCTCACCTGGAAGTGCCCTTACAGTACCGAGCAGCTTCTGTGCTTTTCAAACCAACATTAACATTTGTTTTAAGTAAAAGTTTTAGAGAGTTTCCTCAGTTTGTGGCTTCTCTCCTCTCTCTCTCTCTCTCTCTCTCTCTCTCTCTCTCTCTCTCTCTCTCTCTCTCTCTCTCTGTATGAAACACAACACTGCAGCCTGGTTCAGACAATTCAACAAACTATGGTTGAAGATGCAAAGGTGCCTGTGAGCTCCTTCTCCACTTTTCTCTTCACCTCACACATGGAGGAGTCCTGGCTTGTTAAACCCTAACTCTGTATGTTGACCAAACTTAGGAGCTATGCTTTACAAACGAGAATATGGCAGAATCAAATCCGGGTTTTATATTGCGGGCACTTTAATTATATTAAAGGCACTGTTAAATCACAGCAGACAACATGCAAAGCTGTAGTTTAACACACCACAGAATTCCTCCATCACAGCTCTTTACCTGAGATAATGAGAAAAGGGGAGAGGGGAGGGAACACACAGCTGGCACTCCTCTCATCATGCTTACGTGGATTGCTTGAACTGGGCCTACAAGTCTAGAGTGTAACAAGTGGTGATGGACTTTCTGAAAGACAGCTTGCCTGATCTTTCCCTTTGTTTTGGTTGTGTTTTAGGATACACTTTTAGTTCGCTCAGAGCAAAGGCCCAACAAACCAATGTTCCCTGTGAACTGAGGGTACACTCTAGAGCACATGCAGAATCCTCTGCAGTTCCCACAGCAAACTATATTGCTACTCATTATTACGATTATGTTGAGAATTACTCAACTCCTTTCTTTCCCCACAGCCTATTTCATGTCATTGTTGCTTGTTTGATTCCGTCTTGCACCTCTGCTGTCTTTGATGTCCTAGTTTCAGTGTGCAGCATCCAGGCTAGGATTTCTGCAAACACATGCATGGTAAAGAAGGAGAGAAGAGAAGAGGCAATTTTGGTTGACCTCCTCTTCCATTTGCTATCCCCTAGGCTTGCCAAACATATGTTCTTGAGGGTCTTCTAATCCTTAGGGACATATGTTTGGTGGATACAATGGACTATAGAGCAGGGATTCTCAACGTTGGGTCCCCAGATGTTATTGGACTTCAACTCCCATAATCCCTAACCAAAGGCCACTGGGGCTGGGAATTATGGGTGTTGAAGTCCAATAACATCTGGGGACCCAACACTGAGAATCCCTGCTATAGAGGAAAGGGGGATTAAAATCATTCCTTCCTACCACTGTTCCCTCTAAGGTATGCACACATGTGCACACTCACAAGTTTTTGGATGTCTGCTCAGTTCAATTTAGATCCCACTCAGAATGAATCAGGAAGGCCCCATTCTGAATGCAGGTCCATATACATTGCCTTGATACTGCCACCCAGAACAAAACTCATTCCGCACAGAGATGAAAAAAATTAGAGGAACCACTGCTCCCTACCATGCATGGTCCTCTCCACCCCCAGCACAGTACCTCCATTGACTGTTGCTGTGGTGTCTATCTTATGTTTCTTTTAGAATGTGAGCCCTTTGGGGTCAGGGATCCATCTTATTTATTTGTTATTTCTCTGTGTATACTGCCCTGAGCCATTTTTGGAAGGGTGGTATAGAAATTGAATGAATGAATGAATGAAATGAATGAATGCATGAGTGAGAGTGTTTCACCCACACAGTCAGGATGCTGCCCTATGTCTCTTGCTTTTCTCTTCTCCCTGGTCTCTTTCATCCATCCCATTCCAGTATATTTATACTGTGTGAGTAAGAATCTCCCAGCACATACACTACCCCTTCATCCATATTCTGGATAACGTAACTTATTTTTTAAAGACTATCATTGAGAAATCATTTGGGAAAGTGTATACATATTTATTGCTTATTTTCAGTGAACATCCTACATTTGTGAATAGAAATGCATTGCTTGTGTGTAATAAATGTAATTAAACATTATGAGGCTGTTCTCATGACCAGCCTAAACCAGGCTAGGGCAGCCCAGCCTGGGTTAGGCTGATGGTGAGAAGTGGTGGGATCCCTGCGGATCCCTCCACTTCTCACCTGGCTTACCCTCCCAACCAACCTGGATGTTAGCTGAGGTTAAGGGTGCAAGTGCACCCTTAACCCATCTGCTGGGTATTGTGCATCTCGTCAGGCTGAGTTCAGCCTTAGGAGACACAGGGAATCCCCCAATGGAACCATGCACATGGCACAGTGCGTTGTGGGATATGGGCAGCAGGAACAATGAGTTCCGGCTGGAGATCCCTCCACACTCCTTCATGGAGCGTGAAATGTGTGCGCACACAGGAGGCACACTGAAGATGGTCCACTTGGTCATCTGGGGGGTAGTTAAATTGAAAGCAGCCTTCCCCCCCCCCCCCGTGCCCTCCCCAGCAAAAGAGACTCAGACAACAACAGTAGTGTTTCACCTACAATGACTAGTTTATTGAGGAACAACTAGTTCTTCCCTCTATCCTCGCCCCTTTTCTGGTGCAGTCCTTTGGAGAGGTTCTACAATCTGTGTTTTCTTCACCCAGGAGTGCAGTGCTTATCCCCTTCTTCTTGGATCAGGCATCTTGCAGGGTCCCTGTTACATCACAGTGAACACCATCTGTTTCCCCCAGGAAGTCTTCCTCTCAGGGCTTCCGCTCCTCTTAGGAAGACTCCTCTGCCTCCTGGTAATTTCTCAGCCTGTGCTCTTCTAGCTGCCTCCTCTGCTTTAGGCTTCCTTGTGCACCAGCCAGCAGCTTGCCTCTCGTGCTCTAGAGCAGTGTTTCTCAAACTTTTTGGAGTCAAGGACCGCTAAATTCTTCGTGCAGAGTTTCAAGGACCGTTACATTCTTCATGCGCAGTTTCCCGGACCAGCAGTTAGTAAAGGGGTTGGTTTCAAGTCTGTCTATCTATCTATCTATCAGACTTCTATACTGCCCCAAACATGCATCTCTGGGCAGTTTAGAATGAAAATAATATAAGCATTAAAATAATTAAATTTGGAATCTTTTGCAAACATGGAATATTAGGGGTTCTTAACCTTGGGTCCCTCAGTTAAACTCCCATAACCCCCAACAACAATGGCATTTGGCCATTATGGCTGGGGATTATGGGAGTAGAAGTCCACCAACGTCTGGGTACCCAAGGTTGAGAACCCCTGAATCTAAAAGCCTGGGTGAACAAATTTGTCTCCAGTATGTCTTCAGTATGTGTGGGGTGGGGGTGGAGGTGCTTCTGATTACTCAGTGGAGAGGGTATGTTGGGCCATTAGAAAAATTCAAAAGCTACATGGGGCCAATGAAAACAACATACAAGCAAGCCCCACTGATGCAAAAGGGAAACAGCGTTCCCTCTCAAGGCGCCTCGACCACAACAGGCAGCTGGGTTTCAATCAACCAACCTTTGGCTGCAAATAATGAGCATGCAAGAACCAGCAGCCCTTCAAGTGGCGCCCACTGCCATACTTTTTCCTCCATGCCCCCGCACCGCATACAGTTTGAAGCTGTAAAGATAGGGAATAAGATAGCTGTAGGAAGATCTCAGCAGCACATGGAGACAAGGCACAAGAAGGGTTCCATGCCTCCATGATACTCTTCCTCTTCCGTGCCATGTGCAAAATTGAGGAAGTGAGTGCCTTGATTTCAGTTGGGGGGTGGGGTTTGACCCCCAGTCAGGGACCGGCACTCAAGCCTTCGGGGACCGGCAGCGGTCCAGGGACCGGTGGTTGAGAAACACTGCTCTAGAGAGCTGACCCTCTTCTGCTCTTGAGGCTCCTTTTTATCTTCCTCTTTACTGCCCTGCCCATACAAAATCGGTAAGCAGGCTGCTTTCCCCAGCTTGGCTAGGTGTGCTTGATGGGCCAGGCGGGTGGGGGGACTGTTCGTTTTCCAAGGTGTGGTAGGTCATCCTGCAGAATGGGTTGTGGACTGAGCGAACAGGACTAGAACCACAAGTGAAACTAGGCGAGCTTCCTGTGTCCATGAGGCACCAAATCCCAGTTCCAGTCCTGTCTTGCTCCGAGCTGCAGGATTGCGAAAGAGCTCTGTAGATCTTTGCTTTTTTCAGGCTAGCTTTACTTCTTAAGTCCACCCCCCCCCCCGCTTCTCCTTTGTTACTATCTCTGGGTGGAGCTGTCCCATACTGGAGATATGCTCTGTTACTTCCCCTCCAAGGAGCCCAGGCAGTAGGGAGAGGCAGGGCAGTGCTTATGGAGCCACCTTCCAGGCCCAAGCGGCCCCGTTCTGCCTCTCCCTTATGGTGGGCCCGTGTCTTCTAGTATTGAAGAACAGCCGGGCACCATTGACAGAAAGGCCTCCCAAAAGGCCAAGCATTGCTCTGACCGACCACCGAAGCGAAGAAAGGAGAACATACGGAGCTTTCTGCAGTGCGGCTCTGCAGGCAGCTTCACACTCAGGCTGTCTATGCTCAGCACCTGCCCTACCACTTTCCTCCAGCTGTTGAAGAACACAGGGATGCCGCTTCTCATTGCTGGTCTCGCACCTCTGCCCCAGTCTACTCTGGGGGAGAGGAAATCAGGATTGCCATGCTTTCTCCCCAAAGCCCAGCATCTCACTCCTCCCGGTGCCATTGCTGTGGCTTTCACACCATCGCCTTGTTCTAATCTGGGGCAGAGGGAACCGGCATTGCCACTCTTTCCCTCCAAAGCCCAGCCACTCATTCCTCACAGAACTATTGTTGCAGCTTTCACACCACCACCTCAATCTACTCTGGGGAAGGGGGAACTGGCATTGCTGTGCTTTCCCCTGAAGCCCAGCCAGTGCTCTGACGGGGCCTCCAGCAAGCAGATCCCTGGATCAGGCCCTAGTGCCTGACTCCCTGGAGGACCCACAACTGCAGCAGCCTGCACCACTGGCCATTATGGCAGCCATTCCTATAGATACTGTGAGTACTGCAACTCTGCTCCCTCCAAGGCCACCAGAGGACCACTTACCTAAAGACACGAAATGGCTGGTAGACTGTATCACCAAGGAGTGCCTTTCTCCTTGCACCCCTCCGCTGCCACTGTCTGTCCCATTCAGTCCTACAGCCTCAGCCTAGGCACCCTCGGGGCCCATCCCATCCATCATTGAGAGGCTATTCCTCAGGGGGAGGGGGCGCTTCGTACCCAGACTGGCGGGTCCAAGCACAAAGGCGGGCTTCTCGTTCTTCTTCCTTGGAAGATACACCACCTACTCTCAACAGACCAGTGCCACATCCACGGCTGCCTCATCATCTAGACAGACCACCTTCACCTGTGCCAGCTCCTACTTCCCCAGTGCTGCTAGCACCGCCTTCTTACCTGTGCTGCCACCCTTACTACCAATCCAGCAATCCCTCTTGCTGGCTCAGACTCCACTTATTCAGGCTCTTTAGCCCTAGGTAAGGACAGGGCCATAGCTCAGTGATGGAGTATCTGCCTTGCTTGCAGAAGGTCCCAGGTTTAGTCTCTCCCATCTTCAGGTAGGGCTGAAACCTCGAAGAGCTGCTGCCAGTCATTTATTTGTCTGAGTCTGAGTTGTCTGAGTCTCTTTTTTATCTATCTATCTATCTATCTATCTATCTATCTATCTATCTATCTATCTATCTTGTACACTGCCCCAAACTTTCATCTCTGGGTAGTTAACAATAGCATAAAACAAGTTAAAATATATACAAAAACTTAAAACAATTTAACAATTTAAATTGCAGACAAGACTGCGCAAGATGACCCCAGGATTTGACTCAGTATAAGGCAGCTTCCTATGTTTCACATTCAGGATTCATACAAAGAGGAGGGAGAGTTGTCTGATGAGGCAATGGTGCTCAAGCCCCCATTTCTTCTTGCCTTTTCATGTTCTTGGATTTCAAGGCTCCCCGCACTAAAACTATGCAGGCTAGTAATGTTGAATCTCCTGCAGACAACTCACACACCAGCTCTGCCTTGGGTCAGAGTGTGTTTCCCTCTTTGTCAGTTCCCTCAGCTATGGTGCCTCTTCGTCTGCTTTTCTATAATGTAATGGTCATTGAATGGAATGCCCCAGTGTAGTGGATTAAAGCCTTTGTCTCAGAGCAAGCCCACATGAGGGAAAGAAATGCTGAATCATCCCTGCTTGAGCTGCCTGGCTAGGCTTTTTCTAAAACTATTCTATATTCCTGGTAGGTTTAAAAGGCTGACACTACCACTCCTCTTATCGACAGAGCTTGAACCTCCCTAGATCTTGGGGTGGAATCCCAGGGCAAACTCTTTATTTTGCTCTTGGGCAAGTACAAAAATCTTCCACGTGCAAGCCTGCACATTATGGGAAAACGGATAGCTGCTGAACATCTGAGGACGTGTTTGCACCAGAGAACTCTCACCTTTGACCCTCCTCCTTTCCTGAGTTAAAAACCAACTCGGAGAGGCTTGTAAAAAGAAAAGACTTTAAAAAACAGTTTTATTCAGTTACTGTAGCCTGCTGCCGTCTGAGGCTTTCTCAGCTCTAAATACAACTAAGATACTTAATAGGTTGCAAAAATTGGTTGTCTTTATGCATGCTTAAATGTTTATAGAGTCTTTTGCAACACCCTAGGTAGGATGGATGTAGGCTAGTGTTTCTTATTTTAATTATGTTACAGGTAAACAATAATATAACAGTATCAGGAATATGCAAAACACACACACCAAAGAAATATAACTTTCCTGATGCAAAGTCTGACTAAATGAACTTTCCCCTGAATAAATCTTCCCAAAGCCCAGGCTTCCTTTTCCTTGAACTCACCAAACTCCAGATGAGAAATCAAGCCTCCTGCCCTCCTATCTTTCAAGGATCTGCAGAATCATTCTCCTGCAGCCAGCCGCCATGGCCATCTGTCCTTCTCTAACAAAGAAACTTCATTCTTCCTCGCAACAATTATCTAGGTCCCACCCACCTGGTGTACTGATTGGCTGAACCCTGAAGTCACTTCTGGTTAACTCTTTAGGGGGATAGGGAAGTCTGATATCTACACCTGATTTTCACTAAGCCAGTGGGTGGGTGTCAACAGAAGTTGTACTCTATTCCACAGGATGTTATGTCTCTCATACCTTAGCTGTCCCCCTGCTGCACACCCAGGGGGCCTAGCTGGTTTTGGGTGCAGTCCTGAATAAGGATGGGCAAGACTACGTAAAAATTCAAGAGGACAAAAAATGTGGTTCCTCCTTCCAAAGGCTCATGATGCTTTGGCCACAGCAATAAGAGCGGTGACCACAAATTCACCAGGGCCTCTGTCCTCTGGGCAAAAGAATTACTCCAACTCATTCATCCAGAGAATGCTAAGCTGTGCCAAGGCATCAATCAATTGGCCAAAGCCACAGCCCTTATGGCAGGTTTCCATTCTGGATTGCATTTAGCATGCTCCCAGAGCTCTGGATCTAAGCATGGCCATTCTCAGATGCCCCTGGCTGAAACACCAGAATATGTATTCACACTCCAAATTGAATCTCGCCTCGGGCCCTTTCACAGGGATGAAGTTTTTCGAGGATTCTCTGGAGCCTATACTAGTTGCAGCCGTGGATAAGAAGAAGGCCATGCCTTCTGGATGCAAAAATCTTCATAAACTTTTTGAAATAATCCTCCCTCCATTTAGAACATTCATAGGTACAGTTGGAAACCAATACAGAGACAACCAGGCACCCAACTGCAGACCCAAAAGTAACCAGTTGCATCAGTGGACCAGAGGACTTGACAGGCCCCAGACCTCACATGCCTTCACTTTCCCTTGCCCTCTACCTATCCAGAAACAATTACTCAGCCCCAGTCGGGGCCAGACTTCTCTTTGACACGGAGGGGTGCTCCACCACATTCAACTGCTGGGTTCTTCCCACCATTTCCAAGGGATACTCTCTCGATCCCCCACCTCCATCTCTTCATCATCTCTCTCAAAACCAGGAATCTGGAAAAACATCTTCCGATGAGTCAGGCCATTCTTCACCTGTCCCAGATTTGTGCTATAGAGACGTTCTTGGAGGGCAGTCCTGGATTTCAAGCATCTGAACCACTACATAGCCAAGGAAAATTTTGCATGGAATTTCTCCAAACCATCAAAGATGGTCAGACCCTATGACTTTTTAGCCTCCATAGATCTTCAGAGGTATATCTTCATGTCACCTGGTTCATCGGAAGTTTCTTAGATCCAGTAATGACTGCCAACACTTTGGGTACAGGGCCCTATCCTTCGGCCTCTCTTCACCACCCGGTCATCGTTCTGCCTTGCTTTTTGTTTCCTTTCATTCTTATTGGGTACCAAGATTTCAAAGTCTACTCTGTCCAGGTGGATTTGAGGCAGCATCATTTTTGCCTAAGAGTCCCTCGAGCTACCAGTGCTGCAGGGCTTCATGGCTCTTTCTACTCTCAGTGCTTCAAATATCAGCAGTTTTCTCAGCTCACACACAGCTTCTGGAAATCTGTAAAGTGGTGACCTTTTCATACATCACTCCTTTCATGAAATGTTATGAAATCACTTCACTCCACTCCATACAGGCGGTCCTTGGTTGTATGGTCCTAGATACATCCTCTCCAACTCTTACTACTCACTGCTTGGGCACATCCCAAGATTCTGCAGGATGACCTCCTACATTATGGAAAAAGAAACATTGATCTTACTGTGAAGGGTTCTTTTTCACAGTGTACAGAGGTCATCTGTCCCACCCATGGATGTATCTTCTCTGTCTGGGTGCTGGGACTCAGTGTTTGGGTAGTGACAACTCCCAGGGTGTACAGTTATTAGGCATATGTATCCTCTTCTTTGTTCTTGCTCGTTATTTTTTTGCTCTGTTTGTCTCCAAATAAGCCTTCTCTCTTTTTTCCTCTGAGCTACTCTACGCAACAGTCCCGGAACTGGGATTTGGTGCCTCATGGACACAGGAAGCTAGCCTAGTTTCACTTTTGGTCCTAGTCCTGTCTGCAAGGAGCATGCTCAGTCCACAACCCATTCTTCAGGATGACCTCTGTACACTGGGAAAAAGAACCCTTCACGGTAAGACCAATGTTTTGTTCTTTTTGCTTAATCATCCACTAGCCAGCTGCTCCCAAGCAGGTATCCACCTCACAGATATATGTTGGGGGGTTGTATTTAGGGATGTGCATGGAACCAGGCGGGGGCAATTCGATGGTGCCGGGGGTGCTGTTCTAAGAGCGGGGGAGGGTGCATTTACCCCTCCCTCCGCTCTTCCCCCACCAGCACTACTTTATTCTGAAGTTAATCAGGGCGGCAGAGTACCTCCCTGCTGCCCCATTGCCCCTGTTGTCAGGATACAACCGAAAGTATCCACTGTGCCTGTGCACGCCAGGACAGGCACATGCATGCCATGCCGTTGTGTGCCTGTGCCTGATGTGCGCATCTGACGTACGCGCAGAGGCACAGCGGATACTTCCAATTGTATCCGGACAACAGGGGCAATGGGGCAGCAGGGAGATACTCTGCTGCCCTAATTGAGGGAGGCCCCAATCAACTTCAGAATAAAGGAGTACCGGTGGTGGAGGAGCGGAGGGAGGGGTAAAGGCTCCCTCCTCCACTCTTCAAGCAGCACCCCCGGTGCCATCGAACTGGCAGAACCAGCCGCCTTTTGAACCGGTTCGGAGGCCCATAAAGGTCCTCTGAACCGGTTCCATGAATATCCCTAGTTGTATTAGACTAAGATATTATGGCAGTGGCAGAAGAGGTAAAGTATTTTATGGACATTCTAGGAAACAATTATCATTCATACTCAGTGAAATGAGATGTTACTAGAATAGCTGGGAAAGGAAGGAAGGAAGGAAGGAAGGAAGATTCCAGAAACCATGGTGATTGAAATGGCAAAAATATAATGCTGGTTGAAGGGTCTCTACTCTATTTTATGATTTATTTTATTAACGGTAACAGATCTTTTTTACTATGTTAGAAGAAGTCATGCCAGCAATTTCCAATTATGAACATGTGTATGTGGCCTCCTCCAGGGTCCTTTAGGCCAGGGCATGAGGAATTGTTAACCTACCTCTGCAAAATGGAAAAGGAATTCATCATAGACAGGCATTTTATGGAATGTATCATAGACAGGCAGGAACAGAAAGATCCTCAGAAGTTTATGAGATTTAAGATCCTCTGAAATCTGCAGGATTCACTAAAATAAAATAAATTTACCTGATTAGATTAGATTAGATTAGATTAGATGAATGCTCGTGGAGTATTCTATATAAAGAGACTCTTCCATTTTTTTTTCTAAGCAAATATTTCATCATCTTAATTGCTCAGACATTTGTTAGCCTGAAAACCATGCTCAAGATGTGAGAAAAAAGGATGGTTTTGTTTCTGTTTATTTATTTATTCTATTTATTTATTTGATTTATATAAAATTCATATTTATGTAAATCAAATTTATTTATTTGATTTATATCTGTTTATGCCAGACTTAATTATGTCCATTGAAAATAAGTGAGATGGTTTTAGGTGTGCCTGCAAAGAAGTGGGATGACATTCTGCCTCTCACTGAGCACTCCCTAAAAATATATTGGCTGACATCCAGACTATGTTGCACTAGCACAACCAGAGAAGTTGAGTGCACTTAAGATTTTTGCAGAGCTGCACAAAGTTGCACTCCACAACCACAAGTAAGACAGCTTCTCTGGCATGTATGCAAGGTTATGCAACCTGTTGTGCAACTGGCTGCACAATGCATTATGCAACATGTGTAATCTCTTGTGCAACTTGTCAATATCTTCTGCTAATGAAAAACTAGTGGAAGAAATGTCCTTTTCTTTGTGTGTCATCCTTACATTGCATCCTTAAGCACAGGAATGTAAGTTTTGGGCATTATACAAATATGTTAAATAAAGAAGTAAGTAAGTATAACAGCATTATGCTAGTGCAATGCTAGTCCTGATGTTGACCACGGATTCTGATGTGGTTTACCATATCAAAATGCAAATGTGAGACAACTTGTTTGAATGGCCTTCCATGTTACAGTTTCCCTATCTGTGAAAAGTAGAGATGTGCACGGAACTGGCTGACCGGTTCGGTTTGAGTCCAGACCGGACTTGGACCTGACCAGCCAAGTCCGGTCCAGCCTCCATCGACACCCCCCCCCCCCGACACACACAAACACCGGTCCAGTCCAGACACGTTCGCAATTTTAAAAATAAATAAATGAATGAATTTTAAGTAACTTTAGCCTCTTCGGGGGGCTTCCTGTATGCTGCCGGGGGGGGGGTCCACGAAGGTTCCCCTCCCCCGTCAGGCTCTGAAGTCACCATTGCAGCCTGGGAAATTGATCATTTTCAGCCGATTCGGGCCTCTGTAGTGTGCAGCAGCAGCCATTTTGGCCCCTGCAATGCATGCGTAAATGACCCCTGTGAGCCCTGGCATGACCCAGGGCCTCGCAGAGGTCATTTGCACATGCGCAGTGGCCATTTTGTAAAAAACAAAATGGCTGCCGCACATGCACAAATGATCTCTGCGAGGCCAAGGGTTATGCCAGGGCTCACAGGGGTCATTTGCACATGCATTGCAGGGGGCAAAATGGCCGCTGCTGCACACTACAGAGGCCCAAACAGGCCGAAAATGATCAATTTCCCGGGCTGCGGCGGTGACTTCATAGGCTGGTGGGGGGAGGGGAAACCTTTGTGGGAAACCCCACCCCACCCTCCACAGCATACAAGAAGCCCCCCAAAGGGGCTAAAGCTACTTTAAATTGATTTTTAAAAAAAAATTAAAATCTGTGAACATGTAGGTTCGGTTCCGGTCCGGATGGAACCGGTGTGTGTGTGTGGGGTGGGTGTTCGGTTCGATCCCAAACCTCCAGACCTTCGAACCACCAGACCTGTTCGCACATCCCTAGTGAAAAGTTAACACTCCAGGAAGGAGGCTGAAGCCACAAACTGTCATCCACATGCATATTGCATTTACCAATCTATATTTACCAGGGGCATGATTTTCTGGAACCTGGAAAAGCACTGTTTCCATTTTTCAAATTTATTTATTTATTTATTTATTCGTTCATTTTTTATTATTTTAATTATCATATTTCTATACCGCCTGATATAGACATCTGTAGGCTGTGTACAAAATTTAAAATATTTTAAAGTCACAGATTAAAATACATGACAATAAAAACAATAGACTAAAATAGTTATTAAAACAAGTTTTTAAAATCATTAAAAATTAATTATAATTAAAAGCCTGTGAAAACAGGAGAGTTTATAGGTTCTTCCTGAAAACAAACAGAGTAGGAGATGTTCTTATTTCAGTAGAGTGCATATTCCAAAGCCCTGGGGCAGCCAGAGAGAAAGCCCGGTCATGGGTCACCACCAAATGAGCCGGTGGCATCTGTAACCGGACCTCTCCAGAAGATCATAACAGGTGGCAGGGTTTATGACAAAGGAGGTGCTCTTTTAAGTACCCTGGACCTGAACTGTTAAGGGCTTTATAGGTAAGAACCAGGACTTTGTATTTCACCCAGAAACTTATTGGCACTCAGTGCACTTCTTTCAAAATTAGTGTCATGTGGTCATTCACTTCTAGAGGTCATTCACCTCTAGAAATGGGTGTAGCTGACGTATCAGCTACGTATCAGAGGTCATTCACCTCTAGAAATGGACGTAGCTGACGTATCAGCCGCAGCTGATAAAAAGTGCTCCTGGCCACCGCCTCAACCTGAGAAACCAGGGAGAGCTTTGGGTCCAGGAGCACTCCCTAGCAATGTACCTGATCTTTCAGGGGTTGTGTAACCCCATCCAGAACAGGCATCTCTAAACCATCTCTCAAGTCCTGGCCCCCCACAGTCAGTACCTCCGTCTTATTTGGATTCAACTTCAGTTTGTTATCCCTCATCCAGCCCATTACTTCCTCCAGGCAGGCATTTAGGGAAGATTTTTGCCTTTTGTAGATACCTTTTAAAAACCTTGTTACTGTGAATTCCCAAAGTTGTCATTCAGTGTGGTTTTTAATGTGGGGTCCACCCGATGTTACTAAACTACAAATGTGGCTGGGGATGCTGGGAGTTGTAGTTCAGCAGCATCTAGTGGACCCCATGTTAAGAATCCCTGCTCTAGAGGTTAAGTCTTCAAAAGGGGCTGGATGTACCTTGCATCTAGTGCAGACATAGGGAAATGAAAGTGCATGAACACTAAGATACTACAGAGTGTATAGCCTGCCATTTCACATCATGTAACTGCTGAGGTCTATTTTGGACTGCTGACAACATACACAATGCTTTGTTAATATATCTTAAAACAAGAGAGGATACTGAGGTACATTTTGATAGTCGAAGGAAATGCTGCAAACCACCAGAAATAGTGACTGGCATTCAGACTGAGGCAGTGTTTACGTAATGAACAAACTTGCACTAGTGCAAGAAGATCACATCATTGTGCTAAAAAAATAGGATTTGTGGAATTGCACTATAGTGCGATAGTGCTCTTGCACCAAAGTTCCTGTTAAAACAAAGGAGGTGGCCCACAGGTTGTGTGGCTGTTGTGCAAGTGCATGCATGCTTGCAGTAGCACAACACTAGACTGCAACACACGCTCCAGAATGAGCGTAAGTAACCAGTGCAGCGTCCTTCCACAGGTATCTAGTCCGGATGTCAGCCAGTGGAAAGAAGGATTTGTGTTGTAAGTTTAGCAGATAAGAAATATATGTAAGACTTTAGTCAGCACAGGCATATATTTAACTGGAACCCCTGCTAACTTGGCAAAGAGGCAGGCACCTTTTAACTTGGTGATTCTCTTTATTTAGCAGGGGGAGAGTAACTGGCCCTATCCACCCCCAGCACAGTACCTCCAGTGTCTGATGCTGGTGTCTATCCTGTTTCTTTTTAGACTGTGAGCCCTTTGGGGACAGGGATCCATCTTATTTGTTGTTTCTCTGTGTAAACCACCCTGAGCCGTTTTTGGAAGGGTGGTACAGAAATGGAACAAATAAATAAAATATATCTAGGGGAGAGTTCACCCCTTCCCTGGCAGCCCCTCACATGCCAGCCACGCCCGCTGCATGTGATGTCACACACAGGGGGCATGTCCAGCATCCAGAGAGGGGCCAGTGTGGCCCTCCAGAGCACATCAGCCAGCCAAAAAATGCCCAGCCTACAATGAAGCTGGCTGGAAATCAAGCCAGACTGGAGGCCAGTGGGGGCAGAGGGAAGTGGCGCTCAGGAGCTGGGAGGCTCAGATTCCTTGAACCCGTCTGCCCAATCATAGCTCTGTCCCTGAGGCAGCACTGTTTCTTCTTGCAGCTAATGAAAAAGCAAGAGAGGTATTTAATAATTTCTCCGCTCCATTACAAGACAGAGACAGAAAATTCAGCTGATAAATACATTTCTTTGAACCCAGAAGATCAGTGGGATGTTGTGAAGATATTTTTAATTATCAATATTGTTTAACAGAACATTACTTCATAAAAATAAATCCACAGGTACCACCTTTAATTCACGCACCTCAGAAGGTTCCAGTGGCACTAAAGAACAAAGTTTAAAAGGTCTGTGGCACCTTCCTTCTTCATAAATATGCACAGGCTTGGCTGCGATTATCATTTACATGTTGGCATAAACCGGAAGTAATGATTCTGTGGAGCTAAACTAGCTGTTCCTGATTTGAGATCATAGAATTATTTTGTGTTTTATTTAGGATATAACATAGTTTATTTTTGCCATGATTAAATTTTAGGTGCAACCATGTGGGTCGGCAACTGAACTCACTTTTCCACCAAGCAAATGAAAAGAATTTATTGATTTAATCTATTTTTAAGGTTTTAATATCTGTTTTAATTTATTCTATATTGCTGTATATCACCCAGAGATGGAAGTTTGAGGCAATGTATAAATATAATTAAGTAAATAAATTTATTACTTTGAATTTATTACTACAAAAAACCAGATTCTTCAGGCTTAATATATGCACTAGTTACTCTTTTGATGCTATGCCTGATTTATAACATTTTTGAACATTCAGAATTCGGAATATTTGGCATTCAAAGGCCAATGAAACTCATATAAAAGTCTCCCACTGTCTGTAGAGAACTAAGTGTGGAGATTTTCATTTGAATGGTAGATACAAAGATGGTCAAAGCAGGACCTTAATGGGGGGAAAAATAGCTTCTTTTCTTTGCTATAAGAGTCCAAAAGTGGTTTTAATGTAAGGAATAATAAGTGAGAGTGAGCTATGCAACTGATAGCTGTCAAAATACTATTTTTGAGTTGGTTTTATTTCTTAAGCTGCTTCTGCTTTTCAGTGCTAAAGAGTGTGAAATTGAATATGACGCATTTTACCTTTGGGTATAGTGTACTCTAAGATGCTCAGCTAGTAGAGATGCTACCGGTTTCTACAGCAACACTAGAACTGTACCATGCATGCTTGTGTGTGATTGTATTTTGTTCTCCTTGTAGATGGAGGAGATCAAATTTAAAGACAGAGCAGTCTACATTCTGGAAAGAGAGTTAGGGGTTCAAGCCGGGCATGCTCAGAGACTTCAGCTCCAAAAGGAGGCTTTAGATGAACAACTTTCCCAGCTCAGAGAGGCTGACCGGCATCTGAGCAGTCCCAAGCGGGAACTTCCTCATGCAAGTGGTGCAGGAGACACTTCAGATCATTCAGGAAGCCCTGTAAGCACTTTCTAGTGGTTTTGCCTAAAACAAACAAATATGCCAAAATCTTGACGAGTGAGTGCACATTCAGTAAGAGATTTGACTTCAGCAGTTCAGGGGGAACCAGTTGGATGTAAGATCTAACTGGGTCACATGAAAGCTTCGGCGTTTTGTTTTGTTTTGTTTTGCTAACTCAGCTTTTTTTAAAGCCCCCCCCTGCACTTAGCTCAAACCCTTGCCTTAGCCTGAAATGCTCTCTTTGCAGACTTACCATGCAAATGCATGCCTGACTGATTAATGAGTGTATGCTAATCATCCAGGCTACTTGCCAGTATGTGTTGCAAGCAAATGTAAAATAGAATGTAATAATACTAAAATTAAAAAAAAGAGGTGGGGGGAGGAAAGGCATAACATGCCCATTTCCAGGATAATATAGTCCATTCTTAGGCATAATTGTGAATGCCAATGGAGTGCTAATCAATGCTTTTGCTTTTAGCCAATGCTCTAGAAAGTGAATGAGATACCAACTGACATGCTATTTGCTGTTTCTCTCATGCTATGCAGTCTCTTATGCCATTCAATCTGAACCCACCTTTTATACTAGCCTTCTATGTAACTATTTCACTCTTCCAGCTTCTGTATTAATTTGCTAATAATAGAGATTTTCTGCTACTGTAACATTTATTAAACTTCCTTTCATTCTTGATCCTCATCAAGATTTCTTTTTTAGTTCTGCTTAATTTAAAATGTAGACTTTCAAAAACATAAAACACAAAATCTTGTCTATCCTTTTGTTCCAAGCCTCTCCTGCACCTGTTGAATGAAGAATCCTAGCACTGTTGAATTTCCTTAGGGCAAAAATATTTATTTGTTGGCTTGAATTAAAGGGCTATACCTAAATGGTTTCAAAGATATTAAATAAACAGTTAAACGGGGGCGGGGCGGGAGTAAAGGATATGTTAATATAATGGAATTGTTCTTTCACTCAGAAAATGAGAGTGCATTTTTTATATCTATATTCATTTTCAATTTGAGTTAAACATTTCCACTTGTGGATTGGTTAAAACACAATCCAGCAATTTTAAAGTGACCCATTCAGATGCTCAGTTAGAATCACAGCTCCAACATATGCAATGGTAGAATTGCACATGCTTTTTACATTTTATATTTCAGTATTTATAATACCACATTTCCACAAGGAAATTATAGGCAGCTTACCAGTTTAAAGCACTCAGTTCAACAGTGGCATATATAGGAAACATTGCAGTAATTTTCAATGTTTTCTTCCATATTTCCAAATATAACATTTGTGACTCTGAATTTACATATGCATACTTTTTATTTTAACATTTGCCTACTCTCTTACATATCTCCTTTCTTAAATTTCTGTTGGTTTCATCTTTCAATATTAAGGCATAGATTGTGTTATTTTTATAACTAGAAATGGATGGATTCAGAAAAGGAAGAAGTTGGTGTCTGTAAAGGGCTCTAAAATATGTTTTCTATATGAACAGTTATTTGCAGTTGTTTTTTGTTGTAGGAACAGCAGTTAGACGAAAGGGATGCCCGGCGTTTCCAACTTAAAATAGCGGAATTAAGTGCAATCATCAGGAAACTGGAAGACCGGAATGCCTTACTGTCAGAGGAACGCAATGAGCTTGTAAGAAACCATGTGCTTTTCTTTTTTCACAAAGTAATTTTGGACCAAAGTATGGGGAGGAGAGCTGGTCTTCTGGTAGTGAGCATGAATTGTCCCCTTTGCTAAGTAGGGTCTGCCTTGATTAGTATTTGCTTGGGTTACTGTATATGAGCACTGTAAGATCTTCCCCCTTAGAGGATGGAGCCATCACTCAATGGAAGAGCATCTACATGCTTTCATGCATGCATAAGGTCCCAAGTTCACTCCCTGGCATCTCCAGGTAGGGCTGGGTAAGACTCCTACCTGAAACCTTAGAAAGCCACGGCCAGTCAGTGTAGACAATACTAGATGGACCAATGGTCTGACTTCAAGGGCGTAGCAAGGTTGGAGTGGGCCCAGAGACAAGATTTTAAAATGCCCCCCCCCCAAAGTCCAGGGCCTCCGCACACCCCAGGCCCCCAAGGATTTAAGTCTGATATTCCAAAATAAGTATGCTGCCTGCAAATACATTTCACTGAATACACACACACACATCACAATATATAGTGATATACATTGAGTACTATACATTTGTATTACTTTTAATGCCTAGAACACACTAGAAAGATGAATTATTAAAATGGGCCCCTCGCTGCAGATTAGCAAAGGAGATTTTCAACCATGCAGGGTGAACCTATGTTTGTTTTCTCAGAATTCTGAACAAATTCAGTCAAGTTTGATTGCAGGAGGTTTTTCACAGGAGGCTTTTAAAGCCCCTTAAGACACATCTCCTCTGGAATGGAGGTGCTGCATTCACATGTTGGCCAGATTTACCCTGAAGTCCGTGCAAGTTATTGGGGAGCAGTTCACACACAAGAAAAATAAAATAAAAGCACCACACATGCTTCACAGTTCTCACTCAGACCTTCTGGGTTGCAAAACAACTTGAACATAAGTGCATTTATAAATGAATGAATGAATAAATAAAATTAATAAAATACTGTTCCAGAAGTTTTTGCAATTTTCTGCCATGAAACAAGCCACTTATAGGACTTTTTAGATAGTTTTTTTAAGTCAGCAAATTTTCCAAGCTGTTTCAAAATAAATATTCAGAGACTTCTCGGTCCCTCCCCCCCCCATATCCAAGCCCTATGGCAAGCAGATCCCTATATATGGGGGGGGCGGGAAAGGTAACCACAAAAAGGAGTTCACACTCTACCTGGCAAATGCTGGTCTGGGTTAAGCAGGGCAGCAAGGGGTCTTCTGCTGCAGAGAACACTCTGGCTGCCTCCTCCTTCCTGGCTTGCTTGGGCCCTACTCGAGTTCAGGCTTCACTGCGGCCTACACGGAGGCCTCCGTGGAAGCCCCGCCCACCCGCCGATCAGCTGAGAGGCGGGAGAAAAGGAGCTCTTTGCAGCTTGCCTGCTGCTTCGATTGCGGGCCAGCAGAACAAGCCGGAGAGACGGCGAAGAGGGCAAGTGGCTGAGAGGCTATGGGGCTGGGCAGGGGGCAATGGGGAGTCACATGAGGTGCCTCTGGGGTGCCCCTCCAGGCAGTGGGGCCCCCAGACAACTGTCTCCCCTTGCCCTATCATTGTTACGCGCCTGTCTGACTTGGTATAAGGCAGCTTCCTGTGTTCCTATGTAACAGCATATGCCCTTCATCCATAGACCTATGGATGCTCTCTGAATACTACCTCTTGTTTCTCACAAGCTCAGAGATGACCCAAGGTATTGTGGCACTTGAGATATGGTGCCAAATGCTGCCTTGCCCCATGTCCACAGTGGAGGCTGAGCCCCTTTCAAAAGTGACCCTTGCAAGCTTTGAAAGTGTCATGTGGTGCAGGGAGGAAGGAAGGTTGCTAACAGCCACCTCTTCTCCTTTGTTCTTCCTAGAAGGATTGCAAGGAGTGTGAGGAGAGATGCTCCTTGCAAAGCTTGGAAGGATCCGAGTGGTCCCAGAAAGCTGCTCCAATGGCATTAGCAGGGGGCATCTTGCCACTCTGTTGGCACCTCAGTAATCTGCCGCCTGAGATGACTGCATTTGGCCTCTTGAAAGGGTCACCTTTGGCTGGGCTTAATTTAGCTGCCACCATCCAACCCCTTCCTTTATACCTGAGTGGTTCTTATTCAACTCAAGAGATTTACCAACATAGCATTTAACTCTTCTTGGCAATATATCAAGAATAATATAGTTTTGGTGATAAATCCTTAGAGCTATCAAGAGTCTACAGAATGACCTGAACCATTTTAGAAAGCAGCATTGTTCATTATCTTTCAGCTTTCTGGTTCTGTAGAAATATGGTCTGCTTTTGTGGTGGTACATTACATAATTTGTTAAGTTGTCCAGTTCAACACAAAAATATAAAGGATTTAGCTTTCACACACATATACACTCACACATAAACCCCATCAGAAAATTTTATCTTGTTTCAAAGAAAGCAATTTGTTACTGTCATAAGACATCATGATCACATGTGAGATTATGGATCTGTCTTTATAACCACTGAAATTTGAATTAATGATAAACTCATTAAACAGTGAGAAGAAGCCAGAGAAGACACGGAATACTTTTAACTGACGATGGGGAGACACCCACCTATCCACCTAATTGTTTAGGCTTTTCTAAAGTTTCAAAATCACTGAGAGCTCACAAGTAACTTCTCTGGGGAAAGAAAGGAGTTCTCGAATTGGCCATGCAATTGTTTTGTGGGATTTCATCTCCGTGTCTGCTGCTTGACTCAAGACCATAGTTTCAGGTCATACTTTGTTTCCAGCCGGAGTTAAGAGTTTTTACATGCCATTGATTTCACTGTAATTGTTAAGCTCCACTCTCCCATTTAAAATGTGGCTGACTTTCTGATGAAATTGTGTCCTTGCAGAAGGACACTGTGCTTGTGCAAGGATGTTTTGCAAGTGACTTTCACTAGATTGGGAGCTTGTGTTCTAGATGAGGGTTGTCTGTTGTGCTTTTTAAGAATGTCATGCAAAGCAAGGAACTTATGTTTGAGGCTAGTTCTTGCAGTTGCAGAAGATATTGACAAGTTATGCAAAATTTGCACAACATTGTTGCTCAAGACTTTTCTGCATCATGTTGCACAACATCATAGTGCAGCATCCTTGCACAACGGCTATTGCACAGCCTTGTGGTGCAACCTTGTATGTGTCCTGGAGAAGGTTTCCAATCATGCTTGTGCAACATTGCAAAGCATCATAACTTCTCACAGCTTCACAACCATGTTGAGCAACACATCATTAGTCAGGATGTCGCCCAGTGGAGACAAAAAGTACTTAACTTTGACTGGATGGTGCCCAGTGAAATTGCTGTAGGTGCAGGCTTCCTGATACAAATCTATTCAAGTTCATAAAGTTACACTATAGAGTGACTTTATGAACTCCCCCCTGCTTTAGTTTTTCAAAGTGCAAAGTTCTACCACAGGCATATAAAATCCTATTTAAAGGCGAGTTAATGGCATTTACTATGGCAAAGCATATATTTCACAGAGCTAGTGCAATAAAGCATGATGGCATGTTGGAAAAATCCATATAGACTGGATTTATAGAGGACATTAGAGCAGCAGTGCTGCAGTATAATCTGGTGTTGCATATGGGGTTTGAATATGAGATGAGGCAATTGCTAGCCCTGGAAGCATGGACACTTGGCATCCTTCTTATTTCCTTAATATTATCCCAGAGTTAAAGTGGAATGTTATATGCAAACACATGTAATAGTATATGTTACATACAAATGAATGTAATACGGTAGTATCAAAAAAACACCCTTTAAATGCAGTAAAGTCACTTTTTCATTGGGGAGCACTGTTTCACCTCCTGCAATTTTTCTGCCCCAAATCACCCCCAACCAACTCCTCCCACAATGATGGGACAGTGCTGTCATCTGTTCATCAGTGACAACCGCACCATGTGTACACATTGAGCACCAATCTGCCATAATCAGCAACTGAAGCCCCATAAACTTGGTACTTGGGATAGCAGCATGAATTGTTATTTCTGTGTGAGCATATTTTTTTCCCTTTTTGTTTTTCAGTTAAAACGCCTAAGAGAAGCAGAGAGCCAATATAAGCCACTGCTAGACAAAAATAAGCGCTTGAGTAGGAAGAATGAAGATTTGTCCCATGCTTTGCGGCGTATGGAAAATAAATTAAAGTTTGTAACACAGGAAAATTTAGAAATGGTAAGTTTTCATACAAATTATGTAAGAACAGGATGCCACTTTTCTTTGACCCTTTAAATGTTCACAAAAGTGTTCAAAAACTAGTGTGTATTATTCTTCTTTGAAGAAAATCCATTCAATATTTTGGAATTATTAGCTTTTGAAATTCCTGTTATCACAGGCTAATTGACTAAGGGCACATGAATACGAATACAACAAATATTTATATACCGCTTTTCAACAAAAGTTCCCAAAGCAGTTTACATAGATATAAATATATAAATAAGATGGCTTCCTGTCCCCAAAGGGCTCACAATCAAAAAAAGAAACATATGATAAACATAAAAGGTAGACACCAGCAACAGCCACTGGAGGGATGTTGTGCTGGGGTTGGATAGGGAGTTTTGCGCTCCCCCTGCTAAATAAAGAGAACCACCACTTTAAAAAGGTGCCTTTTTTGTTCAGTTAGCAGTTATGAAAATACAGAGCAGAAGTGGGACAATTTATTCTATGATGAAATGCTTACCCACAAAAAGAATGGCAGCTGCCTGCCCAGAATATTCTGTTGGCCATACAATCCAAACATTTGGCCCATTTGCCTAATATTTCCCATGAGTAGCTAGGTGACAAATGCCTCCATTGTCTACCTGTCCACTGAGAATATATTCACTGAGAAATTACCAAGATACAGAAGTTTGTAATTGCCCTAAAGAAGCTTGGGAAAAATGTATGTTTTTATTCAGTTTTTATTATCCATTCTATATATTGTATTAGTGCTCATCATAGAAGCTCAGGAGTACCAATATAACTGAGAAGAGGTTCCATCCTGTAAAGTCCTGAATAACATGATGGGCTTCTGTTGGTCAGAAAACCCAAACTCTTTGGCCAGTCAGTCTGACATTTGGCGCTAAGAAACAAGGTAACAGATGTCACAGCTCTCCAAATGGGTTCAGTTCTACTGAGAAATGATCAAGATATATCAATTTTAAAATTACCCCAAAAAGTGAGGAGCATCGGTTTGCAGTGTTTGGAGTATGGATGAAAATTGTGAGCACCTTAACTCTCACTTTAAACTGAATTTTGATATTTGAATATTGAGGTATAGTAAACACCACCATGGACTGTCAATCCATTTCCGATACATTTTGCTGAATCACTATTGTTTCACGTTAAAGAAAACAAGTATGAAGTCAGGCTCTTTCAAATGAATTGTGATGTTTGTATTCCCTTACCTTCACTGAAAATATTTTTTCATAGTAATAGTCATAATAGTAATATAAAATACTTTTGCTTCCACATGCTAGTTCTGCAGCAGCTGGAATGTAATGGAAGAGGCTCCCCTCCAGTTCTGGGAGAGCAGAACAGACAATCCTTTCCAGTAGGGATGTTAATCTCTGTCTTTAGGTGTAACAACTGTGCAGCTCTTTCACACTTTGGTCTCTTACCAGCTATGGATTCTAGATATCTGGACTCATCACAGTAAAATTACATTATTCAGTTTTAGACTCATTGGCTGGCATACCATGCAAGGGCCTAGTAATGTTGTTTGCTCACATGTTCTACAAACTGCACAAGTGCAACAATTGTGCAAAAATGTTACACAAAAGTAAGTCAATTATTTCCAATTGGCTTACCCCTGTGTAACATCTTTTGCCCTTGCATTAATGTAGCATTACTGGTCTGACATACCCGTGCATGGTGTGTCAGCTGTGTATGGTGTGTCAGCAACTTTGTGATAATGGTTTATAGATTTAATATTGTTTTATAGATTCTGCCCCTGAGGAACAGAGCCAGGTCTATGCACAGAGTACATAATTGTCCCAATAAACAATATATGTGGCTTCCCACCCTAGTGATTTGTGGCTGGTTAAAGAGACAGGCCTCTTGTTTAATGATGCAGGCATCCATTCACATTTAGGGATGTGCATGAATCATGATTTGACACGCAATTTGGAACACTTCCCTGGCCCCTTTAAAATGGAGGAGAGCAGGTGCTTACCTGCTCTTCTGCTAATTGCCACCACTTCCTGAATCAACAGCGCTCCTCCCACCTATTTTTTCATGCTGGGGCGCTCTCCCCAGCTGTTCTCATGTGACCCCGGCATGCACATGGCCTCTGCACATGCACAGTGGCCACGTGCATGTTGGCATCACATGAGCACACCTGGGGAGAGTGTTGCTGGCATGGGAAAATAGCTGGGAGGAGTGCAACCAATTCAGGAAGTGATGGAGAGCAGCAGAGGAGCAGGTATGCACCTGCTTTCCTCCATTTTAAAGGGGCTGGGGACATGCTCCGAATTTGTGTGTTGAATCGCGATTTGGTCACATCCATATTTACATTACATGGTATGGCCTGGGAACCATCCATTGTGGCTTAACCACAATGGATGGGCTCCACACACAATGTTTTCCACAGCTATTATCTGAATCAGGGCAAAGTGTATAGTCCTTTTCATGCAGTGCCTTTTGTTTTTCTGCACTGCAAGTCACAATCACAATTTAATTTGAAACAGTCACACTTCGGGGTGGGGGGAACACTGCATATTTTTCTGAGAAAAACATTGTGGATGACACACACACACATATGTATTATCAGCTGTAATCTTATAGGGCAGGATTGTATGGAAAACCGTGCAATCAATCTCTCAATGTCTGTTCTGTTGTTTTACTTAGAGACAAAGGGTGAGGACAATACGGAGACCAAGCTCTTTAAATGACCTTGATCAGAGTCAAGATGAAAGAGAAGTTCAATATCTGAGATTACAAATTATGGAACAGCAAAACATCATAGATGAACTTTCAAAGGTAATAGACATCTCCACCATTCACCATCAATCAGTAAAGCAATCCTTACTTGGTGCTTGGTGCTAACTGAGCCTGTCTTCATTCTGTGAGTTTAATGACTAGAAGTGGACTAGAGTGGGGAGGCAAGCAGGCCTGAGTGAGATGTGTAAGAATGTATTATGATGGATGTACTAAGAATGCAGGGGGAAGGGTAGAACTCATTGATATCAGCAGGTGGGCGAGTGAATAGTAAGTTTATTACTATTATTAAGATTGTGGCAATGATGTGAGAATTCATTAACTTGATCTCTGGAGCTGGTTTTGTGATAGCAAGCATGAATTCTCCCATTTTCTAAGCAGGTCTGCCCTGGTTGCATTTGAATGGGAGGCTACATGTGTGAGCACTGTAAGGTATTCCCCTTAGGGGATGGGGCTGCTCTGGGAAAAGCATCTGTATGCTTGCATGCAGAAGGTTCCAAATTCCCTCCCTGGCATCTCCAGATAGGCTGTGGCAGCTTTTTCGAAAAGAAAAAGATGACATAGGGACATAGGAAGCTGCCTTCTACCGAATCAGACTATTGGTCCATCTAGCTCAGCATTATCTACACAGACTGTCAGCGGCTTCTCCAAGCCTGCAGTCTCTCTCAGCCCCATCTGGAGATGCCAGGGAGGGAACATTGCCACAATCTCATTGACACTTATATGGGAGTACATCCCATTCAGCATAGTGGAAATTACTTAACATACATAAGATTGGGCTGCCCATCTTCATCCATAACCTGGAAACCTCAGTTTATATGCGTATCCAGCTCCTACACATTTGCACATGATGGTGCAGCATCGGTCTGGCTTAGGGATGGAGAGTGAGTACTTTAAAAGGAGTGAGTGCTCCATGGCCCCTCTGTCGCCCCAGCACAGCACTGTCGGGATTAAATACTGCACACGCAGCTGCAGGGCTGCTCCCAGCAGCCTGAGGGTGGCGGTGGCATGGAAATGGCATCTGTGCATCCACGGATACCATCTTGAGTGGTCAGCATGGTGTCGCTAGCCATTCAAGATGCTGTCCACGCATATGCCCTTTCCTAGTCGACGCCACCCATGGGCTGCTGGGAGGATCTCTGCAGCCGCACTTGTGATGTTTAATTCCGACAGCGCCATGCTGGGGCGATGGAGAGGCAATGGAGGGGCAGGTAAGACCTGCCTTCCTCCTTTTAAAGTGCCCACTTGCCCCCGCTGAAATGATTCAGCAGGGGCAGCCCGAAGCATTTCAATATAGAGGCACCCAAATGCTCCGTGCACATCCCTAATCTGACTGTCGTGCATTGCTGCACCAGCTCAGTGCTAGTCTAGATTTCAGCTTTGGGGCTAAATAAACAATTCATTGTGCTTAAATGATAGAACCAAAAAAACATTAAAAGTTGTAATATCTAGAGTAGAATGCATAAGAAAAATGTTCTGCAAAGGTCTGTTAAAGGAAAGCAAGATAAGCACACTTGCATATAAGTACTATAACATGCTTCTTCTTGTTCTTTTTAAATAGACCCTAGAAACTGCTGGCTATGTGAAGAGTGTAATAGTAAGTAGCATATGCATCTGGTTTTGCTTTTCATCTGGGCTTATTTGCATCTCCCTAGGACCATACAGCACAGTTGTGATGTTTAATGATTTCACATATTAAGAACAAATTGATTGCTGTTAGTTAGTGATGTGCCCAGACTGGTCCAGAAGCCATTCTATAGGCCTCTGGACCAGTCCGGACATGGGCGGTTCGGATTCGGGTGGTTCAGGGTGGGAGGTCCCCTTAAGGGCAGGGAGGGTTTACTTACCCCTCCCGCCGCTTTCCCCCCCTCCAGCGCCTGTATTTCTTTGAGTAATTGGAGCGGCAGGATACCTCCCTACCGCCCCTTCTCTGGTGCGTTGGAAATTCTATTAGTAATGGGGCGGCAGGATACCTCCCTGCCGCCCCTTTCCCCGCTTGGCGTGCAGTACTGTGCAAAAGTCTTTAAGAAGCCTTTTGTGCGTGCGTGCACGCGCATGTATTTCCTTGAGTAAACGGAGCGGTCGGATATCTCCCTGCCGCCCCTTCTCCCGCTTTGTTGCTACTCAAGGAAATATGTGCGCGCGCACACACAAAAGGCTTCTTAAAGCCTTTTGCACAGTACTGCACGCCAAGCGGGGGAAGGGGCGTCAGGAAGGTATCCTGCCGCCCCATTACTACAAGAATTTCCAAAGCGCTGGAGAAGGGGTGGCAGGGAAGTATCCTGCCGCCCCAATTACTCAAAGAAATACGGGCGCTGGAGGGGGGAAAGCAGCGGGAGGGGTAAGTAAATCCTCCCCGCCCTTAAGGGGACCCCCCACTCCAGTGCCGGACTGCAGCTCCGCGGTTCCATGCACACCCCTACTGTTAGTGTCTGTTATGAGCAGAGCTTTTATATTTTTTAAATATTCAAGGACCAATCTTAGCACAATTTATTCATAGAGACCAGCAATGGAATTATCCTCCAAAGTGGAAGCTTGGAAGTAAAACCAACACTTTTAAAGTGTGAAAGTCACCTTTTAACAATCATTGGCTGACTTTCCATGCAGAGTAGTGGGAGTGTTCTCAGCCACCCATGTGTGCATCTAAAATGATGATTGCAAATGATTGTGCGATGATTGTGCAAACATGTAAAATTGCTCTGTTGTACTTCAGTTTTGCTGTGGCCATTTGAAATAATGGCCATAGTGTTGTGGAAGTGGCATTGCACAATTTTATGCATTAGCGCAGGAGCGCTCTTGTGCAACACTGTGAGCCTTGTTTTAGACACCTGCAGCCATGCAGGAGGTTGAGAGCCAACCACATTACTCTCTAAGCGAAGTAATGTTTTAACTATAGTTGATTATTACTTATATGAATAGAATTCAAACCCAGTTTGTAAATCACAAACAAGTTTGTTTCATGTATATTTACAGGAACGTGATAAGCTTTTAAGGTACAGGAAGCAAAGGAAGAAATTTGCAAAATTTCCCAAGGTAAGAGAATAAATTGAAAACGGTGGACATGATGACCTTGATATTCGCAGAGGTTCTGTTCCCGGCTGTAGCCGCAGATACTGAAATTGCGAATATCGAGGCATTAGGGTAATGGCATCGCGGGGGTCAGGCTAAAAATGGCTGAAAAATTTGGGGGGAAATGCAGGGGGAGAACTCCTTACCATGCTTTGCTGCTCCATCCAAGTTGCACTGTTCTCCAGAATGCCCCCAAATTGGCCAAAAATTGCTGTTTTTTCTGGGAGTTTTTCTTGAATTGAACCATTTTGTGGCTCCGAGAAACAAAATGGAGGCTGGAAATGGCCTCCATGGTCATTTCTGGCCATCCTCGACCCATAGATACAGGAGGCCTATGTGTTTATTTCCCTTCCCCCCACCCCTGCGTATGCCAAGGTCAGGTGTCTTTTACCTGACCGTGGATATGCAAATCCACAAATGATGAATCCATGGATAACGAAGTTCTCCTGAATTTTAATGTATATAATTTAAATTAATAAATATATATATATATTAATACATACATACATAGGAACATAAAAAGCCCTTCAGAATCAGATCAAGGGTAAATGTAGTCCATCTTTCCAGCACTGGCTGGTTAGATGCCTCCAAGAAGACCACAAGCACAGTGAGAAGGCAACAGACCTCCTCTGTCATTTGATCACCAGCTTCTGACATTATAGGGGGCGACCCCAGGAACATATATTTGTGATGCACCATGGGCTTTAGAGGGAAGGGGAGATCAGCAAAAATTGCTCTTTCCCCCACTCATTCAACAGTACAGCAGTAGTCTGGAATTCAGCACCTGGAGGTTTCATTTAGCAAATGAACCTTGGAACATAGGAAGCTGCCATATACTGAGTCAGACCGTTGGTCTATCTAGCTCAGTATCTTCTCCACAGACTGGCAGCAGCTTCTCCAAGGTTGCAGGCAGGAGTCTCTCTCAGCCCTATCTTGGAGAAGCCAGGGAGGGAACTTGGTCTTGGAACTAGATGCTCTTCCCAGAGCGGCTCCATCCCCTAAGGGGAATATCTTACAGTGCTCGCACATCAAGTCTCCCATTCATATGCAACCAGGGCAGACCCTACTTAGCTAAGGAGACAAGTCATGCTTGCTACCACAAGACCAGCTCTCCTCTCCCTTAAGTTTTAAACACACTTACCAGCAAGTTTGCCCCACTGAACTCAGTGGAACTTACTTCTGGGGAAGCAAGCTTAGGACTGCACTCAAATAGCTATTTAGAGAACTGTTCTCCATACTTTTATTTTGATGTATGATATGATATGATATGATATGATATGATGAATATTTATATACCGCTCTTCAACAAAAAGTTCCCAAAGCGGTTTACATAGATATAAATAAATTTTAAAAATGGCCCCCTGTCCCCAAAGGCCTCACAATCATTTGGCATATGGTGGCCAGCGTGGTGTAGTGGTTAGAGTGCTGGACTAGGACCAGGAAGACCCGAGTTCAAATCCCCATTCAGCCATGATAATTGCTGGGTGACTCTGGGCCAGTCACTTCTCTCTCAGCCTAATTTACTCCACAGGGTTGTTGTGAGGAGAAACTTAATTATGTAGCTCTGAGCTCCTTGGAGGAAGAACGGGATATAAAATGTAAAAAAACCCAACAACAAACAGACAAACAAACAAAATCTTCTGTCGTTATATGATTGGGTAATTCCAGCACTTGAGAACCAAAGAGAGAACCATAACTCTATATTATTGTTAAAGAACATATAACTGCAGAAAAATGCACAAATGCTTAGAAATTATTCCTAAAACCATTGCCAGAACCAATTCTTTCAATGGGATTTTAGCATGCACTAGATTATTGTCCTGAAATATTTACGTCCTGTTAAAGGACAATCGCAGATACCTTTTTATAACTTTATTTTTAAAATTTCCATTATTAAATACAATTTACAATTTAAGAACAAAAATTAACTATCTCCCTGGTCTCTATGATCCCTTCCATCCAACAGCACATTACCATTTGGCCCTGTTTAAGTTGTATCCCTGGACACTTCTCTCCACAACCCCTATTTCCTACTATTCTCTGCCCTATATAACGACAGAAGATTTTGTTTGTTTGTTGTTGGGTTTTTTTTACATTTTATATCCCGCTCTTCCTCCAAGGAGCTCAGAGCTACATACTTAAGTTTCTCCTCACAACAACCCTGTGAAGTAGGTTAGGCTGAGAGAGAAGTGACTGGTCCAGAGTCACCCAGCAAGAATCATGGCTGAATGGGGATTTGAACTCGGGTCTACCTGGTCCTAGTCCAGCACTCTAACCACTACACCACGCTGGCCACCATATGCCAAATGATTGCAAGCCCTTTGGGGACAGAGAGCCATTTTTAAAATTTATTTATATCTATGTAAATCGCTTTGGGAACTTTTTGTTGAAGAGCGGTATATAAATATTCGTCATATCATATCATATCATATCATATCATATCAATTATACCCACCATCTACTTGATCAATTTTCATTTCACTGCCTTCTGTCCACCCCGTTTTCTTTCCTCAAGCCTTTCTTCACCCTCCTGCCAACTCTGCTTCCCATAATCCTGCATTGCTTATCCTGTATTGTAAGATCTGCTTGTCTAAAGAGCATATTTGCATTGCACTTACACCTTGTCTTTTGGTCAGAAGCCAGTAGTGGAGACATTTTTTGGGTATGATGAAGAAGCTTCTCTTGAATCTGATGGCTCTTCTATCTCATATCAAACTGACCGAACAGATCAGACCCCCTGCACACCTGATGATGATTTGGAAGAGGTAATTTTCATGACGTTACGATGTTTGAAACACGGGAACAGGTGATAAATAAATAGGAGATGGGTGCCTTAATTTATAATTCATTACTTGTCATGCAACTGGTTATTAATGGCTGACATGATGCACAGTGTTTCATTGTCTACATCAGAACTGCTACAAACATGTGAGGCAGCCCTGATGCTGTTCAAGCAGTGCTGCTGCAGTTACTCCCATTTGCAGCAATGGGAATAACTGTTGCAGTACTGTTTGCTCAACCACTCATCTTCAAGTGTCAGTTATTCCTTATGTGTCCACAGCAGCCTTGACATGATTCACATTATTGATGAGAAGCTGCTCATCATGATGGCCAATGTTATTACAAATACAAATGAGAAATGAGGCCTCAAAGTGCCTCAAAAAACATATATATAGTATATACTCACTGTGTTTTGGATTGCTCCTTTTCAAGGGCTATTATGGTCCTTCAAACAAATGGCATTCATCCAATTTAGGCTTAATGTAAGTTTGGGGCGGTATAAAAATATGCTAAACAAACAAACCAGGTCGATATATCTAAATAAGACTGACATTTCTTTTTTTCTTTTCTTTTTAAAATTGCTTTTATTAGTATTACAAGTAGAAACAGAAAGGTTACATCTCTGAGACTCCAACAAGACCAAACAAGTTTACATACAAAGTCTATCCTTCGAAACCAAAACAAACAAAAATGCAGTAGTGTTAGTTGAATCTAAAGGGTCCTAAACTAGGCATCAGACATCAATAGCAATCAGTAAAGAATCTTGAACTCCACTACGGGAAATTAGAAAAGAAAAAGTCTGACCCAACGTGGTTGATCATCCCACTAACAAACGGTTTGAGAAGGAGACAGCCAACCCAACTATGATATATAAATTAGATATGATACAATTATTTCGAACTCAGGGCAAAGCATCTCCAGTATTCTGTGGTTTGAACATCACAGACACAAAAAATGATATTGGGTATTATTGATAAGATTCTGTATTCTATAGGGAGAGGAATATAAGTCCCCTTGCTCTAATTTTGTCCTACTTCTGAATTAAGACCTGTATAAGTAATCATAAGAAACAAAAATTATTAAAACTTTCAGTAAGTGGGATAACTATGTCTTGTAATGTATATATTTAATAAAGTATGTTTTGTAGTATGTTATTCTCCAATACTCAACCAAGGAAGTTTCCTAAACAAATCATGGATCTTCTAGCCTTTTCCATCCCATCAACATTAAATGAGAGATATAATATATTAACTTATATGTTAAGCTGGTGGGCTGAGACAATCTAGAATGATCACAGGTCATCCATGATTCTGGCCAAACTGAAAATGAATTCAAAGAATTTTAAATGCCTTGTTCTATCCAACCGAATAAACAGTTTACAATAGGAACCACAGCAGCAGACTTCACCAGCAAAGTGCTGAACAGTTCTCTTCCAAATGAATTTCAGTGTTATGGATAACAAATACAGGAATCTAAATAAAGATTAATCCTACATGAGCTCAAAAAGAAATGTGTAATTTTAGGTGTACTTCAAATATGTCTCAAATATATCCTAATATACATTATTAAGTTCACTTCAGTACCATTTATAATATTGTAATATCCATACAATAAAGGGGAAAGATCTCTCAGGCAAGACATATGTTAGTTCTATATGTCGCTGTGTTCAAATCACACCCTAAGCTGCTTCAATCCCTTCATACTAGCTCTCTCCTCCAAAAATCATTTGGCTACCTCCTAAAAAATCCATGGGAGATTCAAACAGCTACACAGAGAAGGCTTGTTAATGTCTGTAGGCTTGACTAAAAACCTAATCATCAGAAGGAGTACTGTTTAGAACTCTCACAGAACATTCCCCCTAAATTCAGTTATTATTGGGCAACTATATATGCAAAATGGTTTCAACCAAGATTATCCAATGGAGAGGAAAATAGGAGTTAAAAAACACTAATTCTGGGATACCAGAAGTAATATGTGTGTTATAAATACAAAGCCACATATCCACCAGCCCATGAAATTCAATCGCAAACTGGAATACAATAACCATAGTAAAATAATGAACAAAGATCAGCTAAACCTTTAGTAGTCCCACTCCTCTGTAATGAAAACCAAATAAACATACCGGAGAGATAAATGGAGGGGACAAAATTCAGCCTTGACTGATCTTTGTAACCTACAACTGGGAGCAAAAAAATGGCAATACATTATCCCCTGTATACATGTATCTGATCCTTCACAATTTGCTTCCAATTGTTTGCTTTCAGCTAAACTTCTCAAAGTGTTATTATTAAGTATAATAATTATTATTCAGATATTCATAACAAGTAATAAAAACCCGTGGAAAGAGAGGAGGGAATAGTAAACTGAAACTAATAGAAGAAGAAATAGAAGTACCCTTCAGCTGCTTGTCATTCTTATCCCTTTAAAACTATAATGTCCTGTGGTAAGGAAAAACCAATAATCCTGTTCCATATATTTGGATATGTTTGCATTGTTGTGACACTTTGTTTCTAAAAATTAAGTTTGCAAGGATATTCTCAATTTATCCATAAATCCCCCTTTCTTAATACATTCTCATTATGTCCCTAAAAAAGAAAAAACGGGAAGATATATGTGACAATTCCTTAGGTCTATTAGACCATCGGGTTCCCACAATGCAACTTAATTCCTGATTAGCTTGTTACCCATATTGGACCTAATTTAGAACTCCCTAAATTATTGTTTAAAATATAAAGGACAGTTAACACAGGGAATGCCTTGAGGGGCCAAGTGTTAAGGCTTGGTATTTTCCGGGTTACAGCTACAAATGTAACCCAAAATAATCACATATAATTCAGTTTCAATCATGCTGATACATGTTAACTCCTTAGGTTAAGACTTTAAGTGCTGAGGTTATTTCAGTATTAGACCCTGTATGGAATTCCCTAAATATTGTTTGGTAGGAAAAGGAAAGGTGGGGGGGAGAGGAAAAGCAATACAGAAATACATTGAAGAAAGTGCATTGAACACAGGGAATACATTGGCAAGCCAATTAACGAGGTACAATATATGCTTATACTCAAAGTTAAAACCTTTAGATAAAATAAACCTTGAGTTAATCACATATCTTGAAAAGTCAAAGAGAAAGAGAAATGCATCAAAGAAAAAAGTGGGAGTCAACATTTAAAATCTTTGGGGCTTTGAGAATCTACCCGCTCACCCAGCAAAGGGTTAACGTGAAATCTTAGAAACTGTGTCCAGAGACATTTTCTCATACAGGAGAGACCAAATAGTGCCAGGACTGTAACCTTGAAATACCTAAGAAAAAGCTTCTGCGCAAAGAAATCTCTCCAATTGAAATCCTTCCGCATAGACCTCACTGCAGCTAAAAGCCAAATAGTACTGTTAATACACACACACAAGTAAACAGCTGAAGCAAATAAACTTTCAAATAAAATTAAAACTTTCAGGTTTGTTCTATTATAAATCTTCATCACTCCAGCTCAGCCAAGTAGGAGGTATGGAATTCTTCAAAGTAAAGTCACAGTCTCAGCTAACTCTGTCCCAAGACTTTCGTTTCTCTAGTCAGAGCTTGGGTAGATAGTTAATGACGAAAGGGTGATTATTCAGCCATAAAACACTTTGTCAGCCGTGCAAACAGAAGGAACTGTAAATGGAACTTTTCAGAGCAGTCAAAGACAAATCCTCCCAGAAAGCAGGTAAACAGAGTTTGTCCAAGTAGGGCTTTGTAAGACAGACATGAACTGGTTAGATATGTGGCTCTGCAAAAACGGTAAGATAAAAAAAATCCAAATCAAAAGAGAAAAAACAAGCCACTCTTCTATCCAAGCCTGTTGTCGTCTTCATTCCTCTTCTCCATTGCAAATACTTATCTGCCAGAAAGTTCGAAGTGGGTGAGGTTCACGAAGAGATAGGGAGAAGAAGAAAAACCCCTTAATAGACTCCAACGAATGCTGTGAGTAATTTAAAGTTCAAGAATAAAAGTAATTGCTGGGATATCAGATATTTCAAAAAATTCTTCAAGACAAAAACTGTGAAAGCTGTTAGCATTGGAATACTGAGATCTCTAGCAAAGTAAAAATAGTGCAAAGTAAGCAAAAGCTTTCAGTAAAGAGAGATTTTTTAAAAAACCCAGCAACATCACAAATCTGCCAAATTCACGGCTGTGGACATCTCAGAGATTTATTAGTAAAGATAAGAAGAAAGGAGCAGGTCGTCAGTAATTAGGCGGTGGAAGCCTCTCTTCATTCGGTCTGATGATTGCAGGAAGGTCTCTCCAGATGTTCATCCAGGGTTTTCCAGACTTTTCAGGGTCTGAAGACCCCCTAGACTAACACCTCGAGGAGGAGGATGGAGCCCCGCACATATACTGACCTCCATCTGACCGATGGAAGGTGATAAAAACAAATGATTGATGAAAATCCTCACAGGTGGTTTAGTCAGTAATTTTCGTTCCGACGCCATCTTGCTATCAAGACTGACTTATTTCAAGGATCAATAAGAGCCCTTGAAAAAGGCGCAATCCTACCTAAACCCATTGGGCTCATAAAAGTTTCTTTGAAGCACTTTGAGGCATCATCTCTCATTTGTTGTTTTTCTATTTAGTGTCTCCTGCCTGTTTTCTCTATTAATATTATTAAAATCAGAATTTTAGTTCAACTATTTACAAGAAACTCAGGGAAGATTCCTATCAATGGTGCCCATCCTGGTCTATCCTGAAGCTAATTTCATAATGAGTGATAGTCTAACTTTTTAAGTCATGAATTCAATGTGTTTTTATCATGCACTTCTGCAAAGCGATTAAGTTGCATTGCATTAAGTTTCTTTAGTTTGGATGCTTGCATTGGATACTATACTAGGTACTTGAGAAAACTGTATAATTAAGCCCCAGACAATGAATAGTGGTTTTGTGTAAATCTAAGCATTTCTTCATTGAAGAGATTTTTTGTTAATGACCATTTATGAATTTATGAAGGCATGGAGAACATTTTGCTTGTGTATTGTCACACTTTAGGGCATGGCAAAAGAAGAAACAGAACTGAGATTCCGACAGTTTACCATGGAATATCAGGCTTTACAGAGGGCATATGCTCTGTTGCAGGAGCAGGTTGGAGGAACGTTGGATGCAGAACGAGAAGTTAAGGTCTAAATGGCTTATATTACATGAAAACTAAGGCTTATGACTGTATGTTATTTCCTCCAAGTTTCCCCCTTATAACCGTGAGATCAGATCCTTTGTGAGTAAGAAATAAGGACACATTCTTGAGCTTAATAGAGCTTATGGTTCTTTACCCCAGCAAAGGAAATAGTAAACACATACATACATACACTATATACATACATACATAATGTATGTACTACATCATTATGGGGCCCCTTCTGATGTTAGGTTAGGAGCCACTTCAGACTGTCTCATTCCAGTACCATTCATGATAATGTCACAGGTCTGAGGTCCCATATGCCAGCTTTGCATCAGCTCCTGGAAAGGGCTATGGTGGTGTGGGAAGGAAACCAGCTGCTGCTTCCTTCTGTGTAATGTTAGATTTTTGAAATGACTGGAGCAGCTCAGGAAGGAGACCTCTTGCAACAGCTCTCTTGCCACTAAAGTAACATCAGAAAGAGCCCTTAGGCTTGTAGAACTAATACATCATTAGTTGTAGTTTACTATTAAGTATCTATACATTTTTATTTTTATTTTATTTTTTACATTTTATATCCCACTTTTCCTCCAAGGAGCCCAGAGCAGTGTACTATATACTTAAGTTACTGCTCACAACAACCCTGTGAAGTACGTTAGGCTGAGAGAGAAGTGACTGGCCCAGAGTCACTCAGCAAGTATCGTGGCTGAATGGGGATTTGAACTCAGGTCTCCCCGGTCCTAGTCCAGCACTCTAATCACTACACCACGCTGGCTCCCTTGGGCTATAGTCCAACTAGTGAGCTGTGACAAAGTCTCAAGAAACCAGTGAAGGAAATTGGTTATGACTGGATTGGGGCCCCAGATGTTATACAAAGATTTTTTTTAAAACTGCAGATAAATCCCAGTCTTGATGACCTTGGCAGGGATGTGCAGAGCCATAAGGGAGATAATACACATCTTGAAGCTGGCAACCCGTAAGATGTTTCCCAAAAGAAACCAGATGCAATTCTTAAACTGAGAAGTTGGAATGATGCTTAGGTAGCAGTGATTGGTACAGAAAGCTGCAGCTCAGAAAGCATTAAATGAGTTTATGTGTGACCTCCTATGTCACACCCTTCTTTCACTTGTGCATGACATATATTTTTAAGGGGGAGAATTGTTAGTGTGCTCCATATGCTTTCCATAATGTCTGCTATGCATCCATAATGCACCCACAGAGTAATCTCAATAGTGCAGCTAAGACTCTCCAAGCATTCAAATTTTTTATTCCTGTTCTGAAGTAGACTACTGAAGAAACCACATCTAGTGCATTTTTATTTTCATTCTCCTCATCAGTTTGAAAATGATATATGGAAAATCCAGAATATTCAATGCCCTTATGATAAAAATATTTTAGCAATATCTTTTTAGCAATATAGAATGTCCATGAACAACATGATATTTTAAAGGTTTACATTTTTATTTTAAAAAGAGATGGATATCCAAACAGAATAATTTGAATATTTTGCCTGTTAAGCTTCCTGGGGTTACCTTATAAAGACAAGAAATCTTGTCTTTATACAGTTCTCTGCAGCATACATTCTAACTTATTGTCATAAAATGCACAGAATCACCCCCCCCCCGCCCACCTAACCTAGTCTAGACACCTTCCTGTTGAGGATCAATTGCATGCTCAGAGACATAGGAGAGAGCATTATCTGTTCTCCATAATATACAGAGGTAATTAAAATGTATGACTTAAAATATTGAATGACAAATTATTTATAGTGCAGTCTTGTGCATGTCTACTGAGAAGTAAGTCCCATTGAGTCTAGTGGGTCTTACTTCCTAGCAGTGTATTTAGAATTTCAGCCTTTGTTCAGAAACAAGTAGCAATAGATATTTGTGGTGGTCCAGTTCCCCTCGCAACGTGGGCTCTGTGCCTGCACAGTTGCTCCTGCAGAAGGATTCACTAGCTCCTTAAAGCACTCTGAAGCCACATCATTCATGCGTCGAGTATGCTCAATATCCTTGGTGCCAGAGCGCTCTCTACCTCGGTTCCTTTCTGTCTGCCATTGTGTGTGCTTCCTCAGGTATTCGCTCCTGTGTCATCCCCAGATCCTGGATAACAAGAGATATATCCAGTTGATTATTTGCCTTTGAACTTGTGGATTGTTTTTAGACTTCACTTTGCTTCTCATCTTGGATTTTGTCTGCCCTTTGGTCTAATGGACTAAAAAAAAAATCTTTAAAAGGTGTTCCTCCTGCCATGGGACCTTACCTTCTTCTGATAGGCACGACCTTTGTCTCCTCTGCCTCAGAGAGGACCACATCGTTTGGTCCTGTAAAATTTATTTTTCCTTCTTGGAACAGTTGAGAAGGAATTGGGAATTGTGCTTGATGGCCGCCTTATACAAAACCGCCCTGCACCCGCTGACCCTGATGCCATTGCCATCGTCAGCATCGATGTTGTTGAAACTATGTTTTACTTTCAAGCTTTCAGCACGAGCCTTTTAAGTCCTTTAAAAGCCTTTTAAGAAGCCACAGGATCTCCCCAAAGAATCTCATCACAAGCACCACAAGAAACGAAAGCAAAAGGAGGGTGATTCTTCACTGCTACCTAAGCTGCAGAAATAATCCTCGATGTCTTGACATCGATGTTGTCAATAGGGATGTGCATGGACCGCGGAGGCATGGTCCGACACTGGGGGTGGAGGTGTCTTGCTTTAAGGGCAGGGGGGTTGTACTTACCCCTCCCACCGCTTTCCCCCCTCTGGCGCTCCATTTTTCAGTGAAATTTTCGGGGCGGCAGTGTTCCTCTCTGCCGCCCCTGCCCCCTTGTTGACCGGTAAAAGTAGAAGTAACTTCTGCACATGCTCCTGCCACGCAGCATGCGCACGCAACGTATGACTGTGCGGCACACGCACATCAGCAGCGGGCACATGCACGGAAGTTACTTCCACTTTTACTGGTTAACAGGGGGGTAGGGGCGGCAGGGAGGAATGCTGCCGCCCTGAAAATTTTACTGAAAAATGGAGCGCCAGAGGGGGGAAAGCAGCGGGAGGGGTAAGTACAACCCCCGCCCTTAAAGTGAGACACAACATGGCCTGCGGACAGGTTCGTGCACATCCCTAGTTGTCAACACTGCCCTCAACGTCAGCGATGTCTACCAAGCCAGCCTCTTCTTCTTTGGGTCTCACGCATTTTGCTACTGCCCCATTTTTAACCTCAACTTCGACCCCAACAGCTATCAGACCTTATTCACCAACATCTTTTAAGTAGCCGTGTCTGCAACCATCATCAGTACTGTCACCGCCAATGCTGTCCAGATGGTACGTTCCCATTTGTCTTCATCTTCTCCAGAAATCATTGAGAGAGCTTCATCCGCTGCTCCATCGATGTTGAACCTCTTGCCTACTCCTGCTTCGATACCAATGTCATCCGTTGCCCCAGCATCGACCTTTGTTTTGGAGGTTCATCTTTTCCACGTCCAACTCCAGTGTTGGCCTCCACTGTCCTTGACATACTCAAAGTACCATGGACTTCCTCTTCAGCCCTGACACTGCCAGCCTTCGGTAACAACTTCTTCTCAATGCCAATGATTTTGAACGATTTTCCACCAATGACTTTGATTCCGTCCTCAACTCTCCATTAATTACTCCTTCTGGCTCTGTGTTCAAAGGCTTTTCCCTTCATGGCCTCGATATCAAGGATGAGTCCAATGCCGGTATACCAAAGAGACCTAAGACACCCAACAGCATCTCCTGCAAAGACAACATCTGCTTGTTCTCCTTCCCATCTGCCATCTCAACCTTGGAAGGAGCGACACAGCTTCTTGTTACCAGCTTACTCTCCTTATCGCAGAAGGGCAGACTATTGGAGCTCATCTGGAGCCCTTGACCCTGGTTATATTAGGAGGATGTAAAGGTTTAGGGATCCAATGAATGCACCTCCACTTTCTCTTTCCAACAATTATGAGGAGTTTAGACTTTGGAAATTAAAGAAGTTGAGATCTACCTCTTCTTCTTAGGGTCAGATCCCTACCAACTGTTCACTCTTCAAGCACCCTTTGGATCCTCCTCTTGTTCCCCATCCTCCACCAACACAACCTACTGTTCTGCCACTTCCCACTTCTCTGACCCCAACTCCTCTTCCACCTGAACAACCTATTGTTCCTTCAACTCCTCAACATGCTTTCTCTGTCCCTGATAAATATCACTCGGACAAGGATTATGCTTCCACTTCTGAGTCGGATGATGACTCCACCATTACTGACACACCGCCAGGCACTTCACCCAGTGACAAGGTGCCCAACAACCTTCTTACTTTCCTACTGAAGAGACTAAATCCTATTGGATCCAGGTCTCAGAAATGGCTTAAGGCCTAGAACTCAGATTGCCTGCTCAAACAGCAATCCTGTTTATGATTTTATGAAATCTACCTCCGCATTACATCCTGTGGCCTTACCTATGCTCCTGGTCCTGATTAATTCAGCTAAGTCAGCTTGGGTGGCTCCTTCCTGGCTGTTCTTTAAAATGCCTGGAAATTTTTGATAGGGTGCAAGAAGAGGATTGTAAGTTCTTAGTCAAACATCGCCTGCCTAACTCATTGGTGGTGGATTGTGCATTGTCCAGTAAATCTGTCCGTAAACATTTGGCCCCAGTTGATTGCTTGATTGCTTGATTGTATTTCTATACTGCCCAATATAGAACTCTCCAGGTGGTGTACAAATTAAAACATAAAACAGTATAAAACAGTTAAAATTCATAAAACAGAAAATCTCAGTAAATAAAAACACTTTAAAATTGATAAAGAGGCAGGGTTGAATTCTGTTGTATGCAAAATCTATTCCTCTTCCTCCCTTTGCATGAAAATTGTGTACTACATGGCCTGTATGGCCAAGTTCCATTATTCTATATGGGAAAGCTTCAAGTCTGATATGCAGAATGCTCCCGCACCTCTAAATCTTGATTCAAAGACTTTCTCTCTAAGTCTGCCAACATAACCTGTCAGTCCCTCAGTACAGCTAAACATCTTACCAGGCCTGAATCCCACACACTAGCCAGTGCTGTCTCCCTTCGTAGACATGCCTGGCTTCATTCTTCATCCCTCCAACAAGACATGCAGGATAAAATAGCGGACTTGCCATTTGATGATGAGGGCCATTTCAGTGCTGAAACTGATGACGTCATGGAGCAAAGAAAAAAGTCCAGGTTCACATCCAGGATATTTACTTCTGCTTTGATGCCCCATACCTATTCTCAGTGCTGTTGCAGACCTGACAGGCCTAGGTCTGTTTTAAACAGATTGGACTGCCAGCCTTTTCAACAGTTTCAAAGGTGCTTGTTTCTACAATGCCAAAAAACAAAACCCAAAGCCAAGAGGCTCTGATGTCTCAAAGCAGTACCTTTGACTCCTCCATTGCCTTGCCCATTGGAACCTCTCCTTCCTCTATCCGGCTCGCCCCCTACATAGCACCCTGACGCCTTATCACATCTGATGCCTGGGTTCTAAGTGTCATCTCCTCCGGCTACACCATAGAGTTCCTCACCCCACCTCTGGTCTTTGGGATAAAACATACACCTGCAACTCCTACTCTTTTAAAAGAAGTGCAGGAGCTTTAATCCAAAGGAGTGATAGAACCAGTTTTGCTGGAAACTCAATGGGCATGATTCTACTCCCGATACTTTCAAGTCCCAAAAAGGGATAGAGGCCTCCATCCAATCCTGGACTTAAGTTCTCTGAATGAATTCATACACACCAGGAAATTTTGAATGGTAATTCTGCAACAGCTTCTTCCCCAGCTGTCCGAGGAGAAGTGGCCCACCACTCTAGATCTCAAGGACATCTATTTTCATGTAGCCATCCATCCCCAACACAGAAAATAACTATGATTTACTGTGGGGAACCAGATTTTTCTATATTCTGTCCTTCTCTTTGGCCTTTCCATGGCTCCTTGCATATTCACAAAATCTGTGAGTGCAATTATTGCCCATCTGCGAACTTGAGGAATATCCAGCTTCCTTTTTTTTGGATGACTGGTCGAACACTTCGTACAACAGAGACCTGGTGGTTGATCATATCAGCTAGGTCCTCTCTCTATTGAACAACCTAGGCATCCAGGTCATTTGGAAGAAATCCAACTTTTCCCCACAACGGTCCTTTCCTAGCATAGGAGCCATACTCAATGCGAAACTCAAACGTGCTTTTCATCCCAGAAAAATGTCGCGTAGCATTACGAAACCTTGTTCACTCCTTTCTCTCCAACCCAACCAAGAACGTGCAGACCATACAGTGCCTTTTGGGCTTGATGGTTTCCTACATGTCAAAAGTGAACTATGTCAGGCTGCACATGTGGCACCTTCAATTATGGCTCCTGTTCATATTCAAACTGGACCAATGCCTGCAACTTGTCTTACCACCAGTGTTCCCTCTAACAAGGATTATCAGATGTTGTTGACTGCAACTCCCAGAATCCCCAGCTGCAATGACTTGTGCTTGGGGATTATGGGAGTTGTAGTCAACAACATCTGGGAATCTCTGTTAGAGGGAACACTGGTTACCACGACCTGTGTTCGACTCTCTCCTCTGGTAGACCCTGCTAGAAAACCTCAGTATGGGTCTACTGTTTCACCTACCACACCTAGGATATCTGTCAATACAGATGCATCTCTGAAAGGCTGGGCTGCTCACTGTGCAGGCCTTCATGCACAGGGCCTTTGGAACAGTCAGCAGGCATCTCTACATATCAATTTCCTGGAGCTTCTGTCAGTCCTGCTAGTTCTAAAGTAATTTCTTCCCCTCTTATCGAACAAAACAGTTCAAGTGCTGCTAGACAACACCATAGCTATCACATGCATAAGTCATCTGGGGGGCACAGACGCAAAGTTCCTCTGAAGTCTCACCATTCATCTCTGGGATTGGTGCATTCACCACCAAAACTGCCAAAGCTCTCAAAGCTTTCCACATAAAGAGTGCCAACAACATCTTGGCAGACAGTCTCAGCAGAATGGGAACTGTATGAAGATGTCCTCACTGTTCTCTTCCAACAACGGGCAGCTCCCCAAGTGGAACTGTTTGCTACTCAACAGAACAAAAAATGTCCACTTTTCTGCCCCAGAGTGTCTGTGGGAACAGGGTCCCTGGGAGACATGTTTCAGATTCCATGGGCAGAAAATCTGTTCTACCCCTTCCCACCCTTCCTGCTCCTCTCCAAGGTCTTAAGCAATATCCTGCTCCACAAGACAAAGTTCATTCTACTTACCCCGTGGTGGCTGAGACATCTCTGATTTCCTCTCCTCTTCCACCTGTCAAGGGTTCCACCATCATTTCCGACATGGTCCAGACCTCCTCCGTCAGAATGATGGGAAAGTTCTTCATCAAAGCCTGAGGACCCTGAATATGACTACATGGAGGCTGAACTTCTAAATATCCTCCTTCATGAAAGAAATGCCTCCAATTACAGCTACAGATGGGAAATATTTTTAATTTATGCACAATACAAATGCTTTGACCCATTCACAGCATCTGTGTGCCAAGTCCTTCTCTACCTTACTTCTATCAAACAAAAAGGAATGTCCAATTTCTCCATCAAAGTACATAAGTCAGCCCTCTCTGCTATGCATCCCGGTTGGGGTTCTAAATCTCTTTTCTCCCATCCTGACTGTAAGAGGTTTCTGAAAGGCCTGAATAACCTTTTTCCTCCAGTTAGACAACCGATTGAACCCTGGAGTCTTTCTTTAGTCCTCTCTCATCTCTCATGAATGCCCCCTTTATCCTTGGTACCTCTCAAATGACTCATCCTTAAAACGGCCTTCCTGTTTGCTTTCACTACCTCAAGGAGGGTTCGTGAGCTCACTGCTTTGAGGGTCAACATCCCTTTTACTGCCTTTTATCCAAATAAGTTAGTGATGCGCACTGACCCCATTTTCTTACCCAAGACAGTGTCAGACATTCACATCAATCAATACATCATCTTGCCTACCTTTTTCCTAAACCTTTCCCCAGTTTCTATTACAGCTACAAGTAACTTCTATTGTTAACTTCTTCTTACTGCTAGTTACTTCTATTGTCAAAGCATCAGGAGATGGTCCCTTCTGCTGTCAAATTCCACCAGGACGATGGCCACTTTGATTACTCACCTTCTGTAGTTAGCTTCTCTGTAATCTGTAAAGCCACCATTTGGTCTACTGACCTACCCTTTGTCAAGCATTACACCCTGGACATCCACTCTGCAACTGAGGCTGATTTTAGGTGTGTAGTTCTTAAGAAGATTCTTTAACTCCATCCTGGACCCACCTCCTTTCTTTTGGGAGCTCGCTAATCACCCACGCTGTGAAGGATACTGGATACCACAAAGGATGCCACAAAGATAAACAGGTTGCTCGCCTGTAATCTCTTGGTGGTCTGGTATCATTCACAACACTAGGGATGTGCACAAATCAATTTTTTTCAATTTGATTTGTACCCTAATCACCCCCGATGTGTTTTGGGTCTGAATGTGCCCCCCGCAATTGTCACAGATTCTATTTGTACCTGGATTTTCCAAATTTGAATCCGAATCAATTCGGGGCAAAAAAGGGGTGGGTCCTGGGTGGGGGGGAAGAGTGGGGTGGGTTGTGTTGGGCTGGGTGATATTTAAAGAATTTTGAAGTTGGTGCGTCTTTAAGCTTTTTCCCAAAGGGAATAATGGGGATTTTAGCAGCCTTATAGCTCCATGTGGGGGGGCACCAGGGTGGCCCAGAGTGGGTTGTGGTGGGTAGTAGTGCCCAACTTCAAAAATACTTTAAAATTCAACCCTTTGTCCAATTTCTTTGAAATCTGGGTGGCAGTTTCCTTGCACCCATTGGGCACTACCACCCACCACAACCCACTCTGGGCCACTTGGTGCCCCCCACATGGAGCTATAAGGCTGCTGAAATCCCCATTATTCCCTATGGGGGAAAGCTTAAAGATGCACCAATTTCAAAAATTCTTTAAATATCACCCCTTTGCCCAAATGTCTTTGAAATTTGGGTAGTAGCTTCTACCCATTGGGCACTACCACCCAACCCACTTTGGCCACAAAATGGAGGTTCAAATCTCTGAATTTTTCAGGTCTGAATCTAGGGTGATCTGTTTTGTACCTGAATCTGGGCGATTGAGGACAGGGGTGATTTGTTTTCACCCGAATTGGCCAGATTTGGGTACAAATCATTTTGTACCCAAATCATTTTGCACATCCCTACACAACTCCCACTCAGTCTCCCCGCTTATCAGATGCTCTCACCTGTCCTTACCTGTCTCCTGCATCTTAAGCTTCAATTTCACAGTGGCCATCCAGGAACTGAGAGAGAGAGAGCTCACACTCTGGTGCCAAGAATACTGAGCATATTCTGTGTGTGAAGGGCATGACAAGACAGAGTGCTTTAAGGAGTGCAGAGTGCAGAGCCCATTTTGTGAATGAGACCAGACCACCAAAAGATCAAAAGTTACAGGTGAGCAACCTGTTTTTATCCAGTACTTCACCTACATTCAGCTTGGAGCTGTAACCAAAAACAGCATCCCCATCTCAAATTCTTCCCTTCTCCTCCATTGACATTTAGGCAACCTGTGCTGTGATCAGTGTTCCTTGTAACAGGGATTCCCAGATGTTGCTGACAACAACTCCCAGAATTCACAGCCAAAGTTGCAGTTGGGGATACTGGAAGTTGTAGTAAACAATATCTGGGAATCCCTGTTACAGAGAACACTGGCTGTGATACCATCACATTGTCCATTTCCTCAGTACTACTTTACCTCATAACCTGCCCTTGGAAGAGATGGAGAAATGTTTATAATATTTGTGTTCTGTCCTTCTACCATTTGATACTCCATGGTGGCTAACAGTGATCTAAAATTAAAATACATAAATCAAACAGTAATTCAATAAGAATGCTACCTGCTAATCTTGCAAGAGGCATAATTTAAAGTGGTGGCTCTCTTTTATTTAGCGGGGTGGAGAGCAACTATCCCTAATTATTTCCAGCTTAGCATCTCGCCTCCCAGTAACAAATTGGCAATCCAGTATAAGCATTATAAGATTGGAGAAATGTGACCTGATCTGTAAGTGCCAGTTTTGACTGGTGGCTATATAATGTAAGAACTTCATAACATGGGTAAGCAAGCATGCCTAACTTTCTAGTTGTCATATTTTAAATAGGCAAGAGGTACCTTTCAATGGTGGTACTGTTCCTAGTCCACTTAAACAAAGTGTCTCTGCAATGACTGTTGCTGGTGTCCTTGTTTTAGATTGTGATTCCTTTTGGGACAGGGAACCAGTTTGTTATATGCAAACCATCCACAAATGAATAGCAATTCAGTTGATCTGTGAACATCCAAATGTCCATTCCTGAATTCAGTGTTGTTACACGGTCTGGTAACAAAGTGCTTTCAGGACATTCAGATAAGGAAGACTGCACTGTATTTTAGCATGATAACTATCAGAGAAAGTTTGATGTTTCTTCAATCCCATCCTACAGACTCGTGAGCAGCTTCAAGCAGAAATTGATAGATCCCAAGGTCAGATAGAGGACCTAGAAAAGGCACTCGCTGAGCAAGGACAGGTAATGCACTCTGACACAAAGATATCATGTATCAACTACAAAACATTTAGCCATGAAGACTGCTACACCGCTGTAACATAATGGGATTAGTAAATGCCAGTAAATCCAGGGAGTAAATTTGTACTGCAGATGTGGCCTGAAGTATGAATGTTAACTGGCACTGAGATCGCTGTAAACCACCCAGAGATGGATGTTTGGGGCGGTTTACAAACGTAATAATTTAATAAAGAGCCTTCTAACAGGAAAGGTACTGAGCAGACAAAACACAGTTACTGACACCTATATTCAGTTTCTCATGAGTAGTCCCAATGAAATTAATACGAAATAGGCATAACTAGCTTGTTCCATTAATTTTATTGGAACCACTAATGAGTAACTTTGGATGTCAGCCAATATTTTAATTCTGCCTTTGTATCTTGTGTGCTTAAGGTAGCTTATGACAGAGGGAGTTGAAAACAATAAACAATCACCATCAAGAAGCAGCATTAAAAGAATAGCAACAGTGACATTGGGGCAGAATGTCATAATATGATTCAGACAAAGGCGTGAGAAAATGAAACAGCATTTACCTGGTACCTAAAATATGCATAGGTACCACACAGACATCTCTGAGAAGGATGTTCTTGAGATGTGTACTACCACATTAAGGTCCTATCCCTGGTCATCACCAGTCCACCTAAGCTCTGAAGAAGAATAGCAGATGATGTTCTGAGTGAACAGGCTGTTTCATATATGAGATTTCAATCCTTCAACTATTCTGGTCCCAGGCCATTTAGAATGCTTTAAGTCAACTTGCACCTGGAAACAGACAGCCAATGCAGATCTTTCAGAATAAGCAAAACATATTCAGGCCCAAAAGATCCATATTGTCTTTAGTCCAGTGTTTCACCCCACCTAAGTAAACACTGGAAAACCAGCAACACTGGAACTATCTGTAGCCTCCTACACTAGGTGGATTGCTCCCTTTTCAAGTTTGAACAAATTGTTGTTGAGAGCAGTCTTGACACTGAACACAGACAAGTTTCTGCCTTGCCTTTCAAATACTGTCCAAACTTGAAATATTCACACACACACACACACACACACACACACACACACACACACACACACACTTTCTTGATTTGATATGCCAAATTCTGCTTCAACAAGCTTTCTCTCCTGATTTACTTCTCCATGTCTGACTTTGCTTGGGTCATATATTGAGAGTGCAGCTCAATATTTAATCTCTTTCATCTAGGGTTGAGGTTCCAATCTGCCAAATTATCCACAATTCTTTTGAGTTTGGCAGATTTATTACTTATTTTGAGGGCCTTCCCTGCTTCATTGTGTCATTGGCTTTTGGTGTTTACCTCTGACTTTAGAGATGTTTGCTTTTGGGGGGGCGTGTAAACAAGAGAGAGGGAGAAAGAGAGAGAGAGCGCTCCATTCGGAAATGGCACCTTAAACTGTAGCAGTGTCCACTGCTGAAGACACTAGTTCTGTGCAGTTTTTAAAAGCACATTGGCTTTTTGGCATTGAAACTGCTGCAGCAAAATCAAGAAGCAGGTCGAGCTGAACCTACAGTTCTCCTTTGGAACCCAATCATATTAGAAAAATATAGATACTCTTTCCAGCTTTTTCTATAATACCAACATTTTGTTTTTCAAGGACATGAAGTGGATTGAAGAAAAGCAAGCACTATACAGAAGAAACCAAGAGCTTGTAGAAAAGGTATACATTTTTAACACTGATATACTAAGCATAAAAATTGCAGAACTGGTTAAGAATGTCATCAGTTAATAAGATAATAAACCTTTCCACACTACACTTGAGCTAAAATAGGTTTTAATTACATTAAGTTTACATATGCATTAAGTTTACATCAAGCAAAGCTCTCTGCCACCAGAAGACGTTTTTTCAGTTTTTGTCCGAGTCCAAATATATTTAACTACTGAATTTATATCCCCTTTCCATTATTATAAAAACCCAAGGCAATTAATGTATTAACCTAGGGGTGGGCATTAGATAGCTCAGAAGCTACTAATAGCTCCTGGACTTAAAATAGTTCTCCAGATGTTTGGGCCTGTTTCTCCTGCCTTGCTCTTCCAGTCAATCCTTTGAATCTGATTGGCTGGCTGAGTGGGAGCATGGTTGTGCCATTTGTAATCTTTCTTCCTTCAGGTTCTCAGGGTTGCTTTTACTTTCTCTTCCATTCATTTTTCTCCAGTTTCTTCTCCCACAAAGCAACTTCCCCTCCTCCCCTCCTCAACAAAAAGACTTCCAGAAGCCTAAAGTCTGCCCATTCCTGTATTAGACAATTTCATAATCTGTATCATTTCAGTCCTGAAGACTAAAACAAGGAGGGCATCAAAATGCTAACTGAGGGTGATTTTAACCTATAATAAGAATATAATAGTTAGCCTTTATTATGTTCAGACCACTTTGCTTACATTATCTCACTAATCCTTCAAGTACCCTATAAGGTGAGTTGCTATCATTATCTTCATATTGGAAGACAATGGCTACCTGAAGCCCCCTGATGAATTAATGTTTAAGGCAAGATTTGACTTTGACGTTTCTCAGCTCACAGATATGCATAATGCTACTTGAACAACCATTGCTCAGTCAAAGAGAAATGTTTTTGAAAGTTGTACAAGATAACAGAGTAATCACTTTGCTTTTCTAGATAAAACAAATGGAGGCAGAAGAAGCTCGGTTAAAGCATGATGTTCAGGATGCTAAAGATCAAAATGAACTGTTGGAATTTAGAATTTTAGAACTCGAAGTAAGTATGTGTGGACTGGAAGTTTCAAAATAATTAGTTCCTTTATTACCAGGTTCTTCTGACAAGGATATACATAGCTTTGAATGGCACACAGTGTTATATGTCAATGAAGCTACAATGGTCTCCTTTGTGAGTCAAGAATAGTATACAGGAGAATCTCGTTAATCACAGACTCACCATCCACGGTTTTGCGTATCCATCGTTGGGTAATGGACACTTAACCTCGGTATATGCAAAATAACAGCAAAAAAGAAGGTTAAAGTCGCATGTCCACGGATCAAGGGTGGCCAGAAATGATCTCAGAGGTCATTCCCAGTTGCCATTTTGTGTTTCAGAGCCATTTTAGGCTCTCTCTTTTTTTGGTCAAAAAACCCATTATTTCCAGCTGATTTTCTGTGATTTTTTTACTCTTAGGGGGCATCCTTGGACTCCTAAAGGACAGTGGAGCACAGTTGGTAACTTTATTTGCCCCATTTACTGGTTTGGGGGCAATTTGGGGTGATTATTTATAGTACTGGAGCCTAACCCCCCAATTCCCATAGCCCTAATGCCCTGTTATTCTGCCCCCCCGTGGAACAGAACTCCCACAAATAATGGGGTTCTCCTGTATCTGTGCTGCATCTGTGCTGCATATTGGTTGCAATGACACTTTTAAAAAATCACCATCAGATATTAGATGTGCAGTTTTATACCAACTCAGGTAGAATCACAGTTTTGAAACGCTTTGAAGATAATGATTAAGCATTATCTCCATTATGACACATACAGTATCTGGCCATTTCTACAACTTTTATTGCATTTATATAAGAACAGCCCTGCTGGATCAGGCCCAAGGCCCATCTAGTCCATCATCCTGTTCACACTGTGGCCATCCAGATGCCTTTGGGAAGCCCACAGGCAAGAGCTGAGGGCATGCCCTCTCACCTGATGTTACTTCCCTACAATTGGTATTTAGGGGCATCTTACCTCTGAGGCTGGAGGTGGCCTGTATCCCTCAGACTAGTTGTCATTGATAGATCTGTCCTGCATGAAGTTATCAACATCCCTATTAAAGCCATCCAGGCTGTTTGTTTTCACCACATCTGGTGGCAGAGAATTCCATAGATTAATTATGTTTTGTGTGAAAAGGTTCTTCCTTTTGTTGGACCTAAATTTTTGGCAATCAGTTTCATGGGATGACCCCTGATTCCAGTGTTATGCAAGAAGTAGAAAATTTTCTCTCTGTCAGCTTTCTCCACACCATGCATGGTTTGGTAGACCTCTGTCCTGTTTCCCCTGAGTCCTCTTTTTCCTACAGTAAAAAGCCCCAGGTGTTGCCTTGCCTCATAAGGAAGGTGTTCCAGGCCCCTGATCATTTTGGTTGCACTTTTCTGCACCTTTTCCAGTTCTACATTGTACTTCTTAAGATATGGTGATCAGAACTGTACACAGTACTCCAAATGTGGCTGCAACATAGTTTTGTAAAAGGGCATTATAATAGTAGCAGTTTATTTTAAACCCCCTTCCTAATGATTCCAAGCATGAAATTGGCGTTTTTCACAGCTACCACACATTCAGTAAATACTTTCAACGAGCTGTCTACCATGACCTCAAGATCCCTCTCCTGGTCAGTCCCTGACAGCTCAGATCCCATCAGCATATATATGAAATTGGGATTTTTTGCCCCAATATACATCACTTGGTAACACTGAACCGCATTTGCCACCTTGTTACCCACTCCCCCAGTTTGGAGAGATCCTTTTGGAGCTCCTTGCAATATATTTTGGATCTCACTACCATAAACAGTTTGGTGTCATCTGAAAATTTGGCCTCCTCTCTGCTTACCCTGACTTCTAGATCATTTATGAATAAATTAAAAAGCACCAGTCCCAGTACAGATTCCTGCAGGGAGGCACTTATTACTTCTCTCCATTTAGAGAACTGTCCATTTATAGCCAGCTCTGTTTCCTGTCCTTCAACAAGTTACCAATCCACACATGTACCTGTCCCCTTATCCCATGACTTATAAGTTTTCTCAAGAGTCTTTGATGAGGAACTTTGTCAAAAGCTTTTTGAAAGTCCAGGTATACTATGTCAGCTGGATCACCTTTATCCACACACCTGTTGACACTCTCAAAGAACTCCAAAAGATTGGAGAGGCAAGATTTACCTTTGAAGAAGCCATGCTGGTTCTCCCTCAGCAGGGCCTGTTCTTCTAAATGCTTAACATTTTTATTCTTAAGAATTGGGTCTCCCCTGGATCTCTTTTTGAAAATTGGTGTTACATAGGCTCCTTTCCAGTCCTCCAGTATAGAGCCTGACTGAAGAGATAAGTTATATATTTTTGCAAGGAGTCCGGTAATTTCACCTTTGAGGTCTTTAAGTACTCTTGGGTGGATTTTTCCAGACAGTTTAGAACGTCATCCCTCATCACATGTGACTCAGTTCTTTAGCCTCTGTCCCTGAGAAACCTGGTTTGGGCACAGGTATATGCTCAGTATCCTCTGCCATGAAGACAGATGCAAAGAACTCATTTAGCTTCTCTGCAATCTCCATATTCTCCTTAATAATCCCTTTCACTGCCTCATCATCTAAAGGATGAACTGCCTCCCTGGCAGAGTTCTTGCTTCTGATGTACTTAAATAATTTTTTGTTATTCCTCTTAATGCTTTTAGCTAAATGTTACTCAGACTCTCTTTTTGCCCCCCTTTTTGTCTTTTTGTCTTTTTTTTTTTTTTTGCCGGGGTGTGTGTACCTTTCTGTTCCCTTCATTTGGGCAGGCCTCCCTATTTCTGAAGGAAACCTTCTTCCCCATTATAGCTTCCATGACTTTACTTGTTAGCCATGCTGGCATCTTCCCGGACTTGATAGTTCATTTCCTCCTTTTTGGTAGGAGGTTTGCTGCAGTTCTTGCTGAAGGTTTACTGCAGTTGCTGACATTCCTGCTGTAGTAGCCGTGACACACGGTGCTGCAATGGCATCATACTGTTTGTTCACCATGCCAGTCAGATCCCCATGGGATTGATATCCTTTCTCCCAACTCAGTCACCCATTCTGTAATTCCATAGCCCACTGAAATCTTACATTTTCTAAGCAGTGCTGTTCTTTGACATGAAATTACTGTCCAACTTTGAAGTTGATAAAAAATAGTTCTTAGATCAAATGCCCTACAAATAGTAGAACAAGATGAAGCAAACTCTTTTTCCAAGATTTGTACACTTGTGCCACAGATTTATATTTCCGAGATTTGTATACTTGTGTCTTAGCACACCCTTGACCATCCCATGAAGGAGCCAGTGCTACTCATTATTTAAGATAATAAATGATCTACGTTGCTGTCTTGCATATTTGACTAACTTACAATCTATAGTTGAGCTGTGTATTCATGGAATCCGTTTCTTAAGTAAGCTGATGTTTTAGCAATACCCTTTAAGCATAATTGGTTTGATTGTAGGAGAGAGAGAGAAGATCGCCAGCTATCAATTTTCATCACATTCCTTTTACTGAGGGGAAAAGTCCTCTCCAAGTCTACTGTGAGGCAGAAGGCGTAACAGTAAGTAACTCCATTTTTTGTTTTCAGTGACTGCTTCCTCTGAACACCAAGTCATGCCTTATTCTGACATTCTATTCCCTGTATGCCTCTCTCTCTCTTGTTAGGATATACTAGTAGCAGAGTTGATGAAAAAATTGGACATTTTAGGCGATAACGCCGTAAGTGTATGTTCCTTTAATAAATTGTGCATGTTTCTGTTAATACGTTTTGTCTTTTTGTCAAGTTGGCATTAAATAACTCCAAGCGTGCTATAATTTGCTGCTACTTTTTACACTCTGCTTGAATTATGACCTGGGCAAGTATTGGCTACAAGCCAGTACTTCCATGCTCCTAACATATATGCCAAAAGAAAAGAAAAAAATCCTGCAAGATATGTCACAAGCTCTCTTTGTATTGCCATGTGGCTATTTAATTGTACATGTCTTCTCTCTTTGATCATACACAGACATTCATATTTTCTTTCTAATGCCTTTCCATGTATATATCACCCCATACAAAAGAGTCCCTGGATGGTTCACAATATTAAAAAAAATTACAATAATTCCAAGAACTCAAGTCTTGTAAAATATAGTAGGTTTTAGACAGAAATAAGTCTAAACTGAAATATAGTAAAAATTTAAGTTTTTAAATGAAAATATTAAAGAGTTAAACCTTAATATTAAAAGCCTATATTAAAAGGTGTTTTTTTTTTTAAGGCACTGGGAGAGATCTGGTTTTGTGATAGCAAGCACGACTTGTCCCCTTAGCTAATCAGCAGAGGCGTAACTAGGGAAAACAGCGCCCGGGGCAAGCACTGAAATTGCGGGGGCCCCCGCCGCGTCCCCCCCCATCGCCCCCCCCCCACATAATCTGACTGACACACATGTTTCAGAAAACTTTTATTTTAAAAATTTAAAAAATTACCAAAATTACCAAAAATTTCAAAATGCACTACATAATTAGGTTTTTCCTCATAACAACCCTGTGAAGTTGGCTTGTATCTCAAACATCAGAATTATGATGCAATGATGATACATACTACATTATACTTAGGTTTTTCCTCACAACAACCCTGTGAAGTTGGCTTGTATCTCAAACATCAGAATTATGATGCAATGATGATTATTATGATTATGATGTCCCTCCCTCACGCCCTGGTTCTGTTCCTGACTTTCCCTTGTGAGTGACTGTATTTTAACAAAACGAAAACCAAGGACTCCAAAGTAATTCGAGGGACTAGGGTGATAGTGCTAAAGACTCCTTATTCTCCCGCTGTTAAAGAAAGACTCCCCTTTTCCAAAACCACGCACTATTTACACCAGAAAAGGTTTCAAATGGAGGGGGAAGCATTTATGCATTTATGCTTTGTTTTATGTTACGATTTCAAAGTTAGAAAAACTATAAAAGGGCCATTTTAGAGAAGATATGCACTGCCTTAGTTGCAAATCCTGCTTTTTTGAGATTCCCTGCAATTGAATAAAGCGATAATATACACCTTTGCAATTTAAATTGGTTGGAGAGTATTTATGACAATAAAAAATGAAATGGCATTTCAGATGCAACATTGGTTGCCTAAGACCACTCAGATTTAACTAATCTTCATCACATTGACAAAAAGAGCAATTAAAATTAAAATCCATGACTAAAACCAAACCACTTTGGGGTTGTTTTTAATGAAAGGTGGTATATAAATTTAACAATAAATGTTTAGAAGTATATACTTTCACCCCCTGCCCAACCTACAATTAATTCCAATTAATTCCTTATTTTCAAAGGGCTTCTAGTTTTATTTACAAATTGCTTGGCAGCACCAATGTTTAAGTAATCGCTAATTGCTCCTAATGATATTTTTACTTATTGTTAAATTTATATACCACCTTTCATTAAAACATTCTCTGTTCATCTGATTTTCAGTCTGGTTAATTAAATCGGTGGAGGTTTAGACTTTCCCGATGGGCTGAAACAGCTAATCCATTTTGATGTTGACATATCATTAAATTAGCTTGCATTACATAGTGAAAAAGTCCAGGAAGGGAGAGATGGGGGGATGTGGAACCCAAGGTTCCACATCCCCCCATCTCCCCTTCCCTGAACCTTTTCAGTTAAAATGTGGTTAGATTATAGGGGAGGAAGGACTTGAATGAGCAAAAAGGGGAACTGGTTCTGGCGTTCAGGAAGTTGTTCAGAAGAGGGAGTTGTTCAGGAAGTTTGCTCTGGTGCGTGTCCTCCTCTCGACGCATGCGCGACTGGTGGCAGGGCGCCGGGGCGCGCCGGGGAGTGAGAGTCAGAGACTTGGACTACGACGCTGCCGCGGCGCCCAGTGCTGGGTGAGCAATGCCAATGGGGGGGGGGCCCCGCCGGGACCGGGGGAGGGGGACGGTTCTGCAAAAAAATTAAAAAATTTAAAAAAGATCAAAAAAAAAATTTTCCCGGCAAATCAGTGGGGGCAATTTTTGGCGCCCCCTGCCAAGTGGCGTCCGGGGCACGTGCCCCCCCTGCCCCCCCATAGTTACGCCTATGCTAATCAGGATCTGCCCTGGTTGCATAGGAAAGAGAGACTAAAAGTGTGAGCACTGTAAGATATTCTCCTTAGGGGATAGAGCCATTCTGGGAAGAGCATCTAGGTTCTAAGTTCCTTCCCTGGCATTTCCAGGATAGGGCTGAGAGAGATTCCTGCCTGCAACCTTGGAGCAGCCGCTGCCAGTCTGTGTAGACAATACTGAGCTAGATGGACCTATGGTCTGACTCAGTATATGGCAGCTTTCTATGTTCCTATTAATTACATTACATATAGCCTATTTTGTAGGTTGAATTTTACTTAAATTACAGGTGAATCCTGTTGAATGACTTGTTGGTTTATTTGAGCATGGTCCAGACAGACTAACAAATAAAGCACTTGCATAACAAGCAATTGTGCTAGCACAAAATCACATTGCTGTACTAAACCCCCCCCCCAGGGATTTGCACTATCGTGCAATAGTGCCCTTGTGCAAAGTTCCCTTTAAAACAAATGAGACATGCTGTAGGTTGTGCAACTGTTGTGCATGCATGCATGCTGTAGCACAACACTAGTCTGGAATGCAACTTCCAGACTCTGTGCAAGTAGCTAGCGCAACAGTTATGTGCTAGTAATGCAATGTTCTTCCACACGCTCTTTGTAAATCAGGATGTCAGCCATAGCGTTACTGTCATAAATAAGCACCACTGAAATAAATGAGACAAGTCAGTGCCATCAATTTCAATTGGGCTGAGTCATGACTGACATTGCTTGGATACAACCCAAAGATTTAAAGGCTGAGTCATACATGAGCTTACATCTCTCCTACTGAAATCAGTGGGATTTAAAAGTGCTGAAATTTGATTGGATTGTGCCATTATATGGTGTTATATATACCATGCTTGGAATACTTGATTGCAATTCTCAGAGAGAGAGAGAGAGCTCCTTACTTCCCTAGAGGAGGTTGTGAAGACTGAAGCTATAGGACACAATCCAAAACCCATGCATGCATGCACTTACTATTTGAAGGGCAGAACCAGGTTACAAGAGACATGGAGCTGCCAACCTTTGCACTTTTTCTCATAATATTTAGGTGAACATAACAAGCGACATGGCAACATCATGCTGTGTATTGTCCTGCCTTCTCCTGACATCATTTTGCTAGATGGCTATTGGCATTAACTTTACCTAGATGTGTCAAGGAAGAGTGGGCAAAGAGACCCAGAGCAGCAGCTCTGCTCCTCGTGTAATGTCTCAGTGAATTCTTTGCCTATGAAAGAAAATGCATTTTATGGTTTTGCAAGGATTTCTCCCCCCATTTTGTTATTTCTCCATTTCTGTTATAAACCCCGTTTTATCATTATTCATTAAAATCACATTTATTTCAATACCGATTTCATCCATTTCCATTTATCTTTTCATTTTAATTTCCCATTAATTTCAATGGGAGACCCAGCTGCAATTATGCTGCCTCTGTGTTTTCTGTCCACTTGACATTAAATTTTCAGGCACTCTATTACCTCTCCAATGGGTGAGACCAGCAGATAGGGGAAAGGCCCCCATTTTATGAGCAAGTTAAACAGGCATTCAGGCACACATCATAGATACTATGGGTGGCTTTGCGTGAGAGCCAGGAAGTAAGTAGGAGGGAACCACTGGTTCCCAGTGAGTGTGCACTCCTGGCTGGAGCAGCTGCTTCCACCCATTTCTCGCCAATGTCCGGTTGATGAGCCGCACTTCTCTGCATCACCCAACATTTGCAACCCACATTTGAAGTTGGGTGTTGGTGAGAACCTGACATTGGTGGATTTGGATGACAAGGAGATGGGTGGAAGGAGCTGCTCATGCTAGTAGGACACACTCCCCAGGAACTGGCAGTTCCCTCCTACTTACTGCTACTGCTGTTGCTGCTGCTGCTACTGCTACTGCTACTAGGGATGTGCAGACCAGTCCAGTGGTCCGGTTTGGGGGTTTGGGGTCAAACCAAACCACCACCCCCAGTTCCGACGGACCGGAACCAGACCGCTGGGTCCAGTCTGGCCAGTCCATGATATTTTTAAAAAAAATTTAAGTAGATGATAAGTACCTTTAGCCCCTTCGAGGGGCTTGCTGAAACCGCGGGGGGCGGGGTGTCCATGCAGGTTCCTTCTCCCCCCCCCCGCCGGCCTTCCTCATCACCGCCACAGCCGGGTAACTGGAGCATTTTCGGCCCTTTCGGGCCTCCGTAAGAGCACGCGGCTGCCATTTTGGCGGCCACCACACATGCGCAAATGCCCTCTGTGAGGCTGTGGCCTCGCAGAGGGCATTGGTGCATGCGCGGTGGCTGCCAAAATGGCGGCCATGCGCTCTTACGGAGGCCCGAAAGGGCCAAAAATGCTCCAGTTACCCGGCCACAGTGAGCCGCAGCGGTGATGAGGAAGGCTGGCGGAGGGAGAGGGAACCCGTGTGGACACACACCCCTGCGGCTTCAGCAAGCCCCTCAAAGGGGCTAAAGGTACTTATCATCTACTTTAATTTTTTTTTTTTAAACCAAAAAATTCGCAGACCGGTCTGGGACCGGACCGGGAGGGGTTCGATGGGGGGTCGGACCAAACTGGCCCGGTTCCGTCCGTCCTCGAACTGAACCAGATGGTTCCATGCACACCCCTAATAAATAAAGTAATTAAATAAGGTGATTCCCTGTCCCCAAAGGGCTCATAGGCTAAACAGAAACATAAGGTAGACACCAGCAACCACCACTGGGGGGATGCTGTGCTGTTGCTCTCCTCCTACTAAATATAAGAGAATCACCACTTTAAAAGGCGTCTCTTTGCTCAGTTAGCAGGAGATTTCTCAGGGGTCATGCAAAGCTGCCATATATAAAATATCTGTTTTAATCCAAAGTATGGATATCAGTGCAACTAGCACAGAGTGAAGGGAAGGAGGGACTCAAAGGGACTACACTACTTTTTCCTACAAAGGTTCAGGAGTATCACCGGGGTTGCCCACCAGATTCTAAAGCCTTAACAATCCATGTGGGTTGGTTTGTTTTTTGTCTGCCTGGCAAGCAGTGCTTAAGAGTTAGATTAAAAAATGTTAAGTTTAAAACTTAAAAATTTCAAGTGTGTGGGGAAGGGAGTTTCATTTGAGTCAAAGACTGCACTCTCTTCCTGTCATCTTCATCTGATTTATTTTGACTTGTAGGGAAAAACAAATGCAAAAGGGAAATGAATGAATGATATTCCATTGTTTCAGCTCTGGTATTAGTTCCATCACTAGTAATAAATGGAACAGATGGGTCCTATTAGTTTTTATTTTTTCATTGATTACAAAATGAATACACACAATTCTAATATTTATTTATGCACAACATTTAAAAAATAGTATGCTAGGAACCTAGCACAGTGCATGGATTGATGGATTGCACTAGAGAATAAAGAATTTGAGAAAATCTCCAGACTGTGGAGAAGTAGGAGTCACAGACATTTGTGCAGTACACCACCACCACCACCACTACTACAAATATTTATAAACCACTATGCTAGACATGTTTCCTTTCCTGATCAGCTCACCAAAACATAGCTAAGGAGAGTATGAGAACCAGCCAAGGGTTTTGTTATAATGGGCACACTCTAGCAAAAGTTAGTCATGACTAAGTTCATAGAAGGCAATGAATGGGACTAAGCTGTGACTTTGGTTGTATTGAGCTCAAAGCCTATAAATGCAAAACAAAGAAAGCTGACAGCACTGAAGAAAATGAATGCAAATTATGAGCAATTATCTGTCAAGAAAGGAAATGGATGACTCCAATTATTTTTGAGGGGGCAGGGGCAGTAGAAGCAGAAGGGACCTGCCATGATGTTGTGACCGTCCTGTTTCCATAAATGCCAGCAAATAGTTGCCCAAGACATTGTAGATCTATTCCACCTCTCAGAAAGAAGTGAGAAATCCCAGTTCATCAAGCCAGAGATGTGCCTACGATATCCCTTGCCTTACCAGTTTTCTAGGGATGCATGATTAATCAGTGACAGAACTCATGGTTTAAGGGTAGTGGGGAAGGCATAATGAATAATGGCTTAGGGAAGGAGTTGAGTAATATCAGATATGAATATTTATTATGACTTTTTGCTGACAATTCATTACTAGTGCATCAATAATTTAGAATCTCTAATACACATGTACATAATATCTGATTGCTTATCTTTAATCGTTACCCTAAATCTTTGTTTAATATTACCAGTCTCCATTTTTTATACCTTCACGTTTTCTTTTCTGCATTGCTGAACATTAGCATCATGAAACCTTCTGCCTCCATGTCTGCATATATGTTTATTGAAAAAAACTGTAACTCTTGGCAGTTTAGTGTTGAGAAGTTCACCATTTGTAAATATTTCTCAAAGAATCCACATCCATTAGGACCCCTGTGGTTATAGCAGCCAGTAGCCAAGTTTACGCATGCTTGGTCCTACTGAAATCAATGGACTTAAGTGCGCTTTACTCTGCTTTGGATGTGGCTATCCCACACATGAAAACCCCTTATAAAACTGCAACAATTATTACTTTTAAATTATAACTTGTGCCATTTTAAATATATATCTATTTCTGCCTGATACTTTTAGAGCTATTTAATTTCTTACATACTTAATGCAGAAGCAGCCTCAAATAGTCAGAAGATGAAAAGACATGGTCTGATAAAATTTCTTATTTTGCTTTTGCTGCAGAACTTGACAAATGAAGAGCAAGTAATTGTCATACAGGCAAGGACAGTTCTGACGTTGGCAGAAAAGGTAATGACATGGGGTTTTTGCTTTTTCTGAGGCTGACTCAGTGGGATAGTCCATAATCTTCAGTAAGAATAAGCAGTGTAAATGGTACCTGAATCGTTACCTCTTGATGCAGCCTCACATTCCAAAATGACTCTGAGAACTGGCCTACACATGATTTTACTCAAATGGAAGCTGCTTGAAGTTTTCCATATTTGTGGGGGAAAGTTTAAGGCACCCTTTTCCTTCTCCACTGACTAGAAGCTCCACAGCACTACTCCTCACTGGGAGTCCAAGGCAGCCCTGAATGTGCTTCTCCAGCCTTCCTCATCATTGGTGCATTGCTCCCTAAATGGCCCTGAGCAGCTCTCACAGTCTCTTGGCCTCCATCCCCCTTCTTGGGAGGACTCCACCTCTGGTGAGCTCTTCCATTCTGATACTTTTCTCTCACTGGTAATCAGTGGCTGCTGCCTTTTTGAGCACTCTGCCCTCCCACCTCCCTGTTCCGGGGTTGCCTACCCCTTGTATGCTCACCTGACTCTGGGCTATGTGGGAATCCAGCCACTCCCCCTCCCACCATTCACCACCCCTTTGGCAGTGTGAGGGGCCAAGTCCAGCCCCACCAGTCACCATGGAGGTTGGATGTGTTGACACTGGCTCTGCCACTGCAGCTTCTGGAGCCTCTGTAATTAGCTCCAGCGGAGGTAAATCCCAGACAATAGTCTTCTCTGCAGCACCCCTAACATGTGGAGTGGTTCATCATTCTTGCATCATGGAGCATTCCAATGCGACCACTAGAATGTGCAACAACACAAGAGTGGGAATGATGGTGATGGGGTGGCATTATGACAATAACTGCAGGAGGCCATTTCCTGATGATGGTGGCATTATGACAGCCAGGGAGACCATTTCAAGTGGCATCCACATAAAGAGAACATATAGAGTAGTCCAACATGCTTCAAGTAATACATTGTGAATGTGATTAATACAATATGTAATGTCATAAAAGCCATTTCCATTGGCTTTTGATATTCCTTAGAAATGTATGTGGCTATTTAAATTGATATGACCTGTGGACCTGCCTGCACCATGTGGATTTGGCAAGAACAGCACTCGCTTTGGATCAAACCCATCCTATAACTTGGAGGGTAGGAGACAAATTGCCAGCCTTAAGAAACTGCTTTTAAGCTGGCATGTTTTGTTTGTCATTGAACTGGGCAGATCTGCTGTGTGAGATCAATATTAAAAGGCAACGGGGGGAGGCTGTTCTTTTGTCAAATCTGCTGATTTAATTTAGAACTTGATCTTTCACTGTCATCTTTGTGCAGTGGCTACAGCAGATAGAAGTGACAGAATCAGCCCTACAGCAAAAAATGATAGACTTGGAGAATGAAAAGGTAATGTAAGAATTCATATAGCAAAAACAGCAGTCTTACAAATCACTTGATGAGGCAACAGATATAACTTAAGACTCTTTCTTTCTTCAGGAACTATTTAGTAAGCAAAAAGGATACTTGGATGATGAACTTGATTACAGGAAACAGTCCTTAGATCAAGCACACAAGGTAAGATGATTTCATGGAAGGACAAGACCACAGAGGCGCCCTCTTGTATGCCATCATCTGCTCATAAAAGTCTGTTTATTATCAATGTGGTTTTGAATTGAAGGAATAAAGGCTACAAAGATGTGAACTACAGTTCAATTTCTTGACTATATATCCTCATCCACATCCGTGTTTGTAAGAAGGCAACTAATCTGAAGTGTGTTGTTCCTGTTGGAATGCTTTATCCAGAATAAGACCCCGTAATTCTAAGAACATGCCTAGAAACAATTCAGTGTACTGAAGTGTACTTCCCGCCTCAGTGTACTTCCCGCCTCACAATTAGTATTTCAGTCTACTTCCCGCTTCACAATTTGCTAGTGATAAGCACTCAAAATCAGAGTACTCATCACCCACAGATCACATGCTCAGGAATAGAAAGGGAGATGAGCCTGTTCTGGTCAGCCCTAGTCCACATGCATGGGCAGGAACTGCACTGGAGATGAAAGCCCTTACCTCAAGAAGTACCTCTTTAATTAGCTCCCTTTTGTTTTGTTTTTAATCTGGCCCTATCCAGCCCCAGCACAGCATCCCTCCAGTGGCTGTTGTTGGTATCTGCCTTATGTTTCTTTTTAGACTGTGAGCCCTTTGGGGACAGAGGACCATCTTATTTATGTATTTATTTTTCTATGTAAACTGCTTTGTGAACCTTGGTTGAAGAGTGGTATATAAATGTTTGTTGTAGTAGTTTTAGGATTGTCTTTCTGCTGCCTTCGCTTATAGGAGGGATGCCTGGAAGTGACCGAAGATAGTGCTCTTTCATGTTAAAGAGAAAGAAAGTGTTTCTGGTGAGACAGTTGAAGAGCTCATAGAAAGCAGTTTAGTTTGGGTAGCCAGCTTTTTTAAAAAAACGAATCCTGTCCCTATGTGCTTAACAGCAACTAGGGGTGTGCACGGACCGGTCCGGAATCCGGCCAGTTCGGCGGGGGGGGGAGTGTGTCTTTAAGGGCAGGGGGGTAGTACTCCCCCCTCACACCGCTCTTCCCCCTCTGGCGCTGGACTTTTCTACAATGTTCTTGGGGCACCAGAGTTCCTCCCTGCCACCCCAGGCAGGCGCATGCGACAGGCGCATGCGTGGCACCAGCTTTTTCTGCTTGTTAACTTGGAAGACAATGATGGGGGCATGGGTGGCAGGGAGGAACTCTGGCGCCCCAAGAACATTTTAGAAAAGTCCAGCGCCGGAGGGGGAAGAGTGGCGGGGGGGGGTGAGTACTACCTCCCCGCCCTTAAAGACATACTCCCCCCAGTGCCGGACCGCGCCTCCGTGGTTCCGTGCACGTCCCTAACAGCAACCTGACATGCAGAAGTGAATTAATGGAGCTTTTCCTAGCAATGCTCCTGGCTAGCATGGAGATAAAGCTTCATTTGCTCAATCTCTGCATCTCATGCTGCTGTTAAGAGCACAGGAACAGGATCAGTAAGGAAGTTGGCAACTGTAGCTTTTGTATTGTAAACCTGCGAAGTTACACTGTACTGACTTATCTGGATTAAGTGGATCAACCTGTGTGCACTCCCTTGCTAGCACTCAGCACTTAACATTGGATCCCAGTTCACTACTAAGCTCTGTTCCACATATAATAATATATTAGGGATTATAAAATGGTGCATGAAATGAAAGTTCCTGCAGTCTTTGCCTAATGCACCTAGGTTAGATTGCAGCGTTAATGCCAACAGAGCAATGTTGCTTAACATTTTTAGAAACTGGCAAAAATCTGGAAATCTTTCCATATCAAGCAGTTCATATCCCTGAAAGTTCTGAATGTGATAGAGAAAAAAAGCTCATCCAGGAGTTGAGAAGGCTTTTATTCCATCCTGCTGTTTATGTGTAGTCCCATAGGGTTGATATAAGCAATTAAGGAGTGCCTAATGCTGCTAGTTTCCAGTGCCTAATGCTGCTAGTTCCATGGTATATTATCCATTTAAAAAGCAACCAAATTACTTTGAGTGTAATATATAAATAATACAAATTTATGTTTAATAAATATTTATTTTAATAAACATTAAATTTAATACATTTAATATTTATTTATTTATAATAAATATAAATAAATATTCAATATTACATATTGAATATGTGGATTGGGGGTAGAGTAGCACTGTATGTTAAAGAAGGGAATTCTTTTCCTTCTTTATTCACTCATAATGTTTCCTTCCTTATGTCAGCCATAATGTTTCTGTGGAGGACTCTGGTCTTCCTAGGTTTTCTAGCTTGTTGGATTCTAATCTAAATAATTTTAGACTGTTTATTGATTTGTTTTAAATTGTTTTTAGAACTTTAATTGATTTTAATGTTTGTTTATTGCTTTGTTGTGAACTGCCCTGAGACCTTGGTTTGGGGCAGTATATAAATACATTAAATAAATAAATAAATATCCAACAAGCTAGAAAACCTAGGAGGACCAGAGCCCTCCACAGAAAGATTATGGGTGACAATACGAGGAATGAAAGGAAATGTGTTACTAAAGTAAAGTAAAGTGTGCCATCAAGTTGATGTCGACTCCTGGCGACCACAGAGCCCTGTGGTTGTCTTTGGTAGAATACAGGAACGGCTTACCATTGCCTCCTCCCGCACAGTATGAGATGATGCCTTTCAGCATCTTCCTATATCGCTGCTGCCCAATACAGGTGTTTCCCTGTTTACCAATGCTTCTGCTCACATTTTCCCTTTTAGGCTACAAATTGTGACTCTGAGGAGTTAAAACCTCTGCATAAAATCAAGCTAACAAACTTTGCAATTACAAACAAATTACAGCTTTCTTGTGAAGTCATTTCCCATATTCTGGGAAACATACCAGCGGGGATTCAAACCAGCAACCTCTGGCTTGCTAATCAAGTCATTTCCCTGCTGCACCATTAGGTGGCTAATGTGTTACTAGGGAAGTGTTATCACCCTCTGGATCAAAATGCTGAGAGTGACATGAAGCTGGAGATGCAAATCAGAATGGCATCAAAGAGAGACAGAGCTGTAATAATGGGTAACTTCAATTACCCTCATACAGACTGGGCAAATTCACATGCAGTTATTGACAGAGAGGCCAAGTTTCTAGACATTCTAAATAACTGCGCCTTAGAACAGTTGGTCCTGAAACCAACCAGAGAGAAGGTGACCGTGGACTTAATCCTGAATGGTGCCCAGGACCTGGTGCAAGATGTCTGAGTTGTAGAACCATTGGGGAACAGTGACCATAGTGTGATCCAATTCAGCTTATATGCTAATGGAGAATTGTCAAGGAAGTCCAACACAGGTGCTGGAGTTCAGAAGAGGAAACTTCTCAAAAATGAGGGGATTGGTTAAAAAAGGAAGCTGAAAAGGAAAGTCAGGAGGGTCAAATCACTCCAGGAGGCATGGAACTCATTCAAAACAACAATAATAGAAACTCAGTTGAAATGTATAACAAGAAGGAAAGGTACCACCAAGTTCAGGAGGGTGCCAGAGTAGCTAACAAGTAGAGTCAGGGGAACTATAAAGGAGAAGAAGACTTCCTTCAGAAAATGGAAGTCCTGCCCACCTGAAGAGGGCAGAAAGGAACATAAACGCTAGCAAAAGAAATGCATGGAGACCAGAAGGGATGCAAAAAGAGAGTTTGAGTTTGACCAATGATTTTATTTGTCTTTTATTTAGCACATTCTGGAATTAGAAGCCATGCTGTATGATGCCCTACAGCAGGAAGCAGGAGCTAAAATGTCAGAGATGCTCTCAGAAGAGGAGAGAGAGAAGTTGAAGAATGCTGTGGAACAGTGGAAGCGTCAGGTTATGAGTGAACTCCGGGAAAGGGATGCCCAAATTCTCCGGGAAAGAATGGAGCTCATTCAACATGCCCAACAGGTATGGCGGGATGTGAATACAGGCCACTGAGAAAGCTCTGTCATTCAGATTAAAATGTGGAATACAAGAAATGGCTTTTCATTTTGCCCAACTTTCTTCTATCTTGTCTTTTTAAAGTAGGTTGTGACGAGGCTTAGCTTGTTAAGGAAAGGGCTGTGGCAGGAGCTATAAGACAAGCAGTTCAAAGGAGAACTCTGTGTCCTTTGACCAGGGGGAACTGATCAATTCTGACAGCCTGTATGGATTCCTGAAATAGTCATGGATACAATCCCACCTTCAGATCCTGGTTTATTTTGAAACACTTACTGGAATAAGCTAGGATCACTCTGTTCAAACATAATGAGCAACCTGACTTGTCCTAAGCCAGATCTGGCAGTAGTCTTCTGACCCTCACGCATAAAGGGAAAGAGGGTACATAATCCTGAGGCAAAGGGATGGATAATGCCATTCCACCATAGGGAGCGGATCAGCTCGTTCTCATATGTTGTGTTATTGCCAAAAATGGTTTCTGTGTGGTTAAGGCTCTACTCAACTTTGCAAGAATGTTTGAACTGGCATTCCATATGGGCTGGCAGAGTTCTACAGTATATGCCTTTGTCAGTGCCACTGGCCCAGGAGTTTCATGTAGTCCTCACAGTAGTTTTGTTGCAAACCCCTCACAGTAACAGACAAGGAGGCAGTTCCCACGATCAGTGGGAGCCATCTGGAGAGGGTTAGCGGAGAGAGCGGGCTTATCCTGCTCTCCCCACAGACGACCAAGCAGTCTGCTCCAGGCAGCTGAACCGGCCACCCACATGACTGCTGGCTCCGTTACGGAGCCAGCGGGGGTTGGGGGCCGCGCGGCCCCCGGAAGTTCCAGCATGCCCTGCACAAAGTGTGCAGGGCATGCTGGAGAGATCCCCGAGCCAGGAGGTTGCTTTTAAGCCTCCTGGTCTGGGGTCTACTCGTGAGTTGCCATGGTGCAGCAACTCACAATCCTAGATCCCAGGTTAGCGGAGCAGTTGCTCCGCTAACTTGGGCTTAGGGGAGGGCTATTTAAGCGGGTTAACTGCTTGGAGGCCACCAGGCTCACCTGCAAGCCTGATGGTTCTCACAGTTAGGTGAAATCGGGCTAGGCTCCCCTAGCCCGATTTCGCCTCATTGTGAGAATAGCCTCAGTGAGGCTGTCCTCACATGCAGCCAAGACCGGGCTAAACCAGCCAAGCCTGGGTTTGGCTGCACGTGAGAACTGCCAGGATCTCGCATGACCCCACCAGCAGCACTTTGGCAGCAAACCTGCCTGTGGAGCCAGCCTCTTAAACAAGGTTAAGGGAGCAAGTGCTCCCTTAGCACCATTTTTAAAATAGTGTGCAGCACTGGCTGCTTTTAGCCAGTGCTGCAGCAGTGACGACGGGCACCCATCCATCACTGTGGGGATCCTCACAATGCACTGTGCACTTGCATGGTGGATTATGGGAGTTCCAGGGACCAGGACAATACGTCCAGGCCACTGACCCTCTGTGCTGCAAGGGGCAGCCCATGTCCATCTGGGCGAGTGATCTGTGTGCCCAGCATGGACCACGTCTGCGGGGGAGTTAAGCTTCAGCAGCCTTCCTCCCTGCAAATCCTCAAGCCCTTCTCACTGATAGTGAGAATGGGCTCAGTGAATATGTGGCTCTAAACTGAGGTTCTAAGGTACTCTTGAGAGCATCAGCAGGGTTTTGTACAAAGCAGAGAAATCGGAAATGTAAGATTGATTTGTATCACAGCCAAAAGTAATCCCTTTCCTGAAATTTCAAATGTCTGTCAGATAAAATCTTCCACAAAAATTTAGTATAATTCACACACAATTTTATTTTTACAGCGAATTAAGGAGCTAGAAGAAAGAATTGAAGGTCAAAAAAGACAAATAAAGGAATTAGAAGAAAAGGTATGGTATCGCATTGGGGGGAAAGGATACAACTTGAATGTGGAAGGAAGCTTTGTGTATATAGCAGTAGGATTTAGAAAGATATTGTGGATGTGGAACAGTCTCATTTATTGGGTCTTTACCTACCACATATGAAAATTACTTAGTCAGAAATATAAAGGTGCTCTTCAATACAGTTATGTGAGATAGTGGGAAAGTGAAGGTTACTTAAGCTAATGGTATATTGGCTCTCTGAGGTCAAATAATGAGTGCACTTTGATAAATATTTTCCCTTGTAATTTATTTCATTCTTGTTTATGTACATTCATGAATAGAAAACATAAAGAGATAAAATCCTCAAAATCAGTACTTTCCTAAATACAGCTATTTTGCAGTTTGAAATTTTGAATGTTGGCCTGAATGTGTGCAGAATTTGCCACTGCTGTGCAACAAAACAAAGACAGGTGGCCCAGTTCCCAGCATTCATATTCACTACTATTCCAGGAACAGGCATATCAAAAGAAAAAGGAAAGATCAGGCTCAAGTTTACAAGGAGTTGGCTTTAAGCTCTCCGAGGAGAAAGCATGAAGCAAGTCAGCAACTTTGAACCAATGGTAGGATTGTATTTTTAGTCGCTTAGCCTATGTAGCCTAGCTTGGCATTTTGGCACAGAATGCAGGCAGCGTTTTGACCCACAGTGAAAAGTACCTATAGTGTTTTACATATTATACTGATTCAGTGCTTTTCTTCACTAAATTGGTTAATATGTTCTTGGGAAAGAGGCAGGCAGTACCTCACCCCCTTGTCTCATCAACCACCCAATGCATATTAGTCTTGGAGAGGACCACATCTACCCTAGCAACTACCAAGGCCTTTTTAATGCCTTGCAATCCCCATTAGACTTATGGCTTAAAAACAACAACAACTTTTCTTCTTCTAAGTAACCTAGCCTAGGGATGGCCAAGTCTATACTTCAGACAGTGCTCTGAGAGCCAGAAGTGATCAGGCTCCATAATAAAGTTGGTACCTACAGAGAGCAAGGGTTTCTTAGTTATAGAGCATATATGTTCAATGTAAAAATGCACCACTTTCACAAATGCACAAAAACGCGTACAAAATCCCAAAGGGAGATGTTATGTTAAAGTGAAATCTCCATTTATACAACTTGAAAATGTTTGTGTGGGGCTTCTGGGGGCAGATGAAATTGCTTTGGGGACTGAGTCAAATTCTGTGCACCAATAGGCCATTCCTGATCTCTGCATAATAATACAAAGACCGTGAGGCAATTCTCATGATTGCCAGGGTGTGCAGGCGGGCAGGGGTGGGGAAAGCAGGGTAAACCTTACCTTCCACACAGACAATCAAGAAGGAGGTGGTGGGAGCACTCCCACATGCAGCCCTGCTCCATTAAGCTCTGTGAAGCATGAAGCAGGGCAGAGGGATCTGGGGCTGGGACTTCTTGTTCCGGCTTCCGGGCATCCCACAATGCAATGAGAGGCACAGGTGTTGCATTGGGCGATTCCCCTGTCAGACAGGTGCTCTGTGCACCCATCTCTGAGTCTCCTTGGGCTGAACCCAGCACAAGAAGACACACAATGCCCTGCAGTCAGGTTAAGGGTGTGAGTGCACCCTTAACATTGGCTAACAGTCAGGTTGGCTTAGAGGCTTAAGTGGGGAGTGGAGGAATCCATGAGGATCCCGCCACTTCTCACGGCCAGCCTAACCCAGGCTGGGCTGCCCCTGGCTGGGTTAGGCTGATTGTGAGAACAGCCTCCATGATTCAAAAGAACCCCCTTCCTGTGGGGAACTTTGGAGGAGATCTGGTCCTGTGGTAGCAAGCATGAATTATCTTATTTGCTAAGCAGGTTCTGCCCTGGTTTGTCTTTGAATTGGAGACTACATGTGTGAGCACTGTAAGATATTCCCCGCAGGGGATGGAGCCACTCTTCTGCATGCTTGCATGCAGAAGGTTTCAAGTTCCGTGTCTGGCTTCTCCAAGATAGGGCTGAGAGAGATTCCTGCCTGCAGCCTTGAAGAAGCTGCTGCCAGTCTGTGTAGACAATACTGAGCTAGATGGACCAATGATCTGACTTGGTAGAAGGCAGCTTCCTTGTTCCTCTAAACACAACTTGCTTTTTAACTCAGAACAGAACTGAAAGCAGCTTTCTGCTTTGGCATGGCTATGGGCCAGTTCAGTTGTCACATGGAACCACAGTTTAAATATGATTCCATACAATATTCCTGAGCCATGGGAGTACATATTCCCTCCTACCCTGCACATGCAAGCCTCCCAAGAATTCGGCTTCAAATTTCATTAGAAGCAAACCAAGATTAGTCCTGACAGTCAAGAGGACCAGTCTTCGTTTATTCTAACCAACTTGCTTGAAATACACCTGGACATGAACCCAAGGTTTGAAGCAGATTTAAGAAAGATCATTATACTAAGCCATGATTGGTTAGTTCAGACATCACAATCAATCTCAGTTTGTTTCTAACCTAAATCAGAAGTAATATTCCTAGGAGACTTGCATGGAAAGTGGGGGGGATGAATAATCAGGGGTGTTGCACAGACATGAGGCTTTAACCATGTTTTCCACATGGTCCAAATGGGCCCAATGTAGCCCCTAAAAGTGGTGCACAACTGAAAATTTCATCTCATCCATTTTAGCTGCTGGTGCATAATATGGAAAAGTTAATTTTTTCTTATAAGGTAAAGGAGTGTAATGTTCTTCATTATAATAATCGTTTTGGTCTTAACTTTTGGCTCTTTTGCCTGATTAAGATGCAAAACCTATCTCTAGTTCAAATTTTATTTGAGAATTGTAAGAAATGGTAAACAGGGTACTCAAAAAAAGTAGATTTACATTATGGGGGGACAGTTATCCTAGTCAACATAGGCTTTGAAGTCTGTGTGGGACCACACCAGATGATTTGTATATGTGTGTAAAATGGTGAGATGCACTGAATAATCTTTACCATTCACATGAATTTAGAATAAATTTGACAGGGCTCTAAACATTAATAAAACTGTTTCCCCATCATTTTGTTACCCCCCCCCCCAGGTTTCTGTTGCAACTCTATTTCCTGGTGATAGGGATGAGCTCTTATGAAATGCAAATCAATGTGCATTGCATCATATTTGATGCCTCTTTGACAGATTGCTGTGCTTTTCTCTTGTCTTACTAGGCATACTATAAAAATCTTTTTCTTTATCTCTCCTTCCATTTTCCTTTCCCCTGTTTTCTCTTTTTTAGTTTTTATTTTTGTTTTTGTTTTTCTCTTTAGCTTTCATTCTTTGGTCATAGTACATGCATCCACCTGCAAGGGGTAAGTTGCCTGTCAACTTGTTATCTGTTTCTGTCCCACTTCCTGTCTGGCTCTGATGTTAGGCTCTGATGTTATCCCATCATTATGCAGGCTGCATAACATTGCATGCAATTTTGTACAGCAAGGACTCATTTGGTAATGGAGTCACCAAAATATCTTAAAAGCCAGAAAGCAAGGTGGTACCTCTGACTGAAAATTCCAGTAACTCTAATTAAAGACTAAATCAAGATTTCCCTCTAAAAAGGGGAAGGTTTAAAGAAAATATACTTGCTGTTCAGGTAATTTGTCTACACTTGTAATAATTTTGCAGTGCTATGCATAGTTACCTGGAAGTAAGTCTCATTGAACACAGTGGGATTTACTTCTATGCACAGGACTGTACTGTTAATGGCCCGCATGCTACTTAGCACTGGGTGGGTAGAAGAAGGGCTGCGTGCTTGCAGGAAGCCTTCAGCATATCTGCAGTAAGGGCTTCTCCCACAGTCAAGCATGTGGAGGGGGAGAGGAAACGATTTGTGCTTATTTTCCCTTGCTGCAGAAGACCTTTCTACTTGCAGGGATATATCCCTGAGGGTCGCACAGCCCTCAGGGACATGTTCCTGAAAGTGGAAAGATCTTTTGTAGCAAGGGAAAATAAGCACAAATCATTTCCCCTCCCCCTCCACACATGGTTGCAGGAGAAGCCCTCATGCACAGATATGCTAAAAGCTCCCTGGAAACATACAGCTCATCTTCCACATACCTAGTGCTGCATAGCAAGTGGGCCACTGTCTTCCATAATATTTAACCACAACCAGTGTTCATACTTAGTGAAATCAAATCATCAGGACATGTGATAGCCAACACTTTTCAGCTTGCCTCCCACCAGGCCATGGCTGCATATCTTCCTCTGGGGTCTTTGACAGCTATGAAGCAGCTATCTTGCAGAGCAAATGATGGGAAACATCACATTCTCTTTCCAGTCACCACAGTGGTTTCTTCTATATACTATATTTATAGATTAAGTTGTTTCAGATCCTCTTTGTAGTAACTTAAGCTTATTGTGTTTGTTTACTTTTTTCAGCCCACAGAGGAAGCTAGAAATCTTTCTCTTATGGAACAACATAACAATGGTTGCCAAGGTGGGGGCGGGGGGAAAGACATGGCCATTTCAAGATGCCAGACTACATACTGTATTTTGACATTAAATACTGGAGATCTAATCTTTTTGACCATTTTTATAAAGAAGAAAAATAAGAGCTTGCGTGAATTTTATTTTGAAGTGAAGTTTGATCTTCTGACAAGTGTAACCGTGTTGCTTTTTACAAACTAGTATTAGAACTGTCAAAGAAGAAAGCCAAAATAATAATAATAATAATAATAACCATTACTGGCTTCAGTGAAGGAAGCCTCCTCTTTGCTGCTCAAGACAACTTCAGCTTTATGTAAAAAGCAGTAAACTCATTCAGATGAAGTGAATATATTTTGGTTCCCTGCTAAGCAGGCAGCAAGCTGCTTCTGTAAAGAAGTGAACATGTCCTGTTTTGTACTTCAACCTTTGTACTCTTTATTCATAGTTGCTTAAATACACATCTTGAAGAAAGATTTTAAAGAGTTCCAGAATAGTCAGTGGTGAAAATATTAATGAGTGGGTGGTTGAATGGAAACCAAGATTGTGTTCCAAAGTGTTTTTTCAGTCATCATAAATGGGGCAGTTGATGCAATTAGATTAGTGGTAATCACTTATGAAATGCATATTTCTTTTCTACAACACAGGAAATGTAGGGTGGTTTGCTGACTATTCCTAGCATTAATTTTGGGCAAGTGTGGCAATAAAACTGGAACCTTGCAGAGATTCCAAGTTTCATTGTGCTCAGAAAATGCCATGAAGCTTGTCTATGACAGTAGCAGAAAAACACCACAGTACTAAGATCAAATGCACTTGAATTCTGGGATCAGGAGAAATTAGTGAAATCTTCAGCCTTCAAAGAAACTGAAGCTAAAAGAAAATGGAAGTTAAAGTTATTCTGATCCATATGGTTGAGAATGGAAAATCTGCAAGACAAGAAAGCACAAGCAGTAAGTGGAAATGGATCTCATGGACTGAATTTTGTTTAAAGTAAATTAAGAAGCAAAGAAAGTGAAATAATACAAAAGAAACAAACCACTTAAATTTGTCAAGAGAAAAGGCAACCAAGTAATATGGATTTACAAATGGCTATACAAAAGGCCCATCAGTATTCCCTAGCTGCTGTCTTTAAAAAGAAAAGCAAGGATAGCACCCTAGCTCGTCTCAAAGTTAAGCACATCTTTGAAGCTCAAGGAATTACCCGAAGGTGAGAAGCTGGTTTTTCATATATCCACCTGCTTATTAACAACCATTCCTGTGCCATATTCTCTGTGTGAATAAATATTGTTTTATATAGAATGTTGATAAAATACACAATTTTGACCTGAATGCTTAACATAAACATGATTTAATGTTTGTGCTTAGGTTATTTATGTGTTGACTGTCTTCCAGGTAAATCATGAAGGCTATTGTTAATTTAGTATATTCTCTTCATTTTAGTGAATTTCTGTAAAAAAAAAAAAAAGAACAACAAAACCCAGTCATAACTTTATAACTGAATCCTACTGATTTGGAGATAAAAATATTAGACTGAAATCCAAGAGCTGTTTACATTGGTGTAGATGTGCTTAAACCAATGTACAGCCTAACCTCAAATCCCATTAAACAGGTGTAAGAAGTCAGTGGCTGACATCCAGACTAAATTACTCCTGAGTAGTCCTTTTGAACCTATGGTCCTTAGACTACCCCTTGAGTAGTACTGCTCAATAAATTAATCTGGATGTCAGCCAATAAGATTAAAACCAAGCTTTTCATTGTACTGCTCTGTACTAATGATTCCCCCCACCCCAGGAAGATCTCACTTATTTCAATGGGGCTTGCTTTCAAGTATCTATGGTTAGGACTGCATCCGTACATAATATGGTTTGCATGACAAATCCCACTAGATGTCTGTCTGTTCAGCTAAACTTGAGGGTTATAGACAAATACATCAATTGAAGCTTCTTGTTTGCATTCTCCATCAAAACTTAATAATACAGTGTAATTGCTCATATCTGTTTCTTCACATAGACTATGATCCTAAGCATATTTACTTGGAAGAAAATTTCATTGAAAGCAATAGACTCACTTCAAGCGAATGTGTGTTGGATGTGATGGAACTTTATTTCACAATTTTATTTTCCCACAGCAAGATCCTCCACATGAGGGAGCTCCAACCAAAATATAAATTAAGTGTAGCTTAATATGAATTTCAGCATTCACCTCCTCTTGTTATGGGGTTTGAGACTCCTATATAATTGTCAGGATTTTAATGGAGAGAGAGAGAGAGTGAGAGAGAGAGAGAGGGAGAGGGAGAGGGAGAGGAAGAAACTTTTCAGAATATGATTGAATATGGACCATAATGATTACTAAGTATTATACAGTAATCCCTCGACCTACGAACTACTCAACTTACGTTTTTTTCGAGTTACGAGCGACAAAAAAGACCGGAAGTAGTTGCCGGTTTAGAATCAGCTTACTCGACCTACGAACGTTTAGATGCGGCTTCCTCGAATTACGAGTGTTTTGAGACTTCCGTGGTGCGCTCCTCGACTTACGAAAATTTCGACCTCCGAACGTGCGTTCGGAATGGATTATTTACGTAAGTCGAGGGACCACTGTATACTCGTGATATAAACCTTCAAAAGTTCCATACAGACTTGAGTTGTGTGATCTTATACATGGGCTAAAATTATCTATGTTTCATTAATGGCTATTTAAAGCTAAAATGGCTTTTTAAAATAGCGAGCAATATTCATCCTTCATAAAGAACTTACAGATAATGGCTGACATCTAGACTAATAGAGTAGAGATGTGCATGAATAGAGCTTTTCAATTTGATTCAAATTCAAATTGAATTTTGAAAATTCATTTTGAATTTGAATCAGTTTGAGCCTCTTTTGGTACCTTTTTTAACCAAGCAGGGAGCCTGAATGGTTTAAAAAAGGTGCCAAATGGCCTTCAAATCAAATTCAAATTGAATTTTGAAAACACATTTCAAATTCAAATCTAATTGCGCTTTTAAGGGGTAATTTGATTTGAATACAAATCACTTGAATCATCCAGATTTGAGTCGAATCTATTCGAATTCAAATCAATTTGCACATCCCTATAATAGAGTCCTGGTGGTACAGAGAAGTAGTGATTTTTGCCAATCTCCCCTTCTTGCTGAAGTGCACACTCTATGGAAAATAAATCCTTGAGGGCCATATAGGGATACATTTTCAAGACATACTGTGGGCTTCAGAGGGAAGGGGAGATTGGTAAAAATCACCCTTTCTCTGTAGCAGTAGTGCAGCATTGAAGGACCAGTGCTATGTTAATCTGCATGTCAGTTAATATTGTTAGCCACCATAGTCTGAGATCAACTTCAAAAAATTTTTTTGGCAATGTGATGGCCACCAAAAATCACCACATGTGTTCTGGGCTCCATAGATTCTCAAGAGCTTATACGTGTTCTTCCCACATGGGTCTATCACCCTGTGTTTAGGAAATACTCTTCTCAACAACACTGCACTGTCTTGGGCCCAGCAGCACTGGCATGATTAAAGGAATATCTGTTTTGAGCATAAGCACAAATTATGGCCACTAAATAGGAGTTGCTCTGAATCATTCCACATTGTGATTTCTGTTACATACCAAACTAGAAGTGCATAGTAGCTCATCACACAGATTCCCTAGTTTTCTTTGTTACCCTATAAATGGAGTGAGGAGCATTTGTAGTGCTTTGGAGAATGTAACTCGATTCATATTACAAGCCACTGATCAGAGATCCTTTAGTTGATCATCATCATCATCTATAGATCAGTTTTCAATAACAACAAATCTCAAAGCAGTTTCTTGGGGGAAAAATATGATGGTTCCCATCCCAAAAGTGCTTCCAGTCTGAAATGAAACACAAGGTAGACACCCAAAAAAACCGCTGTACGGATGCTGTGCTGAGGTTGAATAGGGACAGTTGCTCTCTCCCTGATAAATGTAATAGAGACACCACTTTCAAAGGTGCCTTTTCATGAATCATTGGGCTTCAGATCAAGTAATCAATACAAGGAGGCTATTCCCACGATCACTGGAAAGCAGACTAAAGGAGCTTAGCCCACTTTCCAGGGATCATGAGAACCACCTGGCTCACAGGTGAGCCCAGTGCTCCCAAGGCGGCTAGCCCGCCTAATTCTCCCTCCCCTTAAGTGAGGTTAACGGAGTGAGCACTCCGTTAACCTCATTTGGTTGCTCGTGTGTTGCCGCAGCACACGGTGACACATGAGTAGACCCCCGACCAGAAGGCTGAAACCAGCCTCCTGGGCTTGGGGGTCTCTCCAGGATGCCCCGCACACTCGCATGGGGCATCCTGGAACTTCCAGGGGCTGTGCAGCCCCTGATCCCCACAGCCCCCGCCGGCTCTGTGATGGAGCCAGCAGCCGTGTGGGCGGCCAATCTGGCCACCCAGCTACAAGTGGCTGCTCATCTGCGGGGAGAGCGGGCTAAGCCTGCTCTCCCCACAGACCACACTGAGGCGCTTCACAACAATCATGTCTCTGTTTAAATAAAACAGAGTCTCTGTTTAAATTAAAGTCCTGAATATTTTCCAAGATTTTAAGGAAATATTTAGTTCTTTGACGTAGTCTCTGTCTTTTACACCAATGGGCTATGCACCTGCGCAGAATCCTCGTCAGAACCTAACAAGTGGAATTTTTCTGATTTCGGTGGGAACCTCTCTCCCAGCCACTATATGTGACTGTGCCACTCCACATTCCCTCAGTCTTCGTCATCCGTGCTTCAGTAGACATCATGGAATCTTCAACTCGGCAACGAGTAGGACTAATTCTTGAATCCTCTTGTTTTTTCTCCTGTTTCCCTGTTTCACACCTATTATTGGTTTATTTGTTTCTCACAGTAGCATTTTTTTTCTAGGCATTTTTATTTTTACGGTCCACCCCCCATCTCCGTGGCTCCGATCCTGGCCAGGACGGGGCTTTGTGGCCAACTGGTCAAAAGATTTCTGTGCCGGGCACGAAGAACTTGGGATTGTTTTTAATGAAAGGCTGTATATATAAATGTAACAATAAATAAAACTTTAAGAAATGTGTTCGCTGTGGATCTGAGATCCCTTCCCCCGATACTCCTATTGAGTATCTTCTCTGCCTGGGGGAATCCCACACTGTTGAGACTTGTATTCATTGCCAGAGGTTTATGAAGCAGGCTCGAAAGAGCCTTTTCGTTTGCGGGCTGCCCTGTGGGACTTGGCCCTCCATTCTTCTGAGGCCTTGTTGTTGAAGCAATCTTTTAAAATGGCTTCTTCGATGCAATCAGAGTGCTCGGACTCCACTCCTCTGGTGCCAGAACTCCCAGCCTCTGTACCGGTGTTGTCAACGCCTGTTTCTGACTTATCAGTGGTTTTGGCCCTTTCGATGCTGCTGGAGGACTTGCCTAAGCGAACTGTACCTATGGTACCAGACCTCCCCTCGCTCCCTTAGGTACCACTACCGAAGAAAAAGAAGAAGCTGAAGCTGGTTCCACATCTGCCAGCAGGGCAACACCTTCTGCCTATCCCCAAGAAGAAGAAGAAGCCCCCACCAATTTCTTCTTCGGAGGCCCCTCTAGTTAAGAAGCCAAAATTGGCGTCTTTAGGGCATGGTGCGACAATCGTGGACCAAGTGTCAGAAGGCCGTCCAGCCATGGTACAAGCTCCTCTGATACCGAGCTCTGCTGACCCTCGCCTTCCTCCTAGTTCTCCGGTTGCCTCGATGTATCCTAGTCAGACGCCTGACCGTACCTTCGCGGGGCAGGAACTATCGGTAGTGGCCGACAAACGGGACTACAAAACTCTATTCACTGGACAAGCCCACTGCGAATCGTGGCTGCCTCAACGTCATTCATCTCCCATGCGCCATGTGGAGCAGCCTCTCCTTGGGGATCAGATTGCACATTGGGACTCGGAGGAGTGCTTCTCCAAATTCAGATATGGAAAAGACTGGGATCGACGTGGGCCTTTGTACACTGATTGATGCAGTGTCTCTGCATGAGGTTCTGCTGATGAAGAGGGCGAACCCTCCCCCTACATAGATTGGTGCCAGGACACCATCGTTTATAGACAGTATCCCTCTGATTATCGTTTGGACTATGGGAAGCCCCGGTATGGATCTCAGAGAGGACTCTGCTTATGGAGAAGCCGGGACTATTCATGATTGACATAAGGCCCATTCGCATTTGGAAGGGAGGCCTCACTCTAACTCTCCTCAAAGAGACCTTTGGAACTGCACTAAGGGATGCAGATCACCTTCGGAAATCCCAGTTCATTCTTCAGTACCAAAACCTACCTCAGTACCTTCTCCGGTGGCAGATGGGTTGGTACCGGAACCATTGGAAAGCCAGATGGAGCCCCAGCTGTCCCTCTGACCTTGCTTCAGGACTTCGTGGCACCTCCTGAGATGGATAGTAAAAGTGAACCTGGCTCTCCAGACTCAGACATAGTCTCCCTGGGGTTGTCCCCTTTGGACAATCAATCAGTCCCTAAGCCCATGTCTCCATTGGTGGATCTCAAGCAATACTCGACCTATGTGGCCCACATGGCCTCAGTCCTTGGTGTGAGCCTTGATATGCAACAGAAAGGGGAATTGGACCTTTTGTTCGGCCTCATTGATGTGAAGGCTAAGGTACCAGCGTCTCTGCCACTTAACACTGCCCTATTGGGAGTCATGCGTGGGCATTGGATAAAACCGGCAACTCTTTTGCAACCCAACAGGTGTTTGGAGAACTTCTATAGAGTGCAGATGCAGGAGGATACAGCCTTCTTGAAGAATAACCCTACCCCTAATTCTATTGTCGTGGAGGCATCCCTGCAGAAGTATAAGGGTCGCAGTCACTCTGCACCAGGTGATAAAGAGGGCAGGAAACTGGACTCCTTTGGAAGGAGACTCTGCTCGGTATCTGCTTTGCATTTGCGGGTTGCAAACTACCAGGCCCATATCACCAGGTAAAACCATTTTTTGTGGGAAAAGGTGGCCCCCTTTTTGGACCTCTTGCCCCAGGATAAGTGTGATCCGGTGAAGGCCTTCCTGCGCAAGGCTGTACAGGTAGCAAAGCAGGAGCTTTACTCAGCCAGACACTCTGTGGAGTCCGCAGCAAAGATGATGGCCATGCCCATGGCTCTCAAGCGGCATGCCTGGCTGCGTTCCTCCAGGCTGACCTATGAGGCCCATGCTAGGACTGAGGATCTCCCCTTTGAAGATTCTAGCCTCTTCACTGAACAGACTGATGACACCTTACAGAAGGTGCAAAAATTGAGGAGTATGGCGAAATCTATGTCCTGCTCTTCCTCTGCTCCTAAGCCGCAGAGGCAATGCAGGTGGTTCTCCTATCAACAGCGTAAAGCCCCTTCACAGCAACACTCCTCTTCGGAGCGTTTCTTTCGGATTAACAAGTTCCAACCCCAATACAAGTCCAGGTTCCAGCTCACTAAGCCTGCCTTTCAGAAACAGCATCCGAATACCTTTTTTTAAAAAGCAATGCCTCTGAGTACCAGTTGCAGGGAAGTAACATCAGGAGAGAGGGTACGCCCTAAACTCCTGCCTGTGGCTTCCAGTGACATCTGGTGGGCCACTGTGCGAAACAGGATGCTGGACTAGATGGGCCTTGGTCCTGATCCAGCAGGGCTGTTCTTATGTTCTTATTGGACATTTTGGACCCGCCTGGCTCCCTTTGCGGCGAATTGGGACAAGGTGACTGTGGATCAGTGGGTCCTCACAGTCATATGCATGTGTTATGCCCTCAGGTTTCACCAGACACCACCGTTGACCGGGGTCATGACTACTCCGTCGACCTCAGCTTTGGATCAGGAGGTCTTTGATATCCTCTTGAAAGATGTGATTGAGAGGGTCAGCAATGTGACAAATCCTGGTTTTTATTCCCATTATTTTTTTATTCCAAAACCGGACGGCGGTCAGCACCCTATATTGGAGCTCAGGGGCCTAAACAAACACCTTGTTTACAAGCGTTTCCAGATGTTATTGGTATCGACTATTTTGGCCCTGTTGGAAAAGGACATGTGGATGGTCTCCTTGTACTTGAGAGACGTGTACTACCATATCTCAATACGCCCTCAACATCACTGTTTCCTGCGTTTCCAGATAGGGGGCATCACCTATCAGTTTAAGGCCTTGCTGTTTGGTCTGACGACAGCCCCGAGGGTCTTTACAAAATGTCTGGCCCCTGTGGTGGTGTTTCTACAAGAACAAGGGATACAAATTCTGCCATAACTGGACGATTGGCTCATCCTGGTGGGTTCGAAGCAGGCTGCTTTGAGCTCTCTCAGTGCAGTCATAGATACTTTGCAGAACCTGGGCTTCCAGATCAACTTCAAGAAGTCCCAGCTGAAGCTTGCCCACAGGATACAATTTATAGGGCTGATCTTCGACACCAGTGTGGAAAAAGTCTTCCTCCCAGAGGTGCTCATAGAGACACTTATATGGCTGGCCTCCACTTTCCTGGCCGGAGGGCTGCAAACAATGCATTTGGTGCAGCGCCTGTTGGGCCATATGGCTGCCACCACCTATGTGCTTCTGCATGCGCTCCTTCAGATGTGCGTCATTCAGAGGTGGTTCATGGATGTGTTGAACCCCCTTTGGGACCCCGCTCAGTTGGAGTGCATGACTCCCCGATTGGTGCACAAAGCAGAGCCCCTGGTGGCGCAGTGGTAAAACTGCCGCCCTGTAACCAGAAGGTTACAAGTTCGATCCTGACCAGGGGCTCAAGGTTGACTCAGCCTTCCATCCTTCCGAGGTCGGTAAAATGAGTACCCAGAATGTTGGGGGCAATATGCTAAATCATTGTAAACCGCTTAGAGAGCTCCGGCTATAAAGCGGTATATAAATGTAAGTGCTATTGCTATTGCTAAGTGCTAAGCGGCGGCTTGGTGGGTCAAGCCTCGTCATTTGGACCTTGGTTCTTCTTTCTAGGTGTCTCCACCATGCTGGGTGATTACAGCTGATGCATCAGAGCTAGGCTGGGGTGCTCATCTGGGTGATTATCATTTGAGCGGCAACTGGATGTCAACAGTGAGAGGTTGGCACTTCAACTATTTGGAGCTATTTGGAGCTGTTGGCCATATTCTATGCCCTGAAGGGCTTCTTGCCCATAATTGCGGGTTGTTCCTTAGCCATTCAAACCGATAATATGATGGCGAAAGCCTACATAAATCGACAGGGAGACACAACTTCACGGAGCCTCCTTTTTCTTTTGATTGACCTGTGTCATTGGTGTGTAGTGCATGTGGTGACACCTCATGTGGGCTACATTCAGGGCAACCTGAATGTCCAGGCGGACACGCTGAGCAGACTAAAAACAGTTTCATCATTATGCCATTGATGCCAGAGCAAGGAAAGATGCCCTAAAATGATGCCAGAGCAAGGAATGATGCCCTAAAATGATGCCAGAGCAAGGAATGATGCCCTAAAATTAGGTGTTGTCATGGCCCAAACCTCTGAGTCAGAAGAGTCAGAGGAGGAGCGGGAGGACTTGGGTGGGAGTACAGGCTCAGAGGCACAGCAGCAGGATTTGGCTGTAAGAACAGACTCTGGAGCTGAGCTGGAATGGCAGCAGATGGAACGGCAGCAGACAGAGGAATCTGAACAGCTAGCAGAGATGAGGGCTGAGGAGACTGATCAGGAGGAAGTTGGAATTTCACCTGTTTTAAGAAGACGTCTCAAGAGAAAGGCTCAATGGGAGACACGCAGGTGCAAGATCAAAAGAGGCAATAGAGATCAAGAGAGTGCAAGATCAAGAGAGGCAAGATCAGGAGAGGCAATAGAAATGCTGAGTCAGGAAAGCCTGATTGGCTGCTGGTTAACTCGAGCCCTATATCAAGCCGACGTGGTTTCTAAGTCAACACTGTCAGCAACGTTGCCTATCGCAAACAGTGTCTGTACTTAAGAATTGGTCAACCTTTCATGTTTCAGCCTGTTCTTGTTCTTTTCATTCCTTGTTCCGTTATTTTCAGTTATTATTCAGTTATCATAGAGCGGGGTACCTAGTTTAGTTCAAGGGGCTTTATTTTGTTTATGCTACTTTTCTTTGTGAGTCATTTTTCGCTTTCGTTCATGCAGCTAAGCTGCTATTCTTATCTCTAGACTTTCTGTTTGACTCACAGAAGTAGAGCTGAAGGGATTGTAAATCCTGTCGGATCAGCCAAGCCAACAGATTTACGACAGGTGTCCATTTACTCTTACTCACCTAAACACCTTTCTGACGGCAGTTAGGGAAGGTAGATATAAAGGGATTCCATTTAATTTAAGATTTTGCCCTTATGGAATGGGCGTCGTAGAAAATACCCCTCATGTCATTTTATATTGTAATCTTATAGTGATGCTCGTTCAAAACTAATTTCCCCTCTTTTGAGGAAGTTTCCGGGTCACTTTGATGAATTTTATTTAGAGTTTTTGTTATCTAACTTTTCCAAAGAGATTACCTTCAATGTGGCTAGGTTTTGCTACATTGTTTGTTTTACACATTTGAGTCCTATGTAATGTTTTTGCTGTACTGACTATTGTCCAATCTGATCTATGATCGTAATAAAGATTATTCTATTCTATTCTATTCTATTCTATTCTATTTTTGCAGAGTGCATCCTTGTTTCCATTTGTTCCCTCCTCCTTTGGTGCTAGCTTGTTATGCGCCCCTTGGTGTAAAAGACAGAGACCACGTCGAAGAACTGCAGGTTACTTACCTGTAACTTTGGTTCTAGTGATCATCTGTCCTTTTACACGCTTTCCCATCCTGAAGGTTCACTGAAGGTGGACTCCGTGACTGAGGGGATGTGGAGTGGCGCAGCTGCATATAGCGGCTGGGGGCAGGGTTCTCGCCTAAAACAGGAGAATTGAGCTTGTTAGGTTCCGATGAGGTCTCAGCGCAGGCACATGGCCCATTGGTGTAAAAGGACAGAAGACTGCTAGAAGAACCAAAGTTACAGGTAGGTTTTTGTATAAAAACTGATATATTTATATATCACTTATCGTAATATAACTCACAATTTAACAGATGCTGTTACAGTTGGAAGTATATGCCATTTTTGCTTTCTTCTTATTAGCATTTATTTATTTATTTATTTATTTATTTATTTATTTATTTATTTATTTATTTATTTGAAACTCTTGATATACCGCCCACTCCAAAGACTCTGGGCGGTGTACAAAAACATGCAAAACAAAACAGCATTAAAATTACATTCTAAATAAAACTAAAGTAACTACTAAAGTAACTAAGGCGGGGGAGGGAATTAGGTAAACTACAAGGTAAAAGCCTGGCGAAAGAGAAAAGTCTTCAATAGAGACTTAAAAATCAACAAAGAAGGAGCTAAACGAATCTGCAGAGGAAGGAAATTATCAATCTTCATCTTATGGTCTTACTATCGATATCTTATAACTGGAATATAGAATATTTCTGTTGTATTAGGACACCAGAACCAAAATCTTGTCAGATTCCAATCCTGGTGCAGTACACTCAGATTTAAAAGATGTGTTAGCATTGCTTTCAATTAAATACAGCAAGCTGCCATTGCCTGTAGTGCTTATTGAGATAGATAGATAGATAGATAGATAGATAGATAGATAGATAGATAGATATTTAATTGAGAAATGCAAAATAACTACCTTTTAACCCAAATTACTTTCTTTCTTTTTAAAAGAAGTGTTGACATTCTAGGCAAAAATTAATATGGAAGTGGAGATTTATCCTGGACAAATAATTGCCTGGATATTTAAACGTGGGGGGTATCTGGTACTTCTGCTTCAATGTTTCAGCTGTTTCATAAAATCTGAATTGCTTTGACTTGACAATGCCAGTCTGAATTTACAACCTCCTGTGATGAGATTAGATGAAGTTCCTGAGGCAGGAATAATGACATCATGGTTGGAGCTTAAACCCAATGTAGCTTTTGCAGCACAGCTGGGAAGTTGGTTGGTTATAGTGGCGCTTCAGTTCATAAAGAAAGAGGTTTCTCATTACTGTTTCCGTGATTCCCACTGGCAAACAATTTGAAAAATGTCCCTGCTGGGCTTTACCAAGTAATTTAAAATTCTGCCTTATTAAAGTGGTCAGTTAAGATGTCAATGGCAAACAGACCTTGATCAGTTCATTCAACTGAACATAATTTGTGTCAAATGGGAGGGAAATAGCCATAGTTAAAGAAAATTGCAATATCAAACTGTATACATTGAATGTTGATACATTTCACTAGTTGTGATGCATATATTTAGTTATTAAACTATATCATGCTTTATTTGAGAGTCACTGCATAGTTTGTTAGTGTTAAGTTCTATAAGAATTAAATGCGGGTGTGTATTATGCATTATGAAGGTAGCCCAAGTGGTTTTGTTCACAAGGTGTATATGGATTATATGTCCAGGAAAAGTCTGATCCATACGTGTTTTACAATTCAGACTTTATGTGGTACCTGTGTTCAGATGTCTATATACTCATACATGTTTTTGTATGTAGAAGAAAAGGCCTTTCTGTATATAGTATATAGAAGAATATAGAATTTTCTTCTTTATATAAAAGAAAAGGCCTTGATGAAGGAGCATGGCTTCTGCAAGGGCAAGTCTTGCCTCACTAAACTTTTGGAGTTCTTTGAGAGTGTCAGCAGGCATGTGGATAAAAGTGATCCGGTTGACATAGTATACTTGGACTTCCAAAATGCTTTTGACAAAGTTCCCAACCAAAGGCTTTTGAATACATTTAGCAGTCATGGGATAAGGGGACAGGTTCATGTGTGGATCAGTAACTTGTTGAAGGACAGGAAACAGAGAGCAGGAATAAATGGGCAGTTTTCCCAGTGGAGGGAAGTAGGAAGTGGGGTCCCTCAGGGATCTGCTGGAACCAGTGTTCTTTAACTTGTTCATAAATGATCTAGAAGTTGGGATAACCAGTGAAGTGGCTAAATTGCCAATGACTCTAAACTATTTAGGGTAATAAAATCCACAACAGATTGTGAGGAGCTCCAAAAAGATCTCTCCAAACTGGGGGAGTGGTGACAAAATGGCAAATGTAGTTCAATGCAAGCAAGTGTAAAGTGATGCATATTGGGACAAAAAAACCCAGCTTCACATATACAGATATGGGATCTGAGCTGTTGGTGACTGATCAGGAGAGAAATCTTAGGGTTGTGGTAGACAGCTTATTGAAACTGTCAATTCAGTGTGTGGCAGCTGTGAAAAGGGCCAATTCCATGCTAGGGATCATTAGGAAGGGGATTGAAAATAAAAATGCTAATATTATAATGCCCTTATACAAATCTGTGGTGCGACCACAACTGGAATACTGCGTACGTACAGTTTTGGTCACTGTATCTCAAGAACAATATTGTAGAACTGGAAAAGATGCAGAAGAGTGCAACCAAGATGATCAGGGGCCCAGAAGAGCTTCCTTATAAGGTTAGGCTACAGCATCTGGGGGTCTTTACCTTGGAAAAGAGGTGAATAAGGGAAGACATGATAGAGGTGTATAAAATTATGCATGGTGTGGAGAGAGTGGACAGAGATAAATTTCTCTCAGACACAACACTAGAACCAGGGCTTACCCCATGAAACTGAAGTTCGGGAAATTTAAGATTGACAAGAGGAAATACTTTTTCACACTGCATAATTAATCTATGTAATTCTTTGCCATGGGATGTGGTGATGGCCACCAGCTTGGATGGCTTTAAAAGGGGCTTAGACAAATTCATGGAGGACAGGTCTATCAATGGCTATTAGTCTGGTGGCTGTGGGCCACCTCCAGCCTCAGAGGCATGTTGCCTCTCAATACCAGTTGCAGAGGAGCACCAGCAGGAGAGGACATGCCCTCCTCTCTTATTAACATGTGGAAAGGGCTGATGAATATCTAAAATATGGTAAATGCTGAGAATTGAGACAATGTATTATATTATTCTAAGTAATGTTAGTGCTCACTCAAGTGATTTTCCACCCACTTCCTCTCTTCTTGCCTTTGGGCTCCCCAGAGGCATCTGAAGGGCCTCTGTGTGAAACAGGATGCTGGACTAGATAGGCCTTCAGCCTGATCCAGCAAGGCTGTTCTTATGAATGACTGTACCTGTGTTCATTTTAAAGGTGACGAGGTCCTTCATAAGACAGGATACAGATACGAAGTGCACTGCTATATCTGTTCAACATAACCTGAGTAGGGTTGATGAATATCTAAAATATGATAAATCCTAGGAATTGAGACAATTGATTACATTATTCTAAGTAATGTTAGTGCTCACAAGAGTGATTTCCCCACCCCTTCCTCTTTTCTGCTGCTTCCACTCTGAAAAGCCACTCCTGAGAAAAGCCACCCTTGGTAGTGGCAGGGAGGAAGAAATGGGCACAGGCACTTTCTGGGAATGGAGCTCCTATAGGGGAGCACTGTTGCACTTGTGTAGCTTAGGAGGATACAACTCAATGTTTTAAAATTCAAGGGTATGCTAGTAAATGTCAATGGTCACTTAAACATGCTTGTTAGCACTCACTGGTGTATACTCCAAAGTAGGAAGAATGTATGTGGCCAACATGTTTAAATGTGGGATATAAATATTTGTTGTAGTTGTAGTGAAGGATGTCCACATTCAGTGGTGCATGGCTCGAGACACTTACAAAGTTTCCTAGAGGTTGTCACTCAATATGACTTTTGAAATTCACTATAACATATGCAGAGCAGGAAAACACACACACAAACACACAGAGACATGCTGCATTTATAAATTTTAAAAACCACATAATATGACAAGAGTCTCCTAATATTTTTGCATATGTAGCAGAGGAGTAGAGCCTAGGAGACTTTTAATTACAATGAAGTTCATCCAATATCCTTTTGCTGAACACATGCAGCTTCTAGTCTGGTGTGTGTGTGCGTGCATAGACTAAGGGTTAACCACCTTCATTACCATTTTAAAAGGCACTTACATCTGTTAAGCTTCTTCACAGCTGTTGCATTTGAGGCAGTGATAGCGTTTATTGGTAAAGAATTGATTGCTCCCATCTGCCAGCAATTTGCTGGGACAACCTTGCCTATGGGGGCAGGCAGACAAAAGCCTATTGTTTTACCCTCTTAGTCACATTTGTGTTGGTAGGCTAGGAAAGCTTTGGAAAATGTCTTCGGGCAAGAGCCTGCCACTTGGAGAAGCAACCCTACTGAAGAAGGCTTTGCAATACACCAAAAGACTAGTCTGAAATGGCTACATAAACCTGCCTGACTCTTGGCATGGTTCATTGATTAGACAAACCCTGCTGTGATGGAGGTTAGTTTCCAAACAGAAGCACATAGTGGTGTCAAGTGAATGAATGAACGGTTGCTTCTGGGAACAATAAAAAAAGACATTGTGTTGATCAGCATTGTGGTGATTCAGACTTCTTAATGAGTCATGTTTTTTAATGGATGATGTGTAAATAGGATCGATAGTTGTGTCTCAGGCAGAGTCATTTTGATCTAGGAGCATGTGGCATTCATTCGTTTAAATTTAGATCCTGCATAGACCCCTGGCATCAGTTGTATTGTATTTTACTCCCTCTGGAAAATTTATATGAGCAGTATCTGTATATTTAATTCTCCAAGATGTGCCAGAAAAAATGCATGGCGGAAATCTTGCAAGAGTTCCAGACATAGCTCTCGCACATGGGATTGGCAGGTGGTGGAGTCACACGCCCGGCAGTTGGCAGGGCGGAGGTGGTGGGCGGAGCCAAGCTGGCGGGCAGAGGTGGCCAGCAGAGGCGACTGGTGGGAGGAGGAGGCTGGTGGCAGAGCTGTGCCGGCGGGAGGAGGTGGCTGGCCAGCAGAGCAGAGCCGGCGGGAGGAGGCAGCTGGCAGGCGGAGCTGTGCCGGCTGACTGAAGGAGGAGGCGGGCGAGCGGGCGAAAATGGGCTGGCGGGAGGAGGCAGCCAGCCGGCAGAGCTGAACCGGCAGGAAGAGGAGGCCTGATGGTGGCTGACAGGCAGCTGGGCCAAACTAGGGGCACAGATGCTCTGTGCCCGGGCCAACTAGTTACCGTTATTTGTTGTATGTGGCACTTCTAAGTAAACAAAGTGCTTTGAAATTCATATTTCATTTATCAGGAACCTAATTCCATAGCAATAGGCCAGCACTGATGTGTGGAATGATTCTCATTGTCACTAACAGTATAAAGGAACAGCACCATATCTATACAACCAGTTGTTGCTGTTGCTATGCAGCTTCTGACATTCGATGCAGGAGAATGTCCACAGCCAGTGCTGTGATAATTACTCTTGGTATATCACTACCAGGAACTACAGTTTGTCAGATGAAGAGGTTCAAATGTCACCCCCACCTCAGTTTTATCTTTGGAAGTAAATACAAGACAAATGAATTAATAATTGTTTCTCAGATCCGGACTACTGAAGCTGGTGCATAATGTGAGCTGCACACTGCTTTGAAGGACCAGAACTGGTTACATTGACCAGTACACAGTGAGGAGGCTGAATTCAGGGTCCCTACCTTCCTCACAGATTGCCCTGTAACTGGTAGAAATCTGTCCCCAAAGGTCACATTTGGAGTACTGTGTTCAATTCTGGTCACTGTATCTTAGAAGGATATTGTAGAACTTTAAAAAGTTCAGAAGAGGGCAACCAAGATGATCAGGAGCCTGGAGCACCTTCCTTATGAGGCAAGGCTCCAGCATCTGGGGCTTTTTAGTTTGGAAAAGAGGTGACTATGGGGAGGCATGGTAGATTTTTCTTTTTAATTATGCATAGAGCAGAGAGGGTGGACAGAGAAAAGATTTTCTCCTTCTTTCACAGCACTAGAACCAGGGGTCATCCCATTAGACTGAAGGTCGGGAAATTTAGGACCGACAAAAGGAAGTACTTCTTAAATCAGTGCATAATTAACTTATGGAATTCTCTGCCACAGAATGTGGTGATGGCCACTAGCTTGGATGGCTTTAAAAGAAATGTAAAAAAATGTATAATGTAATTAATTAGATAGTTAGTTAGTTAAATTAAAAGGGTATTGGTCAAATTCATAAAGTACGGGTCTATTAATGGCTACTAGTCTGGTGGCTATAGGCTACCTCCAGCCTCAGAGGCAAGATGCCTCTAAATACCAGTTGCAGGGGAGCAACAGCAAGAAGAGGTATATTGATACTTAAAGATGACAGGGGCGAATTAGAATTACAACCTATCACTGCTTTGTAATCTCTGGATGGAAAGCAGTATAAAAATTCAAACATAGCTAAAATAAAATAGTTCTATTGAACTAGGAGCACATGATTGCCTTATTGAACTAGGGGAACAATCCACCAGGAATATTTCCTATGTATACCACTCTGAAATAAATAGACTCTGAATTGGATCATATTAGAGCTCTTGTGTAAGTATACAATTTAAAGACTAGAAGTCCCCAGGGGATGGTGCTCTCATTTCTTACTTCTAACTTAGCATTTATATAGAAAACACTTCACATATATTATCTCAGTAATATTACCTGTAAGGTAATAAGGTAGATAATATAATGGCATAGTGGGGAAATAACTTGCCTAGGGAGCAAGAGGTTGCTGGTTCAAAGCCTCGCTGGTATGTTTCCCAGACTATGGGAAACACCTATATCATACAGCAGCAATAAAGGAAGATGCTGAAAGGCATCATCTCATACTGCGTGGGAGATGGCAATGGTAACCCCCCACCCCGTATTCTACCAAAGACAACCACAGGGCTCTGTGGTCACCAGGAGTCAACACCAACTTGACAGGACAACTTTACTTTAAGAGAGGCTTTTGTCCCCACACCCCAGCCCCAAGAAGACACAGGCAACATTATTATGGGTATAAGGGCCACAACTTTATCAGATTAACTCAAATTAACTCCAATTAGCGGACTGTAAGCACTACACACACACACACACACACACACACACACACACACACACCCCGAAAGTGTGCCTAACAGAGACAGTGGGCCTAACAAAGACCGGGTTCAGACTTCACAGTCTTCCCCTTTGCCTTGGATGGGTGACATACTCCGACTCAGAAAAGAAGCAGGTAAAGCCTGCTTCATTCCCTTCATAGTCAACCCTTTGGGGGTTGATCGTTAGATTGTGAGCCCTTTGGGGACAGGGATCCATCTTATTTATGTATTATTTCTCTGTGTAAACCGCCCTCAGCCATTTTTGGAAGGGCAGTATAGAAATTGAATAAATAATAATAAATAATAATAACTCCAAACGGGGCCTGTACAACTTCTAGGTCTTCGCGCACACATCCGAGCCGCCCAGCCCTCAGTTTTGTGAAGCCCTGAAGCAGGTTTCATGGCAAATCAGCATCCCTGGGCTGCAAAAACCACACAGGACCAATTGACCAATCTACCCCTTTTAACTCTCCAAGGGTGCTCACCAATGTTACCTCACTACTTACTTCTCACCCAGCCCACACTGTCCCTGCCAAGTTGTGACCTAACTAACTAACTAACAACTAGGAAAAGCAGAACAGAGTAGACAAAAAAACTCCCAACAAGGCCAATACATTGGGAGCCAAAAAATCCTACTTGACCCCCAAAAGGATGGCCAGCCGAAACCCATTCTGCCCCTAGAGAAGGGAGGGAGGGAAACCTGAAAATGCCAGACTGAAGTTTGGGGTGGGGAGCTGCCTTCAAAGGCTGTCCTAACCTCACCCCCTACAGCCCTTGCCCAATCACCTAGTAGCGTCTCGGGGCTGCATGGTGAGGGGGTTAGAACAAATCTTTATTTAGATTGTGAGCCCTTTGGGGAACCTGTCCCCAAATTATTATTTCTGTGTAAGAGCCATTTTTGGAGGGGCGGTATAGAAATCAATCAATCAATCAATCAATGAAATCACCCTCCCAGCAGCACAAGGCCTCGGGAGCAGTGTTCCCTCTTAACAGGGATTCCCAGATGTTGTTGACTACAACTCCCAGAATCCCCAGTTGTAATGACTTTGGTTTCGGATTACGGGAGTTGTAGTCAACAACACTTGGGAATTCCTGTTAGAGGGAACACTGCTCAGGAAGGCCAATATTATTATCCCCATACTGCAGAACGGGACAGGCAGGGGGAGAGGCTGAAGCCACAAGAGAGTGGCTTGCCTAAAGCTACCTCAAGAGTTCATGGTTGAGGTTAAAGTTAAGCCAAGGACTTTCCCAGCTCATGTTCACAATGCTGTCAATTATACTTGCATAAATGTAAGAGCAATTGACTCGAAAGCATGTCAGTGTGCTGAAGATTTGGGTCTTATAGGACAGTTTTCTTCTCAAAAAGCTTTATTTACTAAAACATTCCTTTCAAAATCTTTCACTTTAAAATGTCTCTATTTTATTTTAAGGCATTTTTGATGATAGGGTATCTTTTTTTAAAAAAAGAGAGAGCATATTTTATTGTTTTAACTGCTATCATTGTTCAAATTATAAATATGCATAGAACAAAGAAAGCTACAGATTAGCCTGAAGTAAAGATTTAATTAGCTGATAAAACTGTTGAATTCAACAGTATCCCTTCACATTTGGGTTTTAAAGCAGTAAATTGGTGATTCATTTGTGATCTGTTACTTGCTATTGCTTTTTAATTCCAAATTTATATTCATCCATGCTGGAAATAAAGTGTCTTTACAATGCTTTCAGCAAATATTGTTTTAGTAACATTTTCCAAGTTGTAACTAGTAAACCTTAATAAACATTGGTATATTATTCAGGAGACCTGTTTAGAGAGCATTTCACTTTTGCTGGTTTTCTTGGCCTCATCCCTGCAGCCCTCACAAACAAGATGTCAGCAGGTTCCGTAGAACCAATGAGTTCTGCAGCCTAGACCAATCATTCTTATGGAACCAGTACTGATTGCATTAGGAAGGGAAATGAGGTCATATAAGGGAACCACCAGCAAATGTAGAATGAGGATAAGGGAGCTAGCAAAGCACTAAAGTTATGTGGCATATGTAGCACCTTAGAAGTTTGCTGTTAATGAGAGTTTTGTAAACTAGATATCATCATAGATAGAGAAGACCTGAAAAAATTAAAGTTAATTGTTGTTGTTAATAGTATTTATCAACTGCTTTTTAACAAAGGTTTAGGCATGTGAACTAACCGAGGTTCCCCTTATATATGTTTAATATATTGAATGCAGACCAGTTTGTGGTTCTGCAAACCAGTTTGTCCTGGGTCTGCCCAACCACAAACTGGTTTGACCACCACTCAAGGCAACTTCCTGCTGCAGCAGCATTCCCTCCAGCAGCCTGCGCATGGCGGCAGCATGCATGCGCTGAGGCCAGGTGCATGCTGGTGCTGTGCTGCCACTATGCATGGGCTGCTGTGGGAGGAGCACCATGGCAGCAGGAAGCTGCCTGGAGAGGCAGTCACCCAGGTAAGAACCTGCTCACTGCTGCCCTCCCCCCCGGCACTACCCTTGAACTGCCAGGCGCTGCTCCCTGGTAGAAGAGTAGACTGCCACTTCATCCAGGTAAGTGGTAGCAAACTTACTCAAACCCCTGAGTAGTCATTGGCCAACTTCTGGAAGGTGGCTGAACCATTACAAACTGCTTTGCAGAACCACAAACCAGAACGCATCTGAACCAGTGCACAAACCTCGGTTCATGCACATGCCTACAAAGGTTCTCATGTGGTTTACAGAACAAACATGTGAGGAAATGGTTCTTTGTCCTCAAAGGGCTCATAATCTAAAAAATAAATGGTAAAGAACCACACCAGCCCACCTGGGAGAAGACTGCTGCTGGATCATCCCTCCCTGAGCCTCATGGGCTGACTGGGTTCAAAATTAACTAGAAGGATCTCCAGTAGATTGTATCGCTGCCACCAACCACTCTGTAGTTAGCAGGGTTTCTCTGACTGAAAGGGAGAGATAACTCTTCAGTGCCCTCTTTATATTGCTAGCAAACAAATATAAAAACATGGTTCCACTTATATATGTTTGAGTGGGGAAATAGCAGGCTTTCTGGTCCTTTTTTGGGACCATGTAAACTAGAGGCTTCCTCCTTCTCCCAGAGTCAGTCAAACACTCTGAGGGAGCTTGTAAACAAAGAAAACAATTTATTGATTTACTACAAAAATAAGCAGATTCAAAATTACAAGTGTAGCTGTTGCAAATAAGATTAGCTTCTTAGTGGTTACAAGAGTTTTTCCTGTCGCCCAGATGTTTATAGGCAGTACTTGACTTAATCATTACTAGGCTGTTGTTGCATTGAGATAATTATAAAGTAGATAGATGGGAATTGCAAAGAAACATACCCCAAAGAAAATAACTTCTAACACAAGTCTTACTAAGACACTTTCCCCTAAGTCTAACCTTCTGAAGCCATAAGCCCTAGCTTCCTTCCCTTAGATCTCACCAAAATCTAGGTGGGACGAACCCTGTAATCTGTAACCCCCAGGGACTTGCAAAACTCACCCTGATATAACTTGGCAAGACTCTATTGCAGGCATCCCCAAACTGCGGCCCTCCAGATGTTGCTGAACTACAACTTGCAGCATACCTAGCCACAAAAAATTGTGTCTAGGGATGCTGGGAGTTGTAGTTCAGCAACATCTGGAGGGCCGCAGTTTGGAGATGCCTGCTCTGTTGCTCTCCTCTCACCTGGGCACACCTTCTTCTCCCCAGGAGACCGTCAGGAACCCTTTAGTCCCGCCCATTTTGTTAACTGAGTGGGTCATGACCCAGGGTCTACAGTCTGTCTGTCAAGGAACCACTTGATGCAGTTAACCCTATAATTGCTGGCTGGCTCCCCACTACACCCCCCTCTTTAAAATGAGACTAGGAGGTAGAAACAGGGCAAGACCTCCTGTCTCAAAGGGATGGGAACCCAAACCATAACATTTAAACTCAGCTATGTACATATATCAGCTGTAAACAATTTAACATTTCTAATAACACTTGGAAACTCTCGTCCTCTGTTGCATCCACCCTCCCAGAGATTCCTTAAGTTCCAGTGGGGTCCTCAAAGTGTCCCCTTGACAAGGCATCTGCCACGATGTTGGTCATCCCTTGTATATGCTCCATGTTAGGAGGGCAAGATTCCAGTGAACATTCCTGTTCTGAGCCTCCTGCAGCCACTTAAGAGCAGCCACTTCCCATGCTCACTGGGCAAGAAGGCACCTTTTTAACGTGGTGTTTCTCTTTATTTAGCAGAGGGAGAATAACTGGCGCTATCCACCCCCAGCACAGTACCTCCAGTGACTGTTGCTGGTGTCTGTCTTATGTTTCTTTTTAGATTGTGAGCCCTTTGGGGACAGGGAGCCGTCCAATTTATTTATTATTTCTCTATGTAAACCACTTCAGAAACTTTTGCTGAAAGGCAGTATATAAATATTTGTTGTTGTTGTTGTTGTTGTTGTGAGCAGCATGGTCGGTTCTGAGTACAGATCTATGCCCCCACAGATAGTGATATAGCTTTTCCAGGATGTAGACAATAGCATAACACTCTTTTTCTGATACAGACCACTGGGATTCATGCTCCGATAGCTTCTTGCTAATGAACACCACCAGATGTGGGACCTGGTCTGAGCCCATTTGAGTTAACATTTCCCCATTGCCCCTCTCAGAAACATCAGTGGTCAGAGTGATGGTTTCTCATATAGTCCGGGGCTTGCAGGATGGGTCCCCGACTGAGGGCTACTTTTAGCTCCCCAAAAGCAGTTTGACACTCCCTAAACCACACCACCACATTGGACTTATTTTTCTTTGTCAGATCAGAAAGTGGTGCAGCAATTTTCCTGTAGTTTGGTACAAACTTTTGATAATAACCTGCCAAACCCAGGAAAGATTGCACCTGCCCTTTTCTTTGGGAACTGGAAACTCCTGGATAGCCTGCACCTTGGCATCCAGGGACGAGATAGTACCTTGGCCCACCTTATTCCCCAAATAGGTTACCCAGCGCAGGCCAATTTGACACTTTTTGGCCTTAATCATGAGTCCAGCCTCCTGGATACGTTGGACTATCACCCCTAGATGTTCCAAGTGCTGCTCCCTGGTAGAAGAATAGACTGCCACATCATCCAGGTAGGTGTTAGCAAACTTACTCAAACCCCTGAGTAGTCAATTGCCAACCTCTGGAAGGTGGGGGGGGGTGCATTGTGGAGCACAAAGGGCAACACATTAAAGTCATACAGGCCATGATTGGTAATGAAAACTGTCTTTTCTTTGTCCTGTTGTGCCACGAACACCTGCCAGTATCCTTTGGTCAAGTCTAATGTACTTGGCACTCCCTTGCTGCTCCAATAGGTCATCAGTGCAAGGCATGGGAGACCTGTCTGGTGTTATCTTTTTGTTCAGCTCTCTGTAGTCCATGCAAAACCTGATTACATCCTGCCCCTCCGCCCCCACAGGCTTAGGAACTAGTACTACAGGAGAGGCCCAGGAGCTCTTGGAGGGCCTGATTACTTCCATCGTCAGCATCTTCACAAAGGAGACACCAGTAACAGCCACTAGAGAGACATTGTGCTGGCTGAATAGGAATAGTTTCTCACTCTCTACTAAATATAAGAGAACCACCACTTTAAAAGATGTCTCTTTGCCCAGTTAGCAGGAATTGAAGTTGATGTTCCATTATAGTCAGTCGGCTTTATGTTGGTCACATATTTTGTTCAGTAGGTCAAGTGCGATGCAATCCTATACATACTTATCTAGGAGTAAGGTCCAGTAACACAGTGGATGACATTCCAACTTATGAAGTGGTCATGTTAGGAGGGTCTACACCAGGAACATGTGCCTTGAACCCCGAGCCCCCTTGTGGTTGTGCAAGAGGGCTAATATTTCTGAGCACTCCTTGCACTCCAGAAGTACTCTGTAGGAGTGGAAACATGTTTGTTGATTTCTATCTAGTAATCTTTTGTGTTGTGTTGTTGAGAAATTTTTGTCCCAGCGTGGATCCTGTAGAGTGTGTGTTATTGGAGGGGGGGGTAGAGTCAAAAAGGAAAAAGGGGAAGGAGGAGGAGAAAACTGAGTTGTTTCTGAATAAACCTTTAGTTAAATCTACATATTAAGTGGCACAGCAGGGAAATGCTTGACTAACAAGCAGAAGGTTGCCGGTTCAAATCCCCTCTGGTACTATATCAGGCAGCACTGATCTAGATAGATGCTGAAAGGCATCATCTCATACTGCACAGGAGGAGGCAATGGTAAACCCCTCTTGTATTCTACCAAAGAAAACCTCAGGGCTCTGTGGGCGCCAGGAGTCAAAATCGACTTGACAGTGCACTTTACCTTACCTTAAATCTACCTAAGATTTGTCTATGAGGGAAGCAGCTATAAAACAATATTGCTAACCCTCAGCAGTGTGTTTCTGCTTTACAGACTGCTTTTGGAGTGAAGGCAGCACTCAGAAATATTTGTGCTCTTGTGTAACAGTGTGAGTACAAGAAGACTAGAGGAGCTGTGCAAAGACTCCAACTGCAGATACTAACATGAGCACTTTGTTAGTCAGGTTGTCAGCCACAGAATTTTAGTTGGAGGGACTTACATATTGAATTGGAGTGTAAGTTTAGTTAGATCAGGAGCATAAGGTGGCTTAGAGCAGAGTTTGGGCTATGTTTATACTCTGGATTAGCATCACTGTTATAAAATATGGCTAAATGAAGAATGTTCATGGAATAAAGTCCAAATGTCTAACTTTTAAAAAAACAGTTCATTCATCTTACATCTCTTTTTCATTTGTGCCATTTCTGCCACAGCTGGAAAAGTCTTAGTGTAGTCCAAAACCTATCCATCCTTCATGTGTTTACTCATGAACAGACACTGAACTACTAAAGTCCACAAATAGTTTTAATTGCTCTACTATATTATGTGCCATTTTTTGTTGACATAATGGTTCCATATTTCACCAGAAATTTTTTAAAAAGATTAATTGTGATCAACAAACATTTTATATACAAAATAATTATTTACATTTAGTTATTAAGTCCATATGAAAATAAAATGAATGAATTAGTCAAGCTGTTGATTTACGTTAAGGGTCAAAGATGAAGAAATGTGGAAATCCATTTAAAATCCAATCAGTTCAGTCTCATTTTTTTGCTCTCCATTAGAGAGCTAGCTAGCTTTAATTCTATTTATTATTAATGAATATTTAATGTGTGCATAATGAAGTTTAAAACACACCCAGAGAGAGACTGAATTTCCAAAGGTCCCATCTGTTGAAAACATTTATCTATTTGTTATTGGATGCAAGATTTTTTAATTCTGGCATGAAGAAACCTCTGTGATCTAATAACCAGAAATTAGAATAAAAATATTTCTTTCATCTGATAAACTTTTGAGAGATGGGGATTATAAATAATGCATATCATGAAATGCGTACATTGTCCTAGATAAAATTCAAACAATAGCCTTATTTGATGAGGAGCCCGTTGGAGTTTCTTGTCAGGCTGTGTTAAGTGATAATTGTCTAAATCATGCTTGTACTGCCTGTGCATTCAAATCCAGATTATAATGATCTAATCCAATTACTTAGCCACAAACCAAGGAGAATAAGTGGTGAAAATGATACCCACATTTAGTGAGGTTAGGGTTTGGTCCTTCCATAACCATCTGTTTCCTGGGGCCAATCCCTCTTTATTTGAATGCTTTGATTTTTAATTTCCACATTACAGGAATGAGTGCATAACATTTAGCACAGAAGTGCAATAGTGTTTGAATGCTTTGTTAAATGTTTATTGTAAACTGCCCAGAGATGTGAGTTTGGGGCAGTATACAAATATGTTAAATAAATAAATAAAAATTGAGTATAGTTTTGTATATGCTTGGTTTGGATTACAATACATGGCCCAGCACTAAATTCACTTCATTAGTCACCCACCCATTTAAACACCCCTTTAAACAACCCCATTTATTGTAATAATACTATTTCTATGAATCACAGGTATGCAATGTAGTGCTTGATTTGAGTATGGCAGACCCGGGTTCAGGGGATACAAAACAATCAGAGGTGCACCTAGGTAATTTTGGAGCCTGGACCTAAAGGCTTTTGGAGGCCCCACCCACCTACCCACACAGTATTTTTAGCACATTTTTAACCACACCACCTGGGATGAACTAAAAAGGATTGGGGTAGAGACCATGGACTTCAGCCCTGAAGTCCAGGGGTAAGAGCGCCTTTGGATGCAATTAAATTTCAGGAAAATGTTAGGATCACTTGCTATGGCTCCAGGTTGGCTTTAATGCTCTCCATTTAGCCCTCAAAGCATTTGGCACTGTTTCAGTGTCTCTCAGCAAACCATTGTCTCATTTTCTAACATAACAGAGAGTTTTCACATGTATATAGGCACAGATTATTTGAATTCAGAAGTAAATTAGTGTAATAGATTTAAAAATATATTCTTAAGAAATCAGATTTCTGGGAATTCAAAATGTAAAAAATGTTTTTGTTTTTTTTAAAGATATTCCTAAGGAAATGTGTTACCCTTTGTGGACAAGTCCACAACTGCTTTAGATACACATTATCAGAATCAAAGACTGTATTCCTATGACATGTTTCTGGTTGTTTGTCACATTGCAAGAGTGTAACTTTCCTCTCAGTAAACATGCTTGGAGTTGATGGCATGTCTGATTTTCAAAGCTCTGTCTCTCTGTCTAATTGTTGGGAGGCTGATGCAATTGTCCTCACCTTATCAGAGATTTTTTAAAAATGCAAATAAATAATAATTTACCCCATAGCAAAAGAACCCCCCAAAGCAGGTCCAAAACAATCTCTCAGTTAACCTCAGCCCTACCCTCTAATAGGGAAAAAGCCAAGACGTACAATCTTTTGAAAAGCTAGCTATAGGCAAGTTTATTCCAAAATTAGGAGCCCATTCACATGACTAGGTGGGAGGACAGATGGGTGGGGGGAAGGCTGGTTCAACCTCCCCTCAGATGGGCGCTCGAATGATGCTGGGCGTGTGAACCACACTCCCAGGTGATCTGTGTTTCATGGTGCAGTACAGAGCTCTGGAGGCTGGAATGACACATCCTGGCCTCCGGATATCCCACAATGCACTGCATGACATGCACAGTGCATTGGGAGATTCCCCAAGAAAATGGGTGCTGCATTCATCTCTAGGTCTGCTGGGGCTGAATGCATCCAGCGAACACTGGGTTACGAACACTGGGCCAGCGAACACTGGGAACGAACCTGGGTTAGGGCTCACTCAAGCCTTTAACCCTGGCTAAGAGCTGGGTTGAAAAGCTGGGCTAGGTGGTGCTTCCCCACAGGGATCGGGCCTGATCCTGGCAGTTCTCTCACACAGCCTAACGCAGACTGGGCTTCCCTAGCCTGGGTTAGGGGTGTGTGAGAGAACAGCCTCCATGTTTAACTGTGAATTAAGTGCACTAAGTATTGTGCTATTCAGTAGTCTAGGATGGACAGTTTCTAATGTACAGCTTCCTGAGTTAGTCTGAGCAGTTCCCTCCAGATATGTATGGGTACTTAAGACATAAGGTGTTCATAAAGCAGAATGAAAAGAAGAAGAGAGCTAGGTTTTGTTGTCTGGTGACAGCGAACAGTAACAGAAACTAGGTTTTCTCCCCAAATGCCCTTTTAAAACAGATGCCATAAAAATAAGTTTAAAATAGAATTAGGACCCAATGTCAAGGTGGCCAAACCTTAGGAATCAGAGCCAATATAAGCCAGGTTCATCACAAGAGCATTGGGCAATTCTATGTTTTGCAGCTGAGCTCTAAGATAGCTCAAGGCAAGCCTTCCAAACCTTGACTCTCCAACTGTTGTTACAATCACCCATCATACCCAGCCACAATGACCGACAACAACTGGGGACTCAGTGTTCATAAATCCTGCATCACAGGGTTTTTGCAAGTAAAATATATTGCAACTGTGTTGGCATAAGACAGGAAAGAAACATTGGTCAATGTAATAATAGCTTCATTACACTGCAATCATTTTTGGCATGTATTGTGGTGTTTTGAGTCAAGTAAAATCAATACAGCCTTACAAGCTGGGTCTTGAATATAATGTCAAACAGCAGGGGATTGTGCAGGAAAGAAAACTAAATAAATATGAGCCACTGCACTGTTAAATAAGTATTTGACATCACAATATTTGTAGTATCAAAATAGTAACATGTGTCAATCCAGGACATTAAACTATCAAAGGAGAATGTGTTAGTAATGGAAACCATCTCCAGGAGCTTTCCCAGACAGGAGACTTGACTGTGGGTTTTCCGCGAGGCTTTACTGCGAGTTTGAAGTTGCCCCCAAAAAACCAACGCAAAAAGTGGATTTTTTTTACTACAGATTTTTAGTTATAAGTTTATTCGGTCATTGACCAGCAAACATTTACAATAAACCAGTACGTATTTTACAAATAATATAACAAAACTTAGCCATAACAGAAATAATATCAGTGTCCTCATTAATTAAAAGATAATTTAAATAAAATTCATCAGACCGGCCAGGCAAATTGTCTAACATAGGAGATAAAAGTCTTAAACGGGTTTCCCTATAAAAATCACAATAAAGAATAACATGCGAGGTAGATTCTATAACCCCTTTGCCACATGGGCAAAGACGTAAAAATAGCAGAACTCCCTTGAACCTGCCATCCAATACTGCTGTAGGAAGAACATTTAAACGTGCTAAAGTGAGGGCTCGTCTAAATTTAGGGACAGCACCACATCAAAATATTTAGCTGGTTTAAGATTAATAGCTTGACTCCCTAAGTATAAACTCTGCTTGAGCCATGCACCTTCTTGTTGAACTTCTATATCCAGGACACGTTGCTTAACTAACTTCCTGGCTTGCTCAATTCCTACAGTATGCAAATCCTCTATGGAGAGGCCAAAAGAGGAAAATTTGCTCAACACAGCTCGTTTCCAGCTCGAATTAAAATCATCATTCATAGCCAAAGAGGCTAAACCCGCCTGTCCAAAACTCAATTTTAACCAAAATCGAAAAATACAGCACCAGTATAAGGATTCCACCCTAATAAGACCAACTTCTCTTCTGATGACAGCATTCGGAGCACAACATGGAACCTGCAAAATGGATCTAATAAACTTAGTCTGGATAGCCTCCAGTAAGGCAAAATTACTTGCAGGTCCCAGTTGGGCTCCATATAAGAGCAAAGGCAGTACTTTGGCTGTATAAAGTCTCACTGTCGCAGGTATAAAAGCAGCACCATGTGTAAAATGATAAGATTTGATCTTATTTACAACCATTTGAGCAGATTGTCTGATGGAGTTAAAATGGGCATTTCTAGAGGCGACAGAGTGAAACGTAATTCCTAGATATTTAAAGGAATTAACCTGCTCAATCTTGTTTCCTTGTATGGACCAATTATAACGCCTAGCTCGCTTGGTGAACACTAAGACTTTAGTCTTACTATAATTTATTTCAATAGACTCTTGGTTACAAAATGATGAGAAGAGTCTTAGGGCACGCTTAAGGCCTACAGGTGTCTGCGACATAATAGCCATGTCATCCGCATATAATAAAATGGAGACGTGCCTATCAGCTAACTTTGGTGGATGAATAGAGAGGGTGGACAAACAAGAAACTACAGAATTAACATAGATGTTGAACAGAATAGGAGCAAGTATACAGCCCTGACGTACTCCTCTAAAAGTTGGAATTTCCGATGTTAACTGTCCAGTTGGGCCATAACGAACTTTCAAACAAGTATGCTTATGCAGACTAACAATAAGTTTGAGTAATCTTTTATCTATTCCAAGGGCTTCCAGTTTAGACCACAGTCTCTCTCTAGAAACTGACTCAAATGCAGCTTTAAGATCAATGAATGCTACATAAAGTGCTGAACCTGGGAACCCAGAATACTTCTCTGCCAGAAATTGAAGGATAAAAGCATGTTCCGTGGTGGAACGACCCTCCCGAAAGCCTGCCTGCTCGATAGCTAAAATGTTATTTGCCTCAATCCAGTCTAGAAGTTTTATCAAAAGATGCCTCGCGTAAATTTTACTAATAACATGAAGTAAGCTAATGGGACGATAGTTGGCTGGGTCCTCACGCCTACCTTTTTTATAAAGAGGAATTATTATAGCAAGGCCCCAATCACTGGGTATGTTAGCAGTTGTATCTATATAAGTAAATAGCGAGGCTAAAACGGGGACCCACCAATCAAGATTCGCTCTGATAGCCTCAATAGAAATGTTATCACTACCAGGGGCTTTACCATTACTAAATTTCTGAATAAGTTTTTTAATCTCTGAACAGGAGACTGGGTTCCACCTAAGAGTATCTCCATTTAGTTGTTCAGCATTATAATCCATATTATCAGCCTTACTATAAAGCTGTAGGAAATGTTGTTCCCAAACCTGAGCTGGAATCACAGAAGCTGGAAGTGTAGGTGTTTTCGACAGAGCAGGTGAAACAAGCCTCCAGAACTTAGACTGATTGTTAGACTTAGCAGCCTCAATTAAATTAAGCTGGTTTTTGTTAACGGCTTGTGCCTTCTTCTCTCTAAGCAACCTCTTATAGGCTGATTTCATCGAGAGCGCCCTTTGCCTATTTTCCAAAGAGGGTGCTGTTCTATAAGTTAAGAAAGCCTTAAGTGTGTTATTTTTGGCAATGCAACAATCCTGATCAAACCAGGAACGAGAAAAGGACTTGGCATGATTTGAATTTTTGCTTGGATATACTGAGGTGACAAAAACTGGGCACAACAGTGCTAAAGACTGAAGAAAAATGATCTAACATTGAACACCTCTGGGAGCCAATAGATCCTGTTATAATTCCTTCCTGTAAACTACACGCCTCTTCTGACCCAAGCACATTAGCAACTCGTGTGGCAAGTTCCTCAGACCACCTCAATCTTCGGTAACTAATGTTCCTAAAATCTCCTACCACCGGTCCAGCTGCACCTCTTGAGCCAACACCCAACCAAAACTTCAAAAGCATTGGGTGATGATCGCTTTCAAGTCTGGGGATAATCTGGAAATTCAAAACCCTGGACAACATACTGGACGAAACGGCAACATAATCAATTAAAGATGGTTTGGCCCCCACCCAATGTGTATATTCCACCGGAAAATCTGAAGGAACTGAGCCATTAAGCAACCATAAATCCTCCTTCATGGCCAGTAGCAAGAGATTGAATCCCCGAAAATCACACCTAGTGTCTTTTGATTGTCTAACCAAAAGCGAAAGAGGAGTTGGGGGAAGAAGTGGAAAATGATGATATTTCCCCAAAATAGTGGTGTCATCTGGACCCACTCGCGCATTAAAATCCCCCACCAAAATCAGATGAATATCTCTAAAAGTGGTTTGAATATTTGCAATAAATTTCTCCAACTTGGTCCATGAGTTCTCCTTATAAGAATGAGAGCTAGCTGGAGGAACATAAACATTTATCAAAATAAATTTAAAATTGCCCACATTAAAAAACACAGCCAAGGCCTCTGATTCTAGAGATTCAATTATGTTAGCTTTATAACAGAGCGTAGAGGACACCAAAACTGCAATACCCCCAACTAATCTAACACCCCCTGGCCCAAGAGTAGCATTCAAAATAAAGGAAGAGTAACCAGGTAAGTAGATATCACCCTTCATTCGAGTCTCCTGGAAAGCCAACAAATCAAAACCCGAGATAAAGGCTAAAAAGTCTGGATCTCGGAGTTTGGGATTAAGTGTCCCAACATTCCAGACTAATAAAGAGAGGGAAAATGATGACTGCATCAGTCAATTTAATCCAGCAGGAGAAGATGGTCTAGACGCAGAAGAATGGCAGTGGGCATGGACAACTTCAGGATGAAAGTCACTAGATAGTCCAGCCCCCTTGACCTCCAAAATTTGACCACTGTCCTGCAATGCTATCTTACACAACTCCACCACTTCACTGCTAATGCCAAGCCTCTCACAAGGTTGTAATTTCGAGCTCAGGTTAGATGTAAAAACTGGAGTTATATCCTGAAGCAAAAAGGAAGAATTCAGAAGACACACAGATGGTTGTCCAGAGGCTTTGTCCACACTCAGGTCAACAAGATCGTTTGCAGTATCCACATGGAAAACCGAAGTAGAATGCAGCTCCTCAATAGACTTTGAAAACATTTCAATAGGATCAGGAGAAAGCTTAGGCTCAGGGGAGTTAGAATTAAGAACTAGAGCAGGTTGCAAAAAAGCTAAGTCACTAGCCAATTTACATTTTAAAGCAGCCTCTGTAGAAGCATTCAACCTTTGATCGTGGGAATTATGTAAAATAAACTGTTTCTTGAAAGACTCAGTAGAATTTTCAGAGCAAGAGGGTGGAGCCAAAAACTGCGGCTTAACTGCTCTAAAGACCAGAGGAGTAATCAAGGAATTGATAAAACATTGCTGTAAACTTATACCATACGTGGATAACACTGCCCTAGAGCGCAGAAGCAAATTAGGAATTCTGCCGTTCTGAAAGGTGAATTTAAGGCGCTGAGTATAATTAACAGCAGGTAGAAATTCAAATCTAACAAGGTCTCGCCTCTGAACAGAGCAACAAAGTAAGGAATTCAAGGAGGCAATAATGGCCACCTTGTTAGACCACCTGTGCCAATTTTCAGGAAGATGAGAAATAGTCAAGAAAATGCAATTTGGTTGTAAAGTACATTTAAACAAGTTATCAGACACAGGGGGATAAAAAAAACTTAGGCACAGCCTGTTTTAACTTAGATCTCTCATCTGCAAACAACTCCTTAGTAGGCTTAGTAGGCTTGATGCTTGTTGCCTTTATAGTGGAATCATTAGACGTTTACTACAGATATAAATCAGGTTATACTTGAATGTGTGATGAAAACTCCAAATCGTGTGTGAAGTGCCCCCTGAGAGCTCGCAGGGGTAAATTTGGCCGATATGTGAATGCACACCTCCATTCCAGAGGAGATGCATGCAAAAATCCGGGCATGAAAAACTTCCAGGGGCAGGATACCAGAGGGGGAATGGTGATGGACAACTCATATATGGAGCATTATAAAGGCATTTTGATTAGGTTGCAAATATTTGATTTTTTAAAAAATGAGTACCTGAGTGGGGGCCGGATCTGGAACCTACAGACATGTATATAAATGACTTGGGGGAGAGATAAGGGGGATGCCTGTGAAGTTGGAGGGGATGCTGTAACATCCTAGAAGATAGAATCAATATTCAATCTGATTTCACCCATTAAATACTGGGTGAAAATGCACTGCTGATTTTCAGTGATGTGTTCCCAATCTTACAGAGTGCTTCTGGAGCATGGAAAGTGCTATTAACTCCAATGGTTCTTGCACAACTGCACACATACAGGGAAGCTGGCGCGGGTGGGGGGGGTACTGTGATGACTCCTGGAATGTCCCCACTATCCTTCCTTACACGCACACTTCATTAGTCAGGATGTCAACCTATGATTCCATTCAGCCACTATAAGCCTAAATATTTTAACATGGGTTGAACTGCTCTGAGAATCAATCTAAAGTTAGCCCTCTGATGTGGGTTAATGCTCTAAAAATGAGTAATTTAGTACTATACAACTTTAGCTATGACCTGTGATCTAAACTTCTAGATCTACTTTTTCAATCCATAAAATGAGGAGTGTTAAAAACTAAACATTTTTGAATTAGAAGCTGCCATCAAAGGGCAACTTGCAAAGAGAACATGATTTCAGTAACATTAAACATATTTATTGAACCAAGAGGAAGGGAAAAAATCTGTACTAAAGTAGAAAATCTGGGCTGACATCTTGCCCTTAACTCATGCCATTGGGGTATTTCCCCCATTACAAAGTGTGAATTATGGGAAGGGTGTTTGTCAACTTGAATTTCCTGCTATAACTTTGAATTTTATGGCTTGAATAGCCTTAAGTCAAATTCTTAACCTTCCTGATATACAATTTTAACTGTCTGCCCTTCTAAATTTTTCAGAACTTTTTCTTCAGTAGTGACCAATAAATACACAGAGAGAGAGAGAGAGAGAGAGAGAGCGCCAGTTAAAGGCTTGAATCATGATTCTGTTGTCATGGTTTTCATATTCTTTTAAATGTCTGTTTTAATGATTTCAGTTATAATCATCACCCACAAGCAGCAGATATAAACACATCCCCAGCTATTGCATGTTGCTCCTTAAGACAGGTAATTCCACTACTTCTGCTCTAAACATTTAGTTTCCACTCCATAAAATGCATAACCAATGTGGCTGTCATACGAAGCTAACTAAAATGTATATGAAGCATATTCATTTGCTCTGTAGAGTCTTTTGGTCTCTGGCCAAAAATCACTTCAAAGATTTCTAGCCTATATCTAATCATTGATATAGGCTAGAAATCTCTGAACAGTCACTGAAGTTATTTTCTCTGAAGGCAATATTTGTAGTATAAACACTTCAGTTTGTTTCAACACTGGCAAAATCACATGTTGCTTTAAATCATCTCTCTCTTCACATATTGCACACCATTAAAAATGGGTACTCCCATAAAAAAAAGAGGTTGAGCTGAACAAAGACTTTTAAGGGACCCAGAAGCACAATTATCATTATCATAAAAGGCAGACATTTAAAACTTTTTCATGTAAATAATAATAATAACAATAACAATAATACTAATAAATACCCACTGACTACAAACAAAGGCATGACAAGGTAGCAGCAATGATACACTGGAACATCTGCAAAAAATACAAGCTACCTGTAGCCAAAAATTGGTGGGACCACAAAATTGAAAAAGTTGTAGAAAATGAAGATGCAAAAATATTATGGGACTTTCAACTACAAACAGACAGACATCTGCCACACAATACACCAGATATAACTATAGTTTAGAAGAAAGAAAAACAAGTCAAAATAATCGACATAGGAATACCAACTGATAGCAGAACAGAAGAAAAAGAAATAGAAAAAATAACAAAATACAAAGATCTACAAATTGAAATTGAAAGGCTGTGGCAGAAGAAGACCAAAATAATCTCAGTAGTAATTGGCACCCTAAGTCCAATTCCAAAACAACTTGAAGAGCACCTCAACACCATAGGGGCCACAGAAATCACTATCAGCCAACTACAAAAAAACAGCTTTACTGGGAACAGCCTATATTTTGTGACAATATCTATAATAATAATGATATTGATAAAAAACAATTCTGGCATCCCAGGTCCTTGGGAAGGACTCGATGTCTGGATAAAACAAACCAGTCAATAACACCTGTCTGAATATGTAAACAAGAAATAATAATATACAATACTGTGTTCCTTCCATGAAAAATAAACACTGTAGTGACATTCTGCATTCCCTTCTAAATATTGTGATGTTCTCCTCAAGCAAACCATTATTGATTGATTTGATTTGATTTGATTTTTTTATACTGCCCTTCCAAAATGGCTCATTAGCATTGGTTCAGTTCCTTCACCTAAATTTCATAACATAATATTTGTTATTTTGACTTCCAAAATACAAATTGCTAAGAATACGCACAATAGTAAATTGTGTCTGAAATTCATTTTTGTTTATTTGGTTTCTTTGACTCTACATGTTCAAGTAAGAAGCATGTTTCCATTCTGTATATGTGCAGCCAGATGCAAAACATGCAATTCCAAAAAAAAGTGCAGTTCTAAAATCACATTTGTGCAGTTCAAAAATTGAGCATATGCAAACGTCATATTATGTTAGATTATTTAAAAGATGATGGATAATGAGAAAAGTAAAGTAAGTTGTCCAAGCCTTCTAGAACCCATATTTGATCAAGGGTATCCATTTCTCCTCCCCCTGCCAAAGTCACTTCCTGTAGACTCCACAGCTGCTCCCCACAGAATCTTCACCAATGTCTAACACTCTTTTGCAACAGTGCTGTCAAATTCCCGTTTCTGAGGATTTTCTCCCACTGTATGTAGGCTTTTAAATGTCATGGAATGTGACTCTAAGCAGCAAAGTATGTATGCACAGACAAGGAAAATATGCAAGTGTGTGTTGTAGTCATGCATGCTACATGCACAAACTACACTCACATACTATTTGCAGTTCTGGATAGTCCTTTTGACAAGCCCTGCTGTCCTAAGTAGAACTATTTCAATAAAAGCATTGTGTTACAATGTGATATGTAATATTTCAACATTTGACTCTGAGACATCAGTTTAGGAATAGAGATGCAACAGAAATCAGATATGCAATTCAGGCTCACTAATAGAATTTGTCTGCCAGGAAGCTCATGGTTCCATTTCACACTGGGGTCAAGATATCCTTTCACCCTTAGGATTGCCAGACTGGGATGAGCTTCACTGATTTGCTGGTTGAACAAGCAGCCCTATCTACTATATCTGGATAGTGACCAAACATTATGCCTTCTGTTATCAATCACACATTTATAGTTTGTCCATATATGGTTTTCTCAAGACCTACTGGTCATGCAAGCTCTTGTGTCTTTTTTACTTCTGCACTTTACTAGTGTTCTGTTCATTTAGGATTTGCAGCAAATTACCTTAAACTCTCCATGGCTTCATTTCCTATGCAGCTATAAAGATGACAGGAAGAGCCAAAAATGACATCACCCACTTTGTCACTCAGTAATAATATTTTTAAGAGCGCAATAATGACATAAGAGCAGGTACAGAGTGGTCTCTTGATAATACTGTACTGCTTATTGGAAGCTGTGATCCACAACCCTACTTACATCAAACTAGTTTTCAAGTACTCCCACCTGCTTCAATATGATTTCTATGACATCTCGGATTGCTAAATAGCATTTGTTTTAAGTTACTACATTATTTTAGAACATTGTATTTTAGAGCCAGTGTGGTGTAGTGGTTAGAGTCCTGGACTAGGACCGGGGAGACCCGAGTTCAAATCCCCATTCAGCTATGACACTTGCTGGGTGGCTCTGGGCCAGTCACTTCTCTCTCAGCCTAACCTACTTCACAGGGTTGTTGTGAGGAGAAACCTAAGTATGCAGTACACTGCTCTGAGCTCCTTGGAGGAGGAGCGGGATAGAAAATGTAAATAAATAAATAAATAAATAAATAAATGCCTCATAAAATATAGTGAAAACCCCTTATTTCATAATTTTCCTTTTCACAGCACTTCAGTTGCTTCCAATGTCTCATCCTTTTCAAAATTTTATCTATGTCCAGATGTTCCTAGTACACACAAAAAACTCCCAAGCCATGAGTAGGGACTTTATAACTGTGAGCTAAAACAACATCCCATCTCACTATAGTAGGGCAGTAATTTCCCTCTTCTGTTCAGCTCTCTAAAAAAAATTCTACCTCCCTCTCTTCTTACTACACTTTTCTGTCCAGCACCCCACTTCTCAGGATACATTGACTGTGGGTGGTCTTATACTCTTCTTCAACTTTGCCCCACCTTTTATGCAGCACTTTAATGGGACAACTCCTGGTGTTCAGTGGCTTTGAAAGAACAGGATCCGTTCCTGAAGCTTACCTCTGGTAGAAGGCCAGTTATATGTTTAGATACTTTCCCTTCCAGTGGCTGGGAAGAGACATGAGGATCAGTTTTTGTATATTAAACAATGGTCTAGGCACCTGCCATCCAGAAGCCAAATATCTTTATCAGCTGTTCTTTCCTGAAAATCCCAGTGAAGGAAGAACTGTCCTTGTTTCATTTTTCTGCAAGGGAAATTCCATTCTGAGGTTCATGCCCAGCCCAGAAGCTGTGCAGTCTCTGACTGCCTCACCTCTACAGTGGGGAGGCAGGGGCTACCTAAGAACTGGCCAGGCAGAGACACCAAAATAATGTTAGCAATAAACCTTCCTATAGCCTAAATGAACCAGGCAAATTCAAGATATCTTTTCCCCAACAGGCAAACCATTCAAAACACTCTTATCATAAATGGCAGAAAGTCAGGAAAGGTCCCAAGGTGCTTGAAGTGAGGGTGGTTAGCTTATTGTCCCTCCCAGCTCTTGGCACCACAAGAATATTACTGGCATCCCAATAATGTGCCCTGATATCTGGGAAAGGGTACTGATATACATAGCCCTGAGCTCCAGAAAGGCTGTGCCCATTACACAGTTCAGCAAAGTGTACAGGGCCACCACACTGAGGCAGTTCCACGCATCCGTTGAGGATATGTGCAGTACTTCCACCTACTGGGGATTAATTAGGATAGGTTGAAACTTAAATGTGACATTTGCTCATTCTAGGCCTTGTTTCTAGGGAAAGGGAGCTAGCTATTTCCTAAGAAGGCCTGTGGGACAGTCTTGATATTCTGATTAGGCATGTGCACATACCAAGTTCATGAACTGGTCTGAATGCAGACCGGTTCATGGTTCTGCAAACTGGTTTGAACCAGTCCGTGGTTCTGCAAACCGGTCTGAACCAGTTTGGCCCGACCACAAACAAATGTGGTGGTTCAAGGGCAGCAGTGAGAGGTGCCTTTAAAAGTAAGCAAGCAGGTCCTTACCTGTGTGGCTGCTTCTCCAGGCAACTTCTTCCACCTGGTGGAGCCATTCCTCCACCTGGTGGCCAATACCACCATCAGTTCATCTGCTGTGTGGTCTGTGTCAAACAGCTCCACATGCAGCAGAGCCCACCTGGGCTTTGGTGCCTGGGAGGATATACTGGCCACGCTGCCAACAGCAGCAGCTGTCATCCCCTCTCTCTCCTGCCCCCACCAGTGTGCAGTGAGGGACAGAAAAGCAGCCTGCACTGCACTACAGCTAGTACACACATCTGTAGTGAAGTGCAAACTGGTGTCAGGTCCTGCAGAGTCCAGCAGCCCTGACACAACCTCCCTGTATGCCCGGTACACGGACAGCACCAGCCTCCTACTGAAGGTGGTACGTGAGGGGATTCGATGCTTGGGGGCAAGCGGTTGGAGCAGCCAGCCAAAGTCGACATTCTCCTCCATCTGAAATAGCTGGTCGTCCAGAACCATAATCTCTCCAATGGTCCAGATAATGAGACATGCCTCTGGGTGACCATACCACTTGCCCACCGGATGCACCCACTGTGTGATGGGAAACGTGCCCTACTTGAGAGCAGGAGCACATTCCTTGCCACTTCTGGTTGAGGGCACAGCTGCTGGCATAGCATAGGAGTGAGGACGATGCCGTTTGATGTGTCTCTACATTGCTGATGTCCTCAGATGCTTGGCATCCTTTCCCCTGCTGACCTGTGCCCTGCTGTGGACACAGAAAGCACGTGTAGGCTCATGTTGGCAGCACTCACAAGTGGCCCCACACAATGCTGCAAGTGGTCTTGGTCTCCTTAGGTGCTGGCAGCACTACTGGGCTTGCTGGTTGGCCACCACGAGCATCCCCACCTCCCTCTCTTGTACATGGCTGTGAAGGTCCTGGAGCAGCAGGAATAACATCCTCCTGCTTCAGATCCTCCTCAGTCTTGGACTGGGTGGGGGGTCACAATGAGGGGGGGGGATCAGTGGGCAGGAGGAGGGATCTGGCTGGGCTAGCAGCCACCATCTCTTCCTCTGCCAGTGGCAGAAGTCCTTCTTCCCTTACTGGCCTTCCCCCTACTACCATCACCTCAGCCACCATAGGAGTCAGTTTGAGTTGAACCTGGATCAAATCAAACCGGTTCTGCAAACCCCTTGAATAAATGAAGTTCATCATCCAACACTATTAAATAATAACTGAACTACTCTTCGCCTGTGCAAGAAAGAAAATTAACCATTCTTTATATTATGTTTGACTAAACAGTATTCCACCAGTGGTATCCCACTACTGCTGCTAAGTGTACTGTGATAGTAAGTTGCTTCCAGAGCTGGGATATGTATTCAGGTCTCTGGGGCCCAATTCCAGTGATAATCCATTTGACACATAAAAACTATTCCTATGATCTGATTATTTTGACTGACATCCTGACTAATGCTGTACACACCATACATGTAGTAGATTCATTCCTGCTTCAGCAGCATGGGTGCACATGCATGGAGGGTAATTTTTGTTGATCTCCCCTTCCCTTGGAAGTGCTCTGTGTAATGTGTAAATATGTCCCTGAGGGCTTTACGACCCTCAGGAACATATTTGTGCAGTGCACATTGCACTTCTGAGGAAGGGGAGACCAGCTAAAGTCATACACACCCCTACATACAGGTTCACACTCTTAAAGCAAGAACAGATCCACTGAATACGTACTTTTGGCCGCACATACGTAGCCTTATTCCCAATGTCGTTTTGGTGGTGGGGGATGTTTTAATTATTTATTCTACCCTCAGCTTGATTTCCTTCAATATTGTTTCTCTCATGGGAAATGCAGTGCTGTCTCTTACATCTGCTTTGTACTTCTCATTCAGATTCAGAGGAACCTTCCCCCCCCCCATTGTTACTTTAACAATCACTTCAAATGAGCAACATCCAGGCTAGTTAGACATTACCAAGCACCACTGAAATAAATGAGTCATGACTAACTTAAATCATATTGATTTCAACTGGGCTTAGTCATGACTAAATTAGTCTGGGTGTTGTTCAGTGCCTGTATCATTTTTTGTCATTGTCTATGTCACAATGTCTACATCTCTGATTACAGGGATGTAGTAATCCCCGTGGGGGGGGGGTGGATTTTCAGGAGTTACCATGACTTGTTTTCAAAGTTTAGAGACCATTCCATCACAAATAATATGGTGATGGATTTCTTCCTGTGAATGATGTTTGCTTTTATTTTAAGAAACTGAATAATAGACTGAAAATAGGTTGTGAAGTCTGCTTCTTGGAACAATCATTGTGCATCATTGTACAATAGACCTAGTGTGTTATCCTATTCATCTCTCCATTCCAAAATAGATTTATAAAAGTAACCCACTTCTGATGCTCACAGTGTCTGTTTTTTCTTAGCCATATGGTGGCTTATATGTCTAATGCCCAGTTGAGAATTGACTGCAAGGACAGATGGACCATCTGCCGATTGTCGAATAGGAATACTTTCAGCCATTCACCATTATCCTCATACCCTCCCACTAAAGCCAAGATCATGAAAATGTGATTTTCAGATCAGGATAATGAGTTCCAACAAATTGCCATTAAATCCTTCTATCTATTTGATTCTCTATCTATCTGACTAGTTTGGTGATTTTGGGACTGATCTTTACAATATTCATTTGTATATTGATAATAACAGGGTCTTTGAAAGCATTAGTTATATTTTGCATGGAAGTTTGTATTTCCCTAATCATTTTCCAGTGACAGGGACAGTTTTGGGAGCAAAGTGGAGATTAATGCAGGAAGCTGTCCCCTTACTCTGAAATGAATGGGTAAGATTATAGTAGCACTTTCATACATTCCTTGGAGCCCCCAGGTTTACATCAGAGCCTGGGAGCATCTGAGGGGAAGAAGCCAGAGAGCTCAAGCCTGAAATGTGACTTCAGTGTAGTCCTCAATAATCATGCCTTAGTATAATCAAATGTTTGCTGTTTGTGCAGTCCTTAACAGCTGGGCTGGATGTCACTTTCAACAGCTTTGATGTACATCATCATCAATCCACATTATATAATTTGCAGGGTGAGAGTGCTGTGCCTTGGAGTATGATGTTTAAGATGAGGACATTATTTCATTCTGCCTTTATCTCTCTGAATTCTGTATAACATGCGGATGTTGTTTCCTTTGCCGTACACATTTCCATGGGCTCTGTGTTTCCATGGGCTGTTTCCTTCAAAAGGACAGCATGGAAGGAGGCAGTTGGTTCATTCTTCTCTGGAGAGAAAGAGGAATATCTGTAGTTGCATGCATTGGAGAGTCACTGGACCAGCTGCAAAGGGTTCATTAATTCCCCTTTCCATGGTGTAAGGCAAGAATGGGAGACATGTTAGGGTACTACCGGTTTATTGGTTTTATACCAGTATAACTGTTCTGGCTTTCCCGTAAAAATTGTGCTTGTGTAGATGGTGGAGAATCCTCTATTCAAAATCCCTAAACCCTCACAGAACAATCGTTCCCAAGGGGTGGAGGATGCTTGTTAATCCAGTTGAAGCCCAGAGTGTAGTTACACTCTTTGTATCTGAGAGAGATTTGTGCAAAATGATCTCAACTGCATGGTTAGATGTGAGGAATTCACTGGGCTTTTTCTGTTGACTTCTTTGTTAGACTTTACTCAAATGTTCTATGATTTATATGTTTTTGAGGAACAATGGGTTGGATCCTAAGAATCACATGTAGATTTCTGCTTGCAATATGGGACAGTCTCCTTCGTCTGCCAAAAACTGTTCCTAAGGGTTAGGCGACCTCAAAAATGATGTGATCTATGGTGCAGGGCAGCTGGAGGGGGAATTCTACCAAAATTTGGTGTGCCCCCTTGTGCAAATGGAAGTGTCTTATATTTGCATAAGCAGCCACTTAGGTGGATCATTTCCCACACCTATAGTAAGCTCTGGGTCTGTGGGATGTTGGTAGGGACATTTCCTCTTGTTTTATAATACAACAGAACATTAAACCTTATTCTTCCTATTCTTCAGCACATTAGAAACAAAGTAGATTAATAATGGCTATTCAAGTGTACCAGAAGCCTTGTTGATGTTAAACTACATTATTCCATGCATTCCCCTTATCTACAAACTCACTTACAATGTGACATGCATTTTTTTAATCAATTCAGCAATCATAGTCTCTCCCATTATAGTAATGCAGTGAGGCTATTCACACGCATGTGCAAAACTGGGCTAAGGGAGCCTAGCTTGGTTTTGCACGCATGTGTGAACCACCGGGATCAGGCCTGATTCCAGCAGCACCATGGTGCAAACCCACCTACGGAGCCTCCCTTCTAAATGGGGTTAGGAGATCGAGCACTCTCCTAACCTCGTTTCTTTGATTGTGTGTCAGCCACAGCTGCTTGCAGCTGCAGCTGGCAGACTCAGGGGGGGAGGGAGATCTCCATAATGTACCACACACTCACGCAGTGCATTATTGGAGCTCTGGAGATGGGTTGATTTGGGGTGGCATGTCCCAGCACCCCGACCCTTGGAGCTACTGGCAGGAGCCGGTGCTTATTTGGGCTGAGTGCCCGCCCAAGGAAGGATGACTGCTTGTGTTCGGAGAGGTAAGGGCTTTCAGGCTTTCTATCCGCAAAATGGGTAGCTCTTCCTCACTGCATGTGAGAAAGGGCTCTGTGAGTGGTAGGTTCCCAAAATAAGAACTTATGGTGTTGCAAGATTTGAGTTGTTAGTCACTATTGCATTTATTCATTTCTTCAGTTTTTTTTAATTTAATTTCATACCTGAAGATCTAGGAACTGTTTCTATTTATTACAGAGTGATCTGCTTATTCTGTATATAACTGTACTTTATAGCAGGCCTGCACAATTTGTGTCTCACCAAGACCAATGTTCCCTGTGGCCACACATTGTACCCAGGTAGCCATTACAAAGCAGATGTCAATTTCTTACTGGGCCTCCATATATAGATACTGGGCCTCCCTATATAGGCTGTATTTCACGTGGCGAATCACAAGTTGTGGAGGCCTGTATTTAGCCATGAAAACATTAAACTTACTGTCCACCTTTGTCCCTTTTTTCCAGATTCAAATCAAGAAGTGGATACCGCACGTTCTAACTAAATATAGTCCTGAGAGATCCATCCAACACCTGTTTTCTAGTTAATTGTGGCCATAAACTCACTATTTAAGTAGTTCCATAACTTGTGGACTAGATGGGCCTTGGGCCTGATCCAGCAGGGCTGTTCTTATGTTCTTATGGATGAATTGAGCACAAAATCAAATTCTTTATTTCTGTCACAGACCAGTAATACATACACACAGAAGCCCAACAGAGTAAACCATAGAAATTGTAATATAGCATTACATTAAAGCTAGGTATGTGCACAAAACCAGTTCACCCGGTTTGGTTTGAATTCGAACTGGGTTCAAACCAGGAGGGGGTGGTTCGGTTTTGGTTTGTTCGAACCAACCCCTGGTTCGGTTCGAATTCGAACTGGTTTGAACCGGTTAGGACACCCAAAAATTGGTAGGATGGTAGCTGGCACCCAGGGGTACCTGTCACGCACACCCCAAAGCAATCGGACACTCTTACGATTTTTTATGAATTTTTGAAAATTATTTTTATTTTTTTCTCATAGGATATAATGGGACTCGAACCACGCCATTATACCTTATTGTGGAGCACCCATGGGTGCCAACAACCAGCCAAACCCTGAAGCAATAGGACAGTCCTACGATTTTTAATGAATATTTGAAATATTTTTAATTATTTTTCTCATAGAATATAATGGGACATGAACCAGCCCATATCCCCTATTGTGGAGCACCTAGGGGCACAAAAGCAGGGTGGGTGGTAGACAGACAGGGGTGCCTACCACCCACAAAGCCCCAAGGCAATTGGACACTCCTCTGATTATTGGTGAATTGTTAAAGTATTTTTGAATTCCTCATAGAGAATAATTAGGATTGCTGCAAATGTATAGCTTCACGTCGGGGGGAAAGGGGTGTAATAGAGTGGAGTGTGGTGGGTTGTAGTTCCTAGGGTGGGCAAGGAAGCTATCAGAATTATTTGAAAGGAATTGGGCAAAGGGATGGTTTTTAAGTGATTTTTGAAGTTTACGCGTCTTTAAGGTTTTTCTCCATAAAGAGGCATGGAGGTGTCAGCAAATGTATAGCTTCACATCGGGGGCAAAGGGGTGGCCTAGAGCAGTGTGGGGTTGGTGGTAGTGCCAGGTAGGGGCAAGGAAGCTACCTGAATTTTTTCAAAGGATTTGGGCAGAGGGCTGATTTTTGGTGAATTGTTGAAGTTTACGCATCTTTAAGGTTTTCCCCCATTAGGTATAATGGAGGGTGTATCGCTTCACGTCAGGGGGAAAGGGGTGGCCTAGATCAGTGTGGGGTTGGTGGTAGTGCCAGGTAGGGGTAAGGAAGCTACCTGAATTTTTTCAAAGGATTTGGGCAGAGGGCTGATTTTTGGTGAATTGTTGAAGTTTACATGTCTTTAAGGTTTTTCCTCATAAGGTATAATGGAGCAGCCCCATAAGTGCACTTGGGGGGTGCTGGGGTGGCCCAGAGCGAGTGGTGGTGTAGTGCACATAGGGTACGAACCACCCCCATGGGTTTCTAACCCATGGAGTACAGGGTTCTCTTGTTTCAGAGGTATTCTGAGTGTGGATTCTATGATAGCAAATGAGATTTTCAATGAGACACCATGAATCCAATCTAATTTGCTATCATAGAATCCACACTCAGAATACCTCAGAAACAACAGAACCCTGTACCCCATGGGTTAGAAACCCATAGGGGTGGTTGGCACCCTATGTGCACTACACCACCACTCGCTCTGGGCCACCCCAGCACCCCCAAGTGCACTTATGGGGCTGCTGACACCTCCATGCTTCTTTATGGAGAAAAACCTTAAAGACACGTAAACTTCAAAAATCACCTAAAAATCATCCCTTTGCCCAATTCCTTTCAAATAATTCTGATAGCTTCCTTGCCCACCCTAGGAACTACCACCCACCACACTCCACTCTACGACACCCCTTTCCCCCCGACGTGAAGCTATACATTTGCAGCAATCCTAATTATTCTCTATGAGGAATTCAAAAATACTTTAACAATTCACCAATAATCAGAGGAGTGTCCAATTGCCTTGGGGCTTTGTGGGTGGTAGGCACCCCTGTCTGTCTACCACCCACCCTGCTTTTGTGCCCCTAGGTGCTCCACAATAGGGGATATGGGCTGGTTCGTGTCCCATTATACTCTATGAGAAAAATAATTAAAAATATTTCAAATATTCATTAAATATCGTAGGACTGTCCTATTGCTTCAGGGTTTGGGTGGTTGTTGGCACCCATGGGTGCTCCACAATAAGGTATAATGGCGTGGTTCGAGTCCCATTATACCCTATGAGAAAAAAATAATAATTTTCAAAAATTCATAAAAAATCGTAAGAGTGTCCGATTGCTTTGGGGTGTGGGTGACAGGTACCCCTAGGTGCCAGCTACCATCCTACCAATTTTTGGGTGTCCAAACCGGTTTGAACCGGTTCAAACCAGTTAGAATCGAACCAACCCCTGGTTCGGTTCGAATTCGAACCTGCAGCTCAAACCTGATGGCTGGTTCGGTTCAAATTCGAACCTCCGAACCACCCTGGTTCAAATTTGAACTGGTTTGAATTCGAACCGGTTCGCACATCCCTAGTTAAAGCTCAAAACAGAACAGCTAAATTGAATTCATAATGAGCTAAAGTTTTGCTGGCTATCAAACAAACCTTAGCCACATTATAAGATATTAGATCATTCTGGCCAGCTAGAAGATAATCAAGATATAAAGAGTCTGTACGATCTGGATGACAGCTTATAAAAGGAGTTATATATTTGTGCTGTAGATAAAATTTACAATAAATGAGCACATGCACCATAGTTTGATATATCCTGAATTACAGTGGCAAAAACATTCTTTATAGGGAATTTTTTGATATCTCCCTTCCAAAACTGCTGTTTGTAAGGCATTGCAATGTGCCAGCGTCAAAGTTTTGTGATATTTTGGCACTGTAATTGAGTTAAGATATCTAGCAGGATTAAAACTCAAACCTTGGCTACTCAAATAGACACCAGAAGGAATGGAAGCCTGATCAATTTGTCACTCTAGACCATATCATATATTTATTGTCTAAGGTTTACCTTGGCATTTTCATACCCCATAGATATCAGTACAGGAGGAGAAAAACCATCGTAGTGCAGCCTCTCCTCTAACTCTCTTTTCCATCCCAAGAGATAGGTGTCTAATAGCACAAATGGAGCTAAACCTACAGGATGGAAAACCAGCTTTAGCCAGAATTCAAGGGTGCGTGCTAATCCATACTCTGGCCTCCAATTTAAGCAATCCTGCTTCCAGACGAAGGCCAGCATTAGACACACACCAGGGTACTTGGAAAATATTCTTCAAAAACTTAGACTGCATAGATTATATCTTCGAGAAGTTAAATATGTGCTAAGTTGAGCTCCATATAGGAGCTATGCTTGAACTTTGGCAGAAAAAGGTTTTATTGCAGAAGGGACAAATTGTGCACCTCCACAGTGGTGGATAGATGGAATTGCTAGCACAGTCTTATGTGTATTTTGTGTTACATATTCTCTGTGCGCGCACCTTCTACCTGAGGCCTGAAAACTCGCACCAAGGTACTCCTTAAAATACTTGACTTGTGCTAAATTATGCCCATTTAGTGACCAATCCTGGATATTTGGTCTCTTTGCAAACACCAATGTCATGGTTTTAGTATGATTTATTTCTAAAGATTGCTCATCAAGAGCATAAAGCTCTTCTTAACCCAATCAGCATTTGCAAGAGAATGACAGTGTTATCATCATAGAGAAGTATGGCAAGATGTCTATTAGCTAATTTTGGTGGATGAGTTGTCTAAATGGGAAATAAGAGAATTAGAGAAGTTAAAATCTCTAACTTCTCTATGTAAAAATTAAGCAACGGAGCCAGGATACAGCCCTGCCTGACTCCCTTGAATTTTGGTATTTCATTGGTGAGATGTCCCTGTGCACTACAGCATACCCTTAAGCAAGAGTTTTCATGCAGTTTAAACATCAAAAGAAGTAAATGACTGTCAACTGTTGACATCAGTAACTTGCACCAAAGTTTCTCTTTGGAGCTCCAATAAATCAACAAAGGCTGCATATAAGGCAGAATTGGGTTTGGAGGTATATTTTTTTTACTAGATGTTGTAATACTAAGTCAGGATCCATAATGGAACAGCCTTCATGGAAACCAGTTTGCTCCTCAGCAAGAATTAAGCATCATATTTTGATTCTAAAAACTACTCCCAACATTGGCGGTTTTTTATTTTTACTTGGATCCAAAAAATTATGAGTGGAAGAAGAAAATGTATCAGTTTGGTGAACTCTTGTGCAAGTGCTTGCGTAAGACTTCTCACAAGGCAGCACCATAATCTATCAAGGGTAGCATTACAATATAAGAAATATAGGGCATAAGAAAGATATAGATCTACGGGACCAAAAAGGTCTTGAATGAGAGCTGATGCAAAGGCTTGTGCAAGAGTTTACTAAAACAGAAGAACTTCTTTGGATCTCTTCTCACTGTTCTCTTGTGCTAGGTCAGAAACCACTTTTCCCTGAATAGTTTTCTGCTAGTGAAAGAGCACTACATGTTTTCTATTCATTTGGAACCTTACACAATAAAGTTATATAGATAGGGGGAGGCGGGGAGATGGAATATGTAGACCAAATGACATTTTGGCACTATCTGAGCATTACAAGACATTCTAAATCTGCAACTGTGGCTGTCAATGTACCAGTGATGACCAAATAGAGAAAAATTGACTTACCTATTTCGATAAGAAGAATCTCCTTAATGGAAATGTATATAGAGGAAATCAGTGTTTTTCATAACTCTTAGTACTGTTGCTCCTAAAAAAACCAAGATCTAGCCAACGTTCTGCACTTCAGCATGATTCTAATGTTTATTCAGAAGAAAGTCACTGTCAGTTTATTAAGACTTACTCCCAAAAAATAATGCTTAGAATTGTGATCTTAAGAACCATTATTTTCCATGAGAGAGGTTTAAGAACATACCTTAACCTCCCACTAAATTCAGTGGAACTGTCTGGGTTGTGACCATAGTTAGTGATAATTTATATACTTGTTGTGGTCCCTGTATCTTAAACATTCTTAAACATTCTCTCCTAAAGATGAACTTTTTTCTTGCAGTTTTTTTTGGTAGCAGGACCCAAATCATAAACTTTTTAAACTTATAATCAAGTACATGTGCATTGATTCTTCTGTGCATGCAGTATTTATAGATCATCACCAACTGATCCAGCTGCTACTTCCACATGGAGGAGGTCACCACTGCACACACTGGGCTTTCTGTTCACAAGGGCTTTTTCATTCACTTCAAAGGCAGGGGAACTGCACATGTGCAACCTTGCATGAGTCTCCCTGACATTTAATGAGTGGGGAAAGCCTCCTTATACAGGAGCTCAGCATGAATCTTCTTTGCCTGGAACAATGGCAACATTATTAACACTATCTGAGACAAAAGTAGGCTCTGGAGGAAACATTAAAGTTTGACAGAATGTACTATGCAGGCATCTTCATTAATGCCTTAAATTAAATGCCTGACCATACAGGTGCACTTAGGGATTCAGTTGCTGCTATTGGCCTGGATATGCATGCTAATAGATGGTACTAGATGGTCTGGATAAGCACTGGACAGGATTTGAGAATGTAAAGACTAGTATATTTGAAAACTGGCTTGACTATGTTTCTTTTCCAGCCATGTTTTTGCATGTTGTATATATGTCTCTGTATCCATTTCATTGTTCTATTAATTACCTTAAAAAACATATACAGGGCAGAGAAGCATGTAAATAAGGAATGATGTATATAAAGATGCCATTGTTTATATGTAAACAGGTGTTTTGTACATAGAAGAATGGCTCTGTGAATGAGTTTGAGATTTTGTTTAGACAGATACACAAACATACCCATAAAAAGAATAAGTTTTAATTCACTGACTAAAAATGAAAACTGCAATGTTGGTTCTTCTGGCTTCATGATGAATAGCATTTTGCTCACGTGGCTGTTGATGGTGATACCTGAAATTCTGTAGAATGCCATTATCTGCATTGTACCACATACTAAAGTTGAACCTCCTTAGCATGGAAAACTAGATCAGGCACAATTACTTGCCATCCCATTTACATAGTAGCCCTATGCAATGTACCCAGGAAAACACACATCTGATCAGGGTAACTGCTCATTTCTAAGGTATACTGTATCAACAGGAAAGTGCTTAGAATTGGTTATAATTAATAATATGACATTAGGTTGCAAACACGTTATTTAGGGCTGTGCATCACATCAGTCAATAATCAGAACTGATGCAATACAAGTTTTATCAGATAATTTTTTTCTGGATACAATCTGATGAAAATTTTCTCAGATAAAAAGATACAGTTTTATACAGTACAGTATCATATTGTATGATGTCAACTGTATCAGTGCAGGAGGCCTTATCTGAAACCAGCATGGAAACCAACTACCTTCTAGGCACCCATAGTACATTTTAAAATGCCACCTTTTTTTCTGTAGAATTGTTCTACAGTGCACTGGATAAGGAAGCAGAATCATGATGTTGCAGCCTTTCCTTGGCACGTTATTGTGGGGGAAATGATCATTTCTAAAGAAATACACTGTGGAAAGGATGCAATGTTGTGATGTTTATTTACCTGGGGTATTGTGAGTTGATTTTAGATTTAAAAGGTAGCATTTTAAAGTGTCACTGCTATGACTGCCTGGAAGGCAGATGATTTCCATGTGGAAGATAAGAGGGAACTTACTCCTTTGAAATAAATGGGAATCTATCGCTTTGGAGGAGCTACAGGTGCATATCAGAACTCCTAGAACAGATTCTAGATGGAGGCAATTTAAACAGAACCCAGTTCTGAACAATGGAGCTAGTACTTACCTGTCATGCTGGAGTAACATCCTGATTCATATTTAAGTTTCTACCCCGGGTGATGGAGAACACACAAGCCTGAGGCACATGCTCAGATCCCATTGCATATGTATCCTATAAGCTGGGCCCATTTATGAACCAGCTCACAATGACAGTGGTTTAATTGCTAATATAGGACAATAGCCTATATAGAACAATGAAAGTAAGTTACAGAAAGTAAATGTAAACTGTATTAAACTGTAACATCAGAGTTTCAGGAAAGTCTTAACAATACAGTATCAGACATATTTGCACCTATCTGGAAAATGGCTTACATTTGTCATGTATACCTTGGGTCACTTTTTAACATCGTGTCTAAACTAAAATCCATTTGAACTGCTGCTTAATTTGTCAAGACTGTGTGTTGTGTATTTAAGGCTCATGCCTGTAGTTCAAGCTACTGAAGGAATGTGGCTGTTCCTTAACAGTTTTCAGCTCATTTAATATATGTAACCTTCAGTATATCCTTGAGTGCCTTACACAGCTTGTTAGCATAAATACCTGTTATGAAGAAACACAATGCACCTGAAAGTCATTTGTGGTGGATGGGTGCCAAATTATACTGTGCACCTGTAATGACACCATTAAACAGTTACAGGGGGAGCGTGTTTGTGAACAGAAATGGATTTAGTTTAGACTCAGGAAATCAAATGGTGAATATATATAGTACCTTCATGTATTTATTGTACAATTTATTTGAACATCTGCTGTAAATGTCTGTAAAAAATTAAAAGCCTATATAGTTGTTTTCTTCCATAGTAAATATGTCATGTTCTATTTATGTTCTTTAATGTAATCTCATAATAATCATATCCTAAATATGTAATATTTGGTTCTGTGCTAAAGAGATAATTGATGGGCCTAAAATAGGCTTACATGTACAAAATTTTACACATATTTTTGTATTGTGATTCATATGCTATATATCAGAGACTTTCTATTCATTTGTAAAATACATAAATTATTGTAAACTTTTAATTAAAAAAGTCCTTTAAACCTGTGAAAGGTGAGTGTTTTTTTCCTCTTGCAGTATAGAAGTAAATGATTTTGAGGCCATGCTATTATGGTATGTCCAACAATATTTGGACGGCATACAGACTAAGTTAATCATGACTAAGCACCATTGAAATAAAGGAGATAGGTTATTATTTATTATTTATTAATCAAATTTCTGCACCGCCCCAAACCTTCGTCTCTGGGTGGTTAACAAAAGCTTAAAACAAGTTAAAATATAAACAAAAACTTAAAACAATTTAACAATTTAAAAATCACCTAAAAACCTTGACATTTTTAAAGAACTGAAAAACCTTGGGTGAAGAGGTGGGTTTTCAAATGCTTTTTAAAAATGGTCAGAGATGGGGAGGATCGTATCTCAGTAGGGAGCGTGTTCCACAGTCTCGGGACAGCAACCGAGAAAGCCCGGCCACCAGGCGAGCCAGTGGCAACTGGAGATGGATCTCTCTGGATGACCTCAATGGGCGGTGGAGCTTATAATGAAAAAGACGTTCTCTTAGATACCCAGGGCCTAAGCTATTTAGGGCTTTATAAGTTATAACCAGCACTTTGTATTTTGCCCGGAAACCTACTGGCAGACAGTGTAACTCTATCAACAAAGGAGTGATGTAGTCTCTCCGAGATGACCCAGAGACCAATCTGGCCACCGCATTCTGTACCAACTGAAGCTTCCAGACTACGTACAAAGGCAGCCCCACATAGAGCACATTGCAGAAGGCAAGTCTGGAGGTTACCAACATATGTACCACTGTTCTGAGGTCGTTCATCTCAAGAAACGGGCGCAGCTGGCATATCAGCCGAAGCTGATAGAAAGCCCCTCTGGCCACTGCCTCAACCTGAGATACCAGGGAGAGGTGTGGATCCAGAAGTACTCCCAGACTGTGAACCTGTTCCTTTCGGGCAAGTGTGACCCCATCCAGAACATGGAGAACAAAACTGTCTCTGGAGTTCTGACCCTACACAATAAGTACCTCTGTCTTACCTGGATTCAGTCTCCGTTTATTCTCCCTCATCCAGCCCATTACTGCTTCCAGGCAGGCATTTAGGGAGGATATGCCAGCTCCTGAAGAAGTTGACATGGAGAAGTAGATCTGGGTGTCATCATCATACTGATAACACCTCGCTCCAAATCCCCTGATGATCTCTCCCAGCGGTTTCATGTAGATGTTAAAAAGCATTGGAGAAAGTACAGAAACCATACTTTGAGAGCACTGAGAGAAACCATACTTAAGCTCAGATTTTGAAGAGCAACAGTCTCCAATCGAAACCATCTGGAATCTATCCAAGAGGTAGGAGCAGAACCACTGTAAAGCAGTGCCTCCCACCCCCCAACACCCTCAGACATTCCAGAAGGATACTATGGTCGATAGTATCAAAAGCCGATGAGAGATCCAAAAGGACCAACAGAGTCACACTTCCTCTGTCAATTCCCAGTTGGAGATCATCCATCAGGCCGACCAAGGCAGTCTCCATCCCATAGCCCATCCGAAAACCAGTTTGAAATGGGTCTAGATAATCAGTTTCCTCCAAGACTGCCTGGAGCTGAGGCCACCACCCTCTCAATTACCTTGCCTAGCCATGGGCGGTTGGAAACAGGCCTATAGTTGCTCAACTCTGAGGGATCTAATGCAGGCTTCTTATAATAATAAGTAATAACTAGTTATAATAACTCTAATAACTGCCTCCTTAAGACAAGGAGGCATCCTGCCTTCCCTAAGAGAAGCACAGAACGTTAGTCATAACTAATTTAAGTCCCATTAATTTCAATGTGATTTAGAACTAATGTAGCCTGTAGCCTGCACATTGGTTTTAAACAATACCTGTGGAGTGATCTGAATAATAATGATGTATCAACATACTGGCCAAAATCCCTAGTTATGGTCCAGAGGTGCAGCGTGCAAAGCACCTCCTCAACAGGCATGTAGGTATAACTGAGCAGTGGGTGGGACAAATGTCATCTGTCCACTGGTCTGGGGGCAACCCACGGCCTGCACCCTCTGCTCCCATATTGTAGGTTCTGCACTGGTGTCTGATGCTGCATTGCATCTGTTTTAATTCTGGTGCAGCATGTGGCCCCGTGCCTGCTGCCTGAGTCCCACCCACCTGCACTGGACATTTGTCACTCTCTTGGGCCCGATGCTAGCCATGTCACCAAACTAGCATGGATTTGCCATATCCCAGAGGAAATGGAGGACCCTTTAAGGCAAGTCTGTTCTCATGCCATCGGACCGCATTGGGGTGGCTAGTGAAGAGTTGAGGCCGAGCATGGCACTCAGCCCTAATAAACAGGCACTGCCCAGCAAAGACAGGTGGGTGGTGGTGGGAGGGGGCCATGAAGACAGCCAGCAGGGGAGGGGCAATCCCTAAATCTTGCCCCAAGACTACCTTCAGCCTTGCTATGCCCCTGTTCCTCATCATTTAGTAATCCATTGAGCTTTGTGCACAGGGAAGAGCAATTTTTGTCGATTCTCCCCTTGAAGTTCTCTGTGCAACCCGGGGTAGGTTCCCCAAGGATGTACAATCTCAGGGCTGTATTTCCAGGTTGCACAGAGTGCTTCTGAAAGGAGAAGAATTGACAAACAGCACTTCCCCCATGTGCACAGCACAACTCTGGATTACTAAATGCTGCAGAGGTGCTTTGCATGCTGAGGCTCCACACCTTTAGTGGGGATGACAGCCACTGAGTCCCATGTTGTCACATGTGGATCCCTCTCTCACAATTGGTGAGAAAGAGCTACAGGGCCAGCAGGGATGAAGCCTTTAAAAGCTTACCTCCCTGCAAATGATCCACTTTGAGAGTCTGGGCACGGAGATGGTATGCCCAGACGTGCAGCTGCCTCCTCAGGCAGCATGAAGATTGGGGTGCTGGGAGGTGTCACCCACCCCCGGAGTCCCCATAATGTACTGTGTGAGTGTGTGGTGCATTATGGGGATCCCCACTGCCCTCCCCGAAGCCAGCCGGAAGGTTGGCAGAGGATTACAAAAATGGGGTTAAGAGAGCACTTGCTCTCTTAACCTCATTTGGAAGGGTGGCTGGTTTGGCGGGTCTGCTGCCGAGCTGCCACTGGAATTGGGCCCGATCCCAGCGGTTCTCACATGTGGGCAGAACTGGGCTTGGCTTTGTTAGCCCAGTTTTGCCTGCATGTGAGAACAGCCTCATAGAGTAATTCTAGTCACTATTTCAATATTGCAGCCAATTATAAACAAACACATGATTACAGAAATGAATTGTGCCTGTGAACAAGCTGTCCTAGGTTGCTGCAGCCTGCAACTAACATTTCTCAGCTGTTATCTTGTTTTCCATTTCACATGCTTGGTGTACAAATAGAGCTGTGTGATATGAAGATGGGGAAGGGAAAACCATGAGTGATGTACTGAGAGACAGCTGATGGAAAGTGAGGGCCACACATAGTCCATGAGCCAGGTCCACTATCTCATGGAACAAATACTCATAGTGCTTCTGGCATCTGCTCCCATAGAGATGGGAAATCGGTGATAGCAGTGTTTCACTTACAGCTTTTTCTGTGTTTTCACCCCATCTTTACCCCAACTATTAGGTTAACATTGCAGCCATTTTTTGCACAGAGGAAAGGGTTAGGGTAATAATGAACAAATTGTACTTTCTGCATGGTATAATCTTTGGAGGACATTCTTGCCAATTTTCATTTCCATTCTTCTGACAACACTTATGAAATTTTATAGTAGTTTTTGTGTTTAAAAAACCAATGCAGGCTCACTTATTAGGATGACAAAAGCATGATGATACAGTGAAGGCTGAAAATATTGCAATGCGATCACCTATTCTCTATCTCTAGGGGCCTTGTCAAAAATCACAATAAGCATTTGTCCCCCCAGATGGTATCAACTCCCCTGCTGGTTCATGTACTAATTGGTTATGTTCAGAAATAAGGAAAAAGTAGCTGACTGCTATCTACTCACCTCTTCCCAAAGTTCTCAAACTCTGTTTGAGGTCATGACCAGTTGCACAAAGTGCAGCCTGCTATGGTCCTCAAACACTTGCATCTAAAGGTCTCCTTCCTTTAGCAGAGCATGCTTCCTTAAGAGAAAGGATCCCTTGCTCTGGAAAAATAGCAAACACTCCTTATTTTGGAGGAAGGGAACTTTTAAATGCTGCATAATCAAAATACTGTAAAGCTATACACAGGAGATCACTGTGCCAATTCCTCTGAAATAGAGATTCCAGTTTCCTTCCTGCTCATATACAGGTGAAACTCGGAAAATTAGAATATTGTGCAAAAGTCCATTAATTTCAGTAATGCAAATTAAAAGGTGAAACTGATATATGAGACAGATGCATTACATGCAAAGCGAGATAAGTCAAGCCTTAATTTGTTATAATTGTGATGATCATGGCGTACAGCTCATGAAAACCCCAAATCCACAATCCCAGAAAATTAGAATATTACATGGAACCTAGAAGACAAGGATTGTAGAATAGAACAATATCGGACCTCTGAAAAGTATAAGCATGCATATCTATTCAGTACTTGGTTTGGGCCCCTTTTGCAGCAAATACTGCCTCAGTGCAGCGTGGCATGGATGCTATCAGCCTGTGGCACTGATGAGGTATTATGGAAGACCAGGATGCTTCATTAGCGGCCTTCAGCTCTTCTGCATTGTTTGGTCTCATGTCTCTCATCCTTCTCTTGGCAATGCCCCATAGATTCTCTATGGGGTCAGGTCAGGCGAGTTTGCTGGCCAATCAAGCACAGTACACTGTATACTTTTCAGAGGTCCGATATTGTTCTATTCTACAATCCTTGTCTTCTTGGTTCCGTGTAATATTCTAATTTTCTGGGATTGTGGATTTGGGGTTTTCATGAGCTGTACGCCATGATCATCACAATTCTAACAACTTAAGGCTTGACTTATCTCACTTTGCATGTAATGCGTCTGTCTCATATATCAGTTTCACCTTTTAATTTGCATTACTGAAATTAATGAGCTTTTGCACAATATTCTAATTTTCCGAGTTTCACCTGTATGTAACAACTGAAATATTCCATTAGTACTTTTTCTGATGCTACACTGCTTGTGTGAGTGAATAGACCACTTATGTGAGCAGTTATTTGTGCACAACAACTGGTAATAATAATATATGAATTGGTTGAAGAATTGAGTGGGTACTTTATACTTTATAGGACTTGACTGAAGATAGATTTGGTGCCTGTGAATAAATTGAAGTCTCTCTCTTTTCTTCTTTTTAAATTGTAGGCCAAGCTTTTTGCTTGCATTGCAGTATGATGACCTAATTCTGTCCAGCAACTCCTTTCTAGAGTAATAATCCTCTATCAGCTAAAACAACAGCGGAAGAAATTACATGAAACCATGGATTGTTTATTGCCCTATGGCTAACTTCAGTTGTGAACAAAAATCTCACTAGGAATATTATAGTTACATTCATTGTGTAACTCTCAGTTTAAAAATTCTATAGCTAGATCGCTCCTTTTTAATAAACATAAATTCTGACCTAAATTATCATTAGTAAAATGAAACTGCTAACTTAGAAATTCTCCCTCTCTCTCTCTCTCATATTCAGATAAATAATGAACATTTTAATGTCAAATTATATTTCATACATCAAACAATTGTGTTGAGTGTATTTTTTTAAAAACCAGCAGAATGGCAGTTGGTAACAGTTTGTAGAATTAAGGCTTTTAAGAATTAAGAAATTAACACTTATTTGGAAGTAAGCCCCACTGAACACAGTGAGACTTACTTCTAATTAAGCATGCATAGCACACTACAAATATAAAAGTGGGTTGGGAATATTTTGATGATATACTCCACATAGTTGGACAAAAGTGCTTCACTTTCGTTGCAAAACACTTTTGGACAACCTCTAATTAGCTAACAATACAATTAACTAATTAACTAACAAGCAAAGTTTATACAGATTTCTGTTGGAAACAGTCGGTTCAATAAAAGCTATTATTATCACTGAACTGCTTTTACATTATTCTCGGCAAAGTGAGTTGAACCCGTCTCCACAAGAAGCAAATCAGGGTAAGTGACAGCAATGGAAATTGTCCCGTAGGTGGGCTCTCTCTAGGATGTCCGCCTAATCAACTCCTCTGGCACGGCTGCTTCAGCACCACAGACCTTGGACAGCTCCTCGCCAGCCGAGCGCACGTTAAGAGACTAACGGCGTTACCTGTCTAACGAATCACAAGGCTGGCTAGGAGTTTGCACATGACAAGCGAAGTCAGGCTGAGCCCCTGCCTTCGTGTGACACTCCCTTTCCCACCCAGTGCTACTTCTCCAGTCCTCCCTGAGGGCACCGCTTCACTCTCCACTCTCCGGTCCCCAGCAGTCCTAGGCAGCCGGCCTCCCTCCCTAGAAGCCATGGCAGAGCTGAGGGAGCCAGAGAAGAAAGAGGAGGAACTGCTCGATTACTTTGCTGCCCTTGGCACCGGCAGTCCTAAGCCCCGGCAGAAATACGGAGGCATGTTCTGCAACGTGGAGGGAGCCTTTGAAAACAAAACGCTGGACTTCGAGTCTCTCAGCGGAGGGAAGAGAGGGAGCCAGAAGCTGAGCCGAGGAGACCTCAGCCAGCTCTCCAGCGGATCTGAAGGGCAGAGCGAAGCCAGCAGCGGGAGCCGAAGTACTCCTGTCCTGACCCCCGCGGGGCCCCGGCCTTGCCCACCTTCAGCTGGAGGAGCGGAGGAATTACTCAATGGCTGCTATCAGGTAACGGGAAAGGCAGGCGCTTGAGACTCTCATTAGAGCAACTAAACTAAGAAAGGGAACTTTAGGGCTTGGCTTGAAAGTTGACCATCCCACCCCCCCCCCACCCCCGCCGCCACGCGCGCACACACAATCCACGGATTGTCCCTCTTTTTCTCTCCCTTTTAGATGTTTTTTTTAAAAAAAAATCAGTTCTCCTGCCCCGATCTTCAGGTTCATCATGACACTCGAAACTTATGAGTAAAGCTGATGCCTGAAGAAGGGGCCAGACTAAGGCAGACAGCCAGGATCCAGCAAGAAGGACCCATCTAGCGTCTGGGTCTCCCGTTGAGTCCGGCGCACCTAGGTTCAGCACCTAGGACGACAGGACAATTGACTTAGGAGTGGCTAGCTCTCTAGAAATAAATCGGATCCTCACTGGGATGGAATCCTCACCCAAGACCCTTTGGGATGACTGGAGCAAATAATCAGCCAGATGCATTTACTAAACGGCAATGTGGTTGAAAACGAATAAAGAGCCGTCTCTTCTCATCTAACTGGTTCTCCAGCACCTCATTTCAGATAATTAATAAAAAACCTCGAAAGAAAAGTGTGGGCCAGGTGGCGATTGTTTTTCCAACCCACCATTGCCTATTTAAACGGGAAAAAAGGTCCTCTAGCGTTCACTTCGAATTCGGCTTCTAATTTAAATGTAACCTCCACAGGACTTCGCCCCTTTCGTGGGAAGTTGGTTTATGTCCACAGACGTGATATTACTTTGCAAGGCAAATGAGAAGCATGGAGGATTTTGGCTTCCCAAGCTGTGAAAAGCAAGCAGAGTTTACATCCCAGTCAGTGTGCATGCTCAGTGGACCCTCCCTGCTTTGGGGCCCCCAGCTTTTATCGTTAAAGCCAATGGGGATCATTTTATTGACTTTATTATAAATGGAAAGGGCATCCGATAAAACTGTGGGGAGAGGGTTGATGGAAAAAAGCATTAAGTGCCTTTAACGAGCCGGTGTTTTCTCTGCCCTCTAAAGCAGTCAGCAGACTATGAATATGAAGCGGGCTAAGCATTCATGATATAGACCCTTCCCCCTACATCCCCCTTCTCTTCCCATCCTGTATCTGAATGGGAACTGGAGCGCAGTGGAGTGCATCTGTCACTTTGTGCTGATAAATGACTTTTAATAAAGAATTGTGCACGTGGTGCAGGGGAGAGAGGGATTCTCACTTAAGAATTCTCTCCTAAGAACTTGACAATAAGGAAGGTTACGGAAAATAAATTGTGTGTGTGGTTCCTCTGCAAAGGTTTAAGAATTAAGGTCGTAATTCAAAAACATACTGCAAGCGATCGACATTTCATCTCAAAGGAGGAACCCTGTTAGATCACATACCGCAGTTCCGTCTAAGAAAGTCAGCAACAATGGCCAGTTAGCTGCCAAGCAGGGCACATGAAGGCATCACCCACCCTCCACTTCGTTGTCCCAAGATCTGATATTCAGAGATATGTTTCTTCCGAATATCTAGCTATCATGGCTAATAGCCGTATATAGGCCTGTCTTCTCTCCATCTTGAAATGGTCTCTACTCATCTAGGTCGGAGGCCGATGGCATTGTGGCAGGGAATTCCAAAAGCAAACAATGCGTCGTGTGATGAAGTGCAGCTGATCTGGAGAGCTAGATTTGCTCACAGGATTGCCCATACCTCTGGCCTAAATTCTCGGTGAAAGAAGGAAGGAAGAACCAGACGGGGCTGAACTCACACTACAATACTAGGAAGCTTAAGCTCCAATAAGCCGGGGAGCTCTTAAGACTGCCATGTCGTATCTAAGCTTACTTGGAAGTAAGCCCCAGGGAACGAAGTAGGGCTTACTTTTGAGTAAGTTTAGGATCGGGGATATCCTTTTTCTGGATACAGAATATTACGGCTTCTGTTGGGAGGGGTGCGCAATGTCTGTGATTCTACAGTAAGCCCACATACAAAGAAGCAGATTCCACATAAATGAAGGAGATTTACTCCCAAGACAGAAAACCTACTTCAGATCAGTTTAATGATGGGTCTGAGATTTAGGGCGAAGGCCGAAGGAGCGATCTCCAACATCAGCTATGTACAGACTGTGCCATCCCGGGATCAGAACCTGTGCACAGGCCCGCGCGCGAAAAGGGGCACTTGGTCTAAGCGGCCAGCCGCGCTGCAAAGGGGTCCCTCGGCCACGTGTCCTTTGTTGGCAAGCGAGGGGCGGCGCAGGCTTTTGTTGGGCAGGGAAGTGGCCCGCCCGCTTGCTCGGAGAGGCCCCGGCGGAGCAGTCTGCCTGTCTGCCGCCGGCCGCAGCACGGACGTGGAATGCTAATCAGGCAGCTGCTCAGCGAGGCTGCGGGGCGGCCAGGACAGGGGGAGCCACCGAGCGCCTCTCCTTCCCTCGCTCCCGCCCTCCTTCCTTGCCAGAACAATCCGCCAGCCGGAGAGGCGCGCACGCACACGCGGCACACAGCGCAGAGCCGCCCGCCCGCGCCCGCCAGGTGCCCTGCTGACCCAGAAAGGCCGCCTCTCGCTGCCACTCGGCTCCATCCCACCCCACAGGGCAGGATCGGCCCGCGGCAGGAAAGATGTCGTACCAGGGCAAGAAGAACATCCCGCGGATCACGGTGAGACGCAGGCGGGCCGCCGCTGGCTGCCGTGCCGCTGCCTCCTCGCTTGGGTGGATGGTGGGCTTGCCGTGTGCCTTTCTAGGCCGGCCGTTGCTGGGCGCCAAAGGTCTGCTCTTGGCGCAGGGCCTGAGTGGCAGAGAGGTTTCTGGGGGCCGATGCCGGGCTGTCTTCGGTGAGCTGCCCCGGGTGAGCCGCCAGGGGAGGAGTAGATGAAGCCATTGTGTAACGGGAGCCGCGAGGGAGGGCGGCTGGCGGGCGCCGGCGCTGGGGAGGCTGGGGCTGCTCAGTGCGGGCGGGCTTGGTGAAGACTAGGGGCGGAGGCTGCAGACGAGAGGGGGGCGAGAGATTCGCTGTTCTTCCCTTCCTCCGCCGGCCGTGGCTGGTGGTTACCGCCTGGCGACTCCAGCCTCGCAAGAGCCTCTTCTTTATTCCGATGCAATGCTCAGCGAGCCCGGCCACGGCATGTAGGTGCCGTCTTCATCGAGAGGCAGCCCCGTGCCCCCTTATTCGAAAGCGCTTCAAGAAAGAGCGTGAGGGGCCCCTCTAGAACCAACAGGGCGCCTCTGAAGCTGGTTGGTCTGGAAAGCCCATTCCATAGGGTTGCCAGTGACACCCAAAGACATTGAGGACTCAGTGCACTGCTTGTTCCCCGCGCCACACCTCAACTTCCATCTAGAGCAAAGAACATTTAAAACATTGAAAATCACCTCGAATAACACGCCTTCATTTCTGTCTGAGTCTCTTGCTCCCTTGTTCCTCTCCTTTTCAGGCTTCCTATCTGATTTCTCATTAAAGGGTTTCTGACTTATAAGGACACCGCTGCTTGCATGGACCTGCTTATGATTCCTTACAAACTGTCCTTCTTTTCAGATTTTTCAAATGTGTCTCTCTAGAACACTGGTCAAGGGTGGAAGCCAAAGCTTAAGAGACTTTTTTGTCCCATTTGTCTCTTCCATCCCAAACAGAAAGTATCAGGTTTTGTTGAAAGACAAGGGGCAGCATGTGGACTAAATTACTCCTGAGTAGTCCTATTGAAATTAAGTAGTCCTATTGAATAGCTCCTGAGCAGTACACATAGGTAACTTCATCTGGACACTCTGCTCAAGGAGTTTAATTTAGCTTGTGTATAGAGTATTTCTACCAGGCACATGAAATGTAATCAAGGCTGTTTATTAAGATAGATGTTGAACAGCTAAGTGTTACATTGTGTTTATTTCCTTAAAAAAAACCTTGAGGATATCTTCAGTTAGCAAGGGCTGTTGATTTCAGTCTTGAAATCCACTCTAACCTGGAAATGTGGATACAAAACAGGAGAACGCTGGCTGAGGTGGTATTAGGTTTTTGCCACTGGAAGCGCCTCTGTGCAGAGAATTAATGTGCTCTTTTGTTGAATGTAACCTAGCTTGAACCCAGAAGGGTTAAGCAGCATTTTATCCTCTGTTGGAGGCTCTTCAGAACACTGACAGCATGGCAACAACAAGCCTCTGTTTACCTGTTAATTGCTCTTCAAAGGCAGGACATCCATATTACCTGTAAACTAAGCAAAGTGAAATGGTGCTTTTCAAAAGAAGTCTGTGTATTTGAGTACTCCTTATGCAAACCTTGGTGGTTTCAAACTCCTTTTATTCATAGCCTGTCTGTCTAGCTGCAGCTATCATGTCTGCCCTCTCTATTGTATCCGCTACCATTTTGTCTGAAGTTCTCACTCCCCACCCCCATGTCTCCATAGAAGGGCAGCAAGGAATTCTGGGTGCAACAGTCGAGATATTTACCCCTTTTGTTTCCCTATCAGAGAAGAGTACACAGCAAATTGTCAGCATCCGTTTCATGCAGCCTATATAAATGTGAATCTACACAGATTCCTGCTTAATATTTTTTTAAATGGTACATGTGATTATCTTAACATTAATAATTTACCACACATTTTTGTTTTCTTAGTCATGCTGGTTGACATACTTTGGCCACTGCTCCAAATAATTGTTTTGTTATCACTCTGTAATTACCCATATGTCTTGATTTCTTACAATGCTGTTCAGGTATTTGTGCTTATACCACCTGCCTGTCTCTCTCTCTCTCTCTCTCACCCCCCCCCCCCCCACACACAAACACTTCAGTAAACTATAATTGTGAATCAACTGTTATGTGGAATAGGGAACATACTCAAATAGTACAATGCAATGTATTGATCAAGATCCAAAGAACTGTGAAAGCCATTCCATGAGCCCAAAGGGGCAATGGACTCACTCAAACAACAGCCCTCAGTGGTGTGTTGATTGATTGATTGATTGATTGAGTGCCATCAAGTCAGTGTAGACTCTTAGCGACCACATAGATAGATTCACTCTAGGATGATCTGTCTTCAACTTGGCCTTTAAGGTCTCTCTCTCTGGTGCGTTCATTGCTGTCATAATCAAGTCTATCTAACTTGCTGCTGGTCGCCCTCTTCTTCTCTTTCCTTCAACTTTCCCCAGCATTATGGACTTCTCAAGGGAGTTGGATTTTCGCATAATGTGTCCAAAGAATCATAGTTTGAGCCTGGTCATTTGTGCCTTGAGTGAAAATTCTGGATCATTTTGTTCTATGATCCATTTGTTTGTTTTCCTGGCTGTTCATGGTATCCTCAAAAGCCTTAGAACCTTTAAAAATCAATTTGCATATGAAGAGTCAGCAAAAATTTAAAAAATCAAAATATTCTACTGGCTACTGCAAATCCTTTGCCCGAGTCTAAACAAATCCTTGGTGACCATTATATTTGATGAAGGCCTAATACCATTCCTATAGGCTTAAGACCTATAGAACCGATGTTCGAGTGAGTCTTGTCACTCAGTAAATGTCCATTTGTTCTTCATTCATGAATTGATAGCCTAGCTTGTAAGCCTTCAAGCTTCTCTAGGCAAGGGGAAACTGCAGCAAATTCCTATCCAGTCATGCTAATTTGTTTGTACAGGCCTCACTCCATCCACCCTCCTCCAAACTTCTATATTATTAATTCTCCAAGACGGGCCATGCATGGGGACGTGGTAGAAAGGAGGCGATTGGCTGACAGAGTTTGCAAGCAGAAGCACCTGATTGGGCAGTGGGGATTCCATATGCAGATAGGGGGAAGGAGCCTGTGAGAGCAGAAGCACCATGGTGATTGGGCAGTGGGGATTCCATATGCAGATAGGGAGGAGGAGCCTGTGGCACTGTGGTGATTGGGCAGTGCGGCTTTCCTATTAGGGATGTGCACGGAACCGCGGAGCTGCGGTCCGGCACTGGGGTGGGGGGTTCCAAAAGAGTTTGGGGGGGGCTTTACTTACCCCCTCAAGAATGCCGCCGTATTTCTTAGAGCAAGCGGGCGGCAGACCTCCCTGCTGCCCGCTTCATTCCCCCTCTCAGCGCGGCTCTCCTTTTGAATACTGAATCGGGCGGCAGGGTATCTCCCAGTCCCTGCCGCCCTCTTAAATGCCCCCGCTCGGCTGGCGGCCACCCCCTTTAAGCCCCCAAGACCCCTGCCGCCCCTTCCCTTCCCACCGCAACGAGGGGTCGGCAGGAGAGCTCCCCTGCCGTCCCCGTCCGCTTCCCCGGTTGGCTGCAAATGGCTTCTAAACTTTTTAGAAAGTTTCTAAACTTTAGAGAGCAGGCAGCGGGAGAACTCACCTGCCGTCCGCTTCCCCGGCTGGCTGCAAATGGCTTCTAGGAAGCCTTTTGCGTACGCGCGCAAAAGGCTTCCTAGAAGCCATTTGCAGCCAGCCGGGGAAGCGGACGGGGACGGTAGGGGAGCTCTCCTGCCGACCCCTCGTTGCGGTGGGAAGGGAAGGGGCGGCAGGGGTCTTGGGGGCTTAAAGGGGCGGCCACCACCCGAGCGGGGGCATTTAAGAGGACGGCAGGGACTGGGAGATACCCTGCTGCCCGATTCAGTATTCAAAAGGAGAGCCGCGCTGAGAGGGGGAATGAAGCTGGCGGCAGGGAGGTCTGCCGCCCGCTTGCTCTAAGAAATACAGCAGCATTCTTGAGGGGGTAAGTAAAGCCCCCCCCCCGAACTCTTTTGGAACCCCCCACCCGAACCAAAACCACCCGTGTCCGGACCGGTCTGGAGGCCTTTAGAATGGCCTCCAAACCGGTCCGTGCACATGACCATTTCCTATGCAGAAAAGGAGGAGGAGCCTGTGATGGTTAAGGTCAGTTGGAATACAACTGTTACTGGTCAGAAGATGTTCTTGATTGCAGAGGACAGGACTCTATCTATCTATCTATCTATCTATCTATCAAAGGATGGCATGCAAAAAGACAGATCGTGAGGGAGGAAAGATCCCCTTCAGGAGAAGGAGGATGCCATTGTGTGAATTAAATGAGGAAACAAGATGAACAAAATCTTTTAATTCAGGGAGGGAGAGAGAGAGGAAAAAAACATGAAGGGAGGAGGAAGAAAGAGTGGAAGCAGGAGCAGGGTTCAGGTGAGGGTGGGGCGGTCTCTGGGGATATGGGGCTGCAGTTTGGCCAATAAGTGGCAGCAATGCTGCAGCCATGACCAAGAAGGGTGAGGGGGATGGAAGCAACAGGATGGAGGAGGAGCAGGAGTGCAGCTCAGGTGAGGGTGGGGAGATCTCTGAGGTGAGGGGAGCAATCAAGTACTAACGTGCAGATGCTCTAGAGTGTGCAAGAGATCCAACATTGAAGCGGAGAGAAATAATGACAGTGGTCAGGATGCAGAGGTGGAGGGCCAGCTGGCGGCGGCAAGGAGGTGGGCAGATGGCGGGCAAAGCCCTACCAGCTGGGAGGAGGAGGTGGGAGGTGGCGGCAGGATGGCCAAGTCCTGGCTTGCCCAAAGGGGAGAGCTTCAGGGGGGGAGAGCTGTGGGGGAGAGAGTGAGTGAGCGAGCTGCAGGGGGAAGAGCAAGCAAGCAAGCTGCAGGGGGAGAGCAAGCGATAGAGCTGTGGGCACGAGAGCGAGCAGGCTGCAAGGGGAGAGCGAGTGAGCTGCAGGGGGAGAGCGAGCGAACGAGATGTGGGGGGAGAGCGAGCAAGCTTTCGGGGGAGAGCGAGCGAGCAAGCTGCGGGTGGAGCGAGTGAGCAAGCTGTGGGGGGGAGCGAGTGAGCTGCGGGGGGAGAGAGAGTGAGCTGCGGGGGGAGAGTGAGCAAGCGAGCTACGGGGGAGAGCGAGCGAGTGAGCTGCGGGGGGAGAGCGAGCGAGTGAGCTGCGGGGGGAGAGCGAGCGAGTGAGCTGCGGGGGGAGAGCAAGCGAGCGAGCTGCGGGGGCAGAGCCAGCGAGCGAGTTGCGGGGGCAGAGCCAGCGAGCGAGCTGCAGGGGGAGTTAGCAAGCGAGAGCGCTGTGGGGGGAGAGCGAGTGAGAGCACTTCGTGGGATGCCACAGGCTCAGTGCACAACTGCACAAATGCTCTGTGCGGGGTCAGCTAGTTACTATTATATTTCTCCAAAAGCAAACATGATGCGATGAGTGCATAAGAAATATCGTTAGAGGTGAGCCTTGGGCTTCTCCCCCCTCAGTCTTGACATCTGAGGGCACTTTAACATTCTTCATTGTTTGGCCAGGAGTGAGCCAGAGCCAACCAGCCATTCAAGCATAGGCTGAAAAGAAGCTAGGTGAATAAAGGCTGACGTACTGCATCTGGCATTTTCTGGTTGTTATGGAGAAGGTTTGCTTTCCAGACTGTGAACAGTTATACAGTTTCTTGCCCAAGAGGCCTTAAACGGGGAAGTGGGTGGACTCAGTAGGCTAATGAAGCTTTTCATTGTGATTCCCCCATGAAATGATCAAAGTGTGGTTTCTAAAAATGCATTTAACACTAGGATATATTTTCCATGTTAATACTGTTAACCCAACTGTATTGTAATACTGGATTATCCAAGAGTAACACCTGGTGCCTTCTGGGTGAATTCAGTTTATTACAGATCTATATGGGAAATGGTAAAAATGGGTTTTTACAATCCCTGTATATATCCGTAACGATTGTGAAATGCCAGATAAAATTGGGAAGGCACCAGCTGTTGCTATATCTCTGAAACTAAGCAGATGTGAGCCTAACCTAGTTGGATATACTGATGTTACCTGGGTACTCCAAGTGCCCTGCTCTAAATTTCTTGGACAAATGGTGGATTCAGGTATATCAGTCTCTGATCCTTCCCTTGTTGGTATCAAATTTTGTTAGCCAGGCCTTGAGAATTTTTCTTTGGATCTAGGAACCAATCCAAACACTTAGGAGCCAGACAGTGGACGCTTGACAAAATTACTGGGCTTAGTGATGGACATTGTGGAGGTGAAGAGTTAAATGAGCTTCTCCTTATCCCCTTTACAAGTAACATGCTTAGAACAGAAACAGAGATGTGGGAGTCAAATAAGAATTTTATTAAATAATTCTAAATATCCTAATCTAAAAAGCACTGTTAAATTTCTAGGCACTATGCCTCCCTGGTACCTGGGATTTGTCCTACCCTATTGTAAGCCCACAACTAAAACATAACCCCCAAACACATCTTTTAACAAGTAAGTAAATTGCACGTGTCCTCAGGAGTTTGTTTTAAACGCAGCTTCAGTCACAAGCCATGTTGGTTTTTTTAAGGCCGCATTTGGACATAACGCAGAACTGGAGGCAGCCGTGCCAGAGGTTTGAAATTTTGGCCGTCCAAATGTCTTAAACCATGGTGTTGTTGTTGCCAAACTGTGGGTTCGTTTTAACCCACAAACCTGAGGATCATGCTGAGGCTATTCCCACAATCAGCCAAAATTGGGCTAGGGGAGCCTAGCCCAATTTTGGCTGATCGTGGGAGCCACTGGGCACGCAAACAAGACCGGTGGCTCCCAGGTGGTTAACCCACCTAAATACCCCTCCCCTAAAACTGGGTTTGTGGAGAGAATGCTCTGCAAACCCTGTTTTTTTTTAATCGTGAGTAGCTGTGGTGCGGCTACTCATGAGGAGACCCCCAGAGGGGAGGCAAAAAGCCACCTTCTGGCTCTGGGGGTCTCGCCAGTATGCCCTGCGTGCTCGTGCAGGGAGCTCGTGCATGCTGGAGCTTCTGGGGGCCAATCGGCCCCCGCTCCCCCCCAGCCCCCCCCCGGCTCTGTTACAGAGCCGGCAATCGTGTGGGCGGCCAATCCGGCTGCCCAAGGCTCCCTCCCTGATCATGAGCAGGGAGAGCAGGCTTAGCCCACTCTCCCTGCTCAGCTCACCAAACCGGGTCTCACTGAACATGAGACTCGGCTCTCTGTGTTTCACCACCAAAACTGCAGCTCCAGTAGTGACATTGAGGCGGGTCTCACGATCCATGAGACCCGCTTTTGTAAGAACTGTGGGGAGAGCGGGCTAAGCCCGCTCTCCCCACAGACGAGTGGGCAGGGAGCCCTGGGTGGCTGGATCGGCCGCCCACACGCTGGCTGGCTCCGTGATGGAGCCGGCAGGGGGTGGGGGGAGCGGGGGCCGCACAGCCCCCGCAAGCCCCAGTATGCCCTGTGTGAGCGCGCAGGGCATACTGGGGAGACCCCCAAGCCGGGAGTCTACTCGTGAGTAGGTGCAGCGCAAAGCCGCACTGCGGCTACTCATGAGCCTAAAAAGCAGGTTTGCTGGAGTGCTCGCTCTGCAAACCTGCTTTTTAGCAGGGGTTCCAGAGTGGGTTTGCCGCTCCAGAACCACTGGGCTTGGCTGCGAGCCCGGCAGTTCTGACGATCAGCAAAAATTGGGCTACCCGCTAGCCCGATTTTTGCTGATCATCAGAATCGCCCCATTGTGTTTATCGGAATTCCGCTGCCATGTTCCAACCAGGGCTGAGGGTAGGGAGCCCCTCCACTTCCTCTTATTTATTTATTTGAGATATTTAATATACCGCCCACTCCAAAGACCACCATTGAGATTGGCAGCTGTGGCTGTACATTCTGCACACACCCTTTTCAGTCTCCCAGACTGCATATGGGATCATCTGGGAGCACCTGGTGGGAGCATGGAGGCAAACTCTGGGTCCGTTGGACCCGCAGTTTGCCATTCTCTACAAAGGCAGTCAAAGAATGAGTGTGTTATTTAATACTGTTGTGTTGTGTTAAAGAAAGAGATGACTGTTAGCCTACATTTTGTGGCACAGCAGGGAAGTAACTTGCCTAGGGAGCAAGAAGTTCGTCGTTCAAATCCCCACTGGTATGCTGAAAGGTCTCATTTCATACTGCATGGGAGATGGCAATGGTAAACCCCTCCTGTATTTTACCAGACAACCACAGAGCTCTGTGGGCGCTAGGAGTCGACACCAACTCGACGGCACAACTTTATTTTACATTTTAATAACCTTAATGCTTGCTTGATGGTTGGGTGGTGGTTACTAGCTACTGCAGGGGTTCTCAAACTTGGTTTCTGAGATGTTGTCTTGGGTTCTGAGACTACAACTCCCATCACCCCACCACATTTTATTGCAGCTGGGGATGTTGGTAGCTGTAGTCCAACAGCAGCTGGGGACCCAAGTTTGAGAGCCCTTGAGCTACTGGGTGTTGCTTAAGTGGACCCTGAAGGAAGAATGATTGGCAGTTTCAGTGTAGCTAGACAAAGAGAAGCAAGTCTTGAGTTTTTGCACCTGGCTGGAAAAAAGCAGCCTGTGAGATGAGAGGGATTTGTTGTTGTTGTTGTTTTAAGCATTTGTTGTTTTTGAAAAATCAATGCTTATGTCTTTCTGCCCCCGGTTTGCATATCTGTAAATAAACACCAGATGTCTCTGAATAGCTTTTCCCCATAAGACACTGGCCAATAGCCTGACTAATTACTCAGCAGTACTACTCAGGAGTTACTCTGAAAAACTACTAAATGTCAGAAGGGTTTCTTCTGGTACATTCAGTCAGGATGTCAGCCACTGACCCTGAAACTTCATACCACTGAGGAGACTGGGGAGCATGAAACGTAGATCATTTAACACTTCAGAGGAAAAAGTTCAGAGAAAAACCTGGAACATTCTTTTAATGGGGATGGCAAATGAAATATGTAGCTCCCTCTCTTTAGCTCTGCACTTTAGTCTGCCGTTGTTTTGATGTGTGTTCTTAGCATTCTCCAGGGTAGCTGACAGATTCTCTGGGATTGCTAACAGAGGGTAGCTCCACCCCAATTGTATGCCTGATTCCTTGTGATAACCTTGGAAACCGCATGGGGCTGGGAGGGGAAGGCAACAAAGGCCTTTGATTCTGAAACCCCTTCGCTTCTAATCTGAGAGCTAAAGAACGTCAGAGTTGCATTTTACTTTTTCATTCTTGCCATCTTAATTAACGTTATATTTTCAAAGTGGAAATGGGTAGTCATAAGTCAGCATCCTTTCAGAGTTCATAACCTGTAATTGCTCCCTAAGTTATAATTGGCTCACAACACACAAACACCAGGAATTGTGTGTTACATTGTTCTGTGGTGTTACATCATTCATTTTTTAAAAAGCAAAGCAGGAAAAAATGGCTCCAGTTACCCTGGATATTTCAGAGCAAATGACTGGCTTATCACATGGCCTAACCCTAGGTCAGGCCTGCACAACATAAGGCCCGGGGGCCGGATTCGGCTCGCAGGGACTATTTTACTGGTCCCTGGGTGTCCTGCAGAAACACAGGAGCTGGAGACTGCCTTATAATGCCATCCTCTGCATTCTTTCTGAGAAATATGCTCCATGGTGTGCCCAGTGAGGCTCACTCCCATGTAAGCATGCCTAGCATTGCAGCCTGAAAGCAACAACAATTTAGGGAGAGGAGAGAACTTGGCATTTGTTTGGGGCTGGCATGCACTCTAGGGGCCCTACTGATTGAAGAGGGACAGGGCCTCTGCACGCCAAGTTGTGGATGGTTCTGGACCACCAGGGCATTTGAGTTGTGCAGCCATGCCCTAGGTGCTCAGGAGCCATTGTGCCGAGATTTAACCATGGTGCCTACCTAGATTAGGATATTCAAAGGTAATTTTAAAATTATTTATTTGTCCTTTACAAGCCTGTTTCTGTTCCAAGTATGTTACTCAAAATGGGGATAAAGATAATTCTGTTTACACCTATTCCTACGAAGGGAGGGATTTACCCTCCACCTCCAGTGTGTCCATCACAAAATATAGCAATTTTGTCCATTGTCTGGCTCCTAAATTGTTGGGCTGGCTCCTAGATCCAGAGAAAATGTGTCAAGGCCTGATCCACAGTTTGTATCTGGCATTGCTCCATAATATGCATGTATCTGAATAAAATGACCTTTGAATGAAATATCTAAAGTTACCTTGGAAATCATTTTTGTTTTTGTAATTAGAGTGACCGTCTTCTCATCAAAGGAGGAAAGATTGTCAATGATGATCAGTCCTTTTATGCAGACATCTATGTGGAAGATGGTTTGATTAAGTAAGTTTGTAGCACACTCTATGTATGTGTGTGTGTATATATTTGCTTGCTTATTTATCTATATATTTATTTATTTCAGACATCTGGGTGTGATTTGATCCAAGCCATTGTTTTTTAAGTCCCTTTTAATATGTATGTATAGCATAAGCAAAGCACAGAAGGGCAAAACCATGTCTGAATCAGTGTAGAATCACATCTACATGAAAGTAACACCCTTTTACCTACTGGTATATCTGGACTGCCGCCTAATGGCACAGCAGGGAAGCAACCTGCCTAGAGAGCAGGATAATGTTGGTTTGAATCCCTGATGGTGTGTTTCCCAGAATATGGGAAACTCCTATATCGGGCAGCAGCGATATAGAGCTGTGATGAAAGGCATCGTCTCATACTGCGCAGGAGAAGGCACTGGTAAGCCACTCCTGTATTCTACGAAGAAAAACACATGGCTCTGTGGTAGGGATGTGAACAAATTGATTTTTTCAATTCGATTTGTACCCAAATCAAATCACCCCCGATTTGTTTTGTGTCTGAATCTGCCCCCCGAATCACCCCAGATTCGATTTGTCCCCAAATTATCCAAATCCAAATCAATTTGGGGCAAAAAAGGGGGTTCTGAGGGGCAAAAGAGTGGGATGGGTAGTAGTGCCCAATGGATGGAAGCTACCACCCAAATTTCAAACAAATTGGGCAAGGAAATGATTTTTAAAGAATTTTTGAAGTCTTTAAGCTTTTCCCTGTAGGGAATAATGGGGATTAAAGCAGCCTTATAGCTCCACATGGGGAGCACCAGGGTGTCCCAGAGCGGGTTGTGGTTGGTGGTAGTGCCCAATGGGTGCAAGGAAGCTACCTCCCATATATCAAAGAAATTGGGCAAGGGGTGATTTTTAAAAGATTTTTGAAGTCCATGCATCCTTAAGCATTTTCCCATAATGGGGATTTCATTGGTCTTAGTTATAATTCCCCAGGTGTGGCACCAGGGTGGCCCAGAGTGGGTTGTGGTGGGTAATAGTGCCCCAATGGGTGCAAGGAAGCTACCACATGTATTTAAAAGAAATTGGACAAAGGGGTGTTCTTTAAAAAGATTTTTGAAGTTGGCATGTCTTTGTGGCAGATTCGGGGCAGAAAAGAGGTTTCGGGGGCAGAAGAGTGGGTCAGTTGGTAGTGCCCCAATGGGTGCCTGCTACCACCCAGATTTCAAATAAATTGGTGAAAGGGGTGATATTTAATTTTTTTCTGAAGTTTGTGCATCTTTAAGCTTTTCCCCCATAGGGAATAATGGGGAATTTCAGCAGCCCCATAACTCCACTTGAGGGGCACCAGGGTGGCCTAGAGCAGGTTGTGGTGTAGTGCACATAGGGTGCCAACCACCTCCAAAATGATGAGCCCATGTGGCACTGGGTTTTGTTTTTTTCAATGTCTGAGATGTTCTAAGAGTATATTCTCTGGTAGGAAATGAATCACTCTCATTTCCTACCAGAGAATCTACTCTACGCGCAAACATAAGGAAAAAACAAATAAAAATCACCCCTTTCACCAATTTATTTGAAATCTGGGTGATAGCAGGCACTCATTGGTGCACTACTACCTGACCCACTCTTCTATATCCTGACCCACTCTTCAAAAAAAAAATCACCCCTTTGCCCAATTCCTTTGAAATATGGGTGGCAGCTTTCTTGCACCCATTGGGCACTACCACCCACCGCAACCCACTCTGGGCCACCCTGGTGCCCCCCATGTGGAGCTATAAGGCTGCTTTAATCCCCATTATTCCCTATGGGGGAAAGCTCAAAGACTTCAAAAATTCTTTTAAAAATCACCCCTTTGCCAATTCCTTTGAAATTTGGGTGGTAGCTTCCTCCCATTGGGCACTATCACCCAACCCACTTTGGCCACAAAATGGAGGTCCGAATATCTGAATTATTCAGGTCCAAATCTGAGGTGATTTGTTTTGTATCTGAATCTGGGCAATTGAATACAGAGGTGATTTGTTTCGTCTACAAATCAGCCAAATCAGCCAGATTTGGGTACAAATCATTTTGTACCCAAATCGATTCACATATCCCTGCTCTGTGGTCGCTAGAAGTCGACACCGACTCAACAGCACAACTTTATATCTTAACTAAAACCTCTTGTTTTATTGGAATGATTCCTGAATACATTATTTTAGGATTTGGATCATAGTCCCTTGTGAGCAGATATTTGCATCAAAAGGCATCTCTTAGATTTGGTCTGCACAAGCAACAGGTGGTTTAGTGGGCCATACCATTTCATATTGCATGGGATGTCAGTTTTTTATTTCTCTCCCATGTACAAAGCTTCCTGCAAATAATAGACTTGCACCTCAGGGAGACGGGATCTATTCCCATGTCACTCCTTACAGTGTTAGTTTTCTGACTGAACTTTTGTTTAACACAGGAGAACATTAAAAAGTCTAATCTCCCAACCACAGTCTGAAATGATACCATGTTTCCTGCCACCTCAGGTCTCTTCCACATCTTTACCACTTTATTCAGCTGCATGTATAGACCTGGCCTTGCTTTTTTCTCATTGGGGTTGCATGTTACAGAGCTGATGAACATGAAAGAGAGGAAGGGCGGCAGTTGAAATCCTATGATTATTTGGTCTGTCTGTCTAATATGGATGCTGTGCAGTGCTCTCATGATGGAATAAAAACAATGGGGCTATTCTCACGACCAACAAAAATCAGGCTAGTAGAGGCTAGCCCGATTTTTGTTGGTCGTCAGAACCACCAGGCTCGCAGCCGAGCCCGGTGGTTCTGGAGCGGCAAACCCACTCGAGAACCCCTGGCAAAAAGCAGGTTTGCAAAGCGAGGGCTCCTGCAAACCTGCTTTTTGCGATCGTGAGTAGCCGCGGCACGCCTTCGGGGCTTGCGGGGGCCGCATGGCCCCCACTCCCCCACCCCCCACCGGCTCCGTCTCGGAGCCGGGCATCGTGTGGGTGGCTGATCTGGCCGCCCAGGGCTCCCTGCCCACTCGTAAGCGGGGAGAGCGGGCTTAGCCCGCTCCTCCCGCTCACCAGACAAAACCGGGTCTCACTGATTGTGAGACCCAGTCCAATGTTTTGCCAAATCTTATTAGAACTTAAGAAAGTTGAGAATGCGATGCATTGCCAAAGGGGACCTGGGAATATCTCAAGAGAAAAAGAGTTTGTTCTTAAGGGTTTCCTTGCTCCTTTTGCATCCAGCCTTGCTCTCTTTTCCATTCTATATCAGTCAAATGGAGTGTGGAAGCATGATTTTAAAAAAAATCTGCTAGGCATAGGAGGACATTTCCAAATGCAGGGATCTAGCATGTTGAATTACAGAATTGTTGTTTAAGAAATACTTAAGAGTCCCACTTAATGTCATTTTCAGACAAATTGGGGAAAATCTCATTGTTCCTGGAGGAGTGAAAATGGTTGATGCCTATGGCCAGCTAGTTATGCCAGGTGGAATCGATGTCCACACTAGGTTACAGATGCCTCTGATGGGAATGACCTCTGCTGATGACTTCTATCAAGGCACAAAAGCAGCCCTGGCAGGGGGAACTACCATGATACGTATGTACCATCTTTAGCATGCACTACATGCATTCTGTTAAAATTGGAACATTGATATTGGAAGACCTTTGCACTTTCCATGATAATTTAAGAAGCAGGGCAGTTGGTGCTCAGGACTAAATTTTCATGGGGAATTGGGCATATCAATGCCGGGTTCAGCACCCAATAAAGTGAGCATGTGATTGCCTTATGACATACCAAGCACATCACATCCGTGCACTCATGCAGCAACACCACCGTTTACCAGACATGGTTTGGATACATTCAGCCTGTATATAAGCCCTGTCCTGACATGACTGTACCCAGGTAAATTGTACCCCAGTACAAGGAGAACTGGTGCAGTCTGTAGCCACACCTAAGACTCTTTCCAGCTACAAAGGTAAATGCTATGCTGGAGTGAGTTTCTCCCTCTGATCTGGAATGCTGGCAGAATTCCAGATCCTGGGAAGAAACTCTCCATGGGTACAGGCATGGCTGCAGAGCGTGCCAACAGAGGGTTGCTTGATGTGCTCCTTGTTGTGCTCGCCACAAGGGTGGGTGGGTGGATAGCTCAGTGGTACAGCATCCACCTTGCCTGCAAAAGGTCCCAGGTTCAATCCCTGGCATCTCCAGGTAGGGCTGGGAAAGACTCCTGAAACGTGGAGAGCTACCAGTCAGTGTAAACAATACTGAGCCCTGGGCAGCTAAATGGACCAGTGGTCTACACAAGGCAGAGAGGCTCTTCTCACAATTACTGAGAGGAGCCTCTGGGGGTTTGCAGGGAGAGCGGGCTTAGTCCACTCTCCCTGCAGCCTGCTCTGGGCAGCCGCAGCAGCGCCCACACGACTGCTGGCTCTGTCATGGAGCTGGCAGGGGCTGGGGAGTTTGGGGGCCGTGTGGCCCCTGGAAGCTCTAGCATGCCCTGTGTGAGTGCGCAGGGCATGCTGGAGAGACCTCCGAGCTGGGAGGCTGCTTTTGATCCTCCTGGTCAGGGGTCTACTCGTGAGCTGCTGTGCTGTGGAGCCTCCACAGCAACGCACGAGTTAAAAACACCTGGTTTAAGGGCAGGGGTTCCTTGGCGGGTTACCTAAGCCCGGTGGTTCACACTATGGGAGGAAATCGGGCTAGCCTCCACTAGCCCAATTTCCTCCCATTGTGTGAATAGTCTCAGAGTCTTATGTTCCTATTTTGGTCCTGAACCCACATGCAGTTTATCAGGATACCGTAACTTGTGAACAGGGCTTTAGTTGCCATTCTGATTTGATCACATGAATTAGTCCTTAGTTAACATAAGTTGAGCTGCTTCAGATGTCACTCAGAACCACAATTAAAGCCTCATTCTGATCCTCGGGAGATTATTATCCTGAGATTATGTTCCTGCTTCTCTGCCCACAAGAGCCTCCCAGGAATTTACCTCCTAGAAAGAACAAGGAAACCTTTCTCTTAAAAAGAGAAAGGTTGGTTGTGACATCTGGGCTGACTGATCTTAGATTATTCTAATCAACTTACTTGAAATGAACCAGATATGAACTCCAGGTTTGAAATGGGTTGTATATCTGGACTTGTTTCAAGCAAATCGATTAGAATAAACTTAGAATGATAACTTAGGTGTCATGACCAATCTTCGTTCGGTTGTGCTAAATATATTTATGGGCAATCCAAAACCTAGTATCTATACCCTGAAATAAAGATCTTCATTCATGTGCCAGGCAAGTAAATCCTTTCTGATGCATTAATTACTTCTCCAGTTGACCATGTCTTCCCTGAATCTGGAGCAAACCTGTTGACTGCCTACGACCAGTGGCGAGAGTATGCTGACAGCAAAGCTTGCTGTGATTATTCTCTGCACATTGACATCACACGTTGGCATGAAAGCATCAAAGAAGAGTTGGAGGCTCTTGTCAAAGATAAAGGTAAAGAAACAAACAACACTTATGGGAACAAAAGACTGGACAGCATTTGTATATCACATCTTTCTAGTTGCAAAAAAACCCTCCCAAACAACCCATCTTGGAAGGCAAAGATTCCTCCAGATGTCGCTCGTAATATTATGCAAAAGAATATTTTAGCTTTATGGGAGAAATTCATACATAATAAATGGGAGAAACTTACTATAGCTACCTTTGTTCCTGAATGTCCCATGTCATACTACTTGGTGTTTCTCCTCCATTAGTAGGTGTTCTTTTCATGCTTTTTGGTGGATTTGGGATTCGTTGTAGTGTAATGCAATGTTATAAAGAGGCTACAACTGGGTATTAAATGTTTTTATCATTGGTGTTTTGTATAATACAAAATGGTTCAATAGAAATTAAATATTCAACAAATGTTATCAAATCAGTCAATATTAATTATTGGAATTCTGGCAGACTGGTGGTCAACACCTCCTAACTTAAGGATTATTCAAGTGACACGATTAGGCATTTAAATGGCTTTGGCATAAATGTGGTGGATTGAGGCCCTGTTAGGCTGAGTGGGTTTTGGAATATCAAGAGAAGGTCTTGATATCCTGTCCCCTCACACACACACACACACACACACACACACACACACACACACACACACACACTGCTGGGTGCCATCTTCAGTAGGAGCATCAAGTTGCTCCCTAGAATATCCTCCATATGGGCATACATCCAAGACGGCTTCTTAATATATGGGGAATTTCTAAGCAGCAACCTGATTGCTCCAGTTTCTCTTGTCACTATTGTCGCCACGGCTGCTGTGGCAATACAGTTTTTGCTAGAGTTGTGTACAGGGAGAAAAATTGGATCTGATACTAATCTGATTTAGGCGGTTATTATATTCTTTGATACAAATGGCAGCCTGCTTTGAATTAATCTGCATCGTATCGGAGCTAATAGATCATCCATGGGAAATCACAGAAATACCTGTAATTTATTTATTTTTTAATGATAGGATGAGGATATGTACCTTCCCCCTTTACCATTTCTGCTTTATTTGGATGCTTGGAGATGTGGTAGTCCCTTCTGAGAGGACCTTCCCCCCACCCCCACCCCTGCCCGCCTGCCACTCCAGCTTGAAGATCAATGGGTTATTCAAAGCACTAAACAGAATAACATTGCATTTGCAAAGGGGACAGTTTTCATTGATCCCTATTTCTCCCTGTTTTCCCTGTTGCAACCTGAAAATTTGTCCTGAATGTCTTAAATGGCATTACGGGTTCACATCAGAGTGGTCTAAGTCATGATGTGACTTTCCCACACCTTGTGATTCACCTTGACATGGGGGGAAAACATCGATGGCAACTGACAGCTTTATGTAGCATAGCTGGATAACTCAAATGTAGCAGTGTGAAATATCAATCATATTTCACAGAAGCAGGAGGTATTTTCCAGATCTATTAATCAGATTCAGTTTCGCCTTTTCAGTAACTGTGCCATTCATGTATCAAGAGTTGCAAGATAAATATGACCACTGCAGTTATGTTTACCGGACATACTTCTTGAAAACAAGAGTTTAATTCTGTGAGATTTTCCTCAGATATTCTGATCTGAATCATATCTGTATCCTTCTAGACTTCTGCTCTTAAACCCATTATTTGGAAGTAAGTTCCATTGATCTCAGTATGATTTACTTAAGTAAGCAAGATAGGGATAGATTGGATTCAGCTTTGTTTTTCCAGTCCAAGCCTAAAATGTTAACTAGCTTTGACAATAAACTAGCTAGGCTGCATAATTCGAAACTGGTGGTCTTTTCAATTGTAATCATTTATTCACTTCTGGTTTTTTTAAAGGTGTGAACTCTTTTCTTGTTTTCATGGCTTATAAAGACAAACTCCAGTGCACTGATGCTCAGGTAATACAGATATGAAAAGAAAACCAATGTCCAAGTACACTTTGATATAAAATTTTAAACCTTATCAGACACTAGTTCTCTCTCTCTCTCTCTCTCTCTCTCTCTCTCTCTCTCTCTCTCTCTCTCTCTCCCCTAACAGATGTACGAGATATTCAGCATTATTCGAGATCTGGGTGCCATTGCCCAAGTACATGCTGAAAATGGAGACATCATTGATGAGGTAGAATAAATGCTTACGTCAGTTAGTATTTGTTTTCCATTTCAAATAAAAAGTAGCTGCTTTGTGTTCCTCTGGCAGAAAAATGGCCCATTTCGTATGCCTGGAAAACTATATAGTTCATCAACCAGGTGCTTGGGGCACAGTTCTTTCCCCTGCCCCTCTCTCCTGAGCCTGAAGACTCTTACGTGCATTTGGTCCCACAATACCAATGGATGTTGCCAGTAGGACACTCCTTGTAAGCCGGCTTTGACAGTTTTCAAGGCAGAAGCAATTGCTGGTGCTGGCCAGCTTCAGTATGTTCCTTCGGTTCCTCTTCATTGGTACTGTTTTTTGCTCTTCTTCCAAGTCTGAAGGCGCCTATTTGGGCTTGATTCTGTGGCATATGCACATACATTTTTTTTGCAGGCCTGCACAGCATAAGGCCTGTGGGCCAGATCAGGCCGGTGAGGACTTTTTTGCTAGCCCACAGGTAGGAATATCTTCCAGCAATAGCAAGAGCCATGAAGAGCTCTTGGCCTGTCCTGCTGATGAGCAACTGCAGCTCAGTGCAATTGGCTTTTTGAAATCAGATGTCCCCTGCCTCTGGGATGGAGCCCACATGTACTATTCCTCTTCCCCCTTGCCTTATCCCCTGACTCCATTCTGGGGCTGGCATGAAGTGCCCCACTGACAGACAGATATGACAAATATTTATGTACGGATGTCCCTCACCAACCGTAAGGGTTCCATTCCACAAAAACCTTGCGGTTGGCAAAGCATGGAAGTCAATGGGGAAAGGAGGGTTAGAGGAACCGTGACCACGAAATCACATAAAAAATAAAGGGAAAATGCTGGGGGGAACCCCCTCTAAAATCACCAAAATTCAACAGGAAAGAGCAGATTGAGCCCCTTGAAAACCCCTGACCCCCCCCCCCAAAACAACCTCTCAAGTGCACTTTAAAATCACCAGGAGTCAGCAAGGATCAGCAAGGGTCACCATGAATCAGCAAGGGTTGCCAAGAGTCACCAAGTGGAATGAGTAGATTGAGCCCCTTGAAAATCCCTACACACACACCCCCCCCAACCTCTCAAGTGCACTTTGAAATCACCAGGAGTCAGCAGAACACAACAAATCTTAATGAGGAGCTTTCCCTACCTGTCAGCCATGCAGATGGTCAGGATCATCATTCAGCATTCTCCTCAGCATCCTGACCATCTGCATGGATGCTGAGAAGCGTAGGAGGGATGTGGTGTGTTGAAATCAGTGGGAAGGGGGTTGTGAGAGGGGTGAGGTGGGTGGGGAGCGTAGGGGTGGCTCATGGGGGGTTAAGGGGAAGAGGGGGTACCAGCACCCTCCTCCGATGATGACAATGCACCCTCTGTTGCAGGCACAGGTGCTCCCTGAACTGCCAAGCTGTACTCCCTTGAAGATGCTCAGGAGGGTCAGCTGTGCCATCTTCTTCTGGAGGTCTTTTGAACCTCTGAGTAGGGCCGGACCAGGTCATTCAGTCCCCTGCTGAATGCCAGGCTGTGCTGCATGAAGGGGTCATGCAGGGGTCTGCTGCATGCTCTGAGGCATGTTTCAGGAACCGGTTATCTTCTCCTTTGTCAACTTTGCTGTGGCCCTGCTGTCTTCCTCCCTTCCTCCTCTTCACCCTCTTCCTCCTGATCATTGGGGGATTTGATCAGGGCCTCAAGGTCTTGCTCTGTGAGCTCCTCATAGTGTGACTCCAGGAACTCAGCAACTTCAGCCGGCTTGATGCCCTCCATGCCCTCGCCACCAAGTTGCCTGGCACGAGCCCCAATCCTCCTGACACTGGCACAGCAGTGTTGTCCCTCACAGCCTCCTTCCACACCTTCCTCCAGCAGGCATTCAGGGTGCTGCATCCATCTCCTCCTTGATAATGGTCAAGGCATGGGCAATGTTGTAGCCCTTCCAGGCTTCCTTCAGAGTCATGTTGGGGTTTCCATCCATCAGGTTTGCTATGTGCTCAAAGTTCTGCCTGATGTAAAGCCTGTGTGATGCCCTGGTCTATTGGCTGGATGAGGGATGTGGTAGTTGGAGGCATGAACACCACTTCCACGTCGGGGTGGGCAAGCAGCAGTCCGGAGGATGCCCTGGGGCATTGTCCAAGTGCAGCAGTGTCTTGAAGGCCAAGTTTGGTATGTAGATTCTCTGGTAGCAAATGAGAGTGGATTCATGGTTTGTATTGAAAATCTCATTTGCTACCAGAGAATCTACACTCATAACACCTCAGAAACAACAGAACCCTGGCACCCTCTGTTTACTACACCGCAACTTGCTCTGGGCCACCCTAGTGCCCCCCAAGTGCAATTATGGGGCTACTGAAGCCTACATGATTCCCTATGGAGAAAAACCTTAAAGATGTGTAAACTTCAACAAATCACCAAAAATCAGCCCTCTGCCCAAATCCTTTGAAAAAATTCTGGTAACTTCCTTGCTCCCCTTGGGCACTACCACCAACCCCACACCACTCTAGGCTACCCCTCCCCCCCCCCCCGACATGAAGCGATACATAGCACGAAAGAGCCAGCCCTGACTTCAAAGATATTTGGAAACCGTAAAGTCACCCAAAGGTCACATAATAAGATTAATGGCTAAGAATAGACTTGAACTTGGCTCTCCGCAACACTCTAACCCCTGTACCAAATTAATGGCAGTCCTAACCAGACTTTGCGTGTACCATGAACAATGTGCATGGTTATAACCCAGGAAGCCTGGCCCTCATGGTTAAATTGATTTTAAAATATGCTATCCGCAAGGACAGTGCTTAGTCCTATTCAGGCATTTAAAACAAAACAAAACACCTTCTTTTTAAAAATTGCAGATGTTTTAAAACCCTCATCTGGAGTAATGATTTTTTACGCCCGAGTAGAATTTTCTATTCCTGAGTAGTCCCATTGGTTACATTACATCCCCCAGCTTTTTCAGGCCATAGAACCCACAATAATTTAACATTTCACTCCAGGGGAGTGTAGCGGTGACCCCCCACATCCCCCAAGCATGGCACCTGTGTGACTCGATGACTCTCTGAGAATGTGAGTTCTCAACTAAGAAAAATGAACACGTCAAACCCCACACTAATGAGGATCCATACTTCAACAACTCAGTTCTCAGCATTTCAACTGGAAGGGCACACTGTGACTGACCTAAAGGCAATCTGGGAGCTCGTCAAGTGCATTCTACAGGCCAGTCACCCATAATCATCGCATTTTTTTTTAATTTCTTGTCGGATGCACAAGCTTCCTGGGTACACACAATACCAACGTCTTCTGTCCATCCGAGCCAAACATCCATTCTGTCCATCCAAGTGCTTCCCCCTGTGGAAGTGGTTGCATCTCTGGGGGCATGTCTTGGTTGTTGTGTTACACAGGTCAACCTCTTGTTCAGGAGAGCCTCTGCCAGCTATAAATTGGGGAGGAATTTATTCCTCACCACAATTCTCTGAGGTCAGGTTCAGATGAACATTGCACTTCACACACAAGAACAGCAGGTCTGTGGCAAGAACACACTTGCCCTGATGTCACTGGTGGATGTGCACATCTTGGCACATCTTTTAATCACGTGTCATATTTTTATTAATAACATAAATGTCATGACTGGTGAGGGCCCATGTGGTTATATTGTATGCCAGAGTCCAGGCAAGCGTTTGACAACAAGAGCATAGGGACAGTGCAGTGGTTTGCTTGTTTACATTTGCTTGTTTACAGAATTTGAGGGATGAGTTAGATCTTCCTGTGCTGGACAGGGTTACACTCTCCTAGAAGGAGCAGGTACGGAGCTTGGGAGTACTCCTGGACCCAGACCTCACCCTGGTATCTCAGGTGGAGGCCATGGCCAGGAGTCCTTTATATCAGCTTTGGCTGATTCAATAGCTACATCCATTCCTTGAAAAGAATGCCCTCAAAACAGTGGTACATCAGCTGGTAACCTCCAGGCTTGACTATTGCAATGTGCTCTATGTGGGGCTGCCTTCGTATGCAGTTTGGAAACAGACTGGTCTCTGGGGTAACCTGGAGAGACCATATTATGCCTGTTTTGAAACAGTTGCACTGGCTGCCAGTATGTTTCTGGACAAAATACGAAAGTGCTGGTTATTACCTTTAAAGCCCTGAATGGCTTAGGTACAGATTACCTTAGAGAGCACCACCTTCTGCATGATCCCCACCGAACATTAAGGTCATCTGAGGAGGTCCATCTCCAGTTACCACCAGTACATCTGGTGCCACTCAAAAGCTGGCCTTCTCTGTAACTGCTCCTGGGCTGTGGAATGCACTCCTGGCAGAAATCCGTAGTTTGAGTTCATTGTTGGCCTGACCTTCCAGGGTTTTTAAACTGTTTTAATTATTAATGGTTTTATACTGTCTTTAAATTGTTCTGTAATGATTGTTTTTAAAAGGATTGATTTGTGGGTTTTATTTTTGTTGTTTTGCACTGCCCAGAGCTGCTTGGATGGAGTGCTATATACATGAAATGAAATGAAATGAAATAAATAAATAAATAGATAAATACACACCTTTAAACAGCTGGGGGTGGAAGTCCACCCCCAAATCCAAATGAGGGTTAAAAGTATTCCTAAAGGTAGGTCTAGAAGTCCTGTCCTTGTATGTCACCCATAATCACTCACCCCTAGCTCTGTGCTGCTCATGGTTAGAGCGGCATTCATCTGAAGAAGTGAACACAGTAACCTTGATGGCGGGCGCTTACACCTACAGGCTAGAATTTTGAACTGGAACTGGCGAAACGGAAGTTCAAATCCTGAGTTGCCATGAAAATCACACGGTGACTCTGGGCCAGTCACTTATCTTTCAGCCTAACCTACCTCACAAGTCGTTGTGAGGATAAACATAACATGTACATTGCTCAGAGCTCTTTGAAGGAAGGGTGGAATATGCAGGTGAACCCTGTTATCCACAGGCATTCCGTTCCTCCCTACAGCCACGGAACAGATAACAGAACTGTGGACAACGGCATTAAAGTCAATGTGAATGGGGTGGATAGGTTCCTGAATGCGCAAATTGGGGGGACCGGTGAAAAACAGCAAGATAAACTGCCTTACCATGCTCCAGCTGTCCAGGAGTGCCACCACTCAAGGACCAATTGCCCCATTTTTGCAGGGGGAAATGTTGTTTTCTTTAAAAATGAGCCACAAAATGCTTCTTTTCTCTCAAAATGGTGAGAACCCCCACAGATACGCGACATTAACCACACAGATACAGGAAATTAACTCCTTTTTGCTGGTTTTTTTTCATGTATGCCATGATCAGGTGTCAGTTACCTGACCTTGGACATGCGAAACCGTGGATGTTGGGTCCGTGGATAGCGAGGTTTTCTTGTAAATATAATTAATAAGTGTGTAAGTAAGTAAATGTGGTATATTAATATCATCAGTTAAATTTCTTGTTTAAAATTGGATGGTGTCTATTCTGTTTTTAATATATATATTTAGGATATTTTTTACAAAAACCTTCTTACAAAGTAAAAGATTTAATGAACATCCCTTGTAACGAATTCAGCACATTTCTTAAGGACTGTTTGCTGTAAGCCTCAGTAGGGCAAACTGCAACATAAATCTGTCTTCCACAAATTGAAATCCTGGGAGAAGAGCTTCTGAACAGCAGCAGTGCCCTTCTGGGACTTTGATGCGGAAGATGGGGAAAGGATGTTAGAAAGACAGTTGTTTATACATATGTAATCAGCTAGAAATGTATATCAGAGCTACATGACACCTTGTTTTTGTTCATTGGACAACTTTCACTTTCTGTCATCAGCTTTATTTTCACATGGTCTCCTTAGTGCAATCCTTTGCCCTAAGATAGGGTACCTAGAACATCTTTGAAAGATGGCTGCTCTTCTCTTTTCTGGTAAACCACCAAGAAAGAAGATTTCCAAGTCAACTTGCTCTGTTGTTTTGCTGCCCCTATAATGAGGAGGCTTGTGGTGAACTGCTCTGATTTCAGTGGTTATAGATGGCTTTTTAAAAGATCCACAAACCAAAGTCAGGCAATTCTTTTATTGGGGGAGATACAAATCCGTAAGGAGTGAACTTTCCTGTTTCTTGTGGCTTTCTGCTTTCAGACACTCTGTAGTTGGTCCAAATAAAAGCATTGCCCTACTTTGGTTTGTGGATATTTTTTTCTTTTGGATGAACAAGGCTGCCTATGAAGATTTTTAAAAATAGCATTCTACAGTTCAAATTAGTCTCCAGATATACTGTTTGTGCTGCTTATTTATTGTTTCTTTCATATTTCTCCATTAATTTAGGAGCAAAAAAGACTATTGGATCTTGGGATTATTGGTCCAGAGGGACATGTTCTCAGTCATCCAGAAGAGGTAATAATAAGTAGGTCCCATGGAATTATTGGTATCTCAGTAAAATTAGATTAAATATTACCAAGTGTTAATTCCACATTTAAAATGATCCCTTTTACTGAGCTATTGCAAAATGTACAAGGCTTCAACTTTCCAAAAGCTCTTTTTCAAGATGCAAAAGATGAGCAAGATTAAGTGCTAAACTACAAACTCAGAAACATCAAATGGTACAATCCTGCTAGGACTATACTACTGACTAAAGCTAGGGGTCATGCTGGAATACTCGCACACACAAAATTGTCCTTCCATTGTCCATGTGGAAAACTAACGTATCAGGAAAAACGGATCTTGTCTACCTTCCCCCTGACATGCTAGTTTTCTGTGCCCAGGGAACCTTTTAGCTAGGGGATCACTGAAATATGTGATTCTCCACCTACAATATGAAGTGGTGCATTCCAGGATGGGCTGTGCTATGTTCTATAGCTGCACATTTGAATAGGCCCTATGAAAGAAGTCACTTTGGTCCTATAAATAGTTTTGTTTACTTTTAAGTGTGTCCCATTCTCCAGACAACTCCCATGATTGTGGGCGTCTTCACCATATTCTTCTTCAAAAGTCCTGTGATGAATAATTCTGATTATACATCCCACTCTGGATGTTCCTTGTGCTCACAGGAGCAATAATATGCAATGGAGTTAGGTGTCACCATTAATGTCAAAGTCGGAGGCAGTTATGCATTGAAGTTGATAGGGAAGTTGATAGGGAAGTCCACTTGACCAGAGTCCAAGTTATAAATTGAGTCCAAGTCCAAGTTATGCATTGAAGTTGATAGGGAAGTCCACTTGACCAGAATTCTGTGTGTGCATCATAGCTTTGGCTAAGAATCACAGATATTGCAAGGTATCAAGTTTTGAATGAAATCAATATAATGATTTCTGTCATTATGTCTTTCTGTCTCTGTCTCTCTTGGAGACAGAGATCACAGAACATTAATAGATCTTGAAATAACATATATGTTTAGTGCTTTAGTGATTTGTAATTATAAAGGAATAATCCATTTGCCAATTTAAATGACAAAATTTCTGCTGATTTTAATGGTTTCGGGTGGTACTTAATAAAAACCAAACTTGAGTCTCAGCCTGAAATAATTATTGTCTGACTGAATTATTTATAATTTTAAAAATCAACAATAGAAGGAAAATAAGGCTAACTTCCCATATTTTCCTATAACTGTACCTTTACAGTGAGTGCAATTGGAGAAAAGAAACATCTAATAAACAGTAAGGAGTACAATCCATCATAACTCTGTATTAATCTCTAGGCATAATGATGTTTAGCTTGAAGTGAAATTTTTGAAGACACACACTGATTGTGTTCATGTTTCCCAAGGTTGAAATGGAGGCAGTGTATCGTGCTATTACAATAGCCAAACAAGCCAATTGCCCTTTATATGTCACAAAAGTCATGAGCAAAGGGGCTGCAGATGTCATAGCTCAAGCCAAGCGAAAAGGTAAGCATAATTTTGTATTTCCATATTGCTAAGGACTAGCAACTTGGCTCTGGAAATACTGCTAGTGTAAATCATGCATTTATATCTCATGTATAATGAGATTGTAAAAATGGCCTTTTATTACTAGTCTCTACTGAATAGTAGCTGAGCTGAGTTAAATGTAAAGGATTTTGCACCCTGCTCCAAAAGATTCTGTCCCACTGTCCTACAAATCAGGGCTATTTCATCCAAGACATTTTCCCTACATTAGTGGCAATGTCCATTGAAAAGGAAGTGCATATATAAAAATAGCTGCAAGTTCTTTTAAAATACGGGAAAGCAGGGTCTTGATCTCATGTTGGATGCACTTCCTTTGATTTTATTGAGCAATGATATTTGTATCTAACTCTTATTCTGTGGAACTCAGGTTGTCATACATGGGGTCTCAATTGGTGCATCCATAGTCAAGTACAAAATGTAGCATTAGAAGCCAGCTTTTGTTATGATGCAGCCTAACTCCTTTATTGGCTGAGAAGCCTTTAAGAAGAGGGGCATATATCAGCTGTCCAGTCTCAGGCCCTTTATTTCTGTTTCAGCAGATATTTTTTGCCATTCGGTTGCTTTGCAAAGTCATGTTTGGCAACAGAGGCTATGCTCAGCATTAGGTTGTTGTCCTAGCATCTTGCATTGATGTTAGAAGAGGCCTGCTCAATGTAGGCCCCCAGCTGTTTTGGGATACAATTCCCATACTCCCCAGCCTCAGTGGCCAATAGCCAGGTATTATGGGAGTTGTAGACCAACATCTGCAGGAGGGCTGAATTTGAGCATTAGAACCACTATATTGGCTCCTATTAGGGCAGGTCTCCACAACTTGCAGCTCACCAAGCCAAATGCAACTCACTGGCCAAGTACTGTGGCCTACCAGGAGCCTACCAGGGGACAAGGAGCCATTTTATTTATGTATTTATATTTATGTAAGCCACTTTGGGAATTTTTGTTGAAAAGCAATATATAAATATCTGTCATATTCACATCCCAGATGCATGACAACCTTGTGTTTGCAGTTCTAGTCAGGCAACAAAAACAGGTGGTTTATTGAGGCCCTGGTGGGCTCTCATACATACACTAGGGGTGTGCACTGAACTGGCTGGTCCGGTTCGGTTTGAGTCCAAACCAGAATGGGCCAGTTTGGTTTGGCCCTCCCTTGAACCCCCCCCCGGTCCGTTCCGAGGGGATTCATGACCTTTAAAAAAAAATTATTTTGAACTTACCCCCTCTGGGGGGGTTCTCTGAGGTGTGTGTGGGGGGTCTGTGATGTTCCCCCTCCCCCCACCAGCCTCCCTTCCTTCCAAAACTAGCCCATTTGGCCATTCTTAGGCCCCTCCCCAGCACGGTGACCATTCTGGAGGTCGTCACACCTTCACAATGGGAACCTCTGTGGGACACACACACCCCACTGCCACCTTGCAGAAATCTCCCAGAGGGGATGAGTTTAAAATTGTTTAAAAAAATTTTTTTTAAGATTTTGGGAGTGGGTTGGGAGTTCAGTTCAGTTTGGTCCAGAGTCAGACTGAACAGGGGGTGGTTCAGTTCAACCCCAAACCCTTGAACCTGTTTGCACATTCCTAACATACACTGTGGGCTCAGCTTGGTTTGCTGGATCACAAATTGTGTAGGCTTGCAACAAAGCATGATAATATGCTGGCACATCAATGGCTGCTCCTCGACCTTAACGCTATTGTGCCCAAGATGTTTAGAAATCACAATTGCCTTACTATTCAGTTCACCATTTCTGAATGGGACAATGAGGGCTCAGGCATTTAAAATCATGAGGCACCACAGTCGTATTTTTCCAGAGGGTCAAGCAAAGACTGTGATAAATTCAGACCTTTCCATGTAACTGGACTGGAAAGTCCATCATGCTGTTTGTGCATCTTCAGAGATGATAGACCTCTGACATATCAAGGCGTTGGAGACAACATCCTGTCATGCTGCTGAGTAATCTTTGGTTACAGCTCAAAGTCTAGAAGCCCTCAGGACAGAAAATGTCATCTTCTATGAAAGGGCATGTGTGTGGTCTGTTCTTGACAAAGCTCTCCAAGTTTGCCTTTCTAGATGGGTTTGTCCCCTAGTGTTGTATCTTCATCAATACTTTAGCATTTAGAAAACCTTTTTCAGCCAGAATTAGCACTTGAGTTAAATGGCACAGGATTGTTTCATCTGATTATCAATTCTTGTTTGCTGGCACAGGTTTTAGGTGGGAAATTGCTTTTTTGGTTTTTAAAAAATCAGATTACTAATCAAGTCAGGCTGATTTTACACCCATAAAGTTAAATTTTGCAGCTTGAATATATTATGCAAATTGAGCAAATTTCTTTTGTTTTTTGCCTCATTTTTCTGCTTCTGCTAGACAACAAAAATGATGCAAAAAACATCATTAAACAGTTTTGGGGTTTTTTTGGAGGGGGAAGGAGCTGTGCTGAGCAGCCCCCTGACCACTGAAAGGCCTGCTTAGCTTCTGAGATTTCACCAGGCATGGCCCAAATATTCTCAAGCTTGTTTTTTTATAGTCATAAGGATTAGAAACTTGGGATTTTAAAATAAAAACCCAATTTCTCAGGATGCTGAACAGTGCACCATTACTACACTTGGACATTGTGTTTGCAGTAAGGTAGAATAGTGGTTCCCAAACTGGGGGCCTCCAGATGTGGATGAACTACAACTCCCATCATCCCAGCCACAATAAATTATAGCTGGGGCTGATGGAAGTTGTAGTTCAGCATCATCTGGAGGCCCTCAGGTTGGGAACCAATGGTGTTGAATACACACAACTCTGTTTTTGGATCAATCTGTTAAGAGCCAAATAAGACACAGTTCCTACTGTTGTGTTTAGCTGAACTTCAGAGTCTTAATGGTGCTTTCAGAAGTTTTAAGCTGCTCTTGCTATTGTGGGGTTTTATTAATTTTACTGATAATTGTATTTCTTCTTTTAATTAATTTTATTCTGACCTTTTTCATCTTGAATTATTGTACACCATGTTGAATGCAGAAGGGTGGTATATAAATAAAATGAAGTAAATACACACATTCACAAGATAAGAGATATGGTGTCTTGTCTCCATTGTGCTTGTCTTTTTTTAAAAAAATCTAAAAGTAATGCACAGGAAACAACTATTAATTTGGATTGAGTCTCTAGAAACATTACAGTTGAGTTTGCTATTCTTAGTGGGCACCTGTTTTCCTGTAAGTGAACAATCACAACTTAGAGGAAGCATACTGGCTGCTGGTTTTGTTTGTTTGTTTGTTTGTTTGTTTGTTTGTTTTGCTATACTGAGTCTGACCAACAAGGCTGTGCTTCCAAAGGAGTGGTCTTTCTCATATCAGAGTGTGGGTGTGGAATGTCCAAGAATGCAAAAATCATTTGACCATGCATTGTTCCAGTTGCTTTGAAGCTCCTTGAATGGCACGTTTTAAAAAGAGCTATAATTGTCTCTGGGGAAAGCAGCCTAAGGATGCATTTCTGGGGCTAGTTGTCAAGGGACGTGCATGGCTGATGCTGAGAGCGATGGCCCTCCATCTCTCCTCTTTCCCCTTGTTATGCCTAGAAATGCAAAGCACATGGCATGACATCAGAGCCATTCAGAGTTCTGTCCCTTTGCTCCACTTCACTGACTGCTGCTTTCAGAATTGGCAAACTTGCAATGCCTTGCTAGCATATCACTCAGTTTCTATTCCTAGATGTTACTGAGAATGGAGTAACCAATGGAGGAGCCAGGGGAGAAAGTGATGTATGGATTTTTTTAATTTCACATGTGTCCTGAAGTATATGCTTCTGACCTCCATTGGGGGTTTTTCTTCTTGTAACAGTTATTATTATTATTATTTGCTTTGAAGCTCTTCCTTCCCTTTGAGCATTTCCATAGGGATGGTCATGATTGTTGGTTATGTATTTATTTAGGCACAGTTGTGTATGGGGAGCCAATCACAGCCAGTCTTGGTACTGATGGCTCGCATTACTGGAGTAAGAACTGGGCGAAAGCGGCAGCCTTTGTAACATCTCCACCCATTAGCCCAGACCCTACAACACCTGACTATCTCACTTCACTTTTATCATGGTAAGTTCTAAAAGAAAGAATGCTCAAGCCCTGAAATTGACAAATAGAAGATAGTGGGCTGGTATAGGCGTAAAACGGAACCATGGCTAAGCCTCTGAGGCCTGGGAGCATACTTTCCCCTTCCCATACCTGCATGAGCATCCATTTCTGATTTAGGATAGAATAAACCAAGATCATTTGTGACCAGTGTTTCCTGTAACAGGGCTTGCCAAATATTATTGACTATAACTTCCATCATCCACAACTTCAATGGCCTTTAGCTACAGTAGGTATGCTGGGGTAGTCAACAACATCTGGCAAGCCCTGTTAAAGGCAACACTGGTCGTGGTGTCTGAACTAGCCAGTCTGTGTTTAGTCTAACCTACTTACTTGAAATGGACTGTGATCTGTACCCAAGGTCTGAAGTGAGCTACATAGTACAGTTTGCTTCAAGTCAGTAGGTGGGTTCTGAAGACTGCCTGAAGACAGAGTGGGTTCTGAAGACTGCGTGAAAGTGCTTACCAAATAGGAAGAACTGGAGGGCGTGGGGTGTGCACATTCACGTTGGGCATGTCGTGTGAAGCCACTGACATGCCTGGTGACTCACTTCTGTCTCCATTTTTACCAACTTTATCAAGCCAACTTCAAATCCTGGCTACAGATCTCAGCTCGAAGCTGGTCAAAATTGAGGCAGAGCTAGACTTGGACAGGTTCAGACATCTTGCCCAATGGGCGCGCATGCTCCCTCAGCCCTCCAGTTTCTCTCCTTCCAAGTAAGAAGTATTTACAGGTGGCTGTCAGAACTAAGTGTCCCCCCACAAGTCTTTTTGATATCCTATGCCCCCCCTTTTTTCATATGAGGAAAAAGAGTGAATGTATTCCATTGATTCATATGAGGGAAGAGGAAAAGGACTCAGTGGGTTGCCACAGCAAAGGCCCCTAGTCTGAGTACTGTGTAAGACAAACTATATACCATGACAGTAATGACTCTCACATACTGGAGATATAATCTTGAGTTTTTCACACATTGGCACATTAATCACATGGATTTTATGCACTGTATCAAAGCGCCATAGACACACACGGTGGGAAGTACTCGACTATATTTCTGAATATCCTTTTTTAATTATTATTGCTCACATTTCTATCCCACATCTTCTCCGAGGAGCTCAGGGTGGCATACATGAATTATCACTTTCTATCCTCACAAAAACCTTGTGAGGTTGCTTAGGTTGAAAGATAGTAACTGGCCCCAAATCACCCTCTGAACCCTATAGCTGAGCTAGGGTTGGCACCTGAGTTGCCTCTGCCCCTAGCCCAACACTCTACCTGTGGATGCTATGAACTTCTAGATGCAGGTTTGATTCCAGAGAACCATTTTACAGGGATTTTGAAAATAATTTTACTCAAACCCAAACTGTTCCTTGCACTGCATCTCAGACATTTCCAAGGTAGGGTAGTTTTTCTTAAGTCTTTTGCTAATGTGATTGGAATAGCAATGGTAAAGTCACTGGGCATGTAGGTCTCTCCCTATATGTATTTGGATGGAGCCCCAGATAAATGCAGATGATCTTTCTTTTTTCAGACTGTTAGATGCTGTGACACTCACCTTGTCACGTTATATTAGTTATGTCTACACAGTAATCAATGTGACAGAGTCAGACTGATTATGAACATGAACTTGGCAGTTTGTTTCTTGTATTGCTTCTGTTCACCTCTACTGTAACCTTTAAAATTATTTTTAAAACCATATATTGGTTTTTCCTATAACCTATTCAGAACTGACACAAGGATGTCTATTAAGTCAGCTTATATACCAGAAGAGGCCCACTATTTTTAATGATTCCATTTGCTACTTGTCTTAATCAGCGGGGATCTCCAGGTGGTAGGCAGTGCCCACTGCACCTTCACCACAGCACAGAAAGCAGTCGGAAAGGATAACTTCACCCTTATTCCTGAAGGGACAAACGGCATTGAAGAAAGAATGTCCATCATTTGGGAGAAATGTGTGGTAGGTTTAGCAAAATGAAGTGTGCTCTAAAATGCAAGAGTGAAGTTTTTGACATGACTGGATAGTCTAGTCATCTCAGTGTGTGTCATTGTTTATGCTAGCTCCAAGGCTCTCCGACTGGATCCCCAAATGATGTTAGACTACAACTCCCATCATACTCAACCAAAATGGCCTCGACTATGTGGCTGGGGATGATGAGATGCTGTGATGGTGAGATGCCAGTGGCATCTGGGGACCAGTGTTTGAGAATCCCTGAGCTAGTGGCTTTCAAATAGCGGGTGCCATGTCCGTGCTGGAGCCACACACAAATACTTGGGATGAGTGCCTCCACAGCAGGAAGCTGCATGCCGCAGAGGAAAGCAGGTAAGGACCTGATCTCCTCTTATTTAAAGATCCCACACACTGCTCCCCTCCCTGCAGTACCAAACCAGTGCGCAAACCTCCGTTCGTGCACATCTCTACTGGTCATTACCTATAAAGCCCTGCTTAGGTCTAGGGTACTTAAGAGACCGCCTTCTTTGACATGAACTCTGCTGTCTGTTGGACACTGCCCAGAATCTTCAGATAGGGTGGAATAGAAATTAAATAAACAAACAAACAAATAAATAAATGATCATCTGGGGAGGTCCGATTATGGTTAGTGGCGTCTCAGAGCTGGGCCTTCTCTGTGGCTGCCCCAGGGCTTTGGGATGCACTCCCTGTTAAAATAAGAGCTTCTCCATCTCTGATTTTTAAAAGACCTTTAAGACACACCTGTTTTCTCAGGCTTTTAATTTAAATTAATTATAAATGTTTTAATCATTTTATTCTGTGAAATTATTTTTATTGTTTTACTCTGTGAACTGTTTTAAATTGTTTTATTCTGAGAAAGTGTTTTAATTGTTTTTGTTTTTATATTGTGACTCGAATTGTGTACACCGCCTAGAGATGTATATATCAGGGGGTATATAAATATGATGGATGGATAGATAATAAAAGCCAGGACAATTTTTTTTTAAAAAGTCTCCAACTGACACCAAAAAGACATAGGCACATAGGAAGTGGTCTCCTTCCCATTGGTCCATCTAGCTCAGTATTGTCTGCATAGACTGGCAGCAACTTCTCCAAGGGTTGAGGCAGGAGTCTCTCTCAGCCCTATTTTGGAGTTGTCAGGGAGGGAACTTGCAACCTTCTGCATGCAAGCATGCAGGTGCTCTTCCCAGAGCAGCCCCATCCCCTAAAGGAAACACCTAACAGTGCTCACATGTAGTTCCCCATTTAAATGCAAACCAGGGCTGACCCTGCTTAGCAAAGGGGACAGTTGTCATTCTTGCTACCACAAGATCAGACACCATTGTGGGTGCCAGCTAAGTCTCCTAGAGGAGAGCTTTCTATAGCTCCGGTGCCACAACCGGGAAGGCCCCCTGTCCCTTTGTCAGCCACTTTACCTCAGATGGCTGGAACATCCCAGAATAGGTCTCTGAAGATGATCACAGCATTCAGGCAAGTTGATAAGAGGAAAGATGTTCCTTCACATACCCTGACTCTAAGTCATAAAGATCATCTCTTTGAATTATCTTTGGAAATGGACCAAAAGCCAATTACACTCTTTAAATATAAATGAAAAGTGTTCTCAGCAACCAGACCCAGTTAGCAATCTTGCAGCTCTGTTACAGACTAATGTAAGCTTCTGAACAGTCTAAAAGGCAGCTCCACATATGACACATGGGACTCGTCTAATCTCTAGAGGTTACTGGAGAATTGATAACTATAGCCAGGCAACCTCTGGCTTTTTACGCTGCTGCTATGATTTTATGCTGGTGCTCTCCTGCTCTTTTTATTGTTTATCTGTGATTTTATTGTTTTTATCTGTTTTACAAGATTTGTTACACTCCCTGGGAGGAGTTTTTCCTTTCTGTTTTAAAGACTGAAGGCTGCATAAAAGTTCCTTACTAAAATAAATGTATACAAATTATATGTGATATGATTCAATGCTAGGTTTTTCTGAGCAGTACTCAGATATTGGATATAGACAATTGGAATGTTGTGCAAGACCATAAGAAGAGGCCTGCCCAACAGTGGCCAGTCAAAAACTTCTGGGAAGCCCATAGGCAGGTCATGAAACTAGCAGCCTTTTCCATTGTATCTGATGTCCAGAACCAAATCTCAGTTTTTCAGTGATAATGACAAGCTATTTACAAACTATAGTGCAAACTAAAAAAGGTACGTGGAAAGAAGAATTATGTATTTGTGATTTGATTACAGAATGTGTCAAGAGACTCTGTGATCTCTTTGCATGAAGAAATTGCATGAACTTTAGACTGAGAATTTGAGTTTGCTTTTTTGCAGATTCTCATAGCTTACTATTTTTGAATTCTCTTCTCTCTTTTCCCTCTGATTTCCAGGCAACGGGGAAGATGGATGAAAATGAATTTGTAGCAGTGACTAGTACAAATTCTGCAAAGATTTTCAATTTTTATCCCAGGAAGGGACGGATTGCTGTAGGCTCAGATGCTGATTTGGTTGTTTGGAATCCTAAAGCCACAAAGATTATCTCTGCGAAGACTCACAACTTGGTAAAAGAGAGAAAAAGAAAGAAAGAAAGCAACTTGGTTTCTTTTCACTAAATAAGAAGTTTCATCATTTCTAAAGTTAGGCTAATACTTATGATAGGATGTGATCCAGATATGATGTCTCTGTTTATTTCTATGCTGTGCTTTAAAAAATCCCACCGTTGATCCACAGAGATCTGTGAAGCATCAGGGTTCCCAGAGAGCCTCCCATCCAGGCATTGGCAAGCTCCAGATCTGCTTGGCTTCAGAACAAGAGGCACCTTTGGGCCAGTCTGTAGAGCCAGTCATCCTTTGTATCAAAAATTAAATCTCAGTAGGAGATGAATCCTGCTTTTGATAGCAACTGAAAGTGAATCTGCTATTATTACCATTGTTATAGAAAACATTTGGAGACATGAGCAAGCAGGATGTCTGAACAGAAAGGGACAGAATCCTCTGAAGAACAGAGAGATTTCAAGGCAGAGAGCATTTGACCTAGCTACTTTTTCAGCCCATTGGAAGCTTTACATCCAAGCAATAGAAGCAGGTGTACCATGTGATTTCTTTCTTGCAGTACTCCTATGTCTTTTGGAGATGGTTGACAGGCATGATTTAGTAGGTGAAGCCTTCCCTATTTCTTTTTCTCCATGAAAGAAAGAGCTTCACATGCTGAATTATTGCCTGTCAAGTAGCTGTTTAAAAGTACAGAAGCCTGCTCAGCAATCCTGGAGAATGTGAATGAATGAGAGCCATTCATACATTAAGCAAGTAATATATGTAGTGTACGCTTGGAACATCATACATGAATCTGACAATCATCATAGTCGCTACACAAATTGGCCAGCTAATGCAGGAACATCCAGCTGGTGGCTACATATCTGTTGTTGGACTATGACTCCCATCACCCCCAGCCACAATGGCCAGTAGCCAGGGATTATGGGAGATGTAGCCCAATCACAACTGGAGAACCTGAGGTTGGCCAACCTGAGGTAATATATGCAATTTGCTATGTACACCCTCAGGCTGGGCAGATTCTTCCTTGTCACTTGGGAAACAATGCACATTGACCTGGAAATGTCCACCATTCTCTACTGAGGCCCACATTTTCAGCACCCTTCTTGAGTGTGCACAATCACTGGTGTTTCTGCACATTTTCCACTGAACTCATGTTGACTACATATGAGGGTCTTTACCTTTTTGAGCCTGAAACTGATTGAGTCTTTGTGTTTGGTTTTGCCAGAATGTGGAGTACAATATATTCGAAGGAACGGAATGCCATGGTGTCCCTACTGTGGTTATAAGCCAAGGGAAGGTTGTGCTGGAAGATGGAAACCTCTTTGTTACCCAGGGCGCTGGCCGTTTTGTTCCTCGAAAGACATTTCCTGATTTTGTTTACAAAAGAATAAAAGCAAGAAACAGGGTGAGAGAGATTTCTTTTTCTTGAAAACCATTTCTAATTAACTCTTACATTTCTGATTAACTCTTGGATACACACAGAGATAACTGCAAATGACATATGAGACTGGAAAAATATGTTGCAGGATTGGGAATAACTGACCATGGTCATTGGATCCACTATATATTACTGAAGGACTAAGTTTAAACTAAGTTCCAGGTTAGCTATTTACCAGTCTGTCTTTGCACACATTCAAAGAAAGTTTTCTAATATCAGATTACCTGTTTGAACATCCAATCTGCATGTTCTGACATGTAAATGGGGCCCACAAGAACCTTAGGCCCACATGTTCCTTCAGGAAGCTTTACTTTAATTTGTACAAATATAGAAGAGTGTGTTTGTAGAATTCCTTCCTTCCTTTTCCTTCCTTCCTTCCTTCCTTCCTTCCTTCCTTCCTTCCTTCCTTCCTTCCTTCACCTAACATTTTCATAAACAGTGAAATCGGAGGTATCTAATAGTAGATTTGATAATGTCTGCATTTTGGAAAATAGGCTTTAGCTGATTGCTGGAAGTGAAAACTGGGTATATGAATTTTTGTATGGAGTTTTTCTATGCATGTAAAGTGTCCAATTACCTGCATGAGAAAATTTCAGCTCTAGATTACTGTAGGACTCTCATCAATCTCTAAATGGTCCCTCACAAATAGGGGGGATTGTGTATTGAAGCTGGATTTTACTCCTGTAAGAAATTGTCTCGGGCCCATGATACAACTTTTATTATGCCTGTTTACTCATCCTAAATCAATTTCGCTTGACTTCAGTGGAACGTATTTCCAGTGAAGGGCAGATATTATGGGAAACACAGGCCTGCTATGAAAAATGGCTTACTTGTGTTGCATTCTCCCCTCAAGTAAGAATGTTCTAAATCATTTGTAAATCAAAAAAGGTCATTCACACGACCATTTTCAGTGTGGCTGAGGGAAGCCAGGACACAGCCTACCTTCCTCCACACAATCCTTGCTGCTCCAGAATCACTCGTTCCATGCAGAAGCACTCATGAACAGTATGCGAGCAATGCTGGAGTGGTGAGGGGGCAAAAGCAGACTGTGTCCACTCGCATCCCACAATGCACTGCGTAAGTTGCATGGTGCATTGGGGGAGTTCCCCGCTGTTGGGCACTCCTTCCATCTGGTTCTATGGAAGCGTGGGCTGCTGGCAGCCGGAGTGTACACATGACCAGGCGGTGAGGTAGGTACGTCACATTTAGCCCAGGTAGAAAACCCAAGTTACCTGGCAGAGGAGCACCAGGATCAGTCCCAATCCTGGTGGTTTTCACAACCAGCCCTACCTGGGGTAGCACTGCCCCATCTGGGTAGGGCTGGTCAGGGGAAAGACCTCATAGTATCCTTTCCATCATCAAAGCTTATTATTTGCACTAACATTATATTTTGCTTATTTGTGAAGACAAATCCAGAACAGCTCAGTAAAACTGGTTCAGCTGTCCTGAAACTTGGCCAGAGGAGAGACACATCAAAGAAATCCAGTCAGATTAATTTGGAGTCAATGGGTCATATACTGCCCTAGATCTGTACAAGCAGATCTAGGATGATATGCATCCCCAAGTATGAGCTTCTGCATCCACTCACCATGACAATCCGTGATTTCTCTGATTTAGTTCAGTGAGACACAGCCTTGCTTCAGAAACATTTCAACATTGCATAGACTGACTGATGTACCATGCAACATTATGCACAGCTTCTCATGTTGCATTCTTGCAGGGCTACCGTGGCCCAAGTTGCTCAGCAATACAGTTTTTGGAAATATGCATGGTTTGTAACATTGCACAGTATGCCAGTCACTGTATGCAACATCCTCTTTTTAAGAGTCTAATATTTCAGAATCCTAAACATCTGTTTTGAGCTAAAGGATGTGAGAACCTGGTATTCTTATAGTGTGTTCTGAAGATTTCCTAGTTGGCCATCATCAGATCAACTGTAAACAAATCATGTTGCTTAGTATCTCTCATCAGAATTTGACCTGATTTAAATGTAATTTAAAACTACATACAGAGCCATTATATAAGGAATATACCATGAGATTGTCCCCTCATAAGCCACTGAGAAAGTCAGGCTAGAGTAGTTAAGCAGTAGAGTACACAGTGTCCTGTGTCCAAGAGGAAGCAATGTGGGCAACAGCATCTGGTCCCCTTTGGATCCCCAACACAGGGAACAAGGTCCTTGTTTATAGGCAGGTGGATGGCAGATGTTCATCCATCATGAGACCAGAGCTCAGGGATGCCAAGAATGCAGTTACGTGCTCCAACCAAGTGGCCACCTTCTTAGAGCTCATTCCCATTGTCCCCAAAAGAGAGCCATTTGGAGAAGCCTTCAGATCTGGCATATGATTAATGTAGCTATAGAAGTGTATAAGCAATTGCATTACTGCTATAATTACAATCAGCTTTTCACAATAAGCATGTATATTAGGAGGAGCATCAAGTGCTTTATAGGAGCAGACAGGCTTGATTAGGGCAGATTTGGGAATATGGCAACTTGCCCATGCAGGCCAGCAGAAAGCCTCTGCCTGCAGAAGTGGTGCCATTTATGTTTATTGGCCCACATGTTGTGCAACCGCAGGAGAGCGAGAGAAGGACTGTGCCCTCACAGAGAGGCTGCAGTGTACCTGTGGCAAAGGATTGCTCTGCAGCTAGGGGGAGGGATTTTTGTTTCTCTCTCCTTCCAAACATCCTTTAGGCATGTGGAAATATCTCCCGGAAGGTTGCGCTTTCCCAACCCCCATCAGCCTGTGCTCAGCTGTGGAACCAGCCTTTGCCATAGGTACATTGCAGACTCTCTGTGAGGGCACAGTGCCTGACCTCCTATGGCTGTGCAACATGTGGGCCATTATTATCTATTATTAATCGCTGACATGATGCACAGCATTGCACCTCTATGATGCTGTGCCCTGGGGCTGCTGCAGACTCGGAATGCAGTCCTGACGCTGGTCAGAACCGGCGGTTGTGCAGACAGTTTCCCCTGCTCTGACCAGTGTCGGGGCTGCATTCTGAGTCTACAGGCTCGGCATTATGCTTTCATCATGCTGCACGCCATTTGGGCCACTGTTATGTAGCATATTTATATGCCACTTTTCAACACACGAGTGCACAAAGTGGCTTAAGGAGGGAAAAGAACGAAGAGCTGTTTCTTTGTCCACAGGGGCTCATAATCAAGAAAGAACCACAAAAGGAGACACCAGCCACAGCCAGTGTGGGGGGTGGGGGTTCTGCTGGGCTGAATAGAGACAATTGCTCTCCCCCTGCTAAATCCGAGAGCCATCACATTGCCCAGTTAGCAGGGTTTGAATGCTCCTTACTGGGAGGGCTGGGATGTGGCACATGGCAGCACTGCACACTTGGCATGCAGCTGAGCAACTCACCTGGAAATGGAACCATGACCTCTTCTGTGTCCAGCTCTGCCATCAGCAAGAGCCAGTTGGTGGCTTGTGTAAGTGATTGGAAACAGCCCAACTGGCTCTCAGCTCCACACCATTATATGCACCATTGGGCTCACTTGGTCTGCCTGCAAGCACAGCCTTCTGTGTGTGAGAAGGCTTCTGATGGGAGAGGGAGGGTTGGTGATGGGGGATTCCCATGCATGGAGCAATTAGCACAGGAAAATCAGGATGCTACAGGGGACTCCTTAATCCGTACATAAATGTTATTTTAAAATTGATTTAGAGTTATTATGTATCTTGCCTTTTCCCCATTTGAATTCACTTTCATTTGAATTTAAAATACAACAGTCAAAATACAATAAAAGTAAGCTCATCACCAGGCAGCAGTTACCAAAGAAAGAAAGAAAGAAAGGACCACCACCAGAGAGGTAAAGCGGCCTAGACATTGCCTCCCAGAGACACTCATTTGCAGAGATGGCCTGGAAAATAGCCGTGATTGTTTTATTTTGTGTGTATTACTAATTGACAGCTTTGCATAAATAATACTAGCTTTGGATTTCTCTCCCTCCTTGGCCTTTTCTTATTTTTACATGGACTGGGAGGAGTCAGGCTGGGAGAGGGGGAAGCCACTTCTATTCCTGGTTGCTTGCAGCTGAAATGCTGAAAAATCCTGCGGGCTATTTGCTACCAATCAAACTGTGTCTATGTTATGTTTGAAAGAAGAAACTCACAATGTCATGTTTAATCATCCCAGGAATGCTGTGCTCTGGAAGTATACACACCCACTTATGCTGAGTTTATAGACTGCTCGCTCACTCGTAATTGGGCCCCAAATCGGGTAGTCACTGATTGCTTGTGATGGTAATTCATTTGGGCAGTGCATTTGATACTCTGGGCACTTAGTCTGGTATCTGTGCTCTCTTCCTTGCTCCCTTGTCTAGCAAGAGCTTCCTGGAAAGCAAGTATTGTCACTGGTATTGCAGAATAATTACTTCTCCTCTATAAGTAATTGAACAAAAAGCCAACTTCAACTGAGAAACAAGAGTTTGATATTTATTGCGAACTAAGCATAGGCTAGGAAAACAATATAGAGACCAACAGTCTCTTATGCAGAGAGAGAGAGAGAACCTCTCATTTTGAATTTAAGGCAACAGGTAAGGAGCAGACAGACAAACTGTGACTCCAACTCCAAGCCAGGATATAGGTACATTTGAATAGAGAAGCATGCCCTGTATAAAGAACTGAGTCAATGAAGCTATTCTCACGACCAGCAAAAACTGGGCTAAGGGAGCACAGCCCAGTTTATGCTGGTCATGAAAACCCATGGCAAGCCCGCTTACGGAGCCACCCCTTTAAATTTCTCTATTAACCTCGTTCAATTTATTGTGTGTCAGCCACGGCTGCTCACAGCAGTGGCAGGCACACTCGGGGGGGGGGGAGAGACGGGGGGGGTATCTCAGGAATGCACCGTGCACTCGTGGTGCATTATTGGGGATCCGGGATGGTGGGAACCTGCATGGTGGCACTTTCCTTCACCCGACCCCTAGAGCTTCTGGGCGAGATGTGGTGAGGCGCGGGAGTGCCGGAGTCCAGCTGCCACTCATCTGGGAGGGTGATCTGCCCACCCAGCGGCTGGTACATGATCGTCTGCGGGGAGAGCGGTCAAAGTTGCTTTCCCCACAAACCACCTCCCGGCACTTCACACTGCTTGTGTGAAGCAGCTCAATGTCTGTAGCAAATCCCAACTACTGGCAATAAAGGTAAAGTGTGCCGTCAAGTTGATTTCAACTCCTGGCGCCCACACAGACCTGTGGTTTTCTTTGGTAGAATACAGGAGGGGTTTACCACTGCCTTTCAGCATCGTCCTATAGCACTGCTGCCCAATATAGTACCAGCGGGGATTCGAACTGCTAACCTTCTGCTGGTTAGTCAAGCATTTCCCCGCTGTGCCCATTAAGGTGACTGAAAACATACACAAAGGCTGCCACAAAAGGTACTTGGTATAACTACTGGCAATACCACATACCTTTTGCGGCAGCCTTTGGGTATATAATTGTCCAAAAGTTAAACAGTGAAACCAAAATGCTCTTTTACAATGCAAGCCACTTCTTTTGGTTCTCTTGTGACATCATATCTTCACAAGCCCAAAGCCTTCTCTACATATTCTGAATGACACATTCCGTGGTTTTCCTGAGAAAATTGGCTGCCATATGAAATAATATAATAATTTATAATTAATTTTTAAAAAGTGTTTTTAATGTTTTATCATCATTTTACTGTTTGGTTTACATAGTTAAATTTTTCTCCTTATTTTGAACTGCCTGAAACTATTTATATTGAAGGGTAACATAGAAATTGAATTGATAATATTATGACAGAATTTGATTTAGTTATTTATCTGTAACTTTTTTGGCTCTTTTAAGGACTCCACTTGCATGTATGTTCACGCACACACATGCTCACAGAGAGGAGCATGAAAGCTGCTTAACAGAGAGTTGCCTTATTCAGAGTCCATCTTTGTCAGTATTGCCTACTCTGCTGTCAGTGGCTCTCTACCTTTGGAGGATGGGAAATATGCAAACAAACAAAAAAAATTGCTTCCCCTCCCCTCCCCAACCCTGCCCAGTCTGCTGCACAAAGCAGCCTTCAGCATAGGGGCACTGAAGGCTGCTTGCAGACTCAGAGCCCTCCTTCCAGTGCTGGAGGGCTGCGGATCATGTCCGCTATTGTTTCTAGTGACATTCCTAAGACATTTGCTGATGGACATGACCCAAGGAAGCCGGGCAAATATCTGCTCAGCTGTGATTCCTCTTCATCCTCTTCTTACTGTTTACTAGCTTGCAGAGATCCATGGCGTTCCTCGGGGGCTTTATGATGGACCAGTTCATGATGTCATAGTAACTGCTAAAGCTGTGGCCCCAACTCCTACCTCAAGAATAGCTCCCTGTTCTGGCAAAATACCCGTGCCTCCAGTCCGTAACTTACATCAGTCAGGCTTCAGCCTGTCAGGTAAGTTGAGCCAAGAAGTTGTATAAAGTAAACAGCAAGTTGGAGTGCATCATAAGAACAAATACTGTCCCAGAGGAAGCACATATTTTGTTGACACGCCAGCCATGTCCGAGTGCTATCATGAGCTTCATCTGGCATTGGCTTCACTTCACCTGAAGCCCTTGTGATCCCAAGGGGTGAAAGAGTTCATTCCGGCTTTAGAGAATTGACAGCTGCATGAAAATGCAGGGATTATAGGAGTGCTGTTACAACCATTTATAACAGTGCCTGTTACAGGCAGTATAAAAATGTTATAAGTAAATAAATAACACCAAAGAAAATGGCATTAGTGGCTACATTTCTAGGACTGAATCCATTACATTTTGCCTGGTTGTTTAGCCGTAGATTTATTATTCTCATTTTATTAATCACGGTGCAAACATTTTGGCAACCACATCCTAAGGGTGCCTACAGAAGTGTCTAGATCCTATGTGCTATGGTGGCCTTTTTGCTGGTGAGCCCCTTTCCCCAGTATTCTTCAGGGCCAAATCATATAAGTAAGTTGTGTGGATCATATGGGTTAGTATGTGGTTTAGCACTTGTGTGCAACTCTGTAGGTTACATCCAAAGATCCCCTTCCTCTGAGAGGGGCTTCCTCTGAAGCAAGGGAACCCTGGATGTAACCCCATGGCTCCTGTCTGGAGTATAGACACTGATATTTGTATTCATGGTTTTGGATGACAACTCACATTTCATAATTGCAACTTTCTATTGATTCAGGGAGAGTCCCAGGTGCAGCCGACACAGACAGGAAATTGCTTCGCTCAATTTTCCTTTGTCCCTCACTTGCCTAATTTAAACATTTTGTTTACATTGTTGCTGCTGCCAGAAATCACATCCATGTGGTAGTTGCTTTGTACCAAATGAGAGCAGGTTTACTCCCCTTCCCCATTTGGGTTTGCCAGATGTGGGAAGTACCCTCCATAGGGATAAACACAGTGCAGTGCAGTGAAGGTGGAAAACGGCACATAGGAATTCCTCCATTTATTCCTCCTTAGTACTAAATGCAGTGCAGTGCATGTGGAAAACTGCAGTTGGCTATAGCTATGGTGTGACAGTTAAGAGTGGAGGAGAAGAAGGCCTTGCCTTTTCCAGAGGATGTCATAGGAACGTAGGAAGCTGCCTTGTATCGAGTCAGACCATTGGCCCATTTTAGCTCAACAGTGGTTCCCAACCTGTAGGACTCCAGATGTTGCTGAACTACAACTGGCCAATGTCCAGTGTGTTATGGTTGGGGATGGTGGGAGCTGTAGTTCAGTGATATCTGGAGTCCCAGAGGTTGGAAACCCTTGCTAGAGTTCATGAAATTATTGCTATTATTTGAAGCACCACAGGTTGGGAACCCTGGTCTACAATGACTGGCTATGGTATGACTGCCATCTATGGCCCCTGCCCCTAAAGGGAATAGCTTATAGCACACAAATGCCATCTATGGCCCCTGCCCCTAAGGGGAATAGCTTATAGCACACAAATGTAGTATTCCATCCAAGTGCAAACAAGGTGGACCCTGCTTAGCAAAGGGAACAATCCATGCTTGTTCCTGCAAGACCAGCACTCCTCAATTGGAATGAGTGGAAATAAGGCGTAGGCCAGGGCTGTACAGTGCAGGGTCTGTAGCCCAAGAGTACAGTGCTGAGCTGGAACCAAGGAGGAAACTCTTGAAAGTCAGTGTGGATTAGGGAAGCAGCTGAGCAAGTGCCCCAATCTGTTCTCATTGATCACAGAAGGCACCAAATACCTCTTTCCATTAAAAATAAATAAATCACTATCATTCCTGGCTGACATACAGAGCAAGGATTACCAGTGCAGCAAGAAAATTAGGGATGTACACAAAACCATTTTCCCAGCTGGCCCGGAGGGAGATCGAGCCCTTGAATCAGCTCAAGATTGAGCCGGTTCACACATCCCTACAAGAGAGCAACCTAACAGAACTTCCTAACTAGCTGCACCAAGTGCTGTGCAACCCAGGGACATATTTTTGGGTGGCAGAGAGGCCTTCCTGGGGAAGGGAGGGCATCAAAAATGGCCACATCCCTCCTGCACTGCAGTTAGTTGAGAAGTTCTGTTAGGCTGCAATCTCGCATCCTTGCTCTGTATGCCAGCCACTAGAATTAATTTGACAATGTTTGCTCTTATTTACTTAAGGATACTGTCATTCTTTGGGGTAACATTTTAATTTTCTTTCAATTCAAGCATGACACTCCAGAGATTTTTAAATGTGGTATTAATGCTAAATGCCTAGCTATTAAGAGGTGTTCAGAAATACCTTTGGGAATGGTTCAGGCCAGCTAAGTACTTCCAAATCTCATTAATTTTAATCGGGGAATGTAAGCATAAGCATAAATCTCATTCATTAGAATTAAAGGTAAAGGTAAAGTGTGCTGTCATGTTGATTCTGACTCTTGGCGCCCACAGAGCCCTGTGGTTTTCTTTGGTAGAATACAGGAGGGGTTTACCATTGCCTCCTCACGCACAGTATGAGATGATGTCTTTCAGCATTTTCCTATATCGCTGCTGCCCAATATAGTACCAGCAGGGATTTGAACCGGCAACCTTCTGCTTATTCGTCAAGCATTTTCCCGCTGTGTGATTAGGTGGCTTCATTAGTATTAACTCAACCTTTCTTTTTTTTTAAGCAACTTTGGCTGGAACGTACCCTGTGTTTTCAGTTCATCATTTTCTCATACAAAGTTGGAAAATTTATTGGCTGACATGATGAAGAAAATTACTCTAAGTAGTCCCATTGAAATTAAAAGGACAAGTTAAGCATTGCCTAATTTGTCCTTTTGATTTCAATGGGACTGCTTTGAGTAATTTTCTTCATCATATCAGCCAGTATATTTTATCATTCCTTTTTAACAGAATATTATGGTTCTGTTTCAAAGGTTCCAATTCCAATTGTACTAGGCAAAATAATGCATGCTACTTTATCGGGTAAAAATAATAGAGCTGAGTGCCACAAAAAAACAGTTCTAAGCTGAATCTACTTCATATTGTTTGTCAGCATTAAAATATCAAACCCGCTCTTTTTATCAGACTGTATGTTGAATTATATAAACAGCTCAGGCATCACCCCATTTTATTAATTTTTGTTTCTTTGAGGTCATTCACACAATCCAAAACTGTAGCTTTTCTCATGAGCAGCAAAAACTGGGCTAGGGAAGCTCAGCCCGGTTTTTGCTGCTTGTGAGAACTGCTGGGAGCCACACAGCTCCTGCTAGTAGCCAGGCGGTGAGCCCTCTTAGGTAGCCCACCGCCTAACCCAGGTTTGAGGTGAGAGCACCCTACTGGGTTAAATTATTTAACTGGGTTAAATAATAGTGTGTTGGCCATGGCTGCTTGCAACCACAGCAGGCCCACTCAGGGGGAGGGAAGGGGGGAAGAGGGCTCCCAGAAATACACTATGCACTCACGTGGTGCATTACTGGGCTCCAGGGGTGTGTGTGTGCCATGCAGGGGCGCTTCCCTGCGCCCAACCCCCAGAGCTGTGAGGCATGGGTGGCCCACAGGAGAGCCACTGCTCAGCTAGGTGGGCAATCCACCTGCCCAGGGAACAGTAAAGGATCATCTGTGGGGAGGGCCAGGAAAACCCACACTCCCCTCGGACCTCAAGGAAACCCTTTTCACTCATTGTGAGAAGAGTTTCACTATGTTCTACCTGGCTTTGGGAGCTGTGTGTGCTCCCAGTTTTGGTTGTATGGAAGCGAGGTAAGAGGAGAACCTGGGTAGCATTGATTGTGTGGAAGCAAGGTAGGAGGAAAAGCTACCCAAGTTTTCCTCCTACCTTCCTTCCACACAATCACTTCTACCCAGGTTTTCCTCCTACCTTGTTTCCACACAACCAAAAATTGGGAGCACACACCACTCCACAATGGCCAAAGGGATTATGAGAGTGAAGTCCAACAACATCTGGAGACCCAAGTTTAAGAAGCCCTACACATTAAGACAAAGAGGTCGTTCACACAGTCAATGTTTGACTGTGTGAATGACCTCTTTGTCTTAATATGTAGGGCTTCTTAAACTTGGCTCCCCAGATGTTGTTGGACTTCACTCTCATAATCCCTTTGGCCATTGTGGCTGGGAATTATGGGAGTTGGTCTAAGAAATTCTGGGGACCCAAGTTTGAGAACTCCTGTCTTAATGTATATTTGTTAAAATTGTTTCTCCTGTCTGAAAAATTATTCATAATTTTTAAAAGGTTAAGAGAATGGGCCCAATGAAATGTGATGTTAAGCCTGTTATTAGGATTAACTGACTTTTTAAAAAACTGGGTAAATAGCAGCTGGATTGGGGCCTTATAGATTGGGACCATGAGCAGAGGATTTTAATCCTAGCTTCATTGTTTTGATCTGCCTGTGCACACTATTTAATAAGTTGGAAACTGCTTCCATTGGCACCAGTGAATGATTCCCCCTCCCACTTGGCAAATAATCAATGTGGTAGGGGGTGCTTCAGGATTAGGACTGTGCGGTGTGGGGTCTTCTCCCTCAGAGTCCCAATCCAGTTTCCATTTGCTCATTTAAATACGAGCCTGTTGGCCCTAATACCAGGCTTCACATTTTGTGCAGTTTGTCCATAGGGTGTATTATTGACTACATTGCTTAATTTACTTCTTTATTGACATTCTGTTATGTGTCTCTTCTTCTAGGCTCTCAAGCAGATGACCATGTTGCAAGACGCACTGCTCAGAAAATTATTGCACCCCCAGGTGGACGCTCCAACATCACATCTCTGTCATAATCATTCCAAACTGTTTGAGGTTCACACATTATCTTGATGGATAACATTGGGCATGATCCAGCAATGTGGAGTCTTAATGTTTTCAAAGGGAGAACTAAGCACATGCTCATATTCTTCTCCCATTGAAGTCCATGGGACTTACACATGCTTAAGTTTGGCAAGTTTGTGCCCTTGGTTTCCATTGGGGCAGATGACTTGTGGAGCTGCATATAAATCTACTTTGAAATTACAGAACATTTTAAAAAAACAAAAAAACCTTTGCCTTGACCACATTCCCTGGAACCTCTTGCTTAAATTACCAAGTGCGCAGTTCTAAAGAAGAACCTTTAAAATATATATTATGGATATCTTACACTGCCAAATTAAAGGGCTTGAATGGGAGCATACACCATGGGAATATGAAAATGATTTGCTTTCTTACTCAGGATAAAATTTCCCACCCATTCATCCCTAAATGGAAGAGCATCCCACTCATAATGTATAAATCTCATCCAGTACTATAAATATGTCCTCCAGTTTTCAGCAAATCTTCTAAGACATGCATGCCAATGTGTGAACTTCTGGTGAACTATTCTTATATTGTGTTCAGCTGAACTTCAAGCAGTGTCTTACAACCAAGACATACTTGAATGCATAATTTGGTTTTTGAGTCTTTCTATCAAGCCCTGCTCTTTCTATAATGATGATGATTTTTACTGGAAAATGAACCCTTGTCCTATTTTAACACAAATTACTTATTTCAAGCTTTTTTAAAACTGAGAGCCCACCCAGTGAACACTGAATACCCCCTTACCCTGCCCTTATGCAGACATAATGCTTAACCTTGATTTGTTGTCCTTAACCATGCTTTAAGTGTTCCATCTTAAATAACTAGACAGTTATTCAGAATTGTTCACACAGATGTGAAAACATCATTCAAAGTAGGGTTGCAAACCATGGGTTGAGTTAACCATGGTTAACCATGATTATCCACACAAAGAAATCCAGTTTCCCCATCTCTCCAGCCCCGCTGGTTGCAAAATGAAAAGCAGGTCTCACTGGTATCTCCTCACACAAGGCCTTTTGGGAAAGGCTTTGTTCAGCAAGCGAAAACATGGTACAGTTGTGCATATTTATCCAGGCTCAAGCAAACTGTTTCATGCTTGTCACAGTCTAAACAGTAGGGATGTGCACGAACCTCTTTGGCATTCTATTCTTAGAACACCAAACAGGTTTGGAAACCCCAAACCAGTTCTAACGTGGGGGTGGGGATGGCTTTAAGTATAGGGGCAGGTGCATTCCCCCCCCCCCGCCCACTGCCATACTTCCACCTCCAGCACTGTGCAGCAATAGTTCGGCAGGGCAGCAGCCTACCTCCTTGCCACCCTGTTGTTTTCGTGACCAGAAGTGCTGTGCACACATGCGCGTGTTGTGGGCATGTGCATGTTGCACATGCACACAATGTGTTCATGCACCCACGATGCACGCATGCGCGCACAGCACTCCCAGTCATGACTACAACGGGCCAGCAAGGAGGTATGCTGCTGCCCCGCTGAACTATTTCAACACAGAGCGCAGAAGGAGGAAGCGCAGCAGGGGTAGTGGTAAGTGCACCCTCCCCCATCCTTAAAGCCACCCACACCCCACCATCGGCTCGAAGGGAGCCGGTTCCATGCACATCTCTACTAAACAGAAGCTTCCATTGTGATTTCCTTGACCCCCCTTTTGTTCCACCCTTCTTATGGCCTCTACTGCCATCACCAAGTGGAAGTATTTTCTCCCCCAGCCCATGCTGCCCCCTTGCTTCCTCTGTCACGCAGCCCTCTGTCACTTCAAACTTTGAGCATTCTTGTATAACTTGGCTGATTAATGGCACTTGTACTTGGACCCTCAGGGACATATGTGGGGGGCATACAGGAGGAGGCAGAGGGAAAGGGGGATAGGCAAAAATAGCCTCTCCCCTCTGCATGAGCAGAACACTTTCCATTCATGGAGGTCTTAGTTTGGATTCTACCTTATGAACTGCCCTCTAGTGACAAAAATCAATAAACAGATTTTGTGGAAAAATTTTTTTGCTAAAACTTCTTTTGCATTAAACCATAAGAACAAAAGGAATATTAAAATAACACCAGAGGAATACATATCCTAAACCTATACCTACAGATATCATACCTCAGCTAGGGTTAAAACCAAGCAGTTCTTTCCTGCTCATCTGTGTTGCTTCTTTCTCTCCTGGCCCCTTGCTTTCCCCCCCAGCTGCCTCTTATTTAGCATTCTCTATCTTGACTCTTCCTCTTCTTGCTTCCTCTGCCTCATTCTGGCTTAAATCACTCCTCCGTCCATGATTTTGACCAATCAAAAGTGGAGTAGCTTAAGTTTCTGCTTGCCCAGTATCTTAAGTGTTGTCTTCCAGGTTGGCCCTTTAAATCTCTTGGAGGATAAGAACTTCTGAAGTTCCTACAAAAAGTGTCTGTTTTCTCACTTCCTGGTGCCGAACCCAAATTACTCTCTGGGTGCTCAGTAGCTAGGCAAAATAACAATTTCTTCTTCTTCTAAAGGCAACCATTTCACAACAATTTATCATAATCAATATAACAAAATCAATTACAAAATTGTTGAAATGGTTCCATTCTTTCACAGTGCAAAACAAGGGTAATGGTTATGTCTACACTGGGACCCTGCTGGCCTCAAAGTAGGGGTGTGCTCGGAATGCAATTTGGCGTCTGAATTGCCGCACAGTCCCTGTACAACAGAGGGCTTACACAGCCCCTTTAACACGGAGGAGAGCAGGTCCATACCTGCTCCTCCTCTGCTTGCCGCCACTTCTGTAATTCATAGCTCCCCCAGCTATGATTGCATGCCGGCAGGGTATCTCCAGGCTGCCCCTGTGTGATGCCAGCATCCACAGGGCCTCTGTGCATGCGTAGCGGCCATTTGCATTATCAGCAGGGTTGAACACATGCCAACTGCCAACATCTTCCTAATCCATAGGGTGCATGTCTCCAATAGATCCCCATTTTGGAAGTCACTGATCTGAATTTTATGGTTGCAGTTTACCAGTAACCCATGTATGAAGCCACAAACGGCTCAGGACAGACGTTGATAATAAGATCTCATTGTGAGATCCTTGAACATATTTTAGGAACCATTGTCACTCAGTATTGTTGTGGCAGCATGGATATAAGACATACAAGTGTGGTCTGAATGTTCATGGAATTAGGTGTCATAGTGTCACTTTAGAACTGGTATAAAAATTCATCTAGGCTTTTTTTTTTTTTTTTTTAAGGTAGCTGAATTTCTGGAACCTGGACACAATTGTGGAAGTGCCAGTCTGTTTTTAGTATTTTTGTTAGTCTTGGGTTTTTTTTAAAAAAAACACAACAGATTATTTATACAGCTTTTTTAAAATATGGTTTACTTATAATATAGGTCTACTTATAAATCAGAAATCAGAAATGTTTGGAGGTCAGTTGCATACAGTAAACTTTTTATAAAGCTTATAACAGGTTTATTATATTTAAAGCTATGTACAGCAAAAGTGATCTTATATATTCCATATCATTCCATAAAACGATGCATGTGACTCTCTACACAGAATGACTCACTTTTTTGTTTTGTTATTTACATTCAATAAAGTTTGTTGGAAATCAGCTAAACTATAAAGCCAGGTGAATTCTCTTGACCTCTCTCCTCCACCTCCTCCTCCTCCTCCTCCTCCTCCTCGATGTAAGTTGACTGCTGTGCTACAATATCAATCAAATCCTATTGATATCAACTCATTAGGACTTTGACTAATTGATTATAAAGGTTTTCACAATCCACTCATAACATATTTTGCTCTTCTTTGGAGTTTTTCCTCTGACGTGCCTTAATTCAAAAGCAATGCAGCAAAGAAAAATCAAGTTTCTCAGTTAAATTGTACATGGCATGACAGAAAAAGGAATTTGTGGAGCCTCTTCCTGACTGCACAGTTTGTTCATATAGTGATCTTCATTGTAAGGCCCAGGGGCCAATGGCAGCCCTCCTCAACCCTGAGTGGGGCTCCCTGACTGTTTATTGGGCCTGAATGAATCTTTGGCCAAAGCTCAGTGCTTTTCACAGTCCCTCTGGCACAATGCAGAGATGACCATTCCCACAGTGCTGTGCTTTGTCTAGTGCCAGGAGGCTCCTTTACTGAAAACGGAGCCCTCTTGATCCTCTGCACCGTCTTGGAAGATGTGTGCAGAGTGCTGGGAAGTGTCGCCTTTCCCAGTGTTTTTCGCTTAGAGCTCTTAAGAGAAGGTTCTGTCTCTCTTAAAGGCCCTCCCAGCACAGAGAAAATTGCAGGACTGTGTGCTGTAGCACAGTGGGAAATGGTTCTCACACTGATGTTTTGGGGTTTTTTTTGTTTTTGCCAAAGTGGCCCCCACTTGAAAAACAGTGAAGATCACAGCTTTAGGTTGAGCCAGAATGGGAGGTTACTTTTCACAAGCTGCAAAAATGTTCCTCTATAGGAATTTATTATGGAAGAGGGCTTTGAACAGGAGGAGAATTTACATCCCTTAAAAGTGAGGGCAATGCTTCCTGCTTTCACTCTGAATGGGCTTGGTGAGCCTAGCCAAATCCAATTACCTGTGTAGTGGTGTGACACGTGAGTAATTCCTCACAAGAGCCTCAGCCCTTCTGAGCACATGCAGCAACAGTACATACCCCCGGCAAATAAGTGGCAAATTTGCTGTTCAGCAGTTTTGTAGGGAACAGGATTGGGTGCAACCAAATTCAGCCTGCTGCTTCCAATGTTTCTGCCTAGGCAGAAAATTCATAGTAGAAGTGAATACATAGTATTTCTGTTATGTACAAGCTTTATGCTTCTGATCTTTTTAAATTGTCATATGAATTTTTTTTTAAAAAAACAAACACCTTTTTTTAAAAAAAGCACTGGGAAAAAATCTCCCTTTGGCATTTGAATGTTGCAAAATAAGCAGTTCTTTGGGAAGACCCAGTGCAATCCTTTTTGGGAAGGTATCCGTGAAAAGAATAAAAGAAGAGGAGCAGCCGAAGGAGCAGTTTCACAATGCAGCCAACATAAAGTACTTGACATTATGGAGATGGAAGACTGAATTCAAATTTAACATGGAATAAAGTTCCCCAAATGACATTGGATGGCTTCAAAAGAAGCTTAGACAAATTCATGGAGAACAGGTCTATCAATGGCTACTAGTCTGGTGGCTATAGGCCACCTCCAGCCTCAGAGGCAAGATGCCTCTAAATACCAGTTGCCGGAGAATAAAAGCAGGCATGCCCTCACCTCTTGCCTGTGGGCTTCTCAGGGGCATCTAGTGGGCCACTGTGTGAAAGGATGCTGGACTAGATGGGCCCTGGGCCTAATCCAGCAGGGCTGTTCTTATGACAACCAGGCTATGAGCAGAGGCCCCATAGAAAGTTCCTCTACCAGTGCGTCTTCAGTTAGTCTAGTAGCAGCTTGATTTAATTCTATCTTTTTCCAGTTCGAAAGCTGGAAGTGATTTACAAATAATAACAAATTGCACAAATTATAATCCATATCCATGTGGAGGTCACAGATGATATGGAAAGGTATGCCATCACAAAAACAACCCAATTAGGAAATGAAGACCATAGAAACCAGGGCATAAACACCTCAGAAGATGACAAACATTCCACATAATAGGTAGTTTTGCACTGTTTGCTATATTCTCCTTGTGCCAAAGCCTACAATCTGTTTTGCAAAGGTGAATCATGACTTGATGTGCAAACTCTGATGGTTGAGTTCCATTATATAGCTGGCAAGAGACTGCATTTTGAACCATATTTACCTTGTACAGGGAAAGAGTAAGTGAAGTTTACAAGTGTGAGAAAATAATCCATTCTCTTTGCACACCAGGAAGCTACATTATTCTAGCTTAATCATTCCCTCTCAGAGTAAAGTGGGTGGTCCTGTACTGACCAGTAGGGTAGCCAAATGGGACCACCCAAAGATACCTGGCCTATTCATTGTGTGAAATTCTCTGCATATCTGTGTTGAACTGAAGAAAAAATGCACTTTAAATAATAGTTTCTGCCCCCACATCTCCACAATGATGCACAATATTCACATCTCCACAATGATGCACAGCATTCCTTGAACATGCTTGCTGTTGGGTATGTAATGGCACATCCAACACTCATGTTTAGAGTGCTGTGCCTGAATTGTCCATGGCAAATGAGGCGTAAGATGTGCTCATTCACAAGGAAAACCTTTTGAGACCACCAGAAAGAAATGCAGAGCAGCAACCCATGCCAGAACCTAAAGCATTACACATAAAAAAAGAGAACAAGCCAAAGTTATTTAACCATTATGCATCTACTGGTGGAAGCACCTCTGCCCCATATATTTTCCCATCTCTTTTTCAAAGAGTAGACATTTGAGACAGCACATTTGACAAGTGCTAAATTGTTTCTATATGGGTAGAATCATTATTTCTTGTGGGCTGTGAGGAATGGCCCTATTACTTACAAGAGAGTTGTAAAGGTATACTGTGTTTCGCATGGCCATTTTATCTGTAAAGTATGGTTTTTTGGAGATATGCAATTAGTGTGAATATATTATATGGTGGTACTGTATACAATTAATGTGAATTCACCTACAAGTGGAAGCACACTAAAAATATGCCATCTCATTTAAGATGTTCTGTTCTGAAAATATTGTGTGCAGTTGCACTTCAAAGAACATGATCTGCAAGTAAAGTTAAGTTGTAAAATTGTGCCATCGAGTCAGTGTTGACTCCTGGTGACCACAGAGCCCTGTGGTTTTCTTTGGTAGAATACGGGGGGGGGGTTACCATTGCCATCTCCCATGCAGTATGAGATGATGACTTTCAGCATCTTCCTTGTCCCCATAGCTAAGCAGGGTCTGCCCTGGTTGCATATGAATGGGAGACTTGATGTGTGAACACTGCAATATATTCCCCTCAGGGGGTGGAGCTGCTCTGGGAAGAGCAGAAGGTTTCAAGTTCCCTCCCTGGCTTCTCCAAGATAGGGCTGAGAGAGATTCCTGCCTGCAACCTTGGAGAAGCTGCTGCCAGTCTATGAAGACAATAATGAGCTAGATAGACCAATAGTCTGCCTCAGTATATGGCAGTTTCCTATGTTCCTATGTTCCTATATCGCTACTGCCTGATATAGGTATTCGAACCAGCAACCTCTTGCTCCCTAGGCAAGTTACTTCCCTGCTGCGTCATTAGGTGGCATATGATCTGCAAGTGTAAAGTATAAAGGGTTAATTTGTCAGTTGTGTTCACTGTCCATTGTAAGATGTGAACTCACTCAAAGAATGACAGTGGACACTTTGCATATGTACAGAATAATACTCAGAACAAAACCACTTTGCAGTGTGTCAGCTGCATTCTGCTGATCTCCCGTAAGTATTTCCTGATTGGAAATACTGAGATGGTAAATGTGCATCTCAAATGTGCATCTCAGCATTTATTTTATAGACCCGTGCAAGGGATGTAAAGGGAACTCTTTGTTTCATTGATTTAATTGAGACTTGCTTCCAGACAAATATACTTAGTATCACAAAGTTAAGTATGCTAGAGCAAGCTCAGAGTGGAAACTAGAAATATTGCACACCCTCCCTACCCAGTAGGCATGCTTCAAGAAATCTAGACTACAAGATACATTTATTTATTTTATTTTTATTTATTGTTGAATTTATGCCCGGCCTTTCATTAAGAAAATCCCAAAGCAGCTCACAATAAAATTTAAAAACAAGATTATAAAAGACACATCCAAGATACATGGAACTAAGAGACTATCCTTCCAAATCATGTTTCTGGAAAACAAGTTGATTTGTAACAGAGAGAAAGACAGTGACATGTGCACCCAGAAGCCAATTCTGTCTGTTTTCAACACTGCCTGTCTTCAGTCATTTGGGAATCTTATCAGAAATCTAGAATGGTCCACATTGTAGCTTCTTTGGGGTATAACTTCAGGTGCGATGAATAATAATAATAATAATAATAATAATAATAATAATAATAATCAGGCAGAGCTAGAGATGCTGGATCGTAAAACCAGGAAAATAATGACCATCAATCATGCTCTGCACCCCCGCAGTGATGTAGATAGGCTATACCTCCCTCGCAGCTTAGGTGGAAGAGGAATGCTGCAAGTCCATCAAACATTAGAGGAGGAGAAAAGAGGCCTTGAAGAATATATCAAGGATGGTGAAGAAGATGCACTTAAAATGGTCAATAACACGAACCTATTCAACACCAATGAAACCTAGCAGGCCTACAAGAAAGAACAAGTCAAGAACCGAGCAGAAAAATGGAAAAATAAGCCCCTGCATGGTCAATATTTGCACAATATAAGTGGAAAATCAGACATCACCAAGACCTGGCAATGGCTTAAGAATGGTTACTTGAAGGAAAAAACAGAGGGTTTAATACTGGTTGCACAAAAACAGGCACTAAGAACAAATGCAATAAGAGCAAAAGTCGAAAAATCCACAACAAACAGCAAGTGCCGCCTTTGTAAAGAAGCAGATGAAACAGTGGACCACCTAATCATCTGTTGTAAAAAGATTGCACAGACTGACTACAAACAAAGGCATGACAAGGTAGCAGGGACAGAGGCGTATCTAGGGAAAATAGCGCCTAGGGCAAGCACTGAAATTGAGCCCCCTGTCCAAGCATCTGACATCCATCTTTCAGATAACTTTACCATAATATCAGCTGAAAAATACAAGTCAGGCTCGTTAATCTTTTAATCTTTCAAAAACTATTTAGCAGTGGACTTTGCCAGACCAAAAAATGCTGGAAAACTACAAATTTCAGTATGCTGGGGCTCATGAAATACCCAAATTCTATGTGGAGGTGTACTTGGAAAACTAGAAGTTCCTGTCTAATTCTCTACTATGCATTGTAGCATCACTATTACATAAGTTTTAAAAATAAATGGAGAATTTGACTTTTCCCAGATACTCTGAAAATAATTAAAGGATATGTAGAGTAAACTGTGTCACTGCTTGGAATTTATTCTAGTCTTTCAGAAAGACAGTTAAAATGAGAGAAAGAGAGCAAGAAACTCCCAGTGGGCCTTAATATTAAGGATTTCACACTGATTCAAAGACAAATTCACCATTAATAGCCATATTAGCAAGACATCACATTTAACTCACTTATCACAAGAAGCAAAGTAAGAGCAAATGAATACAATCCTAGCTCATAAGCATCAGCTCAGTATTCACAAGCCCTAATTCTCTGTACATAGTGCCAATCTGAATATGTGTACAGTGACTTATATTATATTAATTTTTAAAATTTTTTTAACCTGTAGCCCCTTTGGGGGGCTTCCTAAAGTCTGTGGGTTGTTTTTTTTTTGCAAAGGTTCCCCCTCACCCCGCTGGCCTCTAGGGCCTCACAGGTACCATTTGAGCATGTGCAGTGGCCAATTTTAAAAATAATCTTTTTTTTTAAGGCCACTGAAAACAAAATGGCCACCGTGCATGCTCAAATGGTCTCTGCAAGGCCTGGCATGACCTAGGGCCTCACAGAGGCCATTTGAGCATGCACGATGGCCATTTTGTTTTCGGTAGCCATTTTTTATTTTTTTTTATTTTACAAAATGGCGCCCCGCTTCAAGTGGCGCCCGGGGCACGTGCCCTGCCTGCCCCACCCTAGATACGCCCCTGAGCAGGGATGATACACTGGAACATCTGCAAAAATTACAAGCTACCTGAAGCCAAAAATTGGTGGGACCATAAAATTGAAAAAGTTGAAGAAAATGAAGATGTAAAAATATAATGGGACTTCCGACTACAAACAGACAAACATCTGCCACACTATACACCAGATATAACTGTAGTCGAGAAGAGAGAAAAACAAGTCAAAATAATCGACATAGCAATACCAGGGGATAGCAGACTAGAAGAAAAAGAAATAGAAAAAATCACCAAATACAAAGATCTACAAATTGAAATTGAAAGGCTGTGGCAGAAGAAGACCAAAATAATCCCAGTGGTAATTGGCGCCCTGGGTGCAGTTCCAAAAGACCTTGAAGAGCACCTCAACACCATAGGGGTCACAGAAATCACCATCAGCCAATTACAAAAAGCAGCTTTACTGGGAACAGCCTATATTCTGCGACAATATCTATAACAACTGACAATAAAATTCAGCCATCCCAGGTCCTTGGGAAGGACTCGATATCTGGATAAAAAAACCAGTCAATAACACCTGTCTGACTATGTAAACAAGAAATAATAATAAAATTTATTTATTTATCTAACATATTTTATACCGCCCAAAACTTATGTATCTGGATGGTTTAAAACAAAAAAAATGATAACAAAAAGTTAATACATTAGTTAAAACAAATAAATGACAACAGAGAAATTAAAACATTGGTTAAAATAAATGACAACAAAAAGTTAAAACATTACAGCAATTTAAAACCTTTAAACAATATTTTAAAACAAATTTAAAACTATTAAAATGGTACTTAATTAAAAGCCTCAGTGAACAGATGTGTTTAAAGATTTTTTAAAAGCTGTCAGAGACGGGGAGGCTCTTATTTCAGCAGGGAGTGTATTCCAAAGCTTCGAGGCAGCAGCGGAGAAGGCCCGTCCCCAAGGAGCCACCAGATGAGCTGGTGGCAACTGCAGACAGACCTCTTCTGATTATCTCAATGGGCAGTGGGGTTCATGATGAAGAAGACATTCTCTTAAATACCCAGGGCCCACGCCGTTTAGAATTTTATAGTTTATAACGAGCACCTTGTATTTTGCCCGGAAACTTATCAACAGCCAGTGTAGCTCTTTCAATAGAGGAGTAATATGGTCTCTCCGAGATGACCCAGAGACCAACCTGGCTGCCACATTCTGAACCAGCTGTAGTTTCCAGACGACATATAAAGTCAGTCCCACATAGAGCGCATTGCAGTAATCCAGTCTGGAGGTTACTAGCATATGTACCACTATTCTGAGATCGTTTATCTCATGAAATGGTCGCAGCTGGCGTATCAGCCGAAGCTGATAGAAGGCACCTCTGGCCACTTCCTCAACCTATGACACCAGGGAGAGGCTCAGATCCAGAAGCACCCCCAGACTGCGTACCTGTGTAGGTTAGGATTTGGAGGGATTTTCCTCTACCCAGACTGAGAGGGAACCATCCAAGGAGCGAGTACAAAAATCAACACCACGTCCAAAATCCCAGGTAGCCCACCGGGTAACTCTGTAGCCTGTGATTAAGAAAGGTTAATGTGTTTTGACTGTATGTTTTATTCTGTTGTTTTATTGTGATATGCCCAGAGAACAATTTATTATGGGATGGCTAAAAAATAAAATTATTATCATTATTATTAGATGATGATGATGATGATTGATGATTGATTAAGGCTATAGGTATTGATGACTCCCTACAGAGATTCTATCCTCCTTCATTTAATTCATAAAGTTTGCAGATCATTGCAGAGGATACTTGGAAGATAGTAGGAATTATGCAATTTTCCTGGGTACTTGTGGCGCAATTACATATGGTCGAATCAAAGGTGGGGTAGCACCTGAATACCCTGTGACAAATCTTATGAAAACTGACTGGCATTCTCATGAATCATCATAACCCCATTGCATCAAATACTGGGCACACTTTAATGGCTTTCACACTGGAAGGTTTGTGACAGTTTATTGTTATTATTAGCAGAGCTGCATTGCCTGTTAAAGAGACCATTGTGGTTTTGGAGGCATGCTGAATGATGGGCTGCAGGGTAGGTATCAATGAATCCAGAGGACCTTCATGGCAAAATCCAGTGTAATTTTAAAAAAAGAAAGAAACTTCTCAAAATTACACAGAGTGTGTGTTCTATTTGGCTAAACGACTATTCTGCCTTTTGACCACTAGGTGGCAACAAACATCTTTATATATATTTCTCTTAGACATATGTTGCTATTCCCATGTGTGGCAGCTCTTGCGAGAGTTCCCAAGCAGCTGCCAATAGTGACAGGGATGGGCTAGAGAAAGAATATGGCAGTGGTGGTGGTGGCTGGCTGGCCAAAGAAAATGGCGGCAGGTGGGCAGCCACAACCCCAGCTGGCAGCCAGAAAATGCTGACAGAGGTGGTAGGTGCGGGGAAGATGATGGACAGGGGGGAGAATGTGGCAGGTGCAGGCAGGCAAAAAAGCAGCAGCGGCAGAATGTGGGGGGAGAAGGCGGCAGCAAGCTAGGGGCGCACATGCGCTGCGCCGGATCAGCTTGTAATAGAATATTTACTTATGCCAAATTTGGACATAACATAGAACCAAGGGTCCAATGGACCTGCGGTTCTGCTCCCCCCGCCATGCACTTACCTTTCTGAATTCGGACATAAATGCTGGCCTCCTATATGCAGTCTGCAAGACTACAGAGAGGAGGAGGGACTGGCTGCCCGGCTTCCTCCTCTGATTGATGGGCAGCCGTGGCAGCCAATCAGGATGGAAAGAAGGAGGAGCTTTCTTCTCTCAACTCTGGTCCCAGAGAAGGCTGCCTCCATTACTGAATTTGGATGTAATGGAGGCAGCTCAAAACTGGAGGCTCAAGAAACAAACCTCACATCAAACTGAGGATTCAAATTGGAGTTCGGTGAACGAACTCTGCAGTTGAGTTAGAGTCTGAACTATGGTTTCCTGCATTCAGATGTTCAAGTTTGGGGACCTCTGGCTGCTCTGCCTCCAGTTCCATGTTAAGTTTGAATCCAGCCTCATGCACACACACACACACACACACCTCTATCTGACACAGGCACCAACTGAAATGAGATGTGGTGCCCCTATTGGGTGGGAGATGAACTGTACTACAAAATGGGCGACCCGTTTAAAGATTATACTTTTTAAGAGAGTTTTTTTTAAACAATGACTTGGTATCTTTCCAGTGAAGCTAGTCAAAATTAAAATGCCATCTATGCAATTAACATTAATTATAAGGGAAATCAATTGCCTTTGTGCCAGTGTTGAATTTGAAAATGTGCCTTTGTGGCACCTCTGAAACAAATTACCAAATGTTTCATGCAACAGTCAAATGCAAGTAGAAGCCATGCAAAAACCATTAATAATCTCGTGGGATATTCTGTTCACAATGTTGAGAAGTATATTGTTGGAGCATTCGTTAAAGAAAGAAAAGGAGCAAACACTGGTTTATGTTTTTGTTCGTGATTCTGATAACCCCATCATCCTTTCACCATTATGAGAAAAGGCTAGTTTTAGAACAGATGACATTTTGGGGATGGCAGCTGAATGTACAAGAGTGTCTTTTGAGTAACAAATCTGAATGCTGGTAAGATACCAGGCTACAGATAATCAAATCCCTCTGAGAAATTAGGTCATTTTAGCCATCTGAGGGGACTATTGGATATCCTGTCACACCAAGCTTGTCTTATGTGTGGAACTAGATACTAAAAGAGAATGACAGGTTGTCTTGAATGGATGCCAAAAAACCTTTAGACAGAAAGCTTCACTGGAGGGAATGTCGGTGCCTCAAAAATTAATTATCAGACTCTGCCTGCTGCGTCCACTTCTTCCTGCAGGTGCTTCTATGTTGCCACCTGCCTTTCCAATTGGATACTTTACATAATGGACATGTCTAACGAACATTCCTTATGAATTATATTAGCTCCTCTAACCAGATCTTGTGATGTATAAAACAAACCTTCGCACTAAGCAAACATCTTTGGTTCAAGGTAACACTTTTGCTAAAGCATCAGGTAAAGGGCTTCTTATTTTCTTACCATCTACCTTTATACACCTGCTTTTGCTAATCAGGAAAATCAGGGCAAAAGGTCTGCTAGTTCAGAGAAGCAAACACAACATGAAAGGGCTTTCTGCCAGCACAAGGAGGACAGGGCCGGATTAAGATAATGCGGGGCCTGTAGCATATGTTATAAAGGGGCCCTAACTTTTTAAAAGGCACATAAATATGTTATTAATGACGTCCATAATGATTACATACTACTTCAGTCATGCTCGAGGAAGAACACACCACGACGAGTTCATACATGTATTTTCTCTTCCCCCTTCGCCCCTCAAAGCAGGCATTTATAAATGGCACACAATTACACTCGCAAGTCACAAAGTGACAGTAATTAATTGACAGTCACACTGATATCTGACCGCGTCCAGCCCTGGAGTCACATATCCCTTGCCGCAGGCTTACTGTGGTGGGGCACCCTCCAGCGGCGTAACAGTGCATGCTACAGTGGCATGGGAACGTGGGAGATAGCACAAAGGACACCACACCTGCACACGACACAGCAAGGAGCCAACCGACACATGCCTGCACACATGCAGAACCCACAACACGTACCATGCAGCCCCCCCATATCCAAAGGATATATTCAATATCCTTACATGGATATTGTGTGTGTGTGTAGCATATTAGGTATTGTATAATATATAATAGAAGTATGGACCCGCAGCAAAATGTTGCAATATATCCCTGAAGTGCAAGTGTTACCTGAACCTGTGCCTGAGCATTACCTGAGCACCTTTTGCCCTCAGAAGCAGAAGGAGTTGTGACTGTCTTGAGGGAGTATTCTTCAAGCTCAGAAATATCCAACTCATTTTGTTCAAGCCCTTCTTCTTCCCCCTACCGTCCTCGTGACTAAGTTCCATTAACTCCACCCACCTGCTTATCTGTTAACTGCCCTCTGAGTCCATGAACATTCTGCTCCATTGAGTTACATTGGAGCAGTTTGAGGGGGGGATTGCTCCCTTAGGTTTTTTCCTTCAGATTTTTGTGAAACCAAGATATCTGTGGGTTAGTCTTCTGGCACCTCCCTCTCACCCACAGATACTCTAGTTATGCATCCATGAGGATCATAACATTCCCAGCTCTTTCAGAAATAGAGATAAGACTGTATAATTTATCGTGTAAAGTAAAAAGTAAAGATTTGCCCTCAAGTTGGTGTCAACTCCAGGCAACTACAAAGCCCTGTGGTTTTCTTTGGTAGAATACAGGAGGGGTTTACCATTGCCTCCTCCTGTGCAGTATGAGATGATGCCTTTCAGTATCTTCCTATATCGCAGCTGCCCAATATAGGAGTTTCCCATATTCTGGGAAATATACCAGTGGGGATTCAAATCGGCAACCTCTTGCTCACTAGGCAAGTCATTTCCCCGCTGCACCATATCATGTAATGGTTTTTTTTAAAAAAAAGAACAATCCCATCTGACATCTTTTGAATTTCAAAGAGCTTTCTCTTAAATATATTTTTTTCATTCTCAGGAAGAGAATGGTGTGTCACCCAACTCAGGGATATTCATTGCTGACAACTGAGGCATGAAAATCATATTGTTTCACAACACCCCACTACACCATGTTTATCAGCTTTCTCACAGGTCTCCGGTCTTATGAAATATTAATAGAAATCTGTCTCATCATACTGAGTTGTTTGTAAAGGCATTCATTGCCTCAAAGACATGAGGCTACCTGCGGTGTGCCTGCATGCAGTGGGGGAAGAAAAGCACGAAATACCTGTGTGCTCCTAATTTCTTTTGACACACATCCCCCCGCCCCAAGCTCCTGGCAGGATACATTGTAGGTTTCACATAAAACTTTTTAAACATTCTATTCACACTGACAAATAATTAATAAGTAGTGACACAGTTTTGCCATTCAGGATTTGCATATTATCTGAGAATTAAAGAGATTCACTGCTGGTTATTTCTAAACAGGGCCGGGTGGGTATTTTGTCACCTTAGGCAAGATAGAATTCTTTCTCCCCTCACCCCACTTCCTTCAGCCATCTAGAATTTCCTAGAACAGGTTTTTATTAGCTTCGTTTCACATTTATCTTAACCTAAGTCAGCCAGAGTCTCTGACTCGGTAATGCACCAGGAGCTGAACAATTCACAGACTCTGGGAGAGAAAAAAGGCAAGGTAGAACTAAGATATTGGGAGAGCGATCCAAAGAAAATGGAATACAATGGAAAATCACAATTTCCTTTAAACTGAGGGGAGCATTATTATTATTTATCATTATCATTATCATTATTATTATTATTATTATTATTTTTACATTATACATTTACATCTTCCTCCAAGGAGCCCAGAGCGGTGTACTGCATACTTGAGTTTCTCTTTCACAACAACCCTGTGAAGTAGGTTAGGCTGAGAGAGAAGTGACTGGCCCAGAGTCACCCAGCTAGTTTTATGGCTGAATGGGGATTTGAACTCGGGTCTCCCTGGTCCTAGTCCAGCACTCTAACCACTACACCACGCTGGCTCTCTGATTATGGCTTCCTGAGTTCTTCTCTAGTTCATATTGTGATCCAAGCCATAGAAGAATGCCCTTCCTCCTGTGACAAATCCTCAGATGAGCTGCACTTCTCACCAATACACACATATTGCTATCCTGGGTTTTCTCCGTGAGTTGTAGACAATGAACAGTCAAGTTAGCAGAAATCTGCATCACTCATCTGGGAGCCTCTCAGTAGACCGTGTTTATTCCTGCTTTCTGCTTGTGACATACCCTAATTTGTGCCCCCTGCTAACTTGGCAAAGAGGCACCTTTTAATGTGGTCATTCTCTTTATTGAGCAGGGGGAGAGTAACTGGCCCTATCCACCCCCAGCACAGTACCTCCAGTGACTGTTGCTGGTGTCTATCTTCTGTTTCTTTTTAGATTGTGGGCCCTTTGGGGACAGGGATCCATCTTATTTATTTGTTATTTCTCTGTGTAAACCACCCTGAGCCATTTTTGGAAGGGCAGTATAGAAATTGAATAAATAAATGAAATAGAAATAAATAAAATAATTCACTTGTGGGGGGGTTAAGGTTATAATTTCCGGGCATACAGTCAAGAGTTCTGGGGTGACCCGCCCTTCCCCTGTGCAAAGTTCACAACAAAGGCTCTTCCAGACACTTCTCAGCTTGAGCCAGAAATGCACAGTTATTATGAAAGTATCACAGAAGACCCCAACTTCAGAAACCCTACCTGTGCATTCAATATAGGGAAATGGTCCCCCCTCCCCCACCTAGCACAAGGGTAGTTATTCGGACAAGAAGTTGTTCAGTCACCTCCAAATAGCACTCAGGAATGTAAATATGTGCATGTGCATGAGAGCATAGTGCCCATGGCACTACTTACTCATAACCATACACCTTTGCCTGCCCCTCTTCAAGCCTATGCCATTTCTTGTTTATATAGCTATGTATTTTATTTCTTTTTTAAATCTGGAGCTATACCTTTCCTCAGCTGTGGCACAAAGCAGAGGGCATAGTCAGGCATACTAATCATAGTAGTGATGATAAACCATAAGTTGGGAGCACCAGCAAGGCTGCTTCCTTCTGCGTCTCTTCTTCTGTGCTGTGTGTTTCCTCTCAAGAACATTCCAGCACCCTGAGACACAATGGTCCACCTCTCCCGGTGAAAAGCGTAATGAGAAATGATGGCTCCCCCTGCTTTGAGCCAGGAGGTGGCTGTATTTCATTCTCTTCCCAAAGGTCAGGTGGAAAAAGCAATGATCCATGAATATTCAAACGGAAAAGAACTGAGACATAGAGAGGGGCTCATCCTATAATTAGCTCCCAACAGATTCTATGAATTGATGATGTGGGGGAAACGTGGGTCTTTTTTTTCTTACAAAGACTATCCTTACAAAATCCCTAAATATTTTTTTAAAAGATTCAGAGCAGCATTTGTTGTGCTTGTTTTGAAAAAATTCATAGGCAGACAGCTGACAGGGATGATCCTTAGGGAGGATTTTTATACATAACGGTGGGGATGCTCACTCATTGAATGTGTATCTGTACAATAACAAATGCTGGACTTCACTAAGGTGGAGGAGGAGAGCTGGTCTTGTGGTAGCAAGCATGATTTGTCCCCTTAGCTAAGCAGGGTCAGCCCTGGTTGCATACGAAAGGGAGACTTGATGTGTGAGCACTGGAAGATATTCCCCTCAGGGGATGGAGCCGTTCTGGGAAGAGCAGAAGGTTTCAAGTTCCCTCCCTGGCTTCTCCAAGATAGGACTGAGAGAGATTCCTGCCTGCAACCTTGGAGAAGCCGCTGCCAGTGTGTGAAGATAATACTGAGCTAGATAGACCAATGGTCGGACTCAGTATATGGCAGCTTCCTATGTTCCTAAGGTGCTTCTGTAAGGTGCCTCTGAGTGCTCTCTTAGTCATGTGGAAGTTGCTTATCTGTCAGAAAGTCTGAATGGCTGCAAGTGTGTTTTACCTGACCTAGCTACATGAATAGGGAATGATCATGTTTGTCTTTTATACAGAACCGGCATTGTTTCAGGAAGGGTGTGTGTGTGTGTGTGTGTGTGCCTGGTTCATGAGAAAGACCCACATGGTAGAGGCAAGTCATGTGGAAACGTTTGTGGCAGCCACATGGAAACAGTCTTCCTACTGTAATCATTCCTTCAGCCACAAGGGAACTGCTCATGGGCAACTGACTGTCACATAGCTGGAGTAACATGTAAAGACTCCAATTAGACCCAATCCAGTGAGAACAAAAACTTTGCTGCAGAGAGATGGCAGCATCTCACTTTTAAAATGGTGGCAGCTGTGCATATCTTGACAAGGGCAGGGAGGTGTGATCATATTCAACCAATTTCAGAACAGCAGCATTAGCGGCCTGCTAGTTTCTGGACATAATTTAAGACACACAAATCTATCTATATAGTTCTCTAAGGTGTACCCATGGCTAATCCTGTGTGTGGCAGCTCTCGCAAGAGTTCATGAGCAGAAGCACCATGGTGACTGGGCAGTGGGGATTCCATATGCAGATAGGGAGGAGGAGCCTGTGGCACCATGGTGATTGGGCAGTGGGGATTCCATATGCAGATAGGGAGGAGGCGCCTGTGATGGTTAAGGTCAGTTGGAATGCAACTGTTTCTGGTTGGAAGATATTCTTGATTGTAGAGGGGAGGAATCTCTCTATATAAAAGGTTAGTGGGCAAAGAGAGGAGTTGTGAGGGAGCAAAGAGCCCCTTCAGGAGAAGGAGGCTGCCATTGTGTGAATTAGATGAGGAAACAAGATGAAGAAGATTTGTTAGGAAGGGGAAGAGAGAGAGGGAGAGGGAGAGAGAAAGGGAGGGAGGGAGGGATGGGGAAAGAGAAAGAAGGAAGGGAGAGGGATGGACCCAAGCCTGTCAGCAGCCTGAGGAGAATGAGTGGTCATGGCAGCATCTATTGGCAGCAAGGAAGGGCCCAGTCAACCACTGCTGCTGTTTGGGGCTATCGAGGTCATGGCAGAGGGAGGGAGGCAAGCAGGCAAGGAACGGGCCTGGGCCTGTCAGTGGCCTGAGGGGAACGAGCAGCCACGGTGGTGGCAGCAGCGAAGAAGGGCCCAGTCAACCACTGCTGCCGCTCCTGGGGGGGAGGAGTCGGAACGGGGCTCAGGTGAGGGTGGGGAGGTCTCTGGGGATATGGGGCTGCAGCTTGGCCAATAGGCGCCAGCAACGTTGCAGCCATGACCAAGAGGGGTGAGGGGGTGGAGTAAAGGGATGGAGGAGTGACCAAGAGGGGTGAGGGGTATGGAAGCAAACAAATGGAGGAGCAGGAGCTGGAGTGTGGCTCAGGTGAGGGTGGGGAGATCTCTGAGGTGATGGGGGCTGTGACAGGGGGTGAGGGGAGCAATCAAGTAATAGCATGCAGATGCTCTGCGCAGGTTAAGCTAGTTACAATTAATGTCTTAAACAATCTGGGATCTCAGTGAGCACCTCTTCCCATATGAACCCCCCTGGAAATTGGGGGTGGAAACAGGACCAGCTGTAGACCAAATGGTGACCCAAGTGATCAACATTTATTTAAAATGGTATTTGCATTTAGAGCCTGATTCATTACATCAAATATGATTTGCATGCATGACTTACCGTATCACATAAAACAATAAATTTGTAGTTATTGAGAACTTAGTTGAGTAGAGTGCCAGTGAACCAGGAGGTGCTGTATTTGGCACCTCCTGTACCACTTGCCCCAAATATGACTCTGAGAAGGAAGGTCTTGCCCAGAGAATCTCTCGTGTGCAAAGTATGCAATCTCTTGTGTGCAAAGTGGGGCTAGTTGGGATTAGAGGAAGGGCCTTTTCTGTGGCAGACCCCGTTTCTGTGGAATTGGCTACATGATGCAACCTACCACAGCTCAACCTTGCATATGTAACATGTAGGAATGAATCACAGTAATCAGCACTATGAGCTAGTAACTACTTGGTTTTCTGATCCAGTTTTGGGTATGTTGGATGGGGAACTTATAATGGATGCTGCATACACAATTACACAGCCATCAGCATCATTTTAAAGAATCTGAAATGTTGAAATCCTGTTGAACAGCTCTTTGGAGAGGAAAGCAAAAAGCTTGATTCAGTCTGCCCTGCTTTGCAGTTCCTGCTAAATGGCTGATTGGCAGGATTTCAGCGTCTTCTTTTTTTAAGGGCTATCTGTATACATCCCCAGTTGCATTGTGTGCACTTGGTTGCACTGGAGTCAGACGTTGTGCAGTTGCTGAAACTATGGAGGTGTATGTCTAATTTTCCTGTTTTATTTATCCATCCATCTACCTATCAAATTTGCCTCCCCAAACATCCATCTCTGGGCAGACTACAACAACATAAAAAAGTTAAAATACAGAAATAAAGACCTTAGAACAAGGTTTAAACCACAATTAAATTAAAAGGCTTGGGTGAAAAAGTAGGTTTTAAAGGGTTTTTTTGTGGGGGGGCATATTGTTTCAATATATTGTTTTGTTCTTGCAGTCTCCCCCCACCCCATGATTAAAAAATAATAATTCACAAATGTAGAATATTCCTCATTACACTCAGGACACCTACACGTAGACAGTCAAGCATATTCAACCATCCATCAACCTAACAGTGTCCAATTAGTACAGGCAGTCTTAACAAATGCTGTCAGTTCATATCAATTGTCAAAATGGAAAAGCTTCCTCAGTAGATGCAGAGTTACTCACAGAAATGGCTGTGAAACTGACTCTGTGAAAAATAAGGCCTTAGTGAGAAAAGTCATTAAATGCAAATAAAAAACATGGCACTGTACCAAAAGATTTTAAAAAAATATTTTCATATCTAGGCTGAATCAGGAAATAAAACTTTTTTTCTACTGTGCAAAGTGGCAGATGGACTCCACGTCTACAGGGAGATGCATGAGATTGGAATATCATTTCTTGTATTTATTTTAATGGATATTGGTTTAGCATTTTATCTCTTAGTGACTGGACATATGAAGATGCCTTCAGGGGCGTATCTAGGGGTAGGGCAGGCAGGGCACGTGCCCTGGGCGCCACTTGAAGGGGGGGCATTTTGTAAAATTGATTTTTTTTAAAAATGGCCACTGAAAACAAAATGGCCACCGTGCATGCTCAAATGGCCTCTGTGAGGCCCTAGGTCATGCCAGGCCTTGCAGAGGCCATTTGAGCATGCACGGTGGCCATTTTGTTTTCAGTGGCCATTTTTTTAAAAAAGATTTTTTAAAATGGCCACTGCACATGCTCAAATGGTCCCTGCGAGGCCAGTGGGGGGGGAGGGGGAACCCTTGCAAAAAAAACACCCCAGCCTTTAGGAAGCCCCCCGAAGGGGCTACAGGTAAAAAAATAATTATATATAATATAAGTCACTGTACACATATTCAGATTGGCACTATGTACAGAGAATCAGGGCTTGTGAATACTGAGCTGATGCTTATAAGCTAGGATTCTATTCATTAGCTCTTTGCTTCTTGTGATAAGTGAGTTAAATGTGATGTCTTGCTAATATGGCTATTAATGGTGAATTTGTCTTTGAATCAGTGTGAAATCCTTAGTATTAAGGCCCACTGGGAGTTTCTTGCTCTTTTTCTCTCATTTTAACTGTCTTTCTGAAAGACTAGAATATATTCCAATATTCCAAGCAGTGACACAGTTTACTCTGCATATCCTTTAATTATTTACAGAGTATCTGGGAAAAGTCAAATTCTCCATTTATTTTTAAAACTTATGTAATGGTGATGCTACAATACATAATAGAAAATTAGACAGGCACTTCTGTTTAGTTTTCCAAGTACACCTCCACATAGTATTTGGGTATTTCATGAGCCCCAGCATACTGAAATTTGTAGTTTTCCAGCATTTTTTGGTCTGGCAAAGTCCACTGCTAAAATAGTTTTTGAAATATTAAAAGATTAACGAGCCTGACTTGTATTTTTCAGCTGATATTATGGTAAAGTTATCTGAAAGATGGGTGTCAGATGCTTGGACAGGGGGCGCAATTTCAGTGTTTGCCCTAGGCGCTATTTTCCCTAGATACGCCTCTGGATGCCTTATATGGAACTGAGTCAGAACATTGATTGCTCTAGTATTATCTAAACTAAGTGGCTGCAGCTTTCCAGGGTTTTAAACAGGGCATTTTCCAAGCACTACCTGGAGACAGGAAAATAGGAGCTGCCTAATACTGAATCAGACTATTGGTCCATCTCTTTATGGATCAGGAACAACTTTTGATAGAGTCTGAATATCAATAATGTGAAAAACACACAACTAATTGCTCTGTTGGTCCAATTTTATAGTGATGGCAATGGATTAGATGGCATATTTTGCTGACCAGATATTTTTGCACCTGAAACTTGACTGCAATTCTCTCTCTCTCTCTCTCTCTCTCTCTCTCTCTCTCTCTCTCTCTCTCTCAATTTTTAAGTTAAGTGGCAACAAAAAAAGTTCCCAATCATGAATGATCATTCAAAGTGGCGGGTTTTTTGTTTTGTTTTGTTATAATGCATGTATTCTTAGGCAAAAGGTGGTCACCACAATCTGTAACACTACATTCCTCTTCTCCATGAGGACATCTTATTTCCACACATCTCTATACATCATTTATATTTTTGCACGCCCAGTTTTAGACCTTGGATAATTGAATATACAAGGCAGAACCCAAGTATTGTCATTTGAACATTTTGACATCCTATTGCCGGGCAGCTAACTCCATCCCAAGCATGGCCTCTACCCACCCTCTAGTGGGCAAAGAGAGCAATGTAGCCCTTTGTATACTAACCCATTCTTCAGTATACGAACTGGCAACAGCATCTCTTCCATTTGAATGTCTCATTCAGCAGAGTAGACAATGGCAAGCAAAGACAAGTCAAACATGTGGACTGTTAGGTGGAAACAGAACAGTAGTGTCCATCTTGAGAGCAACATGCACCCTGAGGAAGGCTTCCACACAGGCTGGATCAAGAACTGTGTGCGCAAATGGGTGATGCTGACTTCTTCCCAAACAAGGATAGTACATGCTCAATCAACAATGGCAGGGTGGGTGCAGGGGTAATCTGTGGGAGACTGCCAACACTTTTAATTCAAAACCAAAGGAACTGGTAATGACTGGCTCCAAAATTATTCTTATGCTTTTCACAGGGAAATTTTAGAGTGCATGGAGACAGGGCAATTTGCCTTTTCCATGATGGTTGCTGGGAATGAGCAGAGATGCAAAATTCTGTCACTGTGTTTGGACTCATGAGGGTTTTCAAGTCCTCCAATTAGCTGCGAAACATCAAATGGAAATGTTGCAGACTTGTTGCAGTCAGTGGCTGGCCTACTGTGCAATGTTCTATCTGCCTTATAGGCAGAACACTTGTGCAGTTCCAAAAGTTCCGCTCTTGCACATGACACAAGAACCGCATGACCGCCATTGTGAGAGAAACAGCCATTGGAAATAACAGCTTTCCATTTTGCAACTGCCTTTGTACAATTCTTGCATCTGTTGCACAAGAGACAAGAGTTTTCTTGTGCAACTGTGCAAACATGTTGTTGCAAAGCAGACAGAACATTGTGCAGTATGTCAGCCAGTGACCAGAAAAAAACCTGCTTTATCCTAAAGATGTCAAAGATGCTCACCTCAAAAGAAGAGGCATGTATTGCAGGCATCCAAAATCATCTTCAATTTGGATTAAAAGCTAAGCCCGAGAAACTTTCTTGACATTTCCCCACCCACCACAAACACATACTCATCCCAACTGCCCCAAACCCTCCCCCTTTCCATATAATATTTACCAAGCCCAGCACAGCTGCTGTGGTAGAATGGATGAGGGAAGGGGAACAACTGAATCTCCCTGGTGCACCTCAGGGAGAAAGGTGCCCTTGGCCCTTGGGAAATGTAGTTTCCCCTTTCCTATGACAGAAGCATCACCCTAAGTCCTGTAAGAGGTGAGGCTCACGGTATTGGCTCAAATATGGATTTCTTCAACAAAATAAGCAAGCTATTTCTGGGTTTTCTGGAAACAGTTCGGCTTATTTCTGAGCAACTGAAGTGAGGCAGCTCATGACATTCCCAGGTCAGGAAACCATCTTTATTATTTATTTTTCTGTATAAACTGCTTTGAGAACTTTTGTTGGTATATAAATACTTGTAAATACTTGTAACTTTGTTGGTATATAAATACTTGTGGTAGTCGCAGTAGTAATTAGTCTCTATTTTACCCATTCTTCTCTTCCATTTCACATCCTCACTGGTCCCATATGGCTCATTTAGATTGGCAAAATGATAAAATTTGCACTGGAACAAAGAACAATGCCCACATTCAACTATACTAACAGATGAGTCGGTGCATGCATACCCTAACTTATAAAGCAGAAATCATGATGATCAGACGTTTGGTGGAGGGAAGGGAATAAATCCAGCCCACAAAGTAACTTAGCGGTGGTGTAGATATCATTGATATCTACACACATACATGACTCCAGCTGCTAGATGGAGCTGATGAAGCAACGTTCATGGCACCTGTTTCATGTCCAGTTCTCTGCCTACCCAGAGATACAGCTGCAGAAGCTAACTCCTGTACACATATGAACCCAAGCCGAATCATGGCAGAAGTTTCCATAGTAAATAGCAAACAGAGAAAAGTCAACGATTGCATTTTGAACAGCAGCAGACAATCAGAAGGGGGCACGACATGTAGGAAGAAGATGCTACTGAGCAACGGTCTAGGGAGAACTGCCCCCGCTGCAAAATTCGAAGCCCTGTTGGGCACACTTTGCCATTCAGCACCAGTGCCCCCCCTCCCCGATTCTGCCCTACTGTGCAACACCCACCAGGACCAGCACAGGACTGAACTCTCTCTAGATTACTGATGACTGGCATCTTCCAATGTGCCAGACATGCACTCTTGTGATCACTGCTGCTGCTGAACAGCAAACTTATAAACAAACATTAACATTGTGTTTCTGTTTGTTTGTTTTCAAATAAAAATAGGCATTTATTATTCCACAAATGGATTTTTTTCTGCATCTATCTTTCAAAAAAAACCCACAGACATATTGCTATTACTTAAGTTTCCTCATGAAATAGAGTGTTCACTTCCATGCGGTAAAACTTACAGGAATGTGTGGAGCTGTTTACAAAGGGAGTTTACAAAGATTCCACCGAAATAACAAAATAATTAATAAAAGAACAGTTACTCTCAAGGCATCCAGATTTAATCACTGGCTTAGGTTTATGTTGCCAAAGTTGCTTTTTCAATGCAATTTATATGTGATTTAAACATGATCCTATGCATGTTTTCTCAGAAAGAAATGAGTGTATTCAACAGGGCTTACCTGCAGTTAAGTGTGCATAAGATTGCAGCTTTAGTCCAATCAATAGACAGAATGAACCCTGATGGAAAGCACAAGAAACTACTGTACATGGTGTAGTTTGCATCCAGGTGGTGCTGATCCAGACACCAGCAACCCCCTGCTGCAGTACTCCAGAAACCCCATCCCAAGTCCTCCCCTTGTTGGAATGAGGACAACATACAATATCCATAATTTACTCGTTCATGTCAAATGGTGAGATGGATTTACCAGCACATTTGTTAGCATGTAGAATTCACATAATGGCGCAGCAGAGAAATGACTTGCCTAGTAGCAAGCATGAGGTTGCTGGTTCGAATCACTTCTGGTATGTTTCCCAGACTATGGGAAACACCTATATTGGGCAGCAGCGATATAGGAAGTTGCTGAAAGGCATAATCTCATACTGTGCAGGAGGCAGCAATGGTAAATCCTTCCTGTATTCTACCAAAACGAAAACCACAGGGCTCTGTGATCACCAGGAGTTGACACCAACTCATGGCACACTTTACCTTTACCTCAGAATTCACATACAGATGATTGTTGCATGGACTGCTGTTTACATGATCGATCTGACTTATTCCTTTAATAACCATGATCCATAAAAACATTGATTTGACTATCAAATCATAAAAAGTATGAAAATTATCATTGCCAAACCAAGACAGCTCTTCATCAGCTGAAGACTGATGCCAATAACTTGTGTGCTCAATATAAGCATTTATTTTAGAATTATTACTCAGAAACCACAGATCTCTGTGATTTAATCCCACAAATACCATTATACATTATAGTGAAAAGTAAAGCACATAGTTTTAGCTGTAAGGAAAGTACATAGGAACAGGCTTTAAAAATACATAAATTCATAATCTAAAAGATTGTGCATAAAACCCTTGATTCCTAAAGGACTGTGCTCTCGTGTAAGAGGAATGCAGTATTGTTCAAACAGATACATTGGAAGAGGAGGGAATTGGTAGTTATATATACACAATGAAATGCAGGTTTGATGTGCTTACTGAAACAGGCAGAAAAAGCACTCAGTCCAATGAACACTTAAACTAGCAGGAGGAGAGCGAATTCAGCCAACTCTAAGTCAGGTATGTCCTACTTTAAAAGCTTACCTGGCTCACACAACTGTGTCAGAAGATGGTGGCCTACTACAGTTTCTGACCATAGTAGAGCAGTGGTAATGGTGGATTTAACCACATGGTTTACAGATTCTAGAAGACCACCTTTCCATGATCACAGGCACCACAAGCTTTTTAAGCTGCTGCCATAAGGCTTGCCACTGCGGTACTAGAATCCACCTAGTATCCTATTGGTTCCTGTAAAGAGTCCTGTAGAAGTTCTCTTTCCTCTTCTGGAAAAGGCAGGGGGAAGAGGGGGAATTATAGGGAGATAGAGTGCCGCTAAGCAATTTCTCATGCTGATAGCTCACTGGAAGGAAAACACAGAAACAAAGATATGAAGCAGAGAGTGATGGGCATGTCACAGGTTGTGACGACAGGCCTCAGAGCAGAAAGGCAAGAATTGGCCTGCCACCATGACCCACTCAATGAGGCCATTTACACAATCAAAAACTGTGTTCTACCTGGGAGTTGTGTGTGCTCCCAATTTTATGAGGAATTTTATGAGGTTATGAGGAAGCTCGGCAGGATGAAAACCTGGGTAGAACTGATTGTGTGGAAGCAAGATAAGAGGAAAACCTGAGTAGCTTTTCCTCCTACCTTGCTTCCACATAATCACTTCTACCGAGGTTTTCTGCTTACCTTGCTTCCACACAAACGAAAATTGGGAGCGCACACAGCTCCCAAACCTAGCTAGAACACAGTTTTTGATTGTGTGAATGACCTCATAGTGTTCTTATGCTGGATCCTATAGAACTAGCAGAACTAGTTGCTTACTGGGTGCGAGGGCAATATATTCTGACAACTGGAAGAGAAAGACCCATTGGTCTTCATGAGAGAAAGCCGAGCACTGCTTAACTCTTCTACTAAAATCAACAAATCCTGCAAGTGCTTAACTTTGACTGGACCATGTTACATATTTTAACACATTCAAACATTATGATTCTGAACCAATTAAGAAGGGTTTCTACTTGACTGACTTTCTAACTGATTAGCCAATAGTAATACACATATAGTAGCTTATTTCAAGGCAGACATTTTAACTAGACGAACATTGTTTTTTCTAAACCAAGATAGAACATTTATCACAATGCACTGAACATCCTATCCGAGAGACTGCTTGGAAGGAATGATTAAAAACCAACACTTTAAATCAGTAATCCTGCCTTTTAAAAAAAATAAAAAATAAAAATCGGTTTTAATTAGCTTTCTGGTTTTAACCTATTTTAGTCCTGTCTGTCATTTTATTTTGCTGTTTTGTTTTGCTGTTTGTTTTATTATTATTTATGGTTGTACTATTGTCTTTTTATTGTAAGCTACCCCAAGCAGCAGTTTGCTGGAGGGGGCAGCATACCTATATTTTAATGAATGAAAGATAAAGACTGACATCCAGATGAAATTACTCATGAGTAGCTACCTAATGGCACAGCAGGGAAATGCTTGACTGACAAGCAGAAGGTTGCTGGTTTGTATCCCTGCTAGTACTATATTGGGCAGCAGCGATATAGAAAGATGCTGAAAGCCATCATCTCATACTGCAAGGGAGGAGGCAATGGTAAACCCCTCCTGTATTCTACCAAAGAAAACCACAGGGCTCTGTGGGCGCCAGGAGTCAGAATCGACTTGATAGCACACTTTACTTGAGTCCCATTGAAATTAATTACTCATGACTAACTTGTTCTGTTAATTTCAGTGGGACTACTCATGAGCAATGCCATCTGTATATCAGCCAATATAAATAAAATTCCTCACAATGAATGAGCCTTTTCTGTCCAATAATACATGCACATGCCATTTGGGATTAAAGCTGAAGTATATGTACTGTACAGTCCTTTTGTGCTAATGCAGCTGAACACCATCTTCTGTGAACAGTTGGCTAACTGGGTTGGCACCTTGACTCTGGACTGTTCTGCGTCACTCAGGAGATCAGCCCTGCAATGTTGGCCTAACATCAGGTGATGGGGTATTGTGCTGGGACAGCAGCTGGAATAGCTCGGCCTGAACAGTCATACACTCAACAGTGAATCCCTCAAAGTTCAATGATAACCACTACCAAGACTGAATGCTTCCTACAGCTAAATGGTAGAGAGGGCATTCAGTTTACTTGGCGGTTCCCTAATGTTGGAGCAGTTGGTAGGAAAGCTTTGGCTTCTTTGTACACACCACACAATTGTGCCCAAACAAACCTGAATGGTTTGTTTTAGAATGAATCTTGTGACATTTTGGTTCTGCACACTTCTTACTGCTTACTGACCTCTGCATAAAACTGTGGAAAAGTAAGCACGGTTTGGTTATCGTCCATATAAAACTGATATATACCATTACATCATGGGCTGTGTGTGTAGAGATTAAAAACAGGCAAACCCTAATATATTCATGTAAGCCTTATGCTTACATGAATATATTCCCACTTTATGCATGGTGGGAATGCCATGCTATCACGGCTCCTTAGTAGCAGTGATGCATAAAGGAACTACAGAGGAAGCAGCCACTTTAGAGCTAAAGCTGTAAAGGGTCCTAATTTCCGACCTGGTTCAATCCCTGGCATATTGGCCTCTATCAGGCACCTCATTAACACTGTGGGGAAAGATGTCTTGAAATCAAAAGCATGCTACATTCACTTTCCTACAGGAAAACATAACTGGGATGCAAACAGAACACTCTTACACATTTGGTAACACACAATTTGAATGAAAACAGTTATGAGGGTGGTTTTTTTTTAATGTACAGCACAAGTATTTGATAGATATCCTAGAACCAGAGTTCTAAGTGTTTTAATAGAAACCTAACGCCACTATACAGTCGACTAAGCCATTAAGCCTAGTATAGAAAAAAGGCGTCTGAAACAATTAAAAAGGCAATATCCACAGCTGAAGCACACGTCAGAACTTTCCTGTCGTCACAAGAAGTTAAGACAGATGCCAGAAATTTATATACAGTACTTTAAATTACACTTAGAACAATGTAAACAGAAGGGTGCATCACCTCCTGCATAACTAGGGCATAGCTTCATAGCTATCTCATCTAAAGCTTGCCAGAATTGCACCCTGCTCCTTCATACGAAAGAAAATGCTAACTTCTGTTCATCTGTTCAAAGCCTACACAGCTCCTTGGAGGTAAGGAGAACTAAGTGAAAAGAGTCATTATGTTTAGAACAACACCCTACTTTGCATCATTTAAAAACTCCAGCTGCAAAACCTGGTGTGTTTGGTCATATGTTGGATTGCTCCATCTCCTTGAAAAGTGTCTAATAACACTGAGACAAGACCCACTGGACATCAAGCATTGCCGAGATGCCCTTCTAGTGTCCCTAGTAAGCTCAGTTGATGTAGATTATTTGCAGTCACCATGCTCTAAAAGAGCCCCAGATGCTCTGAAAATACCGTGAGACAATCTTGCATGCAGAAGGTGGAGTCCACGGACAGTGCCACAAAGGTGAGTCGGGAATTGCCTTTGCAATCTTGCCCTCCCATTCTACCTTGTGTGCTTTTGATCTGTATGATCTTGGACCTAAGCTAGGATCTGCTCTCTGATCTTCACACCTGAAAATATACTTCAGACACTAATCTGTCCCTGAAAAAGAAATAAAAGGACACAGAAAGAAGAAGAACTGTTTTCACCAAAGTGTTGCATAGCAAAGTATCTTTCCTCATAGCAGGTAACAGGCGAACATTTTCATCCACAAGTTCTGTAAGAACTATCTGCCTCTGATACAGCTAAACAGTGTTGGTTGTGGTGACTTCTCTTCTTTTTCTCAACTAAAGTACTCAGTGGACTGTCATCTGCTTGTCAGGGCAACCTGAGAATGATTTATTCCAGAGGTACGCAAGCTTCTGGCCCCTTTGCCTCATCCCTGTAGTCCTAGCTGCTGCCCGTGGAAGAACATACTGAGCTACACATATTCAAGTTAGAATGTTCAGATTCTGTCTCAGTCTCAGCTTCATCAGTGGTTTCGGGAGGAGAAATGGACTCATTCACTTGATCCGGGCTCTTCTTCAACCTGTGCAGAAGAGAATAAAAAGCCTGTTGCATACGTATAACATGGCTATGAAAGTAGAGTTTCAAGGTGAATCATCTGAACGAGAATGAGATATAAAATGAAGCTGCATGCAGTTATGAAGAGCTTTGTGTAAGTTTTAATCTGGCACCTCAGCAATGGCCTATTGTAGAGGTTCTCAAGCTTGGGTCCCAGATGTTGGACTACAACCTCCATCATTCCCAGCCATAATGACTTTTGACTTTCTCCTGCATTTCCATAGTTTTTGCATAAATCTCTTCTTTGAATTTTAAGACATACTAGCTGACCCCGCACAGAGCACCTGTGCACTGAGCCTGCGGCATCCCGCGCAGTGCTCTCGCTCGCTCTCCCCCCGCAGCGCTCTCACTCGCTTGCTCCCCCTGCAGCGTGCTCACTCACCCCCTGCAGCACGCTTGCTCGTTCCCCCCACAGCACGATCGCTTGCCCCGCAGCTCGCTCTCCCCCACGCAGCTCGCTCTCCCCCATGCAGCTCGCTTGCTCTCCCTCCGCAGCTCGCTCGCTCACTCTCCCCCTGGAGCTCACTCGCTCTCCTGCGCGCAGCTCGCTCGCTATCTCCCCCCGCAGCCAGGCCATTCTGCTGCCGCCTCCCACCTCCTCCTCCCAGCTGGTAGGGCTTTGCCCGCCATCTGCCCATCTCGTTGCCGCCGCCATTATTTCTCCCCGCCACTGCCTCCTCTTCCTGGCTGGCGGGGCTTTGCCTGCCGGCCCTCCACCTCTGCATCCTGACCATCACCATTATTTCTCTCTGCTTCAGTGTTGGAACTCTTGCACACTCCAGAGCATCTGCGTGTTAGTACTTGATTGCTCCCCTCACCTCAGAGATCTCCCCACCCTCACCTGAGCTGCACTCCTGCTCCTCCTCCATCCCGTTGCTTCCATCCCCCTCACCCTTCTTGGTTGTGGCTGCAGCATTGCTGCCACCTATTGGCCAAGCTGCAGCCCCATATCCCCAGAGACCTCCCCACCCTCACCTGAATCCCACTCCTGCTCCCACTCTTTCTTCCCCCCCCTTCATGTTTTTTTTCTCTCTCCCTCCCTCCCTGAGTTAACAGATTTTATTCATCTTGTTTCCTCATTTAATTCACACAACGGCATCCTCCTTTTCCTGAAAGGGCTCTTTCCTCCCTCACGACCTGTCTTTTTGCAGACCTCTGCCTGCTATCCCTATCCCTATCCCTATCCCTATCCCTATATATATATATATATATATATATACGTCTGCTTGCAAACTCTGTCAGCCAATCACCTCCTTTCTACCACGTCCCCACGCATGGCCTGTCTTGGAGAATTAATAATATAGATTCTTTGTTCAAAATGTGTTCTGGTATCTGTCATTACTCCAGTCATGAGCAATAGCGCAGCAAAGTTGGACACAGAAGACCGGGAGTAGTTGGGTTAGGGGAGCCAGCCCCATGTTTAGTCTCAGCTCCAAGTCTTGACACTGGGCTGGTGTCTGAGCCTGCCAGCTGGGGGATCCAGATCCAGAGACCTGGAACTGGCACTCACTAGACTGAGATCTCAATGAATCAGTCTTCTCCATACTATGTACTTTGTGCCCTTCCAAGCTTGCACAAGCCTGCACAACAATGGGCCAGGGGGGACTTGATGGAGTGGAGAAGAGAAGTGTTAGACTCCAGGCTAGAAGACTGCCCCCTCTGGTCTTCATGTGGGGAGATGGAGCCTGGAGGTATTTAAGACCGCATTCCACCTCCGGCCTTTGGCAGAGTAAGTTGCTCACTGGGAGCTATCCAAGGTGCTGCAACCTTAGCTGCCTTGTAGATTCTTTGGTAGCAAATGAGAGTGGATTCATGGTTTGTATTGAAAATCTCATTTGCTACCAAAGAATCTACACTCATAGCATCACAGAAAAAACAGAACCCTGTACCCCATGAGTTAGAAACCCATTGGAGTGGTTGGCACCCTATGGTGCTAACTACACCACCACTCACTCTGGGCCACCCCAGCACACTCCAAGTGCAGTTATGGGGCTGCTGAAACCTCCATTATACCTTATACCTAACCTTAAAGACGCGTAAACTTCAAAAAAATCACCAGAAATCAGCCCTCTGCCCAAATCTTTTGAAAAAATTATGGTAGCTTCCTTGCCTCCCTTGGGCACTACCGCCAACACCACACCACTCTAGGACACCCTTTCCCCCCAATGTGAAGCGATACACCTCCATTATACCTTATGGGGGAAAACCTTAAAGACGTGTAAACTTCAACAATTCACCAAAAATCAGCCCTTTGCCCAATCCCCCTGCAATTTGGGTGGTAGCCTCCACCCATTAGGCACTACCACCCCACCACACCCTTCCACCCCAGAGCCCACTTTATGCCCCAAATCTGCCCCAAAGACACTAAAACTTCAACAATTCACCAAAAACCAGCCCTTTGCCCAATTCCCCTGCAATTTGGGTGGCACCCTTCACCCATTAGGCACTACTACCTCACTCCACTCTTTTGGCCCTGGGACCCAAAATTCAAGTAGAAGTCAGATTGGACCTTTTTGCATTGAAGTCAATGGGAGGCAAAAAGGAGGGAAATTCAAATAGACATCAGAACTCAAAATGGAGGAGGAAGAAGAAGCACTTTATCAGCCACAAAATGGAGGGCTGAAACGACAAATAATTTGGAGCCAAAATGGGGGTGATTCGTTTCGGCTCCAAAACATTTCGGGAGGGCAAGAGGGTGGTTCGTTTCGGCAATGAATCACCCGAAAAGGGCAGTTTCGGGTACAGATCGTTCTGTACCCGAAACATTTAGCACATCCCTAACCCACAGGATCAACAGCTGTATAGATGCTAATTTATCTATGAAGGGTCAACATACATTTCAAAGGTTAACTGGCACAAAATATAAGCAGAGTAGAATTAAATGGTTTCTAAAAGCAACAATATTATCCTCATGAATGTACAGCATAAAGAAATTCAACTCAGCACCCAAGAAGAAGCCAGAGCAGAATGGTCAACTACTGTTGTAGTCTTTCTCCTCCTTTCTGCTGCCAGCTACCAACCCTGTGAATTTAAATGCTGCTCAAAGCAAAATAAAAGCATAAGCAAAAACACACCCCCAAACTCACCTCTCTCTGTTAAAAATGACAAAATCTTGCTGAATTGCTTCAAGGCATTCCTGGAGATAGTCATTTTCCTGTTAAAACAAAGAGTTATTTTATACTCCCCTGCATTACATTGTTGTGTCTTATGGACATGAATGAAGCTTACTCCACTAGCATGAGTGTTAAGTCAAAAAGAGGACTTTCCATGCATCTCTGGTTCATCTGGATTCTTGATCACTGACTGTCATTCAGAATAATGGTGTGATGATGCAATGGGAGCTGTGTTCTCACAGCTAGAGGGCCCCCCACTGCCACTGCACCTATATACACTTGGGGGGGGGTGATTCTGGGTAACTTTCACTGTCTTCAGAAGTGCCCTGTCTATTTTGAGACTATATCCCTTATAAAATGAATACATGTACACTCATTCACACAAAAACAGGTACATGCATACAGACACCTGTATACATGTAATGTCCGAATAGGGCTCCAGTCTGCTCAGAATCCACTGCCAATTCTATCACAATTCAGATAGTGGCACATCAAATGATGACACATTTCTAGTTGAAGATCTTTTTTTTTAGTGACCCTCCACGTCCCATTCTAATTGTGCTTGAAGAAATGAGTACTCAGGCCTGGAAAGGGTTTGTATTATCCTTAGTGGTTGATCCGGGCTTTTCTGAACCATTTAGAAAGAGTTCAGGGGTAAAGCACACTCAAAAGTTATTTGGGCAGAATTTGAGGGATATATTGCTTCAAACTGATAGAGCAGCTATATGTTTCTAGGATAGCACTATTTAATAGATATCTGCCTTACATCCCTTTTGTTCTGCCTTGCAATCTCAGGGAGATACAAAATTACAAAAATAGGACAGTTTTCACCAAAGCTCGAATAATTTGCTGCCATCAGCAGTTTTAGAGGGAAGATAAAGGAATAAGCCATATCTTGAGGGCGCCTGTCCCTGTGGTCTAAATGTTCACAGAAGATCTAGTATACTTTATTATGCAGTGTCTGCTGTAGAAGAGAGAGAGAGGAAAAGACTTCTGGGACATATCTTAAGGAATTATTTGAGGATGCTGGCCAATGATATAGTGATTTGTTTACAGTATGGACAAGATAGAGAGGTAACTGCAAAGACAGCTTGTTTTCTATCTGTGGTGATGAAGGTTAGAGCAAATTTCCTGAAGGGAAATGTTGTGGCTTGCCAGTGGGTGGGGGGCGGCAGCGAGCAGAGTTCTGATATGTAAATTGTAAACGTTTCTTAGTTTAGGCCTGTGTGACATGATTTTACTTATATGTTGTGTTGTGTAATTTGCTTTTATTGGACTTCATTGCATAGTTTTGTTATTATGTTTTGCTATGGTTAGACGACTAAAAGAATACAAAATCTATATCTACATTGGATTACTCTGAGTTCTCAATTTTTTAAGAACAGGCAGAATCCAGACTGTTAGATTCTGATATTAGTCATGACAGTCCCATTGGCTCACATCCAGACTAATGCTGCACTGATGTGCCAACATTTCTGTTGTGCACAGGTGGAGGGGTGATATCCCATTATTATCCTTTCCCTCTGCAGCTCTTGGTACCTCCTGAGACTATTTCTCTGAGAGTTGCAGGATCCTCAGGGATATTTTTTTCGGGAGCCACAGGCAGCTGCATGGGGGAGGGAAGATTACTGAAAATCACCCCTCTCCCGTTGTGCAATAGAAAACACCGGTGGTTCAGTGCAGTGTTAGTCTGGAAATTAGTCTAGTCTACATCATTTAACTGATTTCAATAGTAGTTAGTCATAAGTAACTAGTGGAGATGCTGTGCGTGCAACAAAAGGGTGGTATTGAAAAGAATCTCTGAGTATTTTTTGGCTCACTCCTGACTCAATATATACTTTGGCAAGAGTACCCAGAATGTTGGGGGCAATATACTAAAATCACTGCAAACCGCTTAGAGAGCTCCGGCTATAGAGCGGTATATAAATGAAAGTGCTATTGCTATTGCTATTGCTAGAGCAAAATTGAACCCATGTATTTCTGAGCACATGCACATTGGAATAAAGAAGTTTCAAATCAAGTTAGGCACTGTGTACAGGAACTCAATAAACTAGTTAATGTCTAAGGACATCTTCAGAAACAACAAGGTAAGAAACGTGAGGAAGCAACAGAGAAGGCCTGTCCCTGCATAGCCACCAGACGAGTTGGTGGCTACCGCAGATGACCCTCATGGTGAAGAAGATGTTGTCTTAAATATCCAGGGCCTAAGCTGTTTAGGGCTTTATAGGTTATAACCAACACCTTGTATTTTGCCCAGAAACATAGTGGTAGCCAGCGTAGCTCTTTTAATATAGGAGTAACATGGTCTCTCTGAGATGACCCAGATATCAACCTGGCTGCCACATTCTGTACCAAGTACCAACTGCAGTTTCTGGACTACATACACAGGCAGCCCCACATAGAGCACATTGCAGCAGTCAAGTCTGGAGGTTACCAACATATGTACCTATGTACCACTGTCCTAAGCTCATTTATCTTAAGGAATGGATGCTGCTGGCGTATCAGCCCAAGCTGTTAGAAAGCACCTCTGGCCACTGCCTCAAACTGAGACACTACAGAGAGGTTTGGATTCAGTAGCACCCCCAGACTACAAACCTGTTCCTTCTGTGGAAGTGTGACCCTATCCAGAACTGGCAGATCAAAATTGTCTCCCGAGTTCCAAGCCTGCACAATAAATACTTCTGTCTTATCTGGATTCAGTCTCAGTTTGTTATCCCTCATCCAGCCCATCACTGCCTCCAGGCAGGCATTTAGGGAGGTTATACCTTCTCCTGATGATGCTGACATGGAGAAATGGATTTGGGTGTCATCAACATACTGATAATACCCTGCACCAAAGCCCCTGATTATTTCTCCCAGTAGTTTCGTGTAGATGTTAAAAAGCATTGGAGACAGTATGAAGCCCTGGGGGACACCATATGAAAGTCTCCAAGGGACACCATCTGGAATCTGCCCGATAGGTAGGAGTGGAACCACTGCAAAGCAGTGTCTCCCAACTCAAACCCCCTCAGGCACTCCAGAAGGATACTATGGTCAATAGTACTGAAAGCCGCCAAAAGATCCAAAAGGACCAACAGAGTCACATGCCCTCTGTCACTTCCTAACTGGAGATCATCCATCAGGATGACCAAGGAGAATATCCCAGGAAAACCAGAATCCATGAATTTGCCCACACCTTATCACATTTGACTCTTCCTCTCTCTCTTTTGTGTCCTCTCCCCACAGCCAGACTATAAACTTCTTGGGGCAGGGACTTGACATTTGCTTATGTTATTTTCTTGGAACACACCTTGTGCAATGATGACACTATATACAGGGATGGGGGGCAGAACCTAACAAAGATAGGCTGGTGGAACTGAAGTCTAAACATAATTTGGTCTTCTGCCTTTACAAATGGCATTAACACATTACAGAAGCCAAGACTGTAGAAGACAGACATCACCACCCCGCAATTGTGATACTGCTCCAGGGAAAACAGAATATCTCTTCTGATGGTAGAATAGCAGTGTCCTGCTTTCTAGCAGAAGCAATAATTTGGGGGTCTTTTGTGCAAAGTGATCCTATAACAACACAGATATTTGAGCTGTATTTCTACGTTGGGGGAGATGCTCTACTAGCTTTTTGTTTATTTTACAAACTGCAAGGAGACACTTACGGACTGTGAGCTGTCCTTGCTATTATCTCTGGATTTATTCTTTGCAAGTCTCTTCTTCTTCTTGTGCAGTGGTCTTGACTCTAGGATCATTTCTTCCAGCTCAAAGGTGGGGTCGCAATGCAGACGGCCTTTCTGTTTATAATCAGACCAAGATATTGCCTCAACGCCGTGTGATTTATGAGCAAGATAATGAAAGCAATTTTTGATTAGAAAAAGAAAATCCTTGGCTTCATATCACTGCCTCCTTCACAAGAAGCAAAACAAAACCCAGGGATCAGAGACAGAAGCAAATGTACTCATGGCTTTGACTTACATTGGGAACAAAGCCTGGCTCCACTTTCTTTTCACAGATTTCATCCCAGTCCGTGTTAGATAAGTAGGAGGAGGTCTGGATATCAGCTAGGCTAGAAAACCGATGCTCAGGGTTCACTGTCAAAAGCTGAAATGGCAAATGTGGTGGGGTGAGATGAAGTCTTAACGTACAGTTGGGAGGGAAGCCTGCTTTAGTCTGGGCCAATTCTTATGATATCTCTGCAGCTCTATAGACTCACATCACACTGCACACTGTTAATATCTGAAAGAGGAAGTTTATGAGAAACCAATAGATGACGTGGTTACTTCTCCCATCAGTGGCGCACTTGTTTGGGAATCAACAGTGCTGGGGTGGGATGTAACTATGTTAGCCACATAGGCTTCCATGATATGCAGCTCTCTGTTGTTGGAAGGAGGGCTGCAGGTCCCTGAGAACTCTTTAGTATCCCTGCGCTGAAAGCTTCTCTGCAGAGGGGGAGAAGGGAGCAATTTCCACATCTCTCCCTGCCCTCCCAGAGCCCTGCTAATTGTATACATATGTCCCTGAAGGTGCACGGCCCTCAGGAACAGATTTATACAAGTTGAAAGGCCTTTGAAGGGGAGAGATGCAAAAGAGTGCCCCCCTCCATGCTGGGTCCACTGTGGCAAGAAATCTTCAGCACAGGACACTGAAGGCTTCTTCTAGACACTCAGTCCTCCTTCTGGTGACAGAGGGCTACACATCGATATATTTGTTCTTCTGTTTTCTGTTTTTCTGTGTCTGTTCATTTTTTGTGTTTTTGTACTCTGGTCTATGACCGTAATAAAGATTGGATTGGATAAGTAGGCTACACATCATGTCAGCCTCGTTTCCTCATTGCAAACACTACAGATACAGCATGGAATTCAACCACAGAAGCAGAGGCGGCTGGTGAAGGCGGCACTGGGGAACAGCCAGAGGTACCATTAACAGTCATTACCTCTCACAAGACACACACACCCTGCGCCGCCCTCAGTGGCCATCTCTGCTCATAAGTGGCAAATATTGCTACAAAAGCAATATAGAAATCAACACTCTATGAAACTGTGCACAGGTTCATTGGGGCAGGTATTATTTAGTTACTTTCCATATATATTCTCAGATCCCCAGTACAAAATAAAAGTGAAGGGAAGGTTTCCAGGATTACCACTACTTTATCTTTAATTACAACCATAAATAAAATGTTTCATACAGAAAATGTAACACAACAAAATCTACATTTAAAATATTATAATCATAGGCAACCATAAATCCAGAAAAATAGCAAAGGAAGTTACATTAAGTAGTGGAAGTTACTTTAAAAACAGTTAAGAAAACCATGGATCATTTTCTATCAGTTTGGCAAATATCTACCTAAATAAGAAAGACTACCAGCACGGTGTAGTTGTTAGATTACTGGACTAGGACTTGGGGGAAACCCAGGTTCAAATAGCCATTCACTGGAAACTCACTGGATGTCTCTGGGCCAGTCATATATCGCTCAGCCTAACCAAGAGATCTATCAATTTTTATTTTGATCAAAATAAACTAACCTACCTCACAGGATTGTTGTGAGGATAAACATTACCATGTATACCATACTGGAGGAATATATTCCTGAATAACTGCTGCCCAGATGAGACAGGTACTAGGTTGGAACCATAGACTAAAGCCTAGATGATGTGCTGGCTTTGGAAAGGCAGAAAGCTTTTGATGCAGGGGTGCTTTTTATTTTTGGTGTAGCCATATGAGAATGGTTAAGGTTTGTCTAGCTGCAATGTTTGTATCAATGTTTGAAGAAAGAATGCAAAGAAGCAGTGCCAGTTTCAATGCTCTTCTCCTTATTGCTTACATAATAAGTAACTGAGAGGGGGAAAAACCTCCTAGCTACTTACTCGAATTTGCCTTCATGTATCTTTTGGCCACATACCTGGGTATCAGTGCATTTAATTCTTCATCTAGATTTTCCATGCAGTCAAATAGCTTCACCTCTTATATAAAATTGGAGAGGAGAGCTGGTCTTGTGGTAGCAAGCATAACTTGTCCCCTTAGCTAAGCAGGGTCCACCGTGGTTGCATATGAATGGGAGACTTGATGTGTGAGCACTATAAGATATTCTCCTCAGGGGATGGAGCCGCTCTGGGAAGAGCAGAAGGTTTCAAGTTCCTTCTCTGGCTTCTTCAAGACAGGGCTGAGAGTTTCCTGCCTGCAACCTTGGAGAAGCCGCTGCCAGTCTGTGAAGACAATACTGAGCTAGATAGACCTATGGTCTGACTCAGTATATGGCAGCTTCCTATGTTCCTAAAATTAATACATCTGGATTCAGAAAAGCAATACAATACGGTACTAGTGTGGGAAGTCAGCGTCAGCTTTCCCCATCACTCTGTACTGACTGCACAGAGAAATCAAATCATTCAACTTCGGCTTGGTGCTGTATTTTTAATCCTGATAAAGCTCTGAATCCAAAATTCTGGCTTGCCACGTTGAGTAAGTCAGTTCAACGCCAGGCTGTATCCACAGGCCAACTAACACAGCTGAAATGATGTGACACATGTGTGGATTGAATGGATCCAGATTAAGTTTGGCAATCAGGGCATGATCATCTGGTTGCTTCATCCCCACCAGAAGTAACCCAACCAAGCAATATTTACCATGCTTCCATTCACCCCAGCTTTGGCAACTTTGCTTCAAAGATACTCTCTATATGCTCTTCACATTTGGCAAGAACTCTACCTAGATTTGAGTTTAAAGTTTACCTATCAGCCATGTCCATTCAGAAAGTCCCTGGACAACTGCTTAAAGTGTTATGTTAACATAATTGCTGCATATTAGTCCACAGCAGTCTTCTACTCCAGATATTTTCTATTAATTTCCATAGACAATGTTTGTTTTTAAGATTGCATTCCCTGCACTCATCCAGCAGAGGGCATTTGTGCTCTTGCTGAGAACGTTCCAATGGAATTATGAGAACTATTTCTATAAAATCAACCTTTAATTACATATATTGTCCACCTGATATTGTTGTATATTGGAGCCACTTGATTGCTGTTTGTATGCATTTCTTTTTTTTACAAAATGCTGACCTGTCACTTTTAACACCTAACATTTACCAATATAAAATGACAAATTTCCTCTCTCATCAAAATAGTAGCACATAACATAACAGGTGGATCATATGTTGTGACTGCAGCTGAAGACTGGATGAGCTTCCCATGGGCTTCCCATATGGGCTTCTGCACTAAGATAAACAGTACTATAACACATTTTATCTTAATGCATGAACCTGTGTGGGAAACCCATGGGAAGTTTGCACAGTCCATTACAGTTCTGTTTCTAGAATCTTGTAATTCTATTTATAAATCTAGAATCTTTAAAAAAAAACACAACCCACACAACCTCAAACACTTCATACTCAAGTGACAACAGTTCTTTCAGTGATTAGCTACTATTTTTAGAGGACTGGAGGAAATAAGACCAACTTAGAGGTCTGTGTGCACTCAGGTCTGGTCTACCCATGCTGCAAAACAAGGTTGAAATGACTGCAGCTTGCAAGTGGTACATCTTACCTTTGATTGCTCGTCCCCCCCCCCAAAAAAAAGATCCCCTGTAAAACTAATATAACAGGAAGTAGGTTGGGCTACAACCTTTCCCCAATGTGCCATTTTAATTCATTTGTTGTTTCTCCTTTCAGAGAGCATTTTTATATGGTGCACGTAAAAAAAAAAATAGCACCATTCCACCTGTAAGCTGAAGTGGCATTAGTTCACTCTACCACCTTCAGGGATGTTCACAAACAGATCGGGCGGCCACGGGTGGGGTGGAGAGTGGTTCCCTTAAAAAGCATCTCCTTACCTGCTCATCCACCATCTTGCTACTTTTCTGCTGGTGACACCTGCTCTCCAAAAGACCAAGTGCCGCAGCTGTGCGTGGCCTTTTGAAGAGTAGGCACTGCCATTGGAAAAGCGGTGGGCAGTGGATGAGCAGGTAAAGAGCTGGTTACCTGCTTTTTAAGGGAACTGCTCCCCACCCCATCGAACTGGTTTGAACGCTGGCAACTAAGCCAGTTTGGCGCTTCCCAGAGGAGGCGCTAAACTGGCTCGTGCACATCCCTAGACTCTACCACCTCATTCTGCTGCAAGTTTATATCCAGTCTCAGACATAATAAATTATCCCTTTCATTGAAACAGAGAGGCCTAATCAATGGGTATAGGGCGCTTTCCAGATTAGACCCTACAATGGGGTCACGGGGTCATCTGCTAAGTGTTCTTCTGTACTTCCTGTGTTGTGACACCGCAGTCCCCATGCTGTCAGTATGGTGCCATTCACATTTCAGGTGCCTTGTTTTGGATTTAAATGTGGCAATATAGTGCTATAACATTGTATGTGCATCGCAAAAAGGCTGCTGTATTTTTTTGTTGCAGAATTTTTTGATTCTGAAGCATTCTACCACAGTTGTAGCAGGTAATCTGGAAAGAGCCCAGATCAGACTTCCTCCACTGAATGAAAAGGGCACTCTTGCGGGTGGCAGGGTATCTTGCTTGTACCAGAGCTCTTTCATTTGTAAGCTATTGCTGAAGGAATGATGCAACCATATTTTCTGACCACGTATGTAACCTAAGAATAGTTAACTGCAAATATTTAAGCCAACCAACACTTAAGCCTCTTACGCAAAGACAAGGACTGAAAACCTTTTCCGGCTGCATTGGAAAACAAACCAAGAATGGATGGATCACACCTGAATTGCATATATTAGGGGCATGAATTTCAAAGATGGTACTTAAGAGGTATTGTGCATGTTGCACTTACTCAGTAATATTGTTATCCTAAAATGGTTATCCTCAAATAGAAAATGTGAGTCTGCCTTAGAAGTTTAGTATATTTGTTCACAAGTGGTGCTAAGAACACCAATTTCTAATATATTGCAAATGTTGTTAATGCACTAAAGACATGGCAAAGGGCCACTTTTACTTGAATACATGCTCTGTTCAATTTAGCTCTTTAATTTCATTTTCAGCTGTGAGGCATCATATGGTAGCGTCACTTTTAAATTGGTAATTAGAAATCATGAAAATGGAAAAATATGTTGGGCACTTTAAAAAAAGGGGGGGCCTTCTAGTTTCTTTACAGCCAAACTAGCTGTCTGGCAGAGATTCTGAGTCTGGGAATCTGGATTTACAAGTACACGTTCTGCACTGATTATTTGCCCACTGTATAGTGAAGCAAACAGATTGTTGCAACGTAAATCCCATGTGTTTAGCCATTCACACATGCAGGCTATAAATCTACATAGTCATGGGAGTTGCTTGTCATTTTAGTAAGTCACTAAATATATAGTCAATCTCTAAAACAATAGGGAATAAGTTGCTCTTCTTGAAGCAAAAAAAGGATGATCAAAATATTTTCGATTGCTGATTAAAATATGACAGCTGTATATCATTAGCAATAAAGTTAAACATCTGGCTTGTTGCCATTATCTTGGAAGAAAACAATATATTTTTTTAAATTCACACTATATATTTGCATTCAGATTCAGTACACACTGTGCACACAATATGCACACTGGATCAGGTAGCATCTGAGCAAAAGGGTGCCACTTGTGTAGTTTCAAGTACAGAATTTGCATTGCGTCCTGACATTGCGTTGGGAACTATGCACACAGAATCATTATTTGGAGGCTAAGCACTTGCAGTTTCAGGCACACAGTAGTGTGCAGGCAATGCACTCCAATTGCAGATCTCTGGATAAAAGTCCTAGCTGTTTGCATATTGCCTGTGACACTATGAGGATACAGTCCTATTGAGGATACAGTTACATACCTTTCTTAATAATGCCACCATGTCTTTTGACCATGTTGCTGTGTACTGGACACTTACAGTGCTGAACAGCTGAACTAAAGATTCCACTGGGCTGTTGGAGTGGATGTCATAAGGTCTCTGAGAAAGCAAAAGAAATAGAAAGTTTGGAAGCGTCAATGCTCTCTTCTGGAGAACATTAAGAACAGAAACAAAGTTGTAATTCAGACCATCAACATATCTAAGGAAAATAAAGAATACGGCACCCATCCACGAAGGAGCTCATATGCCATCACTCCCAAGGACCACCAGTCAACTTCAAAGGAGTAGCCTGTTCCACCATTCAGAAAGGAATGAAAGATTTCAGGAGCTGAAAAGACAAATGAGGGTGATTACATGATGTCTGTGTCAATAATGGCTTCCATGAAAATTTCTCTTGTGGTATACTGAGTTATTGCAACGTTCTCAGGAGGTTCATAAAACAAACAAAAAAGTTATATACTTTCTTGATTTCTGCTCTATGGTTGGTTGATCTGAATAACTCTGAAATGGTTTTGTTATGATTGTTTCTAGCACTTGATATTGCTAGCCAGCTTGAGCAATGTGAATGGAAAGGCAGGATACAAATGTTTTAAGTAAGCAAATAAACAAATGAAATAGATCTGAATATCTATTTGCTGACAGTTCCCTAGCTTTTGCGAAAGAAAAAAACAAGCAGGTATGACCTTCAAAAGCTACTTTACATAGCCAAGAAAGGTACTTGGGCCCAGCTCAGAGGTAATGCTAAATTCTGCTTTAGAATAATAGCCCCAGCTGTCCCTATTTATCTGGAGCAGTCCCGATTTTCAAGAAACTGTTCCTGGTAAATCACTGTCATTTGGTCCACATTTTTGCCTCGCTCATCGCTTTTCAAGTGAGCTGGAAACTTCAGGACTCAGCTTCATCCCTGGAATCTATAGAAATTAAATCTCCAAGTGGGTGGGTGGGTGGGTGCCTTGTGTCTCCAGTGCATCTGCATGTAGATGAATGCATGGCACTGAGACACTATGCAATGCACAGCAAAAGTGGGTGGGATCTGGTCTTCAGCAATGTGTAAAGAGGGGTGCGGCTTGGTCAGTATTAACATTGGTTGTTACAAGGGAACAATTTGCTTTCTGACCTGCTTCCCATTTGTGTCTTTCTTGTAGTTAGAGTTGTAAGCCACGCCTCCCAGATTGCTTGGGCACACCCACGACACATTCACAGGCATGTCCCTGTTTTCATTGGTAGGGGTGTGCACGACTCGCAATTCGGGCACCTGTTCGGTGCAGGGATGGGAGTGGAAGCTTTAAGAAAGAGGAGAGCAGTTCCTTACCTGTTCGCCGCCGCCCCATGCAGCTTTCTGTTGGGGTGGCACTCAACACAAGTACCCCCGTGTGGTGCCAGCATGCATAAGGCGCCCATGCATGTGCGGACGCCATGTGAGTGCTAGTGCTGTGCAAGGGCCCAGCAGGAAACTGCATGGGCTGGTGGAGAGCAGGTAAGCACCTCCTCTGTTTTATAGCTCCCACTCCCCACTCCTCTCCCTGCACTGAACCAGTGCCCGAACCGCGATTTGTGCACACCCCTACCAATGAAAACAGGGACATGCCTGTGAATGTGTAGTGGGTGTGCCCAAGCAATCTGGGAGGCGTCATTGGTGAAGGGTATGGTTTAGTGCCTCTATTCATTGGTGAAGGGTATGGTTTAGTGCTGCACGAATGAACTTAAGCCCATTCTGTCATCCTGATGTGCCAGAGGTCTAGTTCCAGGCGTTGCTCACACCTCAGAAGTGCTCTGTAAGACTGGACACACAGAAGGTTGCTGCTGACCCTCATGGATGTGTTTCTGATCTTACAGAGCTGAAATTACAAATGTGGTGGAAGTTTCTTTTTGAAGTATTAATTCTTGCAGATGTTGCAACTACTTCTACAGCAACACCAGGGAACACAGTGCTTTCAACGGGCATAGCTAGTGCAGAGGAGGCCTGTGTTCGGCCCACTGATGCCACGCACTGCATGCATGCCCCCGACTCATGCATGAGTGGTGCATACAAAGTGTGTGCTGCCCCATTCACCTTCTGCCACTTCTGCTGCCTGTCTATCTCTAACTCTGCCCGCTGCCACCTCGTCTCACCTGCCCACCTCTTTTCCTTTCCCTCTCCTCCTCCTTTGCCCATGTGACACTTGGAAGCACTTCCAAGCAGCGTGTAAACAGAGGAGGAGGAGAGGGAAAGAGGAGGTGGCAGACAGGGTGAGGAGAGGTGACAGGAAGCAAATGGAAGGAGGAGGCCACAGTGGAGGCGGGTGGGCAGTGGAGGCAGCAGGAATGGCTGGGTGGCCAGAAGCGGGAGGTGGGATGGAGTGGCCCATGTTCAAGAGAAACCCTTGAACACGGGCAGTTCTGCCCTTGGTGCTTTCTTTATTCTTTTAATGTGCTTTCCTTATTAATAAACCTTATTTGTTGCTTCTCTATAAAATGTCCAAAGTGATGAACAATATTTAACAAAAGTAACACAAGAAGGGACGGAAGACGGAGAGAGAAAGAGAAAATCTTAGCCCCAAGGAGCTTGCAATGAGTGCTTCTTCTCATCAAAAGCAGCATCAGTCATCTAGGAAAGAAGATCATATAACTTCTGCAATAATATGAAGTAATACTTGCAATGCAGCTTGCTGGTATAAATACATCCCTAGTTCCTACTTTACATGGGAAGAAGATGACAAAACAGCCTATTGTGGGAACGTTTGTATAGGAATGTCAATATTTAACAAACAGAAGGATCTTTCTTACCCATATACGGCTTGGTTCCAGCTAGAGCAGTAGCTCTTTCACCATCTCGGATGATTGTTGCAATATTAAAATCTGTAAGGTGTGCATGGCCTTAAAAAGACAAAAAACAGATTTTTAGAAAGGAAAGAATTAAAGGCAGGGGATTGAAATCAATGATGCCTATGTGGTTCAGAAAGACAGTACTGAAAGAGTCTAGCAAAGGCAAACATTAATACTAAGGCCCTTTAAGTGTTGGCATAACACAGTCTTGTTGCTTACTGTACAAAGGACCTCGATATTCACAGGGGCTCGGTTCCATGGTACAACCATGGAAATGGAAATCGCGAATGTTGAGTCATTGCAGCAATGGGGAATTGGAGGTTAGGTCTCCATGGGGGGGGGAGGAACAAAAACATTGAATTTGGGGTATGTGTGTGTGCAGGAGGAAGCTGCCTACAATACTTAGTTGATCCCCCGAGTTACGCTGTGCCATGGGATGCCCCCAAATTGACCAAAAATTGCAATTTCCCCCGCCCCTTTTAAATAAACGTAGCCATTTTGAGGCTCCAGAACACAAAATGGTGGCCAGAAATTACCTCTGTGATCATTTCCATCCACCCCTGACCCACAGATACACAAGGTTGGAGTATACCCCCCCTTCCACATATGTCGAGGTCGGGTATCTATTACCTGAATGCAGATATGCAAATCCGCAGATAATGAACTCGCGTATATGAAGGTCCTCCGGTACTTTTAAAAATTGTACTTTATTGTATTATTTTAATATTTGTAAGCCACCTCAAGTTCTTAAGAATGTAGGCAGGGTATAAATTCCTAAATAAATGATGAGTCAGTGCAGACTAGACACTTTCTGGCACACACAATAAGGAGGGGGTGGCCTCCCATGACGTTGGCAGAGGATGCCCCAATGCGCTCTCTGTACATCCCTTTATCGCATGAGCAGGCAGTTCATTTGAAGTGCCTGTCTACATGTGCTCCCAACAACTGTTTAAATAGGAGTGATTGAGATGAACAGTCCCCCATAAAATAACCGGATGTACAAGAGTGCAACAGGATGTCACAGAGGGTGTGTTCTTGGTACAACCTTGTCCATATCATGTGTGCTGGCAGGTATCTCATCCGAACCATCCCAAGGTCTGTCTTTTATTGACAGCATGAACCAGGTGGCATAAATGGAGGTCTCATTGGATTAACCCAGGCTCTTTTGCTGTTTTAAAAGAGTAAGAGCTGTAGATTTTACAGTGTAATTATAAGTAACATTAAATGTATTCCTATCTCTATTTAGTCTGCTAGTTGCATGAATTCACAAAATATTGGCCAACACCCATGCTAAGGCTGTGCTCATGGAAGAGTGTTTTCCATCATGCAAGGAGGGAGAGGCAATTTTCAGCAATCCTTCTCCATCTATCTGTGCCTCCTGAAAATATGTCCTGCAGGGTCCTCCAAGAACATATTTTTGGGAGGCACAGGTGGATATAGACGAAAGAGTATTTCCAAAACCCACTGCTTCCTCCTTGAGTGACCAAAAATGTTCTTTGAGTCTTGATGTCAGCCATTTTCTGTAACCAGCAAGCAGCCCAATAAAATCCTAGCTCTGATTAAAATAAATAAGGCAAGAGTGTCAGTATCATGTTTATTTATGTGCACAGAACTGTGTGTCAGCTGCAGAATTCAACATGCTAAAAACCTGAACTTTCATTAAAAAAAAAAAAGCTTTAAAAAGTCATAGGAATCTGCCATATACTGAGTCAGACCATTGGTCTTACTAGCTCAGTATTGTCTACACAGACTGGCAGTGGCTTCTCCAAGGTTGCAGGCAGGAATCTCTCTTGGTCCTATCTTGGAGAAGCCAGGGAGGAAACTTGAAACCTTTTGCTCTTCCCAGAGTGGCTCCATGCCCTGAGGGGAATATCTCACAGTGCTCACATGTGGTCTCCCATTCAAATGCAACCCTGCCTAGGTAATGGGACAAGTCATGCTTGCTACCACAAGACCAGCTCTCCTCTCCTTATGGATTCAGGGGGGGAAACCCTTTACACATATGGATGGTGTCTGGTGAAATCTTACTCTTGGAGGAAAGAAAGCTGAGCAAGTTTTCTAGGAGTATGGGGCTTTCTTGGGGGCTTTTGCTTCTATCAGTAATCCCTTGCATCTCCAGTGTTCTCTATTTTCATTACCCCAGTCTTTAATAAGATGTTGGAAGTTTAGTTGTGTAATTTCTGATTATTTGAAGCATATTGGCAATAGCTCTCGATTTGTAGAGCTTTTTGCTTAACCAAACCTTACTCTGGCTTGTTTTGCTGATATAAAGTGGAAGGCCAATGTTTTGTTGCTTCTGCCTGGAAATGTTTTGCTGTTAGGGTGCTGAAAAGTTGTTAACAGGTTTGGTAAAGCAATGGTAAAATTTCAACATGGAGGCAAAAGACAGTGAACAATGACCAGAAACATCATTGACGTGGTACATATGTTCCATTGACATGGTACATACATTCCACTGATGTATGTACCATTGACGTGGTACATATGTTTTTGGGGGCCTGGTCATGTAATGTGCGTAATCAGGTGAGATCCAATCAGAAAGCAGTAAACAACTATCATTATTAAAGTTATAAAAATAATTGTATTAGATGGTACTGGGTCCTTCGCAGATCTTCACTGAGGTGTGTTTGAGAAATGTCTTGTGGCTACCTACTTCAAATTGTGGTAAGTTCTAAAATAAAGACTTATTCTTGAGTAAGTTCTTGTCTCTGTCTGGGAGCATTTTGGAAATCTTTGCCTGAAATTAGAACCTACTTCTATGATGGTTCTTATTGAGTCAAGGCCAAACTCTGTGTAAACCATCAATTTTAAACAAACCCATTTCTTCTTCAAAAATAATTTTAGAATTATTCAAAATCTCAGAATTGCTTAAGCCTATTGCAATCAATTGGCTTAACCTAACTCTGGTACATAAACATAAGCAGCTATAAACAAATATGCTTCATTTGCATTATTCAAACTGATCAGGGTATTTTTTTTTTTTGGCACAGGTTTTACAAAAGATAGCTGTAAATTACAGGTCTGGAGAAAAGATCAATTAAAAGATATCTAGGCATGATGTTTCAAATATCATTAATTTTAAGCCATGCTGATATATATGTGTGTGTGTATCTATATATATATTTATATAGGCACTGAATCAAGATTTTTAAAGATTTTGGCTAAACAATCTCAGATTAAGGCTGATATCCTATGCACTCTTCCTTGGAAGTAATTCCCAAGTAAATCAGACTTACTTTTGAATAAATATACATGGGCTTGCGCTATAAATATATCACAGAAAAAAGCATCAGTGAAACAATCTGAAGATAAGTTTCACAGCAGAGGTTAGAGTGCTGGACTAGGATCGGGGAGACCCGAGTTCAAATCCCCATTCAGCCATGATACTAGCTGGGTGACTGGGCCAGTCGCTTCTCTCTCAGCCTAACCTATTTCACAGGGTTTTTTGTGAGGAGAAACTCAAGTACGTAGTACACCACTCTGGGCTCCTTGGAGGAAGAGTGGGATATAAAATGTAAAAATAAAATAAATAAATAACCCCCTCCCCCCCCCCCCCACACACCCACTTAAAAATAATTTCCCTTGAATATTCAGTCTGAACAAGACTGCTGTCTAATTTGGAAGTTTGTATGCTGCATTAGGGACATTGATCCTAATAAAGGTGTTATTATACTAGGTCTATGAATTTTGTTACAATGAGCCAGCATGGCACCTAGGTTTTGGTCAATTTATACTGTGTAATTTCGGCATTTCTGGGTCAGCCTGCTCTATAACCAAATTCATGATTTTCCTCTTGCCTTTATGAGACAAACAAAAGGGCAATTCCTAGAATGTGAGTGGTACATTCCTCCTCTTTGGAACAGAAGAAAAGAACTGGGGTTTAGGCAATGCCAGAGCTTACTTGTATCTCTTCCTAGTAATCTGTTAACTATGACACCTAAAAGACAAGTTGGCTCATACATAAAAACACACAGCATTAAAATACACACACACACACCACAAACAAACACAACCCTGTCAAACAATTCATGGTCAAAGCAGGCCAAGTCTCTGCTGCCTCTTCCTTGCATTGTGAAAAGCTCCCTGACAGCTCTGCAAATGATTCATATGGGGATGCTGAAAAAGAACGGAAGGCACTAGACGATCCTTGGTACAAATCATCCAGATGTTGATTGTAAATCATTAGAATCACACTCCTGAGAGCATGGTCAAGGGTCTCCAGTCCAAAAGCTCACTCTGAAATGATGAAATGTGCCATCCTTTCTGTTAGGTTCTTTAAGCGTTTCTTTGCAGAGAGAATAAAGCCCATATTAGACATGATGGGAGCAATTACGTGTCTGAACCAATCACATATTAAATTGTGGCATGTAGAGTGTAATTGAAAGCACTCAAGCAGCACACTGGCACAGGTGCTGGGTTCTTCCTCCTCACCACCCACACCACAGTCCTTTAGCCATTTAAACTGCTCAACTTTTGACCGGGAAAGAGTTACTTTTCAATATCCTAGTCTGCCATCATACCGCCCAGGGCCTTTGGATGGGATGGTCTATAAATGTAATAAAATAAAACAAGAAGTTACTGAGCCTAAGACGCTTGCGGTAGACTACACAGTAGAGAACATGAAGGTTTTGATGTAGGGCCCACTTCCAGAATTGTGCCCAGTAATGAAAATATGTGATTTATTCATCCATTAACTTTCTAACCTACATGTATGTCCTCCCTCTAAGAAATAAGTTTCATGTGTCAGTGGTTGATGTTGGACTACTTGTGTTAATGACCGCATCTCAAGACAATCTCACAAAATTACAATTAGGAATACTTTATAATCTGCAGCCAATCAATTTGCTCGCTCACAAAAGGCTGGAAAGAAACCCTGTATGAGCTGCAGCAGATAAAGAACTGTTTCCAGAACTTGCCCGAGGGACGATTACTTTCAAATCAAGATTAAACAGTTCAAAATAAGCCTTTCCTGCCCTTTTCTTCAGGCCATCTTCTGTCCTGTGGTACATGGATCAGGGACAGACTAGAACATCCTGTTTGCCTCTTATTTTCTCTGCATCTTTTTTTCTTGCATATGTAGCAGCCAGTAGCAGATGCACATTCTGGGGGTTCCTAGGCAAAACATCCTCAGTGGGCCCACCTCTCACTGCCAGCCACTCTCTCTTGGCTTTATCTCCACCAAAGCCCAGAGACGAGGAAGAAGGAGTCGGTGGTGGCTACTCCTTTCCTTGCTCCCATTACTGCTTGCAGGTGAGTGCAGCAGGTGAGCAGGTAGCAACAGAAAGGCAGATAAGCTACAGCAGAGCCAGAGGTTCTAGCAGTGAGACCCAGTTGGGGTGGAGGCCCCAGCAGTAGTGCCTGATGGTGCCACCTCCCAAAGCTGCCACAAGCAGCAGCGCTAATACTCTTGACACCATGGTACTTCAGATATATTTTAGACCCTAACATCTTGACACAGGGTCAGTTCAGACCCCCGCACACCAGAACCAGCCCATGCAAGTAAGAAGGAAGAGTATGCGTGTCTCGACATCTTTCCTGGATGTCCTGTTTAAACTATTGTTTGGACCATGTGTAAAGCAGGAGTTTGGACGAACTACTTCCCCAAGCAATAATGGCACATATTGGGAGGATGTCGAGCATTTGGGAAAGACACTAGAATGGGCATGCTCTCAGCATGTCCCCCATCTTAATAGTATTGGCAGGCAGAAGTGTCATTCAAACTAATTTACAGAGTGCTTTCCTGTGACAGAGTTAACAAGAGGTGATGGCCAGGTTCAGACGTACAGGATAATCACAGCTACAGCTGGCTGAAGTTGTAACTGCAGGACACCTGAATGGGTGAAACCATGGTTACAGGCTGAAAGTTAACTCTAATAGAGCAAGATTGCTTTTTCGATGGCAGCCATTGGGATTGGTGCCCTGGAGAGGTGCCCAGGAGATAGCTCTCCGTGTCTTGGGGACTCTGGCCAAGCTGCTGCAAAAACATACCCCCTGCCAGCCTGCTCATCCATGTGGAGATGTGCTACCCCCTGCCTGTGCTCCCTATAGGAGGCTGCACCATCCTGGGGGAGCTGGAAACTAGGGTTCTCTACTCCTGGGAATCCCCATGCCTGAAGATCTGCCTATAGCACCACTCCAGGCCGGACCAGGGAATTCTGAATGGGTTTAAGGGTCCATGCTGCAGCCCCTGGTCTGTACCATCCATGCAAGTGCTTTGGATGGGGGTGCTGTTGGCAGGCTTTGAAAGACACCCCCCCCCCCCAAGCAGGGATTCCTTAGCAGCTATCTTTTTCACAGAGAAGCTGGGAAAGGAGCGGCCAGCCTCTTCCACTTATGGGAGGTTTGTGCCCCCCCTGCCCGGCTTACTCATTATCAAGGCTGTTCACCAGGGTCAGCCTTAGGTAAACTGAGGTCCTTTTTCAAGGAACCAGTCACTCACTGGCCAGGCATGAGAGGAAAGGGACATAGGAACACCTCCAGTCAACTCATGAAAAGTACCATTGCAGTGTAGGAGAGAGAGAGAGAGCAATGCCCGGATGAACCATAACTGATTGAAGAGGACAATACATCGCCTTTCCCAACAACACCTCCCTCACGAGAGTGTCAGGCCATGGGGGCTCTAAATAGAGCCAGGTTGCTATGTGCAGGTGAGCGTTGGGGAGGGATACCCTGAAGACTGCTCTCCTTGTCTTGGGGACCCCAGACAGGCTTCTGCAAAACTGAGCCCCTGCCAGCACACCTACCCATGTGTACATGTACACCCTTGCCAGTGCTCCAGAATGTCCCACGGCGGCGGGAGAACAGGGGCTCCCCTCTCCCACGATTCCTCAAGCATGCAGATCTGCATATGCCACACAGAGAGGGACCCAGGATTGTGATTGGGTTCAAAGGTCCATCCCAGTGCTTCCCCCTCCCCTCCCATCCAGGCAATGAGACATGGAGCATCTAGATGTCCCCTGGGTGCATGCACAATTCTGCACAGGGAAGAGAGGTTGGGGGTGGGTGTCTGTTCTTTCTTTCTTTTCTTTTCTATTTTTACAAAGAAAGAGTGGGGAAGTCTGGCCCAGCCACTTCCCCAGGTGTGGGGGTGGGGTTTACAACCCTGGCTTACTCATTAGCAGGGCCAGTGGGATAAGACTTGCTCCAGTTTTTGGAGTTTTAGGGGAAGAATGGCAGTTTATTCCCCAAATAGCAAAGCAAAACCAGTTTGGTGAGAAAGCAGCAAAGCAAGAGGTCCTGACACAGTTCTTTAGTATTGAAGAACTACAAGGTTTTATGTAAAGAAATGGTTACAAACAAATGTGGAAAGGCCTGCAGCTTAATTTCAGCTGTAGCTCATGGCTGAAGAGAGAGACCAAAACAAACAGCCATCTCTGGGGAGACAAAATGGAGACTAACACTGGAAGAACAAAGATGGGAGGAGTCCAGCACTTTTATCCATGACCCTACCCCACCCCCACTGGTCACTATGAGACATTGCAGCTGAGAGTTGATGCTGCCAGGGTCCTAGCTCCAACACTCCTTCTCATCAGCTCGTGCTGCTGTCTCTAAGCCTCAACTTCTCTCTCAAGGTTTTGAAATGATTCCTGGGCAAAGGCTTAGTTAGCACATCTGCTACCATTTGTTCACTTGGACAATACATCAATTTTACAAGTCCCTTTTCTTGTGCATCCCGCACATAATGATATTTGGTTTCAATGTGTTTTGTTCCAAATTTAATATTCTCCATTTGTGAGATCTGGATGCAGCTTTGATTATCCTCAAACATCTCAGCGGGTTTTGTCTGTGTTGAAATCCGACATTAGCTTGTGCAGCCATGCCACCTCTTGATGTGCTTGAGTGGCAGATACATATTCTGCCTTAGTAGATGAGAGAGCAACTATTCATTGCTTGCAGCTACGCCAACTGACTGCTCCACCACCACCAAAGAATACATAACCATGGGTTGACTTCCAGTCTGTTTGATCCTCAGCCCAGTCTGCATCCATATAATCTACTAATTTGAGACCACTACTAGCAGGCAACTTTAATTTTAGATGGATTGCCCCTTTTAGGTACCTGCCTAGTCTCTTTACTGAAATCCAGTCATCTTTGCTGAGTGTGCTTACTTTCCTCCTCAAGGTTCCCACAGATGCAGCGATATGCCCTGGTTTTCTAGGGTTTTTAGCTGTTTGAAAGTTTAATTGGTTTTATTCTGTTTTTATACTTTTGATTTTGATTAACTAGTTTTAATTGTTTTTATCCTTTTGTAAACTGCCCTGAGCCATTTTGGAAGGGCAATATATAAATAGAATGACTGACTGACTGACTGACTGACTGAATAAATAAATATCCAGTCTTGTTATCATAGCTACGTATACAAGTTTTCCCATCGCTGTCCTGTACTCACTGTTGTCTGGCAGAAGCTGACTCTCCTCCTTCTGTTTTAGGTAACCTGTTTCCATAGGTGTGCTCATTTTTTTGGCCTCTGTAAGTCCCAAATACTCTAGTAAATCTTTTTTCTGTTTTTGGTTAAGCAAATAGCTTATGTCCTCTTCTCTCTATATGTGTATCCCAAGATAGTGTGAAACAGGCCCAAGTTCTTTTACTTCTATCTCATTTTCAGGTGCTTAATTATTTCAAGCCTGTTCTCTCTATTTTTGTAACAAATTATCAGATCATCAATGGAAGTAAGTATATAGGTCTATCTGTTGTCTTTGAGCGTTGAGTACAGGCAAGGGTCAGCCTTTCCTTGAATAAATCCTTCATTGACTAGCAACTGATTTAGTTTGACATTCCAGACTCTTGCAGCCTGCTTTAGTCCATAAATACTTTCCTGCAGCTTACATACAAGTTTTTTCTTTAACAAGTCCCACAAATCCTGGAGGCTGCTCCATATACATATCTTCTTTGATGTCTCCATGAAGAAATGCAGTTTTCACGTCTATGTGATCCACTTGCATTTTCTTTGCTGCTGCAATGCTTAGGAGTGTCCTTATTGAGGTGTGTTTTACAATGGGAGCAAATGTTTCTTCATAATCTTCCCCATATATTTGAAAGAGTCCCTTTGCCACCAGTCTCGCTTTGTAACACTGGACATCTCCTTCTGCATTTTGCTTAATTTTAAGAATCCACTTGCAGCACACAGTCTTTCTTCCCTCAGGTAGCTCTGTGAGAGTCCATGTGTTATTTCTGTGCAATTATTCCATTTCTTCTTTCGCAGTTTCCTTCCAGTTTTGTGTTTCAGTTGCAGGTAAGTTATCAATTTCTTTCCATGTGCTTGGTTCTTGAAACCTCTCTCCCTTTGCAATGTAGGAAAGTCTCTTAGATGGAACTCCTTTATTTTGTTGTGTTGAACGCCACACCCTTTGTTCGTCATCAGCATCCTCTTCTGCTGAATCGCTGCCAGGTGTAAAACATACAGTGGATCCTTCCTTTTGGTCATGTTGCCTTGATTCTTTCTCCAACTGAAAATTGGGCTCTAAGTCTGGCAGTTCACCAGTGCCTTGATTCTTGATTCACCAGTTGCCTTGATTCTTGATTCACCAGTTGCCTTGATTCTTTCTCCAACTGAAAATTGGGCTCTAAGTCTGGCAGTTCACCAGTGTTCACCAGTATTCACCAGTGCTTGGTTTTTCATTTTCACTGAAGTATGCTACATTGCATATTTTAATTGTTTCTGTGGCAAGAACTACAATCCTATATCCTTTAAATCCAATGAACAGCCAACAAGTATTCTTTCCTCAGATCTACAGTTGAGTTTGGTCCTTTTGGCTTTTAGTATATAGGTATATACTTTAGATCCAAACACACTTATATGACTCAAAATGGGCTTGTTGCTATGCCATAATTCATGTGGCATTGTTCCCATGGCCTTTATTAGCAATCTGTTTTGCAGGTAAGTAGCAGTCATCACTGCCTCTCCCCAAAATTTAGTAGTCAAAACTGCATCTGCAAGCATGAATCTGGTCATTTCCAAAAGAGGAAGGTTCTTTCTTTCCACCACTCCATTTTGCTCTGGGGTATAAGGAGCAGTCTCTTGGTGTCCAATACCCTCCTCCTTTAGGAATCTTATGACAGTGTATTCGCCACTATTGTCAGTGCAGAGGATCTGTGGCTTTCTCCCAAACTTGTTGCTCACTCTTGCAACATATTCTTTTAGCCTTTCTAGTACTTGTCTCTTTTCACTTAACAGGTGTGTATCTAGAATAGTCATCAATGAAAGTAACACATTTATTCTCTCTTGATGTATAAACCTGCATAGGTTCACAAACATCACTATGAATCAGATCCAAAGGTTGCTGTGTTTCTCTTTCTTTGCATGGAAGAAAAGCAGGCCGGGTTGCCTTTGCTCTTATACAGCATGTACACTTAGATTCAGTGCTGGAGGGCCTATTTTTAGACCCTTTACCAAATCCAACATTTTAGCCTGACATATCATTTTGGCATCTCGCCGCACCGTCTGTGCCACAATATAAAGACATCCTTTGTGTGTGCATTCCTTCACAGTTTTGGTCTTTTCAGTCATGCATTCTACTTCCAGCGATCCATTCTTTTGTAAAGCTGCTTTCATAAGCAATTCCTGTTTATGAGTAACGAAACAGTGCCTTCCTTTAAATTTTACTTTGTAGCTCCTTTCTGTAGCAAATTTTACAGACATCAGACTTGTTTCTAGAGCAGGCACATACAAAGCTTCTTCAATTGTTAATCCAGTAGTTTCTCCTTTCTCCAGTTTGCAGAGCAACTGTGCAGATCCTTTCCCTTCAGCATACATCAGTTTTCCATGTGCCAAATATATTGGGATTTTACAACCTGTATCTATCTGAGTTTATAAATCTCTCCCTTTCTCTAATCAGGTTGCTTGTAGCACCTGAGTCAATGCAGATGCCACTGCTGCATTTCTTAGACTTAGCTTTCCAAACAGGAAGAGCCCCTGGTGGCGCAGTGGTAAAACTGCCGCCCTGTAACCAGAAGGTTACAAGTTCGATCCTGACCAGGGGCTCAAGGTTGACTCAGCCTTCCATCCTTCCGAGGTCGGTAAAATGAGTACCCAGAATGTTGGGGGCAATATGCTAAATCCTTGTAAACCGCTTAGAGAGCTCTGGCTATAAAGCGGTATATAAATGTAAGTGCTATTGCTATTTATCTGTCTTTGCAAGGCATATCATTTGCTTATTAGCAATTCAGCCCTGATTGCTTGTAAGTTCTGTACTCTGTGTATCCAGATGACTCACTCTCTTTGCAGACAAAAGGCAAGCAAAACAATGTAGTAAAGTCTTTATTCTTGGGACACTTATTCTGCAAGTGTTTGGGGCTTCCACAAATAAAGCATTTCTTATTTATTTGCAAGGCTCTAATTGCATTTCCTTCATTTGGTTGCCTATCATCCCTTCTGCACAAATCAAAGTCCTCTAGATGGTTAATTACAAGTTGTAAGTCTGCATCCTCCTTGACTTCCAAGGCACTAGTCACAATATCAAAGCTACGTGGCAAACTATTCAACAGCAATCCTATCAAAACTGCATCTGCATGATTACTTCTTGAGCTTGCAGTTGCCTAGCTATTTCTAATATTTCATTTATGTGCTTGTACAGAGTTTTTCCTTCTCTAAGTCTTTTATTGCTCAGTTTTCTTACTAGATGCACTTTGTAAACCACAGACTTCTTTTTATATGAACCCTTCAGAGTTTCCCACATATGTTTTGCATTTCTTTTGTCTCTTAGATGCACTAAGATTGGGTCACTCACCAACAAGCAAATCATTCCTGATGCCTTGTCATCTTCTCTGTCCCATTCTTTCTGCTCCTTTCCTGCATCTGCAGGATGCTGGGTGTGCAGAACTCTGCCAAGTCCATGACTCTTGTGGAGCATCTCCATCTTGAAAGACCGGAGCTCGTACTCAGGACCTTGCAACTTTTCAATCATCTGGAATCCTTGTGCTGCCTCCATTTTCAAAGCTTTCCTTTTTGCTTTGCTTTTTATTTAACTCTCTAGGATTTTCTCTTTTTATTTACTTTTTATTTTATTTAATTTATTTTTATTCGGGGCCCATAACCCTTTGTAGGGGAAGAATGGCAGTTCAGTCCCCAAACAGTAGAGCAAAACCAGTTTGATGAGAAAGCAGCAAAGAAAGGAGTCTTGAGACAGTTCTTTAGGATTGAAGAACAAGGATTTGTTTAAAGAAAAGGTTACAAACAAATGTGAAAAAACATGCAGCTTAATTTCAGCTGTAGCTCATGGCTGAAGAGAGAGACCAAAACAAATGGCCATCTCTGGAGAGACAAAATGGAGACTAACACTAGAAGAACAAAGAGGGGAGGAGTCCAGCACTTTGATCCATGACCCTAACCCCGCCCCCCAGTGGTCACTATGAGACACGGCAGCTGAGAGCTGATGCTGTCAGGGTCCTAGCGAGGTAATTGAGACCCCCCTCTTTTTAGCAGAATGAGTTGGGGAGACACTAAAGTGAGGCCCCCACTAAAGTGAGGCCCCCTTGGGTTCCTTAATTGGGCTGGCTATTCTTGTGAGCTTGAGGTATGCGGGTGGGAATTTGCCATTTTATGAGTGAAACCAGTCTATGTCCCCAGAAGACTGGTCCTCTCATGAGACAGCAAGCTGCCAGACAGAAGGAATTTGCTTGGGTCTGGATGGGCTTCTTCACCAGGGTCACCCTTCCTGACATCTTCCCAGGTTATGGTGGGACAGACCCCCCAGCATCCTTTGCCTCCCCCATCTGTATAACTCATTCTAGCAAATGTGGGGTTTCCCCCCCCTCCTGCACTGAAAGCAGGATTCCATCTGCCCCCCCCCCCCCGGGTCCCCAATCTCCGAGAATTTGAGTTTGTGTGGTGCTTTCAGTGTGGTTGTCTACTCTGGCGGTGGCGGCATTGCCATGGCTTGCAGAAGTGGCACTGGCATTGCAGGGCATTTAAAGGACTTTCAATGCCCTTTCCTTGCTGAGGGCAGGCGAAAATGCATGATCATGCTCGGCACGCCTATTCTAGATTGCAGCCAATCACAGTTGCCCTGGTGACGTAATGACACTTTGCTCACAGTCTGGCCGTGGAACTGGCTGGGAGGCTGAGCAGCAGGGAGGAGCTCCCCTCTCCTTCAACTACAGTTTTGCTGGCTGCAGTTTGTTGAGCATCTGTGGTGCAAACTGAAGTTAGGAATTGTAACCCTGGCCATGATTCACTGTGGTTATCCTGTTTGTCTGATGGTAGCTGATGGAGCTGAAACTCCCAAGGCCTTCCTACATAGCTGCTGAGGAAGCATTCAAACATGCAGACTGAATGGTAAATCCCGGGAGTGGGAGGGAAAGGTATGTTTCAGTTCTCAACAGCTCAAACGCTGGATGTATATATGGACTGCCATAAGAAAGCGAGCTTCCCCAACAAATGATGGAAAAGTATGGAGCCCTCTGCATTGGTAAAGTGAAGAGGAAAGCCTCTGCTTCTATGGAGGTCTATATGTATATCAAGGCTCAGCAGAAGGCCGCAATCCTGCTTTACTCCTGGCTTATCTCTCAGAAATTCAAGTATAACACCAGCCCTTAATTCTTACCTCTGTCTGAGAAGGTATCAGATATTCAACAAGAGAAATGTGTGAATATGCCCTTTGTAGAAGGTACCTATATCAGCAAAGGACAATGAGTACCCAATAATGCTTCAATTTTAATTGCTTTTGCATAAAGCAGCACTTATCAAAACGTTTCCAGAAGTAATAGTAGCTAGCAATAAATGTCAATTACGACTAATTCGTCACTGAAATAAGTCTAGGCAGCTGATAAACAGAATCCACTCACTTTTGAATCCCTTAACCTTGTGCACATCATTCATAACCACAACAATTGAAATATAAAATTGAAACATGTAAATGACTGCACAAGAGACAAAGCACTGTGGGAAAAAAGGCTATTCAGATATAAAGGTAGTAGACATAATTAGCATTTTTCCCTTACCTTGCTCATCAAGGAGAATATTGTCTGGTTTCACGTCTCTGCAAAGAAGAAACAAGCCTTAATATAGGAGTTATTCTTTTATGGAAAAGGCAACTGTTTCTTATGACTGTGTAATCATATAGTGCAAAATGCCCCAGGAAGCCATTAAATAGCAGTTTTTCGATTACAGAAATATTATCCATTAAAATAGTAGTGTGAAACTCACATAATCTTCAGTTGAAAGCAATACTTTGAAACGTGCTTGCTGTACAAAAGAATGTCATGTTCTAAACAGGTTTTCAGCAAGATCTACTTCTCATGCGAGCAATCAAAATCTTGTTTACTCACAAGTAATCCCATTGAGTTAAATGGGGCTTACTCCCTAATAAGTGTGTTTAGGATTGTAGTCTTAGCACTGAAATAAAGTTGATGAAAATCTACTCATGGTAACAGAGCATCTTCAAATTTTATCAATGGAAAAAAAAAACTTATCTATGAGGTTTTAGCAGCATCTGATGCTCCTTTTCATATGCACCACTACCCAAAACTCCTGGTACTCTGATAGCCAGGGATAAATACAGCCAGACAGGAACTGCAGTGACTTAAGGGAAAGGTCACTTAACGGTGACTTTTCCCTGTCATAAATGATCTCATTATCTCATGCTAGGAATGGAGTGTAAATGTTTAATGTTTGCTGCATTTACTGTATTAAGTTCAGTTTCATCACTGAAATTCTACATAGCTGAAAACAGCTCAAATACTGTCCCTGATGAACCTGAATCCAAATGGGTTTGTTTAATATGTGCCGGTTCTCAACAGCTGGGAGTAACAGATTGCATTGTTACCTGTGAATAATATGCTGACTGCGTAAATAATCCAAGGCTGATGCCATCTCACAAATGTAGAGCTTCACTGTTTCCTCAGTAAATTGCACATTTTGCTGGAGATGATAACGTAGATCACCCCCCAGAAGTAAATCCACCACCATAAACATATCTTCTTCATCCTGAAATGAGTACCTGTGGAAAATCATCAAAGGTCAATAAACTGTGAGATGCTAATCAAATCTCATAGATGATGTTACCAAATGAAAGAACTGTTATTTCTCCATTCCTTTCCTATGGGTGGGTTCAGACATTATGTGGAACCATAATGAAATCTCAGCTCCATGCAACATCTCTTAACCTCAGGATGTGCTCCCTACCCCCTTCTGCCTGTGTGAGAGTCTGAATTCTGCATTCAGTTGTATTTAGAAACCAACCAAGATCAGTCAAGCTGTCCCCAGCTGATCTTGGTTTATTATAACTTGAACCAAATGCTTGAACCAAAGTCCACTTCAAATTCAGATCACAGTTTGTTTCAAGCACTTTGGTTAGCATAAACCAATTAAAATTCAGCTTTGGTTCCATATGGTATCTGAACCTGTGCCAGCTAGGTGGCATACTGGTGAGCTGGGACATTGATAAGGATAATAAATAATGCATCCACAACACAAATTTGAGTTGCTCACAGCACTCATTTTCTTGTGGGATGAGTATCCCCACTCCTAAATACTTACAATCCAGTCACAATTAAAGGTAAAGGTTTTTTTTAGTTTATCTTCTACTGTTTTGCACCTGTGGGGGTTGGCATTGCTCAAAGGCATCTCTTCTGTAATTTACAGAAGGGTGACTCAGCAACTTTTCTTCACATAGAAGCTGGGGGGACTCCCCCTGGTCAAGGGCAGAGCATGCACCTGTGTCATGCAAATAGGGTGCCCTTCAGAAAATCAAATGCTGAGAAACATGAGGGGGTTTGTAGACTAGTCCCAGGCTGTTTGCAAGTGAGAAAAACAACAACTCTTGAAGAACATGTTGTATCCTTTTCAGGATTTCTTTGCATTTCTCCTGGGGCTCTTGTGCCTCATCTGGCTTCAGTTCAGTTCATGTCATGTATGTTTTTATTTGGCATATGGATTATCTTGTCTTGAGTGGTGGGGTTAGGGGATATTTATCTTGATCCAATCCTCCTGGCCTAACCAACACCCTGGCTGGCTGACAGATGGGTAAAGCCAAGCATGGTGTAGTGGTGGGATGCTTCCTGCCACTGAACCTGCATATGGTTCAGTGGCAAGAAAATGATACACTTGGCATTCTGCAAAAAGAGCAAAGTAGTGTGTTGTATGACTGCCCAGACAACACATTGCCTTTCCCTGCCCCACCCACCCCCTGCCACTAAAGTTCCCAAGCAGTAACATGAAAACGCACATGGACAAAGTAATGCAGAACAAATCAGACCCATAAAAGACAACATTTCTCAAGGGCCATTTCATCCTGGTGCACTGCTACATAGCAGTCCAGGCACCAGAGAGAGGAAGGAGGGAAAGACTTCCTTGTTTCTGTGGCCGGAATGCTGTTGCTGCCCACTGTGGCCCAGCCAGGAAATGGGAGGCAGCATCTGGGCTGAACAGATGGGATAAAGGGAATGTTTGGCTTCAAAGGAAACACACACTTCACTTGGCTTTGGGTCAGAAATAAGCTAAACTTGGGAAGTTATTGTTCAGTTTATCTCTGAGTCAAAGTCAAGTTTCTGGCCCCCAAAACCACTTTTTAGGAAGTGATTGATTGATTGATTAAGTGGTGCATTCATTGCTGTTGTAATCGAGTCCATCCACCTTGCTGCTGGTTGTCCTCTTCTTCTCATTCCTTCAACATTCGCTCCTCAGACTCCATTACTGTTTTTAGAAAGCTGGTTAAATCTTGGCTTTTTATCCAGGCCTTTACATGATTGTTTTATTGCTGCTTCTCTGTGTTTTTATCCATGTATAGTTTTTTTTATATTATATATTTTAATATTGGATTGTTTTTATATTTTTTAGCTAAATACTTTTAATTCATTTTTATTATGTGTTTTAACTTTTGTAAACCGCCTTGGGGTTGTTGTTTTTAGCGAAAGGGGGTATAGAAATCTAACAATCAATCAATCAATAAATAAGTAAATAAGTAAGTAAGTAAATAAATAAATACTTTCCCCAGCATTATGGACTTCTCAAGTTTTCACATAATGTGTCCAAAGTATGATACTTTGAGCCTGGTCATTTGTGCCTCAAGTGAAAATTCTAGATTGATTTGTTCTATGATCCATTCGTTTATTTTCCTGGCTGTCCATGGTATCCTCAAAAGTCTTCTCCAGCACCAAAGTTCAAAGCGTCAATACTTTTTCTGTCTTGCTTCTTCAAAGTCCAGCTTTCGCATCCAGAGAGGGCCATGGGGGAAAAACATTGTCTGAAGTAGCTTGGCTTATTTCTGAGCCACAGCCAATCAAGCCAAAGGTGGCTCGCCTACTTCTACTAATTATTCCTTGCTCCGCCCATGTCTCATATTTATTTATTTATTGTTAAATTTATATCCCGCCTTTCATTAAGAAAATCCCAAGGTGGCTCACAATAAAATTTAAAAACAAGATTATAAAAAAGACACATCAAAATATTGAGCTGCTCTCTAAAAACTGCAATGGAGTTGTCGCAGCCAGCAACTTCACCATCAAGGCACTCTAATCCCAAAAAGATGCTCTGTGTTGTTGGGTCTCCCTTGTAACTATTTGTGCCTCTATATTTGTATGGAAGAACTCTCAGGCCAGCCCTAGGCTAGTTACCACCCCAAGACTTCTGAGAAGGAAGCAGCAGGTCACAAGAGCTCCAGCTAACACAATCATGCCAATGAGTTATTCACACTGATGGCACTGGTTTCCCTTTGATAATTAAATGAGACAGCCTGATTGATATTCCAGTACATTATTGATTATGCCTGGAAAAAATGAGTGTGTGTCTGTCATATTACGGGGGCCATGTGACTGTGCCAGATACAGAAACAGAGATTAAGCAAGCAAGATAAAATTAACAGGGACAGCTGCTCCTTGCTAGATATCAAACTTAGGAGGGTGGGAAGTTCATCTATTCAGAACTACAAAGCAGAATGACAGAACTCACAACGGACAAAAATAACAGGGTCAACAAAAGAAGTCTTAAAATGTGCCCCCTACGCAGAACATATACATATTGAGATAGGATTGGGGGTGTGTGTGTGCTAGGTGCTATTTGTTTTTTTAAATGGAAGCTCTACAAAATGTTGTCATTTTGTTTTGTTGCATTTTTAAAAATTGTGTTTGGTTTCATTTTATGCTTTGTCAACTGCTTTGTGCTGCAAACTGCAGAAAAATTGGGATATACCTTTCTGAAAAATTAATTAAATATTGAAGGTGCACAGTTATTATTATTATTTTGGAGGTACACATACAGTCCTACTGCCATCCCCTACTGGGTACCTCAGCATCTTTTCAAGGATAGGCTGCTCCACCATCTCACTGCCAGAGGCTGAGATCAAGGCAAAGGGAAGATTGGCCCAAGAAACAGCAACATCCTAAGATTCCTAAGTAGGACTCCTAAGGGTCCTAAGCAAGTCCTACACGAAGCTGTCAGGACTCAACCAGGATTCATTGTAAGGCCTGAGATAAATCTGAGTGGATGGTCACATCTTTCCTTCTTCTGTTAGCAAATGCCTGCAGCTTTCTTTCTCTCCAGGACCTGTGATATCAATATTCAACGATTTACCCTCCCCTGCCAACTATGGTTTTAGACCTCTAAGAGTTGCTTCATCATAGCAGCTGGATTCTACTGCAGTTTCTCATAATAAATGTGAAGGGCAGATGTGCATTCTTGAGACAACTATTGCTACATCGTAGTGGCCAGTGAGACTGTGGGAGCCATTTGAGTGGTCAGTATGGCAAGTTTTCCAAACAAGTCACTTCATGCTACTGCATCTCAAACTCAGCCCTGCCAGAATTTAGACACTGGCCTTAGACAAATGTGAGCTTTGCAATAGGTAGAATAGAAGTCCATAAAAATGATTCATTATAACAGAAAAAGGAAAAAAAGATACTCACCAGAGATTCACCAAGAAGACATGCTCAATTTCCTGCAGGATCTCAAGTTCTCTAAACACATTCCGAACTTCATCTCTTTCAATGCACTGCTGTTTGTTCATATACTTCATGGCATACATCTTCTCCGTGTCTCTTTTTTGTACAATGCAGACCTTAAGGTAAAGAAAACAAAACAAAAAAGTTGTATTAGACTTGAACGTTGCTATTGGGAGTTTTAGGAATCCAGCTGTTACAGTGTCATTCAGAAATTAAGTCAGTTCTCATTATCACAGTAGTGTGTGGTAGCGCCTGAATTTGCAGCTTATGTCAGCTGCCTGCCTGCATCGTCAGATAGGTGCAACTGCCTCCATGCAACAAAATTAGGTTTTTAGCATGCTACTGCAAACCAACCCATGAATGTAAGTTCTTAATGGTGGTGAAAAATGCCAATTTTGTAGATGCCAGAGGCTGCTCACAGCCAGTTGACCACAGGCAAGGGGTCAATAAGCAGCAATGTCAAGTAGCCACCTTACACCTCATTGTCATAAGAATCATCCCTAAGTGCTCAATGGCAGCAGCTACTTGGCAATCCAGTTAACCTCTAAGGAAGTTGGTGCTTCAAGGACCTTGCCAAATCAAGCGCATCATCACTCAGGAACCTGTAAACATAAACCAAAGTTCTGAAGAAAAGTGAATTCAAAATGTATTCTTTGTCAGAAATTTGAACACCCTTTTTAAAAAATCAGTGAGCATCTTCGATTTCATGCGAATACCTAGCCATGCTGAAGAGGAGTTTGAGATGTTGGAATCCATGATTACCATCTGCAAGATGGTAATCATCACCTCAGTTTGCCTCTTTCATCATGAGGCGAACTGAGGTGATGGCTTCAGGCATGAGTGCACCATGGGGCAGTTCCCCCATCACAGGCATCACCTCGGCCTGCCACTGCACCCCCTTTCTGCAACTGTTGCTGCCACTGCACCCCCTTTCTGCTGCCACTGCCCCTTTTCTATCTTTTCTCCCCCCTCCCTCTACCTAGGGTATGCTCTGTCTGATTTTATCACAGCCTCACCTAGGGCGCCAGAGCATGCTGCCACTGCCCCTGTGCCCTCTCATGTCCCCCTTGTGCTTTGCCTACCTGTCAGTCAACCACTCACTGCCCCTATGGCTTTGCTCCAAGGTCTCTTCTCACTGCACTGTGGCTGCTACAGTAGTGATTGCTACTGCCTCACTCACTTGCCTGCCCATCACTCTTTGGCATCCACTGCCTCCCCTATGTCCACTTCATCTCTGCTGGGGAGGCAATGGCAGTCAGAAAGCAATGAACACGAGCGGGTAGGCCAGCTAGCCTGACTCTTTCAGTACAAGAAACAATCAGATTGCATCCCACTTCCACTTGGCTTGAGTATCATAAAGTCTTGTGGTGGGAAGGTATACACAAGACCATGGATGGCTTTCAGGTGTACCAGTCTGTACAAACCATAGAGAGCTTACGGGCACTGCCACTTCAAATATATTGGGTGTGACAACTTGATACTCTACATGGAAGAAGTACAGAATATGGCTACCGCCTACTCCAGCTCCATTTCCTGAGAGGCAATACTGGTGTCATACCTGGAGCTTCCAATGTTATTGGAACTGTGGAAGAAAGAGACAGTCTACAGTGATTCCCATGTGACAGGTGACATTGGACAGGGGTCCTTCATACACTGGGAAGCTGTACGAGTCATTGAATGCAAGCCACCACCCAAGCAGCATGTCCACACAACCTCCAGTCATCTGAATCAGGATGGCACAGGAGGGGTGCACCAGTCTCAGAAAAGATTGTGCTAAAAGACAGGGTGGTGGGTTGCCCCTTGCATCTGGCAGCCCCTCTGCATGAAGCACTTCCTCATCCAGTAGCAGGTTCTTTTTAAAGGGGTACTGATAATGGCATGTACTGAACTACACACATACATCAGCCTTCGTGTTACCACACAACCTCTGGAGTTCATCAAGCTGAAATGTTTGTTCCTATTAGCCAATTAATTTCATTACAATCCAGGCAACTGGAGTCAAGATGTGCTGCCCTTGAAATGCTTTTCCCAGCAACAGACCTGAAGCCAGCAGTTGTTAGTAGCAGGAGGTTAATTATCTGTTGTTGTTTTTGCCCTGTGCCGAGTACTGCAAAATTGGTGGGTTCTAATTATTATATTTCTTAACAAATGTTTTATTTTTGACTTGTGTTTTATGTCTTCCGAGGCCTCCCCTGAGCACCAAAGAAACACTTAATTACAAGGTAACTATTTGGAGAGGGATTGATACAAATTCCATATCTGGCACAATTACATCCATCTTCTTTTAATTAGCAGATGTGCTTATGCTTTTGAGGCAGTGCACGCATCTAAGAAATTAATCTGACAGTTCATCCATACAAATTCTTCATCAAGAACAGCAGGCTGAGCATGACCTCTAGGAGATTTCAGACGAGTTGTTAGAAAACACTTGTATGCCATCTGAAGCAAACAATCAGAATGAGCTTTGAATGGTCAGGGCAAGGCAGGGCAGGGCAGGGACTGCAACCTTTCCTGGCTAACAACACACTGCAAATTGCTAATGGCATACAGTATAATGGAAATCACCATGGACATGTTAGAAGTAAAAGCACAACTCTAATAGGCAGTTATCATGTACTGTGTAAGAACATTCCAATTAGAAGGTCACAAACTGAAACACAAGAACTATTATTGCTTGTTTGCTAATACTCCTCCCATTACACAACATTGGCTGTGTTTATACAGCCATGGCGATCTTGATTAAAGAGTTAACCAGGATTGCTGAGCCCTGCAGAGCGGATTGGGAAAACCCAGAATTTATGGGCAATCCTGATCAAACCGTTATAGTTAGCCGACATTTAACTGGGATAGATAACCAGGATCAGATCTTGGTTAACCTGGTTAAATGCAGGTTAACCACTGTGGTTTGTCCAGAATTGTCCAGAAATTCTGGGTTCTCACAATTAGCTGTGCAGGCTCAGCAATCCTGGTTAACTTTAACCAAGGATACCATGACTGTGTGAATGCAGCCATTGTTTATGGACATGGATGGGTGGGTGGATAGATATGTAGAGAAGTATTGCATTTTACTTCGTTGCAATGCTCACAGCTTTAAAAATGTGTGACTCCAAATGCCATGTTACCCAGAAGTCTTGTTTGTGCAAAGCCTCCACCTCAAGGAAGATGAGAGAGGTTCCTGTGCAAGGGATCATTGTGAAGGGGAGCCTTGCTCATACAGTCTTGGAAGGGAAAGCAAAGGATCTAGGGTGGCTACCTCCGCCCCAAACATATTCTCTCCTGCTCACCACCTCTCTCCATTTTTGCACATCCACGCCTCTCTTTCTCCTTTTTTCCCTCCCTAACCCATACACCACCTCTCCCTTTTTCTTTCCTAGCTCTTTCTTCCTTGTCACAGGGGCTGTTTAAGGTTCAGCTTCACTACCACAAGTGCAATGCAGTGTGAGATGTTGGGGGTGGGGGGAATGAACAGACCCTTCCTGTAGTTCGTATCCATGGCAACTAGAAATGAAACCTCCCTTTTTGTTGTTGTAAGCTGCACTGGGTGCTCTGTGAATTGTGTTCTTGGTGCCCTGAGAAGGCAATGTATAACCATTTCAGCCAATCAATCAGAGGCAGTGGCTGACATCCAGACTAAGTCAGTCAATAGTACTGCTCAGAAGTTTCTCTATGGGATTACTTAATTTCAACAGGATTTCTATTGAGCACTTTAGTCAGCATGTCAGCCAGTATATCATCCATTACCAGAAACTAAGAAGAGAGAATGGGGCTAATCCCACGATCACACAAGGGCAGAAGGGAGGGGAAGGCAGGGTTAAGCCCCCAGATGATCTCTCTTGGCCCCTGCAGCACGCAAGCCACAGAGTTTGCAGCATGGATCAACAGAGGCTGGGACCCATTATACTGGCCTCCGAGTATTCCACATTGCACCGCGTGCTAAGGGCAGTGCACTGGGGGATTCCCCCAGGGGATGGGCACTCTAGGTGCCCATCTCTGTTTCGGCATCTCTGTTTCACACAGTCCTGGCAGCCAGGCACCCTTAACCTTGGAGTCAGGCTTGGGTGCTGGGTTTGGCCTCTCAGCACCACCAGGATCTGCATGGATCCCAGAGATTCTCACTGGCAGCCAAGCCCAGGCTTGGCTGCTCATGAGAACAGCCTCAATGACTATCATGCCATGGTTTTGAGTTTCTCCAGCGTATCTAACTGACCACTGCTGGAGATACAGTAGTGGATTAGGTGACTCTTTGGTCTGACTGTATATGGCATATGGCAATTGTTTGGTTCCTATCAAATCACTAGTCGTAATTTCTATGTATTTCTTTCCACACTGTTAGTCTTTGCAATGGAATTTCCTTACATTTATCGGGAAATATAATCAGCAGGTTGCTGTTATTGTGATTATTACTTGCATTTCAGTCCTGCTGTTTCTCCAAGGGTGGTTTACAAGTTTCTACACACGCATGCACACATTCTCTCTCTCTCTCTCTCTCTCTCTCTCTCTCTCTCTCTCTCTCTCTCTCTCACACACACACACACACACACACACACACATCCATTTTCACACTGCAACCTATTTATCTAAACTGAATAATCTTTCTCAAAAAACTATTTTTTAATTTTTAAACAAAATAGAGCAATGCCAATAGTACTGCACAATATAAGAATACAATGCAATACATCCATATAAATAATTTATCCCCAAAAGCTTTTCAGCATAATAACAAAGAGGGCCTACAAAATAACTTTATTACAAACAGAAGCAATAGCTGACATGCAGACTAACACAGGGCTGGTGCAGCAGGGCTGATATGCTGATTATCTCTGCGTCATCATGTGAGATCTCCCCTTCCCTTGAAGCCCACTGTGCCTCCTTGAAAACATTTCCCTGAGGGCTGCACATCCCTTAGAGACTTATCTGTGAAAGTGAACAGGACTTTTGGAGGAAGGGGAGAGAAGTGAACATTGCTCTCTCCACCCTTCCATGCGTACTGGGCTGCTGAACAAGCCATTACTGCAGTTCCTTTCCAGCCTCTCTGCATTTTAGTCATTAAGTAATGCTACCGCTGGTTTCAACTGCACACCATTTCCAGTTATGTCTTTTATGTATTGTAAAACCCTTTGCCAAAATGGACATATCAAAGGACAAGCCCACCACATATTATTATTATTATTATTATTTCTTGTTTACACAGTCAGACAGGTGTTATTGACTGATTTGTTTTATCCAGACATCGAGTCCTTTCCAAGGACCTGGGATGGCTGAATTTTATCATCAATACTGTTGGTTATTATAGATATCGTCGCAGAATATGGGCTGTTCCCAGTAAAGCTGCTTTTTGTAATTGGCTGATGGTGATTTCTGTGGCCCCTATGGTGTTGAGGTGCTCTTCAAGGTCTTTTGGGACTACACCCAGGGCGCCAATTACCACTGGGATTATTTTGGTCTTTTTCTGCCACAGCCTTTCAATTTCAATTTGTAGATCTTTGTATTTTGTGATTTTTTCTTTTTCTTTTTCTTCTATTCTTCTATATTATTATTATTATTATTATTATTATTATTATTATTATTATTATTATTAAATATTAATTTGATTTCTATAACACCCTTCCAAAAATGGCTCAGGGCAGTTTACAAAGAGAAATAACAAACAAATAAATAAGATGGCTCCCTGTCCCCAAAGGGCTCACATTCTAAAAAGAAACACAAGATAGACACCAGCAACAGTCACTGGAAGTACTGTGCTGGGTGTGGATAGGGCCAGTTACTCTCCCCCTGCTAAATAAAGAGAATCACCACGTTAAAAAGGTGCCTCTTTGCCCAGTTAGCAGGGGCATATGCTAATTAGTGCCTGTTCTAGCACAGTTTCTCCACCATAAAGGAGATTTGAAGGGTCTAAATGGGACACATATAGTGGTGCTCTATACTCCTGCAATATTACTTCATGAGAAAGTTCTTTAATATGAAAGGAAGTTGCCTCCCCTAACTTTTAGGGATCCAGTTCACCATATTCATGACCAATTCCCTCCATTATTCGTATATTTATGCTTTTTCTGATCCAGCAACCTTTTTTTTTTTTTAAACAATACTCTTTGAGGCTTTTCTCATGAGCAGCCAAGTCTGGGCTTGGCTGTCTATGGGAACTGCTAGGACCCGCATGGATCCTGGCAGTGTCGTGGCACGAAACCCAGTGCCGAAGCCCATTTCTTAGCCAAGGTTAGGATGCAAATGCGCCCTTAACTCTACTGAAGGGATTGTGTGTCAGCACGAGACAGGTGACAGGTGCCTAGAGCGCTGACACAGAGACAGATGCCTAGACACAGAGACAGGTGCCTAGAGCGCTGACACAGAGACAGATGCCTAGAGTGCCTGTTCCCTGAGGGAATCCTCCAGTGCATTGCGCTCGGCACACAGTGCACTTAGGATATTGGAGGCCAGGATAACGAGTCCCAGCCTCAGAACGATCTGCCGTGCTTTGTGCTGCATGGAGCAGTGCTGATTGTGTGGGAGCATACTCTGCATATCCATCAAGGACAGGATGATCATCTGTGGGGGAAGGAAAAATTTACAAAGCCTTCCCCTTGCCCGCCAACCTGGTAGGTTGTGTGAATGGCCCCTTCATGTTCCACTTATTAAATTTTCAAAGATTGTTTTGTTCCTTCTATCTCTGTTAAAATGTTGATCTTTAAAAAAAAAGTGTCGAACCTGGAAATATTGAAACCAGGGCAAGCTTTGACTTCCCATTTTATCCATTAATTCCTTCCTTGATCACGTCTCTTTTCCTCCCACTAACTGATGAATTTAATGCAATGAATGTAATTTCCACAATGTGACTCTGCACACTAGGTAGCAGCATGCCTACCTCTTCATTGACATCCCAATTCTGAATTAGGAATGTTTTCCATATTGCCACAAAACGGCTCTGTGTTTCAAAATGGCGGCTGAAAATGACATCAGAAGTCATTTCCGACCACCCAGAAACCACAGAGAAGTTAAATTTGCCAAATTTCCTGCAGCGGATAAGGAAACCTGGTGTCTAAGACCCATCCATGGATACAGGAAATTATGATCCACAAACCAGTGGATAACAAGGATCTCCTGTACACGGAAGAGGCCATCCATGAGGATAAGGAGAGGTAAGCACCTTTAGCACCCCAGCTTGTGTTGAACTACAATTCCCATCATCCCCACAAATTATTGAGTGCCCAAGTTGCCTACCTTGGATAATGTAATAGATAGACCACACATTATTTGATGGATATGGTGCTGAGAAGGGAAACTGTTGCAAGGAATCTGTATTATCCTCAGCACAGTGGTAGTAACAGTTCTTATGCTTTATACTGCAATGAATATTGTGCACTACTGGACAAGGGCTACTACACTACTTCTCTTGCATTGGGCATTTGAAAAGTCACAGAGTTAGACAACGGGAGCCATAAAATTGGAAGTGTCTAGAAGTGTACAGCTCCACTAAATGTCTAAAGACAGAGTTCTCTACAGACCGAACTTGACAACTCAGACCAGTGGATCACAAACAGCAACACAAGTGAGCAACCCCCTCCCCAAACTCCACCCAAACAAAAAAGATTGTTTGCCAATTATTAAGTGTACATAATCCAAACCACTAGCTACCTAGTATGGCAAAGCAAACCTCCTAAGTGACTAGTTAATCTAACGTGGATGAAAACGCCTTATAAATTTTTAATATAACTGCTTAAGACAGACCTACACAGCTTGTGATCCACCAGTCCAAACACAGTCCACTAGCCCGTGGGTTGCATTTGGCTTGGTAGGTACAACATACACAGGTAAAACTGCTCTAAATGAATGCTTGAATTTTCACAAAGTGAAAATGTGTACATTTTGATGGTCTGGAAAGGACATTATTGAACCTCCTGCTACTGAAGGTTCAACACAACAAGACATAGGACAAGGGGTCATGGGGAATGACATGATGCCCATGCTGGTAACAATGGGTCCGGCTACACGTCCCTGTCTCCTCTACCCAGCCTGGCTAGGCTTATTGGGACCGGCCTCAGAGCAGGGACAGGGAGGGGATTGAGTGTCACCCTTTCCTCCTCTGTCCCTGGCTGCTTGTTCGTTGTGTCTGCCCCTCTCTGAGGGCCCCCAACACTCTCCACCAGCCTCCTTCTCATCCCTGGCCGGCTCCTTATATGCCTCCTCAAAGGCTATGCATCGCCCACCCCCAATTACGGGGCCAACGCCCCTCTTTATTACCTGTAATTTACGCCTCACAGCTGTTGCCAAAGCCTCTTCCCCTTATCCTTCCTCCTGCTCAGACCCCCTCCCGTCGGGAGGCATGCTGCTGATGTTATCCTCGCATGCCTCCCCTTCGGTCTTAACAGGGCTCAGCTCCTCCTCCACTGGAGCTGAGGTCCTGCCCATTGGCATTCTTTCATTCGTCTCTCCCTGGCTGCCACTCATCCCTGTCGCCTTGGAGCCTCTCCCCACTCCGTCCTCATAGGTAAGGACAGCCGCCCTCACTGGACACAATGATCTGATATTATTTATGCTAGATGGCTCTCTGGATCACTTCCATGAGTCTAGTTTGGAGGCATCCTTCAGTAAGGATCTGAAGGGGCAGTTGTGTTTTGATTCCAGTACAGAAATGCCCATAGTTTATTGTATACAAATCCCTTTCACGTAAATGAAAGTTGGAAGGATGTGATTCAAAATGATAGGAAAGGGGTTCCCAGAAGTTGTTGGGATTACCATTCCCATCATCCCCAGCCACAATGGCCATTGTTGGCTGGGACTAAAGGCTTTGAACCCCCTTGATAGGGTATCCAATTATGAAGTTTGCCAGTATGCTTAGTAAGCAAGGACTGGGGGCAGGGCATTTAATATTTCATAATATATAATGGCTGTCTTGGGTTTATGTTTATCTAAAAGAAACAGGATCCATCATCGGAAAGAATGAAAATGGTCATTACTTGTAAGAGGGGGAAATGTGAATGGATGTATTGCCCCTTATTTGTTCAGTGCCTAGCCTTTCATTTTGTACAGAAAATCCTTTCAAACAATAAAACCCATTATTAGAAAAACTCTGTGTAATGCTGGCAGAATCAAGACTACGCAGGCAGAGATAAGCCAGCACATCAAGATTCTGTGTATAGCAGATTGAATAGAGTGCTGAGTTCCCTGTAGATTCAGCCACTGCCAACTGACTTGGGCACATCTGCCTTGCTTTTATTGAGTTAAAGGCAGAAGGGGCTGGGAAATTATTTTAACTGTTCAGGCAAGGAGAGATTTCCCATCTGTAACCATATTTATGGGACTTTGAACAGGCTTGCAGTACTCTATTGTTTTTGATAGGAACTGGATCAATTGATATCAGAATGAATAACTGAAGTATGACTTGAGTACCGGGAAGACTGGCTTCTCCAATAAACACACTATATTCTGCTTGTTTGCTTTGGTGGTCATACGTAGCTTTGCTCTATGGGATGCTTGTCTTTTTGCTCTGTTCATGTGCTTGGCTTCTTCTCCCCTTTTGACAGAGTGAAGGAATGGCAGCGGGGGGGGGGGGTGTTGTTGTTCCAGCACCTTATCCCCATCAAACAGATCCAGTACTTGGCCACAGGCCCAGCAGGGGCATTCTGAGGGCTCTCTAGGCATCTATTTTTGGCTGCAAGGAAGGGGTGGAATTTCAAACATTTTGCAAAATATGCAAGTATTTGATTTAGTGTTTGGATTTAGTATTTGCAGCCCGCACATTATTATCATCAGGTAAGTAGCTACCCTTTCCCCTATACCGCGCTCTGCTCCATGTGGATCTTTCCCTTCTCTTTGTTTCCCTCACCCTCATGTACACCCTTCCTGGTTCCCCATTTCCTCCATTTCCCCATCGCAGTTCTGGCTCAGCTCTTCCTGTGGTGAGGTGCTGACCACATCATCCGAAGGTGGTGTGCTCAGCCCTGACACTCCGCCTAGGAGCCTGCCTGCAGCTGCGATTGACTCTGGTGGCTCTGCATTGCTCTTGCTGGGGGCTCTCAGCATCTGCCTGTCCCTCTTCTCCACCTGTTCTTTGCCTACCTAGGCCCTTAGGGTGGGGGCTTGTCCCCATAGGCATTATGTCTTACAACATTTCAAGCAAATAGGTTCAATAGTTTTCTATTAAAACGAAACAACATCCTAACCTAAGACATACATCCAGACTAACCAAGTGCTGGTGCAGCAAATGTACAACATGTTCCATGTGGGAGGGGCATTTCTTGATATCTCCTTCCTTCTTTAGCCCACTTTGCTCCCCAACAATATGTTCCAGAGGTTTGTGCATGCTGGCAAGCGTTATGGTCACAGCCACCATTCCCACCATGCATCTCTTTTTGCATTTGGGTTGGCAACTCGGCTGTGGTCAGATAATGCTATTCACGGGGCCACATTTGGTTCTGGGGCTTCCCAGGGATGATCTCTATCCGATATTATTAACCTTATATGATCTGGGTACATATTTTCATAATGGGGAACTACTTGCATTCTGCATATTTCTACTCTAATGGAGATGTTTAATAAGACTGTTTCTGAGCAAAATAGTTGCAGATTGTTGCAAAGATGGTTTGGCTATGCTCAGATTAATGAACTTCAATGATTCCTATAACGCTTCTTATCTCTAGACAATCCAAGAATTACCTGTGTCCAGAATTGTAAATTTTGTGCAACTGAGCCATTGTATTTCAAATAACACTCAATTAAAAAGAAAACATTCGAACCAAAGGGAGGGGGAAAGGGGGCATATTTAGAGGGGAGGGAAAGCCTGTGAAATAGCAGCAGCTGGCAAGATAATGAAGCTATTGTTAGCAGAATGATCTCCTTATTATTTGGGCTTCTTTGCCAGCAATACGGGCAACATGCAGAATTTAAAGTATCTGATCCTAAATGGGCTGTTGAAAGGAACAGGATAATGTCAGAAACGAATGGACAGAAAGTCTTTTCCAATTATACTTTCAGAACACAAGCACTGAAAACATACACAGTCTACATGATAAAGAGCTTTGCATAATTAAAAACATTGCCTGTTCCTGAACTGGCAAGAGTTTACCCTTCAAAGATATTACTCATTGTAAGTTGTATATTTTATCACCAAGAAATAACATGGAAACAGTCTAGGGGTAGGCAACCTTGGCCCTCTGGCTGTAGTTGAACTGCAATACCAATAAATTGTGGCTGGGGATGATGGGAATTGTAGTTCAGCAATAGCTGGAGACCAAAGTATTAAGACATAGTCACTGATATGATATGTTGTCCAATGATAAGAAAATTGCAAGTCATCGTTACGGAGCAAGACAGAATGAATCTGACCATGAAGAGTTAATGATCACAGAGAATGGAAGGCTCTGTGTGTGTTTCGTTGTATGCACTTAGAGACCCTTTTCTAGATTCAGCTGAATGTGCAGAGGTCAGAGCATGGCTGGAGGATACACTGCTGCCAGGGTCCTAGCCTGAGGTGCACAAGCAGTGGAGGTGTGGTGTGGTAGCCTGGGTCACTTCCCCCTCCATTCATGTGCTATATATACACATGGAGAAGAATGACTGACCGGTTTGATTGATCTGATTGATTTCACCAGGCCTTGCTTCCAAGTAGAACTGCAGTCTCTCAAGTAACAGGTCTAGACATAGGAAGCCTATTTGCTGAGCACTCACCACCCCAGCACAAAAGGGTCTCCAAACCACTCAACATTTATTTAATTTTAAAAAGGGAATGACAAGAACAAACAAACAAAAGGTCAGCCAGTTTAAAACCAGACAGCCGAAAAGTGAAGGCTGAATGGAAAAGAAAGAAGCAAAGAAAGCACAAAGGTCAAAAGAGAGGGACTGAACTATGATAATTGAAGACTCCCTTCCTTTTCCTGTGGGGCAGCTGAACTTTTAAGAAGGCTTCAATAAGAAACAATAAGAAACAAAAAACAACAAAGAAACACAGCCTGGTGCCTCTCACACTGCACTCGTATGAAAAGGGAAGACCAGCATGTGAAGGAGAATGAGTATACAGCACAAAGAGAAACTGCTGGACTGATGAGTCCATTACAGATGTGATATGTGTGTGGAATTAATGTCTGTATGGGAGGGGAAGGCTCTGCCATTCCCCCAACCTACACAAGTTAATTAGAATTCCAGAGCAGAGCCCTCCTTATGTATGGGAAGAATCTGTTCAGGTATTCTAATGAATATGCACAGATCAGGGAGGGGCCTGCCTCCTGCCCTAAAATGCTTCCCACCCACCCATGCATTCATTCTCTGTGCCTAATAACATCTGAAAGTGGCTATGGTTGAGGCAAGATTTGAACTGACAACTTCCTGCCTCGTAGCTAACATCCTTAGCCACTATCAGTAAGCCAGTCATTTTATTACAGTCAGTGACCCAGACCAAAAGTAGTTATAAACATAGAATTGAAATACAATAAAACAACATCGTTTGTCTGTCCATCCAACCATCATACAACTAGTAAAACCATCACCTAAAAAGAGTCTACTCCTAGTCAGTTAATCAAGAAAAAACAATAAATCAGCTACTTGTTCATTGGTATTATTGTTATCAACAGAACCAGAGAATTAACACTAACATAATTAATTATATGTTGATTGATCAGTGCATCTGTTCCCAATTCTGCACATAACTACACAGTGAGGTCATTCACACAATCAAAAACTGTGTTCTACCCAGGTTTGGGAGCTGCATGTGCTCTCAATTTTTGGTTGTGTGGAAGCAAAGTAAGAAGAAAACCTGAGTAGCTTTCCTCCTACTACCACTTTGCTTCCACACAATCACTTCTACCCTGGTTTTCCTCTTAGCTTGCTTCCACACAACCAAAAATTGGGAGCACACACAGCTCGCAATCCTGAGTAGAACACAGTTTTTGATTGTGTGAATGACCTCAGAATCTAGCAATGTTAAGAGAAATTTCAGGTTTTTGATCAGAAAGGAGGAGAACATAAAAATCATTAGATCTACCTGGATAGTTATGCAGAATGGGAACAATCGAATCCTGACGAATATCTCGATAAAATTGAAAATACAAAAGGACATGGTCCATGGATTCAACTACCAGATTACAACACGGGCATAGTCTATTCCTATATGGGATGTTATGAAATCTGCCATCTATAACAGCTGAGGGTAAATCACAGCAAGCCTTCGTAAAAACCCGCCTCAAGTTCAGAGTTATAAGGCAAGATAAATAGTTAGCTGACTTATAAATAAGTTAAAGTATATTCTCACCTAATCTAGCATATTTAGGAACAGAGCCAAATCTCCCTGTCATTCCATATCCAGAATGTGTTGTCTCAATAAAACTCTTGCATTGTCATGCCCATGAAAATTAGGAACTCTGCAGAGAGTCCATATGTCATGAGTTTTCTAATTATAATCTTTGACAAATCCTAATCATATGAATCATTCAGTACCAAAGGGGCCACTCTGGAAGCAAGGAAAATTAATTTTAGTCAAAAACTGAAAATATAAAAACAGGCAAGAGTTTCAACACTCGACAATGCTACTTCTAGCTGCATCAGTATTGGGTGTGTATCTCAGAACTGCCAAAATTGATCTAAGGAATTAAGATTATACTTCTTCCAAAGAGCAAAAATCCCAGTCAACACATACCTGTGAGCCATATAATAACTGAGGGAGCACTCTAGTCTGAAAGATCCTAATAGATGAAGGGGCATGATGTTATCCTCTGGAGACATATAATCTAAAAATAGCATTTGCTGACCTCTGGGCATTCTCCTGCACATACTTAGCATGAGCACTCCAACTGCCTGTGGCTTGAAAAATAACACCCAAATATTTGTAAAACAACTTCTGTTCAATATTCACTCCATTAATCTGCCACTTATATAAAAGAGGTCTTTTCACAAAAACTACAACCTTGGTCTTCTGATAACTTATTTTTAGATGTTCCTCTCTGCAATACTCTGCAAAGGTATGTAACATCCTTTTTATACCAGTTAATGTTAATTACAAAAGTACTGCATCATCTGCATAAAGTAGGACCCCTAGATGTCTATCACATATTTTTGGAGAACGAAAGTTAATATCTGTTAGTTCTCCAACCATATTATTAATATAAAAATTAAATAACAATGGGGCCAATATGCAACCCTGTCGGATTCCCTTTGAGACTAATACAGGTATAGTCAAATGGTCTTGCTGGTCTCAGTGTACCCTAAGATAGGTACTCTCAAAGAGTGTCTGAATAAAGGGCGGTCTATAGAAGTGGCTGTCAATTTTGTTCATAGTCATTCTCTCGATATATGGTCAAAGGCAGTTCTAAAATCAATAAATGTAGTGTATAAACTCCTTTTGATTTACTAGCATACTTATTTACCAAATGTTGAAGGACTAGTCCTTGGTCCTTTGTAGTTCGACCAGCTCTAAATCCTGCCTGTTTATCTGCAATAATATTTTTGAATCCATCCAACACGACAGTTTCAGAGACAAGTGCCTAGCATATAGCTTGCTTACTACACTCAGAAGGCTAATTGGCCTATAATTAGATGGTTCAGACTTATTTCTCTTCATAAAAATAGGTATAACAATGACAAGGCCCCAGTCTTCAGGTACATGTGTAGTCCGATCTATATAAGTGAGTAAAACTGCCAGGACTAGCACCCACCAATTGATATTAGATTTAATTAGTTCTATATGTATACAGTCATCTCCAGGAGTCTTCCCAGACTTTTGCTGTGATATTAGATCAGAAATCTTACCAGGATGACTGGGGCCCATTCCAGCAGAAGATCAATATTAATATTATCATTTGGAATCTGACAAACCTGCTGCATGTCTGCCATAAAATGTGAATGGAAATAAGCTTCCCAGGCAGTGGGGGAAACCTGACAGACCATACCATTCCTTTTAAAATGAAGACCTATTCTCAGCAAATGCCAAAATTTAACAGTGTTTGTCAACTTGGCTGCCTGGATAATTTCATACCAAGACTCTCTCACTTTCAGTTTTTGTTTTTGTACTGGATAAGATTTTTATACTGCTTTTTCAATAACAGCACTTGATTGTGCTGACATTGAGGGGCTGTCTGCCCCATAGCACCCATAAGCTTTTACTAAAGTTCTCTTAGCTACCACATGATCTCGGTCAAACCAGGGTTTTGATCTATAAGTAGTCCCTCACATTTTCTTAATAACACTAATAGTAAGTGATCCCTGCAAATGTTGAGTTAACTTATAAAATTGTAGCAGAACTGCATCAGCAGAGCAGATAGTATCTGCAATAATTCACCAGAAGCAAGCAATTTAGAGAGTTTGTTTTCCAATTCTTCTGACCATCTTATGTGAATGGAGGGGGGGGGATAATCAGAATCAGCAAACAGGGACTTAACAACTACATTACACCATACCAGCTCTGAAAATGCAAAAAAGTGTTGTTAAAGGGGTCATAATTTGGGGAAATTGGATAATAATCCACCCAAAAGATGGCCTGGATCAATGAATGGATTAACCAAAAACAGCACACAATGTTTTTCTTCAAAACATCAAACAATACAAAAACAACAGTATATTGGAGGAGCTTTACGAAAAGGTCTACTAGCTCTAGGAGTCCTTTTGTATGTACAATAACACAAAGAGTCTTAGCATGCACTATTATCAAGTGATAACTAAGGACAAAAAGGCTGTGGAACAAGAAAAACCCAAAAGAAGATGAAATTAGAATTCATACTCAACAGCTCTACTTAAATGCTAATCTAATCAGAAGAAAGCATTAACCTGAACAGAAAAAGTATTTCCATGTGATCACCCTCTTGGTTGGTGATAGGTTTTTTTTCATAATTTAAAATGGTTTCAAAGAAGAATGGCTGTTCACTTTTGTCTCTAGTAAACAGGTTTTTTTTCTTTACAAAAGAAAGACTCATGTCACCTCAAAAACTACCTGATGTATTGTAGACTGGGGCCCATTTCAACAGATGCATCCTTAGTTGGTCTGCATGCATGAGCTTGTGCATGTATATTTCATACAAAATACAAATGTGGGCAGGATACAGTCTGTGTCATTTCTATGAAACGTTCAAATAAGCACACTGAGTATTCATAACAGCAATTGTTAATAACACTGTTTTTCTAGATTTGATAGGCTAATTTAACATCTGCCATGGGAAAGAAAACCTGGTCCTTATAGAGCCCTAAATGAATTGAATCAGATTTGTTGAAAAATTCTAGTTCAAGACTGTCTGTGTGTGTGTGTGTGTATGTGTGTGTGTATAAAGACTGATCTATTCTTCCTAGGTTGACATCAGAAGGGCACTGTTGGCAGGTGATGGCATAATTCACATTAAAGGATGAGCAGTGAATGAGACCATTTTTATGGCTAATACTATTATCTCCTGTAATAGCATGGCCTAGGCACATATGTCAACAAATTTGGAATCTGGGCTTGTTGTAGGGTCTAGTTCCTGAGTTCATGTCTCCACTAGGAAGCTCATCAGGTGGCCTATTTTACTATTGTTTCAAAAACATACAAAGCACAGATTTCCAGAGACAACCATGGGGAAAAATAACAACAATAATAAACAGCAGCAAGTAAAACCTTGGCTTTTTACCCAGGCTTTTATATGAGTGTTGATTTGTTGCTGCTGCTCTGTATTTTATGGTTTTATTGTGTATGTTTTTTAAACTTTTAATTAGATTTGTATTTTTATATTCCAATTTAATATTTTTATTGTGTAACTGTTTCATAGTTTTATATTGTTTCAAATGTTTTGTAAACCACCTTGAGATTGTTTTAATGAAAGGTGGTATGAAAATCTAACAATAAACAAACAAATTTTTAAAAAGTTTGAATTCCTACTTTCAACATCCTTAACAATGGTTGTCATCTCCTGCCTAGATTTAGGTGACTCATTGTCACAGATTGTTTTTCAGAAGCACTAATTTTGTTAGGCATCTTAAACAGAAGGCAAAATGGGAGACACCCTCCACCAAGACTGGGCAGATACTTCCAAATGTCACAATGAGTTGGTAAACAAGCAACTCATATTGTTTCACTACTGTCACCCCTTTTTGAAACTGCACAAATACAGGTCCAGCTTGACCACAGAGGCAGACTAGACTGTTGCCTGGAGAGGCACAATTCCAGGGATGCTCATTACACCAGAAGCATTGCACTTGTCTTGACTCTTGCACTTCTTCCGGCATGGCCAAGCCAGAACATACTTTCTGAAGTACAGTGCGAGCAAAACAGCCAACATATTTTTGAAACTTTTCTCTTGGTGTCTTTCTTTTGGCTATAGCTTTTGAACCTTCTCAAAGTCCTATTCACAAGCAGCAGAGTAATGTAAGTGCACTCATCCACTTACCACTTCTGCCCCCAAGCCCAGTTTGCCTAAGGGGATTAGACAAAAATGATCAGTGGCTTGCATTAAAGAGCCAGTGCTATACAGTGGCTAGTATATGGGACAAAGCAAGAGGAGATTGAGGTTGAAATCCCCATTCAGTTCACAAAACTTATTTGTGAGATTATTTATAAGATGATCTTAGGCCAGATAAGATCTCCACTTAACCAATCTCACAGGGTTGTTATGAGAGTAAAATTGGCAGTGAGAACCTTGCACACTACCCTGAGCTCTTGGAAGAAGGATGGAATAAAAATCATCAACTTTATTACTGAAATTTTACCAAAAGTGAAATTTAAAGCAAATTTGGGTGCTCCTTGTCAGACTAGAAAAATTAATCAGATTGCTAGGCTGTCACCAGATTTCAGACAAAGTGAAATTTGAAGTCAATGTGGGTGTTCTTTAGCAAATGAATCATCTGAGGAATTTCAGCAGATCCAAGAGAATATTGATCAAACTAGAGGCATTTCTCAGGGGCATTGCATATCCCTAGCATGTAGATAAAAGAGTCCAATGTGTATAGGCAGGGTAACCTATATCGGCAGGTAATGTGTATAGGCAGGGTAACCAGCAATGTTTACCTCCCAACTTTCCTGGTAAGATCTAAACATGATCAGACCTGTGTGTAAATAAACATGAGGCAACGCATGTTCCAGTTAAGGTATTGCTGCCATATTGCTGCCATACCACACACTGAGTACATTCATGTTAACATCATAAGAAAAAACAGGGCTTTATACAATTGCAATATTGAATCCATATCTCCCTTGCAAGTTATTTTTGCCACTATCAATTGGCCTTAAAATTAAGAGGGAAGACAAAAAGTAACACAAAAGAGTACTGATTTCAAGGCTCTTTCCAAGAGTTAAATATGATGACCTGAACTGTACCATGCACCCACAGAGGCATCTTCTGCTCAAAGAAGGAGCACTGCATTTGGATAAGGAACTTTTCAATGTTGTGAAAAGCACAATGGCCTTCTGTTCATGGAAGGTGCTTCTGTGAGTGCACCAGTAAGCTAGGATCCAAGTCATAATATTTAACTCTTGGGAAGATCCTTCAATCAATATTCTTTTCTCATGAGTTTACCCTATTCCAACTAAGACCAGAGATCAAATTCAGTGGAAGGATGGGAGTCTCAATGGTAAAGTGGACAGATTATCCATTGTTCCATTTACACTTATCAAAAAGAAATATCTCTTATTGCTATGATGGTATACAGCCTTCTAATTCAGAACAGTTACATGAAGCTCTGATGCTTTGATTATGCATCTCATCCAATCAGTGCTTTGTTCCCTGAACAGTTTTGACAACAGTGTCACCAGCAGTGTTATCTTTGAGTATTATCTTCAGTACCTAGAGACCCATTTCAATGAATTGGACATCTGCGGCATTGAATTCAGTGATGATCTGTGTAACAATAACAACACTTAGATGATAATGCAATGATGTAAGACATAGTAGTGAAATGATTATCATTCCTTGTGTACCATCGATTGCCACACTAGCTTTAAGTTTGCAAAGAACCCTAAGCTACCAACTTGCTTTCAGTTTTGAAGAGCAAGAATTGCAGCATGGTGTTTCGGCTTGAGAAAATAAAAATTTGGCCCTGGCAGAAATCTTCAAATATTATCAGGGGAAGAGTATGCAAGAGATGAGGGTTTGGTGTCCCTTGTTGAAAACTATGCAAAAGATGGGTGAAATTCATGTTGAGGAACAGGGAAGACGGCCTCATAGAACTTATGTTACTCCAAACAGGAAGGAAGGGCAGGAGACACACCACTCCTTTTTGTGCATGCATAAATCTAATATAGCAACAGGGACACAATCTTCCCCTCATGGAGTAGTTATTTCCTAGAGCAAAAAGATTCTTCTAAATGATTACAGAAGTTCTAACTCAGTTTTATGTTTGGTTTATACATCTGGTTTATATACTGACAATATTAGAATTTTTAGTATAGTATTCATCAAAGCAGGCGACGCCTTTTTATACTGTCTAGACTAGAAATGTACAGTGCTTTCAGAATTACTGTTTGGTTTTTATCCTAATTGCAGCCATTCAGACCAGAGTATCTGTCTATGTATGTGTGTGGGGGTGGTGGGGGTGGTGAGGTGGAATAACATTTATTCATTTATAATAGTTTTATCCCTTGCCTCCAGCACACTGCTGCTTGGGGCAGCTTATAATCAAAACACAACAAGAAAACAAGAAATAACAATAAAACACATAAAAACAAAACAGCCACAAGATAAAGTGGCAGACATGACTAAAATGCATTAAAACGAGAAACTGAGTTAGCTAGTTTTAAAATCCTTCCCTAAAAAGGAGATGTTCAGGTTCTTTTAAAACTCATCAAGGAGGGAAACTGACAGAGCACCTCTGGGAGAGCATTCTAAAGACAGGGGATCAGCACTGAGAAGGCCCTGTCACTGCTCCCTGCCAACCGAATCTGCATCAGTGGGTGGATGGTTTGAAAGTAAAGCCTGCAATGAAGATCAGAGGACCCTGGCATATACTTTTGAGACAATGAGGTAATGGCATGGTTTATGATATGTCCACATTGTTGCTATTCCTAAGCACAAGGTCTGGCTGTTTCATTTGAAATATTTAAATTGTGACTCTATCACCTATAAAGCACATATAATTAAGAATTTGAGGTTGCACTATTACTATTAATATTTTATAGGATATTTATATACAGACAGTTGGCATTCACTCATTAACTCGTGGATACTAGCTCATTTAACCACATAGTTCAGGTTTGCTAATCTGGTTTCATGCATGAAATTAAATGTCATTTTAACATACTTTTCTTAGGGTGCCTTTAAAGAAATATGTACCAAATTTCAGCTTTGTTGTGGAAGTACCATAACAATTTTGCTATCATCAGTGGCTGAATGAGTCACTAAGGACAAAGAGGCTGGCATCCAGACACACTAAGTGCTTGTGTGATGAGCAAAGTTGCACTGGTGCAAGAAGATTGCATAGCTGTGCTAAAAAACAAAGGGGTTGCACAACTGCACTAGTGCAATATCCTTCTGCAAGCAGCTAGTGAGGATATCAGCCAGTGTCTTTATAGATGATATATGACATATGTTCTGAGAGAAAGAAAGAGATGTACACAGAAACATAGAAAGCTGCCTTATACTTATAACCTCTTCAAAGTTTCAGGCAGGAGTCTTTCCCAGCCGTACCTAGAGATGCCAGGGATTGAAACTGTGACCTTCTGCATGCAAAGCAGACACGCCACCACTGAGCTATGGCTCCTTCCCCATGGAGAATATTTTAAAGCAGACAGTGCTCACAGGTAGTCACCCACCCAAATGAAAAACAAGAAAAACCCTGCTTAGCAAAGGGGACAATTCATGCTTGCTACCACCTAATGGCGCAGCGGGGAAATGACTTGACTAGCAAGCAGAAGTTGCCAGTTTGAATCCCCACTGGCATGTTTCCCAGACTATGGGAAACACCTATATTGGACAGCAGTGATATAGGAAGATGCTGAAAGGCATCATCTCATACTGCGCAGCAAATGGCAATGGTAAATCTCTCCTGTATTCCACCAAAGACAACCACAGGGCTCTGTGGTTGCCAGGAGTCGACATCAATCCGATGGCACACTTTATCTTTACCATAAGATTGGCTTGTTCAGCACTGACAGGATAGCTGTGTACTCAAGTCATTTTGACTATCATGTGCTCATAGGCTAACATATAACACCTTCAATGTTGCTATGTACCAGCCAGAGCACTGATAGTCTTTTAAAGCAAGAGACGGAGAGAAATTCTAAGTGTAATCCAAGTGGTTTACTTATTTATCTCATATATCTATTACATTAATATAATACTACTGATTGATTTTGATTGATTAAGTGCCGTCAAGTCGGTGTCAACTCTTAGCTACCACATAGATAGATTCTCTCCAGGATGATCTGTCTTCAACTTGGCCTTTAAGGTCTCTCAGTGGTGCATTCATTGCTGTCGTAATCAAGGCCATCCATCTTGCTGCTGGTCATCTTCTTCCTTTCTTTCCTTCAACTTTCCCCAGCATTATGGACTTCTCAAGGGAGCTGGGTTTTTGCATAATGTGTCCGAAGTATGATGGTTTGAGCCTTGTCATTTGTGCCTTGAGTAAAAATTCTGGATTGATTTGTTCTATGATCCATTTGTTTGTTTTCCTGGCTGTCCTCAAAAGTCTTCTCAAGCACCAAAGTTCAAAAGCGTCAATACTCTTTCTGTCTTGCTCCTTCAAAGTCCAGCTAATCACATCCATATAGTGTCATGGGAAAAATAATGGTCTGAATGATTCTAATCTTTGTAGGTATAGACTCATCACGGCATCTAAATATCCTTTCCAAGGCCTTCATTGTAACCCTACCAAGTGCTAGTCTGCGGCGTATTTCTTGACTGCTGGATCTTTTACTGTTGATGGCCGATCCCAAAAGGCAGAAGCTATCCACCTCTTCAATGTCTTCATTATCAATTCTGAGGCTGGTTGCTGTACCCGTTGTCATTAGTTTAGTCTTCTTTACATTTAGTTATAGTTCCATTTTTTCACTGTGCTCCTTGACTTTCATAACTAGAGCTTGCAGATCATCTGCATTCTCAGCTATCAGAGTGGTGTCATCAGCATAGTGCAGGTTATAGATGTTTCTTCCTCCAACTTTAAAGCCATGCTCATCTTCTTCCAATCCAGCTTCTCTCCATATATGTTCAGTATATAAACTGAATAAAGGAGGAGAAAGTATACAACCTTCTCTTGCTCCTTGGCCGATCTGGAACCAATCTGTTTCATCATGTTCTGTCTGGACTGTGGCTTCCTGTCCCGTGTGTAAGTTTCTCATGAGAACAAGGACATGTTCTGAGACACCCATTTTCCTAAGGACATTCCACAACTTGACATGGTCGACACAATGGAAGGCTTTTCTGAAGCCAATAAAGCACATATTGACTTCTTTCTGGTATTCTTTGGCTTTTTCATCTCAGCAATGATGTCTCTTGTTCCTTGGCCTTTTCTGAAATCAGCTTGAACACCCGGCATTTCCCTTTCCACACAGGGCTCCAATCTGCATTGGATGATCCTGAGCATTATTTTGCTAGCATGTGAAATTAAGGATATTGTGCGATGGTTTGCGCAATCTGTTAGGCCTCCTTTCTTTGATATGGGTATGTAGACTGACCGCTTCCAATCTGTTGACCACAGTGTCATTCTCCAAATTTGCTGGCATAGTTTGGTTAGAACCTTGACTCCTTCTTCTTCTGTTGCCTGCCATATTTCTGTAGCTAATCCATCAATTCCTGTAGCCTTCCGACTTGGTAATGCTGAGTGCTGACCTAACTTCATCTTCCCGTACTAGAGGTTCTTGCAAGTATATCAGAGTATCTTGTATGTCGATGTCTCTGCTATACAGATTTTCAGTATACGCCTTCCATCTCTGATTGATCTTCTCTGAATAAGTTACTATCTGTCCTTTGGCATCCTTTAACATACCATTTTGAGCTTGGAACCTCCTTTTGAGTTCAGAGACTTTTTGGAAAACTTGCTTTGTTTTTCCATGTCTATTTCTATCCTCAAGGTCTTTACAGATGTCATTGTAGTACTGCTCCTTGTCTCTTGTTTGTTTGGGGTTTTTTTACATTTATAACCTGCTTTCCCTCCTTTATCTTTCTTGACTTTGGCTTCTCTCCTCTTCTTGGCAATTTCCACCGTCTGTTCTGACATCCATGTTGCTTTCTTCTGTTTCTTGGTCTTTGGCAGTCAGGAGAGTGCCTGTTCTTTACTTTGTGAAAAGCCCACTGATGCTATGCGGGCAGCGGTGAGCTCCTCCCTCCTCCCCACTGCCTGACTACACACAGGGGCTTTGCAATCCATAGCAGTCTGGGCTATGGATAGCAGAGCCACTGTGTGCAGTCAGGCACTGGGGAGGAGGGAGGAGCTCAATGCTGCCCACATAGCGTCAGCGAGCTTTTCACAAGGTAAAGATAAGGCACTCTCACCCCCCACCCTCCCTGCAGCCAGCCACCACCACCGAACTTTAGGGGGCAAAAGAGTAAACTTTCCCCTCGCCCAGTCACCCCTCCCCACAGCTACTGCCACTGCAATGGCTTCTTTCTTTCTTCTTCAAGTAAAAGGGGGGAAAGCTCATCTAGCTCCCCTCCCCACAGCTACTGTTGCTCTTCAAATTTTGCTGCCATAGGCAGATGACTCTTCTGCCTATGCCTTATCCATATCTGCAACTTCCTCTTCTTCTGCATCAGTCGTTGCGGCATAGATGTGAAAAACTGTCATATTAAAGGGTTGTCCATGAAATCTAATTGATATTAGTCCATAACTGTCCGCATTGTACCCAAGTACTGTCATTGCTATAGCCTTCCTGACTATGAAAGCAACACCGTTCCTTCTTTGTTTTTCGTATCCTGAGTAGTACGGTATGATTTTCTGACTGAAAGTGTCCTATTCTAGTCCATTTTAATTCACTGATGCCCAAGATGTCAATCTATAGTCGATTCATTCATCTTCCACTGTATTGAGCTTTCCCATGTTCATGCTTCTTACGTTCCACATTCCCATTGTAATTCTGTCTTTGCAGCTTCAGGTTTTCTTTTCCCGCATGGCAACATCAGCCGCTAGATGTCCAAAACATTTTAACCTAACTGTGACATAAACACCAAAGGTACTCTGAGAGATCCTCAGATCTTCCTCAGTAGCATGTTGAGTACCATCCTACCTGAAGGGCCCATCATCCAGCACTACATCGACAATCATTTTATTTTGTCTATCCATGCAGTATGAAATGATGCCTTTGTCGTTGTCACTGAAGTGATCGTCTGCCTCCAGCACCTTCCTATATCACTGCTGCTCAATATAGGTGCCTAGTTGCTTTAACTGGGCAGCTGGGATGATCTTCGCACTTTGGGTGACCCCACTGGGAGTATACCTCCCAGCGTACTTCGCTCATTCCTCCCAGGAATACACCCCCCACCACAATGAGGCAGCATAGCAGTACTTGTGTTGTGGGGGGCATTATATATAGCGGTGTCATATTTACCATGAGGAAGAATAGCATCCATAGTACACTACTAACATTGTGGTCTCCCTTGCACTAGAAAATAATGGATATAATGCTTCTGAAGGTGGGAAAATAAACATTTGACCCTGTATAACCTGGGTCACTGTGGCATTATTGGAAATGCTTAAATAGATAGGTCTGATTTTACACAGGTTTAATCAAAATAAATCTAATTATGTGCAATGGGGCTTATTCCCAACTGCAAATCAATGTGTCTTGCATATTAGCACATAAACATTTCAGGAAGTTTCAGCTTATATTCAGGGTAAACTTTTTTCATGCTCCATAATTAGTCCCCTCCTTGTTGCAAAAGGCTATGGAGGAAAGCAGACAGGCTGCGTCTTTTTTCCTATATGGAACAAAACCTATAACAGAGTGAAATCTAATGACTTCCTAGCAGGAACATCAGTTATTCTTGCTGATCTTTCAACTGAAATGAATGGCAAAGTTTCCCCAAATCTCAAAGCCTGTAGCTCTTGCTCTGACATGAAAAGTAACTTTTCTGCTCATCAAAGGATGTTTCTAGGCAACAATCTTTAGAGCTGTAGAGTCTTGTTTGTTTGCTTTTTAACATACACTGAATGTGTCTTTTAGAAACAGAACAAGAAAACACAAAGGTGGGTGGTTGTGCTGGAAGAGAGCTTTAATGTAAAACCCAACAAGTTTTCAAAGCAGTCTACACGCTCAGACAATACACTTCAGTCAAGCTGATATTTATTTGAAACCTCATTACTTGAACTCTCTCCAGCCTCTACAATTTAACCTAGCACATGTGCTTCCATTTATCCAAACATGATTATTGCTACATTTTGGATCTTCCCCAGACCATTTGGATAATAGGGGTTGCACTTGCTAAATCATGTCTTGTTTCCAGTGCCTGGTCTCTGTTTTTCCAGTGCCTGGTCTCTGAGGTGCTCTCTTGCATCAATAGTAGTTATCAACTGCAAAAACAGTGTAGGCTTATGGTGCCAGAAAATCTTGCAGAGGGGGGAAAAGACTTGATGAGACAAGTTTAGCACAGGACACTGGTTCAGCAGTTACAGCTATATTATCAGCTCCTACATTCATTATCCCACCTTGATTGCAAATTGTGTTTCCATATCCTGGTGACTGGTAATTAGAAACTGTATTGCCAACTATTATTGAAATTCTATTTTTGGTGGTGGTAGTAATAGCTGTGTGCAATCTGAAATATTACTGGAATTGAGGTTGAACAGGCTTTCTCGAATTTCTGAAGTCTGTGTGTCGGCCAGATGGGGCAGAAATGGAAGGGAACCAATAAAGGAAGTTGATCATTCTGCTTTTCTAAAGATGTGCAGCGTAATTACCATATATACAATGAATTAACATGTAACACCTACCTTTCCTATCTAATCTAATATAAATATAATCCATACTAGGTTTTGCACCACCTGGGCATGCAAATAGCCCGTGCGCATGCATGGCAGCCTTCAAAATGGCTGCTGTGAGCCATAGTGGGCTGGAAAGGCCCCAAAATGGGCCAAACTGCCCCAGAAAAGATGGGGGGGAGGAAGCTTCGGAGACATCCCTCCTGCAGCTGCAGCAGCACCCCCTCAAGACGGCAGGATGACCCCGGGCCCGGTGGTGAGTTAAAAAAAATATTTTTTTAACATTTCAAACCCTGGACTGGTTCCGAGCTGGCCGGGGGAGCGGGGGGGGGGGGGGGCAGGGTTTCAGCTCAAGGTTGAGCCAAACCGGGCCCAGTCTGGCTCAAGGGCAAATCTTCTATCCAGCCTGGTTCAATGCTGAACTGGCTCAAGCTCTAGCCGGTTCACACATCCTTATGTGCCATGTGAACTGTCCCAAGTCTTTTTCTTATTTGTTTATATATCATTATCAATTCATATGGTGCTTTAAAGAGTAACATAAGCCAAATAAGTATCTGCCCAAGAAGCTTACCATCTAAATTTGAGCAGTGGAGAGAGAAATGGCTTAGATTCAGACCCCACAATTATTGCAGAGTCTAATGTGGAGGTGTCCAGTGACTCTTCATATATGGTTATGCTGGATCAATTTCAGTTTCTGACTCCTGATGATGTGGACAAACTGTATGGAATGGTGTTGTCTACCACCTGTTCTCTTGACCCTTGTCCAACATGGCTATATACTATCTGGCAGGAGGGTTGTTGTAGAATGCCTGGTAGATATTATAAATGCTTCTCTGAGGGAGGACAAGATGCCTTCTTCCCTTAAGAAATGACCTCTTCTGAAGCAACCTGAACTGGATCCCTCAGAGTTAGCCAATTCTAGATCTGTCTCCAATCTTCCACGGTTAAGCAAGATAACTGAGAGGGTGGTGGCCTCTCACCTCCAGACAGTTCTGGAGGAAACTGATTATCAAGACCCATTTCAAACTGGTTTTCTGGAGGGCGATAGAGTGGAGACTGCCTTGATCGGCCTGATGGATTATCTCCAATGGGGATTTGGCAGAGGGAGCGTGACTCTATTTGTCCTTTTGGATCTCTTCGCAGCTTTTGATACTTTCAGCCATAGTAACCTTCTGGACCATCTGAGAGGGTTGGGAGTGGGAGGCGCTGCTTTCCAGTTGTTCCACTTCTACCTCTCGCAGATTCCAGATGGTGTCACTTGGAGAATGTTGCTCTTCCAAAAGTGAACTTTTACATGGCGTTCCCCAGGGCCCCATACTCTCTCTAATGCTTTTTAACATGTACATGAAACTGCTGGGAGAGATCATCAGGAAATTTGGTGCAGGGCGTTATCAGTATGCTGATGACACCCAAATCTATTTCTCCGTGTCAACATCATCAGAAGAAGGCATAACCTCCCTAAATGCTTGCCTGGAGGCAGTGATGGGCTCAGTGTGGGATAACAAACTCAGACTGAATCCAAATAAGACCCAGCCATGCAAATGTCCAGGGTGCATGTACAGTGGCATCCAAAATGGCCACAGCCACCAGAGAAAAGGCTGGAACAGCCCCCAAACAGGATAGCCCTTGGAAAAGTGGGGGAAGGACTGCAAGAGGTAGAGGGAGACGTGGGGAGACACACATCCCTATGGCCACAGTAGCACCCCACAAGACAACTGGACCCAGCGGGTGTTTCAAAAAAACCTTTAAAAAATCCCAAAACTTTACAACCCCCAAACTGGCTCCAATCTGAACCAAGCCCAAGTCAGACCAGTTCAATGGTGAACCAGCTCGACCTTGAGCCAGTTCACACATCCCTACTGGTAACCTTCAGGCTTGACTACTGCAATGTGCTCTATGTGGGGCTGCCTTTGTACATAGTCTGGAAACGGCAGGTAGTACAGAATGCGGCATGTAGGTTGGTCTCCGAGTCATTTCAAAGAGACCATTTTACTCCTATATATTAAAAGAATTCACTGGCTACCAATAAGTTTCCAAGCAAAATACAAGGTTCTGGTTATAACCTATAAAAACAGCTTAGGCCCTGGGTATTTAAGAGAATGTCTTATTCACCATGAGCCCCACTGCCCATTGAGATCATCCAGAGAGGTTTGTGTGCAGTTGCCACAGCTCATCTGCTGGCTAGATAGGGATGGGCCTTCTGTGTTGCCACCCTGAGACTCTGGAATGCACTCCTGGCTTATATAAGAGCCTCCCCAGATCTGACCACTTTTTTAAATTCTCTAAAGACACATTGGGGCTGTTCTCACGAGCAGCCAAGCCCGGACTAGGACAGTAAAGCCTGGGCTTGGCTGCCTGTGAGAACCCACTGGAGCTGACTGGCTCCTCCTGGCGCCTTGATGGCAAACCCGCCTGCCTCTTAAATGAGGTTAAGGAAGTGAGAGTTCCCCTAGCCCAGTGATTCTCAAACTTGGGTCCTCAGGTGTTATTGGACTTCAACTCCCATAATCCCCAACCAAAGGCCACTGAGGCTGGGGATTATGGGAGTTGAAGTCCAATAACACCTGAGGACCCAAGTTTGAGAATCCCTGCCCTAGCCGCATTTATGTAATTGTGAGTCAGTGCTGGCTACCCACCCATATCTGGTGGGAACCCCACAATGCACCACATTGTCCCAGTCTCCGGAGCTCAGCACTGCAGGAACGCAGTATTGCTTGTTTGGGAGCGTGATTCATGCTCGCAACAGCAGAACTCGGATGGTGTAAAAAATATTGTTTGTTTGTTTGTAGTTATTTAACAGTTTTGTATATCACCCCGAATGCAAAGTCTCTGGGCGGTTTACAACATAACAATAAAAACAACAAGTAAAAAGGTTAAAACATTACAACTAGGTAAAACTCCAAACAACGTTAACACTAGCATTATATTGTATAAAATGTTAAAAATAGAACAAACCAATAAAATGCAAGATAAGAGAGGGAGAACAAGGAGTTTCAAATGAATCAGTGATGGATATGTATACATGCAGTTACGCAAGAACAGGTTTAATGTTACAGGTTACATGCCAAGGTTGGCCTGAGCCCTAAGATGTAGTTGAATTACTTTTTACATTGTTTAAAAATTGCTCTTATCAACATAAAAGAATTGCATACTAGTTAGAAGCATACAACTTGATGACTAATGACATTTTGCAGAGTTAGTGATGTACTAAGTATGCTCCTTCCAGAACCTGGCCACTGACTTAGATGACTTTTCAAAAGTGTTAGACAAATTAATGGAGAGTAGCTAAAAATGGAACTTGCCTATTCAGAGACAGGACTCTCCTGGTTACCAAATGATAGGCCCAAACAACAGGGATGGCTGTCAAGCCTACTTTTGAGCTAATCAGAGGCATCAGATTTTGCTGTTGCAAACAGACTTCTGGATTAGACAAGCCTTTTATCTGGTTCAGCAGGAGAGTTCTGATGTTCCTACCCAACATTCAGAGAACAGGCTTTTCAAGTACAGACTTCATATTTTATGCCTACTAGTTGTGAGGAAGGGAACTTGTATCAATAGGACTGGGAAAACCTTCTACTAAGACCTGAGAGAGTTTGTGGGAACTATTGTGAGTTATGCCTGAATGCACTGTACGAGATGGCCCATTGGCTTGTCTGGATAGGAGGCAGCTCCTTGTAGCTGTATGCAATGGTAATGCAGCATATGGAAGGATGCAAGTGAAAGCACGGTGTTTATGTATGTGCCCTTGTAGAACCCCTGTTCTCATCTTTGCCCAAATATTCAAAAAGTCAGGAGTGGGGCCACTTCATCTGATCCCAATTCTCCTTTATGCACTGGATCGACACATGGAGCCAAATGTAAATATGGGATTATTACAAAGGCATTGTAGATGCATTTATTTCAAATGCATACATTTAGAATATTTATGTAGCTGTGAATTTGTTTGTGGTAGCTAAGCACTAACAATGAATGTATTTTTGTCTAACTGATCAGATTCTAATTATTTGATGGCTTCCAAGGTTCTCGATATTATGAGAATCAACTTTTCTTCTTGATGGCTACTCTAGATTACTGGCCTGCAATGAGCTTTATGGAGGAGCCATTCTGAGGAGGGTGGTGGGTCACAGGGTGGTTAGTCAGAGTCCAGGGACATTGCTAAGTACTGAAAAGGTGGTCAGGGGGTGGAGCCACCATTGGGTGAATGGGTTCAAAGAATCTGGGCCACTGCCCCCAGGGGCCATGCCTTGTGGCTCCAGACACATACCTTGCATCTGACATCAAGTGGAGGGTGTTATTTCACTCCCAAATGGGGCTGTGTGGCCTCGTTTGAGACAGAAATTGGCCCGCGCTGCATTGGCAGCACGACTGGAGTGACTCTCCCTGCCTTTTAAAGGAGGGGAAAGCTGCTCCCAGTCTCGCTGATCCCCTTCCCAAACGGGGCCATGTGGCCCCGTTTGTGAGGGAAATCAGCCCACACTGCTTTGGCAGTGTGGCCAAAACGGTTCTCTCTGCCTTTAAAGGGGCCGCCACCAAACAAGGGCCAGACAAGGGCCACTGCCAGCCTCCCTCTGCCACCGTCCGGAGTCCAGGCTTATAGCCCCCCTTTTATTAATCAAATTCATCATGCCCCCTGAAAATAACTGCATCTGACTCTTTCTCAAAGGGAAACTGGAGGAGGCAAGCGCTGTATTGGGGAGAAAAACATATACTTTGTCACCTAATGGCACAGCAGGGAAATGGCTTGACTACCAAGCCAGAAGTCGCCAGTTCGAATCCTCACTGGCATGTTTCCCAGACTACGGGAAACACCTATATCAGGCAGCAGCGATATAGAAAGATGCTGAAAGGCATCATCTCATACTGCACGGGAGGAGAAAATGGTAAACCTCTCCTGTATTCTACCGAAGACAACCACAGGGCCCTGTGGTTGCCAGGAGTTGACACTGACTCGACAGCACACTTTACCTTTACCTTACAGCACCTTTTAGGGAGCAGACAGAGACAAAAAGTGATTGTTGCTGCTGGAGCAGCAGCAGCAGAATCAACCACTCTTCCCCGGCCCTGCCCCTGCCAAGAATGCGTTTTTTGGGCACTGAGCCATTCACTGGGGGCCTGAGCCCCATGGGCCACCCTCTATTGATGCCCCTGCCAGAGTCCCTGAATATAATAAAGAAGATCAGGAGTGCAATTTACACACACACACACACACACACACACACACACACACACACACACACACACCAATACTCATTATATTGTTAAGTATGAATATTGTTAACCAAATCGAAAAGAGTCAATTGAAATACATAATATAAAATTGCAGGCTTAAATGAAGGTTCTTAAAAATTCCAAAACATTGCCATATTTGGAGGTTTACAACTATTTTGTAGGTCCTTTGTTCATCTAAAGTTTGCAAGATGAGTCGGATTCGACACGTGGTCTTCATCAATAACTTCCTTTACTAGCTATTCCCCTATAAGGATTGTAATTAGGTCCATTTTTCCCCTCTTGTGGATAATTTTTTTTAAAGATTCTCACTGCTTATTACCTAAACGCTTCTTGATGCCTCCTCCTCATGTGGGAACTATAGCTACTAAAGGAGAGCAAGCCAGCCAGTCTGCTCAGAGTCCCACCCATTCAATAATCATCAGGTGCTGTTGCCATAGTTACCTTTCTCTCCGCTGATGTCATCAAGGTAGTCAAGGAGCCCCTGGTGGTGCAGTGGTAAAACTGCCGCCCTGTAACCAGAAGGTTACAAGTTCGATCCTGACCAGGGGCTCAAGGTTGACTCAGCCTTCCATCCTTCCGAGGTCGGTAAAATGAGTACCCAGAATGTTGGGGGACAATATGCTAAAATCATTGTAAACTGCTTAGAGAGCTTCCAGCTATAGAGCGGTATATAAATGTAAGTGCTATTGCTATTGCTATTGCTATCTGCCTCTGTGTTGGCACTTAGGGCCCAGCTAGCATTTCTCAGTGGGCCAGATATGGTCCTCAGGTCCAGTTACTGATCTCTAATTTTGTTGCTGAAAACAGAGGTGCAGATAGGTGTTTTTGGACCCTAGACCTAATGAGCTCCCCTCCCCCCAGCGCAAAATAAACATTCTCTCCATATATATACATTTCACCACAAACCCACAGGTCTGGGCCAGAATGCATTTGAGGGGGGAAAGAAAAGAAAACTATACAACCTCCAAAGGATCCAAACATCTTCCTGATCATTCCCCACAAACCCACAGATCTGGGCCAAAATGTATTTGCCAAAAAAAAAAAAAAAAAAGACTATGCAAGCCCCAATGGATTCACACAGCTTCTTGACCATTCACAAAGTAACTGGGACACATGTACCTTGAGCCAAAGTTCAAACACAAAATCAACTTGCACATATAGTGCATTCATAAAAATAAAAATAAAATAACGCCAAAATACATGTCCCTTGTTTCATAATTCTCATGCAGACATTTCTGGCAGCTTTACTTTCTGGCAACTTTACTGCAGTAGGGGGAAATGACTAAAAATCACAGGATTGATCAATTTCCTTGAAATAAAAATACACAGAGTCCTGCCATTTTGGGCTACATGTGTGCCCAATTCAAGAACTCTAAGGCCAGCCAAAAGATTGGACAAAAAGGGGGCATGTTGCACTTTTTTTTATGGAAGGTAAAGGGCAGAATCCTTCACAAGGGGTGGAATTTAATTAATTAAAAGATTTCATATACTGCCCAATCCACAGACTCGGGGCGGTGTACAAGGCAAGAACAGCATCCAAGATTTAAAGGGGAGGAGGGAGAGAGAGAGATTTAAAGGACAAATGCCTGTTGGAAAAGAAATGTTTTCAATGAAATCGTGAAGGCTGAAAGGGATGAGGCAGACAGAATGGGGTGGGGGTGGGGAGAGAATTCCAAAGTGAATGTGCAGCAACAGAGAAAGCCCTTCCATGGGGCCTAGTACAATATTTTTATCTATTAAAAGATTTAATATATGATGGTCCAGGAGGGGGGCTTCAGTTTCAAAAGTTTTAGTAATTTTCAACCATGAAACAAGCCATGTATAGAAACTTTTTTGAAGTTTTCCTTTCAATTCAAAGAATCATTAAAAATAAATGGATTGACCAATCTGCTTCAAGATTAATGCACAGTGTCCTGCTAACCTATCCTACTTCTGTGGCCTATTTCAGAACTCTAGGCCAAGCAAGTCTGGAAATATGAAAGGGGGTGAAAAGGGGGTGATGCTTATTCTTTTTATGAAGGCAATAGGCAGATTCCTCCACATGGGGAAGGAGGAGGAGAGAGCTGGTCTTGTGGTAGCAAGCATGACTTGTCCCCTTAGCTAAGCAGGGTCTGCCCTGGTGGCATATGAATGGGAGACTAAAAGTGTGAACACTGTAAGATATTCCCCTTGGGATGGAGATGCTCTGGGAAGAGCAAAAGATTTCAAGTTCCATCCCAGGCTTCTCCAAGATAGGGCTGAGAGAGATTCCTGCCTGCAACCTCAGACAGGCCGCTGCCAGTCTGTGAAGACAATACTGAGCTAGATAGACCAATGGTCTGACTCAGGATATGGCAACTTCCTATGTTCCTAATGATGGTCCAAGTTCCAGAACCTTTTGTAATTCTCTGCTATTAAACAAGCCACTTATAGGACTTTTTCAAAGTTTTTTAGAATTAAAAAAATAATTAAAATCAGTGGATTGACCATCTGCTTCAAAATTAATACAAAGAGTCCAGATAACCTATCCTACATCTGTGCCAAATTTCAGAACTGTAGCCCAAGCCCAAGCCATTCCAGAAATATAAAAGGGGCCCTCTTTTCCCTTCAAGAACATCATGGGGCCCTCTAGGAAAGTGGGCACACAGACCTGGGCCCCCAAGTCTGTATCTAATGGCGCCCCTGGCTGAAAACTATCTACCTCCATGTGCCCTTTGTTTACAGTCCTGAATTGCCCCAATATGCTCGATTGACAGCATGACCACTCATTTTGATGGTTTGCTCAGCCCACCATTTGAAAATTGTTGCAATGAAAGTTCTACTCATATAAGCAACTTTAAGCTGAGTAAGGGGGATTCAACAGTGGATATATTCTGAAAATTGCTTCCAGTCATTTTAATAAGAGGATCTGCTTTGAGGATAAAATTGGAAGTAGGCATTTTTCAAATGAGGAAAATATGGTGCCTACGATGAAAAGATGTTCCGGAAGGTTAAAGAACAGAAAGTTCCTTGAAGGATTAAACAAAGGAGTTATATTTATCCTTCAGCTTTGACAGACTTTCCAAGCACAGCTGGCCCTTTAATTAACCTCATGAGAGCAGATAGCCCAAGAAATAAGGTGGCTTGATTTAAAGTTTAATTAAATCAAACTTTAATTAGGGAAAGTAGTTTCCCTAATTTAAAAAAGTGTGTGTTCAATAGCTAAGCAGAATTGCTCAAATTTCCTGTTTTGCTTTCTGATTCATTAAAAAGGGCAAATAATTAGGGACAATATTTTGATTATAGATATGGTAAAAACTGGTTCATCAATAGAAAATATTTTCCCAAACAAAGAAGTTTTCAAATATAGGCTGAATCCCCTTTGTCAGTGAGGGGGTTGGCTAGAAGACCTCCAAGGTCCCTGCCAACTCTTCATATTCTATGATTATATGAAGTTAATGGCAATTGACAGAACTGCCTCCTCCAAATTCTGTATGTTACACCATTATCAGTGCAGATTGCTCCCCCTGGGGAGTACGATTATCTATAGAAAGGAAGATGTATACTGTATATAACAAACCCACTTCCACTGAATCTCATCCTTTAAAAGTCAGCCAGACAAGAGAGTCTTCAAGCACTGTGAAAGCGCACTTAGGCTTGGGCTCCAGTGAAACTCTGTGGGAAGAGTTCCACAGTTACAGGCAGCCTCTGAGAATGCCTTTCTGTGTGCCCGTTCTGTTCAAACATGGTACATGGATGATACAGTGAGGAAGATTTCCTCAGCCCATCTTAACTGTTGTGAATGGAACAGAAGGCAGTGCCTGCATCTAAGGCCTGCAGGGACCAAGCTTGTGCCATGGTAGCTGAAGTGACATTCAAAGATTAGCTATTAAAATAAACCCTTTGTTTCCCACCCTTCCTCCAAGTTGCTCAAGGTGATATATATGAGGTTACCTCCGTTAATCTCTCCACAACTTGCTAACATAGGCTATGCTATGGCTTGCCCAAGACTGCCCAGTGAGCTTCATGCTGGAGCAAGGCATTGAACCTGAGTGTCACATAGTTAACCCCACCCTCCAGTCCTAACACCACATAGTGTGAGGACCATGGGCGTCCAATGACTTTTTCCAGAGAGGGCAAAGCCAGAGTATGTCCTATTGAATTCAATGGGAACTGGCTCAGTTGGGGGGCAGGGGGACACTGCCCCCTCTCCTCCCTCCTCCAGACACCTATGGTGGAGCCATAGCTCAGTGGCAGAACATCTGCTTTGTGTGCAGAAGGTCACAGGTTCTATCACTGGCTTCTCCAGGTAAGGCTGGGAAAGACCCTACCTGAAACATCAGTGTAGACAATACTGAGCTAGATGGACCAACAGTCTGATGATGTAAGGCAGCTTCCTATGTTCCACTTGCTTGATCATAAATATGCTTTAAATAAACTTTACTACATATTAGTCCTGCATCACCAACTGACACAGCTTTGACTTTTCTATTCTTTTACCACTGTATCACATTTGGGTACTTATTCGGAATATGACCAGTGTTTACACTATGGATGGTTTGGTATTATGCCTAAGAGGCTGAGGAGGTGCATCTGGACTTCCCCAGTTCAATCACACCTCTGCCATGAATTCACTAGGTGGCCTCAGGCAAGTCACTCTGCAGCTCCCCAGCTGAGGAGTGACTTATGGGGATAATGATAATATGGGGAGGGTAATAGTTACTTATCTTGCATGGTTATGGTAAAGATCACATCAAGATAATTCACATAAAGGGCTTTGAACACTCAAAAACCACTTTGCAAATGCTAACTATTATAGAGACAAATTTTTATACACAATCTGAATTTTCAGTTTTCAGAAGCTAGGAGTCCCCCCCATGCAGTCCCTTCACGCTCGTCAGACGTAGCTAGAAATTTCTTCATAGCACAGCTTCACTTCTGCATCACCCCCTCATAGTGGACTGTTCTAAATGGAGGACCAGAGCAAGTCAAGGAACTCTTTCTCACAATCGGGAGACAGGGCTCAAAAGGGACGAGGGGCGGCAGCCTTAAAATGCTTACCTCCCCCGCAGACGATCTCCCCACCATTGCTGGGCAGTGGATCGCCCCCTCAGACTGCTGCCCAGACCGCTGGCTGCTCCCGGCAGCATGGAGGTTTGGGGGCCAGGAGGCATGGTGCAATGCATGGTGCATTGTGGGGAGCCTTCCAGCACTGGCTGGGAGGCTACTTGTGCGTAGGTCCCGTGCAGCACCGACACTCGATAAGTTAGCCAGGAGTAAGAGCATACTTGTGCCCTTAATCCTGGCTAATAGCCAGGGTTCAGTGTTCTCTCTAATTTTTTTCATCTGTGTGTGGAATGAGTTCTGCTCTGGGTGGCTGTATCAAGGCTGTGTGCGCGCACATGCATTCCGGGTGAGGCCTTCCTGATTCAGCCTAAGCGGGATCTAAAATTAACTGAGCGGACATCAAAAAATGTGTGAGCAAGCGCAGATGCACATGCTTTAGAGCAGGCTTCCCCAACCTACAGCCCTCCAGATGTTGCTGAAGTACAACTCCCAGCATCCCCAGCCACAATTTATTGTGGCTGGGTATGCTGGGAGTTGTAGTTCAGCAACATCTGGAGGGCCGCAGGTTGGGGAAGCCTGCCTTAGAGGGAACACTGCCGGGGTTCCCTACAGGGTTTGCCACGGTGCCGCTGCCAGGAGCCTCATGGCTCCCAGCGGTTCGCATGTGCAGCAAAGACTGGGCTTGGCTGCCAAAGCCTGGTCTTTGCTGCGCATGTGAACAGCCTCACTGTATGATCCCTGGTAGAGCTTCACAAAGATCTTCAAGATCCAGAAACCTTATCTGCAGCTGTTCTTAAGACAGAGAAAGAATGTGAGAAAAGAAATAATACAGCATTAGATAAACAGTGCCGGTAGCTAGATGGCTGAAAACAAATTGTCCTCAGTTGTACTCAGAGAAGCTAAAGTTATAAATAAAAGCCGTCTTTCACTGCCTGGCAACACACAGTCCTCCTGCAAGGGTCATAATCTGCCAGTGTCATTTGCACAACTGTTGTCTGAAGCAAGCAGTCCATTGCGGAGCTGTGGATAACAAAAGATACATTAAGGACATCACATAGACTCCAGGAATGTCACTGAAGCATGCCTTTGCGACTGCTGTGAAGTGGCCGCTGAAAAAGAGGTTGCCCAAGTTTTACTCAGTCAGATCTGTGTTCAAAAGTACTTATGGTATCGTATTGTCCTGAAAATGTGAATTCCCCTGTGGCTATGTTAAATGCACAGAGAAGTGGAACAACAGTTATTGCAAGAGCGAAAATAGGCAGAAAAGTGCTTTAAACCACATGGCCATTGGGGTCCGGAAACAGTCCATCTATCGTCAGTGCCTGGCATCCTGACTAACAAACTGCGTCCGGCAGTAGGGTCTGTGAGCACGCAGCAGCACCCTGCTGCATCCCATTTGCTCCTGTGCTCGTGCTGTTGCACACGAGAGCTAAGAGTACGGAGCACTCTCCACATTCCCGAAGCCACTTAGTAAGTTGGGAAGCCTGTTACAGAGCCATACGTAGCCCAATGTATGGACTACTGTGGGGAAAATTTTCCCTGTGCCAGGGAACTCTTTTGCAGCCACCACTCAGATTTCCGAAACAACTCAGTGAGCCATTTCTCATAATCAGTAAGAAAGTACTTGAGGGAGAGTGGGAAGGCATAGGGATGTGCATGGAACCAGGCCGGGTGGCTCCCTGATGGTGTGTGTGTGTGTGTCGCACTTTAAGGATGGGGGAGGGTGCACTTACCCCTCCCTCCACTTTCCCCCCAGTGGCGCCCGGTATTTCCCCATTCCTACGGGGTGGCAGCGTACTTCCCTGCCACCCTGTTTGCTCTTCAGGCAGAAGTGGCTGGATTTAGCCAGCAGGTGTGCCCATGCACACATCACGAATGCCCATGTGCATGGCGGGCAGGCGTGGTGTGAGTGCGCTCATGCCCACTGGGAGCACGCATGCCAGAAACTTCCGGCCGAAGAGCAAACGGGGCAGCAGGGGAGTACACTGTCACGCTGTAGGACTTGGGAAATACCAGGCGCCGGTGGGGGAAAAGCAGAGGGAGAGGTAAGTGCACCCTCCCACATCCTTAAAGTGCGACACACACACCCTGCCTTCGAACTTCGAATCACTTTGTTCTTGAATCTGTTCGGAGGCCCATAAAAGGGCCTCCGAAGAGGTATGTGCACATCCCTAGTGTGGAAGGCTGTGTGCAATTACCTCCCTGCAGACAATCCCTCTTCTCTCCCTGGGTGGGCAGATCACCCGTCCATATGATTGCCAGCAGCATGGAGGGTCAGGGGCTGGGACACTTTGTCCCAGCCCCCAGAATTCCCATAATGCACTGTGCAAGTGTGTGGTGCATTATGGGGATTCCCCTGATGCCAGCCGGGAGCCTTGCACTGTTGGCAGATGATCAAAAAACCAGGGCTAAGAGAGTGCTAGCTCTGATAACACCATTTAAGAGGGTGGATGGCTTGGCAGGTTTGCTACCGAGGTGCCATGGGGACCAGGCACAATCCTGGCGGTTGCAAGACCAGGCTTAGCCTGCTTTTGCCTGCGTGTGAAAACAGCCTCAGTATCTGAGACCAATATTACATAGGAACATAGGAAGCTGCATTATACCAAGTTGGACCATTGGTCTATCTAGCTCAGTATTGTCTCCCAGCCAGCATGGCCAGCTCCCCTGCTAACTGGGCAAAGAGGCACCTTTTTAACATGGTGATTCAATTTAATTAACAGGGGGAGAGTAACTGGCCCTATCCACCCCCAACACAGTACTTCCAGTGACTGTTGCTGGTATCTATCTTATGTTCCTTTTTAGATTGTGAGCCCTCTAGGGACAGGGAGCCATCTTATTTATTATTTCTCTATCTTCAACTTTTGTTGAAAAGTGATATATAAATATTTGTTGTTGTTTATAACGATTATGAAGACAGCACATGGTTTGGCTGCTTAAGCCTGGGCTTGGCTGTCCGTGAGAACCACTGGAATCTGCATGGATCCCAGTGGTGCTACAGCCCCAAACCCAGCTCCGCATTCTGGTTCTTCGTAAACCTGGTCATGTAAACAGCCCCGCCCTCTACCACCATCCCAACTATGAAGGAAGCTGCAGTCCTTGTGTTGTTGGACTACAACTCTCATCATCCCAGCCACAATGGCCACCTGGGGACCCAAGGTTTGGAATCTCTGATCTACAATGAGTGGCAGTGGCTTCTCCAGGATTTCATAAAAGGGTCTTTCTCAGCCCTACCTGGAGAACCAGGTAGGGTGGAGAGGAGAGCTGGTCTTGTGGTAGCAAGCATGACTTGTCCCCTTAGCTAAGCAGGGTCTGCCCTGGTTGCATATGAATGGGAGACTTGATGTGTGAGCACTGCAAGATAGTCCCCTCAGGGGATGGAGCCACTCTGGGATGGACATCTAGGTTCCAAGTTCCCTCCCTGGCTTCTCCAAGATAGGTCTGAGAGAGATTCCTGCCTGCAACCTTGGAGAAACCGCTGCCAGTCTGTGAAGACAATACTGAGCTAGGTGGACCAATGGTCTGACTCAGTATATGGCAGCTTCCTTTGTTCTTAACCAGGAACTGAACTGGACGCTTCTGCATTCAGAGCATGTATGCTACCACTGAGCTACAGCCCCTCCCTGAAATACTAGCCTCCACTTACAGACCTACAATTCCTAGGATTCCTTGGAGAAAATGAATGGGTTTTTAATTAGTTTAAGTCTGTGCTGTAGATATGCCCTGAGGGTCTTCTCTGATACTCTACATAAAAATTTGTGGGGGAAATAAACTTTCCTGAAGGATTCCAGATTCTGACTGGAAATGAGTGTATACTACTCTCATAAATGTCCATTTAACTAGCTGATAATACATTGTTTTGGTATTCATAATGTAATATTAATCTAATGAGATTAGCCCTCTCCATTTGTCATCCAGATTGCTCTTTGAAGGCTGTGTGTCAGCTCTGTGACATGAAATAATAAAGTGCTTTTCACAACCCATTTGGCCAATGCTCTTTGAGGAAGGGGAAATGTTGCCATTCCTGATACTGCAACTATAAAACAAAGAATTGCTCATAGAATATAACATAAACATTTCCTTAAAAAACAAAGTCACCTGAAGGATCTCGATTTGACTCAATGTTAATTCACAGTGAGCAGTATCTAGAATAAGTCACTCAATATTACTACTTAGGAGTTACTCTGTAAAAATACTTAATTTCAGTAAGACTACCCAGGAGTAATTTAGTCTGGATATTGCCCACTGAGAAGTAGAATACTTCTGAGACTCGTGCACTCAGGAGAGAGGATGTGTGTGCTCCTGAAGCCTGAAGACATTGCACAAAGCTAGGGTTCAATCAGGTCTGAATCCCCTGGCAGCCCAAATGATGGCAGGCAGCAAGTAATTGTTATACCAAGGGGGGAACTGTCCTGGTTACACAGAGAACAATCTTGGCTTTTTCTATCCAAAGTTGCAAAATAAATCACAAACTGAATCTGAATTCTTTATTTTGCAATTTTGGATGGAATAAGCCAGGATTGGCCAGTTCAAATATAATGAGCAATCCTGGATTCTTTTTTAGCACAGTCAGAAGCACCATTTTGGGCAACAAATGTACCGAGGTAGTCAGTTTCCAGGGATCACCAGGGTGCTCCCCCGACCCTGCACACCAAGCCAGAGAATGAAGTACTCACCAGTTGGGAGAGACGAACATGCGGCCACTAGCCCTCTCCCAGCTGGCCAGGACTTGGTTCACTTGATGGGTGCTTCCTTTCTTTCCCTAGCTCCAGTGAACAAAGGGCTGGCCATTTGGAGGAGGGCAAGGGACCACGTATCCATGCCCCTGTGTTAGCCATGCCCCCTGTGTCGGTGTGCTTCTGACACAAGAGGTGCAAGGGGTGTAGGTGGTGCAGGCACATGGCAAGAGGTAGGGCAGGTGCCACAAAGGCAGGCGGTGGCTTGTCCCAGGACTCCTGCCAACCTCACTGCCCTCCTACCCCCAAGGTGAGGGACGTCCCAAGGTTTAATCTGAGTTCCTTGAGATGTCAGCGGAAGCCCAGCAGCTTGTGACTACCCAATGCTGTTCTCCTGACCACTGTCAGTGATAGGGAAAGCACTGTGGATTTTTCCTTGTAGCATGCCTAATGCATTGTATGTGGGGGAAGATGCAGGATTGGTTCTGTGATGTCATCTTGGTGTTCCCTCTTTCAGTACATGTAGATGGTTGCTTTTCATGCATAGCTAGTGAAGAAGACACTGTCAGTGGTCACTGTGATTGATGGGTGAGGTTCCTATGGACACTGTGGGAGTAACTGTCATTGTTATGTATTCCCCTTTTTTCTGTTGCTGTTATTGTGCTCATAACAGTCCTGCAAGGCAGGCTAGGCTGAAAGAGAATGCCTCGCCCCATGTCCGTGGAGGCCAGCTCTCGTTCCAAACGCACCTTTCTAAGCTTTGCAATAGGTGCAAGGGTGAGGAGGAGGGAAGGTTATCATCAGACTCTGCTGCTCTCCTCGTGCTTCTTGCAAGCTTTTCAAGGAATGTGAGAAGAGGCACTTTTTGTAAAGTTTGCACAAGTCAGATTGGTTCAAAAGAGCTGCTGCAATAGCAATGGTGGGGGGCATTTTGCCACCTGGTTGGTATCCCAATAGGCTGCCACCTGAGGTGACTATCCATGTTGCCTCATAAAAGTGCCAGCCCTGACTCCACCACACTGGCTCTCTCAAAGCTTTCAAAGCCGAGTCCAGCTTTTTTGCAGAATCTACATTGTTTTGATACAAAAGCTGAAGAGCAGAAGCTCCACCATATAATGAAAAACAATGCATGTTCAAAGACAGTCCAAGCTTTGGGGGAGGAAATGAATCCATGTATCCAGGTCTTGAACAGATTATCTTTTCCAAAATATTCAGCAAACACTAGCTCCACTCCATCCCATCTTTTATGCTTCACAAAGAGGCTATTCCCACGATCCCTGGAAAGTGGGCTAAGGGAGCTTAGCCCGCTTTCCAGGGATCGTGGGAACCACTGGACTCACAGGCGAGCCTGGTGCTCCCAAGGTGGCTAGCCCGCTTAATTCCCCCTCCCCTTAAATGAGGTTAACGGAGCGAGCACTCCACTAACCTCATTTGGTTGCTCATGTGTTGCCGTGGCATGTGGCGACACATGAGTAGACCCCCGACTGAGAGACTGCAAGCAGCCTCCGAGGCTTGGGGGTCTCTCCTGGATGCCCTGCATGCTCACACGGGGAATCCTAGAACTTCTGAGGACTGCAAAGCCCCCGATCCCCACAGTCCCCGCTGGCTCCGTGATGCAGCCAGCAGTTGTGTAGGTGGCCGATCCAGCCACTCAGGGCTGCCTTTTGATTGTCTGCAAGGAGCCCAGAAGAAGCTCTTCTCACAGATCATGAGAAGAGCTTCAAAGCTTAGAACATTGCCCCTTTTAAATATTAGAACATTGCCTCTATGAGGTTCTGCACATACTTCCTAAACCTATATTGGTCAGTAAGAGTCCAGCAGAACAGGCCAACTGAATGTGATCCTAGCAATGGTGGCCAGGAGACATTGATGGTGGAGGTGGTACAAGGAAGGATGACAATGGGGAAGGGGCGGTGGTTCCATTACAGTTCAGCCTTGGCTCTCTCAAGCACAACAAGCAGTTCTGACTGGCCCCACCCTAACTAGCCCACCAAACATCCCCCATTTCCCTATGGCCTGCCAGCTGCTGGATTCCAAGTTATGTGCAAAGAGTACAGCTGTGCAGCTTTTAAGCTATAAATTGTAAAACGCTCAAACATCAAGCGCACAGAGGGACATGTAACCTACTCCTGTGGTGGGTTACATAAATGGAGATGTTTTAAATTATGCATGTTTATACAGCAGGCTGAGTTGCTTTATATGATAATAGAACCTCTGCTGCTGAGAGAAGTATTGTAAAACCCAAATCCAAAGAATACTATTTTGTTTTTTAATTCCTTGGTTACTTAAAATAGTAGAATCACACATTCCTATCAATGGTACACTGCTAAAGACTAGCAAAGGGCTTTCCCCACACTACCCTCAATGCTGCTGTTGACAGAGTATACAATTTTTGGAATTTAAACATCAAAGCAATTCCAGTCAGGACCTGGCTACCTATCCTGGTCAAATGCATTTTAACCACAGCAGTTTGGCCATGATTGCCCAGGATATCTGTGTTCTCACAACCAACTCTGTGGGGCTTAGCAATCCTGATTAACTCTTTAATCAGCATTACTGGGACTGTGAGAATTCCGCCTACATTTGATAAGTCATAGCAGAAAGTTATGTATGAACTGACCACCAAAAAACAAAAGTGATTTGTGAGGAAAAGATATTTTGTTTTACAGGTAGGGCCCTTTAATGTCCCTAAATTTGTTTTGACCCACAGTATGGACTTGTTGTCTATTAGCTAAACCGGACTTCTTTTTCCTGGTTTTCTCATTGTTTTCTGTTTATACAGACTGAACCGTGTAAGTAGCTAAAGTGTGGCAGCAATACTATTTAACCAGTTCCAGCTATTAAGATATGAAATCACAGTTGCCATAGAAATGCCTAGGAGCTTTTCCCCCTCTTGCTGTGCACAGGCATACAGCGTAAATATTAGCAAGTTGCATACTAAACATTAATTGTACTCAAGCAAAACATCCAGGGTAGTGATAGACAACTATTAGTCCAAGTATTTGGCCCCTAAAGGATTTCTATTTGCCCTCCAGCATGGCCCCTGATCCCAAGGAAAACACACACACACACACACACACACACACAGAGCCATCCCACCAGGATTAGACTGGTGTCTCCAGAAAGCAGCACCAATCTCTAGGTGACCATGGAAAGCAATCCTTGACATTTTAATAGCCTTCTGACAGTGTGAAAAAGACTGGGGGGGTGGGGGGGGTGAGCTCCCAGAACAGCTTAAGTCAGAATTAGCAACCCTAGCACACATACACTCTAATATGGCTCCTCAGCCATTTCCCCTGCAAACAACTGAAGCAAGCTGAAAGCACCAGAAAGAAGCTCTTTAACATTCAGTGAGTTTTAATGTCCAGGTACACTTGCTGCTGTATACGCAGGAAGAGGCTTTGGCATGGTCTGTAGCCCCATTTGACAGTCCTCTGCAAATCATTTCCAAGCACAGGCCAAGACACAGGGCTGTGGGGGGAAGCGGCTGAGGCACCTACAGCAAAGCAGTTCTGCCAAAGCCTCCATTGCAGCACTCATTCTGAGGGAGAGGTGCCTAAAGAGCCCTCTGCCTATGCTTTGACTCACGAGGAGTAAGGCAAGCACTGGTCCCAACACAGATCCTTGTGGTTGGGGGGTTTCACTTTTCACTTCCCTCCATTTTGAATGTTGCCCATTTATTCCTGCTTCCTGTTCTATAACCAGTTCCCCATCTATAAAAGGGTCGGTCCTTTCATCCCAGGACTGCTAAGTCTACTCAAGAGCCCTTGGTGCCAAAAGCTTTATGCCTTTTTTTTTTTTTTTTTACAATGTCTGTGAATGCTTTCAACTGTTCACTACTGAATTAATCACAACTGAACACACAAACTGCCTCCACGGAAAAGTACAGTGTCGCAGGTGTTATGAACACTCTTCTTTAGCATTTGGTCTGGGAAGGCTGTTTCACATGTGCAAGGGAAATACATGCATGATCTTCCTTGGTGAAATGATGTCACAAACTACTTAGGGCAGGGCTTCTCAAACCTTTGTTCCCTTCTATCATCCCTTTCAACCATTAAGGCTGGGAATGGTGGGAGTTGTAGTCCAACAACGTCTGAGGACCCAAGTATAAGAGAGCTGGTCTTGTGGTAGCAAGCATGACTTGTCCCCTTAGCTAAGCAGGGTCCACCCTGGTTGCATATGAATGGGAGACTACATGTGTGAGCACTAAGATATTCCCCTCAGGGGATGGAACCACTCTGGGAAGAGTAGAAGGTTCTAATTTCTCTCCCTAGCATCTCCAAGATAGGGCTGAGAGAGACTCTTGCCTGCAGCCTTGGAGAAGCCACTGCCCATCTGTGTAGACAATACTGAGCTAGATGGACCAATGGTCTGACTCAATATTTGGCAGCTTCCCATGTTCCTAAGAACCCCTGGCTTATGGGGTAATACCTATAAGGGTGGTTTAAAGCATCACTAATGATACATTACGTTACTGGAATTGCACAAAACAACTCTTATGCTTTTAAGGCAAGCAGCATGAGATTGTTAATTTTATTTCCATAGTGCACTATAGAGATCACTTTAATGAAGTCAGCAATGATTAAGAGATCTCATACAGCAGAAACAACACTACAGAGTGATGGAGCTTTAATTTCTGAGAGATAAATAAATAAATCTTCAGGAGTTGGAGACGTCAGTTGGTTGTGACATCTGAACAGACATATCTGTTAGCAATATTTTATGTTTCGTTGTTGAGAAGTTTGTCCTAGTGGGGATCCTGCAGAGAGTGTGGGGGTTAGAGTGAGAAAGGAAAAGGGAGAGCAGAAGGAAAACGTGGAGAAGAAACTCTGAAGAACCTCTTAGTTAAATCTACATAAAATTACTTTATGTTTATGAAGGAAGCAGCCATAAAACAATGAAGCTGTTCTCACAAGCAGCCAAGCTTGGCTGCCCATGAGAATTGCCTTGGCACCAAACCCTGTGCCAAAGCTCAGCTCTTAGACAAGGTTAAGGGTGTAAATATGTCCCCAACCCGGCTGTTGGGATTGTGCCAGCTGCTTGCAATTCATGCTGACACAGAGACAGGCATCTAGCGCACCCCATCTCCTGTGCTCAGTGCACTATGCTTGGTGCACTGTGGGATACCTGGAGGCCAGGAAAACAGGTCCTGGACTCAGAGTGATCTGCCATGCTCTGCACTGCATGGAGCAGCGGGGATCATGTGGGAGTGCAGACTGCACTCCCATTAAGCAAATAATTATCAGCTGGGGGAAGGCAGCCTCCCCCCGCCACCTGACCACCCTGTAGGTCATGTGAATGGTCCCATAACCTTTATTTATTCTAACCAACTTCCTTGAATTAAACCATCATCTGAACCCAAGGTCTGAAGCAGGTTTCAGATCTCCATCTATTTCAAGCAATTTCATTAGAATAAACCACAGTCAGAAGTAGACTTCTTTCAATGTGATTGTGGGCAAGGGATGGGGAATGTGAGCATCCTTGAGACCTGGAGGCATCACACATACCAAAGATTTAACTGTGGTTCCGCATGATGTCTGACCATGGAGGCGCTTCACACAATCAGTGTGAAGCACCTGAGAGGGTTCTGCGGGGAGAGCGGGCTTAGCCCGCTCTCCCTGCAGACAAGTAGCTGCTCGTAGCCACATGACTGCTGGCTCTGGCACGGAGTTGACAGGGGCGGTGGGGATAGGGGGCCGCGCAGCCCCCCGAAGCTCCAGGATGCCCCATGCAAGTGTGCAGGGCATCTCGGAGAGACCCCCAAACCTGGGAGGCTGCTGGCAGCCTCCCAACAGGGGTCGCCTTGGTGCAAAGCTTCACCGTGGCAGTACACTTTCCGAAGACCCGGGTTAGCGGAGTGCTTGCTCTGCTAACCTGGGCTAAGGGGAGGGCTTTGGTGGGCTAGCCGCCAGAGAACCACCGGGCTCGCCCGCTGGTTCTCATGATGGGGGAAAACTGGACTGGGCTTCTTTAGCTCAGTTTTACCCCATTGTGAGAACAGCTTCAGTCTGTGGCTGTAGTGACTATAAAAGAATGACAGGAAAAGGGCTTTCTCACACACCCCTCTGTCCTTAGGAAAATCTCTCATGTGCCATGCTGTTTCTCATGGGATAAAGGGGAGCAGAGTCAACAAAGCAGTAGCCATGCGGGTGCATCAAACACATAATCACTCATCCATATACCTGAAGGACCACAGTTCTGTGAGGACTGTGCCATGTGCCACGCTTACTGCTTGAGTTAGCTTTCAGAAACAAGAGCCATAGCACTATACTGCTACACTCCTGGGAAGGTGGGGGGGCGGGGAGCTCAGAGTGGAGTTAGATGAAGCAGTGGAGTGGATGCCTGCACTCTCTTGAGGCTGAGAGAGACCTCTTTATTTTTGCAACTCATGCAACTCAAGCTGCAGACATGCAGGGTCTCCTGCTGTACCACTAATGTATTTCAATCTGCAAGTGCTCTGGAGGGAAACCTCTTTGGTTTGAGCAAGTAATTCCATTTCCAGATCCAATTAATCCATGGCTTTCTGCTGAGACTGCTAAAAACGGTTCCGGTTCGTGCCAACTCTGTGATAGGTCTGCCATTTTACTTTATTTTATTTTATTTGCTTAGAAAGAAACTGTGGCCACAACCATTTCACACAGGCTTCTCTGGGGATGGACATGGATTGCATTTGACCCAGTGACACCGTGGTAGAAGGCTTTTGCTCACCCTTGCCCTAAAGTAATCAAATTCCTCTCAAAACACAGACATTTCATGTAGACGTGTTTCAAACGCCAATCCTAAAACTGAAGAGACTCTGTTTTTCTTTTCTTTTTAAATCAGAATCCTTTACAAAATGAAATCCACTTTACCTCCTGTGGTGTTTCATAACTCTTTGGAAGGAGAAAGAAAATCTGCTTTTAAAATAGCTCCCAGTAGAAAGATTTTTTTTTTTTTAAACTGATTGGCAAACATAAGCAGCAAGACAGAAAGACCCTGTTCACTCACTACTGTCCAGGGAGAAATCTTCTGCTGAGAAGAATCACGCATACACTCCCTCCTCCCACACTCCACCTACAGACAGAAAGCAACGAGTGAACTCAACTGAACTGCCTTTCTCTGAACACAAGATTTCCCTGACTCTGCAGACCATAACCCATTTCAATCAGGGGTCAATTATGTGGTCAGGGATATCCCATGTTCAAATACAGTCCCGCCCAGTTCACAAGATTATTTTCTGTATGTGGTTAGGAGCAACATGAGAGTCCAAGGTGCTTGGCTGAAATTTCTCATTTCCTCTTAATATTAAAAAGAAATTTTATCAAAGGTGATGGCTGTATCTGGATGCAAGTACCAGTTCTATGATTTACACAGCTCATTTCTCTTTGCTTTCCACAGTAGCCATCTATATGCTTCTGTCAGTTGCTGCTGCTTGAGCAAAGAAGCTGGCAGCTTGTCACAAATAAGCAGTGAGTCCAGTAAAGATATGTGCCTAGAGCAAATAGCCAGGGTTTCTTGGTGGTATTGTTATGGAGACTGTCAGATAAAGTGTGCCGTCGACTAAAGGTAAAGTGTGCCGTCAAATTGATTTCAACTCCTGGCGCCCACAGAGCCCTGTGATTGCCTTTGGTAGAAGACAGGAGGGGTTTACCATTGCCATCTCCCATGCAGTATGATATGATGCCTTTCAGCATCTTCCTATATCACTGCCCAATATAGGTGTTTCCCATAGTCTGGGAAACACACCAGTGGGGATTCAAACTGGCAACCTCTGGCTTGCTAGTCAAGTCATTTCCCTGCTGTGCCATTAGGTGGCTTACAAGGACCATATAGTCTCAGTGTATGGTGAAACTAACCCTTGTTCAGCCCCAATGGATATTTAAACCCTACATGGAGGATGCAACAATTTGCAAAATTGCCAGGAAGTTAATTCTACTGGACTTTGTGGCTGGCACACTGACAAAATTTACTTGAAGAAATCCCATTGAAATTTGAAGAATTAGGCATGCCTAATTTGTCCTTTAAATTTCAATCTGACATAACGAAAATTACTCAAAGTAGTCCCACTGAAATTTAAAGGACATTAGGCATTGCCTATCTTGTCCTTTTAATTTTAATTGAACAATTTTGAGTAATTATTCCTCATAAAATTAGCCAATAGGACCTCCTCGAGCACATTTAGTCAAGATGTCAGCCAGTGGAATTCACTTTTGAGTGTGCTTAGGACAGAGTTGTTAGGCAAATAAGCAGAAGGTTACATTTCATCCCCAATAACCCCAATAAACGACCCGAAAGCCCTGAAGCACTCTTGATGCAGGGACTGTTTTGCTGACTGATGTACAGTAGATCATGTGTTGTAGCTGAAGTTTCTCTTTACTTTTCCACTGTAAATTATTTAACAACATTTTCTGCTCTATAATTTTATACTTGCTCTCATTACTATAGAGCGAGACAGCTAGTCAATAAGAGCCAAGTCCCACATTCTTGTGGTTTTTAGTCTGCTGTGCTGTATAGTCTCTCCATTTCTGGCATGAACTCAGTTCCCTCCTCTCAGGAGAGATTTTGCATTTTGACCTCTTTTTCTTTTTTCTTTTAGCAGTTTCTCAAACAGCTAAATCAGCGCTAAATTGCTGAAGGAAGCCATAAAGCAGGAACCAGAGCTGGAGAAATCTTGCCTGTGGACCATATGCCAGGCACTGGAGTGAATCACATTGGCACTAGGAATCCAAGAACAGACAGAATTTCACCTCATTGAGTCAGTGGCAAGCAGAAAAGTGTCTCCTTGGTAAATACTGCAGCCTGATGACCCCAGCGGCCTCCATTGCCTCTAAACAAGTATCCGCAAAGGATGATGAAGTAATCAAACTCAGTCCTACTGTTCCCTTCAGCCCAAGTTGCTATGCTACGATCCTGAGAACCATCCTTTCTCTGGTGAGAAAGCTTCTTCACCTGTGAAAAAGAATACAACTGCGCCCGCATGTTCTTCCACCTTCTCTCCCCTGACCTCATTGCCAACCCTTCCATCTGCTGATGCAAACAGATCAGCACATGAGTGGGGATTGAAAGAGGTATATTTGAGAGAGCTGTCTACTGGTTTTTCTCTTGTTACTGGGGAGGCAGGACACTAACACAGTTCTAGGAGATACACACTGCCTTTTTACTCTAAGAGAGGGAAATCTGCATCAAGTGTTGTCAAAGTTCACCAACCCAGAGGCTGGGATAGGAGCTGGAGGGATCTTGGGAATATACCTCAACAGGAGAGCCCTAAGGTTATGCTAGGTCTTAAAACCTCCTGTAACACTCTTCTTTTCTCCCTGTACGGTACTCTGCTGGAGCTCCCTGTGTTGGCTTCCTCTTCCTCCTCTCATCAGCCTTCTCATACCCATCAGTATGGGTACTCAACACGTGTACGGATTACTTCATCTCCCTCCCTCTCTCTCTCACATACACACACACATTGCCATGATCACAATGTGATGGACTGGGCCTAGGGAAGGAGAAAGCTGGCAACTGTGCTCTCTTTCACAGTGGTTGTACAGCTCCCCAGGAAGTGATCTAATATCCCTATCTACAAATAGCCCACAGGCATGGATGACTTGACTGAAGAGAGAGTCATGGTAGGGGTGTGTGAGCTGGCTCGACTCCAGCCGGCTCGACTTTTGTGCACACCTCTAAGTCATGGAGAGAATTTGCCCCACCTCCTGGACAGATACACAAGTTGAGATGAACGGGCGTGTACAATAATGAATCTTTTCCTTTGTTTTTCTCCTTTTAAAGATCTAATGTGAGGGGGTCATTAGTGCAGATCTAATAACTTTTTCTGGGGAAGGGAGATCAGAGAATAAGGGATCCATCTGCAGTGAATTGAGCTAAGTGGTACATTTTGGTAATCTACTGAACTCAAATTCTACATTCCACTGTAATGTTCACTGAATACATTATTGACTTTTACAGTCAAATCCCTAGTCCAGCACAGAAGCCACAAATATACAGATGAATATATTGGATAAAAATTATATAATTCATATTCTCCAGCACATATAACAGTTTCCTTCCTTTAAAAAAAAAGTAAACTAAGATTCCTGTTAAGAAAGCAGAACCAGATTGAGAAAGAAGCTTTAATGGGGGAGGCATGGACACAATCTGAAATAGTAACTTCAAAACATGCGTTTCTGATGGGATGACATATGATGTTATAAATCCATCTGCCTTCACTGTCACACATTTCACCTCTGAAACACTAACATTTTCATAATTTTAAAGTTCAGTGCACAAAGATCCTGTTCTGAAATAAAACAGACAGCATTGTGTCAATCACATAGGCAGAGATGACAGGTAAGTTCTAGAAAGGTGGAAGTTCAGTATTCAGAAACAAGTTCACACAATGGGAAAGAGGTGCTTCTGCAGTCAGGCCCATCAAACCGGTGGACCAAACAAGTCAAAGCAGCAGGGACTGGAAATTTAGGGCTGGAAATTTAGACAAGCCTTGCTCTCTGGAGGAAAAAAAGACGAATCCAACATTTTGGATGATGAGGAGAAAAAGAACAAATAGGTCTTACAGGTATCGTTTGACAATATTGTAATGAATGTGAGATTATTGTTATGAATACTTCCTGGCCAATCCTTTTTCTTAGAGAGACCACTGGTCAGGAGGCCGGAGTATGCTTACAAATGGGGTACCTGAAGTACCTTGGAGGGGGAAAGTCATCAAGATCAAGAGTCTGAAAAGATTGCAAATATTATTCACTTGTTTAGCGGAGTTGATATGAGAGTGTAAGATGACCCATCTTCCCTGCCCCCAGCTAGGTGTGAAGATTTTAAACAGCAGTTTTAGGCAGCTTTCAAGTGAGACAGACAGACTTTTGGAGAGGCTGGAATAAAGAAGCTGTGTGGAGAGCTGAAGTACCTTGGGGTGCAGTGTCCCTTTCTGGAAACCCATGTTATTTGTTGCTACCTTGTAGGAGTGCTCTGCTATTTCAGCTACATCTAATGCTCAATTTGTATACCTGTAAATAAACAAATTATGAAGACACCAAACCAATTATGAAGGCACAATAAGCCAGAATCTGAGTGGCACCACACCCCAGGAACTTCTCAGTTCAATCATGCAACCACTTTCATCGTGACTTTCTTTCTTTCCCTCTTTCTTCTCATATTTTTGTACTGCCCCTTACACAAGTCCCTAGGTGGTTTACAATTTAAAAACACAATTAAAACAGGCTAAAATACAAATAAAATTTCTAAAACTTAAAACTTTAAAATTATAAATTAAAAGCCTGACCAAACAGATTTTGTTAGGATAGGAAGCAAGTAACCCTAGATCCTGGGGCAACCCTAGAAAAGGCCTGGTTTTGAGTTGCCACCAACCAACTGCAACTGGTCCTCCCCAGATGATCTTAATAGGCAGTGAGGTTCATGAAGAAGAAGGTGTTACATACATAGAACAGAGGAAGCTGCCATATACTGAGTCAGACCATTGGTCCATCTCGCTCAATGTTGTCTACACAGGCTGGCAGCAGCTTCTCCAAGGTTGCAGGCAGGAATCTCTCTCAGCCCTATCTTGGAGATGCCAGGTAGGGAACTTGGAGCCTATATGCTCTTCCCAGAGCGGCTCCATCTCCTAAGAGGAATATCTTACAGTGCTCACACTTCTAGTCTCCCTTTAATATCCAACCAGGGCAGACCCTGCTTAGCTTAAGGGAACAAGTCATGCTTGCTACCACAAGACCAGCTCTCTCCTGTTCTCTGAAATTCTCTTAAATATGTTCTCTTAAATATGACAGTTACATGCTTTTGTGGTTTCACAGAAAAGTGTGCTTCGATTAGCATGTCCCGTAGACATAAAAACAAATTCTAAAAACTGGTTCCTCCCACCCCTTTTGTTATTTTCACCAACTTTTCAAGCAATATGTTCCTGGTAAGGCTTCAATTCTCAATCAGTTAATTGGTTTCAAACCTTTTGATCAGCTACAAAGATGCCTTAATTTATCAGGCAGCAGTTTATTTATTTATTAGTACAAGCACTTATAAAATCTGGCCACTCGCTGCCTCCATAGGGAGCACAGCCCATTTGCTCCAGCCCCCTTCCAGAGAGCAGGAGGCTCAGTGGAGAGCCTCCTGGCTTTCAGGTCTGGGGAGGGCAGAGTTCCCGCCGAGCAGCTGCTCATAGCCTTCCTTCCTCCTCGGTTCGTTCCAAGCAGGCACCCTCCCTCCCTTCCCTTGGGTACAATTTTGACATCCTGGTCACCTTTTGGGTCAGGGCAGGAATTTTTTGGGCACTCACCTGATTGGCATGTGGTGCACATCCTATTTTTACCTGCCTCTTATGGCTGCATTCCTGGTCCAAAACTGGCAGGTGCAGTGTGGTGGGAATGACCATCTTAGGTTTGGTGAGCACCTTCAGGTATGCGAATGGCAATATACTGGCAGCTCAGGGAACTCTGATCTGGTCTGCTCTGCTTTGTCAGGCAACACCTCCTTGAAAGGCTTGGTGGCCTCAAAGGGCGGGGGGGTGGGTGCAGCTATGGGCAGATACCTGACCTTAGGTTGGCTGAGACAGGCAGCTTCTGCCTTAGGCAATGGGGCTGCCTGGAGCCAAGGTGCATCACCTGTGGGAAAACTAGTTAAGGCTTGCACTGAGGCGGCATGCCTTTAGTTACCGCACTGTAGGGGTGGAGAGCCAATCCCTGTTCCGTTCCAGTTTCCGTTTAAGTTAATGAATAAAATTCTGGCCTTTTTCACCCTAAAACTTGTGTCTTCTTGGAAGTGTGGGCGCAAACTGCAGATGGCAAGCATCATCTTAAAAGAACTTCTTTCACATCTTCTAAGATAACATTTGCTATGTCACATGTAGGCCTCAGCTAAAAAAGAAAGAATATCTTTTGCTTCAGTATGATTGATATTAAATGCATGCACTTATATGCAAAATGGATTCATAAATCAGGTATAACTCATATGATTTATTGACTAATATTTATGAAATCAAGTGATAGCCCAAATTATTGGTAGAGGGGAATATTCTTTGCAAACACTTTCATCCACTTTGAAATGTACCTTGTCTCATTGATTTGCAGGAGGGGGGTGGACTCCAGAGGAGATGAATGTACTCTCACTGTGGCAGGAAAACATTATCTGAAGGCAAGAAACATTGGTAGCCCAGACAGAAGCTATACTCTCCTCCAGAACCCATGCAGAGTGAAGGCAATGGAAGACATAAGGGCATCCACAGAATTTCATCTGGGCCGGGGTGGGGGGCAAAGCCAGCAATCCAATACCCCCCCTCCTTGGGAGTATGCCCCATTGAACTCAATGGAAACTGCCAAGACATATGAGTGCAAATAAGGAAATATTGCTCACTCTGAATTGGCTTAATTTGCCCTCAGCTGTGTTGCCACATTGCCTGGTGGTTATGCTGTGTTGTAACCATCATCACTATGGCTGAGTTCAGAAATAATGTGACATCTCAGGTTCAGCCAAGCTGCTACAGCCCTGGGCAAATATGCGAGCCCCACTTTTGGTTTCAGGTACAATATACCAAGACTGGTGGGCACACTACAGAAAAAAGCTGTGCGAATCCCAAAGATGCTATTTGAAGAATGAAGAGTTATTTTTTCAACCATGAAACGCTGAATTTTTAAAATATATTTTTTGTATTTTACTTTATTTCATAATTATCTCTACATTTGATAAATTGGTTTTATAGTTACCGCTGAATGAGCTCTTTCTAGCTTAAAATGCATCAAGCAAGGCAAGAGGTTTCATGTTGAATAAATAACTCTTTGTTATTTACACAGCATCTTTGGGATTTCCCCCCATCCACTTTTTAAAAGGCTTTTTAAAACATTTCTCTCTCCAACTTCCCCTCTCCACAAACACACTTTTCTCTTTCATATGCTATACCCAATCTCAACATATTCCACCCTACTTGAGGCACAGAGCTGGACATCTGTCCCTCTCTTCAAATCTAACAGATGTCTCATTTAAAAAAAATGTTTTGTTGTTTAATCTTTAAAATTATAAATAAAACCTTCTTTTAACAACAAACAACAACAACAACAACAACAACAACAAAAGGGTTTAAAGCAAACTGAAACACAAAAATTAGGAAGAAGCACCCTGCCAGTCTATCTCCATTTAAAAACACAAGTATTTTACAGCTTATTAGAGATTTTCATACCAAGATGGGGGGGGGGGAGGAGGATGTACAGATCCTTGTGGACAGATCCTTGTGGGAAGCAACAAATTAGCAAGAGCACCCTCACATTAGCAGGAGCACTCTCAAATTAACAACTTCTCCTTGGCACCAGGGGTTTCTAAGACCCTGTTTTCCTAATTTCCAGAGACAGATTGTAAGAATATGGAAATCTTGCCAACAGAGATTTGTCTAGTCCAGTCAATTTTGGGTCCACACATAAAAAACAAACAGTCAGCCAGTTCAGATGTACAGGATGACTGCAGTTAATTGGGGCAGAGGTTGGAACTCCATCACATATAAACGCATGAAACTGCCGTTAAGCATAAAAGCTACCTCCAGTTTGCCTCGCCAAACTCCAATTGTAACCTTCAGTTACACCTAAAGTTAGCCACTGGCAACTGAGGTGTTGCCGTCAAAGTGTTACGCCCAACTGCTGACTTGCCATAACCATGGTTTTGTGCCTATTCCAAACAGCAATCATAGAGGCAGCAGCACTGCGACATTCACTGGCCACCTCTTGGAGGTTCAGCCCCATCCCTCACATCCTTCCCTCTCTTCCCTGTTCTGCCTGGCAACCTGCCACCTTGGGATTGTTTTTAATGAAAGGCGGTATATAAATTTAACAATAGATCAGCAGCGGCATGTGCCATGAAATTTAAAGAGACACAAACCTCCTACTAATTCCTTCTGCAAGGTGCTGCAAAGTGTTTTGTTTCCCAGTAAAGTAAAATCACTCTTTCTATATCCGTTGTGTTTCTTTCAATTAGAAGTGTGGAACTCCCCTTCTCTCTCCTGGGCAGTGGCAGGGAGGGAGGGAGGGTGGGGCGTGCAACCACCCGGGCTCTCTCTCCCTGCCCTGGATTGCTCCATTGCTTGCTTTCTCACTCTTGATGCTGCGGCTGCTGCTACCACTCAGAAGATGAGAGGAGGCACCATGTGTGCTTCCTGCACTTCCTGCACTGTTGGGGCTGCCTACCACCTCACCCCTTGTGCCCATGCCCAGACTGAGCTCCAAGGGAAGGGCTACGTGAACATGTATGGAGGCACAGAGGCATCAAGAAAAATGTACAAGAAAATGAGGAAATAAAAAAGTTTGCTGCTTTGCAGTAAACAAAGGGGAGAACACAAGGGCAGCGGGGGGGGGGGGACTGCTCTGTCTGTGTGTGCTCTGCTGTTTTCTCCTTAAAAAACAAAACAAAATAGGCAGAAGAACATGAGGAAAGGAGGAGAAAGGAAAGGTTAACTGCTTTGCAGAGAATCTGGAGGGAACCATGCATGTTGTGTTCACTACCACTCCCTTCCCTCTCCTCCCCTGCTGCCAAGTATTAGTCCCGTAATCCACTGCTTTGCAGAAAATTAATCAGGATAAGATAGCTAGGAGCAGAGTGAGGAAAGGGTTAAGCTGTCATCCTCTTGAGGAAGCTAGTGGAGCACGAAGGATACGCCTCCTTTGAGATCCTGGTCAGTTGGGGCCACTTTGCTGATGTGGTGATGCTTTGCTCACAGCAGGGCAGTGGAGCCTGCTGGGATGTCCTGGAACTGGAGTTTTGCAGGCCACAGTTTGGTGTACGTCCGTGGTACGATTTGGAGTTACAAACTGAAACCTCGGCCATGCTTAACTCCAGTTAACTCGTACGTCTGAATGGGACCAGTATGAAGCTTGGGTTATCAACAGCATTCCAGGTAAAAGTATAAATCAAATATATTCCCTCTATAGCCTGTACTCAAATGAAAATTAACTTCAAGAAAAAGATAAATGTATAGGGAAAGTGAAGTTTGGATTCAGGTTGCCAACCACAATTGCCCACTGTTTGCCCAAATACCTTATAATTTGATTTCCCCCTTCTTGCAATAGCTGTAGGTATTAATGCTTTAATCAGCAGATTTAGGAACATTTATTGAACAGATTTCACAGATTTAGAAAAAATGTATCTGGCATATTAATATTTTATGGCTTGGTATATAGTTTGTTGACTAAAGCTGAAATTAATTTTCAAGTTGATCTTCTGAGTCAACTGGTCCTCATTAAAAGATAACAGAATAATCCATATCTTTTTCTCCTCAAAATATTCCACTTTGTATCCACAAAAGGGACTCCCAATTTTCCACAGGCACTAGGGCGATGAGAAGCTTTACTGGTTGAATCAGGACTGAATTGAAACAAGTTGTTTTGGCCTGCTTCAACATGGTTCAGCATTTGCCTCAGCCTGCCCTGACTCCTGTCCAGTAAATAAACTAGGGGTTGCAGGAGTGGGGAGGAGAGGCTAAATATATGGTCCAGTTTGAAACAGCCCATTCAAACTGGGCCAAAGCAAATCAGGATCTCCCCAAAGCACTGAGCTGGGAATCCCCTCAAAGTGCTGAGGCAGCCCACAATTGATTTGGGACTGCATTGCTATACCCTAATGTGAATCCTGTTGAACCTTCCCACCACCCACCCCTCCATATATTCTCACCTGGGTGTACAATATGCCCAGCCATCAACAGTCACTCAAAGTCTCACTTACAGTTTTCCAGCATATACAGCAATAAGCAAAGAGTGTGTTGCTGTGGACTCAGCAAAACAGCTGATGGCAGGGATGACAAAGAGTGGAGGGGGCAAATTAGAATGACTCTGGAAACCCCCTCTGCATGTGCACAGGTGTGCACAGAGAAAGCTCTGTGCATGTGTGCATTATGCTGTTCCAAAATTCCAAACACTGAGATCTTACATTGATATTTTGGAAATATGTCAATTTCAGCTACATAGATAAAATCATGTGCAGAATTCTAGATGTGGCCACCATTTGCAACAACAGAACTGTATGTGCCGTACAAAGAGAATGCCACATCCAAGATGTATAATTACAGTGGCTTGGATCCAAAGATCCCACTGTGTGCGCGGAAGGCATTTCCAATTGTGCAGTGGGATCACTGGATTCATGCCAAGGTTTCATATAAATCAAAAGCAGGCATCTTAAACTATTAGCTCAATATCTATGCAAGTGCTGGATTCCGTTCCTTCCTGTACTTTTAATGAGTGTTGTTGCAATATAGCTTTAATTGCCCAAGTTATTAAGATTCCAAGTCAGGCAGCTTTTCTCCACATGCTATGCAAACATTTACTTCTATCCTATCACCAATTTCTTCACCCTTGGAATCTTTATAAAAACATTCTTAAAACACACAGGTACTCCTGGAAGAGGTGCTGCAGAATCTTTGCTAAATCAATTTCTGCCACATGTCTGGATCACAATGCATCAGAGAAAAGGATCCAGCTGCACACACAAAAGAGTCTCTGGCTGTGTGAAAAATAAAAGGGCAGAAAGGTCATCCCAAGATATTCGCTTTTAAATCCTCACCCTCTAGCATACACATCTCTGACAGAGGTCTTGTTCCACAAAGCTTTTCCTGTTGGGACTTGAAAACAAAAATTTCTGGTACTACATTGAAGCTGAGGTTGCTGAAAGAAACCACAGCATCAGAAACTAATGAGGGCAAAAATACTGTGTGCTACAGTGAACGTGCCTGGCACAAAGCCAGGAAATAAATGGTAGAATATGGTATTGTATAGAGTTGGTCTTTATAATAAGACTATGCTGTGGTGCCTCTTTTAAGTAATTTTTTAAAGAAAATCTGGATTTGTTTAGTGCTGCACAATAGAGTTACTTTAAGGATTTTGTGCACACGTATAAAATAAATGGAAAGGTTTGTTTGAATTTTTACTAGTGTTTTGGTAGATTTTTACATAATTTTAAAGCACAATTGTTCCAGTTAATTTACATTGTGTGTGTGTGTGTGTGTGTGTGTGTGTGTGTACGTGCATGCACACACAGATGCCTAAAGCTTCCATTCTGGCTAATACAGATCTTGAACTCCCTGTTTCATGGAAGGCGGTGGCAGCTGAAGGAAACTATTCACTGTGTCCAACAATTGAGACCACCATTGCTTGCCTTGGACCCAACACCTCCTGTGACTGATGTAAGTTGTACTGCAACATCAGTTGATGGGAGGCAAGGACTGTATGCACCAAATTCAGCTCCACACTCCATCATTGCACAAACCTCAATGCAATGTAGTTGCCACCACTTAGGTTGTTGGAATCTTGGGTGAGACTGGTCTACAATGCATCTAGGCTTGTCTGGAGATGGGGAAACAGGGGGCATGTCCAATGATTATGGGGCAGCTATTCCAGTGGTGGTGGGGCATAGAAGACATATGTTCAGGGGAAATCAGAACTCTAATAGCTGTTTTCCCTTCTGGCTGCCCTGCCAGCTCTTTGACTTTGGGGAGCAGAGCCTCACCTTGCTTCTTTGTAATGCCAGTCCAGTCTAGAATGAATCAGAAATAATCCATGATCTGATTAGAGATGAAGGGGCCAACCTAGTATGTATCACAGAGACTTGTATGGGGAGGCTGGTGGCCCAGTCTGATCCCAGCTTCTCCCTCCCGGTTATTCTGTTGTGGAGCAGTTGTGGGGACGTGGGCAGGGAGGTGGAGTGTCTGTGGTCTATAAGAGTAGCATCTCCCTTACCAAGATCCCTGCTGAAGTGTCTGAACATACTGAATGTGTTTGGGGATCATGGATAGACTGGGATTCTTGTTGGTGAACTGATCACCCTGCTGCCCCTCTGAGAGAGGGCTAGTACATTCTCCTCTTTCCTTGAATTAGAATTTGGAAGTATCAGTCAACTGTGGAGACATTTGAAATGAGTTTTTGTGGGTAAAATCTCTCGTATTCAGGCTGACTTGGACTCAAACTCCACAGTTACTGGAGATTTTAATGCGGAGGTATCCAGCAACTCCTCGTATGTCATTAGGCTGGATCAGTTTCTGTTTCTGACTCCTGATATGTGGATACATTGTTTGTAATGGTGTAGCCTACCATCTATTCTCTTGACCCTTGTGCAACATGGTTTATACTATCTGGCAGGGGGGTTGTTGTAGAAGGACTGGTAGATAGTATAAATGCTTCTCTGAGGGAGGACAGGATGCCATCCTGTCTTAAGGAGGCCATTATTAGACACTTCTGAAGAAGCCTGCCTTGGATTTAAGCAACAGAGTTGCTTAAGAGTTAAGCAACAATGGGCCTGTCTCCCAGAGTTAAGCAACAATGGGCCTGTCTCCATGGTAACTGAGAGAATGGTGGCTTCCCACCTCCAGGCAGTCATGGCAGAAATTGATTATCCATACCCATTTCAAACTGGATTTCAGGTGGGCTGTGGGGTGGAGACTTTCTTGGTCAGCCTGATGGATGATCTCCAATTAGAATGGACAGGAGGAATTTGATTCTGTTGGTCCTCTTGGATCTCCTGGCAGCTTTCAATACTATTGCCCATAATTACCATCCGGACTGTCTGAGGGGGTTGAGGTGGGAGACACTGCTTTGGAGTGGTACCACTCCTACCTCTCGGGCAGATTCCAGATGGTGTCACTTGGGACACCATTGTTCTTCAAAGCATGAACTTTCATATGGCATCTTCCAGGGTTCCATACTGTCTCCAATGTTTTTTATCATCTACATGGAACCACTGGGAGAGAAACCACTGGGAGATTTGGTGCAGGGTGTTATCAGTATGCTGATGAAACCCAAATCTATTTTTCCATATCAGCATTATTAGGAGAAAGCATAACTAGGGATGTGCAAACCGGTTTGAATTCAAACCAAACCAGCCATCAGGTTCGAGCTGCAGGTTCGAATTTGAACCAAACTGGGGTGGGTGGGTGTCAATTTGAACTGGTTTGAACCTCCAAAAGTGGGTGGGGTGGTAGTTGGCACCCATGGGTACCTACCACCCAACCCTCAAATCAGACACTCGTATGGTTTTTTAAAATGAATTTTTGAATTTTTCCCCTCATAGGGTATAATGGGACTCGAACCAGCCCATTATCCCCTATTGTGTAGCACCTAGGGGCACAAACATGGGGTGGGTGGTAGGCACCCAGGGGTGCCTACCACCCATCAAACCCCAAGGCAATCAGACACTCCCCTGATTATTGATACATTTTTAAAGTATTTTTGAATTCCTCATAGGGAATAATGAGGATTCCAGCAAATGTATCATTTCATGTCAGAGGGAAAGGGTTAGCCTAGAGTGGTGGGTAGTAGTTCCCAAGAGGAGCAAGGAAGCTACCAGAATTATTTGAAAGGAACTGGGCAACGGGCTGATTTTTAAGTGATTTTAGTTTACGTATCTTTCAGGTTTTTCTCCATAGAGAAGAATGGCGGTTTCAGAAGCCCCATAACTGCACTTGGGGGGTGCTGGGGTGGCCCAGAGTGAGTGGTGGTGTAGTGCACAGAGGGTGCCAACCACCACCATGGGTTGCTAACCCATGGGGTACTGGGTTCTGTTGTTTCTGAGGTGTTCTGAGTGTGGATTCTCTGGTAGCAAATGAGAGCAGATTCATGGTTTGTCATTGAAAATCTCATTTTCAAACCGAACTGGTTTTGTGAACATCCCTAGGCATAACCTCCCTGAACACCTGCCTGGAGTCAGTGATGGGCTGGGTGAGGGATAACAAACTGAGACTGAATCCAAGTAAGACGGAGGTGCTTATTGTGCAGATGTTGGGCCCTCCCGCCGACTCCTGAAGGGGCGGACCACTAACCAGACTGTGTGGCAGTAGAAGAGGAGGCCACTGCATGTCTGGGCCCAATGGCAACTGGCAGCGCCCATCCCCACAACGCAGGGAGGGTGACGAAACCAGGGGGGTGGATGCTCAAGGCTGAGCTGGCATGGCCCAACAGGCCATCGCTTACTTGTGACGAGAGGAGGGATGGCTCCACCTCTTTGCTATGGCACTTTGTGATGGAACTGGAAGTGGAAGTGGGGCCTAGCATGACAGCTCCTTGAGAGAGAACCTGGAGGTCTAATGGGGAAGCAGCAGAACCTATTGAGGAGAAGCCAGGGAGAGGAACAGGGGATTGTAGCGGTTTGGCCAGGTATGAGATGGCCAGAGGAGACAGGAGATGGCAAGCCCTGAAGGCTCCCGGGGAGGAGCAGGGCAACCCCTCTCCCTGGCAAGTGAAGGAGGACCAAGGTGGCTATTAACCCTCTCCCCACCTCTCTGAGGACTTTATATCCTGAACAACAATCAGACAGGGGAGGGCGAGAAACTGCCATACGCCACAGTGCAGTTGGAATTCAGGAGACAATTTTGATCTGCCAGTTCTGGATGGGGGTTACACTTCCCCAAAAGGAACAGGCACACATTCTGGGAGTGCTTCTGGATCCAAACTTCTGTCTGGTGTCAGGTTGAGGCAGTGGTCAGAGTGCTTTCTATCAGCGAATACACAAGCTGCATTTGTTTCTTGAGATAAAGGACCTCTGACATCTGAAGGAGGTAATGGGCTGGATGAAGGATAACAAACTGAGGTTGAATCCAAATAAGATGGAGGTACTGACTGGGGGGTGAGGGGTCAGGACCCAAGAGATTGTTTAGATCTGCCTGTTCTGGATGGGGTTACACTTCCCCTGAATGATCAAGTATATAGTTTGGGAGTGCTCCTGGACCCAAAGCTCTCCCTGGTTTCTCAGGCTGAGGTGGTGGCCAGAAGTGCTTTTTATCAGCTTTGGCTGATACGTCAGCTACATCCATTACTAGAGGTGTATGATCTTAAAACAGTGGTATGCTGGTAACCTCCAGACTTGATTTACTGTAATGCGCTCTACGTAGTGCTACCTTTGTGCGTAGTCCAGAAACTACAGTTGGTACAGAATGCGGCAGCCAGATTGGTCTCTGGGACAACTTGAAGGGACCTACTAACACCGGTTTTAAAAGAACTGCACTGGCTGCCAATATGTTTCCGGGTGAAATACAAAGTGCTGGTTATTACCTATAAAGCCCTTAACGGCTGGGGTCCAGGCTATTTAAGAGAGCACCTCTTAAGAGAGTGGCATGAACAATGCCACCTGTTATGATCTTCTGGAGAGGTCCAGTTATGGTTGCCACCAGCTTGTCTGGTGGTGACTCAGAACTGGGCTTCTCTGTGGCTGCCCCAGGGCTTTGGAATATGCTCCCTGCTGAAATAAGAGCATCTCCTTCTCTGTTTGCTTTTAGGAAGACACTCAAGATTTTCCTGTTCTCGCAAGCTTTTAATTAGAATTAATTTTAATAATTTTAATGATTTATTTTATATTGTTTTTATTGTGTTTTATGTATTTTAATTGGTGGTTTTTAATATTAAAATTTGTACACCACCTAGAGATGTACGTATCAGGTGGTATAAAAATAAGATAGATAGACAGACAGACAGACAGATAGATAGACAGAGTGCAGTTTTACTTTGCAGTGGTTACAGGCTGTAATGAGAGCACTTTGCAGGCAGTCATTTCTTAATATTTATTATTATTATTATTATTATTATTACTTTTATATCCCACTCTTCCTCCAAGGAGCCCAGAGCGGTGTACTACATACTTGAGTTTCTCTTTCCCAACAACCCTGTGAAGAAGGTTAGGCTGAGAGAGAAGTGACTGGCCCAGAGTCACCCAGCTAGTTTTACGGCTGAATGGAGATTTGAACTCGGGTCTCCCCGGTCCTAGTCCAGCACTCTAATCACTACACCACGCTGGCTGGAGATATATGTATATATATATATCTGGAGATATATGTTTCATTTCCCCATACATGGCAAAATGTGTGATTAAATAATACCAAAAGAAAAAAGAAAAGCAAAAAGTAAATGTACATCTTGCTATCACATAAAAAAATCTAATTGGAACTGATGCAAAGAAATTTTTAGACTGATTGTATTTGGAATATGTCTACAGTGTAGGCCTTGGTGACCTTTATATCAAGTAGATTAAAGCTTTGTCATTCTCTGCAGCAAGCTGTGTGAATTATTAAAGCCATGCAATCATAAGGTTAAACTACTTCTGAAAAGCAAACTGCATTAGAAGTGAGCCTTTCTCAGGAAGGTCATGCAGAAGCCATATTCTGCTGAGCTGACACGAAATCTCCTCATTTACCACTTCTAAGGCAGGAAATCAATGGATCTCAGAGCTGATTCACACGTCAGTTGATTCGAGGTTGATTCAGTTCATCAACTTATGTCTCGTCACTTGATGACTTATCACTAGATAATTATAGTTGAATGTGTTATCTGCTGCATGGTGTCTGACTATGGTGATAGCAAAACTTCTCTCTGTGGTTTTGTTTTGCTCTGTGACCGCTGTTTTCATGTATGCAAATCATCAGTTAATGATACAGCTGTCAATCAATGAACGTGTGTGTGTGTGTGTGTGTGTGTGTGAGAGAGAGAGAGAGAGAGAGAGAGAGAGAGAATCTGCCTTCACCTTTTGGTAAGTGTGAGTAGCATTGTAGCATAAGTATGCCAAAAAATAATATTTCGCTTGCACCGCCAAAGAGGTTCCACCTCCAGCCTCAGAGCCAAGATGCTGCTAAATACCAGCTGCAGCAGGGGAGCAACTGCAGGAGAGAAGGCAGGCCTTCATCCCCTGCCTGTGGCATCTCAGAGGCATCTGGTGGGCCACTGTGTGAAACAGGATGCTGGACTAGATAGGCTTTGGGCTTGATCCAGCAGGGCTGTTCTTATGTAACAGCAAATGTTACCACTAACAAAACAAAAAAAGTTTAAGGGAAAGAAAATTGCATCTTCTCTTAGTTCATGGTTGTTTAAATACAGCTGACTCCTGTTTCTTATACATTCTTTATTAACAGTTATGTCTGCATTTCACTTGAATTCTTACAAACTATTTTTTAAAAAGTTACACTTATCCTTTGGTACGAATGAAAATTCCACAAGATAAAAATCTCAACATTACTCTTAACAAGCAAAAGGCTTTCAATCTTTATCTTATTAATCTTCACACACAAAATCTGTACATACATAATTTACATGCTAATTTTACAAACGGAGAGAGTGGTTTGTACAGTGCTGACTCACCATAAGTCTACAGGTCAAGCAAAAATTTGAATCCAAGCCACAACTCTCTCTGCTGGGCTATATCGGCTCCCATATGTGAGATGAGCTTTACAACTGAACCTTGCTTGTGAGGCTAAATGCTCCATGCATTTATGCACTAAATCTCTATGGTAACCAGGTTCCTGATGCAGGGCACTGCAGATTAAAGTCAGCACTATGCATATATTCATCTTTTTTCATTGGTTTTGCTCTCCTACACACCTATGCCTTCTATTTTTTCAACCCATGGAAAACCGGAAGGACCTTTTCTGGTATGTCACAATTAAGAGAGAAAAAAGAAAACTGTAGTACTGTCACTAAGTATGAATCTACTATATTTTGCATTTCTCTGTTTTCTCACATGGAGAGTTGGTTCACAAATTTTTTCCTGGCCATTTTTCTTCACACAATCACAGTGCCCAGATAGAACACCACCACATGGATACACTCAGGGAACAATTTTCACCATAGCAGTAGCACTTTTTTGGAGCCAGCACATAATACACAAATGGCAAACAATACTCATGGAGTACATCCATGAACCACACTTATGCATTTTCTTCGCAAGATGGTGACCACATTAAGAAAAGCAGCAGATAAAATGTCAATCCTTATCCTGTTAGAGATCTGGCTTTCCGACTTTCCTTACTTACATTCAGAGCACTGGGCAGAAATCACATTGAGTCAACACCCACCGTGGGCCTTTGTGATGGGCCTGTTTCAGTTAAAGAGGCAGATTCCCCTGATCTACACCACCCCACATTAACTGGGACTGAGAGATGATTCATTGCCGTCTTGCTACTGGTTTTATATATGCTTTAGCAATAAATACAAAACAAGTAGGAGAAATTTTATTTATTTTGCTCTCTCTTTCTCTGTAGAAAATTATATATCTCCTAGAGTTAACTGTATTAGTGGAATTTGTACAAGAGGAAAAACCTATAGGTTGTGTTTGTGAAACTATTTTTGAATAGGCCCATTCAGCTAAAACGTAATAGGTTACAAACACTGGTCCTTTTGTAGGCAATTCTTAATTTCCATTCACACACACCTGAAGTGGAAAGGAAGCTACTCCCTCTAGTACCATCCCAAGCCTCCACAAAATGTATACAAATACCAGAATCGCCTTTGTGGGGCCAATTGTGAAGATCTTTCTACTCATAACCCAGCTACCCATATGCTTTTCGTTTTTAAACACATCAAAATTCATCTGAATTTGGACTCTAAAGAGGCAGTCATGGGATAAAGGGAAAAGTACATGTGTGGACTGGTAATGGTTGAAAAACAGGAAACAGAGGGTAGGTATAAATGGAGAGTTTTCACAATGGAGGGAAGCAGTGGTCCCTCTAACTTTTTTCATCTCTGTGAGGAATGGGTTTTGTTCTGGGTGGCAGTATCAAGGCAGTGTGTGCGCACCTGCATTCAGAATGAGGCCTTCCTGATTCAACCTGAGCGGACATCCAAAAACTTGTGTGTGCATGCCTTAGAGGGAACAGTGGAGAGAAGTAAGAAGTGGGGTCCCCCATGGATCTGTACTCGGACTGGTGCTTTTAACTGGTTCATAAATGATCTAGAAGTTGAGGCAAGCAGCAAAGTGGCCAGATCTGCAGATCACTAAACTATTTAGGGTAGTGAAATCCAAAACAGATTGTGAGGAGCTCCAAAAGGATCTCTTCAAAATGAGTGAGTGGGTGACAAAATGGCAAATGTGGTTCAATGTTGGTAAGTGTAAAGTGATGCACATTGGGACGAAACCCCCCACTTCATGTATACACTGATGGGATCTGAGATGTCAGTGACTGACCAGGAGAGGGATCTTGTGGTTGTGGTGGGAAGCATGTTGAAAGTATCGACTCAATGTGCAGCAGCTGTGAAAAAGGCCATTTCCATGCTAGGGATCATTAGGAAGGGGACTGAAAATAAAAGTGCTAATATTATAATGCCCTTAAACAAAACTATGGTGCGGCGAGACTTGGAGTACTGCATATAATTCTGGTCACCACATCTAAAGAAGGACATTGTAGAACTGGAAAAGGTGCAGAAGAGAGCAACCAAGATGATCAGCGGCCTAGAGCACCTTCCTTATGAGGCATGGCTACACCTGGGGCTTTTTAATTTAGAAAAAAGACGACTACGGGGAGACATGATAGAGGTCTATAAAATCATGCATGGTGTACACAGCACTGAGGTTGGAAACGGGCCTCCAGAGGGTGGAAACAAAAGCATTGATTTTAATCCTCAGTTATTGGCTTAGGGTACATTTCTCCCCTCTGGGATTGATCCCTCCTATGTTGACCGATAGGTTTCAATCCACCTGGACACAAGCACTGATGGGCAAATTGTCATCACTCAGCCTCTCTGCTGAACATTTGTCATTATTAGATTATAGTCAAGCCAAGGAGATCCTCAAGAGGTCTTGGACATTGAACATCAGAACGACTTAAGCTCCATCTCGGAGACCATAAGAGGGTGCCATGGTGACATTAACCTGAAACCTGCTACCTATCTATTGTCCCTCTCTTTACCAAGTCATCACAGGGTTTTCCTCAGAGCAAGGTATGACACCTTACCATCAGTGGTTTTATCTGGAAGGTTTTTGAAAACCCCTCTGGTCAGTCGGTTATGCCCCTGCGGCCCAGGTGAGGTCGAATCTGTCCACCATGTGCTGCTCTTTTGCCCTTATTATAATGATAGCCAGTGCAGTCTTATTTCTCCCTTGCAATCATGCTTTCCTGGCCAGACTGCTGAATTTTACGCCACACTCCTCCTTGCAGATAAGAAACCTTCTACCACCTACAAGGTTGCTGAATTCTGTGCAGCTGCTGTTAAGAATCGTCAACAGCTAATCTCCAGCCCTTCTTTTTAGATGCTGTTACATGAGGCTTCTATGTTGGTATATTCTCTATGATTTACTACTTATCTGAATGTAGTATCTGTATATATAACTGATCATTGATCATAATAAAGCTATTCATTCATTCATGCATGCATGGTGTGTAGAAAGTGGATAGAGAGAAATTTTTCTCCCTCTCACATCACTAGAGCCAGGGATCATCCCATGAAATTGATTGCCAGGAAATTTAGGACCAACAAACAGAAGTACTTTTTTGCACAACACATCATCAACTTGTGGAATTCTCTGCCACAGGATGTGGTGACAGCCAACAACCTGGATGGCTTTAAGAGGGATTTGTATAACCTCATGAAGGAGAGGTCTACCAGCGGCTACTAGTCTGAGGGCTATAGGAAACCTCCAGCCTTCAAGATGCCTCTGAATACCAGTTGCAGGGGAGTGACAAGAAGGGAGAGGGCATGCAATCAACTCCTGCCTGTTGGCTTCCAGCGGCATCTGGTGGGCCACTATGTGAAAAAGGATGCTGGACTAGATGGGCCTTGGGCCTGATCCAGCAGGGCTGTTCTTATGCACTTAGCCACATGGATCTTCCCTCCCAATGAGTCAAATGAGGAAGGGGAAGCAAGCTTCTACCTACTTAGCTCTAGGAACGGGGGGAGCTTCCAACTCTTCTAGAAGCATTTCAGTTCCAGCCCAACCTTTGTTGGGACAACACTGGGTGCTCCTCTTAGAGCCTACTCCCAACTCTTCTACTCTAGTTGTACTTCTGCTTCTGCCTCAACTCAAGTCTTCTGCCTTGCTCTCCCATCATTCTGCTTGTTGCCCCATCAATCTGTCCTGCTCTAGCCTTTGTTCCAACCCAACTACAACTAGGGATGTGCAAACGGGTTCAAAACCAGACCAGTTCAAAGACTCGGGGTTGAGCCAAACCACCCCTGGTTCGGCTCAACTCTAGACCCAACACACACACCCGGCCTGTCTGGGGGGATTGTGAACAAAAATTTTATTTTTAAAAAACTTACCCCCGGGGTGGGTCTCTAACCTGCGAGCAAGTCCTATTGAGCACAGTAGAACTCACTTCAGAGTAAATGTGCAAGTGATTGGGTTGAAAAGAAACCTTAAGTGTGTGCTTTTGATAAAGCAGTGCTTTTTTATTTCAGTAGCACACCATTAAAGTTTACGAAGAAGAGTTTGGCCCACATTTTGACACATGCCTGAACCCACAGATTGCATTTCATTAGCTCCTTTACTGGGCACTGAATTAAAAGGTTACACAATTGTAATTGAAATAACAACTCATACATATCAGTCGTAACCCATTTGATGAGTCACTGAATAAATTGCATGTTGGGGCTCAGCTGATTCCAAGACATTTCGCACTTTTACTTTAATCTTCCTGATTATTTTGGATTAGCAGAGGAACAGTGCATTTTGGTTTCAAATACATTAATCAGGGACTGATAGGAGATAACAGCTTGTCAAAATTAGAATTATCAGATATGGCCAAGTCATTTTTTCCAAAAGTAGCCTATTTTGTAAGTCTGGATTTTGATCAGAAGATGGCAGGTGGTGATTTTAATGGCAGAGGCATGAAACCACCTCTAAGTTTAAGCCATAAATATCACTAATAGTACAATCCGAGTCATGTCTACTCAGAGGTAACTTCCAATGGCTGATATCAGCTCAGTGGCTGACATCCTAATGAAGCAGTTGTGGAACGATGCCATACTAGTCCAAAGCTGTTGCACTAGCTACTTGATTTAGTGCCACAGCTTGTATTCCAGACTAGTGTTGCACTACTGCAAGCATGCTTGCACAATCGTGGCATGCCTCATTTGTTTTAAATGAAATTTTTGTGCAATTTGCACAATTCTCTGGCTTTTTAGTGCAACCATGCAATCTTCTTGCGCTAGCTTTTTATGCAAGTGCTTCATTAGTCAAGAGGTCAGTCAATGAGACTTTCTCTCTGTAAGCTGCAGACCTACGTGCTCCCCTTTGCTTCTCTCTGATGCAAGCCATAGAGAGCTAAAGTTTTCACTTTCACTTTAGAATAACTGAAATTCCATATTACACAGAGACTTGGAGAAGTATGGTTTGTTCTATGTATCAGTTTTAAAAAAATAGGATAAAACCATATTGATTATTGTATGATTTATTTATTTAATCACCACAGTTCAATATCACATACAAACTTAGGGAAGCTATGGTTTGTTATCATTATTAGTGAAAACAAACCAGGATAAAACCATATCCTGGTTTCTTAAATCATACCTTTGAACAAACCACAGTATGTATGCAGACCTGCAGTTTGTTCTAAAGTGCAAATGGATTCTTTATTTCAAATTATTATTATTATTATTATTATTGATAATAATAATAAACCACCTAATATGTGCATCTTGAGGCAGTGTACACAATCCAAAACACAACAAATATAATACAGTGTAAAAATAATTACAACAATTTCAGAGAATAAAAAGGTAAAACAATCTCATGGGATAAAAACAATTAAACACTTTAAAATTTATTTCAGTTAGAAGCCTGAGAAAGCAGGTGTATCTTGAGGGTCTTCATAAAAATAAACAGAGATTGAAAGGCTCTTATTTTGACAGGGAGCATATTCAAAAGCCCCAGGACAGCCACAGAGAAGGCCCGGTCCCGAATCGCCACCAAATGAACTGGTGGCAACCATAACTGGACCTCTCTAGGGGATCTTAATAGGTGACAGGGCTCATGATAGAGAAGGTGCTCTCTTAAGTGCCCTGGACCCAAGCAACTCAGTGCCTTATAGGTCATAACCAACACTTTGTATTTCACTTGGAAACATATAGGCAGTATTTTAAAATGGGTGTTTAATGGTCCCTTCAGGTTGTCCCAGAGACCAGACTGGCTGCCACATTCTGTATCAACTGGAGTTTCTGGACTTTGTACAAAGGCAGTCCTATGTAGAGTGCATTATAGTAATCAAGTCTGGAGGTGACCACATATACACCTCTGTTTTAAGGTCATTTACCTCCAGAAATGGGCGTAGCTGACATATCATCTGAAGCTGGTAAGCAGCACTCGCAAGCTGATCTTTCAGGGGGAGTGTAACCCCATCCAGAACTTTATGTCTTCTCCTTGTGTGTAAGACAAGAAAAGAGGAGAAGAGAGAGCATGCAAGCCTCATTCTCATAGTGTAAACTGTGATTTATCATTATGTCTGAACTGGGCTAGTGTTTTTGTGGCAGCTCTGTTTATTCCTGGTGGGCACAAGAACTGGCTATGAGGCTGTCCACACCAGGGATGTGCACAAAATGGATTTTGCATTCTGCTTCAAGCTCGAAATGAAACACAAATGGCTGAAATGTTTCATCGAAACAACCGGTCAGACCAGTTGTTTCAACTGAACAAACTCGAAACATTTTGAGTGTTTTTGTCATAGGGAACAATGGGAAAACTCATAGCACCCCATTGTTTCCACTGCACAGTTCCTAGGGACACCAAAGTGGGTTGTGTGGTAGGGCATAATGCACGCTACCTACCACCCAACTCTCAAAAGAAATGGACAAGCAGGTCATTTTAAAAATAATTAACCTTTCCCACAGACCCCCATAGGACCCTATATCATAAGCTCAACTAGCAGAGCCATAAGCAAGCAGAGCCATAAGCTCAACTTTAGCAATTCCAGCCACATTTTGACTTGTACACCTTGCAATGCAGATTGCAGAGCAGCAGAGCGGAGCAGTGAGTGAAACACAAATTAGTCTCAAGGCCAGACATGGAGTCTATCACAGCAATCACCAAGAAATATTACAGAGAGAGAGAGAGAGAGAGAGAGAGAGAGAGCGCTGCCACAGTCTATTTCTCACCTCAACACTATCCCACAAACAAAACAAACCACAACTCAAGGAAGGCAGGCACCCAAGTTCTGCCTTTGTCAATCTGAGATCCAACAAAACCACATAGTTATAGCAGTAATAACACAGCATATTATACTCAGTGCTGAGAAAAGAAAACCACAAAATCAAATTTACCTTCCTCTTCCCTGATGTATCCTCTTCAAGATAAGGGCTCTCTCTGCCTTCCAGTCCCTTTGAATACATTTTGTAATATCCTCATTTTGTGTTCCACCCCTTCCTCACCCAGCCAATGGGAGCACAGTTGCCAATGACAACACTTGATTTGAATGCTAACATGCCAACCAAGGAGCAAGGATATCACAAACCAGTTGGAAACCAGTGCCAAAAAACCAACCAGCAAGTGAAAAACAGGCCTCCAACATGGCACTCGACAAATAAAAACATTTCGATCGAAACAGAGTTGTTCTGCTCCGAGTGCAAAACAGGCCCTTTATTTAGAGAGCATTCTGTTTCGAGCTCAAAACACTCAAAACAGTCCATTTCAAGTCAAAACATTTTGCAGTTGAAAGATTTTGCACATCCCTAGTCCACACTATTGGAGCCATCCATGTGAAAAATAGATTTAAAGACTTAATAGCTTCCACGTGGAGTGCTGTGCTGTCACATTCAACCTTCAGCTCAGGATTTGACAAGTGTCGGAGCAGAAGGAATTCCATAATTGTAGGAAAGCAGCTGAGAATAGGCCAATTTGTTTTACATTCACTGACCTCAGAGTGTGCTCCCTATTTACAAGTCGAAAAGCGGGGAGAAAGTGTGTAACAGCATCGGATACATTCATTATATGGAGCACACCAGCCAGGATGGCCCCTGACTTCTGGAAACTGGCTAGGGGAGGGGAGAGACCCTCTGTGGTGGGCCCGGGTATGGTCAACAGCAAGGAACAAGCAGCCGGTCAGGGGAGAGGGCACAAGATGATGAACGGTGCAATATGTTAGAAAGCAATAAAAATTAATAAGCTACTTCCATGGAGGTCTTACCAAAGGGTTATTTAAATGCACAGTCTATATGAGAAAAGAGATGTCAGACACATACTAAAAGTAGAAAGCAAGTATTCTGTCTGCCAAAAGGTATAACAGAGAGGTACAGGGAGTGAGGGGTCAAAGACAAGATAAGGTGTGACTAAAGGATAAAACAGTGGGTTAAAAGGGAAAAGCTAAAAAAAAAAGAACATTGATTGGAAGAGGTAGCGCAAAAAAGATCTAATGATAGCCCAAGGGTGCACAAAAACCTAGAGCTGGCGCTAGATTTAGACTATCAACTGGCATTCAGAATGAGAACACAGGAGGGTCCTTTTTTATTTGTTAGAACATCCAAAAATAGAATCATAGAGCTGGAGTGGTCCTAGTAGGCCATCTAGTCCAATGTTCTTCAGAAAATTCCAAACTAGAACATCCCCAACTGGTGGCTGTGACAGCCTCTGCTTGAAAACCTCCAGAGAGAGATAGCCCATGTGAAGAAAGAGAACAAGCTCTTCTATCTTATGTTTGGCTGTGTTTGGGTTCAGTTGTAAAATGGTTGCCTATTTAAGAGAAAAGTTAAAAACATCAGCCAAAGAAACAAAAACCCAAGGCCAGGCACAACTGAAACCTAAGAAGAGGCAAAATAGAAATTAAGAGAATAAGAAGAAACGAAACCAACACTGTTGTCTTGATTGGCTAAGACTTGGAGGGAGGAATAACTTTTAGGACATAGAAGTCAGAGCTCAAGCAGTCATTGAGAAAGAGAGAGAGAGAGCGCGCGCGCGAGAGAGAGCGCACTGAATAGAGTTACTGGAGAACAATGGAAGAACTGCAAGATCTTAATTAGTTATGGAAACTAACTAAAACAGGAAACTACTTTTCCTTAGTTGTAGATGGATGCTTTTACCCCTTACTTTACAACCCATTGTTCATATGTTTTGTTGTTGCTTCTTTTGTTATTGAAAAAAGAAGGGGGGGGAGCATCTTTTTAATATCTTTCTCTTTCACACCGATATTTTTTTTAAAGTAAATCCTTCACTTGTTTTTGATACACTCTGGTCTCTGTGGGTTGTTAAGTTACCCACCTCAATCTATCCCACTCTACATAAAGTTATAGATCATCCCTGCCCCCACCTTTTTTTTTTTTAGTTCTTGAAGACTGTTTGGTGGTGGCAGGAGCCACAGAAATGAAAATGTTTACTGGCTGAAGCAGTAGAAAAAATAAAGGAAAAGCAGGAAAAATGTAGTTTTGCTTGTCTTCTCCTGCATACACCAGTGCTGGACTGTGACAGTCGGCCATTCCCATTGGTAATTGCTTGTAGGTAACTGGTTCCCTTGTTGAACTGATCATAGGTTTAAGTAGTTTTTGATAATGTTCCCCTGAAATCTACATTCCTGCCACTTGAGCCCCTTAAGATTTAGCCCTGCCCTCTACGGCAGCAGAGAACAATTAGTTTTCCTCTTTTATGTGAAAGCCCTTCAAGTATTTGGGACGTGCTATCATGTCCCACACCTCTAAAAGAGTTTGAGGGCATTCAATATCCTCTGGATTTCTTATCCAGTTTTATGCATTTCTGCATCTTGAACATTTCAAAATCTTCATTTCACCCCACCCCCTGCAATTCGCTTCTGAGCCAATTCTTACTTCAGTATGACTTTTACTGCTGCTGGTTTCATCATTTGTTGTGCTGTACACAAAGTAGAAGAAGAAACTGAGATTTCCATGAGCATTACTGTTAGGATAATGCATACTAAATATAATACAGATAGCCAAAGAAATGTAAAACCCAACTGAACAATGGAATATAGCCCTGTAAAAAAACTGTGAAAACCACCAACATTGCAAAAGAGGTTTAAACACAAACAAACTCTAGAGAGTCTATTCAAAGCAACCATCATGGCAGAATTTTAATAATATGTTTTAATAGTTTTTTATGCTACTGTTTTTATTTCTGTTTTATGCTACTGTTTTGTTTCATGTATTTTAATCTGTGCTGATTTTTAAATATTGTTTTAAACTTTGTACAATGCCATACACATACCAAGTGGCATAAAAATATGATTGATAAATAAACAAACAATCACGTTCAATATCATAACTTGAGCTGGGGAGAGGTGAAAGGGAGAAGCTAAAACTGAAACTGATTGGTTTCCAGTGTTCTTGTAAAAAAGGAAGACACAGCAGCCTCTGTTATTATCAACATTTGATATGATATTGATATATATTATACATCATAATATATAAAGAATTCTATATTATTCATTTATTTCATTTAGAAAGAGTTGAATGAAACTAGGTGAGAATCATTTGCAAGATTAAAAATGTGACCTTAAGCTTCTTGACAGAAAAAGATCCTAGGGAAATCAGAAAAATATTCAAGTTCTTCTCAGTAAATTAAAGCTATCTATGAATAGGTATTTTAATTCATCTTCCACCCCACTCCATATTACAAACTGATCTCTTACCTTGCCAAAGCTCCCTTTCCCAATTGCTCGAAGTATCTGGAAATGGTCAAAGTTCACTGAAAAGAAAAGAGATAGTTCTTTTTCATTTCTCATTGAATTCCACTAATATATTTTACAGAGACAAGCATATGTCTATTATAATTATACCAGACAGTGTGGAGTAGTGGCTAGAAGGCTGGACTCAGAATTGGGTTCAAATCTCCACTCAGCGAAAGCTCACTAAGAAAACTTGGACCCATCACAAGCTCTCAGTTTAGCCTATGTTACATTACAGTTGTGAGGATAAAGTGGGGTAAGACCCACAAACAACACTCTGAGTACTTCATAGAAATGAATGAATGAATAAATGAATTGTGAAATTTGCTCAACTAGTGTCCACATAATCTTTTTTTGCACCACACAAATATTGTTTTATTCTCAGCCCAAATAAGGCAATTCATGCATGGAAATTAGCTTATGTAAGCAAGACGCCCATTAGATCAATAACTGGGCACACACAGAAGATTCAGGTCCTACAGGGTGACTTCAATGAGTAAGTCAAATGAGAAACTCACAGACGGGCATTGCTGAACTTCAGTGTTATCACCAAAAAGCAGCACAAATATTGGTTGTGGACTCGTTCTGCTCTTCACAGTGCTTTCTGATCGATATTGCCCAGTGACTATTGTGCTTGTCATAACTTGCTGAATAGTACTACTTCTACTATGGTCAAGCTATGCATCAGATTGGGCTGATAATCAAACCAATGGGCTAATATTCAAACCCATAACAAGCAATTTTTCATTGGAAGGGTCTGACAACAAAATTTCCCCAGAGGGTCCAATCTAATTGACTCTGATACATAGGAACATAGAAAACTGCCATATACTGAGTCAGACCATTGGTCTATCTAGCTCAGTATTGTCTTCACAGACTGGCAGCGGCTTCTCCAAGGTTGCAGGCAGGAATCTCTCTCAGCCCTATCTTGACTTGGAGAAGCCAGGGAGGGAACTTGAAGCCTTCTGCTCTTCCCAGAGCGGCTTCATCCCCTGAGGGGAATATCTTGCAGTGCTCACACATCAAGTCTCCCATTCATATGCAACCAAGGCAGACCCTGCTTAGCTATGGGGACAAGTCATGCTTGCTACCACAAGACCAGCTCTCCTCTCCTAATACAAAAAGATACAAAAGATCCCTCAACAAGTAGCAGAAGTGGAGTCTAAAACTTCACTATCCTCTCTGGTAGCCACCTCACGATGTTCATGATATTGCATCCTTTCCCTAGTGATGCCATTACTTCCTCCTTCAGAGCATTATGGGCCAGGGAGAAAAGCAGTATTTTAAAACTCTACTACCACTATTTATAAAGGCAGAAACTTTCTGAAGTTAAAAGAAAGAAGAAGAACCGACAATGCTGCCACCAGATAAAGCTCCCAATACAGTTTAATTTGATGTGGGCACCTGCAGGCAAACCAATGCACTCAATCGGAATCAGATCTGATTTGATCTGATTCTGATCATTCCAGTAACTCACAGCCTTAATAAATATGTCAGTGGCACAATCATTAATACATGAAAAGAACCAAACCAAGACTCAGAAAAATGAAACTACTCCTCAGTTTGGCATGATTAGTGCATTAATGACTAAGACCAAAAGATGGGCTAAAATTATTTTAGATAACTAAAATAAAATCTGAAGTATGATGTCACAGATGGTCTGAGCAATCAGAAAAACTAGGAAAGAAAGACAAAATAGGCAAAGATGTGTACAGCAAAGAGAAAGAGATGCTGAACACTAAATTCTACATGTTAGTTCAAAATAACCAGCCAAATATATTGCTACAGGCTTCAGTTTCTTTGGGATGGAGCTGAATGTCCAAAATTACAGTAAGTGAACAACCTGCAGCCCTCTTTTGTTCTTTAAAAACAATCATAGTGGCTCAGAGGGCTTTTTATGCTGAATGCACCGCATTTCTAAAAATTGCATGTCTTCCACAAAAGATGTGATTATTCCAGAAATAGAAAATCCTAAAGTTGTGGGGAACAATACAGAGTTTTACTTTTTTGTCAACTGACAGAGAAATCTGTCTTTCACTAATGACTCAAATATCGTATCATTGGAGATTATCTGTAATGTCCATGTGGCATATAAATGGGGAGAAGAATGTTTCATGACACATAGTCTTAACAAGCAGGGAGTTGACAGCTGTTGCCTATTCAGAGGACCGTTTTCACTCACTAATGTGTCTTCAGTGTGAGATAGTTTTGACAAGGACAATCCATTAAATGCAATAAGGCATTTGGCTTAAGGATTCAGTGAAGAGATCAGAGGGTTACAAATGAAATTGAATGCAGCAAAGTCACATAACAACATACATTACGTACATACATTATTAAACTGGAACTTTGGTTTAGAATAGTCTAAATATGGTACGTTGTTGGTTTTATTTTTTTAAAAACCCAATCCCTTGATTACTGTGGTAGTTTTCTCCAGTACATCACCTCTTAGTTTAAAGACAAAATGCTAGTTATAAAGACCTGACATTGTTCACAGATGTTTTCTGCCTGAAAATCCTTCATGGAAGACAGATAAAATATATAGCAATTCCTAATGCTCAACAACATTGATGGAACACACTGGCTATACCTGTACAGTATATCAAGAAGCAACACAGAAAGGAAGGAGCTGGTTCATTCACCAACTCCCCAAGTAATTTCTGCCACAATCTATTGGATTTCTTATTTATCGCAGACTAATGGGAACCTGAGAAGTCAACCACCACTGGCAAAAAAGTAATGAACTAAATATTGGCTTAATCCTTGGCTCTCTAGTTCTTTCCTGTTATTTCCTGAAACTATCACATCTCTTGTGGCATACTTTTCTTTATTAAATTTATATTATATCCTGTCTTTCCCTCATGATGGACCTTAAGGGGGCATATTTAGGGTTCCCAAGCAGTCTCCCATGTAGGCACTGATTTGACCCACACTTGCTTAGCTTCAACAAGATAACTGCATGGTGTGTTTTCAGCCCATGCCCTGGGACAAGCCAGCAGAGTTAAAAGGGTGTGCAAATATTATAAAACAATACAGGGCACAGTGAAGCAAGTGTTAATTTAAAAATCATTTGTCTACAAGGATTCAGAGCAGCTTGAGCACTGGGATTTTAAAAAGAGTTTTTAAAAGAAATACATTTCTACCTTGCATTACCAGCAGCACAGTTGCCTTTTCTAAGCTACAGTGACATATTGCAAAACAGTACAGTTTGAGTCGAGGCAGAAGGTCAAATTGGCTTCTACTCAAAAGGCAAAAGGAAACTTGCTGCATCTCAGCAGAATACTCCCCCCCCCCCCCGCAGAGGTGCATTTTGGTAAGTTTGGAGGCTGGACCTAAAGGCCTTTGAAGCCCACCCACCCCACTGCAAGTTAATCATCTTCCTCCCTACACACACAGTATTTTTAAGACATGGGTCCTTGAGGGCAAAAACAGCAACTGAACGCACAAGAAAGTAAGAATATAAAACAGGTATATTTATACAAATATGCATTAGCAGAAACATTTCAACATGTAATTTAACATATTCCCATCCCACATATTTCTTCCCCCATACCCCACTCTGTCTCTAAAGCACCCAACACAGGTCATAATCACACTCGGCCACCCAGCACAGTGTGGGCCAACAGTGACCACACCCCAAAGAGGATTTTGGGGCCCCCAGGGGGTGTGGTGGCCCTGGATTTTGGCCCCGAACTCCAGGGGTAAGAGCGCCACTCTGTGTGTGTGTGTGTGTGTGTGTGCACACACACACACACAGAGACAAGCACACCTGGCTGATCAGAATGCAAACTAAACCCCATCTGAAAGCTCAGTAGCTCTAGCACACACTTTTAATATAAAACTGCAGTAATCTAAAAATGCCAACATCATCATATTGGTATGACCAATACCAAAACACCATTTAACATTAAATAACTTCATTCACTGTCCTGGTTTTATGTGACAGTCAACAACACACATTTATATATCACCTAGACCAATTCACAATAGTGGAGAAGTATGGACTTTTCAGTTTCCTTTCATTTTGTCTAGCAGGCAGGAGGCTACAGTATTATCCCAAGGCTCCCTTAATCCATGGCTTTATCCATGTCTTTAAAAAGAATGCAAAGAATGCAGAAGAATACGATGTGTATCTAACTGCAAAAATAAGCATAAATCTGTTTGTGCCAGTGTTAGGAAACCCTTGAATACAGTAATGTGAACAGATCTTTAATCAGACAAAAATAGGACATGTTGGCAAGAACTATAAAGACCCTTTAGGGACAAAACAGCAAGTGAAAAAACATGTAGTTGCATTGAGAATATAACAAAAAGCAAGTTCTATTGACATATCTAGTATCATTTCACCCTCTTACAGATCTTGGAAGACAGAACAGAAATGCAGAGGTGAATTTAAATTTAAATTCAGTTAGATTATCTATTGAGTGGAGGGTTTTGTAGTGTTGTACTTCTTACAACAAACTCACTTCTCAAAGTTGTGGAAGGCACTCAAGATTTATGTTTCAAGGAATTCTACAACAATTCAGAAACTGGAGTAGGCTTTCTTGGATTTAGACATTTGACAAGAAAAAACTGGTTTCCAAAAATCATTTTGAGTCCACAGACTTCAGGGCATTTACACTTAAATAATCTTACTGAAGTCAACGTCAATATTTCGGGCTGTGGTCTAACTAAAGTTAGTTAGTGCTTCATTCCAACTGATATCAAGGTGACTAATTTTAATTCCACTGATTTCAAAGGCATTTAAGCATTGCCAAAGATTACTCTGGTTGAGCAAATAAACATTCTCATAAATATGCCATTTAAATAACACCGAATTATTTCTAAAGGAAGGAACCATACAAGAGTGTATGTTGTAATGGTACATTGCCCATGAATCTTGAATCCACCAGTGTATTCTGAAGGAATTAAGGCCACTCTGATGCAATTGTTGTCGTCTGCTTTATTATATTATTATTATTATTAATTTGATTTCTATACCACCCTTCCAAAAATGGCTCAGGGTGGTTTACAAAGAGAGATAACAAACAAATAAGATGGTTCCCTGTCCCCAAAGGGCTCACATTCTAAAAAGAAACATAAGACACACACCAGCAACAGTCACTGGAAGTACTGTGCTGGGGGTGGATAGGGCCAGTTACTCTCCCCCTGCTAAATAAAGAGAATCACCATGGTAAAAGGTGCCTCTTTGCCCAGTTAGCAGGGGTAAAAAAACCTCCTTTAAAAACTCCTCAGCAAGTTTTATTTGTTATTTTGTATTCCATAGGAAGCACTATACCTTTCTTCATGTACTCCAGGGGTCCTCAAACTTGGGTCTCCAGATATTGATATTGTTGTTGTTGTTGTTATTTCTTGTTTACACAGTCAGACAGGTGTTATTGACTGGTTTGTTTTATCCAGACATCGAGTCCTTCCCAAGGACTGGGATGGCTGAATTTTATTGTCAGTTGTTATAGATATCGTTGCAGAATATAGGCTGTTCCCAGTAAAGCTGCTTTTTGTAATTGGCTGATGGTGATTTCTGTGGCCCCTATGGTGTTGAGGTGCTCTTCAAGGTCTTTTGGAACTGCACCCAGGGCGCCAATTACCACTGGGAGTATTTTGGTCTTTTTCTGCCACAGCTTTTCAATTTCAGTTTGTAGATCTTTGTATTTGGTGATTTTTTTCTATTTCTTTTTCTTCTATTCTGCTATCCCCTGGTATTGCTATGTCGATTATTTCAACTTGTTTTTCTTTCTTCTCGACTACAGTGATATCTGGTGTATTGTATGGCAGATGTTTGTCTGTTTGTAGTCAGAAGTCCCATAATATTTTTACATCTTCATTTTCTACCACTTTTTCAATTTGATGGTCCCACCAATTTTTGGCTACAGGTAGCTTGTATTTTTTGCAGATGTTCCAGTGTATCATCCCTGCTACTTTGTCATGCCTTTGTTTGTAGTCAGTCTGTGCGATCTTTTTACAACAGCTGATCAGGTGGTCCACTGTTTCATCTGCTTCTTTACAAAGGCGGCACTTGCTGTTTGTTGTGGATTTTTCTACTTTTGCTCTTATTGCATTTGTTCTTAGTACCTGTTCTTGCGCAGCCAGTATTAAACCCTCTGTTTCTTTCTTCAAGTTGCCATTCTTAAGCCATTACCAGGTCTTGGTGATGTCTGATTTTCCACTTATATTGTGCAAATATTGACCATGCAGGGGCTTATTTCTCAATTTTTCTGCTCGGTTCTTGACTTGTTCTTTCTTGTAGGCCTGCTTTCTTTCATTGGTGTTGAATAGTTTCACGTTATTGACCATTTGAAGTGCATCTTCTTCACTGTCCTTGATATATTCTTCAAGGCCTCTTTTCTCCTCCTCTACTGTTTGATGGACTTGCAGCATTCCTCTTCCACCTGAGCTGCGAGGGAGGTATAACCTATCTACATCACTGCGGGGATGCAGAGCATGATTGATGGTCACGATTTTCCTGGTCTTACGATCCAGCGTCTCTAGCTCTGCCTGGGTCCAGTCTATTATTCCTGCATTGTATCTGATAACAGGTATAGCCCAGGTGTTTATGGCTTGTATGGTGTTCCCGCCATTGAGTTTGGACTTGAGGATTTTTCTAACTCTCCTGATGTATTCACTTCCTATTTTTCTTTTACCTTCAGTGTGTGCGATGTTATCAGCCTGGAGAATGCCCAAGTATTTGTAAGGTTCTTTCTCTTCCAGGTTCTTGATCTTGCTTCCATTGGGCAGTTCTATTCCTTCTGTTTTTCTTATTTTTCCTCTGTTCATTCAGGGGCGTAACTATAATAGGGCAAGCGGAGACAGTAGTCTGGGGGCCCACTGCTTTGGGGGGGCCCCCAGAGGCAAGTCACATGACTGCCTCTCCCAGCCGCGAACCCGCCCGGGCTTCCTTCAGTTGTATTCATTCTCCAAAACTGATGTGATTGTTAAGACCTGGAGCTACCAGTACAGCATGTCTTTCCCTAGTACCATTAAATGACTTGCATTGTCCACAATTTACAAACCTTTAAAAAAATAATTTAGGACGATGTTCTATTGTGGCACATAAGTGTGTGGAGAGAGAGAGAGAGAGAGAGAGAGAGAGAGAGAGAGTTATCACTCTGAGCTTCAGTGAGGTGGGGGCATTTTAAAATCCTGTCTCTGGGCCCACCCCAACCTTGCTACACCCCTGTGTTTATTATTAATGCAGCACACTTGTCTAGTCCAAACTCCATTGCTATATCGCTACTGAATATACGGACAGTGTTTAGCAGTGATTCGATTTCTCACTGGAACTTTCCATACAACTTCAGATCGTCCATGTACAGCAGATGGTTGATTTTACTTGATGTTTTAGATGTTTGGTATCCGAGGCCTGTTTTGTTTAGTATTTGTGAAAGTGGGGTCATGGCGATGACAAACAGAGGGGATAGTGAGTCCTCTTTGGAAAATGCCTCTTCTAATGCTAACCTGCCCAAGTGTCTCACCATTGATTGTTAACTGTGTACTCCACATGCTCATTGCTTTTTTAAATAAATATCTGAATGTTTTTGCTGACACCAGTTCTTTCTAAACATTTTAGTTTCCATGTGTGAGGCAATGAATCGAAGGCTTTCTTGCAGTCAATCCATGCAACACTTAGATTGGTTTTTCTTCTCTTGCAATTTTCTGAAATCATTTTGTCAATCAGCAGCTGGTCTTTTGTGCCTCTGGTGTTCGGGCAATTTCCTTTCTGTTCAACTGGAAGCTGTTTGTTAGTTAATAAGTGTTGCATGACTTCATCTGCTATTAATTTGAACATGGTTGGCAGGCAGGTTATCGGTCTATAATTACTTGGAAGTGCACCTTTTGCTGGGTCTTTCATTATGAGATGAGTATTATTATTGTTGTTGTTGTTGTTGTTGTTGTTATTATTATTATTATTATTATTATTAATTTACATTTATATCCCACCCTTCCTCCAAGGAGCCCAGAGCGGTGTACTACATACTTAAGTTTCTTTTCCCAACAACCCTGTGAAGTAGGTTAGGCTGAGAGAGAAGTGACTGGCCCAGAGTCACCCAGCTAGTTTCATGGCTGAATGGGGATTTGAACTCAGGTCTCCCCGGTCCTAGTCCAGCACTCTAACCACTACACCATGCTGGCTCTCTATATTGCTGAACTACAACTCCCATCATTCACAGTCTGAAAAGAAACACAAGGGGGACCCCAGCAACAACCACTGGAAGGATGTTCAACTTATCAGGATAAATAGAGGCAGTTTCTCTCTTCCTGCAAAATGTGAGAGCACCATCACTTTAAAACAGGCCTGCTCAATTTAGGCCACCCAGCTGTTTTTGGACTAAAGGTAAAGTGTGCTGTCAAGTCGATTTCAATTCCTGGCGCCCACAGAGCCCTGTCGTTTTCTTTGGTGGAATACAGAAGGAGTTGACCATTGCCTCCTCCCACGCAGTATGAGATGATGCCTTTCAGCATCTTCCTATATCGCTGCTGCCTAATATAGTACCAGCAGGGATTCGAACCAGCAACTTTCCGTTTCTTAGTAAAGCATTTCCCCACTGCACCACTTAAGGTGCTTACAACTCCCATAACCCCCAGGCACAGTAGCCAATAGCCAGGGATTATGGGAGTTGTAGGCCAACATCTGTAGGAGGGCCGATTGAACAGGCCTGCTTTAAAAGGTGCCTCTTTTTCCAGTTAGCAAGGTTTTGCTTTTGTCTAAGAAGTAAGCCTGTGTTCCCTGAAGATTTGCAAACTCCCTCTCCCTTTCAGAAGGTATGTGATACATTCACATGTCTGGAGGCAAGAATTTGCAGACTGAAAATTGTGTCACAAACCTTTAAGCCAATTTTAACACATTCCTTTGTGCTAGATCATATATCATCACCACAGCCTAAACACACATATCACAAAGAATATATTCCAGCATTCTCATGTCATGAGTCACTCGGCCATCCACACCTAGTACATGTTTTAACTGTGGGAGAGAAGAAAGGTGAAGAGAGTCAGATAGTAAAATATGAATGGGTTTTGCGACTGTTAATACTGTCCTTATGTAAATTTAACTGAGGATATTCAGACAGACTACCCTCAACAGAGTATCCAACAACTTGTATATAGTACATTAACAGATCAATAATGGTATCTCATCAAGACGGAAATATGCTGTGTTTACATTTTTCCTCTGTAAAGATCAGTCAATATATATGTAATCAGTCTTTTATTCTATTTATTTATTTAAAATATTCATATCCCACCCTGCCCTGTAATACTGCTCAAAGCAGCTCACAACAATACAACAAATAAAATGGCATAAAATAAATAAAACTCAGAATAAAACCCCACTAAAGGTAAAGTGTGCCACCGAGTTGGTGTCAACTCCTGGCGCCCACAGAGCCCTGTGGTTTTCTTTGGTAAAATACAGGAGGGGTTTACCACTGCCTCCTCCCATGTAGTATGAGATGATGCCTTTCAGCATCTTCCTATATCACTGCTGCCCGATATAGGTGTTTCCCATAGTCTGGGAAACATGCCAGCGGGGATTTGAACCGGCAACCTCTGGCTTGCTAATCAAGTCATTTCCCCGCTGCTCCATTAGGTGGCACTAAAACCACACCAGAACAGATGAAAGTAACAATTTTAAAAGCTTCTCTAAAGTGTTTCATGAACAGGCTGAGGGAGTAAGCATGGCAAAGTTCATTCTGAGATGGCATTCCAGAGCTGAGGGGTCACAACTGAAAAGGCCTTGTCTCTGCCTCCCACCAATCAGCCTGAGTCAAGGGCAGGGCCACAAGCAGGGCCTGAGATGTGTAGTGGAGGGCCCCGCTGTCTAGTAGATACCCTGGCTCAAGGAGACGAAAGGCCCAAGGCTATGCCCCCTGATGCAGGCCACACTCCTCACTCTAACATCAGGGGTGGGGCCAAAACCGCCTCATTCATGCACCCTTTCCTCAATGCTTTTGCTCATAGGGTGAGGCTGAGGATGGGCATTGGACTAATCCCACCTCCCTTGTTTGCCTGCCCTGCACACCACTTTTACCTATTGAGCAGGCAGGAAGGTGAGCCTTCCTCGCTGCTCTGCCCATTTAAGCCTCTCTTTGCATGGACTGGCTGCAGTGTGCTTCTCTGTGGTACAATCTCACACAACTGCTGGACGGCCATCGCCTTTCTCTCTCGCACACTTGCATTCTTGCCTGGGCCATGCCCCCTACCCACTTTTCACAGCTCTACCTTACCTCGCAGGCAATCTGTGGTGGGTTTTAAAGTGCTGCAGATCATGCCCAGGGCTGGCAAGGGAGTGCTCCCTCACCAGCCACTGCTGCTTTGCACTTTAAATCTCTGGCACAGTCTGTCTATAAGCAGAGGTGCACCTAGGTAATTTTGCAGTCTAGATGTCATGCCCTCGAGCTCCGACAGCAAGGAGGAAGGGGAAGCTGTCAACTTTCCAGCCGATTCAGGAGTGCTTGAGGGGCAGAGCCCGGCTGTCAGCGTTCATGAAACGGCTGTGGTAGATCCAACTAATGATTTAGAGCAGGCATGGCAACCAGAGTCAGCAGAAGGCGTGGGGGACCAATGCGAAGAAGATGAAACACCAATGACTCCACAACAGCGCAGGATCACGAGACGTAAAACGCAATTAGTTAGGAGGAGCAAACGCCTCTTGCTGAGGGCTGACAAGCCGTGAATTCCTACCAGCTGGGAGCTCTCGGCTTGCTCCATAAATCACAGCTCCAGCCTCCTACTCATTGCTGAGAATCAACGTTCGTCAACATTCCTTGCCGACAGCGTTCAGCCAAGCCATATCCGATTTCAGCAGCTCCGCTTGCTTCGTGAACTTCCCTAGCAGCTGGCCAGACCTTGACACTAGACCTAAAGGGCTTTGGAGGCCCCCCCTCCCCTGCAAATTAAGCATCATCATGCTCCACCAAGTGACCACACCACCCAGACAGACTAAAGAGGATTTGGAGGGCAGGGGCTGTGGAGGCCCTGGACTTTGGCCCTGAAGTCCAGGAGTAAGAGTGCCTCTGCCTATAAGGCAGGACAATGAGGCACCAGAGAGCAGCAGCAGGCAGGTGAGGGATTACAATTCACAGGAGGGGCAATGATGCAGGCGATAAATGGGGGATTACTTGGGGTGGCTGCCCCAATTTCCCCTACAAGAGGACAGCTGTGCCACGGCTCCAAGCTCTTTAGTGCTTTAAAGGTCAGGACCAGCACTTTGAATCTAGTCTAGAAGCAAACTGGTAATCAATAAAACTGCCACAAGGTGGGTGTGATACTTGTGAAGTAACTAACACTCATGGGCAATCTTGCAGCAGCATTCTAGACCAGCTGAAGCTTCTGAACTGCCTTCAAGGGCAGCCCTACCTAGAGCTCATTGTAGTCATCCAAAAGGGCTGTCACCAAAGCATATGTGACTGAGGTTAGATCCAACTTTTACAAGCAGAGTCACAGCTGGCATACCAATTGCAGCCAGTCATAGTAAAATACTTATTATGATGGGTAGTGGGGTGTGGGGGTGGGGACCTATAGACTGAAGGGCCCAGGTGAAGGTGCAGCAATCCTAGTCTCTGGGGCCAGTTTAATTTTGTTCTTCAACCGTGTCCCAGATTGCAGCCTGGTTTATCCGTCTCATAAAATAAAATGTTAACCTTTAAGTTCAGCCTTCCTAGCTTCATTGTCTCTTATTTTTTCCCTATATACCTTTTTATATACCACCTACACAAAGAGAAATCAGTGCTCAAAACAAAATTGGTACACACAGGTGTTAGCATAAACAAAGAGATGACACTTGTGCCCTTTGAAAACTTGCCTCAAAGCATGCCTGGTTATTTTCAAAACTAAAAAAAATCTCTGCAGCATACCTGCGAGTTAAATGAAAATGCTGGAACTTCAGGCCTCAGTGCATTTGCCATGAACCAGCACTTTTTTACAGGCCCAAGTTGTCTGATGAGAATGATGTGATGTTCCACTGCTTGCAATGACTGCTTGCAATGGTAAGTAAATCCTCCCCTGCCCTTAATGGAACCCCCCACCCCAATCCATCCGAACCCGAACCGCCCATCCCCGGACCAGCCTCCGAACCATCCCCGGACCAGTCCAGAGGCCTGTAGAATAGCCTCCGAACCGGTCCGGGCACATCACTACAATAGACCCCCTTCACACACAGACCTGCTCTCTCAATTCACAGAGCGGTCCATACATACAGGAACTCTGCATATATCCCAGCTCACATACTGTGCAATAGAACGCAAGCCTAGTACTTTTGCAGAAATGTTAGTTGTGCAACTGCACAACCACAAAAATGCCATTACAAAAGAATAAGGGCATTACTCAGAATGGGCATATTCTCATGAAACAGCATTTTCACAGTTTTCAGGTTGGGGAAAAGGTTCAGTCAGCGAGGCTGCAGAGAGCTGGGGGACCTGGCTGTGAGGGCTTCCTTCTTTCCTGAAGGACAGCCCACGGAGCCAATAGCAGCCGGAGCAAGGGAGGAGCTTCCTCCCTCAACTCCAGCTTGGGAGGAGACTAACAGCAGCATCATGTTTGAATGTACCATATTTGAATGTACAGGCAAATCAGAGGTTGGGACAATGAAACCTAAGAATAACTGAAGGTGACAATGGAGTTTGTGGAGGGAAACCGTGGGTCCATTTTTCCCTTTAACTGTAGTTCCCCAGGTTCGGACGTTTGATTAGCAAAACTGGAGGTGAAGGGACCTCCAGTTGTGTATTTTGTCCAGTATGTTAGCCACCGGAGCACAAATTGGACTTTAGTTTAGGATGATTTCCTCAAACTGCCACAAGATATGGTGATAGCCACCAGGTCTTTGCAAAGTTTCAGGAGCTTCCAAAGGGGCCATGGTTTGTCTTGGCCCCCTTCAGCCCACTTCAAGGGGGCCACTTTGCTTTAAGTCAAACCCTACTACGGCTGCAGCTTCAGAAAAGACTACAAATCCCAGGAGCAACCAGGACTCCATGGGGAAAAGCTTTAAAAGGATTCTTTTTAAAGCCAAGCCAGCTAATAACTTGTCATATTTTTGTGATAACTTTTTTGCACTCCTGGATTGAACATAAAAAAAATTCTTGTGAAAAAAGCAATTGTTTACATTGATTTCACAACAAATGAATGACAATACGGTCACTAAGGAGGGATTAGATAAAAATTAATAGAAGGAAAAACACCTTGGTTTGAATACTTTCAGATTAGGAGCAATACTAAGTTTGAAAACTTCTGAGATGGGCAGAAAACCAATGGATTTTGAAAATCAATATCATAATAATGTTTTCTGTTACAATAGCTTAATATCTGCTCTTTACAAAACATCTGTTACAAAAATACATGTATAGAACTAAAAAGCGATAATTACATGGGGGGATAGAAATTAGATTTTGATACAGTTTTGGGATTGGGATGTTGAAAAAAAATGGAATCAAAACTGTCTTAAATTATGATCTTTGAATATTAGAGAACTATTGTAAATAGAAAGATGATGACTACTAGATGGTATAGAACATACCACTCCAATCATCATACATGTTTAATGATTACTCATCCTTATTACTCATCCTTAATGCCTACTAACTGAACAAAGAGGCACCTTTTAAAGTGGTGATTCACTTATATTAAGCAGGAGGAGAGCAACTGGCCCTGTCCAACCCCAGCACAGCATTCCTCCAGTGGTTGTTGCTGTCATCTATGTTTCTTTTTAGACTGCAGATCCTTTGGGGACAGGGAAGCAACATATATTTTTTTAAATTTATTTTTCTATTCTCAAAACTTTGAGAACTTTGTTGAAAAGCAGAATATAACTATTTATTTGTAGTAGTAGTAGTAATGCTGGAGAAAATGTGGTGATATTGGGCAGGATAATATGTGGTATAGTTGTCCAAGGATAAAAAAAATTCTGGTTAAGGGTACTGCAATACTTAAAATCTATAACAAATAATCAATAACAACTAGATTTAAAGGTTATTTTATTAAATTATATATAGATTATCTAAACTTGTTAGGTGGTATAAAATGTTTGATTTTACAATTAGGAACAGCAGAAAAACATCTTATTGCAGAGAACTGGAAGAACAAAAAATGCTCTTTAATTAGATCATGGTTTCACAAGATCAGGGATCTTGTAGTTCAATACAAATTGTCAGCATGTATCAAAGTCAACCTCCAAATTCTACTCACAGTCATACATAATTCTGGTAACATGCTTACCATTTTTGAATTGTATTGACAGAAGTAAAATTAACTATAGGAGACCAGAAAGATGGCAGGCTACTTATAATTCTGGTTTTATTTCTGAATCAAATGGGTTTTTGATCTAATGTGATAAAGAAAAAATGCATACAGAGCTCTGTGTGTGTGTGTGTGTTGTCTAAAGCTATCTTATTGTCTTTGTAGCATGTATATATTTGATCATTTCTGCATTTATTTGATGGTATCTTTTAAGTATTTTGCATATTATTTTATTTACATTGTATTTATATCTGTTTTTGAAAAATAAATCATTTTAAGTCAAGCAGCAGAATGTGGCTGTTTTGCAACTAGAGCCTTTCTTCTTGTGAACATCAAAACACAGGAAGCTACTAGGGATATGCACGGAACCGGGCAGGGGAGGTTCAAAGGCAGAGGGGGTGCCACTTTAAGGGTGGGGGGAGAATGCACTTACCCCTCCCACTGCTCTTCCCCCACTGGCGCGGGCATGCACACAGCAGGGGTGGGTGCACGGCAGATGTGACATGCCCGCCCAGGCGTGCCAGATACTCCCACTTATTTCTGGACAATGGGGGCAAATGGGGTGGCAGGGAGGTATGCTGTTGCCCCATGGACTTTGGAAAATCAGAGTGTCGGTGAGGGAAGAGGAGTGGGAAGGGTAAGTGCACTCTCCCCTGCCCTTAAAGCAGCACACACACACACACACACACACCACCTTCAAACCGGCGGAACAATCTGCTGTTCGAACCAGTGCCATACACATCCCTAGAAACTACCTTATACTCAGTCAGACCATTGGTCCATCTAGCTCTGTATAGTCTACAGTGACCGGCAGCAGCTCCTCAAGATTTAAAGCAGGAGTCTTGCCCAGCCTTACCTAGGACCTTTGCACACATGGCTTTTAGTTCGCATCTCCTCCAGAATGGAGAGTGAGAGTCCACATATCAGCTGTATTGACCCTGAAGTTGCAGTGGGCTATCAGGGACCAGTTCACACATGATTCTGCTTCCCCCCTGTTTTTTCACACACTTTTCCTGCTTTTACACACCTTTTTTCCTGCTGTGGACTGTAGCTTAGCCCGAATTATGTCTGGGATGAAAAAATCGTCTATTTGTGGTGACTTTTTCTTGGGGGGAAACCCAAGCTTTCTGGTATGCCTGGATGCTTCTCCCATGATATGTAGAGGGGCCACTGCCAATAATGCAGCTTTTTTCCAAACCCACACTTTCGTGGGTTGTTTTTTAAACTTCAAGTGGCACTGATCAGCTTCAGAAAGAGCCTGCAGCTTGGGAGGGACCTTCGCTGGAGATCAGAAGAGGATGCCTTGCCTACCTAACCCCAAACCCAGCCGTTGCACCCTCCCCACTTTGTTTTTCTTGCCTCCTGCCAAGGTGGGTCTGATCAGTTCCGCGAGACTGTCCTAATGCATCCTTACACTCGCCCTATGCCATGCCTGCAGATGGGAGGGGGCTGACAGCAGGAGTGACTATCTCCAACCAAAAAAACCCCTGCTTCTTTTTCTCTCTCTCTCCACGCATCCCCACCCCCACTTTGCTGAATTATTGAGCAGGTCGCTCCTTGCCAGGTCAATTTCCAAAAATATTTGAAGGCAATGGGAGAGTCTCTCAGTCTGCAAGGAACTGGAGACTTGGGTGAACTAACAGAATGCCAAGTGTCAGCAGAAAACGCTGCTTGGCAACTTGTCTTGCTGATCTTCCGCAAGGCTAAATGGGGTGGGGGGTAGTTTGAAAGTTGTGTTCAGTATGGTCTGCCATTTAAGTGATTTGCAATTGCGAGCGCTGGTGGGGGAGAAGGGTTGTGACAGATTGGTAAAATTCTGTGGGGGGAGTCCAGAAGGGGAGGGAGAAATCCCGGAGTTAAATGCAAGCACGAACAGGAATGCAAAATGTGGGCTTCTTCTGCTTTCCCTCCCTCCAACTAAGACCAATGGGTTAGCCTGGTTACCAAAGGAACACAGAGGCTGCAAATCAGGCAGATAGGCAGGCTTTACATATAAAATGTTGTTGGAGGATGCCTGGAAGCTTAACAATGGAGACTATAGGTTTGATGTAACCTGAGCCCTTTGTGTCTGAGCTGATTCCATGAGGCTGCATTTTTCTTCATCACAGAGAGAAAGCAATGATTTTTACTTTAAACTTCCATGGCCTCGTAAATGGTCTTGGGTGGAGTGAGGGGGACACAAGGTGATGAAGGCAATCACAAAGGCAAGTTCATTATAAAAATCAGCAGAGATTTGGGTCAGATTCAGCAGGTTTGGGTTAAGCATTCTGATGTTGTGAATAGTCAGTCTTGAGGAATGCCGATTGTCAAACTAAAACAAAATAATAATCATGAAGGGAGGCATCTCCCACCTCCTCCTGGGATGTGATTGGTTGGAGAAAAGACCTGGAGCAAGCTGTGGGAATGCACACAGGAAAAAGATCCACAGGGAATGGAGAGAAGAACTGACCCTATGTGAATGGCCCATCTAATCACCCAAACTAAACAGCTGTGAATCTGCTACGAAGCAGATTTGCTTTTTGGATAACCCGCAACATGAAGCCATGTCTGGATAACTCCCTAAGGAGTGAACCTGGGAGTCCTGCATGTGAAGCACAGGCTCTACCACTGAGCTGTGGCCCCATCCTCTAAGAAGAATATCTGATAGTGCTCAGCTGTGACTACCAGAGGCGTATCTAGGGGAAATAGCACCTAGGGCAAGCACTGAAATTGCACCCCCTGTCCAAACACCTGACACCCATCTTTCAGATAACTTTACCATAATATCAGCTGAAAACTACAAGTCAAGCTCGTTAATCTTTTAGTATTTCAAAAAATATTTAGCAGTGGATGTAGCCAGACCAAAAAATGCTGAAAAACTACCAATTTCAGTATGCTGGGGCTCATGAAATACCCAAATACTATGTGGAGGTGTACTTGGAAAACTAAACAGAAGTGCCTGTCTAATTCTCTAGTATGCATTGTAGCATCACTATTACATAAGTTTTAAAAATAAATGGAGAATCTTATTTGTTTGTTATCTCTCTTTGTAAACCGCCCTGTGCCATTTTTGGAAGGGTGGTATAGAAATTGAATTATTATTATTATTTATTTATTATTATTATTAATAATATTTAAAAATGGCCACCAAAAACAAAATGGCCACCGCACATGCTCAAATGGCCTCTGCGAGGCCTGGCATGGCCTAGGGCCTTGCAGAGGCCCTTTGAGCATGTGTGGTGGCCATTTTGTTTTCGGTGGCCATTTTAAAAAAAATTAATTTTAAAAAATGGTGCCCCCCTTCAAGCTGCGCCCAGGGCATGTGCTCTGCCTGCCCTACTCTAGATATGACCCTGGTGACTACCCATCCAAATGCAAATGATTGGAAGTCCCTGCTTAGCAAATGGGAGAAGTCTTGCTCACTACCACAAGGCCAGCTCTCTCCCACTGCCAGTCCTGGTACTTAGTAAGGGGTGGTCCGAGTGTTAGACCCAAGTTGTTCCACTTGAACTCCACTTTGTCCTGCAACAAAGTGCTTCACTAGGGGATGAAGGGGGTTGAAGCAGGGTGAACCCAAATAGGCTCCTGAGGCTTCGCCCCATCCCAAAGTCCACTAGCTTAAATCGCTTTTTAAAAAAGATTAGACAAATTCAGGGAAGACATGTCATGCAGTGGCTATCAGTCATGATAGCTAAATGGAACCTCTGGATTCAGAAGCAGTAATCGTCCAGTGACCAGATGTTTAGGACAAGCAGCAAAGAAGCTGGCCTGTGCATGAGCAGTTCCTAACACAGAACTCTACAAAGGCCACATCTAGTTTTTCAACAAATGCTGTGGTAAAAACAGCATTTTTAATGTTTGCTGTAGCAGCATTCATGTGAAGTAGCTGCTGGATTTTGCTCCCGAGATTTCACTGGAAACTAAGCAAGCTCTTGCATATATGCAGATTAGGATTTCATTGAGAAAATACATTAATTACAACTGTGCAATGCAATTATTTTGTAACTGAAACTATTGCAATTCTCCCCCAACAAGCACTGTGCTCTCTTTTAGTAACTCTGTTAAATTAATAGCCTTTTCAAATAAGCACTGTTTTTATTACTGCTTCCCTACTAGGGACTAAATTGTGAACACACTGCACTTACGGATATAAAATTTTAATACATAACCACATTAACCACAGATTATGATTCTGGCATGCTTTACCTTTCCTTAAACCCATGCAGAATTTAAGCACATTTTGTTGTTTATCATCATGATTATTACTGAGTATTCTTCTGTAACCAATAACAATCTACAAAAGGAGTCATTGAGGGTTTAATCCAGTTTATTATGGTTCAAACTATAGAAAATCAATAAAATATTAATTCCAAGACTTGCTTTACCAGCAGCTAAATGTTTTGCTTGAGCTCTATCAACTCAAACACCAGAGGAATAAAGCAAACTAGCGTGCCATGGCATTTAAATGTGCCCAACATGCCATTACTACGATTTGTTGATGACTTTGCAGACAGAGGCCAGTGCAAATGAGAAGGGTTCAAAAACAATAGCATAATCAAAGCATGTATACATGTTGTAAATACACTAACAGAGCACAGGGGCACCTTTTTTTGAAGCAGTGATTCTCTTTATTTAGCAGGGGAGACCAACTGGCCCTATCCATCCCCAGCATAGGATCTCTCCAGTGGCTGTTGCTGGTGTCTATCTTATGTTTCTTTTTTAGATGGTGACCCTTTTGGGGAAAGGGAACCATTTTATTTATTTATTTATATCTATGTATACCGCTTTGGGAACTTTTGTTGGAAAGTAGTACATAAATATCCCCGGCATATAAATAGTCATCGTATCCGCATTCATAAACAGCTGCTGTTAAACTCATGATTTTGGCCGGCATGATATGCAGTGGTACAAGGTTGATGTACATCATGTTGGGGATGCCACGAACCTCTAAGGCAACCCTGATGCTGTAGAAAACGTGTGGTTGCACAAGAAGCATGGCCGCAGTTTCTCCCATTGTCCTAAAACTGGGACGCTGCAGCAGCCCAGCTTGCACAATTGTATGTCCTCTACAGCAACGAGACTGCCTTATAGGTCCACAGCAGCCTCAACACATAGGAACATAGGCAGCTGCCATATACTGAGTCAGACCCTTGGTCTATCTAGCTCAGTATTGTCTACACAGACTGGTAATGGCTTCTCCAAGGTTGCAGGCAGGAATCTCTCTCAGCCCTATCTTGGAGAAGCCAGAGAGGGAACTTGGAACCTTCTGCTCTTCCCAGAGCAGTTCCATCCCCTAAGGGAAATATCTTACAGTGCTGCTCACACATCAAGTCTCCCTTTCATATGCAACCAGGGTGGACCCTGCTTAGCTAAGGGGACAAGTCATGATTGCTACCACAAGACCAGCACGCCTCTCCACAATACACATTGGTTCCATACTAGGGATGGGCCTCGACCGGTCCAGAGGCCATTGAAAAGGCCTCCGGACCGGTCCGGACCTGGGTGGTTCAGTCCGGGGGTGGGGGGTAGCTTTAAGAGCGGCGGGAGGGTTTACTTACCCCTCCCACCGCTTTCCCACTCTGGCGCCATAATGTAATGAGTAATTGGGGCGGCAGGATACCTCCCTGCCGCCCCTTCCCCGATCTTGCTCTACAAAAACTCCCAGTAATCCTTTGCGCACGCACAAAGGATTACTGGGAGTTTTTGAAGAGCAAGATCGGAGAAGGGGCGGCAGGGAGATATCCTGCCGCCCCAATTACTCCTACAATTACGGCGCCAGAGCAGGAAAGCAGCGGGAGGGGTAAGTAAACCCTCCCGCCGCTCTTAAAGCTACCCCCCACCCCAGTGCCGGACCGCAGTGTGGCGGTTCCGTGCACACCCCTATTCCATACCACTCCAGATCGTGTCTGTCCTTTGATTTACTCAACCCTTAAACATTCTCAAACACAAATGCAAGGTGTTTCAATCCAACTATCAGCCTCTAGGTGCAGAAGGGCCTTGCACATGGGAACAGCTTTCTTTGTAGTTGTGGAACTGTGGAACTCCCTGCTACACAAGATCTATCTAGCTTCCTTCTTGCCGGTTTTCCATCATAGGGGAAGGCATTTCTCCTCCTCCTGTTTTGTTTTCTTTTTCGAATACTTTATCCTGTGGTTCTTTCAGTATTTTTACTCTATTATGTCTTGCACGGTTAATTTATTCTTATAACTCTTTCATGCCATCGCTAATTTTGCATTGTGTTTTTAGATTCTTATAAGCTATCTTGGGTTATTTAAAGAAAGCTGAGGGAATTTTTCAAATAAATAAATAAAGTAGATATGTCAGTGATTGTCAAGAAATTTAGAAATGACAAAAGGAAGTGCTTTTTCACACAGCACACAATTAACCTATGGAATTCTCTGCCACAAGTTATGGTGACAGCCACCAGCCTGGGTGGCTTTAAGAATGGCTTAGATAACTTCATGGAGGACAAGCCTATCAAGGGATATTAGTCTGAGGGCTCTAGGCCACCACCCTAAGAGACAAGATGCTTCTAAATGCCAGCTGCAGGAGAGCAAGAGAGAGGGCATTCCTCAGCTCCTGCCTGGGGCTTCCCAGTAGGCATGTGCACAGAACCAGGCACCCTCGCCTGGTTGATGGTGTGTGTGTGCTGCTTTAAGAGCAGGGGAGGGTGCCCTTAGCCCTCCCTCCACTCTTCCCCCAAAGTTCATCGGGGCAGCAGCGTACCTCTAGTGATGTGCACGGTCCAGAGAAGTCCGGACCGGCACTGAAGGGGGGCCTTGTTTTTAGGGCGGGGAGGGCTTGCTTAGCCCTCCCGCCTCCTTGCCCCCGCCAGCGCCCGTATTTTCTAGTATAGGGGCGCTGGAAACCAGCCGCCCCCCCACCGCGGCGGCGGCGAAAGAACTCCCAATGCCAGCCCTCCCTCCCTCCCTCCCTCCCAGATAGCTGCCCGCCCGCCCGCCCGCTCGCTCGCTCACCCGCTCACCGCATAGGAAACGAGAGGAGCTCCGGCACAGAGCTCCTCTCGTTTGGAAGGCCTCCGGCATAATGGTGTTTTGCGCGCGCGCGCATGCGCGTGCCGCAAAGCACGCCGTTCGCCGGAGGCCCGGTCTACCCGCCGGGAAAGGGCCGGGTAGACCGGGCCTCCGATCGCTGGGTAGACCGGGCCTCCGATCGCCGGAGGCCCGGTCTACCCAGCGATCGGAGGCCCGGTCTACCCGCCGGGAAAGGGCCGGGTAGACTGGGCCTCCGATCACTGGGTAGACCGGGCCTCCGGCGATCGGAGGCCCGGTCTACCCAGTGATCGGAGGCCCGGTCTACCCGGCCCTTTCCCGGCGGGTAGACCGGGCCTCTGGCGAACGGCGTGCTTTGTGGCGCGCGCATGCGCGCACGCGCGCAAAACACCATTATGCCGGAGGCCTTCCAAACGAGAGGAGCTCTGTGCCGGAGCTCCTCTCGTTTCCTATGCGGTGAGCGGGTGAGCGAGCGGGCGGGCGGGCAGCTAGCTGGGAGGGAGGGAGGGCTGGCATTGGGAGTTCTTTCGCCGTGGCGGCGGCGGGGGGGGCGGCTGGTTTCCAGTGCCCCATACTAGAAAATACGGGCGCTGGCGGGGGCAAGGAGGCGGGAGGGCTAAGCAAGCCCTCCCGCCCTTAAAGGCATACCCCCCACCCGGACCCGGACCAGGCAGGGCCGGACCGGTCTGGCAGTTCAGCCATTCTTTGGAATGGCAGCCGGACCGGTTCGGGCACACTACTACGTACCTCCCTGCCCCAATGCCGCCCCATTGACCAGATACAACCAGAAGTATCCAGCACACCTGTGTGTAGCGGCACGGGTGTGCGCACACAAGTTGTACTTCCGCTGGATACTTCCTGTTGTATCTTGTCAATGGGGTAGCAGAGAGGTACGCTGCCACCCTAATGAACTTAAGAAAAAAGGAGCACCAGCAGGGGAAGAGTGGAGGGAGGAGTAAGTGCACCCTCCCCTGTTCTTAAAGCAGCTCCCCCCCCCATCGAAACGGCAGAACTGACCACCTTTTGAACCGCTTTGGAGGCCCATAAAGGGCCTTCAAACTGGTTCTATGCTCATCCCTACTTCCCAAGGCCATCTGGTGGGCTACTGTGTGAAACAGGATGCTGGACTAGATCAGCCTTGGGCCTGATCCAGCAGGGCTCTTCTTATGTTCCTAAGATCTGAATCGTTATCTGACCAAGGAAGAATTATATAAGATTTTTGCCAAAGTGCCCAAGAGGTTGATTTTTTGCTAACTTAAAGGGAAACTATTTTAAAAAACTTAATTGCTTACAACCCACACCACACCAATTATATGCTACTTAGCCAAATGTTCAAGATATTTGCTGAACCCTGCATTCCTATGCATAAATCAGTAATGCATTATATCGACACCTGAAATGAGGGCCAATTTTGTGTGTGCATTCAATGCTGAAAGTTCCCTTATTTAAAAGTACACGTTTGTAATCTGCTTATAAAAGGCCAGGGTCAGTGCAACCACAGAGGCAAACCAGGCAACTACCTGGGATGCCAAAACACCAGGAAGCCTTGGCTATGTAAAAGTCTTGGAGAGATAACTGCCTGTTCATTTGAAGCTGGTGCATGGAGGCAGGTTGGCAGCTCATTGGCTAGTCAATTCCTCCTGCATTCCAGGGAACCAGATCAAGAGCCTTCTAATCTCCACAGGCAGCCTGGGGCATAGACACCGTTACAAAGGGGAGGAAGTACAAGAAGTGACACACATTAAAAATGAAAATAAGAGTCTAGTGTCCTAGTCAACTCATTCAACGAGTTGAGTTGCACATTTTAAGTAGAATTGTTATGCTGCTCAGCATACCATAAGATATAATGGCACTGGTCTGCCGTGTGTGTGTGTGTGTGTGTGTGTGTGTGTGTGAGAGAGAGAGAGAGAGAGAGAGAGAGAGAGAGAGAGAGAGAGAGAGAGAGAGAAAGGAAAGCACTTTTATATCCAGAGCTTCTACAAAATCAGTATACCACAGGCAGACTTTCTCCCTTTTCTAGCACAATAATGTTACCCAAGCTGAAAATGTTGGGGCCTTCCCTTTTTCTTTACTTTTAACTTTTATTTTCTGCACAGGGGCGTAACTATAATTGGGCAAGGGGAGACAGTTGTCTGGGGGCCCACTGCCTTGGGGGGCCCCCAGAGGCAAGTCACATGACTCCCCTGCCCACCCGGGCTTCATTTCATTATTTATTGTTTAATGGGGGGGGGGTCTTTTTGTGCCGCGCCGCCATATCTGAACTTCCCTCCTCCTTCCCCCACACCCTTTCACTTCATTGCCGACGGCTCCTCCTCCTCCTTCCCCTTCACTTTCATTGGTTGTGTGCTGCACGTGAGTGGCACATGATCCCATCCTCAGTGCAGGAAGGCGGGAAGCCAGCGAGCAACACAGAGAAAAATTTCGAGGCTGCTCTCTTAGTCTTTGCACTTCGTTGTTTGTTCCTTCCCTGCCTTGCTGCTGCCGCAGCCTGCTAAACTACTAGGGAGACAGTGAGAGAGAGCGCGCAAAGATATGACACAGACAACACAAAAGAACACATGGAGCCCTCCTCCTCCTCCTCCTCCTCCTCCTCCTCCTCTGGTAGTTGGCATTCCTGCCGCTGCTGAGTAGGGGCTAGGCTACTGGTAGCCTTAATGGGGGTGCGGTGGGGGGGTGAAATACAAGGGGGCCGGGGGGACATAAAAACCCAAACTTTCTCCCTCCCGACTGTGTATCAGCTTTACGAGCCCAGAGCCCGGCGAGTGCATAACTCTGCCATTGCATAAGAGCTGCTATTTTCTGCCATGCTTAGCCTGCCAGTGTCACGGCTTTAATCAACATTGGATAAAAAAATATTATTTATCCTTGCATGCAGGGAAAAGATGAATGAATGCGAAAGACCTCTGACGATCGAGATTTAGCCGCTGGTGTCAGGATGTGGCAAGGGGAATGCTTGGGAGAGGCAGGCTCCATAAAATATTATAACAACAGGGGAGGGACCACCGAGACGAGGGCCAACTGCTAATTCCTCCTGCTGCTGTCCTAAGCCCAGTGTTTGTCCACTCCACCCCACCGCTGCCGCAGCCACCCACGCAAGCAACTCAACCCAGCCGGCGGCAAGCGCCATTTCTCCCCAAATGCTCCCGGCCCTGCAGTGCTGCTGCTACTGTCTTGAATGACTCGGGCGGGAATGGGTGGTGGGCACGGTGCGCCCAACGCACTTGCTGGTGTGTGCTGCTGCGTGTCTTGAACTACTCACGGAGGGAAGAATTGGGGCGGGGGAGGCAAGGGATCGGACAAAGCAGAAGGACAGAGTGGTGTGTGTGTGTGTTGGCGAGATTTGGCGCCAGAGTTTGTATGTTGACGAGGGTAGGGCGCAGTAAGTAAAACATTTACTTGTGGGCTGCTGATCGTCCTTCCCTTCTAAAGCAAAGGCTTCCCCATCTCCCTCCGCTGCAGCGCTTTGCAGTAGTCGAACTTTCCCATTGGGCGCCTGTGCAGCCTCCCTGCCCCCAGCCAGCTGCTCACTGTGCTGGTGTGCTTGCTGCCAGCTGCCCGCCCAAGCACAGCCACCGCCGGCCCACTCCACCGCACCCTTGGACTCCACTGAAGTACATGGTGGATTGCGAGTTAACAATGCACTCCTAACTTAAGCACAATTTCTGCAAGGGGCGAGGGAGGAAGCCTTGTCCCGTCGCCAATCGGTGAGGGGTTTGCTTCCAAAGAATTCTGCTGAGCAATCGCAATTTGCAAAGTCCCAGCCCGATTCTCGAGTGCAGTTGGGAGAGCTGCAAAGGTACTTGTATTGGTCTCCAGTCTGAGAACAAGTGGTTATAAACTGCATGGTCTAAAGAGAGTTTGTATTTCCCTCTCTACTGGTAGATCCAGCCTTCCCATTTGCCCACTGTCACTTCCTGACCTAACATGGTGTGTAACGTACCTGCTTTTGTTAGGGAAACTCAATAGACTTCCAAGAAGTGCGTCGAAGATTTTGCAGCCTTGCGTGGAAATAAGCGCCATGGGGAAGTGTGACATTTATATACAAGTAAATCTGTCCAGAGACTCCTCAGAGAATAAACTCACACTCTCAGTATGGGGAATTGTGAGTCAGACACCTTAGTCTAAGATTTTTCTCCTTTGTTGCCAACTTCTGCCCTGTCCTGCCTCAGCCTGGCGCCACTGCTGAAGGGAGAACCAAGGAAAGGCAGGTTGTGGCCGGGGACCAAGGTAAGAGGATACCCGGTGCAGAGGCAGCTGGCTTGTTGAGACATTCGCCCCTCTCCTTCAAAGCCACTCGCCCCTCTCCTTCACTCCCTGCAACTTGGTAGTGAAATTACAAATAGCTGGCTCCAGGAAAGAGGGGCTGCTCTTCTGCTGCAGACATCCATTGAGATGACCAGAATAGTCCCCACCCCACCCCATTAATTGACTGGCGGGAGGCGTCCTGCAAACAGAAGGGAAGAGGTTATTCCCTCAAGTGCTTTTTGTTACATGCGCTCCCTAATTTTTTTTCTCCCACAGCACCCTCCTCCTCCCACACAAAAAATGCATTCTTAATACAGAGATTGTCTTGATTTCAGCTTCTTTTATACTATTGTAGGAATGTTAATGTCTAATGCAGGGCAAAGAACACTATCATTATATCACTACTACTGTTGCTGTTATCATTATTATTTATTATTATGTTCAGGGTTTTTCAAGGACCTTCAAGTGAGGGAGATTGTGTTCCCCTTAGTAGACTTTCCACTAGGCTCCATCTGGGAGCCCTGCAATTTTGCCTTTATTTTCTATTGAGCTGAGCTTGATATTTGTACTGTAGTCCCAAAATAAGTGTTACAAGAAGGGTCTTTGCTCAGAATGAGGGGGTGGGCTGCTTTATGCTAAGGCTTAAATAGCAAGTGCAACTTTTGAGTTTGATGTAAATAGTGCCTCCAAGCTCTCATCAAGGTTGGTGAAACAGTTTAATGTTGCAAAAACTTCAAAGCCATGTCGTTTGGTGATGAGAAGTCCCATATGGCTACTATTTGATATGGTGGGCTCATTGCTTAAGTAAGGTAGGCTAGAAGCTGCATTATATTTTGACACTGTGAGATGTCTTGGAAGTTGATGAGGGCAGTGCCAAAATGGGATTCAGTTAATGGATGTGATTACTATGACCAGCATTCTGATTAACTCCCCCAGGGATGCTGTTACATAAGCACTAGCTTCAGTGTGTTTCTAATCACAAAGGAGATTAACACTTTCTAAACATACTGGGCACAGGCATGGTCATGATCCTAAATCCCTGATTTTGTTGTATTAGTTAGTTCTGCTGTTATTTACACCTTGTAACTAGTTGGGATAGTTAGCAGAGACATTGGGCCAGGACAAGAAGGAAGGCAGTGAGGGGCCCATTTTAAAATCTCGTCTCTGGGCCCACTCCAACCTTGCTATGCCCCTGTTTCTGGAGAAATGTACAAAAAGAAAACAAACTTCAAAAAATAAGAGATACAATGCAGCTCAGGAATAAACACATATAACACTTTATTATTTTTATTTTTTATTGTTATCATCATTATCTGGAATTCAATTTAGAATACTGGTAAAAACTATTGAAAATAAAATTCATTTCCAGCCTTTCGGGTCTTGTATATGCTTATTTTTTTGGCATCAATAAAATTTTAAAAGGGTAACAATCCAAAAAGAAACATTTATATTTGGGATGAGCAAAGGTTTTTAGTTGGAAAGTGAGCTTGTCCTGTAATTCCAAAATTTTATCAAACTAACATTTAATTTTTGAAGGGCCTTCCCAACTGCCAATGAACAAACAATGGATTGCTTCAAAGCAGTGTCAAATTTCTTCTTGGAGTCATCAACAGAATGATCAGTTTGTGGGGGCGGGGGGGGGATGAGTTCTACAAAAAGAAGTTCAGGTAGCCCTCAGCATCCTCAATTAAGAAGCCATCAAAGTGAGAGTGAGAGTTCCAGAAGAGTCCTGTCTATGTTAGCCTATATCAAAGAAGGAGAGAGTGTACTTTAATGTTTAATTTGGTTCAGGGTCAGCTCCAGGTTTCCGCTTATGGCACTGTTTGAATGGGGCACTGTCTTAAGCGTGATGGCCGACGATCCTGTGGTTGCAGCTTACAAGACAGCGCAGGGGGTGAGTGACAGCAGAGGAGTGGGACTTCCTCCCTGCTTTCCCTCTAGCAAGCAACGCTCATGCTTATGATTTATAAATATAACATTTGAGGAGAGCTTCTATCTACTATGAAACCAACTAGTTCCCATAGGAAAGAGGAACCTAGTGTCCTTTCCCTTGTGTCTAACAGTTGAGAGCCTGGAGGAGAGATTACTTTATCTGTCCCAGCTGCAGCGGACGTGCACAGGTAAGGACAGCACTGCTAATTAATATTGCCTGGAAACAGGGAATTAATGTTCTAAATAAAATAGATTATTTAGGAAACCCATCAGGGAGATAGATAAGCCTATGTGCCTTGCGGCTAGCTACCATGCAGGAAGTAGGGAAGGGAGAAGAAGAAAGTCTCTCTCTCTCTCTCTCTCTCTCTCTCTCTCTCTCTCTCTCTCCAGGTGAAAGAATACAACCTGAGACTATCAGTCTCACAAAGGGGATGTAGAGTGCAGAAAGCATGGTCAGAGAGGGAATGCCCTTACAGGCTGCCCTAGTGGCCAATAGAGTTGCTAGTGGAAAGAGTCAATGACATCAGGAGCTGCATCGCCAACATCAACTTATGAAAATGGGTTGAGAGGTAGTGTATGTCAATGAGAGCTTCTGCCTTCCTGGGATAGTTGCTTGATTTTGTTAAGAATCCTCACCTCACAGGTCAAGAATCTTGGTCGTAGGGCTTGTAGGTAGGGTTGCCAACTCTGAGTGAAGCTATCCCTAGAGATTCCTGCCACCCCAATATCAAGCCATTAATATATCCAGGATTGTTTTCAACAGTTCCCTGGAAATTTATATTGATTCCTGGAGATGCCAGACCAGTCCTAGATGGCTTGCAAACATAGTTATAGTGATAGCATACGTGTGTGTGTGTGTGTGTGTGTGTGTGTGTGTGTGTGTGTGCGCGCGCGCGCACACACACACACACACACACACACACACACACACACACACAATTGCCCACTGCAACTATGTACACAGCACAATAATCCTTGTCTAACTTTCAGAGTTTGCTGTCAGTAAAAAAATGAACATATGAACCTACCTTTTCCCATACCAGCTCCAGGGATGGAGCTGTAATTGTGCACACAGGTCCCAAGAACCTGTGTGCAGCTGTTGTCGAGACTGCCACACTGGTCACCCGGTGGCAGCCCCTGGCGCCCCTTTTCTCCCTGCCACACGTGTGGCAGTAGCCTCCGTGAGGGAGCAGCCTGCCACTCAGCCATTGCCACTGCAAGCAGCAGAAGAGAAGGGGCACCCTGCCCATACAGTAGAAATGGAGAAGGGGTGCCATGGGGACAAGGGGTGCCATGATGGGAAGGGCTATCACCGCCGGATTGAGGAGGCAGTTGGCCGAACATGGGCCCCCTATGCCCCGCCTATGCCCTCCCTATGCTACTGGTCAGAAAATTAATCCGTCCAACTCAGCAGCATTTATTCAGATTGGCATTGGCTCACAGGCCGTATTGTTCTTCAGCTTTGAGCAGGAGAACCTGGAGCTTTGGGTACACAAAGCATTTGCTCTATCCCTGAGCTTTGTTCCCTCTTCCTAAGCTAATACTGCTCTCCTTATAAAATATATAGATTCCAGTGTTAGCATCATCATAATGAGACAAATGGTCCAAGCTACATTTCCACCAGGTGCTGGTGCAAAGCATTACATGTCATATCAGTAATCCTAAATATGTCACAGAAGAAATGTTCTTGCCTGTTACTTTTTTCTCTATTGCCAAATAATGCAACTGTCACAGAAACAAAGGCAAAAAGCTGGGTGCTAACTGAATATTCATTGGCAGGCACTCAGTGTGGCCAAAGCACACACTGGTCCTTGGACACACTGGTCCTTCCAAGGTTTATGGGAGGAAATGGGAAGATAGAAAGATGCAATAGAATCACCCAGGGGCCACTTTGTCACCAAGTTACTTTTTATATTAAGCCACAGCTTCCACACATATCAACTGAAACTTCTACTTCGGAGCACCAAACTGAAAACGTGAAAAGCAATGGCGCAAGGGATGCTGGGGAAAGCAAACAACGCTGGATTTTATTTTATTTTTTTGCCTGTTCATTGACATGGCCTGCAGAGGCACTCTTACCCCTGGACTTCAGGTCAAAGTCCAGAGCCTCCACACCCACTGAAGGGCCCCAAATCCTCTTCAGTCTGTCCTGAGTAGTGTGGTCACCACTGGCCTGCAATTTATTTGTTTGTTTGTTTGTTTATCTTACATTTATATCCCGCTCTTCCTCCAAGGAGCCCAGAGTGGTGTACTACATGCCTGAGTTTCTCCTCACAACAACCCTGTGAAGTAGTTTAGGCTGAGAGAGAAGTGAGTGGCCCAGAGTCACCCAGCTAGTATCATGGCTGAATGGGGATTTGAACTCGGGTCTCCTCGGTCCTAGTCCAGCACTCTAACCACTACAGCATGCTGACTCTCATTATGACCTGTACCAGGTGGAATGGGAATATGTTAAGTTGTATGCTGAAATGTCTCTGCTAATGCATATTTACATAAATATACCTGTTTTCTGTTCTTACATTCTTGGGAATTTAGTTGTGTTTGTGCCCTCAAGAACTCACATGTTATACTGTATGTTTCATGTTATGTGTGTGTGCGTGAGTGTGTGTGCTTAAATTGCAGTAGGCGGGGTTCAAAGGCCTTTAGGTCCAAGCTCCAAATACCTAAGTGCACCTCTGATGCCCTGTGCCTCTCACAAATCCACTCCAATTCCCCTAGCCTGCTGTCGCAATTATTAGGGGATTCGGCACTGCCTGCACAATATGGCTGCAACATGGTTTATAAGGATCAAACGAATTAAATAAGAGCACAAGGACCCTGATGAAAGTACATGCAGATATGATCCACCACAAGCTTGATAAGAATAGGTTAAAAAGACTATGTGATTTGGAAGAAAGAGATTCTGCAAGGTGATGTATTTTACATGGTAAAGTAATATGTGCCGTCGAGACGGTGTCGACTCCTGGCGACCACAGAGCCCTGTGGTTGTCTTTGGTAGAATACAGGAGGGGTTTAGTAACATCTAAAAACAGTCACAGACTTTATAAAGTGCATGTGGCAACAGTAGTCATTTACACATAACAGATAAAACTATCAGAATAAATATAATTTATATGGGACCTACTGAGGATGCATGAAGTGATTTAACTTAGTTTCCCTTAATGGCTCCATGGGTGTCATGAGGACTAAAAAAATTATGTCAACAAACATAACATGAAATTAAATTAACCGAGCATTAAATTAAAGAGTTGGTTTATGTCCTTTTACCCTCCTGTTCCAGTTTATGGGAACACAGCTGGACTCACTATGGATTCAAAATGATGGAAAGCAATATTATGTGCACACATGTCCAAAGTAATAATGCTTTGGACAGCAGTCCTAGACTTTATTGTAATTTGCAGTTACAAAACAGATGAACGGCAAGTTCCATTTTGAAATAAATGGAATTGAACCATAGCAAGTGGACAACACTGTAGGAACAGAAGGGTAACTTATAATTTGCCAGAACACAACACAGATTTGTGTGTGCCACTAAACCCATTGAAATAAGTAGATTTTTGAACAAGCTAAACTCTGTTAGGTGATGGCCAGTTGGTGTAGCTCATATTTTCTCCATGGAATAACATGTTTTATGGAGTCTTTGACACAATGTAGTGGGGAAGAAAAACAGACACAGAAATAGATAAGAAAGGGAGCAGCTAACCAGATGAAGGCACTCTGTTAGCAGGGGAGACATTGATCAGCTTGATATTAGTAATACTGTACCAAGCTTTTACAGAATGCTGAAGCACCTGTATAAGTGGGTGGCTTGGCATCTGAGATACACATCAGTTCCTGAGATCCTTCTCACGACCGGATGGGCAGGGCAGTGTGTGTGTGCGGGCAGGTGGCAGGGAAGGCTGCCTTCCCTGCAGACAACTGCGTGCACAAACAGTCCACCACTGCCCCATGGAGACGTGGGGGCTGGGACGAAACATCCCAGCCCCCAGAAATCCCACCATGCAACATGAGACTGTGCGGTGCATTGTGGGTATCCCCCCCAGCACCTGTCAGTGCTTCAGCTGCTTGCACACAATCAGGGAAACATGGCTAAGGGAGTGCTCAATCCCTTAACCTCATTTATGAGGCAGGCTCCCTAGGCGGGTTTGCTGCTGAGATGCTGCGGGGACCCATGTGCCTCCTGGCAGTTCTTACAGGCAGCCACGCCAGGCTTGACTTTCTTAGCCTGGTCTTGGCTGTTTGTGAGAACAGCCTTTAGCTGCCAACCCAAATTATGGTTGTACTGCAACTGCAATGAAGGATGTCCCCCCCCCCAAAGGGAATACAACTACTTTAGCTAGTTTGTCATTTTGTTGAATAAAATAGCAGCATGCAACATTTGTATTTGCTTTCTGTGTAATTATTGTCATCATCGATAATCACCCCCCTTCTCCAAGTACATATTTACCTGCATTTTTAATGAAGTAAAATACATACATTCAACTGTGTGTACAGCAGGGCAAACAGTGCCATAGATGAGAGCTATCAAATATACCGAACTAATACTTAATCCATCACAACTTCCTCTGAACAGTCTGTCAATCTGTGGGGATAAAATAAAGTGTCTAAAATAATTCCAAGTCTTACCTTCTGAAATAACAGCCTTGCAATACTAAGTACCTCTTTATGACTTCTAACACAGAAAATGTCAAAAAGGTCGAAATTTGGAATGGAATTGTTTTTGTCTAGGGCAAAAGTGGTCTTCGCAAAGCTGCTTTGTAAAAAATGAAAATTAAGTTCTCGAACACTAAAGCCTCTACGTATTCATTCATAGTCTGTGCTCAAAACCAAACCTTTAGTTGAAGTGTTTGCTTCAAAGCACAGCTTGTAATTTAGCACACTGCCACATTTGCCAAATTGTGATCTGTGCCTATGACAAATGCTAAGTGCCAATTCACCCTGGCACAGAACAACCTGAGTTATTTAAAAAAAAAAAAGCTAGCCATGCACACAATTGTTAAATGAATTGGCCCTTGAGTAAAATCTATGAGATTGCTTTCTTCTGTTTATATTTACCATATCCTATTGGCTCACTTAAGTCACCTTAAGTGGCGCAGTGGAGAAATGTTTGACTAGCAAGCAGAAGGTTGCCGATTCAAATCTCTGCTGGTACTATATCGGGCAGCAGCGATATAGGAAGATGCTGAAAGGCATCATCTAAGACTGCACGGGAGGAGGCAATGGTAAACCCCTCCTGTAATCTACTTGTAATCTACTAAAGAAAACAACAAGGTTCTGTGGGTGCCAGGAGTCAAAAGTGACTTGACGACACACTTCAATTTATTGGGTTATTTATATATTATTGAACATGGTGATGAAGCCATGGATTTCTCCTAGGTCACTTTCATCATGTTCACTCTCATCCAGCCAACTACACAAGTGGGACCAAAGACATGCTGCCTTAAATAATGGTGCCATCCATTATTGGTGCCGGCTAGGTAGTAAGGAACCATGTTGACTGAGTATCATGTAGTGTGCACAAGACATTTTTGTTTCTCTTTTCATTTTTATTAATGAAGTCCTCACGATGCCCCAGATGCAGCATAGTTCCAGAGCATTGTGGAGTGGAGGGGGAGGTGGCCACAACAAAAACACGGCAGCCTGTACTAGCAGATGCCATTTTTCTCACAATATTTCAGAGCAACACTGAAAGGCAGCTGCCAGCTGGTGGCTGCACAAGAGAGCTCTGAGTCCTAGGCCATCAAGAAAGGTAAACCCACTCCCGATGCACATATGTAAATGGAAACAAATGAGGTTCCAAACATGAATCTCATGCATACCTCCTTTTCTACATGCATTTGCTCTGGAACAAACAAAAACTGAACTGAATGGGCCTGATTTGGTTCAGTTTTTCATTCGCAAATCCCTATATGGTTCCTAGATTTTTAAAAAAATTACTGGAGATGTGGGGGCAGAAACCACATTTCACAATGGACTCTCATCTTGATGACTGGTTGGGTCCTTTCATAAGGTCTCACAGGGAGATTATTATGAGAAGTTCCAGCCATCCCACTCTTGTGAAATTTGTGAGTGTCCTGGAGATGCTGATAAAATGGGGCTTATATAGGAAGCTGCCTTATACCAAGTCAGACCATCAGTCCATCTAGCTCTAGAGTGACTGGCAGAGGCTCTACAAGGTTTCAGGCCGGAGTCTTTCCCAGCCTACATGGAGATCCCAGTGATTGAAACTGGGGTCTTCTGCATGCAAAGCAGATGCTCTACCCCTGAGCTACAGACATCCCCTTGTCTTCCGTGCTCACTAGGACATAAAAGAAATACTGTTTTCTCCGACTCCTTCACCTCATCCTTAAAGGCTGAGGAGATACAAACCCTGAACCGGTGGTGGTGGTGGTGGTGGTGGTGGCGGTGGCGGCGAGGTATAGCCAAGTTGGTATAGCCTTGGTATAGCCAAGTCCTCCATTGTGCCCTGTGGGTGAGGACAGGACAGAGGAGCAAATATAGCTCAGTCCATTAAACTTCACTAGCTTGCCAATCATTTTGCCATGTTTCTTCTTGTGTGGTGAGCTGATTTCTGTGAGAAAAATCCACTTGGGCTTTCTTTTTAATTTGACACAGAGAAATCAAAGGAATTGATCTGATTTGGCAGCTTTAGATTCTTCCCAGTTGCACCTTGCCACATGATAAAAACATGGCCATAAAATGGCTGTCTTTAATTTTCTGCTACATCACAAAATACTGTGAGTGTCGGCTGTCAGAAGCCTCTAAAGGAAATGGATGCAGAGAAAAGAAGTGTAGGTGAGAGAGAAGCAATCATGTCGCCCTCCTTATGGGTCGGTTACATTAAAAAAATCCGGCTGCATATTAAAGAACTTTATAGAGGAACCTCTGGAGCTACATTTCTGATTCTTATCTACATGCTCAGTGTGTTAAAAGAATATAAAGCATTTAGAAAGCTCACACTTGACTGCATTAAAGTATTTCGCATTTTTATCTCCAGCTCGTGGTAATCTTGGCAGGAGTTTGGGCAGAGCGCGGGTGAGTATTAAGATGTGAGCCTGCTGTGTACCCTACAGTCAGCAGAAATCTTAGATGAAGAATTTCAGCTATTAAATGCAAACCCTAGCACGGTTTCACGATTCTGGAAAGTTTTCCAAGGCCTTTATATGGCATAAAATAAATTGTTAAACTCATTTCTAAATGACAGAATTTCCCATAAGATAAAGTGAAACCAGGTGTACCAAGACATCAAAATAGAAGACCAGATCCTCGGCAGCTTATTCTGACAATTAACAAAACTGCATTGAGAATCAACCCAAGGATCAATGGGTAACTTTAGCAGTTGAATAGGTACCAATGTATAGTTCTGATGTATAAATAATGGTGGTTAGGGATGCTACGCTAGTAGGAATCACAGCCACTACTTGGGGTGACTGACAGGAGAAGAGAATACCTGCACATACCTGAATCAGTGGAATGCAGCACTGCAGGCAAGGAAGCACCTCAGTAAGCACAATGCAAGCCTGAGATTCTCGACTGGCAAACTGATGTCAGCAAACCATGGAGGGCAGCACCACAAACTAAAACTATCAGTAGAATCCAAGGGATGCAGGAGATATAGATATAGAGAGAAGAATTAAAAAAAACTCTCCCAACATATTTCAAGCATATGCTCTTCATCAGGAGACAAAAAATAATGTCAAGTACATAAGAATATAGGAAGCCGTATATTGAGTCAGACCATAGGTCTATCTTGCTCAGTATTGTCTTCATAGACTGGCAGTGACTTCTCCAAGGTTGCAGGCAGGAATTTCTCAGCCCTATTTTGGAGATGCCAGGAAAGGAACTTAGAACCTAGATGCTCTTCCCAGAGTGACTCCATCCCCTAAGGGATCTTACAGTGCTCACACTTCTAGTCTCCCTTTCATATGCAACCAGGGCAGACCCTGCTTAGCTAAGGGGACAAGTCATGCTTGCTAACACAAGACCAGCACTGTGTGCTTCAATGGTGTTGACTGAGGTGCTCCACAGGGGCATAGCAAGGGGAGAATGAGCCCATGTTCACATAGTGAACAGTGCACATGATCACTCCCCATTATTGGGAGGGGCTGCCAAGCTCCCCGCCTCCCCAAAACTGGGGCTCCTGCTGCTGCTGCTGGCCACCTGCAGCCGCTGCTGCCAGCTGCCTCCTTCAGCGACTCTCTCGCCTCCACCCATCCTGCTTCCATTGGTGCCCTCCTTCCATTGGCTGGGAGCGTGGAGCTGCTGAGTATCCAGGACAAGCCCTTGAGCTCCCTGTTCCTCCAATAAGGGCTCCCACCACTGCTGTCACCAGCCACTTGCAACTGCCATTATAGCCAGCCTCCTCCTTTGTCACCTCGCCTCACTCCTCCCATCCTCCTGGTGGCCAATGGCAGCCTTGTATAAAATCAATCAGGAAGGTGTTTTTTAAAGTGAAACACCCTACTTGTCTTTTTTAAAAAAATTAAAATCAATCGAGTGACAGATCAGCTTCAAATTTAATACACAGAGTCCCGCTATCCTGTGCTACAACTGTTCCTTGTTTCAGAGCTCCATGGCCAGCCCTTCCCACCTTTATAATTTTCCATTAGCCTCTGTTTTTAAAAACCTTGTGGCTGGCTATAGAGAAACATGGCAGCTTTGTGCAAGACCCACAGCAAATTAATAATAATAATTAAAAAAGAAGTCAGGCTACTCAGGAAGAAAGAGTTCTAAAAATTAAAGTGGGAGGAATAGAAATGAATGAATAGAAGTTGACTCCAGGGCACAGGAAAAATCTGTCCAGAGTGTTATCATGTCAGCAGACACTCAGCAAAGCCACATCTCCATTTTATCTTGATGCACTTTATCTGTGGGTTCTCCCCACACATCAGAATCATACTCTGCAGAATTAGAGAGTATCCCAGGAAAACATTTTAGAAAGTGCAACTATTTTTGGATGTACATTCTCCACATTATGCTCCAATTGTAAAAATAAAACCTGAGTAATTCCACTTGCTATATGAATAGTGCCTTTTTGTCTCTGTACTAAATTTGGGTGAAATCCCATTCTTGTATGAATGCACCCCAACCCCTCAGTGTGCAAAACCACCAGAAAAGCCCCATGCGGAAAAGCTCCTGGTTACTGAGCCAAGGTCAGCCAATGAGTAGCTGATCAGGGATTTGACCTGGGACTCCCTGGTTCTAGCCCAATACCCTAACCACTATTCCATGCCAGCTCCTAATAGGGGGGAAATACAAATGAGGTAGCCCTTATTCAGTGCATATGGAAATTTATTGGGCTTTTGCTGGCTGCCATGTGATGAAACTTCCTTTTTTGTTGAAGAATTCTTTTAGCTCTGGTTTTGTGCTCCATTTTTCAGGATGTGCTTTGAATTCTTCATGCTGACTTTAACCTAATTTGTTTTCCTTCTGCCAAGGGCTTTTTGTGTTTTTTGGGATTCCCTGCATACTCAGTGCCTGTGGGTTACACGCTTCTGCCAGATATTCTTTGCCCTCCTGAGTGGCCTTAATGGCTTTCCTAATCGCCCGCTGTATTGCAACCATGAGTGATGGCAGATGAGTGTCTTCCGTTTTTATTGTTCAGGGGCATTTTCTGTCTGAATGCAACAATAAGCTTCTTGAAGAAATAACCCTGATGGCATGCTAAGAAAGTAGGAAAATGAAAGAATGGAAATGTGGGCAGCCCTGCTATCTAGCGTCAGCTGAAAATAAAGCCAGCTTTTAAATTTTCATTAGCCCAGTGGAAAGAGGATTCTTGAATCATACCGTGGCTATTTGGCATAAGTAAGTGATTCACTAGCCTTTTGTCGTTAATTTCATTGATGTTCACTGTAAGATGAAAGTACTTTGTCTCTCTTTATCATGATTGTAGTTAATGTGACCAGGTTAGAAATGGAGTATTGCAATGTGCAGAGAAAAGATGCCCTGACAATGTCACTCGACAATGCTGACCATTAGCATAACCTTCAACAGATAAAAACAGGGGCAGTGCCTTTCCATTGGTGGTCGGAGAGGGGCCTGGCAGCTCAGCAGCATGGCCAGGTGAAGCCACCACACTCCAGGCTCCCCTGTGCCACAAGCAGGAACTAAAAGTACATACAAGCTTAGCACTGTAGAGCTGGAAGGAATCTTGGACGCCTTCTAGTCCAGCCCCTCTGCTCAGTACAAGAAACTGCTACAGATTCCTGACAGATGGCTGTCCAGTGGCTTCCACAAAACTACTACTCTTCGCCATGAGTCCCACCGCCTGCTAAGATCATCTGGAGAGGTTCTTCTGGCAGCTACTTGGGAACAGGCCTTCTCCGTTCCTGCCCCTGGACTTTGGAATGTGCTCCCTGTTGAAATAAGAGCCTCCCCATCTCCAGCAACTTTTAAAAAAGCACTGAAGACACATTTGTTCACCCAGGCTTTTAATGAGATTTGGAGTTTTAAATCATTTTAATACTGGGTTTTAATTGTTTTAAATTATTTTAATTGTAAACCACCCAGCGACGCAAGTTTTGGGCAGTACATAAATATTTTACGTAAATACATACATACATACATACATACTAGAGAAGGAGAGCTCACCACTGTGTGAGGCACACTACTCCACTGTTGAACAACAATTACAGTTTGGAAATTTGTCCTAATGTCTAGCCTAAATCCTTGTAATTTCAACCAACTGGTGGTCCACAGAACAAGTCTGCTCCTTCTTCTATCTCCTTCTTCCAGCCCTTCAGATATCTGAAAACAGCACTCATTTTTCTCCTTAGTCTTTTCTCCTCCAGGCTAATTTAACCGGTCTTCACAGGACTTGGTTTCCTGCAGGGCTGTAGAGAGCTTGGCGGGGGCTAGGGGACAAAGTCTGACTGGCAGCTGTCCCACCTGCTGCGTGTCCCGTCGCCTCCTGGGAGTTCCCTTTCAGTGATTCCACCAACCGATGAGAGGAGAAATGAAACTCTGCTGGGGCTGTCAGACGCAGGTGGTGTGGCTTGGAAGCATGCATGAAGGAACGCCCTGCAATGTCAGACACATGGGAGGGGCCAATGCCATGGGTGGGGGGAGTCCATCCCTCCCCAGCCAGCACGAAATGCTGGCTGGAAAGAAGAGTTCCTTGCACTCCCAGCTGCTGAGTGCTTGCTCGCCGCCTAGGTGTGGGAGAGGGCAAGCGGGTGCAATGGCCAAGGGTGAGCCCTGGGGGGGGGGGCTAGACCCTTGGGGATAGTTGTCCCCCTTTGCTCAACGGTCACTATGCCCCTGGTTTCCTCACCTCTCACCATTTTTGCTGCCCAAAAGTTTGAGAGGAACTATTGCTTCTCATGATCTGGAAACTACTGTATGCTTCTGACTACATTAAGAGGAATTTGAGCTCCATCCCTAAATATGCTAGATTAGGTGAGAAGAACAGGGTTATTTAAAAGCCAGGTAACTATTTATCTTGCCTTATAATTCTGAACTTGGGGTGAGTTTTTATGAAAGCTCATTGTGATGTCTTACCCTTGGCTGCTATAATGGCTGGTTTTATAACATCCCATATAAGAATATACTACGCCCATGTGGTAATCTGGAAGTTGAATCAGTTGACCACATCCTTTTGCATTGTCAATTTTATCGGGATAGTCATCAAGAATTGATTGTCCTTATTCTGCATAAGTATCTAGGTAGATCTAATGTTTTTTATGTCCCCTTCCTTGCAGATCAAAAACCTGAAATGTCTCTTAGTGTTGTTAGATTCTGTATAGTTGCCTGCAGAATTTGGAAGACGTGCACTGACCAGTCAACATATTAATATGTTTATGTGTGAATTCTCTGGTTCTTTCTTATGTGTGAATTCTCTGGTAACTTGTTAATAATACCAATGAACACGTTGTTGACATCTTGGGTTTTTTTGTTTTTCTTGATTAAGTGTCTAGGAGTAAACACTTTTTAGGTGAAGATTTTACTAGTTGTATAATGGATGGATGGTTGGATGGATGGATAGATATTTAGGTGATATTAACGCATGCTGTTTTATTGTATTTCCATTTTATGTTTATAACTATGCTTGGTAAAATGATTGACTGACTGCATTAGCCTTTTATGCAACTACATCACACTGCTAGCTCATGTTCAGTTTGTGTTCTACTAATACACCAAGATCTTTTTCATATATACTGTGCGAAGTCGGGTCTCCCCCATCTTATATGTCTGTTTTGATTAATTTTAACCTAAATGAAGGACTTTACAGACAAAAGCAGTGAGACAAGCAAGCTGAGGGTCTGTTTAAGTCAGCAAGGTTTCTTACTTAGTACAATTTTAAGATTTTTTCTCTCAGGATTCTCAAAGGAGAGCTGGTCAGGAGAGGACAGCTGGTCTTGTGGTAGCACGCATGACTTGTACCCTTAACTAAGCAGGGCCCACCCTGGTTGTATATGAATGGGAGACTAGAAGTGTGAGCACTGTAAGATATTCCCCTTAGGGGATGGAGCCACTCTGGGAAGAGCAGAAGGTTCCAATTCCTCTCCCTGGCATCTCCAAGATAGGGCTGAGGGAGATTCCTGCCTGCAACCCTGAAGAAGCTGCTGCCAGTATACAATACTGAGCTAGATATACCTATGGTCTAACTCAGTATATGGAAGCTTCCTATGTTCCAAATAGCATATAGCTAGGATGGGAGAGGACAGAAGGGAAAGGGACTAGGTGGAATTTGTCTTAGCCTGAATCTTTCACCCAGTAGGGGATATTGCACACTTCTGAAATTTGTCTGAAAGTTAATATTTGCTATGTCGAACCTTCATATAAACAGAAAATGTGATTTACTGTTTATGGATGTTTATTTTTGATGGGAACTTTATCTAGATTAGGCCAAGCTTCTGAATGCATCTACCATTTATCCTCTTTATTATGAGATCAGCAGCCAAGCAAGTGTTCTGCATATATACCTAATGCTTTTCCAAGACATCTATCGCACCTGCTAGCAGATCTAATGTGAGACCCAGGCCCTATAATGTGTGGCGTACCCATGCAGAAAGATATATACCTGACTGCAAGAGTGGGCATCATTCAGCCTACAAATTTGTAACCTGCAGCCATTCAACATATTTTCATCATCTGCAGCCTATGCTTTCCGCTGGATTCTTGGAATGATCAGCATTTTCTCTGATCTCACATCTCTGCCCATTCCACATTACAAAAGTGACTGGAGTGCTAACTAAACATAAGATGAACAGACACTCACATCAATTAAGCCAAAGTAAGAGTGAGACTCTGGTTTCAGTGTGGCAAAAGGACGTTGTCCATCCATCTCCAATTGCTTCTTTTTAAGATTGCTCTTGTGAATTCAGGAAAGTCCATGACTTTATATTGTTTAAACTCTTTCCTTAGCTTTCTCCAACAGATGCAGACTGGAAAGAGCAAACCCAAATTCTTCAGCAGACAGCACCCTTTAAAGCCACAAAATTCATACTTTGCAAGAGTGCTAAGTATTACATTTAACTGAACCGTGACATTGTTTTTCTATGAATCTCTATTCCCTTTGAAGAGTAATGTATAGGAGCTGCATTTGCTAGCAACCATTGCAAATTCTTCTTTAATATAGTCAGCTCTCTTGTGTCAACCTGACATTAGCAAGAGCAAATTCCTATTGATTTTATGCTTCTTTATGCATATGGTTAAAACCTGCAGCTACTGTATGTTTCTTTTTTTCTTTCTCTCAGATAGCTCTCTCTCTCTCTCTCTCTCTCTCTCTCTCTCACACACACACACACACACACACACACACACACACACACACACACGCTATGCAAGATTATTTCAGAGTCAGACAACACACACACAAATATCACATTGTGCAGCCCTCTTAGAAGCCTTATAATTTCATCATGCCGGTACAGTACTGAAAGCTAGTACATCAGGGGGAAATGCCATATGACTTTTAAAAAATATGAGCCTGTTTATCAGGTGATAGAAGGCAAGAAGTTAAGGATAGTCTATAATTTCATGGACTATAGCAGTGGTTCCCAAACTGTAGGACTCCAGATGTTAGTGAACAACAACTCCCATCAGCCCCAGCCACAATAAACTGTAGCTGAGGATGACAGGAGTTGTAGTTCAACAACATCTGGAGTCCCACAGTTTGGGAACCGCTGGACTATAGAAAGCTTACGCTACAAGCTAGCAGGGCTTTTTAAAAAATGAGCAACCAGATTCAAAATGTACAGTTCTAGGACAAATACTTGCAGCTTCAGAAGATTTGTGCAGTTCAAAATCTAAGTCATTCAAAAGTTTTCTCATATTAGCTGATGTAAAAAGTGCTGATTGCAATGTTATTGGTTGATTTACTGACTCTTATTGAGAGCCAGAGTGGTGTAGTGGTTAGAGTATTGGACTAGGACTGGGGAGACCCGAATTCAAATCCCCAATCAGCCATAAAACTCACTGGGTGACTCTGAGCCAGTCACTTATCTCTCAGCCTAACCTACCTCACAGGGTTGTTGTGAGAATAAACATAAAACCATGTCCACCACTCTGGACTCCTTGGAGGAAGAACAGGATATAAATAGATAAATAAATAAAATGTGAAAAGTCAAGTGAATAATCCAGATTCAACTAGAACCACAGACCCTGATGAAGCATATGCATTTCTTCTCCCCATCCCTTGCAAAGACAATCCACTGCTACTCTCCTTAGAGTATTTACCAATGTTTCAGAGATGAATCATTCCAAAACATTATTCTCCTGACCAGTCATGTGGAGTTGTCAATGCTATGATAAAAGCAGTGATACCAGAAAATATCCAATATCATATTCTTAACATAGCAGGGGCTTTATTGGGGCAAAGAAACATAACACATTTGTGTCTGAAAGTATGATCACGGCTCAGTCTGGTCCCCAGTGGGGGGAAAAGCCTCCTTGCAGCTATTAAAAGATCCCACCCAATACAAGTTAATGCTCAAGGACAAAGTTATTAAGTTTCAAGCAGAGAAATCTTCTGTCTTGATCAGGGATGCTCAGCTTCAGCCCTCCTGCGGATGTTGGCCCACAACTCAATAATCCCAGGCTATTGGCTCCCCACTGGTACTATATTGGGCAGCAGTGATATAGGAAGATGCTGAAAGGAAACATCTCATACTGCGCAGGAGGAGACAATGGTAAGCCCCTCCTGTATTCTACCAAAGAAAACCACAGGTCTGTGTGGGTGCCAGGAGTCAAAATCGACTCGACAGCACACTTTACCTTTACTGGCCACTGTGGCTGGGGATTGTGAGAGTTGTAGTCCAAAAACTGCTGGGCGTCAAAGTTGAGCAGGCCTGGTCTAGATTTATCATTGTAATGAGAAGTCAGCCAACTCTTGGTCTCAAAGAGGGACTTCAGAAGAATGAATTCTCAGTTCTCCCAATATGCCTTTTCACTCTAGATGGAAACAGGCTCATCATCTACTTACTTATGAAAAGTAAATAGTCCAGCATGCCCCAGCGCATGCACAAACACACACACTCTTACCTGTGCTTTTCCTCCGCACTTGTACAGTCCTCCAATGAACAGAACAGTACACTCAGGCAATCTTGGTAGGCACTAAAAGCTTTCAGAGATGCCCCACTATCATAGAATGCTATTACCTGAAGACAAGAGAACTGTAGCAGATTAAAGCCTTTGTCTCAGAGCAGCTCACATGAGGGGGGGAATGCTGAATCATCCCTGGAGAGCTGCCTGGCTGGGCTTCTCATAAAACTACTCTATATTTCTGGTAGAATTAAAATGCTGCCACCACCACCCCTCTTATTCACAGAGATTGAATCTCCCTGTGCTTGGGATGGAATCCCAGGGTAAACTCTCTTTATTTTGCCATTGCATAAATACAAAAACTGATAGCTGCTGAGCACTTGAGGATGCTTTTGCACCAGAGAAATCCCCTTTCCACCCACACTTTTTCTTGAGTTAAAAACCAACTCTGAGAGGCTTATAAAAAGAAAAGAACCCCCCAAAAAACCCACCCCAGTTTTATTCAATTACTACAGACTGCTTCTGTCTGAAGCTTTTAGGTTTTAAATAAACTCAAAAATACTTAGTAGGTTACAAAAATAGGTTGTCTTAGGCTTCAGTTTTAGTTTGCATTTAGGCATGCTTAAAAGTTTATAGTCTTTTGCAATGCCTTAGGTGGTTTGAGCATAGGCTAGTGCATCTTATTTTTATTATGTTGCAGGTAAACAATAATAGAACAGTATCAGGAATATGGAAAGCACACACACAAAGAAATATAAGTTTCTAACACAAAATCTGACTAACAAGCTGTTTCCTATGCGGAATCCCCCTGTCTTTGAAAACTCACCCAACACCTGATGAGAATCAAGTTTTCTGCAATCTTGTCTCTCAAGGATCTGCAGTTATTCTATGACAGAAACCTCCATGCTAGCTTTGACCACGAGGGAGCAAAAACTCCATGTCCCTCATGAAGTCTTTCTGCACGTGCTTCTCCAGCACAGACCATCCTTCTTGTTCCCAGAATTCCTAGCTACCGCTCTCTAGGTCCCACCCACCTGGTGTACTGATTGGCTGCCCTGGAGTTCACCAGCCTGTCAATCGGGATAAGGTTTCACTCCCTGTTAACTCTTTAGAGGGAGGGGAGGCTGATCACTACAAGGGCTCTCTGTCTTCAGTGTTTTTTTAAAAAGCCTTTTAGCTGTCTGCCCCAGTTGCCTGACTTCTTCAGACTAGTTGTTTGTGGCCTACCAGAAGCAGGAAGTTAAACCAGCAGTGAAAAAACTGTCCATATAAGACAGGGGTTCTCAGCCTTGGTCCCCAGATGTTGTTGGACTACAACTTCCATCATCCAATAACATCTGAGTACAAAGATTGAGAACCCCTGACATAAGGCTTTTCCATAAGGTACCTTCTGCTCTGGTGTATGGAACATGTGGTATTTCTTTAAAAACAGACATTCTAGTCATTCCAGGGTCTCCTGTAGGGTCCTACTGTGTTTGTGCATCTGTGCTCTCTCTCTCGCTCTCTCTCACACACACAATTTAGTTTTTTAAATAACCCTCACTCCAAAGAACTTTTTTTGGAGTTCATAAGAACATAAGAACAGCCCTGCTGGATCAGGCCCAAGGCCCATCTAGTCCAGCATCCTGTTTCGCACAGTGGCCCACGAGATGCCACTGGAAGCCAAAGGCAGGAGTTGAGGGCGTGCCCTTTCTCCTGCCATTACTCCCCTGCAACTGGTACTCAGAGGCATCCTGCCTTTGAGGCTGGAGGTGGCCCACAGCCCTCCGACTAGTAGCCATTGATAGACCTCTCCTCCATGAAATCATCCAAACCCCTTTTAAAGCCATCCAGGTTGTTGGCTGTCACCACATCCTTAGCAGAGAGTTCCACAAGTGGATCATGCATTGTGTGAACAAGTTCACGATGCCTCTTACATCTGAACTTTAAAAATAACACCCTTCTGTATTAGTGTTGTCAGATTCCTTAGAATTTTTTCCCATTCTATGTACGGTACTAAATGTCATGGAAAATGGCTCTAAATAACAAATCATGCATGAAAGGAAAATGCACAAGTGGGTGGTAGTTGTGTGCACTATTTGAGCAAATTATATGTGTTGGAAGTTAACCGGAAACTTACAACACACTAATGAACCTTTTATTGGTTCAACTCTCTGCTTGATAGGGTTTGATGGACCATTTAGAGGACAAAATTTATCAGGCGATCAATGCAATTATTATGCCATTGCTTAGCTTTTGACTATCACAGATCAGCTATCATAATGTAGCATTTTTTATCACATGAATACATCAATGGATGGGAGCTTATGAATGGATGAAATATATAACTTTTATATCAACAGACTATTAATGTATGGCAAGCCAGAGCTCTGAAGGAGTCAGGACAAAGACTGCATCATCAAGGAAACAGAAAGGGGGGATTGGTCAAGCTGAACAGAAGAGAAAAGGGGATCTGTCAGGAGGATTACAAAGATAAGATCAAGCTGTCAAGATGAGAGCAGAGAGAGCATCAGAGAGTGGTCAGCAGGAGCAGAGAGGTCAAGCATTGCACTTGAAAAGGATCAGAGAAGCCCTAGGGAGGACTGAGATAGCATCAGTGCAGCCATGAGAACTCAAGCAGGGCATCTTAAGTGGCGCTGAAAACACACGGAGCTAATCTAAAAAAATATCATCTACAAATACATGTAGACAACCCACTGTTGAAAAACCAGCCAAGTTCTTAAATCTATGTACAGGCTGTGCCAAATGCTTCAAGTATATAAATTTGCATATTTAGATTTCAGAATTTATTCACATTTTGGTTAAGTCAGTCTGATTTATTTCTATCCCTGACAAGGATCAAGATGGCCAAGAGAAAAGGAGGAGGTTGGAAGGGAGACTGGGAGAAGTAAGGGAAGGTAGAGAGCAAGTTGAAATAATGCCCCAAAAGAGACAAATGGGGAATTCAGGAAATGATGACCAGTCTTTGGACCACTGGAAAATGAGAGCAGTTGCCCTCTTGTTACTGAGACTCCATAAAACATTGCCTTTACAGTCCAAAGCTCTCTTCATCATTACTTATTCTGATATTTAATTTAACTAATTGTGTTGTCGAGTTGGTGTCAATTCCTGGTGATCACAGAGCCTTGTGGTTTTCTTGGTAGAATACAGGAGGGGTTTACCATTGCCTCCTTCCGCACAGTGTGAGATGATGCCTTTCAGCACCTTCCTATATCACTGCTGCTCAAGATAGGTGTTTCCCATAATCTGAGAACCGAACCAATGAGGATTCGAACTGACAGCCTCTTGCTCCCTAAGCAAGTTGCCTCCCTGCCGCACCATTAGGCGGCTAAATTGAACTAATAGTAGCCTTAAAATTATTTCCAAGTCCTCTCCATTAGGCTCAAGTTATCATGCAATATTAAAAGGATAAAAGTATTAAGCAAAAAAAGAAACTCCTTGATCACCATTGGTCACTAAACCTCTGCGCATTAAAAACATTGACATATTTTGCAACAATAGGAGGGCAGGGGAAGAGCTGTGATTTTGTAGCAAGCACTTCTCTGAGCTCAGCCGAAGACTTTTTCCATTTTTGCTACTCTCCCCACACTCTAGAAGTACATTTTGGCTTCCAGAAACATGTCTCTGAGGATCATGCATCCCTTGGGAACATAGTTCAAAAAGGAGTTTTTGGAGGGAGGAGAGAGCAGTGAAAATCACACCCTCCCCCTCTGCATGCACTCAGCTGCAGAACAAGCCTTTGGCTGAGCTCCACAGAAGCCTCTCTGTGAGAGTGCAGCTCTTGCTCTGCCCCTTCTAATGCTAGAGAACTCATTGGACATTGTGTGTTTTCACTCATAGTGAGAATTTGCCTTCTGCAGTATGCTCCTTTCTGTCATCCCAGTTCTAATGCACACTGTTTTAGCACTTGCTGAAGACATTAGAAAACCAGTCTTTGCTATACACTGGCAGAGCCAACCTGTCATCAACATCTTGAAACACAACTACTCCCTTCAGACTATTATCATGATGAAACACTTCTATGGACTGGTGTGTCTAAGTTCCTAGGTACAGTATCTATTGAACAATTAGATATGGCAACGTCTATGGAAACATTGTGGAAGAGGCAACAAGAAAGGATTAGATTTTCATTCCAAATAATCATGAATACCATGGAAGGATTATTCTATTTATCTCTACTGTTGTTCAACATTAGAGAACTGGGGGGGTTGGGGTTGGAGACATAATATTGTATAATACTTTATTCTAATGAAGATGGCATAAAGAAGTGAAATCTACACAGCAAAAAAGTGATTCCGTTTTCAGTTTTGTTCTGCATTTATTTATTATGCCAGTGATGGTGAGGTTTGGGGATTCCAAAGTAAGAAAGTATAATCCAGAGAATTAATACATATTATACGTTCCATGCTCTCCAGTCATTAGATCAATTTATTCTGTTTTCATATTTGTTTGTGTGTAGTCTCTTAAGGAGGCTTTTCTCATGCATTTGACAGCTACCTCAGAAAAATGATGGCTTAATCTAACTTCTTTAATCATGTATTGGGTAAAAACTGAATATAAAAAACAGAACACTGTAAAAATATTGCCCGAAAGCAAATATCATTAGATGGTATATCTGTTAACTATTACATTCAGAACACCCTTGTCAAAATAACCATATGCGGATATACACATGGACTTCTCACACATCAGTTTTGGTCCCATTAATTTCAGTGGATGCTACTTAGCTACACAGAGACAGAATGCACTTCTGGCACCCAGCAATGCTGGTTTTCAAGATACCTAAACTTTGTAAGAACTTCCTTACATAGCCTGCAGTCACTAAACCTTGGCTTCATACTGTATGCAGATTGGAACACTGGATTGCCCGATAGATCATGGTGAGGCCAGTCGCATTAGGATGCAGTTATGTGTTTCAGCAATAGTCATACCATGTTGTTTTTAGCATTTTTCTATCTCAGTGCATACAGGTGTCAACAACATTCAGTCCCATTCTTCTCATGAGCAAGTTCTTCAGGGATCAGTGGCACACAGTCCAGAGCAAGGGAGAAAACTGCATGCTCCATCTTAGTGAAAACCCTATTGGGGATTGTAGCAAATGACCAACTGCTACTATGGCTTGGGTTGAATGTTGCCCTTCTGCCACCAGAAATCTCCTTATGCTCATGGAGGGGCCATTTCTGAGCCCAACAGAAGAGTGTTGCATGAGAAAAGTGACTCCACATCCAGAGTTACTCTGTTTGTGCAAGCTCTTGTGCACTTTGCACAAAAACTCTTTTTAAGAGCTTTTAATGACCCATTCGAGTTTACATGCTACTGCCTGTAACTCCCTCAGTACTCATGTTTCTCATATTGTACTGCAGCTTCCAATACATCATGGCATGGCACTGCAAGAAGTCTAGCGAGCCCTTGCATAGAGTTCACAGAATAGCACTAATACATTTTCTTCTGCTCACAGCTCTTTGGATCCAAGCAATAGTATCTTATAGCTGAGCATTTATTTAGCAATATCAACAGGGTGCTAGGTGCACTGAATATAGAATAAGGCACTGACTCTGCCAAAATGACTTGGACAAGTCAGACAGACACAAAGACAATGAAGGAGAATACGTAGCCAAGGGGGAGAAGTCAGATGGCTGTAGAACAGCAGGTAGAATTGGGTTTCAGGGAAGGCGGAAAAGCAAATTGCTTTAAAATAGGGTCAGGTAACAAAAGGAACATATGACCTACAAATGCAATCCTGAACCAACTAACTGAATAATCTCTACCCCTCTACAGACTGAGCAGGCTGATGTGTACAACCAACCTCATCCACACGGGATTGTGAACGCACAGGTCCTGCTCCTTCTCCCAGCACACAGTTACACTTTTCATAATACTGTGTGAGTGGGCAGTTCATATGAACCACATGAATAAGAAAAGGGGGAAAGATTGATTGATTGATTGATTGATTTCTATATCGCCTTTCATTAAAACAATCTCAAAACGGTTCACACAAAGTTAAAACAAGACTATAAAATAACACAATTAAAATATCAGCTAGAATATAAAAATACAGATTGGATTAAAAGATTAAAAAACAAGCACAACCTATCTATATAATTCTCTATCTCTATAACCCGTGGCTAAACCCGTGCATGGCAGTTCTCGTGAGATTTCCTGGCAGGACAGCAGAGCACAGCAGGAGGAGCCTCTCTCCGAGCCAGCCAGACCAGGAGGGAGGGCACTGAAGGAGGTGGAGGAGGAGGCAACAATGCAAGCCGGTGGGAGAGTGGTTGTCGGCTCCAAACGCCCACCTCCTCGCAGGGAGGACAGCCGAGCAGGCAGTGGCACAGGTGGCAAAACCGGGGCTGAAGGGATGGGGGCGAGAATGAACTGGCTGAAGGGATGGGGATGAAATGAAGATGGGGCAGGGAGCCGGATTGGTTGCGGGGCAGGGGAAAGACAGGGAGAACTAGGGGTGCAGATATTCTGCACCGGGTCAGCTAGTATAACCATAAAAGATATAAAGCAGCAGCAATAGGAAAAATCATATAAAGACCTGGGTAAAAAGCCAAGGTTTCACACACTTTCCAAAAACTGTGGTGGAGACTGAGGAGTGGATGGCCACCCAGGGATCATTCTAGAGTCTGGGGGCAACAACTGAGAAGGCCCTGTCCCAGGTACATGACATCCGAACCTTCCTCATTGTCGGCACCTGGAGCAGTCTCCTCCCAGGTGACCTTGTCAAGTGAGCAGCAACCTTTGGGAGCAGGTGGTCCCTCAGGTATCCAAGGCACAAACCATTAAGGGCTTTAAAGGTCAAAATCGCACCTTGAATTGGATCCGGAAACAAACTGGCAGCCAGTGCAGCTCTTTCAAAATGGGTGTGATTTGATCCCAGTGGGCAGCTCCAGATAAAATTCTAGCTGTCGCATTTTGCACTAGCTGCAGGTTCTGAATATTCTTCAAGGGCAGCCCCAAGTAGAGTGCATTACAGTAACCCAGCTATGATGTGACTAAGGCCTTCTCGAAAAAGGGACTCAGCTGGTGCACTAGCCGAAGCCATGAAAAGGCACCCCAGGCCACTGCCTCTACCTGAGCTTCCAAAAGCAGATTCAGATCCAGCAATAAGTAAGGAGCATCATAATATTGGTTTACTGTCTTTGGAGGCTTGTGGGGGAAGAGTTGGATTAGACAACCAATCTGTAAGTGGGTCTGAAAATGTCAGATTTCTGAGGTATAATTCAGAGCACGAGATGAAACAATCCCCCAAGCTCCTTACTTGCTCTTTCAAGGGGAGTGCAACCCCATCCAGAACCAGTAGAACCTCCTCAACCCGATTGGCTCTCCTAACTGACCAACATTACCTCCATCTTGTCCAGATTCAGTTTATTAGCCCACATCCAACCCATCATGGCCTCCAACCCCCACCCCCAATTCAGGACATTCACTGCTTCCCTAGCATCAGGTGACAAGGAGATATTGTGCTAGGTGTTATCTGCATATTGCTGACAGCTCAGTCCAAGTCCCCAGATGACCTCTCCCAGCGGTTTTTTAAAAAAAACAGCACAGGGGCTAAAACCAAACCCTGAAGGACCCCACAGGCCAATGGCCACGGAGATGAGCAGCAGTCCCCCAGCACCACCTTCTGGACACCCCCCCCCCCCCCCCACACACACAGAAAGGACTGAAGTCATTCCAAAGCAGCACCTCCAATTCCTATATTCAAGAGGCGGTCCAGAAGGATACTATGGTTGATGGTATCGAATGCCACTGAGAGGTCCAGCAGAAGCAACAGGGATGCACTCCCCCTGTCTAGCTCCTGGCATAGGTCATCCACTAGAGCAACCAAGGCAGTTTCAGTCCCATATCCAGGGCAGAAGCCAGACTGAAAAGGGTCTACATAATCCACATTGTCCAGGTGTGCCAAAAGAATACAATTGTGGGTGGGTGTGGGTGCCACATGGCTAGATTGAGAGTACCATCCAAATCAACCAGGTGTTCCACATTCATTCATTTTATGAGACTTTGTTCACACTTTTTCCTTTGGAAGAGTCATCACAAGAGATTTGATTCATCAGTTTGACATGGTGAATAATTCTTATGAAAGCACCCATACATGATGGCATATGACTGAATCAATGCCATCCGACTAGATGGAACTTCTATTCCATTCAAGTAGTCTTTTAGAATTAACTCCTGGGTAATACTACTGAGTAACTTAGTCTGGATGTCAGCCATGGTATCTACCAAGCAACCTGTTCAATTTCAAGCTTTCCCCATGATCATAAATGTGGTTTGCCACAAAATGAGGAGGCATCCATAAAGAATATCCCCCACATGAAGCTCATGAGGTCATTATGACTCTACTTAGGATGACTCTTCTTACCCAAGTGAATGTAGTAAATGAGCTTAACTTTACACTGAAAATACACTGACAGAACTATTTAGGATTTGGGTGGATCGACTCTATTTTTCTTTAAATAAATAGCACCTTAACCAAAATAAAAGACTGAGTGAGTAGGGAGATAGATCATGACTTAGGGAGAGAATACTTTGCACTAAACTACATAGGAACATAGGAAGCTGCCATATACTGAGTCAGACCATAAGTCCATCTAGTTCAGTATTGTCTTCACAGACTGGCAGCGGCTTCTCCAAGGTTGCAGGCAGGAATCTCTCTCAGCCCTATCTTGGAGAAGCCAGGGAGGGAATTTGAAACCTTCTGCTCTTCCCAGAGTGGCTCCATCGCCTAAGGGGAATATCTTTCAGTGCTCACACTTCTAGTTTCCCATTCATATGCAACCAGGGCAGACCCTGCTTAGCTAAGGGGACAAGTCATGCTTGCTACCACAAGACCAGCTCTCCTCTTCCCATCATTCTTAGCTGAAAATGGTTTTATAGTTATAGCAATAAAATTGTTACTTTAAAAAAAGGCTATAATATTAAGGGAAAAAATTAAGGTCTTGTTTGTTTCCAGAGGGGAAAATATATTGCCTTTATTTAAATTGCAACAGACAGCATAAAGCACTGCAGATTTTTTCATCTCGTGCTCTGAATTATACCTCAGAAATCTGACATTTTCAGACCCACTTACAGATTGGTTGTCTAATCCACCTCTTCCCCCACAAGCCTCCAAAGACAGTAAACCAATATTATGATGCTTAAGACTTCCAAGTTAGTTTATCCTTGCAGCATATCAAGAAGGATATAATGCCCTCCTACAAAAAAGCGTCTCTCTTCCCCCACCTCTTTTCTCCCTTTTTGCCGCAGTTTGTTTCTGTGCTCCATGTCTTAACATTTGAAGGTAATAGGTCTCCACTGTTTTCTGCTCTTATAAATTCCAGCAACTGCTATCTGAAATCTGTCCCAGTTCTCTTAATTCTCTTCATAGTAGAAACACATCTGCCATCTCAGCTTAATTTGAATACAAACCCCTCCAAGGGCAATATTCCTTAAATACAATCAGATGGCTTAAATCTGCGTTGTTATTCATCATGTGCCTCTGTGGCTGAGTTTAACTGAACTTGGCTGAAATAAACCAAAGGGTTGTACTGCAGAAAATATAAAGAATAGTGCTCTAGCTTCCATTAGAATCGGGGGGGGGGGACCCTCTAGTTGCAGTGCAAAAATTCAGACCTATAGATTGCATATATGTCTGAAGGACTGGGTCCATGAGCAGCTATCTACATTGTAATTATTACAATTTGAAAAAAGTGGTTGTACAGGAATAAGATCTTGAATGTAAAAAAAAAAAAGGCTTACAAAGACCAGCTTTACTGTGGGATACAGTAGCATACAGAGGGCATAGGCGGCCTGTGTTAAGACTGCCCACCCCCCCAACCCAGCTGTGGTGCCCCCCACAGCACCCCCACGGTGCCCATTCTCTTTTTACCGTGTGTACAGAGCTCCCCTTCTCTCTACACCATGTGTGACGGTGGCAACAGTGGCTGCCACTATAATTATTATTATTATTATTGCTTGTTTACACAGTCAGACAGGTGTTATTGACTGGTTTGTTTTATCCAGACATCAAGTCCTTCCGAGGGACCTGGGATGCCAGAATTTTATTGTCAATGGTTATAGATATCATCGCAGAATATAGGCTGTTCCCAGTAAAGCTGCTTTTTGTAACTGGCTGATGGTGATTTCTGTGGCCCCTATGGTGTTGAGGTGCTCTTCAAGGTCTTTTGGAACTGCACCCAGGGCGCCAATTACCACTGGGATCATTTTGGTCTTCTTCTGCCACAGCCTTTCAATTTCAATTTGTAGATCTTTGTATTTGGTGATTTTTTCTATTTCTTTTTCTTCTATTCTGCTATCCCCTGGTATTGCTATGTCGATTATTTTGACTTGTTTTTCTTTCTTCTCGACTACAGTGATATCTGGTGTATTGTGTGGCAGATGTTTGTCTGTTTGTAGTCGGAAGTCCCATAATATTTTTACATCTTCATTTTCTACCACTTTTTCAATTTGATGGTCCCACCAATTCTTGGCTACAGGTAGCTTGTATTTTTTGCAGATGTTCCAGTGTATCATCCCTGCTACCTTGTCATGCCTTTGTTTGTAGTCAGTCTGTGCGATCTTCTTACAACAGCTGATCAGGTGGTCCACTGTTTCATCTGCTTCTTTACAAAGGCGGCACTTGCTGTTTGTTGTGGATTTTTCGACTTTTGCTCTTATTGCATTTGTTCTTAGTGCTTGTTCTTGTGCAGCCAGTATTAAACCCTCTGTTTCTTTCTTCAAGTTGCCATTCTTAAGCCATTGCCAGGTCTCGGTGATGTCTGATTTTCCACTTATATTGTGTAAATATTGACCATGCAGGGGCTTATTTCTCCATTTTTCTGCTCGATTCTTGACTTGTTCTTTCTTGTAGGCCTGTTTTGTTTCATTGGTGTTGAATAGTTTCACGCTCTTGACCATTTGAAGTGCATCTTCTTCACTGTCCCTTATATATTGTTCAAGGCCTCTTTTCTCCTCCTCTACTGTTTGATGGACTTGCAGCATTCCTCTTCCACCTGAGCTGCGAGGGAGGTATAGCCTATCTACATCACTGCGGGGGTGCAGAGCATGATTGATGGTCATGATTTTCCTGGTCTTACGATCTAGCGTCTCTAGCTCTGCCTGGGTCCAGTCTATTATTCCTGCAGTGTATCTAATAACAGGTATAGCCCAGGTGTTTATGGCTTGTATGGTGTTCCCGCCATTGAGTTTGGACTTGAGGATTTTTCTAACTCTCCTGATGTATTCACTTCCAATTTTTCTTTTACCTTCAGTGTGTGCGATGTTATCAGCCTGGAGAATGCCCAAGTATTTGTAAGGTTCTTTCTCTTCCAGGTTCTTGATCTTGCTTCCATTGGGCAGTTCTTCTATTCCTTCTGTTTTTGTTATTTTCCCTCTGTTCATTATTAATGCAGCACACTTGTCTAGTCCAAACTCCATTGCTATATCGCTACTGAATATACGGACAGTGTTTAGCAGTGATTCGATTTCTGACTGGGACTTTCCATACAACTTCAGATCGTCCATGTACAGCAGATGGTTTATTTTACTTGATGTTTGAGATGTTTGGTATCCGAGGCTTGTTTTGTTTAGTATTTGTGAAAGTGGGGTCATGGTGATTACAAATAACAGAGGGGATAGTGAGTCCTCTTTGGAAAATGCCTCTTCTAATGCTAACCTGTCCAAGTGCCTCGCCATTGATTGTTAACTGTGTACTCCACCTGCTCATTGCTTTTTAAATAAATATCTGAATGTTTTTGCTGACACCAGTTGTTTCTAAACATTTTAGTATCCATGTGTGAGGCAATGAATCGAAGGCTTTCTTGTAGTCAATCCATGCAACACTTAGATTGGTTTTTCTTCTCTTGCAGTTTTCTAAAATCATTTTGTCAATCAGCAGCTGGTCTTTTGTGCCTCTGGTGTTGGGGAAATTTCCTTTCTGTTCAACTGGAAGCTGTTTGTTAGTTAATAAGTGTTGCATCACTTCATCTGCTATTATTCCAGTTAATAATTTGAACATGGTTGGCAGACAGGTTATCGGTCTATAATTACTTGGAACTGCACCTTTTGCTGGGTCTTTCATGATGAGATGAGTTTTCCCAGTTGTTAGCCATTGTTCAATATCACCTCTTTGTAAAATGTGATTGAACTGTTTTGATAGTTGTTTATGAATGCTTGTTAGGTGTTTAAGCCAAAAGCCATGAAGTTCATCGTCGCCTGGCGCAGTCCAATTTTTAATTTTCTTTGCTCTTTCACTTATTAATTCTGGTGTTATTATTAGGTCTTGCATTTGTTGGTTACATTTTTTGACCTCTTTCATCCAGCCTGCTTTTTTATTATAATCTACTGGATTGTCCCATAATTTCCCCCAGAATTGCACTGTTTCTTCTTTATTTGGTGTTTCTAGGTTTCTTGCAGTTTCTCCTTCTATGCTTTGGTAGAAACTTCTCTGATTCGACTGGAATTGGAGATTCTGCCTGTGTTGTGTAATTCTGGCTTCATATCTGCTAATCTTCTTTGACACTGCTGTTATTTTCTGCTTTATTATTTCCAGGACTTCTCTAATTTTCCTTGAATCTAGGTGGTATTTTTGGATCAGATACTGTTTGGTGTTTTCATTCTTCAGCTTCTTGGCTTTCATATCTTTCAATTTACTAGCATCTGATCTAAGCCTGGAGATTTTATTTTCTAATCGAATCTTCCATTTAGGTGATGTACTGCTTTCTTTTTTTACAGGTCCACTGATCTTATATCCGAGCTCTTGTGTGGTTATTGTTGCTGCACTGTACATTAGTTGGTTTGTTTCTTGCAAATTCTTGGTTGTTATTTCTGCAAGTGCAGCACTGACATCTTTTAATGCCTGAGCAAGTTGTTTTTTGGCAACTGTTTTTAGAGCGGGAAGTCGAACCCTGGTGGTTGTTTGGTTCATGTGCTCAGTTATTTTTTGCTTTAGTTCTTGTTGCTTTTCTGTTAAACGGCATTTGGGTTTTTGAAGTGAAGGCAAAGGGGAGGTTGCCTGGTTTTGATTTTAAAACAGTTCAGCAACGGTGGTATCCTCTATTTCCAACACCTCCTCCACCTGCGCCTGAGCAACTGCTTCAGTTGGTGGTAATTCTTCTTCCATATCTTGAGCCTGTGTTGCTCTTTGCAGTTCTTCCAGCTCAACTCCTGTGAATACTTTATTTCTTATTATGAATCTTCTCTGGTCTGCTAGCCTTTGTTCTGTTATTTCTGTATCTGGATGCTTCTCTTTCCAAATTTGGTACATTCTTTTAAAACAACCTCTTCTAGTTGGACTAGACTTGTAATAGCAGATCATTATTTCCTTGTTGGCATTTTTTGTATATTTTTTTTCGGTTAAGCGACGTTTCTTCCAGTAGCTTTGCTGTCTCCAGCCCTGGTTGCTCAACTGAAGATTCTGAGTCCTGTAGCCCACTTGCCACCAGATGTCCAGGGACTATAGCACCTGGCGTGGTCCTTGTTGACCCGGGCGACGACCGATCCAGTATAGATTTATTAAAGTTACATCTCACCATATTGTTGATGGGAGAGGCACTCTTTGTCTGGCTCCTCTGGTTAGACCTGTCCAGTATGATTGGACCTCTGGCATAGCTCTCACCTTCATCAGAGCACACAAGCCCCACAACCACGTCAAGGTAGTGCCTCACTGGGGGGTTAAGGTTGTTGTTGTTATAGATTTATATCCCGCTCTTCCTCCAAGGAGCCCAGAGAGGTGTACTACATACTTGAGTTTCTCTTTCACAATATCCCTGTGAAGTAGGTTAGGCTGAGAGAGAAGTGAGTGGCCCAGAGTCACCCAGCTAGTTTTATGGCTGAATGGGGATTTGAACTCAGGTCTCCCCGGTCCTAGTCCAGCACTCTAACCACTACACCACACTGGCTCACACACACTACACACACAGTGGGGAGAAAAGGGGTGCCAGGGGTGCCATTGCCGGGTTCCAGTCACAGCGAGCATGGCAGCCCTGACAGCAACTGTGCACAGATTCTTGGAATCCGTGCGCACAGTTACAGCTCCACCCCCGGTGGGGTAGTGGTAAGAATGCAGGAAATATTGTTCATAGATATCAGTCAAGATATCAGTATTTAAGTTCAGACTAATTTAATAAAGAAGCAAAACAGAAAGAAAGAAAAAACACAAATGTTTATCCACCTCCAAGGAGCTTAGGGCATATTACATTATTCTACCTTTGCACTATCTTCACAAAAACCAGGTGAAGTAGGTTAGGCTGAGAAATAAGAGCTATCCCAAGGTCACCCAGTGAGTTTCATGGCTGGATGGAGATTGAATCCAGAGCGTTTTCACACACAGCTTTTAAAACCCTTTAGCTCGCGTCTCCTCTGGAATGGAGGGTGTGCGTTCACATATTGGGCCAATTTCGATAGATTCATATCCCTGTGAGCTGTGATAGTCCCTGCCAACTATTAGGGAGCACTTCACACATGATTCAAGTTTTTAACTGTGCATTAGAGTGTAGCCCGATTTATATCTGGGGTTAAAAAAATCCACTTTTTGTGTCAGTTTTTGGGGACAACTTTTGCAGTTCACAATAAAGCCTTGCAGTAAACTCACAGTAAAGCCTGCTGTGTGAAGAACGCCAAGGTCTCTCTAGTCCTAGTGTGACACTAATCATTATACCACACTGGGTTTCTAGCAGCCAACTGAAATATTAAATGAAATGTGTCTAACTACACAGGTAAAACTTTAAGGTATACAGATGCAGCAACCTTGCTGAAGGTCTGGGTCTGGTCAGTGCCTAGATGAGAGACCATCTGAGAAACCTATGTATGTGGTCTTCTATTGCAAAGAAAAGCAGGATATCATACGATACATAAATACTGCAATAGGTTGTTAAAACTACATGGGTGAGTCATATGATGCTGTATGTAAGTCATAATAAGTAAACCAAACCTGGCAAAGTATTTATTCCATTTCCCTCACCTTCCAAGGAACTCAGGGTAGCATACATTTAATTAATTAATTAATTAAATTTGTGCACCACCCCAAACTTTCGTCTCTGGGTGGTTAACAATACATGGTTCTCCTCCCCCATTTTATCCTTACAACAATATGGGCTGTGTTCATAGAATCACAAGGATCCCGGTTAAAAGGTTAGCCCTGATTAGTGAATACAGTGGAGCTGGTTGTGTGAATGCAGAATGTCAGGGCAATCGTGGTAAAATCACTCCAGTTAACCAGCATGTAACCAGGACAGGTAATCAGGATCTATTCTGGTGAAATGCTGGTTAACCGGAGAGGATTGCCAGGATTGCCCTGAAATTCTATGTTCACACAATCATCTCTACTGGCTTCACTAAACCTGATCAACCTTTTAACCAGAATCCCTGCGATTGTGTGAATGCACTTCTTATAAGGTAGAGCTAAACACCAATCAACATATTATTTTGGGATTGTGAACTGTAAAGCGGGTCAATCTTAAAATTCAGGCCACTGCTGAAAATCCACCAAATCAATGCTCTCTCAGAAACCATTATTTCACTACACATTATACAGCAATTACTAGACCAGTTCTCCATCAATAGGTAAGTAATTTACTTATGAAATGAAATTTTCAGGAACAGCATCTGCACTTCACAATGCTTGCAACGAAAAAAGCCTTTGCTCCAACAAAAAGTAGGTCATCAGCTATCCCACAGACTGAACAAGGAAGGGATAAGGAATGGGTTGAGAGTGTTTTTTCCCCCTTTTCCCCGCAGATGTTATTTTTAGCTCAGTCCTCACGTGACGAAAGACAAAAATAAAACCTTCTGCATTTTTCATGGAGTGCCAGCGTGCCAAATCCAGGCCCTCACAATGTGCCCTTGGCTTCATACATTTTTAAAAAGCTGTACCCAGCAACAAAATGAATAGGCCCTTTTCTGTCTCACATAAAGCGGACCCTAGTTGGCATAGCGACAATTAATATCCTCACAGCACCTGTATCATGAGCTAAAATGTGAAGATCAGGCACAAAAATTAATTCTGAAAGGAGGTCTGGACAGTCAGGCCAAAGTCAAGGAGCTTATTTTCTGCTTATGAATGTATAACAATAAAACTTTACTGGACTTAAGGGTGTGATCATTTTCGTTACAGAAATCAGATGTAGCCTTGGATAATAATGGACCTATATTAGATCCTACTAGGGGGAAAGAGATGTTTCTCAGTGGTTCACAACCCAAGCCCTATTCAGGCATTATGTTGTACCTGTGCATGTTTTTGTATCTGCATTCATTTTAAAAGTGAACCTGAGTATGGGTCCCATAAATGTATGGCACAGATAAGAAGCGGAGTGATGTATCTGTGTTCAGCGTAACGTATAAATAACTGTATCTGTGCACACTGCACACAGATTGTATTAATGCTGGGCATAACATGTGAGTAGGACTTCACTCTTGTTGTCATCTTCATATTAAGTGGCATAACATAAAAACCCTTCTCTTTATTTATCAGGAGGAGAGCAACTGGCCCTATCCATTCCCAGCACAGCATCCTTCTATCTTATGTTATATATATAAAATTCACTTTGGGAACTTCTGTTGAAAAGCAGTATATAAATATTTGTTGTATATTCAGATATTCTGATTTTTGATAGTATTTCAATAAAATACTTACAACCAAGATGGACATAACTCAGTATGAAAAAAACACCAAGATTTATTTGGAACAATTTATTATGCCTCACTAAGTTGTAGAAAAGTTAATATTTTATCCAGATGTATATACTATTATAAACTTTAATAGTTGCTATTACATGTGCACTTACAAAGTGGTGTGTTTTCCAGGTTGTCTTGTCCACACTTACAACTGAAACTGTTGCCTTTGACCAGAATATGTGATCAGGTTGCCACATATTTAACTACTTTGGAATATTTATCCCAATTGGCACCCATGAACTATTCATTTTGGTATAGCCAAAGTCCCCTGAGGAAGGAGCTAACTATCACAATGTGGTGCTTCTGACCCAAATTCTGGCCTTGTAGGCAGCCTGTTGAGCAATGCATGTTGAACTAGAGATTCCCAAATGGGTGGCAATTTGCCAATAGCTTGATTCTTCTTCATGAATATGATGAATATTTATATACCACTTTTCAACAAAAGTTCTCAAAGTGGTTTACATAGATATAAATAAAAAACCAAAATGGATCTCTTCTGACAGAAGAGATTTATTCTGACCTAATTCACAGAGCTGAGATGATTTTTTTGTCATATATGATAGTCAGTCTCTCAAGCTTCTGAAAATGATGGAAGTCTAAGCATTATGCTCAGAGGAATGACAAGCCAGGTACACAAGTGTTGCTATCAAATGTTCATAGGACACTCAAGTTGACTAGGCTGACTTTTTGACCTTGACCATGAAGGAGGATGTTGCACTATAACAAGAACATGTGTGGAACACTAGAAAAACCCTGGTTCTTCAAGACTGGCACATCTGCTATTGATGGGATAAAAACCGAAAATCCTAGACTTCCAAAGACCTCCCAGAAGTCTGCAATGGACTGATGAGGCAATTCATAGCAGACAAGAATAGCAACCACACCTGTGTCAGTTATGGATATAGCACCATGACCCAAAGTATAATGCATATTATCTATCATCCTGGTATCAGCTTCTTCTTGACTGCATATTGACAAGGAGATTAGAGCTTATTTATATTACAGTCTCATGACCTCACCTCTTGCCTGTGAGCTTCTGGTGGGCCACGGTGTGAAACACAATGCTGGGCTAGATAGGCCTAGGGCCAGATCTAGCAAGGCTGCACTTATGTTCTTATGCTGTCATGTTCCAAGCATCTCTTACTGACAAGCAATTGCTCCTTAGTTTTGGCCCCACTACTGGCAAATCAAAATGGTGGAAAGTCCTATATTTCACTGTATCATAATGCTGTAGAATGCTGTGGGTATCCTAGGTATCCCACAAAACAACAGTCATCGCAGTTCTGTCCTATCCTCTGTTTTTGGAATTTGGGGCTGGCAATGGGACACAGAAGTAACCTTAAGTGGCGCAGTGTGGAAATGCTTGACTAACAAGCAGAAGGTTGCCGGTTCGAATCCGCACTGGTATGTTTCCCAGGAAACACCTATATTGGGCAACAGCAATATAGGAAGATTCTGAAAGGCACCATCTCATACTGTGTGGGAGGAGGCAATGGTAAACTCCTCCTGTATTCTACCAAAAGAAAACCACAGGGCTCTGTGGGCACCAGGAGTCGAAATCAACTTGACAGCACACTTTACTCACTTTAATGGGACACAGAATGGAGTCTCCAACAGCACTACGTACGTTGAAATGGCAGTACTTTGTGCAGTGTCATATTATTTTTGAAATATTTCATAGCTTACTGCTTATGTATATATTGTGGATTACTCAAAGGTTAAAGCCTAGCACATGTAACTCATGTTTAATTTATACCACTGTAATATTGACAAAGGAGTTTCAATCACACACAATCACATTAGCTAAGATCAATACAACTACCAATGAGGGAAGCAGCTATTTGTGAGGAGGAAGGTCGAACTTGTGGGAGTGAGCATGAATGGTCTCCGTTTCTAAGCAGGGTCTGACCTGACTTGCAGTTTGATGGGTGGCTATCTTCTATATTATTAATTCTCCAAGACAGGCCATGCGTGGGGACGTGGTAGAAAGGAGGCAATTGGCTGATAAAGTTTGCAAGCAGAAGCACTTGATTGGGCAGTGGGGATTCCATATGCAGATAGGGAGAAGGAGCCTGTGAGAGCAGAAGCACCATGGTGATTGGGCAGTGGGGATTCCCTATGCAGATAAGGAGGAGGAGCCTGTGATGGTTAAGGTCAGTTGGAATACAACGGTTACTGGTCAGAAGATGTTCTTTATTGTAGAGGAGAGGAATCTATATATATAAAAGGATAGCAGGTAGGGGTCTTCAAAAAGACGGGTCGTGAGGGAGGAAAGAGCCCCTTCAGGAGAAGGAGGATGCCATTGTGTGAATTAAATGAGGAAACAAGATGAACAAAATCTGTTAACTCAGGAAGGGAGGGAGAGAGAGAAAATACAAGAAGGGAGGGGGAAGAAAGAGTGGGAAAGAATGAGTGGAGGAGAGAGAAAGAGAAAAAGAAGGGAGGGGGAAGAGAGACAGAAGGAAGAGCAAGGGACGGGCCTGAGCCTGTCAGCAGCCTGAGGGGAATGAGCGGCCATGGCAGCACTAGCAGCAAGCAAGGGCCCAGTCAACCACTGCTGCTGTTTGGGGCTACTGAGGCCATTGTCAGACGGAGGGAGGCAGGCAAGGGATGGGCCTAGGACTGTCAGGGGTCTGAGGGGGACAAGCGGCCATGGTGGTGGCAGCAGCGAGGAACGGCCCGGTCAACCACTGCTGCTGCTCCTGGGGGGGAGGAGCAGGAGCGGAGTTCAGGTGAGGGTGGGGAGGGTCTCTGGGGATAGGGGGCTGGAGCTTGGCCAGTAGGCAGCAGCAATGCTGCAACCATGACCAAGAAGGGGATGGATGCAACGGGATGGAGGAGGAGCAGGAGTGCAGCTCAGGTAAGGGTGGGGAGATCTCTGAGGTGAGGGGAGCAATCAAGTACTAACATGCAGATGCTCTAGAGCATGCAAGAGTTCTAACACTGAAGCGGAGAGAAATAATGGCGGTGGCCAGGAGGCAGAGGTGGAGGGCCGGCAGACGAAGCCCCACTGGCCAGAAGAGGTGGGTGGATGGCGGGCGAAGCCCTGCAGACCAGGAAGAGGAGGTGGTGGCGGGGAGAAATAATGGCGGCGGTGAGGAGGTGGGCAGATGGCGGGCAAAGCCCTAACAGCTGGGAGGAGGAGATGGGAGGCGGCGGGACGGCCCGACCCTGGCCCGCCCAAGGGGGAGAGCTGCAGGGGGAAAGAGCGAGCGAGCGAGCTGTGGGGGGGAGAGCGAGCAAGCGAGCTGCGGGGGGGGAGAGCGAGCGAGCTGCGGGGGGAGAGTGAGCACTCTGGGGGGGGAAGCAAGCGAGCAATCTGCGGGGGGGAGAGCGAGCGAGCGAGCGAGAGCGCTGCAGGGGTATGTCACAAGCTCAGTGCACAACTGCACAGATGTTCTGTGCGGGGTCAGCTAGTATTTATTTATTTACGTATCTATCATATTTTTATACTGCCTGATATGCATGTCTCTAGGCGGTGTGCAAAATTTAAAATATTTAAAAATGAGTGCTGTGAGATAGTCCCCTTGGGGAGGGGTTGTAGCCCATTAGTAGAGCATCTGCTTTGCATGCAGAAGGACTCAGGTTCAATTCTCGGCATCATCATCAACATCCATCATCATCAACATCATCATCACCATATTTGCCATCCTACAACAAATTGTTTTCTGGGTGGCTTACAACACAACATTAAAACATGAGATAAAAACATACATTAAATCATAACAGTCAAAAGTGGGGGCAGGGGTAGAGAAAATACAAAATACTATACAAAAAAACTTTTAAAAACATTTTAAATTAGTTACAATCAGATCACAATAAAAAATAAATAAATTTAAAAGGCCTGAGGCATCTCCCGGGAGGGCTGGGAGGGCGAGACTCCTGCCTGATATCTTGGAGAGCTGCTGCCAGTCAGTATAGACAATACTGAGCTATATGGACCAATGATTGGGTATAAGGCAGCTTCCTATGTTCCTATTTTAAAACATTAAAGTTGATTTCTGCTGCAGAGTGAGCACAGATTTATTTCTCTCTTGAGCTAAGATAAAGATTAATTCACTTCCTCCACTTAAAAACTCATGGCCACATTATAAATGATTGCACAACAAACGTCTTGTGCCAGTGGGGATTATAGTGTATTGTTTTTAAACAGAACCCCCAGCCACCCATGCCCTTGAACAGCCACTCCTTTGATTTAAATTCAGCAGCAATATTCAGTGTTACATGGAGAGGGGCTGTTTTAAGAAAAAAATATTAAGAGTCCCACAACATGTGTTCAACTCCTTAGATGTACCTAAGGGAGCTCTAGTTTACACAGGACCTCCTTACATGTGGATCCAGCATCAGTGGATTTGCGTATCTGTGGTCAGGTGAATGGCACCTGACCACAGTATATGTGAGGGGGGAAATGGGTTAAAAAGGGGTAAATAAATAAATATTTTGTACTGTTTTTATGCTAGTGTTGTAATTTAATTTTTTTAAAATCAGATTTGTTTTTATATTTTTTAGCTCAATATTTTAATGTGTCTTTTTTATAATCTTGTTTTTAAATTTTATTGTGAGCCACATTGGCATTTTCTTAATGAAAGGCGGGGTATAAATTTAACAACAATAAATTTAACAACAAATCTGCATATCCATGGATTGAGTGTGACCAGAAATGACCTCCAAGGTCTTTTCCAGCCTTGACCCATATGTCCCAATACGGACCTTAAGATCTTCTTTCGGAGGCCCTCCTTCAGATGCCCCTGCCAAACGAGGTGAGGTGGGTGGCCACCAGGGAGAGGTCCTTTTTGGTGGTTGCATTCCATTTAGGGAATAGCCTCCCCAGTGAGGTTTGCCTGGCTTCATCACTATGTTATTTTAGATGTGAGGTAAAGACGTTTTTGTTCATTCAGGCCTTTTAAATTTGATCTGATTTTAACTGGTTTGTTTTTTTTTAAGTCGTTTAATTGTTTTGTATGGTATTTTGTATTTTCTCTCTCCCCCCCACATTTTTGGTCTGTTCTGATTTAATGTGTTGTGTGTTTTTCTTTCATGTTTTAATTATGTGTTGTAAGCCGCCCAGAGAACAATTTGTTATGGGGCAGCTAGCAAATAAAGATTTTCTTAATATTAATTTATATTACTTGTTCACACAGTCAGACAGGTGTTATTGACTGGTTTGTTTTATCCAGACATCGAGTCCTTCCCAAGGACCTGGGATGCCAGAATTTTATTGTCAATGTTGTTGCTGTTGTTATAGATATCGTCGCAGAATATAGGCTGTTCCCAGTAAAGCTGCTTTTTGTAATTGGCTGATGGTGACTTCTGGGGCCCCTATGATGTTGAGGTGCTCTTCAAGGTCTTTTGGAATTGCACCTAGGGCGCCAATTACCACTAGGATTATTTTGGTCTTTTTCTGCCACAGCCGTTCAATTTCAATTTGTAGATCTTTGTATTTTGTGATTTTTTAAAATTTCTTTTTCTTCTATTATGCTATCCCCTGGTATTACTATGTTGATTATTTTAACTTGTTTTTCTTTCTTCTCGACTACAGTGATATCTGGTGTATTGTGTGGCAGATGTTTGTCTGTTTGTAGTCGGAAGTCCCATAATATTTTTGCAGCTTCATTTTCTACCACTTTTTCAATTTTATGGTCCCACCAATCTTTGGCTACAGGTAGCTTGTATTTTTTGCAGATGTTCCAGTGTATCATCCCTGCTACCTTGTCATGCCTTTGTTTGTAGTCAGTCTGTGCGATCTTTTTACAACAGATGATTAGGTGGTCCACTGTTTCATCTGCTTCTTGACAAAGGCAGCACTTGCTGTTTGTTGTTGATTTTTCGACTTTTGCTCTTATTGCATTTGTTCTTAGTGCTTGTTCTTGTGCAGCCAGTATTAAACCCTCTGTTTCTTTCTTCAAGTTGCCATTCTTAAGCCATTGCCAGGTCTTGGTGATGTTTGATTTTCCAGTTATATTGTGCAAATATTGACCATGCAGTGGCTTATTTTTCCATTTTCTGCTCGGTTCTTGACTTGTTCTTGTAGGCCTGCTTTGTTTCATTGTTTTTTAAAAGTTTCTCGTTATTGACCATTTTAAGTGCATCTTCTTCACTGTCCTTTATATATTCTTCAAGGCCTTATTTCTCCTCCTCTACTGTTTGATGGAATTGCAGCATTCCTCTTCCACCTGAGCTGCAAGGGTTGTTGTTGTTGTTGTTGTTACCACCATTTTGTGTTCAAAAACCATTTCATGACTTCTTTCCCAAGGAAAAAGGGGGGAACCATTTTTAAAGCAAGGGAAGGTGGAATTGAGTCTCTTGGGGGGATACTGAGTCACTTGCTAGATATTGGGGGGCATAGCTGGACCCGCGGAGCATGGTAGAGCACTTTCCCTCACTTTATTTCATGAGTTGAGCCTTTTTTGGCCGATTCTTTTGCCCTTTTAGAACCTAACCCCCGGTTTTGCATTGCCCCAATGCTTCGGTATTTGTGGTTCTGGTATCTGTGGCAGTACCTGAGAATGGAACCCTAAAAAATACTGAGGTTTTCCTGTATATGCATATTTCTTAGCTGATACAATTCATGACAAGCATGGGAGAAATGCATAGATCAGCTATTTCCACTTTGTTTTCATTTGAGACAGACAACAATAATCACTTGGTACTTAGCAGAAAGCACCACCAGGGTGCTAATAAAAGCACTGCTTACTTTCTTGGTTTAAGCACTAAGCCCCTGTCGAATTGCAGAGCTACAATAGCCAACAGCTTACATTAATTCCTTGTCAGGGTTTAAAGAATTCATATTGAATTGGCACCAATTCATAACGGAGGGATTAAACTTCTTACTTCAAACATTAGAACACGGACTCTGTGTTGGAGAGAAACTCTTGCTTTAGCCAAAGTTTAAGAATGCATTTTTAATAACTTCAGCATACACAGATGCTCATGGAGCTAATTGGGGTTCCTGTAGTACAGGCTTTGACTTTTGGTTCAGTCTTCAACAAACTGAAAACACAGTGTTCAGGAAGCCCTGCTGAGTGGTCTAGATTCAGTACAGCAAGCTTGTTTTTCTGTATCTCCCATAACTCTGTGTCGCTTCCCAGATGCAAAGCAGGCAAATATTACAAGAAAGGACTCCGATGTGAACCCACTCAGTCAAACTGGGAATACATCCAAAATCCTCCTTCTGTATATTTGAAATATAGTGTGCCAAATAGTAAAATTACTGTCAACTTAAAATTTCACGCTGCAAACAAATTTTGTAACATTGTGTTAGAAGTAAGAACATTGTAAAGGGACCATCTTGCTCTGAGGGGTGGAGAGAGAAGACAGAGACACAGACACAGAAACAAACTGGAGAGCTACCACCATCCAACTTCTACACTCCAGCTGAGGCAGTCCCTCCTCCAGTGTTTTCTCAAAAAAAAAAAAAAATCATCTGTGTGCGGAATGTGTTTTGTTCTGGGAGGCAGTATCAAGGCAGTGTGTGTGCACATGCATTCAGAATGGTGCCTTCCTGATTCAACCTGAGCAGAATCTAAAATTAACTGAGTGGACATAAAAAACCATGTGAGCACGAACACGCAGACACATCTTAGAGGGAACACTGCCCTCATTCCCCAACTGTGACCAGAGAGCTAAAAACCATCTTGCTCTAAGGAAAGGAGAGAAGAAAGTAGTGAGCCTGAAGAGCATAGCATGTAAAGATCTAAACATATTGCTTGATATATGGTTCTTTATTGAAGATTTTGTGTAAAACACTTTGGGAGGTGTTGTATTCTACCCAGTATCATCTTTTTAGACTACTTTCCAGTAGGCTTATGAGATCACCCAGCATTCAGTGTGTGTGTCCCCCACCTATCAACTTCGCAGCGCCTGGACCAATATGAATCAAATCAGGTACAGCTGCAGGGACACCTCAATGGTGTAGTTTGTGATTATGTTATCCATCCCAATCCAAGACAGCAGACATGTACACTTTTGAGGCGGAAGTGGGCTAACTTCTGAACCTCCTAATCAATTTGAACCACATTTGCTACAGCTGCAAGGATATATAGGGGTGCCCGAATGGCATGGTGTGTGATGATGCCATCTGCTCCAATTCAAGATGTCGGCTGCATGAACATCTGAGGCATAGACAGGCTAATCTGTGGACTGTTTAACCGATTTAAACCAAATTAGGTACAGTTGCAGTGAGTGACATACAGGGACACCTCAACGGCATAGTTTGTGATTATGTCATCCACCCCGATCCAAGATGGCGGATGCGTAAACTTTTGAGGCGCAAGTGGACTTACTTGTAAACTGCCTAACCGATTTGAACCAAATTTGCTACTGCTGTAGGGACACATAGGGCTGCCCAAATGGTGTGCTGTGTGATGATTTTATCCACTCCAATTTGTGAACATCTGAAGCACAAGCTGGCTAATATGTGGTCTGCCTAACCTATTTGAACCAAATTGGGTACAGTTGCAGTAAGTGACACACATGGACACCTCAATGGCATAGCTTGTGATGATGTCATGCACGCCAATTCAAGATGGCAAATGTGTAAATTTGCAAGGCGCAAGTGGGATAACTTGTGAACTGCTTAACCGATTTGAACTAAATTTATTGCAGCTGTAGGGACACCTCAATGGTGTAGTTTGTGATGTCATCTACCCAAATGCATGGCAGACATGTGAACATTTGAGGCTCAAGGGGGCTAACTTGTAGACTAACTGATTTGAACCAAATTAGGGATAGTTGTAGTGAGTGACACACAGGGACACGTCAGTGGTGTCATTTGTGATGATGTCATCCACCCTGATTCAAGATGGTGGAACCATAAACCTTTGAGGCACAAGTGAGCTAACTTATGAACTGCTTAACCAATTTGAACCAAATTTGCTACAGCTGTAGACATATAGGGACACCTCAGTGGTGAAGATTGTGGCAATGTCATCCACCCCAATTCAAGATGGTGGACATGTAAACTTTGGAGGTGCAAGTGCACTAACTTGAGGACTGTCTAACCGATTTGAACCAAATTTGGAACAGCTGTAGTGAGTGACACACAGGGACACCTCAGTGGTGCAGTTTGTAATAATGACATCTACCCCAATCCAAGATGGTGGACACATGAACATTTGAGGTGCAAGAAATCTAACTTGTGGGCCTCAATTTGCACCAGATTTAGTCCAGATGTAGAGACAGTGAAAGAAAAGTAGGCTGATTCGTTCTTACTAGAACTTGTTTTGTTGAGAAGTTTGTCCCAGTAAGAATCCTATAGAGTGTGGGGGGTGGAGTCAGAAAGGAAAAGGGAAGGAGAAGGAAAAAATGGAGTTGTATCTGAATAAACTCGTAGTTAAAGCTATATAAGATTACTTTGTGTTTGTGAGAGAAGCAGCTATAAAACATTTGGTGATGAGACTTTGAACCAGCTAAGCATGTGAGCCTGCAAAGCTTGTGAATGTTCCTTCAGTTTCATTTCATTCCATTACTAGGCCTGCACTGCTTTCTTCTACTGCTAATGATGATTGTTTCTCCAGCTTCTTGAACTGCACAACCCCTGAAAGTACTTTTCCCTTATCAATCCAGGGCTCTGTTGTTCACTGGATGCCCACTGCAGCATGGCTCAGATCCCATCACCACTTTTTTTACTTGTTCAACCCAGGAAAACCTGCTCATCCCTGGAAACAATGGAGGTCCTATTTCTGCAATTACCTCCTCACTATATAGACCACTGATTTTATTCCAGCAAAGCAGAAAACTATATAGCTTCACTGCCAGGGCCCTGAAAGCCAAATATAATCATTTGACCTTTCCTGCCAACTTGAAAGGCAATGTCAACTCATATGAGTCTGCTGTTCAAGCCTTAGATGATCATTTCAACCCTACTTTGAATGTGATTACTGAACGTTACAAGTTCTATTCTAGATCCCACTTCCTGGTGAATCTATCGATCAGTATGTCACACATTGCTTGCCTTAAGTGTAACCTGCGAGTTTGCCAACTGTACTGATGAAATGATCAGGGATCAGATTGTTATGAAAATAAACTTCTCCAAACTGCTATTGTAGCTTACCTTGGATAAAGTTATAGAGATGGCTAGGAGGGTGGAAAATGCTCTTCACTGTGTCAAATCTAGCCCTATTCACAGTACCTTCAGTGACTGTTCACTGTGTCAAATCTAGCCCAAGCACAGTACCTTTAGTGACTGTTGCTGGTGTCTATCTTATGCTTCTTTTTAGAATGTGAGCCCTTTGGGGACAGGGATCCATTTTATTTATTTATTATTTCTCTGTGTAAACTGCCCTGAGCCATTTCTGGAAGGGTGGTATATAATTTGAATGAATGAATGAATGAATCACTCTCTTTGGTGCCCCAAAACCAACCTCCTGAAATTCAGGCTGTTCACTCTAAATCTTTCCAAACCCACTCTTCTCATATGGCACTGTCCCAGAAAGTGGCAGCACAAGAAAGGAGAAGCTACCCCTACTACAATGTGGAGATTCTGCCCACAGCCATTTTTGCTCCCTGTCCTGCACAGAAGGTCACTTGCAACAGGTGCAAAAAAGGAGACACCTTGCTAAGGTTTGCAAGTCTGCTGCCTACTCCATTACTGATTCACTATATGGTAAGAATGAGGCAGATGAACCACTTCTTGACAATGTTTTAAGTGTTACAGAATCAGACCCTGTTTCTCCATATTGTCAAGTAAAACTTCACGGCCATGAAGTGCGGTTGCTGGCTGATTCTGGTTCTCCGTACTCTATCATTTCCCATCTACTTTAGAAGAAACTCCTTACTATATCAGATCCGCAACTGCAGCCTTCAGACATCCACCCAGGGGGATATGGAGATTCCCCTATTGCCATAAATGAATACTTCACAGGTGTCCTGGAATATAAAGGACGTACTGCAGAAGGGCAAGTGTGTGTGTCACAAAAATCAGCCTCAATATTGGTCTGGAAACATCAAAAAGATCTCCAGATACTGTTAGAACCAAATAGCATGGGAACCGTATTACAGATGATGGAGCATCCATTCGCTGATATGACTGCTGATTTCTCAGACATTTTTGCTGATACTCCTGGCACTGCCATAGTTTTCATACATAAAACTCAGAAGGCAAATGCAATACCTGCACAACACAAAGTGAGGAATGTACCCATAGCATTGTGCCAACTACTTAGAGAGGAGCTTTTAAGACTATAGCATACTGACATAATAGAGCCTGTCGATTCATCAGAATGGATGAAGAAGAAGAAAAGGTCTCTCTCATTGTTCTTGTGAGGAAATCAAATGGCACACTTTAAAAGATGTGAACTCCAACATGGTAGTGGATTATCATCCATTACCCAATATCAATGAAATGCTGCTTACTCTGAAAGAGGCCACAGTGTTCACAACTTTGGACTTGTTTGTCTATGGCCTATCATCAAATTCCTCTGCTCAAATGTTCTCACAAATACACAACCTTCATTACCTCCAGAAGGTCTTTTTCAATACAGAAAACTTCCCTTTGGATTAGCCTTTGCAGCTTCGGTATTTCAAAGAATGATGCGTGAAATTTTTGGGTCTACAGATGGAATCACTTACTTTCAAGATGACATTTTAGTGTATTGCAAAACCATTGAGGAGCATGCTGCTAAACTGATAGGCATGTTAAGAAAACTCCGACAACATGGACTTACTATTTCTGCAGAGAAATGTCAGTTTTGCACACACTTGGTGACGTACTTAGGACACACAATATCTCAGAGTGTTGTATATCCCAAAACAGACTTGGTGAAAGCTATCCGGGAAGCACCAGAGCCACACAATAAGGATGGAGTTTGCTCATTTTTAGGACTCTGTATTACTCTAAATTTGTCAGACAATTTGCCTCCAAAGTTGCTCCATTGCCAATTCTTTTTAAAAAGAAGGTAGCATTTAACTGGGATGCATCCTGAAAGGCTAGTTTTCAGACTATCAAACTGGCCATCTTCATCTGAATGGAAAGTGGCCCTCAGTGCTAAAAGTGCTTATCGAACTTAAACCTTGCATAACTAATGGATGGCCACACAAAAACAAGATACCTGAACATCTTCAACCATACATGCAGGTAGCAAGTGACCTGTCTCTTCTCAATGAGCTGGTGCTAAGAACTGATCATTTGGTGGTACCAACCTCTTTACAAGCAAAAGTAATCAAATTTGCCACAAAGGTCACATGGGCATGAGCTTAACTAAAAGGTGAAATAGAGAAATGTTTTGGTGGCCAGGTATGGACAAACACATTTAAGATGTGATCAGGCACTGTATGGCTTGTGCTGTATCTGACAAGTCACAGAAGACTTTTGGCACCCCTTGACTCCAGTAGAGTATCCTAATGGTCCCTGGGGAAATTTTGCTCTGGATATAATGGGGCCTTTTGATAACCAATCTACAAGCCAAAGATTTGTTACAGTGATGGTGGATTAATATTCCAGGTGGCCAGAAGTTTCATTTGCTGACAGAATTACTACAAACAAGGTGATCCAATTCATGGCTACAGTTTTTGTGAGAGAAGGTCTTCCTAAAGTACTAGTGACTGACAATAGGACACAGCTTACCTCATTTGAAATTGAGCAATATTTCTGTAACCATGGGATAAAACACAAGACTATTTCTTTGTACCATCCTCGAAGGCATGGTTTAGTGGAAAGAATGAACAGATTGGTGAAAGAAAGTTTACAACTGGCTAATGCAACAACAATCCTGGAAAGAGGCCATCAGTGGAACTATTTGCTTATCGAACTACTCCTCATTTCAGAGCAGAAGGTTTCAAGCTCCCTCCAGGGTTTCTCCAAGATAGGGATGAGAGAGACTCCTGTCTGCAACCTTGGAGAAGCCACTGCCAGTCTGTGAAGACAATACTGAGCTAAATAGACCAATGGTCTGACTCAGTATATGGCAGCTTCCTATGTTCCCATGTTCCACTACAGGAAAATCACCTTTTGAACTGCTGAGAGGATGCAAAGCTACCACCAAACCTATACAAAAGCAACAACTGATAGGGCTTTCCATGCTATCTCACTCTGAGCATGCAGAGATTCGTGATTGGGTAAGGAGAAGCAACAAAAATACAAATTGTATGTGGATCAAAATGGGGTGCTAAACAGTGAACATTTCAGGTGGGGGACTTTGTTCAAGTATGGCCACCTTATAAAGTGAAAAGGGGATGTTCCCAATATCCTGGACCAAAACAAATAATCAAAATCCAAGGAGATTTTGTCATAGATGATGGAAAGAAATGGAACAATTTGAGACTTTCCAGTTTGCATACTATGAGAAAACAGGGAAGGGAGTCTGGTCTTGAGAGAGGAACTGGAGAAGACTTTGATCTTGTCTCCAGTTTTGACCTCACAGAGAAGGCTGATGTAAGTGATGGGCAATCCTCTTTACCAGAATGAACATCACTAACAGCTCCCAAGAATTAGGACATAGGGATGTGCCCAAAGCACAGTTAAAGCCCTTTGAGGAAAATTTAAAAGGGAAACATAAGAAAAAAGAGAGCAGGTGCTTATCTGCTCTCTGCCACCCCTTCCAGCTACCTGCAGAGGTGCTGCATGTCCCCCCAAAATATCCACACCACCAGATGATCAGATCACGGTCCACTTCTCTAGTAGACAGAGTGGTAGCATGCAGCTATGAGTCCCAAAGAGCCTACTGGGGCCCTAGATCCAGGGTTGTCAAAGGTTGTCAATCCTCCAGGATGCCCTGGAGGAATCTGTATCAATTTCCAGGTCACCACTGAAAGAAATTCAGCTTGATGTTGTGAAAAATGGTGGTAGTTGGGGGGCAGGGTGTTTGTCTACAGGAATAGCTCTAGTCAGAGCTCCATAGCCAACAACAGAGCCTATGGTTTTGGGTTCCCTCTGAAGCTAAAAAGGATGGTATTCTCAAGTACACCATCCTCTGACACATCTGTCATTCTCCTCATTGCCCTTCCCATGGCTTTGGTGGTGGTGGTGGGGGGGATAGGTACTCGAGTTTCCTGATCATGGAAGTGCCTGCCATACACTTAAAGCTTTCACTGCTTTAAATGAAGGCTGTAAGCATGAGCACGCAGAAGAGTGGCAGATGTTCCAGCAGGAGGACGGGGCTTCCAATACTACTTTGGATGGTGTACTTGAGTAGACGGTCACTTTTCAATAACATGTGAATGAGGCTTGAGGCTCTATTGCATCAGTACACAGCCTGTAGATTCCCTATGGTAAGGCATCAGCCTACCTAAGATAATACTGAAGATAGGACAACATTTTAAAAAATTAAAAGAACTGACAAGTAAAAACAATAAAAACAAGGCTGATGATCTTCAGAGCTATTCTACTAAAGGAGTAGAATGTGTTTAGCTCTGAAGATCAACCTAAAGGTGAACTGCTACAGACTCCCATATACACTGATGCTATTCACACATGTGTGCAGAACCTAAGTAGCCACCCTTTAAAATGAGGATAAGAGAGCAAGCATTCCCTTAACCTTTTTTCTAATCATCTGGCAGCTGCAGCTGCCAGACTGCAGGGAGCCCAGGAAGAGGAGGGGGGGTCCCCATGATGCACCACGTGAGGTATTTCCAGGGACTGGGACAACACAGGTAAGTCTAACCTGCCTTTCCTGCAGCCTGCTCTAAAGCCCTTCTCCCTGCTCGTGAGAAGAGGCTCACTGGGTTTATAAGATGGAGCAGAAGTTACAACCACACAGTTATTCACACCAGATGCACATGCATGGCAACTGGAAGGAGGGTGTGCTTTTTCTTTTTAGAAAATAGATTTCAGAATGGTTTTTATTCACTGATTGAAGGAAATTATTCTGAAAACACATCAGTAAGGAAGTGCACAAATAAGACAAATAAGAACCAAGCAAAGTGCACATGAGGGTTGAAGGGCTGCTACCCTACCAGTTCCTCATTTAGCGATGCCCTTGTTCCATCTGCATTCCCCAGTTCTTTGCTGCTGCATAAACTGTTACTCTACATCTGACAAGGTCTTTGCTACAGCTCTCTCTATTTGGGAAGGTGTCTATTGGAACAAGCAGCACTACATAAATGTCAAACATTAGTTGTTTTATATAGTTTTCTTCTGCAGAGGAAATATAATATAATACAAACTAATATGACATATAAGTACTAGCTGGGCCGGGTGCAGAGCACCTGCGCCTCTAATTTGCCGCAGCTGTTTTCTCCCCTGCCCCGGCCAGCATGGCCATCTTCTGCCCGCCCACCACCTGCCCTCCCGCACTTACTTTCCCACCGGCTGGCCAGCCAGCCACCCTCCCATCAGCCGCCTCCGCCCGCCCGCTGGCTCCCTCCACCCACCCAGCCCGCCACGTCCTCCTGCTGGCCAGCCACCTCTACTGCTGCCAGCATCGCTGTTTCTCCCCATGTCCCTGTTGCTATCCAGGCAGCTGCTCGCGAACTCTAACGAGAGCTGCCATGCATGGGATTAGCGACGGGTACATCTAAGAGAAATAGATAGAAATAGATAGATAGATGACATAGATTATATGTTATATTATATTATAGTATGGTATATTACATATAATATACTTTATAATAAAGTATGAGCTAAATCCAAGTTTCTATTCGTTTGTTCCCCTTTCAACTGGTAACATTTGGAAAGGGCCAAACTCCATAAACCTCTTGTTTGGGGAATCTGGCCCACAGCCACACCAGAACTAATCAATTAAGTTAGAATTAAAGTGCAATTTTCAAATTTTTGCAAAATGACAGTGAGATTAATACAAGCAGACATCTGAAAGGTTATGCAGCTCAGAACATAACATTTCACAAGGAATGGCGGTAAGAATACAGCAAATACCACTATGGTTCAAGATGTCTCTCATATCACAAGACTCTCTGTTGTTCATTCCACAACGGTATTTCTACACGGCATTGTGTTCAACATCTATTGCACTACTGATAAAAGACCTGGAACTGAAGTGTATAAGTATATTATTATATGTAAACTTATTTATCTTCTTTATTGACATGTGAGCTAATTAAAAGCTGTTTTCTGAAATATTTACACATAGATCCCATGGAACAGATGGTCTTTAAATGGGACTTAAAATAAAGCCTTTAAAGTAAGATTGCCCAGCAAATAAATCTGTGCAAATAAACTAAGCCATATTAAACAGAGCAACTAGTTTAGCTACCATCTGAATGACAGAATAAAAGGTGCAGGGCCAAATATCTCCCATTGTCCTGGTTTGCCACTTTTAGGTAGATTTTCATACCTCTAGCATTTAGATCAGCCTTAAGCTTCTCTGCAAGCCAAGAGGTGAAAACATCCAATCACATAATATACCACTTCATTAATGAGCTGACTAGGGTATCTACTGACAATTTAAAGAAAAGAATGCAAGAGACAAAACTAGTTAGGCATATTCAAAACATAAAGTATAAAACATCAAAATAGAATAGATTACACAGGAAAATAATTTCAAGAGTCTTACCACAGCTTTTCATAAACTGCCCTGAATCAGGCAAGGTGCTCAGGAGCATCCTAGCCTCCATCTGGGCTAACAATCTTCTGTCCCAAAATGTAATGGTCATGCAGAAAACCGTAACTTGAGAAACAGGTCAGCATTCTATTAATAAACTCTTAATTATTTCTAAAGTTAAAAAAAAGACTCACATATAGCTCTGTTTACATTTTTTCCTATGTTCTACTGTATTCCTAACTTAGTTATAAAATTAATCTCTTCCACATGGCTATAAATCCTTCTGTTTGAGGAAGAAAGAACAACTTGATAGCTACTATATCCATGAGAACATCAAAATCAATATCATGGGTCTTTAGGTGAAAAGGACACTAGGCAAAAAGGGCATCAGTTTCTAGACCAAAGCTGAATCAAAAAAAGGAAGTAAGTGGTTTTTATCCTTAATATCCAAATGAGCAGCTATCACTCCTCAAATGGCCATGTCCTGTTGCCACTTCTATAAATACCCTCTTCTTAGTCAATATCCATTTCCTCAACATCTAATTTTGTCAATGAGATGTTTAGCTTTTCACTCCCCACCCCTGCTTCCATTTTGGTTACAGTGTATGCCACTTTGTTCATTGTTAAAGGTAAAGTTGTGCCATTGAGTCGGTGTCAACTCCTGGTGACCACCGAGCCATGTGGTTTTCTCTGGTAGAATACAGGAGGGGTTTACCATTTCCATCTCCCATGCAGCACGAGATTATGCCTTTCAGCATCTTCCTGTATCACTGCTGCCCAATACAGGTGTTTCCTATAGTCTGAGAAACATACCAGTGGGGATTCGAACCAGCAACCTCTTGCTCCCTTGGCAAGTTACTTCCCCGCTGCACCATCAGGTGGCATTGTTCACCGTTACTACAACTTTATTCATTGTTACGGCAATTTCAAATAGTAGAACTCTTTGACATTGTAGTAACAATGAATAAAACTTAATAAAATCAGGTCATATGCCTGGTGGGATATGTCTCAGTGCTTCAAATTAGGGATAGAGAAGAATGTTGGGAAATCTTTCAGAAAGGGGAGAATTCAAAAACTAACTTCTCCAGTGCATAAATCACTAATCAATTATGAATCAAACTCAACAGTTCTCTAAATTTACTGGCTTAATACCAGCCCCTCATCTGCCAGCCCTCTTCCTTTCCCACTTTCCAAACTTTCCAAGTTCTAAAAAAAGCAGGGGAGGAAAAACAGCAGCCTAGCTAAAGCTGAAATTGCTTCATAATCCCCAGCTCCCTGCAATGAAGGCTTCTGCGTATGTTCGAAGCCTCTACTGTCATAATGACAATAAGTGTAGTTAGAAGCATCATTTTTATTGCTCTGGATTGATTGATTGGAGGAATTTAAAAAAACTACAACACCCAGAGTTCCTGGAAGGCTCAAGCATGCTCAGAAGCCTTCATAGTCAACTCATAACAGCCCTGGGGTACAGCTCCCCCTGCCCCCGCCCCCGTCACGCCTTATGCTTGGTAAATCTGGGAAAGGGAGGGAGGAGGATAGAAATTAGCAACATGTGCAACTCAAGCCCCCCAGCATTTTACAGTATCTGTGTTTGGTTTTGTGTTTTGTAAATCGCCTTACTTTCTAAGGTGGCTACAGCTCCAAATTCCTGGGCACTTGGGTAAAACATTTTTTTAAGTACTCCTTAGAATGCAAATTTACAAATTAAAGCAAGTCAAATATGAATATTAACTCATAAGAGCTTCTGTCATTTGCAGAACTGTCCAGGTCTGCTCTAGTTTGAGAAGCAAATTCTACTGCCTGTTTCCCTGCTAACCTTTAGCTAAATGACAAATGCAGAATCTCATTTTCCAGCCAGGGCCTTCTGCCAGTGCAGAGATGTTGCATTTGTTCCTGTGTAATTATAGCGCCGTTTCCAAAACCATTACCCTTCAGATGGCAGCAATTTTTAATCATGACTCCTATGCCATTACTATGGGACTGACTGCAGAGTTACAAGGTTAATCTCATTAGAAATTACTCAGCATGTAATACAGAATTGCAAACAAGATTAATAAGCACAAGATACCAAAAGACGGCATTGTACCCAGTCTCTCCTAAAGAAAGATGAGTGAGAAGTTATGTGTTATGTGATTAGGTAGGCAGCAGAGCGGGAAGAAAGTGGCATTTGATATTAAATCAACATTCATACATTCCAGGGGCGTAGCTAGGGGAGAGAGGGCCCGTGTTCAGCACTCTCTCTGGCGGCCCCCCAGAGTGAGGGAGATAATGCAGAAAATAGGGAGGGGTGGAGCTGGAGGGCCCTCGGGAGCTGGGGGCCTGTGTTCTTTGAACCCTTTCGCTCAATTATAGCTACGCCCCTGATACATTCCCAAATCCTGAAATGAAAGTACTGTGTGTGGAGCAACTCTGCGTCTCTCTCTCTCCTCTTTCTGGCAACATCTAATATAACAATGTGTGACAACTGCTGATAAACAATATATCAGGTCAAAACTAGATGGCACTGCCTCCACTGCTAATCACATTCTCCCATCTTCCTGGTAATGTCAAGTGTAACACAAAGCCAACTCCCAGTGGACATTGTCAGCGGTTGGCATGGGTGGCTGGGAAATGCCCGATGTGACATGTGATAATGTCATGTCAAGCATTCTGTTATACTAGATATTAGTAGAAAAAGATGGAGTGGTGACAGATCAATTGGGTCTGAGATGTTCTCCAGTACTTTTAATCTACTTATTTATTGGGTTGAATGTGCAGCTCATGCTGCTCCAAGGATTCAGGCAGAAAATGCCTGCAGATAATAACCCAGCAAAAAAACCCAGCAAAAGAAATATTGTCCTCTACCTACCTAACACAGCATTAAATAGCAGATTAAATGAGAGAATCTTGCAATATTTCCAGAAAAAGTTCAGGTTCAAACCCTATTCACATGTTATGTGAAACACTCGTACAACAAGTGTACAGTGTATACAGGTACAGATCTGTATGCAGGTACAGTGATTTTCATGTTATGTTGAATGCAGGTACAACACTATACTTCCTGTCTCTACCATGCACTTGAGGGACCTACACAGGTTCACTTTTAAAATGAACGCAGTAACAATAATTCACATAAAACCATGTATGAGTGTACCAACATGTGTACACTTGTATAACATAAGGCCCATTCACACTTTATGTTCAAAACTCATACAAGTGGACAGCGTACACAGGTGCAGATCTGTACACAGCTACAGTCATTCACATGTTATGCTGAATGCAGGTACAACACTCCACTTCTTACCTGTGCCATTCATTTGAAGGGCCTGCTTACAGGTTCACTTTTAAAGTGAACACAGGTACAGTCATTCACACAAATACATGTACGAGTGCACAGACATCTGTCCACACATATGGCATAATGTCTGAATTAGGCAATAATGTCTGACTAGGGCTTGACCTTAGTGGTTAAGATCCACACTTATGGGGACTGGGTATAAATCTGTGCCAAGATTTACCAGGACTCAGCTGCAAAACATGTTCTGAATACTTGGGCTCAGCTCTGAAACATATAAAAGACTGAAAAAGAAGAGTGTCTTTCTGAGTATAACCAAAATGGATTTCCAGCAACTACCGCAGGATGCTACATATCAGGGATTAGGAAGAAGGGACTGATGGCCATTCAGTGTAATATGATGAAATTTTAGGGAATTAAACATCAGAAATAGCCTCAAGCCAAAGGCTGGTGGTGCTGTCAATTTTTCTCTCTAGTACAAAGGAAAAGTATAGTTGCGCCATCAAGTTGGCAACCACAGAGCCATGTGGTTTTCTTTGGCAGAATACAGGAGGGGTTTACCACTGCCATCTCCCGCGCAGTAGGAGATGACAGCTTTCAGCACCTTCCTATATTGCTGCTGCCTGATACAGGTGTTTCCCACAGTCTGGGAAACATAACAGTGGGGATTCGAACCGGCAACCTCTTGCTTGCTAGGCAAGTTACTTCCCCGCTGCGCCATTAGGTGGCTTCTCTAGTACAAGCTATAGTACAAATGGTGATAGAAAGAATGTTTTTCCTACAGTCTTTGAGTGATTCAGATGTTGATAAGCTTGTTACTTTCCCGCAAGTGGTGAAGTACTGGGACAAGCATTAAGATTACCGTATGTCATCAATCAAGGACATCTGCACATACATCCAAAAAAGGGTGGGAAACAGCAGAAGCTGGGCCAAGTGTGAACTTGGCCCCTTACCCATTCAAATTGTTCTGCTAAAGCTTGTTGCCACTAAATAGCCATTGAGCATACCTGGTATGCTTTTGTACACTCACTTCTGTAACTATCAACTAGCATATTAAGTAGCTTCACTCATTCTGCTAAAATGGGAATGAGGAGATTTGGGGAGTGTGGTTTTCATACACCGGTGTCATTTTGAACTCATCGCTGATCGCTTCCTGGTATAAAAGCAAATCTTGCCAGTGTTCTACGCATTTCCCCATCATTTCTACATTTTATATCCAACTGCTGGCAATCAGTCACAGTACTCTAAAATCAATAGCAGATCCAGTGCTAGCATTTGTCAGCTGCATCTTCCTGTACTAATATTGTTCAAGAGTGGCAACGCGACACACATTGTGCTCATTATAAACATGTGACTAATGGATTGTTCACAAATGGTTCCTTGCTTCTTCGAGTACATTTGCAGGTATCTGCAAGACTGCTTCCATGAGTAACCATCACTCTCTGGGTTTTAAATCATAAGGCACACATAATTGTGTGATTCATAATGACTGATGAGATATCAATATAATACAAGTGTTTTTTGACCCAATTTATTAGAGATATTAGTCATTTTTTCTTCTATATAAAAGATCTCAAGGTGACCTACAATCATGTTTTCTTGTTTAAATCATGTGGGTTTTTTTTTTATCCTTAGCTTTCAAATAATGTATCATTTAAAAGACATCAGAATGTCTTCATGAGCAGAACTAGAAAATAATTCAGAAGCTTTGACTCCTATTCCAAACTTTCTAGAAGCCAGTTCTGCTCAGAGATGAATACATACAAGAGAACCTTGCTATTTGCGATTCCATGTATCTGTGGGATGTCTCATTGACACCCATTTTCAGTATCGGTGGATACGAAAGGGTTAACACCTATGTATCGACAGTTTCTAGGGAGTCAGATGTGACCATGGAGGGCTGGAAATGATGCCATTTTCTCTCTGGGGAGCCATTTAGTGGCACCTTTCTTTACAAGAATCAACTTTTTTTTACTTCTCCCCCTGCAATTTTTTGCAGTTTTGGGGAGCATTTCAGGGCATTCCTGTGCACATGAGGGCATTACTGGGCACATATAGACCCTGCAGAACATGCCACAGTAAGTTTCCCCATGTTATTTTGCCATTTTTGGCAGTTTTTTTCACATTTTATCTCCACTTTTCCAAACTAGCCCCCCTTTCTCCCAGTAATAATGACTCATTACTTGTGGTTCCATTACTCATGGTAGCAGGTAAGGAACGGAACCCCCACGAGTAACAAGATTCCCCTGTATTTCAAATTCTTAAGTGCTGGCTTCAAATAATTAGGACAGCTTATCATGTGTGCCTTGTTACTTCAAGCCACAATGTTGGTTGTCATGCACTATGTCACCTGATAGTTTTCTCACATTAACATTTTTTTATTCTATAGTGGGGCATATCTGTAGCCTGTTGTGATGCTGAATATAACAGAAAACACGGTTATTTTATAAACTTGAGGAAAATATATGACCTTAATATGGTCATTGCTTGCTGGCTTATGTTCGGGGCAGAGCCACCATTGGGCAAACGGGTTCAAAGAACCCGGGCTGCCACCAATCAGGGGCTGCAAGTGTGGCCCCAGACACGCTCCCCGCATCTGATGTCAGACACGGAGGCATTATTTCGGTCCCAAATGGGGCCGCACAGCCCCGTTGGGAACCGAAATCAGCCCACAGTGCATTGGCAGTGCGGCCGGAGTGACTCTCCCTGCCTTAAAGGCAGGGAGAGCCGCTCCTGGTCCTGCTGCCAATGCAGCAGGGCTGATCGATCTCCCTCCCAGACGGGGCCATGTGGCCCCATTTAGGAGAGAGATCAGCCCTCGCTGCATTGGCAGTGTGGCCGGAACGACTCTCCCTGAGTCACTCCAACCCATGCTGCCCAATGCAGCATGGGCCGATCTCTCTTCCAAATGAGGCCATGCAGCCCCATTTGGGAGGGAGACCACATCCCCCTTGTCTGACATTAGATGTGGGCATGGCTAGCTGGGCCCCTGTGTCTGACGTCAGACACGGGGTGGGGGCAGGGGTCTGCCGCAGCGGCAGCACACAGGCCGCCACCAGCCTCCCTATGCTCCTGCTTATATTTCTTACTAGAGCACACCCTGACCATTCCCCCTATGCATTCACACTCATCCCCAGTCCCCTCGCCCCCCGATCTGGCTGCTCCTACTGCATTACTTCTGTTCTTCACTACTGAGTTGGGTTGAGCAAGAGAAGGAAGGGGGAAAGGAGGCCGAGAGTGAGGGAGAATGGTGCCAGCCATAGAGCTGGGATGGCTAGAGTGGTGCCAACAGCATGCTGCTGACACCAACAGAAGTGACCAAGCAGTGGTGGGGGGAATGGTTCCAAATGTGCCACTCTTCCGGATTTACTGGCTGAAGCAGCTTGCTTCACCCAGCTGCATGATAGGGCTGGTGCTGGGCCTAAAGAGAACAAGCTGTGGACCAGAGACGCTCTGGTACAAATGTGCCTTGGTAAGACCGCCGCTTGGTAAGACCGCAGAGCACATGGTTTGCATGCTGAAAGTCCTGGGTTCAATCCTAGCATTTACATTTAAAGGAGCAAGTAGTGGGAAAGACCTCACTGCCCAAGACCCTAGGAAGCTGCTGCCAGACAGAGTAGACAATACTGGGCAAGATGGACTAATGGTCTGATCCTATATACGACAGCTTCATAGCTTCACTGACATGTCAGAAGGTAGCCTAATGATATGGACCCACTTTCCTGGGATGTTGTAAATATCACAAAGATAGTATATGTGGAGGGCTTTGAATATCCTGCTATATAAATCGTATTTATTATTATATTAGTCTGTCTAGGATAAAACCCAGAGCCTTTGGTGAGACAGATATAAGTTATCCAAATGAAGCAATTGCAGTTCCATGGTACTAGGTTCTAAATGCACTCTTAACATGCACTACTAAAATCAGCTCCTGATCTTTCTTAAAGTATTCCCAAACTGTGATAGCCACCTCTTATCATCTTGTTTCATTTTCATAGCTTTCAGATTTTTTCTGCAAGAGATCATTTTATTTCAAAGGCACTTATCATTTGGATACTACATCTGTATGGACACCCACATCCATGTGCAGGAGTTCTTGTTGGAAGTTAAGGACTTTGCGCAGTCGCTTGTCTCAAAGACAATGGAGGACAGCCTAGTGAGTCAGCGGGCTAGAGGGTCAAGACATTGGTCATCCCTTCTCTACTGCTCTGACACTATCCCTTTGGAATGTAGATTGCTAATCTCAGGGTCACTTCCTTCCTCTCTCTCTTCTCTTCCTGTCCCTTCTACCTTGCAATATGGCAAGCCTCTCTCCCTGCACCATGTGTGCAGAGAAGATGCAGAATCCATCTGCATCCAGCTAGATAGATAGATTAGAGATCCTAACTCCTCACTTTCCTATCTAGAATGGAGTTCCTTAATAAATGCTTTATATATTGATTTGAAACTATGAACTGGCTCCAAGTTACTTTACTCTCAGCATACACGCATGCCTAAGTAAATTCCGCTGTGTTGTGCCTCTGTGCACTCTGCTATAATTGAAAAAGGGTTTCTCTACCAGAGACAATTCCCAAAAGTTCTGATATGTACACGGAACTCCCGTATATGCAAAGGCATCTGCTTCATGGGCCTGGCTAGCACTGTGTTAGCATCCTATTATGCATGCTGAGCTGCATGTAAACACTCAAGTACTGTATACTGGAAAGACCGTACATGTTGCCCATGCATCCACATCAGAGCTCCTGCACGTGAGAGCTAAAGAAACCATTTCCTTGTCTACACATATAAATGCCATACATAGTAGTTGAGTATGTCTTTGACAGGCTTGTGTAGCTCAGAGCTCACTTTCGGGTCTGTCATATCTTAAAATGTTCTCAGACAGAAATAAAACAGAAAATGTGCAACCTGCATAATGATTTCCTCTGAATATACAACTAAATAGTATCCTCCTGGAAAACCTATTATTATATTACATATAGTTGTCCTATTCTGCTTTATAATTATAAATGAGTTTTTAAAGGAAATCATACCCAATACTGTCAATCTTATTATTCTTACTTATCAGTTTCTAGCTTTTGTTTCTGTGAGAGGAGATCATTTGAACAAATAGCTTTAGTGGGTAGTATGATTTTCCCACTGGATATGGGTGAGTTCATATGGTTCTTTTTGCCACTCAGTGACTGCAACATCACACGTGTGTATGATGGCCTCTCTAGACACAGCTTTGCTTTTAAGTAACCTCCAACGCAATAGTTGTCAATCGAGACAGCTTACACAATCAGCTGAGAATCCCTGAGTGATGAGGCATCAATATACACACCGTGAGATCAGCTGTCATTCAAACCCCCAATAAGAGCCTTGTCCAGTGGAAACTATAGCTCCAGCAAAGCCATAAGCCATATTTTCATGTTATATTTAATACTTGTACAGTCTGGGCCAGGCGCAGAGCATCTGTGCCTCCAGTTTCCTCTGCCCGCCCCCCGCCGCTTTCTTTCCCCGCCTGCCCGCTGTTGCTTTCTTCCCCCGCCTGCCCACCACTGCCATTGCCATCATCCCCTGCCCACCACCATTTTCTCCCCCTCCCCCGCCATTTTATTTCCCGCCTCGTCCGCTTGCGCCTCTGCTTTCTTCTCCCCTTGCCGGCAGCTCGCTCAAGAGCTCTTGCGAGAGCTGCTACGTATGAGATTAGTGACGGGTACACCTTCTTAAAGAGGGTTTTGCACACTGTACATAATGTGTACAGTGTATACAGGTACAGATCTGTACACAGATACAGTCATTCAGATGTTGAACAACAACAATCCCCTGCTAACTGGGCAAAGAGGCACCTTTTACCATGGTGATTTTCTTTATTTAGCAGGGGGAGAGTAACTGGCCCTATCCACCCCCAGCACAGTACCTCCAGTGACTGTTGCTGGTGTCTATCCTGTGTTGTTGTTTTTTTAGAATGTGAGCCTTTTGGGGACAGGGAGCCATCTTATTTATTTATTGTTTCTCTGTGTAAACCGCCTGAGCCATTTTTGGAAGGGCGGTATAGAAATCGAAGTAATTAATTAATTAATTAATAACAACAGGACACTTCCTATCTGTACCACGCATTTGTGGGACCTGTACTGAGGTTCACTTTTAAAGTGAATGCAGGCTCAGTCATTTACACAAAAATATGTACTTGTGTACAAACATCTGAATGCAGGTACAACATAATGTCTGAACAGAGCTGCAGTATCTTCTAAAAATTTAGTTTTACATAATTACATTAGAATAACTTGCAAGTCTAGCCCAGATTTTTTTTTCTAATGATGGCACACTTGAAGTTTTTCATAGGAAGGCAACAAAACAACCCCACAGAAGGACTACAAGAAAGAAGATAAATACCTTTTGAAAGAGAAAGACATTAATTAAAATATGGACCACATCAAAGCCAAGTCCTGCTCAGTCTATTGTTGTGATGCAATTATGGCAAAACCAGTCTTTTGGAGTTTGGAGTTCAGGGTCACAAGGATCCTGATTTCTTCAAATCAGCTGGCTCTCTAGCCCTCTTCAGACATTATGGTATATGATGCTGTACTTGCATACAGTGAGACCTTTCTCACAATCAGTGAGAAAGGGCTTGAGACCACACAGGGAGGGAGGATTGAAAGCTTACCTCCCCACAGACTATCATTGCTCTGGGTCTGGGCGTGGAGATCACGCGCCTAGATCAGTGTTCCCTCTAAGGCATGCGCATGTGCGCACGCTCACATGTTTTTTGATGTCCGCTCAGTTAAGTTTAGATCCCGCTCAGGTTGGATCAGGAAGGCCCCACTCTGAATGCATATGTGCACATACTGCCTTGATACTGCCGCCCAGAACAAAACTCATTCCGCACAGAGTCGAAAACAATTAGAACACTGGCCAAGATGAGCAGCTGCCTCCTCTGGCAGCACGGAGGATCGGGGGCCAGGATGTGTCATCTAGCTCCTTGAAATCCCACAATGCACCACATGAATGTGCAGTGCATTGTGGGTACCCTCCCGGCAATGGGCAGGAGCCGCGCAGTCTCCCAGCCCTGGCTGCAAGCACCCAGTGCTAGCAGATGATTGGAAAAAACGGGGCTAACAGAGCATTTGCTCCCTTAACCCCATTTAAGAGGCTGGCCTCTTTGGCGGGTTTGCCACTGAAGCACCATCAGAATCGGGCGTGATCCTGGAGGTTCTCACGATCATCCAAGACCAGGCTTGGCTGATCATATGAACCGCCTCAGCGTCTATAGCAGTAATAGAAGTCCCAGCCCAGCCCATCACTCACCACCCACCAACCCACGCCTCCCAATCACAGAAGCACCTGCCATCATGGATAAAGCATTCACCTCGTCAGTCAAACACTGCTGTAAACATAAGCAGTGCCATCAAAGGGGTGAGTGACACTGGGCTGGGGTAGGACTTGCAACCCACTTGTAGCCCTGAAAGCAAGGACAGTGGTGTTCTGTTGAACACCTGGAGAGGCCTTCTGCAGCTCTGAAATGTGAAATATCTCAGACATGAGCAAATCTCTGCACTACTTGACTTTCATCTGATGGCCTCTGTGTGATCTCAGTCCAATCATGTGTGAAATTAAATAGTGATCGCTGTTAAGCTCTTAGAGAAGAGAGGTCACATCCATGATACAGAATCATTTAAAGTTATCAAAGTATTATATTAATTGGCATTCTATTCGAGAGAGATACCGCAGAGTAAAATAGAGTCAAAAGGAGAAGCAATTGCTTCATTTATCAGTGGCTCCCACTCCAGTAACAGGAGGTTCAGGAGAAGGTTATTTCTTAATCTCTCCTCTTGGTGTATATTTCTTAATCTCTCCTCTTGGTGTCCTTTGTTTGACAATTGACAAGAAAGAAAATCAGATGTTATCTATATAGCATATACAGTATATTTCCCCCCACAGTTTCTGAGCAAAGAAGGATAGGAACAAGTTTTATTCACATACGCACACACCACCCACTGTTCCCTCTAAGGCGAGCACATGTGCACATGCTCACAAGTTTTCTGCTGTCCGCTCAGTTAATTTTAGATCCCGCTCAGGTTGAAGCAGGAAGGCCCCACTCTGAGTGCATGTGCACACAGATTGCCTTGATACTGCCACCCAAAACAAAACTCATTCTGCACACAGATGAAAAAAGTTAGAGAGACCACTGACACCACCACAAGTTCACAAAAAGCCAGCGTGGTGTAGTGGTTAGAGTGCTGGACTAGGACCGGGGAGACCCGAGCTCAAATCCCCATCAGCCATGATACTAGCTGGGTGACTCTGGGCCAGTCACTTCTCTCTCAGCCTAACCTACTTCACAGGGTTGTTGTGAAAGAGAAACTCAAGTATGTAGTACACCGCTCTGGGTTCCTTGGAGGAAGAGTGGGACATAAATATAAAAATAAAATAACAATAACAATAACAATAAAAGGTGCTGTGTAACCAACCATCAAATTGGACAACACTATTTTTAAACAACAACACATGCCTGAGATACAAAGGGCTTCTGTGTGCATATGCAATGGTTGTGGACAATTTTTTATTCTGGGAGCAATTCCTGCACTTCATGGAGTGCTGCTGCAGGCCCAATGGCAACCGGTGAGGTCTGTGCTGGCAGGTTGCAAGAGGTACCTTTAAAAGTGGTTACCGGTGGTACCGCTAGCACCTGCAAGCTGCTGTGAGCAGCAGCACTTCATCCAGCATCCTGCATGGCAGCGGCTGCCACTCCGGCACTCATCTGGCCTCTGTGCATATGTGGAGGTCATTTGTGTGTTCAGCATGGTGTTACAGACCACACAAATGGCCTCCGCCCATATGCCACAGCTGCGGCAGCCACCGCACGGGATGCCAGGCGAGGCACCACTGCTCGCGGCAGCTTACAGGTGCCAGCAGTACTGCCGGCAGTCCCTTTTTCAAGGTACCTCTCGTGGCCCCACCAGCACAGCCCTCACCAGCTGCCACTGTCCAGGCCCCTGATCTTCAAAGGGGGCGGTGGGAAGTGCCGGGGACTGCAGAAGGAAGCAGGGATTAAAAAGTATTTGTATATGCAGGAAACACGCAAGTAAAGCTTTGGATCCCAGTCCATATATCTTATACAAGGCTTAATGGAAAGAACACAGAATATAGAGATTACTCCATTACCTTTTGACTACACCCACCCAATGTTTCAAACCATATTTAAATATTTCTCAGGTGTACCCATATTTCCAGGCTTTATGAGGTGATAAAAGTAACCACCACAAGTATTCTTACAAATCTTATATTTATTCAAGGCATTAAGAATTCTTGTCCTTTCCACCTTAGCCACTGCAACCAGGAATGGCAACCTGCGGATCTTCTCTACATCTATTTGATGCAGAAATGTGACTTTTAATTCTGAAGGCATCTGAAACAGCAGCAAGGGGGTAATTGTATTTACAATGGAACACGAGGCTGTGACAAAGTGGTGTGAGCCTTGTGAGGGCATACAAGTCAGTAAAGGACTGCTTTTTTTACACTGAAGTTCTACATCAGAGATAAGCCCTCTGTGACCAACCAGAATTCAGCATTTGCACATGGAAGTTCTAGATCAGAGGTATACTGCCTATGAAGATAGAAACGCCATTTAGTCAGGATAGGTAAGCATCATGCTATACTTCTCTTTTCCAGAATGCCCAGTGAGATTTTCCTTTTCAAAAAGCCTGCAAATTCAGTCATCTTTGGTTTAAGTTGAGAGTTAAGATAGTTTTACACTTTCACTCATGCTCTAAAAAATTTGGAAATTCCAGATTAAGGTGTCCATCTTAACTTCTGTACCATATAAAGCCGTAACGACTTTGTACAAATGAGGCTCCATGCACACACTTTGCACTGGTCTTTCAGCTGGACATTGGGCTGGGAAGGGATCCATCAAGGCAGAAATTCAGCAAGTGCAGCTTCCCCATCACTTCCTAGAGATTCCTCTGATTAATTTATGCCGGATTCATCTCTACATGTGCTTCCCCCAAATTCCTCCCCAAAATGCCACCAATATGTGTGTGGCTACATGGAGCCTCATGTCCATGCTTTTTAGAGCATGAGTGAAAATGTAAATCTTAACTCTCATCTTAAACCAAACGTTTCTGAGTGACTGAATATTCTCCACATCTATTTGATGAAGATAAGTGACTTAAAAAAAAAAAATTGCCCCATGCTTGCAGAAAACTGTCTTAGTTTGTAGCAATCAATCAATCGCTATTGATACAGTCACAGACCAGTAAAAAATACCTTTCAGGTTAAATGAGAGAAGAAAAAATATATTAATCACAGTGCAAAACAGTATCTAGCGATACTACACAAAATACATTTAACCCCCATGTGCAACCTCTACAAGCTATAAGGCAACTACTATCTGATGTCAAATTTACTAGTAATCAGACAAACCTTGGCAACATTTAAGAAAATCTCATCCTTCTGGTTGGAGAGAAAAAGATTTACATAGAAGTTTACATTAAAGTGTGCATGTTTTCAAATCACAGTATTGCTTGTTTGCGTGAATTCCCCTACTATTTGGAATGGAGCTTGCACTGAAAGAGGTGTTGACTTCCACTTCAGAAAATCCAAATTCTAAGGAGCAGTAGCAGCCAAGTAACTGCATGCATGGGTGAGTGGGATAAATTTTTCTCAGGATCAGATTTTAATCTGAACTCAAGGAAAAACTTGGGGACTCGTGTTTAAGGCAAGAGTTATGTGTAACCAAGGTTCATACTCGACACTGGTGATGTCACTAGTTATCCAAGGACATGTTATTCCATGTTCTCCACAGAATAGTCCCGCGACCAATGTTGAAGGAGGAATGAGCCATCTCATCTGGACCACTGGGAACTTCATGGAGGCAGCTCTCCCCAGACTGTTTTATCTTCTCCCTTCAGATCAACCTGGTTCTTAAATAGCCCCATGATAAAATGGCCACCTCAGAGCTACCCTGAGCAAAGCAGTCTTACCATGAAAAACACAGTCAACCAAGACAGTTTACATAGTGTATTTTAATTAGCTTTATTTCTGACACATTGGTTAGAAAATAAAATGTTCAGGCCTAATTATCTTTAAACTTGTTGGAACATTAAGTTCTTTGTAGTCTAAACTGGTCTGAATTGACTGGCTAGGTATCAGATTGCGTCATGTTAACAATTAATTGCAGTTTTACTGTTATAGCCAAAGAGATATATGGAACTGTGTTTTTTTCCCATAAAACTGCTGACATAAAATACTGGAAATTATGCCACCTCTCTGCAGTTTATATATAAACTGGGAGCCCTGCTCCGTAAGGAGAACTGTATTGTTGTTGCACAGCAATAAGGAAACTGGAAGGGGAAAAAGATTTTGTGAATAATACATTTTGTAGGACCATTTTAATATTAATGCTCATGGATGTTGGCAGCATATCTAGACAAATATTGACTACATGGCTTTTTGGAGCCTTCTGAAAGAAAGAGGACTTCCCCTCTGGAATGTGGAAGCACACAATAGCTACCTAATAAATCATTTCAGGCAAAAAACACAATGCTTTAAAATCTTATTTCATCGTTATAAAATGCATCTTTGGACCAGCAACAAAATGCTTCATTCTGTGTGTGTATGCACGTGCGCGCACACACCACAGTTAAATCACACATTAACATTAAAGGGGAGGACCTAGTAATAAAGGCCTTAGTCTCTTCTGCAGACCACATGAAGGTGATGATTATCTTTTTGTGGTACAGTGTAACACAGCTGCCCTTTAAAGACACCTACAAGAAGTAACTCAGTTTGTAAGTCCAAGTCTGATCCACCACTTTGGTTGATCAAATCCAGTGCTTGAAGAGGCCAAGATGAGCAACCACTAAGGATGTGCAAACCGGCTTGACATCGAACCGAACCACCCCTTGTTTGGTCCAGCTCCAGACCAAACCCCAGGAGGGTTCGCAAAGTTTTTTTTTAACTTTAAAAAAACTTTTTTTACTTAACATTCTTCAAGGTGGTGGTGGGGGAGTCTGCAGAGGTTCCCCCTTCGCTTGCCAGCCTCCATAATCACCCCCTCCGGCCGGTTCGGCCAGTTCTTCAGGCTGCTCGGGACTGAAGAGCTGGCACAGTGGCCATTTTGGATGACGCCGCGCATGTGCAAATGGCCTCTGCAAGGCCTGGCATGACCCAGGGCCTTGCAGAGGCCATTTGCGCATGCACGGCTGTGTCCAAAATGGCCACCGCACCGAGCTCCGCAGGCCCAAACAGGCCAAAGAACCGGCCGAACCGGCCAAAGGGACTGATTATGGAGGCCGGCGGGGGTGGGGGGAGGAACCTCCACAGACACACACACACCCGCCACCTCGAGGAACGTTAAGGTAAAAATAAATTTTAAAAACTTTTTAAAAAAATTCATGAACCCCCCCTGGACCGAACACGACCAGGGGGGGTTCAAGGGGGTGCCGGACTGAACTGTCCTGGTCAGGTTCAAGTCTAGTCCGGACTCAAACTGAACTGGGCCAGCCGGTTCCATGCACATCCCTAGCAACCACTCCTGCATTCACCCCTGACTGACTGCTGGGTAGCACATGGCAAGCTCTCATCCCCTGTGGAGTTTCTGGATCATATCCTTTCCATCACCTGACCAATCAAAGAACCTTTGCTCCATTGTTGAGCTGTGTGCTGTTCCTTATGTTTGGCCTTTCCTACAGTCCACTCCACATACATATTATTTCATCTTGCTTTGTCACACTGCCCAGCCTGCTTTCTCTCCTGCTTTGTTTGGACTTCCCTGACCTTCAGACTCTCCATATATCAACCTCCAAGTACATGCTACTACTGGAATAGATATTTAGACCAATTCCTTGGTCTAAATCAGTGATCTTCACTGTTTTCCTTTCATAAAGGTAGCAGGACCACAAACATTTATATTCTCGAAAAGAACAAACTTAGAAAGCATCATTTGAATCTAGCCAGACAACATTCATGGGTTAACTAAAGTAGCAGATATAAATTAGCACACTGCACTGAAGTCAGATACGAGAAAAATGTCAGCAAGAGTTAGACATACATTATTCAGGATGTTGTAGGTCAGAGGTAGATTATTATAATCAATGCATTATTGAACTTGGAAGGAAGAAGAAAGGGATTTTAGAAAACCATTACTTAATAAGAAATAAAGAATGGCAATCTAGGAAAAGCTAAATTTGGAACACAGTGAAGATGAGCAAATTGGCACAGGGGTTGGCCAGAGAGCCTGTAAACTATCATATGAGTTTAATAAGTTATTTACTTACTTACTAGAAGTTGTAAACTTAACTGATAGCTATTATTAAGCCCTGCTAACTGGACAACATGCCACCTTTTAAAGTGGTGCCTCTTTTATATGAATAAAGGGGAGAACAACTGTCCCTATTCAACCCAGCACAGCATTCGTGCTTCTTTTTAAACTGTGAGCTCCTCTGGGACAAGGAATCAGCTCTATATACAATGTTGTGAATGTTTTGTTGAAAAGCAGTATATAAACATTTATTATGACAATAATATTCATAAATGGCTTTTTTCAAGAGGCTGGGATTTATTTTTATTATTTATCTGGTATCTGGAATTTTGCACATATGAATATTGTTAGCCACAACTCTGCATCCTTTAAAATGACATTCTTAACCCTATAAAGCTTCAGCAACTGCAGTGGCCCTGGCTAGCCAGCTCTGGCCCCTGCCAGCACAGCCCAGTGACCCAGTTCAGACATCACAAAGAACCATGGTTTAATTATGGTTCCATGCAACACTCACAAATGAGTGCTTGCACACTTCCTCCTTCAAGTGGAGATCATTTTAAACTTCTAATCTTGATTTAGAACCACCCTATCAGTGTTCGGAATCATGCAGAGGAACTCTCCTCACATTCAGCACCACCCTGTGCACTCACACACCCTGATGCCCAAGAGCATGACTAGTGGGCATGACATTAGTGTGGGGTACATTCTTGAGTATCCCACACCAACACACCCATTTCCCCCTCCACAAGTCCAGTCAATGTAAGGAAGGTCATTTCTGAATGGACCTACAATGAACTTATAGGAATATCAAGAGGAATGGCCACAGCAAGGTACTGTTATGGGAGGAAAGGAGCCAAATGGCAGATGGTCCCAAACCAAGCTGATGGACAACTCACTGTCTCACTTCTCCATCCGATGCAACCAGCTGTAAAATTCAGGCCTGAATGTATAATGCAATTTTGCAGGACCAGAAAAAAAGCACAGAATTAAACTTCTTAAGAATCTCAGTTTTCATTTTTTTGAAAAGGCACACTTCTAGCATCTGCAAGGATGCTCTCTGGAGATGGATAGGGCCAGCAGTGAGCAAGTCATTCTATTTCTGTATAACAAAACTGAATGTCAAAATACCTTCTGTCCAGAAACTGCATGTAATGGGTGGTGGTCCTGTTCCCAAAAGATCAAGTTAAACATCAGTTTCCCTCCAATATAGATAATTTTACTACCTTTAAAAACAACAAAAAAGCGCTTAGTGAATTAAAAAGTTATATTTGCTAATGACTATTACACTGTTTGGGCTGGCCAATTTTTCATGCATGCAGCTTGACAATTGAGCACAGTCACACATTTGCATTAAAATGGTTAAAAGAAACAAATCTTAAAAATCTTTTAAAAGCCAATCTTAAAAAAGCAAAACAAAAAACCATTTGTCCAAAAGTGGGTTCTGGCTCAGTTTGTAGTCAATATAAATTGTCATATCTGGTTTAATTTCAAATTGGTCTATATCTCAGGATGGAATGCAGCAAAAATGGTTGAGGGATATAAAATGTTTAGAGGAAACCCCTTTGAAGGTGGAAAGGTTCTTCTGTATGTGGCAGCAGTCTGTTCCCAAAGAATGAACAAGTCAGGCAGCCAGCAGGCACTTTAGATGGGGGAGGGGAAGGTCTTACCTGCCCCTCCTGTGTTCTACTGCTATCCACCACCACCTCTCCCTGCAAAGTGGAACAGAGAACTCCCTGTTCCCAGCTAGCTACAAGCAGATCTTTACCGGCAGTCGCACTGGGCCATAGAGAGGTGGCAGGGAGCAGCAGCAGAGCAAGGAGGGGCAGGCAAGACCTTCCCCTCCCCACCCAATGTGTCTGACCACCAGTGCAGGGCCTCTCACAGCATGGCTGGCCTCACTCTTGGGGGGCCCTTTGAGGCAGTGGGCCGGGAGACAACTGTCTCCCCTTGCCCAATGTACCGTACGCCCCTGCTGCAGAGTCTCAACCTCTCATGTGGAGGGAACGGTGAGGCCTTTATCCTTTCCTTATTTTATCTGCATACAAAATGACTAAATAAGGTCCATGATGCAATCAGGTCCTTCCAGCACAAAGCAAGTTGTTGCTTTGCCATGGAAAGCATTTCTCACTCCCGCCCTTACACCTACATGCGAGCATCTGTTGACAAGCTAATTGAAAAGTAGAACAACATGGACATGGATACCATCCCTACAATTTCCATGAGGGATTGATGAAAAGGGGCAATTATCTAAATTGGTACAAGTCAAGATTTTCTCTTTTAAAGACTCACATAAACAATGTGCACCTTGACACTTGCATAAAAGATGCAGGGCCAGAATTAACATGGTATCTGTTGAAATCTTCTATTTAAGGAATTGGATCTCCATCTCAATTTCATGTGCAGCTCAGTGAAAGCCTGTGATTACCATCTGAATAAGCAGGGCCAACTTAAAAAAAAATAGGGAGAACAAGAAACGGTACAACAAATTCTCAAGTTCAGTTACTTCTATTATATGTCATATGTATTATTTTGCTTTTTACTCTCATAGCAACTTTGAGTGGTCAAATGCTAGTTTGGAAACAAAATTGGACCACCTCAAAAATCTGGTAGTAGTTTCTACATACTCAGGAGATTCCTAGAGTATGTAGAAATAAATACATTTGTAAATTAGAAGAGGGGGTACCCTGGGTTGAGCTTTCAAGATCTATATAATGTTGAGGGCATAGAAAAAGAAAATACTATAGTAATTTCATCTGGCTTGGATTATAAATCTTCTGGCTCCATGAACTCATTCTGGGGTGTGTGTTGATGCCCCTCTGCCTTGTGCACTGCCACAAAATTGTGTGTGTGGAGGGGCAGAACAGCTAAACCACCTTTACTTGTGTGATTAAAATACTATTAAATAGTTTTTAAATCATGAAGTGAGGAGCAGTTCGGGTTGGGTGGGAGGGCGGGGGCTATTTGATTATGTGGCAAGACAACAGCATACCAGGTAGGCACAAGACATGTTCACACACACCCCTACCCCATATGATTCAAAGGGGACCAGTGGATGTAACATAGTCTGAAGTGGGGGACTCCCAGGTTCATGCTGAATGGAGATACAAGAACACCTCTTTGCGGCTACTTTTTGTTTGAGTGATGGATACACAGCTGCCCCCTCACAGTTAAACTAAAATCCTTGGTTTCTCCATTGCTTCCTATGAGCACCTCTCAATTCTGTCTTGGGAGAGAAAAAGGAAGATCTAAAGGAACTGGAAGCCAGGCAGACTGTGAAAGTCTAGCAATTAAGTCTGTGGTTGAGGGCACTTGAGCTATGGGATACTGAAAGTGTCTATTGGGGAGGACAAAAATGCAGTGGGAGAAAAGGAATTAGCCTGCTTGGATCTTTAACAGTTTATAGGATCCTGGAGGTGAACATTAGGATCATGGAGATGTATTCTATCAAGTTAATGTCTCCTTCCCATGCTAACACCCAGTTGAGATCCTGAGTCCTTTGGCAATATAAAGCACATTAGGAAAAGGAGTCAGGTGGATGAAAAAGAGCGGGGGGAAGCATCCTCTGCAAGCACCAGCCAATGTTACAAGGCTCCTGTTCCTATCTGACTTGAGGCCTGAACAGGAGGCTTGTTGTGGGCTGGAGATACAATGGCCAAGTTCAGATGACATAGGAAACCCAAGATCACCTCCAGTTTTCGAAGCTAGTCATCCAAACTCGGGAAATTTGAGTTAAAAGCAAAAAGGGACCTGTGGTTTCCCTCCCCAAACTCCACTCTGAACCTTCATTCAGAGGGGAGCTTATTTATTATTAAAGCTTTTTCCAATGACTTTTTTTAATGTGCAATTGAAAGTTAAAAGTTTAAAACATTCAAAAGTATTTAAATTTTTCAATGTTTTTAAACTTTTGAATGTTTTAAACTTTTAACTTTCAATTGTGCATTAAAGAAGGTCACTGGAAAAAGCTTTGAAGTGTGGAAATGTGTATCTCATTGCCCTCATACCATCTTATTTATTATTGCATTCCTATACTGCCTTTTTAAGGAGTTAAAAACAAAAACAAAAATCACACCATTAAAATATCAGCTTGAATATAAAAATACAGATCTGATTTAAAGATTAAAAACAAGCACAATGTAACCATAAAAGATACAGCAGCAATGGGAACAATCATATAAAAGCCTGGGTAAAAAGCCAAGATTTCACACGCTTTCTAAAAACTGTGATGGAGACTGAGGTTCAGGTTCAGAGGAAACACCCAGCTGAGATCCTGAGTCCTTTGGCAATAGTTTCACCACTCTTAACTCCAGTTTTGTGCCAGTGTTATGTACGAACGCTGGCAACACAGTAAAGGACCCACAGAACCAGAGAGGAGGGAGGAAGCTCCTCCCTCATTCTGGTCTGACTGGCTGCGCGAGCTGTCTTTCTGACTGCAGAAAGGCAGCTCTCACTGTCGCCTGAAAGCGGTCAGGAGAGCGGGGGGAGGGATTGCGGAACCACGGTTCCATTGGACCCGCAGTTCCATGCTATGTCTGAACTGGGCGACTGTAACATTTTGTGATGTAATTTTATTAGTACAGTTTACAGTGTGTGTATTGCAATGCACAGACTATCTAATAACCAGTCTCTTTGCAGGACATTAGCATGCCTAAAAACTGCAACCTAGAGCAAAAGTAGGTAGAGTTGACAGGCTATTCAGGAAAGAGCAGGTTTAGTTACCAGTGGCTCCAGTCCTGTTCTGTGCGTCAAGGCAAACAGGCTGTAATAAGCCACACTGCTGGGGGAGTAAAACCTGTTCCTCCCTAAGAAACTGGGATCACAATGAATTAGGTCCCCCCACTTCATTCTTCTTCCTGATCATATAGCTTTCCTTTCTTCAATTTTAAACGAATGATGGCTATTTATTGTTATAAGAGCAATTATTATATGCTGTCTTTCAGGACACAGACATAATGATGGAACAGTCTGCTTGTTCCAGGAAACTGAGATACCACAGAGAGGGAGACTTTAAAGGAACGTAATGGATCTGTGCACAAAGCACACAAGAGACAGATTGAAACCCCCTCTCCAGGGGTCCTTGCAACAAACAGGCATTATCTATCCTGTCAATCACAACAAAGGACATATTGCTAACATACACAATGTAGCTAAAATGTATGGAAATGTGGTGTAAAGCCTCTACAATAAGCATGTGGAAAAATTGTGACTGCATTGTAAGTCTTGAGCCACTCTGGAGCACAAAAACTCTCAGGTGTTATTTAAATTGAGTTTGTCAACCACTCCCCATTAATAACGGCAGGGTTTTTGCCAGTGTCATTCTTTGCCTTTCCCCATTGGCTTTCTCGGAGTGACTACAGCCGTGTAGGTTGCCATAGAAACCCTCAGCAACTGAAAATTAACTAAATGCTAATAGCCTCCAGAATACATTCCAGTTTTGGGAACATCAGTGGCACTAATAGTGAAAAAGAGCATCCCAACAACACATTACTCTATGCTTCCTAGGTAGGAACAAGACAAACTGTTACCAGCAAATAAATGTCATAGAAATGTCAGCTACTTCTCACAGTAAACAAATAACACAACCCTAGGCTTAGGCCTACACACACAGCAGGAAATGGAAGACTGTCACATACTCCTCCAGTATTCAACATTATTAACAGAGGCTCACTGTACATTGGTAACTAAATCTAATGTGAGTACCATCTCCACTTAATTTTATTTTATTGATAGCATGATTTATTTATTTTTTAAAAAAATAATTATTATAATTATATATTAAAATATTAGGTAAAGATAAAGTGTGCCTTCGAGTCGGTGTCGACTCCTGGCAACCACAGAGTCCTGTGGTCGTCTTTGGTAAAATACAGGAGAGGGTTACTGTTGCCATCTCCCACGCAGTCTGAGATGATGCCTTTCAGAATCTTCCTATATCACTGCTGCCCAATATAGGTCTTTCCCATAGTTTTGGAAACATACCAGTGGGGATTGGAACTGGGAACCTCTGACTTGCTAGTCAAGACATTTCCCCGCTGAGCCATTAGGTGGCTCATAAAAATATTACACGTAGTAAAAAATAGAGCCATCAAAAAGAATAAGCAAAACCACAATAACATACAATTCAATTCAAAAATTCTTACCAAAGCCAGTCCTTGTGCCCTACATTGCGCAAGGCTATAGTCTTGTTCCAACCTAGGGTAAATGGACTCAACTAGAACTTTTTAGTTGTTACAAAAGCCTGAAGGCTGTTGGCAAGCCCTGACCCCACAACAATGCACTCATTAGAAAATTACAGTTAGTACAAAATTCAGCAGCCAGAATGGTCTCAGGAACAACTCAAAAAGAGCAGATTACTCTACTCAGCTCAATTTTTGAAAGGCTTCAGCAAGCGCTGGGTTCCCAGCCTGGCCAGAAGCAGGGGAAGGCGCTCCTGGCTACCCTGCAAATGAAGTGATAGATGTCATTTACTCACAAATGGGGTATGAGACCCCATTTGCAAATGTGACCCTGCCCCCTGCACAGCAGGGGGCATGGCTTAGGCACCCTTGCATATGAATGGGAGTGTGTGTGTGTGTGTGTGTGTGTGTGTGTGTGTGTGTGTGTGAGAGAGAGAGAGAGAGAGAGAGAGAGAGAGAGAGAGAGAGAGAGAGAGAGAGCGCGCACTGTAAGATATGTAAGGGATTGAGCTGCTCTGCTCTGCTTAGTGGATGGAGCTGCTCTAGATGCTCTGCATCTAGTTTCCGAGTTCCTTTCGTGGCATCTCCAATATACGGGTGAGAGAGATTCCTGCCTGCAACCTTGGAGAAGTTGCTGCCAGTCTGTGTAGACAATACTGAGCTGGATGGACCAATGGTCTGACTCAGTATATGGCAGCTTCCTATGTTCCTATTCCAGGCAGGGCCCCTGAGCATGGTGGTCCAGGTTCTTTAACAACCCACCCAATGCTCAATGGTGGCTCTGCCCCTGGATGGTATTAAAATATTTGAACAAATACAGATTAGATCCAATTTCCACACTATATCGAAGCACAGCATTTGTCTGAGGACAAAACGCTGTAGAGGGGAGAGAGAGTCAACTCATGATATGGAATGTTCCATGTTTTGTGATGACTGAATGTGGCTATGAACATAAACATGCTTCTGAAGGATCTCATTGGATTTAATCTTTCTGTCCCAGCTGACAAAGAATTTTAAAAGTTCATTTCATAACAGGGTATTTCTCCTTAAACCCAGAAGGCAACTTTTTTTCCTAATTCAGATGCAAAATTCTTCAATTTCCCACCCTTTGTAATTGGCAATCCAGATTGCTCTTCTGGGACAGCAGCCACATGAAGTTTAAGTTCTTTAGAGTCAAGAAACTATTCTTTACTCCTTGCAGCAAAATCCCCAAAATTATTGCATATAATATAAATAAAGGGTGTGGACATGAGGGAATGGCTGTAGAGGTCATCATAGAGAGTCCATGTGCTTCTGAATTTGTGATTAAACTACTGCTGTTCTAATGGAAGAACTAGTCTGGAATAGACTTCCTTTCTTTGTGCCATCATAGGAGCGCAACAGCATTATGATAGGATAACACTAGTCTGGATGTAGGCCACTGTAATGCCAAGTGAAACAAAAAAACAGATGTAAGAGATATGTTTCAGTATTAAGTACCATGCACATTGTTTTATTCAGCAACTAGTACTCACAATTAGAAATTAAGTAGTTGCCTATAAAATGGGTACATTTTGCGGATATGCTATTACATAGTATAGTCCAACCTCTATAATATGCATGCTGCTTTCAGGACTTGTTCTGGGTAGGGCATTTGTGTTTAGTCATTCATTTATTTAAAGCTGTGGCCAATGTTTTTTATGTTTAAGCATAAACGTCTTGGGAGGGGGCTATTTCAGTATCAGAAGTATTAGGAATCCGAATCTTTTATGACATATGAATGGTAGAGAGTGAGGACAGCTATCTTAAGAATTAGAAGCTGACATTAAAATAAATTCTAAGGTAGTTAGCCGACTTTAACCACATGAACCTAAAACATTTAAGGTAGTGGGAGTTTAAACGCCAGTTCCATGTCTATTTTGGAATGTTAGCTCAAGCTACATGGTCTGTTTCCTAGTACAGCCATGCTCTGAATCTCTCAGGCAGCAATTCTAAGCACATTTACAGTGAAGTTAATGTGCTTGAAATCAATGAGACATGGCTGGGATTGGGCTGCAGTTAGTTACACTGAGGAATCTGAACACCTGCTGGTGGCAAAAGCTGTAGTCAATAGTAGGCAGACACAAATCAGGGATGATAATGATTCCCTTTATGCTTCTAACAACCACCAAAGGTGCCCACAAAACATCTGTTCCTCATGCATTGTCCTTGCAACTGCTACGACAAGGAGTCTCTCTTCTTAAAGATACAGTCTATAATTTGTTCACTCAATTTACCATTCTGCACCTAGTTATCAGTGTAGTGGGGTAGCTCCACTCTTTAGGTTGCAATCTTGTTTGCTGCAGGCATGCCTCTCAAAGGCCTTCTGCAGTGAACTCAGTAATTTGTATTCTCTGCAGAACTATTGTCAGAAAATGTGTTCTGTTCCTATGCTTATGTCTCCAAAACCTGAAACTGGCTGATCAATTCAACGTTTCAGATCAAATTTTGAAATTCATTGACTGCAGCTAATTTGAAATGTAATTATTTTACCTAGACTTGATTCAGTCTGGGTGAATGGACTGTGAACTGCTACTAAAGAGGTCACAGGCAACACTGCAAACCCTTGCAAATCCACCTCATCCCATGTGAGTTTCCTCTCCTTGTGCTAGTTGTCAATAGTTAATACAGCTACTCTAGAGCAGGGCTACACAACTACTCTAGAGCAGCTCTCCGGCTGTTGTTGGACTACAACTCCCATCATCCAAGATTACTGGCCACTGTGGCTGGAGATGATAGGAATTGTGGTCCAACAATGGCTGGAGGGCTAAAGTTGTACAGCCCTGCTATAGGGAAACAATCTCAATCCTAATCAGAGGAAACTGCATGACTAATAGGGTTTCATTCGATTTAGGGCTAAAATGAATGACACCCACAATGAAAGGGAATTTGAGACCCACTTTATTTCAGATTGCAAAACCCATGCTGCTGTGTTTATGGATAAGACTGACTCGTCCACAGCATTAATCCAGCAGCCCCTGACCTGCACGCTGCACCCAGCTGAAGTCATTTAGACATGGGGACTACCTAGAGATGTGTCATATCTGAGAAGGGGTGGGCCATGATAGGGTTATAGGCTCCACAGGTGATGCTGTGGAGATAGCTAGATTATCAGGGTAATGGAAGGAAGGAAGAAAATAAGGTGATCCAGTAGACCAGACACAGGACCTGGGGCAGAGAAGACTGTAATGTAGCCACTCTGTGAGGAGACCCAGGCAGACATCATCTATGTAGCGTCAGAGAAGAGGGGAGAAGAGGAGGCCGGAAAAAGTGCTTCCCTTCTACATGAACCCCGTTCAGGATATGACTGCAGTGAATTTGAAATGGACCAAGTAAATGACCACACTGCATTTGGAACACATGCCTCTTGCTTAACATGGATCCCTACACCACAGAGCAGGCCTGCACAACATACAGCCCGCGGTCCGCATCCGGCCCACGAGCACTTTCTGGCCGGCCCACAGGGCGCTTTCCTGTCATTGCTGAGCTGGCGCCTTCCACACCTTGCTCTCGGAGTGCCTCAGCTGGGAAGCAAGGCGGTGGTGATTGAGGCTTGCTGCCACCTTCCTGGCTCCCCGTACCTTCCCTCTCGCCCACCCGTCAGGAGCTTGCTCAGCTTGCCTCATCTGGCAAGCTCTTTCTGCTGCCACAAAAGAGTTCCTTCCCGCCAACCCCCCGCTGAGCAGGCACTCCCTATATCTTGCTCTCGGAGCGCCTCAGTTGGTGGAAGCGATCAGGTGGTGAGCGAGGCTTGCCACCTCCTGAAAGAGCTCCTTTGTGGTTCTCCATACTTTCCCTCCTGGCCAGCTGCTCACCCAGCAGGGGCTTGCACTACTGTAAAATTGCTCCTTACCCCTGAGCAGGCACTCTCCATATCTTCCCACCCATCCAGCAGGAGCTTGCATACTGGACGGAAGGAGGTAGCTGTCATTCGGCTTTTCCTCTCTTCCACTGTCTGGGAGCTGCCATGCCACTCTATATCCAGCAGCAGGCAGGAGGAAAGCCCTGGATGGCAGTTTCCTCCTTCCTACTGCCTGGGAGCTGGCTGGATGTAGTGCGGCACAGCACAAGGCAGAGGTGGCCAATGGGAAAGCTGAGGGCTGGGAGAGCTCAGCAGCTTACAGCCCTGCAGGGTTACAGCCCCCTGATGGAAGAGCCCAGCAGCTGACAAGTAAGGGGGTGGGGGCTGCCGGAGAGCAGGGACAAACACAAGCCCACCCTTCCCTAACTATTAAAAATGTAAATTATTTTTAAAATAAAAATAAATTAAATTTTATTATTGTAATAAATTAATTTTAATTAATTTTTAATTTTAAAGTTACAGCCACAGTTGGTTTTGGCCCACTGGGGAATTTTAGTTGTGAAAGCCTGCCATAGACCAAGTAAAGTAGTCCCCATGCTTTCTGGACGACTCTGCAAAGAGGCACCTTTTACCGTGGTGATTCTCTTTATTTAGCAGGGGGAGAGTAACTGGCCCTATCCACCACCAGCACAGTACCTCCAGTGACTGTTGCTGGTGTCTATCTTGTGTGGGTTTTTTTAGAATTTGAGCCTTTTGGGGACAGGGAGCCATCTTATGTATTTATTATTTCTCTGTGTAAACCGCCCTGAGCCATTTTTGGAAGGGCGGTATAGAAATCGAAATAATAATTTAAAAAAACCGAGCAGAAAAATGGAGAAATAAGCCACTGCATGGTCAATATTTGCACAATATAAGTGGAAAATCAGAAATCACCAAGACCTGGCAATGGCTTAAGAATGGCAACTTGAAGAAAGAATAAGAGGGTTTAATACTGGCTGCACAAGAACAGGCACTACGAACAAATGCAATAAGAGCAAAAGTCGAAAAATCAACCACAAACAGCAAGTGCCGCCTTTGTAAAGAAGCAGATGAAACCGTGGACCACCTAATCAGCTGTTGTAAAAAGATCGCACAGACTGACTACAAACAAAGGCATGACAAGGTAGCAGGGATGATACACTGGAACATCTGCAAAAAAATACAAGCTACCTGTAGCCAAACATTGGTGGGACCATAAAATTGAAAAAGTGGTCAAAAATGAAGATGCAAAAATATGGGACTTCCGACTACAAACAGAAAAACATCTGCCACACAATACACCAGATATAACTGTAGTTGAAAAGAAAGAAAAACAAGTTAAAATAATCGACATAGCAATACCAGGGGATAGCAGAATAGAAGAAAAAGAAATAGAAAAAATCACCAAATACAAAGATCTACAAATTGAAATTGAAAGGCTGTGGCAGAAAAAGACCAAAATAATCCCAGTGGTAATTGGCGCCCTGGGTGCAGTTCCAAAAGACCTTAAAGAGCACCTCAACACCCATAGGGGCCACAGAAATCACCATCAGCCAATTACAAAAAGCAGCTTTACTGGGAGCAGCCTATATTCTGCAACGATATCTATAACAACAGCAACAACATTGACAATAAAATTCAGCCATCCCAGGTCCTTGGGAAGGACTCGATGTCTGGATAAAACAAACCAATCAATAACACCTGTCTGACTGTGTAAATAAATAATAATAATAACAGAGCCTCCCCCACCTGAGGGGTCAGGCAATAGTATGACAATCTTGTTGCTGCATGTACACCAGTTGCAGCATTTGCCACCAGATATGTATCAAATATGAACACCACACACACATATTTAAACACTAACTGGAATGGGGCTCACAGGCACTTATACATGGGTTTTAAAGATACCTGTGCATTTTGGAAATACTGGTGTACATACAACAAACACCACTGCCATAAGTAAAGCCATTTAAAATGAAATTCACAGAATTTAAAACAGACATTTCTTCCACTGAAACTCAACCCCTGTTTGCAGGGCAAAGAAGCATCTTTCAAAATACTGGTTCTCTCATATTTAGCAGTGGAATCCAATTTCCGTGCATCGTCTCGCCTACAATATTATTGTTGCCAGTGCCTACCTTGTGTTTCTTTTTAGAATGTGTGAGCTCTTTGGTGCAGGGAACCATTTGCTTCTTATTTTTCTTTTTCTGTGTAAAATCACTTTTAGAACTTTCTTTTTTCTTTTTTGCTAAAAAGCAGTATATATATGCTGCTGATGCTGCTACTATGAATAATAAAAACTAGCCGGCCCTGCACAGAACATCTGTGTGCTCTTTGGGGCTGGTTGTTCCCCCTCCCCCTCCCTCCTGCTCCGGTCTCTCTTGCCCTCCCCCCATTCCGTTCCTCCCCTCCCTCCCTCCCTCCCTCCCTCCCCCATTAACACCTGCACAGAGCATCTCCAACTGGCGCCACAGCTGCTCCTCATGGGGCAGCAGGCAGCCAAAAATGGCCCCGCCGCCACCATTCCTCCTCCTAGGCAGAGAACAGGGAAGCCCCACCGCCCGTTTCCCTCCCGCCCCGGCCTCCAAAGGGCGCCGGGGCTGCGTCCCACTGCCCATTTCCCTCCTGCCCCTGATTGCAACAGGCACGGGGGCTTCGCTCCCACTGCCCATTCCCCACTTACCCCCACTGGCGCCGCCTAAGCCAGGACCAGTCCATCCTGCTGCCTCCCGCTTCCTCCGAGCCCAGGCTAGGCCTGCTGCCGCCGCCTCCTCACAGAGGCTAGGCCAACCAGCACCCAGCCAATCAGGCACCTCCTTCTCCAGCACGCACAGCCTTGCCACATCCCCATGCTGGCTGGCTAAGAGAATTAATTTTAATGATAATAAACACTTTCCCTAGCTAACTGAGCATTTTAAAACAGTGGTTCTCTTTGTACTTAAGAGGGAAAGAGTAGGGTTGTGAACAAAACCAGTTTTACTGGTTCAGTATTAATCCAAACTGGACTCAAACCAAACTAGGCATGTTTGGTTTTGTGCCCCCGGACAAACCCATAGCTCGGATCGAATTTGAGCCCGTTTGGGGGTTCTAAAGTATAAAAAAAGAAAAATTCAAAACACTCACCAACGGATTTGGCGGCCTCTGAGGTCTCTGTTGTCCCCACCCTCCACCTCGCCGGCCTCCCCCTGCTCTTAGGAGAGCCAGGGGAGGGAAAATATCAGAGACACACACCCCAGCACCACCACCACCAGAAAATACCGGACTGAGTAGTGATTGTGTGTGGGGTTTTTAAAATTACATTAGAACCCCCGAACTGGCCCCGAGCCAGCCCAGGGGATATGGCTCGAGGTTGAGCTGAATTGGGCCCAGTCCAACACGAGGGTGAGCCCTCAAGCCAGACTGTTTCGATGGTGAACCGGCTTGACCTCAAGCTGGTTCGCACATTCCTAGGAGAGAGCAACTGTACCTGTCCAACTTCAGCACAGTGTCCCTCCAGTTACATTTGTGATTCTTTTTAAATTATGAGTCCTTTGGGGACAGGGAATCATATTATTACTATTCTTCTTTTTGCATGTAAACCACTTTGAGAATATTCTCTCTGCTAAACTACTACTACTACTACCACCACCACCACCCTACTACTACTATTACTACTTCTTCTTCTTTAAACCACACAATTCATTTAGCAGTGTTGAGCTCCCCCTTGATTATTAAGGAAAGGACTGAGTCCTTTATCTCTTTCAGCTTGAATCCTCTCTATCAATGACTTTGTACTGCGTGCTATACAAAAACCCAAGACCCCAATTTGAGAACAAATCTCTTCTTGACCTGCTTGGAAAACATCTTGTACTCGAATCTAATCAAGTGGCAAGTCAGCAACCACTATTCATCATCCTGATGCCTACACAGTTGACAGCAATTGTGATACAAGGACAACAAGACATGTTGGAGAAGCAATGCTGAGAACAGAGCGCCTCTAAATTTTCCCAGATAACATTTCTGATATATGACTAGACTCCCGACTTTATCATCTGCCCTTAATTAGAATGTTAATGAAGTCAGCATGTTGTGACTGAAAATTATAAACCACTTCTCGTTCTCACCTAGAATTTGCATGTCTATGGGCTTTTGTAGTTTATATATCTGACTGGCCCTATTAGATGATAAGGCACATCAGTGTGCACATCCCGCTTTCCCCACATGGAGGGATGATTCATTAAGTCCATCTCCTCTCATGTGATTTAGATACTACTTTAAGTAGCATTTAAATTGCATACAACGGGATGGTTTATATGAACCACTTCCCCAAGTGACTGTAAGAAATTGAATGTTGCGCCAGGAGGGAGAACATATACATATACACTCATATCACATATTGTATGTGGGCAGGGCCAGTCTGGACATATCATCCAGACTAGCCTATGCAATTATGTGCCAAAGACAGATCATTTCTCTCCTCACTTCAAGTCACTGTTCCATCTCAAAAAGAATATATATCAGAAAAAGAGTCAAAAAGGAAAACTAAATTAATCAGGGGGCTGGAGCACCTTCCATATGAAAAAAGGCTAAAGTCTTGGGGAATTTTTTGTTTTGTGGAGAACAACACCATAGCACCAGTGTTCCCTCTAAGGCATGAGCATGTGCATGCGCTCACACAGTTTTTGATGTCCGTTCAGTTAATTTTAGATCCACTCAGGTTCAAATTAGAAAGGCCCCACTTTGAATGCACATGCACGCACACACTGCCTTGATACTGCTGCTCAGAACAAAACTCACTCCATACACAGATGGAAAAAATTAGAACACAACATAGCACCTAGAATAGCATATGCAAAGACAAATTATTTAATAAAATCTTTCTTTGTCCCAGTCAGCCCTGTCCCAAATATGTTACCTGTAAAACGGATAAAAAGGTAGTTCATTCACTCTCCCCCTCCACAATGTCAGTCACTAAATCTGGAAATTGTGTCAAGTGTCCATTCTCTGGCTCCTAAATTTTTGGGTTGGCTCCAAAGAAAATTTGTCAAGGACTGACTGAAGGAAAGACATAACAGAAGCTTATAAAGTTATGAATGGTGTCGAGAGAATGGACAGAAAGCATTCCGCCGCCTCGCTCAATTTATCATAACATTAGAACTCAGGGTCATCCAATGAAATTGGCAATAGATCAGGACAGGCAAAATGAAGTATTTCTTCACATATAGCATGATTTGGAATTCACTGCCACAAGATGAGGGGATGGCCACTGACGAATACATGGAGGAGATGTCTCTGCAGGGTTATTAACCCTGTCAGTTTAATGGAACCATCATGGTTGAAGCAGTTGAGGGGGAGGGGGGAAACTGGGGAAGGCGACTGACTTGAAATATTATTCATGGGCTTCCCAGAAGCATCTGGTTGGCCACTTTGTGAAACAAGATACTGGACTACAACAACCATCAGTCTGACTTAACAGGGCTCCTCTTATGTATCACAGTTGCCCCATCACAGCCAGTGGTGTAGTGCAGCAGGGAAAGGCAGAAACAGAGTTTTGGCACTTTTTTCCTTACAGGGTCTCAGCAGGGATGCAAAGTCCTTTGCTTTCTAAGTGGAAATAATATGCTGTGCTTGCTGTTTCGTCACATAACTGAATATTGGACTAAAATTGATATTACTGTTTTTCCTGTCTTCTGTTACAAGGAGTATCCTCCATCCTTTGTGGTTGGGAATCCAGATTGCTCTTCTAGGTGAATAACCACTTAAGGTTCAGACTCTGTAGGGTTAGGAAATTATCTTTGACTTATAGTAACAGAACCTCTCAAATTATTGCATCTGTGTGGGTAGGTGTGGCCATGGGGACTGTCATGGAGAGCCTGCACAACTGAATTGCAGAAGTGACTACACCACTGGTCACAACCCTAAGAACCATCCTGTCTCTATAATAGATCCTCAGCTGTGATGGACCTACAGTGACTTCTGGCCCACTTCTCTGGTTTTGTTGCTCACTCTCATCCTCCAACTGGCGGAATCAGGCCATGTGTTGCCCCACAGCAGATGCGAAGGAAGAGTGGGGAATAGAGTTGGAGGAGATGGTATTTATTAAAGAGATTGTACAATAAGCTATGCTAGAAAGCATAATTCCACCTAAATGACAGTCTTTAACAATCATATTCCATTTCACCAAAGCACTGTTGATGGTTTGTACATACAGAAGATATCCACTAATATATGAGGAAGTGCTAACATAAACTGTATGCCAGTTGTCAAAACAAAGGAACTATGTATAGATTCTGAAACATCATCTTGGCTTTTCTGCTAGGTTCCTGCACCAAACTCAGTGAGTTTATCAGAGGATATGTGCATATGTATCGGGGTGAGTGGCTGGAAAAGGTGATACAAAGTGGGTGGAATCATGGCTCTAGTTCCATAGGGGAGAGTGATGACTTTTAGACACATCACCCAGTTTTCTAATTCCTTTGCTCAGAATAGGAATCTTGCCAACTTCTAACTCTCAGGGGGCGGGGGAGAGAACATTTACCTGAGTTCATTTGTGGCTTGGATTAAAATCAGAGCTAAAAAATAACCATTCCCTTCCACTCACCAAGCTACCCACAAAGCCACCCACATACCTGGCTGCTGCTCCAACACAGGCTTTTTCTATTCTGGCCATGACTGCAATGACAACAAGAAGGGTGCTTGCTCTCTTGCTCTCTCTTTGTTCCTCTGTGTCCCTATTGAGGGTGGGGAGTGGGGGAGGTTGCCATGAATACTGCAGTCAGGTGCCCTGGGGAAACTAAATTTCCAGCATCCTAAGTTCCGGGCAGCAGGGAGGAGGAACATGGAGAAAAGAAAGCGAGGAGCAAGGCACCGTGAACTCTTTCCCTCCCTTGGTGCCACAGTCAGCACTGAAGAGGATGGCAGTGGAAGAACAAGGAAGCTCTCTTTCCACCAGATCTAGAGTTCCAGCAAACATTGCAGCAGTCATCTAGTTAGGACATCTATGGGCTCATGAGAAGGGCCAGCAAGTATGAGCAAATATGGAGTGGGGGGTGCAGAGGGGAACAGAGCTTTTCCCCCTGCACTTTTGCTCATGATTAACAGTCCCAATCTGCCTGGGGGAGTTTGCCTATCTTTAGTGGTTTGCTTCTACTTTTTTTACTCAGGACCAAATTCAACATGATGTTAATCACATCATTTGGGGGTTTACTTTAAAAGAGAGGTTTCTAGTTTGGGGTTTTACCTAAAACACCTGCACAGGGGGTCACTTCAAATCAAGACTGTGGTCTAGAGGTAGGGGGTGTTTAGTCCTTTTCTACTGTGTTGTTTTCCTACCAAGAACTGCCTTTCCACCAAAAGGTGCTACTGAATAAAATTGCCCATTTGGAGGCCAATCAGTAATTGGAAGGGTGGTTTTTGGCAGCAAAACACCATGAAGAAAAAAGGGTTAAACACCCGCTACCTCTGTATCACAATCCTGATCCAGATTGGGCCCTGCACAGCTGCTACTTTACAGTTTAAAAAACAAACAAACAAACCCCAAACTAGGTGATGGTGTGTTTCACCTCACTATCCAGTTTGTCCCTCAGTCTCACTGTGAAGGTAATTAAAATATCCAAGTAACCTACTTGGCATTACACAATCATTTCCAAGCAAAAGGAGTCTGCAAATGTGGCTATTGTGGCTAATCACATGAGAATGCAAAACCGGGCTAAGGGAGCCCAGCCCGGTTTTGCACACTTGTAAGAACCACTAGGATCACACCCGATCCCCGTGGCTATACGACAGCAAACCCGGTTAAATGAGGTTAAGGGAACGAGCGGTAACCAGTGGTATCCACAAGCAGAAAGGAAAGGAATGGCAGGAAATAGTCCTGTTGCAAAGCTGATGGGGATAATCGGATGCATTCCACAGGAAATTGTGGCTACTTGTTTTTAAGGAACAAGAAGTGGACATGGTTGGGGAGTCACTGATGAAAGGCAGAGGAAGGGAAAGGGCTGGGGGGAAGGGGCTTTTGCAGCTCTGCCCTAAATGAAGAGGAAAGACAAGGGTGAGGACAAAGGCATGCTTGCCAGACCCCTCCTTGCCACAGAAAACTGTAATGGGAATTAGAGAATAAGACAACAGTTCCAATTTCTCACAATACCATTTCCTAGAGTCATATTCCAGATAGGAATTCTCTTCGCTGGTTTTATCTTTGAATAGCCTTGATTTGGGTTTTTTCAGATATCACTGAAAACTGAACAATAATTTATGGCTGCCCTGGAGAATGTGGTGTGTTAATTAATTTAGGATAATTAGCAGCATTAATGCCTTTTCACCAAGAATAATTTGAGTTGGTTAAACTTGATCCACTGACAGGGGAGATAATGTATTGCCTTTCATTGTCACGTGAGTTTGCATACAGTACTTTCTGCCTGAATAGGAAAAGTAAGTAAACAAATAAGGATGTTTGGGGAGAGGGGATTATGGGAAGAGATTAAGAATGGGGGAAATTATACACTGTAGCTGACATCCTCACTAACCATGCAAAGGTACATGAAAAGCGCCCTCACAGCATTATGTAATTCAGAGTCCTGCTGAGTGGGCAAGGGGAACAATGTCTACTGATCTCTCTTTTTCTTTTGTTAAAGTGCTCTTTAACTCCCATAAAGATGTCCCTGGGAGTCATGCAGCCCTCAGGGACATATTTATGGGTGTTAAAAAGCTCTTCCAGGGGAAGGAGAGATAAGTAAAAATGCCTCCTTCCCACCCACATGTGGACTCTGGATTACTAAACATTGTGGAGGCACTTAGTTGGCATTACCTCTGCATAGCTAATGAAAATGTCACTCTGTATGTTTTTCCTTTTCTTTCAACATCCTGTTAGTTATAATATGAAAATCATTCAATAAGCTATGAAGAAAAAGGAAAGGAAAGTGGTTCGTGGTTTAAACAAGTTGTTCTGGTAAGAATCTGCCAATTTTCCTTTCACTATAATCTTAATTAATAATTAGGCTTGACTACTGCAATGCACTCTACTTGGGGCTGCCTTTGTATGTAATCCAGAAGCTGCAATTGGTGCAGAATGCTGCTGCCAGATTGGTCTCCAGGAGTCCCATAGAGACCATATTACTCCAATTCTAAAAGATCTATACTGGCTACCAATAGGTTCCCAGGCAAAATACAAAGTGCTAGTTATTAACTATAAAGCCCTTAATGGCACACCTTCTCTGTAGTTGCCCCAGGAATGTGGAATTCCTGCTGAGATTAGATAGAGCTGCTCCATCCCTATTGGTTTTTAGGAAACAACTAAAAGACACATTTCTTCAGCCAAGCTTTTTAGTTAGTTGGTGTTTTTATTGATATTTTGATCCGGTTTTATATGTTTTAACTGTTAAATTCTTGGTTTGTTTTATTCTTGGTTTGTTTTATGCTGTAAATCACCTAGAGATTTCAGCAGTGGCGGGTATAAAAATTCATGAACTAACTAACTAACTAACTAAAATAAATTACTATCTTCACAAGTTAGTCCACTTCAGCCTTAAATGTTCACAAGTATGCCATCTTGAATTGTGGTGGATGACATCATCACAAACTATGCCATTGAGGCATCCCTCTCTATGTGTCCCTACAGCTGTAGCAAATTCAGTTCAAATCAGTAAAACAATCCACAAATTAGCCCACCTGCACCACAAACGTTTACACATCCACCATCTTGAACCCGGGTGGATGACATCATCACAAATGAAAAAATGCCATAAACAAAGGCAAATATTGATTAGTATAAGAATAGAAGTAGTTCAAATCTCCTGAGCTGCTTTTCAGCACACACAGACATAGCTATAAACACACATACACCTATAAAAAAATCTAATGCTGCACTAGTGCAACAAATAAAGATGCACCCACACACTAAGTTCACATAGCTGAGTGGATGCTCACAGTTGTGCAGTCTCTTGCCATATCAGTCCACTCAAGTGTTTGCACAGCAAGGATAATGGATTGCTGTGAATCATTCCCTGCAACATACACGGACTGAAGAAAATGCTTCACAGCAGGAGGTACACCACAGGTTGTGCAATGAACCCTATTGCATGACTGCAATACCAGGCTGAAACGAAAGCTTCCAGCTTACTGTAACTAACTAGCACAACATTCTTGCATGAGTGCAACATGTTTGCATTTAGTGCAACAGAAGTCTGGATGCCAGCCACTGTGCAGCTGTCTCTAGTAGCAAAACTACTATAGCTCTGATGACCAGTATTTTAGAGGCTAAAGAAAATTAACCCCTAGGTGCAAGAAATGTGTCCATCTGAGGTCACGAAAGAACCCCAAATAAAAATCTTAATATACAAATCTTAAATCATGAAGTATCTCATTTAATCAAACTTACATGATAAATTTATTATGTATTTTGTAAGTTTGATTAAATGAGATACTTCATTTTTTAATATTTTTATTTGGGGTTCTTTTGTGTACTACTTATTGTTTTTGGAACCCTAAAACTGTTTTAATCAATCTACATCCACATCCATACCCACACACATGAGCACACACCAAAACATGTGAGAGTTGCTTTCAAATGGTGCTCTCTCAGACAACTGCAATACATGTGCAAGTACCACTGCCATGTGGATGAACCCAAATATGGGTTTCTTTTCCACTTTTTCAGCAGAACATCAGGTGGTAGGATGCTGATTGGCTGGAACACACCCATCCAATCAACCTCACCCATATGGTTGTGATATTAACTTGCATTACAGCTGTATGGGACCACAGTCCCTATACCATTGGTGTGTGCATGTGGTGTGTCTACTTGGGGGGGGGGTCCCCAAGAGATTCATTTTTGGCACATTATGACAGCATGGGGAAGCTAAAATTCTTTCTTCTACATCACTTCTGAACACCTGAAACTACCCTATACCAAATCAAACCATTGGTTCATCTAGCTCAATATCATCTCCTCTGTTGGCAAAATCTTTCCAAATTCTCAGGCAGAACTGTGATTTTCCCTGCCTTGAGACCCTTTTAACTAGAGATGCTGGGAACTGAACCACTTCTGAATTACTCCTATTCTTCAAAGTATTCAGTATCTACATTTCAGTTTATGGACCATTTACATAAAACACATGTGCTCTAGCACTGTATTAAAGACAGGAGGCAACAACATCACCCTAATTAGACACAGCTTTTTTACAGCACAAATGCAAGCTTACAGACAGAACCACCACTGCTAAGTGAACAGCATGTATCCATAGGCTATTAAGAGGGGATCCAGGACTGAATTTCAAGGGCAGCTGTAGGAATGTCAGGATCTAGTCCTATGTCTAGTCTAGTCTAGTCCTATGCCCAAAAAGTAATTATTCTCTTAGCTAAGCTCAACAACAGCAAAGGTGACAGCTTTGCTCTCACCTCATCTGACGAAAATGTTTGTGACTAAATCTGACATTCCTGGCTGATCATTACGTGACACATGCACAAAACTACTGCAGTACAAAGTTGGCAAAACACATCATTCCTTTGGACTCAAAAGTAGAAAGAATAAAAAGAAACATTGGACCTACCGTGAAGGGTTCTTTCTCCTCTGAAGTAGGAGGTCACGACTCACAAAGGGTTAACTTCCACTCCTTGCTCCCGATAGACAGGAAATCTCAGGTGTTTTTCAAGTAGCTGAAGTCCGTCCCCCTTCTCCCAGCATGCTCAGGTGTGATTCCCCAGTTCCGACTGTCGCATTTCATGATTTGGCTGCGGAACTCCACAGTGTTGTGGAACTAGAGGTTAGCACACAAAGGTAGTAGGATAGAGGACGGAAACCCTAAGATATTAATCAAGGTAGAAACGGAGGTTGTTCCAAGATTAGCATCGGAACAATTAGTCCCAAAGGTTGTCACAGAGAGGCATGGCCTGACACCACACTAGTCCCTAATCCACGGGTGGGCCGCATGACCTCCTACTTCAGAGGAGAAAGAACCCTTCACGGTAGGTCCAATGTTTCTTTCTCCCTCAAAGTAGGAAGTCACGGCTCACAAAGGGACTTACCAGAGCAGTTATAAGTTACCATGGGGGGGGGGGAGTGGATCAGTTCTGTACCACTTGCTGGAGCACCCGTCCCCCAATTTTGTAGTGATTGAGAAAGGGAGAAATGGCAGGCCATGTGGATGCCCGGCATATTTCCCCTAGTGGCGCCTGTGCTGTGAAAGCCGCCGAGGTGGCTGCCCTGTGGTAGAGTGTGCTATGATGCCCCATGGAAGCTGGGTTGACGAGGCTTGGTAGGCTGTGGTGACGCATGCCCTCGGCCAATGAGCTAAGGTCACCTTAGGCGCCTTAGAGCCCTGTGAAGGCGCGTGGAGGGGCACTCAGAGGGCCTCGGACCGCCTTAGGTCCTTTGTCCTTTGAATGTAGGTGCGTCAGGCCCTGCAACCCTCCAGGGAATGCCAACTGTGTACAACCGTACAAGGGGATGTATGGGCTTGGAAGACTGAGTTTGTTAATATATTTAATTCTTTATTTTGACCAAGGTAGGGTCAAAGGACCCTACGTCTTAAATACCACCACGTCTGGCTGGAAGACGCAGAGCTCCCTTTGAACCGAGAGCGCCCCCCGATTCCGATACTCTGTGTGCCAGAGTGATCATCACTAGGAGAGGACCTTGTCGAATAGCTACTTTAGCGGGATAGACGAAATCGGTTCAAAAGGGGCCCATGTGAGGGCATTCAGGACCTTATTGAAGTTCCATGAAGAAAGGCAATGAATCAGTGGAAGAGCGATATTGGTAGCTCCTCGAAAAAACAAGAGAGGTGGGAGTGGAGTTGAATACTCCCTGCTCTCCTCAGGCTCCAGACTGAAGCTAAGACTGAGGTCTGTTGTTTCAGAGTAATGGGTCTCAGGCCCTGGTCCAGGCCTGCCTGTAGGAAGGGAAGGACGGATCTTGGAGGACTTTGGCCAAGCATATCTCTACCTACCTACCTACCTACCTACCTACCTACCTACCTACCTACCTATTTATTTATTTAAATGCCAAGCCCATCTAAGGCGGCCTTTCTGAGGAAGACGGCCCAAGTCCTCTGGTAATTCCTATTGGTGCTGTGGCGCCTAGTGGCCCAGATTGTGTCTTGCACCGTCCTGGAATAGCCCTCTCTTCGCTAACAGCGTGCGGTTAACTCCAGGCATGTAGTGGAGCCATGCCCAGTCTGGCTGAAGCAACAGCCCTTGGGTAAGAAGGTCCGGCCATTGCAGTAGAGGCATTGAGGCCGTGACAGAGAGGGGTACCAGTCCGGTGAACCATGGTCGCCTTAGAGTGGGGCCCCTAGATTATCTGTGCCCTTCTCTGTCAGTTGTGCCATCCGCCTTGGACGACGACCTACCGAGGTGAGGTCATCCAGGAGACCCTGCGGCTAAGGAGAGTCGAGTGCGTCCATGCCCTCCGCGAGGAGCTGGCAGCACCTCGTGAAGAAGTGGAGAAGTTGCAGTAGCAGGCAGGAGGAGACCTCACCTCACAATGATGCTCAGAGGACTGAAAAAGGCAGTTAAGGTCCCTTGTCCCCCCCCCCTTTCTTGGGGGGGGGTTATTTTCTATGAGGGGCAGGGAAATTGCGGCGGCACTGTTTAAGGGCCTTCTTTTGACCTCCCCCGCCCCAATGCTTTCTGTGGGAACCTGCTAAGGTGTCCCCAGGTTGCTAGCTGCCCATGCCCAGTTGTAGAAAGGGGAAAGGCTCACCGGTAGAAGAATGAATGCAGATTAGAATTTGGGCAGGAGCCCAGGTGCATGTCTGATCAGGAGCGAAGACAGGAAGGAACTGGGGAATCACACCTGAGCATGCTGGGAGAAGGGAGGCGGACTTCAGGGAAAAACACCTGAGATTTCCTGTCTATCGGGAGCAAGGGAGGCGGACTTCAGGGAAAAACACCTGAGATTTCCTGTCTATCGGGAGCAAGGAGTGGAAGTTAACCCTTTGTGAGCCGTGACCTCCTACTTTGAGGGAGAAAGATAATGAAGCTATTCTCACAAACAGAGGTGAGGTGGGCAGGTGAGGGGAAGCTGTGCAAACCTAACCTTCTCCCCAGACGATCCCTGCAGCTGGTGAGAGGCGTGGACAATGATCCCACATGATTCATACTGCTGCACGCGGCATGGATCTCTGGAGACCAGGATGCTGTGTCCCAGCCTCTGCGTATCCCACAATGTCCTGCATGATGTGCGTGGTACATTGGGGGATACCTCCATGAGATAGGCACTCTAGGCACCCATCTCTGTGTGCGCTCGGGCTACAAGCAGCCCAAGCGCACACATGATCCTGGCTCCAGGGTTAAGGATGCACTTGTGCCCTTAACTTTGGCTAAAGACTGGGCTTCGGAGTTTGGTGAGGCTGGGTGGGAGCATCCCAGCGCTCCAAACAAGCAGCCTAGCCCAGGCTTGGGCTAGGCTGCGTGTGAGAACAACCTTAATAATGAAAGATATGCCACAGTTGTGCATTTATTTTGTTGAGTGGTTATTAAGCATGATCTCTTATGTGAACAACAGGATTTAAGACTAGGAAATAATGTGAAAATCAGAAAGAGCAAACAGAATGAAGTACAACAAGTAGCCTGATCCCATACACTGAAGGAAGCCCTACTGTGTTCAACAACAAGGTTTGTTCCCAGGAAAGGGCACAGGATTGCCACTTCAGCAAGTAAAATGCTCCAATTTACCATTCCTGCAGGGAGAAAAATCTTGTCTTCATTCATTTTCCTCTTCCCATGAAGACATGTGCAGCTATAAATATCTTCAATGCTACAGACAGGGGAGGAATCCTTAATAAGATCCACACAGGCTCTGGCTAGTTTTTAAATAGAAATTCACGCCCCCTCCACCCAATATAAGGCTCAGCTGAATATCCAAAGAAGGCGGAGAAGAAAAATCATTTTTTAAAAAAAGTTTGTTTTTTTCTACAATTATGTATCTATCCATTGCATATATAATGGCATCTGAAGCCTGTTAAGAGGATATTGTATTTAATATCTCTGTAGCAAAGACCAAATATCCCCATTGGAGTCTCTCAATATAAAGCACAGCACTATCTTTCTGAAAGAGAACATTATTTTGGCTCCTCTCTCATCTGTCTTGCATTCCCACCCACACAGCTTCTCCTTTGGACTCGCCTCCTACTCTCCAAATGTCCCAACATAATTCCTTTGTTTTGTGTTTTTGCTCTCATGCAACTTCAGCACGATGAGCAGGTACTCTATTATCATTTGCTTGTTTGAAGTGCATTAACCATAAACATGTTTTTAGGTTAAGAACAGGCAGGGCCTGTGCACTGACTACTGAGAGGTCTGCACTACAGTACTTGAAATGTCTAGACTCACTTGCCTGAATGGGAAGTGGCTGAGTGCTTGAAACTTGATGGACAGTTCTGCCACAGTGCTTTTTTGGAGTGTTTGCACTTCTGCTACTAAGCACACCCTGAGGTTGACTGTGTCTGATCCAGGCCTCTCGAAACATTTGATTAAAAGCACGAAGCCTATAGATTTAGGCTGCAATCCTGCAATCCAGAATGACACGTACAACTACCTCCATACAGCCAGGGTAGTTCCACGTTTTAAATAATCACAGGGCAAAATGTGGCTGGGGAAAGTGGGCAGATAGATGTTAAGGAGCCCGACCAAGGAAGTCTGAAGTGCCTCTTCTGTATTGCCTCCCCCTGCACCTTACAGGAGCCATGTAGTAAACAACACCTGAAGAAGGGAGCTGCTGCCCATGAGCCCCCTGGAAAAAGAGGTGGAGCACATGGGTGGAAGCATCCAGCTCTCTTGGTGTAGCTCACAGCAGCAAGCAAGCTGCTTCTCATTTAGAAGTTACACATGTGTTTTTGTCACACCACCTCGATCTTAAGCTATTTTTGGATTGCAAGGTTCAGTTTAGTCTAGCAAATCTGTGAGATCTAATCCCAAAGCAAGGCAGACACAGTGCTACAGGGCTAGTGGGGATTTCTTATTCCCTTTATCATCTAAGTGGAATGCAGAAATTCAGCAGATGCAGTTCTTCTCATCACTTTATCCCCATAATAGGCAGGTGTGTAGGGAGAATGGAGCGGGGACAAATGTCCCTGGACTGTGGGGCCCAGGGGACCGCCAAGGCACCCCCTCACTCTCTCCATTACCCCTTTCCCTGCCACACTCCCCATGCAGCCCCCACTGCTGAGGCCAGCCATGTTACCCTATGCCGGCCACACCCCTCTGTCAGCATGCCAACACAGAACATGTGGCTGGTGTAGGGCATGAACATGCAACCCCTCACCCTCTCCAGCCAGCGAGCCCTTTGTTCACTGGCTGGATGCTTCCCGTTTCTCCCTTGTGAGCACTCGGTAGTGCAGCTTCAGAAGCTGACGTGCTCGGTGGTGGTGGCGGCCTCAGTGGCCTTTTCCCAGAGCCACCAGCAACCTTGCTATGCCTCCAATATTCTGATGAATGTCTGATGAGTTTCTGACTATCATGTAGCTGCCAAAGACACAGAAGTCCTGCCAGCAAAACACTGGCAACCCTGATACAACTAAAATGAAAAGTTAAGCTCTTTCCCCAGCTGTGTCTGGTTATTCCCCAATTCTTTCTGGAAACCAAAGGCATTTGGCAATACAGCACATTCTGACCCTTTTAATTTTGCATTAGCACACACTGTCACCAGTCAGATGCTCCCTCCAAACAAAAGACAATGGATACAATTAATGCATTGACTACCATCTGCCATGTGTTTGCTACTTGCGTCCCCAGGTGAGCACACAGTAAGCCAGCTGAGCTTCAAAAGCCTGCTCTTCGCCACTTGGAAACCAGAAGCATGCTTCACTCTGGAAGCCTCATAACAGTCCCAGCCTCCTTACATTTTGTCACATGACCAGCTGTAGCCTAATATATTCATCAGCTTGGAACTGTGAAGTGAAAATATCCCTCTCCACCTCCTCCTTGTGGGTAGAAGAGCACAACGATAATGAAATATCTCAGCTAGCTGACAAGGAACAGGACATGGTGATGTGAAGGTGGTAGTTCGGCACAGCCCTCAGGCATGACTGGCAGATGGTGCTACAGAACAATTACTTCTTTTAAAAAAGATACGTCTTCTGTGAGGTTGTGAGAGCAGGCAACCAAAATATTAAGAGGATCATATCCTTTTATTCCAGATTAGTTAGCCAGGAAAAATTACCTTTACCTGACTTTAATTATACTTTTTGTGCACCTCAACTGTAAGCTTTGAAGAAGCATAGGTACCAAGTATTAAGGGGAAATTAATCCACTTACTCTGAATTTCTAGCCAGTTAAGACAATGAGAAATGCAAGAATGCTTCATCCAAAAACCATGATAAAGAAGTGCTTTAGCTACTATTGCTTTCTCCAACATGATGACTGTTTAATTTTTCTGTTAGTGGGGCTTTCTTTGATGAAATGTTTTGTTGACCCAAACAGAATTGCTGAGTATGAAGCTTGCAGAAAATACGAAAAGAGAAGTGTCAAATCATAAACTGCTCTGAAATACCTGTTAAATCTCTTCGTTTATATATAACACTCATGATGCAACCATGTGTGCTTGTCAGTGCTAATGGAACTGTGCTGGTAAGTTCCACCTTAAATTAATGGTAGTCCTTAACCATGCCCCCTCCCCACTTTCCATGGGTACAGCACTTGACTACAGAGTCCTCCCTGTGACTGAGAATGCTCGATGCAAGATTACATAACAAGTGAACAAGACTCTTATCTGAATAATTATGAACCACTTGCTAACTGTAATAAGTACAGGACCAAATTAAATATCTTATGGTCAGGAAGCATCACTACATTGATATCTTACCAAGGTTCTTTTTGAGCTCTGAAAATGTACCAATGAGAAATATCATTGGGACATCTCAAAAACCATGTGCAAAATTGCATTAAAATGTCACATCACATGGGCTTCACTCAAAAACGCAGGTACAAATTGGACTTTGTGTACATTGTGGGATTTCTGGGGACTGGAACAACACATTCCAGCCCCTGCAACTCTGCACTGCCAGGGGCAGCAGTGGATTGTCTGGGTGTGCGATGTGTGCACCCAGCAACTGGGGCACAGTAGACTGCGGGGGAAGTAAGATTCTGTAGCCTTCCTCCCTACGCACCCTCCCTTCTGGGTCCCTAGTCATGAGAAAGGGCCCTATGGCTGAAGCAACTACTGATCAACAGCCTTTTCCCTCTTTTCTTAAGTAAAGCTCAGTGGCGGAGCACATGATTAGCATGCATAAACTCTCAAATCCAGTCCCTGAAATCTCTGTTTAAAAATGTCTCAAATGGCAGCAGGGCTGAGAGACACATCTGCCTGAACCTTTGAGAGCTGCTGCCAGTCAGAGTAGATAAACTGACCTAGATCTTCCAATGATTTGACTCCATATAAGGCAGCTTCATGTGTGTGTATGGGGTATTAACAGCAAAGGTATAACAGAGCAGTGAATATTTTAGCAGTGAATACAGACAATCTAAACTGACTGATGGGAAAACATCCAGGAAAGAAAAAGAGCAAGAACATAAGAACAACCCTGCTGGATCAGGCCTAAGGCCCATCTAGTCCAGCATCCTGTTTCAAGCAGCAGCCCAACAGATGCCTCTGTCCACAGGCAAGAGATGAGGACATGCCCTCTCTCCTGCTGCTGCTCCCCTGCAACTGGTATTGAGAGGCATCTTGCTTCTAATTCTAGAGGTGGCTCACAGCCACCAGAGTAGTAGCCATTGATAGGCCTGTCCTCCATTGGTAGACCTGTCCTCTGTTTCTTGAACAAAATGAACTTCTGATCCCTAGATCTGGAGAACAGAGTGTTCTATGAGAATACAGTGGCCATCCCTGGACCCTGATCCAGATAAAAGATGGCTTCAGCTGGAGGTACAGCAAGGAAAATCTGGACCTTGGAGATGATACTAATGATATTGCACCTGCTTGGTTGTAGGAAAAGAAAATAGTAGCAGAGTCAAGAATTACAAGCTAGAAACTTGTATGGTTTCTACATACAAGTTTCCACACATTCCATTCCACATATTCTAAGATGTGTGGGGATATCAGCAGCTATGTGTTCAATCTGATGCATCAGCAAAGCATCAAGGAGAAACTGTTAGCATACAAAATAAAAGAGACTCACATTGAATGTGATGAGTTTTGTATTCAGTTATAGCAGAACCTCAGGTTTGTTTTAGATGGTAATTAGGTTCACATCTATTTATTTGTTAAGTTCACTGGGGATGTTATCTTTTTCATGACACACCATAGCATCTAAAACCTGTCATGTGTCCTCTATAGAAATTTCTCCATCCTTATCTGTCACATCTCCAATCCCCAATGGATGAATTAAATAACCAAAGAAAGACTCCGTTTTGTTGCTGATATTCTACAGCCTGCTGCTCTCCCTAATTCCCCTCCCTAGACCTTTTATTCTGTAAGTGAAACTGATGAAAATGATAATTCTCTTATCTCTGCAGTTAGGACTGTCTCCTTCAGTTGCCCTCTTGTATTTTTCTGCAAGTTTCAGGAAGAGCTAAAATAGTAAGACAGGTGCCAAAACTGTGTGCCACCATGCTGGATATAGCCACCTCCTTGCCCCTCCGAGCAGCAAGGCCCCATAGTGTCTCCCACTCTGCTACTAAACAGAACATGACATCATCCTAAGGGAGGATTGAGGATATGCCAAGATGTATTGTTCTGGAAGTTGATTGAAAATATGTATTTTTTGTCAGTGTGAGGCTGATGTGTGCCTCCAATTTTAAGTCAGAAAAAAACTATGACGCAGGTTTCACAGTCTGCAAAACAGTCTAGAAAGGAGCTATGATTGCATGGTACCAAGAAAAAAAATTGATTAGTGCCTCAAAGAAGAAATCTGCTAAAAATCACAGTCCTCCAATTTTGATGGTCAAAACAATCCTATATCCATCCAAGAGGTCCACTGAGTATATTTAATCACTAGCATTCATTCTTTTTCCTGCTGTGAGAGATTCATGGAGATATGAAAACTGCAGAAAAGTTGTTTAGTGATATTGATTGTACCCAGAACCAATTTTTAAAAAATGAACAAGTTGTTTAAAAGCTTGTGGCAAGATAACTCTGGGGCTTCTGTTGAAGTCAATGCAAGCTGACGTTTTCAGCCAAATTTGCACAGATTCACTTCAGCACATTAAAAAGAATGGTTGTGAGAATGGGTTTAAAGGTATCAAGATGTAAGACTCAATATTCAACCCTGTTAGTAGGAAATTGAATATTTCATTCCCTGTTACTCATATTACACTTCTGGCAATCTAAGGCAAAATAATGTATGGAAATTTGTCTGCTATTTCAACTGCTAACAAGAAGTACTCCTAATTTCTTGTGCCACCACTGCAACATATGGAAGTCAGTGTCACAGATAAATTCTGTGTCTGTTTTCACTTGAACAAGTACTTGGATTCCTATATTGAGTGAACAGGTGATGTACAACTGGCAAGCTCACAGGAGGCTTCTTCCATATCCGCCCTCATAATAACGAGGCAGTCGGGTGGAGTGGAGTGCATGGATGGAGCAGCGGCAGCAGCAAGCACTCTTTCTCTTCCTCATCTTCAGAGGGTGAAAGGAGGAGGAGCTGCCACTGCACTTCTCTCCATTGACCAAGGGGGAGAAAACACTGCCGCCAAGTTTCTTGACAGCATCTTCACCTCTTCTTCCTCTCCTCCCTAGTAACTGGGACTACCTCCTAGAGTTCCCTGCATCATTGTTCTGGGCACTGAGAGGACAGCCCTTTGCCAAGGGGGAGGATATTGCAACATCCTCCCAGAATCCTTTATATGGTGCCTGGCACAACAGAGGTCAACACTGGATCCTCAACCAGAGCCTGATTTGGCCAATCCCTGACTCCAACCCTAAATTCCATTGTCCCAGAAACTTCCATTACTCTTTTCTACTGTTACTACAGCCATCTTGGGGTCAAAACTTTATATACAGTAGTACTAAAGTTGTGGATGCCTCATACGTTATCATAGCACCATTGAAGAACTGTAACTCTACCGCGTATCGTGTCCAATTCAACTTCCTTCAAATCAAAAAGCAACTTAAACAGGAATGGATTTTGTAATGTGATCAGTAATGGGTTTAGTATGCAGAAAATAATGTAGTAGTAGTAGTAGTAGTAGTTTGATTTCTATACCGCCCTTCCAAAAATGGCTCAGGGTGGTTTGTACAGAGAAATAACAAATAAATAAGATGGAACCCTGTCCCCAAAGGACTCACAATCTAAAAAGAAACATAAGATAGACACCAGCAACAGTCACTGGAGGTACTGTGCTGGGGGTGGATAGAGCCAGTTGCTCTCCCCTTGCTAAATAAAGAGAATCACCAAGTTAAAAGGTGCCTCTTTGCCAAGTTAGATGGGGTGATGCAAGTGATTAATATTCCCTAGGTGAAAAAATAACACTTGGTCTCATCTATTCACATGCACATTAGAAAGGCACTTTGAACAGGTTTGATTTGCTCTCATATGAGAGCTATGGTTTAATCCACCTAATTTTGAAGTCGACGGCAACAATCCCAATTGCTCCTAAGAGAGTAGAAAAACATATATCTCCAAGTAAAAATCAATTTGACGAAAGCAACGAAGGCTTACAGGCAATCTTCAGAAGGAATACATTAATGTTCAAGGCTCACATTTAATTAGGTTGCAGTTGAGAATCTAACTTTTATCAATTGAATTTTCATTTCAATCATTGCTAATGATTTAGGTATTTACAGTATAAAAATCACCATTAAATTGTATTGGCATCTTGAAATTAGAAAGGAATGAAATGTTACATTTGAGTCAGATCCAAGCTTTGTCTACCCCAGTTGTCTTTAACCTTTTTAGATTCGGGAACCAAGTTTTCATCCTAGGTACAAGTCCCACTTTCAGGGCTTTTTTCCTCATTCCTAGGCTTGATTTTTCTCCCTCTCTTAAAACCCATAAAGAAAAACAACAAGGTGTTGGTATTGTCTACAAGTTGAAGTCTGAGGATCTACGTTAATGTCCTTTATCTTGCAGCATGGGCATCCACAGGACTTTTTGCCGGGGGCGGGGGGAAGCTGCAATCCTGTGCCCACTTACCTGGAAGGAAGCCCCATTGAATTCAATGGGAATGGCTCATTTTAATGAGTGGCAAATGTCTCCCCTTACCACCTCCCTCCAAACAACCATGTCCTGCAGTAACCAAAACTAGATGTCTCCAAGGTTGGCATCAACCTAATTCTTCTCTGCAGGAACAGGGAGGATGAGTTCTTATATGGTTGATAGAGCAATGGCATACCTTTTATTCCAATCTGCTATATAGAAACCACTTTTAATTTCCTATGTTAATATGTTGCCATAAGCTATGTATTAAGATTTATCACGTGTGTGTGTGTGTGTGTGTGTGTGTGTGTCCTTCCCTCTCCAGATGATGTCCATAGCACCACAGTACAACCCATCTAGTTCAATCATAATCCATCAGCTGAACATGAGTGAAATAGTGCTTTCCTCTGTCCAAAGACTATCATTCATAGTGAGGCAGACAAGACAAGTATGGGAGCCAAGATGTTTCTATTCCAGCTTTCAGCTGATATTCCATACTATCTATTTCCACATTAGTGAGAAGAACCTCCATGTATAGGGCTACGTTTCAGTACTTCTCAAACTGGGACAATCTCCCTTCTCTCTGAAGTATATCATGACTCACTAATATGCAATCATTTCAATTGCCCAAGCCTCATCTGCATTCAGTTGCAAATGTAGGTCCCTTTCTTCAAGGCTTCCTTTATCTTTGTAGAGATTTCCTTTAAGGTCCATGAGACATCCCAACCTTTGTTTTGCATATCAGACAAGTGGTTTGTGAATGGATTTTAAAGCATGTCGCTTACTGTGAGAACAACTGATGAAGGCCACTGAGGTTCCCAATTCAAGCATCAAAGCCTTCATTATATTGTTGACTTCTTATATTTGCTTAGCAAAATCCATGATCATCACTGTGACAACTCTCATCAGTTTCAGTGGGCTTTGAAACAGGAATATCCTTTATGACAGCGTTCTTCTTTGCAAGGCCCAGAAGCCAGTGGCACCCCCCATTGACTCTTAAGTGTGACTCACTAATTGTTTATTAAACCTATGTGAGCCAGTGTGGAGTAGTGGTTGGAGTGCTGGACTAGGACCGGGGAGACCTGAGTTCAAATCCCCATTCAGCCATGAAACTAGCTGGGTGACTCTGGGCCAGTCACTTCTCTCTCAGCCTAACCTACTTCACAGGGTTGTTGTGAAAGAGAAACTCAAGTATGTAGTACACTGCTCTGGGCTCCTTGGAGGAAGAGCGGGATATAAATGTAATAATAATAATAATAATAATAATAATAATATAATACCAAATACCCTATCTGTCAACTCTGGGCAGTTCACAAGCAAAACAAAACAACCAAAAACTAAAACAGTATATGCTGTTTAAAACAACTTTAAAACAGATTAAAAACCCTGGAAAGCTAGACCAAAAAAAGTAAGTATTAAGGGCTTTCTTGAAGGCCAGCAATGTTGTTAAGCCTCTGATTCTGCCAGGATAGCATTCCACAGCCCAGGAGCAGCTGGGGAAAGGCCTGATCCCAAGTTGCTACCAGAAAAACTGAGGGCAGCTGGAGGCAGACATCTACAGATGACCTTAATGTGTTGTGGGGATCATGCAGAAGAAGGTGCTCTTGGACGCAAGTCATTCAGAGTTCTAAATATAATTAACTAACACTTTGTTTTTTGCCTGGAAACATATTAGCAGCCAGCACAATTGTTTAAGTGCAGGCAAAATGTGGTCTCCCCGGGTTGCCCCAGAGAGGCAATCTGGCTGTCATATTTTGAAGTTTCCATACAAAGGCAACCCTATGTAAAGTAAGGGTATGCAGAACCGGTACAAATAGAACCTGGTTCTATTTGAACTGGTCTGGCCTCAAAAAAGGGGCTGCTCTGAAGGGGGCCAGTCTGAACTGGCCACAAAAAGGGGGCCTGTCCGAACCAGCCACAAAAAAGGGGGGCAGTCCAAGTTTGAACCAAACCAGGCCCGGTTCAGATTGAACCAATTCTTGATGCATGTAAAGGAGAATCCTTACCAGATTTCCCTTCACAAGCATCCCAAACCAGGTCAAAATGCATCAACCCAGTGTGAGTGATGAACTGAACCACCAGCCCATTCACAGACCAGCGGTTCAGTTCAAATTCAGTTCAAATTCAAACCAAACTGCCCAGAACCTTTCCATGCACATCCCTAATGTAGAGCGTGTTGCAGCAGTCAAGCCTGGAGATTACCAGCTGGTGCACCACTGTTTTGAGGTCGTTTTCTTCAAGGAATGCACTCTGCTGTCAAATCAGCCAAAGCTGATGAAAATCGCTCCTAGCCATAACCTCCATCTGAGATACCAGGGTGAGGTCAGGATCTAAGAGGACTCCCAAACTGTGTACTTGTTCTTTCTGGAGGAGTGCAACATCCATCCAGGACAGGCACTGCACAGAGGCAACCATTTCCACTACACAGTGCTGCACTTTGCCCAGGGAAACGGCATCCTGTCAAGCCCCAGTGCCATTCCGAAATGTTTGTGTGGAACACTAGGAAGTGTGCTCCTTTCCAGAGCTTTCCTCATAGAGGTGGGGACTGGACGTTTCCATTGCCTGGTTGGTGATTTCTATCCCCAACTGGGCAAATGACAGCCTAATGTGACTCGGGAAGGAGTGAACAGAAAGAAATATAGGCAGTCAGGGCGGGCAAGGAGAGTAAGCAACACACCTATGGTTCATTTTCTGCCCTGCCCCCTGCACCAGCCACCACTGCTTTTCATGCTGCTATGGATGAACATTCCAGTCCAGAATTTCTGTGATCAGGATATTTCCATTTAAGTAAAGCCCTGTATTTCAAAATCATCCCATATCAAACAAAGGGCCTTTAAAAAGACATTAATTACATGTACACAAACGCACACCGCTGTACCTTCCAATGACATAATGGGGATTTAGTGTAAACCAGACTCAACCCCACTACATTTTTAGAACCGATAAGGAAGTATCCATCAAGGATATACACAAATTACCATGTGCCTGTAGATGCAGTGTGAAGAAACAAAGCTGTTAACGCAATGTAACAAAATGTAAAAATAAAGATGATTGGCACATCATTTTTTGGCCAAGGGAAAATAAAAAAACCTTACTTTATTTGCACCTTTCTGCAGCTAGCACTTTTACTGGAAAGCTGCTAAATTGCCAATTTTGATCTGTCCTAAGATTCAGAATAATATGGTTTCTTTGCAGGTTTTGTAACAGCACATCTATTTATGTTATCAACTCTTTCATCACCCTTTCCAGTCACTATTAGTTTTTATGACTTGAAAGTTTATGCTAAGCCTGCGGTGACAATATAAACAAAAGGCTGTATTTTGGGCTTTATTCATCGTCAGTTAAGGGAGCGGTGAGGTATGAAAGTCAACAGAATAGGTCAAGGACAAATTTGGAGTTACAGCGCTTTAATTACTGCACTACTGAAGATTATATAACATGTTTGAAAAATTCATCCTAAAGTAACCTATGGAGGTGGGGGCAGCCAAGCTGCTAGATATACTGATGTAATTATTTTAGCCAACCCTCCTGGCCTGGAGTCTCCAGGAATCAGCGTCAGTCTCCAGTTGACTATTCAAAGCAGTTCTGGGATTTGAATGGCCTGAAAATGTATTGGGGGAAGGGGATATTCAGGAATACCTTCAGTTAGAGCTGGCAACCTTACATGGTCTCTGTAGTGAAATTCCATTTTCTAAGACATGCAATAGACCAGGCCTGCTCAACTTCGGCCCTCCTACAGATGTTGGCCTACAACTCCCATAATCCCTGGCTATTGGCTACAGTGGCTGGGAATTATGGGAGTTGTAGTCCAAAAACAGCTGGGGGGCCTAAGTTGAGCAGGTCTGCAATAGACTAATGGAATGAATGACTTTAACTGTGTTTGCACCTGCAGAAAACCTTTGGGTTTCCCATGTGGCTAAAGCCTTTGTATTGATCCTCTGAAGTATTAGCATTATGAGGCCTAGTGAGAGCCTTGTTTTCTAATTAATACATTCAAAAGGTGAATAATGATTTTTATAAAGTTTACAATTTACATTTCTACTCATATTAGTGAGGAAAACTGGGGAAATATCTAGGCACCTGTGAAGGAACAAGGCCCAAACCTCTTCTTTTTGTCCACAAGGTTCCATTTTGCAAATACTTTGCTCCCTATGTTAAGAAGGCTGTGCAGGGGGTCACAAGTTCACAGCTCCTGCAAACCTCTTCTGTTGTACATAAGTTCTATGTTGCCATTGCCTTGCTGTACAGGGGGGTCAAAGGTTCACAGCTCCTCCTCAGCAGCTTCATTTTTGAAGGCGATGCAATGTACAGGATTGATTTTGGAGGGAAAAGGAGGTTTGATTTCATTGGTTAGGTTTTGAAAAATGGAGGAAACTTAAATTATGTTGATTGGTTTGTTGAAAAAAGTGTTCAGGGAAGAGGCAAATATAAGAACTCTGGCTTCAGCAGAGTTTCAGTGTTGAAAAAGATCAGTTCAGAACAGAGTCAGATTCAGAAAATGACTTGAAGCGTTGTTTTTGGTCAGTCTGGAGTGTGCAGAGCCAGAGGTGTGCAGTGAAGTTTACAAAAGTACAGTACCAAAAGGAGTGTGGAGCTGAAGAATCCAAGTGAAGGGATTGCTAGCACTGAGAGAATCAGCACTAGAGCTAAAAAGAGCTAAGAAATCACTGGCAGAGAGTAAAATCTAACTGGAGAGCTGAAACACTCACCAGCAAAGTAACCCATCTGGGTTGAACCCCAGGACTGTGAAGGAGAACAGGACTTGAGGCTGCACGAGGGACAACCCAGGTTGCTGCAAAAGCTGAGGTAACTACAGAGGAATCCGAGTTGGGGACCAGTATTAGATAGGTCAGTTGGATGTGTTTTTCCAACCATGTTATTTCTGTTCTTATGCTCTCTCTTTTTTTAAAGTTATGCTGTACCAAAGTGTAAGCATTGTGCTGAAACCAAAGCTACTATTTTAAATTGACTAATTTTTCCCCAAGTAAAAATTCTTGTTGTATTTAAAGATTAGAAGCTTCTGTCTGATTTTCTCCACTCCACACCTAAAGCCTTTCCGCTCCACTGGGTTTTTGTTTTACTGCAAGGGCTGAAGGGTTGTTATAGCAAACAGTGCCTGAGAAAAGAAAAGTCTACTTGGTGGCAGTGGTTAAAACTAGAAATCATGGGGCCAGTTTAGTTTGGTCCATGACAAGTGTTAGCAACACGATGAGATAAGCAGATTCCAGCACAGCAGCACATGCTAAAGGTTGTTCTGATTGGACTAGAAACTTAAATGGGGATATAGACAGCCATGATTATTCTACTCAGAGCCCTAAATTTCCCCTTATGAGCCCTAAGATCATCTCCATTATAGTCAACGTTGATAACTTTCTCCTACTAAAATCAATGGGACTTAACAGTATGGAACTTCGACTGGCTTGTGCCAACAGTTTATTTCTTTACTGCTTATTGTTTTGTCTATCATTATTATACTGCATGGCATATGTTTAGGCAATAACAACGTGCCAATGAAGCTCAGTTTTGCAGATTAGGATTTCTTGATAGAATCCTGAGTTTTCAAATTCCGGGTTTATTTTCTTTACAAATAACTTGACTTCATGGTATTAGACATAGTTTGGAAACAGTGATTTAGGTGGCACAAAATGTTAAAAACTCAGAAACAAGCATCAGGTACAAAGAGCACTAGCTTGGTAATGTTGCCCAAATAGCATGATTTCTAAAAACTTTTAGCAAGGTTTCAGGGAGATTGAAGCAAAGTTCACCACATTTGTGGTATTCAATTGCAGAATAAAGATGACACAGGGGGAAAGCAAGCTTAGCAGCTTTAAAAATAATAAACATATTGAGGCTATTCACACAACCACTCGAAAGCGGGCTAAAGGAGCCCAGCCCGCTTACAAGTGGTTGTAAAAACCATCAGGAACCGTGTGGCTCCCAATAGTTAGCCCATTTAATTCCCCCCTGCAACGAGGTTAGTGGAGCGAGCACTCAGCTGACCCCGTTTTGGTGATCGTGAGTCGCCATGACTCACGAGGAGACCCCCAACCAGGAGGCTCCAACAAGCCTCCCGGCCTCAGGGGTCTTCCCACAATGCTCTGCGCAGGGCATCCTGGAACTTCTTGGGGCCAGGCAGCCCCTGATCCACTCCGCCCCTATCAGCTCTATGACAGAGCCAGTAGTCATGTGGGCAGCCGGTAGTCAGATGGTAGTCATGACACATAGTGGCAGACAGTAGCTACCACATGGTAGTCGTGTGGGCCAGCTCTCCACAATTTTTATGTGTAGGGCCTCATTATGTTAATTGCATGCATCCAAAACATGCAGATTCTTTCCATTCCTCATTATGCTTTTCCAGTGTGGTCCTTCTGGGTAATAGACAGCTTCCCTTCAGCTACAGACTTGCTGGAGAACTATGTCACCTTACATTCCATAGTAATTTAGCCCATTGTTACATGATCGAATTTAATAAAGACTCTTTCACAAGAGATATTAACATTGTACTTTGCAGAGCAAATGAGAAAAGATGAGTCAGTAAATTAATGTTACATACATAATGTACAGTTCATGGCAACGGCCCAATTCAGAGCTGAGCAGTAATAATAGAGTCTGAAGTGACAACAGCAGCTACAGAAAACAGCCAAAAAGTTGAATAGATTCAGACAACCTGATGAACTTTATTACGAACGCTCTCAGAAAGGTTTGAGTTGTTGTTCAGTTGTCATGGCAGTGGTTTGTGGGTGTTTGCAATATGTGCTGATACTGAGCGTGAAACTTTTGTAACACATTTGCCATGCAGTGCGTTGAAAGTGTTCACACTAAAACAGTGAAGAAACAGCGCTGGTGGGGAAGGAACCATTTCTGATACTTTAAAGTTTGGCAGCATCTACAGAATTTGACACATTGCATGGGTGCAGAGCACTGCTCCTTAATGCTGCAATGCATTGTGATTTTAACGCTCCAGCCTCACATTACCTATGATCACTTTTCTGCTGTACCAGCAGGCAAGAGTTACAGATCTTACATAACTAGTTAATTCTTACTTGTACAAAGAGGATCTATATATGCAATTCTCTAAGGTGTACCCATGGCTAATCCTGTGTGTGGCAGCTCTCGCAAGAGTTCACAAACAAAAGCACCATGGTGATTAGGCAGTGGGGATTCCATGTGCAGATAGGGAGGAGGAGCCTGTGAAGGTTAAGGTCAGTTGGAAAAGTGGGAAGGGGTCTGCAAAACGAGGGGTTGTGAGGGAGGAAACAGCCCCTTCAGGAGAAGGAGGCTGCCGTTGTATGAATTCGATGAGAAAACAAGATGAACAAGATCTGTTAACTCAGGGAGGGAGGGAAGGAGGGAGGGAGGGAGGAGGAGGGAAAGAAAGACAGAGGGGAATAGCAAGTAAAAGAGAGAGAAAGAGAGAAAAAGAAGGGAAGGGAAGAGAGAAACAAGAAAAGGTGAGGGACAGGCCCGAGCCTGTCAGCGGCCTGAGGGGAACAAGTGGCCATGGCGGCACCTGGCAGCAAGGAAAGGCCCAGTCAACCACTGCTGCTGTTTGGGGCTACTGAGGCACTTGGCGGAGGGAGGGAGGCAGGCAGGCAGGCAAAGGATGGGCCTGGGCCTGTCAGCAGCCATGACGGCAGCAAGGAAGAGCCCAGTCACCCACTGCTGCTGCTCCTGTGAGAAGGAGCAGGTGGGGAGGTCTCTGGGGATAGGGGGGCCAATAGGTGCCACAATGCTGCAGCCTCAACCAAAAAGGGTGAGGGGGGTAGAGGAGTGTGGGGACCAAGAGGGCTGTGGGGGATGGAAGAAATAGGATGGAGGAAGAGGAACAAGAGTACGGCTCAGGTGAAGGTGGAGAGCACTGTTCCCTCTAAGGTGTGCATACGTGCGCGCGCTCACAAGGTTTTGGATGTCCGCTCAGTTCATTTTAGATTCCGCTCAGGTTGAATCAGAAAGGCCCCATTCTCAATGAAGGTGCACATGCACTGCCTTGATACTGCTGCCCAGAGCAAAACTCATTCTGCACAGAGATGGGGGGGGGGATAGAGGGACCACTGGTGGAGAGATCTCTGAGGTGATGGGGGCTGCGGCAGGGAGTGAGGGGAGCAATCAAGTACTAGCACGCAGATGCTCTGTGCAGGTTAAGCTAGTACAGGATTATAATACACTTAGGCTCTAACCATTTTTGGGACAAGTAGCTGCCACTCTGAACAGCATACAAGGAAAAACATTATAAACTGCTGAGTAAGACTGTTGGTTCAGCTAAGTCAGAATAAATGCTTATTCTAACTGGCAGTAGCTTTTCAAGATCTCAGGGAAAGAGGGTCCTTTCCCAGTCTTCTTGTCTTGGAACTGTTTTTTAAAGTGGAGTTGGCAGGGACAAAACCTGAGATCTTCTGTGTGCTCTACCGCTGAGCTGTCATAGGTTCACCCTGGTGTCAGGTCCTCCTTCAGGACCAATGAGTGCTCATCCTGAGATACAGCATCATCCAATGTGTACCTGCCAGTGGCAGCCACACATCTGGTCCTAGAGCAATGAAAATAAGTAAGGCCCAGCAGGAAGAGGGTTTCTACCAGAGTTGTAAAACAGAGAGTACTCCTCTGTCCACTGGAAAAGCAAAAACTTCCAGACTAAGGAGAAAGGACAGGTAAACTTATTATTATATTTTCAAGGGCTGGTTTGAACAATATTGGCTTTCCTCACACAATTAGAAAGGGGATGTATCAAGAGCATGCTCATCATGACATCTTCCATTTGATCCTGATGCCCTCCCAGTATGTTCCTTTATGAAGTGGCTGTTCATCCACACACTTGAAGGTCTGGTTTGCATAATTGCCAACATGTCTCTGTTTTCCCATTCACCTGAGAAGCTGTATTCCAAAAGGTGACAGGTTGTCCTGATAAAGTGTTTCCCCATGGTAACTTCAGGTCATGATAAAGCTGCAATTGGCTAAAGAATATGCCCCACTGACTGCATCTGAGCATATACAGACAGAGTCGAGGCAGACCAAATTAGAAGGATAAAAGAGACAAAAGGAAAAAGAATGCTACCTCTCTTCCTCCCATATACACTGATAAGAAGTCTCAAGGTTAAGTCAAACTTCTTACCTCATTTCCTCCCAGCCAGTGTTCCCTCTAACAGGGATTCTCAGACACTTTTGACTGCTACTCCTATAATTCCCAGCCAAAGGCCATTGCAGCTGGGAATGCTGGGAGTTGTAGTGAACAACATCTGGTAATCCCTGTTAGAGGGAACAGTGCTCCCAACTGTTATCAAAATCGAGTGAGTAGTGCCAGAAGATGAAATGTGGGCCCCCACCCATCTCTATTCAGGAGATCACTCTCAGCAATCTCTTTTTAGAAACATTTCCTTGTTTAAGTAGCATACAGGTGAGACACCATGAACATAACCTAATCAATACTTGATATTCACACCTTATTTGGTGCAAGAATTCCAAAACACTGGAAGTTTCATTTTAAAAAATCTCTTTGACCGAAATTCTTCAATCATGCCTCAGGGTATGTTTCTGGCTATAAACCCCCCCTCAAACATGGCAACAATCTCTTGCATCGTGTGCTCTAGCCTGCAAGCTTGCATTTGCACCCTACCACCAGACACTACACCCCATGCTGCCCATATGTACCTCATTGCTTGCCTGCTGCTTGAGCCAACTAGAGAGAAGGAACCCAGCTATAGCAGCTAGCTAAGAAAAATGGCTTTCCTCTTTCTTTCACCCTCAAGCCTCTGACTCCCTTCCCAGCATTATAATCTGGTGAATGTGCTTCAGGATTAACCACCCTCTTTTCACTTTCTGTACCCTACTACCCCTCAATAAAACAACTCTTTGTTTACCAGGCATATGTCTACTCTCTTTTGTCCTTTCCAATGCATCTACACCGCAGCCAACTTTCCTGAAGTACGTTAAGGCAAATATAGCTGTTGGCTGGTCTGCACACATTTGAAGCCAATTTTCCCCACTTTGAGTAAAGCATAGCCATGGAGGGTGGTAACAACCATGCTTCCATGCAGACCTATTAACATCCTCCACCACATGATTAGTGAGGTGAGTGCACACATCCTGGTCCACCTCCCAGTGCATCATTCCCCTTTTTATGACTGCATGGGTGGTATTTACTTTTAAATAAATTTTAAATTCAAAGTGAGTTTGGATGTACTGCCCCCCATCAAAGCAAAATGGAATGCTGGGAGAGGGAGGGAGACATGTGTACCCACATCTCTAATTGTGTGGTGGGTGTGGCTAGCCAGACCATCCAAAATAGCCTGTTTTCTTTCACAGAAGTCCGCTTTGGAGCTTCTCTTGTGTTTACAACATTATTAGGAAAAATACATGGCACCAGTGGTGTCTAATGCAGAGAGAGTTTTCCAGAGTTGTCAAACTCAATTCCAGGCTAGAGCCTGCTGACATGGTCACCTGTCTTCTGATAACAGCCCCATTAATGTATATTAACCTATGTTTCATTGTTGTTTTGCTTTACATAAGATAAGGGGTGGATCAGAGGCTGAAATGGATTTAAAAAGAAGAAAAGGAATGACCTCATAAAATGAATGACTCTTGTCTCACCTCCCTTCATTCCAGAGGAAGTGATCTCATCAACAGTAGCAAGATCATTATTTGTGACATAAAGAGGTAGATGGAGTGCAAGATTCCTTGCAAACACAGGTGACCTGTGGAAGTCCCAAGACAGAGAGCAAGGGCGGATGATTTAGAGTAGAAGGTGTTAAGAGGTTATTCAGGTGGCAGTTTCCCTTGCTGGTCTTGTTTCAGTGCATGAACAAACCCTTTCCAGTATGCATTAACCAGGCAGCATACCTTGGTATCTACCTAGCCCCCTCCCTCCCTCCCATTTTCCTTACTTTTTGGGGCTCCCATGTCAACTCAAAGCTACAGGTTACTCGCCTGTAATGTTAGTTCTTCTAGTGATCATCTGTACTTCTACACAAATGGGTTATGCGCCTGCGCAGAGACCTTGTCAGAATCTAACAGACCTTGTCGGAATCTAACAGACCTTGTTGGAATCTAACAAGCTCAATTCTTCTGCTTCGGGTGGGAACCCCATCCCCAACCGCTATATGTGGCTACGCCACTCCTCATCCCCTCAGTCAGAGTCCAGCTTCAGCAAACCCCGTGGGGAGGATGGGAGGGTGTATAGAAGTACAGATGACCACTAGAAGAACCAACATTACAGGTGAATAACCTGTAGTGTTTTGATGTGGGTCTCTGTCTTCTACACAAATGGGTTCATAACAAGCAAGCACACAGGGAGAAAGGAAAAACCGAGTCATATATAATCAACCTGAAACAAACATATCAATTGAAAATAGATTGCAGGACACTCCTGCCAAACACAGCATCATTCTGTGCCCTGGTATCAACTGTATAATGACTGATAAATAAATGGGGCGAAGCCCAAGTAGCTGCCTGACATATAGCATCCAACAGGACTGCCTGATCAAAGGCCACAGAGGCCGCCATTGACTGAACAGAGTGTGCCTTAATAGTTACAGACAACTGCTTGTTAGTCAATTGATAACAAAGTTCAAATCCACCCAGAAACTATCCACCCAGACATGGATTGAGCCAAGACTTGGAGACCTTTACGGGGCCCATCATACAAAACGAATAAGGAAGACGATTTCTTCCACTCAGCAGACCTCTGAACGTAACAGGACAATGCCCTTCTATGCATCTAAATGGTGCAACCTCCTTTCCGCATCCGATGAAGGATTTGGAAAAAACACAGGTAAAGTGAGCGAGGACGAACGATGAAACATAGACATCACTTTGGGCAATAACTTGGCATCTATCCTGAGCACGACCTTGTCCTTATGGAACTGAAGGTATGGTTGGTCAGCTCTCAGGGCTCTTAACTCTCTCACCCTCCTGGTGGAGGTAATGGCCACCAAAAAGGCAACCTTCCAGGTCAGGAGACGGAGATCAATTGAAGCCAAAAGCTCAAATGGCAGTCGTAGTAGAACAGCCAGAACTACTGACAGGTCCCAAGCCGCTGACATAATCGGATTGTCTGGGAACATGTGTGTTAAACCTTTTAGAAAACTCTTTTATCACTGGATCTTTAAACCACAAAGTCTGGTCAGAGGGAGAATGTGCCACAATGGCAGCTAAATACACCTTAAGGGACAAAAGCTTTAAACCAGATTCCTTAAGGGACAATAGATAATTACAAATACCCTGCAAAGATGGGTTAAAGGCATCAAATCCATGCAGGGAAGTGAAGGCAGTGAAACGGGTCCACTTGTGATCATATGACTTCCGTGTGGACTCCTTTCTAGCAGCAACCAAAACTTATTAAGTCTCAATGGGAAGTCGGCAGGACCTGCCATGCAGTCAGATGGAGGAATCGAACATCCGGGTGGAGCACCCATCCCTGTTCTTGAGACAGCAGGTCCGGCTGGACAGGTAGATGTTGCCAGTCCCTTGCGAAGTGCATCAGGGTCAGAAACCAAGGCCTTCTTGGCCACCACAGGGCTATCAGGATTGCCCTGGCCCGACCCACCCTCAGTTTGCGCAGGACCCTCGGAATGAGGTGAAACGGGGGGAACACATAGAGAGAAGGGCCCCTCAAAGACCGGATGAAGGCATCGCCCAGAGAACACTCACCTCCCCTGGAACAGTACCTGTCTTGGACGGGCCCTCTTCTCTATGTGTTCCCGCCGTTCCCCTCATTCCAAGGCTCCTGCGTAAACTGAGGGTGGATCGGGCCAGGGAAATCCTGATAGCCCTGTGGTGGCCCAGGAGGCCTTGGTTTCCGACCCTGAACCGACACACTGTGTGTTGTTCCAGGAAGCAAATAGGTCCAGAGTTGGGACACCCCAATTTACAAATACGTCCCTCAGAACACCTTGATTCAATGCCCACTTGTTGGAGACCACTGTCAACCTGCTCAGAGTGTCCACCTGGACATTCAGTGCACCCTGAATATGGACTGCCTGAGACAACACCACATATGTTGTTTTGAGACGTACGTTTTGGGCAGTATAAAAATATGTTAAATAAATAAATAAATAAAGCCACACACCAATGCCATAGGTTCAGTGCCAGAAACAGTAGGCTCCTTGAGGATGTGCGGCCTTGTTGATTGACATAGGCTTTCACCGTCGTATTATCTGTTTGTGTTAACACTGAATGACCCCAAATCAGAGTCAGGAAGCCTTTGAGAGTGTTGAAAATTGCCAAGAGCTCCAGATAATTGATGTGTCAAGTCTTCTGCTTGGGGGACCAGTGTCCACTCAGACGAAGCCTGTCCAGGTGTGTTCCCCAACCAAGCTCTGATGCGTCTGTTGTGACCACCCAGCGGGCTCGAGGAGCTTGAAAGGGAGTACCAACACTCAAGTCTCAAAACTCCGTGCACCACTCTGCCACCGCCCATGCCCAAGGAGGGGGTGTGCACTCTAGATGGCCTGAATCCCAAAGGGGATTGAACACATCCAAGAACCATCTCTGAATGACACACATCTGAAAATGCGCTTGAGGCAGAACGTAAGTATTCGATGCCATGTGGGCCAACAGGTGCTGTATGGAACATATAGTCTGTGGGCCACCGGCTAGAAAAACAGCTGCAAATCTCCGATGAGTAATTATACAGTTCATTGGAAGGAAGACCTTTTCCAAGGTTGTGTCGAATATAAGTCCAATGAACTGAATTCGACGGGTGGATTCCAGCTGAGATTTTTTGAAGTTTATCTGGAAACTCAGCTCATGCAGAGTATCTATCATGATCTTGAGAGCGTCCAGAACTGCCTGCCTTGTGCTTGCCACGATCAGCCAATAGTCGAGATACAGCAGCACCTGCAAGCCCTGCTCCTGCAGGAATGCCACCACCGGGGCCAGACATTTCATAAAGACCCTCGGTGAGGCTGAACGGCAAAGCCATGAATTTATAGGGGATCCCTCTGATCTGAAATCGCAGGAAGCATCAATGCAGAGGGTATATTGAAATGTGATAGTACGCATTCTTTATGTCCAGGGAGACCATCCACATGTTTTTGTTCAGAATGGTCATAATGGTCGATACTGACAGCATTCGAAACCTTTTGTAAACCAAATGTTTGTTTAGAGCCCTGAGGTCTAGTATAGGGCACTGACCACCATCTGGTTTTGGCACCAGAAAGTACTGAGAACAGAACCTGGGGCTGTCAGGGTTGGCGACTTTCTCGATCGCATCCTTTTCCAGGAGAGCAGTGACCTCTTGCTCCAACTCTGGGGTGCAAGCAGTCACCACAATCCAGGACACCAGTCATGGCCCGCAAAACTCTAGGGCATAGCCCAGGCATATAATTGTGAGGACCCACTGGTCTGTAGTCACTTTGTCCCAGCTCACCAAGAATGGGGCCAGACGGGTCCTGAAGTGCCCCAAGTCATTGCTTCTTCTGGGGAATATTTGGGCGCTGTTTTTGAAAGGCCAGCTAACTGGGCTGGCCACCTGACTTGTATCTTGGCTGGAAACTGTTGCCACGAAAGGACCGTTCTGAAAGTGACTGTTGCTGGGACTGGGCCTTCTGTGGTTGATAAGGCGACCACTTAGCAGTCCTCTGCGTCTTGCTAGTCGAGGAAGCATAGGACATGGAGCACACTGTGCTCCTCAACTTCTGTACCTTCTGGAGTGTATCATTGGTCTGCTCAGAGAAGAGACTAGAGCCTTCGAAGGACAGGTCCTCGACCCTAGCCCGGGGCTCATAGTGCAGTCCCAATGACTGCAACCTAGCATGTCATCTGAGTGCCACTGATGTTGTCATCACTTTAGCGGTGCATTCTGCTGAATGTCTGGCTGAACAAAGTTCTTGTTTGGCCACTTGGATAGCCTCGTGGGCAAACAATTTGGCTGGATCCCTCTTGTCCTGTGGGAGGAGATCCAGAAAGGGACTCACCTTCTCCCACAAAAAATTATTATATTGGGTGTTATAAGTCTGATAATTGGCCACCCACAAATGTAGGGCTGAGGCAGAGTAAAGTCACCTCCTGAAGGAGTCCAACTTTCTTTCTCTTTGTCACTGGGTGCCGACTTGTTGTGTGGCCTCTTGTCCTTTGCACAACGATTGAATTCAGGGTGGGGTGGTTTTTCAGAAAGGATGTATCACTGTCCAACTGCACCCTATGGAAATGTTCAAGATGCCTGTTAGGCTGAGAAAGCATCGTCGGTTTCTTCCAGTGACCCCAAATGACTTTCAGCAATGCTGAGTTCAGAGGCAAAGCAGTCGGTACCTTGGCCTCGGAATCGATAAGGCTGAACAACGGATCCAGCTCTCCTTTCTGTTGGTTCCCCAGGTTCATGCCCAGGGCTGAAGCCATTCGCGTCACATACACCATGAACAGTATGAGGTCCTCCAACAGCGAGACCGGCTTCGAATCTGACTGGACGTTGAGCGGGGACGATCCAAGAGAAACCACCTCAGAGTCCTGTGAGCTATCATCGCTCTCATATTATGGTTCCAGTGGAACTAAAGAGTCCTGTGGCATGGGTGTCACACCCGAAGAGGATCCCGGCTTGCTATCTTGATTGACCAGTACCGAAGCAGAAAGTCCTGTCAGCGGCATCTGGGAAGGCAAGGCAGTTGGAGGTATCACTGGAACCGAAAGTGGCAGTTCATGATGCTCTGCATGGTCCCTCGGGGAGCATTGCGGTGAGCAGGAATGCAGCCTCCATTCCAAATGTGAGGGGGGTTCTCAATAACCTCTCATAGCCAAGTGTTTTTCATATGTGGGATCCTCTGAATAATGGGACGCATAGCAGGAGCGGGCATAATCAGAATAGTCAGATCGGTAGTCCGTTTGGTATTGATCGTACGATTCAGAGTCCCGGTGCCATTCAACATATGATGGTTCAACTGCGCTCAAGGGAGAGTGATACTCCAGCACCCAGTATTGATCTTGATATGACTGGTTGCACCGGTCCCATGTTCGTCTTGTCTGTAAGTTGAGGAGCGTTCTTCCAGTTCCCAACGGGTACCATAGTCCCTAAGAGGAACGCGCTCTTGTTGGGCCCAAGGGGGTAACTATCTCCTAGGTAGAAATGAAGCATCTTCTGCAGGCCTGGTCAGCGAATATTCCTCCTCCGACGAATCACATCCTGGTTCCTCCGTCACCACCAAAAGTTCTCTACTTGACCGAGGTCTACCGTGGGCCACGTGAAACATTTCCATTACCACAGGTGAGCTAGGCTGCATCAACACGGATGGTTTTTGCACAGTACAATCCGAGGCCACTTTAGTCTTCTTGGCCACAGGGGCCCCCGATGCAGGAACCTCCTCCGCCTTCTTCTTCTTGGGTACAGGAGGGAAATGACAACCCACCGGCAAGTCTTGATGTGACTTCAGCTTTTCTTTTTCAACTTCGGTACCGATCCCGAGGGATCCGGGGGAAACTTAGGTACCGTAGGCACCGGGCACTGAGGAAGATCTCCGAGCACACGGGCTCACTCGAAGTCGCTGGTGGTTGAGCGGCAGAGGATGCCGAAACCAGTATCAAGGCTGGGGTTTTGGTCTCTGCACACTCCGATTGCATCGATGAGGCCATCTTCACTGATCACTTCAGCAACAAGGCTTTCAAAGAACAGGGAGCCAGATCCCACAGGGCTGCGCGCAGGCTAGAAGTCCTATTTTTGCGAGCCTGCTTCATGAACTTCTGGCAATGAAGACAGGTCTTGACAAGGTGGGATACTCCCAAACACAATAGACACTCGGTATGAGTATCGGGGGAAGGGATCTTAGATCTGCAGCTGATACATTTTTAAAAGTTTGTCATATCCAGTATAAACGCCGAAGACCGGCTGGCCACCACTCTCCATCCTGGCCGGAATCGGAGCTCCAAAGTAGGGGGGAAGCCACCAAAAACAAAACGCAAAGAACAGAAAACGTTACTACATGGAGAATAAAGAAAAAGAGAGAGAACTCAAAGAAGCAGGAAGGAAAACAACAAGGGGATAGCTGAATCCTATTTGTTGCCGAGCTGCAGATTCCACGATGTTCACTGAAGTGCAGACGAAGAAAGACTGAAGGGATGAGGAGTGGCACAGCCTCATATAGCAGCTGGAGGTGGGAGCAGGAGAACTGAGGTTGTTAGATTCTGATGAGGTCTCTGAGCAGGCACATAGCCCATTTGTATAGAAGACAGAGACCACATCGAAGAACTCACTTTATAGTGGAATTGTGTAAGATAATCGCTCCATCTGACTGGCAGGAAATCATCACCCCAATGTACTTCAGCGTACTCTCATGTATTAATTAATTAGTTAATTAACTTCTCACATTCTCTTTTTTCATGTTTAAATTTTTATTGATTTTAACAGTATCTTAACATTCACATCACATTAAACAAATATTGACTTCCCGCTCACACCTCCTCGTGAATCACCAACTATAGAATTAACCCTTGCTATAATAGTAATTCAAAACATATATCTTAAACCTTACAAACTCGATTTTGATCTACCCAACCTGCTATTATTACTAAATTTCAAACCCTGTTGTAAAATCAATATTAGGGAAATAGTTCTTTAAGTATAATAAAAATGGTTTCCAATCTTCTTTAAAACATTCCAAATTTTGATCTCTTATCAGTGCTGTGAGTTTTGCCATCTCCGCATATGCCAAAATTTTTATCAGCCAATCTTCTTTTGAAGGCAGTTCATTACTCTTCCATTTCTGTGCATATATAATTCTGGCCGCCGTAGAAGCATACATTAAAAATGTTAAATTAGTTATAGAGATTACACCTTGTGTTATTCCCAGCAGGAAGGATTCTGGCTTCTTAGGAAATGTCATTGTAAAAATTTTCTTTAACTCATTATATATCATATCCCAAAAGGCCTTAGCCTTCCTACAAGACCACCACATATGAAAAAAGGTTCCTTCAAAGTGTCCACATTTCCAACATTTGTTTGAAACATTTTTATACATTAATGCCAATTTTTTAGGCGTCAAATACCACCTATATACATCATTTTATAATAATTTTCTTTTAAAACATAACATGCAGTGAACTTTAAATCAGTTTTCCATAATTTTTCCCAGGCTGCCATTTCTATATTATAGCCCACATCTTGAGCCCATTTTACCATAGTCGTTTTAACCACTTCATCTCTTGTCTCCTCCATAAGCAAGAGCTTATACATTTTGGAAACTAATTTTTCGTCATTTTCACACAGCTCCTTCTCAAATCTCGACGTCTGATCCTCAAATCCAACTTTAAGATCTTTCTTATAAACTTCATTTAACTGATGGTACTGAAACCAATTACTGACTCAATTTTGTACTTCAATTAAACTTTTTAACTTACAGTCCTTTTCTTGAAAACATAACAAATCCCTATAAGTACCCAATTGCGATTGCATATTTACCTCTTTACGTACTAAAGCTTCAATCGGGGATAACCATAGCGGAGTTTTAGGTTCCAACCATTTTTTATATTTTACCCAAACTCTCATTAAACTCCTTCTTATATAGTGGTTAAGAAAATCTTTATGTACTTTACTTTTGTCATACCACAAATAGGAGTGCCATCCAAACCTTCTGTCAAATCCCTCCAGATCAAGTATTCTAGAATTGCTTAATGTTATCCATTCTTTTAACCACGTCAAACAAACAGCATCAAAATACAACCTTAAGTCTGGTAGAATAAGACCACCTCTTTCTTTTGCATCTGTTAAGTCTTTTCCCTTGCCAAACAACTTTAGTTATGTCCTTCTGCCATTGCTTAAAACAAGTTAAAGTATTAATTATAGGAATAGTCTGGAAGAGAAACAACATTTTGGATAAGACATTCATTTTCACCACTGAAATTCTGCCCATTAAAGATAAGTTCATATCAGACCATCTATATAAATCAGTTTTTACTGTATTCCATGTTTTAATATAATTATTTGAGAACAAAGAGTTATTATTTGTCAGCCAAACACCCAGATATTTAATTTTCTTCTCCACTTTCAGTTCACTTATTTCCAAGAATCTGTCCTTAGATTTCTGATCCATATTTTTAGTCAACACCTTCGTTTTAATCTTGTTTATATAAAACCCCGCCAATTGGCCAAATTGTTGTATTTTCCCCAAAAGTCTTCTGATCTTGTCCAATGGATTTTCTAAAAAACACACATCATCAGCAAAGGCTCTTAGTTTATACTCTTGGTTCCCAATTTTCGGGCCTTGTAATTGAAACTCCTCACATTCTCAATAAATTCCCAGAGACTGCCATGTGAAGTGGCTCTAGAAAGGATTCAGAGTTGTACCCAGTTACAAAACATAACATGAGACCTAAGAACAGGAGCAGGCTTGGGGGTTCATAGCGCAACATGAAGTATCACTGGTCCCCTGAGCTTGCTAAGTCAGTCAATTCAGGCTGAGTGATGCTGCCTGCAATTCCCCTTCTGGCCTGCTGCCTTGATGGCACCCAAGAGAGGTGGCTAGCTAGTTAGGTGTACCTGTGGCTCCCTCTCTTGTCTTGGTGGAGACGGGGAAAAAGGATTCAGTTCAGTTACCAGAGTCCTGTGTTTAAAACATACAGTACCTTATACCAGTCTGTCATGATGTCAACTTTAAAGGAAGTTATGCACAGATTACAGATTACTAGTTAACTTTCTTGCAATGGAAAAATCCATAGCACCTCATATTAGAAGCTCCTATGAGTAAATTCACACACTCAGAATGCTAGCATTAGTCACCATACCTCATTGCCTCTCATTACACCCAAAATTGCCTTCTATGCGAGGATCGTTTGCTTTGATGTCAAATCAATCAAGCTGTGGGTGTTTTGTTGTTTGTGTTTTATGGGTAAATAAGGAAAATCAGGCTCCAGGCCTGTCAATCAGATACTTGTTGTGAGCCCTAAATAAATGGATGAACGAATGTTCAGCCAAAATAAAACCGAGACTAAAAATAAGTGCACAAAAATAAAGACAGCATCAGCTAAATGTACAATTTCATCCTTGCATCTAGAAGGGTCTCTAAGCAGCATACACTAGAAGTCAGTTAGCACACTAAAAGTCATCCCCTGTCATATTTTACCCTTTAAGCACTATTCTCAACCAGCAGTTTCCATGCACTATAAACACAAGTTTCTATGCTGCCAGTTAAAGCAGTTTAAATACCAGGGCGGCGGGGGGGAGGGACTTGGAGAAAAGAAAAGTACACTGATGTTTGTCTTCTCTAGTTTAGAATAGCTTCACCAATTCATGAGCCATCCCACCCCATAGTACATTTGGAGATAAAAAGCAAATTAGCTATTATTTTGTTCTTTTCAGAAGTTGCTATCCATGAACAGAAAACTGGGAACTTGTTCATTCAGAAAGCAGCTAGATAACAATTTCCACTTGCATTATTTTAGTCTCTCATGTTGTCATTTTCCCCAAGGAATGCAAATTATTGTTATCCTTGATCTCCTGCATCTGATGTGCTGCACCCTTCCTAAGAGGCTTTGGGAAAATATGTTATATCCGTGCAGCACTGTGACGCACCAGCAGGTGAGCAGTCAAGTGGCAGATGACACTTGTTGGGTCTCTGCCTTCCTAATCTAGCCTGAAGGGGCGGACTGAGAAGCAGAGCCATACTTTCAGCCGGCTAAGTGCTGCCATGGGTTTCATACTCCATTCTGTGTTTCCCTTCTGCTTTTGGCATACAGACTACCCTCACAACTACTTCCCCTGGGGTCTCAGGTCCAAGGGAGATAGTAGAAAGGAATCATTCCCAGGACTTATCTTCCCATGGCTATAGGAAGCCAAGCCTAGGATTCAATCTCTGTCAATGTTTCCCCTGTTGGTGGGGTTCAAGAAATGGTAGAAAAAGATTAGCAGGCTGCCAACAAGATCCTTCCTTCTAAGCCTGGTGCCCTATTTGTATTTAGGTCTCTTTCTAGGGGTGCCATCCCTAGGCACATGACAGACCCCTTTTCAACACCCCCTCTGGAGCCTCCCACAGCTCTGACCCTTTGCTCCCAATTGTATTCTCCAGTCTGCACTGCAGTCCTGATGATAGCAGTAGAGAGCAAAAAACAATTCCCCTCCATAACTGTTTATAAGGCTATGTAAGTACACATATATACCATTGTGAGCTCCTTGATGCAATGTAAAGAGGAGAAATGAATACAGCAGGGGAGTACTTTACACAAGCCTGACCATTTTAAGAAACTGAACCCTCATAACTCTATCAAACTATATCTTTTAACACTTTCATCCTTAGGGAAACACAGAAATGGGACAATATTCTTGCTTTAGCTCAGCTTTCTCCATTGAATGTTTTTACTACCCTTTTTTTCTTTTGCCCACTTATATACAGCATAATCCTATGCAGGTCTACTAAAAAAGCAAGTCCTACTGAGTCTAATATGAGAGACTTGCTTCCAGATATGTACATACAGGATTGCAAGCTCTAAGAGTTAACCTGTCACCTATGTTCTCCACCGGAACATGACCGGAAGGTGCTTGTTACCACAGCTAACCAGACTTCTACAAACTTGCCCAATTCAAAGTGATGTGTGAGTGCTATATATGTGTCTCACTCACCTTCAAGGAATGAGTACATATGGAGCTTCTCCCTTCATTGAAATATGCAGAAGGGAGAGAGCTTCGTGTATATTTGTGGAATCTCAGAGCCAGCATGAAGTTTCTGAATCAGAGTGACCATCTGGTTGTTAACTATAAAACAGAAACAGGAGGCCAGAGGTGATTTAGGGCTGTAATCAATGTGACTGTAATCAAATAATTGGCCCTGGCATGATTGCCTTTTCCCACAAACGGGATGTGAGGGGAGAGAGAGCTATACTGGAACTCCAGGGAGGTAGGGGCCTTTAAACCTGACCATCCCCACTATGCTCCTGATTCAGATGGGGCCCTCTGCACATGCTAACTGCAAGTTAAAAGTGCAAGCATTTGGAGTCAATAACTATTTAAAGCCACATCTAGTATGGCCACTAGAGCAGTGGTTTTCAAAGGTTTCAAAGGCTTAGCATGGGTTCCTTCCATGAGAAAACCAGTAATGGCAGACATGCTTCCCTGAAAGGCACTTGCCCACCCCTACTGAACATCCTCACAATGTGCAGTAGAAACCAAGTGTTGAGTTTGCACTAGGGTGCACTCTCCATTCATATGAGAGGCACTGAGATCCAGCAGGCTTGCCCAATGCTCTGAGTGAACATATACCAATAATGTGCCCCCAAATCCACTGCAATGTACAGTAGCTCTATAGAAGATGCTGAGGAGTTCCTTCACAGACAAGGGAGTGTGGAAAGGTTTCACTGGAGGCACCACTGTCTTGGCGATACCTGAATAAAGACTGGGGCACATAAACCAAAGGACAGCGAAGCTACTCACACATGCAGGCAAAACTGGGCTAAAGAAGCCCAGCCTGGTTTTGCCTGCACATGTGCACCACTGGAATTGGGCCCGATCCTGGTGGCGCCTTGGCGGCAAACCCACCTGGACAGCCATCCTCCAAAATGCAGTTAGGAGAGTGAATGCTCTCCTAACCAGTATCCCCTCTAACAGGGATTCCCAAATGTTGTTCTCATAATGCCCAAGCAAGAGCCATTGCAGCTGGGGTTTCTGGGAGTTGTAGTCAACAACATCTGGGAATCCCTGTTAGAGGGAACACTGCTCCTAACCCCGTTCCTGTGACCATCTGTCATGCGTGGCTGCAAGCAGCCACAGCTGGCAGACTTCAGAGATCCCGGGCAGCTTCAGGGAGGGAAGGAGGAATCCCCATAATGCACCGTACATTCATGTGGTGCATTACTGGAGCTCCAGGGGGCAGAGAGATGCATCCCAGCACCCCAGCCCTCTGAGCTACCAGAAGTGGCCAGTAGTCATCTGGGCGGTGATCCATCAGCCAAAATGGACACCCTCAATTGTCTGTGGGGAGGTAAGCTATTTAGGGCTTCCTTCCTGCTAACCCTCTTTCCCTTTAGCACTGCTCATGAGAAAGGGCTCAGGAGAATCAAGGAAAAGATAAATTCTATTTAGAAGATCATACACCACCATTAATATAACAGCAGAATGTGAACTATATTAACTGAGTTGGGCAAATTATTATCTAAGCTGATTTTTTTCTTCTTCAAATTTCTCAGTTATGGTGTTTTACCAGTGCACCCCAAGGAATAATTTGGTTAACTATAGGAGAGTTATTTCTTAATAGTGGTAGGTGGAAAAGCCCATTAAGGCATGTTTGCATTCAACTATATTTTTTTCGGGAGTGCTGAGACTCATTAGGGGGTGTAACTATCACCTTGCAAGAAATCCAAGCCATGCATTTCACAGAGCAATTACTGTGAAATACAATGATCTGGTGCTACTTTCTTTTTGATGAAATTTTTTAAAGGAAAACTTTGTACGATAGAGCATGAGAACATTCATTATCTGAATCTTTATTATCTCAGCCATCCACGTTTGTCCCAGTCCTACAGATGCAATGCATTCACAAGGGTTCCAATAATCAGATGGAGATCTGCCATGAACAGAGATTGCCACACACTCTCTTTCCCCCTCAATTATTTAATTGTTTTATTACAAATTCTGCAATATAAAGCTCTGAATCAATTCTTGTAGATTAAAAGAAAAGAACAAACTGCATCCACTACAACAAGTCCAAAAGAGATTGCCACATGCATTTCAGTTGTGAAAACATTTCCATGCATTTACAGAACTTTCCTGGACAATTAATGAATGAAGCAGGCCCTGTTCCTGGAAAAATCTGTGCACACAGTAGGTCATGACAACTGTGTCCATTCCATGAGATCCCATGTCAATGAAGCCTACAGGTTACTCAGCTGTAACTTTGTTTCTTCTAGTGGTCATGTGTACTTCTACACAAATGGGCTATGCACCTGCGCAGAGACCTCATCAGAATATAACAAGCTCCATTTCTCCTGCTTTGGGCGGGAACTCCGCCCCCAGCTGCTATATGTGGCTGCACCACTCCTCATCCCCTCAGTCACAGAGTCCAGCTTCAGTGAAGCCAATGGGGAGGACGGGAAGGCGTGTAGAAGTACAGATGACCACTAGGAGAACCAACATTACAGGTGAGTAACCTGTAGTTCTTCTACATGGTCTCTGTCTTCTACACATATGGGGTGCATAACAAGCAAGCACCCAAGCAGGAGGAAAGAAACAGAGGCAACAGGTAAATAGCCAGAAAGAATTTATTTCAGGACAAGTGAAATCAACTGAAAATAGGTTGCAGGACACTCCTGCCAAATACAGCATCATTATGTGCTCTAACATCAATAGCATAATGCTGAATGAATGACTGAGGAAAAAGCCCAAATTGCTGCCTGACATATAGTGTCCAAGGTCACAGAGGCCGCTGTGGACCTAACAGAATGTACCTTCACAGTAGCAGCCAACTGCTTGTGTGCCAACTGATAACAAAGATCAATAGTGGAGACTATCCAACTAGACATAGATTGGGCCGAGACTTGGAGCCCTTTATTTATTTTATTTATTAAATTTATCCCCCACTCAAACTTATGTCTCTGAGCGGCTAACAACAATTAAAACACATATAAAAGTTAAAACAGTTCAACCTAACACATAGAAAAGTTAAAACAATACAAAAATTAAAAAACCATAAAATAAACAAACAGTATTTTTAAATTAAAAACCTGAGAAGGCTTGGGTAAAGAAAAGGGTTTTCAAATGTTTTTTAAAAAATAGCCAGAGATGGGGTGGATTGTAACTCAGCAGGGAGCGCATTCCATAATTTCGGGGCAGCAGCTGAGAAGGCCCATCTCTGTGTGACCACCAAATGAGTTGGCAGTAACTGGAGATGGACCTCCTCCGATGACCTCAATGGGCGGTGAGGTTCGTAGCGAAGAAGACGCTCTCTTAATTACCCAGGACCTAAGCCGTTTAGGGCTTTATAAGTTATAACTAGCACTTTGTATTTTGCCCAGAAACCTATCGGCAGCCAGTGTAACTTCATGAGCAAAGGAGTAATGTGGTCTCTCTGAGATGACCCAGAGACCAACCTGGCTGCTGCATTCTGAACCAACTAAAGTTTTCGGACTACTTACAAAGGCAGCCCCATGTAGAGCGCGTTACAGAAGTCAAGTCTGGAGGTTACCAACAAATGTACCACTGTTTTGAGGTCATTGATCTTGAGATACAGACGCAGCAGGTGTATCAGCTGAAGCTGATAGAAAGCACCCCTGGCCACCGCCTCATCCTAAGAAACCAAAGAGAGGTGTGGATCCAGGAGTACTCCCAGACTGCGGACCTGTTCCTTTTGGGAAGGTGTGACTCCATCCAGAACAGGCAGATCAAAATTGTCTCTGGAGTTCTGACCCCGCACAATAAGTACCTCTGTCTTATCTGGATTCAGCTTCAGTTTATTCTCCCTTATCCAGCCCATTGCTGCTTCCAGGCAGGCATTTAGGGAGGATATGCCATCACCTGAAGAAGCTGACATGGAGAAGTAGATCTGGGTGTCATCAGCATACTGATAACACCCAGCTCCAAATCCCCTGATGATCTCTCCCAGCAGTTTCATGTCGATGTTAAAATTCAATGGAGAGAGTACGAAGCCTTGAGGGACACTATACTTAAGTTCAGATATCAAAGATCAATAATCTCCAATCGACACCATCTGGAACCTGTCCGAGAGGTAAGAACGGAACCACTGTAAAACAGTGCCTCCCACCCCTAACCCCCTCAGACGCTCCAGAAGGATTCTATGGTGAATACTATCGAAAGCCGCTGAGAGGTCCAAAAGGACCAACAGAGTCACACTTCCTATGTCAATTCCCAATTGGAGATCATCCATCAGGCCGACCAAGGCAGTCTCCACCCCATAGCCCGCCCGAAAGCCAGTTTGAAATGGGTCTAGATAATCAGTTTCCTCCAAGAAAGTCTGGAGCTGAGAGGCCACCAACCTCACAATTACCTTGCCCAACCACGGGAGATTGGAGACAGGCCTATAATTGCTCAACTCTGAGAGATCTAATGCAGACTTCTTTAGAAGAGGTCTAATAATCGCCTCCTTAAGACAAGGAGGCATCCTGTCCTCCCTCAGAGAAGCATTTATGATTTCTACCAGGCCGCCTACAACAGGCTCCCTGCTAGACAGAATAAGCCATGTTAGACAAGGGTCAAGAGAACAAGTGGGAGGCCTCACTGATCCAAGCAGCTTGTCCACATCCTCAGGAGTCACAAACCGAAATTGATCTAGTCAAATTGTATAAGAGGAATGGTTGGACACCTCCAGTTCAGACATCAAATTAACTGTGGAGTCTCCATCTAGCTCAGCCCGAAACTGAGAGATTTTGTCTGCGAAAAATTCATTAAACACATCACAGCAGTTGAGTGATGCTTCCAAATTCTGGATCAAGGGAGCGGGGGCAGATACTAGCCCCCTCACAACCCTGAACAACTCCACCGGCTGTGAACTCGCAGAAGCAAAACGGGCAGAAAAGAATTGCTTCTTTGCCACACGTATTGCCTGAGCATAGATCTTTAAGTGTGCTCTATGTCATAATCTGTCAGATTTGAGTCAAGTCTTTCTCCACTTGCGCTCCAGTCACCAACCTGCCACTTCAGCCGCTGTAGATCTTCCGTATAGCAAGGGGCCAATTTTGAAGCAGGTCGGAGGGGACGCTTAGGAGCAATCATGTCTACTGCCCTGGTGAGCAAGTTGTTCCAATTCTCAACGTTTACACAGCCCATTGTATTGAACAAACAGGGAGGGAGAGTTCCTCCACTCAGCAGAACTCTGAACACAGAAGGACCGGGCCCTTCAGTCATCCAAACAGTATAGCCGATACTCTGCATCGGATGAAAGAACACGGGCAAAGTGAGTGGGGACGAGTGGTGAAACATGGACACCACCTTTGGAAGGAATTTGACATCCGTCCTGAGTACAACCTTGTCTTTATGGAACTGCAAGTACAGTTGATCAGCCCTCAGGGCCCTCAGCTCACTCACCCTCCTGGAGGAGTTGATGGCCACCAAAAAGGCAACCTTCTAGGTCAAGAGACGCCAAAGGCTCAAAGGGCGGCCGTAGAAGACCTGTCAAAGCCACAGATAGGTCCCAGGCTGGCGACATGACCGGATCATCCAGGAACAAATGTGACAGACCCTTCAGGAAACTTTTAACCACTGAATTTTTAAACCAAGAAGGCTGGTCAGAGGGAGAACATGCCACAATGGCAGCCAAATATTCCTTAAGGGATGCCAGTTTCAACCCAGACTCCTTAAGGGACAATAGACAGGTATAAATGTTCTGTACAGATGGCTTAAATGCATCAAACCCGTTCAGGGAAGCAAAGGTTTTGAAGCGAGACCATTTGTAGTCATACAACTTTCTTGTGGATTGCTTCCTAGCAGCCACCAAAACCTCCTTCAGTCTCAAGGGGAAGTCGGCAGGACCTGCCATGGAGTCAAATGGAGGAACCAAACATCAGGGTATAGCACCCGTCCCTGTTCCTGAGACAACAGGTTCAGCAGTACAGGTAGACACTGCCAGTCCAGCCCCATGCACTTTAGGGTCAGAAACCAGGGCCTCCTGGGCCACCACGGGGCTATCAGGATTGCCCTGGCCCAGTCCACCCTCAGTTTGTGCAAGACCTTTGGAATGAAAAGAAATGGAGAGAACACATAGAGACGAGGGCCTGTCCAAGACCGGACAAAAGCGTCTCCCAGAGAATGCAGTAGAGGGTACACTGAATATTGACCTGGGAAGCAAACAGGTTCAGAGTTGGAACCCCCCAATTCACAAATATGTCCCCAGAACACTCGATGTAGCTCCCACTTGTGGAAGACTACAGCCATCCTGCTCAAAGTGTCTGCCTGAGCATTTAGCACACCCTGGATATGGACTGCCTGAGGTGATACCCCATGTGCCAGGCACCAATGCCACAGGTCCAGAGCCAAAAACAGAAGGCTCCTCGAGGACGTGCCTCCCTGGCGATTGATATAGGCTTTCACTGTCGTATTGTCTGTCTGTATCAGCACTGAACGACTCCCCAGTAGGTGCAGGAAGCCTTTGAGAGCGTTGAAAATGGCCAACAGTTCCAAATAGTTGATGTGCCGAGTTCGCTCCGTGGGGGGCCAATGTCCACTCAGATGAAACCTGTCCAGGTGATCTCCCCAGCCGAGCTCTGATGCATTTGTCATAACAATCCTGCTGGCTGGAGGTGTTTGGAAAGGAGTACCAACACTTAGGTGCCGAAACTCTGTCCACCATTGCGCCATCACCCATACCCAAGGGGGGGCAAGCGTTCTAGATGGTCCGGATCCCAAAGAGCATGAACATGTCCAAAAACCATCTTTGAATGACATGCATCCGAAGGCACGCTTGAGGTAGAATGTATGCACTCAATGCTATGTGGCCCAACAGGTGTTGTATGGAATGCATGGTCTGTGGGCCCCCAGCTAGGAAAGAGGTAGCTAGTCTCTGGAGAGTGACAATGCGGTCCATAAGGACGAAGACCTTCTACAAGGTCGTGTCAAAGATCAGCCCAGTGAACTGAATTCGACGGGTGGGTTCCAATTGAGATTTTTTGAAGTTTATCTGGGAGCACAACTCCTGTAGGATATTAATCGCGATCTTGAGGGCGTCCAGGATTGCCCGTCTGTGCTTGCCAGGATTAGCCAATCATCCAACTATGGCAGCACCTGTAAATCTTGGTCCTGCAGAAATGCCACCACCGGGGCCAGACATTTCATAAAGACCTTTGGTGCGGTTGTAAGGCCAAATGGCAAGGCCTTGAATTGATAGGGGATACCCGTTATCTGGAACCGCAGGAAGTGCTGATGTTGAGGGCATATAAAAACATGATAATATGCATCCTTTAGGTCTAGTGAGACCATCCACATGTTTCTGTCCAGGATGGTCATGATGGTTGGTACCGAAAGCATTTGGAACCTCTTGTAGACCAAATGTCTGTTCAGAGCCCTCAAGTCTAGTATAGGGTGCTGACCACCATCCGGCTTTGGCACAAGGAAATATTGAGAGTAGAACCTGGGGCTGTCAGGGTTGGAGACTTTCTCAATCATGTCCTTTTCCAGGAGAGTGGCAACCTCCTGATTCAGCTCCAGGATGCAAGGAGTCACCACAATCCTGGACATTAGATGTGGCCCACAAAACTCCAGGGTGTAGCCCAAATGTCTAACTATAAGAACCCATTGGTCCATAGTCACTTTGTCCCAACTCGCTGAGAACAGGGCCAGGCGAGTCCCAAAGTGTCCCGAGTCATTGTTTCTTTTGGGGGACACTCGGGTTCTGTTTCTGGAAAGCCAGCTTACCAGGCTGGCCTCCCGACTTGTATCTGTGTGGGAACATGTTGCCCTGAAAGGACCCTTCCAAGGGTGACTGATGTTGGGCCAGGGCCCGCTGAACCCGATGAGGCAACTACCTGGCAGTTTTCTGTGGTTTTGAAGTTGGAGACATGTATGACATTGAATGCGCAGTGCTCCTCAGCTTCTGAACTTTCTGGAGCATGTCATCAGTTTGTTCAGAGAAAAGGCTAGAGCCCTCAAAGAGCATGTCTTCCACCCTGGCACGGGCCTCATAGTGTAGGCCAGATGACCGAAGCCAAGCGTGGCGTCTTAGTGCCACAGATGTAGCCATCACCTTAGCAGCACATTCCACTGAATGTCAGGCTTGTTTAGCCACTTGAATAGCTTCCTTGAAGAAAGCCCTTGCAGAATCCCTCTTGTCTTGTGGGAAGAGATCCAGGAAAGGACCCATATTTTCCCACAAAGAGTGGTTATATCGGGCGTTATAGGCCTGATAGTTAGCCAAGCCATAACCTTTAATAAGGCCGGATTCAAGGGTAAGGCAGCTGGTACCTTGGCCTCTGAATCGATCAAGTTGAATAAGGGGTCCAGCTCACCTTCCTGTTGGTTGCCCAGGTTTACACCCAAAGTCGAAGCCATACAAGCCACATAGGCTGTGTACAGTTTGAGATCCTCCGATGGAGAGGCAGGCTTAGAGTCTGAATGGATATGGAGTGGGAACAACCCCATGGAAATCACCTCAGAGTCTGGAGAGCTATCATCATTCTCATACGCAAGGTCTGGCAGCGCCAGCTGGTCCTGTGATGCAGGCATTGAATGCGAAGGGGAGCCCAGTGTGGTATTCGGATCATTTGGTACCAAAGCTGGATGGTCCGATGGCAACCCCTGGGCTGGTACAGACTCTCGCTGGAACACCAGTATTGACGGAAGTGGTTCACTTCGGTCAGCTTGATCCCACAGGGAACAATGTGGTGAGCACGAATGCGGCCGTCCTTCAGAATGTGAGGAAGGCTCATGCCAAGCCCTCATTGACATGGGCTGTCCATATACAGGGTCTTCTGAGCAGCGGGACCCATACTGAGGCTGGGTATAGTCTGAGTAGTCCAATCTATAGTATGGCTGGTATCAATCATAAGATCCAGCATCTCGGCGCCAAGCACCAAAGGAAGACTCTGCCTCCAATAAGGAGGATCATTACTCAAGTACTTGATATCGATCCCGATTTTCCCAGTGAAGAGGAGCGATCTTCACCTAGGCAACCATGAAGCACCTTCTTTAGGCTTGGGTGGAGCGTAGGCTACTTCTTCAGACGAAGCATACGCCGGCTCATCTGTCGCGACCGATGCTCTGCTGGACAGAGTCTGCTTGTTGGTCACGTTGAATGACTCCGCTGCTACGGGTGAAACAGGGCACATCAATACCGATAACTTTTGCGCTGGATGATCCGAGGCCGTCTTGGTTTTCCTAGGCACCGGAGCTTCTGATATTGGGATGTCATCCGCCTTTTTCTTCTTGGGAATCGGAGGAGGATGCTGCCCAGCCAACAATTGTCTATGTAGTTTCAGCTTCTTCTTTGTAATAATTGACGCCAACCCTGAAGAGTCTGGAGAAGTCTTCGGTGCCGCCGGGGGCTGATACAAAGGGATCTCCTCTGAATGCACCCTTTCACTTGGATCCATCAAAGTTCGAGCATTGAATGGTGTCGATACCGGTGCCTGGTTTTCAGTCTCCACAGCAGCAGACGTAGCACAGTCCGACGGTATCAATGCAGCCATTTTCAATGACTGTTTTAATGACAAGGCTTCCAACGAATAGCAAGCAAGATACCACAGTGCTGCACGCAAGCGAGAAGCCCTATTTCTGCAAGCCTGTTTTGTAAACTTCTGGCAGTGTGGGCAGGTCTCAACGTGGGATTCCCCCAAGCACAAGAGGCACTCGGTGTGCGTATTGAGGGAAGGGATCTTTCATCCGCAGCAGACACACTTCTTAAAGTTCTTTGTGTCCAGCATACACTTTGAAGGCTGGCAGGCTACCACACTCCATCCCAGCTGGGATCGAAGCTCCGGGAAAGAGAAAACCGATCAAATAAAAATGTCAAAGAAAAGACACTACACAAAAATCAAAGGTTGAATGAAGAGGTTAGGAAATAAGTAAGGAGAAAAAAACACAAGGTATATCCTTGATCCTACTCTTTGCCAAGCTGAAAACTCCAAGATGTTCATTGAAACGCGGACAAAGAAAGACTGAGGGGATGAAGAGTGGCGCAGCCGCATATAGCGGTTGGGGGCAGAGTTCCTGCCCAAAGCAGGAGAAATCGAGCTTGTTAGATTCCAACGAGGTCTCTGCGCAGGTGCATAGCCCACGTGTAGAAGACAGAGACCACATCAAGGAACTTATACTAACAGTACTCCTATTCATACAAAGCACCCAGATTATGCACCTATTTTGAATGGGCTCCACACTATTGGGGAAAATATTGTGTAATTTAGTAATACCTTCCATACTGGCCTCTTCTTTTCAGAGGGTTTAAAGGGACCACATTGCTTGCACTGTATCAGAACCTTAGAGACAGGCAGAGACACACACACACACACACACACACACACACACTCTATTACAGCCTGAGCCTATTTTTACTTGGAAAGAAATCCAATTATCCAATTGATTTGAATTGAACTTATTTGCAAGCATGTTTACAATTGCAGCCTTACTGCTACTTCGGCAGACACCACCTACTAGATTTCTCTTCTGCCCTTTCCAAACAGTATGAAACAAGTAACACAATACATTGAGTTAAAAAAAGCAACAACAACAGAACACCTGAAACCATCCTTGAATGTAATCAACATGGATAGCATTGCAGCCTTAGTGGGCATGATTCCACCTGCAGCTGAAGTCCCAACATAGTTTAAAAGAGAATTAACCATCTTTGTTGAGCACTTCCAAATAAACATGACAAAACAAGACAAGACAAAAAGCTAGACAAGTGAATAACTGATTGATTTTCCATGGGGAGGTGAGGAAAAGGAAAAAGGAAACTTATAGTGCAGTCGGACCTTCAAGTTTAATCAAATGAGCCACTAAACCAATCACGTTTAGAATGGGTGCGATTATTGTGTTATCCCTGAGTTTACTTGAAGAAAGGATAGTTTAATGGCTATGAGATTGGCTATTGTGGCTAGGGATGATGGGAGTTGTAGTCCATCTGGAGACCCAAGTTTGAGAACCCCTGAGGTAGTTCATGGTTCAAGCCTTGATTATTTCATGAAGTAACTAAATAAGCTTAGATGAGCCACACTCTCTAGGCCTCTGCCCATTCTCTGCAATGAGTCAAAATACTAGCATAGGCCAATTATAAGCATTATTGAATTAGCACCCTGAACACCCTGAAATGCTACATAAATGCTAAATATTGTTGTTATGACCTGTTGCATTGCATCAGCATTATGGCCAAAATGGGACATCACACTGAGACAGAACAGGGCTTCAATGCTGCTTTGCCAGCATCAATAAACCCACTTGCCAGCAAAACAAGGGGTATATGGAGCACCATAGAGGCAAGGCAGGCCTGGGAACAATCCACCTGTGTGCCATCCTGTTCTGCCCATATGGAACCATCTGTATCTGTGCCAACTTACAGCTCTGATAGATGGCAGAAATATATGGACAAACTATAAGAGCAGGATGTCCCAAGGATTCTTGCTGCTCCAGTAGAGCTGGTTCATGTCACTCAGCCTGCCCACATCACTATGTGTATCTTTAGGTATGTGTGAATCTAAGGAAATACTTTGGGATATGTCTGCCCTGGACACTCGGCCTATATGATTTGGGTGTCGGGTATTTCCCCCTCTCTACCTAATAGAGAGTTTAGGTTGCATTTTCATGCAGGAGTGTATTCAGAGCAGAAGTAGGCAACCATGCTTTGGTTAGCACTCTCTCTACATCATAGGAGGACTGCCACATCAGGAGCATGGATACAAGAGCTCCTTTTCAATCTCACAAATGTAATTAGATACTATTGTATTCATTTAGTGATCACTTGTATATCCCGCTCTTCCTCCACAGAGTTCAGAGTATCATAAACGATGGGGAGAGCGAGGGGATGTCACCCTGTTTTGTCTTCAAAACAAACAGCACTGAGAGAAAACACTTGACACAGGCGGCCAAAGGCACCATCCTCTCCTCAGTATTGCATCACACATGCCACAGCTGAACCCAAGCAGTGGGCACATGTTCTTGTCCTGAAGCACGGTTGAGCATTAGCTCCAAAATCAAACAGATGCCCCAGTTTATTTTGCACAGCGGTTACAAGAATCCGCAAGACAGTAGCCCTACATGCAGCTTTAAAAACATTAGTTTGGCCCTGTGTGTGTATGTTCCCCCCCCCCTAACTTTAACAGCAGCTGCAGGGAGCCTAGTAAATATTAGGATCATGAGAGAGGATATTAGCTATTGGGGAAGGTCTGTAACTCAGTGGAAGAACACAGATTTCGTATACAGAAGGTTCCAGGTTCAATTGCTGGCATCTCCAGGCAGGGCTGGGAAAGATCCCTGTCTGGAACCCTGGACAGTGTGCCATCAAGTCAGTTTCGACTCCTGGCACCCATAGAGCCCTGTGGTTTTCTTTGGCAGAATACAGGAGGGGTTTACCATTACCTCCTCCTGGGCAGTATGAGATGATGCCTCTTCCTATATTGCTGCTGCCCGATACAGGTGTTTCCCATAGTCTCGGAAACATACCAGCGGGGATTCGAACCAGCAACCTTCACAGCTATTACCAGTCAGCTTTAATAATACTGAGCTAGGTGGAGGAGGGAGTTTTCTCACAGCATTAGGTGAGGGATTTTTCTCACAGCTTTCGATCTATCCGAGATTTGGGGGGAAATTTGAATGAGAAGCCCCATGCAAGTTTCCCTTCATCTGCATAAAATTGACATTGTGTGTGTGTGTTTTAAAATACTGTACAAATTTTCCTGATGCCCTAAATAAATTGTGTTCTGATTTGCCGTGTTATTTGGTCTATTTAAACACTAAAAAACAAAGCCTTCACCATATTACTCCCCCCTCCCCCAGATCCTAAACGTTTTCCAAGCAAGTTTAGAAAAGGAAACATTTCCATGGAAAAATGAAGTACTGGAAAATTGTCTGTCCCACATTTCTGCTATGTCCCCCACATTGCACTGCAGTTCTGACAAATGCTACCCACCCTCTGGAGGCAAACAGCAGCCTGGGAGGGATCCATTTCTGTAAGCACAAAGAAAGGATCAAGTGCTCCCTCCCTTACACTGGGGTCCCAATCCCAATCGCCCCCCTCCTCAGATAGCTGCTACATATAAACACCCACAGAGACACACACATTCAAACGATGAGTTTAATTTAGTATGTAGTTTGTCCCTTAAATGAGCTTGCATTAGGACACTGATTCCATGGAACTAGCCCCCAGGTGAATGAAATGCCATCAATGTCTATCTAGGCCACTGGAAATGTGGGAAGGGGGTGGGCGGTTTCAGATCGATTCAACTGTCCACAGAGTAAAACATTTGGCAGCTTTCCAGGTAATAAACCTGTCAAATAGATTATGTAAGAAGACTTTTCCGGCCAAGAGACACTATATTGCTACCTCTAAAAGCTTCACTTCAAAGGCCTGTGGACAATCAAAGAGGGAGCAAGAACACAACCTCTTGTTTTTAGTCTGCAGAACGTGGTTTTTATTCATCATTAAACAGCATGACATTGTGTGATTCTACAGCCACATTGTAAATGAGACGCCTTGCAAATCAGACACGAGTAGCCTTTTAAAACGACGTTTCTCCATTGGACAACCCAGTTGCTCAAAATCTAGCATATTCAGTAAATATAGTGGGCATATGTGAGCATGTCACACCCTCCCTCTTGCTCTCCCTGTTTCGTTCCTTGTCTGTAGGCTGGGAGAAAATTGGAACTGACATGTTTTCTGCTCTCCACATGCTTCACAAGGACACAGTTGGGAGGCAGAGTGAGCCAGAGACATGGCACTAATGTCACAGAGAGAAGTCAACCACAGCAATGAATTGGTGTGTACCCTGCCTTATCATCAGTGCTCCAAGGCCCATAAAGACGCCAGCACATACCCCCCTCCTATTTTTCTTTCCTATTTGATTCTTTGGTTTGTCGAGATAATATCCCCTGCTAACTGAGCAAAGAGGCACCTTTTAAAAGTGGCGATTCTCTTTATTTAGCAGGGGAGGAGCAACTGGCCCTATCCAACCCCAGCACAGCATCCCTCCAGTGGCTGTTGCTGGTGTCTTTCTCATGTTTCTTTTTAGATTGTGAGCCCTTTGGGGACAGGGAGCCATTTATTTGTTTATTTATTTCTGAATGTAAACCACTTTGGGAACTTTGGTTGAAAAGCAGTATATAAATATTCATTGTACAATATGAATTGCTGAGCAGAGAGAACATAAAAGTTTGCAATTAATACCAACCTAAGTTCCCACGACTTCCTATTTATTTGTAAAGCAAAATGTGCAAAATTATGTTAGATTAAACAGAGGGCCTGCAGTATCACTGGGACCACAGAGGGCCCAATACATCTCAGTCCCTCTGTGCACTGAGGCTCACTGAGGTAATTCACACAACCAAAAACTGTTTCCTACCTAGGTTTAGGAGCTGTATGCACTGCCAATTTCTGGATGTGTGGGAGCAAACAACTAGGTACAAGGAGGAAGAAGTGATTGTTTGGAAGATTGTGTGGAAAAGCTGGGTAGTTTTTCCTCCTACCTTGATTCCACACAATCACTTCTCCCTCACCCCACCTAGTTGTTTGCACTGACACAACCAAAAATTGGGATCACACAGAGCTCCCAAACCTGAGTAGGACACAGTTATCCATTGTGTGAATGACCTCACTGTGTCCCCAAGGGACTACGCTTAGTAGAGCATGGGTCACTCTCTGAGTTGGAGGGGTTGGGCAGCTTTTCTACCACCCTGTAGCATCCCTTTTACTTTCGCCCTACAGAATTAGCAGCCATACGACAAAAGAAAAATAAAGGGATATAGGAAAGCATCCTGGGGCTGTTAAAGGGAGAGGACATCGCTTAGTGGTAAGCATCTACTAGGGACAGCCACTGTCAGCTAGAATGGACCATACTGGGCTAGATGGACCAATGGCTTGACTTGGTATAAGGCAGCTTCATATCATTCTTAACTTCTACCCAAAACATATCTGAGTGCCTAGTTTTCCTTTAGGGGTGGTATCTTGGGCAGACTACAGAGAAAGATCACTGCTCTTTAAGTACTAATAATTCCAAGGGTCCTTAATATTTCTTCACTTTCTGTGAATCACACACATTGTTTTTACAATATTACACTTGGATTATGAATATTTATTTTAATAAATATTGAGAAAGGTTCCTTCTCTTTGCAGAAAAAAATGTGTCAAAAAGCAAATGCTCCTTTATGGGATGGCAATGCAAAATAATAGAATAATTATAACCATTATAATGGTTATAAGAACTCTTGTTGAAAAGCAGTATATAAATATTTGTAGTTGTCGTCGTCTCATGGCACTGGCTACCCTTCCTGCACCTTGCTCTTGCTCCCATTGCTTCCAATTGCTTTTGCCACTTCTGGGTCAGTTCATGGCCAACACTGCCCACTAATCATGTTAATTCCAGGCATTACAGGCTGCAGCTGAGCCAAGAGGGGATTCATGTCTTGATCCTAACCATGTAGCATTTTAAGCATGTAAAATCCATATCAGGGGTACAGACAGAGAAAACGTTTAAGGAACAACTCCCCCCTTAAATTTTTAGAAGGGAGAGGAAAGACACTTTTGGTGGGGGGGGGGAGTGGAAAACATGAGTCATTAGATTTAGTGGGGGAGTTCAATACAATGAGAGGGAATTCCTCAAATAATTAGGGGCAAACTGCACCCCCAATGCATGCAATGTAAAATTGCTTCAAATAGACTGGACCATGCTTTATGTTTCATTTGCTAACCAGGCACCTTAAAATGAGACTTGCAGCCAGGCGTCCTGGAATATTACAATCAATCTCAACAAGGAACAGAATTCAACAAAAGGACCAGATTGGTAATCTTCAATACCGAGGTTTTAATTCCACTGAGGGATTTTCTTCTCTTTCATCAAGGGGAAGGATTAGTGCTTTCTGGGTTGGGAGGAGCACATTTCAAGCACAGCTACGAAGACGTCAAGAGGCAAAAGGATGACACACAATTTCCAAAGAGGTCATGGTACCGAAACAGTCCTAAAATGTGCCTATATTTTTGTGTCTAAATAGTGCTCTCTAGTTATGGAATTTCAATAGAGCTTATTATCATTTTCAACAGAGCTTATGCTGAGAATAATGGTGCCCCAAAAGGTTATTGGACAAACCAGATACCTTTGCCATAACCTGCTATCCTAGTACTTATGATCTTCTGGATTCAATGCTTATGGAAAGAAAGCTGGCAGAGATTCACAGAGGACTAGACAGAGAAATTCAGCAAGCATGACATGGCCTGGAGCACCCACTGAGCAACAGGATTGTAGAATATCTACAGGGGATTACCTTTGAATATTGCTCAGAGGCTTCAAGTACTGTAAAATGTAATAACTCTCCTCCTACAGATGGGCCAGTATGAACATATCTGACTGATGCTATGTCGACAACATTGGTTTATACCCAAACTAGTGTTACACTGCCATAATGCAGCTGCTCTAGCACAAGGACATCACAAGGTGAAAGGAATGCCTGTTATAGGCTAGTTCTTCCACTAGTGGAAGATGTTGACCAGTTGCACAAGTTGTGCAACCCTGTTGTATATATTCCACATCAAGCAGAGCACCACAACTTCACATTGCTTCACAAACCTCTAAAATGTAAGCAATTTCTCATACTATGAGTATACCAAGAAGGAGGAGAGCTACCACCTGGTATAATCAGGTTCAGGAGGATGCCAGCATAGCTAACAAGTAGAGTCAGGGAAGCTACAGAAGGGAAGAAGACTTCCTTCAGAAAATGCAAGTCCTGCCCAAATAAAGAAAACAGAACTGAAAGGAACACAGACTCTAGCAAAAGAAATGAAAGGAGACAATAAGGGATGCAAAGAAGAGCTAGATGAACATATCGCTAGAAGTGTCAAGGCAAATTTTAAAAACTTAATATATCAGAAGCAGAAAACCTGCCAGGGAGACAGCTGGACCCTTGGATTATGAGGGTGTAAAAGGGACTGTTAAAGATGATAATGAGATTGCAGAGAAGCTGAAAGAGTTATTTACATCTATCATCACGACGGAGAATACTGACGATATACCTGCTCCAAAAAGGAGCTTCTCAGGTTTGGAGACTGAAGAACTGGGCCAATTTGAGGTGACAGGCTGTTCTAAGCTGTCTTGAAAAAACTGAAAATTAACAAATCACCAGGGCCAGATGGCATCCACCCCAAAATATATAACTTTTCCCAACAATCAGGCTCTATACCAGAAGACTGGAAAGTAACTAACTTCCATTTTCAAACAGGGATCCACGGAGGATCTGGGAAACTACAAGCCAGTTAGCTTAACGTCTGTGCCAGGTAAATTGATGGAAAGCATACTTAAGGACAAAGTTGTTAAATATTTAGAAGAACATGCCTTACTGAAGGAGAACCCAACATGGCTTCTGCAAGGGCAACTCTTGCCTCACTAATTTTTTTGAATTCTTTGTCAACAGGCATGCGGATAAAGGTGATCCAGTTGACACAGTATACTTGGACTCCCAAAAAGCTTTTGACAAAGTTCCCCACCAAAGGCTCTTGAGTAAACTTAGAAGTCATGGGAAAAGGGAACAGGTTCATGTGTGGGTTGGTAACTGGCTGAAGGACAGGAAACAGAGGGTAGGAAAAGATGGACAGTTTTCACAATGGAGAGAAGTAAGAAGTGGGGTACTCCAAGGATCTGTACTGGGACCAGCGCTCTTTAATTTGTTCATAAATAATCTAGACATTGGGGCCAAATTTACAGATGACACTAAACTATTTAGGGTAGTGAAATCCAAAAGAGATTGTGAGGAGCTCCAAAAGTATCTCTCCAAACTGGGTTTGTGGGCAACAAAATGGCAAATGCAGTTCAATGTAAGCAAGTGTAAAGTGATGCATATTAGGTATTTGAACTGTTGGTGACTGATCAGGAGAAAGATCTTAGGGTTGTGGTGGACAGCTCATTCAAAGAGTACGGCAGCTGTAAAAAAAGGCAAATTCCTTGCTAGGGATCCTTAGGGAGGGGATTGAAAATAACAAGTTGGTCTAGTAAGAACTAATCAGCCTATTTTCCTTTATTTGTCTCTACTACACTAAACTTGTTCAGTTCTAACAAATAACAAAATAGAACAATAAGTTCTAATTGAGGTCCACAAGCAAGATCTCTTGCATCGCAAATGTTCACACATCCACCATCTTGGATTGGGGTGGATAACATCATTACAAACTACACCACTGAAGTGCCCCTGTGTGTCACTCACTACAACTGTACCAAATTTGGTCCAAATTGTTTAGACAGTCCTCAAGTTAGTGCACCTCAAAAATGCACACGTCCATCACCTTGGATTGGGGTGATTGAAATCATCACAAATTATGGCATTGAGGTCTTCCCATGTGCCCTACAGCTGTAGCAAATTTGGTTCAAATTGGTTAGGTGGTCCACTTGCACCTCAAAGATTTATGCATCCGCCATCTTGAATCAGGGTGGATGACATCACAGGTTATGCCATTGAGGTGACCCTATGTGTCACTCACTGCAACTGCAGCACATTTGGTTCAAATGGGTTAGGCAGTCCACAAATTATTCTGCCTCAGATGTTCGTGTGGCCGCCATCTTGAATTGGAGTGGATGATATAATCACACACCACACCATTAGGGCATCCCTATGTGTCCCTACAGCTGTAGCAAATTTGGTTCAAATCAGTTAGGCGGTTCACAAGTTGGCACCACTTGCACCTCACAGGTTTACACATCCGCCATCTTGGACTGGTCATCTTGGCAATTGAGGTGTCCCTATGTGTCCCTACTACTGTACCTGATTTGGTTCATATTGGTCCAGCTGTTGCGAAGTTGATGGGGGAGGGGACACACAGACAGACACACACACACACACAGAGAATGCTGGGTGATCCCATAAGTCTACTGGAAAGTAGGCTAAAAATGCTAACATTATAACACCCTTATACAAATCTGTGGTGCGGCCACATTTGGCATACTGCGTACAGTTCAGGGACAGCTCAGGTATCTTAGGAAGGACATGGCAGAACTGGAAAAGGTGTGGAAGAGGGCAATCAAGATGATCAGGGGCCTGGAACATCTTCCTTATGAGGCAAGGCTACAGTATCTGGGACTTTTTTGTTTGAAAAAGAGGTGACTATGGGGAGAGTGACTATGACTATGAGCATTGTGTGTGTGCGCGTGTGTGTCCCCCATCAACTTTGCAACGCCTGGACCAATATGAACCAAATCAGGTACAGTAGTAGGGACACCTCAATGGCATAGTTTGTCATCCACCCCGATTCAAGATGGTGGACACAAACATTTGAGGTGCAAGTGGGCTAACTTCTGAACCGCTTAACCAATATGAACCAAATTTGCTACAGCTGTGGGGACACATAGGGATGCCCAAATGGCATGGAGTGTGATGATGTCATCCACTCCAATTCAAGATGGCAGCCACATGAACATCTGAGGTGCAAGCGGGCTAATTTGTGGACTAACAAATTTAAACCAAATTAGGTACAGTGGTTGTGAGTGAATCACCGGAACACCTCAATGGCATAGTTTGTGATGATGTCATCCACCCCAATTCAAGATGGAGAACATGTAAACTTTTGAGGCACAAGTGCACTAAGTTGTGAACAGTCTAACTGATCTGAACCAAGTTTACTACAGCTGTATGGACACATAGGGATGCCCCAACGTTGTAATTTATGGTGATGTCATCCACCCCAATCCAAGATGGTGGACGTGTGAACCTTTGAGATGCAAGTGCACTAACCTGAGAACTGTCTAACCCATTTGAACCAAATTTGATACAGCTGTAGTGAGTGACACAGGACACTTCAATGGTATAGTTTGTAATAATGCCATCCACCCTGATCCAAGATGGTGGATGCATGAACATTTGAGGTGCAAGATATCTAACTTGTGAACCTTGATTTGAACCAAATTTAGTCCAGTTTTAGAGACAGTGCGAGGAAAGTAGGCTGGATTAGTTCTTACTAGAACTTGTTTGTATTTGTTTAATAGTCTGTATTTTATTGCTGTTTTTATGTTTTCTCTTCCATTTTATTACCAACAATATTTTGAAATGCCTTGGGCCTCTTCACAATGGGAAAGCCAATTGTTTAAAATACAAGTCAAAGAAGCAGGGAGTATCTTGTTCTGTTCATATAGTTCCTGTTTTGTGTTTTTAAAAGGGGAATTAAAGTAGTCTCTCTTTTCTTGGAATATTTGGCGTTGGAATGCATATCCGAAGACAATCATGACAGAGAAGTGTGGCATGCTGAGTTTCAATTGTTTAATGATTTCAATTGTTTAAAAGCAGGTTTCGGTTCTAAGCTGGCTACAGGCAGGCCACTTTTGGGCTGAGTGGCAGCATCAGAGCAGAGGCAGAGGTGACTCAAGGAGGTTCACTTTAGTTCAGCTGCATCTAGCAATCCTGTCAGTTAAAAATGTGGTTATGAGTCCTACTTGATTTCACCCCACCCCTCCTGTTTCTGTCACCGAATAAAACCAAACAAATCTTTTAGCTGCAACAGAGAAACAGAACACGTTGACTTTCTTTTTCAAAACAGAAGCAGCTTGCCTAGCATCAAAACATCTTTAAGAGACATCCACCATGACTCTGTCACATCCCCTGACTTTGCATTTACAGGGTTTTGTTGTTGTTTTTTTGAAGGTTTCAGGCAGAACCTTTAAAAAGAAAGCTTTAGATCTAGCAAATGTTTACATTAAAGGCTCATAACAAAAAACCTCTTTGACTTGTTCTCAGCTTATGTTTGTTTCACAGGCTTAAAATATAACAAAGGTACAGACAAAAATGTAGACAGAGCGGCATGGCGTGACCCCATCAGTTACAGCTGATATCACAGCACTACTGAGCAACAGCAGCAGCAGCTGGGGCTGGCCCAAGGTATCTGGGTGCCTGATGGCATGCCCCACCTCCCTTGAGGCTCCACAGGGATGAGGAGGAGAGGCTGTCAAAAACCTTCCTCCTCACCCTGCATTCCTTGTAATGTCTGCTTGTGCAACCACTTTAGACAACATCCTTCCGCAAGCATTTTGTTAGTCAGGGAGCTTGTTCTCTCAACCAGTCATTGACAGTACTGCAGCAGGAGAGCTGAAACCTGGGTAGGGCTCGTTGTGAGAACTGCCACAATTGCTCTTGATCCTGGCACTCCTCCTCTACGTAGCCCAGGTTTCAAACTTGGGCTAAAAGTGAGAAAGGAGTTCATGCATTTGCCTCTTACCTCACATCTGGGTCATGTAGAAGCTCAGGCTGCTGGTAGCCCAAACTTCCAAAGAGCTGGGGGGGGGGGGAGGAGCAGCCAGGCAATGGGAAATCTCCCAGTGTACCACGCTGCTCGTGCAGTACATTGTGGTATTCCAGAAGAGTGACCTCTTCCGACCTCATGCTCCCTTTAAAGCCTTTCAAAATTTTCTTTCCCCAACACTTCTCACTCCCACCCACCTCACTTCCTTGGTTCACTCTTATCCAATGGTAGTGGTCATTGCTCCACTACCACCATTCTCATCCTGTTCCTCCATCCATCCTTCTTGTGTTCCGCTCTGGGGATGGGGAAGCGGAACGGGAAGTAATTCAAGACAGCCCTGTCTACTCCCAGCTTCTTCCCTCCCAGCCTCATTTACATTTTGGGTTCTGGACGAAATACAATGTCTGACATTCCGGACACTGTACACACACAGCCAAATGTAAATGCTGTACGCACACTGCCCACCCAAGAATGGAGGAGAGAGCTGGTCTTGTGGTAGCAAGCATGACTTGTCCCCATAGCTAAGCAGGGTCTGCCTTGATTGCATCTGAATGGGAGACTTGTGTGAGCACTGCAAGTTATTCCCCTCAGGGGATGAAGCCGCTCTGGGAAGAGCAGAAGGTTTCAAGTTCCCTCCCTGGCTTCTCCAAGATAGGGCTGAGAGAGATTCCTGCCTGCAACCTTGGAGAAGCTGCTGCCAGTCTGTGAAGACAATACTGAGCTAGATAGACCAATGGTCTGACTCAGTATATGGCAGCTTCCTATCTTCCTATGTTAAGAATATACTCCTGCTTCTGCTGCATTGGGGCCTGCATGTGAGGAGGAATATTTGTTGATATGCCTTTCCCTCAAAAGTGCTCTGTGCTATCTGAAATGATGTCCCCAAGTGCATGGGGACCTGCAGGACTTTTTCTGGGAGGGGCATCCAGCATTTTTGGGCAGGGGACAGGCAACTGAAGAAAGAAGTGTGGCAATATTGGTCCAGTCCAAGGGGAAACTGTCCCCTCTTGTCCTCCCTCTGCATGCCCATGTCTAAGGGTCACACAGCCCTCAGGAATGTAATTGCTGGTTGCACAGAGTATTTCTGGAAGAAGGGGAGATCACACAAAAATTACCAGCTAACCATGAGCTAATTCAGATGTAGGAGCACACCCACATGTGTGCTTTCTTTGACTGAACACATGCAACATTAGTCAGGTTGGTGGCCCAAGGTCCCACAACTCCACAAAGTATTTATATTTCCCCACTCAATAAATATAATACACATTACTGATGTGTATAATCATCTAGTTATTTTATTCAAAATTGGAGATTATTGTAAACATTTTACCCTCCACCCCCCACTCCTAATTTCATATAATTTTCCATGGGAATGAGAACAGTATTGTGGCAGTTAAAAGCAGAGCCAGTATCCTCTAGTAAGTTTCAACTGTGGTTGCTGATGAGAAATAGCAAGTTCCATATTTCAAATGTTCCTTACAGATTTTAAGAGGCTTCAGGGTCCAATACATTCCTGAAGCCTGGAGTGCACTAGATGTGTCAAAGGATGTCAGTGGGAAAATGTCTTACAGGTATTTATTACATTCAGATAGCAATTGCATTAGAGAAATTACTGATCCCAATTAAACCTGGCATTTCTGCCCTTTCATATGTTTGACTATCTAGTTTTGGTAGCAGAGATGAGAGCTGGTATTGTGGCACAGAACATTTGAATGGCTTTCATTTCATATGACTTCCTTACTAAGTATAATAAAGCACCACGTGAAAAGGCATTCAGAGAGAGAGAGAGAGAGAGAAAGTAATATAGTCCCAGTCGCTAATCCCATGAATGGCAGCTCTTGCAAGAGTTCGTGAGCGAGCTGCCGGGGGAAAAGCGAATGGGCAAGCTAATGGATGGATGGCCAAGAGAAAGTGGTGTTGGGGAAAGCGGCGGCCAAAATGCGCCAAGAACAGGAGAAGAGCTGAGAGCCAAGAGGGATGGGAGATGGCGGGAGGGGGAGAACTAGAGGCACAGATGCTCTGCGCCCGGGCAAGCTAGTTTTATTTATTACATGTATAGCCCAGCTCTTCCACTGAAGACCTCAGAGCAAGCTATATATGGCTTTCAGTCAGTTTCCCATTCAGGCACTTTACTAGCCCTAACCTGCTTAGCTTTAGCCATAGAACCACAGGATATTGTCCAAATGCACATAGTAGAGCAGCCCTTCTGAAGCCAAGCAGCAGGGCGGAGCTACTGGTGTTTAAACTTGTTCCAGGAACACAAGCCTGCTGAGGGCCGGTTCTTAGGCTGTGCTGGGGAGGAGACAGCTGTCAGGGTGCATGTTGAAACCAACGATGTGGGGAAATGTAGTCAGGAGGTCCTGGAAGCCAAATTTAGGCTGATAGGTAGTGTATTGAAGTCCAGGAACCCCAAGGTAGCATTCTCAGAAATGGTACCTGTTCCACACGCAGGTACAATGAGACAGGCAGAGCTGAGGGGTTTCAATGTGTGGATGAGGCGTTGGTGCCGGGAGGAGGGGTTTAGATTTATTAGGCACTGGGATACACTTTGGGGCAAGCAAGGCCTGTACAAAAGGGACGGGCTGCACTTGAACCAAGATGGAACCAGACTGCTGGTGCTTAAAATCAAAAAGGTTGCAGAGCAGCTTTTAAAATGACGCCAGGGGAACAGCCAATGGGAGCTGGGCAGTATCCCGTTTGGCAAAAGCCATCCTTTAAAGTGCGAGGGTGCAAAGGATTCAAGAGGGGACAGAGCAGAACCACATAAAGAGCAGACAGGAGCCTGTGGCAGCTGGTCAAAGAGTCAAAATAAAGATAGCATACATCAGGTGAGAGATTCAGCATATAGGTGCTTATATGCCAATGACAGAAGCCTCCGAGCCAAAATGGGTGAGCTGGAGTGCTTGGTGGCTAACGCAGAAATAGATATAGTGGGCATAACAGAAACATGGTGGAACAGTGAGAACCAGTGGGACACTGTTATCCCTGGATATAAACTCTATAGAAAGGACAGGGAGGGGAGCCTTGGAGGAGGGGTAGCACTGTATGTTAAAGAAGGGATAGAATCTAACAAGCTAGAAAACCTGGGTGGACTGGAGTCCTCCACAGAAACCCTGTGGATGACAATACAAAGCCTGAAAGGGAACGTGCTACTGGGGACGTGCTATCGCCCTCCTGAGCAAAACGCTGACAGTGACTGGGAGTTGCAGCAGGAAATCAGGGAGGCATCAAGGAGAGGCAGGGCTGTAATCATGGGTGACTTCAATTACCCACACATAGACTGGGTAAATTCACAGTCAGGTCAGGACAAAGAGGTCAAATTTCTAGATATGTTAAATGAATGTGCCCAAGAACAGTTGGTCTTGGAACCGACCAGAGAGAAGGCAACCTTGGACTTAATTCTGAGTGGCACCCAGCATCTGGTGTGGGATGTCAGTGTCATCAACCCTTTAGGGAACAGTGACCATAGTGCCATCAAATTCAGCATACATGCGGGGAGAGAATCACCAAGGAAGTCTAACACACACACTTTGAATTTCAGAAGAGGAAACTTCTCTAAAATGAGGAGTATGGTGAAAAGGAAGCTGAAAGGGAAAAATCAGGAAAGTCACTTCGCTCCAGAGTGCATGGAGTTTACTCAAAACCACAGTACTACAAGCCCAGTTAGACTGTATGCCCAAAAAGAGGAAAGGTACCACTAAGTCCAGGAAGATGCCAGCATGGCTAACGGGTACCGTCAAGGAAGCCATAAAAGGGAAGAAAACTTCCTTCCAAAATTGGAAGGCCTGTCCAAATGAAGAGAACAGAAAGGAACACAAACTCTGGCAAAAGAAATACAAGGCAACAATAAGAGAGGTGAAAAGAGAGTTTGAGGAACATTTAGCTAAAAGCATCAAGGGGAATAACAAAAACTTCTTTAAATACATCAGAAGCAGGAAACCTGCCAGGGAGGCAGTTGGACCATTAGACAATGAGGGAGTGAAAGGGATTACTGAGGAGGATATGGAGGTTGCAGAGAAGCTAAATGAGTTCTTTGCATCCGTCTTCATGGCAGAGGATACTGCGCATATACCTGTTCCTCAACCAGGCTTTTCGGGGATGGCGGCTAAAGAACTGAGCCAGATAGAAGTGACGAGAGATGATGTCCTAAACTGTCTGGAAAAACTGAAAACTAACAAGTCACCAGGGCCGGATGGCATCCATCCAAGAGGCCTCAAAGAACTCAAATGTGAAATTGTTGACCTCCTTGCTAAAATATATAACTTATCCCTGCAATCAGGTTCTGTACCAGAGGACTGGAGATTAGCAAATGTAACACCGATTTTCAATAAGGGATCCAGGGGTGATCTGGGAAATTACAGGCCGGTTAGCTTAACGTCCATTCCAGGCAAATTGATGGAAAGCATCCTCAAGGATAAAATTGTAAAGCACATGGAAGAACAGGCCCTGCTGGGAGTGAACCAGCATGGGTTCCGCAAAGGTAAATCTTGCCTGACCAACCCTTTGGAGTTCTTTGAGAGTGTCAACAAGTGTGTGGATACCTGGACTTCCAAAAAGCTGTTGACAAAGTTCCTCATCCTGAGGAAACTTAGCAGTCATGGGATAAGGGGACAAGTACATGTGTGGATTGCTAACTGGTTGAAAGACAGGAAACAGAGGGTAGGGATAAATGGAGAGTTTTCACAATGGAGGGAAGTAAGAAGTGGGGTCTGCTAGGGATCTATACTGGGACCAGTGCTTTTTAATTTATTCATAAATGATCTAGAAGCAGGGGTAAGCAGCCAGGTGGCCAAATTTGCAGATGATACCAAACTCTTTTGGGTAGTGAAATCCATAACTTATTGTGAAGAGCTCCAAAAGGATCTCTCCAAACTGGGTGAGTGGGCGACAAAGTGGCAAATGCGGTTCAATGTTAGCAAGTGTAAAGTGATGCACATTGGGACGAAGAACCCCAACTTCAAGTGTATGCTGATGGGATCTGAGCTGTCGGTGACGGACCAGGAGAGGGATCTTGGGGTCGTGGTGTACAGCTCGTTGAAAGTGTTGATTCACTGTGCGGCAGCTGTAAAAAAGGCCAATTCCATGATAGGGATCATTAGGAAGGGGATTGAAAATAAAACTGCTAATATTATAATGCCCTTATACAAAACTATGGTGCGGCCACACCTGGAGTACTGTATACAATTCTGGTCACCACATCTAAAAAGGACATTGTAGAACTGGAAAAGGTGCAGAAGAGGGCAACCAAGATGATCAAGGGCCTAGAGCACCTTTCTTATGAGGCTAGGCTACAACAACTGGGGCTATTTAGTTTAGAAAAAAGACGACTGCGGGGAGACATGATAGAGGTCTATAAAATCATGCATGGTGTGGAGAAAGTAGATAGAGAGAAATTCTTCTCCCTCTCCCATAACACTAGAACCAGGGGTCATCCCATGAAATTGATTTCCAGGAAATCTTGGACCAGCAAACGGAAGTACTTTTTCACACAACGCATAATCAACTTGTGGAATTCTCTGCCACAAGATGTGGTGACAGCCAACAACCTGGATGGCTTTAAGAGGGGTTTGGATAACTTCACGGAGGAGAGGTCTATTGATGGCTACTAGACGGAGAGCTGTATGCCACCCCAGCCTCATGGGCGGGGTACCTCTGGGTACCAGTTGCGGGGGAGTAACAGCAGGAGAGAGGTCATGCCCTCAACTCCTGCCTGTAGCTTCAAGCAGCATCTGGTGGGCCACTGTGCGAAATGGGATGCTGGACTAGATGGGCCTTGGGCCTGATCCAGCAGGGCTGTTCTTATGTAATCCAGTTCAGGTGCCACAAAAATCTGGGCAACCAAGTCAGAACGGATATGAGCAATTTTATCTGCAAAATGTAAAACAAGTCGGTCACAGTGGGCTGCCAAGTGTTTGGTTTGATGGTCTTTGGGGTCCTCACCTAGGAGGCCCCAAACCACTCAAAAAAGGTCCACTGGACAACATTGAGCCGACGTGTTGGTGGCAGAAAAGTAGGATTTCTTCACTGCCATAGAGTAGGGCCTAATATGGGCTCTAGCCTGTGTTTGTTCACATTCATTCCGAATTTTCCTCCAACGACGCTCAAGCCATCTACCAGACTGCTTCATTGTCCGCAACTCACCTGTATACCTGGTGAGGCGTAACCATGTCAATCACCCAACCCATCTCCTTATACCAAAGGGAGACCAGGGTGTCAACAGGATCGTCCACTCTCTCAGCAGGAAACTCCCCCAGAGCTGTCAGGAATCCATCAGGATCCATAAGCCTCTGGGGGCAGACCTTCCTAACTGGTCCTTCACCCCTGCAGAGGTGTTGTGGGTCCACCTTCTGTTCAATCTTCACTAGATAGTTATCCGTCCATTATAACAGTGTTGAGGCCTCCTGGACTATCCACAGAGCACCACTGTCAACCATTGACCCAAAAACCAAATCAAGCATATGGCCTGCCACATGTTTGGGACCAGAAATAAAATGAGACAAGTCCATGGTCATCATGGAGAACATGAAGTCTCGAGCTGCACCAGACAAGGCGGCATCAGCATGGATGTTAGAGTCCCCCCAAACTAACAGCCATGGGGTCCTCAACGGCACATCCGAGACCACCTCAAGCAGCTCAGACATGAATGTGATTATATTCAGAATTTTGTTTTTTTAAAAAAATTAAAACCTGTTCCCCAGCATATTTCAATGTAAAAAGTAGTGCATTCAACTAATTTAAGTGGCAGGATTGTTCATGCAACATTGATATCTGTAGGTAACCGGGAAGTAAGTAAAACTTTATTTCGGTCGTAGACCAGCAGTACAACAATATTAAAATAATAATGATAATAACAATAATAAGATGATAATATAAAATCAGACTACATTTATACGCATTTGGCATATTATATAACAATATTTGGGAAGTATGATATTCTCCTTAAAAATAAAATAAAAAATTATTTCAATTTTCACCCAGCATATTCCAGTGTAAAAGGTGTTCAGCTAATTTAAGTGGCAGGATTGTATATGCAAAATTTGGTATCTTTAGGTAATTCGGAAATATAACTTTATTTCACACAAACCAATCAACCAAAAGTTCTTCAAAATATAGAACAAATTAGCCTAAGGATGTCACCACTTTCCATTTAACAATATTCAAAATGGAAGTGCTGTAGAAATTCACGCTCCCTAGCTAAGGACCTGCTTAATGGCTGAAAGTTCAGCATCAGATCCTGGTTTTTTATTTCCTTTTTAAATTCCTGTGTGTTTTTCTTTGCTTCCCTTTCCCTGACAAAATTTTTCATTTTGTGGCCAACTCTTATTTTTCTTAATAAATGTCATATACTGAGATGTTGCTTCAGTATAGTTTTAAAAGATTCTAGAGGACTAGGTAATTTGTGCTGCTGTATGCCATTGTCTTTAGGACTGTTTGTCTAGAACTGGGTGTTACCAACTTACATGGCAATTGCCACTAACCGCCTGGAACCCACATTTGTAGACCTCTGTTATCTGCTTGAAAGTGAGGGGATTTGGGGTACACCAAGCACTATCATTTACAATGATATCATTTACAAAGCTGTTTAGAATGCTTGGGAACTATCAGATTATAACATTCCTTTCTCAGTGGGAAATGTGGACATCAAAAGAATAACTTTTATGAGGATCCATTATAAAACTTGGAGAGCTAGAATTGCTTTCTGCAGCAGAATCTTTGCAGACCAACTACTTTAAAGAAAATGACAGATTTAACACAAACGAAGATAGATTTCTGAACAGGTGAAATACCTACTAGTTTCAGAGGATATGTAACATTAACATCTTTTAAGTTAATTGGAGCATTTCACTGAAACACTCTAGGGCAATTCAGAGGTTAAATCGGGAAGTGTGAAAAAAATTAAACGCACACACTATAATCAAGGACAGCACTAAGAAGTGGATTAGTCAGGGAGCAGGTGCTTCATCCCATCTTTGTAATCAATTCTGATTAAGTTCAACAGCATTTAGGCTTCACACAAAGATACAAAATGAAATAAAGTCTAGATCATGCTCGGAATACGCTAATATAGAGAGACCAGGAAGGCAGCTCCAGCACTTCCAACCCCTGGTGGCACTTCATCCCATATAGATCCACTCCCCACCAGTATATATGGCTGGCAAGGACCAGTATGAGAAATATTTGGTGCTGATCAGACCATAAGAGACATTTTTGTTCCTCACAGCCAGCTTCTTGCCTCGATTCTTCCCAAGTTCTCAGTTGTACGACCATGGTAAACCAAATGCACAGAAAGCTACAGTTCTGGCTCAACCTTGCAGGCAGACTGGACAGTCTTCTAAGGAAACACAATTAAAAGACTATCCATCATGTCAGGAGCACAGTGCCTAGGGCACCAAATCCTGGGGGGGGGGGCACAGGTGTGGGTGCCACAATCCCTGCCTCTACAATTATCAGCTCTGGTGGCTCCAAGTGGTGGTTGGGGTGGGGCAGGGGTGTGTATGAGAAAACAGATCATACCTTTAAAATTTTGCACAATGCCCTACCGCTGCCACCCACCCGCACTGCTCCACTCAGCATCTGCCCCCACTGTGTGCTCAGCCGGCTGATGCACATGCACAGCGCCCATTTGGGGGACCAGCCCAGTAAAAACCTTTGACAGACTGATCCCTCAAACAGCCACAGCATATGCGTACTGGCTAGCTGAGTGGTGAGGGCAGGGCACCTGCAGAATTGGACAGTGGCATAAGGCAGCAGTGGCAGGACATCTTAAATTTTTAAAGGTATCATCTGCTTCTTCACTGCCGCCACCTTGCCACAGTCAGCACTAGCCACCATCTGATGTTGCTCTTCTTGCCCCCCGCCCCGCTCCACATTCAATTAAAATTATATTCTGTATAGTATATAGAATATAATTTAACAGAAGGGGGGTTTCAGTATCTGGCCACCTGGCAGGGAAGTTCACAGTACCAAACGGAGCTGGAGAAACAAGATACGGCTCGGAACAGTTCTTCTTTATCGGGCTTGGCTGCAAGCTGTCGACACAAAAGTTGACAAGTGCTGCTTTCCAGCAGTGAATAGAAAGCTGGTGACGTAATTTATCGTACAAGCTGAGAGCTCCCAGCTGGCAGGAATTCAAGGCTTATCAGCCCTCTGCAAGAGGCGTTTACTCCTCCTGATGGTTTCTAGCTGTGTTCTTCGTCTTATAACAGGCCTCTTTTGTGGAGTCAGTGGAGGTTGCTTGCATAGCTCCTCTTCTGATTGGTCCGTCATGGTTTCTGCTGTCTCAGGTTGTTGTGCCTGCTCTGAATCATCAGCCAGATCTGCCTCAGCCATTTCTTGGAAATTGACAGCCAGGCTCTGCCCCTCAGACACCCCTGCATCGGCTGAAAAGTTGACAGCTTCCCCTTCCTCCTCGCTGTCTGAGATTGAGGGCATGACAGGGGGCACCAAAGTCATACTTTGCCTAGGGCACCAGAAGTCCTAGGACTGGCCATGTCTGTACTTATTTCAGCTTAGCTAGGCAGAACATGCACAATGCTCCTGTGCCATGGCAGGTACTCCTAACACCTGCCCAGCCTGCCTGCCCTGTATAATTGAGCTAAGCTGTACTTCTTGTGTCTCTGGTTTAGCATTGCAGCATACAACTGAGAGCAAGAGAGACATCTGTAATGCCCTATGGGCTCTCAAGCTCCCTGTGGTCCCCCCAAAATATTCATAAGCCTAGTAAGCTAGGATTCAGACACATGCTCAGAAAAGGAGGGAGGGAGAACTGTGAGGGTGATATCGCTTTCCTGCCTCATTTTCTGTGGCCAGAAGCATTCCAACAGTTACTTACCACAGTCAAATTGTCCTTTGTCTAGGCCCTGGCTAACAGAAGGCAAGTTGGGCGGATGTCACAATATAATTTTGCTGAACAGGAGTCAAAGTTACTGCATGTGAACAACTGCATTGCATGTGTGAAGTGTGTTCATGTGTGTTCGATGTGACTTTTTTTTTAAAAAAAAGTTGAGAAACAATTCAAATTGGTCTCTGCCATTCGCCCTGGTCTTTGTCATTTTCAAGGAACTTGGGCACAAGCCAATAAGCCGATGTGCTGGAACATGGGATGCCTCTAGCAGCAGATATGCCTTTTTTCTTCTAAATTGCATTTGCTACTATTACTTCCCTCACCCACTTATCCCATTCTCAATCAAACTTTTGTTGATTTACTATAAATTGGGTTGGACTATTGTGACTAAGAGGTGAGGAAATGAGTCCCACACTCTGCAAGAGGTAATGTTCCTATTCAGATTCTTCTCACATACTCTGAAATGCTATTGGTTTAAGATGATCACTACTGTGGTTGTGTAAGGGTAAAGACCAAGCTGCCAGAGGCCTGAAAGGAGCTAGACAGTGCCTCAAAGCAGCCGGGATAAGAAAGGTCTGACTCCAAGAAGGCAAGCAAAGCTCAGCAAGCCCAGTTTGGGGAGCAGCAAGACTTCCTTGGATTTGGGGTGCTGAATGAGCATGTGAGAGGATTGCAGAGGATTCTGGGGTTTGCACAGGGAGCAACACAAGTTGCCAGAAGCAGCACCAGTGCCCAGGGCTGTAGGGTGTTCCTAGGTACCCTAGAGGGGCTAACAGTTTTGAAGGGAAAATGTGGGGGTACCACATCTGGTGCTCCTAATAATCCAGTTCCCATCTGGCCTAGGGGAGAGGCAGACTGAGAAGCTGTTTCAATGGCAGGGAGGCCAAATTACACTTGCCCAGCCTCCACTGCCTGCAATTCCTCATTCTGTTTGTTTGTTGTTGTGGACTCTCAGGCCTGGTGTCAGCATATGGTACCCTTAGGCTCCGGCATAGCATACCACCATTGATGCCATTACTTTTACTAAGCGGTGGCTTAGTGCTTCTCAGTGCCTCTGCTCCACCCTAGCATGGAGAGACACATTTTAATTCCCTTCGCATAATGTACTGTCCTCCCTTCTGCAGTGTTGTGATGCTCCATCAGGGAGGGCAATATTCAGCAAGAAGAATGGCATCTCTCCACAATGCATTGCTCTCATCTCAGTGAAGTGTTGCAACTGTGTCACGGTATGCATTCTGGGGAATCTGTCTGTTTATATAGCCTATTTGTTTACCACCCAAAATCCATGCCCCTGGAAGGTTTACAATAAAACAGATAAAAAACAAAGTTAGAACACTAAAACAATTCAAAACAATGATAGATTCTATAAATTAATTAACAGCCTGGGTGACTAAATGGAATGAGAATTGTGCCTCTCTAACTCTGGTGCCAAAAGGGAATGCTATCTACTGCTACTGTCTACAGCTGGTCCCCATCTGGTTAGTGTGGGTCCAGTAGTGATGGAAGACCTAATACTAAGAATATCACCTAAAAGGACCACCGATTGCTGTTGTCATCTGCCACCGCTCCCTCTGCCCTGCAAACCCTATGGAGAATTTGCCCAGGGCTCTCCAGTGCCGGCCCCAATTATTTTTAGTATGGGCTTCTCCTGTTTTGATAACCAGCCAGCAACAACTGAGGCTGTATCCTCAGCCTCATTTGACTTTGACGTATCCCACCTCTACCAAAGTAACTTACAACCAGGTCTGGGTATCTACCACCCTAACAAACCCAGGAGACGAAGAGGACGACCAGCAGCGAGGTGGGTGGACTCGATTACAACAGCAATGAGTGCACCACTGAGACACCTTAGAGGTCAAGTTGAAGACAGATGATTTTCTCCAGGATGATCTATGTGGTCTCTAGGAGTCAACACCGACTTGACAGCACTTAATCAATCAACAAACCTGCACAACTTGATATATTTAGGTTTATCTGAATGAAAACCTATTAATTCTGCAATGACAGATTAAAATATTACTTTTGTGTGAAAGCTAATTGTGCTTATAACTAATTGTGGTTGTAACCCTTTTTAAAAGAGACTCTTACACCTTTAATTCTAGTTAGCATCAGGCTCAAGTCTGTTATGTTTCTTCATCCTGCTATATCATACTCAACATTACATAATATAGTCATAATGAGAGGCCATCTTTCATAATATTATCTCTCTCTCCCACAAAATGTAAAGTATTAATTGACGTTTTATTTAAGGAAGTCCTGACATGTCTTAAGGGGTCTCCATAGCAACCACTCTGTGCCAGTAAACAGGAGCACACCAGAACAATAATGTAATTGCTTCTGGATATAACAAGCAATTTTTTAAAAAAGCATGCAATACAAAAAAATAATGTCCATGAAATGCTAATATTGTTAGAAGAGCATGACATGGCAGACCCTTCCCACCCCCGACCCCATAATTCACTTCTTGGCAATGCTTCCTCATTTGAAAAGATAGTTCCACTTCCTCTTCAAAAAGGTAGCTTTCTCTCTTTTAAAAACAAATAATTTAGAAATTATATTATGTATATGTAGCAAAATTAGTATTTGACTGAATTAGTTTAAAACCCAACAACACTGGTTGCTCCTTTACATTCAAAATTGCTGAGAGAGTGAGTTGAGATTTAGATGGGAACTTATAAAGTTCAGATAAAAAGGGGGTGGGATTTCCAAAGATGCTGAATAAATATTAATCAATTCTTTATTCAGTTATTGCCTGATGCATTTCTTGAGTTTAAAAATGCTCTTCCTCAGAGGCAGTTGTATACTATGATATCTTTTCCAGGAGATTGTATCCAACATCAACAGGAATATCCTTGAAACATATCAGGTAATAATTGAATAAAGAATTGAATTAATATCCCCCCCTTCCCCCCCTTGGCCTTTTGATTCTGTGTCATTTTCCTCCCCCTCTTTCTTTTCCTAACTTACAAAGTTCCACACATATTAAAATAATGTCTTTTGTTGTTGGGTGGTGGTGGTGGTGGTGGTGGTGTGTGTGGTTTTTTTTAAAGCTAGCAGCCTTAACAAAACACACATTCTACCTCTGGAACATAACACACACCCATGGCATTTTAAAGCCTTTCTTTGTGTACTCCACAAGGACACAGCAGAAAGAGTGGTTGGTGTTCAGCATTCATTATTTTGAAAGGCCTGTTAAAAGCCACTACTTCTTAATTTAAGCAGGGTATACAAAGCATCTTTGATGGCTAGCAAACAGCAAAAAGCAGCACAATTTATATATTTCTTAACACTGGTGACATTGATACTATTTATTAATGTAGATTCAGAGCCTCTCTTGCTAAAGGGTCAGTGCAGGTAATATTCCTCTAATTCATTCTTATCTATAAATTAGGTCTTGTTTCTATTTTGTAGATGGAAAATTCAGCCAATTACAGTAGTTTGCTTCACGTTCTTTCCACACTGAGCCTTGCAGCGGTGCGGAGGCATTACTCCTCCAGAATAGCTACGAACAGAATTATAATTCTGGACCCACACAGTACAATATAGTGCTATATTCCCCATTAAAATCATGAAATGCCTAACCCCACAGGCAAGATCCTAAGCATGTTTACTCAGAAAGAAGTCCCATTTGGATTAATGGGACTTATTCCCTACATTTGTTTACGACTACAGACATCAGGCTGCAGAGTTATCCCCACTTGTGGTTTAAAAGGCTCCTGCTTCTCCAGGCATTATTGAAATTAGCCTCCTAATTAATTGTTTCGTGAATTGATTTCCTCTCAGCTGCCTTCCCTTCAGTTATCCATTTCCTGAACTCCTATTATTATTTTCTCCTCCTCCTGCTTATTATTTTTATTTATTAGCATACTTGCAGACCAGAAATGAAAATGCGTTTTTAAACATTAACACTAAACTCCCATCCCCAAGCACACACACTGATGCACCGAGGAACCCAGTGGAACAGTTGGTCTCATCGTTTTAGAAGAGGCTGTGTAGGTGAACCCAGAGGAAGGGGAGGAGGGAAGGGTCTGATATACCTACCCTAAGGACCTCCAGCCACTCATTCACCTTTGTATTGGCTGGCTCACAGGGGAAACTGGTATTGCTGCTGCTGGTAGTGGGAGGAAGCTAATTCAAGCCACAGGGACTAAAACAAGTGGTTTTCTGTAGCCAGCCTGAGCCCTCATCACAGTTCCAACCATCAGGCCCAAATTATCTTGCTGCCCCTTCTTCACCAAATAAGGTGATACAGGATAGTACCAGGGAGGGGGCCTTTTTGATGGTGGCCCCATGCTTATGGAATAGCCTCCCTAGTGAGATTCACCTGCTCTCACTTTGTTCATCACTTTGTTTCATCACTTTGTTCTTCTAGATACCAGGTGAAGATTGTTTTGTTTACCCAGGCTTTTAAAAAATGTTTTTGTTCTTAGTTGTATTTTATTGCTGTTTTTTGTTTGCTTTGGTTTAATATTTGTCGTACTTGTATAATGTGATTTTTAATCACATTTTTAATTTCACTGTTTTATTGTTTTGCTTTGTGAGCTGCCCTGAGAATAGTTATACATTGTTATTAATATTATTATTATTTATTCTCTTAGCCCCTCACCTCCTCCCCTTCTTTGTTCCTCCAAGATGCCATGCTGGGAGTAAACCGCACTTAGCCAGTTCATGCTACAATCATGTCCATAGCCACAAACAATGACAGAAACCAGGTATTGGTTTTTTGTGGGTTTTTTTTAAAGGCAGGTGAACAGCAAGGCTGCCTTTGAAGAGGGTTTTTGTGTTGGTTCAGAACATGGCTGCCAGGCTACTATCAGAAGCAGTAGTGGCGCACAATCCCGGGGTGCCTCAGGCAGGGGAGTAATATGTCACCTCCTCCATCATATGAAGCGTGGCCAAAGCTCCACAATGAAACGAAACAAATATTTATATACTACGTTTCAGCAAAAGTTTCCAAAGTGGTTTACATAAAGAAATAATAAATAAAATGGAATGGATCCCTGTTCCCAAAGGGCTCACAATATAAAAAGAAACATAAGAGACACTAACAACAGTTACTGGAGGTACTGTGCTGGGGGTGGATATTCTCTCTCACTAAGTTATTCTCCTTCCACCCCTCACGCACCCAGCCCATCTTATTTACTTACTTATACACACACCCACACACACGCCTGCCTCAGCCCATCACGTACCCCCTTCCATACTTCTCATCCAGCAGCATGTGAACTGGAGCCATCCTCACTCTTCTCCAGCCCCCTCCTTCACTCCTTCCTGGGTTTTGAAAAGCTAGGAAGGGAGTAGCAGGATGAGGTGTTTTCAGCCAACACAGAGTGCTGGCAAACATGCCACTGTCACATTCCATTCCTACTACTTCTTTTGCTGGTTCCTGCTATTTTACAGATCAGAGGTGGAAGCAGTTGAGGGCGGCCAACTTAGAGAGGCTTTTTGCTGAGCAATTTGCCAAGCTGTGGGACACCATTCAGTGAAGAACTGCTCCCATGGTGGTGGGCAGAAGAAGGTGGCAGGTGAGGCAGCAGGAGGATTTTGCCACCCTAGTGGCATCCTAAAATGCTGCCACTCAAAGCAGCTGCTTCACTTCACATCATAGAAAGCTAACTGGACCTCTGATTGGAAGCTTGATTGGATAAGCATATTATTCCAAGATGTTTTGATCAGCACTGGTTCCCAGTTTGCTTCTGGGCCCAATTCAAGGTGCTGAATTTGGCCTTTAAAATTGTAAATGGGTCTGGGGATCCTGAAGGATCATCTTAGGCCATACGAATCTGCCCACCCACTGAGAACATCTGGAGAGGGTCTACTCTGGGTTCTTTTACAGGTCTAGGTGAGGCTGGTGGGGATGCAGAACAAAATCTTCCCCATAGTTACACACAAGTTGTAGAACTCTTTTCCCTGTGAGACTCACCAGGCATCCTCTACTATTATCTTTCAGACGATTATTAAAGCAACCCTCTTCATCAGGCTTATGGCTTGACCCAGAGTATTGGAATCTGTAGCTTGCATTGTTTGGTTCTCTGCTCCGCTTTGTTTTGCAAATTGTTGGGTTTCAGATTTTGGTTTTGGGTTTTTAATTTTATATCGCTTGCAATATTCTGTTAGTATTTTATTGCTTACCACCTTGGTTGCCTTTTAAAAGGTGGCATTAAAATATTTTAAACTAGTGGGCCCGGGCGGAGAGCATCTGTGCCTCTAGCTGGGCCCAGCCGTCCCCCGCCCCCCTCACCGGCATGACCGGGTTTCTGGCTGGCCAGCCAACTGGTTACTCTCCGCTACCACCATCCCGCTGCCAGCTCCCACCAGCCAGGCTAGGCTGACCCACTGCCACTTCCTCCGTGTGGCGAGGCCAGGGCCCTCTGCTGCTGTCTCACCCCAGCAGGCGAGCCAGGGCCAGGCCGTCCCACCGCCGCCTCCTGCCTCCTCCTCTCAGCCAGCAGGGCTTTGCCCACCAGCCACCCACCTCGTCACCACCGCCATTATTTTTCCCTGCCCCCCCCTCCTCCCAGCTGCCCACCTCTGCCTCCTTGCCACCACCATTATTTCTCTCCACTTCAATGCGGAAACTCTCGCATGCTCTGTCAGCCAATGCTCGCATGCTCTCGCATGCTCTGTCAGCCTCCCCCTGTCAGCCAATTGCCTCCTTTCTGCCACGTCCCCACACATCCCGTCTTGAAGAATTAATTATATAGATAAATAAGCATGGAAAATACTGGCAATGCAACAGATTGACAGCAATGGCGTCTGGATTTTATATACTAAGTGAACAGATAATATCAAATTTGGTAGAAAAGTCAAATATGGGAGCAACCTGAGTGTCTGAACATCACTTTGAACCCCTCAGTGTCTCCACAGTCATCCCCTAAGTGAATATGCAGCTGGTGTGAAAGATCATAATATAAAAGATAATAAAATATAAACTGAGCCAATCTATTTGGAAGCAAAATGGGGCCACAGATGTTTGCATGGCTGAGGAGACATCAGGAGATTTATAGGTACATGTCATTCAAAATTAAGCTTCTCAAAGGGGACAAAAATCCCCTCAAAAGCATTGCTCCTTAATGTACATGTGTGTAACTATCTCACTGTTATCCTGGACTGTTGTCCCCTGTAATTTATACTCGTGAGGAGGGACAGAATGTACATATTCCTTCCCCCTCAAGTGGCTAAGTGGCCAGCTTCTTTCTTGTCAAGTGGCTAAATTGTATGTCACCACCTGTGCTCCTCCCTATGTCCTGGTTCTGACACACCCACTCCCCTGAGATTTGAGTTTATGAGAGGGGAGGCAGAGCTTAAAACCTTTAATTAGCCGACAACTGCAGCTAAGACCAAGCTTTCAAGTAAACAAGTTATATATACTGTATATTCTAAATAGCCAATAAAACCAGTTATGAAGGTAGAATGCCAGCTGCCGGGGGTGGGGGATGCTTCCCAGTGTATTGCACAGGGTGTTGCATGTATGACTATCTGCTTGAGGGGCAGAAGTCCTGGATGTGCACTCGTGCAAAGAGCTCCCGGCTCTCAGGGAACAAATTTGTTCCCTCGAAGCCAAGGTGGTGGCTGACCTGTAGAAGCTCAGGGAGGCAGAGAGGTATGTAGATGAGAACATCAGGGATGCAATAGAAGCATCCCACTCCAAGGCTGATGGCTCTTCTGCTGTCATGGAAAATGAAGGTCTCAGGAAGAGGAGAATGCTAGCTTAGAAGGGATCCCTTCCTTGGGTGATGTACCCATATCCTCCCACACAGAGGATACTTCTCCAGAGGTTGAGTCTCACAGCAGTAGGTGATTCGATCACTAGGGGCATAGAGAGATGGTCTGTGACCCGTGTGTAGACCACCCGGTGACTTGCCCACCTGGTGCGAGGTTGTGGATGTCACATGGTATCTAGATAGGCTGTTAGGCAGTGCTGGAGTGGAGTCACTGGTTGTGGGGCACATCAGTACCGATGATGCGAGGAAATACAGTGGTCCAGGAATCTAAATTTAGGCTGTTAGGTAGCATACTGAAGTCCAGGACCCCCGGGGTAGTGTTCTCTGAAGTGCTACCTGTTCTATATGCAGGGTCAGCAAGAGAGGCGGAGCTGAAGGGTCTCAATGCATGGATGACGTGGTGGTGCCGGGGGAGGGGTTTGGATTTGTTAGGCACTGGAATACAGTTTGGTGCAAGCAAAGCCTGTACAAAAGGGACAGGCTCCACTTGACCCAAGATGGAACCAATCTGTTGGTGCTTAAAATCAAAAAGGTCACAGAGCAGCTTTTAAAATGATGCCTGGGTGCAAAAATCCCTGGGTGCGGGGTGCAAACGTTTCAGATAAAGTAGAAAGGGACAGAGTAGAACCAGGAGTAGAGCAGACAGCAACACATGACAGCTGATCAAAAAGGTCGAATGACGGTAAAGGGGATAGCACATGACAACACCCCAGATAAGAGACTTGGCCTCAGAGCCAAGATGGGTGAGCTAGAGTGCTTGGTTGCTAATGAAAACCTAGATATAGTGGGCATAACGAAAACCTGGTGGAATGGTGACAACCAGTGGGATACTGTTATTCCTGGTTACAAACCCAACAGGAAGGACAGAGAGGGCCATATTGGGGGTGGAGTAGCACTGTATATTAAAGAAGGGATAGAATCCAACAAGCTAGAAAACCTAGGAGGACTGGAGTCCTCCACAGAACCTTTATGGGTGACAAAATGAGGACTGAAAGGAAATATGTTACTAGGATTATACTGTCACCCACCAGATCAAAACACTGAGAGTGACCTGGAGCTAGAGAAGAAAAATCAGAGAGTTGTCCAAGAGAGACAGAGCTGTAATAATGGGTGGTTTGAATTACCCTCACATGGATAGGACAAATTCATGTGAGGGTATTGACAGACAGGCCAAATTTTTAGACATGGAAAATGACTGTGCCTTAGAACAGTTGACCATGGAACCAACCAGAGAGAAGGTGACCTTGGACTTAATCCTGAGTGGTGCAAAGGACCTGGTGTGAAATGTCAGAGCTGTAGAACCATTGGGGAATAGGAACCATAGTATGATCCAATTCAGCTTATATGTGAGTGGACCACTGCCAAGGAAATCCAACATAGATGTGTTGGGTTTCAGAAGAAGAAACCTCTCAAAAGTGAGGGGACTGGTAAAAAGGAAGCTGAAAGGGAAAATCAGGAGAGTCAAATCACTCCAGAAAGCATGGAACTTATTTAAAATCACAATAAAAGAAGCTCAGTTAGAATGCATACCAAAAAGAAGGAAAGGTACCACCAAGTTCAGAAGGATGCAAGAGTGGCTAACAAGTAGAGTCAGGGAAGAAGACTTGCTTCAGAAAATGGAAGTCCTGCCAAAATGAAGAGATCCAAAAGGAACATAAACGCTAGCAAAAGAAATGCAAGGAGACAATAAGGGAAGCAAAAAGAGAGTAGGAACAGCTTATAGTTAGAAGTGTCAAGGGGAATAACAGAAAATGTCTTTAAATATATCAGAAGCAGAAAACCTGCCAGGGAGGCAGTTGGACCCTAAGATGATGAGGGCGTGAAAGGGATTATTAAGGAGGACAAGGAGAGTGCAGAGAAGCTGAATGAGTTATTTGTATATCTCTTCACGGCAGAGGATACTAACCATATTCCCACTCCAGAACTGGGACTTGGAGGCCAAAGAACTGGCCAATTTTAGGTGACAAGAGGATGTACTAAACTGTCTTGAAAAATTAAAAATTAACAAGTCACCAGGGCCAGATGGCATCCACCCAAGAGTTCTGAAAGAACTCAAATGTGAAATTGCGGATCTCCTAACAAAAATATGTAACTTGTCACTACAATTGGGCTCTGTACCAGATTGTAAGGAGCTCCAAAAGGATCTCTCCAAACAGAGTGAGTGGGTGACAAAATGGTGAATGCGGTTCAGTGTAAGCAAGTGTAAAGTGATGCATATTGGCTTTTAGTTTGGAAAAGAGGCGACTTTGGGTTAGACATGATAGAAGTCTACAAAATTATGTGTAGAGTAGGGAGAGTGGACAGAGAGAAATTTTTCTCCCTCTCTCACAACACTAGAACCAGGGGTCATCCCATGAAACTCACAGCCAGGAAATTCAGGACCGACAAAAGAAGTACTTTTTCACACAGTCCATAATTAATCTATGGAATTCTCTGCCATGGGATGTGGTGTTGGCCACTAGCTTAGATGGCTTTAAAAGGGGCCTAGACAAATTCATGGAGGACAGGTCTATCTATGGCTGGTGGTTATAGGCCACCTCCAGTCTCCGAAGCAAGATGCCTCTAAATACCAGTTGCAGCAGAACAGCAGCAAGGGAGAGGGCATGCCCTCACCTCTTGCCTGTGGGTTTATCAGAGGCATATGGTGGGCCACTGTGTGAAACAGGATGCTTGACTGGATGGGCCTGATCCAGCAGGTCTGATCTTATTTTCTTAAGGTCTTAATTGCCACCCTGATCCTCCTCCTCCTCCTTGTAAGCTCACTTCCCTTGATTCATCCCACACCCAGTTTCCATCATCTCCTCAGTCTGCTCCTGAGCATTCCTAAATATCCATCTGCACTCCACACATTCCCATGAGAGTCCAACAGGCTCTTGCAGAGACTGTTCCAACCCTCATTAAACTTCCCTTGGAAATGTGTTTGTCACAGTTTCATGACAGTTGCTTTGGGTGAGCTGGCCTCTGTCAGCTAGTTTGACTTGAGGCACTGGCAGGTCTCACCCACTGTGTCTGCACAGACCAAGGACAGACGTTATCTTGTTCTTTTGCCACTGACAATGGGGCAAGTCTGACTCAAGCTTACCTGATCTGGTGGCAAGGAACAGAGTCTTTGCACAATGCACGCAAACAGCATAGGAGGGAAAGGCTAACAAAAATCTAACAAGGAACAAACTTAGCAAATGTATACTCATATATGGAGTAGGGATGTACCTGGAACCGCTCCTCCGTATTTCGGAGGCTGTGGAGGTGCTCCCTTAAGGGCGGGGGAGGGTGCAATTACTCCTCCCACTGCATTTCCCCTGCTGGTGCTCCTTTGTATCAAAACCCCTCGGGGTGGCAGAATACCTCCCTGTCGCCCTGTTGCTGTCCTTGGCTGGAAGTACCGGGCGCACATGCGTCCATGCACGGCAGACAGGCACACGCACACAACGAGTGCACACACGCCCAGTACTTCCAGCCAAGGACGGCAACGGAGCGGCAGGGAGGTACACTGTCACCACAAGGGGCTTTGATACAACGGAGCACTGGTGGGGGAAATGTGGCGGGAGGCGTAAGTGCACCCTCCCCCGCCCTTAAGGGAGCAACCCCACAGCCTCCGAAATCCAAAACAGCCCCAATGGCCAGAAAGTTTCGGAGGCTTCTATAATGGCCTGATATTGCAATATACTTAATGACACTTAATGGTTAATTCAAGGCAGGAGGAACAGACATATAGGATCTACATTAACTATGCAGTGAAACAGATTATTTACTTTAAACTAACTGGCTTAGCTGGGGCTCTAGATAAGGTGAGTGGATCAGTTTCCAAGTCATTTGGATATTATTATTATTATTATTATTATTATTATTTCAATTTTCATTTCCATTACTAGATGCAGGTTTCTCTATCCTCCTATTGCTAGGAACCCATATGCTAATCTATGCTCTCTGACTAACCAAACTGGACCACCTTGCAGATATACACCATGAATGAATGAAGACACTTTTGACTCATTTTATCATTAAAGGTGGTACATGCTTGTCCTTACGTGTTGTCCCTCAACCCACGTGAATGTGGTTTCATTACTAAGAACTGGGAATTATGCGTTTCCCTTTCAGCATATTTCAACTTTGTTCTTGTTCTTTGTCATGGGAGTTTCATATAGAACCAGAATGAGAAGCTTAATATGTAGGTATAAAATAATTCAGTAAGATGCCCACAAATCCACTTGCCAGTTTGGGGCAAGTAGGATGCCCACTAGCACAGAGATCCCTCTCCCCAAAACTTTCATTTATGCTGCAGTTTGGAAATGTTAAGAAAAAGCAGGAGTCTCTTCCAAGCAACCACAAAAATTCCTGTTATTTCTTACTCTCTCCATTACCTAGCTCATATTAAAATAATATCCTTGTGTCTCCCACATGCCACATGCTTCTTCTCCCTACACATGCAAAAGTGCCCCAGGAAAGGGATGGTGATGAGCATGTCGTCAACCATTATTTGTGAACCCAAGAGTTCAATTCACAAAGTACCACACCAGCAAAAGCCCAATTTCTTTAAGCTGTAACTGCAGGGGGCTGTGCACTGGGGAAGGGGAGGATTGTCACTGAATTCTGATTTGATTCTGTATCATTTCTAAAGTTATCAAAATAGGCATATCAGCCTTGAAAAGCAATAGCACTGACCCTCTGAGTCAGTTTTGACAGTACACCAGGAGCTTTCTCAGATGGCGACTTTACTTTGGGAGGGTGTGTGTGCATTCCCATATCAGCCAGATTTAAACACACACACACACACACACACACACACACACACACACCCCAAGTCTGTGCGATATTTCAGAGAGAAGTTCACACACGATTCAGATTTTTCTCTCCACATTGGAATCTAGTCCGATTTATGTCCAGGGTTAAAAAAAATCCTCTTTTTACATCAGAGTATCCATTATGCCCCAAACTCACAGTAAACCCCCAGTTAAGGCTGCTGTCTGAAAAGTCTCCTGGCTGACTTGTATTAAAATACTGCTCACAGAGCTCACTTTGGTTTACTTGTGTGAGCAGGGTAGCATAGGAGCCACAAACATGTAAAATCATGGCTTTTGCTTTATGAAAGCAAAAAACAGGACTGCTTTCACAGGAGGGCAGTCATTATTTTACACGAGTTCACAGCTCCCAAGTTACACTAGACCAAAGTGAGCTGTGTGAATAGTTTCTTAGCACATGGTAATCCCAGGATATCACTGACAGAAAGGTTTCCAGGACACAAAGACATATTGTTGAAAATGACTCCAGTATTACTTTGGCTTCAAGGTATTACATGTGTTACCCCTCAGTCTAAGGATGGGAGGGAACTTGCTCAGATGTTGCTTAGCTCCCCCCGAAATTCTGTCTTAAACAAGATCAGAAACCAATCTAAGAGTAGTAAGGCAATTTCTGTCTCACTTGTCAGGGAGAGCACACAAGATTCCCTACTTTACTAGTAACCTTCAACCCATGTAGAAGACCCAGGGCTTGCTTTGGATCTCATCTTGGGTATAAACCTGGGGACAAACTTACATCTTGACATACAGGTATATGTATTTTTTCCCTTTTGAGATTAACAAAACTAATCTCAGAATTCATGAACAAGCTCATTTTATACGGATTTACCACCTATTACATATTAACAATTTGAACTCCAATCAGGAAAAGGAATAAGGAGTATGTGTATACGCAAAATAGTAATAGTAATCCGTATCTAGTGAGTGCAGAGATAGAAATGGGAGAGGCTAGTTCTAGAGCAATTTAAGTAAGGAGGTATGATCTTGTGCATGGGCTCCGAAGAACTCTAAACACATTTGCACTTTAGCTGCAAAAGTGAAGTGAATAAGCATAAGACTCCCAGAACAATTACTGATTTGACAAGTTCTCCCTCCCAGTTCTGGGTCTCACAAGGATGCAAGCTAAAGACTGAGATATTAAACAACAAGAGAATGAGGGTGGAACATACTGTTAGAGCAGTTCTTAACTGGCAGAAGCATTTTGTTTAGAGAGTTCTTAAGAGGTAAAATTATTTGAAGAGGATTTCAAATAAGAATCTATCAAGCTTTAAAAAAAACGAAGCCAGAATAGTAGATCGTCTCCTTCCCCAACCCATTTAAAATCCACACTGTATGTAAAATATAGTCTGGTCAATTTATTTATTCGGAGATATACACTTATGATTCTGTACAGAAAGTTCATTTAAATAAAATAAGCAATACAGCGGGGCGGGGGGCGGTTGAGGGTATTTTCTAATCCCTTATGATCCAACACAGTAAATGCATCACTTTCAAAATGCTGTCTTGGGAAATACTTTTGCTAGCACTCTTGTTCTCAAAATGACAGATGGCCAGTGTTGCAATGCTTATTCAGTACCTTCAAAAACTAATGGTTTGTATAGAGGTTCATTTTCCTTAGAACTTTGAATTCCCATTTGTACTCGAAGCTATCAGCAAGTTGGTCCCTGCAGGGTACCAATGATTCATGGTAGCATTTCTTATCGCTGCTTACTATTATAATGGAAAAACCTGATAAAACAGTAACACATAGAGGATAATATAGGAGATGATCAGCACATCTTGTACCTGTATATTAATTGTGAGCATTACAAATGCAGTGTAAACAAGCCTTGACTTGACTTGCAACATATGCACTCTAATCCTCTGCATGTTCTTTCTTTATTAGGAGTCAGGAGGACTTATTCCCAAGTAAGTGTGTTTTGGATTCTTAAAGAATGGTGCCTCTATGAACCACCTAGAAGGAAATGCAAGCAAAATATAATCTATTTCCTTGACAGGGGAAACAAACTCAGGCTGCAGCAGAAGCAGGGTCTGCCTATTCTTCAGGTAGAAGGGCCAACTGGGAACATGTGCTCTACATAGACTAATCCCCGTTAATCAAATTTTCACAGCTCCGTAACAGACCGTTCCATAATCCTCAGCCATTTACACGTGCAAATGCCTAATCCCATTAGCGTTATCCAGTAGTAGTCGAATTAAAAGAAAGTTAACTGGGGATGGTAGTGGTGTTGAGAATCGTTGTTTAAAGAATCCTGCACGTACACAAAGGTCATCTTTGCAGCCTACTAGCTCCAGAGCTCCATCCCGATAGGCATATGATAGTTTTAAAAAGTTATGCATTATATATGTTTGCGTCTACCAGTGCACTTAGAGGGAGGTAAGCAGATGCACAAAGGCTCCTTAACACAGAAACACTCGCTCCGAAGGATAATGGGATGGATCTCTTTTGCCTAGCGGAGACAGACCCTCCCAATCCTCTATCACTTTTCGTTTTTTAGGGAAATCATTGCCTCTTTCCCAGCCACATTGCCTCGCTTGACTCTACAATACAACATCATTTCCCAGCAGTCTGCTGGACGCGTATCAGCTCCGTCGATCCAGAAAGCAGTTCTGAGTTTCCAGCCATTTCACTGAAATCACTTTCTTAACTGCCACGGTTGCGGATCCCACTTTCCTTCCTCCACCTCCTCCTCCTCCTCCTCCACCACCCGCTGCCGCCCGCGCCCCCCTCCGGCACCGTGGCTAGGGAGTCGCTTCCGACCTGTATTCCGCCCATCAGCGCCCTGCCGTCAAGCCCAACTCGGTTTATGATCGTGGCTGGTAGTAGTAGTAGTACTCACCATCCTCCTTCTCATCGAACACGGGTCTCTTGGAAGACGAGGAGGAAGTGCTGGCTCCCATCCTTTTCTTCCACTTGCTCCAGTGAAACATTGGGGAAGGAGGCGAGATAGCATTCCCTAAAAGTCCGGGGGAGCCGGGCGAGCCGGGCGCGGCGGCGGCAGCAGAGGAACACCTTCAAGATGGATCTGTGTGTAACGTGTCTGAGTGGCTCTTCTTCCCGGCTGCCAGCCCCTCACGTCTTCCTCTCTACTCGCTCGCTTTTGTCTGCACGGTCTACACAGGCATGGTGGCTGTAGAGAGCACTGCTGGTGATGGCTGCAGCTGCAAGAGAAGCAAGACTTGCTTGGCGCTCTCTCTCTTAAAGCACTCTCTTCTGCCCCATCGGTTACGGCTGCCCCTATAACAAGGAGACAGGAGCCCCGCCAGGTTCTCCACACACCAGAAAGCCAAACACAACCGACAACACCATCCTGGTTCTCTTAAAGCAACCCGCCTCCCTGCCTCATCAGAATCAGCGCTTTCCCAAAGGAGGGGAGCAAAGCGCCGCTGGAGAACAGGCGCGCCACCAAAACGAGCCGTAGCGGTCACTTTTGAATGGAGACACTCTGGAGCCGATTGCCCTAAAGCTGAAGGCGAGTCGCTGTGCCCCAGTTCCCGCCTAGGTGGCGCTAGAGTTGTGCAAACGTGGGGATTACCTTTCACCTTCTGAGATCATCGAGATGCTGTTTGTTGGGGAGGTGGCAGGTTGGAAATAGGAGGACCAGAGAGTAATGGGGGGAGCGGGGCGTGTCAGTCCACCTTTCTTTCAGATTTGCCTGCTGAGCCCATTACAAAGCTCGAGAATATAATGCTCACCATTTGGAAGTATATCCAAATATGATGAAACAATAGAGGATGGGGAAGCTATTATTATATTGGTAGTTCTCGGTTGTATTATTTGGGTTCTTTACTAAAATAAAACTTTGGCTATTGTTGTTATGTTGTGATTTTATGCTTATAATTGCTGTATTTATGTATTTTATTTTATTTTCTCACTTTTCAACAAACTGAAGTTCTGAAAGAGGTTTACATAGTAAAGAAATACAGACACTAAGGTTAGTCCCTATCCCAAAGAGGCTCACAATCTTTTTAAAATTTATTTAAAGACACAACACCAGCAAGTGTTGCAACACCACCAACACCACCCTGAGCCCTTTGGAAGGGCGGTATAAAAGTTTTAATAATAAATAAATAATAATAAATAAGTGTAGGGTGGGAGGGTGGTATGCTGAGATGAAAAGAGGCAGTTCTTTATGCTGTTTTTATTGTGGCCTGTGTTGTTAAAAACACAAGTATATTTGATAGCACTTTCCTTTCTTTAAGGTGCACCAACAATAAGTTAAAGAAGAAGGAAGGAAGGAAGGAAATAATTATGGGTCTTACTAAAACAAATAGTATCAAATGTTCATTGGGATGAATTGGTTCTTTCATTCCAAATGGCCATTAGAATACATTAAAATCAAGATTGATTTGTTGGTTACCCAGTGGACTATCATCAAATGGCACCGATAGAAAAGTATTATCTTTTTGAATGCATTGAGATATCTAGGGAGACTGATCTGCATTTGTAACTCCCAAATCAGTCATAAGCATTTAAGAACAGCCCTGCTGGATCAGGCTCATATAATCCAGAATCATGTTTCCCACAGTGGCCCACCAGATGCCTCTGATAAGCCCACAGGCAAGACATGATGGCACACCCTCTCTTCTGCTGTTACTCCCCTGCAACTAATAACAATTTTTAAGCTCTGCCTTCCAAGAAAATTACAAAAGTAGGTTAGTATTCATCATTTTCTCATGACGGGTGTCTCCTTTGTGATAAAGGGGGACCACTTGTGTGCCTCCCCGCACAGTTCCTCACTAAACCCCATGGAAAACTCCTTTGATATCTGTTAGCAAACTCCTGTCCACACAGCTCCCCTGGTCTGAGCCTTGTCTTCTTAAGAGCTGCTTCCAAACTGAGCCTCCTTGGGAATGTAGCTACTCCCACAAGATGCAACACTGAACACCATAGAGGAGGGCAGCACAACCTGTAGTCCAACAACAGTTGGAGGGCCAAAGTTGTGCTGCTCTCTTCTATGGTGTTCAGTGCTGTTTATCTCCAGGTAAGTATGCACAATATTGTTGCCTTCGAACTGTAAAATAGCAACTGCCATCATCCCCAGCCACAGTGGCCAATAGTCAGGAATGATGGGAGTTGTAGCCAGCAACAACAACAGCCGAGGGCCAAAGTTGTGCAGTACTATTGTAAAACTCTCTTCCTTACATAGGATTGGGCTGTACAGGCTCACTGTCTCCTTTCAGCTTTAAAATATAGGAAACGACCCTGAAATCATTTACTCACTAGCTGACCCAGTAAAGCCACCTGAGCTGCAGGTAAGTAAGTGTACAATCCTATGCACACTTACGTGCAACTAAGCCCCTCCAATCCCATCCTAGACACAGTGGGGCTTATTTTTGTGCACACATGCATAGGATCGGGCTGCACAAATGATTTCAACAGGATGAATTGTTGAACTAGAGCAGAGCTTAATTTCTACTTATTTCATCCATGGCACATAAATATATTGTACCTTCTAAGAGCCTCTGGGATTGTGCAGGCTATAAATCCAAACAAACAAGTCAGGACTTTGCTCCAGAACCTGTTTCCAGTGTCAAGACAGATGTGTAATGAGTATTTCTGAGCAGGCATTATTCCACCCAAGGGCAGAGCCACCATTGAGCGAACGGGTTCAAAGAACCCGGGCTGCCACCCTTCAGGGGCCACAACTCACGCCCCAGACATGCCCCCCACATCTGATGTCAGATGGGGTGATGGTTTAGCTCCCAAACGGGGCTGTGTGGCTGCGTTTGGGAGCTAAGCCACGCCCTCACATCTGATGTCAGATGCAGGAGGAGTGGCTAACCGCTCCCTGCATCTAATATCAGATGCTGATGCAGGAGGTGGGGCAAGGGGGCTGTGGCAGTGCCGCTATCCTCCCTCCATGCTTGATTCCACCACCCCAAACTGATGCATAACTTCTGCACTTGTGGGATTTAGAGGTAGAAATTCCTGGCTGGTTAACCCAAGAACAACTAAAAACATTAATTCCTCTTCACAACCTACACGACCACTGCACACAATTACAACACCTTCTTTTTTTGCAGTAAAATTCAATGCACATTTTAAAAAGAAGGTTTCAAGACAATTTCATATTTGAATCCATCAACATTAAAAGTTAAAAATGCTGAATGAATGACTAAAATCAGCCTATTGGATAATTGTGTACTTCAGGCAATTTAATATTATTTCTGCTTTGAATATTCCTTTAAGTAAGCTGGATAACACGTTCTTTAGAAAGTTTGCATTGTTTTCAATTAGCACTACTAATTAATTCGCAGTGGTTTCCCCCCTCTTATTTAACTGTTCATTTAAATTGCATGCTGTGCATAGAAAAATCTGCACAAGTCTACTGTAGAGAAAGAGATTTTTAAGAATATGTATCCTGTTTTTTTTCATTGGTATGTATTGTGCAAATTAATTTAGCTCTTTTTAAAACTCATCCATAAATAGCACAACAAAGATGAAAGGCATAGAATGGCTTTACCCAAGCAGTCATAGAAAGTTCTAAATTAAATGTCACTTTTATCATGCAAGAGATGCTTTGTTTTTCTTTCAAAATACTGGGATTAATTAGGGCTTCAGATACAACACCAGCAGACAGATTAGGAAATGAACATTTTGTGTTTTGTAGCTTCAGCAAAAGAGGCTATGTGCTTGTTTATTAAGAAATAAGTCCCACTCACTTCATTGGAGCTTGCTTTCATGTAAGTATATAGAGGGTCGTGACCTTAAAAATAGTTGTCAAATTGTCTGTTGGCATTATAGACAAGTTATAATACACAGAAATGCAGAGAAAAGAGACTGTAAATGGTGATTAATGTACAGAGCGAGTATGCACAGGCAGGGGCGTAACTATAATAGGGCAAGGGGAGACAGTTGTCTGGGGGCCCACTGCCTTGTGGGGGCCCCCAGAGGCAAGTCACAGAACTGACTCCCCCAGCCCCTGACCCGCCTGGGCTTCCTTCAGTTGTATCCATCCTCCGAAATCGATGTGAGTGTTAAGACCTGGAGCTACCAGAACAGCATGTCTTTCTCTGGTACCATTAAACGACTTGCATCGTTCACAATTTACAAAACCTATCTATATATATTTTACTATGCTTTTTGTTACCACTATTCAGCCTCATTTAAGATTTCTTAACTTCATGAGCTGAGCTTCGGGGGGGGGGGCATTTTAAAATCTTGTCTCCGGGCCCACTCCAACCTTGCTACGCCCCTGTGCACAGGTACACTGAGAGCGCAGCCTGACAGAACGTCCCACTAACTGCACCACTGCAGAGGGGAAGCAGAATGTTTGGATGCCCTCCTCTTCCCTAGGAAGCACTCTGTGCCACCCCCAAAAATGTCCCTGAGGCTGTGCAACCCTCAGGGACATATTTTCAGGTGACACAGAGGGCTTTCTGGGGAAGGGTAAAGCGCTTCCCCACTGTGTGCTCGTGCAGCAGTTAGCTGAAGTTGTGTTAGGCTGCTCTCTCACTGCACTGATGCATCCCTGCTAAGTTTTTGTATGTCAGCAAGGGTAGTTATAAGATGATAGGTAAGAGGGTCTGCAGAACCCAAATATATGCCAGAACAATAAGTACCCCAGCATCTTTTCGCTTGGTCTGGTACAAACTTGAAACCTGGGCTCCTGTCCTCCCAGCACACCATGACACCTTGTCTGTTTTCAAAGTCAGGAAGATTGATTGGTGCCCTTTAGCTTTTGGTTCCCTTTGTTTAATCTCATTACATTTCTGCCACTCAGATTGTACTGGCATGGCATGTATGTACATTAATTATGCACAAGTGACCAATGCACTTTAGACACTGCTCCCTGTACCAGTCCAGATGAATAACCTCTTCTACCTGCAAGGAGGCTTTTGGAGTGTGTGTAGAGGGCGATTTGGATATTGCCCCTCACACACAATTATAGGGCATGCCAAGATCACGTCAGCATGTCCTTTAGTGATGTCAGGACTGCTGTATTCTTGTTGCAGACCTTTCCTCCTTGTGTATAAAGGAGGTTGATCAGATGATCAACCTCCTTTACTTCCTGGCTCACTGTCCCGGGACCTAGCAACAGTGTTTTTATGCCCTCTAGAGACCAGAGGCCAAACTAATTTACTCACACATGTCCTAGAACTGGCAAAATTATCAATCAATCTTTATTGAAGCGGTGAAGTAGACAACTAGAGCGCAAGTGAAGGAAGACTCGGCACAAATCTGAGAGACTGCAACACAGAGCTCATTTAAGGATCTATGCTCTGGCAGTGCAGATGGCAAAGAAGCAGTTCTTCTCTGCCCACATTGCTTCTACAAATTCACGTCCAGCTGAATTGTCTAGGGTTGTGAGGGGCTAGTTCATGCCCTGTCCACCTTGAATTTGAACTTGGAACCATCTGTCACTCGCTGTGATGTTTTTAACAACTTTTTTGAAAATAAAATATCCTGTATTCATACTGAACTAGACTCCACAGTTACTGCAGAGTCTATCGCAGAGGTTCCAGCAACCCTTCTTGTAGGATTGAATTGGATCACTTTCAGTTTGTTACTTCTGAAGATGTGGACAAACTTATTTGGACTATACATCCCACCACCTGCTCTCTTGACCTTGCCCAACTTGACTTATTTCATCTGGCAGTCAAATTATTAGAGAGGGTCTGGTAAATATCATAAATGCTTCTCTGCGGGAGGGCAGGATGCCTCCTTGTCTTAAGGAGGCTATTATTAGACCTTATTTGAAGAAACCTGCATTGGATTCCTCAGAGTTAGCTAATTATAGACCTGTCCTTGGTTGGGCAAGGTGATAGAGCATGTGATTGCTTCTCAGCTCCAGGCAGTTTTGGATGATACAGATTATTTAGATCCTTTCCAGACTGGCTTTCGGGTGGGCTATGGGGTTGAAACTGCCTTGGTCAGCCTGATGGTTGATCTCCAACTGGTGACCGACAGAGCGAGTATGACTCTGCTGATCCTTTTGGATCTCTCAGTGGCTTTAAGTACCATTGGCCATGGTATCCTGCTGAGTCACTTGAAGGAGGTGGGATTGAGTGGCACAGTTTTACAGTGGTTCCGTTCCTACCTCTCTGGCAGATTCTAGATGGTGTTGCTTGGAGACTGTTGCTCTGAAAAATGAGAGCTAAAGTGTGGTGTTCTGCTGTATACTATCTGTGTTCTGCTCCATACTGGCTCCATACCGAAGCTCCATACCAGCTTCAGCTGACACGCCAGATACATCCATTTCTGGAGACAAATGATCTTGAAACAGTGGTACAAATACTGGTAACCTCTAGGCTTGACTACTGTAATACACTCTACATGGGGCTGCCTTTTATGTAGTTCAGAAACTACAATAGCTGCAGAATGCGGCAGCCATATTGGTCTCTGGGTTTACCTGAAGGGACCATATAACACTGATTCTAAAAGAACCGCACTGGCTGCCAATATGTTTCTGAGTGAAATAAAAAGTACTGGTTATTACCTATGAAGCCCTTAACAGTTTAGGTCCAGGGTACTTAAGAGAGTGCCTTCTCTGTTGTGAACCCTGACACCTATTAAGATTATCTGGAGAGGTCCAGTTATGGTTGCTGCCAACCTGTTTGGTGGCAACTCGGAACCGGGCTGTCTCTGTGGCTGCCCCAGGGCTTTGGAACGCGCTCCCTGCTGAAATAAGAGCATCTCCTTCTCTGTTTGCTTTTAGGAGGACCCTGAAGACATACCTGTGTCCCCAGGATTTTAAATGAAATCTAATTTTTAAATTTTAATGTGTTTTTATATTTTATTATTATTATTATCTGTTTATGAATTTTAAATGTTTTATATTATGTTTTAATTCTGTACACTGCCTAGAGATTTCGAGTAAATCCAATTGGAAACACAAAGTATTTAAAATATATAACAGATTAACTCTGTAGCTCTGCTCTGCTAATTTAATACTCAGAAGGTCAAAAGAAACTCAAAGTCTTGACTAAAACCAGTTTGTGCACTCAAAAGAATCAATTGCTAAGGTAATCTGTGTGTGGTGGTGGGGATTATGTGGAGACTTTTTGTTCTGCAGTGTTGCATTCTGTCTAGACTTGGAAGATACACTGGAATGGGGAGGGCATTTACTGTGTTTACTGTCACTGGCTAGGCTTCTCCTAAAACGAATCTATATTTCTGGAAGAATTAAAATATTGCCACCACCATTCCTCTTATCGACAGAGCTTGAACCTCCCCAGGCACGGGGTGGAATCTCAGGGGAAACTCTTTATTTTGCTATTGGATAAATTCAAAAACCTTCCATGTGTAGGCTTCCACGTGATGAGAAAACCAATAGCTGCTGAGCGCTTGAGGACACTTTGCCACCAGAGAAATCCCCCTTCTCTGGTGAGGAATCTCCCTTTTTTCCTGAGTTAAAAACCAACTCTGAGAGGCGTGTAAAAAAAGAAAACAACAAAAAAAACCCAGTTTTATTCAATTACTACAGATAACTTCTGTCTGAGCAGAGGTGCACTAACCCCCGGACCTTGGGGACTCCTTAGCCCGCTTTTGGGCGATTGTGAGAATAGCCTCAGTATCTTTTTACTTTACAGGGGAAGAGGGCAACTGATTCCATGACAAACCCAATTCCCATTGTTCATAGGCCTCTACATTTTATTATTTGTTTGGGGCTGTCCATTGATCACTCTCCTGATCCTTTTTGTATGAAAGCATTAAGTTACCCCAGCTAACTGGGCAAAGAGGCACCTTTTTAACATGGTGACTCTCTTTATTTAGCATGAGGAGAATAACTGGCCCTATCCAGCCACAGTACAGAACCTCCAGTGACTGTTGCTGGTGTCTCTCTTATATTTCTTTTTAGATTGTGAGCCCTTTGGGGACAGGGATCCATGTTATTTATTATTTCTCTATGCAAACTGCTTTGGAAACTTTTGTTGGAAAGCGGTATATAAATATTTCTTGTTGTATGTAAAGGGATATTTTTAGATGGGCTGTCACCATTTCCTGACAGAAGTTTTGTACCTGTTTAGCACCTTTGTGCTTATAACATTCAACAGGAGCAGTTTTTCCTGCCATAGAAATACAGTGGGTAGAGGGGAAAGCTTTTTCTAAGCTTCACTAGATAAGTTTATGTCAGTCATATGACTCTTAAAAGCTAAGTGTCTCTGCTAGGAAAAGAAATGGAGACCAAACCCATTGCTTAGCATTTCACCCATTACTCTGTTTTAGCCATCCCTCTCAGAACTATGCTTGGAAAGAAATAGTAAAGGAGCAGCAATAGTTGGACTGCAAGTTTGTAATGTTTCTGAAAACAGTGCTGGGCCAGGGGTAGAGAGAGGACTTTCTTGATGCTTACGATGATACTGTAAGCTTTCCATAAATGATTTCAACTTACAATCCATTCTGTGTCGAATGAGTGTTTTAAATCTTTCAAAGCATAATAAACCTACTTAGGGCAAAGAAGAATGCTTGTGTAATCAGCACTATTCAGAACCCACCTCTAAATTATAAGCCTAATAAACTTCAGTTACAACGATATTGTAGGCTGCACATGCACATGATCTTCTTACCAACACTAGAAAGATTCCAAAGTAAAAACCACAATCCAAATTAGGCAATGCTTTTATTAGAATCAACCAAAGAGTCACAAAGCATCAAACAGTGAGCTTTTGAATGCTACAGAACTCTTCATCAGGCTATGGGGTAAGCAAAAGGATGTGAGGGGAGAGAAGGGGCATATTTGGAAGTATCCCCCCAGTCTTCCATTTGTAAAATGTAATCATGGTGTTTAGAGAGTTTTATGCAGTCTCTAAAAGGTGTGAAATGGTTTCAGTACACGCATACAGTAAGGTCGCTTGAATAAAAGAAGGGGGGAATCATATTTTTGGACATATGAAACCTGGAGGTTAACTTCTCCAGTGAAATTCATAGGTCTTTCCAAGGCAGAGATCAGGAAAAAGCAGAGCAATAAAGTAAACCTTACAATAGCACAGCAGAAGATAAATGTAGGCATTGCATAGGCTAAAGGTGACCTGAAGCCAAACTGGGTGTTTTTACCTAGCATTGGGGGACATGTCTTCCCTCAAAAGTTGAGCCTCATCAACTGTCTAGTAGTAAAAGCCAAAGGTCATCTTCCTCAGTTCAAAAGTCCCTCTCTTGTGCAGTTGCAATATTATCCAAATAGCAAAATCTACAGTAGGTGGTCTACTAAGAACCTACTAAGGTGGTTCTAACAAAGAAGAAATCAATGAGGCTGTTCTCGGGGGCAGCCAAGCCCAGGCTTAGGCAGCTATGCCTGGGCTTGGTTGCCCGTGAGGATTGCCAGGATCTACATGGATCCCAGTATTGCCGTGGTGCCAAACCCGGCTTTCAAGCCCAGCTTTTAGCCAGGCTTAACGGAGCAAGTGTTCCATTAACCCAGGCTCCAGGATTGTGTGTCAGTGCGGGTTGCTTGCAACCCATGCTAACACAGAGATGGGCACCTAGAACACCCATCCCCAGGGAGAATCCCCCAATGCACTGCACTCATCATGAGGTGCATTGTGGGATTCCCTCGGCCTCCAGAATGCCACGCTGGTCACTGCTGTGGCAATCATGCGCATGGCGGTGTGGCGCAGCTGGGGCCAGTCCGGGATCATCTGCGAGGAAAGTAGGCTTAACCCTGCCTTCCCCCTACCCACCCACCCGATCGTGTGAAAGGCCCCAATACCTAACAAATCAATACCTAACTAATGTCAACCTAATACAACACCTAAATTTATCTTCTGCTTTGACTATATATATCCCACTTTGTTTCTCTGCTTCTGCCACACCAATACCACCTACCAAACAGACTATTAAAGGTGGAAATAAAGGTAATACCAGCCTATTAAAGGGAAGGGAACTTAACTGTTCACTTTTTTCCTGAAGAGAGAGAGATGACATAATACTTTTAGTAGTACCCTGGGCAACCTGCTTTGGATGACTAAAAATGAATAAATCTGACCTTGTATGTCTCAAAGATGGTGTGGTAATTGCACCCAGATCCCCAAAAGAAGACAGGATATGCGTGTATGGATGAAAACTAGGGCCACTTTTATTAACTATAAATTAGGCAGAGGTCTGCAACCGGTAAAAACATAACATGCATGAACTAGAGTGCCGGCAACTTCACCCCCCATTACAGGTGATTGGGAACAGACTCCTAGCAATGGCTGTCTTCCTCTCACTTTTGGGTGAAGCAGCTGGGTCTGGCAGATGCCATCTGAACCCTCAGCATAACCCCACCAAGCCACACAGTTTACTGTGTCAAGGAGGTAGCCGCAAGCGTCACCACCCCCAAGCCCCAGAGTTCTGAGTAGTTAAGCTGAATGGCATCCTAAAGGTGGTCCATTCCCAGACACATTTCCATTCCCTGGGTCACAAAATTCTGAAGGGTTGTTCCATGAAACCCCAATCACCTGAAGGTGCCTATGGCTGAACACCAATCAAGAGCTTAAGCTACAAAAACTGCACTCACCTGCCAATAAAAAGGAACAAAACTCAGTTTAGTTCCCTTTCCCCCACCTGGATATTGGGTTGGAGTGGCATTTCTGCTTGTTATGTAAATAAGAATCTTCAGAATAGCTCCTGCATTTAGTTATAATTATTTACTGTGTTTAACAAATTCCTGTTCCTAGAATTCTAAAGCAGCATTTGATTCTTCCTCTCTTTCCTCTCCTTTTAATCAATTTCACAGTTAATGAAAATTGCTTTTACATAATAAACACTCCTACTTATAAAACTGCAAAGAAAGCAAATGTAAAACATTTTTATTCTGGAGAAAACATCATACGGGTAGTATAACTGTCAACTATGATATTCTAGCTCCTAAAAAACCAATATTTACTAAATGTAAAATTGCACAATATACTCAGAGAGTATAAAAACTGTTAATAATCTTTACAATCAAGATACCTTATTTTCTTCAGAAGAATGCTACACCTCATGCTGCTTTTGAATGACAGAGTACTCACACACACTCACAGGGATTCCAGATTCCTTCACGCTCTTAATTATCAGTGAAGAACAGCTATGCACAAGTTACATAAATGGATTAGGAAAAGAGCTTCCAGGAAAGAAGGGATGACTTCTAGGCAGATTTGAACCTCATTCTTTGTTTTTAGAAATCAATCATTGCTCAGAAAAGATTGACTTTTATTAGAGAATGTTTAACACATGGTTTACAAAAGCAGTAGTGAATAGAGTTTCCCGATAAAACACGGCCGCGTACCAACGAATGTGTGGTTGCAAAGGCAGAGAGAATACATCACTGTACGCAAGTCCCTACGGGTTTGGGTAGAGTCCGGTTAAAGGAGTTCAGTGTCCAAAAGGTCCGAGGGAGGGACGAATCCCAGCCTCACCTTGCATGTGGCCGGCAGGGCCGTGCCAGTCTTCTTCTGCCAATTGCAGCCTCTGGGCGTGGGTCCTTGACAGCGAAGGGTCTTCTCCAGGTCCAGGGGGTGCTCCAGGGGCGTTGTCAGCAGGAGTTCCTGACGTGGTCAGCCGCTGTGCTGGCATGGTTCGTTTATCATGCAGATATGCTATAGATCACGTTCCCGAAGCGGGAGGTTACATACATATGCACATACATACATGCAGGTCAAGACAGCCATAAGAAAATAAGTGTCCATCTGAGTTAGTCGCGAGCTGCAAAGCATCGCCAATGTATGCAAGTCCTCCTTCGGTTCCACGCGTATGTGGATCTGGACAGAGTCCAGGATAGAGTTCAAGCCAGGAGAGCGGGGGAACCCGGTCTCAACTTGTGGGTGGGGGGTGGCACATCGTCCAGGGTGTCCTCTGGGGGTCTCCAGGTGGTCTGGCATCCTCCTGCAGGGGAAAAAAGAAACCTCGCTGGGCTTGTCCGCAGCTCTGGTGGAGCTCCTCTCTACCAAGGTAGGGTGGAGTGTATGGTGGCTTGCCCCCCGTGGGCGTGGCAGGGCAAGCCGTAGGTGGCTCCCCTCCTCTGGGTTTTTAGGAGGGCGAGCTATTTCCCCGTGGGATGCGGTGGCGTGGCTTGCCCCCTGTGGGTGTAGTGGGGCAAGCCGTAGGTGGCTCCCCTCCTCTGGGTTTTAGGAGGGCGGGCCGTTCCCCCGTGGGATGCGGTGGCTTGGCTTGCCCCCCGTGGGCGTAGCGGGGCAAGCCGTGTGGGTGGCTCCCCTCCTCTGGGATTTAGGAGGGCAAGCCGTTCCTTTGAGCGCTCAGTGGCCCCTCCCCTCTTGGGTTAGGGGAGCGGGCTGGCCCAGTTCCCCCCCTGGGATGTTAGGGGGGCGAGCTGGCTCCTGGTACTGGCGGTGTCCCAAGATGTGTTCTATGTAGATGTCTCGGGACCACCGGATGGCGTCAGACACCATCAGTTTGTGCATGAGCTTTGCATAGCGCTTGCCCACGCCACAGGCTCTCAGGACTGGCTCGTTGGCGGGGTCCCAGCCCCCCAGGGCCCCGACCAACAGGGCGTGGACAGAGACCTCATAGCCTCGCTCCCTGAGTGCCTGTGTGAGTGGGGCATACTTCTGGTGCTTCTTCTCTCTGGCCTCCGTCATGGCTACTTTCCGGTTTTCAAAGGGGATGGTGACATCAACCATGACGATTTTCTTCTTCTCCTCATTGCGGACCACAATGTCAGGCCGCAGCTGGCTGCCTGTCCTGGGCACGGCTCGGTTGACAGAAAGGGTGCCTTTGGAGGCAGGGATGGCCTTGGCCAGGCGGTACAGCACTGTGTTGTGCTGGTGCTGCCAAGCAGCTGAGTGGGGTGGGCAGCAGCACAGCACATGGGGTAGAGTCTCATTGGGGTGGCCGCAGCGACGGCAGCGCTCGTCTCCTGTGCCTCCTGTCTTGATTGCTCTGTTCAGGGGGACCACGTTGAGGCGGGCGCAATGTATAAAGCGCCAGTCAGCAAAGCGCGTGAAGTCACCGCGGGGCATGAAATGGTTGCTGGCGTCCCACTGCGAGGTGACTTCGAACACCTTACCCTGGTCTGGTTTCCGCTTCAGGTCATTGCAGTATTTTTCACGGATCATCGATCTGATGGTGCTCTCCAGGTACCTCCTGTCCCGGGCGGCAAACATCTTCAATTCCGGGGGGTCTCCACGGATCAGCGCCACCTTCAGATCTCTCTCCCCTTGATCCCAGGCCCACTGGCAGCCAATGCGTTTGTGCAGCCTCCTGGTGGCATTCCTGGCGCGGGTCCAGAGGGTGGCAAAGTCTCCTCCATCACGGCCAAACTCTCCCTCCAGGCATCCGCTCAGGTATGTGGCCAGGTCTTCCTCGGAAGGGTCTCTGGCCAGTGTCTTTCGTGCTACAGTGTTGAGGGCACCGAAGGCCACAGACCTGACGGTGTCGTCGGGGCAGGTCAGCAGGCAGAAGGCATGGTTGACAACAGACAGGTCACAGAGGTCCCCCATTCTAGGTGTCCCAGTGCCCCCTTGTTTCTGGGGCACGCGGAGGATGTCGTTGGTGGCCCTCTTGGGGAGGCTGAGCCACTTCTTCAGCATGGCTGTGATGGACCGGTCGGCCCTGTTGAGGGGTACCTTGGCGACGGCTGAGCCTCTCAGGACGAAGGAGATTCTTGGGAGCAGGGAAGTGTTCAGCGTGTCGATCTTCTGCCAGGGGGCGAGCAGTGAGGTGTCGAGCTTGTTGGCGTCTGCAACGATGGCCTGGATGGTAGCTTCGGGGGTCTGCTTTGCTCGGAAGCCAGTGGGCGTCCCTAGGTGGTGGTACGTTTCTCCATCCGTGAGGCTGGCCATGCTGTCTTCCTGGATGGTGAAGCGGGTTTGCAGGACTCTGTCTCGGAGACTCCCGTTGACGTGAAGTGAGGCACATTTCCCGGCGTTGAATTTGAGGCCCATCCAGTCAGCGGCAGCAGAGGCAGCGTTGAACATGGCCTGGAGCTCCTCTGGAGTTTCTGCGACAAGCACCAGGTCATCTGCATAGGCCAGCACGCTGACCTTCTTGTTGTAGAGGTGGAAGCCCCCCGGCCCGTTGGCAATGTGGCGGAGGAGTGGCTCCATGGCCAGGTTGAAGATGATGGGGCTGAGCGGGCAGCCTTGCTTGACTCCTGAACGCAAGTTGATGTCTGGGGTTTCCCCTTCTGTTGCTCGCATGGTGGTGGTGCACCCCTCGTAGAGCTCCCGGATCAGGCCCAGGAATTCCTCTGGCATGCCAAACTCTGCCAGGGTGTCAAAGATGTGGCGGTGTAGTATACGGGTAGTATAACTGTCAACTATGATATTCTAGCTCCTAAAAAACCAATATTTACTAAATGTAAAATTGCACAATATACTCAGAGAGTATAAAAACTGTTAATAATCTTTACAATCAAGATACCTTATTTTCTTCAGAAGAATGCTACACCTCATGCTGCTTTTGAATGACAGAGTACTCACACACACTCACAGGGATTCCAGATTCCTTCACGCTCTTAATTATCAGTGAAGAACAGCTATGCACAAGTTACATAAATGGATTAGGAAAAGAGCTTCCAGGAAAGAAGGGATGACTTCTAGGCAGATTTGAACCTCATTCTTTGTTTTTAGAAATCAATCATTGCTCAGAAAATAGTATATACTAACTTAACCCAATCTGTACACTAGTACTTGATTGCTCCCCTCACACACCCCTGCCACAGCCCCCTCACCTCAGAGATTTCTCTACCCTCACCTGAGCTGCACTTCTGCTCCTCCTCCTCCATCCTGTTGCTTCCATCTCCCTCACCCCTCTTGGTCATGGCTGTGGTGTTGCCAGTGTCAATTGGCCAAGCTGCATCCCCCTAACCCTAATGACCTCCCCACCTTCACCTGAGCCCTGCTTCTGCTCCTCCCTGCAGGAGCAGCAGCAGTGGTTGACCAGGCCTTTCCTCGCTGCCACTGCCATGGCTACTTGTTCCCCTCAAGGTGCTGACCGACCCGGCCTGTCCCTCACCTGTCTACCTTTCTCTCCCAATGGCCTTGGTAGCCCCGAGCAGCAGCAGCAGTGGTTGACCAGGCCCTTCCTTGCTGCTGCTGCTGCTGCCGCCGCCACCGCAGCCATATCCACTCATTCCCCTCAGGTTGCTGACAGGCCTGGGCCTGTCACTCACCCTTCCTTCTTTCCCTTAGGGCTGTTCTTTTTCTCTCATTCTCTCTCCTCCGCTTGCTCTTACCGTCTGTCTTTCTTCCCCTCCCTTCTTTGTACTTTCTTTCTCTCTTTCTCTCTCGTTCTTCCAGATTCTGTTCATTTTGTTTCCTTATCTAATTCACACAGTGGTAGCCTCCATCTCCTGAAGGGCCTCTTTCCTCCCTCATGACCCCTCGTTTTGCAGACCCCTGCCCACTATCTATATATTTATTTCTCTTAGACATGCCCGTCACTAATCTCATGCGTGGCAGCTCTCGAGAGCAGAAGCACCATGGTGATTGGGCAGTGGGGATTCCATGTGCAGATAAGGAGGAGGAGCTTATGGCACTGTGGTGATTGGGCAGTGGGGATTCCATATGCAGCTAGGGAGAAGGAGCCTGTGATGGTTAAGGTCAGCTGGAATGCAACTGTTACTGATCGGAAGATGTTCTTGATTGTAGAAGAGAGGAATCTATATATATAAAAGGATAGTGGGCAGGGGTCTGCGAAGAGAGCGGGGTCATGAAGAAGGAAAGAGCCCTTTCAGGAGAAAGAGGCAGCCGTTGTGTGAATTAGATGAAAAAACAAGATGAACAAGATCTGTTAATTCAGGAAGGGAGGGGGGAGGGAGAGAGAGAGAGAGAGAGAGAAAGAAAAGAAGGCGGGAAGAAAGGCAAAAAGTGAGTGGAGGAGAGAGAGGAAAAAAGAAGGGAGGGGAAGAGAGAAAGAATGAAGGGAGAGGGATGGGGCCGAGCCTGTCAGTGGCCTGAGGTGAACAAGCAAAGAAGGGCCTAGTCAAGCACTGCTGCTGTTTGGGGATACCAAGGCCATTAGCAGACTGGGGGAGGCAGGCAAGGGATAGGCCCAAGCCTGTCAGTGGCCTGAAGAGATCGAGCCTGAAGTGGCCTGAAGAGATCCCTCTTGGGATAGGGGCTACAGCTTGGACGACAGGCACCAGCAACACTGCAGCCATGACCAAGATGGGTGAGGGGAATGGAAGCAACTGGATTGAGGGGGAGGAGCAGGAGTGCGGCTCAGGTGAGGGTGGAGAGATCTCTGTGAGGAGGACTGGCAGGGGGTGATGGAAGCAGATGCTCTGTGCAAGTTAAGCTAGTCCTTTTATATAGAGAGATTTTTCTCTCCTCTACAATCACTCACATTTTCCAACCAGTAACAGTTGCATTCCAACTGACCTTAACCATCACAGGCTCCTCCTCCCTATCTGCATATGGAATCCCCACTGCCCAATAACCTACTGCCCCTGCCACAACCCCTGCTTTATCGCTTAGTGTCAGCCACCCACTCTCAGCCGTCCCCTCGCCACCACTCATTTGCTTGTTCGTCCCCTCCCCGCCACTCACTTGCTAACTCACCCCTCCCTGTTGCTCTCTCGCCCCCTCTCCACTGCTTGCTCACTCACCCCCACCCAACCACTCACTCACTCACTCACCCCCCCTCAATGCCATTCACTTGCTTAATCACCCCCTCTCTACTGTTGGAAGTTAAGGACTTTGCGCTGTGTCTTGTCTCAGACAGTGGGGGACAGACTAGTGAGTCAGAGGGCTAGAGGGTCAAGACATTGGTCATCCCTTCTCTACTGCTCTGACACTATCCCTTTGGAATGTAGATTGCTAATCTCAGGGACTTCCTTCCTTCCAGCAACTCACTTCCTCTCTCCTCTTCCCTACCTGTCCTTCTCAGAGGCGTAACTATAGGGGGGGCATGGGGGGCACATGCCCCGGGCGCCATCTTTTCTGGTCACGTGGGGGGCGCTGCCATGACAAAAAAATTTCTTTTAATTTTTTTTAAAAAAATTTGTTAATACAAATGTTTCCTGCTCAGTGCAGCAGCGCTGCAGCAGTCAAGGGAGCGTGCCGGCGCCCCTCCCCCACGAGTGGTCCCTTCCGCGCCCCCCGCCCCCCCCCCCCCCATTGCTTTGCTGACGCCTGGCGGCCAGTCAGTGGCCTGGCTTGGCGGCGGCGGGCGCTTGTGAGGAAAAACCTAAGTATAATGTAGTATGTTGGGGGGGCGGGGGGGGTGGGGGGCGCCATTTCAGTGCTTGCCCCGGGCGCTGTTTTCCCTAGTTACGCCTCTGGTCCTTCTACCTTGCAACATGGCAAGCTCCTCTCCCTGCACCATGTGTGCAGAGAAGATGCAGAATCCATCTGCATCCAGCTAGATAGATAGATTAGAGATCCTAACTCCTCACTTTCCTATCTAGAATGGAGTTCCTTAATAAATGCCTTATATATTGCTTTGAAACTATGAATTGGCTCCAAGTTACTTTACTCTCAGCATACACACATGCCTAAGTAAATTCCGCTGTGTTGTGCCTCTGTGCACTCTGCTATAATGAAAAAGGGTTTCTCTCACCAAAGAGAATTCCCAACACTCTCTCTCACCAAAGAGAATCTTTGGTTTCTCTCACCAAAGAGAATTCCAACCACTCACTCGCTCACATACACTCTCCCCACCGCTTGCTCCCTCCCTCACTCACCCCCTACCTACTCCTTTCCCCTATCTGCATATGGAATCCCTACTGCCCAATCACCACAGTGCTTCTGCTCCGATTGGTAAAGCACTGTGTGAGCAGGGCTTGCCATGTAAGACCTTAAGGCAGGGTTTCTCAACGTGTGGGTCCCCAGATGTTATTGGACTTCAACTCCCATAATCCCTAGCCCCAGTGGCCTTTGGTTGGGAATTAAGGGAGTTGAAGTCCAGTTACATCTGGGGACCCACACGTTGAGAATCCCTGCCTTAAGGTAAAGGTAAAATGTGCCATCAAGTTGATTTCGACTCCTGGTGCCCACAGAGCCCTGTGGTTTTCTTTGGTAGAATACAGGAGGGGTTTATCATTGCCTCCTCCCGCACAGTCTGAGATGATGCCTTTCAGCATCTTCCTATATTGCTGCTGCCCGATATAGGGGTTTCTGGGAAACATACCAGTGGGGATATGAACCGGCAACCTTCTGCTTGCCAGTCAAGCATTTTCCCACTGCACAACTTAAGGTGGCTACATAAGATCTTAGCTTATTACAAAAAGAGAGATATCTATGTGGGTTAAATAAAATGAATGAGACAAGCTTAAAGAAGGGTTTTGGTGAATGTGCATCTTTCCAAAATAAGGCACATATTGCTTTTCTGATAATACATTTCCATGCATTTAAAACGTATGGATGTGACTATGGAAGTCATATCTTTCTCTCTCTGGCCCTCTCAAGTTTGCAATGCCTAGACCAATTTGAACTAAATTTGAAACACTTGTAGGGACACATAGGGACACCTCTATGGTGTAGTTTGTGATGATGTCCTGCATCCCAACTAAAGATGGTGGAAGCACGACTGCTTGAGGCACAAGTGGGCTAACTTGTGAACTGCCTAACCGATTTGGACCAAATTTAATATAGTTGTAGGGACACCTCAATGGTGTGGTTTGTGATTATGCCATCTACCCCAAAATGGTAGATGCAAGAATGTTTGAGGCACATGGGAACTGATTTCAACGAAATTTAGTTCAGTTCTAGTGACACATAGGGACACCTCAACAGCGTAGTTTGTGATGATGTCATCCACCCCAATTCAAGGTGGCAGATACATGAATGTTTGAGGCAAAATTGGGCTAACTTGTGAAGATTTAAGATTATAGTGAAAACACGCAGATTAGTTCTTACCAGAACTTTTTGTTTTTATGGAAAATTAAAGTAGAAAGAGAACTTTTGGGAAAGTGTACATTTTCACCTTTGAGAGTATGCAGTTCCTTTGGCAAACAGTAACATCACACTTCATGTTTCCTGCCATCCGTGTTTCTGAAAATAGGGCCAAATCTATTTTAAAAGATGATAATAGTAACAACTCATTTCCTTCTGTTTCTAGATATTTATATAATAGGAACATGAATAAGATGCTACTATTATATCCATCTGCAGAGGTCGAGCTGAAAATGAAATTTTCCTGTAACGTTTTTGAGCATTTCTGCTTTAGATTATTTATACACATCTCTGAAAACTGTTGTTAAGATTAGCAGGTTCATTTTAACATATGGCTACTCATAGGTGATAGCACAGAGTGGTAAAGAAGGAGACTGTGACACAAATTCTGGTGGCATTAATAAAGATAATTGGCAAAGCATCCAAAATTATTTTGCTGTTTATCTGTCCAATACCCAGAACAGCACCTTCAAGACAATTATTGTGTAGCAAAACTTAAACTCTTCAGGTTGCTATTGAAATTGCAGGGCAAGTAACTCCAGATTAATACACAGTAAGGTGTGAAGCAAGTAAAACAGTGACAAGAAGGAATTCATGTGAGAAAGTGCTGCACCATGTTGAGTTTAGCCTGTTCGAATATTGTAGCATGGTCTCTAACACAAAGGCGATCAACAGTTGCTGGACTACAATTCCCTTCATCCCCAGCTGCCATTTATCACAGCTGAGAATGAAGGGAGTTGTAGTTCAACAACATAGGAAGCTGCCTTATACTGAGTCAGACCATTGGTCTATCTAGCTCAGTATTGTCTTCACAGACTGGTAGTGGGTTTCCCAAACTTGCAGGCAGGAATCTCTTTCAGCCCTATCTTGGAGAAGCCAGGGAAGGAACTTGGAACCTTCTGCTCTTCCCAGAGAGGCCCCATCCCCTAAAGGGAATATTTTACAGTGCTAGTCTCCCATTCATATGTGACCAGGGTGGACCCTGTGCTAGTCTCCTATTCATATGTGACCAGGGTGGACGCTGCTTAGCTAAGGATTTGCTTAGACCTTGCTTGCTACCACAAGACCAGTTCTCCTCTCTCAGACCAGAACAGCTGGAGAGTCTCAAGTTTGGCCACTTTTAATCTAGCACATTAGCAGTTAGACAGTATTCCAGGTCACTATGCTATGATATAGCATGCTGTTATAAGTGCTGTTCATCTCCAAAATGAAGAAACTATAGTTTGTCAATCAATTTCAGTTTCAAGAAGCTAATTCTCAAGTACAAGTGATAACAATATACTTCCCTCATATTTCCCCTTATAATGGTGTATAGCTCAACAACTGCTCTTTGTCTTTAGTGGATTTTCTCAAGTGAAGTCCTGTGGAGTTAGAGAGATTGGTTTGTAAACTTACTGGAGTGGGTGGGAAGGAACATTACTTCCCTGGCCTCCCTGCTCTATTTCTGAACTCACATAGAAATGTGACTTGCCAGGCTTTTTAGCTTTTCTGAAGCTTTGTTGATTAGCCTGTGGCACTTTGTTGCTCCTTTGGGTACACAGATCTAGAATCCTGCATAAGCTACCCCTAAATATATACCTCTAGCTAGATCCTCCAATTGGTTTGTAGCTGATTAGTGTAAGAGAGTATTTTAAAGAAAGATGTGTGCCTAGCTTGCAGTCCAAAGCATATTCTTTCCAGCCAGATAACAGGTAATTCAGCTCTACTCAAACTGAAAACTGGATACTAGCTTTACATCCTTTCTTTCAAACTTAACTCAAGTTGCAAAGCTGTTGCTCTAGAATTTTTTCCTCAGGACTCAACTTTTAACTTGCTGTTCTCTTGGTTTAGCTTTAACCCAGGCTAAGTGGGCAAAGAGGCATCTTTTAATGCGGTGATTCTCTTTATTTAGCAGGGGGAGAGTAACTGGCCCTATCCACCCCCAGCACAGTACCTCCAGGACTGTTACTGGTGTCTATCTTATATTTTTTAGATTGTGAGCCCTTCGGGGACAGAGATCCATCTTATTCATTCATTCATCCATTCATTATTTCTCTATGTAAACAGCTTTGGAAACTTTTTTGTTGAAAAGCGGTATATAAATATTTGTTGTTGCTGCTGTTGTTAATGTACAGGTACAATCACCTTCTTACTCGGGTGCTTAATTTATCAAGCTCATAGTCTTTATTACCATTTATTGCTGGGATTCTGAGTTGTTAAAAACATTATACATACCCTACGATACAGGGATAGCAGGGGGGTGAATGCAGAAGGTCCCAGGTTCACTCCTTGGTATCTCTAGGAGCATTTCCAGATAGCAGGCTTTACCATGGGTTTACTGTGAGGCTGAAGTTGCCCCCCCTCAAATGATGCAAAAAGATGGTTTTTTTACTCTGAACATAAACTGAGCTACGCTCTAATGCATAATGAACAAGTTGTTCTAGTAACAACTAATCAGCCTACTTTCCTTTCACTTACATCTGGATTAAATTTGGTGCAAATGGAGGTCCACAAGTTAGACCTCTTGCACCTCAAATGTTCATGTGTATGCCATCTTGGATTGGGGTGGATGTCATCATTACAAACTGTACCACTGAGGTGTCCCTGTATATAACTTACTACAGCTGTTCGAAATTTGGTTCAAATCAGTTAGGCGGTTCACAAGTTAGGCCACTTGCACCTCAAAAGTTTATGTGTCTGCCATCTTGGATCAGGGTGGATGACATCATCACAAACTACGCCGTTGAGGTGTCCCTACAACTGTACCTGATTTGGTTCATATTGGTCCCGGTGTTGCGAAGTTGATGGCGGGGGACAAACACACAGACACACATAGAATGCCAGGTGATCTCATAAGCCTACTGGAAAGTAGGCTAAAAATCTAGATTGTGCCTGGAGTGCTCACTGATAGCTCGCAGGGACTTCAGAGTAAATGTGAATGCACATCCTCCATTCCGGAGGAGAAGCGAGCTAAAAGCACCATCTGCAAATGCTCCTGGTAAGGCAGAGAGAGATTCCTGCTTGTAACCTTGGAGAGCTGCTGCCAGTCTAGACAATACTGAGCTAGGTGGACCGATGGTCTGATTCAGGATAAGGCAGCTTCCTACGTTCTTATGGGATATGTGCTCAAAATAAACAAACTGGTTATATAATTTAGTTTGGCACTGTTCTACATATTTTCATCCTTTTAACAACTTGCCAGCCTTGGATGCTTTCTGCAGTACTTGTATTTGACTAATGTATCTATTTTCTCAGTTTGCATGTTCTCTATTTAGGCAAAAATCAATCCAGATGTCTCATTAGGGAATTTAGGACATATGCTACTTGTTTTTAGTCAGTCTTTCATTGGTATTTACTTACCAGCTGGAGGACAAGGAGTTTTTCTTAATTACCTTAATTTAAGAATCTGTGCTTAGAAAATGATATTCAAAAAAACATCCTCTCCTATTTTCCCAAAATGAATTCTGACTTCTTTTTATGTGAAAGTAAAATTTAAGAGTGCCTAAATTACAGTGACAGTAAACTTGTACTGAAGGGGAGAAAAACAAGCATTGTTTTTAGTAACCGATTCTCACTATTTTTAATAGGCCAGACTACATCTTGAGCTTGGAAGACAATATACAAAATTCCTTTAAATGTGGCAAGATGTGCCTTATTCCTGAAGTCTGGTTTCAAATCAACACAGTGTATCATTTTATTTTATTTATTTTTAAACAGGTATATCCCTCCTTTCTCATCAAAGATACCCAAGGCAGTTATCAATCAAAAGCCACAAAATACATTAGAAGTCAGCTACACTAAAAATAAATACATAAAAATCCATAATTGGGGGGGGGGGCGGGAATGCCTTCAACTACCAACCAATCACTAATCAAGCATCACCCTTCCCCAACAGCAAGTTTTAACACAATATCTGAAGCAGTATAGTGTAGAGGCCAACTGCAAATCTCTGGAGAGGGCCTTCTCAGTGTCACCACCAAAAATGCCTTGCTCCTTGTGTATGCTTACTGTACCTCAAGAGGGCATTGGAACCTGGAGAAAGGCCTCAGAAGACAATTGGACTGTACAAAGAGACAGAGTTGGTCCTTAAGGTATCAGGGCTCAAACCATTTCGGGCTTCAAAGATCAAAACCAGGACCTAAGCGGAGCCTAGAAACAAATTGGTAGCAATGTGGATCCCATAAGTTAGGATGAATGCTCCCAACACAAAAACCTGTTAAAAGCTGCTTCATTTTGCTTCAACTAACATTTCCATAGGGAAGCTGATTTCAGTATTGAAATTTGATAGATGCAAAGGAAGTAAAGTGTTAGTTTCTGGTTGTAGTAATATTTTTTATGTCAGAAACAGCTTATTTTAAAAAGCAAATATTTGTATAGTCTGGTCCTCTGCTGTTTCACCAAAGAGTAGATTCATAACACTAGTTAAAAGAGGACACTGTTCTGCTGCTCTATAAGAGCTTACCCTGTCTCCTGTTTTTACTAGGAATTTCTTCCACTCAGATTCCTCATCCTTAGACCCTCCAGCATTTTTGTGCTTCTGTTTCCTCACCCAATCCCATTTCCACTTCTTACCCAGTGTGAAGTATGCCTCCCTGGCTGTGGCTGACTTTTAATTTTGCTGGCAGATGCTGCACTCTTTGTCAGCATCCTGTAACTGACCCCCTCCTCAATACTTAGAATGTAAATGAACATCCCATGACATCACAGTTGCTCAGCCAATAACTGAGAAAATGACTGAACAGCCAGTTTTTATTTATTTAATATTTAGGATTTTCAAAACCAATAAATAATATCAGCTCTGAGAGGATACTTAGGGTTAAAATACCACACCTTAAAAGTGCATCTGGCGATTTACTGTGCTCTTGAGACCTGCTTAAACATTCCATTTTACGTGTGCACACATGTAAATGTTTTTGTGTGAATTACTGTACATGCAATCATTTCAAAAGTTAATCCAGGTAGAGGCCCCATTAAGTGCAGGGTACAGATAGGAAATGCACTACTGTATATGTGTTGAACATAATGTGTAAATAGAGCTTTGGTTTGGCACTTAACCCTTATCTGAAAGTGCACAAAGAAGTCCCTGCAAGGATACATTCCAATCAATGTGATATCAGCCAACATTGCTCTGTCACTTGTGGGCTGTTTACCATACTATGAAATTCCTTTCTGCAGTGCAATTATGTTTATAATACAGTAGCTTATTTCTACCAACATCACATTGGCAATTTTGCTTTCTATCTTGTAAGAATTATTGGTGGTGTAAATCAAATTATTCATAGATTACAGAATAGTTATTTAGGATTAAAATAAATTTATTATGTTTTAGATTTATCTTGTTTGTATTTAGCTATGTAATGGATTTTTATGAATCCGCACAAATCCTCTTGGCAAAAAAAATCTATTTCAGACTGACACAATTCCTCACTAATCTTTGCTAGTGTTATTTACTGCAGTTTTGTCATAGTATTATAGGCTATTGTTGACTAAAAAGCAAGACTCTATTATGTAACAACACAAGGCTGGTGCGGGGGGGGGGGAAGTAGTTTGTATTATAAATGCATAATTGTGTTATAAATGTATCATTGACAGTAGCTTGTGAGCATCTTGTTTGATGCTATTACTTTTGATGTAATGACAGTCTCAGAGTTGGATTTAAATTAAAGCAGGCCGGTCTGCACAATTTGGTTATCAACAGTTATGTTCAGTGAAATCTTAATGTTGCCTGCTTGGGACTGTAAAAAAAGGGGTGGGGGTGGGGATTGTTAAGTACTTTGAGGGCCAAAATAAAAGGTTGATGGGCAAACCTGAGTCAAAGTTTACTCAGGACAAGCCGACATCAAGGGACTTTTAAAGTCACTTCTGCCCTCTTTAAAAGGAAAAAAAACCTCATAGACCATCCAACCTACATTTTATTTTGTATGATCCTCACAATGCATATTAAAACTGAAAGAAAAGGAAGGTACGTAACCATTATATGCATCAGGATTGTTTGTGTAGATCTCATAGCAGTCTACAGAAGAATTTAGCTTTCCATGAGCCAAGGAGGCGAAGATACAGAAAAGTGTTCTCTCTCTCACTCTGGTGCCTTTATGTATTAATAATTTTAAGCACATGGAGCGAGCATTTCAAAGACTGGTGTGGAAGGGTAAAAGAACGGAGAAAAGGGAAGGAGGTGTAGCATTTTGCTCTTTCCTTTTTCAAGCCTTTTGTATGATACATATATAAACTCCAGCTTAAAATAAGGTGCAGGTGAGAAGACAAAGATGGAGGAAGAAAACGCCGCGGTGTTGAAAGGCGGTGCCAATAAGCAGGCTGCCCTCCAGTGCGGGCGAAGGACGCCCCTCGGCGTTCTCCTCCGCCGCCTCCTCCGCGAGTCGCTACTAGCGAGCCGAAAGGAGGAGGCCGCCTCCTGCGCTTCCCAGCAGCTTACGTGTTGCTATGGAGACCTCGGCAGCTGCTCCCCGCGGCCTGTTTGTTTCACTTTGGTCACGACATAATCAAGAACAATATCGGTGGGAGGGAGCAGAGGGGCCCGCTCAGTGGCAGAGGGGCGTTGTTTCCCCGTCCTAGTTGGCGGCGTCTCTCGCGGGCCAAGAAGCAGGTGGGTGAGAAACTGGACTGGTTGACCCATTAGAGGCGGAGAGAGAGAGAGGGGAAAAAGAACCAACCACCGGGGGCCGGACGGGCGGATTATGAAGTGCCCCACTACGGGACAAGGGTTATTTTCTGAAGTGGAGGCTGCAGGGGGAGACCTTGAAAATCTCTTGTTACCTTACCAGTACCATGCTTGCCAACATGTCCCTATTTTCCCATTCAGGTGAATGGGGAAATAGGAATACGTTGGCAGGTGTGCCATACAAGTAAGAAGTTTTGCTTGTCTAAGCCTCCTTAGACATTTTTATGGAAAGGCGGGGTAAGAAGCTTTTAAATCAATCAATAAAACTGGTGGCCACAACTCCATATAAATAAACAAAAACTAAGAAGAGGAAGAAACGGGAAGGGAAAGGGGTCACTCTCTTCCCTAGCTGTTCTTTTTCACACAAGTCATCTAGCTGGTTTCTTTCCCTCTTGTGTGTAACTGTAGCTCCCCGCTGTTATCTGTCTCTCCAGTTAGATAAAACTGTTTTGCACATCACGTGTGCCTCTACTGTAGGAAGAAAATTGCATGCAGGTTGACATGTTTGTATATTTTTACTGTGTGTATATGTGGCGTGTACATGCCAAGAAGCCACAGTCAGTCAAAAGTTATTGTCACAAATGATGACGCAAGGTGAAGGTTTCATGTTCATAACTATGTGGAAGTGCTGTTTCTGTAGGAATGTTAATCTATTTTGAAGGGGCCCGCAGACAGCAAAGGGAATGGCTGTGCATTTAAAAGTTGTGGGGTCTGTGGCATTTTTTAAAAAACGCTGTTTAGTTGAGCAGCAGTATTTGCATCTTTTATCCGAGCAGAGCTAAACCTTGAGCACAGGTCATGAAGATAAGGTGCAGCAACTTCAGGAGGATTTGCAAATTATTGTCTACTCCTCATCACTTTTAAGATTAAGAATGTAAGAAGATGAGGATTCTTTGGGAACAATCTCAAAGAATCATAGAATGTTAGAATTAGAAGGGACTTTGAGGTCTTCTGCTCAGTGCAGGAAGCTGCTGCATTATCCCTGACAGATGCTCATCCAGCCTCTGTTTGAAAACTTCTAGAGAAAGGAGAGCCTCAGCCCACCACTGCACGAGGCAGCTGGTTCCTCTGCTGAACAGTTCTTACTGTTAGGATATGTTCTCATATCTAGCCTAAATCTGCTTTCTGGTAATTTCAACCCATTGGTTCTATTCATGCCCTCAGGAGCAACAGATAAGTCTGCTCCTTCTTTATGTGACACTCCATCAAATATTTGAAAACAGCAATCATATCTTCCCATAGTCCTCTTCTCCAGGCTCCTTCAGCCATTTCCACACCCCTCAACCATTTCCATACCCAGCTCCTTCAACCGTTTCCAGACCCCCTCAGCATTTTTGTTGCTCTCCTCTGAACCCTTTCCAGTTTATCTATACTGTTCTTACAGTGTAATGTTCAGAACTGGACACGCTGTCTGATGTCATAACTAACGCAGCATGTCCATGCTGCAGAGACCTTCCCCGCTATCACAGTGCCAGTGTGCAGGAAGCGGGGGGAATCTGCCAATCTTCTCTGCCCCCAGAAGTACCCTTTGTCACCCAAAAATATGTCCCCAAAGACTCTGTGACTATTAGGGACATTTTCAAGTAACTCAGGCCACTTTTGGAGGCAGAGATGATCAGTGAAATTCACCCACCTGCAGGTGTACAGGTGTTGCGCAGCTAGGAAAGTTCTCCACAGCATGGATGCGTCTGTGTTAGTATGTCAGCTAGTACTCCAAGTGTAGTCTGATCAGCACAGAATAGAGTGCAACTTCTATTTCTCACAATCTAGACATGATGCCTCTGTTAATGCAGCCTAAATGTAAGAACACTGCTTGCTCATGTCCAGCTTGTGGTCTACTAAAACACCAAGATCCATTTCACATGTGCTGCTTCCAAGCCAGGTCTCTCCCATCCTATACTTGGTCATTTGATTTTTCTTCCCTAAATATAGAATGTTACAGTTGTCTCTGTTGATGTTCATCTTGTTGGTATTAGCCCAATATTCAAGTTTGTTCTGTTTGTTTCCATTTTATCAGTTTGAAGCTTGCTGCTGTCTTCTGAAATGTTAACTTCCCCTCTTCCCCCCTGTCAGTTTAATATATTCTACAAATTCGATAAACATTCCCTCTACTCCCTCCCCCAAGTCAGTTATGAAGCTGGCACCTGCACTTTTTACTATGTATTTGCATACTATCCTGTAGCTCAGTGATCTTCACTAACTTTTAAGTGAGGGCCACTTTGGCAAAAAACCTTCAATGTAAGTCATTTATTTCTTAAGCCTTTCTTAAGAGTGCTGTGGGGAAATTGCTGAGAAGGCATACTTCCCAGTATTCTATGCATGCCTTCCAAGATGATGCAGGAGCTTGCCATTTACCTTAGGGAAGCCTCACCAGCACTGGGCAAAGTGTAGCACTGCACGGCTGGAGAGTTGCCTCCGTATTGGGGAGCGGGGGATAACTGTGCAAAGTATTCAGCTTTGACCAAAGCTCTGGACAGGTCCAATAAACAATTACTCAGGGAGCCATACAGAGGTGATGCGATGGGACCACTCTGTCATGCTCTACTGTAGTTGTAACAAGAACCCTGCAGGAGCCAATGACATGAGTTAAGTTTTCAAAGCAAGTGTCTACTTAGAATCCTTTAAGGTATAGCTAATCTGCATTGAGTGATCCTGAGTAGATGCTTTTGCTGAAGAATGTAAGATGTGCCTTACTGGATCAGATCAAGGCCCACCTCATCCAGTATTTTTTGTAAGAATCCCAGTAGTACAAATCCTGTATACATCCTAAGTATATTTAGATTGTTAATTTGCCTGTATTGTCTACTTTCCTATTGCATCATGTGTAGAGTATATGTCTTAGTATCTTCCAGTTAAAGGGTTAAAAAAAAATCTGTTGTTATCTTTCCGTTTAGTATTGTCTTTGGATGATGAGCTTGTAGGTTTCTGATATTGTCCAAGTGATTTCCCATCAGATGGAAGAAAAGTGGCCTTCCAAAGATACTGGTGGTGCTGGTGATAGTGATGGTGGTGGTGATAACTCTCAGAATGCACAAAACAAAAGGAAGTGTGATTCCGCTTCTGGTTCAGCAACAACCATCCACCAGAGTCTTGAGAACCTTGTGTCTAATTCTGCAGTCTCTTTGGATTTGAGTCGAAGGGATCTACAGCACCTAACTGGGAATATTTACAAGTTTCTAAACCTTAAAGTAAGATTTCCGTGCACTATAGCAGTTGTTAAAGTGTATAATCAGTAGAGAATATATGAATTATAAATGGAAAAAACTTGATTGTTCTGATTTCTTCCTCTACTTTCTTAAAACTTGAACTAGATTAAATAACTGCACAGTAGAATTCTAAGCATTCAGAAATAAGTACCTCTTTGTTCAGTGGAACTTACTCTCTAGTAAGTGGGTTTACAGTTACAGCCTACATGTATAATTTATATTTCATCATCCCTATATCCTTTACAGTTCTGAAAAACATACTTGAATAGCTCATAGTTTTTATCTACCTATCTAGTGTTTCTTAGGAATTCACTCCTGCTAACTGGCAATAAGCATCTTTTGTACATAATGGCTCTCTTATATTTAGCAGGGGAAAGCAACTGTCCTAGTTCATAGCATCTCTCTCCAGTGGTCGTTGATTGTGTCTCCACTGGGTGTGTGGTGTGTTATTTTGTTGTAGGTTATGAGCCCTCTTGGGACAGGGAACAATTTTTTTAAATACTTCTTGCAATGTGAACCACTTTGAGAACTTTTTTGTTGAATTAAATATTTTCATTAAAATTTTAATATTTAATTAAATGCTTTAATGTATTATAAATAATAAAAAACCATGAATTATCTGCCAAGTAAAGATCACTGCATATTTATAAATACATATGCAAAAACATTTCCCCCTCAGCATTTGCATTTGGAAGGAAATGCCCTGTCATTGATTCCTGGAGATTTTTTTCAGCGCCTGCCAAACCTTGTTTGGCTGGACCTGCGGTATAACAAAATTAAAGAGCTTCCCTCTGAAATTGGATGCCACAGGTAGGTCTTTTGTTGTATTACTCGCTCAGCAATAATTTTATTTTTATTCTTTGTTGTAGAATACTAATTATGAAATTATGTATTATTAAATCATGCCCCGATTGATTTTAAAAAATGAATTATCATTAAGAAAATTGTTTAAATTAGCTTAACGGATTATAGTACATTGCAGAAAGCAAGGACTGTGAGGAAAGTGGTCTAATGTACTTTTGATATAATGTACTCTAATGTTATTTTGTTATGTTATCCACTTTGAGAACTTTTTTTGTTAAAAGGAAGTGATGTTAACATCAAAACATTTCCCAGCTGGGTTGGGCAAAAGGTGCTTGTGACAATAGGGCAGCAGCAAGGGGAAATAGTTCAGCTCCCCTCTTCACACAGTCCATTTGACATTAGATCTGTCCACCCCTTTACTTTACCTAGTTTTCATATAGGAAAGGAAAGAGTCAGTGTTGACTCCTGGCGATCAAGAGCCCTGTGGTTTTCTTGGTAGAATACAGGAGTGATTTACCATTGCCTTCTCCCAGTGTTTAATTTGACCTTTAGACTAGCATACAACCTGTTTATATCCATGAAGGGAAAATGCAATTTATGAAATGGTTTGCATTCTTAGTATGCAGATAGGATGGCTGACATCCTGCCTAACACAGTGTGGGCACTTCTAACATCAGCATCCATGCTATGCTAGCCCACAGTTCATAGTCTTCTGGAAATAAATAAATAAATAAATAAATAAATAAATAGTGGTAAGTGACACAGCAGGGAAATGCTTGACTAACAAGCAGAAGGTTGCTGGTACTATATCGGGCAGCAGCGATATAGGAAGATGCTGAAAGGCATCCTCTCATACTTCACAGGAGGCGGCAATGGTAAACTCCTCCTGGTGGTTTTCTTTGGTAGAATACCAAAGAAAACCACAGGGCTCAGTGGGTGCCAGGAGTCGAAATTGACTTGACGGTACACTTAATAGGTGAGGCCTGTTGTTGAGTGGCCAAAGTTGTTTTGTATGATTACACTTACATAAAAGTTCAAGAAATTAAATTAAAGAAATTAAATTAAATGTAATAGATCATTTTTATTAAAGTGCTTGCAAAAAGGAAGTAAAAGAATAGTTTGAAATTTGTAGGATTTCAACTTCAAGTATTCATTTTATTGAATAATTATCATATATGGTAAATTTGAATCATAGTAAATTTGAATCTGAGAAAGATCTTCTCTTGGGCATGATGTCATTTTGGAATTATTGATATGATTATTGAGTGTTAATAATATGTTGAGAATAAGAACAGTTAAAATATGATTATATTCAGAATTTCTTCTAAAAATTAAAAATATATATTTAAACCTTTTCCTCAGCATATTTCAGTGTAAAAGGTAGTGCATTCAGCTAACTTAAGTGGCAGGATTGTTTATGCAAAATTTGAGGTCTGTAGATAACCAGGATGTATGATATTCAGCATTTCTTCTTTTTTAAAGAAAAATTAATTGTTCACTGAGCATATTCTGGTGTAACAAGTAATGCATTCAGCTAATTTCAGTAGCAGGATTGTGTATGGAAAATTTGGTATTTGTAAGTCATCGGAAAGTATGACTTTATTCCAAACAAACGAACACATTCTTCAAAATATATGATAGAGAGGTATGTTAACTAATTAGCAGCTTTTTTTCAGGGATAGGATTTTATGTTCTAACTGTCCAGTCCATAAACCTCTTGAACTGCGCTGGTTCATAGATATGTGGGAGAGAGGATCATTCTAGACCAAACACAAGAATATTGTGTTCTGTGGTCAAATCTCTATATATAATTCTCCTGGGTGTGCCTTGGAATGTGCGTCCCGGCGCCCAGCTGATTGGCTGGGTGGTGGACACGCCTGATTGGCTGAGGTGCACCCAGGAGGATTGGTTGCCACTGCAGCGGTGGGCCTGGCCGTGGAGGCCAGAGGTGGCAGCAGGCCCAGCCATGGAGACAAGGCCCAGGATGGGGGAAAGAAAGTGTGTGTGGGGGGAAGAAGTGGCAGTGGGAAGGAGAGGCAGCTGCGCTCAGAAGCAGAGACTGGGGCAGAAGAGGTGGGGGGAAGAGGTAACCACTGGCCCCAAATAGCACACAGATACTCTGTGCGGGTTTGGCTAGTTATTTAATATTGCTTGGAAACTATTTGGAAAACCAAGCTCAGATTATATGACTTAATGAGGTGAGTCTCACGATTAGTGAGACCTGCCTTAAGAGGGTTTGCGGGGAGAGCGGGCTTAGCCCGCTCTCCCCGCAGACGATCCCCAGACAGCCCTGGGTGGCAGGATCGATCGCCCACACGACTGCCAGCTCTGGCATGGAGCTGGCAGGGGATCGGGGACTGCGCGGCCCCTGGAAGTTCCAGGATGCCCTGCGCAAGTGCATGGGGCATCCTGGAGAGACCCCCAGGACCAGGAGGCTTGTTTCAGCTTCCCAGAAGGGATCTCCTTGTGTGTTGCTGCGGTGTGGAGCCATGCTGCAGCAATACACAATCAAATAGATGGGGTTAGCGGAGTGCTCGCTCCGCTAACCTTGTCTAAGGGGAGGGGGAAATAGAAGGGTTTGCTTCCGGGAACTGCACGGCTCCCGTGGCAGCACACAATCCTCCAAAAGCGGACTAGGCTCTCTTAGCCCGCTTTTGGTGGATCGTGAGAATCTCCTCAGTGTGTTTTTAACTGGTCATCTAATCAAGTTTAAACATTGTGTAAGATAGAAAATGGCACCATTTTGAGTTCCTGTGTCCATCCCCAATGATCCTCAGTTATCTGGCCTAAAATCTGAAAGGCACAACATTTTTCTTGATTTTTGTAACCATAGTTCATTAATTAGATGCCTTTTGGAATCTACAAAGGAACCTGTCATATACTGAATCAGACCATTGGTCCATCTAGCTCAGTATTGACTACACGGACTGGCACTGGCTTCTCCAAGGTTTCAGGCAGAAGTCTCTCTCAGCCGTATCTTGGAGAAGCCTGGGAAGGAACTTGAAACCTTCTGCTCTTCCCAGAGCAGCCCCATCCCCTAAGGGGACTATCTTACAGTGCTCACACATGTAGTCTCCCATTCATTTTCAGCCAGAGTGAACCCTGCTTATCAAAGGGGACAAGTCATGCTTGCTACCATAAGAGCAGCTCTCCTCCCACTGCAAGTAATCTAGCTGCATACTTCTGCTTTGAAATACTATTCCTGTAGCAGGAAATCAGTCAGGCAAATAAATTACAGAATGTACACATTTTTGTCAATTAATTAATGCTTGTTTTCTTTATCCTCTTATGTTTGGTTTTTTAATTGTAAAGACAGTTGAAAACTCTTCTGTTAGAAAGGAATCCTATCAAAAGACTTCCTGTGCAGCTTGGTAAGTACTTTCCCCTCCAGAATACAGTATATCCTTTTTAAAACTTCTGCAATTTTAGTAATTACCTTTTACTATGAATGTTGTCTTGAATAATAAGAAATTCTGGACAGATTTCATGATGATGGTGCAATTCATTGATCAATTGGCATACAGTATTGTGGTTGTACCAGAACTGACTCAATAGCAACAGACAAGAAGACAATGAGCCTCTTCTCACGAGCAGTGAGAAGGGCTCCAGAGCAGGCTGCAGGGAAGGTGGGTTAGACTTACTTTCCCCGCAGATCATCACTACTTGGCTGGGTGCTTCCCACGCACCCAGACGATTCCCCACACACCAAGACAGCGGTTGGTGGGGGTGGGTCGGAATGTGCAAGCAGCCGCATCTGCCAGATGACCAAAAAATGGGGTTAAGGGAGCACTCGCTCCTTAACCTCATTTTAAAAGAGGGCTTGTTTGGCAGGTTTGCTGCCATGGTGCCCTTAGCCGGTTTTGCACGTGCATGTGAATAGCCTCAATGACTGTCAGAACCAGGAGCAGATCTGATGTTGAATTCAGATAAATAGTGGGATATTGTGGTGGTGGTGGTGGTTCAGATCAACAAGTCCTTCAGTACCTATGCCAGAAGTGTCAAGGTCAGAAAAAGCAAAATTCACAGCTCCAGGGGATATCTACCTCAGGCTACTGGTAAAAATCAGAATACTTTGATCTTGGACTTAGAACCCAGTAAGAGGGATCCTGAATCTTCAGAGCCCCTCAAATTCATGAGATAGCAACATTATCTAAGATCTCAAGCAGGTGTAATAATTTTTTTTAAACTTACTTTCTTTCTTTCTTTCTTTCTTTCTTTCTTTCTTTCTTTCTTTCTTTCTTTCTTTCTTTCTTTCTTGGAATCATGCCTTTAAGGGTCTGTAGCAATAGATATTTATGCAACTAGTCCTGAGCTACCAGTTGCTATTGCAATAGACTATAGTATCCATATTATTAAGAACCAGATCTCTATATGCTGGACTCTATAGGAACATATGGTGGGCCCCCAAATGTTATGTTAAAAATATGTCAAACTAAATTGTAGCCTCTTTTTATTCCTAATCACAATTGTTATTCTGTTACAATTGTTACAATTGTTATTAGAACCTCCCTCACAAAGTATTACCCCCACTTGGCACATATTTATATTGTTTGTAATGCATGAACTTAATTTATTTTTCATTAAGGAATACTTTACATTATTGCTGTACTATTGTCATGTATATTATGTGTAAAGAAACATGTAATCTTTTCTCCAAGGGAGGACAGCTGGTCTTGTGGTAGCAAGCATGACTTGTCCCTTTAACTAAGCAGGGTCCACCCTGGTTGCATATGAATGGGAGACTTGATGTGTGATGGGATGGAGCTACTCTCCTGCCTGCAACCTTGGAGAAGCTGCTGCCAGTCTATGTAGGCAATACTGAGTTAGATGGACCAGTGGTGTGACTCAATATATAGCAGTTTCCTATGTTCCTATCCTCCCCGTATTATAGGTTCCTGAATCTAAAGAATCAAGTTATATTAGCAGCCTTTGTATTCTCTTAGAGATGAATTATTTATGTGACCAAAAAGTGTGTGTGTGCACGTAGAGATTTTCACACTGTACAGAGAGAGTAGAGTTCTCAATAGAGTGGCTGAGAGTTAGCCTAGGAATAGATAGAAACAAAGAGGCACAAAAGATAACCAAGACATTGGAGACTGTAAGTCTACTGCTGTCCATCTGGCCCTATCCATCCCCAGCACAGCATCCTTCCAGTGGCTGTTGCTGGTGTCTATCTTATGCTTCTTTTTTTGATTATGATCCCTTTGGGGACAGGGAGCCATTTTATTCATTCATTCACTCACTCACTCACTCACTTATTTATTTATTTTTATTTATTCATTCATTCATTCATTCATTCATTCATTCTATGTAAACCGCTTTGGGAACTTTTGTTGAAAAGAGGTATATAAATATTCATTGTCATATATAAATATTTGCCGTTGTCCTGTTGTTAGTATTGCTGAGATATTCCACAGGAAGTTTGTTTTTCAACATTCATCATAGTTTTTAATTGCTGGTAATTTAGAAAAAGGCAAAGCCGATCTATTAAGATATTTGTCATCCAGGAGAGGCTTTGCAGAAAGAATTTATGTGCAAATATGCTGCATAATGCAGTCATGAATAAAGTATAGACTCATACAGAATATTAAGTATTGTGCTCTCATGGTGGAAAAAAGAATGTTCTGTCAAACTGTGAATTGACTTCTTGAAATGCCATTTTCTTAAGACAGTTTGAAAAAAAATGTTGTTGACTGTCATCAAGATTCTTGGCACCTTCCCTTTTGTCCTCCCCAAACAGATGCAAGCTCTGTTTACCTTAAATTAACCAAGTATATTATGTGTAAAGAACATTATGTTATTGAAGAGTATTTTTAATTTATATGAATAGTGTTTACAAAAAAACAATTTTTAAAGGTTTTGATTCTGAAGTGCATTTTTAATTACAATGCAAGACAAACCAATAAGGCTTTTTCAACAAATTGTGTGCAAATATGCATAGACAGCCTCTATTTACTTTCGTTATTTTGTCAGTCTACTATTGTTATGTTTGTTAATCTAAATGCAGTGGAAGACAAAGCGTTTCGCTGACAGAAATGGTGGCTGGCCCGGGGGGTGGGGGTAGATTCTTAACCCAGTGGTGATTGCCCAGACAATTGCCTGCCAAGGTTAAGTGAACCATAGGTTCACTTAATCTCAGCTAAATGGGGCTAAATGTTTTTAAAAATGGGGCTAGGCACAGGGGCAGTGCCGGGATTGAGCTTCACTAGCCTGGGCTAGGCTGTGCGTGTGAAGAGCCTCAATGTGTTCTTCCCAGGTTTTGGAGCTGTGTGTGCTCCCAATTTTTGGTTGTGTGGAGGCAAGGTTAGAGGAAAACCTTGGTAGAAATGATTATGTGGAAGTAAGGTAGGAGGAAGAGCTACCCAGGTATTGTCACAGGGTGTGTCTGTGTCTTTGTAGGGGGATGATGCTTAACATGCAGCGGGAGGGGTGCTTCCAGTTGTGAGGGAGTCCTCCAAAGGCCTTTCGGTCCAGGCTCCAAAATTACCTAAGTGCATCTTTGAGGGCAGGGCCACCTAGTCTAGCTTTTTAACCTGGCTTTAAGCCCCAGTTAAAGGTGCAACATGCTGTTAACCCCAGCTCTGGGATCATGTGTTCGCTTGGGCTGCATTCAGCCCAAGTGGGCACAGGGACAGGCACCTAGAGTATCCATCTCCTGGGGGAATCGCCCAGTGTACCACATACAGTATGTTGTGCAGTACATTGTGAGGTATCCAAAGGCCAGGACAAGTGGTCTCAGCCTATAGAGCTCTGCGTTGCATGGTGCAGCACAGACCATCTGGGAACGCAGTCTGTGCTCCCAACAACATTTCGTTGCTCGTCTGGTGGGAAAGTGCGTTGGCCCAGCCTTACCGCCCGCCTGCCTGCCTGAGCGTGTGAATAGCCCCAGTTTTTGATTGTATGAATGACCTCAAAGAATTGTAGGTAAAATAGTGGATGCTGCTTTGGGAGCCAATATCATAATATTTGTCAGCTGTCTCTCTTTTTTCAAGTACTGAAAATAAAACATGCAGCCTTCATCTCACTAAAATCAGTTGCAAGCTTCACACTGATTTTATAAAGTTTGGGTATACTTATTTATAGAAAACTGGTTGCACACAAAACTGATTATAGCTGAAGGCAGCTCACGTTTCCACTAGTGTAAGGACATTCCCTACCCTCCAGCTGGAGCACCTGTTTATGCCTGGTGTGGGAAGGATATCAGGTAGAATGCTAGTGGTATGAGCTGTGGCTGTCCTGATGTGGCTTCAGCCTCTGGTTCTGATGGACCATGGGGGAAACCATGCTGACACAGTCGACATCCGGAAAATAAAAGTGTTTGGGCATCTGACAGCAACTATAGAGTTGGGGGCGGGGAGCGGAGAGACCTCTTCATGGAGGCGGGGGTCTGCTTAAGGGTTCTCACATTTGGGTGTAAGTACAACACTTGCTAGCTACCCCAGGTTGCCAGGTTGGTGGCTATGGGGCAACATGAGCAGTGCATTCTGCTTGCTGATCTAGACCTTCTGCCTTCCCTGGATGACCAGAAGACAGGCTAGATTTTTTTTTAAAGTTATCAGACTGCCAGAACATCATGGTATCCCTGATCACCTTCTGCCAATATATAATAGCAGCTGTATCAATAAAGGTGTGACCTGTTTGTATCTAGTGTATGTGTGCCCCATCCTTTCTTCCTTCTGGTTTTCCGGCTGTGGGCACAATTGTACCTTTCTTTATTTTTCAAAAACAGACAATTCTGCTAAAAAATTTACTTCTGGTGCAGGTGAAGAAAGGTTAACATTGCATCTTTTATTGGAGTTCTTTGGATGAGAGTATGTAGGCTTTGAAATTCCAAAACCCTTCATCCAACAAAAATGAGCAAAGACAAGCTACAGCTGATGTAAATTTTGTCCACTGGCCTTTTATATAGCCTTTGAGACAAAGAGCCTTTTGTGTAATGATGCTTTTACTTGTTCTGGGTTTCTTAGGTGGAGGAGAAGGTGCTATAAATCTTAGTAAATAAAGGCAGTAGTCCCCAAGTCCAAGGTGTGTGCGTGCAAAGGAGCCATGTGCTCTGTTGAAAGATTTTTAAAACTCTAGGCAGAGTGGCTGACCAGCAGCCTTTTGCAATATGGTCCACACATTAGAGGGCATATATATGATTCTAAGTGGTTTGTTGACCAGGAGCTTCTCCAAGAAGAGGGTTTCCATGTTCTCACTGATGTATAAATCACTTGTTCATGCAGCTAAAGACTTTAGGATTGTAGCTCAGTGCCTTTTATTTCTGAGATCTCCATCCTGTTTGATAAAAACATATCTTTTGTTGTTGTTGTTTTGCTGTATTCAGTCTGCTGTTGGAAAGCTTTCTAAAGCATTTTTAGATCACAAGTTTTCACACTTTCCCAGTAGAAGTTGATAACATAGCAAGTGAAACACAATATCTGTCTTAAAGCCAGAATATAATAGTTAGTGTGACTTTCAGCCACCAGTAACTAGATTATGGCTTTAAGTCAGCTATTGCATTTCACTTGTTCTGTATGTGATTATTATTATTTTATTTTATATGTATCTTCAACAAAAAGTTCACTCTAGGCTGGTTCAGACAATATACCCAAGCCAGCCCACCTACTGTATGATTAGGTCTGTGCATGAGCACATTCCATTTTCCACTCCCCATTTGCCTTTTGCCTTCTCCATAATGCATGGGTGGGCTCATCTGAACCACCCCCTCACACTCTTATCTCAATACCACGTTAATGTGGTATGTGTGTGGGGGCACATTAACTTTACATCGTGTGTGAGTGGGTGGTTTAGACAGGCTCCCTTCACCACATTGCAGAATTAGATGAAGGGAAATGTGCTGAATACACCAAAAGCAGGGTGTGCTCAAGGACATCCCTAATCATGCAGCTGTTGGGATGGATCACACAGATCATACAAACTAGTCCAAAGTGGTTTACATAATAAAACAAATGAGAAAATGATTCCTTGCCCAAATGGGCTTATAATCTAAAAAGAAACATAAGGGAGACACCATCAACAGCCACTGGAAGTCATAGGAACATAGGAAGCTGCCATATACTGAGTCAGACCATTGGTCCATCTAGCTCAGTATTGTCTTCACAGACTGGCAGCGGCTTCTCCAAGGTTGCAGGCAGGAATCTCTCTCAGCCCTATCTTGGAGATGCTAGGGAGGGAACTTGGAATCTAGATGCTCTTCCCAGAGCATCTCCATCCCCTACGGGGAATATCTTACAGTGTTCATACTTCTAGTCTCCCATTCCTATGCAACCAGAGTGGACCTGGCTTAGCTAAGGGGACAAGTCATGCTTGCTACCACAAGACCAGCTATCCTCCCTTGCTATGAGCACAAGTCATGCTGTGCTGAACTGAGTATGGACAGTTGCTATCTTCCTGCTAAATACAAGAGATTTGTCACTCTAAAAAGTGTGCCCATTTAGCTGGTGTTAAGAGAGATAATTGCTTGGATACTTTCAGGAAATACAAAATTAGCTCATAATGTTTGCACTCATGAAATAGACAGGGTTGATCATTTGATAGTTTCTGAAAGCAACTTTGAAGAATATGCAAAGGCAGACTTCCACAGATTTAACCACCTTTATAGGGAAATGCAGAGTAGCTATCCAAGTGCAATCAAGCACTTGGATAATAAGAGGTAAGTGTTTTCCAAAAGCACAGAACTGGCCACGTCAGCCTTGAGTTGTATTTTTACATAGCGGAATATTTTTTTGGTGCTGTCTGAAAGCACTGTAAGTACTCTAAGATCTGTTAAACTATGGTTTGGAAGCTTCATGCAGCTCTTGGGTTGTTCAAGTGTGTAAGCTCCCAGGCAATCAAGAAAGAAGCCATTCAAGACTTCCCCCTCCCCTCTACATTCCCTTCCCAGCCACATGCTGAGACTTAGAGGTTTGATAGCAGAAGGAGGTGCAGCCTGGGAAGAGAATGAAGCTGACAGCAGCAATAGAAGCAAAGTCTATGGGCCTCTTGGTAGTGAGTCTTCATTAACTATGTACCATATTGGGGGAAGGGAGAAATCAGCAAGCATTAACTTGAGGCTAAGAGAAGAACAGTGGGCAGGTCTAGGAGAAGGAAGGGTTGGAGTGAGGCTGGGATGTCCTGGGCTAGAAGGAGAAAACAGGAGTGGAGGCTGAATCCTGGCAGTGTTGGGGAAAGAGAAGACAGCTGGTGGGCTCTGCTTTTGTTGACTGTATAAGGATTTTTATGTTTCACTTTAAGGCTTAGGAAATTTGCCCACCACTACATTAAAACTGGTCTTTAATTAACTTTCCAAATAATTGGGTCCCCCTCTTCCTTCACCACCACCACCACCACCCCTTTTCATATGACAATGATTGATTCAGGCCAGGATCTGAGAAGAGCTCTTTCTTCCCATATATTCTAGTCAAACTTCTTTCTCTTTTGGCTTTGGCAGGCAACGTAACTTCACTTACAGCCTTGAATCTCAGGCATTGTCCTCTAGAGTTTCCACCTCTTGAGGTGATACAGAAGGGCCTGTCAGCTATTTTAAGCTTCCTTCGAAAGTACAGGAATCAGAATCTTGACTGCTCAGAACCTGTTTCTCCAGGTACAATAATTTCTAATATACTTTCAAACAAGTTTTATTTATCTGATTGAATAGTGGGAAATGGAAAAGAACTGTTCATTCTGCATATCGTTTAGGTGTCAGGAATATTGGAACTAAAGTTCCTTTTTGAATTTTTTGCCATGGTTAAAAGCTTTAATGTTAGTGATTGACATCCAGACTAAGTTACTCTGTCACTATTCAGGAGTTACTCTAAAGGACTACTTAATTTCAGTGGGACTCCCATTGAGTAATTTAGTCAGGATATGAGCCAGTATATTTTTTCATTGAAGGGCCGCAAGTATACTTTATTATACAAAAACTGCAATAGTCATTAATGGTCCATTTAGTTAATGTTTTGGAGTCTGGTTACACTGGGGACAGATTGGCCACTTCTACTTCTGCATGCCATTTCATTTGAGTGTACTGGAAAAGGAATGACAATGCATTCATTTGCCCTGTTTGTATCCTTCCTTATATACTGTAAAATGTCCCCACATATCCCTATGGGTGATGCTGCCACCACATCAGCTTCTCTGTGCCAGGACAAGTTTCAAGGGATAATTAGTCTAACTCCTTCCCCCTGCCACACTATTGTGAAGGGGCATATTAGCTCTTGAGGGTGACTGTGCCCATTGTCTAGGTGACTTTCAGGAACTGCAGTACCTTCTTGAGTGAGCATAATCATTTGCCACAGCCATTGTGAACAAATCCTTATTACCTGATGTTCTTTGTCATGCTATACCTCTAATAAATAGCTGTCCTACTTAACCTAACTGTGACTATCCATCTGACAGAAAACATCAGCCAACGTCCTGACTAATGCTGCATGTGTGCAGTGAACAAAGTTGTACTAGTCCATGAAGATTGCATAACTATGTGAAATCATGATGTTCAAAATTGCACTCTTGCGCTATTGTGTAAAAGCTCTTGCAAAACCACACATTGTTCACCTTGTTGCTCAGGCACAAATATGTTTGTACTTTTGCAGCACTATTCTGGAATGCAAGTTCCAGACGTAGTGCAACTAGCTAGCACAACAGCCTTGTACTAGTGCAACTTCCTTAAGCAAGCACAACATTAGTCAGGATATCAGCCACAAAAGCTATTCCCATGAGCAGCCTAACCCAGGCTGGGCAGTGCTTGTGTGCCATGCTGGGATCACTCCCAATCTTGGTGCTCCTGCCCAGACTGACCTGACTTTCAGCCCTGGCCTTTAGCCAGGGTTAAGGGCGCAAGCGTACCCTTAACCTCAGCACTGGGGTAGTGTATATGGAATTGGGCTCCTAGAGCGCCTGACTCATGGGGGAATCCCAAAATGCATCACGTTGCAGATTGTGTGGGTGCACAAAGGCATGCCAAATAAAGCAGCAAGGATCATCTGGCGGAAGGTAGATTGAACTCTGCCTTGCCCTCTGCCCTCCCTAGCCACCAGGGATTTCGAGCGTGTTAAGAGCCTTACGGTGTTTTTACATCTCGAGATATTTGAGGCTGGAGTCATACAGCCATTTGAATATGGCAAGGTGAGTTTTTTTGTTTGTTAATTCGTGACAAAATGTACAAGGAATTGTGTCAAGGAACAGGATTTCTGGCCAATATCATTTTAGCAAGCCCAGTCTTTTGAAGCTTATATCTGTGTTGGCCCATGATTTCAGTTCAAGTGGCAGGTTTCACACAACTCAGTTCCAGGTTGAACTAACCATAAGTGACGTAAATGAACTAACCATAATTCCCTTTGTAAGAAGAGAAAAATAGGTGAATCCAGCATGAGGTGCAGTAGAAAGGAAGAGTAAATATGAAGAGTAAATGAATGAAATTGATTAGACATGAAGATGTAAAAAATGAATATAATGCAGTGACTGAAGATAGCTGAAAGCAAAGGAATAAATGTGGTTATTTAAAGTTGGAGAGAGAGAAATGCAATTTTTGAAAGCAATGATGGGTAACAGAACTTGATTAACCTAAAGAGTAATTAAAAGAGATACATGGGGTTTTGTATTATCATAAGTGGTTGTCTTATAGATTATATTTCATGTAAAGTTTCTACCACTTGTACTTTGCCTACTCCCTCTATCAGTTCTCAACAGCTGAACTATCAGAAAGACATTACTCTGAGTTGTCAATAGTAGGAATGTACAGAACCAGTTTGCTTGTGAACCAGACCACAGTGAACTGGGCCAGTTTGAGCGGTTCAATCACAAACCGGTTTGAACTGATTCATTGAAATGACCCTCCTGACAATTTGTTAACACTGGGCCACACCAAATGGTACGTGCACACCCAAAGTAATAGCAGTATTTGTGATACACATAATGCAAACAGGAAAACTAAAATGCCATTCTGATTAATCTCTAGACTTGTGTAGTTACAAATGACTAGTTACATCAGTAAGTGGATGGAGATGTGCATCCCACTGAAAGCAATGAAGTGCAGATGGATGACTTGTGCATTCAGATGCACATCCAGTTTGTACTCACAGTTTCCAGCTGAAAGCTGGATCATTTTCTAGATCAGGATTCTGAGCATCCACTATGGATTTAACCCCTGCTAACTGGGCAAAGAGGTACCTCTTAAAGTGGTGACTCTCTTCTTTTAGCAGGGAATAGCAACTCTCTCTATTCAATTCAGCACAGCATTCCTTCAGTGGCTGTTGCTGGTGTGTCTCTTGTGTTTCTTTTTAGTTTGTGAGCCCCTTTGGGACAGGGAATAATGTTTATATTCCTTTTGCAGAGTAAACTGTTTTGAGAATGTTGTTTTTTTTAAAGTTATATCTGTTGTTATATGAGCTGATACCTAGACAAATGGATTGGCACTACAGGATAGGGGAAACTTTGCTGCTCCCCCCTTTAGAGGTGTGCACAAACCAAAAATCAGTTTGAATTTGAAGCTAATTTGAACCAAATCGCATGTTTCTGCACTGTTTTGGTTGATACACATTATGTATATATGATACACATTATGTATACAAACACATATATGTCATGTGTATGATGATAAATACACATTACTTATATTCCTATATTAACATATTTGCAGATGTAGTAGATATCATGCTTGGGTCTCCAGATTTGGACCAGGGCAGGATTCCTGCTAACAACTGTGTAGAAAAACTAACTTTAGCAATTGCAGATTCTCACATCAGTGTTCTATAAAAACATTTCAACTTCCACAGGTCTGCATTACTGTAAGGCATCAGAAGCACTGTGAATCTGGCAAAGCTATGCCACACCCACCATTATCTAGTACACTTACAATTATTCTGTGAGAAAAACATCTTGGAAATGAGTATCTACTAGATCATTACATTAAATCATACTTCTTGGAGCTAAAATCCAAATTTTTAAAAAATGGCTATTTCCTGCATAATATCACATACTTCATTCATTCATTCATTCATTCATTTTAAACACATTTTATACTGCCCCATTTTTATACCGTCCCTTGGCAGTTCACAATCTAAAAACACAACAATTAGAACATTAACACAATTAAAACAGTTTAAAATACAGAGAAAAACTCTAAAACATAAAACTTAAAAACTATAAACTAAAAGCCTGACTAAACAGGCATGTTTTCAGTCCCTCTTAAAAACATCCGGAGAAGCGGAGAAACATCCAGAGAAACCCTAGAAAAGGTCTGGTTTCAAATAGCCACTAATTAAGCCAGTGGCAACCGCAACCAGATGTCCCCAGATCTATATAGGCAGCAGGGTTCATGAAGAAGGTGTTCTTTTACATACCTTGGATCCAAGCCATTCAGGCCTTTATAACCAGCACTTTGTATTTCACCCAGAAACTTATTGGCAGCCAGTGTCATTCTTTTAAAATGGCTGTAATATGATCTCTTTGTGTAATCCCAGAGACCAACCTAGCTCCTGCATTCTGTACCAGCTGTAGTTTCTGGACTATATACAAAGGCAGCCCAATGTAAAGCACATTGCAGTAGTCAAGTCTGGATGTTACCAGCATATGCACCATTGTTTTAAGGTCATTTATCTCCAAAAATCCACTGCCTCAGCCTGAGAGACCAGGGAGAGGTTTGGGTCCAGAAGTACTTCCAGACTATGTACCTACACTTTCTGGGGCAGTGTAACCCCATCAAGAACAGGCAGATCTAAGCCACTTCCTAAGTTCCGACTTCTCACAATGAGTACCTCCATCTTGCTTGGATTCAGCCTCAGTTTGTTCTCCCTTATCAAGCATATTACCACATTTAGGGAAGTTAGGCCATTTCCTGATGAAGCTGACATGGAGAAATAGATTTGGGCATGATTAGCATATTGCTAACATTTTGCACCAAATACCCTGATTATCTCTTCCAGCAGTTTCATGTAGATGTTAAAAAGCATTGTGGGATCCCATACAATAGCTCTCATTTTGAAGAGCAACAATCTCCAAGCAACATCATCTGAAACCTACCCGAGAGGTAGGAGTGGAACCACTGCAAAGCAGTGCCTCTCACTCCCAACCACTTCTGGCGCTCCAAGAGGATACCATGATCAATGATATTGGAAACCACTGAGAGATCCAAAAGGATCAACAGAGTCACATTCTCCCCGTCAATTCCTAATTAGAGATCATCCAACAGGCCAATCAAGGCCAATCGAGCCCCTGGTGGTGCAGTGGTAAAACTGCCACCCTGTAACCAGAAGGTTACAAGTTCGATCCTGACCAGGGGCTCAAGGTTGACTCAGCCTTCCATCCTTCCGAGGTCGGTAAAATGAGTACCCAGAATGTTGGGGGCAATATGCTAAATCATTGTAAACCGCTTAGAGAGCTTCCAGCTATAGAGCGGTATATAAATGTAATTGCTATTGCTATTGCTATCTCAACCCCATAGCCCACCCAAAAGCCAGTTTCAAATGGGTCCAGATAATGTTTCTTCCAAGGCAGCCTGGAGCTGAGACTCCATCACCCTCTCAATCACCTTACTCAATCATAGGGGGTTCCCAGCTAGAGAGGAGATGCCCTGTGTATTTCTGATCTCTCTTCCCCTGCAACGGCCTGCTACCCTGCCAATGCCACATCTTCCTTTGTTCCCCACCACTACTGGAATAGCCCCAGGGACAAAAAATACCCTGGTTCCATCTCCAGATACACCAAAACACATACCTGTATAGACCTAGTTAATAAAGAGAGAGGTTTTTAAAATAACAGCATGGCTTGCCTCAGTCTCATCCCCGAAGCCAGCACCCTTTGGCGGACAGCTTTGGCAGCCCCCTACAGGCGACTTGCCCAGCAGCCCACCTACAGTTGTGCCTTTGACACAGCCCTCACCATTATAGCTATAATGGCGGCCAACTCCTTCTTCTAGCAATAGATCCAGCTGAAAGTTGTTAAAATTATCCAGAAGATGAGTACAAAGTAATAGCAAGATGCACAACAGAGTCTCTTTACCACAGATCTTGCAGTTGTCCGTGGCTGTCTACAGTTGAGAAACAAATAACGATCAGCTTCTAAATGTGGCTACCAGCACTGTTACCCATTACATCTTCTAATAAGTTAATGGTTTTAGAGCTTTAAAAGAACACGTATTCAAAACAAACAAGTGTTTGTGTACTGTGAAAATAGCACAACTCTTTGTAAACAACTATTGTTGCTTAGTGCCTTCATAATGTTTTAGACATGTTGCTAGAGCACTGAAGAGATGCAAATGAAGACCTGAGAGAAGGATCAACTTGACTCCTCCTTCAACTTATTTTAAACCACCATTGTTCAGCAAAATTATATAGCTTCATTTTGGATAAGCAAACAAGCTTGCCATTTCTACATGTTATACTATTTATCAAGAAAAAGCACATATTTTGTGCAAGTATAATCATTGAACCTAGCTATAAGTAAAAGAACAAATTATTAACAGGGCGAGATATTCTTCACAGGATATTTGTATAGATTAATCTCATGTCAATGTAGTCCTTATAAAGTGTGCATATACCTTGAAATTCTATATTTCACAGAGCCACCTTCTCTGCTAGAACAAGAAGCAAAGGCCATTGTTAGAGAATACAAGAGAAAATGCGACAGACCACCAGATCGTAGGAAAGCTTTCAGCGATTTGTGGAAACACCTGAGCATGATTAGTGAGTTTAGTAGAACATTAGAGTTCGAAGGCAACCACAGTTTGCTGTTAATTCCTTTGCACATGTGTTTTCCTAAACCTTGATTATATAGTGGCCTGATTCAGACATTACATCCAAACTATGTTTCAGGACCATTCGTATGCTCAAATTCCTTTTGGCACCAGTTTTCTTCTGCACTTCTTAGTCCATGGTAATGATAGTTTGCAGAGACATCCAAATTGGTCAATTAGTGGTTGCTCCAATTTGCCTCCATCCCAGAACTGAAAATCATAGTTTCAGATTTAATGAAGACAAACTATAGCTTGCAATAACCACAGCTTGCACCATCCAAATGTCATAGCAAATCATAAGTGAGAGAATAGAAATTAGAATATGCATAAGGGAGGATGAGGGAGTACACAAGTCTGAGGCAAGGCCACAGACAACCGAATAATGGTTTGGCTGTGGCATCTGAACAAGGCCCATATAAGAAAATAGTGTTCAAGTATATGTAACAATTTGAGGTCAATTAGCAAATCAAGAACTTCCCAGACTACCTGGGCATGGTCTATCCAGATCCATTCCTGGGAAATTACATAGGCTACCGGGAAAACACAATTTTCTTTTAATAAAAGGTGTTGTATGGATTATGATTTTTTTAAATGGCATTGGCACCAATTGGTGCCTCTAATGTCCCTTCTCTCCCAACTTGATTTATTTTTAATGCCAGTTCAGTTGTCTATTTCTTTTGGTTGTAGTTATTGCTATGGGGTGGCGTGGGAGTGGGAGTTCCCACCCCCCTTCCACTTCAGATACTATGAAATTCAGTTCTTCAGTTCTGGAGTAAACATATTTATCCAGCATGATGATGATGTTTTTAATGCCTGTTACCTGAAACAAAAGTATTCCCGCCCGTTCTATTATGTGGAGACAGGGACATAGAGCCACAGGTGCTGGATCAGAACTGATTATATTTTAACATTTTGAATTCATTTATTATTATTATTTTTGATACCTGGAGAGGCTTGAATTTCAAACATGAAATAATGTTTTTAATTTTGTGGTTTGTAGATTTAGTTCGATTAAAATCCGGACGCATTCGGAGAATGGTGACTCCAAACTGAATGACTGAAGCATTTGCTCAGTATTGTTATCATAATATGAACAGTGCAGGTGGAAACATATGTAACTTTTAAAAAAATTTTATATCTTTTTAAACATTTAAACGAGATGTTATTTATTACTTTGAATGTAACAAAGACTCATTTAAAATGAAATTGAAGTAACTATCATAGAGAAGTCTGTATATATAAATTAGTTGTTTTTATGAAATGTTATGTACTCCTCTATGCTTGTCAGAAATAACTGCCTATTCCAGAAAAAAGAGCTGTTTGACAAATTATAGCCACATTGTCTGTGTTTTATTTATTATTATTTAAGAAATTTACTATCCTGCCTTTCACACACAATGCTTCCCAAGGCGATTTACAACAACATTGTAAAAAAATCTAATAGAAAAGAACATAATGGCCGCAATAGCCTAACCTGAAGAATTGGTCACATAAATATTCACATAAATATTTAGGGTGAAATGTAATAGAATACTGCATCACTAGAGCACATAATATAACTTGAAACCAGCATTGCAGCAATATTATGCAAAAATCTCAGGCAGAGATTCTGGTGCAAATATTTGAAATCTGTGTATTTGTCTAACCTGATGTCATTGCCTCAAGCTGTACAATATGAATTTATTACAAAGTGCCAGACATAAGAGGAATACACCATAGACACTGTTCAAAATGTATATAAAATTGAATAATAAAAATAATCTGCCTAATAAAAACATTGTAAAGAAAAAATGTGATGATTTGTGTTTGCACAGAAGGCAATGTTCCAACATTCCCTCATCTACTTCAGCTCCATGCAAATGATTGTGTTTGTAGTTCAGCTCTTCCATTGAAGTAAATGGGAAACTGACTCATGCAGGGGCATCGGAGCACACACATACACAGCTCTGGATTAGGGGTGTGAGCTTTCTATCACTTGTAAGCAAAAAAAACAAAAACAAAACCCTAAACTACTGCAAGTTCTTTCTTATAATCAAGAAACATTTTTTAAACTCTGTGTTGAACTTCTTATTTTGATACAGCTATTATGAATAAGTCTGTTAATCTTTTTTTTAAAATGTATTACTAGTGTAAAGCTAAAGATGATTGTATTTTGTTGTATGTTAGGGAAGTTTGTAACACAAAGGCCGCATTCAGACATAATGGCTAACCACAGTCAAACCTGGCCGAGGTTGTCACTGTGTTATGCCCGAATGGGCAAAACCATGGTTACAGTTCAAAAGCTAATTCCAGTTTGCGTTGCCAAACTCCAGTTGGAACCTTCCGTTATCTCTAAGGTGTGCTGCCGACAACAGTGGCTTTGCCACCGTGGTGTTATGTGACTCCTTGCACAGCTGGTTTCGTGCCGATTTCCAAACTTCATCATAGGAGAGGCAGCGCAGATCCACCCAGGGCCTCTGGTCCTTCATGTTTTCAGTGCTTCTCTCTGGAAGCCTCTTGGAAAACCAGCCACACCCCTTAGCTATGTAGCTATGGAGTTGCCTGGCTACAGGCCACACCCCATCCCAGACTGACCAGCCTGTCAAGCGTTGCAGTCACTTGGGGGCAGGCACAATTCCCACTCTGTCCCTTGCTCCCCACACACACACCCCTAGCAAGCAAGGGGGAAGGGGACGGGATGACAGGATGAGCACTAAGTGCTTTGCTCCCCGAAAAGGGAGCAACAGTCATGTATACTCACAAACACACCAAACACACTAAGTGGCAGCATGAGCCAGGCACCCCATCACAGCGCCGGGAGAGGAATCCCCAGAGTCAAGTATAAAAGACAGAGCAGGAAAATTCTACTTTTTGCACATATAGACTGGGGAAGAGACGACCAGCCCCTTCCCCAGGTAGGGATATTTGCTCCCTAAGTTTTGCTCATGAGAAGGGAGCTCACGCTGGAGACCTAGCCCATCATCATGCTGGAGACCTAGCCCATCACCCCACAGAATGCTCTTTCATGAGAGTGGTAGACTAAGGGGAGTGAAGGAGGATGCTCTGTTCAGGAATGCTGTGGGGATGGGCACTTGGGCGAGTGCTGTCCTGGCGACTACCACCAAGCCCTGTTCCCTGCCAGCCTGCACGCCCATGTGGGGATGTGAACCCTATGCCTGAGGCCCCGAAGAGCAAGCCCACTGCCACTGGCCATCTAGAAACCAGGGCTCTCCTCTACCAGGAATCCACACACCAGGCAATCTGCATACAGCGCCACATTGGACCAAGCCTGGGAGCTCTGAATGGGCTTAAAGGTCCAAGCCCTGTGTCCACACTATACACACAAGTGATTATGTCCTGGTAAATGGCCCCCACATGACATGGCATCCCTTCTCTTGCTGGGAAGCAAATATTTTGGTGGGCCACATTCCTATCCACCTTTGAGGGGCTGCCACAAGCCGGGATTCAGGAGCAGCAAAGTTCTACTTTATACACATATAGGTTGGGGATGTGGCTCCCAGCCCCTTCCCGTTGGGGGGGTTCATGCCCCCCAGGCTTAATCATGAGCAGGGCTGGGAGGTTGGATTGGCAATGCACCTTCATCGGAGCCTGCACCAAAAACCATGGCTCAGGGTGTCCAAGGCACAGGGACACCCCCAGACAACTCATGAGAAAGTCCATCAGAGGGGAGAGGGGAGAATTGCTGAGTGAGAACTCTACTGATGCCTGATGGCAAAACATCCCCTTCTCCCATGGAGAACCCTCTCTAAATAGAGCAAGGTTGCTTTTTGGATGGTGGCCATTGGGAGTGGTGCCCCAGAGATAAGCTTTCCACATCTTGGATACCGCCACCAAGTTGCTCCAAAAACGTGCCCCCTGCCAGTCAGCCTGCCCATGTGGAGATGCACACTCCTGCCCGCAACCCCCATGGACTTCTCAGCCATCCTGGGGAAGCTGGAAACCAGGTCCGGTCTGGTGTGGAGCTGTACGCAGATCCCCATGCCTGGAGATCTGCGTACAGCACCGGACCGGACCTGGGCATTTTGAATGGGTTTAAGGGTCTGTGCCACAGCCCCTTGTCCACACCGTCCATACAAATGCTCTGGGTAGGGGTGCTATTGGCAGGCTTTGAAAGGCCGCCCCGAAAGGTTGGGGAAGGGGCAACCAGCCCCTTCCCCTTTGGGGGGGGTTGTGTCCCCCAAGCTTACTCATGATCAAGGCCGGCCACCAGGGTCAGTTTTGGATCAACTGAAATTGTTCTTCAAGGATCAAGCTCACTGGCCAAGCATGAGAGGGAAAGGCCATAGGGACACCCCCAGACAACTCATGAGAAGGACCATTGGGGGTTGGAGCGATGCCCAGACAAATCATAACTGATTCAAGAGGGCAATACATCCCCTTTTCCCAACAACACCTCCCTCACAAGTGTGTCAGGCTATGGGGGCTCTGAATAGAGCCAGGTTTCTGTGTGCAGGCAAGCCGTGGGGAGGGCTACCCCAGATACTGCTTTCCTTGCCTTGGGGACCGTGGGCAAACTGCTGCAAAGCTGTGTCCCCTGCCTGCCAGCCTGCCCTTGTGTACATGTGCACCCCTGCCAGTGCCCCAGAATGAACACCCTACTGTCCCATTGTGGCCGGGGAATAGAGGCTCTCCTTTCCCGGGAATCCCTTTGGCGGGATATCTGCATAAAGCACAAAAAAGGGGCCAGGTCCCGGGAATTTTGAATTTTAAAGGCCTGTCCCCAGTGTCAACCCCTCCCTCCCCTCCATGCCCGCGCCTGGGCAGGGACAGAGGGAGCATCTAGATGGCCTTTGGGTGCACAAAAGTCTGCATAGGGGAAGAGTGTGGGGATTTAAGGGGGATCTGTTCTACTTTTCACAAAGAAAGGGTGGGGAAATGGGGCCCAGCCATTTCCCTCGTGGGTGGGGTGTTTACAGCCCAGACTTACTCGTGAGCAGGGCTGTCAGGAAAAGAATTGTTCTAGTTTTGGGAGCAATTCTTCCTATGTGATAGCCCACACGGACTACGTGCCCTCACAAGTGTGTCAGGCCATGGGTCCTCTTAAGCAGAACTGTGCTGTGCTGCTCTGTGTTGGACAGCGGTGGGCAGGGGTATCCCAGCGACTGCTTTCCTGATCCCAGGGATTTTATTTATTTATTTTATTGTTAGATTTATATACCGCCTTTCATTAAAAGCAATCCCAAGGCGGTTTACAAAAGTTAAAACACATAAAAGCGACCCCCCCTTGGATTCCCTGGTTGGGAATCCAATACATGTGAGCTTGCAGACTATGCTTGTGAGCTCACAGTCCGTGGCTGGGGAATGGCCCTTTACGGGCATCTGTATACCCCATTCTAGCAAATGTGGATTTTTCACTCATCTCCTGCAATGAAAGCGGAATTCCACCCCCACCCCAGCCCAGCTCCAAAACCACCAGGGAATTTGTGCTTGTGTGTTACTTTGGGGGTTCAGGCCTACTTGGGGGGTGGGCAGTGCCATTGGCTGGCAGAAGAGGCACTGGCATTGCAGGGCATTTAAAGGGCTTTCAATGCCCTTTTCCAGCCGAGGGCAGGTTGAGCTCTCCAAAAATGCATGATCGTGTTCAGCACACCTCTTCTATATCATGGCCTTCCTTGGTGCACATATATGATTTTTTTATGCTTTTCCAAATTCCTAAGTATATATTTTAAAACCTCATAGTAAGCTTCTATGATGTGTGTGTTCTGTACCTTTCTTTGCAAAGGTGTTAGGGGGAAAATGAACTGCCAGATGTTTGTAAAATATGAAATGAAAAAATACGCAGGTCTTTGCTGCAATAGGTTTTTGTATTTTTGATGTATTTCTAGATATTTCCCTGTTCCCTTGTTATGTACAGTAAGTCATGTGCATGCTTCCATGCAGCCAGAACCTGATGGATCAGGTATGCTGGCATATAATTATGGGTCTCTGTGCGGGGTTGCCCTTCCTCAGGGTACCTTTCTGAGTACCTTTCTCATTAGGTAGAATCTGAGACCAACTCTCACTCCCCCTCCCCCATCTGTGTAGAAGCATGTGTGGTCTCTCTTCAGGTAAGGTGGGAGAGAAAACAAAATTCACTTGATAAAACTAAATAACAGGATTTTATTGTTTAATAAAAGTTCTTTAAGTGTGATGGTTACAACTTCTAGATACATAAGCATAGTGGTTTCAAAGTGCTTACAGATATGCTGGATATGTCTTTCTCCACACTGGGGTTCAGGTGGCTTGCTTGGTTACAGAGTTTCTGCCCAGCCTGCTTCCTGAGAATATTTGGGTCTTCCCCTGAACAGGCACTGGCTTTCCAGTGGACAACAGATTCACCTGCTTCCACCTGAGCCTCACTTCTCTCTTCACCAGAGATTTCTCCCCTGTTCCTCTGGCTCACCATCTCCTCTCTTTGCCTTCTGACTGTCATCCAACTGATTTTGAACAGTCACCTCTCTCTGTTTGTCCCCTCCTGCATTCCAAGCCAAATTTCCTTGTCCCTCCTGCACGGGTCTCACTTCCGTTGCTCCTGTCACTCAACCTCCTGCACATTAGGGATGTGCATGAACCTGTTCGGAAGCCCTTTCATGGGTCTCCGAACAGGTTTGAAAAACTGGCGGTTTGACCGGTTCAGAGGCGGGGGGGATACCTTTAAGGACAGAAGAGGATGCACTCACACACACCCCGCCACGTTTCCCCCGCTGGCACTGCAGTTTAAAAGAGTCTGGTAGGGTGGCAGTATATCTTCCAGCCGCCCTGTTGCCTCCTTGGACCAGAAGTGACTGAAAGTATCCCCAACCCCCACCGTGTACATTTCCATGTACATTTCTACTGCACATACTTAGACATTTCTACAAACATAAGTTCCAAAACACATATAAACAATACAATAAATAAATTTAACAACCAATACTTAAAAATGCAAAATGTCACAGGGTCCCATCTTAGGGAGCATAGAAGCAGGTTACATAGTTTTTAGATCCTACAAACAGGCACTCTGCACAAAGTTTGTGGTGCTGAATTGCATTCTCCCTTGGAGCTAATAGCCCCTTGGAGTGATTCAGATGAGGGAAACAGTGCAGGAGGAAATGGCAAACCCATTCTCTAGCACGTCTTCCTCAGTCTTCAGAATGGCTTCATGGGACTGCTAATCGCTAGGAGGCAGGGGAACAGATAAGAGATCCTGATCATGGATCTCCCACATATCTTATTTAGAAATGGTCCTACTGTAGTTTGTTATTTTAGGGAGTAAGCTTGAAAGTAAAGGACTGAAGCCACGAGATCTTTGGAAAGAGAATATCAAGTATGCAGTTTCAGTTTGGTCCAAGTCTTATTCCTAACCTTTTATATGTTAAAGGCTTAAATTAATGCACATGAACAAAAATGCCCATACATGAATAAAAATTACCTAGTTTTCTACCAAGGAGGCTTAATTAGGGTGAAAGCCAAGCCTTCAGGGATTCCATACTCCATGCATAAACGTTTCTAGCTGGATGACATTTCATAAATAGCAGGATTTGAAGTTCAAGTTGGATATGTCAGAAGACTTTCCCAGGACTATGAGCATTTAGCATGCCAGTCACCTTGGAAGCTGACTGTATTGCCCTTTTATCCCCTTCTGATGCATATTTTCTCTGGCATTTGTTTTACATTGCATTAATTATGCAAGTCATCTCTTATATTAATACACGTGCATCTAATACATCCTAGCCCCAAGCACTCTCCATTGATATGGTACAACAATGCATAATTAAATGTGCAAAATTAAGGAAATGGCATAGTTCTTGTTACATATACACTTTAACTTGTGGATAAATAAAACAATAGGGTTTTATTCATAGGTCACGAAGTGCAAGTGCATTAGTATACACTCTAGTGCCTGTGCATGTTTCAGGCTGTGGGTGATTGGCATCGTAAAACAAGGCTGGGCCAACAGTCCTCATTGGGGTCCTTGTTTTACCAGGCTTCATTCCAGGATATGGAGATGGGGGCAGGCAGGGGAAAATAAGAGCAGGTGCCTCAGGTCCTCTTAGGTCCTGCAACCTGTATGTGCCTACAGAACCTCAAAGGTCTCTGTATACCCATTACTGGTCCTTTCCCATTCTTTCCAAGCTCCTGGAAAGTGCATTGGTAAGTTAGGAACCCCTGATGAGAATTAGACCACCCTTCCTGCCATGAGATACCCCTACAGAGATTTTTCATTACTCTTGGCTGGCAGGGTATTTTTATTTTGTGTGTGTTGGAGAACACATACTACTAGATGTCTAGATGTGGGTCCTTGCTTTTCTGTGCCAGGCTGGGCACAACATCACTCAGCTGTTACACTGAAACATGTTTCAAATGGCATAAGAGATTCTATTCCAGTGCATTAGGCAGTGAGACCCTAACCTATAGTGTGTGGAAGTCGAATGCCAATTTTTCTTTTACAATCAATTGACATAGATCCCTGAATTGGGCGAGTGAATGAAGCTTTGAGTCCAAATCTGGAAGGGAACCAATTCATAATTGCTAGCCCTCCTCTGACAACTGCAGTGATTCAAACATGAGCCTTATTTTTCCTTGCTAGTTCCTCCCTAGGCATGAACAAAGTTTAGGTCTACACATACAGTAGAATGTGGTAGGAGAATGGATGGTTCCACTTCAGAATACAGGTAGTTACTTCTTCAGAATATGCCCCCAGGTAAAAATAGCTCCCAGCAAATGGAAAACTAGCACTTTTAGAACAAAGTTCCTTGCACTGCCCAATGAGCTGCTGCTGATTATTATTATTTTATTGTATTAATGTATTTGCAAGGAACTGTTTTAATGTTGGGGAGTATTCAGAATGTGATTCCCCCACCTACAGTCTGAAGTGATGGAGTCTGTTGCCCCACAGTGACATCAGCATTCTGTCAGCTCATTCTGCATAATGCATAGTCAAAGATTCTGCATAATGATAGAACATTCTATCAGCTCATTCTGCATAATGCATTAATACAAAGTTAATATAGTGAATGGTACCTAGAAGTGGAAATCACGATTCACAGGTTGCTCCAGTTGCTCCACACACCAGCTTTGTGAAGGATATTCTCACTACAAACTGCTTCACCTTTCCAACATATGCACCATAATCATTTCCTCTAGTCATAGACAGTGGACCCTGAGACAAAATCTTTTGAAGGGGGAAATTAAATATCTGCCCATATAAACTTTGAAAGAACAAAGATGTGTCGTTGAAAGAAAAGGCCCTATAACCATCAGGGCTGCCTTGGCATGCTCTGGGAAGGCATAATTTAAGGCATAACATTCATCTTTACCAAACCAAGTTGAACCTGGTCTTCAGATGTAGCCAATCAAATAAATCAAATAAATAAATAAATAAATAAATAAAATAAACCAAATAAATAAATAAATAAGGTGGTAGAACAATGAGGCAGTAGAATGGACTGTACCACTTCAACTGCTTTTAATGCTTCACCATATAAAAACTTCCTACGAGTAAAGAACTAGACTATCAGGAGAAAAGAGTGTAGCCGGGTCCTCTCCCTGCTGTGCTGGTTATCTGTATCCTGGGGGTTTTTGATCTGGGAAAGCATTAAAAAAAATCTGTACGTGCTGCAGCTAATTCTGTAACCTCAGCATTCTAGCTTCTCATTCTGCTTCATGTGACTGCATCACATACAAGAGGACTGTGCTATAATTTGTCTCATCACTCATTAATGTAGTCAGATGCTGAGTTACTCTTTAGGTTCCTTTTCCTATTAGCTATTTCAAGGAACCTGACACATTTGCCTGCAATAAAGTAGTATTTAAAATTTACATGGTGATGTGAAGGTCTTGGAATGACAGGAGAAGATTTGCAGACAGGGGTGGCCTAAGATAATGTGGTGTCTGAGGCAAGGCAGCAAATGCTGCCATGCCCTACAACCCTGGTGGGCAGCAAATGCTGCCATACCCTGGTGGGGGCCTGTTTCATTTCAGAGCCAAACTTTCAAGCTTTGAAGGTGGTGCTGTGGATGAGGAGGAGGGAAAGTTGCAAGCAGTCTCTTCTCTCATGCTCCTTGCTAGTGATGTAAGGCGTGTGCAAAGAGGCTGTCCTTCCAAAGCTTGCAAGGATCAGATTGGTCCCAAAGAGCTGCTGCAATGGTAGCCAGGGTGAGCATCTCACCACCTTTTTGGTGCCTCAGTAATCTGCCACCTGAGGTGACCACCTCATCATGCCTCATTAAAGGACTGCCCCTGTTTGTAGGTCTGGATCCTCAGCAATGTTTCTGAATCCAGGAGAGCTAGTGGTGAGAAGTCCTGCCTCCCATGGTCCAGGAAATGATAAAACAACCAATGACAAGCAATGAGGCTTTAAACCTTGTGTACACGTTTAGGGAAATGAGGTGGTAGAATGGGAGGGAATAACTTCTAATGCAGGAAGAGGGCACTGCCAAGTCCCCAGGGATAGATGGGAGAAATTCATTAGTGGTGTATCCATTTTTTAAATGGATGGAGGAAGAAGTCTTCCAAGGGGTCAGCATTTTCTTGTAATGATCCTCCTCAGACACTTAACATGGACAGAAAGAAACTATAGGAAATAGATACAGCAGGCTCTAGTATAATCAAAGTGCAGAATGAAATGTAATGCAATATGTTTAATTTTTCTTTTCATCATGTTTTGTTCCTTGTAATATGATTGGGGATATTTCCATTTACTTTAGGTTTTTGGGGGGTGGGGGTGGCTTGGATTTGTGTTTTATTGACTGTTCCTTCTACAGATGATAACCGCTCTTTAATAGTGAAAAGAACAAAGTATGAAACGTGCAAGCTAGGCTTTCAAATATCTTTATGCTTAAATCTGAAGCCGGGGTGGCAGGAAAACAACAGATTATGTTTTTCCATTTCCCCTTCATGACTGGTTCTACTGATGAGTATGCAGTAACCTCTTTTTGTATTCCAATAGAAATGCCTACTGTTGAAAAGTTAAACTTGACAGACCTCATGAAATCCAGTTTGGATTTGTCAGACGGATGGCCTAATGAGGAAGAAATGATACGATTTCAGAAGCTGAGGGATGAATTTATACAGGATGAAAGAGAAGAATATTTGTCTAACAAAATGACAACCAATGAATCCATGTCTTCACTACCTACAACCAAGACAAAGGGGAGCTTCTCCTGTAAATCATCCAAGGTTTCATCTAGGTAAAACTATATATTATGCACCTTACCATGTTTTCAATGTATCTTAAAGTGGGTCACAGTATGCATTCTAACATAAACATTACTGAATACTATAATATATGAAAAACCAGTTAATATATTGGGGTCATGGTTTGATGGAACCCCTCCATGGTTCCAATCTTGATCAGGCTTCTATAGCTGCTATTTGCCCTAGCTGCAGAGTTCCCATTTATGCCAATGGGAGTTTCTGTCCTGGGGTAAATAGCAGCTGTGGCGAGATCAGTTTGAAGCAGGACCATGGAAAGAACAGGAGGTTAATGCCCCCGCTACTCACACCATGATCCAAATCTTAAAACAGCCATTTCAGCCACTATTTAATTAGGAAAAATCAAGCCCATCACTACTTAGAAATGTACCTAACTATCTGTTATGTTAAGTTTGTTGCATTTGATAAAACATGCTCTGACCCACAAAACATGAGTCACAATAAGGTTGTTAGACTTTAAGGGCATTTTGTAAAATTTAATTCATAATTTTTTTCCTGCAACAGACTTATTAGTACATGGTGACCCTTTGAATTTTGGTACTTTTATAAAACCCATTCACAAACCAGCTATATCCATGTCCCAAGTAGGCTAACTAACTGGGGTGAGAACTGGGTTGAGATTGTAATAGCCAGTCCACAGCATGCAGGTTCGTGCTGCTCCACTCTGTTTACAATATGTTATGTATGAGGATCTATTGAATAGAAACTCTTAAATAATACTTAAAATGTTTCTTAAATAATTTAAAATGTTTCCCTCGTTCACACCATGATGCCAGCTGCATAAGTTGTTGTTTTTTTGTAGTTTGGCAAGTACAGCATTCTGTATTTCAAATTAAAATAAATGAGTGATATATCAGCTTAGAAGTGGAAAATGTTCCCAGTCTTTCAGACCATGCTAGCAGAATTCTTCAAAAGCCAACACGGCATTTCAAAGAGCAAAAGGGTTATTCTATATAATTTGTTCTATTGCACAACTACTAATAGAGATGCTAACTACCCTTCAACTTGCACAGAACTGTAAATTGCATAATGAAGTAAACTGCCACCTACCTTTCTCTTTGGTAAGAAATAGATTGTGGCACATTTGAAGTAGGAAAAAGAACATGTGTTGAACAACAGAGTACCACAGAAAATGGCACTGAACCTGCAGGGTATTCCATATTTAACACAATGATTTGTGCACAAATATAATGCCTGTATTTTCCTTTCCTACAGAAAACCAGAAGGTGGCAGGCTGGCCACACTCTTAGAAATGAGCAATACCAATATGCTGCTTTGTAGGTTTCATTAGTTCGCACTGATTTCAAATATCGGCCAGGTCTGAATGCACCATGTGACTAGTGGGCTTGAACCTGTGTTCTCGAACAATATCTTCCCCATATTAGGCTGCATACCACTTTTGAAACTTAGAGGAGTTTCAAAAGGAGGCTATGTGATATGTCATGCTGGGGGCAGGGTACCATTCAGAAATGGCAGGGGGCAGGCAGCGAGCATCACATGTTCTATGCCACATATATTGTTTTAGGTATTTTGACTCCATTTCCTTCAACACAGCTGACAATTCTCTCTCTCTCTCTCTCTCTCTCTCTCTCTCTCTCTCTCTCTATATATATATATATATATAACAATTAAAACACTAATTAGTAAAATTAAAGATAAAACTGCAAAACCAGAACCAAACCTGGATAAGAGGACTAATAACTTTTAATAGCCCCAAAATATACTCAAGTAAGAGTGACTGACATCCTGACTAATGCAGTGTACATGCTCCTAACAAAATCATGCATACATTGCTAGCCTCCCCACTTCCAAAGTGTGCAACTATGTGACCATTTTCTCTTGTGCAACTGTGTGACCATTTTCTCACTCTCCCCTTGCTCCAGAGGTGCTATTGACAGTGGAATCATGTCCCTGAGGGTCATGTGACCCTCGGGGACATATTTCTGCAGTACAGACAGCACTTCCGGCAATGAAAATAATCATGCTCTTATGCAAGAGTGCCAGCAATTCAAAGACACAGTTATTAGTGCTGTGTGCTTCCTGTTGTTAAGAGCATGCATGCAACATTAGTCAAGAAGTTAACCAGTGTATTGACATGGTGTCTGAAGGCAGGCAGAGAAGGAATTTACCAGATAATCTGAGGCAAAGAATTCAGCAAAGTGGATGCCACTCCGGAGACACCCAGTCTGTTGTATCCACCTGCCATACAGTGGCATCATTAGAGGTGGCCCAGGGTCCATGGGTCCCCAGTGTTTTTCGGGGGGTGCCCTGGACTTCCTTACCTCACCTGATGTCTTGTCTCAACCACTTCCACAACAAGGACAGTGGCAGAGGAGCTAAACAGCATGCCGCTGGATGTGTGAAAAGTGAGATGAGAAGTGGTGGCAGGTGTACACACGCCACTTCCCAGCTGGCTTTTGGCGCGCCAGGCAGCGGCATGCCGTTAGGTTCCATTGCTGCCATTGAGGTGGTAGTGGTAGTGGCAGGAGCAGCAGCAGCAACAGTGGTGGCAGCGGCAGTAGTGAGCAAAAAAAAAAAGATTTAAAAAATGTGGGTACTGCGACATTCTGGGCTTGGCCCTGGATCCTTTGGAGGGCATAGCAATGCCCCTGCTGTCATACATAGCTGGATTAAGAGGTAAACCCAGGGGGCCTGTGCACCCAGGCCCCATATTTCAGAGGGCCCTTGCCTCCTGCCCAACCCTGATGCTGTCTCCCTGCTTTGCTTAACATGGCTTGCTCATGGGTGCTGTCTTCAGCTTCCCTAGATCCCTGGAGGAGTCTGTGTGCACACAAATCAGAGTTCTGCCTCTCCATGTGCTCTGCTCCCAGCACTCCTCTGACAACAATGTGCAATGCGCTGTCCTGTTATATCAAACAATATGCAAGGCTCTGTACTGCCTGTGCTTTCTTCTGTCCTGTCCCTCAAGCTTTTGGGTCCTCCATAGGCTGTTTCATGATCTGTCTTTCAACTCCTGCCCCAGGATGAAGCTTTCCTTGCTGACTAACCATGGCTGGCTCCAGGGTGTGTGAAGGTCCTGCTGTTGTGGGATGAGCAAGAAGGAAAAGCCCATTGTGGGCTGCCTCTGCTTGGGCTTGGGGACTGTGAAGGTTATTGGGGTGGAGTGGGGTGTGGAGGGGATTGAGCAAGGAAGAGAGAGAAAACCAAGCTGTTGCTGCTTGAAGTGTGGTGAAGGGAGAGACACCCACTGAGGAAGGCTCTATGGGGGTGTAATTCAAAATTTGGTATGGTTGTAGGGACACATAAGGACACCTCAGTGGTGGAGTTTGTGATGATGTCATCCACCCCAATTCATGCTGGTGGGCATGCGAACATTTCAGGCACAAGTGGACTAACTTGTGGACCGCCTAGCTGATTTGAACCAAATTTGGTACAGTTGTAGTGAGTGACACATAGAGACACCTCAGTTGTGTAGTTTGTGATGATGTCATCCACCCCAGTTGAAGATGGCAGATGTGTGATTTAAGGCTGAAGTGGGTTAACTTGTGAGGATGGTAATTATCAGTTAAGATTACAATGAAAGGACAGTAGGCAGATTAGTTCTTACCAGAACAACTTTCTTATTAATTGTCTCTAGCAACTAGTGAGCTCTTGTGTTTGTTTTCAGTCTGAAGAATGAGACACCCAGGCTTTTTATTATTTGCCATTAGGAGCACATACTTACAAAAGATATAAATACACACATGATCTTACATGTTGATCATGTGGACAAGACCACAAGCTGCCCTCCCTGTCTTAAGTGCCCAGGGCCCCACCAAGCTTTAATCCAGCCCTGCTGCCATACCTCAGTTGTCAGTGAGATATGGGTCAGGATCTCCAGTTCGGATCTAAACATTTGAGCAGGCGCGGCCTGTGAATGCACCTCCGGGGGGGGGGGGGCGCGACATCTTTAAGTGTAAACAGAGCCGGTGCTCCATGCCGCCCAGCAGCCCCTGCGGAGGGGAATCACCTCCGCCACCCACCTGGTTGCTGGTGGGGGCTCGCCTCCGTGGGAGCCAGGTGAGTGGCAGAGGTGATTCCCCGCCACAGGGGTGGCTCGGCGGCACAGAGCACCAGCTCCATTTACACTTAAAGATGCCGCCCGCCGCCCCCACAGAGGCGCGTTCATGGGCCGCACCAGCATCTGAGTGATTATTCATTAGCAGCTCTGTTATCTCTGGTTATTGTGAAGTATAACAAGTAACCATTACAAATATTCCTAAAATGCAATCCTGTTTTGCGATTTGATCTTGGACAGACCCAAGAGCAGGCCTTGGATTCTTGCTGTGAACTGCAAGATCACTTTTCCACCGGTGCCTGAAATTCTGCCCCTTGGCCTTCCATTCAAAGGAAAATAATTAAATCCCATTGAGAATGCCTAAAGTAGCTTTTTGGATCTTGGCCTCAATATGCACTTATGTTAAAGCCTTTTCCACTTGGGATGTTGATAGAACTTTTGGCAAACAGTCAGATTTTTCCTGAAGAATGCAGGAGCAAGAACGAAACTTTAATGTTCTGTATTGTAGGCCATCAGTGTTAAAGGAATGAAATAGGCTCTTTTGCACCTGTAAAAATTCTTTTTGTCTTGCATCAGTGGTAACTGCTGCCCACACAAAGGATGTGTGAGGCCTCATAATATGATTTACGAGAATCCCTTTTATGATAGTGACAGCATTAAGCAGGGCCCCCTCCAACTCTTAATTATGTATGTATTCTAGGACCTATCCGGCTTCATTCTCCTTTCATACTTCCTTGGTTCCAATGAGAAATGTAGCGGGGAAGTCTTATGCAGAAAAAGAAAAGGTTTTGGCTCTAGTCCAAGCCTAAATTACATAAAAAGTCATGCTCAAATCAATGTGATTACTTCTCTGTTTATGCTGTATGTTTTCCTTATTCAGATGTGACCAACATTTTGTCAAGAAACGAATGATTTCCACTTTTCTGTAAAAATCAAAGGAATAAAGCCACATTATTTAAATTCCTTGGATCAAGACCAAACATAAACAGGCCTATGAATAATGCTGATGCCCACATTTCTAACGTGAGGGATGCTGCTACTCAGCTGTGGAATTTGATTTATAAACCTGCCTTGAGCACAAGACATTCTCAACTACAGAGACTATTTTATATTTTATGAAGTGGAAGAGTACAGGGAAATAGGATAGATGTTTAGTATATCCTGCCCCTTCTCTTTAAAGCCATTGATGTCAAAGCATTGGTTCTGCTTGACCTTTAAGGCAAAATTTAATTATGCTAACATGTTTCTTTCAAAAGGGGCAAGAGGAGCATATTTCCTGCAGTTTCATCATATGACTTCCTTGTTCAGAGTAAGAGGGTTGAAGACTTCAGATTGGCAGCCCTAAAGGAAATGAAGGAAAAACAGGACTTAATTGAACAGCGGAGAAAGCAAGTTTTGTTTTGTTTTTACAAACTTAAGTACAGCATTTGTCATACCTTCCACATGATATTATTTACTGTTTGATAGAACACACAACTGTACTAATTATCTGTATAGGAATATTAGACTAGAGCACATTCAGAAAACCCGGATTCTACCCGAAACAAATTTGACAATATCAAATTCAGATTCTATGGGTTCTGGCGATGTCAAAGATCAGATCAGATTCAGAATTCGAATCCAAATTCCAACTTAAATTAGGATTTTCCCCCATAATGGTCAATGGGAGAATTGAAAACAACTCACCAAAAATCATTGGTTGGTCCTAGAGCCTTGGAACTTGCCACACATGTGGGGAAGGAGGTCAGGGCCCCCTGTCATGAATTTGTAGATAATTGGTCATTCCACTGATCTTTGGTGAGTTTTTGAAATTTTGTTTAAAATGGCAAAATATGGCTTGTTTCAAGTCAGAACTTTACAAAAACTTCTGAAACTTAAGATCCTCCTTATACCATCATTCCACCAGTATGTGGAGGAATCTGCCCTTTACCTTCATGAAAAGGGGTTAAAAGCATGCCCCCTTTGCTACCCTTTTATATTTCTGGAACAGATGGGCATACAGTTATGAAATATGGCACACATGAAGCCCAAATTGGAAGGACACTGTAATTTTTCTTCAAAGCTATGGGTTATTCTCTTTTTTGGTGTTTTTTTTTTTTTTAAATTAAAACATGGCTTAAAATCTGGCTTGTTTAAAGCCAGAACTTTACAAAACATTTTGGATCTTCTTGGACCATAATTCCACCCCCATGTGGAGAAAAAAGGTCATTCCTTTTATTTTCTATTAATTTTTTTCTTCTCCATTGCAGGAACAGGCAGACCTTTTAAAGGGGATTAAAATGACTTCACACCTTTTAATCCCTTAATGGCTAGAAGGGAAAGTAAGAAATTCTTTCTAACCACAAAAACAGAAACATCCAATGTACTTCCATTTTTCCTTACTGTGTGCTTCTGCAATGGGGAAGACAAAAATTAATATAAAACCAAAAGAATGTCCTTTTTCCTCCACTCAGGGGTGGAATGATGGTCCTAGGAAGGGCTTCAGATCCAGATCTTTTTTGTAATGTTCCAACTTGAAAGAAACCATTTTTAGCCTTTTGCTTTATTTTTAATCCTCCCCCCAAAAGAAAATCCCCCAAAATCATAAGAGTTACCCATAGCCTTGAAAAAAATAACAGAGTCCTGCCAATGTGGACTTCATGTGTGCCAGATTTAATAACTATAAGCCCATCTATTCTGGAAATATAAGCATGGGGGAGAGGCATGCTGTTACCCCTTTTAATAAGGCAAAGGGCATATTTCTCCACATGCTGGTGAAACGATGGTCCAAGGAGGGTCTTCTGTTTCAGAGGTTTTTGTAAAGTTCCAGCTTGAATCAAACCAGATTTGAGCATTTTCAGCCATTTTAACAAAAATTTTAAAAATTCTCCAGATCTCAGGGGATTGATCAATTCCAATTTGCTACAGGGAGTGTGGCCCTCCTTCTTCACATGTGTGGCAAGTTTCAAGGCTCTAGGACCAACCGATAGTTTTTAGTGAGTTTCTTTTTATTTCCCCATTCATCTCTATGGGGAAACATACAATTCTATTTTGCTAATTCTGAAATTCCAAATTATGTCTGAAATTAATTTTGATATTTAGGAATTAATTCCAACTTTACTGATCCATTTTTTTTAAAAATCAGATTCAGATTTTACAAGTTTTAACCAATTTGGGACAATTTTGGATAAAATCTGAATTTTTGAATCTGAATTTACAAAGGCCTTAGGAATATGTGTATCCTATGCCTTCCTTTTTAATGCTTTGCAGTGATTCTAAAACCCCATTTGGATATTTTCCTCCCTAAACCACTCACGGTTACAGTTCCGAAAGCAAGTAGGAAGCCCCACCCTCACCGCCTCTCTCCAGCCACTCATGGTTACGGAGGCAGTCATCTGCAGAGGGACATGCTGTAACCATGAGAGAAGGTGCTTCGATGATTGGCTGTCCAGGGAGATCCAGGCTATTTGGGATGTGGTCACTCCCTAGGGCATCTAGGGTCAAACTAGATATTCATGCAAACACACTTTCAAGAGTGTGCTTCCAAATACCTCTTCTATTTTATTTTATTTTTTAAAATACAGCATCTTCTGAATTGTGATTGGGACTTCAGCACATGGTGAGAGAAAGCTTAGAATGTTCTCCATGTGCCATGTTCTGCTGCAAATAAACCCCCAGCTACCTTTTGCCCTAAAACAATTTGCTGGAGGAGCCATAGGCAGCTCCTCTCCCCTAGCAACCCCACCCACCTCCAAAGGTGCTTGAGCTGTGCTCCTCCATCACACAGGGGGTTCCCAGCTCCCCCTCTTCTACTGACTTCTGTTGAATGCAACCCCAGAATCAACTTGCAGAGTATTTGTTAGAGCCACTGGGAACTTTGCTTTCTTTTTTCAAATTTGATTTTTGGGGACCAAACCAGATTTGAAGTAAGAGGGTGATCAGGATCAGGATCTACTGATGTTTCTATTTTGCTGTTAGCATTTTGAAGATGAGGAAAGTGATGGTCTCAGTCAGATGGTGTTTAACCCATTTACTCCATTCCTTTTCCTGGTATAACGGTCCACCTTGACCAAGTTGTTATTAACTCACCAAAGGGGTGTGTAGAGAAGATAGGTATAGATGCTGTTTCCATCTCCCCTTGCCCCCCCCCCGCCCCGCAGACCTAATGGCAGCTTCGTTGGAAGGGACAATTTGGCCATAGATCTTATGACAGCAATAAACTTAAGAATGTGATGATAGCAATATCCTCAAAGGCAGACTGCTAGAAAGAAAACAAAATAATACCATGTACATCTAACTATGACATGAGATCCTTTATCAGCTATCAACTACATCTTCCCTAAAATATCCTAAGGATCATCATCATTTTAGTGTTACACAGATCAATTCGACATCTATCAAGACCATTTCTATCCAACTCAAAGGTGGTCATCTGTATATTAATATGCACAAATTGGATGTGGCTCTCTGCCCCGGAATATATTTACAATGTAACTTTCAGCAACTCTGTAGCACAAACACATGGCACCAGTATCTTCCATATAACTTGCCCGTAAAATGTAAATAGGGTCATATGACAATATTTAAAACATGTATCAAATGTTTTCAAAACTGTTGATTTTTTTTAAGAGATAAAGAAGTACTTCAGAAATGGAGGAGACAGGCCAAGTTGATGAGAGAGAGGAAGGGAACATTGTACACATTGTCACCTGACAAAGGAGATGCGGTATGTAACAGAAGCTGGTATTGCTTGCTGGGGGTTATAATTTTTTTTTAATCCCCCAGTTAGTTAGCAGAGCACTAAAGAAGCTACCCACTCTGATTACAGAATAGAATACAGAGTTTAGTTGTTGTAACTATTTAGAGAAGACACATGGAGATTCTTGTAAAATAAAATACTAAGTAGATTTATTGGTGAATTACACTTTGGATAGGAAAGAACTAATCCTAATCTATAGAACTACATAATGAATAGGTAGTGGGAGAGAGATATGTTTCCATCTGTTCTCTAAGAGGAAAGGAAGGGATTCTGGCTCAGCAGAATGACTCCTAGTGGTCATTACGATAGTTGGTGCAAAAGGTTGACACACTGGAACTCTAACTTTGCTCATCCTGGAATTATTTCTCATCTCTTACACTGATGTACCAAATGACCTTGGCTGTGCTACTCTATTTTTCTGTGCAGTTCTTCCCACACCCACCCCTTGCTTCTTTGTTGTGAGGTACCATTTTAAGGATTAGCTTTAGCGGCTGGAATATGCATAAAGGTCTATACCTTTATAGCCGAAAACCTTCTTACTCTAGGCATGTTTAGAGCAGAACCTTGTAACTCTACCTCACTTGTCACTACATGCTCTTCTGCCTCAACCCATTTTAAAAAGTCATTTGCTAGCAAAAGTCTCAGGTGCAGAGCTGTGCTATGGTACCTCTGCTGGGAGCTCTTAGATGGCCTAGGGTGGGAGTGGTTGTTAGTGGTCCCCAGGAGTACAGCTGTCCAGGTCATAGGCAAAGTGCTAGTGCAGGAACTCACAACCTGGGGTCCCCAGATGTTGTTGGGGACCATTGTGGCTGGGGATGATGGAATTTGTAGTCCCAACAACATCTGGGGACTCATGGTTGGGAATCCCTGTGCTAATGGATGCTCTAAATCTACCATTCAGTCCCTGGTTGGTTCCCAACAATAGTACAAGGGCATCATTTTTGTCCTCACACTATAGCTGAGACTGTCCTGTCAGATCTAGATGTAAGGAGAGTCTCGATGGATCTGATCAAAGGTCCATCCAGTCCAGCTTCCTGCTTCCTCACAGTGGCCAAGCAGATGCTGCCAAAAATCCTCAAGCAGGAGATGAAGGCAATCCCTCTCCCAGTCTTGCTCCCCAGTAACTAGTATTTAGTAGCATACTGCCTATCAGTCTGGAGGTTTCACTAGTTGCCATTCATAGACCTTTCCTCCATGCATTTGTCGAATCCCCTTTTAAAGGCATCTAAGAGCCAAGCTGCATGTGACATTAAACGTATCATGGTGGACTTAAATGAGGAAGTGAACCAGAAGCGGTCTTTTTATGTCCAAGCAGCCATGAGGCCCTGTTCAGGATCATGGTGTGCAGCAAGTTTTTGTGCTGAATATTGCCCTTCCCAGTGGCTAATGGCAGCAAAGCAGGGGGAAAGGCTTAACCACCTTGCTGCACACTGTGATACTGAGCCAGATCAGAGAGCCCAAGGCTGTTTTTGGATATGAAAGGCCCGCGTCCCATCCATTTCTTGGTTTAAGACTGCTTGTTCATGAGAGGTTTAACATCAGGGTCAGGTGTACTTTGACCCTAAGGTAGTGGCCATCCCCTCATCTCACAGCATTAAGTTACATAAATGAAGTATGCATTGTGTGAATAATTACGTTCTTTTGTCTGTCCCAAATCTGTTGCCAGTCATTTATATTGGATGACCCTGAGCCATATCAGATAAGTCACTTGGCTGGTGCTGCTACTCATGGGATCAACTTCGTCTCTTACTGTTTCTGTTTGCAGCAGTCAGGTTGGTGGGACCTAGGTTTGATTTGGGGTACATATGGTAGGTACCATAGTGCTCACAGCGCATCAAGACACTGAAAGGCTCAAGTTGTAGCTGCATGTCATCCAGCAGCTTCATGCTCTGGAATCCCAGCCCCCTCTTGTCTACAAAGTGGCATCAGGAGGGGACGACTTGCAGAAGAGAAGTGGCAGCTGAGTGTTGAATCCTTCCCCTACTCCCCACCCCCCTCTGCAGGTACTCCTTTCCTTCAGTTGCTTTTCCTTCAGCAGGGGTGCCAGATCCATATTTATAATGTGGCACAGTATTAAGAATCCTGAGGGGTTTTGGTCTTCATATAAAAGAAATAAACGTTTCTCACTTTAATGCTCAGCTGCAGAGAAAATCTTGAAACTGTGTAGGCAGCCTCTTCTAAAAGCCAAGAAATTGGGAGCTGGGCAAGGCTTCTCAGGAATTAGGCAGTCCTGGATAACTACCGATACTTGCTTCGGCTTCTGACTCCTACTGACTGCCTTTTCTTCCTTATTCCATATTATCCTATGCCTACATGCTAAGCAATTCCTACTTCTGTGAAATCCCATTTGGTGGAATCAAAATATGAAGATCCAGTTACTTGAGGCAGGTATGCCAATTCGCGTAGCATAATTTGACTGATTGGGGCTCAGAACTTTGAAAGGCGGGGGATGAGACACGCAGTCAGCATACTCTCAAATATCTGCCTCTGAATTAGTTCCTCTGTAGGCCAATCCATTTCCAGGCAGAGTAAGAAAAGAGCATCTTTACAGTATGACTACAAAATACTAGGACTGGGAGACAGAGATAACCAGCAGGATATCCACTTGCACTAAGGCAGGACTCTGCATACCTCAGTCACTTAAAGATTAACCTCCACAGTATGAATTCTCTTTAGTAGATAGCTGGGCTTGAATTGTTGTTACCCACCCCCAGCCTTTTGGAGGAAACAGGTGCAAATGTAAGTAAATACTTACTCTAGCTCTTCACTGTGCAGTAGGGGCCCATGTGTGTTGTAGGTGTTGAGACATCCTGCACATAGCTATCAAAAGCTGTGGCTGCCCAGGCGGTTTGGAGGCGTTGAAACAGAAGGGCTTTCATTTAAAATAGGATTGTTAAAATTGATGGATGCCTCCTGAGGTTTTGCCTCTGCCAAATTGAAGTTGATGTAGGCTGGATGTTACAATTAATCCAGGAGAGAAGAAAATCTGTCATCCTGGTCCCAAAAGAGAACTGTTTTATGGTGTCCCTGTAAATGCAGCTAGTTCTCTGTTGTTTCCTTATGGAGATAATATCATTTTAAAAGCATAAATGTTTTACAGCCATGAAAGGCAATAGCAGTCACAAGCATTATTGGTCACCCACTCTGTGGACTTTGCTCACAAGTCCAAAGAGAAAGGGACCTATAAGGAAGATGTGGACCCTGGTAGGACAAGTAAAGCTAGAAAGGAGAAAGAGGCTGGTCTTGTGGTAGCAAGCATGACTTGTCCCCTTAGCTAAGCAGGGTCTGCCCTGGTTGCATCTGAATGGGAGACTTGATGTGTGAGCACTGCAAGATATTCCCCTCAGGGGATGAAGCCACTCTGGGAAGAGCAGAAGGTTTCAAGTTTCCTCCCTGGCTTCTCCAAGATAGGGCTGAGAGAGATTCCTGCCTGCAACCTTGGAGATGCTGCTGCCAGTCTGTGAAGACAATACTGAGCTAGATAGACCAATGGTCTGACTCAGTATATGGTAGTTTCCTATGTTCCTAGGCATTGAGCTAGGCCCACAGAGCTGAACTGCACCATTATATAGGGAATTCAGAGTCTGTAAAAACTCACCGTATCAGCTGTGATGACACAGCGGGGAAGCAGCTTGCCTAGGGAGCAAGAGGCTGTTAGTTTGACTCCCCGCTGGCGTGCTTCCCAGACTCAGCATAGTAAATATATTTGTAGTCACCTATATCGGGCAGCAGCGATATAGGAAGGTGCTGGAGGCAGAGGCTCACTTCAGTGACAATGGCAAAGGCCTCATCTTATACTACGCATAAACCACTCCTGTATTCTACCAAGAAAATCGCATGGCTCTGTGGTCTCCAGGAATCGACACCAACTCGATGGTACAATCTTTCCTTTCCTAAAAGCTCAACATGGCACTTCCTCCCCTCTTCCCCCCCCCTCCAGCTGGATCCTGTGGCTGTTGGTGATCCCCAGTCCTGCCTATCCTTTTGACTTGTCATTTCCTCTTTCTTTACACACATCCTGACTTTCATATGCTGACCACCTTCTCCAGCAGATTTTCCAGTCCCCCCCCCCCAAGCTCTCTGTGAACTTCTAGTCAGAATCCCTTTGGGTGACAGTGCAAAGGCAACAGGTAAAGACACTGAGCAACATACACATGAGTTAGTCATGACTGTACTGTGGCAGCTGGTACAGGCGGGGCTGGGGTGTGTGAAAAATTTACGGTAGCGACAGCTCTTTCTCACTCTTCTTGCCATGCCCTGCCCGTATCGCTCTCTCTTGCCTCACTCTGCCAAGGTGTGCAGGTTGGTATTCGCTAGGTTGGGGGTTGCGATTTTCACTTAATGGAACTTAGTTGTGACTAACATCGTTTTGGATGCTGCCCATTGTATGAGATTTTTCAGAGAGGCTCTCTTGTTCATCCTGCCACCTTCTGAAGCTTGATTGGCAGGAAGAGCTGAGCAGGCCATCCTGGTGGTATCTCTCTCTCTCTCTCTCTCTCTCTCTCTCTCTCTCTCTCTGGAACTCCCTGCCACCTGGTCTTCAGGTGGCATCTTCCCTGGCAATTTTTTAAAAGAATCTGAGGATGCTTTTATTTCAGCTAGCCTTCCCCAATACCCTCTTCTTTCAGCAAACCTATCCCCAGTACCCCTCTGAGCACTGTTCCCTCTAACAGGGATTCCCAGGTGTTGTTGACTACAACTCCCAGAATCCCCAGTCAAAGGCCATTGCATCTGGGGATGCTGGGAATTGTAGTGAACAACATCTGAGAATCCCAGTTAGCGGGAACCCTGAGTGCTATTTCTATTTATTTTTCCCTTTCTGCCTTTTGACTTATGGTATTTGTATAATGGTTTTATTACTGCTGTTCTGCTTTTAGTGTGGTTTTTGTTGTTGCTGCTGCTGTTGTTGTAGTGTTCTCTCATTTTTATTTATTTATTTATTTATTATTACATTTATATTCCGCTCTTCCTCCAAGGAGCCCAGAGCAGTGTACATGTTTATGCTTGTCCTCACAACAACCCTGTGAAGTAAGTTAGGCTGAGAGATATGTGACTGGCCCAGAGTCACCCAGTGAGTTTCATGGCTGAATGGGGATTTGAACTCAGGTCTCTCTGGTCCTAGTCTAACCACTGCCTTGAGACTGTTGGAAAAGGCAGGTTATAAATGTTTAAATAAATAAATATTTTGTATTCTCATGTAACTGACTTCATCCCTCCCTCCCTCCTTCCTTCCATTTCTACACAACATTTCAGCCAAGATTGACTCCCAACACGGCTTACAGTTAAAATCCATATGAAGCAACAACATAATTAGGGATAAAGTGGTATATCTGTGGTGGGGGAGTAGGGCAGGGAGAATCTCTTCTGGCCTCTGGTGGTTGGTGATGCAGTCTTCCCTCCAAATGGAAGGAGCAAACAGAGCTGCAGGTAAACTTGGGGGTTAATTATAAATATGCTAATTCACAGCCACAGCCAGCTTCTTCTACTACTACTACTACTACTACTACAATATTTATATACCGTTTGTCAACCAAAGTTCTCAAAGTGGTTTACATAGAAAAATAAATAAAACATCAAGAAGATGGTCCCCTGTCCCCAAAGGGCTCACAATCTAAAAAGAAACATAAGGCAGTTACCATCAACAGCCACTGGAGGGATGCTGTGCTGGGGTTGGATAGGGCCAGTTGCTCTCCTCCTGCTAAATATAAAGAGAATCGCCACTTTGAAAGATGCCTCTTTGCTTAGTTAGCAGGGGTTCTCTGTGAAATGTTGCCACCATCTATAATGCATTTTCTTGGGGTTTTTATTTTATTTTATTGCATGGTACCCCAATAGTTTTACAAAAAGCATCCTTGATAGATTTTAAATAACATAAATACAATAAAGACCCTTAACTCTAGCCTTTGGAAATAAGCATGGGGGTCCCGAGGCTCATCAAGGAGCCAGAGCAGTCAAAAAAAGTATTACTTATAAGAAGAAGTAAGTGACTGCTGCAAGTCTGAGCTCTAAATAAGTGAGCTCACCATATTACAGTGGCAGTTGTGTGGGGTTGTGTTCTATATATTCTTTTCTATTATGTGAATCTTAAATCCTGCTCTATATTTACTCTGATATTTTTATTCTGAACACCTACACTCAAATAAGAGCTCAGTGGAGCTCACAAGCATTTAGAAAATTATTTCTCCAAGTAAATGATGTTGCCTGATTTGCTCAGGTTATCTCCCCTCAGTGTCGTTTAAAATGTCTGATGGTATGAATGAAATGCTGGTGAGTCACAAGGGGGCAGTGGAGCGCCACATACTTAGCAGCAAAGTGCTGCTGCAGAGTGCACTGTCAGATAGTGGAGAATGGACATCTTTATAGAAGTCAGGGCGGGTGGGGGAGGAAATATGAGCATGCTTTATTTAAGTGTTGTCATCTTGTTCAGTGGACTTACAATTGTTGCTTCATGCAAAATGTGGCAGATTGGCGTATGTGTCCTAGCATGGGAGATTGGGCTGCATTGTGTATCACTGCTGCTTGCAGGGCAAGTAGCAGAATGGCTTGCTTAGCTACTTTCTATATAAGTACAGCACCATTCCATTGATTAGAATTGCGGTAGGTGGCAAGGGGAGGACATCCAAGAATGTGTTTGAAGCACTTGGTTTGTTTGTTTGTTTGTTTGTTTGTTTATCTATCTAATTTATTGAACACTTGACTTCCATAGACTTGAGGCGGTTTACATAAATTGAAACAACAACGGAAACAAGAGGGGGGAAAGGGAGAAACAGACGCATACACACACATTGAAAACTAAAAGCCTGGCAAAATAAATAAATTTTCAAAAGCTTCTTAAAGGACAGAAAGGAGGTGGCATTCTGAATCTCAGGAGGCAGGGTGTTCCAGAAGGAGGGGGCTGCAACAGAGAAGCCCCTCCCACAAACCCGGGCCCCACGTACCTCCCCTGGACCCGGAACTCTGGGAAGGCCCACCTGAGATGACCTGACAGGGCAGGTTGAAGTTGGATGGGAGAGGCGGGAGTGTACTCCTGAAGGTACACAGGAACCAAACCCTGAAGATAATGCACTCTGCATGCATTATTTCAGTATTCCTTACAATACATATGTAAAATAGGTCAACATTATCATCCCAGTTTAGTAGGTGGAGAGTGGAATGTTAGTCTGGAAATCAGGTTTGCGCCATAGTTTGGTACTATCATACATTAGTGGACCCAAGATCAGTCCAGCAGAGGGCTGCGTATCACTGCTGTTGCACATGGGAGATACCCAGTGCATTTATTCAGGAAGCATCCAGGAATGTGGTGTTCAGGTAGCATTAGCATGGCAAAATTCATTCCACCATAGCCTGGAAAAAAACCCCGAAAGCTTGGGATTGAACACAGATTGCCACAGACCAGCTGAGACCCCTTCTGAATCAGAGCAAAGGTCACTGGTGTAGCAAGCCGTCACATGCCAGGCCTGTCTTCAGTTCCCCTGGGTGGGGCCCCACTGCTGTGCATGTGCCCCTACTTACTCACGGTAGCGGGGGCTCACCCTCTGCTGCCTGCCTGCCTCCACCTCCTCCTCTGCCCTCTGTCTCCTCTTTCTTCCTGCGGGCATCTTCCAAGTGCTTCCGGCTTCTGCCCGCCACTTGACAGTGCTTCCAGCTAGCTGGCAAGTGACACACAGCACCTGGGCAGAGAGGAGGAGGAGGAGGAAAGAGGAGGGGGAGAAGAGAGGCAGCAGCAGGCGGCGGCAGAGACAGGTGAGCATCAGAGGCCACGGCAGCGGCCAGGTACGGGAAGGCAGAAGCCAATGGGCCCCTCTGGGGGTGGATGGGCCTGTGTTCCAGGGACGTCCTGGAATACCAGTAGCACTGCCCCTGCCAAAGGCCCATCTAGTTCAGCTTCTTGTTTCCCACAGTTGCCAGCCAGTTGTCTTCATTTATCCTGCCGTGTAGCTAAGACTGTAGCATAGACTTGAGAGAGAGTATAAGGCAGTTCACATGATTGCTAGCTACCCGGCTTCAGGAGCTGTGCATGCTCCCAGTTTCCGATCATCTGTTAGTGAGCAGCTAAGTAGGAGGAGGTGGGAGTGATTGCCTGTGAGACAGGAGTCAGGTAGGATGGCTTTTCCTCCTGCCTTGTTTAAGTGCCAGGTACAAGTGCTGCATAGGATGGCTCCTCTCACAGATTAGCACTCCCTGCCTTCTCCTATCTACTTGTTTGCTAACAGAGGAAAGGAAATTGGGAGTTCATCCAGCTCCCAAAGTTGGGTAGGACACTTGTCCTATCCTCATAGCAATCTTGTGAACTGCCTTTATAACTGAGCAAAAGGCAGTTGCTATTATTTATGATTAGCTTCATAAGTGATTCAAGGAAAATGGACAGAATGAGCAAAGACTGATTAGGTGCTTGGGAGCACTTGGAAGAATAATGTAACCCAGGCCAGAACTACAGACCTTGAAACTATTCCCACAAGCGTGCAAAACTGGGCACCCAAGCCCAGCCCAGTTTTGCACACACGAGTGTTCCGCCAGGATCAGGGCCAATCCGGCACCCCAGGCCTCAGCTACCAGCAGCAGCTGGTAGTCATCTGGGCGGGCGATCCGCCTGCCAAAGAGAAGCCCGACCTTTGTCTGCAGGGAGGTAAGCTCTTTAGGGCTTCCTCCTTGCTAACCCTCTTGCTCATGAGCAAGGACTCCTTTTCTGTTGCCACTGGTGGGGACAGCTTGCTGAAGTCTGCAACATGAGTTGGGCATACAGGCTCAAAGGTGAGGTTTGTTTTTCTGGTATTTGGCTGCATTTTTCTCCTTGCACATTGCTTTAAGCAAGTGTTGGAAAGGTGACTATCCTAGAACTAAGTAAGTAGGCAAAAACGTTATTTTTTAAAATTAATTGGTTAATAGTTAATAGTTGCTCAATAGTTGCCTAGGCAGATATAAGTTTTGTTTTAAAGAACAAAAAAAATCTATTTTAGCAATCTTCCATTTTGTACCTTCAAAGAGTCTGATCATAGCAACTACAGAAAAACAAACCAAAGATTAATTCCCCAGCTGTCTTGAAGGTTTGCTGCAGAAGCCAACTTGAAAGCAGGCTTATCAAAGGCTACTCATGTGGTGGTCTGTAGTGGCCAAGACACACCTCCGGGCAACCAGGCAAAGCTTCTTATAACCTGGAAGACAGTTTGTTCTTTTTAATTTTTCTTTCAAGCTGCTGATGTACCATAAATGACTAACATATGCAGGTGTGGGCAGGCAGGTGAGTAAAAGGGGTTCTTGCCTAATAACTTTTGTGGACTTATTTGCAAGACTACATGGTGGGGGGGAGGGGGGGAATGCCTTTTAGGGCCATTGTGTTGAACATGATAGGCATACTGTCACACTGCCTGGCACAGTTATAGCGCATGTGCGGTAGGAGCCCAAGAAGCATTTCTGCTTTACAAGTGTCAAGAGCTGCTGTGGCTAGAACCAGGAATCCACCATTCCATGAACAGTTGCCCCATATGGTGAGCCACCATGACTACAGGTGGGAGCATTTTGCTAGGTAGGAAAGGGTTTCCAGGTACTGGAATGATTCTGCCCACCCAGGCTGGCCATTGGCGAGTGTCTTCTTGTTGTGGTAGAGTCTTTGGGCACTTTTATTTGCTCTAACACGCCCCATTTCTTGATCAGTGCTTGTGGCTCAGTTCTGACAGTGACACACTGCATTTTCTGAGCATCGCAAAGTGTTGTCGCTGGGAAACTATGATTTGGCTCCCATATAGTGGTACGGTGAACAATTGTGAGTATTGTCTGCTGTGTCAATGGCCTGACTGTCTCAGACAGCTGTGGATAGCACCTGAGAAATCATCAGTGACAGCTCCCCTCCCTACCTTGCATGCCTGCACCACTTTTTGACATTTAAAAAAGCTTCATTTAGCTGAGTATGTCAAAATCCAGTGTAGTTGATTGCCATACAGATATACTGGAGTAAGACTATTTTTTGGTACATATTCAGTAATATGTTGTAGATTTGGGGATGTGGCTGTAGCTCAGTGGTAGAGTATCTGGCTTCCATGCAGAAGGTCCCAGGTTCAATCCCTGGCATCTCCAGAAGGTTTGGGAAAGACACCTGCATGGAACCTTGAGGAGTTTGCCAAGTGTGGACTATACAGAGCTAGATGGACCAATGGTCTGACAGCTCCCTGTGTTTCTTGGGGGAAAACAAAAAAAAAGGAGCTCTGTTTTTATTAGTTTTAGATGGTCTTTAGAGGCAGTACACACTCCTGCTGTATCATCTCCATGTAGGAGTGCTCATATGGCCTTCTTAAAAATGGTAGTGAATGTCAGCAAAGTGACCCTCTCTGCTCACAATGATGACTGCCATTTTTGAAGTTTCGTTTTTAATTTGTATTTTCTTCCAGTTCTTCACTGTGCTCCCCTATCCCAGTGCTGAAATGCACATCCCCTGGTTTGTTTTGTAAAGCACTGGTCACAATCCTACATACATGATCCACACATTACATGTGGACTAGATCTTGCATAAAGATTGCTAGGAAGAGACATATGGGAGTATAATGCTAAGGTTAACATGCAGCCAGGGCTCACTTCCTTTGATGGTGTGGAAAACGCCTTGATTTTTCAAATCTATATTCAACAAATCCTGAGTCTAGAGCAGAAAAACAGATGTGTTTACACTCTATATTTTCAGTGTTTACTAACAGCCGTTCACATTTATTACAAGAAGATTGTTTAACATTTCCCACTTCATTAAAGCATGTAGTTTTTGCCAGAATGCAGTACTATAAAGCACATGCAACTCTTTCTTTGAACAAAATGCAAACAAACCATTTTTAAAAATAGGGTTTCTTTAGCTCTTGTCTGTTGAAATGTGCTCATACTGGCTCTATCACACAGCACATTGCTCTGAAAATAAACTTGGATTCTTTGAAAGTCATCAACAGCTGATAAGGTTGGAATAAATCAACTTTATTCATCAAAAATGTTTATATTGACCATCACTCCTGTTGTGTACTGGCATGTTATTTAAGGCTGTATTTCCAAAGCCAGTGATTTATTTTTATGTGCTATCAGAAGGAGCAAGGACTTCCCTTAAGCTTGATTTTTGTGAGTCAATGTCATTCTGAAGGTTTTCTTTCTTTTTTTGTTGTAGAACTGCATATAAATTACTAAATATGAATAAGGGCTCTAGCTAGCTGCGCAACCCTGTGTGTATTCCAAACTTTATAGCTTCTGCTAGCTTGATCTTAAAGCTCTGTATTAGTAGTAATGGCAGGAACAACCATATTGGCCTGCAGGTGGAAGTGATATTTTGACCCGTTACAAGCCTCATCAAAACCTGCTACAAACTGAAGGTTCAGATTACAGTTTTGGCTTGAAAATCTCGGGTCACTTTTGTGACGAAACTGCAGTTGCATGCATTCGGATGACCACAAAATTGAACCATTCACTTCTGGTTTGGCATTATGTGCAAAGGTAGCCAGAGTGTGACTGCCAAGGTCAGTGTGGTCCACTGTGGAGGGAGTTGGGCTTTGCCCACTGGGTGCTCCAAGGGGAAGTCATTAGAAGAGGGCCGAGGCCAGGAGCTCAGACCATCCACTACTGAATGATGGCTTGAGACGACGCTATGGTGTCTCTTTTAAGTTTTGTTTTGTTTTGTTCTTGTTCCTGTTGTTTTAGTATTTTAAGTTGTGGGCCAACTTGAATGCCAAGGGTGGAAAGGCAATGGTAGTTATACAGTATGGTAGTTATACAGTTATGGTAGTTATACAGTAAATAACTACCATAAATAAATGCATAAATAAATACCCTCTACCATTAGTCTTCACTGTCTCTCAGCCTCATTTTGTCATCTGTCAAATGGGAAATTGTGACCTGCCTCACACAGCCACTGTGAGGCAAAACTCCACAAGGGCTGTGTAAAACAGATTAAAGAGGGCTAGCTCTGTGATAAGAAGTAGCAGTCCCTTTTCTTCTAAGGCTTGGTCGTAAAAGAATTCCGCTCCCATTCAGCAGAATGAGACGAGAGAGTCCTTGAGGTCATCAAATGGACTGAACCACTTAAGACTGCAGATGAGGAAATACCACTTTTGGAAGAAGATTAATAGCAAATAAATAAAAAATATAGCACAGTGCCCTAGAACCTTTCTTTCAAATGTACATTTTTCTAATGTGGTTGTTGCTTGCTTGTTTTACACGAGGGAACATTCAAAATGCCTCCCCTACCTGCAGACTGAAGTGATACAATTTAGTATATGTGCTGAAGCGAGCACAAGTGATACAATTCATTTCCTTCTTGATAGCAGAATAACCTCTCCCCACCCCACCCCGCCTGCCAACTTATTAGAGATAGGATGTTAGACATCTCTGGCAATGTTTTCTTTTTGCTTTTAGCTGGTGCTTCAAGGGTTTCTCCCTGTCCCTCTATCTAATTTTGAAAGGTGATGGCTCCTGGTGAGGTGCTTGTTAATTTGCTTGTTTATAAACAAGCAAATATAATATGTGATATAAAAATTTTGTAAGCCTGTCTTTACACATTCACATCCTGTGGACCTTTTTTTTAAAAAAGGTTGTCTAACGAAGGCACATTGTTTTATATCTGCTTCCCTCATAAACACAAAATAATCTTATGAGGGTTTAACAAAGAACTTTATCAAGAAACAACTCAATTTTCTCCTTCTCCTTCCCCTCCCTTTTCTTTTTGATTCTACCCCCACACTCTCTACAGGATCCCCACTGGGGCAAACTTCTAAATAACAAAACATGAAAGAGTATTAGATAGACTATGACACACAGCTTCTCTGTTAGTGAAGCGTGGAAGGTGAAGAGTTTCCTAAGGCACTAGATTCTGAAGCCAACACCAAGGGCAAATTCCATTGGGGAACATACCATCTTTTCACAGCTGCCATTCTTGGATGACAACCAAATCACCTTTGTATTGCCTCCCATGTTTATGTGTTGTGTCATACAATTGCTAAAGAACTCTCACAAACTGTATGATTCCAACAGTTAGGAAGCTGGGTTCAAGGATGGTAGTATAAACTGCAGTTTTTATTTTTTATTTTTTATTTATTTGTTCGATTTTTAGACCACCCTTACAAAATAGCTCAGGGCAGTTCAAAAACATCAAAGACCCTTTAAAACAATTTAAGAGCACTGGAATGCCAGGCCAAACAGGTAGGTCTTTGGGGCTCTCCTAAATTCCATTATATGGCAGAATGTTCGGTTTATGACCCTCGCTTTTTTTTAAAAAAAGTATTTTTTATAGGCTCCTCACTCAGAAAATGACATGTGGAGTGTAGAAGGAGGTATGGAAATTATGTTGTTGACTAGATGTTGTTGCAAGGGGTATGGGAAGCAGAAAGTGCTTTCAGTTCCTATTAACCCCCATACCAATGCCATATCCAGAGTTTAAGAGTCAAACTAAACATGACAGGAAATTCATTATCTACGGAGCTTTTACTTAAAAACAAATAGCATCCATGAGAGGCCTCAATCACAGATGCAGGAGGGGCTTTAACTCCCCCACCACCACCACCACCACCATATTGCAGTCTCAATCCAAATTGGGCCCTCAGTTGTTATTTGCCTTGGGTTAGGTTTCCATCCCTGATCCAGATTGGGAGGAACTATGGGGCAGGAATAAAGGGTTAGCCCCTCTCCCCCCTCCACCATGTCCCAAGCCAGATTGCTCCTCCAGCTGCTAAAAAAGTTTTACCAGTCTGGAAATACCATGGTACATGTGATATCACAGCTAGTTTGAACTTAAGAGACCCTTATTTTCTGTGCGGTCGTTCAAACAGTTTTCTCAAGCATCTGAATTCACACCCATCTTTCAGAAGAAATCTTTCATAACAGGCCAATTGCAATGAAAGAATGGGATTTTATTCATTGTCATATCTAGAAAAGACAGTTTTAAAAATGTTTTTTTTAAATCTAGTGTTAATTTTCAGGAGTGGCAAAACTATGATGAGTTTGGCTCAATCACTGGAGGATCTTGCCTTGATTCGTACGATTTCATTTTAAAATAGAAAAGAATCTGTATGTGGTTACCTACTTGAGATGCTTGATTAGGGATTATGGTATTGGGATGCTTGATTAATTCTTGGTTAGGGATAAGGGTAGGGAGGTGGAAAGGTTAGCTTCCAAATATGACTGCATGGAGGCCATCCTCATCTTGTGGCCACGTGAACAAAAGGGTGAATGCCATAGCTGCTGTTGGTACTGTGTCTCTGCTCTCCTCTCAACAATTCCTTGGTGATATTGTGGGGAAGAGACAGAGGGAGACAGGCTGCTATCCAGAAGCTGCCTCAGCTATGTCTCCATCAGTAGCCATGCCAGTCCCTTACAAAGGGATGGAAGGCTGTGCTTTCCAGCCTAATACATCTCTGGTGAATGGTGCCGGCTTTCTGAGTATGAATGATCTCTGGGTGATGGTAGTGCCAGCCCCACTTCTAGATGGGGCATGTGGCTGCCTGAAAATTCACATTTAGATTGGTGCACCCCACTGGGGATCCCCTGACAGCATAGGGGTGATTGCCCCATCTCCAGTGAATGTTTCTTTATGGGTGTTAAAGGATAGATCTTCTAACATTTCTCTGGGAAGCATTCATAGCTTGAAGGAGGTGATTCCCCCTGTAAGCTAAAGGGAGTGGCTGTCGTAAATGCATGATTATGAAGAAAACAGCAGTTTGTAGTTTGGGGGACAGACTGGAAAAGTTTCCCTCCCTCCCTCCCTCCATATATCTGATGAGAAGTGGTGGATCAATTATTTTATAGGATTACACAAGCTGCTTTCCTCGTCCTGATGTATGTTTGTAAGCAAACATACATCACGTAGTAACAAAAAGTGCAATAGCCTTTAGTGGTCTCTCCTCCAAAGGAAAGCAAAACTGAGTAGCACACCTTTGGAAACTCCCACCATATGGGGAAGTGGGGAGCACATATGTCGCAATGTAAGAACCATACGTTATCATAGGTTTCCATTTGAGTGAGGTTTCCTTACAGGGCTTTGCAGCTGCCATCAGGTTCTTAAACAGAGCACAGACTGTTTCTAATAAAATCTAAAGATGCTAGATTCAACACAGAATAGTGCTGCTGCAAGGAAAGGATTTCAGGAGGTAAATGTTTGTTGTTGTTGTTTTAAGCATTCATCATATGGCTTCAGTCCTGGCAGGGACTGCATCAGGTGAAATTATCCCTGCTTCAGACTTATCTAAGGCATAAGAGTCTGGGCCTATATTGAATCTGGCTGCCCTAACCAATGCAAGCATGTATTACTTTCCCCAAGACATACTAATGCCATGACATGCTGCATTTCTCTAGGTTTCACAATATGCGCCATATGCTACCGATGATATCAACGATCACAGCACGCTAGGAGACTGGAAAGACCTAAACAAACAAGATGAACGGATGGAGACAGCACTGAATATGGACCCAATGACATTTACTGACGAGTTAAGGTGAGAACCAGGAGCACAGGGAGGCTGGTGGGCGGCAGCCCTAGGACAGGCTACTGCTGCCACTGCCACCTGCCTTCATGATAGCCCCCTGCCACGCATCTGCACCTGCCACACCCCTTGTGCCAGTGTCGGAAGCATGCCAGCAGGTGGCATGGCTGACACTGGGTCATGGACACGTGGCCTGTTGCCCTTTCCCAGCTGGCCAACCAGCACTTTGCTGGTGCGGTGCTTCTTTCTTCACCCTCACTGGGAGCAAGGGAGAGAAAGGAAGCACTCAGATGGCAAACAAAATGCTGCCTGCTTGGGAAAGGGCAATGAGCTGTGCATCCATCTCTCCCAGCTGGGGAGCACTTCATTCACTGGCTGAGTGGGGGAGTGAGGAGGGGGTGCCCTGGATGCAGACTGCCCAGGAATACTTGTTCCTCTTGTCCAGTGGTAGCTACATCACTGGTAAGGACAAATCTGTAAGTAACAGATTGGGTTTAAACTCTTGGATATGATCTGGTAATGAAGCACTGCATCTGGAGCATATGCCACTCATTCACGCTGGCTCTCTCTGCTATTTAGCCGTTTCTCACGATTTGTGAGAAGGGCTTGGTGGCGGGAGGCAGGGAAGGGTGCTCAAACCTACCTTCCCTGCAGATGATTTGTTGATCCTTCTTGGGTGGGCGGATCACCTGCCCAGACGATTGCCGGCAGCCCCAGCAGCGTGAAGGGTTGGGAGCCGAGACATGTCATTCCAGCCCCTGGAAATCCTGCGAGTGCATGGTGCATTGTGGGGATTCCCCCAGCGCCGGCCAGGAGCCTTGCAATTTCTCTACACCAGCAGCAAGCAGCCAGCTCTGACAGACGATCACAAAAAACACTGATTGTGGTTTTTAACCTATTAACTTGTTCACGTAATTTGATTAATTTTCTTACTTTTATTATATATTATTGTATCTATTCTATTGTTGTGAACCACCTCGATCAGTAGTGTACTGGAAGGGCTAGGTGTGTATCTGTCTATCTGTCTATCTATCTATCTATCTATCTATCTAAGAGAGCACTCGCTCCCTTAACCCTATTTAAGAGGCAGGCTCCGTGGGTGGGTTTGCCACCGTGGCACAGCCGGCAGATGCTCATCTGCTGCTGTAGCTCACGCACAGCCAAGACTGGGCTTGACTGCCTTAGCCCAGTCTTGGCTGCACGTGAGAACAGCCTCTCTTTATTATGTCTTATGTTGACCCTTAAGAACTCAAATTAGTAATATTTTAATTAAGTATATGAACTTCAAAGGAAAGTCCAATTCCTAACCTCCCCATCATGAGGTCTATCCCTCCTTAGGCCCATGTTTCAACTGCACTCTTTCTTTGAAACCATCAAAGTTGTCATTCAGTGTCCATGATTTACTTTTCATTATTAAACATTTACGGAAGCAATGCAATTGTTTTCTCATTTAGGATCTTAGATCCCAGCTCTCTTACATTCCAGACCAACTTGTTTTCAGGATTATTGGCAAGAAGCAGCGGCCAGTCCACTTTTACCTCTTGTTTTCCTTGCAAGGTCCTGAGACATTCTTATCGTTTGGAAGCAAACCCATATTCTATATCCCAGCTTCTTACCTTATACAAATCTTATTACCATAATAAGTGCTCTGAAACAGTAATCCTAAGTATCTTACTACTGCATAGCTGTCAATAGAATTCTGAAAGAATTGACATATTTAGCCTGAAGAAAACATAGCAGATTGCAGAGGAAGAGAGGTGACATTCATTATATCAATATAGGATTAGGATTATCCTGTAAATGGTTGCCTTGAAAAGAGATTCTGAACATAAAATGGTGTACTAGGATTTGTGGAGTCAAAAGAGAAGTGGTGGTATCATAAGGCATAGCAGTGTAGGGGGTGACTATCAGAAAATGGCCAATTATGCAAGTGGCCTAAGAGAAGTTGTGCAATTTTAGGGTTTGCAGGAGGGGACAAGATTCTGGACACATGACCAAACTCCAGTGTCATCGAGCATATATGCTTATATATACCTCCTGGACAAATGGCAATAATTATGATTAAAAAGAGGAGTTCGTCCAACTTCATCTTTGCTAAGTGGGAAATAAATGCTTCCTGTCTTTCCAAATCCTGAAACAGTCCAGGGAATTCCCAATCCTACCCATCCTCTGTGAGGTGTATTAGCATTCTGTATATTGTTGACACACAAAACTGAGGCAGTGATTTCCCAAGATCACTCAACGAGCCTCGGGGCTAAGCTGAAATTGGAACCCAGACATCCACCATCCAAGTCTAATATCCTAGCCACTATACCAGCTTTGTTTGTTGTGTGCAACACACCAGAGTTGATGGGTAGAGCAGAGGAAAGCAGTCCTCTTTGCCATCCTCCTCTAGATCTCTGCTATCTCTATATGAGTCTGACATAGGGCCATAGTTCCTCCCAATCTGGATCAGGGATGGAAACCTGCCATCCTCCTCTAGATCTCTGCTATCTCTATATGAGTCTTGTGGCACTTTAAAGGCTGATATATTGTGGCATCAGCTTTCATTAATTAGCCCCATTACAGAAAGACAGATTCCATGGATTAACCCCACTGTAGACAGACAGGTTCATCCATCCCCCTCTAGACCTCTGCTATTTAGAACTGGGCATGGGGAAAGAGAAGAGAAACAAATGCACACACTCCTACAGCCCCACTGCAGTCCTACCCCACATGACTCCCACCTCTAAGCTCAAAGCAGCACTTGCACACCCTTCTCTGTAATCCATCACTCTCAACATTTCCACTTGGAAGCAAAAGACATTGATGGAGATGGACTAGGGCAGTGGTTCCCAAACTGATACCTAGTGATCAGAGAGACAGCGCGTGTTATGTGGTAATATTTGTATTACTCTCTAAAACAATGGTATAATCATGGGTGAGTGGTTTTTCCCTCCTGTTGCTCTCTGTGTAGCCTATGAAAACCTCTGGGTTTACAGAAATTTCAGCACAGTAAAAAAAAAAATCCCTTTCAGTCTGGCAAGCCCACAAGATGGTTTCTAGTAAAAGCAATATACAATAACATAATTCAATCAATTCTAAAGCACTTAAAACTAAAGTGATTAATCGCAAATAAATCACAGCAGCAGCAAAAAAATATCATCCTCTAAATGTCTTTTAAAATGTTTTAGCCATTAGCCAAAATGCCAGCAGTGATGGAATGTTGTAGATCTCTGGAAGAAATGCTTTCCAAAGAGTAGATGCCACCACTGACCAAGCTCCACTCAAAACCATCAGTCTAGTTTCTGGGGGCTGTGGCACATACAGCAAGGGCTCATTGGATTATTTAAGTAAACTCAGAGATGAGGCAGGTAGTAGGTTTGCATGGAAGTAGGCAATCCTTGAAGTATCCAGCTCCTAGGCTATTTAAAAGCATGATGGCTGAGCATTTTGAACTGTACTCCTCACCCATAAGGCTATCAGTGAACTGATGTGGTATATTCCCAGTGGCTAGTCGCAGTCAAGCATACCACATTTTGTACCAAGTGCAGATTCTCAGTCGTCTTCTGTAGCAGCCACACCGAGACACATTGCAGCCACACATTACAATATTCCAAACATGAAGTTACAGAGCATGGAGAACAGTGGCTAGATTGTGTTTCCTTGTATCCAGGAGAGGATTCAGCTGAAGAACCAGCCAAAGGAAATGTTTCAAGTTTAGGAAAGTGGCCAGAAAATGGCTACAGATGGTAATGCAGAGATGAGGGGATATGAGATGTGTAAACTGCAATGTAGGTCATCGCATGTGTGAAACGTGTTGCATCTGCACGATGTGCGCCTGACCCTTCAAGTGTTGCAAAGAGATGTGCATTTTTATTTTTTATTTTTTTGCTGCTTCCCCACACATAGGCTTCAAAATACAGAGATCAGCCTTAGATGAGATTTTGGTTCACTGTTATAACACTTTTGTATAGGGACGTGCTTGTTGGATGCTGAGGGCTACGTGACCATCAGGGACATACTCCTGGAAGCAAAAAGGGCTTTCAGAGGGAGGGGGCAAAAGTGGCTCCCCGCTCTGCCCATTCTGGGTTGCAGAGCAAGGTTTCAATGCAGCTAGGCTCGTGCCACTCTGCAAGGGCAGAGCCCTTCTTCTGCCCTCACAGTACTGCAGAAGATATGAGCTAATATTATTATACCACTTTTCAACAAAGAAGTCCCCAAAGCAGTTTACCAAAAAAAATGAATAAGATGGTTCCCTGCCCCAAAGAAACCCAAGGAAGACACCAGCAACAGTTGCGGGAGGGATAGTGTTGCCCCCCACCCCACCCCCCGCAAATATAAGAGAGCCACCACTTTAAAAGGTGCCTCCAGTCCTTGCACAGTTAGCAGGGGTATTTACTTGCTCTAAGAGGTCTTACAATCAGCACGTCTTTGCATGTGATAGACATACTACAAAATTCTGTGATTTCTTGGAATGACTAAAGCTTTTTGTCATTTTATAAATGTCATTTATTTTAAAATGACTCACCATTTTGAACTGACTATACAGCATTCACATATTTTCAAAAGAGAATGCTGCTGTATTAAATAGTGTAAGAGAATCATGCTTTGCATAGTTTTGAAACCAGGAACTTTAAGCTTGATTGTCTGTGGGTTGGGGTCAGCCTTCTAAAAATGCCAGTGCTTTATTTCAACACTGATAGCATAGCTTAATTATTTTCTCTTTTTTGGCACTGTTTTTAAAAATCCTCTCAAGCATATATACAATGTTGAAAGTTCTTTTGAAATACCAGTTTTCTGCATAACTGAAATCTCTTTTTAATTGGTGCAATGATATGTGTTAGAAATGCTTTAAATATCTTAAGTAGATGCATAAGTGGAGGCATAGAAAAATTGAAAATATTTTTACCCACTGTTTCTTTCAGAGCTGCCAAATACAAGGAGGTGGCAAACCGCATCAAACAGCACACAGAAATGATGAAAGAAAGAAGGAAAAAACTGTCAGGGATACCCCAAGAGGATATGGAAAGAGCAAAACAAGACTTTGAAACTGTAGGTTGTATCTAATTCCTCTGAAATATAAAATCAGTTTAGATGTGGTGTTCTGAATCACCTCCAAACATAACCTGTTTTGTGCTAATATGCTCCTCCCTCCCTCTCTTTGCCATCTCCACTTCCTTACATGTGGCTACACACGGCAAATCATAGTGTGCTGTTATGTCTGAACTGGGACACTATATTCAAGTTTGTACAAATCATAGTTTGCCTATAAACAAAAATTACAAAACACATGCGTACAGTGGTTTGCAATTCTGGTTTTTGGGTGGAGGGGAGAGTTACAATAAAACAAGGTGGGACATTTGTCCTTGGGCCGTTGTGGAAGGGGGCCGCTGGCAGGATGACAACTCACTCTTCACTCTCCCCTCCCCACCTCCCTGACTCACCAGCACCCCAGGCTCTCTGCCACGGGACTCATATTGGCTTTAAGCTGATGAGTCCTCTCCAGGAGGGGAGGGGGAGAAGTGTCAGGCAGTGTCCCTCCCTTCTCTTCTCTTTCTGACTGGCTGGCTAGGTGTTCAGGCTCAACAGCCAGGAACATGTTGCTGTTGAGCATCAGCCTACATTTCCTTGGCTGCTGATCCTGCCCATCAGGATGAAGGAGGGAGAGGCTGAGCCTTATTACCTAGCCAGCCAGTCACGAGGAGAGGAGAAGGGAGAGGCTGGGCTAGTCCAGGAGTATCCTGTGGAGCCCTGGCCATAAGGCTTCCAAACACAGGAGGAACCCATGGGATGTAGTTGTGAGGTTTTTGTCTAGTTCAGGTCAGAGTCATTTGGCTTATATTTTCTTGCCATGAGCATTGGCAAGATTTATTTACACAGTTCTTTGCTGCTGCATATTGAAGAGACAGGGGAAACACAGGAAAGTCCAGGGGTGGCTTGTTCCAGAGTCTACTCCAAATCTAAATTTACTATTCAAATTTACTCTGTTTGTGGGCAAACTTTGGCTTGAGCAAACCATAGTTTGCCCACTTCAGGTGTAATGGCAAACTATGATGTGTTATTAACCTGGAAATAAAGGAGAGAATTGGAGTACATGTGGAGAGCAGAGACTGTGGAGCGAGCACATGAGCGGCAGGCTTATTCACATAGTGACACCAGAACCAAGCCATAGAGGCACTTCACACAATTAGTGTGAAGCACCAGGAGGGTGAGTGCAGGGAGAGCGGGCTTAGCCCGCTCTCCCCCCACACACGTAGAGCGCTCGCCAAGATCGGCCACCCATACAACTACTGGCTCCATCACAGAGCTGGTAGGGGCAGTGGAGATCAGGGGCCGCCTGGCACGAGTGCATGAGGAATGCTGAGGCACCACAGCATCTCATGACCCAAAAGCCCGGGTTAGCAGAGCGCTCGCTCCGCTAACTTGGGTTAAGGGGAGGGGTTTTAGGCCGGCTAGCTGCCAGAGAACCACTGGGCTCACCCGCGAGCCCGGTGCTTCTCATGACTGTGCGAAAGTGGGCTGGGCTGTATTTGCCCGCTTTCGCTCAGTCATGTGAATAGCTTCATCGTTTTTCATTCAGCTCAATTTAATCTTGAGTATTGCCAAGAATTCAGAGAATCTTTTTTTTGTTATTAATGCTGCAAAATTCTGCATCTTTAATTGGGAATAAATCGAACTGAAATCAGTGGAACATTTCCAAATAATCATGCCTGGCCTGCAAGAATGTTCTTGTGGTAGAGAGCATGAACTATCCCCTTTACTAAGCAGGGACAATCCTGGTTTGCATTTGAATGAGAGACTACCAGCGTTCTCTCTAATTTTTTTAAATTTGTGTGTGGTATGAGTTTTGTTGTGGGCAGCAGTATCAAGGCAGTGTGTGCACATATGCATTCAGTGTGGGATCAGTGATTCAGTGTGGGATCAGTGATGAGTACCCAGAATGTTGGGGGGCAATATGCTAAATCATTGTAAACCGCTTAGAGAGCTTCCAGCTATAGAGCGGTATATAAATGTAAGTGCTATTGCTATTGCTAAGAAGCAAGAGAAACTTTGCGAGAGGTCCTTAGACTAAACCAGAGCTCCTAGTGGGATTTTTGTTCTTTTAAAAGATATTTAAGATGAATAATTTAAACTTTGCAAGAGTTTGTGGGAAAAGTAATTATAATTAGAACTAATAAGTACAAATGACTAAAAGGCATAAATTTACTCTTTGTTTTAACAAAGAACAATGACAGGGATCAAAAGACATCATATATGTCTGCTTGGGAGAACCTCATATGCAGCTGCTGCTTCCTGTGTGGTTCCCTCTTCAGTAGTTCCTGCTGCCAAAGAAACAAGTTTTCAGCTGAAAAGTTGATTGCTTCTTTTTCACATCTCCTAATTGTTGAGAATTCTCTCTGGTAGAGAAACGCTTTTTCAATTATAGCAGAGTGCACAGAGCCACAACACAGCGGATTTAGTTAGACATGCGTGTATGATAAGAGTAAAGTAACTTGGAGCCAGTTCATAGTTTCAAATCAATATATAAGGCATTTATTAGAGAACTCCATTCTAGATAGGAAAGTGAGGAGTTAGGATCTCTAATCTAGCTAGCTAGCTGGATGCAGATGGATTCTGCATCTTCTCTGCACACATGGTGCAGGGAGAGGAGCTTGCTTGCATGTTGCAAGGTAGAAGGAACAGGAAGAGAAGAGAGAGGAAGTGTCCCTGAGATTAGCAGTCTACATTCCAAAGGGATAGTGTCAGAGCAGTAGAGAAGGGATGACCAATGTCTTGACCCTCTAGCCCTCTGACTCACTAGTCTGTCCTCCTATATCACAGAGACAAGAGACAGTGCAAAGTCCTTCACTTCCAACACTAATCACAAGCAGTGTGTATGTTTTGGGCATTTAAGACAGAAGTATGAATCTTATCTAAATTGTTTCAAACACTAAAATACATGGAGGCTATTCACACGCACATGTAAAACCAAGCTAAGGGAGCCCAGCCCAGTTTTGCATACACATGTGAACCTCCAGGATCATGCCCGATCCCGCAAACCCACCTACAGAGCCACCCTTGAAAATGTGTGTATGAGAGTGAGTGCTCTTATAACCCCATTTCTTTGATTGTATGTCAGCTGCGGATGCAAGCAACGGATGCTGACAGACTCAGGGAGGGGAGGGGTATCCCCATAATGCATCACGCACTCACACAGTACATTATTAGAGGTCCAGGGGGGTAGGGCAATGCACAGCGACGTGTCCCAGCAGCCCGACCCTCGGAGCCACTGGCAGCAGTCGATGCTCATGTGAGCAGGTGATGCACCCACCCAGGGATGGCGGAATGATCATCTGTGGGAAGAAAAGCTCTTTAGGGCTTCCTCCCCACAAACCAAGTAGCCCTTTCTCACTGCTTGTGAGAAAGGGCTCTGTGGAGCAAGCATGAATTCATGAAGTAGTTGTATTAGCTTACTGCATGGTCAACAAGTACCTTAATGAATCAAAGACTGGTCTATTATAAAGGGAAAGGTCATCTAGACATGAGAAAAGGGCTTCTTCATCAGAGGAAGGAGTCTAAAACTACCTGTTCCGAATGGTCAAGTGTTGGCAGACTTTGCATGCGTTCATGTATACAACACATGATCGGATGCTAGAATTTGCATCTGCAGTATGTGACATTTTCTTCCTTTTATTCTAGGCTTCTGTCACCACAAACATTTACTGTGACATTTTTGTAGGCAAGAGTTTTATATGAAGCACATAGGTTCAAAGACTTATGGATGCTTCACATTTTAAGTTGTCCCAGAGGGTTGCGCAACCCTTAGGGACATATTTTCTGGAGGCACCGTGCTTACATGTAGTCTCCAGTGTTCCCTCTAAGGCAGTGTGCGTGTGTGCGTGCTCACACATTTTTTTATGTCTGCTCAGTTAATTTTAGATCCCGCTCAGGTTTAATCAGGAAGCTCCCACACTGAATGCATATGTGCACACACTGCCTTGATACTGCCGCCCACAACAAAACTCATACCACACACAAATGAAAAAAATTAGAGAGAACGCTGGTAGTCTCTCATTCAAATGCAAACCAGGATTGTCCCTGCTTAGTAAAGGGGATAGTCCACGCTCTCTACCACAAGAACAGTTCTCCTCTCTCTAGAGATGCAGAAAAGCAATGAAGTGCTCTGTCGTTTTAACACTATGTGGCTCTACACATGATTCGTGTGTAGAACCTGGGAGGGTTCTGCAGGGGGCTTAGCCAAGCAGCCGCTCGTTGCTGGATAGCCGGATTGGCCGCCCACATAATTACCGGCTCCATCACGGAGCCGGTAGGGGCTGTAGGGATTGGGGGCCACCCGGCCCCCGGAAGTCCCAGGATGCCCCACGTAAGTGCACGGGGCATCCTGGGGAGACCCTCGACACCGGGAGGCTTGTTTTAGCCTCCCGGCAGAGGTCTCCTCACAAGTCACTGTGGTACAGAGCTGCACTATGGTGACTCACCATCAGGAAAAAAGGGTTAGCGGAGCACTTGGTCCACTAACCCCATTTAAGGGGAGGGCTTCTTGGGTGGGCTAGCCACCAAACCCACAATGGGAGACAGCTGGGCTGGGCTCCTTTAGCCCGGTTTCCCCCCATCATGAGAATAGCCTCTATATAGTTCCCACAGGTGCGGGGGAAGGTTTCAGGAGAGTTTCAGGAGAGTGAGGAAGAAAAATGTGCCTCTCTTCCTCCCACTCTGCTACTGCAAACTCAAAATAACACCATAAGGCCCTGTTCCAGGCTGGCTGTACTAAAAAGGATCACTCCTGTTAGGAACTAGAGAAACACCGCAACATTTTGTTGTGGGTCACCACAATGTCTATATGTCTGCCAAGGTTAACACTTCATGTGGCTATTCACACGCATGTGCAAAACTGGGTTAAGGGAGCCCAGCCTGGTTTCACGCACACATGTGAACCACTGGGATCGGGCCAGTCCTGGTGGCACCATGGCGGCAAACCCACCTGTGAAGCCTCCCTCTAAATCAGGGTTAGGAGAGTGAGTGTTCTCCTATCCCATTTAAAGAAGTGTCTGTTAGCTGGGGCTGCTGTTTTTTTAATCGTCTGTTAGCTGCCAATGCCAGATTGCAGGGAGCCTGGGAAGGGGAGGGGGATCTCCATAATGCACTGCACACTTGCACAGTACATTATGGTATATTGGGGGGCGGAGTGGGGCGGGGCGACTTATCCCAGCACCCCTGCCCCCGGAGGCACCGGCAGTAGCTCGGTCTGGCCCAGGGAAGCCTGGAGGATCATCTGTGGGCAGATAAGCTTTTCTGGGCATCCTCCCTGCAGACAGGGTAGCCCTTTCTCACTAATCATGAGAAAGGGCTCCATGAATCTGATGAAGTGGGCTCTGGTCCATGAATGCTTATGCCACAATAAATGTGTTAGTCTTGGAGTTGCAACAAGACCCATTGTTGGTTTTGCTGCAACCAACTAGCATATATGGCCCTCTGGAATTCATATTGGTAGCAAAGTTTTCTTGTGCAGAACTCATCTTGGAAGTTTTGAATGTCCTAGTCTGAGGATAATTCTAGTTTCTATATTTTACCTTGGCTTCAATATGGCCACCATTAATTTCTTATCCAGTAATACAAATACAGCAATAGGTTATAATTACAGGTACCAGTGAAATGGTGTCCCCCACTGTCCACTTACTGCTGCCATGCTAATATAATAATAATTGTTGTATAATAATGTAATATTTTCCACCACAGGCTGAAAAACTGGAAGAGGAGGTTGAAATCTTGAAAAAAGGCCTTCACAAGGAATATCGCTTCACTGCCTTTACAGGAGAGTTGCCACCTTCAATGAAGCATTCACTACCAACTCCAAAACCTCAAAATATCTTTTCTAACATGACATTTTAATTATATAAAGGCGTATTTCTCATACAGCAGCCACCTGCAGTTGCATGCTTTTCGGTAAATCGGTAAATCTGCTTTTAACCGTACTTCAGAAAATTGTCCTTTTCTCTGGTGTCCTTGTTTGCTCTTGATAATATCAGCATTTAAATAATTATCTTCCTCTCTCATTTCCGCAAATTGTAATAGGTTTATATTTACAGGATTCCTTTGGTTATTGTACATTGTTTTTCATGCTGAACTAATATGGTTTTCCTGGAGCTCCACCCTACAATCCCAACTCTGAGATCGGCCTGACTGATTGCAGATACCCATCCCTATAAGGAGGACTGAGTCCAACAGCAGCAGAAATGGCTGTTCTAAATCAGAGCTTCTGCAGTTCTGATGTAAGAGGCCTTTCTCATGCAAGAAAAACCTGTTCATTTCTTTCCAAATAAAGTTAAGAAGCCACCACTGATCTCTAGCATCATTGGTCAACAGAACACTCTCACATTGACCTTTGCTGATAAACGTCTATTGGAGGCTGAATGGTAATCAGGTTGGCATTCTTAGCCCAATGGAGAAATGTTCAAAACTGATTTGAAAGGAATATAGAGTAGTATCGGCTACACGTAACAGTTGTCGTGCCTTAATAAGGAGCCCTACCTTGCATTTTGTAAACCATCATAAAGCTATGGGTTTAAGTTTTACTTAAGTTTCCCTTTCTAAATCAGTGTGAAATGTTGATAAGTATGTCCCTGTTGTTTTTTAAAAAAAATTCTGGGTTTTTGTGCTGTGATCATTTTTTCAAGGTTTCTGTGATTATGGAACATTCAAGGCTGATAGAAAGTGACAGGCTGTTCTCAAGAAACCACGGCTATAAAATACATCTTGCTTAAGCAAATATTAGTTCAATGCAAATCTCCACCATAAGAAGAGGATGAAACAGATAACTTTAGCAGAGAGCTATTGCCAATCTTTTCAGATAAGTACTGTTTGAAACCATGTTGGAAATAAGGACGCATTTTCCATGAAATATCAAGGAACCAATCACAGACTATGGAGTAGAGGAGAGGAATTTTATACTTGAAATTTACATGCAGTCTTGTTAGGTATAGCCACCTAATGGCACAGTGGGGAAGCAACCTGCCTAGAGAGCAGGAGGCTGTTGATTCAAATCCCTGCTGGAGTGTTTCCCAGAATATAGAAAACTCCTATATTGGGCAGCAGCGATATAGGAAGGTGCTGAAAGGCATCATCTCATACAGCGCGGGAGAAAGCAATCCACATGGCTCTGTGGTCGCCAACAGTCAACACTGACACAACGGCACAACCTGCCCTGCCCTGCCCTTCCTTGTTAGGTGTGACAAATAAGTCGACTAAGGATGTAGCTATACCTGCTGTTTTTCTCATTATATCAGAAAGAAAATGATGTGCATCCCTATTTCTGAGCCCTGGCCTTGATTGGCATTCAACGTGGTACAGGAGAGCACTTCTAAATGGCATGCACCTATTAGGCCTGTTCTGGCACTAGCCGTCTTTCAGCATATTCTAATTCTCTGTGTGGCACGGTAGACATGTTTAGCTTTTAAAAAGCAGTTGGAGGTGCATATTTGAGTGTTGTACAGGGTGAACATACAGCCTTCATAAAATGGAAGGTAGGTAGTGAAGGGGGGCGGCAGGTATGCTTTTCAAATGGCAAGTCTTTTTAAAAGAAACAAGGAGATGGCAGAGGGACTTGCCGTGTTTCTCCTGATAATATGACAGGAATTATCCCACAAACAGAACAAAATGGGGGTGTTTCGGATTCGGGCCAAAAACAAAACGGGGGGGGGGACACGGGACGCACAACTCTACTCTTGAGTAAACTCAGCAGTCATGGGATAAGGGGACAGGTTCATCTGTGGTTTGGTCACTGGTCTAAGGACAGGAAACGGAAGTGAGGAAGTCCATTTTCACAAGGGAGGGGAGAAAGAAGTGGTGTCTTCTAGGGATCTGCACTGGGACCAGTGCTCTTTAACTTGTTCATAAATGATGTTGGAAGCTGGGCTAAGCAGCAAATTGGCAGAGGACACTCAACTATTTAGGGTAGTGAAAGTCAAAGCAGATTGTGAGGAACTCCAAAAGGATCTCTCCAAACTGGGGGAGTGAGTGGATGACAAAATGGCAGATGCAGTTAATGTAAGCAATTGTAAAGTGATGCATATTGGGGCAACCCCCCCGCCCAATTTCATATATACGCTGATGGGGTCAGAGCTCTCAGTGCCTGCCTGGGAGAGGGATCTTGGGGCTGTGGTGGGTTCATTAGGAAGAGGATTGAAAATAAAAATGCAAATGTTATCATGCCCTCTTACAAAACTATGGTGTGGCTGCATTTGGAGTACTGCGTGCAGTTCTGTTCACCATATCTGAAGAAGGACATTGTAGAACTGGGAAAAGTACAGAAGAAGGCAACCAAGAAGATCAGAGGCCTGAAGCACCTTCCTTATGAGGCTAGGCTACAGCATCTGGGGCTGCTTCGTTTGGAAAAGAGGCGCCTGTGGGGAGACATGATAGAGTTGTATATAATTCTGCATGGAGTAGAGACGAGAGTGAACAGAAATAAATGTTTCTCCCTCTCTCACAACACTAGAACCAGGGGTCATCCCATGAAAGTGCAGGCCGGGAAATGTAGGACCGACAAAAGGAAGTACCTTCCCACATAATTCATCTATGGAACTCTCAGCAACTGGATGTGGTGACAGCCAACAGCCTGGATGGCTATAAAAGGGACTTGGACAAATTCACAGAGGGCAGCAGGTCTATCAATGGCTGCTAGTCTGGTGGCTGTGGGCAGCAGCCTCAGAGGCAAGATGCCTCTGAATACCAGTTGTAGGGGAGCAACAGCAAGAGAGAGGAAAAGCCCTCAGCTCTTGCCTGTCGGCTTCCCAGAGGCATCTGGTGGGCCACTGTGGGAAACAGCAGGGTGCTGGAATAGGTAGGCCTTGGTCCTGATCCAGCAAGGCTCTTCTTAGGAGGCAGCTCACAATAGTCTTAAAGCAAGAAAAGAATGATTTGCAATGCACAACATACTCAGCATTTGTAGCATGCTTTTCAAGTGCATGGACTACAGAGTGTGTCACACATCTTATCCGGATGTAAAACTGCAGCCCATGGCTACTAATGCCCAAACTGTGGAAGATATGGGAAGCCGGGTTGTGGCCGAAGGAGAGCAGTTTACAACAGCCCTGCAAAGCAGTCCAGGGCAAGTATTGCTATCAAACGATTCTCCCCCCAAGAACACTTTATTACGCACAGATGAAATGGCAGATGTGACAAGTGAAAACCAAACCAAACCGGTTCCAATATTGCTCCCCTTTCTTCCCAAGCTACTGCTGATCTTTAGAGGAAGGAATTTCATAAACCTCTTTCGATAAATACATAATTAGCAACTGGTTGTTCACATGCTCCTCCTTCTCAGAATGATAGTTCTTTCCAGGACCAGGAATGCAGTCTGAGACCCCTAGAGCAGGGTTTCTTAACCTTGGGCCCCTAGACGTTGTTGTACTACAACAACCAGAATCCCCAGACATGGCCTTTGTGGCTGGGGATTCTGGGAGTTGTAGTCCAACAATGTCTGGGGGCCCAAGGTTAAGAAACCCTGCCCTAGAGCACAGCTACTCCTGAATGAAGTGGGGCTTGCCTCTGAGAAGGAATGCATAGGAGAAAGCCCAGCAGCTTGGCCCCACTTCCAATGCCCCAGACTTCCTGAATGACAGTGTGGGAGGTAGAAATGAGTCAAGCCCCTTTCTAATCACCCTAAGGGTGGAAATGGCATCTAAATATTTGTTTTTCAGGAAGCATCAGAGCAGGTGACTTGTCGCTCTGGATTGGATGGTGAAGGCAGACCCACTTGTACATGGAGTCCTCTTTGGAAGAGACACTGCTCTAAGAAGGAAGCCATTGTATTTGGTACCCAGAAAAGGAGGACTCCTCCTTGGGACCTGTGGGGTTTACAGCAGCAAAGAAGGGAGTCCTGGAGGTGGGAAGGGTCTCCCAGGAGGGATTTGGGATGATGCCCATCTAGCCATGTTGGGGAAGGTGGAGGCCTTAGGGGAACAGGGATGTGGCTGGAAAGGGAGAGATTCCCCAGAAGAACCACAGGGGCCCCAGAGTTCTAAAGAGGGTCCTCAATGCCAGAGGACCAGTGGCTGTTCAGTTGGCAGTTAGCTGATGATGCGTCCCCTTTTGTGATGTCACCCATCGCTACGGTGTCCTGTGGAAGGAATCATCACTGGCTCCCTTGAATGAATATGAGAGTGGAAGAGAGCGAGTGTCTGAGAGAAAGGCTGAGAGAGCGAAAGTCTTTTTGAGCGAAATTATGGGAGTGAAAGAGAGATTGCGTAGAGAGATAATATTGGAGCGATTTGAAGTGGGGATTTGTTTGGGATAGGCATAGGGAGGTAGTTGGGGTTGGGGTTAGTTTTAGCTTCTGGTAGTTTTTAGTTTTTTGCTTTTCTAGTTGAGTTAGATTTAGTTAGGTCAGGGTTGGTTTTCACAGTATTCATTGGAGAGGGAGGGGTTGGGAGAGGGTGGAGGTTAGTCTTGGTATAGTTCAGAGAGTTTTGGTTTTTGCTGTTCTGTTTGAGTTGGGTTTAGTTAGGTTCAGTGTTAGTGTTAGGTGTTAGGTTAGGCTGAAATCCTTCATTGGAGAAGAATGACCATCCTGCTGATTATGTAAGTCTTGCTTTAATTCTTCCTTTCCTTTTCATTTCTAAATCACCATATAATACCCTTGCTAACTGGGCAAGGATGCACCTTTTTAACGTGGTGATTCTCTTTATTGAGCAGGGGGAGAGTAACTGGCCTTTTCCAGCCCCAGCACAGTACCTCCAGTGACTGTTGCTGGTGTTGATCTTATGTTTCTTTTTAGATTGTGAGCCCATTGGGGATAGGGAGCCATCTTATTTATTTATTATTCCTCTATGTGAATCTCTTTGGAAACTTTTGTTGAAAAGTGGTAAATAAATATTTGTTGTTGTTATCTCAAGGCAGTGTACACAACTGAAAGCAATAACAACAGCCAATAAAAACAAACCAACCAATTTTAAAATCACAACGTTTTAAAGATGGTTTAGAAAATAATTCTGTTAATGGAAATGCCCTGGGGTGATGGGCGAAACACCCTTAAATGCATTCGGGCTTGTGTAGGGGGGAATTAGTGAACTAGAGTGGAGCAGTCCCACAGCAGAATAAATTTGTTCAAAGCTCTGGACCTCGGGAAATGAACTGAGAGACTGTAGGTTGAGGTTCACAAATACAATTGGGTTATTGAAGAGTTTAGGACTACAGTGGAAAAAGAGTTGATTAAGGCAATATTACTACTCAAAAATGTCAGCAAGGTTAACCAGGTAACCTTGTTTGAGCTTGGTGTCCGAATTCAATGAACTCCAGGCTGGCTGGAGGAAGAAGGCTTCAGAGAAACAGGTTAGGATCATAGGAACATAGGAAACTGCCATATACTGAGTCAGACCATTGGTCTATCTAGCTCAGTATTATCTTCACAGACTGGCAGCAGCATCTCCAAGGTTTCAGGCAGGAATCTCTCTCAGCCCTAGAAGCCATGGAGGGAACTTGAAACCTTCTGCTCTTCCCAGAGTGGCTTCATCCCCTGAGGGGAATATCTTGCATTGCTCACAGATCAAGTCTCCCATTCAGATGCAACCAGGGCAGACCCTGCTTAGCTATGGGGACAAGTTATGCTTGCTACCACAAGACCAGTTCTCCTCTCCTAAAACCTCTCCTAGGTTTTCGGATGGATGAAAGAATAGCGATAGGAGTAAGCCCAGAGGGGCGCAGTGGTTAGTATACCACCTCACTCCTTATGGCTCCTATGCAACCAAAGGACCTTTTTCCTCTGGACCGGACCGGGAGTCAGGAGGCAGCAGCAGAGAAGCGATAGCCATTGGAGGGGTGAAGCAGCAGGGGTAGATCCCAAAGGGGTCTGATCTCAGTGTAGCCAGCTTCAAATACTGGGCCCCGCCTGGCGTTTAAGGGCAAGTCCCCTGCTCCAGCACCCACCCCCTTCCTGAGTCTTTGCTCACCTCAAGAGCCCTGGAGGAAAGCCTGTCCTTGGAGGAAAGGTCTCCACCCCACTCCTGAGGGGCTTTGGGGAGCTCATTTCTGCCCCTCCCGCAGCCCTGAGATGTCCTTTTGGAGATGGGCTGGGCAGAGCTGTGCCCAGGAGGCCAAAAGGGGCTGTGCCCAAGCAGGCAGGCAGCTGCCCACTGGATTCCTGACCAAGGAGTCCGGAATCCGAGTGGAGATTTGGGGACTGAAGAATGCAAGCCGGTCTTTAGCCTCTGTCATCGGAACTGGCCCCGGTGGGTGGGGGTTGGTCAGCATCCCAACGTTAAGACTTTGTGGGGGAATGAGCTCTTAAGGGGGTCAGTGGCACCAGCTTTAAGTTGTGCAAACATTTGGACTCAAGAAATGACTGGGTTGAGACAGGATATCATCTCAAAATTAAAAGAATAATTTATTTTGAGGGCGGGGAATACAGGAAGAGAATTCTGCAGTTAACGCAATAAAAATAGGTTATTTCGCAAATTAACTACTCCGAGGTGTTTCTAACGCAAAGAGCAATAAAGTCAGTTTCTAAATCAACCAATTGCAATGAGGCATTTTAGCTTAAGGTCTAATTGTGTAAGTTCTCAGGCGGGCTAGAGAAAGAGGCTTGAGAGTCGGGGCAGCTTAGATTTCAGGAAGAGATAGATGGGGGCCAAAGAGCAGGGCAAGCATTCACCTTCTTGATCCCCATTCCAATTGGCTTTATTTGCAGCCAAATCAAGGGGCGACGGGCCCATTGCCAACTAAGTGACCTGTTCCCCAAGTGTACTATAAACTGAGAACTCACGTTGCTGTGAAGCTCCTGAGCATATCCAAACTACAATCTCCAAGCTTGGAGATGCAGGTGCAATCAGGGAGGCTCCTGGCAGCCAGGCAGAATTAGCGTAGCAGGTAATATCTACCTGGCCACTCTGCAGGGCCTCCCCGCTCCCTAGGCTCCCTCTCTGCCCCCAACATTTCTGCCCAAGGGCTTCATTCTCACCGTATCCCTCTTCTCTTCTAGGTTGGGCAGGATCTGAGCCTTCCTGGTCAGGAGGACCAGTAGGGTGGCCCCCCTGGATGCCCCAGGGGAGCCCGCAGCCTCCCGGCCAGCTGCCACCCCATGGTGGTGCATCTGTGGGCAGAGGAACCAGGTGGCCCCCGCTGCCTCCCTTGCTGCTGCCCCACTGCCTCCCTCGCTGCCGCCAGCTGGGGAGAGCAGCAAGCCATTGCCCTCAGAGCCGCCTGCACAGGATGCTGGAGGTGAGGAGGAGGTGGCCCATTTCGCAGGGGCCTGTGGGCCCAGGGAGGTGGGGCAGAAGGGGAGGGGGTGCTCACGGTTCTGCCTTCACCACCTCTCCCCTACTCTGCATCTTTCACAGCTTGCCCCGTGATCACTGCCAGGCTCCAGATGGTGAAGTGGTCCAGAACCCTGAAGGAAGGAGGGGGGAAGGTACGGAACCACCCTCACCCAGAATGGCCCCTGGGAAGCCCAGACCCTTGTCAAGGGTGCTGAAAAACAGCCGGATGGCAGCCTCTCCTAAAAGGGCGCCTGCCTGGTCCATTCCGGAGAAGGGAGGGGGAAATCCTGCCCCACTCAACAGCCCCATTCTTGCCCTTTTCAGGAGAGGAGGGCCTGGATGGACTTCCTGATGGCTGTCATCCAGGCATTTCAGGAAGCCCACCGGAGAGAGGAGCAGCACCTCCCCTTCTCCAAGGGATTAGCAGCCCAGGCTGTGCAAGTGAGTGATCTGGGGCAAGGATATATGGGGTGGATGAGTGTGTGGAGCCCCTAGATGGGGCCGAGTGGGGTGGAGGCAGCCCTTGGAACTGGGTGAAACCCAGCCCGGATAAGGGTTGGGCGGATCTGAGGCAGGACTAGGTAAGCCCCCCAGGGACTCTGGGGTGACTCCCTCCTGCTCTCTGTGCCTTCCCAGAAGGAGATGGACAATATTTGTGAGGACTCCATGCCCCACCACCTGTTCTCTCTCTGCACAGAGGCCATCACCTCCCTGTGGTACATGGGCGGGGGGCGGGATTGGTCTGGAAGGGTGGGAGTAGTGTGGAAAGTGATGGGAAGCCCTCCTAGAGAATTCCAGGGAGGCCGGGAAGAGTCCAGGTGGGGTGAGGCAGAGGGAACATGGGGGGCCAAGCAGGGGGGACCAGCCTATTGGTGGTGGGGCTCTGGGAACCCCGTGCTCCACCACCTGTTCTTGATCTTCATGGAGGCCATCACCTCCTTGAGGTACATGGGTGGGATGGGTCTGAAAGGTGGGGAGTGGTGTGGAAGGTGGCAGGAATCCCCAGGAGTATTCCAGGGAGGCCAAGAAGAGTCCCGGTGGGGGAGGCAGCGAGGGTCAGGCAGGGGGAGGGACCAGCCTATTGGTGACCCTCCACACCCTCAGGCATTGGGGAAGATTAGGGGAGGCCTAGCAAGAAGCTCTCCCCACCCTTCAGCTATGCTTTGGAAGAGTTGGCCTCCCACCTCGGGAGAGACACCTTGCGTGCCACCAGATCTGACTTCCTTCTCCTGTCTTGCGTGCTGGGGAAGCCTCGGATCGGGGCCCAGGATTGGGTTGATTCTTTTCGCCTCCTGTACCTGTTCCTTGAAGGGATTATCTCTCCCACCCCCACCAGCCCAGCTGGCTTTCTAACTTTTCTCCTTTTCTTTTGGCAGTCGGATGAAGCCCTGCTTTGGAGGGAAAACTGAAAGAAAAGTGATATTGGAGTCCCTCTTCTGGATCAGCCATATGGTCGGAGAAGGGCCCGAGGAAGACATGGAAGTAAGTATTGATGGATCTCCCCCCCCCCGCCCCCCACCTAGGCAAAGACTGTGCCTGGGTGCCAGGAGGACCAGAGTCCTCCACATAATCATTATGGGTGACTATATGAAGACTGAAAGGAAATGTGTTACTAGGGACGTGCTAACGCCCTCTGGATCAAAACGCTGAGAGTGTCCTGGAGTTGAAGAAGCAAATCAGAGACGCATCAAAGAGAGACAAAGCTGTAATAATGGGTGGCTTCAATTACCCAATTACCCTCATGTACTAGATGGGGCAAATCCACGTGCCAGTATTGACAGAGAGGCCACATTTCTAGACATTCTAAATGACTTTGCCTTAGAACAGTTGGTCGTGGAACCAACCAGAGAGAAGGTGACCTTGGACTTAATCCTGAGTGGTGCACAGGACATGGTGTGAGATGTCAGAGTTGTAGAACCACCATTGGGGATCAGTGACCGTAGTGTGATCCAATTCAGCTTATATGCTAATGGAGAATTGTCAAGGAAGTCCAACACAGGTGCGTTCAGAAGAGGAAACTTATCAGAAATGAGGGGATTGGTTAAAAGGAAGCTGAAAGGGAAAGTCAGAACTTCTTTAAATATATTGGAAGCAAAAACCTGCCAGGGAGGAGGTTGGACCCTTAGATGATGAGGGCATGAAAGGGGTGATTAAGGAGGATAAGGACATTGGAGAGAAGCTGAATGAGTTTTTTGTATCTGTCTTCCTGGTGGAGCAGACTGACTATATATCCACTGAGGTTCTCAGGGTTGCAGGCTGAAGAACTGGGTCAATTCGAGGTGTCAAGAGAAGATGTTCAAAAACTGTCTTGAGAAACTGAAAATTAACAAATTGTCAGGGCTATATGGCATCTACCCAAGAGTTCTGAAGGAACTCAGATGTGAAATTGCTGATCTCCCAGCAAATATATGTAACTTGTCCCTACAATCAGGCTCTGTACTAGAGGACTGGAAAGTAGCCAATGTGACTCTGATTTTCAAAAAGGGATCCAGGGAGGATCCAGGAAACTACAGCCTGGTTGTCTTAACTTCTGTGCTGGCTAAATTGATGGAAATCATATTTTGGGACAAAAACATAGAAGAAGAGGCCTTGCTGAAGGAGAACCAGCATGGCTTCTCCAAGGGCAAGTCTTGCCTTACTGACTTTTAGGAGTTCTTGGAGAGTGTCAACAGGCATGTGGATAAAGGTGATCTAGTTGGCATAGTATACTTGGACTTCCAAAAAGCTTTTGACAAAGTTCGCCACCAAAGTCTCTTGAGTAATTTCAGTAGTCATAGGATAAGGGGACAGGTTCAGGTGTGAATTGGTAACTGTGGATTGGTAGCTGTTTCTTTAACTTGCTCTTATTGCATTGCTTTGGGATTGGCTGGATGTAGAAATGGAGGGAAGGTATAAATGGACAATTTTCACAAGGGAGGGAAGAAAGATGTGGGGTTCTCCAGGGATCTGTACTGGGACCAGTGCTCTTTAACTTGTTCATAAATGATCTAGAAGTTGGGTTAAGCAGTGAAGTGGCCAGATCTGCAGATGACACCAAACTATGTAGGGTAGTGAAATCCACATCAGATTGTGAGGAGCTCCAAAAGGATCTCTTCAAACTGGGTGAGTAGGTGACAAAATGGCAGATGCAGTTCAGTGTAAGCAAATGTAAAGTGATGCAAACTGGGGTAAAAAATGATCCCAGCTTCACATATACACTGAGGAGATCTGAGCTGTCGGTGACTGACCAGGAGAGAGATCTTGGGGCCATGGTGGACAGCTTGTTGACAGTGTCGACTCCACTGTGAAAAAGGCCAATTCCATGCTATGGATAATTAGGAAGAGGGTTGAAAATAAAAATGCTAATATTATCATGCCCTTATACAACTCTATTGCAGCCACATTTGGAGTACTGCGTGCTGTTCCAGTCACCGCATCTTAAGGACATTGTAGAACTGGGAAAGGTGCAGAAGAGGGCATCCAATATGATCAGGGGCCTGGAGCAACTTCCTTGTGAGGCAAGGCTACAACATCTGGGGCTCTTTATTTTCGAAAAGAGGCAACTACAGGGAGATTTGGGTAAGCAGCAAAGTGGCCAAATTGACAGAGAACACTAAATTATTTAGGGTAGTGGAAGTCAAAGCAGATTGTGAGGAGCTCCAAAAGGATCTCTCCAAGATGGATGAGTGAGTGGATGACAAAATGGCAGATGCAGTTTGTTTATTTATTTTAACCCTAACTGGCTCTTTAACTTGTTCATAAATGATCTAGAAGTTGGGCTAAGCAGCAAAGTGGCCAAATTTGCAGATGACACTAAACTATGTAGGGTAGTGAAATCCATAACAGATTGTGAGGCGCTCCTAAAGGATCTCTCCAAATTGGGTGAGTGGGCGACAAAATGGCAGATACCGTTCAGTGTAAGCAAATGTAAAGTGATGCATATTGGGGCAAAAAATCCCAGCTTTGCATATAGACTGAGGAGATCTGAGCTGTCGGTGACTGCCAGGAGAGAGAACTTGGGGTCATGATAGAGAGCTCATTGAAAGTGTCAACTTTGCTGTGAAAAAGGACCGGGAATGCCTCCCTGCTGATCCCTACCATAGTCCACCCCTGTTGACACTGAGAAGTATGATCAGCCTCAGAAGTCACACCCACACCACACACCCCTTTCCATCAATACATCAATAAATGCACAATTAACATCTGGCTGATCATGCCTGCCTCCTTCTCGGAATTACAGTTCTTTCCAGGACCGGCTATGCAGCCCAAGACTCCTAGAGCACAGTTAGTGCCTCCTGAATGAAGTGGGGCTTGCTTCTGAGGAAGAGTGCACAGGAGAAACCCCTGGGAGCTTGGCCCCACTTCCAATGCTCCAGGCTTCCCGAATGACCCTGCAGGAGGGAGAAATGACTGCTTGAGAACAGAAGGGCCAATCCGGTTTCAGAATACCTGCGCAGACCCAACCGGCTTTAAAGAGGCAAGGCCAAGTTTTAAATGATACTTATTTATACATTTAATATAAGATAAGCACCAAACCAAGTCGACCCTTCTCTTCAACTCCAGGCCTACAATACTGTATTTATTTATAGGGAGTGGCCAACAGGATGAGGAAGAGTACTCTAAGTAATTCCATGGGCCTAGCTTGTCCTTTTCATTGCAATGGGACTACTCTGAGTAATGTTCTCCTTGACATAGGTCACTATTTATATTCTACCTTTCCACTGTGCATTGAAAATCATTTTCTAGGCCAGAGCTGAAGGAAGGAAGGAAGGAAGGAAAGAAGGAAGGGTGATTTGATCCTTCGCCAGCCTCTCTCTACTTCAACAGAGTGGACGGAAGAGCAGCATCCAACGCCAAGGATGTTGCACTTCTCTTTTATATCTTCTTCCATGCACCTGAGGCAGCCTGCCTGGATCCTCTCTCCATGCCACCCTCACAGCAGCCCTGTAAGGTAGGCTGGTTTCAAGATCATGTTCCAAGAGAACTCCAGGTTTAGATGCCTCACTTCAAGGCAGATGCTTTCTCCGTTAACCTCTTCTCCACGCACAGGATGGCAGTGCAGTGTGTACAGACCCCAGAAAGTCATAATTCAAAGAGGATAAGTTTGTTCCCACTTCTGCTAATTTCTAGTGCCCAGAACCTGGAACAGAGGACTGATTAGAACTGGATTAACTAGTCACTGCTTCTGCTTCCTCGAGATCTGGACTGCTCAGCTTCGGCCCTCCTGCAGATGTTGGCCTACAACTCCCATAACCCCTGGCTATTGCCCACTATGGCTGGGGATTATGGGAGTTGTAGTCCAAAACACAGCTGGAGGGCTGAAGTTCAGAAGCCCTGCTCTAGATGCACAATTGATTGTGGCAGGGGCTGATGGGAGTTGTAGTTCAGCAACATCTGGAGGGCCCCAGGTTGCATAGTACACTTACAACTACTATGATGATGACTACTATTTATATACCGCTTTTCAACAATGTTTCCAAAGCAGTTTACATAGAAAGATAAAGAATAAATAAATAAGACAGTTCCCTGTTCCCAAAGGGCTCACAATCTAAATAAGACATATAAGGTAAATACCAACAACTGCCACTGGAGGGGTGCTGTGCTGTGGTTGGATAGGGCCAATTTGTTCTCCCTCTGGAGGCTTTACAGACAGGGCTGTTACCCTGAATCTCCTCTGGGAGAGAGTGTGTGTGTTCACACACCAGCCAAACTTACCTCGAAGTCCCTTCAAGATCCTTGGACCCACCCCCCACACAAATCGGGCTCTGTCTTCTGAATTCTAGCTTATCTTGATGTATTTTTGGGTTTTTTAAATGCTTTAAGCAACTTTTTCTGAAAACGCCGGAGCAAACAGGAAGAGGCACTGACATAGAATCATTATCATGATAAGAGGGAAACCCTCTTTAGGAATGCAGGTATAGGCTTTAGAAATCGCTCTTCCACAACCCCCTCTGTTGGCTAAAAGGAAAATACGGATGCATGCCATGTGAACTTGCACCAAAAGCAGAGGGGAAGGGCTGCTTCCCTCAATGCCGTGAGTAAAAAGTGGCTTCACTCAATATTGACCGCGTAGCATGAAGCCACGTGTGAATAACTCCCAGATAAATATAAGAGAATCACCACTTTGAAAGGTGCCTCTTTGTTCAGTTAGCATATTGATCATCAGCTGTCTTTTCCATAAAACAAACTCCCAAGGGCAAGAACTTCCATTTAACGTTTGTACACTGCCCCAAACCTCCGTCCCGGGGCATTTCACAAGGACCTCAAACATTTGCATTTGGGGGTGCAAGGACATAGAAAGATCCATCCTCTGTACAGGATGCTCATGTCGTTCTGTCCAATGAGGAACAGGCAGGGCACCCAGGACCAAACCCTCTGGTAACTAAGCAAAGAAGAGTCACTTTCTAAAGGGTGATTCTTCCAGTCCCTCTCCAGCCCAAGCACAGCATCGCTCTGGAGATGGCTGCTGGTCTCTCCCATGGAAGTCCTTTTGGAGGCCTTTGTGGACAGGCAACCATTTCATTGGCTTTTCTGTAGAAACCCTTGGAGACTTATTTCTTTTTCTTTTTGCTAAGAAGAGAAGAACAGCCCTGCTGGATCAGACCCAAGCCCATCCAGTCCCGCACCCCTTTCACACAGTGGCCCACCAGCTGCCCAGGGGAGCTACACAACCAGGAGATGGAGGCTAGCCCCTTCGTCCTCTGCAGTCAGGATTCGGTTGCTCCTCTGCAACCGGGATCTGGAGGAGGAGGCTATTGGAGAAGGAGGCATATAGCCATCAGGATCAGTAGCTACTAATGGATTTGTCCTCCATCAATTTGCGTAAGCCCTGCTTCAAGCCATCCAAGCTGGTGGCCATCACCACATCCCGTGGCAGAGAATTCCATAGATTAATGATGCACTGTGTCAAAAAGTCCTTCCTTTCTGGTGGTCCTACATTTCCTGACCTTCAGTTTCAGGGGATGACTCCCTAGTTCTAGTGGTGTGAGTGAGGGAGAAGACCTTCTACATATTTATCCACGTTCTCCACACCATGCTTGATTTTCTCATGTCTCCCTGTATGTACCTTTTTTCCAAACAAAAGAGCCCCAGAAGCTATAGCCTTTCCTCCTTGAGAAGGTGCCCCAGGACCCTGATCATCTGGGTTGCCCTCTTTGTCACCTTCTCCAGTTCAACAATGTCCCTTTTGGAGATCCAGTGACCAGAACTGTACAGAGAACTCCAAATGTGGCCACCCCATAAACCATGGGAGGATGGTCTTTAAGGGCAAGAGGGGCATTGCTCCCACTTCTTGCCAGCCCCCCGTTCACCTAAACATACCATCTAGTCTTCTTCCTTGCTCACATCTAGCTTTCTTTGGCCGAATTCAGATGTAACGCAAAACTGGAGTTAAACAGGGCAGAGGCTGGTACTCCAATATGAATCTGTGAACCTGTGGTTTCCAGCTGAAAGCATTACGTCCAATCCCGGATGCCACCTGAACTGTGGTTTCATGCTGATGCGTCCCTCCATTGCTGCCTGCTAGGGTCCTGAATGGCACAGGGACCCTGTATTGTTATGTTTTCACTATTATTCCCCCCCCCCTTGATTTTTCCAAGCTGCTGCTTGGGATCATGAGTGCAAACACATTCATTTTCAGCTAACCCTTTGTGTGTGGTGCTCTTAACAGCTGCTGGGTGGAGTCGTCATCACCACAGGGAGAGGAGCAGCTCCTCCTTCAGACTGAGTCCCACAGGCTCGCTTTCCTCCTTCCTCCTTCCATTTCTGAGCGGTGAGGAACAGAGAAGCAAAAGGTTTCATACCATGGGAGATTCAATAATTTCTAAAAAGTGTATTGGGACTCAGTTGGAAAACTATTGGGTTTCCCCTGTCCAAGTCTAACACCACTAAACAGTTATAACAATTCCTCTGTCTACGTCTGCATCTCCCCTGCCCCAGAATGGCTTTTTATTTTTTATTTTTAAACCAAAGGACTTTTTAGTTTATTCCTGATCCAAAAGATCAATACAGAACAATACAAAAGACTTGGTGTGTGTGTGTGTGTGTGTGTGTGTGTGTGTGCTTACATAATCCTAGGTTGTAATATATAGCTATAAAGATACAAATATAAAAATAGCAAGCATAACAACCCTTGATAAACAACTATAAAAACAGTTCAATCACATTTTGCAAGGAGGCGATATTGAACAATGGTTAACAACTGCCAAAACTCATCTCTTAATGAATGATCCAGCCAAAGGTGCAGTTCCAAGTAATTATAGACCGATAACCTGCCAGCCAACCATGTTCAAATTATTAACTGGAATAATAGCAGATGAAGTAATGCAACACTTATTAACTAATAAGCAGCTTCCAGTTGAACAGAAAGGAAATTGCCCAAACACCGGAGGCACAAAAGGTCAGCTGCTGATTGACAAAATGATTTTAGAAAATTGCAAGAGAAGAAAAACAAATCTAAGTTGCATGGATTGACTACAAGAAGGCCTTCGACTTATTGCCTCATACATGGATATTAAAATGTTTAGAAACAACTGGTGTCAGCAAAAACATTCAGATATTTATTTAAAAAGCAGTGAGCATGTGGAGTACACAGTTAACAATCAATGGTGAGACACTTGGACAGTTTAGCATTAGAAGAGGTATTTTCCAAGGGAACTCACTATCCCCTCTGTTGTTTGTAATCGCCATGACTCCAAATACTAATACCATGACATAAATACTAAACAAAACAGGCCTCGGATACCAAACATCTAAAACATCAAGTAAAATAAATCATCTGATATACATGGACGATCTGAAGTTGTATGGAAAGTCGAAGTCAGAAATCGAATCACTGCTAAACACTGTCCGTATATTCAGTAGCGATATAGCAATGGAGTTTAGACAAGTGTGCTGCATTAATAATGAACAGAGAAAAAATAAGAAAAACAGAAGGAATAGAACTGCCTAATGGAAGCAAGATCAAGAACCTGGAAGAGAAAGAACATTACAAATACTTGGGCATTCTCCAGGCTGATAACATCGCACACACTGAAGTTAAAAGAAAATTTGGAAGTGAATACATCAGGAGAGTTAGAAAAATCCTCAAGTCCAAACTCAATGGCGGGAACACCATACAAGCTATAAACACCTGGGCTATACCTATTATCAGATACACTGCAGGAATAATAGACTCGACCCAGGCAGAGCAAGAGATGCTAGATCGTAAGACCAGGAAAATAATGACCATCAATCATGCTCTGCACCCCACAGTGATGTAGATAGGCTGTACCTCCCTTGCAGCTCAGGTGGAAGAGGAATGCTGCAAGTCCATCAAAGAGAGGAGGAGAAAAGGGCCCTTGAAGAATATATAAAGGACAGTGAAGAAGATGTACTTAAAATGGTCAATAATGAGAAACTATTCAACACCAATGAAACAAAGCAGGCCTACAAGAAAGAACAAGTCAAGAACTGAGCAGAAAAATGGAGAAATAAGCCACTGCATGGTCAATATTTGCACAATATAACTGAAAATCAAACATCACCAAGACCTGGCAGTGGCTTAAGAATGGCAACTTGAAGAAAGAAACAGAGGGTTAATACTGGCTGTACAAGAACAGGCACTAAGAACAAATGCAATAAGAGCAAAAGTAGAAAAATCAACAACAAACAGCAAGTGCCACCTTTGTAAAGAAGCAGATGAAACAGTGGACCACCTAATCAGCTGTTGTAAAAAGATTGCATAGACTGACTACAAACAAAGGCATGACAAGGTGGCAGGGATGATACACTGGAACATCTGCAAAAAATACAAGCTACCTGTAGCCAAAAATTGGTGGGACCAATAAAACTGAAAAAGTTGTAGAAAATGAAGATGCAAAAATATTATGGGACTTCCGACTACAAACAGACAAACATCTGCCACACAATACACCAGATATAACTGTAGTCAAGAAGAAAGAAAAACAAGTTAAAATAATCGATATAGCAGTACCAGGTGATAGCAGAAAAGAAGAAAAAGAAATAGAAAAAATCACAAAATACAAAGATCTACACACTGAAATTGAAAGGCTGTGGCAGAAGAAGACCAAAATAATCCCAGTAGTAATTGGCGCCCTAGGTGCAATTCCAAAACACCTTGAAGAGTACCTCAACACCATAGGGGCCATAGAAATCACCATCAGCCAATTACAAAAAGCAGCTTTACTGGGAACAGCCTATATTCTGCGACAATATCTATAATAATATCAGCAACAACATTGATAATAAAATTCTGGCATCCCAGGTCCTTGGGAAGGACTCGATGTCTGGATAAAATAAACCAGTCAATAACACCTGTCTGACTGTGTAAACAAAAATAATAATGATAACGATAATTATAATAAAAACATTAAAGCACAATCTTAAGAGGAAGGGGTGGTGGTCCATATTTATGAGGAGTGTGTGCTGGGACACCAAGAGACAAGTTACAAATGACAATGGCTGATATGCTGACTCAATTACTCAACAGAAGTTCTATGGAAATGAATAGGACAAGGTATTCACTGTGTCAGCCAATGTAAGGAGATGCAACAAGGAGTACTTATGCACACATTTAAACCTCCTTGCCATACAAAGTCAATTAATTTCTATGCCATATTTTTCAATTGAAATATGCTGGAGCACCAAACAGTTATGAAGCATCTATTCTATCCCATACGATAGTAATCTTAGTTCAGGAATACTATGGATATGAAGATGTTATGTCTGTTTAGCATCTTCAAAAGTTATTCTCCAAATAATTTGTCTAATCCAGAGGTGGCTGGGGATGATGGGAGTTGTAGTTCAGCAACATCTGGAGGACCACAGCCTGGAGCCCCGGTCTAATCTGTAGCCATGCTATTTAACAGACATGGCAGGATGGGAAGCAGGAAGAAGATCTGCTCAGAGTGGTTAGATTGTGCAAAATGAAAGAAAAGCAACTGCAGAGATTATTAGTTAATATATTATCCACATATTACTGGTAATAATGTTACAAACAGGTTCTGATGTTGCAGTGGACAGTTGGTGAACCCCTCTTGTGAAGGTAAGAATTTGGAATGTATGTTTGGAGGACAACCCAGTACTGGTAGAATAAGACAAATTATTCAAAGGACAAATTGCCCTTTGAACAGCAAACACACCTGGGAAAAGAGGAGTACAATTATACCTGATCTACTTGGCTTGGACAACAAACATAAAATAGGCTCCCTGGATGAGTTGTAAGGTGCATGCCTGAGCCTGCCCAAGGAGTTCAAAGTTTTGGTTGTGAGAGGAATTGTGAAGCTAAACCAGGGACATAGCTAGGGGGGAGGGGGCCCATGTTCACTCCTCTCCCCAGCTGCCCCTCAGAGTGAGGGAGATAATGAAGAAAATAGGGATGAGTGGATCTGGGGGATCCTCAGAAGCTGGGGTGGGCGGGTCTAGGTTCTTTAAACCCATCTACTCAATTATAGCTATGCCCCTGGTCTAAACAGACTCCAGAGAGGGAGGTGTTGACCTTCCCTAATCTACTTTGCGAGTTGTACTCAGAACTAGAAATTCACCAAATACTAGAAAGTTCACATGCTGTGTATAGGTGTGAGTGTGGAAAATCTTCTAAATAATACTGGAAGATTAATCACTAATCGGTGACTTCTGCAACCGGAGTGTTTCAGCACCAAGAGGTCAATGCCAAGGGCAGATTCCATTGTAGGGTCCAGTTATTACAATTACTCAAGGCACACTGTCAGAGCTGTATATGCAGGACTTTCCCCTCTTTTGTTTCAACTGCCTCAATTTTCTAGGTTGTATAGGGTAGCCTTTCTGTTCTGGGGCCTTGTGTCTAAGTAATCTGTGCCTGAGCTGTATTATTACAGGCAGAATCTCACATATATGAATGCTCTTCTACACAAAATAAATCCCCTGAATACAGAAAACTATTGTAGGCTAGCTTTCTCCCTGACACACTAATTCTCTATTTGTAGTAAAGTTTTTCCCCATAGGGAATATTCTATTATGGAAGCCTCATTCTGCAGTATTTAGTAGAAGAGCCCAAACACAGCTTTTACCACCTTCATGAGAACTAGGCTTATATTCAGAAATATTTAGGGGCAGGGAAACAAAAGACCATCAGCACTACCTATGCTTCAGGGAGCTGCAATATGTGAACAACAGAGAAGCAAGCTTATTAAAATAATTTAGAATCTATTAGCAGGGCATTAAGCTACTCACAACTTAGTGAACTTTCTGTACAACTTGGTGCTTGTTTTTCTCTCAGAGCATTGATGATACTGCTCATTGATCAATCCTGATATATACACACACACACACACACACACACACCACGCAATTTCAGCTACCTTTTACAACCACATATGCACATTTCTGTATGGAAAAGTATACATTAAATAAAATGCACAAGCATTTGAAAATTTCAACGATAAATTGTTTACATTCAACATTATTATTTGTGTTGTAATATGGCTTCCTTTCATTACTCAGTTCTGTGAAGAATTTTGGATCATTATTTGGCCTAAGCTTATTGTGCTTTATCCCTAAAAGAATTTCTCTCTGTGGCATTGGTCAACTGTGATGTTATGCCAGATATAGTCAAGCTGCTGTTACATTCCACATTCTCCTTCCTTTTGATACTGCAAAGGGAATTCTCCAGAGGCTAAATATTAACAAACATTTCTCCTGTTCTGTTGATAAAATCTCCTCCTGCACTCATCTTTTCCTGGATGGCAACCATTTTGGATTACATCAGTACATTTCAATGTATGGTGATGATTTATCACATAAACACATTGTTAAGCTGACCACTGGTCTTGAAGAGAAGTTTTTAAAGTACGTTGTGTGTTTCTCACAAGAGAAAAGCATGTAGAGGGATGGATGTCATTTAGAGAAGAGATGCTAGAAGAAGACCATGCAAATTTTGACTGTGTAATAGAATATATTCTGGTATACTTTAGTGCCTTGGTTTTGTGCCATGGGTTTGTTCTCATGACCATTAAGTGGGTAGGACAAGCCTCCTATCCACCTTGGGGAGCTGTGTGCACTCCTGATTTTTTTTGTTGTGTGTGAGTTAAAAGAGGAGGGCAAAATGTGTGATCATGTGGGAGGAGGATGAAGGCTCCAATGGTGTCCTCCTACCAAGCATATTACCAAGGTAGGAGGAAACGCTGTCAGAGCCTGCATCTGCCTCCCACACAATCACTTTCCCTCCTCCGACTTAGCTTTTAACTTACACACAACCAAAAATGGGTTCTGAAGGTGGGTAGCAAAGGTGTAGCTAGGGGATAGGGGGCCCGTGTTCGCCCCTCTCCTTGGCACCCCTCTGAGTGAGTGAGATAATGAAGAAAATAAGGAGGAGTGGGGTTGGGGGACCCAGGTTCTTTGAACTCATCTGCTCAAATACAGCTACACGCCGGTGGGTAAGACAAATGTCACTTAACTGACATGTGAACAAGCCTTGTAAACATTAAAATACATCTTTTTCTGATTTGGAAGAAAGCCCCATTGAATTTCATGGAGCTTATTGCCAAAGCTCAGGCTGATTCAGGCTCTTAAATGCTCTTTAGCTGGATGCACACACAGGGTTCTTGTATGTGCAAGTCCCATATTTATGGGAAGCAGCAGCTCTGCATATATGCATTGGCCTTCAGAATTGCTATGTCTGCTGAAATGAATGGAGCGGCCCTGGAAAGCACCGTTTCAAAACTTGTAAGATATACATGGCCCAGAAAAGATCACAGGGTTGCCAATGGCGAACACTTGCCCGGTGTTTGTGTCTTGGTAGAGTGTTGTTAAGCATGGCTTGTAAATATCACATGAATCTGGGGGGGGGGGGAATGACTCCAGGGCTATGCCCCAATTATTATTTTTGTGGAACAACAGGAGTGACTTCTTCCTGTGGCACTAGCCCTTATACAGGGATTAGTAGCTTTGATAACTTGAGAAGCCAAGCATGACTTATTTTTATGAGACTAAATATATTGTTTAAATAAAATAAATAATAAACAATCACTTCCAGATGTAATGGAAAGAAGGAAAGTGCCGCTGTGGAAGGGAAATTAGCTGTTAGCTCCATTTTCGTAATTTCTTTATTACAACTGTTTTCCCATGTCTCCTATAAGTCAATGGAGTGATGAAATTGACTAGATTAGATTGCAAACAGCTTCTGGTCTAATCAGTGTCACTTTTCTCTCTAAGAGAAAATTATGGGGGAAAGGAAGAAAAAATGTTCTTGTATCTAAGCAGAAGTTCTTGTATCTAGGAGTAGCCTAGAGCACCTATTCTTTCACATATAAAATCTTTAAAAAAAGAAAAAAAGCTTAGCGTTTCCAGATAGCTCAAGCCATGTTGGTGGAATTGAGGGGAGGGGAGTGTTTTACTCATTATAGACACTAGCCAATATGTACTTGCAACAGTCACACAAAATCAGAACACATTTGCTGCTGTTTGTGAAGAGGGTGAGCTCCCTTTGGCTTGAAACAGAATCACTTGGTATTTATGAATTTCTTCACCAGGCATTCAGTGGGGCAGTGAGAACACATCTGTTTCTAAGAGTTAACCTCTGAGTTGCAATGTTGGTGCATGCATGCATGCTGATGTTGCCATATGCATCTTACTGGTATTGTCCCCTGGGAAACGTAGTTCTTAGCAGCAACTTCTCATCCCGCACCAAAACAAACACCCCTTGAACAAGAAATGATCCAAATAGAAAGAAGCAGCTCCCCAACCAAAAAACTTCTGGGTTGTATGGTCTAGTCATGGAGTTCACAAGAACAAACAACAGGTCCCACAACAAAATGTTGCAGTATATCTCTGGTGTTACCTGAGCCTGTTTTTGAGTATGGTGGAAGTTTTAGGCACTTTCCCTTCTCAGAAGCAGAAAGAGTTGTAACTGTCTTGAGTGAGTATTCTTCAAGCTGATAAATTACCCACTCTTTTTGTTCTTCCCCCTTCGCCACTGAGTTCCATTAGCTCCACCCACCAGCTCAAGTGTTAACTGCTCTCTAAGTCCACAAGTGTTGTTCTGCTCCCTTGAGCTATATTGGAGCAGTTTTGTGCGGTTTTAGCCATCTTCAGTTGTTTGTTTGTAAGTGACTATCTGTGGGTTACTCCGTGTCTGCCAGTACTTCCCTCTCACCCACAGATGCTCCAGTTATGCACTGATAAGGTTCATAACATTTCTAGTTCTTTTGGAAATAGATATAAGATTTCATCTAAAGTAGTTGGTTAATACTGAAGAGCTTATGTATATGTTTTACAAAGCAGCCTGATTAGCTGGAATATTGAGCACATACGTCCAACATCTAATTTTGTATTTCAAACTGAGATTTGGGGGAAATAGGGGAAAGGATACTCAATACATTTGAATATTATGAGCCAGACACATTTGTACTACAAACTTTGGTGACATCTCTAATTGCAGGATACTTGTCGCACAGCTAGGATTTAGTTTTGACTTTCCCAAGGCCAACCCTGAAGCACTATGAACATCTGGAAAATTGGCTTGACTAGAGCCCACCATAATCAATTACAATACTGCCTCCAAAAGCTATTGTCTGTACAACATCATCATTATCACTGTGATGTGAGCTGCTTCACATAAGAGTATGTTCCTACTTTGATATTACATCTGTATACAAAAATAAAAACAAAATGGTGTGGAACATATGAAAGCTTTTCTGCTTTGCCATATGCATGTACAAAAAATGACATTTGTTTTATCAGATGGTATTATGTACAGGCATTCTCTATATGGAAGTGTTATGAACATCATAAATTATCATGTGAAATGGCTCTTTTTCAAGGCTTTGGAAATGTTTGTGGACAATATTTCAAGCACGGTATTGTTCAGGGTTACACCTCCCCTTATACTGACTTCCCCTTATACTGACTTCATACATTTCATCAAAATACCGATAATCTGCAATCTGATAAACTAAAGAATGCCTTCAGCAACAATGTATAAGGAAGGTTTATTGTTCAAGTGGGCTAATTCTTAAAAACAGTGGCTGACATCCAGACTAAATTACTTCTGAGTAGTCCTATTAAAATTAAGTCATCCTTTGGAGTAAGTTCATTGAATGTCAGCCTGTGAAATATATGTCCAGTTAAATATACAGTTTTAGTGGAATTCTGTGACCCTTCCAGCTTCCTGACACAAGCAATAAAACTATGCATAATGCAGAGATGTGAAATACCTTGAATGCTGATTCAGGACATTTATTTCTGTAGTGGTAAAGCCCTTCTGAGCTTTATCTAAGGTTGCAATTCTAATCTAATCTAAGCAGCCTTAACAGAGAGTAAATTTCACAGAACTCAGTAAGGCTTACTTCTTAGTCAAATACTGAGGATTGTGTTGCAAATCGGTTTACATCCAGTTACACACGTTACGTACACATTGGTGTAAGTTAACCATCAGTCTTGTGGTGATGTTGTCAGTTCTTCTCTATGTGGAATCCAAGGAGGGAAGCAAACACAGGAACAGATTTCCGAGAGGCGAGAGCTTAAACTACACTGATAAAGTCCATTTGATGGTATCTTAGGAACAGTGTTTAGACAGCATTCCAGCTATAGCTTAGGGCACATCAGGAAATGGAACTTGTGCTCCTCTTCAACAAGTGGTCTTGTTTTCTGCTGCTACGGAACAGCATTCATGCCTGCTGCTGCACAGCAACCGCAGAAGGCTTATTGCAGTTAGTTGTGTGGTAACTGCCAAATAGCTGAGCAGCAACATGGACAGACTCGCAAGGAATGTTATCCATCACAGGAAGGGAAGGGAAGGTGTTCCCGGGTGGCTTGGCCAGAGCATAATTTCTTCTGATCAGGAGGATCTGCTTGCATTAGGCCTAACCCATCAGGAACTTTCTCCTGCATGAGCCCTGCTGAATTGAAATGAAGGCAGCTGAGCATAAGCGTGGCTGGGATCTTGCTCAACTCACATTCATCTAAATTTTATGGGGAAAGATGCCAAGGAATCACGCTCAAGTTTCCTGAGTCACACCACGACTTTGGTATCAAGGGTCACTTTATCACTTCTCACAGTGGGGCTGCAGTGGCACTTTGCCCCTCTTGCACAAAAGGAGCAAAGTGCATTTCTGAGGGGACACACTTTATTCCACAGATTAGATTTCTGAAAGAGAACAAACAGAGTGTTTCACGTGAAAGCTCCTGTCCGAAACATATTTTGACAGCATTAGGATTGCAGAGCTATCTTAACTTTCCATTTATGATCCTGCAATGGGCTGCAGGTGAACTGCTTGTCTGGAAGGCTCTTGCCCCTTCTAGTCTCCCTTCTGGCACCACTGCATGCGTGTGTGTACATGTACACAGTGTGTCCCTAAGAGCACCTACAGTATGATATCACAATAATCTGTCAAAATATTGAGATTTACCTCTGGGGCCCTGATCTGGGTCCTTCCCCACATACCATGAGGTACAGTTGGTGGGCAAGAGGGACAGGGTCTTCCTTGTTGTGGCACCAAAGTCCTTGAATGGTCACTTCCAAGGCTGTACCCTCTAAACCAGGCCTGCTCAACTTCGGCCCTCCTGTAGATGTTGGTCTACAACTCCCATAATCCCTGGCTATTGGCGACTGTAGCTGGGGATGATGGGAGTTGTAGTCCAAAAACAGCTGAGGGGCCAAAGTTGAGCAGCCTTGTTCTAAGCTATGTGTTCTCAAACTTGGGTCTCCAAATGTTGTCAGACTACAACTCCCATCATCCCTGACCACAATGGCTGGGGATGATGGGAGTTGTAGTCCAATATGACCCTCTGGCTGTTGTGACCTGGAATGATGGGTGTTGTAGTCCAGCAGCACCTGGAGACACAAATTTAAGAATCTGTTCTAGGCCACAGGCTGTGTATTTCCAAAAGGGCTGACGGGCTAAAGGGCTGGTGGCTATTTGAAGGGAGGTAGGCAAGAAAGACCATGCCCCGTGGCTAGAAATTTAAATGTACTAATAAAAAGGTGTTATGTAATGGATATTAGGAAGCTATAGGAGCTCCTCCCAGTAGTCATCAAGAGGTCTAAAGAGATCTTTGGAACCATTTAGGGAGAATACAGAAGGAAGCTTTGGCGACCAGGCCTGGACTCTCTAGACTCTTTTGAAGGTGGGCCTAGGCCAGCAACTTACTGTTCATATGAAAGTAGCTTGTTGTGCTTGAATGATGGTACTTGATTGGCTCTTCAAAATCTTAGAAAATCTAGACACCCCATAAATACAAAAATTTATATATATGGTGGGACATAGGTTTGCATAAACATTCTTAAACACAATCCACTGCAATTTAGTTGCTTTTTACCCCTTATTATACAGGCACAAGAGTACCTGTATAGTTGAGTGTGTTGTTTTAGTATTAATTATTCCAAAGGTTGACAATTCTGTTCATCATAAAATCAATATAATTGTCTAGGACATGTAGGGTATTTGGCATAGAGAATCTATGTTCTGAGCATTATAATCTGACCAAATTTCAGAAAGTTTTGAGTATAAATGGCTGAATGACAGCAGTGTGTTTTCTAAAATGCTTTGATCAAGAAGCCCTCCTATATTAAATCATCTCCCCCCAGAAAACATATTTTAAATGTAAAGACCAAGGAAGAGCACAGGTGCATGAAGGCAAAAGTTGTAAATGAGCACAATATGTGAGACTGCAAAACATATGTATTGCTTTCGCAGTGCTAAAGTTAAGCTTGGCAGCCTAACTTACAGTTTCTGTGCTTTGTTGATACATGAGAGAATTTGTAAGTACCTGAACCCTTTATTCTAGAATGGTAAAGGGCATGCTTGCAATTGCACAGCTCATGCTTCCTTGGGCTCCGGTCAAAGGCATGCATTTCTCTCCGCCCCAGCTTGGGTTTCCTCTCCAGCTGCTCTCACTCTGTACCTCCCTCCAGAGGTGCACCTAGGTAATTTTGGAGCCTGGACCTAAAAGCCTTTTAAGCCCCCGCACCCAACACTGGTAAGTTAAGCACCATCCCCTTACACACTGAGGGGATTCTCACGATCGGGCAAAAGCGGACCAAGGGAGCCTAGCCTGCTTTCGCCCACTCGTCTGCTGCCATGGGTGCCGTGTGGCTCCCGGCAGCAAACCCTCATAATTTCCCCTCCCCTTAGACGTGGTTAGCGGAGCCAGCACTCCACTAACCCCGTCTTTTCGATCGTGTGTTGCTGCGGCGTGGCTCCGTGCCACAGCAACACACGAGGAGACCCCTGCTGAGAGGCTGAAACAAGCCTCCTGGCCCTTGGGGTCTCTCCAGGATGCCCTGTGCGGTTGCGCGAGGCATCCTGGAACTTCCAGGGGGTGCACAGCAGAACTGTTTCCTGCAGCCCCTGCCGGAGGCAGCCGGCTGTCATGTCGGTGGCCAATCCAGTCGCCCAGGACTGCTTTCCGGCTCATCTGCAGGGAGAGCGAGCTAAGCCCGCTCTCGGCGAGTCTCACTGATTGTGAGAGTCGCCTCACACTGTGACACACACACAGTATTTTTAACACGTGGATTCTTGAGAGCACAAACAGCAACTGAACTCACAAGAATGTGAGACTATAAAGTAGGTATGTTTATGCAAATATGCATTAGCAGAAACACTTCAACACGCAGCTTAACATATTCCCATCCCATGTGTCTTTCCCCACTCCGCCCTCGGTCTCTAAAGCAGAGGTCACATTCAGCCTGGCCCAGCCCAGGGACCAGTCATGCTCAACCACCCAGTGCAGTGCAGGCCAGCCGTGTGGGAACCACAGAACTTAGGAGAGACTCGAGAGGATTGGGGCGGGGGGCATGGAGGCCTTGGACTTCGGCCTGGAAGTCCAGAGGTAAGAGCACCTCTGCCTCCGCCCCCCACTTTCAAGGCAGAGAAGAAGTCCGGCACCTGTCCATTTCATCTGCATTTTAGAGGCCAGCCCAGGCAATAGATATATATGCTGGGGTTTCTGTTCAGCTTATTGTATTCAGGCTGAATGCGTACAGGCAGGAGCATGTAGGGAAGGCCAAAGGAGTGGTGGTTTCAGGCAGGGCAGGGTATGAGCCTGGTTGAGTGGTCATGTAAGCACCTTTTAGATAAATGTCAATTAAATTATAAATAAATAAGCTTAGGAATGCTGGTCTATGACTGAAATAAACTTTGATCTGATCTAAGCTTAGGTGGAATGGAGGGATGGGGAAAGCTGGAAGAAGAGATGGTGGGTTATAGTAGGATGGGTAAAAACCAATGGCTGGATCCAGCCCAAATTTCTCATGGGTCATCCCATTGGAATTAATGGGACCAGTTAAATTCATGGGACTGCTCATTAGTCCCATAGGAAGCTGCCTTGTACAGAATCCGGCCATTGGCCCACGTAGCTCAGTACTGTCTACACTGACTGGCAGCGGCTGTCCGAGGTTTCAGGCCGGAGTCTCTCTACCTGGAGATGCCAGGGAGTGAACCTGGGACCTCCTGCATGCTAAGCAAATGCTCTACTACTCGAAGCTAGCTAGAAAGCAAGCAATAAGGAATCAACTGATATGTCGTTTGGAGGAAATGCCGGCAGCCAATAAGACAGCCGGTCTCTTCGAGGAACGTCTTCAGCAGTGACCGAGAATGCTGAACCGAGACAGGATGTGCATTAAGTGTTCAGTTGCCGGTGGCGGCGGCATCTTCCGTTCCTTCCAGCGAGTTCAGATGCGTTCCTCTAGCTTGTCTGCAGCCGCCGCTTCTCAGCCAGGGGCGGAGCTTTCCTCGCATGAAGCGCCCCGAGAGGCGAGCTTTAGGGAGGAATTACAGCAAGCGGCCACTAGGGGGAGCGTGGTGGAAACGAAACGCCTCACATAGTAACCTCACTGAATTGTCAAACATTGTCATGGTTAAAAGAGCTGGAGACAGTGATCGCTCTCAGGTAACGTGAGCCATAGACTTCCTTCCTTTCATTATTTCTGTGCATTTGAAATTCTCATTTGTTAGGGGTGAATCCATACGCTTGGATGGTTTTTCTTTTCCCCTTTCATGCTTTCTGGCTGTTCTCTTTTAAAAGATAAATACAGAAATTCGGATTTCAGAGCCAGGCTACAGAAGATTGTGGGATAACTTTTGAGAAATAAAGGAAATCAATCCTCTCACTTTCCTTTAAAAAATCAACAATGCATAATTAAAATTGGACTGCAAATATCCCCTCCTTCTGTATGAAGTCTGCAGCAACAGCATTTTAAGTTTGGAGAACCTATCTGCATAATTTGCAGAGAGTACAATGAATGTATCTGCAACACTAATGAATGGTTTGAAATATATCAGAGGAATGTAAGGTTAATCTGACTTGTGCTGAATTTGCTCATTTTTTGCACTGTGCAAAAGAATATGTTGGCTCTATTGAAGAAATTGAAGGTGAACAACCGTTTTAGGAAGCTGGGGGAATTCGGAACCAAAAAATATATTTTTAAAATAACCATTTTATAGATCACATTTTTCATGTGCTAATATATTTTAATGCATAAAGCTAAAAGCATAATTATGCAAGCCAGGTATAAAAAGCTCATCTAAGAAATCTGTAAATTGTCATTTCTAAATCCTGATTCCCCTTAAGGCTGAGAAGTTTGGGTTTGGGGGGGGTGGGAATCAGGAAGTGAAATGTGCTTTAAACATATAATTTTTATCACATGCTTGCTGAGTGTGTTTAATCCCCCCCCCCCTGCAAATATGGAAATCTGTTGAAGTTAAATGATGGTTCCAAATGCCTCATATCAATCAACTTTGCAGCTCATGGGTTTGTTATTCATCTGATAAACCTTATTAAATATTGCACAAGTGAACGGCCTTTTTTAAAAGAAACAGCATTGTAGATCTATATCTAAAGAGCTAAGGCGAGACTGGCAGGAGCAGGAAGAGCTGATGACCTTGGACCCCTCCTGAATGCAAGAGGGGCAGTTGTCTTCCTTTCTTTGTTGCACTGTGTATAGGCCTGAGAGAATAATTCTCCACGAAAACCATGTGGTGTTATTCAATTCTAAGAAAGATTTGGATCTCCCACACCCACCCACTCAAAAGTGGAGCCCTTCAGATGTCTCTAGACAAAGCCAGCAGCTTAAACTCTTTCTTAAAATCTGTATGTTTATTAAAATCTACACATTTCCTGATCAAACTGTTTTAACTTCCTCGTTACTTAACCAGAGGAGTAGGCCCAGAAAGGAGCACCTCTTCCATTTTTGTTTTACCAGTGGAGGCTGAAAGCAAGACTGCAGTTGAATTATAACTTAGAAATGACAATTGTGTCTTGTGAGCCAGTTTTTAACAGTGCTTGTTTGACTGCCAGCTGTCGACACTGACTCCATGGCACACTTTACTTTACCTTTACTATGCATAGAACACGACTGCATGTAGCCAGCCCCCTTTTAATTTATTTTTTGCTACTCTGTCCACTAAGATTGAGTCATTTGAAAATGCTTCCTATTCATAAAAGCAAAACCAGAAAACTAAAATAAACAAGGTTACACACTTTAAAAAAAAAGAGTAATCTCCACCAAATGGGACTTTCCCCCCAGGCCAATATGTTTAGAATTGTAATGCAACTGTTCATCTGCATCTTCAGTCTGATTTCTCTAAAGCAGCCCATTGACTGCTGGGCTGCTTTAGGAACAACTAAACCCTGGAGCAACTAGCTTCTGGACTGCAATCTGAATTCATGTTTGGGGGGTTGGGGGGACAAGAATATCCTATTAGAAATGAGTCCTGGTGTGTTCAATAGGATTGACTGCCATCTATGTGTACACAAGATTGCAGCCTTAAACATTATGGGGCTTACTTATGAGTAAAATGCATAGGCTTGGACTGCTAGAGAAAAATAGAAAAATGGAATTTTAGTCATATGCAAAAAAGCTAGTCATAAATTTGTATTTCATACATCCAGTGTGCATATAAGCTTTAAAGCCTTTAGGTACAGCTCATTCCTGAGACAAATATTTCATATTGTGGTTTGCCTTTGAAAAATCTTCCATGTCTTTTGGAGAAAGGGGCCCTCTTGTTATTACGCTTGAATGGTCCTCACTCTGTTAAAAGAAAAAAGAAAAAAGAAAAAAAGACCAGCTTTCTGCTATTAACACATGAGCCCATTCAGAGACTTTACTTTGGTTTTATTTGTGTTATAGAGGGCAATGTTTGGGTTCCAGTAGGTTGAACTTTGGGGAGTTCTGTCCACAAGTGTTTTAGCCACACACTTGGGTTCAGTTTCATTCTGAGTGCTACTGAAATGTAGGGGCATTCTTGTCTACATGCTGCAGTAAGTGGGTAGGGCTACAACAATTCCCACATGGGAGCCAGAGTAAAGCCCCCCCCCGAAATCAATGGGACCTCTGAACAAACATCTAGAGAGGCTGGAGCTGTGAGAAGATGGAAGTGGTTTTCTATATTTATAACAGGATTTGAAACTACGTTTTAAACAGAGCACCTTTATACACAACTGAAACATCCTGGACTCGAAGAGCACAGAGACAAACCAGAGAGATTTCTTCCTTGTTTAGAAGACACACGTGAAGGAAATAAGAAATAATTTACTGACTGTGAACTCCTCTAGAATCTACAAAATACAGAATAGTGTGTGTATATGTTGCAGCCACCCACTCCAGGTAAATCTCCACTTTGAAGCAGGATGGTGGAAGACAATCCACGTTTTTTGATAACCGAGTTGTCTTTTGAGGGAACGGGGGAGATATGCACTGAATTTAATCTCTGCTTTGTGTATTACGTTAAGTTACAGGAACTGTAACCTTTTAAAAGAAATTTGGATAACAACTTGACACTTCACGTAGATATGGATGGTGCTTCTGAGCTGGGGCAGGGGGCAGGCCTCCTCGCTAGGGGTAACCTGTCTAGTGAAAACAAAACCAGGAAAAAGCAAACACCCCACAAAAGCAAACACCCTGCTAGTTATTTCATAATAACCCCAGTGTACCCAATTGTTTCAGGATTCCGTCGTGGAACGTTCCCGGGAGGAAAGCATTGTGACGTCAGCGCACCTACTAATCCTCCCTGCTGAGGGGGAGCCTGGAGCCATGAGGTCATCGCAGCGGCCAGTGTAGCTATCCCGAGAGCAGCCGCGGCAGCAGCAGCAGCAGCAACAGAAGCTTCAGCGGCGGGGGGAGGGGAGCTGGCCCGAGCAAGGCCGCCTGGGATCCTGCAGCCGCACTCCAGCTGCAATCGAGGCTGCCGCCGCCGCCGAGTTCCTCAGCAAAAGCATGGAGGAGGCGGAAGCGAAGGAGCCGCAGGTCGGCTCCTGGCTGCCAGTGCTGGTGGAGCAGATGGTGAACGACACCCTGGTGGTCACCTTGAGCTGCGGGGAGAGGCGCTTCACCGGGATTCTCCTGGATTGCACTAAAAAGTAGGAGCATGCATTGCTTTGATTATTATTCCTCCCTCCCCCCAGTCTGTACCCCCCCCCCAATACACTTTCAGAGGGAGGATTGCATATAACAAGTTTTGCTGTACGCACACTGGGGCCTGTTAGCAGGAGAAGGCAGAGCAGTTGGGCAGGAGGAGGGATTAGGCCATAATCAGATTAAAGAGTTAAAGTTGCATGGCATTGCAGTGGGGGAGGGGAGAAAAGTATTGGGAGGGGGTGGGAAGGATCGAATTTTCCTTCCCCTTCTAGGAAGGAGATCGTGGTTTCATTTTCTGTTTAAAAACTAACGTAGGAGAAATTCTTAAAAAAAAAAAAAAGTCAAGTTTTCCACTTTGTTCAACATACAGTCCTCTCCTAGTGACGTTTTCAAAAGGGACACATAGTCTGTTCTGAAAAGGCTGTTGAAATGAGCTATATACTTTTTATGAGCATAGACTCTTAAAAAAAAAAAAGGTGTGTCATGGGGGAGGGGGTCTAGGGAATTGCCTTCATCTTTCAGCGATCAAGCCAGTCAACTTCTGCCTTGTTTGCTGGAGCAGAAAATATTTTCTCCAAATGTTGCAACTTCTCTAAAGTTTCTGCACCCCCCTCTGTCATGGTTCCACTTGTACTGCATATGGGTGGCCCCTGGTGCACACCATGATCACCTCATGATGTCACAGGCTGCCATAATTATAGACTTCTTTGTTCAAAAATATGACACACTTCAAACAGCCTTTATCTTGGGTTGAAACTGCCCTAGCTTGCCCTTTTTATTTGCTCTTTGTGTTTGGCAAAAGTATAGGCCTGCGTGTGCATGCATGTGTGTGAGTGAGTGAGAGAGAGAGACCCCTTATATTACACATACATTAAGGGGAACAGTAAAGCTGAGTCCTTTCTGCTTCTTCCCCCACCCCCCATCTTGCATCTCGAGCTTCTTATGTGTAGTGACATGCCTGCTGTTGAAAAAAGGTTAGTGCTTGTGATACTATAAACAAAGAGTAATTCTATCCACACCTAATACTTGAATCTAAAATTGCCTGTTTTGCAATATAATCATAACGAAAGGCTTGCATGTGCCTAACAACCCTCCCCCTCAATCCACTTCCCAATAGCTGATTATACATAGAAGGGCCTCTAATAAAGTAAGCATGTCTTTTTTTAAAATAAAAAAAAGAAAAATCATTAAAAGATGGGAAACAAGCTTAACAGAGCTTACTGGCTAAAACACCTTTGTCTAAATAACCTGTATTAGCATTCATTCTCCCATGTGCCCATTCCTTTTTATTTCATCCAAAAATAGCTAAAATGCCTTTGGAATACTCCCACTGCACAAAACTGGAATCCCAGAATGTCTATGGCAGAGATCACGAGGTACTGGTCAAATGTGGGCTTTCCCCTACCATTTTATTTTCTGAGTGGAAATGCAAATAAATGCCAGACACTTCGAAGGCCCCAAATTCATTTTCCTTAAAAAGTAGTCTTGGTGACAGCTTCCGTATTTCTCCCACCCCCTGCAAGCATACACAAACACACACACGCTCATACCAGTTTGCAGCCATTCGCCTTCGACAACTATCCTGCTGGTGTTATCTCATAATTAGATATGCCAGCAATCATTAATAGTAAATGCATGTGATTCTAACACTTAGCTCAATGTGAATTTTAACATATATACATACATCTCAGCATGTGAAACTTGCTCTGTGCTAAAAAGGGGGGGGTGTTATGTGGCTGTTTCCATCTCCCCCACCTCTTCCTTTTGTCCATATGTCGCTGATGTTGTCAAATGGCCGGAGAAGCCCTTGCATTATGTGGCCAGCCATTGCTGCAGCTATATTGATTTCTTTCTGGCACCTGAGACCCTGAAGCAAAGTAACATGGGCACAATGCACTGGGAATGTTTCCTTCAGCCCCATTGAAAGGAGTCGGAAGTATGCAAGAGCAGAAATTCCCACTAATTTGCACAGGACTAGTGCATGAGAAGGTTTGTGCTGGATTTTTACCATAGGCCATGCTGCTCTTCCAGGATTTATGCGGACCTTTTATGCCAATCGGCTTCTTGTCTTTTAGACAGACCGTTCACACCATTGAATGGATACTAAGCTTTATTTTCTTCTAGACTCCATATTCCTTCAGATCCCACCCCCGCCTAATTGTCTTTTAATGTGGCTTCTGTAGAAACACACTCCCTGCTCTAAACCTTGCTATTTATCTTCCATAATGAAATGAGATCCAAATAACCTGCCACAGAGTGTGGTGTCTCCTCTACGCTATGTTCACCATCATTGATTATTTATAAGAGCGCCTAAAATGCACTAGGCACTGCACAAAAATAGCTCAGTTCAGTTATTGCGATCTTTGATCAAATACACAATCCAGATCAAATAAATCTACCCTGAGGGTAGATATCAATATAAACACATACATAAACACATGTAGAATCAGTTACATAGAAGATTGAGATAAAAAAGTATAGGTTACAAAAATAGCAAAACCACAAGGCCCTGCCCATAGGCTCGGAATCTAAAAAAGAAAAAAATTGACATGTTGGAGAGTTGATGATTATTTCCATACCAGAAAGAAGTTTGTATTTGATTTCAGATCGTTTAAGGAAAAAATGTAGTTGCATTTGCTAGTTTTTGAGCTCATGTGGTATATTTGAACAATATAAGTTCAGTATAGCACATGCGTGCACACACACAATAATACAGCAGAATTAGGAGGTTTTGAGCGAATCACATGGCTGGTATTCTTAGCTGGACTGGCTAACAGTATTTCCCTGGCAGAGTTCCCTGAGCCTTCCTAGATGAAAGCAGTGTTAAACCAAATCTTTGGCTTGCTTTTCAGTGCAAGGCTTAAATAGCTTTCTCTCTTGGTGTCTTTCCCAAGCCACCCAGAGAGTTCAGAAGCTTGGTGTCTATCCATTTTAACCATCACTTATCCCCCCCCCCACCCCTGCTCCCGATTTTACCTAATTTTCTTTTCAGTAGGACTAAGATGCTTCTCATTTAATTTAATCTCTTTCCACACATTTAAAACACTTTTAGAATTGCCTTGCTGTCGTCTCAGGTCGATTCATTTGGCCTGTCAACATATTCCCCATTCACCAATTCCCTAGGAAATTCAAGCGTCTTAAGGGTTAATTGAATATGAAGTGGTGTTCTGAAGAAACTGAACATGGAATGAGAAAGGGAGAAATTCCAAAATAAGCAGAAGCCTAAGTACCTCACTAGGAAGTAGAAAGTAAAGGTAAATGGTGGGGATGGGAGGGCCGATATGGAGAACAGGGCAATTGAAAACAGTAGCAAAATTTGCATCTGTACTGGGGGAAATGAAAAGACCATGGAATTATGGACAGTGATGGCTATAAATAGCAGATCAGGGAGGGAGAGGGAAGACCTCATTGCAGATAAAGGTTATTCTTTGGTTGCCTGTATGAGGTAGATTGGGAAAGAGTCCCTTTTTGATGCACATGGGATTTAGTAATTGCACTTATCGGAGGCTGACCTGGAAATAAGTGTTTCAGTAGGCAGCTGGACTTCTAAATAGCAAGTCGACTTTTTGATCTTTTGTGGCTTATGCATTTGCATTTTCTGTTTCCCTCCTTCCCACATTCTAAGGTCCACTTCCTGGTTGCCTATGTGTTCAATGGTATAAAAACAAAATGTTGACTATATTATAGGCCAGGGTCCACAAACCTTGACTTGACTTTTTTGCCAGCTGTTGTTTTTGTGGTATCCAACATAATGTCTTCCCTGTCCTGAGGAGTCTGGCACACACAGAAGATTTTTTTCCCCTAAGAATGGTCTTCTGTCATTTGTGTTTGGAATATGGAGAAGATAAAGTGGGATTTTTCAGAGCCCCTGGTGGCGCAGTGGTAAAACTGCCTCCCTGTAACCAGAAGGTTGCAAGTTCAATCCTGACCAAGGGGCTCAAAGTTGACTCAGCCTTCCATCCTTCCGAGGTCGGTAAAATGAGTACCCAGAATGTTGGGGGGCAATATGCTAAATCATTGTAAACCACTTAGAGAGCTTCCAGCTATAGAGCGGTATATAAATGTAAGTGCTATTGCTATTGCTATTTTCAACAGTTGCATAGAAAAGACTCTCCTGTTCCTTATTTTTTCCAGACTGTAGAGTAAATGAGAGCTCTGGGAAGGGGTTCTGCAGTGTTAGGCATCCTGCTTGCCAGAGGATGAAAGGCACTTTCACCTGGCAAGTTGGTGAATAGATCTGTTACCAATCCTCCAGTGCATTGTATGCTACTCTGAATTCTATGAATATAGGTCAATATTTTTCAAAGCCATAAAGATGTCTCGTCAGTGGTAGCTTGCAGATGCAAAATTCATGAAGGTGTGCCCATTATATGAAACTTACGTCGGCTGGGGTCCAGCATCAATATTGTATTCTGTTGTATTATATACAGCAGTCTACCCTTGCCATGGTGAGTATTTCATTGTTTTTGGAGGAGCCAAGCGACTTTGGAAGGTGCAGCACAACAAAAGGAAGATCCTTGCCCCCGTCCCCAACTCCCAAGTTGGAGAGGAATGCAACAGCTGACCATTCAGATGATGGGCCACATCTGGAGTGCTTCTGCCACTCAGTGCCAAACTAAGCCCCACAGCTGTGGGACTTCCAAGGCCCTCCAAACCTCAGCACACTCTGGGATTCTTGTCTCCCCCCCACCCCCCGCCACACGGCCCTGGCTCCAAACTCAGAGCTAGATAGTGAGCAGGGAAAGGGGTGCACTGCAGCAAGTCTGGGGTGGGCCCTGGGTCAAGAAGTGAAGGTGTGCCCCTGCCTCCTGGGCCTTCTGCCGCCTTTTCCCCTGCCATGTTTTTTGGCTGCAGAAGACTGTAAGGATGTGGTGAAAAACCATTCTTGACCTGCCATTTCATTCTTATGCAAATATCGTCACACATTTCCCCACTCATTCAGACACTTTCACATACATATTCCCCTGGATCAGAAACATTTTAACAACATATGTATCTACTACAATCAACTCCTATGGTTGATGCATCAATGGTTGTATCTTTCTTATGTGCCCATTCATGCTCACTCTCGCACACACACACACACACGTCAACAATCTATGGTGGCACAGATTAGTCTGAGCACATGATGCTGTCCTCTACAAAGCCACTGCCTAGGGTACCCCAACTCTGAAGTGTTTTTCCAGCTCTGCTTTGGAGCATATTCTAGCACATAAAGTAGAGCAGGGGTGGGCAAATTAGGCCCTCCAGCTGTTGTTCAACTACACTTCCCATCATCCCCAGCCACAATTTATTGGCTGGGGATGATGGGTGTTGTGGTTAATTTGTGGCTGGAGATGATGGGAGTTGTAGTTGAACACAGCTGGACGGCCAAATTTGCCCAGCCCTCATGTAGAGTGTGCACTGACCTCCGATGCTGGGCGGGGGCGTTGTACTCACCCCTCCCACCGCTGTTCCCCCTCCGGCGCTGTCATTTTTGTTAAAATCTTGGGGGCGACAGCGGTCCTCCCTGCTGCCCCTACCCCCTTGTTGGTGCCCGTACCCGGAAGTAACAGGCGCGCATGCACCCGCTGCCGACGTGTGTGCCGGCCACCATGCAAACAGGTTCGCAGGCCTCCATCATGCGAACCGGTTTGTGCACATCCCTCATGTAGAGCCTTGAATCAATGTTCTGGGCTTTCTTAAAGGTGTAGACACACTGAAGTCTACAGCTATGAAGGAGGCGTCCTTTTATCAATAATTATGCAGATTGTGGGTGGAACTGCTTGTTATGAAGAAAATCCAGGCTCTTCAGCCTCATGTTTTTCTAGTAAAGCAAATTCAGGGTGGGGAGTGGGGGGTGGCAGGGGGAAATCAGTGGGTTGGAGGGAATATTTAACCCTTACCACTTACTGAAGAGCAACATATGTTCCTTCACTGCCAAAGAGCAGCTGTAAGTCCCTGTAATGCAAAAATAGCTACAGGAAAAAGATTTGAACTCTATCTATCTATCTATGCACCTACCTGCCTGACAACTCAGTCTGCTACTAACTAGGCCCAGCCCTTTCAAAGGGCACATCCCTCTCCTCTGGAGGTGACATTATGTACACATGGGTGCTGTAAAGAATTAAAATTCAATAAGCAACTGTTAATACCTCTTTGACATGGCAGCCTTTCCCTTTTTGGAGACTTGCCTTTTCTTCTTCCACTTTTCATTTCGTTCCCTGCTTAATTTCAAAAGTGGCACAGTACTCATACTTGCTTGGAAGGGGTCTCGAAAGCACTTCTCAGAATCCTGATACACGGATAATGGCTCTGGTTATTGAGTGGTGGGAGAAATAAACTCCATGCTCCGGTTCATCACTACTACAAATGCTCAGAGCCAGAATTCTGGTATTCCAAACATTCTTTCTCCAAACCACACCTTTAGGACTGACACACAAACCAGAAGCAGTCTGCATGCTTTTATCAGCTGCATATTACAAAAGAAGCCGTCTGGAGTAACTGAATAATCCAGAAGCCAAATACTGGGATACCCGATTGCCTAACTATGCCATTACACTCACACCCTTGATCACCAAAGGTACTGGGCTTGGAAATCTCTTTTAGCAACAAGCTCTGTTGACACTGATATGTGTACCAGTGTAGTGCAGCAGTTAGATCAGGCCTGGGGAGAAATGGGTTCAAATCCTCATTCAGTCAGGAAGCTCATTGTGTAACTCTGGGCCAGTCCCCCTCTCAGCTTAAAAGACCTCACAGGGTCGTTGCAAGGATACAAGGGTGGGGGAAAGAATGTACACTGGATAAATATGTTATAGAAAATAAAATATACATGTTCATAAGGCTTGCATCAGAGAGATTTTATGTTGGCAATGCTGCTAGTAGGCTCTGTCCTTAGGATGTACTTAGGAGGAGAGCTGATCTTGTGGAAGCAAGCATGACTTGTCGCCTTTGCTAAGCAGGGCCCTCCCTGGTTTGCATTTGGATGGGAGACTACATGTGAGCACTGTAAGAAATTCCCCTTTGGGGATGGGGCCTCTCTGGGAAGAGCACTTGCATGCAGAAGGTTCCAAGTTCCCTCCCTGGCATCTCCAAGACAGGGCTGAGAGAGACTCCTGCCTGCAACCCTGGAGAAGCCGCTGCCAGTCTGTGTAGACAATACTGAGCTAGATGGACCAATGATCTGACTCGGTATAAGGCAGCTTCCTGTGTTCTCACAGCATAGGCAAGCTAGATAACCAAGCTTGTGTGACGGCTGAACTTGTTTATCTTTCTGTGTTCCCACCTTACCAGCAAAGCTCAGGAAGGCATACAAAAGGTCCTCCTGGTTTTACAACCAGTGTACATGTGTGTGTAAGGTTAGGCCATCACATGCCGACTTCCGCAAGGCCACTCAGTGAACTTGTGGCCAAGCAGGGATTTGAACCCAGGACTTCCTAGTCCAAGCCAAGCACTCTTTTTGCTGCACCATGCTAGATGTGCAGATAATGCACATGCATCGGAAATAAGTGCAGTGATAGAGCACACGCTTTATCTCGAGAAACTTCCAGGTTGCGTCCTTGACATCTCCAGTTTAAAGTGGTGTAGGAAAGGACCATCGAGTAAACAGTACTGGATTATTTGGACTGGTAGCCTAACCATTTGATGTTCCCAATTCCAAACAGAAAGTGTGGGAAGTCTCCACAGCAGAAAGGTGGATTCAGACAACTGGACGCGACCCAGCCATAAAAGCACCTTCCCCCGCCCCACCAAGTTTCGTCTTGCTTTTTTGCAACTGTTTCTCCTCTACTCTGCCTTCCCTTCTCCATCTCATTTGCGCCACCACAGGTAGAGAGAGAGAGAGATCGATCCCTCAGTTCTGGAACCACTTAGGGCGTGTATGGATGCTATTGTCTTGAACTATGTTGTTATAACTGTGGTTAGCAGTGGCGAAGAAGTACTGAAAATGTTAGCCTACTGCTGGTCAAAATTCTGCAGAACATCTCTTTTTAAAAACGGAGAAACAAAAGGGAGAAAGACTTCCCTGTGACGGCCTTCTCCCTGTCCAGAGTCATCAAAAGGTTGCTGAGATCTGTCTGGCTACAAAGATGAATGGGTGGAAAATAGAAATCTTTTTTTCCAAACTGCCACCTGATAGGTGAAGTATCAGCTGCTGCATATGGGGTGGGTGGGTGCGCAGAGATGCTGCAAAAGCAGGCTCACCATACTTCCGCTTGTAATTGGGTCTCACAAATTAGTATTGTCCCCTTATTTTATATCTGCTAGTATTGTCTTAAAAGAGAGAAATAATTGCTATCACATTTTGCCAAGCCAGTCTTTGCAGAAACGTAAGGCCCATATAGACAGTCTGTTCCCTGAGCTAGACTCATGGGTTTCCTTTCCCAAGGCACAAGAGTTGGTGCATGTCCATATCCACCCAGTGACCCATGTGACTGGCCAACTGTCCCAGTTATGCATTGTGTGAGTTGGTCTTCGTAAAGCTTGAGTGTTGGGGGTTCTGCCAAGCACTACTTGGCCACACAAAAGTTGGCTAAGGGTTATTTTGCTTGCCCTGACTGAAAAGCAGTCTTCTTTTGAGAATGGGGAAAAAAGGCAGAGCAGGTGGTGAAGAGCTTAAAACATGGTGGAAAAGTGGGGGAAGCTTTGCGCGTGAACGCACACACATACGCACGAAAAAGAGGGCAGGTCCATGTTTATGGCTTGGAAGTTTTGAGAAGGACCTTTTCAGTTTTAAGGAAATGTTATGTGTGTGGACTGACTTACATGTGAAGTTTTGAAGTGTTATAGGGCTTTAACCTTTCTTTAGTAAATAGCAGCTGGATCAAGTGAGACTGTCTGAATCAGGGCCGCAGCAGTGGGGAAGCGAAGCTTTGATCCTGTGCCCCCCCCCCAGTTGTTGTCCCAACTTTCTCAGGCCCCAAGGTGTTTCCTAGGGTAAATAGCCTGATGGGTTAGTGTTAAGGCCCCGTTCCCTCCCTCATAATCCTGATCCATGAGGTGGCTGGCTGTTACTGACTGAAGATAAACTAAATCCATCAGGGCTAAGAAAACTTAACATCACATGTAATTTGACCACATGTATGTGCAATCACATGCACAAGCAAAAGATGTTTAAGGTAGTAGGAATACATTATTTCTCTCTGCAAAGCAGTCTCTCTAATGTCATGATCTTGGCAATAATCCCTCCTTGGGATGGAAACTGTTCACAAATTGAATACCCCCACCCGCAAGCCACCACACAATGGAGGGTATTGTTAGCTTCTCTGAGGCAATATTATCCCACTGATGCCTTCAGTAGCAGACCAGTGCTCTGCATGAGTACACTTGCTATCATAGTGTTTACTTACCGTGCCATGTGTTATAGCCAGGGAAATCCTCTGCACTACTGCGGGTTGGGGGCGGGCAAATTCTGACTCACTGTGCTCCACCCAACATTCAGTACAGTACTTGAAGCTCTTGTGGTGTAGAAATTGTGATTTTATTATTATTGTTTGCCAAATGAATACAGGACTGATCAGGGGAAATCTCATGGAGAAGTTGAAGTCGTAATGGGGAGCACAGTTAATTCAAAGGGGTCAGAGCTCAGAAACATGTCCAGGTTTTATGTGTCTGCATACAGCATGATGAAAACTAGAAACTTAATTTTCTTTAGAAAAAACAAAAGCTAATATGTTTATGAAGCCTAATTCTTCTAAAACACCCAGTACACATTTTCTAAAATAATGGCTGAAGTCCATGAACTTGCTTATCCCAAGATGGTGTCCAGCAGTCTTGGGGCACTATTTATTACATTTATTCAGCTCTTCTTCCATGCTGCTCAGGGCAACGCACATGATTCTCGACCATCCACTCATTTTGTCCTCTCGACAATATGTGAAGTTCGTTAAACAGAGGTGTGTGTGTGCAGCTGGCTCAGTGAGTTTCATGGCTGAGATGGGATTTGAATCCAGGTCTCCCCAGTCTTGGACAAGCACTCTAACCACTACACCATCCCAGGGAATGTATTCACAGATTCTCCCACCTAGACTCCTTCGATTCTGTTCATGCATGCCAAAAAACTTGCGCACAGATTATATATCCTTCCTTTGAAATTAGTGGGCCAGTTCGCACCATTGTTGCAAGTATGTAATGTTGGTTGTTCTAAAATGTATATGAGTCCTTTTTGGAAGGGCAGTATAGAAATCAAATGAATAAATATGCTGCATTCTGGCTGAAAAGATCCCCCCCCCTCCCGCAAAGCAGCATACACAATGTTTAAAAATTAAAAAAGATAGTAGTTTTTTTTTTTTAAACCCAATTATAATTAAAAGGGCAGCCAGCATAAAAACAAATTAGTGCTCATAAAAAGCTTGACAAAGCAAGACAGTTTATTCCATCTTTCAGAGGGCAAAGGGAAGGGACCAGATGGGCATTTTACGGGCGCAAGTTCAGAGCTTAGGTGTGAGCATCAAGAAGGCCCTTCGCATCGGAATGCATGCAGGTCTCTGGACTGGAGCAGCTGAGTGCAGCTCTACTTGAGCCAATTGGAAATAGAAATGTCTCTCATAGCAGCAGCATGCTGTTTTAGATTCCATGTGTGTGTGTGTCCCCCGCCCTGCCTCTCACCGCTTTACCTACAATTTTTGAAAGTGTTGCACTGCAAAACCCACTGTACTGCTAAATATGGTTTGGTGATCTACTAATTTTTCTTCCCCACTGCTTGTGTACAGCCCTCAGTGCTCCTCAGGCTTAAGTGGAAAGGTTGCAAAAGCAGCTCTGTGTCTCCAGTGAGTCTGTGCAGGCCAGGTATAATTGCTTTGAAAAGAACATAGGTGCCAGCATAAGTTTCCAGTGACCTTGCGGTTGATGCCATATAATGTATCTTAGTAGACTAATTTCAAGGTGACACTTTTATGGAGACCTGTGACCTGCGTTGCATACAAATCTTTTCCCCCAGGTACAGGAACTGCTCTATTGAGTGCAGCTGCTACCTGGATTTGACCCCTAAATTGCAGACTTGAGGACAAAGTGGCTGGTGCAGTCTCTCAGCCCAGAGAGCTGAGCATTCAAATCCTGGCTGCCAAGATTACTTAGCCTGCGCTAAACTTCAGTCGGCCAAATGACTCATCAGCGGCTTTCTTGGTAATGTTGTGACAGCTCCTAAGTTCCTCTCTGTAGCTTGTCTTTCTTTTGTATATGTGCAGGTTTTCCCCCAGGCATACTTTTCTTTTCTGTATGATGCCCATTAATTTCAAGGCCTGCGGCCTGCTTCTGTGAATATATTAGTGGTAAAAAAACTAAAATGATAAATTGCCTAAATATTCATCTTTTCTTATTTCTACAGAGCATCATATATTGGTTAATCCTATCTTTCCTTGTAAAAGCTTGTCCCTATTATACCCATTTTACAGATGGGGTATTAAGCTTCCCCAGAACCTGGTTAGCATTAACTATAATTAAGGCTGGTGCTGATAGAAGTTTTAATCATGGGGAAGGGTGGGGGAATTTGTATACAATAGGATTGAGGCTCAGGGTATCTATAGTCCTACAGCTCCACTATTGTAGATTAAAGATGGGATTCCTCCATAAGTAAATACAGGCTTATTATCAAGTGCCTTTTTTGGTTCTGCATACATTAGAAGAGACTTCCGTGTTAAAAGGAAATCTCTGAGATTGGATTGGTCCATTATTTCTGCAAGAACTTCTCCATGTTTTAGAGAGCACCCACACTTTGTGTAGCCCTTGATTCACTAAATTAAAAAAAGCAAGGGTTCCCCCCCCCCCAGTTTCCACTTTAACCTTATGTAAACTCCCCTTTTTTCCCTTGCTGCTGCAAGAAGGAATGACCATAAATCCCTGTATCATATGAGCATGTATTGAACTGTACGTTTTGGATTATTAAGGGTGTATGTTGGATGTTATGACTTCACATACTTGCTACCAAAAGATCTGAATATTTAGGCCACATTACCAGATGTGGGGTGGGGGGAACTTGGCTCTAGTCCTTTCTACATTATTTTTAACCTTGCAGGGCACCATTGGCTAATAACCTTATGTATGTAATTAATCTTTAATTATCTAGGAAGTGCCAGCATTCACTTGTTGAGGCTAGTAGTGGCCATTTTGGACTTGGTTCAGAACAGCAGCCATTTCAGAAATGTTTCTTACTCTAGACAAAGGTAGAACATGAAAGAAGATTGTATCTTGTGTTCAGTTAAGTGGTTTCCAAGCAAAAGATTAGAACAGGGTCAGTTGCCTTACTTTAAGAAAGCAGTCACTTGGACACACTCAGTCTGGCATCTTTACTTTTAAAGTACATTACACTTCAGCCACATTTTTAACTCCTCTCCCACACTCATACTCTTGATACATAAAGCCTGAACTTCTGACATCTGTAGTAAAGGCTGGTAGACCAGACCTCCTAAGCTGGGACTTCTGAAGCCAGATGGGTTAAGCAGTGGGAATTACATGAATACCTGCATTATAGCCACTTACATCTCTTTGAATAATTAGGCATACATGGATTATAATGTTGTGGTAATAAGATAAAAGTGCTTTTAACACTTAACGAAAATGAACTTTTTCTGACGCTTTGGATCCAGGCCATGCCCAGATGATGATATTGGAATTTTCATTTGCCAATATGAATATTTGGCTAATATTCTCTCTTTGTAACTCTTTGGATATAAGATGTAACCTATGTAATTGGGAATGGGTCCTCCCAGTGTTCTCTCTAATTTTTTCCCCCTTTTCATCTGTGTGTGGAATGAGTTTTGTTCTGGGCGGCAGTATCAAGGCAGTGTGTGCACATGTGTATTCAGAATCTGATCTACATATTGTTCTTTTTAAAGTTAGCTTAAAAGGATTTCAATGGGATTTCTCATGTGAGCTGAGGGACAAAAAATGGCTGGCAATTTGCAGTTTGTAAACCAGCTGACTAGGAAAGCTGTGGCAAAGTGGACAAACTAATTTGCAATGGCATAAGCTTTTGTAAGCAACACCAATACTTTAGATACAGAAGGCTGCTGCCAATGAGAGCTTATACCACAATAAACAAATATGTTTTCTAAAGAGCCACAGCACTTACTATCTCTCATATTGAGGTGATTCTCACGATCACCATGGGTGGGGCAGGTGGAAGGGGAAGGCTGCTCTTAACATACCTCCCCCCGCCCCCAGACAACCAAGCAGTCGGTCTTTGGTGTACCTACATGTTCCATGCTCCACTAAGGAGTGCAGAGGGATCTCCGCCCTGAACTTGTTCCAGCCACCTGCATGCCACAATGCAACGCGTGGCATGCCCCTTAGCCTTGGCTAACAGCTGGGTTTCTTTAGAGGGTTAGGCAGGCTGGGAGTGGAGGGATCCATGAGAATCCCGCCATTTCTCACAACCAGCCTAACCCAGACTGGGCTGCACCAGGCTGGGTTAGGCTGGTTGTGAGAACAGCCTGGTATTATATCATCTCAACATTCTTAGGGCTGGTTGACACATCATCTGATTAATCGACAGTTGACTATTTCAGCTGAATGTGTGGGCTGCTGGATTGGAAAGCATTGAATTTTGAGGCAAGATGCAAGTTCTAGCGTGTTGGATATATGTTGGCTCATTCAGAGGTACAACACAACACTTTATGCTGAGAGAGAGAGAAGCGCAGAAGGCTACCCTGTGAATGTATGAGCCAGCCCTAAATTTTACAGGAAGGAGTTGATTCTCCTTAATATGGACACTCTTGAGAATTCTCTTGTTTTACCTTTTTATGAAAAACGAAGCACTAATATTTCACAATGGAGGGAAGTAAGAAATGGGGTCCCCAAGGGATCTATACTGGGACCTGTGCTTTTTAATTTATTCATAAATGAATTAGAAGTTGAGGTAAGCAGTTAGGTGGCCATATTTTCACTATTCAGGGTAGTGAAATCCAAAACTGATTGTGAGGAGCTCCAGATCTCTCAAAGTGGGCAACAGAATAGTAAATACAGTTCAATATAATTGTAAAGTGATGCACATTGGGGCAAAAATTCCAGCTTCACACACATGCTGATGGGCTCTGAATTATCAGTGACTGACCAGGAGAGAGATCTTGGGTGGGGGGTTAGAAAGTGAGAAAGCTCATTGAAAGTGTTGACTCAGTGTGTGGCAGCTGTAAAAATGGCAAATTCCATGCTTTGGATCATTAGGAAGAGGATTGAAAATAAAGCTGCTAATATTATAATGCCCTTATACAAATCTGTGGTGCGGCCACATTTGGAGTACTGTGTTCTGGGTTTTTTAATCTCAAAAAGAACATTATGAAACTGGAAAGGGTACAGAAGAGGGCAACCAAGATGATCAGGGGCCTCAAGCATCTTCCTTATGAAGCAAGGCTACAACATCTGGGGCTTTTTTGTTTAGGAAAAAGGTGACTGGGGGAGACATGATAGAGGTCTAAAAAATTAGAGAGTGAATAGAGAGATTCCCCCCCCCCATAACACCAGAACCGGGGGTGGGGGTGTTAACCCATGAAACTGATTTCCATGAAATTTAGAACTGACAAAAGAAAGTACTTTTTCCTACAGTGCATAATTAATCAATGAAATTCTCTGCCACAGAATGAGGTGATGGCCATTAGATGGCTTTAAAAGAGGCTTGGATAAATTCATGTAGGACAGGTCTATCAATGGCTACTAGTCTTGATGACTATAGGCTTCCCAGTAGCTTCTGGTGGGTGCCTGTAGGAAACAGAATGCGGAACTAGATGGAACTTGGGCCTGATTCAGCAAGGCTGTTTTTATGTTCTTAATAGGGGCTTACATGAGTCTAAAATCGCAGTTCGGTTCAAATTTGGACCAAATTTGAACCGAACTGTCTGTCCCCAAACCAGGTCAGTCAAGCCGTCTGGCTGGTCCAGTCCGTTTAACTGAACTGGTTCGGTGGTTCGAGGTACTATACCAGGGGTGGGGAACCTTGGCACTCCAGCTGTTGTTGAACTACAACTCCCATCATCCCCAGCCACAATTATTGTGGCTGGGGATGATGGGAGTTGTAGTTCAACAACAGCTGGAGTGCCAAGGTTCCCCACCCCTGAACTATGCTCTTCTGGAGAAAATTTCCTTTTACAAGCAAAGGGGTGGGGGAACACTTTAAAGGGCAGCCAGGAAGGCAGTGAGAGAAATAGTTTAAAGTTCTCATGGCTTGGCCTGGCTGCTGGCGCTGCTGCTCGCCCCCATGGTGCAACCCAAGCATGCAGCGATCCTACTTCAGTATGGAGGCTGGAACTGTGCTGCCGCTGTACGGGCAGCTTGCTGAAGGGAGATCTTGCTCTTGGGCTGTTCCTTCGGGGTGAGTGGCTGTGCTGGGCCAGTAAGAACTCTAAACTGCTTCCATTGCCACTGCCCCCCACCCCACTTTTGATGTTGAACCGGTCTTGTTTTGGTTCAGTTGCTGGTCTGACTGCCTCTGGTTCATGATCGAGCTGCTGAACCCGCCTGGTTCAAGGCAAACTGGTTCAGCATCACATGGTTAATATAACTTAAAAGTGTGGGGTGGGGGGAGTTCTGCATACTTCATTAAATCCATATCACCAAATAGGTGTGAGCATTCCTGTTTGAATGCTACAATATTGACAGAAAGCTGTACATGTGTGTTTAAGTAAAGGCGGCTATTCTGATTCTATTCTCTTTTTCTTCCCATATTACTCTAGGTCTGGTTTGTTTTGTGCCCCACCAGCTTTGATACCAAAGACAGATGAACCTCCTAGTAAAACTTGCACTAACCAGATGTCTGAAGACAAAGAGCCCATACAGGTGGAGAGTGAGTGGTGGTCTTCAGATAAAAAGCCCTCCAAGCCCAATAGTGAGGAGCAAGTTCCTCCTCTTTTGCCTCCACCAGCATCCAGCAATGCTCTTCCTTATCCTCCCTATTTTGAGGGAGCTCCTTTCCCTGCTCCACTATGGTTAAGGCACACATATAATCAGTGGGTACCTCAGCCACCCCCAAGAACTATAAAAAGGACAAAGAGACGCCTGTCCCGAAATAGAGACCCGGGTAGGCTCATTATGAGCACCATCAGGCTGAGACCAAGGCAAGTACTTTGTGAAAAGTGTAAGAACACTTTAAATCCAGAGGATAGTAACAAATCTAGGCAGAACACTAAAACGAGGAGGAAGATAAGCATGGAAGATAAGGAGCAAAAAAGACACAGTGAGTCTGACTGTGTAGAGAAAAGGAGCAAAAGAGAAAAGCGGGAGGAAGAGAAGTTCTCTGGAGAGCTGCTGCATCGGACTCCAGTTATCAAAATATCTTACAGCACCCCACAAGGGAAAGGAGAAGTAGTGAAAATTCCTTACCGAGTTCATGGCTCAGGGAAGCCATTTTGTTCTCAGCGACTACTACAGAATGGAGGGGAGGACCAAGAGGAGGCCAGAGACTCAGAACAGTACCAGGAAACCAAATGCTTTATGGACAAGTCATCGAGTGCTTCCATTCCAAAGTTGAAGTTAACCCGGCCTGTGCATTCCAGTACACCTCCCAAAATCAGGCTGAAGCCCCATCGAATAAACGAGGGGGATAATGTTTCAATTTATAAAGCAGAACTTATTGATGAGATGAATGTCCTTCCCAGTAGTGAAGAGTCTCCTGCTGCTGCTGCTTTTTATACTGATGAGTCTGCAGATAGAAGTTTAGCCGAGATGTCTTCAGGGAGTTCCTGTGAAGATGATGACTTCAAAAGGTTTCCTCAAGGAAAAGATGGACATGATAACTTGGCTTTTCTTATGAATTACCATAAGAGGAAAGCAGATTCTTCTAGCTTATCAGTTTGTAGCAATGACAGCCTGGATGAATCCAAATCTTCTAGCTCAGAAGTAACATCACCAGAAATGTGTGACTTTTTGCCAGGTGATGATGCATCTGTCTCTTCATCTTCGAAAGATGAGCGTAAAATTGTGCCACCATTAACAGTTAGACTGCACACACAAAGTGTCTCCAAATGTGTCACTGAAGATGGAAGAACTATTACAGTGGGGGATGTTGTTTGGGGTAAAATTCATGGCTTCCCATGGTGGCCTGCCCGTGTTCTTGACATAAATCTTGGCCAGAAGGAAAATGGAGACCCTTCCTGGCAAGAGGCAAAAGTTTCATGGTTTGGTTCTCCGACGACGTCTTTCTTGTCTCTATCAAAACTCTCCCCTTTCTCAGAATACTTCAAACTGCGATTTAATCGGAAGAAGAAAGGGATGTATCGGAAAGCAATTACAGAAGCTGCAAAGGCAGTGGAACATCTGACTCCAGAAATAAGAGACCTCTTAACACAATTTGAAACCTAGTTTTGGCTTCAGTAACAGGTAAGTGCATATTGGAAACTACACAAACAATACAGGAGCTGATATAAGCATACATGTTGCATCTGTATTTGGAGTTTGCTTTCAAAGTATTGAAACTGGTAAGGGACACACTGCTTCAATGGTTGTAAAGAATGAAAGATACTATAAAGTACATTATACTCTAATTACATTTTATTATAGATCATCTGTATGTATGTACACACTCTCATAATGCAAAGGTGAACATAAAATCTAATTAAATACTTTAATACACAAGTTCCTATTTTTAAGTAAAATACATATTTTATAGAAATTGCTGGATACATTTTAGAAGGTCCACTGTAATTTTCTCTCCTATCTAATTATTATGTTCTTAATGGCAATGGCTTTTGTTTTGATCCTGTGTGTATGACAGAAGATATAATTCAGGAAATTCCTCTGTCTTGTTTGGAGAGTTTTAATTTTAGATCACCCTGCTCCAGTAGGGTGGGGTCTTTACATGCTGTCATACTGAGCTGGGGAACCAAAAGCCTCTGAAGATCAGTATTAGGTCAACAATGCTTCCTTCCCACAGTTTCAGATTTAGAAGGCACATAGGTTCAAGCTACCACCTCCTTCTCTTCAACCCTTTCTAACACCTCTCAATGCCAAATAGGGCTTGGCAAGTGAGTTGCCGCTGCCTTTCACCAGTGCAGCCCTATCACATTTAGCCTGAGCTTATTGATGGAGGGAGGTTGTCCATGCAAGCATTGCAATAGAGAGTAGTAGCTCCTTGCACACAGAGTACCTTCTAGAACTGGAGTGTGTTTGAAAAGGAAGAGAATGAGGAGGGCAATCTTCCATGCAGACCTTCACTGTTGAGAGTCATGAAGGGGAGTACTTTATCTGACTCTTGGAGAGTCTCCGTTCTTCCTTCACCCTCTGTCCATCCTTCTCTGTGGCTACCATAGCAGCCATCCTTTCCCTCTTCTTTCTTGCCTCTTAGGGTAAGAAGCAAGTATTCTCCTCCCTCACCAACAACTCCTCAGCTCCAAGAAATGTTTGGTGTGCAATCTGCTGCCACTGCCCAACCCCCCTCCTCCACTAGCAGGGGCATAGCGATTGTCCCTCTTCATCCCACCTTCATGAAGGGATGAAGATTGTCCCTCTTTATCCCACCATCACATCTTTTCCCCATGGCTGGTTTGCTGATATCTCACTTGTGCCATGTGGGGCTCACTTAGATTATGAGCCTGTTTGGAACAAGCAGCCACCTCTCCATTTCTTCTGCCATGTAAACAGCTTTGAGAAGTCAGGGTAAGGATTCCATGGTGGAAGGCGGCAGCAGCAGCTTGCATGCTGAGCACCACTTGGCATTGAGAGGCATTGGAAAGGGTTGAACTGGAGGAGTGCAGTAAGCACTCCTTGGCACAGTGTGGTGGCGCTGGGAAGCGAGGAGGCTTGTGAGGCTAATGAAAGAGGGGGGGAAACCATGATGTCTGTGGTAAGATTTGTTGCAAACACACAGTCCCCTTGCTTTCCAGCCTGAGAAACAGTCCTGTAATCTGAGGAATGTGAGAAACACTTCAAATGTAATCTGCTACTTAGTCCTGGAGAATTTTCACTTTCAAACAGCATGTTACTAGTCCTAATTTTGAGATACTTTGAAGATTGAAGACAGAGCCTGTGCAGTGCTTGATTTACAACAAAAGAGGTGTTTAAGGTGAAACAATTCCATAAGCAAAGCCACCTAAACCATCTTGGATATGTGGTAATGAACAATGGTGATGAAGGAAAGTCACTTTGCATGTGGTCGAAAAACACTGCTTTATATATGCACAAGTGCCACACACATGTTCAACTCCAAACATGGTACTGAAAACAGTTGTGGGGTTTACTGAGTCTCAATACCAATTTAATACCAATGATCTTGTGCACAACTGCTATTTTGGAGATGGATCTTTGTCGTTCTTTGACTCTCCTTCATCACCTCTGGTAACCTCTTCCTGCTGTCCTTCTGTTGCTCTCCACCTTCTTCTCTGTCCTATCACTGCAACATTGACTTGACTCCAATGTCAAACCAAGGTTTAATCCTAGATCTGCATGACACTTGCATATGAAGGGAAGAAGTTTTCTACTTCTCTGCCAGAACCCCGAAAATCCTGGCTTAGTCTAACCTGAGTTCCTACACAAGCCAGGATTTGAAACCCGGTTCAATGGCAGTTTCATTTCCTTGCTTATGCAGAAACTCTATAACCAACCAAAATGGAATTAGCTAGCTTCAGGCATCACAGTAAATCCTGGTTTAGTTATAAGCCAAGAAGTAGGGATGTGCATGGAACCGGTTTGGAGGCCCTTTGGGCCTCCGAACCACTTTGAACAGCAGGCAGTTCCACTGGTTCAGTGGTGAGGGGTGCATCTTTAAGGGCTGGAGAGGGTGCAGTTACCCCTGTGCCCGCCGTCAAACCACCCCCACCCAGTTCCTTCTTCCTACTGAGAAGAAGTGGAAAACTTCCTCCCTTTGCATGGGAGGGAAAAGCACGTGAGCCCCAAGCACATGAGTGTCCTGCAATACAGGATTGCATCATGGTTCTATATGAACTGGTCTCCCATCTGACTAGAAGCTAGTAATTAAGACTCTGGGCATTCAGTCAGAGCAGGAAAGAAGGAAGACACTTTCTATATATAATCTTCCTGTTGGGTCCAGGCAGAAATGTTGACTCCATTTCCGGTCCATTCTTTAGAGTAGTGATGAAAGAGAAACAACTAATATTAAACCTATTCTCTAGACTGAGCAGGGACTGCAGTGGCCCCTGGATGAGCATAATAAATATTGATTGATTGTGACTAAGCAGGAACAGAAAAAAATCTTAGTGCCAGGACAGAAGAACCAAAGGAAGATTCAGCAGAAACTGCTCTGGTCAAAGAGATCCATTCTGTTCCAAAGGACATATTGGGTGGGTGTTTCAAGTTTAGGACCTCTATAGCTGATGACTATAAGGGTATGACAGAACTACACTTTCCGGGGAAGAATTTGTGGGCTGAAGAAGGGGGCCTTCACCACCACTAATTCGTCTCCCACAGTCCCTCTCCACATTTCTTTCCACCCCAATCTTGGAGCTAGGTGGCGGGGAGGGATTGCAGTGGAGAATTTGCAGGGGAAGGGTTAAGCAGCTCCTGCTTACTGAGCTGTAGTGCCAGCGCGGCAAGATTTTCATATTTGTATGAAAATAAAAGAACTTTCTTATGCAAATATAGATTAATTCAGAGAAATGTTGTTGGTGAGGATTTTTACCCCCAGTTAAATGACAGGAAGGGAAAGAGTTAGGCTGTTCCCACATACTCTTATTTTTTCATTCCTTCATTCTCACCTGTGAACTTGCTAGTTGCCTTAGGTATGCTACAAACCACCACCACCACGCACATGACACCTGACATACTGGAATAATAGTACAGGCCTGCCTTACAGGACTTTTATAAGGATAGTTGATCTAATGTGTGAAAACTCAAGAGTGGTGCTGGGTGCAAGGATCATGGACTTTCCTGAGGTTTGGGGTTAAAGGTGAAAAGTGGGGTCAGGGACAAGGACCATCGGATACCCTAGGATCTCTGGTTAAGAGCAAAGAGGAAGTTTTGGGTTGGTATTCACACGCATATCAAAGACCAAACTAGCTTTAAAACTTGCAAGGATAGTGGTTTTTCCATTAAAATTGCTGGCTGACATTCAGACTCTGTGTGTGTAATGTGCCTTTTTGTGATTTCCCCCTCCTTTCTGCAGCCCTCTGTGCCTCCTGAAAATACATCCTTGGAGATCCCGCAATCTTTAGGGCTGTGTTTTGTGAAGCAGAGTGGGCTTCAGAGGAAATGGGAATCAACGAAAATCACTTCTTCCCCTGTTATGTGTGCACAGGGTCCTTTGGCATGCACAACATTAGTTTGGAACTCAGCTGCTTAGTTTTAGAATTTCTTGAAAGGCTGAGAAGCTGAAGATCTAACACTGCACACAAGAAAAATAGCACATAAGGTTCTATTGCTGTTCTTCCCACATTTACTGCAGAAGATAACTAAAGCGGAGCTCTGATTGGTGAGAAATTGTGCATTTTTCTTGGTTATTCTATAACAGGGCAACTTTTTTGTAGATTGCTTTCTATACCATTAAAACTCCTTATTTTATGTGCAGACGAATAGGCTTCTTAATGCCAGAATAGCAATGGTCTGGTGAAAGGAACTGGAAAGAAAAGTCTAATGGTGGAGCCTTTCTCCATCATTATACTAATAAGAGGTTCTATATTTAGCCCTATAATGGTCAAATTGCAACAGAAACAGAGCAGAATATTGCTGCTTTCCTGACATGTCAATCATAGCTGTGACTTCTTCTCTCATTCACTAGAACAATGGAAGGCAGGAGCAAGCTTATTTCTCACTAAACTGGTCAGAATACTGCCTGTACATTTAGTCTGCTCATCTCTGGCTCTGGAAGGGCTAGAGACTTGCTCTTTTAAACAACTGAAAGCTGAGAATCTGCGCCAGGTAATGGCTTAAAGTGTGTAAAGGTAAAGTGTGCCATCAAGTCGGTGTTGACTCCTGGTGACCACAGAGCCCTGTGGTTCTCTTTGATAGACTACAGGAGGGGTTTACCATTTGCCAACTCCCGTGCAGTATGCCATGATGCCCTTCAACACCTTCCTATATCGCTGCTGCGCTATATAGGTGTTTCCCATAGTCTGGGAAACATACCAGTGGGGATTCGAACTGGCAACCTCTGGCTTGCTAGTCAAGTCATTTCCTCCTGCGCCATTAGTGGCAGCCTAGAATCCGGACAAAACCCAACCAGCTGCGCCTGTGGCAAACCTACCCTGAGAGAGCTGGATTTTTGCCAGCTAGGGAAGGGCTACATAGTACACAATAGTACGCTAATTAACTAACTAAAGTTTTAATTACAGATTAGAATTTGCCACACATACCCATTAGTCAGTGGGGCTGACAATAACAGAGAAACATACATAGGAAGCTGCCATATACCGAGTCAGACCATTGGTCTATCTAGCTCAGTATTGTCTGCACAGACTGGCAGCAGCTTCTCCAAGGTTGCAGGCAGGAATCTCTCTCAGCCCTATCTTGGAGAAGCCAGGGAGGGAACTTGGAACCTTTTGCTTTTCTCAGAGCAGACCCATCCCATAAGGGGAATATCTTACAGTGCTCACACTTCTAGTCCCTCATTCAAATGCAGCCAGGGCAGACCCTGCTTAGCTAAGTCTTAACAATGTATGCAGGCTGTTACACTGAATGCCTTGTCCCTGCTCTGAGTGAACAAGAAATAGCAAACCTGATATTTTTCTTCCAACAAAGCCCTTCAATGAATGTGCTTGGTAATGGGGGGCAGAGTATGGTCGTCACAGTCAACAGGCAGCCTGATCGTATGGTCAGAGCTGTATACCTACATTGTTTCATGTCTATGCAAACCTTCACAATGAAATAACCTACTACTAGCTGGGCCAGGTGTCAAGCATCTGCACTGCCCACTGCCTTTTTCTTTCTCCCACCTCACCCCTGCTGCTTTCTGGCCTGCCGGCTGGCTTCTTCTCACCCACCCACTGCTTCCCTCACCCCCACCCCCCCGGCTGCTTTCTGGCCGGCTGGGTGCCAGCTTCTTCTCCCCCCCCCCCCAGCTTATCCTGCCCGCTGCTGCCACCATTTCCTTCTCTCCACCCTTCCCATGGCTATACGACAGCTCTCTGAATTCTCACAAAGGCTGCCACCGATGGGAATAGCCCCAGGTATGCAGTATTTGAGGCCAGCGTTTCCCGCCCAGGCTGGTCCTCCTCCCCCACCTCCCCACCCGCGGTTTCTGCCTGGCATTAAAGCTGGCCCATCCCCTCCTGGGCTGTCTCCTCTTCCTGGGCTGTCTCCTCTTCGACCCAGCCGCCTCCTCACCCCACCGCCGTCTTCCCATCGTGGCTGCCGCCGCCTCCCCATCGCATCCGGGCCTGCCGCTTCCTTCATGCGGCCCCTTTCCAATTGGGCCCCAATTTCTCCGTCCTTGCTCCCATCTTTGCTGGGAATTCTCTCAGCGTGTCGCGAGAATTCCGCCCTGAAGACGTGCATCCCCATGGTGGGTGGCTAAGAGAAATAATTATATGGAAGATATTTACCTGAAATGAATATGCCAGAGATTGACTTAGGGATCTTCTGCATGCAAAACAGATGCTCTATCATTCAGCTGCAGACTTGTCCCCTAAAGAAATATCTTACAGTGACAGTGTTTACATATCCATCCAAATGCAAACCAAGGTGAACCCTGCTTAGCTGAAAATGTATGCTCGCTACTGCAGGACCAGCTTAATTCCCAAGGCGTGGCATGGGTAACTGGCCAGATCTGCTTTCTCAAGAACGGGACAGATGCAGCTGGGTCACTAGCCAAAACCGTGCAAAAGTACCCCTGGCCACCGCCTCCACCTGGGCATCCAGAAGCACCAGCAGCATCCTCAAAATGCAGACCTCTTTCAAGGGAAGTGCAACCCAACCCACAGCCAATTGAATCCCCTCATCCTGATTGCCTCTCCTACTAACCAACAGCACTTCCATCTTGTCTGGATTCAGTGTCAGTTTCCTACCCCCACCCCCCCTAGCCTGTCACTGCCCCCATCCCTCTCTTCTGCTCATCCACCACCTCCCTAGGATCAGGATCAAATGACAAAGAGAAGTAGATATAGAGCACATACTGATGACACTTCCACCCAGATCTCCAGACAACCTCTTCTAGTTGTTTCATGTAGATATTAAACATCGTGGGGGATAAGCTGAACCTTGTGGACTCCACAGACCACTGACCAAGAGGTTAAACAGTAGTCCTCCCAGTACCACGTTTTGGAGCAACATCAAAGCAGTGCTTCCAGTCTCAATATTTAAGGGGCATCACTGAGTATCAGAAAGGGGTGTGTGTGTGGTGGGGTGTTATTTGTAACATACTTTAGAGTGAGTGGAAAGGAAAGGGTTTCTCACCTTCACCTTAAGTGGCGCAGTGGGGAAATGCTTGACTAACAAGCAGAAGGTTGCCAGTTTGAATCCCCGCTGGCACTATATCGGGCAGCAGCGATATAGGAAGATGCTGGAAGGCATCATCTCATACTGCAAGGGAGGAGGCAATGGTAAACCCCTCCTGTATTCTACCAAAGAAAAGCACAGGGCTCTGTGGGTGCCAGGAGTCAAAATCTACTTGACGACACACTTTACCTTTACCTTTTACCCTTGGTCATGAGTCCTCCCTCTAAAGCAACTTATATTTAAAGCATCTTACATTGTTCCCTTCCTCAGGTATCTTCAGAACCAGGTATAGGAAAATCATGGTATTTGCAGGGGTTCTGTTTCCAGCTAGTGCTGCTGATACAAAAATTGAGCATACCAAGGCATTGGGGCAATGTAAATCTGGGAGTTAATTACTAAGTGGGGAAATGCCCCCTGCAAAAAAAAAAAAAAAATTGAGAAAAAGCATGGCAAAGTGTCCTACCATTCTCTGTGGGTACCCAGCAATCCTGCAGTGCTCCCCCACCCCCCGAGTAAAAAAATTGGACAAAAATTGCTGGTTTTGTACCTAAAAAAACAAACAAACAAACAAAAAGAATAACATATGCCTGCTAGCTTCTGAAAGCCTAAAAAATAAATAAATGTTTTAGGTAGATTCTGGATGGTGAATCTATCCAAAGGATAATCTCTCAGGTAGATTCTGGATGGTGTCGCTTGGAGACTGTTGCTCTTCAGTGTGTGAGCTCTTATATGGTGTCCCCCAGGGCTCCATACTGTCTCCAGTGCTCTTTAACGTCTACATAAAACCTCTGGGAGAGATCATGAGGAGATTTGGTGTAGTGTGTTATCTGTATGCCGATGACACCCAAATCTATTTCTCTGTTTCAACATCATCAGGAGAAGGCATAACCTCCCTAAATGCCTGCCTGGAGACAGTGATGGGCTGGATGAGACATAACAAACTGAGACTGAATCCAAATAAGTCGGAGACCCCAAATTGTGTGGGGTTGGAACTCGGGAGACAATTCTGATCTGCCAGTTCTGGGTGAGGTCACACTTCCCCAGAAGGAACAGGTAGGCAGTCTGGGAGTGCTTCAGGTTTCAAACCCCTCTCCCTGGTGTCCCAAGATGAAACAGTGGCTAGAGGTGGTTTCTACCAGTTTCAGCATATCAGCTGTGCCTGTTCCTTGAGATAAACAACATCCAAATGGTGGTACATTTACTGGTAACCTCCAGACCTGACTATTGCAGTGTGCTCTATGTGGGGCTGCATTGTATGTAGTCCGGAAACTGCAGTTGGTACAGAATGCAGCTGCCAGGCTGCTCTCTGGTCATCTCAGAGAGACCATATTACTCCTATATTAAAATAACTGCACTGGCTGCCACTAAGTTACCAGACAAAATACAAAGTGCTGGTTATAACCTATAAAGCCCTAAATAGCTTAGGCCCTGGGAATTTAAGAGCGTGTTTTCTCCATTATGATCCCCATTGCCCTTTGAGATCATCCAGAGAGGTTTGTCTGTGGTTGTCACCAGCTCTGCAGGGATGGGCCTTCTCTGTTGCTGCCCCGAGACTCTGGAATTCATTCCCTGCTGAAATAAGAGCCTCCCCATCTCTGACAACCTTTAGAAAGTCTCTAAAGACACATTTCTTCACCTTTAAAAAAATAAAAAGACTTGAGGCTTTAAATTGTTTTAATTTGTTTTGTTTCATCTTGCTGTAAATCACCCAGAGACAGAAGTTTGGTGCAGTGTACAAATATCATTAATGAAATATTGCCGATGATGGGTTGAGGAGGGAGCCTGAGAGAACAGAGACTTGTTGACAGTGGCCTTCTATGTTCATGGTGAAGTGTTTTAGTGACCTAACTATTTGCCTGGGCCTATCCCCTAGAAGCTTCCCCTACCCATATGGATGCGTTGTTTAAATGTTACCTCAGTATCACAGGAGCCAGTCGCAAAACACCGTTCCCGCATGTTCAGGTTAATATCAGGTCTCCAAAGAATTCCTCTTAACAAAGGAGTGGAGCCATTACATCTTCATTGGCCCGCTGATTGAGAACACATGACTTCCGTTAGCCCCAGATCATCTCAGCAGGTTGCGATACGAGACAGGATTTTTCTCAGTGTGGGCTTAGAAAGGTTAGTCATCCTAATAAAAATGAGTTTGAATCAGTGGGTTCTCTAATTTTTTCCCCATCTATGTGCACAATGAGTTTTTTTTCCTGGGCAACGGTATGATTGCAGTGTGTGCCGCACATGCATTCAGAGTGGGGCCTTCCTGATTCAATCTGAGCAGGATCTAAAATGAACTGAGCGAACATTAAAAATAAATAAATTGTGAGCACGCACACATACGCATGCCTTAGAGGAAACACTGGTTTGAATACCTAACAATGATGTACATTGTTTCTTCTTTCAGAAAATGTTCAACCTTTGTCAAAACCCAATAGTTCAGAAAGGGGAGCAATTGACAAGATCTTCCCTTTTGTTCCTTTGTGGTTTGAACTGGAGACATTATGGCATCCTTAAGAGGGCACAGAACATGTGACCTAGCATGCACCCAGCAGTCTCTGCTGGTGCTGCTGTTCATTACAGAGAGAGTTTGACATTAGTGAGCAAGGCCCTTATTGCTCTTCTCTGAAACTCTAATGCGCTTCCAAGAAATGATAGGGTTTTTTGAAAACCACAGCCCTAGAGAACAGTTATGCCTTGCAAAATGCAGCTGGCCTTGGAAAGTTGCATGTGATGAACTGCATGGAGTATACATGCACAAAATTTTCCACTTTGGATGTATTGGGTCCAACTTTGAATAAACTGTTTATGTGTTTTCTTAATGTAATTAGGTTCTTCGATTCTCCTTTTCTAATGACCAACTTATGAACTGGAGCCAGTTTTTTTTTTTAAATGTGTTTATGGTTCTCCTTTTATAGTGCTGGTTCTTATCTGCTGTATATTTCAGCCTAGGGGTTTGTCTCCTAAAATAAGGGACACCCAAAATTGTTCTTTGTTATGAAAAACAATGGATTTTAGCTTTGGATTGTGACTAGATTGTAATATTTGGACACTCTCCATCTCTGTAGATTTATGAAAGAGATATTTGTCTTCTGGACTGTCTAGGTTACTTAAAGTATCAAAATAACTTACTTTAGATAGATAGATCTTTATTACGGTCGGAGACCAGCCTTACTTACTACATTTTGTTAAACTTTTTGATGGATGTTGCAGCAATACAATTTGTAAGTACCTTGAAATGCTCCCACCCCTGCACTCCAGTTAAAATAGGAAAAAATTACAGAACCAGAGTCTGTTTGGATTTTGGACAATACCACATTGAATGCAGAAATAAATGCTTGATGATCACATGTTTTCCATAGTGTAGGAGGTCATCCATTAACATGGCTTGTGGACCCAACATGCTCCCTGTAGTCAGGACCAAAACATAAAGCGAAAGAGGTGAGTTCCTGCCGGCAGGCGTAGTCAACCCCCCCAGTTCCAGTCCTGTTTAGTTCCAAGTAGCAGGACTGTGAAAGAGCTCTACATTTTCTTATTCCTCAGGCTAGTTTTTCTGCTTCTTTCTCTCCCCACCCCCCGCCCAACCTTAGGTTGTGCCAGGATGGGAAGGGAGTTGGTTTTCTTTTCCAAAAATTTCCAAACACTTTTCCAGTTCTATTTGGCTTATTGGGTCCTGCAATTTGGTTGGCTTGTTCTGTCCCCCCCACCCACCCCAAAAAAACCAACCAGCAATGCATGGATAAGGAAGACTTGCTTGTGGGTTCCCTTTCCGAGAGGCCTCAGTTGGAAGGGAAGGGTTAGGGCTCCCCTCATATGGGGTCCAAATTGTCCTGCTCTATTGCCCTATGGAGGGAGGTAAGGGCCCTCCCACTCCTCTCCTCTCTTCTCCTCATCCCAGTAGAAGCTCGCTTTCCAGCAGAAGCCTCCCAAAAGAAGGCTAAACACTTTCTTGAGCCTCCAATGTAGCATCGCTTTAAATGCTTGAAGCCACGTGTGGCTCAGTGAGCACCTATTATTGCAGGCAGTTTGTGAGTAGCGCCTGCCTTGCCACTTGCCGTCACAGGCCGAAGAAGAAGTCGGTTCACGCTTCTCTTGGTGCCGGTCCTCAACAGCTCTCCCCTTGGCAATAGTGATGTGCACAAACCAGTTTGGCATTCTATTCCTAGAATGCCAAACTGGTTTGGAAACTAGTGTTTGAACCAGTTCAAACACGGTGGGTCCTTTAAGGTGTGGGAAGGGTGTCCTTACCTCCCCTGTTGCGCTTCCCCCTCTGGCACAGCTTCAGAAGCTGTAGGCATGGGGCAACTGTATACTCTCTTGCCGCCCTGGTCAACATAATACCAGCGCTAGAGGGGGAAGGACCCTCCCTGCACCTTAAAGGAGCCAAAAAAACCCTCCTGGGGTGTGCATGGAACCGGTTCTGTGCATACCCCTACTTGGCAGCAGTCAGACCTGGGCTATTTCCACAGAATGACCACTGGCCCAGCCTAGAGGGCCATCTCACCTCCCATTTTCTTCACCAGCCCTCATCACAACATTATTCATCTCATGGAAAGAGCATGCTTTGCTACAAGACTGACATCACCCTGGTGCAAGAGAAAGGCCATATCTTCATCATTGGAGGAGGAGATCTGCCTTCCTGCAAAATGGCCAACTCCACAGCTTATCCCTCCTCCTCCTCCTATTGAGGCAGCACTTGCACCACCCCCTAGCTCACCCTCCTCCTGATTCCGAATCCAATCAGTCCACAGACACACACCATTCTCTAGAGTTAGACAAGGAGGGTGGAAAACATTCTGATAAGGAAACCTGTGCTCAGTTTCCCATGTCTCTTTAACACAGCAGATTTTGAAGTCCTACTTGCCAAGGCCAAGGGGGCCATTAAGGATGTCTCACCTACAGAAGCCATTCATTCCATGCCCCCCTTTGATCAGGAGGTTTTCCTTTCTTCCTCTGCTCTTTCAGCTACATTACCTCTCCCTGCTCTATTCCACTCTGCCATGACGGCCAAGTGGCAGGCACCATTTCCCTCCAAATCCATTGGCACCTGCCCCAAGTAGATATACACTCTAGCCCAGCTCATCTTAGGCACAGTATTGCATAATGAAGGCAATGAATAGTTAAAGTTCTCAGAGGACAAAAAATGTGTTTTTCTTCTCCGTAAATCCCAGGAGGCCTCTGCCAGTGTTATCAGGGTGGCAGCCACCAACACTATCTTTGCCCATGCTCCTATTCTCTGGGCAGAAGATTTGGCTCAGACAATCCTAAGCTCAGACAGGGCATTAATAAGCTAGCCAAAGTGGCTGCACTCATTGCAGATTCCAGCCTGGAATTTATTCAACATGCTTCCAGGGCCCATGGTGTCTGGCGCTGCAGTACACAGATGCCTTTGGCTCAAACAATGGAAATGTGAACCCAAATCTAAACTCAGTTTGGCCTTGACTCCCTTTCAGGAGGGCTAAGTTATTTGGGACACCACTGTGTCTGATCCTGGTCAAAACCTGGATAAACAGAAAGCTATGCCATCAGGGTGTGGAGATTTTCAGAAGCAGTACAGTCTTAACATGTCATCCTTTCATTTCTCCAGTCAGTTCTCTAGACCACCTGGATCCCAATACGGGGACAACCACACCACTAATTTCTGATCCACCTGGTGTAACCAGTGGCAATAGCAACCAAAGGGACCTCCCAGACCAAACCACAGGACTTCCTGGCATCAGTCTACTTTTCAGAGGCTTATCTTCATATGCCAATCCTGCCTGTTCACTGGAGGTTCCTCAGGTTCTACTGTAATCACCAACACTCCCAATACTGGGCCCTTCCATTTGGCCTCTCCTCTGCACTCCAAGTGTTCATCAAAATCTTGGTGGCACTCATAGCACATATCAGGATGCACGGTATTCACATACATCCATAACTTGATGACCTCTTGATCTGCTCAAGATCAGCATGTGGATTGGTGATCTTCTACCATTTTTCTTCTGTGTTGGAATGGGTATTTTTGATAGATTATCTACAATGTAACTGGTTAAGACTCATTCACAGAGAATCAAGCGTAAAGTGATGCATGTTGGGGCAAAAAACCCCAACTTCACATATATGCTGATGGCATCTGAGCTGTTGGTGACTGATCAGGAGAGGGATCTTGGGGCCATGGTGGACAGCTCATTAAAAGTGCTGACTCCATGCGTGGCAGCTGTGAAAAGGGCCAATTCCATGCTAGGGATCATTGAGAAGGGGATTGAAAATATAAATGCTAACATTATAATGCCCTTATACAAATCTATGGTGCAGCCACATTTGGAGTAGTGCGTACAGTTCTGACTCCACTGCACCTACTGAGGCCCATGCCTCAGTAGGGGGTCTTGATACTGAACACCAGAACCCTTGACTCTGCTGCTGTAGCTCCTTATCTGTACTCCTTGGAGGAGGAGCAGTTGCTATTTCCTTATGTGCAGTCTCTTCCTGGGCACAGTCCCCACTGCCATCCAGAGGAAGAGGGCAAACAAGTGGGTGATGGTGGCAAAGGAAAGGGACCACCTGAGAGTACCCATTTTAGTCAAGCAAGATGCTATCTGGACTGCTGTTTATATATTGTATGTTTTTGTTTGTTTGCATTTTATTTATGTATTTTCTTTGCTGGTCGATTGACTGTAATAAAGATTGATTGATTGATCTTGCCCGAGGGCCTCCCAAATGCCAGCTTGAAAATGGCATTATTTAAATGAGTGATTTCTATACGTGGATGAGATAGAGACCACCAGTGAAAGGGCGGGATAGGTTGATGGATTGGAAGTGATGCACCATAGGATAGGGATAGTGATGCACCATAGGATAGGGAATTATCAAGGTAATTTCTGTGTCATAGGGTCAGACTGACAGATGTGTGTTTAAATACAGTGGTCTATTGAGCCATTCTATAAATTCTGAGTTTCTAATACAATTTTCAGATGTATTTTCAAAGTGACCATGAAATCTGCAGCAATTCATGCACAGAACATATGTACCTGAAGTGCAATTGTACTAGACATCATGTTGTGTGTGTGTGTGTGTGTGAGTGAGTGAGTGAGTGAGAGAGAGAGAGAGAGAGAGAGAATATTTCCATGCTGAGTAGCAGGGTCTTGCATTTAAAAGTGTTTTCCTGCAAACAATTGCATAATAGTGCTCCAGGCGGTTTTGGAGGAAACTGATTATCTAGACCCATTTCAAACTGGCTTTAGAGCTGGCTATGGGGTTGAGATAGCCTTGGTTGGCCTGATAGGTGACCTTTACCGGTGAATCAACAGAGGGAGTGTGACTCTTCTGGTTCTTCTGGATCTCTCAGTGGCGTTTGATACCATCAACCATGGTATCATTCTGGATTGCCTGGGGGAGTTGGGGATAGGGGGCACTGCTTTGCAGTGGTTCCACTCCTATCGCTCGGGTAGATTCCAAATGGTGGAGCTTGGTGACAGTTGCTCCTCAAAACAGGGGCTGTTATATGGAGTCCCTCAGGGCTCCATTCTGTCACAAATGCTTTTTAATATCTACATGAAACCGCTGGGTGAGGTCATCAGGAGATTTGTTGCTGGCTGTTATCAGTATGCTGATGACACCCAAATCTACCTCTCCTTTTCATCTTCATCATCAGCAAATGGCATTCATTCCCTAAAATGCCTGCCTACAGGCAGTAATGAGCTGGATATCAAATTGAAACTGAATCCAAGCAAGACAGAGGTGCTCATTGTAGGGGCTCAGAATTTGAGGGATGAATTCCCCTGGAAGGAGCAGGTACGCAGCTTGGGAGTAGTCCTGGACCCAGGCCACACCCTGGTATCTCAGGTAGAGGCCATAGCCAGGAATGTTTTCTGTCAGCTTCGGCTGATTCGACAGCTGCATCCATTCCTTGAAGAGGATGACCTCAAAACAGTGGTGCATCAGGTGGTAACCTCCAGGCTTGATTACTGCAATGCACTCTGCATGGGGCTGCCTTTGTACGTATTTCAGAAACTTCAGTTAGTTCAAAATGCGGCAGCCAGACTGGTCTCTGGGATAACCTGGAGAGATCACATTATGCCTGTTTTAAAAACAGTTTGCACTGGCTGCCGGTATGTTTCTGGGCTAAATACAAAGTGCTTAGGTCTGAGTGATCTTAGAGAGTACCATCTTCTGCACAATCCCCACCGCATGTTAAGGTCATCTGAGGAGGTCTGTCTTCAGTTACCACCTGCATGTCTGGTGGCAACTGAGAGGCAGGCCTTCTCTATAGCTGCTCCTGGGCTGTGGAATACACTCCCTGCAGAAATCTAGGTTAATTATTGAAATGAACTCTGAGTTCATTATTGGCCTTCAGGAGAGACTGTTTGGCCTGGCCTTCCAGGGTTTTAGAAAAACAGTGTTAAATGTTAATGGTTTTATGTTCTTATTTTTTTTCTGATTTTAACAGTTAATTGACTTTTGTTGTTTTTGTTTTAATGTAAACCACCCTGAGCCACTTTTGGAAGGGCCATAGAGAAATCAATCAATCAATCAATCAATCAATCAATCAATCAAATAAATAAATAAGTCTTGCGTTTTAGAGTGTTTTCCTGCAAAAGCATCTACTTGTTTCCATCTTTTTTCCAATATGGAAAGGATTTGAATAGAACCTCTATCAATGTCTTTTCATATACTTCCCAGAAAGGAAAAAGGGATTGATGAAAAAGTTGTTCTAATAGTTTTGTTTTCTCTGTCCAGGGCATTATTATATTTTAAAACATTTCTTTTTGTGTCCAGTTAAGCAGATTGCTGAGTTTTTTTTTTTAATTATCTAGCATTTAGAATATCTGTTAATTGAGTCCCTTTAATAAAACTGCAGATGTGAGTCTCTCTTGCTCGCTTGCACTCTCTGTTTTACTGCAACAGATTTAGACCTTGAGGTTTTGTACTATATTTGGCTTGGTGGCTGTGTGTACACTTTTTGTAGTTCGCATTGGCCTGCTCTGTGCCACTTGTAGTAACTTCTCCTTCTTTCACTTTCTTCAAGGTAACAGAAGATAAGAGCACAGCTGTTTAGAGTTTCACAAGGTCTGTAAACATCCTGACACGCTCCCCGGAAGAATCTTAAGGTTTCAGTACACATGCGGCAGGATGAGCTTTCAGACTGGCCCCACTCATCATCTGTGAAAGATAACAGGCACCTGGATTGCTTAGGAGACAACCCTCCAGAGGCTAGTCTGACCAAAAGTCACGAGGCTGCTTTAACGCAAGAGAAGCAAACTGGCGAGTAATAATGTCAGTGAACTAGGGGGAGTCATGAGTACCACATCTTGGAATGTATTTATTACTTGGAAAGTGTTAGCTACTCTTGGTAATTTCCCCTCTCCCTCATCCCCACCCCCACACAAATTGCTGCTGCTGCTTTTACTTAATGAGATTTCTCACTCTCTCTTGTTTCAATTTTAACGCTGCAAAACTGTTTACTCCAGCTGTGTACACTCTTGAGAAGGGACATGCAATAGAATGGAATCAGTGTAGTCTTAACTAAAATGGACTCACATTGTGACAATTAAAACTTGGAAAATGTGCAACTCATCAACACTGGATGACTTTTATTCCAAGTGATGTGGCCTCATCTACGTGTGAACATCTATTGTGGGGAACTAGCACATCTTCTTCTCTCACACACACCCTTCAGGTAAAGGGAACTCTTAGGGTATAGGAACTGGACACATCAACCACAGTCTCAGCAGGAGTATTGGAGACAATTTTGTTTCTAAGAGTCCATGTGCTTCTAATGAAGAACAAGGGTATCTGGGGCTGTCTCAGGGCTCTGGTACTCATTGGGTTGTAGTTATTCTCGGTTATTCAAGTCGACAGAGGCAATTTGTTTTGTACAGACTCTTTTTAGGAGCAAGGGAGGAGATTGCTTAACAGCAGTGCCTTCTGCACAGTGTAGGCAAGGATTCAGTCTTCTGAGCCACTCCTGTACTTTTCCTTACACCAGGCACTGTGTTCCTCATATTCATTGGAAAGATCCACACCCACACCTACCTGATGTCTCCTGCAAAGGCAGGTGCTGTGGCAGGGTCATCCACTCATCTTATAAAAATAAGCTGTTGCCCTCAAGTTTGTGGAGAGCTTCAAAAGATGGGCAGCATTTGAAGCAATATATTCCAAACTTCTGTTGGTTGAAGTGCGTTTTTTCTCTCACTTCATTTTTATACGTGAAAGGACTTGCTTTTAGTGTAAAAGAGTAATAAGTGCTTGTGCTTAGAGGAGCACCTCAGTGTTTCTGCATGAGTTTGTTACTGTTCTGAATTTCTCCTGAATGGAAAAAGGTAACCGCACAGCAGTAACACATACAAAGATGCTATGGGCATCCTAGGTAGTTTTGCTGCATCTCTGTTTGCAAGTGATTGAACAATCCAATCACACCTAATGTAGAAAAGTGCCAGAATGGCTTCCTCTCAAAAGGATGAGTGCTTTTGGTTGAGAGGCACCTTTAATTATTTAACATTGGCTGCCATCCTGACTAACCGCACCTGCATGCTGGGAGGGCATGTTCCTGCTGCTGAGAACTTCCACAATACTTATTGCGTGAATGGTGGTGGTGAGTTTTCGCTAATCTCTTCTTAACCTAGAAATGCCCTGTGCCACCCAAAAATATGTCCTTGAGGGCTGTGTTGCCATTGGGGACATATTTTGGGGTGGTGCAGAGTACTTCCTGTGGAAGGAGAGAGTAGCACACACCCCTTATGATAAGTGCTGTGGAGCTCAGGGAACTCTCTACAGTGGGGGTGTTTCTTCCTGGTACACAGAATAATAATTGATTTTTCATCATATGCGATCAGCTCTATGATGATATGCTGTTCTTGGGAATTGCTGATCTGAAGACTCATAAGCAAGAGAAGGGTGGTAATCAGGGCTGGGTGTGCATCTGTGAATCTTTTATTATGCATAAAAGAACACAGTACAGAGTCAAGTTTAAACACATTCTACAGAAAGGTGAATGGCCACAACATAGTGTATTTAAGTAAAGAAAAGCCTGTGTTCTGTGCTTTAATTGGGTTGGCCTCTCCACTACCTGTTTATATTGATTCTAGCTTCAGGGAGAGGAGGCCAAAAGTAACTATGGCAAAATACTTGAAACTGCTTTGATGTTTGTTATGCGTTGGGGGGAGATTTAATAACAGTAAACATGCGTGCCATGAACTGAAACGGTTGAATAGTGAATTCAAGTGTATTTTTCATGTCTGTGATAGCTTAACAAAAATGCAGATAAAAATTCTGCCCAACCATCTTGCTGTTTGTATGCGGAATATATACAGCCCCAAATTGGCCCTGAACCGATTTGCATTGGACTAGCTGAAAGCAGATTTAGGTTAATGGTTAAAATGAATAGAATGGCCTGCAATTCTGGCAAGCCCTCTTCTTTTATCATCATGGATATATTTCAGAAGAATTTTAAATGTAAAAGCAGAGCAAGCGATTCCTTTGTGGTATTGCAGACATGGTTCCTAGAGGAAGAATGGAGCCATGCTACATTTGTCTTGGTCGGGGGGCGGGGGGCGGCGGGCGGCACAAATGTTTACAACAAACATGGGGGCTTTAAATATTTAGAGGCAGAAAGCAGCTTAAAGAACTGAAGGTGGTTTGAAAAAAGGATTGCGGCATATGGTACAACTCCAAGTGTGGTGGGTGTAAATGGGGCTGCTGGGTTGATTGGTTTCCCAACCCTGTTTTGAGGAAGCAAAAAGATCTCTCAAAGCCCTTTTAGCTCTCTCTGAAAACTATTGTCTTTCTCTAGCTGGATCTAGTGTAAAACAGGCCAGCTGGGATCTCATTGCAAAGCTTGAAATGCATCACTTCATCGGAATGCTTTTTATCCTGTATCTTGAAGAATGGTAAGATGACAGGCATACTGGCATAAGTGGTGGGGAGATGGACAGATAGAGATGGGAATGTGTTTGTCTACAAAACCAACAAGCAAGAGATAATGGTTGCGGAACTATCTATAAACAATGTGATATCCCCCCCCCCCCTTCTTAAGCAATGTAAAATGTACAATTAAAAGTATTGCATCACATTGCAATAAATAAACATGGCAACATATATAGTAGTTGTAGATCCGTATTGTATAACATATAAAAGCAGAAATTGAGAATCCATGCAGGGAAGAACTAGGTGGATCATGTTTTAAGCTGCATGTTGATAGGCAGGAAGTCTCACTTTGGTTTGTTCTTATTAGGCCGCTGCCGAATTCTTAGAAGCAGTGCTCTGGTATGTATTAAGCTTTCAGGGCTTCCTATTCTCTTGCTGGCAGGGAGTCTTGTCCTTAGCAAGCAAAATGTTTTTGCAGATACGGCTCCAGCAGAAGTTCAATTTAAGTCTCTGTGGAGAAGGGCGGGGGGGGTCCTTCAAGGTTCCTCCCACCTTGCAAAAGTCACAGCTCCTTGTGGGCAAATAGAGCAAAAATTGTGTCTTGCACTATCTGCCCTACCTGGTAATCTATTCTGTGAAGCCAAAGAAGATCTCTAGCCTGAATAGAAAGGCATTGCGTGCTCATTTAGTTAAATGGCAACTTGCAGGGAGCCTAGAAGCTGAGAGCTACACAAACAGGCTGTAGAAATATTTGTTCAGCTGAATAAACTTTCCCTACTGTACACATTCTGACCAACTGAAATGAGCCCTCCACCTTTTTTTTTTTAAGTGGTTGGAATAAAGTTGTGTGTGAAGTCTTCAAGTGTTTGAGAGTAGTCCTGCCGTAGGAGCTTTTAATGTAATTCTGTATTGCTGAGCTGCTAATAATTCCTGAAACATTTCTGCAACATGAAGTAGTGCTCATTGAAATAGCATTCAGTTTGTTTAGGACTGAACCAGAGCTTACAGCCATCTACACACAATCCTTATTCCCTTCATGAGAACAGCCCAGGAACATATATATATGAGCCATTCACACAACTGGAGGGGGGGCGGAGTTGGGTGTTGGGTTGAAGGCTGGTCCAACTCCTCTTCCCTCCAGACGATAGCAGAAATGTTGCTCCCAGACGATCCACACTGTACCATGCAGTGCAGAGCTCCAGAGGCTGGGACTACGCATCCGTGCCTCAGGATCTCCCAGAATGCACTGTGCCACAAGCGCAGTGCATTGATGGGATCTCCCAGGAGATGGGTGCTGTAGTCTCCTGTCTCTGTTCAGGCTGAACACAACCTGAGCAGACACACAATCCCAGAGCTGGAGTTAAAGGTACACTCGAGTCCTTAACCCGAACTAAAAGCTGGGCTGGGCAGTGCTGCCCCACCAGGATTGGGCCCAGTCCCAGAGGTTCTCACACACAGCCTCAATGTGTGAACCAAGCATATTACTTTTAAAATCACATCAGCAATTCCAGTGATCCTAGTGGTTGGAAATATTTATTAACATAATCACAGGAAATTCCGTTAATACAGTGAATTACAGTATACACACACCAGTATCTTGGCTGCAGCAACCTACCTGGCCAAAATAAAAGGTGGGAGTTAAGAAGGTGGGAGTTAAGGTTAAGAAAACAATTATCCTTGGTCAGAAGATGATCTTCCTACCATGTGTTCTGCCTGTATTCCTGCCTTTTTTTTGCCAAGGCGAGAATGAAACATCACAATACTATCAGATACACAGGTAAGTGAGGTGAATATCTGCCAAAGAGGACAGAAGTGTGTTTTGCACTCACGCGCTCCTGCTCACGCTCTCTCTCGTTTTGATCAATTAAGCCAGGGGTTCCTGGCCTTGAGCCCCCAGATGTTGTTAGGCTACAACTCCCATCATCCCATGGAGCTGTAATCTAGGGATGTGCATGAAACAGAGCTCAGAACGATACACAGATGGAACATTTCGTCGAAACAGTGGTCGACCCGGCTGTTTCGACGAAACAAACTCGAAACATTTCAAGTGTTTCAGTCCTAGAAAACAATGGGGAAACTCGAAACACCCCATTGTTCCCCACAGATAGCCCCTAGGGACACCAAAGTGGGTTGTGTGGTAGGGCATGATGGGTGCTACCTACTACCCAATGCACAATTGGCAAGCAGGCTATATATATCTCCCCTTTCCCCCAAACCCTGATAGGTTTGGGGGAAAGGTTAAACATTTGTTTAAAATCTCCTGCTTGCCAATTCCTTTTGTGGGTTGGGTGATAGGTAGCTACTACCCAGTCCACGTTGGTATAGGATCTACCCATGGGGAGCAATGAGGTATTTTGCATTTCCCCATTGTTTTCTATGGCCGGAAGAAGCTGCACTCGCAGTGTGCACACACAAGTTTTGCGTTACAGTTTGTAATGTATTTTGCAACCCTGCCTTGAAAAACACTGCAGAAGCACACAGTAAAAGGGAATCTATCCATCCTGACACAGAACACACATTTCAAACACAATCCAAAAATGGCCAAAAAAACCCCACTGACCCAGAATCCACTGCCTGCCACAGTGCCTGCACTGCAGTAACACCACTGACTCAAGTTGCTCTCTCACACACAATTATGACTCATTACATTCCTAGCATTGCTACAGCTGCCACAGCAGCACCCTTAGCAGCAAGCATAGCCATAAGTAAAGCTTAAGTGAATCTCAAATATGTTGAACAATACTTGTATGTGAGGGGGGAAGAAAATATTGCAGTAATTGCCTCGAGTGTGGTTGTGCAAATGCCATGGTGCATCTAGGATATTATTTGTGATTGGTGACATGATTCTTCAACACATACATCCACCATTGTTTTGTAAACATTTCCTGGTTTTTAAAGGATGGCAAATTATTTGCAGCTACTCTACCCCACATAAAAAAGCATTTGACAAATTCATGAAGGATGGGGCTTCCAAAGGGCTGTTTGGTATGACTGCCATATGTGGAGCCTCCATGTTCAGAGGCAGTATGCAGCTGAGCGCCTTTGTTAGGAGCAACAGTTTATAAACTGAAGTTATCATGAACAGCCCTACCTGGATAGGACAGGGCTAGCCTGGGTAGGATTAATTGTAAGCACCGGGATTGCTCCCAATCCTACTGCTTCTCTCCCAGGTAGCCCTGGTTTTCTACCTGGGCTTACAGTGAGGTAGGAGGATTGTGCACACTTCCTACCTCATTTGCTGGTTGTGTGGGTGATTGGGCTGCTGGCAGCCATCTTACCAATAGAGTTGACTAGAAGGAGCAGCCCAACAACAGCGAGGTATCCCAGTACACTGTGCTGCTTGTGCGATGCATTGTGGGATATCCGGTGGCCTGGCTTTCTCCCCTTACCCCAGCTCCTGATCACTGCCAGGCTTACCACAGCACGAGCACATGGGCGCACAGCACTGTGGAGCGCAGGAGAAGCATAGATTGTGTGGGGAAAGGTAGGTAAGCTCCTGCTTCATCCCCAGCCCCAATGGTGGTGTGAATGACCTTATTGCTTTTCAACAAAGAAAACAGCTGTTGTGTTCATGACCTGGTTGTGGGTTTCCTGGTAGCATCTTGTTGGCCACTGTGACAAACAGGATGATGGACTAGGTGACCCTATGATCTGGTCCATCAAGGTTCCGCTTGTTTATGCTGTACCGTTAGTGAGTGGGAGCATACAGTGTGGTATAGTGATGCATGTGTTAAGTATGGTATAGGAAGTGCTTCAACATGTGTGCCCCCCATGCTCCCAGTGGCATTTGGAAAGTCAGTGTCTGTCACCTGTTTCCTACATTCCAACCTTGTATTCATACAGCGCACTGTGAGTAACAAGTTAAAAAAATATGCATAATTTCTCCACAGCAACTTTTTGTGTGTACATTATGGAAAATTTATAGTTGCCTCAAGTAGGTAAAAGCTAGAAGATTAGCAAGTGCAATTGGTTTAAGAAGGTCCCTGTGTTAACAAACTGTGCTGATCAGGTAAATGCAAACTGAAAACATTCCCACTGGGTCTTAATCTCAGTCTGTCAGTACCAAAGCAGAAGCTGTAAATCTAACCAGAAAAACTGGATTTAGAATAAATACAGTTTATGAAAACCAGGCTGGAAAGAACAGCCAGCAGGAACTTCAATTATCCTCACTCTGCTGCAATAGAACAGTAGCAGCTGACTGAAATATTTTGACCTAAATGTTTTAGTGCTAAAGCAAATTCTGGTGAGAAAAGTGGGAGCTTTGGGGTTTGTTTGTTTTTTAAATTCAAGTAGAGCAGGGGTTCCCAACCTGTGGTACTCTAAACGTTGCTGCACTACGACTCCCATCATCCCCAGATTCTATTTGTGGCTGAGGATGATGGGAGTTGTAGTTCAGCAACATTTGAAGCACCATAGGTTGAGAACTCCTGAAACAGAGGAAGGAGCCCAAAATCACAGTGACCGACATGATGAGCAGTGCAATGCTGGTGTTGCCCATCAGCCGGTGCTGTGCACATAACAGGCAGCTCTGGCAGTGCTACACAAGCTGGAGTTGCATAAGTACTTAACACTCTGCATCATGGCGGCCAGTCTTTTATTTGGTTCACAGTTTTTGTAATTTGGGTGCTGCTGTTGCAGCACAAAAGGTATTTCCAGCATATAGTCTGGTTTAGTTGTTGGCATAGTCTTTTCCCAAAACCTCAGTACAGTACATAGGTTTATTCTGCTCTTCCTCCCGAGGAGCCCAGAGCGGTGTACATACTTAAGTTTCTCCTCACAACAACCCTATGGAGTAGGTTAGGCTGAGAGAGAAGTGACTAGCCCAGAGGTACCCAGCAAGCATCATGGCTGAATGGGGATTTGAACTCAGGTGTCCCCAGTCCTAGTCCAGCACTCTAACCACTACACCATGCAGGGGAGTGTACTAATAATGCAAAGGTAGGGGGAGGAAAAGCATAATGTATTGTGATTCATTCAGTTCCTTCAGAGGATGGGCAGGTGTGAGCTGCTTGGGTCCAGAACATCCTTCCCCTCTCACCCTGAAGCAACTTGAGGCTAGCACCAACCTCACAAGCTCCATGAATTATACAACAGCTAGCCACCTAATGGTGCAGTCGGAAAATGACTTGATTAGCAAGCCAGAGGTTGCCAGTTCGAATCCCTGCTGGTATGTTTCCCAGACTATGGGAACCACCTATATTGGGCAGCAGCCATATAGGAAGATGCTGAGAGGCATCATCTCATACTGTGTGGGAGATGGCAATGGTAAACCCCTCCTGTGTTCTACCAAAGACAACCACAGGGCTCTGTGGTCTCCAGGAGTCAACACTGCCTCGACACCCCACTTTACCTTTAGTGTGTCTTAGGTCTCCTGTCCTGCTCTCACGGGAGGGAATCTTTTTCCTGGTCCCCCAAGGGACACAGGTCTCTAATTTGGAGCAGAGGGGCTTGTTTGGAACTGGGACAATATAAAAGGAAAGTGTACAGAAAACACCTAAGGCAAAAAAAAAAAGTAACATGTGAATCAATGCTTACTACACAGCTCTCACTCAATTAACAGGACTTATTCATAAAGGAGTTTGCCTTTTCATAGGGAAAACTAGAGTGACAGGGCAAAATCCTGGGGTAAGACACAGTTTGTTTCAGCTTGTCTGTTCCTGTCTTGATTGAATGAGTTGTTGCTGTACTTCAGCAAGTCTCTGTGTGTTGGAAGGACCAATAAAGTGCTTGAATTGAACTCGGGGAAACAGAGGTCAATTCCGCACATCAAGGAGAATTGGACATGTAATTCTGACTCTCCAAGATTGTTACAGCACGCCTAATGGTGAAGGGAGCTCATCTGTCAGCCAGTCAAGGGCTTGGCTTTGGTTTGGAAAGTACAGCTGCTCCTGACAGGCATGGGAGGGCGAGAGCTTATTCAGTCAATTTTATACTGCTCTCCATCAACTTCTGGGCCCATTCAGGGTGGTGGTTTGGAGCTTTTTAAAGCCTTTTGCAGCCCAGGGAGAACCTCACCTCACATGTTCCAGTGCTAAGAGATCATCTGGTGAGATCCTGCTGCACGCTCTTTGTGATAAATTAGAACGACGATGGCAAGGAGTAGGATGGCTACTAGCTTGGATGGCTGTAAAATGGGCTTAGACAAATTCACAGCAGACAGGTCTACCAATGGCTACTAGTCTGAGGGCTATAGGCTACCTCCAGCCTCAGAGGCAAGATGCCTCTAAAAACCAGTTGCAGGAGAGCAACAATGAGAGAGGGCATGCTCTCACCTCTTGCCTGTGGGCTCGCTTCTCAGAGGCATCTGGTGGGCCACTGACTGTGTGAAACAGGATGTTGGACTGGATGGGCTTTGGACCTGATCCAGCAGGGCTGTTCTTGTAACGCTTTTACAGCTATGGCCCTTGGGCTGTGGAACAACCTCTACGTAGATAAATGCACGTACATCTCTCTTGGCCTCCTGTAGGGGAAAAGCAAGGCCTACAGTACTTGTAAATGTTTTTAGATAGGCTGTGATGGATTGCCGGATTTAAAAGAAATGGCTTGGTTCTTTCCCCTGTTGTGTATTTCGTACTGCATGTTCCAGCTAAAGTTAGTCTTGACTAAATGTCATTGAAACCAGTGGAAGAAGTTAGTTGTGAGGAGTACTGTTTTCTGTAGGACATGAAGAGCAAGCTAGGCATGCTTAATTGGAAGGAAGTCTAATTGAGCTCTATCCAGCTTTGGCCCGAAAAAGAGTGCATGCGAGGAGAGCTGGTCTTGTGATAGCAAGCATGACTTGTCCCCTTAGCTAAGCAGGGGGCCCCTGGTTGCATATGAATGGGAGACTTGATGTGTGAACATTGTAAGATATTCCCCTTAGGAGATGGAGCTACTCTGGGAAGAGCATCTAGGTTCCAAGTTTCCTCCCTGACATCTCCAAGATACGGCTGAGAGAGATTCCTGCCTGCAACCTTGGAGAAACCTCTGCCAGTCTGTGTAGACAATCCTGAGCTAGATGGAGCAATGGTCTGACTCAGTATATGGCAGCTTCCTGTGTTCCTATTCCAGCCTTTTTTACAACAGCTAATTTTATTTTGTTGTAAACTGCCCAGAGACGTGAGTTTTGGGCGGTATAAAGATATGTTAAATAATAAATAATTTTAGCTGGATTAGGAGTGAAAATGTTACTTGTGTGTTTTGTTTTTATAGTAATGTGATAGGTGCCTTGAGCACATGTAATGATGGATTTTAAAGCAAGTGATTTTAGATGGGATATTTTAAAAATTCTAGGACCCATATATCTAAATGAGCTAAAAGGTATCTACAAAAGATTATCGGTTAGAAATTCTTATTTTTCAAAAATGAGGGATAGAAGCAACCCCAACTTTATCTGGCAATTATAGAAGCTTACAGCTTCCTTTGGTGTAAAAAAGTACTCATTAAATCAGCAGAACAACTTCCATGGTTGTGTTTCTATGGTCACAACTCCAGGATAGGCTGGGATCACATTGAGGATGGGCTGTACTGAAAGGATTTCAAAACTGCACCTAGGTTATGTAATTTCTCTGCTAAGAAAAGCTAAATGCGGTATCAATTATACAAACTGAATATATTTATGTAATGCCTGATTTTGCACAACTTTATTCTGCTGCAAGAAAAAACGGACAAGCCTGCTCACACCCCAGCCCCTTCTCTTTCCATTGATCTTGTCTCCCATGTACTGAAGCAACATATTGGGGGCTATTCACAAGAAGTACCGGGCAGGCGAATGGAAGGCTTCGCAAACCTTGCCTTCCCTCCAGACCAGTGTTCCCTCTAACAGGGATTCCCAAATGTTGTTCACTACATTCCCAGCTGCAGTGGCCTTTGGCTGGGGATTCTGGAAGTTGTAGTCAACAACATCTGGGAATTCCTGTTAGAGGGAACACTGCCCCAGACTGTCATAGTTTGCTTGGTGGGAGCGTTCTCCGTGCAGCACGGAGCATGGCAGATCTCACTGAGGCCAGGACTTGTCCCAGGCACCAGGTAGCCCACAGTGCACTGGGGGATTCCCCCAGCAGACAGATGCTCTAGGTGCCCATCTCTGTGTCAGGGTGAGCTACAAGCAGCTCGCACTGACACACGATCCTGGCAGCCAGGTTAAAGTTGCATTTGCGCCCTTAATCTTGGCTAGGAGCCAGGCTTCGGTGCAGATTTTGGCGCTTTGGCGCTGCTGGGATCTGCATGGATCCTGGCAGTTCTCATGAGTAGCTAGGCCCAGGCTTGTCTGCTCATGAGAACAGACTCATTCACTGGCTTCAGAGAGCAAATTTCCCATCTATAGGGTTAGTTCATGCCTGCATCTACATTACTTGCTTTCTCAGGACTTGATTCCTGTGTGAATGGACTCCTCTGAAAAGCATAGTGCTTGAAGGGATGCGAAGTGAATCAAAAGTTTGCTCTGTAATGTTTTATTTGTGATGGCTTCTTCACATATGCTGATCATCCCTTGCTGTCTTAGCCTACAGTGTTTATAATTAAAAATAGTATCTGGGTTTTCTGCCGTTCTTGCCACATACCCTTAAGAAATCAACAGGTCATGCCAGTGTTCCAGTGTACTGATAGGGTTGCCATATTCTGGCTTTCCAAATCTGGGTGCCTAATTTGCATATTATGTAAATTGGCTGGAAAATAATTTCTGAGCAGAATAGTGACTGCACGTTTTTCTCCATTACTCCGCTTCTACAAGGGCTAGAGCTCGGCTCTTCCCCCCTCCCCTTTATAAAAATGAAAGCTGAAGTCAGGGTGAATCTGGGTGGGCTAAGGAATCTGGGTGAGAGGCTTAAAATCCGGGTGAAACCCATAATTTCGGGGGACATGACGACTCTATGTGTACAGGACTTTACCAGGATATCCAGTTTGGACAGAGATGCATGGATCCTCTTAGAAGACCAGCTAGATCAATGTACCCAGAAACCTGATGCTTTCTGGAACATGAAAACTGCTTACTTTTGAAGAGTGCAATTAATAGCAGCTTGAACAAGAAATCAAGTAAATGGCATCTCTTTGTGGAGTGATGTGGCCATTGTGATTACTGCAGCAGACATGCCAAGAACCAGCCAAGCAGGACTTCCTGGTATGTGTCTTGAGTATTCAAAGAAGCCTTCATGCTACAAGTCTTTTCTGTGGGAAGCTCAGGTGTAGGGAAGGCAAATACTACTACCTGTAAAACCTGAAGCAGCTTTAAAAGCCTCTCCTCCTGTAGTTCAGATTACAAGAGCATCTTTCTCTCCCTTTCTCTCTCCTTCTGGTTATTGTGGAATATAAAAAGTAACTGCAATAAATGCTCTTAAAATAGGGGGAGGGTTTCAATTTAATCTAGAATACATCCAAAAGCAGGACATATTTCCCATCGATACTTCTGTTAATGAAACTTTCTAATGTAGCTTTATAGAGTGTTATATGAAGTTATACGAAGAGAAGTTTTACTTCATATAACACTATTTTGTGTGTTCTGATCTTGTGAAACATGACCTACATTGCAGGAGAACAAGAACAAAAAATGATAATAGTGCTGGAATATGTCTACAGTGATGTGAAAATTTGTACCAAGTCCTATGATTACCAGGAAGATATATAAGAGTAGTTTGCTGTGCCTAGTAGAATGGTGGTTTCAGTTTGTTTTTTAAAAATTTACGTCAAGAGCAATACATCCATAGACATTTGTTTATCTGGGAAACAAAGCTGCCTTTCATATTAGATTGCTCATCTGGAAGATAAGGCTTTTTGATAAGTCAGATGAGTGCGTCCAGCAACTTAACCCTATATTCGTGCATTTGCTTGCCATTTTTCATTGTCAGTTCCCGTTCCAGTGAATTTTTGGCATTAACTCTCACACTGTCTCTCTTGCTCCTTAATATATGCATTGTTTATTTAGTTTCACGCTGTATTTTCAACCAAGCTTGACCATTTCAAACCTGCAAGCAGTTGGCTCACAAATCATGTATGCCTGAGCTGCATGGCATAATGAATGCACCAACAAAGTGCTTAAAATCATAGCAATTATATTTGAAAATATCCACTTATAATCACGGTGAGTAACTCTAGACCACGTATCAATTGCTAATTAACCCTGCATCTCATGTACAATGGAAGCAATTGGTTTTGCTTCCTGCTTCAGTGCACACCTCATGTATATGTTAATTACCATGGCTATGTTACTCATCTTCTGCTTAATTTACCCTATCTCAGAACTAGTTACCTTCAAATGTGCCTTATATCCATATTTCTATTTCCATTCTTGGATGGCCAGTCCTTGCCTTGAGAGTAGTTCAGTATACTAAATTCAGATAAGAAAAGGCAGGAATATGAAGACCATTGCTCACCGTATTAAAGGGGTGGGGATAATCTACTTTTCCAGATCAATGCCAACAAGAAAGAAAAGAGATTCCCTGCCATGCTCTGGGATTGCAATGGCTCAGCCACACCACTTCCAAACTTCTCCCAGAAGACAGGTGACCTGCCAACATCTATGAAAGGCTACATAACAGAAGGGGAAACTACCTTGGCAGAGAATCCAGAGAAATGCCAACCTTGGCCCAGTAAGCACTTTGTTTTAAAAAGAAAGCTAGTTTGTTCTTCAAAATTTTCCCCAGTATATGGGGATAGTTAAGTTACTTGTGAATGTTAGAGCACACTCACAAGTTTGCGTAGACGGTAAGATTTGCAAGCCAACTTAACTTCTAGCCACATCTAGTTAAGCATATTGTGAGGACAAGAAACAAACAGGCATGTGGTTTAGAAGCAATTTGTGCCTATCTCTATTACAGGTAGTTAAATTTCTGTATAAAAGCAATATATAATTAATAGTAGTAATTGTCATCATTTGTTTAGCCCAGGGCTGCTCAACTTTGGCCCTCCTGCAGATGTTGGCCTACAACTCCCATAATCCCTGGCTATTGGCCACTGTGGCTGGGGATTATGGGAGTTGTAGTCCAAAAGCAGCTGGGGGGCCTAAGTTGAGCAGGCCTGGTTTAGCCCATGGGGTGTCAAACTCGAGTCCCCAGATGTTGTTGGACAACATCTCCCATTATCCCCAGATGATGGGAGTTATAGTCCAACAACATTTCAGGGCCCAAGGGTGGACAACTCCTGCTCTAGTTGACCATACTGAAGCAGCCCTGAAACTCTTGTGATTCTCTGTTCTTGTAGACAAGGCTGTTCTTGCAGGAAAGCAAGCCCTGTAGCTGGATTGGGCTCTAGTTACACAAGACTGGTAGAAAATCTTCTGGTGGATGAGAATCGGGTTTTTTATCTCCTAAAATAATCATTCAGGAAAAGTCACTTGGGAGCCAGAGGATGTGTCTGTCTCCGCATTTCAATTTGTTTTGCAGCTTGCGTTCCTTTACATGGAAGTTGTTCTTCCTTACATGGAAGGACAACTTCCTAACTTTGCCTTTGATGACAAAAAGCAGGGTACCTGTACACAGCACTGAAAATTCAGAGCTGGAACTTTACATTGCTGAAGATTGGGTAATCTGTTCTAATTAAATATTTTTCATAGCATTCATTCTTGCTGTTACTTAACTCTGTCTTCATACTCAAGAGTATTCATTCATGAAAGTATTTGGTATGATATCATCTGGTAGCTTGACTCTTGCTAAAAACAACTATTGATGCAAATTCAATTCACCCTGGTTACAATAAAAACCCATTTTCCCAGTTGCAGGAAATAATTATAAACTGCAATTAATGGTTCCCCTCTTCTGATTACCGATATAGGGATAAGTTATGATCTGCTGCTCACCCAATGGGCGCAAACTGCATTTCAATTTATTTGTGCCATGTCGACACCTCCTGGGGATGTCATTAGCATTTTTCTTATTATACATTTTAAAATAGATCTCACTGTTTCTTACTCCATTTACTACATAATCTTGTTTCAGAGAAATATAGGCATACCTCATTACCTGTGGATCCAGCATCCAATTTCGCATATCTGCAGTCGGGGAACTAACACCCAACCTCGGCATATGCGGGAGGGAAAGAGCGTTAAATTTGTGTCTCTGCGTGTTGGGGTGGTGGTGGCCAGAAATGACTTCAGAGGTCATTTCTGGCCACCATTTTGAGTGTGGCAACAATTTTGTGGCTCGTTAACAAAAACACCAACCCCCCCCCCCATGAAAAATCACAGAATAATGGCAAAATTCAGACTTCTGAGGGGCATTGCTGGACTGCAGGAGGCCCATGGAGCATGGTAGGGCACTTTACTGAGTTTTTTGTTTTTCTTTTTGGGGAGATTTTCAGCCCTCCAGGAACCTAACCCCCATGATCCCATAGACCTTAATGCCTCTGTATCTGTAGTTTCAGTATCCATGGTATTATCATGGAACGGAACCCCCACAGATACAGAGATCCACCTATATAAACCAAAGGGACTAACAAGATAGCAGGTGTGAAATGTGTTCTTGCCAGTAGGTTATTTCCTGTTCAAAGAATGGACTCCTGAATCCTATCTTTTTGTTGACATTTTATAGTAAACTTCGTTTCTCCCTGGGCACTTTCCAGATTACACCCTAGAACAGCAGTAAAATGCTTTGGCTTGGCAGGATCATATTGAAAACGACCCCCAGAATCTCAGACTCCTACAATGGGAAAATACAGCAATTTTTCTGCAATGGACTTGCAACCTTGTAGCACTATAACGCAAAGATAAAATCCGAAAGAAAGCATTGGAAATGTGAATGGCACCTTGCTGTCAGCGCAGGGACTGTGATGTCACAACACAGAAAGCACACTTAGCAGATCCATAGTGACATGGGGTAATCTGGAAAGTGCCCGGGAGACTTTTGTCACAAATGGGTGTTGCTTCCAAACCAAGTATTTAGAAAGAATGACTAAAACAATGGGCAGCATCCAGACTTGTTAGTCCTGACTAAGCAGTCATGAGTAACTCACACCTCATTAACTTAAATGGGAGGACGTTATTGTGACACACTTAGTCTGGATCCTGCCCAGTGTCCTTAGCCTACTTGCTAAGGTAGCTGCAGTTTCCCAACAAAATAAGAATAATGGAGTGAAGCATTTTTTTAAAAATGGCGTAAGGCAATGCTCATCTCTAAATTCCCCAGTCACATGTATTTTGTGCGTGAGTCTATGAATTACAGAGTTGGCCTATAAGTTTCTCACAGATAATTGGCCTAACTAGAAGCTTAGATGAAACAAATAGCAATTGTGTGAGAAGGTACATAACAGGAAACCAAGGGGGAATTGGAAGCAGCAAGATAAGAGTATTAAAAGTAAGAAGTTGATAATAAATATGAGCAGGAAAAGGTCACCATTGGAAAAAATCAAGTGGTAGTAAATGAGCTAAAGGAAGTGATAAGAAAACAAGTTGAGAGACAGAACTGATTTAAGAAGAGAATGAGGTTGGGCACTACATAATAAGAATATTAACATGATCTACTAACACTTGAACGAAAGTCTTGAATCAGAAGAATGAACTGACTGAATCCTTGCAGTATTGATTTAAAAGTAAAAAAGCAAGTGGAGAAAATATGGGGCTGGAGCTGATAAATAAATCTGAATATCATTGGCATAAATATGGCAGTTCAAATGAAAAGCGCAAATCATCTCAGGGGAACTGTGATATCTGAACAAGGGGGGAACAAATATCCCAGGGTCCATGAGGGGACCTGCTGGCTGAGAAACAGCCTGCTCTTCACTCTTCCCTCCACCTCCCTGGCTCATTTGCAATCTGCTGGCTCCTGGCTGGCGTATGTGCAGGGCCTGCCTGCCCATTTAAGCTGGCTAAGTGCTGCTATGGGCACAAAGCCACAAGGGCAGCGACAGCCTGGGTCATGTGAGACCCAGAGTCACCATCCTCCTCCCCATCCCTGTGGCCACCAGTGGGCAGGCAGGCAGGCAATGGGGAACACCTGCTCACCCACCCTCCTTGCCACCACCGCCTCCACCCTGCCATTTTTGTGCAGGCAGCGAGGAGGGCAGGCAAGCAGGTGAGTGTTCCCCATCATTTGCTTGCCGCAAGCAGTAGCAAGGAGGGCAGGCATGTGCTCCCCCCTCGCCCGCCCGCCCTCGTGCCTGCTGTAGCCCCTGAGCCTTGGGTCAGCCCTGAGTGTGTGATAGTACTTGCTTAGAAGCTAGAGAAAGAGCATGCCAAGAAAATCTTGTTTTTCACCATTTCCATATACTGCAGAGATATGGGGAAAGGGGAGGGAGAAGAGGAGGTGCCCAGATGCCCACTTTCCCTTCTGGTGCCAGGCCCACTTCAACCTTCCTATTCCCCTGAATCAGCAGACCAAGTGGGAGAAAATCCAAGGAAAAGAGCATTTTTCCCCAGAGGCATTGTTAGTCAGACTGATAGCAGAGGAGACGTTATGCCAGCAGGGAGTTAAAAAAAACCCCACTAGGCTTATTTTCTTATATCTTTTAATCCAGTTTATTGTATATTGCTTTAAGCCTTTACAAAGCAGTTTAAAAAGTACACATTCCAAAACATACTAAGGGACCAAAATCACAGTTTTGTTGACTCTCAATCAACAGTGCTAGAATAAACTTATTTCTAGAGATGCTAATCATCCTAGCCTCCAAGTTAAGTTTTACTGAAAATAATATGGCCATACTCCCACCAGCCCTTCCCTTCCAACAGGCTTAACTGCAGGGGAATTAAATGAAATAAACCCTGGAAGATACAGGTCTGTGCCTTCCCTCAACCAAATTGAGGAGAGGAGAACTGGTCTTCTGGTAGCAAGCGTGACTTGTCCCCTTAGCTAAGCAGGGTCTGCCCTGGCTGCATATGAATGGGAGAATTGATGTGTGAGCACTGTAAGATATTCCCCTTAGGGGATGGACCGCTCTGGGAAGAGCCTCTAGGTTCCAAGTTCCCTCCCTGGCATCTGCAAGATAGGGCTGAGAGAGATTCCTGCCTCTGTGTAAATAATATTGAACTAGATGGACCTATGGTCTAACTCAGAATATGACAGTTTCCTATGTTCCTAAGTTCTTTCAATCCTTTGATATTATAGGACTGCAAGAATTTCTTAAAATCTGAATCCAGTATTTTATTAGCCCATCCTGCAATATTCTATGACAAAATATTAAGGGAATAAGGATCTCTGAAACTGTCTAGTCAGGGTGGAAACTGGGACTGATGCCCATTGTAAGATGTGCTAATCCTCTGTTTTAAGCCCCCTTCCATTACTCCATGATTGATCTCTATTTCTCTGAAAATTTCCTGCCTGTCCCTTAAATTCTAAATTCATTTGAACTGACTGTGGGTAGATCCAGTCTTTTACTGAGGAAGTAGTGTGAGGGTTTTCCCCATGTCCAAGATCAGCTACTTTCCTTCTTCCCTTAATTAAAATATTATTAGGATATGCAACAAATGGGGGAAGATCTTTCCTCAAATTTCCTGATTCACAGAAATTTCTCGTAACAACATATAGAGGTTATTCCAACGAGCACTGGAAAGTGGGCTAAGGGAGCTTAGCCCACTTTCCAGTGCTTGTGGGAACCACCGGGCTAGCCCACCTAAAACACCCTCCCCTTAAATGAGGTTAATGGAGCAGCTGCTCCTTTAACCTCATTTTGTTGCTTGCAGGTTGCTGCAGTGTGCGGTGACACACGAGTAGACCCCCGCCATTAAAACAGCAAGCAGCCTCCCGCCTTGGAGGTCTCTCCAGGATGCCCCGCGCACTTGTGTGGAGCATCCTGGGACTTCCGGGGGCCACGCGGCCCCTGATCTCCGCAACCCCCGTCGGCTCTGTGATGAAGCCAGCAGTCGTGTGGGCAGCTGATCCGGCCACCCAGGACTCCGCTGCTGATCATCTGTGGGGAGAGCGGGCTAAGCCCACTCTCCCCACAGACCTCATTGAGGCGCTTCACAGCAATTGTGTGAAGCGCCTTGTTATCTTATAGCCTTACTAAAGTGCTGTTGTTTACTATAGGAGGGGGGAGAGAGAGAGAGAGAGAGAAAGAGAGAGATGAATCAGACCTTCAGTTCTCCAAGTGCATCGCCAAGTGTTAGTGATGCACACATAGCAATTGGTGCGATGCAGAGGCACGTCTAAGCAAACAGCAGGTTTTATATGTCTTTGCCAGGGAAAGAGAAACAGCCTCCAATTGGTTCCAGCTGGTCGCACTCTTCTCCCAGTCCATGGTCAAACACTCCCCACTACTTTAATCAAATTTTCACATTGCCCACCCAGAGGCTTTGTGATAGGGCAAGGATGGAAAGGAATGTTCAATCCATATGCATTGCCTGGCTGACAGACTGGCTGCATTCATACATCTAAGTAAGCCAAGGGTTCTCAAACTGGGGGTTGGGACCTGTCGGGGGGTCCCTAACAACTCAGGAGAGCAGGGGTCTTATCCAGCATGTCCAAGGTGGGGACTCTGATTCACACAAGTACGCAACAAGCAAAGGGAGCCAGTATTTTCATGCCTTTCTCACTTAATTATTGGTCTTCAGCTTGTATACTAGTCCAAAATTCAGGAAGATAACATAAAGTGAAGACCTGCTCTGCCTTCTCTGAGGCATAGGTGGACAAGGGGACAGGAGCTCCATGGGGAAGGGGAAAGAGGGACAGGAGCTGAAAAACACCTGCCTCCTCCACTGCTCACAAAGCCAAGGGCAGGCGCAGTGGTGGCACTTCTTTATCTGATAGACCAGAGGAAAGTTCCCTCTTGGGAGACACTTGCTAGAGCTCATCTAGTGAGTGGCCAAGAAGTGTCATTGCTGTGTTGCCCTTGGCTATGTAAGCAGCAGCAATTCCAAGTGTTTTTCAGCTCCTGTCCACCTGTCCGTCTCTCCATGCCTTGGAGACTTGGAGGCATGGGAAGGCAAGTCGGAGCAGCTCCTCGCTTTACATTCTCAACAGTCTTTCTTCCTGAATTTTGGATTAGTGTGCAAGCTGAGTACCAATAATTAAGAGAGAAAGCCATGAAAAATGCTGACTCCCTTTGCTTGATTCCTATTGTGTGAATCGGAATCCATACCTTGGACATGTTGGATAAGGCCCTTGCTTTCTTGACAGTTCCCTCCAGAGTTGTTTGGGATTCCCTTTTAAGTGGCTTGGGTTGGGACTCCCTGTGGGGTCCCAACCCCCAATACAAGAACTTTTGTGTTAAGTGATTAGTGTCAATCAGGACTTAATTCAGTAATTTAAAAAAATCTCCAGTTTAAGATGAGAGTTAAGATGGCCTTACATTTTCACTCATGCTCTAAAAAGCATGGGAATTCCAAGTTAAGGTTCCCATCTTATCTTTCGCTAGAGGTGTGCAGAACCTGTTCAGTTTGAACCAGTCCCGTACAACTGGCTCAAGCTCAAACTGTACCAGCACCACCCCCACCACCATCCCAAAGGGGGCTGGTCCTAGTTCAAACTGAGCAGGGCCTGGTTTGGATCGAACTGGTTCAACCCAGTTTGACCTGGTTCAAGGGGCTCTGCTTGTAAAGTGGAATCCACTGAGGAGTCCTCTTTACAAGCAAAGGGGATTCCTCCTAAGGAGGTTCAAAGCGGGGTGGGGCGGGCAGGAAGGCACCTTGCTGCTGGTGGTGCAGTGGCTCCTCGGCAGCGGCTCCTCTAAGCCCTGAAGGCACTCCCCTCAGTAGTATGGGCAAGAAGCAGCCCAGTTCTGGCCTCTGCGCATGCATAGAGGCTAGAACCAGGCTACCGTCAGCCCATGCTGCTGTGGGGGAGTGCCGGTGGGGTCTGGAGAAGCTGCCGCCACCTCTGCATTGCTGGCAGTAAGGCGCCTCCTCACCCACCCTTTGAACCCCCCTTTGCTTGTAAAGGGGAATCCTCAATGGGCAAAGGGGACAAACTGCCCCTGGGCCCCACAAGGCTGACAATTTCCAACATACTATTGTTATCTACTGACAGCATTTGGGGGAGCAAGACTGTATCTTGCCCCAGGTGACCTCTCTGCTCTGAATACTGCAGGTGGCGGCTACAGCTCAGGTAGTGACCTTTGATATGAGCATACAGATATTACAGTTACAAGTGGCCCTATTTCTATCTGTGGCATGTTGGAAAGTATATGGGCTTAAACAATATAAATATCTGTTGCTGGGTTTGAATTTGCAGCATACATGACATTAAATTAGGATTCCAAAACAAGTCAAAAAAACTTGCCCTGCATTAAGTAAGCAGGTAATACATTGCATGAATAACAGTATATAATATCTGTACTGAATATTTCAGTACTGAAGTGGTTAGAGCAGGGGCGTAACTATAATAGGACAAGGGGAGACAGTTGTCTGGGGGCCCACTGCCTTGGGGGCCATCCCAGAGGCAAGTCACATGACTGACTCCCCCTACTGCGCACCCGCCCGGGCTTCCTTCAGTTGTATTCATCCTCCGAAATTGATGTGAGTGTTAATTTTACTATGCTTTTTGTTACCACTATTTAGCCTCATTTGAGATTTCTTTACTTCATGAGCTGAGCTTCAGTGGGGTGGGGCGGGGTCCCATTTTAAAATCTTGTCTCTAGGCCCACTCCAACCTTGCTACGCCCCTGGGTTAGAGTTGGAAGAAATTGTTTTATGGAATGCACATGAGCAGAGAATCTGATTTAAGAAGCTGCTCCATATTAAAATAAATGGGCGAGGAGGAAGAAAAGAGGATCTGCTCCAGAGCATTCCAGCCAGAGCTAAATGCTACAAGAAGCAAAACACAGGGGTTTTTGTTTTTTGTTTTGGTTGAGTGAAGATACACCCATGATATAAAAGACTATTTTGGAAGCACTATTAATCTGTTTACACTTCATGTGGATTTTTGCAATGGATAGTGGGATTGGGAAACTGACATTTCGAAGGAAGTCAGTGACAAATATGACATTTGTGCTTGGAATTTCTTTACATTTTAAGACGTTTTTACATGGGATTAGACATGCTGTAAAAGTCTTGCCATAAAAATCTGTGTGATCAGCAAAATCATTGCTATTTTTCTTAAAACAGACAGTGCAATACTATGCATGTATATTAAGATGCAAGGCACACCATATTCAATGAGATTTACTCCCTTGTGAGTACGTTTAGGATTGCAGCCATAACTGATTGTAAGGACACATGTTTTCTCTAAAATATGAGTATTTTATCAAGGGCCTCCTTTTTGTTTCTTTTAAAAGAAAACATAGTGCTACTGGTTCAATGTTGAGTCTGAAAAATAGGAGGTGATAAAAAGGGCTGATCTCCTTCTCTTTTATTTTGGCAGTGGTGGATTAACGGAGAGGCAGAGTAAGCATTCAGCTACAGCAGCAAAATTTGAGGAGCGGCAAATTTTGCTCCTCCTCAAATTTTGCCACAGCTCTCAGCAAGGGTGGAGTGGGTGAGGAGAAAGTCCTCCCTTTTACCTTATTTTTTAAAAAGGCAAACCCTTTTTGTTTAAGTTAAAAGGGTGGCAAAAGCCTTTTTGCCTATGGGAGGCAAAAAGCTTAATCCCCCCCTGTATTCTGGCTTTTCATCTGTCTTCTGTCCATAGCCCATAATTCACTCCTTGGGCTCTTATGATCTGATGCTTTCTAATAATGCAGATGGCCTGTTAATCCCTCTTTTTCTATTTTCTTATTTCCCCAGATAATGCTTCATCATGCTTCACAGCTGAGTTGGAATATTAAGCAAGGCTTCCATTATTAGTCAGCACTATTATGATCATCCCCCTCCTGTGTGGTATTACAGTCAGCAGAGCTGCCACTGGTCACAAAATAGCTAGGCTGCTGTAAGCTGCTGTTACTGTATTTATTTACTAACTAGGAATTTCAGATGCTTCCTGGATGATGTATTTCCAAGATGGCCTAAGGAGATGGCACAGGATAATGCAAAGTCACCCCTTTCCTCACTTCTGAGGCCCTGAATTGTTTGAAAGCAGCAGTGTTGTAGGTGCAGACAATAAAAAGCCTATGTCTGCCAAAGGTTCATACTGTTATGCAGCCAAGTTTTCAGCAGACTGAAAAATGGGACCATGCTTTCGGTTTCTCACCAGTGGGAAATTTGTGCCTACCAAGCTGTATTGGATGTAATTAGGGACAAAGGGTAGCTGCAAAGCTGGCTGGGTCTGAGCTAATGTGATCTCTTTGAAAAAGAAACTTGGCTCAAAAAACTTTTCTCCCAGAAGCATAAATTGAATAGAGCTGAAAATTCAAAGGGATCAGATTAAAATGTATCAGATTGGCTGTATTTCCATGACAGCAGTGGGAGCAGCAATTCCCCACGTCCCCGTCTCCCTACCATGAATTGGCACAGAGCAGACAACTTTGTATTCATTTTTTGGTATAGTCTGTGGTACTAAGGGGCAAACCCAGAAGCATCCTGGTTTCTTCAGTGTAAGACTTTTCATTTCGTGATGGTTGTATTTTCCTGAATTACAGTACCTGTGGCCAGATATTTAGCTCCACAGCGGTTCTCCTGATAGAAGATGTGGCTCCTTTCTCAATAAATGAGTGGAGTACTATTCTGTTATACAAAGAGTCTGAAACTAGGCGTGTGTGGAAATGGTTCAAATCGAACCCGTTTCAGGTAGAACCAGCCCAGTTTGACAGGTCCAAGCTCCAACTAGACAGCTCTTTCAAAAGGGGGGGGCGGTCCGAGTTCACACTGAACCAGGCCTAGTTTGGATGGAACCAGGTCGACTCAGTTCAACCCCATTTGAGTGGCTATGCTTGTAAAGGGGAATCTGGTAAGGATTCCCCTTTACAAGCAAATGGGATTCCCAACTCTAAAAAGGGGTTGAAGGGACAGGTGAGAGGGTACCTTACCACACCGGTGGCTCCGCCAGCTCCTCTAGACTGCCGGTAAGGTGTCCTTTTGCCTGTGCCCCCACCACTGCCCCTACAACCCCCTTTTAGAGTTAGGAATCCCTTACGTTTGTAAAGGGGAATTCTGAATCAGTTTGACCTGGTTCAACTGCACAAACTGACACACCGGCCGGCTCTAACAAACTGGTTTGTGGACTGGCAGTTCAGTTTGAATGTAATCTGGACCGCCCAGGATGATTTCATGCACACCCCTTTCTGAAACTAATGCACCAGGTCCATATTTTCTTTCTGCCCCAAGTGTGGACAGGTATACATCTGTACACAGGTATGGCAGTACATTTCCTATCTGTACCAGGCATTTGAGGGGCCTGTACCCAGGTTAACTTTTAAAATGCATGCAGGTACAGTCATTCACACAAAAACATGCACAATAGCTGAAAAGGGCCATTATGGCTCCTATGTTCATAAGAGCAAATTAAAAAATACCCTGATGGAGTCAATGTTGGGGTAGGGTACAGAGCAGCGAAATGGCAGAGGCTAAACCTGGAAGAGCCTGGGAACGGAGCAGCCCAGCCCAAAAGCCATGTATTTGCCTTAAGTGTCAAGTTTTTAAAGTGCTGGGGGGATGGGTCTTTCACCTTATGTTTTTGGCTACTAGCTCCAATGCAAAAAGAAGTAGTAGTGTTTTTCTCCTTACTAATGGATGGTCCTAGATTAAATACTGTTTTCCCCCAAGTTCTTTGATGTTAGAAATCAGGGATCATTTTAAATTCAGAGTCATCTTATATTCAGGTAAATATGGTGTATATATATCTCAGAGAAATTTAGCCAGTAATTCTGCAAAACGCCAAATATTCTCATTCTGTTCTCTTCTTTAGTGTTTTTGTAATCAGTATCTCTAAATCAGGTTTGTACTACATTTACAGTGAAACCTGAAGGCCAGGTAGCCACAGTCCTTTTCTCAGGACCTCAGTGTAATGCTGTTGCTTGCCATGTAAAAGGAGTGAGGTAGGTTGCTTTGTTTAAAAAAAGACCTTAACAATCCTGAAATGCAAATATTTGGACCTCGCCCAATGAGTGATGAGTGTTGCTGGCTTCTCCACTCTACTTTAAAATGGCAGCAGTGTTTAGAGTAAGTCCTAGGGCTCCTAGGGAGCAGCCAAAAGCACCACTCAGCCTGATTAACTGGGGTCAGCGTCAGTGAGGCTCCCCATCAGCCTGTCATAAGCTGAAAGACTCCCCGCAGTCCTGTGTGGAGCCCCTCCCTATTTTCTTCATTATCTCCCTCACTGAGGGGCCACTGGAGAGAGGGGTGAACACAAGCCCCCTCTCCCCTAGCTACACCCCTGGCCTCAGTGTATAATTGGTGTCCCATTTCAGGTGTTGACTGTAACTATTTCCACAGAGTTTCCCGAAAAGACAACAGTCACTGGGAAAGGCGGTGATGATCCATAAACTCTTCTTCATTTTCAGCTTGCTTTATCCTCAGAGTTCCTTCCTGATGGGGTTTTTTTTTTTTAAAGGATGCTGAAGCAAATTGAGGGTTGTTATGAATGGATATGTGACTTATTTAAAATCACCCTTCTTGTTCTATTCTCTTGCAAGCAGCACAGCTTACAGAGAAACCATAGGAGATAACCAAATGAATCAATAGCTTGACTCGCTCTTTAGACTTTTCATTGCTGTGTGTCAGCAACAAAGCCACTATTCAGGCACCAACATCTGCCTTGGTTTGCACCCCCATGGGTAATTCCAAAAACAATGGTTAAACACTCTACATTGATCATTATCGATTAGTCCTTATTACAGAGCCATAGAAGCACTAGCATTACTGCACTGCAAGCTATATATTGTCTCTCAGGCTTTAGAGGATGTGAAAAAGGTTTGGGAACATTTTAAGCACATATTTTGATCCCTATTTTAATGAAATTTCTCTGTATTGTATTCTTTGAGCCATAGTGCAAGAAATAAATAATAACATTGGTTGGGGAAGGAAACAAAGAATATTCTAAGACTACTGCAGCTGTTATACAGAACAAGCATAACAGACAGAGAATATAGGAGATGGGGTACCCTTGTGCATATGATAGTTCCCTGCATAATTATTCCCCATGTACTTCATTGGAGGTGGCAGTTCTGCCTACATAAAAGAATGTGCAAATGGAACTGAATCTTGTTGAAGTGAATGGAGAAGTCTGCATGTGGCCAGGATGCAAGTTTATGTATCTCACTTCTTGTAATACAGCTAAATGTGGGGAAAGCATTGTGTTTTGAAATGATGTGAAGTTATATGAATGCTCACCTATGGTGTTTGATCTGCGATGACTCGTTCACACATGCTGCAGTCATTGAGTAATGGACACACATGCATGAACACAGGCTTCGTGCTGGGGAAAACAGTTTGCCCGGTTTCTTTTGTTTCCAATTAGTCTCTTCTACAAGCCTTCAGCTTTCTCTTATGCTTATATCAAGTTTATAACAAGCATTTCTTTGTGAAATGAAGCTTCAAAGGGACATAATCATGTATGAATTATCTAAATATTAAAAAGGTACATTTATTATGTTAGATGGAAAGATTTCAGATGTCAGAACTCTCCTGGAGCATTTTCAGATAGCGGCTTTAACCCGAGTTTACTGCAAGGCTTTACTGTGAGTTTGAAGTTGCCCAAAAAACCAGCTGCAAAAATTGGATTTTTTTACCCAGATATAAACCAGGCTACACTCTAAAGCACAATTAAAAATCCAAATCATGTGTGAAGTGCTTGCTCCCTGATAGTTCGCTGGAACTTCAGGGTAAATCTGGCCAACATGTGAACACACACCCTCCATTCTGGAAGAAATGCGAACTAAAAGCCCTGTGTGAAAAAGTTCCTGTTTTCAGTTTTTTGTTCTAGATGTGCAGAATTTTTAAAAGGATGCTTCTAAAGGCTCTTGTTTACTAAAATAACTAATTATATGCCTATTTTACACATCTGCAAGGTTCTACAACTATATATTATTTACCTATTTGCCTTTGCAGGGCTAGCCTGACAAAGATAAAATATTGGCAGGTTAGTCATCTGTCTATATTCTCACACCAGAAAGTGGCAGTTTCTGTTTTTCAGAAACATCTTCTTACAGCAAAATAATTCAGTATTTCCTCATAGTAGTTTCCTCCCTCCCCTTTCCTCCTCACTAAGAAAATAATAAAGGTCCTTGTATTTGTACTTCAAGAAAGGCACTCTCTCTCGTGCGCGTGCGCTCTCTCTCTCTGGGGCATGCCTATTCCAACATAATGTTTTTCCTTTACAGAAAAACAGATATGAAATATGTTGGGTCAGTATGCACAATCCATGTTTTTCTTGTTTAAAAAATCAATTAAGAAACCAGGCAGGGAGAATAGCAATTGTTTTATATACTGTGTTATCAACATTGTCCTTGATAACATAAGATTCAGAGAAGGAAACTTTGTCAGTTCTTGATACTAAAACATACTTACACTCATTAAATGTTGTGTTATGAGTTATGCCTGTACCAGCTCTAAACAGATTAAGGTAACTAGGTTCCTCCTTAACAGGGTTTGCAAACTTGTTTCAAATGCTTGTTAAAATAGAAACTGTGGTTAGCATTAACTGTAATTACCTCAGGGAAAGGGCTGAGGGAATTTGCATCAGATTAAAAGGGACTGTGGAGAGACAATATATGAAGTCACAGTCCACTCCTGATCTTAGCAGTGGTTCCTATAATTCAGGTTTCTTTTCCCCTTGGAATAGCTCTATTTTAATAATTTTTTGAAAGTATTATTTTAAAATGTATATCTCCCTTTAAATGACTTCCCAAAGCATTTTCGATTGCAGAAAAAGGCTCCACAGCGACTGTGGTAAGCCTGCTATATGGATCACATAGCCTGGAGTTAACTCTGCACCATGCCCTTCAAGTTGGCTTCACTAGCAAAGGACCAGCAGAGGACAAAGCATCCCAAAATCTGGATGGCAAGGCTCAGAAAAGCTGGAAAAGCATGGATAGATAGAGCTGTCAGAACATTTAGCCTTCTCAAATTCTCCGAATGTCTCGCTTTCTTGGAAACTCTCTGTAAGAATAGGCACAGAAGTCCCACTTATTCTGTATCCTGTGTATTAAAAACACACACACACACACATTTGGCCATTCCAGTAATAGTGGAGGAAACTGTCTTCAGGAATTTCTTTCCCCACTCCCAATCTGACATGATTCCACTTCCCTCCACCCATTCTTCTAAACACTTCCTGGAAAATCATGCCTACACAGCCTGGCCAGTTTCTCCTTACATTTTGTGATAGCCTGTAGCATTTCAGTCATCTGTCAAATTCCCAGTTTATTGCCATAGATATTTTTATAGGAAGAACCTAAGTTATATCATACATAAACTGACATCCAAGATAGAAATAAGGTGATACTAAGATACATAGGCTACAATCTTGCACAAAACCTGTGAAAGCCAAAGGGTTCCTAGCATCATAATCGTGCAGAAGTGCAACTCTGCTTAAATTTTATGACCCTGCAGCACAGGATATATTTAGTTATGGAAATTATTTGCTGCTTAGATGTCACCAACAATGACTTGGCATGAAACTAATGTCTGCAATTGCTCAAAATAACAAATGGAGGAAAGGAAAACCATGTTTGCTGCTTTGTAAGTAGCAATCAGATTTGAAAGATGACAGATCATGATGATGATCTTATTTAATAAACTAGTCTGTTCTTTTAAATAATTTCTAGATGGGATGATCATCCATGCTCATTTGTAATTGATATATGGAAAATATTATTATATTGGATGAGCAAGACTATGGCATTCTTGGATGTAAATTTCTGTTTTCTTTAATCAGCTTATGTTACTGCTCCATGGCAGTAGAGCTATAAAAACTACAATTCCCAGCACACTTTGCACCTGCACATACTGATCATGGTGAGCCAGGCATCAGGGAGGTGAGAGACAAGAAATATGCCCCTCCACTCTCCTGATGCCACAGTTGGCACCACAAAGAAGGTGAGTGGTGGAAGAGAGCTTGGGAGGCAGTGAGGGGAGGGGTCGGGGTTGTGGGAGGGATCAGATCAGACTGTCACACTCCCAGTGACAACACTAAGAGATGAACAGGGTCCAAAACAGTGTAAACTGCTCTCACCATTAGCTTCAAGGCTGGTTGAAAAACAATTATTTTCCAAGATGGGAGAGAATATTCATTTTTTTGCATATGGTGGCTAGACGAACAGGCATGATCCAACGGTGAGGAGGGGAAATGAACAATCCTGATGAGAAAGGGTGGGAAGAGAGCTGGTCTTGTGGTAGTGAGCATGACTTGTCCTCTTAGCTAAGCAGGATCCACCCTGGTTGTATATGAAAGGAAGACTAGAAGTGTGAGCACTGTAAGATATTCCCCTCAAGGGATGGAGCCAATCTGGGAAGAGGATCTCTGTTCTAAGTTCCTTCCCTGGCATCTCCAAGATAGGGCTGAGAGAGATTCCTGCCTGCAACCTTGGAAGAGCCGCTGCCAGTCTGTGTAGACAATACTGAGCTAGATGGACCTATGGTCTCACTCAGTATATGGCAGCTTCTTACGTTCCTAAGTAAATGGCACCTGTAGTGGTGGGGGCCTGTCATTTGTGGCCCCCTGAGCCTCTCCCTGAACTCATGCCTAACGCAACCACCTCAGCCTATCACAGGGCATCTCCTGTTCTGTGTACAGGTGAAACTCGGAAAATTAGAATATTGTGCAAAAGTCCATTAATTTCAGTAATGCAAATTAAAAGGTGAAACTGATATATGAGACAGACGCATTACATGCAAAGCGAGATAAGTCAAGCCTTAATTTGTTATAATTGTGATGATCATGGCATACAGCTCATGAAAACCCCAAATCCACAATCTCAGAAAATTAGAATATTACATGGAACCAAGAAGACAAGGATTGAAGAATAGAACAATATCGGACCTCTGAAAAGTATACAGTGTACTGTGCTTGATTGGCCAGCAAACACGCCTGACATGACCCCATAGAGAATCTATGGGGCATTGCCAAGAGAAGGATGAGAGACATGAGACCAAACAATGCAGAATTGCTGAAGGCCGCTAATGAAGCATCCTGGTCTTCCACAATACCTCATCAGTGCCACAGGCTGATAGCATCCATGCCACACTGCATTGAGGCAGTAATTGCTGCAAAAGGGGCCCAAACCAAGTACTGAATACATATGCATGCTTATACTTTTCAGAGGTCCGATATTGTTCTATTCTTCAATCCTTGTCTTCTTGGTTCCATGTAATATTCTAATTTTCTGAGATTGTGGATTTGGGGTTTTCATGAGCTGTACGCCATGATCATCACAATTATAACAAATTAAGGCTTGACTTATCTCGCTTTGCATGTAATGCGTCTGTCTCATATATCAGTTTCACCTTTTAATTTGCATTACTGAAATTAATGGACTTTTGCACGATATTCTAATTTTCCGAGTTTCACCTGTAGTTTAAGATGACCCGCCCCCACCTCTGCTGACTCAGTTTGACATTTCGTAACAGAGGCCAGCCTTTTAAAACTTCCAGTTTTCATATCCACCTAAGGATATGGCACCAACTGATGCTTTTCATTATCTCTTCTAACAAAGATCACAAGGAGCTTCTGGAATGAGTACCTAATCCTGTGACCACCTGCCACCTAAGCACCTAATTGTGAAGTTTTTAATGCTAAACTTAGAGGCTCTACACACGATCTGTGTGTAGAGCCTGGAAGGGTTCTGCAGGGAGAGTGGGCTAGCCCGGGCTCGCCTGCAAGCTCAGTGATTCTCATGATGGGAGAAAACCAGGCTGGGGTTTTCTCTCATTGTGAGAATAGCCTCTTAGAATCTCATTACAGAAACACTAGCTTGTTAACTGTTATTTTGAGTTAATATTGGCTGACGTGAGACAAATTACTCAATGTAATCTGATTGAAATTAAACCTGTCCTTTTAATTTCAGTTGGAGTACTTTGAGTAATTTACCTCATGTCAAACATTTTTTTACTAGTTAATTTCCAGTCTCTGTTTGATTTTCAATTCAAAAGTAGAATAATTGTATTTGTACAGTGGATTTTCTCTATTTAAATGGTTTTATAACACTATTATTGAACTGACTAATACAATTACATTTACTTCATTTTTCCTTAATGGCCTATTAAGAAAAGGTTTTCTTAGGTTATGTTTGCACCTGCTCAGCACTTATAAATTTTCATTCCTCCTACTTTGTTACTGTAAAACATTTTGCATGATTATTGTCTGTGTATATGCCAGGTATCCCCACTGGTATGATCCCCCAGACTATGGGAAACATCTATATCAGGCAGCAGTGATATAGGAAGGTGCTGAAAGGCATCATAGGAGGCATCAGGAGGAGGCAATACCCTTCCTGTATTCTACCAAAGACAACCACATGACTCTGTGGTTGCCAGGAGTCGACACCAACTTGACAGCACAACCTTTCCTTTCCTTTATATACCAGGTAACCACTACAGTAGCTGAAAATAGAGTAAGCAGTTACAGCTGGGAAAGTAGAGAGGAAGTCCTGAACCAAAGCTGTCACTCACCCCCTCCTGCCAGGTGCTCACAGTTACTGCCCTTTTTGTGTGAAGGGGGAAGCACCATAACCACGATGGCCAACATTTCTGTGACCAGCGGCCTGGTTCATCTGAGGCCATTGTTCACAGAACAATGTGCCCTAGAACAGTTGGCCTTGGAACCAACCAGAGAGAAGGCAACCTTGGACTTAATCCTGAGTGGCACTCAGGACCTGGCGTGTGATGTCAGTGCCATCGACCCTTTAGGGAACAGTGACCATAGTGCGATCAAATTCAGCATACATGCAGGGAGAGAATCACCAAGGAAGTCTAACACAGACACTTTGAATTTCAGAAGAGGAAACTTTTACAAAATGAAGAGTATGGTGAAAAGAAAGCTGAAAGGGAAAACCAGGAGAGTCACTTCACTCCAGAATGCATGGAGTTTACTCAAATCCACAATGCTAGAAGCCCAGTTAGATTGCATACCCAAAAGGAGGAAAGGTACCAATAAGTCCAGGAGGAGGCCAGCATGGCTAACAGGTAAAGTCAAGGAAGCCATAGAGGGGAAGAAGACTTCTTTCTGAAATTGGAAGGGCTGTCCAAATGAAGAGAACAGAAAGGAACACAAATTCTGGCAAAAGAAATGCAAGGTGACAATAAGGGAGGCAAAAAGAGAGTTTGAGGAACATTTAGCTAAAAACATCAAGGGGAATAACAAAAACTTCTTTAAATATATCAGAAGCAGGAAACCTGCCAGTGAGGTGGTTGGACCATTAGACAATGGGGGAGTGAAAGGGATTATTAAAAAGGATACAGAGGTTGCAGAGAAGCTAAATGAGTTCTTTGCATCTGTCTTCACGGCAGAGGATACTGAGCATATATCTGTTCCTCAACCAGGCTTTTCGGGGATAGAGGCTAAAGAACTGAGTCAGATAGAAGTGACAAGAGATGATGTTCTAAACTGTCTGGAAAAATTAAAAACTAGCAAATTGCCAGAGCCAGATGGCATCCACCCAAGAGTCCTCAAAGAATTCAAATGTGAAATTGTTGACCTCATTGCAAAAATAATTAACTTATCTCTACAATCAGGCTCTGTACCAGAGGACTGGAAAGTAGCAAATGTAACACTGATAAAACCAGACGCACCAGTGGCAACTGCCGACAGACCTCTCCAGATGAGCTCAGCATGCAGTAGGGATCATACAGAAGAAGGCATTCCCTAAGGCCTTCATTGGAGGCCTTAATATCTTCCACAGCATCTCATTTAATTGTTCCTGAGGAACGTGTTGGGTTAATAAACTGTCCCTATGCACTTAATGGCACAGCAGGGAAATGACTTTACTAGCAAGCCAGAGGTTGCCAGTTCAAACCCCCACTGGTATGTTTCCCAGACAGTGATATTGGAAGCTGCTGAAAGGCATCATGGCTATGGTAAACTCCTCCTGTATTTCTACCAAAGACAACCACAGAGGCTCTGTGATCACCAGGAATCAACACCGACTTGATAGTACACTTTACTATGTACCTTTGAGCCACCTAATGGCGCAGTGGGGAAGTAACCTGCCTAAAGACCAGGAAGCTGTTGGTTTGAATCTTTGCTGGTGTGTTTCCTAGAATATGGGAAATTCCTATATCGGGCAGCAGCAATATAGGAAGGTGCTGAAAGGCATCTTCTCATACTATGCAGGAGATGGCAATGGTAAACTCCTCCTGCATTCTGCCAAGAAAACCACATGGCTCTGTGGTCTCCAGGAGTTGACACCAACTCGATAGCACAACCTTTCCTTTTCCTTTATGCACCTTGAGGGCCCACCTTTACATTGCAGCATTTGCTGCCTTCCCAGCTTTCCTTTTTTGCCCTTGCTGTGTTTAAAAACAAGCGTTCCATTGCACTTCATGCCTAAGCCCCAGTCCCACAGCTTTAGGAGCCTGAACTCACAGAAGCAACGATTAAACAATTAGTCCGTTGGCTGTATTCCAGGTATTTTTTTTTGCTGGAGGAGAGGGTGTTTGGAGAGCTGTACAATTTTAATTAGATATTTATGCTACAAATAAGCCCATTATGACTGGAAGTTCCCAATAATGGAAAAGTCAGCATAGCCAGCTCAGACGGCAGGAGCAGATCTGTGCAGCCAGGCATAAGGCCAGACATCACTGTGCTGGCTAAGTGGAACAGAGTCGGTCATAGAAAGCCTCATTGGGACATCACATCTGTATGGATTCAGAGCTTTCTGGGTTCCAGAGAGTGTGCTTCAGACGTTTCCCCCTAAACTTTTTAATATTTTCAAGCAACACAAAACATATCAAAACAAATAAAACAGATTATAACAGCTACATTGTAAATAATTTCACCATTGCAAGAAATACCTTACCCCCAATTTGAAAACAAATATTTAAAGCATTAAATATAAAGTTCAGTTATGAGTACCTTTATAATGTAAGATTAAAATATTATGAAGAGAAACACTACTTTTAACATTTCTGGTTGAGTCTATCCTGTACTAGTAAAGCATTATGGAGCTTTAGGGTCTCTGGCTTTTCCCACCTGTATCTCTTATTTTATTTGGACTGGAAACCAATCCAGACATAGAAAAAACTGGAAGCTTGAGTCAGCCCTTCTCCCACCCCCATCTAAAATATCAGCACTGTGCTGATATTTTAAGGGATTCTTGGACCACCACTCCCTCCCACTCAGTGAATTTTCCATGTTGTGACAGTGCTGCTCTTAGTGGTGGGAATAGATGCTTGAGCTATATTTCTCCCCCAGCTGATGGTCAGGGCAGCATTATCACAGCAATCTGTTAGCAATGAGGAGGTGAAACCCAACTTCTTCTTGGTGCTCTCTGCTCTTTATTCTTGCCCTCAGCCATGATCTGTCAGGACTTCTGGCACAAACCAGGAACCTGAAGTTCTGAGGCCAGATCCTAGCTTGGTGAGCTACCTTGGAATGTCTGTGCTCCAGCCTCAGAATCCTCTTCAGGTGCAGAATGGGAGGTGTGTACATTGAGCCACCGGTTCCCAGGTAGTATGAAACTTCTTCATTGGCAAGATCTTTTGTTCTTCCCTGGGTAGAACAGCATTACCTGCTACCACACTGCATTTCAAGCTGGAATTCTGATGTTTTGAGCTACTGCCACTTACAGTTTCTTGGTTTGTTCCAGGCCTAGATTTGGATATGGCTGCCTCTGACCCCAAATGAGGTTATTGATTTGATCACATCCAGGAGCACCTCATCAGAGTATTGATTGTTTGTTGAGGGATGAGGTAGGGAATGGAAGCACCACCAGAATTCTTACCTAATGTATCAGTTATTTTCAGATGGTGCTTCAGGAAACTCTAGGATTCTGCATAAGCTTATGCAGAGGTTCTTTGATGAGAAGGTTGGTAACAGTGGACAAATTTACCTTAATGACAGCTCACTGACCACTACCAGCCTTCCCAGGTCCTGACCACTACCAGCTCACTGACCACTACCAGCCTTCCCAGGTAATACACTGTCTTGGGGCGGGGGGGAGTGTTTTAATTCATATGGAATAATAGGCCCTGTTGTGAGAGGCTCTGAGGACACCATTCAGTATGCCAAACACCAACCTTATTGTTTTATAACAGGAAGAGAAAAGCAACAAAAAAACCTTCCAGTTCCACCCTTGATGCAACTCACTCCAGTGCTACCTAGTGATTGAACCATAGAATGAACACTAACCTACACAGGCTATAACCAGCACCCAAGAGAACATGTCCCAGAATCCTCTGTTATGGGGAAGTGTTCCATGAGAGACATCAGGGGTGTAGCTATAATAGAGCAGACGGATTCAGAGAACCCTGCCCCTCCCCCCAGCTTCAAGTTCCCTCCCTGGCATCTCCCTGGCTGAGAGAGATTCCTGCCTGAAACCTGTTGGGAATTCTCTCTGGTAGAGAAACCCTTTTTCAATTATAGCAGAGTGCACAGAGCCACAACACAGCGGATTTAGTTAGGCATGCGTGTATGCTGAGAGTAAAGTAACTTGGAGCCAGTTCATAGTTTCAAATCAATATATAAGGCATTTATTAGAGAACTCCATTCTAGATAGGAAAGTGAGGCATTAGGATCTCTAATCTATCTATCTAGCTGGATGCAGATGGATTCTGCATCTTCTCTGCACACATGGTACAGGAAGAGGAGCTTGCTTGCATGTTGCAAGATAGAAGGAACAGGAAGAGAAGAGAGAGGAAGTGTTCCTGAGATTAGCAATCTACACTCCAAAGGGATAGTGTCAGAGCAGTAGAGAAGGGATGACCAATGTCTTGACCCTCTAGCCCTCTGACTCACTAGTCTGTCCTCCACTGTCTTTGAGACAAGAGACAGCGCAAAGTCCTTAACTTCTAACACTGAAACCTTGGAGAAGCCGCAGCCAATCTGTGAAGACAATACTGAGTTAGATAGACCAGTGGTCTGACTCAGTATATGGCAGCTTCCTATGTTCCTCACTCTGAGTGACTGCCGGGGAGAGGGGTGAACACGAGCCCACTCTGCCCTAGCTATGCCCCTGGGAGACATGAATGGGTTCTTCAGCAGACGTGGACATTGTTTCCTGAAAGCAGTAAGTTTTAAAGCAGCTAACTCTAACAGATTATGAATCCAGGTATTCCTATTCAGGGATATAGCAATGTTGGAGTGGGCCTTGGGACAAAAGGTGAAGCTCCCCCCCCCCCCGCACACACACACCATTTTCTTCAGAAAGGCATGAGTGGGAAAGAGAAGAGCAAGCTATCACACAGGCACATTTGTCCTCCACTTGCTTAATTGTAGCTACGCCCCTGCTCAGACAATTAGCGAATGCTTTTCCTAAGGGGGAAGCATAGTCACAGTGTTATTCATCTGTGGGATGCCTCCTGACTCAAGCTAGTGACAGCACTTTTCTGATAAGCCAGTCAGAGGTCCTGGCAGTTCCTCCACCTAACAGATGGCTGGTATTATGAGGGTTCTAGGAGCTGGATGAGGTTCCTGGTCTCATCATCAATTAGGTGGAAGTCTAGGCTGTTGCTTTAGATTTACAGCATGTCCTGTTTCATGTCTCCCAGGATGAGCATTTCACTTCTCAACAGGGTATCACATTTAACATCCCAACAACTCTTGGAACTGTGGCCTTGGGAAAGTCACTCACAACTTCCAGGGTTCTTATAAGGAAGAACTAGCACTGCTATCTTCTTATATTATTAATTCTCCAAGACAGGCCATGCGTGGGGACGTGGTAGAAAGGAGGCGATTGGCTGACAGAGTTTGCAAGCAGAAGCACCTGATTGGGCAATGGGGATTCCATATGCTGATAGGGAGAAGGAGCCTGTGAGAGAAGAAGCACCATGGTGATTGGGCAGTGGGGATTCCATATGCAGATAGGAAGGAGGAGCCTGTGGCACTGTGGTGATTAGGCAGTGGGGATTCCCTATGCAGATAAGGAGGAGAAGTGTGTGATGGTTAAGGTCAGTTGGAATGCAACTGTTACTGGTCAGAAGATGTTCTTGATTGTAGAGGAGAGGAATCTCTCTCTATAAAAGGATAGCAGGCAGGGGTCTGCAAAAAGACGGGTCGTGAGGGAGGAAAGAGCCCCTTCAGGAGAGGGAGGATGCCGTTGTGTGAATTAAATGAGGAAACAAGATGAACAAAATCTGTTAACTCAGGGAGGGAGAGAGAGAAAATACAAGAAGGGAGGGGGAAGAGAGACAGAAGGAAGGGCAAGGGACGGGCCTGAGCCTGTCAGCAGCCTGAGGGGAATGAGCGGCCATGGCAGTACTATCAGCAAGGAAGGGCCCAGTCAACCACTTCTGCTGTTTGGGGCTACCAAGGCCATTGTCAGAGGGAGGCAGGCAGGCAAGGGATGGGCCCGGGCCTGTCAGTGGCCTGAGGGGACGAGCGGCCATGGTGGTGGCAGCAGCGAGGAACAGCCTGGTCAACCACTGCTGCTGCTCCTGGGGGGAGGAGTAGGAGCAGGGTTCAGGTGAGGGTGGTCTCTGGGGATAGGGGGCTGCAGCTTGGCCAATAGGCAGTAGCAATGTTGCAGCCATGACCAAGAAGGCAGAGGGGGATGGAAGCAATGGGATGGAGAAGGAGGAGCAGGAGTGCAGCTCAGGTGAGGGTGGAGAGATCTCTGAGGTGAGGCGAGCAATCAAGTACTAATGCGCAGATGCTCTAGAGCGTGCAAGAGTTCCAGCATTAAATGGAGAGAAATAATGGTGACGATCAGGATGCAGAGGTGGAGGGCTGGCAGGCAAAGCCCCTCTAGCCAGGAAGAGGAGGCGGTGGCGGAGAGAAATAATGGCGGCAGCAAGGAGGTGGGCAGATGGCGGGCAAAGCCCCACCAGCCAGGAGGAGGAGGTGGGAAGAGGCGGCGGGATGGCCTGGCCCGCCCAATGGAGAGAGCTGCGGGCGGAGAGAGCTGCGGGGGTAGAGCAAGCGAGTGAGCTGGTGGGGGGGAGAGCGAGCGAACTGCGGAGGGGAGAGCGAGCAAGAGTGCTGCAGGGGGATGCCATAGGCTCAGTGCACAACTGCACAGATGCTCTGTGCGGGTTTAGCTAGTATAAAAAGAATTATTATTATCTGGCCTGGCCACATTGTTTCCTCATATACTTGCAGGCCACAGAATGACTCCAAGGTGAATGTTTTTGTCATTAGCAAGGGAATGCCATCTTAAGCTTTAGGGAGGAACTGGTTCCAGAACTTAATTTGAATTTAACATATATTAGCTGGAAATATTGCAGAACAAGACATTGAGGCACTTCTCATGAGCAGTGGGAAGTGACAAGAGGAGGTTTGCGGGGAGAGCGGGCTTAGCCCACTCTCCCTGCAGACGATCAAGAGGCAGCCCTGGGTGGCCGGATCAGCTGCCCACACGACTGCTGGCTCCATCGCGGAGCCAGCAGGGGCTGCAGGAATCAGGGGCCGTGTGGCTCCCAGAAGTTCCAGGATGCCCCATGTGAGTGTGTGGGGCATCCTGGAGAGACCCCCAAGCCCGAAATCTACTCATGTGTTGCTATGGCATGGAGCCGCGCCATGGCAGCACACGATTAGGAAACCCGGGAGTGGAGCGCTTGCTCTGCTAACCTGGGCTATGGGGAGGGTTACTTTGGTGAACTAGCCACCAGAGAACCACGGGGCTCACCCGTGAGCCCACTGGTTCTCACGATGGGGGAAAACTGGGCTGGGCTTCTTTAGCCTGGTTTTTCCCCATCATGAGAATAGCCTCATTGAGAGGGGTGTGCACGGAACCGTCTGCCCCGGTTTGGTTCGAGGCCGGACCCTGGTTTGGTCTGGCCTCCATCAAACCCCACCCTCGGTCCTGTAGCCCCTTGGGGGGGCTTTCTGTAGCCACTGGGGGGTCCGCGCGGGTTCCCTCTCTCCCCGTCGGCCTTCCTTATCACCGCCGTGGCCGAGTAAGCGTAGCCTTTTTGGCCCTTTCGGGCCTCCGTAAAAGTGAGCAGCTGCCATTTTGGCAGCTGCTGCACATGTGCAAATGTCCTCTGCAAGGCGGCCCTCACAGAGGGCCGCCAAAATGGTGGCTGCTCGCTTTTATGAAGGCCCGAAAGGGCCAAAAAGGCTATGTTTACCTAGCCGCGGCAGTGATGAGGAAGGCCGACGGGGAGAGAGGGAACCCACGCGGACCCCCCCCCCGGCTACAGAAAGCCCCCCAAAGGGGTTACAGGTACTTACATTTACATTAAAAAAAGATTTTTTTTTAAAGTTCATGGACTTGCCTGACCGGACCTGGTGGTCTGGTTCCAGTCCGACGGAACCGGGGGGGGGGGTTCGATCACGAACCCCTGGACCATACCATTGGACCACGAACCGCCTGACCGATTCCACACATTCCTACTCATTGACTCTCCACACACACACCCTGCCATTAAAACCTAGTTCTAAGTTGCAAAAAGAATGGTAGAGACAACATTAACTAGAGGCAGTACTGGGTCCAAATTAGGTGCTAAAGCAGCAAGCTCTCGGATTCATATAAAGTGTGGAGCGATTTAAAGCACAATGCAGATGGTCAGGAGAGGGTGTCCTTTCTCCTCCAAAACCACCTATTCTCAGCTGTTTCCTTCTTTCAGTGGGTTTTTGGGACAAGAGCATGGATGGGGGAGAGTTTAACATCCCTCCTACCTATTCATGCTGTGCTTTAATTGGCCCTATTTTATAGGAATTGAGCATGATCCACAAGTCCTGCTGTGATAACACCTAGATTGCCCCTTAAGGCAGAATGAGCGTGGACCCTGCATTTCAAATAAGCTCAAAGTGTACTAGGCTGCTTCTGCCAAGCCTTGGCATCCAGTCCCAATACAAAAGCCAAAGTTAGATCTGGGTCTTCTCTCCTCCAAGGCCAAAGTAAGACAGCATCTGTGCTGGGATGCCACCTTATCTGGTTGCCTGCGTGGCCATTCCTCCTTGGGGCCTTCCATCTTCCCTCAAAGGGAGCAGGGGTGAAATGGTTCAAGGCTGGTCAGGTCCCAGTGGGGTTGAGCAGGTGAAACAGGGAAAGCTGCAGGGAACAGCTCCAGTGGGGCAACCATGGGCATGGCAGGAAGTGAGAACAGGGATGGGGGTAGGGCTTGGGGTAGGCTTTAAGCCCTGTCAGCTCTGTACTAGGGCTTTTAAAGCCAAGGCAGCCAATGATGAGAGCTGCTCTTGAGCATGGGAGTTGGAAGTTCCCTTAGAGAGGGAACTGGCTGGATGCAGCAAGCTAGGAGGAGGGCTGAGGGGATGAAGTAACTTTCTCCTCTGGCCTACTCTGAGGCTGACCTTTTCTGTTCACATCCTGTAATTCTTGGTTCAAGAAAGGCCAGGAACACATCTCCTCCCCTTGGAGCCTTACAATCTGTACTTGGGCCAACTGAAAAAGTACAAAGTAAGATGCAAACTATTTTGTCCAGGACTCTTCAGTAGCAAGGATTGAGGGCAGTGAGCATCGTGGAAAAGTCCCAAAGTCTGCAGTTTCTAAAGCCTTGAGATGGAACACAAGAGATTATAAACAGGCATAATTAGATTAGCCACTTTTAGGTGCAAGGCAATTGTTGGAGATGCAGCTCCCGATGGCATTGATTCTTAGCACCAGCAACCCAATTGACCACTAGGGGCACTAAGGGTAGAGATAGTGAGCAAGGGAATCCCCTCTCTGACTATGCTCTGCTTCACCTTTGTTAGACTGATAATCAGGTTTCATTCTCTCACCTGGAGAAAGATACTTCCTGCTTATCCCTCTCCTCTTCCTCTATGTATCTAACAGCAAGGCATGTAGGCTGTATCTATCCCCCTGATGGATTTCCTAAATTTATTTAGAATTTTAGTCTTCAGACAAATGTCTTCAGACAACATTAATTAGCAGTGCTCTCCTTACCTCTGCTACAGCTGGGGTAATCTCTCCCTCCAAGCTCTCTAACAGCAATGTCATTTTGCACCAAGGGCCACTGGGACAAAGAACAAATGGCTCTTTTGAAAATATACAACCTAACAGTGGTGTAGTTCAGTCTCCAGTACTGACTGGAACACACAAATCTCTTGCAAGGCGGAGAGCAGGGAGAAAAAGGGGGAAATATGATAGTCTTTGATTTGGGAAAGCAGAAGATAAATTGTAGGTGGTTTCTCTCTTCAAAGAGAAAGTGACCCCACAAAAACTATACTCCAAGGGGAAATGATCCCACAAAAGCTATATTACATTACACAACTCATTGCTTGGAGAAAGAATGCAAAGTAATCCCAATGTTCAGAGTTCCAGAATATTGCAGTAGCTGGTTTATTCAGGAAATATTATTCATGTATTATGGGGTGGGTGTCACCAGTGGTCATCTAGTGTACCTGGAAAATGTAACATGCAAGTTGGCCCCAAAGGGCAGTGCTCTGGGAAGTAAGGAAAGCTTGCTCTGTGGTGTTAGACTCCATCTGGTTTTTTCCCTTCTCCCGCTCCACGCACCTAGCATTCCACAAGTCTAAAAATAAAGTCAATAAATCAGAGCTTTGGCAACCTGAATGCTTGCTATAGGACTCTGTCCAGCAGTTTATTGTTTGCTTTTCAAAGCGAAGAATTTTTATTCAGCAAAGTCGTCGTTTGCATAGTTTCAGTCAGACACCTAGAATGAAGTCCTTTGTTCCTCTGATAGTGTGGTCAGTGATCTTATGTGTGTGTCTCATGAGTTTCCTGTCTGTCTCCCTATGGTCTTGTCTTCTCTTTTAATCAAAGAATAAGCTTCCCTCTAGACCAGATTATCAGTTTATATTTAAAATAATAATTAAAAATGTTATTGGGGGGGGGGAATCCAATTCCAAAGACTGACTTTACTAATGTGTCTGTTTGAAGGTGTGGGTGTGTGGAGGGGGAGAGAGAGAGAGAGAGTGCTAGCGCTTTGGAAGAGGTATGGTTTGTTCTATTTGCCTGATCCATTGTCATATGTAAGAGGATGAAAGGATTAAAAGGTTTGCTGATACAAAGGAGATGGGGAAACTATCCTCTGAGCATCAGATATTACTTCTTGGATTTTAGTATAAAGTGACTGCTACAGATCAATTGCAGTTGGGAAACACGTGAAATGCTAATGTTACTTCTAACGCCTTATAAAGTAAGCTATACAGAATCAAAAGGATTCTCCCCCCCACCCCACACACACACTTTGATGTTTCTTTCTTTCTAATTATGGGCATGGCCAGATGGAGTGTCCATATTTAGGAACATAGGAAGCTGCCATATACATTGAGTCAGACCACTGGTCCATCTAGCTCAGGATTGTCTACTCAGACTGGCAGCAGCTTCTCTAAGGTTGCAGGCAGGAGTCTTTCTCAGCCCTATCTTGGAGATGCCAGGGTGGGAACTTGAAACCCAAGTATGCAGATGCTCTTCCCAGAGCTGCCCTAAGGGGAATATCCTACAGCAGGCTTTCTTAACCTTGGGCCTCCAGATGGTTTTGGACTACAACTCCCATCATCCTCAGCCACAAAGACCATATCTGGGGATGGTGGGAGTTGTAGTCCAACAACATCTGGGGGCCCAAGGTTAAGAAACCCTGTCCTACAGTGCTCACACATGTAGTCTCCTATTCAAATGCAAACCAAGATGGACCTGCAAAGCAAAGTGGGCTATTCATGCTTGCTGCTACAAGACCAGATCTCCTCCCCGTTGGGCACAACCAGAAATCCAGGAAGTAACCCTAGAAACATAAATACATACCTTTTTCACACACACTCACAATGCAACTCTCCTTCATTCAGCCCATCATATCTGTTGATGGGCGCAGGGATCATAGCTGATAGAAGCTAGGCCTGTGCAAAGTGAGGCTAAGTTGCTTTGCGGGGGCTACCTTGGATCTTCTGAACAGCCCCCAATTTTGCCTCCCCATGTTCAGCCCTGCTTCAAAGAGGCCCACTTCACTTTGAGCCAAACCCTTTGATGACTCAAAGCAAATGGTCAACCTCCCTTACTCCCACCTTGCTTCCACCTGTCAAACTAGCCCTCATAGGAGTTTCCCATGGCCACCCCGCCCTCACCCGCTAGTGCTTTGTGTCTGTTCTTTTTGTGCTGTTTTGAAGATGGATCATCAGGGTGAAGAGAAAAAGCTCTCATTTTTCTCTTTGCTCCCCATCACAAGAGAGGAAGTAGCAACATGCTGCAGTTTGACTAATAGGACAGTTTTTTACCTTTTCCCATGGACTCCTGGGAAATGGTGTGGGTGCTCCTGGGTTTTACATAAGAACATAAGAACAGCCTTGCTGGATCAGGCCCAAGGCCTATCTAGTCCAGCATCCCGTTTCGCACAGTGGCCCACCAGATGCTGCTGGAAGCCACAGGCAGGACTTGAGGGCATGCCCTTTCTCCTGCTGTTACTCCCCCGCAACTGGTACCCAGAGGCACCCCGCCCCCAAGGCTGGAGGTGGCCTACAGCCCTCTGACTAGTAGCCGTCAATAGACCTCTCCTCCATGAAGTTATCCAAACCCCTCTTAAAGCCATTCATGTTGTTGGCTGTCACCACATCTCGTGGCAGAGAATTCCACAAGTTGATTGTGCTTTGTGTGAAAACGTACTTCCGTTTGTTGGTCCTAGATTTCCCGGCAATCAATTTCATGGGATGACCCCTGGTTCTAGTGTTACAGGAGAGGGAGAATAATTTCTCTCTATCTACTTTCTCCACACCATGCATGATTTTATAGACCTCTATCATGTCTCCCCGCAGTCATCTTTTTTTCTAAACTAAATAGCCCCAGGTGTTGTAGCCTAGCCTCATAAGAAAGGTGCTCTAGGCCGTTGATCATCTTGGTTGCCCTCTTCTGCACCTTTTCTAGTTCTAGAATGTCTTTTTTTAGATGTGGTGACCAGAATTGTACACAGTACTCCAGGTGTGGCCGCACCATAGTTTTGTATAAGGGCATTATAATATTAGCCGTTTTATTTTCAGTCCCCTTCCTAATGATCCCTAGCATGGAATTTGCCTTTTTCACAGCTGCTGCACATTGAGTCGACACTTTCAACGAGCTGTCCACCACGACCCCAAGATCCCTCTCCTGGTCAGTCACCGACAGCTCAGATCCCATCAGCATACACTTGACGTTGGGGTTTTTCGTCCCAATGTGCATCACCTTACACTTGCCAACATTGAACCGCATTTGCCACTTTGTCGCCCACTCACCCAGTCTGGAGAGATCCTTTTGGAGCTCTTCACAATCAGTTATGGTTTCACTACCCAAAAGAGTTTGGTATCATCTGCAAATTTGGCCACCCTGCTTCTAGATCATTTATGAATAAATTAAAAAGCACTGGTCCCAGTACAGATCCCTGGGGGACCCCACTTCTTACTTCCCTCGATTGCGAAAATTTATATTTTCTCCATTTCTCCATTTATACCTACCCTCTGTTTCTCCATTTATACCTACCCTCTGTTTGCTGTATTTCAACCAGTTAACGATCCACACAAGTACTTGTCCCCTTATCCCATGACCACTGAGTTTCCTCAGGAGTCATTGATGAGGAACTTTGTCAAAAGCTTTTTGGAAGTCCAGATATACTATGTCAACTGGATCACCTTGATCCACACACTTGTTGACACTCTCAAATAACTCCAAAAGGTTTGTGAGGCAAAATTTATCTTTGCAGAAGCCATGCTGGTTCTATCCCAGCAGGGCCTGTTCTTCTATGTGCTTTACAGTTTTATCCTTGAGGATGCTTTCCATCAATTTGCCTGGAACGGATGTTAAGCTAACCAGCCTCTAATTTCCCAGATCACCTCTGGATCCCTTCTTGAAAATCGGTGTTACATTTGCTACTCTCCAGTCCTCTGGTACAAAACCTGATTGCAGGGATAAGTTATATATTTTAGCAAGGAGGTCTACAATTTCACATTTGAGTTCTTTGAGGACTCTTGGATGGATGCCATCCGGCCCTGGTGATTTGTTAGTTTTCAGTTTTTCCAGACAGTTTAGAACATCATCTCTCGTCACTTCTATCTGACTCAGTTCTTCACCACCATCCCCAAAAAGCCTGGTTGAGGAACAGGTATATGCTCAGTATCCTCTGCCGTGAAGACGGACGCAAAGAACTCATTTAGCTTCTCTGCAACCTCCATATCCTCCATAATAATCCCTTTTACTCCCTCATTGTTTTTGTAGCCTTTTCTTAGGCTGTGGCCATTGCTACAGTTTTAGGCCATTTGCTACAGCTTTTTTGTGAGGAGCCTATTCTCCTCACCCCTGTGGATCCTGGTAAGTAGTTTGAGGGATGGGCTGAAGTGAAACTGCAAGAGGCCAAATGGTTTGGCCTGGATTGCTTCTCTTTAACCCCAATTTGACACACACATCCCACCACCAGACAGTGCTTTGCTTCAGGCTGAAAGGCATCTAAGTGAACCAAACCCAAATAGGCTTCCAAAGCTTCTCACAGTCCCTTTGGAAGCTCATGAGGAGGTCAGATGTGCGATATGATTCTGATGTGCTATATGCTTCAGCACAATTTGCAAGGGAACGATACCAATTACTATCAGGGCAAACAGAAGACCAGAGTCAACACAAATTCCTACCCACAGTCCTGGTCTGAAGAGGGCTAGTTCTGGTAAACGAGGGCACTCACAATGGTGGGCAGGGATCAAACACAAGAGAACATGGGGATGACAGAAACATGTCCTGCAGCTGCCTGCTGTGACATACAGCGCTCCCAAGAGGCATGTGGAAGGAAGCTCAGCGGCAGCCCCACTGCTCTTTGGCTGGGTTAGCAGAGAGATGAACACCCTACCCATGAACTGATGTTTCCCCTCCCTGTTCCAGCCATATAAATGCCCCCCCCCGCTACCTTCCTACCCCACATCAATTCACCACTGCTGTAATGGCTGGCTGAGCCATGTTTTTTGAGGCTACTCCAGCCTGCTGTTTCAGTTAAAAGACAGAACAAAACACCCACAGAAATAAGGTCAGGAGGCCTGGCAGAGCGGGGGCCAGAAGCCACTTCCCAAGGAGTTCTCTTTCTTAGCAGCCCTTGCCACCACACACTGGACAGGGGTCCTTGCTTGTGTGCCTGGGGTGCTGTGGGCACCAGGAGGGTCCATCATGGAGCAGAGACCCTGCCCCCTGCTTGGCCCCTCCATGGCCAAATATCTGTGTACAAAGGAAACACACACTCCACACACATCCCCCACCTGGATCCATGCAGCATCATAATAAAAGTAGGCAAGAGAGCTGCACCAGCAATTGTTGGTTTAGACATGGAAAAGAATATCTGCCAATGCATTAATTATAATTGAAGATAATATTTTGGAAAATTCTTCTATCCATGCTATGAAATGCATTGGTGAATATTATTTTCCAGGTCTAAGTGGAATGTTTTCTAGGTTACCTTTAAAGGGCCTAACAAGATATTACATGGTAAGTGTGTAACAATGTCATTAAAAAGTCACAAGAGGCTGACAGATAGTAGAAGAATGGTGACAAAAAGAGATAGTTTAAGTCTTTCCCATCCAGCAAGTTTTCGGCTCAAAATTACACCTCTATCCATATTTTGCTTCCATAAGTGGGAAAGCACCTGAGAGACATACCTGTACTGAGTGGGAAACCAGCAAAAAAGAAAAAGAAAATAAAAAATCTTCATAGGCTTTGACTGCTCTTAACACCATCATTGTCATGTTTTACCATATGCTGGTCAAGGACCTTAATAAAGATTTATTGATTGATTGAGCAAAAGAGGAAAACATGGAGCAGTCCTTCCCTTCCACACTCTCTTAACTTAAACTGGCAGCCTTCCATGGCTGCTTTTCATTACAGAGAGAGAGAGAGAGGCACACAGAGTCAGGAAGCAGTCGCAGATGTATATCGTGTAACACTAGTTTGGCCCTAACAAAGTGAAGTGTGAACCTGTCATAGATACCAGGTGATCTTAAAATAGGCCACAACATATCAGAAAATACATGCTACCAGCAACTGGGATATACAGCAACAGCTGAAACCTTGAAGGGCTTTCTGAATGAAGCAGAATGTTGTTTGTGCCTGCAGTTGGAGGCATTGGAAAGGGAATATAAAGTAAACAGGTTGAGCATAAAATGTTCCCTCCCTATAGCTCGCTTCTGCCATGAATGAAATACAGTCAGAATTCCTAATAATATTTTTATTGGGATTTCATATGATTATATAATAGGATATAGCCTGAAAACAGTCACAGATAAATAAAAACTAACCACATAAATGTATTTTAAGAAGGGGTTGACTGCTTCCTGAATTAGAAAGCAAAGTCCTCAGACTGCACTGAGAAGCTTTTCTCACAATCTGTGAGAAGAGCTTTGGGGCTAGCTGCAGGGAGAGAGGGCTTAGCCCACTCTCCCCACAAATGAGAAGCCGCCCATAGCTGGGTGGCCAGATCGGCCGGCCACATGACTGCCAGCTCTGTCATGGAGCCAGAGGGGCAGCGGGGATTGAGGGCTGCATGGCCCCCGGAAGTTCCAGGATGCACGGGGCATTCTGGAGAGACCCCCCGAGCCTAGGAGCCTGTTTGCAGCCTCCCGGTCAGGGGTCTACTTGTGTGTCACCATGTGCAGTGGCAACACTTGAGCAAAAAGATGTGGTTATCAGAGCACTCACTCCGTTAACCTTATCTGAGGGGAGGGGTAGTTAGGTGGGTTAGTCTAACCTGCGAGGTGGTTCTCACAATCCCTGGAAAAGAGGCTCAGCTCCCTTAGCTCGCTTTCCCGTGATCATGAGAATAGCTTCTGAGTGTCTCTTTGCTTATACCTTTGTGATACTTATAAAATACAATGAATGTTGATTATTTCATCTAGTAATCTGGTATCTTCTCTGTTATGCAGAAAACCAATTTTATTGTTTTGAGCAGTTCCTGTGTTTTTGAAAGCAATAAATCTGTACCCCCATTTTTTCTTTTTAGTCATTTAGACAAGGCCAAGAAGCAGAACAGTGTGGCCTACTCTCAAATCCATTCAGATAATCAATCAGCTATCTGTTAGTTGATCTATAGGAACATTACTACCCAACTCTATATTAATAATTATCGTACTGATTTTTAGAAAATCTTGATCTTAGGTTAGAGCTACCAGATATGGAAAATTCCTTCAAATGTGGCTGCATTGTCAACATTTCCCATCATACGCTATACATATTGCTTCAATTTCCAGTGAGTGCTGTACTATATGATTGCTTCTTTATAACTTTTAATATTTTTATATTAACATAAAATACTTTTTATTTACCCTGGGACAAGAAGTGAAGATGGGCCCCTGCTTTCTGGCCCCTCTGCCTCCTACCTTCTTCTCCTCTGTCCCCCCTTGTATTTTTGCTGCAGAAAAAAGTAGGGACATGATGAAACACAAAACATGCTTTGGCAGGCCAGAGCAATCCCATGCAAACAATACACACTCTGCACACATACAGACATTTTAACACAAAAACACATTCCTCTGGCTCAGAAACATTTTATCATATATATATATATCTACAACAATCACCTCATATATTCATACAGTATTATCAATGCATCTTTCTTTCTTAGTTTGCTCTCTCTCTCTCTCTCTCTCTCTCTCTCACACACACACACACACACACACACACACACACACACACACACACACACACTTTCGATGGGAAACAAAGTCCCAGATAATGTCCCAGGATTTAGGGGTAAACTGAACGCAGTTGCTGCTAAGAAATATTTGGAGTGGCAGGGGGTGGAAGCAGAGAAAAGGAGTATTGTGGTTTTACCCTGTTCTTTTTTAACAAGGGTAGAATTGAAAAAAGGTTTCTTTAACTGGAGATCGTTTCAGCTCTGTTGCAGCTTCAGGAGGGAGGGGGAAGAGTATCAGGCAGAATCCCCCCTCCTTGTTTTCTCATGACTAACTAGTTGATGTTCAGCGACATTTTCCTTGCTATTGAGCCTGTCAGTCAGGCTGAGGGTGGGCTGAACCTGAGCATTAATCAGGAGGGAGGGAGAGGAATGCTGTCTGACTCCTCCAGTTCTGGAAAGGACTTTTCTTTCCTGAAGCCGAGATACATCTCCCACTCTGGTACCAACAGTTTGAGTTGGGAAGGTGGGAGAGGAAGAAAGAATGATCTGTCACCCAACCAACAGGCTCCGACTCCCTCAGAGGCCCAGGGACATTTTCCCCACCTTGTTCAATTATAGCTACACCCTGTATGTTTAATCAATTGTGAGTAACAAAAAGGTTTTGAGTAGGGGTAGCATTTTAAAAACTGCTATTTTAACCATGCAAACTTCAAAAAATGGTCCCAGTTATTCAGTTGTTATATACAGTTCAGATTTTTTTAACTTGTTCTTATTGGCTCACAATTAATAAGTTAAATTGTATTTAAGATTTTCATTAGAGCAATATATAGCATATTTATTAGTCTTCCGTCGTCTGGAAGACAGATCTACCCTAACCCTTGACTCCTGACCCTCCCTAACATTCATTCCAAAATACTCTGGACAGCATCCAGACTAAAAAATTCTTGCGTAATCCTATTGAAATTAAGAAGTCCTATGATGTAACTCCTGAGTAGTACAATTGAGTAATTTAGTGTGCATGCTGCTTACTCTCTTAGACTGCTTTATTTTATAATCTGAATGCTTATAAAAAAACAGCTTTGACTGTTTATTTCACGGTGGGTATGAGATCCATCAGAGAGGTCACCGTTCTATCTGTAAGAGAGAAACTAGATTTGTGATTTATCTCATTCAGTCTTCTAAATTCCATTATTTTCTTAGGATCATAGAATTTTAGTGTTGGAAGAGACATTGGAGCTCTTTAGCCCAACCCTCTGATCAGACCAGGAAACTGCTACAGTCAGCATCCCTGTCAGGTGGTCATCATCAGCCTCTGAAAATCTCTAGCAAAGGAGTGGCCATTGCTGCATAAGGCAAATGGTTCTACTACTGAACAGTTCTTACAGTCAGGAAATTCTTAATGTCTAGTCTGAATCTGAATCTGTCATTGAAGCCCATTGTTTCTAGTCCTGTCCTCAGGAGCAATAGTTGGATTGTATAACCAATGCCATAATTTCCTTTATAGCATAAAACCCTGCTAAAAGAGAAAAGAGGCAGCTTTTAAAAGTGGTGATTTTTTTTTAATTTAGCAGGGGGAGAGCAACTGGCCCTATCCAACCCAAGCACAGCATCCCTCCCGCAGCTGTTGTTGGTGGCTTTCTTATGTTTCTGTGAGCCCTTTGGGGGACAGGCAGCCATTTAATTAATTAATTAATTTCTGTATGTAAACCGCTTTGGGAACTTTGGTTGAAAAGCGGTATATAAATACTTGTCGTCGTATTCGTATAAAAGTAAGTGACAAGTAGCAGCCTTTTCTAGTGCATCTTCCTCTTCTGATTTTTCCAGCTCCATAACTAAAGTTCTGGCAGTTACAGATACAGATACAGAAGATACAGAAACCCATTTTATAAAATTATTTCCTAAACCTAAGCCAATAAGGACATCTTTATTGACATTTAAAACCAAAAAACCATTCTGCAGGGTCAAATGCTGAAGAAGAAGAAGAAGAAGAAGAAGAAGAAGAAGAAGAAGAAGAAGAAGAAGAAGAAGAAGAAGAAGAAGAAGCCGCCAAAGTTTTTGGAATGTTCTTTTCCAAGTATGGCATACTTACAATGTCCATAGCTTTTCTACTCTTATACTTTAGCTGCCTTTCAACCAGAAGCCACACCTGATCTTTAATATATTGGACCTGCAATCCTAAAGATGCTTATTAGGGAGTGAACCCTTCTTTCTAAGTAAACATGCTTAGGATTGTGCAATTACAATATTTTCTTATCTGTGTTTCCTTAGAAGTAAGCCTTTCTGTATTCAAGGTGGCTTACTTCAGGGAAAATGTGCATAGGATTGCCATTTTAGTTATATATCTATTTATCTGTATCTAAATGAAAGGCCAGTGTGGAGAATACATCCTAGTACTGCCCACCATGCAGTTAGGGTCATGAGTACAGATATCCTGCTCCCTCTCCTTGTGCTCTGTTCTTCTTTTCACAATTGGGGCAGGGAGAGATGTGTCAGATAGTAATTCAAAGTCCTGGTTAATATTGGATTTACACCAATAAGATCTTTTCCTGGTTTGGGAATTAAAATGATGCTGGCATAGTTTTACTATGAATGAGGGTGGTAGCTTGTTATTGGTTAAGGGTTCATTCATAACCTTTGTCAATAGAGGGGCTGATGTCTACCATAATACTGTACAGAATACACTGTGTTGTCCATCAAGACACAAAGATAACATCATAGCTCAGAATTCACAGCGACAATTTACAGATGGCCCTATCTATCCCCAGCACAGCAGCCCTCCAGCGGCTGTTGCTGGTGGCTGTCTTATGTTTCTTGTTTCGATTGTGAGCCCTTTGGGGACAGGATGCCATCTTATTTATTAATTTATATCTGTGTAAACTGCTTTGGGACTTTTGTTGAAAAGCGGTATATACGTTGTATTCATTGTATTCCCTCTACCAGAGAGAATACAGAGGATTAGATAAATCACATTATATAACTGATTAAGGAAAGGTCACGCCAGTAAAATATTTTCTAAAGAGTGACTCGATTTAGTATAAAAATGACTAATCAAACAAGTCTGCACCATCATTTGCTTTGTTACTGGAACTGTGCATATTGTTGTAGAGCAGCAGATGATGTTCAGGAATGACTGTTTATGCTGGTGCTGCATTAAAGGAAGAAAAGTAGCCTTGGCCCCAAATACCTTCCAATACCCACCCACACACAACACCCCAGTAAATTATAATCTAACTCCACCCACCTCCAATACTTGATTTAGAATAGAATAATAGAATTATAGAGTTGGAAGGGGCTTGGAGGTCTTAGTCTAAGCTCCTGCTTAGTGCAGGAAACTGCTCCAACACCCCTGACAGAATGCCATCCAGCCTCTCTTTGGAAATCTCTAGCAAAGGAGATTATAGATTATCTATATTATTTAGAGCTAAAGAAAATGTATATTAATTTGCCTTATCTGTTTTAATACTATTATTTGGGTTTTCCTCTGCAAGTTTTAAATGCACTTTTTACCTGGGGTATTTGCTTCTTCCTCACTGGATGCATGGAGGGGACTATTGTCTCCCAGCACCATCAAGGGCCTGTTGTTGTTGTTTATTCGATTTCTATACTACCCTTCCAAAAATGGCTCAGGGTGGTTTACACAGAGAAATAACAAACAAATGAGATGGCTGTTCAATATAGCATTTCCTTGACAATGCTATGGATGGATAAAAGGGAGAACTTGGCTCCATTTTTGAAATGGAAGCTGCGTCACCTTGATTGCAGCCAAGAGGTCAGTCGCCCTGAGCTGAGGATGGCACCAGAATGATATGAAATGTGGTGGTTCTGAAGACATGATCTGAGAGGTATGACTAGCATAGTACAAAATGGTAGCCATGTTGGTTCATTGTGGGGGCGGGGGGAATCCAGAATCAAGTAATACCTTTATTAGGTATTACACCTAATACCCATCCACCCCTGCCAATTTCAAGGTTTTGTGTTCTCTGGAACTGTTCATTCGGCTAGATGTTACAGTAAGCAAAGCAAAAAGGGAAGTGGGATTGCTGGGCATGGTAAAATAGCCCTAAAAGTCTAAAGCTTATAACAGTTTTAAGATGGAAGACAAGAGAAGTTGGCCAGCCCCATTAGGTGCTAGACACAATCTCAGGCTGTACTCAGAAATTCTGAGATGAAGAATAATAATGGCAGTTCACCATATTTACACCAGTGGAATCCTGTCTGGTGGCATTCTTTCCGATCACTAGTACCCTTTTGGAGAAACAGGAGAAGGAAGACCTTCTGATCAGCTGTTGTGATGTTTTTGCCAAATTCTTTGCCAATAAGGTCACTCGTCTCCACTCTGAGTTGGACTCTGATTGTGCTATGTCCATTGAGGTGATGGAGGTAATGTCTTGTGATGTCATTTGGGATATGTTTGAGCTTGTAGAGGCTGATGGTATAGATACGGTTCTCTGTAGTATGAGTTTGCCCCTCCTGGTTGATTTGTTCGGCCAGGGGTGCGTGTGAAGTCCTGAGTCCAGGAGCTAGTGAATTCATCACTCAAGGAGGGAGAAGTTCCCCTAGTTTTGAAAGAAGCAGTGGTCTGCCCTCTCCTGAAGTCTTCTTCCTTGGACCCAGAGATATTAGGTAATTTTAGGCCTATCTCCAACCTTCCCTTTTTGAGGAACATTTTGGAGAAAGTAATTGCTGTTCAACTACAGAGAATCCTAGATGCAGTGGATTTCCTTGTCCCTCTTCAGTCAGGGTTTAGGCCACGGCACAGCATGGAAATGGCATTGGTCATTCTGGTGGATGACCTCTATCAGAGCCTTGATGAGGGGACCAGTTTTGTGCCAGTTCCGTTCCTACCTTAGTGGTCGGTTTCAGACAGTTTGCATTGGAGGTGAGTGTTCTAGCATACAGCCCATGGCCTCTTTCTTGTGGAGTGCCTCAGGGCTCAGTCCTTGCTCTCTTGCTTTTTAACATCTATATGAAGCTGCTGGGTGAGGTCATCCGTTGGTTTGGGGTGAGGTATCATCAGTATGCTGATGATACACAATTGTACATCATCACCCCGGGCCGATCCAGGGATGCCGTGAATGTGTTGACCCAGTGACTGGAGGCTGTAAGGGTTTGGATGGGCCAAAACAAGCTCAGGCTTAATCCTTCCAAGTCCGAGTTGATCTTTTTTTGTTCTCAGTCTGGTCAGGTTCCGATGCACCAACTGCGGCCTTACCTCTACCAGCAGGCCCTGACAACTGTGACTCATGCCCTCGTCACCGCTTGGTTGGACTAATGCAATGCGCCCTACCTGGGGTTGCTTTTGAAGATGACTTGGAAGCTTCAGCTGGCCCAAAATGCTGCAGCCCGGCTGCTAATGGGCAGCAGAAAATATGACCATGTTTCACCTTTGTTGCGGTCACTGCTCTCTTCTGGGTCCAATTCAAAGTGCTGGTTATCAGCTATAAAACCATTCAGGGTTTGGCGCCTGTGTACCTTCAAGACCACCTCTCCCATCCAACTTTGACCTGCCCTGTGAGATTGTCTCAGGTGGGTCTTCTAAGAGTTCCGGGCCCAGGGGAAGTACATGGGGCCTGGGCATATGGGAGGGGCTTCTCTGTTGCAGCCCCCTCCTTATGGAACACCCTGCCTCCTGAGATTCAGGATGCCACCTCCTTTCTGGCTTTTAAGAAGCTTTTGAAAACTTATTTATTTTGCCAGGCTTTTAGTTTTTAATGTGTGTGTGTGCCTGTTTCCCCCTTCCTCCCTCTTGTTTTTGTTTTAATTTATGTAAACCGGCTCAAGTCTATGGAAGTCAGGTGGTCAATAAATTTGCTAAGTAAGTAAATAAATATTTAGATAATCTAAAGTCTGTTCAGCCCCCAGTCACTTCTCTCTCAGCCTAACCTACTTCACAGGGTTGTTGTGAGGAGAAACTCAAGTATGTAGTACACTGCTCTGGGCTCCTTGGAGGAAGAGCAGGATATAAATGTAAAAATAAAATAAAATAAATAAAATAAATAGTACCATGCTCGTAAGTATTGGTGTTCAGTCAGACTTTGGACCGAACCCCACTGGGGGTTTGCCATTCCCCCCCCCCCCAATATTTCTTTAATCACTTACCTTGCTTCTGTAGTTCGGCATATTGCCCAAAATGGCGGCCACTGAACATGCCACTGCACATGTGCAAATGTTCTTTGGGAGGTGCTCGGCCATGCCAGGCCTCACAGGGGCCATTTGCGCATGCACAGCAGCTGCCATTTTGGCGGCCATGCCAATCTACGGAGGCCCAAACGGGCCAAAGAACTGGCTGGAATGGCCAGAAGAAGTGATTTTGGAGGCTGGTGGAGGGAGGGGAAACCTCCGCGGACCGCCCTCCCACCGCCCCGAGGAACTCCCCCGGAGGAGAGAAAAGGTTTAAAAATTATTTTTCCCCCAGGAAAAATAAATTCGTGAACTGGGGGGGGGGGGTTGTTCCGGTCCAGACAGAACTAGGGGGGTGGGGTTGGTTTGACCCCCAAACTGAACCATTGAACCCCTGGACCATCCAACTGGTTTGCACATCCCTAATACATAAGCCTACAATGTTTCACCAATGGAAATAGGAACCCGCCTGTGAATGTGTAGGGGCGTGGCCAAGCAAGGTGGGAGGTATGAAGTACAATGCTGGCTACAATCATGCCACAAACAGAAATCAAATGCCTGCAGACCAGAGCACCACATTCCACATTACAAAGCAGAGGAGCCAAGCCCATACCCTCCCATATCTGAAAACAGGGATACCTTTGTAACAGCCAATTATGATGCAAAGTATTAATGGTCAAGTCCCCTCCACCTACTGGAGGCTGGATTTTACCCACTATACACTGTGCAAAGCAGAACGCCTTCATGTTGTACACCCATTTGCATGCAGCTGCACCAGAGACTTGATTTCTTGGAGACTTAATTTCGAAAGACTTTTGGGAGGAAGCTTATCCTGAATGACAACCCTACTAGCAACTAGTCACCCCCCAAGAGCAGTGATCTTCACTATTTTTCAAGCGGGGGCCACTTTGGCCAAAAGAAAAAAGAAAACAGACCAGTGTGATATTATGGTTGGAGTGTTGGACTAAGAATGGGGAAACCCGAGTTCAAATCCCCATTCAGCCATGAAACTCACTGCGTGGTTCTGGGCCAGTCACTTATCTCTCCTCCTAACCTACCTCATATGGTGGTTGTTAGGATAAACATAACTGTGTTTTCGGCTTCTTGGATGAAGAGCAAGATATAAATGTGAAAATAAATAAATAAATACACCTTCAATATGAGCGTCATTTCCCCCTGTGCTGACCACTGCATCGTACTGCACTTTTCTTTGCCAGGAGGGCCCTTTAAGAGAGACTCTTAAAAACTCTGTGGGGAAAGTGCTGGAAAGAGCTACACTCCCCAACACTCCATGCATACCTTCCAAGATAATGCAGGGACCAGAGGGTTCAGTTTCCCTTAAAGGAACCCCACCCCCAGCACTGGGCAAAGGGCAGCACTGCACCATGGGAATAGTCATCTCTGCATGGTGCAGGTGGACAGTGCAGTGTATTCAGCTTTGGCCAATGCATTGCACAGACCCAGTAAACCATTAGTTCGGGGGGTGCACTTAGCATTAATGGGGGCCAACACTGGGCTCCCACCTTACTATGAAAATACTACCTAACAGGTAGAAGTAGGAATAGAATAGGGACAGTGACTTACCAGGGAAAGATTTCAGAAAACAGGGGCTGTCCCTGATAAACAGGAACAGTTGGAATCAATGATAAACATGACAGCTATAAGGACACAGAAAGTACAGGAGAAATGATAGGGCAGTGGGGGGTGGAGTGTGAGGTAGCAATGAGTCTCAAAGTAATGTTTTGTGTGGAGCCCTAGTCTTGTTTTTCTTCAGTTTAAAGAACATCCCTTCTTTTAGAAGATTGTCACTCAGTCCAGAACAGAAAAACCTCATTCCCCCCCAAATAGATATTGGTTTAGGGGTGTGCATGAGCCTTTCAATCATGAACTGGTGCTCCACGAACCGAGCTGGTTGACATTTCAATCACGGACCGGACCAGCCTCCAGGAGAGGCAGTCAGGTCCATGATCAAACTGAACCGAGCCCGGTCCATGGTGAACCAGTTTGAGGGCTATGCTTGTAAAAGGGAATCTGGTGAGGACAAGCAAATGGGAATCCTGGCTTTAATCAGGCTTCTAAAGGGTGTCTGGGGAGGACAGCACAAGGGGACCTTTTGGCTTACCCATCTGGCGATCCCCCCCACCAGCCCAACTGTGCAACTTGGCATGGTTCCAAAATTGACCTGGCCCCCGTGCAGGGGTGTAGCAAGGTTGGAGTGGGTCCAGAGACAAGATTTTAAAATGGGCCCTCCCTCACTGAAGCTCAGCTCATGAATTAAAGAAATCTTAAATGAGGCTGAATAGTAGTAACTAACAAAAAGCATAGTAAAATTTATTCCATGATAGAACATCATCCTAAATTATTTTTTTAAAGGTTTTGTAAATTGTGGACGATGCAAGTCATTTAATGGGACTAGAGAAAGAAATGCTGTTCTGGTAGCTCCCGGTCTTAACACTCACATCAGTTTTGGAGGATGAATACAACTGAAGGAAGCCCGGGCGGGTGTGTGGCTGGGGGAGTCAGTCATGTGACTTGCCTCTGGGGGCCCCCCAAGGCAGTGGGCCCCCAGACAACTGTCTCCCCTTGCCCTATTATAGTTACGCCCTTGCCCCCGTGGATGCCAGGTCAGTTTCAGAACTGCACTGTGTTCTGAAACTTTGGTAGCACTCCTTGTGCTATTGCCTGTTCTCAACAGTGTTGGGGCTGCCTAGGAATCTGGAGCAGCCTCAAGGTGTTGCGTTACAGCTCCATAACCCTGTTCATCATGTCAGCTTCTGCTTCTGATCATGTGGGTTCCATTTACTTTTGTTTAACAGCCATTGATACCCTCAGTTAATTTATCTTTATGAAGCCATCTAAGTATCTTTTGCTCTTGACGTTTTAGCATCCAAGCTCTGCAGTAGTGCAATATCTAATTTAAAACACACACATACACACACCAAATTGGCTTTGAGAAAGAAAAATGAAAGACTTGTTTATTTACATAGCAATTTGTAGGCCATACTATGGCTACACGGAAACCCGCATTTCACTCACTATCATTACAATTGCTCCAGCCATTTCTCCTATCAACTTTAATATTATTGCAAGAGAATACAATGCTCTTATGGAAGTTTTAATTATTTAATTTATTTATTTATCAAATCTGTACACCGCCCCAAACTTTCGTCTCTGGGCAGTTAACAATAGTAGCATGCTTTCTGTGTTTATCACTTGTAACCAGGGACAATCTGATTCTAAAGACATGTATTTGTAAATAGAAATAGGGTTGGGAAACTCAATAGACATTTCAGTGTGGCCAGAGTTCAACTCAGCCCTGCCCTAAGCTGTCAAGCTAAAATAAACACTACTAAAATTATACAGCCACCTGTATATTTGATTTCCCATGACTCGATGCCATTTTAAAAATGCAGCAGATGGCAATAATATCACGGTTGCGGCTTCTGCTGAATATAATAAAACCTTCAGAATGAAAAGACTCAGGCCATATAGATGATCTTAGTGTTTCTGTTCAGGAAGTTGCACAATATTTTCATATAGGTCTGGCACTTCTGAAGCAGAGAGAGACTAAAACCTGGCTCAGGGTTGGGTACAGGCTCGGACTGGCCCACAGGGCAACAGGGCATATCCCCAGTGTGCCCTACCCGCACAGCGCCCTTGTGCCCCAACTCCCACCCTTAATTACCTATTCTGCTCAAAACCTGGCGCCCTCCCCACATACATCCCACCGCCCTCTCAGTGCCCCCAGTCCGGCCCTGGTTGGGTAGGGGATCTTTCATTATACAGGACAACCCAGCTTCAGCAAAGTTCCTCCTTGGTTCCTCTGGGACTTGGTTGTCAGTTTGTTAAGTGGCCCTTCTCCTGTGCCTTTAGCAGCAACCTGTCACACAGATGATCAACTTGTGGAGTTTGATTACATTAGCCTGTTGTCATGATTGATCTAGAGCATGATTGCACTACTTCAGCCCTCCAGCTGTTTTTGGACTACAGCTGCCATTATCCCCAGCCATAGTGGCCAATAGCCAGGGATTATGGAAACTGTAGGCCAACATCTGCAGAAGGACTGAGGTTGTTCAGCCCTAATCTAGAGTGAATGAATGCATGTGGAGTTTGCTTGAATGTCTACATGGCGTTGGTACATGTACAACTGATGCATGGAGGACTTTGTGCTGAGATCCCTGCTTTTCCAGGGTTCCCAACATGTGAAGAGAGTCTTGCATGCATACAGTGGTATGTGCATTGACTCCCTGTAGATACAGAACACCCATGTAGATCAGGGCATGGACCTACTGCCACAATCTTCCTTCCCTTCTCTATGAGTGCAGATTCAAACTACATACACTGTGAGAATGCCTCTGCCAGGAAAATGTATGCCTGCCTGAGGTCCACATGTCAGGCTGATGGAAAGGCATAGACACATTGGCTGACATTCTAACTAACCAAGTGTCACTGTCATGTGAGAAGTGCTGATGCTCGGGGCGCAGCCATCATTGGGCCAATGGGTTCAAAGAACCCAGGCTGCGCCCAATCAGGGGCCACGCCTCGCGGCCCCAACTCCACCCCCCCCCTGCGTCTGACGTCAGACGTGAGGGTGCTAATTTAGCTCCTGAGCGGGGACCGCGCGGCCCCTTTGGGAACTAAACTTAGGCTAGCGCTGCATTTGCAGCACAGCCAGGAGCGGCTCTTCCCTGCTAAGGCTGCGAACGCAGCGCCAGCCTAAGTAGCTCCTGAAGGGGCCGTGGGGCCATGCGGCCCCTTCAGGAGTTAAAAGGCGAACTCAACAAGGAGCGGCTCTTCCCAGGGAAGAGCCGCTCCTGGCTGTGCTGCAAATGCAGCGCCAGCCTTAGTTTAGCTCCCGAAGGGGCCGCGCGGCCTCAAGGCTCCATTTGGGAGCCAGACCACTCCTCCCGTGTCTGATGTCAGATGTGGGGGTGGGGTCAGCAGGGCAGCAGCCGCCACACACAGGCCACCAGCGGTCAGGCTCTGTACCTGCCGGTGCTGCTAATGGGTTGGATTAATGCAGCATCAGCACTTGTGAGGGATGAATACTAACTATGTCCCCTCCCCCAAAAGCATTCTCTGCTACCCAAAAACATGACTCTGAGGGTTATGTAGCCCTCAGGGACATATATTCAGGTAGCACAGAGGGCTTCAAGGGGAAGTAGTAGTCATCAAAATCCTTCTCCCCATGAATGCTGGCAAGGGCATAGAAAGGTTGGAGTGGGCCCTGGGACAAAAAGTGAAGAAGGGCCCCTGCTCCCTTCTTCTTCAGAAAGGAATGAGGTGGAGAACAAAAAGCAAGCTGTCTCCCTACCAGTGGGGCCCCTCTTTCCTCACAGGCCCAGGGACATTCGTGACCCCTGCATTGATGCTTCTCATGGAAGTACTGGTGCTTCATTAGTCAGGGTGTTGGCCACTGATGGTAAATATTCGCAGACATGGACTTTGCAAAGGGAGCTCCTCTCAAGCTGTATATTCTTTGCAAACTTACATTGGCTATATACCAATTTGACTGTCAGGCTGAGCAATCATTTACACGACCTTTGAGAGCATCAAGGAGGATGTGAGGGGGGAAGGCAGGATAGCACCTAACTTCCCCCCAGATGACCTGGTGTGGTCCTGGGCCAAGCGATTCATGTTGCCACATGACCTGTGCTTTTGCAAGCTGTGCGGCATTCTGCAGGCCGGGAAAATGCATCCCAACCTCCAGATATCCCACAATGCATCATGCGATGAGCACTGGGGGATTCTCCCATAAGTCACGCACTCTAGGTGCCCAGCTCTGTGTCTGCTTAGGTTGAAAGCAGCCTGAATATACACACGATTCTATACCTGGTAAAAGGGCGTGCTTACACCCTTCTACCCAGGTACATGGATGGCTAAAAATCCCAGGCTACCCGAGAGGGCAGTGCCAGAATCAGCCTTGCACTTCACATGAGCAGCCCTACCCAGGTAGGACTGCCAAAGCCTGGGTGGGCATGCTTGTGTGAAGAGCCTCTAGGGCTTTCTTTTAAAGGATCCTGGAAATTGCCGTTTGGCGATAGTGCGGAGAATTCTCTATTCCTAGCCTTTACAGAACTCTAATTTCCGGAATTCCTTCTGAAGATGTTGCATTGTTTTGTGGAGCAGATGTGCTATTGGAGAAGAGATGTTCTTTCTCAGACTTTTCATTCCCATTCCTTTATGATCATCAAGCCAAATAGGGGTCTTTCATGGTTCTTCGATTCTATCAGTAGCTAACAGCACTAACAGTATCAAGCACGTGTTTTTTTTTTTTAACAGATCTGATGTTCCAAAATACCTCACTGTGGTGGCTCTCTGTCCTAGAAAAGTCTTATTCATCTGTTGACATCACCTCATGGGATCCCACAGTATTTCCCTTTTATGGCCCAGATTATTCCTGTTTACAAACTTGCTTCCAAACCAGCTCACAATGTTTGTTTTATCTTGGGATGTGGAAATGTACATAACCAGTGCTCAGGAGCACGTCCCTTCAGTATTTAAAACTAAACATGGGTAGTGTCACTCCTGGGGAAAAAAACCAATATCCCCTTCCCTATCATCACTACTTTTCCAGTAGATAACACAATATTAAAGCATCTTGAATGTCTTGAAGATTACCCAACAGGACTGCCAGCAGTAAATGCTCAAAGGGAATGTGTTCATTTAAGCCCAGCATCCATTACCTAATTAATGTGCAGGCTACATAATCATTTTAGCTAGCTACCCCTGGAGTCTGGAACATTTATGTTTGCACAGCATTGGTATTTTACCACTATCCTTGACTTGGCATCATGACTAGAAGGCACTTTTTTTTTTTTTTAAGGAAGCTGACATCACCATCTATGGCAAATATACCTGCAGCTGTATGTATGGAACATATGACATATACATGAAATACACTATACACCACTGCTTAAGTGTCTGAAACAAGAAAGGGAAGTCTGAAGTCTGCCTGGAAATTTTATATTCAGACATGGAAATTCTCATTTGTAATCCCACCTGCAGCCTGTACCAACCCTAGCGACTGCTGTAATTTCTGATCTTGAGGATGTATGTACTTGCTCAATGGTCAAGGAAAAGCACTCTATACATGGTCAAGGGCACTCTACTTTATTTTTACATCAGTCGGGCCTGCCAACTTTTTTTTTTTAACTGTCCTGTTCCTGTAGCAGCCTGACACATGGAAACTGAGCAGTTGAACCTGCTCAATTTCCTGAACCTGAAGCGGTCAGAGCTCTGTGGTTGAGCACCTAATTTGCACACAGAAGGTCGCTGATTCCGGTAGGAGGTCAAGGTCAAGGCTTTTGCCTTAGCCCATGGAGAGTTGCTGCTAGTCATACAAGACAATCTGAGACTATGCAATGTTTCTGTAGTTTCGGAATGTTGCCTCTGGGTTGCTCAGCTGAAGTAGTCTAGTTAATTTGGGTCTACTGAGTAATTGTTAGGGTTTTGCTAGCTGCAGCTCTGCAAAATGGGCACAGACAGAGGCCTATGTGTTTGCAAGTCCATTAGTCAATTAAGCAAATCAGTGTGGAGTTAATGGTAGATGCATATCTTACAAGCTTAGCTGGATGGACCAAATGGCAGACCTGAGGAGCAGCATGGGCTCCCTTCCTTTACTCACATGTTATGTGGTTAATCCATTCCTTGATCCAGGCCAGCTTTTGAATGGGGCTTTAGTTACTTGTATGCTAGTCCTGGAGTAGAGGAGGAGCTAACAAACAGCCAACAGCAAGAGCAATCTGCAGTGTTTGAGATGGAGTTCCAGTGCATTGACCTTTTGCACCAACTATTCTAATAACCACTAGGGGCATTAGGAGTAGAGACAGTGAGTAAGGGTCTTCCTAACTGTTCCACCTGTCTCTACTCTATGACCCCTGATCTGACTCTTCTGCACTTCTTGTGCCGAGTCACAATCCTTCCTTTCCTCCTAGAGAGAAAATGGAAACATCTCTCTCCCTCCTTACCCATTCATTATGTAGTTCTTTAGATTATTTAACATTATTTATTTATTTAACATATTTTTATACTGCCCAAAACTTACATATCTGGGCGGTTTACAAAGATTAAAAAGTAAAACATTAATTAAAAACAAAAACAGAAAATTTAAAAGCAAGAAATTTAAAACACAGTTTAAAATTTTATTTAGGTCTTTCCTATCCAAGTGTACTTAACCAATAAATACTTAGTATTTAGTTCTACAAAGATCTCCATGTGTTTTCTCTAAATAGCTGCAACAACTAAAGCATCCTCTGCTACCTTCTCTGTCACTGGAGTGTGCTCATTCCTTAATGCTCTGCTGTTTGCTGTTTTACCTACTGGGGGTAAAAATTAACAATCTCCAACATGCAGTCTGTAAATAATATCTATTTCATTGAACTATTAATATTCCTGATTCCATTCCACTGCCTTGTCCTTGCATACCACAACTCTTCCCCTTGGGTTCTACACTACCACATTTATTTATTTATTTATTTGATTGATTGATTGATTGATTTCTATACCGCCCTTCCAAAATGGCCCACTTCTCCCTGGGTCCTCTGCCTGAACACTTGTCTTGATTCCAGAAGCAGGAGTAGTTAAAAGCTTTCCAGCCCAAGTTTTAGGGTCAATCTCTGTTTTCCAGGACATGCTCTGAAGCTGATGCTCGCGGAGTCCTGACTTGATTTTAAGCCCTGCTGTTACATTCGGAACAGCCATTTCTAGCCTACTAAAGCTTCTCATCACAACCAAGTCAATATATGCTGAAATAATCAATTTCCATGCTTTATGAAATATCTATGATGAAAGCCAGTTTCTGTATATATGAGCAATTATATTGGGCAAGATCTAGGATAAGTTAGCCATGACTAAGTTCCATTAAAATCTACCAGGCCTAGGTTAGTCATGGGTCATTTATTTGGATGGCACGTGGTCATAACTAAATTTATCTGGATCCTGCCCACTGTCTTTATGCACTAAAATGTAGCTTTAGCGTTGAACTCTGCTTATGTTGCCAAATAGCTTTGCTCCTGTGCATTTCATATCAGTCTGATACACAGAAATTAAACAGACGAAGATTCCTTTATCATGTTGTCAGCATACCAGGAAGAGGCCAGAAAGAGGGCCAGTAAAAGAAGTGACACACACACACACACCCCCCAATTGTTCTCTTTTTGGCAGAATAGTCACTTAAATTTTTTTCTTTCCACACCTGCTCAGTCACGTCTCATATGAGCTGTGATTTGTTTTAACTGTGATATTTTTCTTTAGCCACATCTTGGCTTTAGAACTCCTTTTCATGAGTCAGATATATAGCAATGTAAAACCCTGCAGCTGCACTTTTATTGTGCAATAAATGAATCTTGCGGAAAGGCCTTCAATTTGGAAAGTGCCTGTGCAAGGACAAAGAAAAGGTGGTGTTAATTAATTAATTAATTAGGCAAGACAAAAAGAGCACACAACCCAAAACAAAACACATATGCATATGGCAGATACATTGTATCTACATAGTAAAAACTTGTAAAGCAGTATTTGGCTAAATATGAAATAAGTTGGGCATATGAACTGAACTGGCAGCTAATTCCTAGAAAATGGATCAACATCTTGCATAACCTAGTTCATGGAAATGGGAAGTGAGCCATAAATTAAATATTGATGGCAGAGGAATCCCCCCCACCCCACACAAATCCAGGCTAATTAATTTCACAATCCATTTTAAACAGCACTTGATTTGCATAACAAAGAAAATTAAACCCTGGGGTAAAAGTTGCACACAGCTTGGAGAGGGGAGGAGAGGAGGGGAGTGGGTTGTTCTTGTAGGTTTTTCCTCTCACAGTAGCTTCAGGGTTGATTTGGGCTAGGACTGTGCCTAGGGAGGGTTAGATCCTCCTCCCCACTGCACTGAAACCCTGGTCCTGTCCAGCCACCCACCCCCTTTAGCTGCTTTTTGAAAAGGAAAAAGGAAAAAAAAAGTCAGGAGCTTCAGTCATGGAACTTCCACATCATGTCTAGTTGGGTTCTACTCACTTTAGGTAACAAATAGAAGTCTTCTGTAAATAACCTTTTTCTTTCTTTCTTTCTTTCTTTCTTTCTTTCTTTCTTTCTTTCTTTCTTTCTTTCTTTCTTTCTTTCTTTCTTTTTTGTAACCCTGGTGAAAGCAGTTAAGCAAGAGAAGGTTATTGCTAGCAAGTTCAGTTGTTTTCCTTGATGACAGCAAGACTTAATACATTTCCTGCTGAAAGCTCAACATGGTTGAAATGCTCTGTGATGAAGAGTTCTGATGTTCAGCCAAGTCACTTGGAGTACGAGGGAGCTAGCAGTTCTGAAAGCTCTTGCTCTGATTTTTAAATACATTTTATATCCAGGTCACACTTAAGAACATAAGAACAGCCCGGCTGGATTAGGCCCAAGGCCTATCTAGTCCAGCATCTTGTTTCACACAGTGGCCCACCAGATGCCTCTGGGAAGCCCACAGGCTGTAACCACATTGTGTGGCAGAGAATTCCATAGGTTAATTATGCGATGTGTGAAAAAGAACTTTTTTTTTTGGTAGTCCTAAATTTCTTGGCAGTCAGTTTCATGGGATGACCAAGTGTTATGGGAGAGGGAGAAACATTTCTCTCTACCCACTTTCTCCACACCATGCATGATTTTATAGACCTCTATCATGTCGCCCCTCAGTCATCTTTTTTCTAAACTAAAAAGCCCCAGCCTTACCTCACAAGGAAGGTGCTGTAGGCCCCTGATCATCTTGGTTACCCTGTGCTGCACTTTCTCCAGTTCTAAAATGTCCTTCTTAAGATATGGTGATCAGAACTGAATACAGTACTCCAAATGTGGCCACACCATAGATTTGTAAAAGGGCATTATGATATTAGCAGTTTTATTTTCAGTCCCTTTCCTAATGATTCCAAACATGGAATTGGCCTTTTCCACAGCACATAGCATATAGTGAGGCTGTTCCCATGAGCAGGCTAACCCTGCCTAGGGCAGCCCAGCCTGGTTAGGCTTCTCGTGTGGAGCTCCAGGATCGCTCCTGATCCCAGTGCTCCCACCCAGCCTAACCCTGCTTTTTGTCCCAGATCTTAGCCGAAGTTAAGGATGTGAGCATGCCCTTAACCACAAAGCTGGGGTCATGTGTTTGCTCAGGCTGCTTGCAGTGCAATGGGTGCGGTGCCTTGAGTAATATTCCCTTCAGAGTGCCCATCTGAAGGGAATATTACTCAAGGCACCGCACCCATTGCATGGTGCCTTGGAGGATATCCGGGGACCAAGGACTGATCCACACAGCAGCATGGATTGTGTAGGCATGCAGTGGTATGTCGAAGAAATCACTGGCGATCACCTGGGGGGAAGATAAGCTGGATCGTGCCTTCCCCCTCTCCCTCCCCACTATTCATACATGCCTATGTGAATAACCGTAGTATATCACCTTAGCATATGTATTAAGTATATGTTTAACAGTGTTGTTCCTTTCTGAATTCTAGCATGCTTACTGGAAAAAATTTGAACAATCCTGCCTCACGCATATTTTCAGCCTTTTGCTAGTGTTTGAGAAGTATTTAATCTATGAACAGCTGACTTCTAAGAGGAAATGAGTAAGCCCTTTCTGTGTCAGAGCACATTTGAGCAGCTTGCTTTGCTGAGGAAAAAAGAAGGGGGGGGAGTTTTATTGTTAGCCAGACTCCATTGCCAAATATGGTGTGAAGACTTACTCAGAAGAAACTGCTAAACCAGGGCATTGATTCCATCGCACTGACACAGAATGAGGCACCAAGAGATAAGGAAAATCTATTTATTTACTTAATGGAGCCACCAAATCATATGCACTTCCGATGATTATCTCAACTCTGCATGAAACCTTTTCTAGAAAAATCAAGCAGAGGTGGCCTGAGAGAAGTGAAACAGTTGTGTTCATGCCAGGGCCCATGCCTGTCCATGCCAGCAAGCCGTGTCTCCATGCCAATATGCCCTCTAGCCCCTACTCTGTCCCCGAGAACAGCTTTTGTCTGAGGAGGCAGACTTATTCGTGGCAAGATCTTCAATGTGATGTGGAATGTTGGTTGCCCAGAGTTCACAGTGAGGAAGAGAACTGTCCCACAGTACAGCTGCCAGCATGTGTCTCTGCAGACACATGCTGTACTTATGGTCAGTGGGGTGGTCAGGTCTACAGAGGGTGTCAACATGGGGCCACAGAGCTTGCCAGTGCACTCCTAGCAGACTGTACCTGGGTACAGCATCCATGTGAATAGACTACTTGCTGGCATAAATGCTTCACAGAGCTGTTGGGAGAATAAAATGAGGTAATCCCTAGTACACCATCCTATTTTCCAGGAGTAAAGAAGTTTACAAATTTGATAAACAAAATAAAATAAATACACACTAGAGGACTTTTTGAATTTGTGTTGTATTGGGATTGGTGAACCTGAGGCTGTGGTGGGAGGTAGCAGAGAAGAATACATTAAAACATGTAAGCCTTATTTTGCTTTATTGTTTTATTGTTTTATGCTTTTATTTTATCATAAGCTTGCCATAAGCTTTGTGCTACAAGTTGCAGAAAAAGCAAGGTCATTAAAAAAAATAACCCCAACAGATAATGTTTTAGGTCACAATATGTACATACAGCCAAAACACTTTCCAGATGGCTCAGGACACCTCTTGTTTTTTTAGTCCATTATAAAATCTGAAATGGACTAGCCTGTACTTTCTCATATACTCTAGTACCAGAGAATAAGTCCATTATCAACACTATGCATGGTTCTGGTACTCTTGCCCCCCATCAGTAGTGTTACATATTTATTGTTGCTTACTATTAGGTTTAAGGTTGGGACCTATAAGTCCTCCATCCTGCCTGGCCTGCCACCCTCACTAAGTCTCCAGGCAAGCTAAATCCATCAACTTGAAAATATGACCCAAAATTCAAAACTGAGAAGAAAGCACTACAAATGCTATCAATATTCTAATAACAACAAATATATTAAATGACCATTGAGACAATTTTGCATCCCTGGCCAGCTTGCATTTGGGATAGATGTTCTTAGCAGCCCATCCTGAAGAAATATTTTTTAACATCAGTCAGTACAATACCTTGTGTGTCCTTTTAATCACAACTGGACTCCTCTGAGTAATTTTCCTCATCATGTAGGTCATGATAGATTCAGGCCTATGGATTTAAAACATGTATGCCCTATTCAGCTGTTGTGGCATGCATGGATGTCAAGTGATCTTGGATGCAGGAAACTGTACCAAGTGGGCAGGTTAGGAAGTTACCACCTTGTACACAGCATTGCCCACCGTTGCTATACTGTATTTACCCAAATCCAACCTGAAGTCCCCCCCTACCTAAATACAGGTAGGGGAACTGTGAGGCATAGACCTGGGGGCCCGGGTCTGTGTGGCCACTCTCCTAGAGGGTCCCATGATTTCCCCCAAGGGAAAAGAGGGTCCCTTTTATATTTCTGGAATGGCTTGGCCTAGAGTTCTGAAATGTGGCACAGATGTAGGCATAGTAGTAGGACTCTGTGTCTTGATTTTGAAGCATCTCAGTCAATCCATTGGTTTTTAATGATGCTTAATTTTTTTAAACTTCAAAAAGGTCCTATAAGTGACTTGTTTCTCCTAGAAAATTACAAAAACTTATGGAACTGAAGCCCCCTCCTCCATCCATCATTCCACCCCCATGTGGAGGATCTGGCCCATTGCCTTCATAAAAAATGCTAAACCACTCCCATTTTAATCCCCCTTTACATTTACATAATGGCTTGGCCTGGAGTTCTGAAACTGGGCTCAGATGTAGGAAAGGTTAGCAGGACTCTTCATATTTTATTTCAAGGAAATTGGTCAATTCTATGATTTTAAATGAATTTTTCCTACTGCAGTAAAAGCTTCCAGAAAGAGCTATTTCTATCCATAGAGTACTTCACATCTAGTGAAAGTGGAACTGTTACATCTGATTAACAAACAACTTTTTAAAAAAACAAATGCACTATGCTCAAGTTGGTTTGTGATCCAAAAGGTCTGCATGAGAACAGTGAAGCAAGGGGCATGTGTTGTGGTTTTATTTTATTTATTTTAGTCTTTATGAATGCACTAAATGTCCAAGTCGGTTTTGTGTTTGAACTGTGAAGTGAGGGACATGTATTGTTTCCCTGTTAGTTTGTGAATGGCCAAGAAACTATGTGAATCTATTGGGGCTTTCATAGTTTGTTTTTGCTTTTGCTTTTTTGGCAAATGCACTCTGGCCCAGATCTGTGGGTTTGTGGTGAAGATCAAGAAGATGTATGGACCAGAAGAACATAAGAACAGTCCTGCTGGATCAAGCCCAAGGCCTATCTAGTCCTGCATCCTGTTTCCCACAATGGCCCAGATGCCTCTGAGAAGCCCATAGGCAAGAGGTGAGGGCATGCCCTCTCTTTTGCTGTTGCTCCCCTGCAACTGGTATTTGGAGGCATCTTGCCTCTGAGGCTGGAGGTGAGCCACTAGATTGGTATAGCCACCAAACTAGTAGCTATTGATAGACCTGTCCTCCATGAATTTGTCTAAGCCCCTTTTAAAGCCATCCATTCTAGTGGTCATCACTACATCCCATGGCAGAGAATTCCATAGATTAATTATGTGCTGTGTGAAAAATTCTTCCTTTTGTCCATTCTATGTTTCCTGGCCATCAGTTTCATGGGAAGACCTCTGGTTCTAGTATTGTGAGAGAGGGAGGAAAATTTGGTCGCTAGCTTGGATGGCTTTAAAAGAGACTTAGACAAAGCCATGGAAGACAGGTCTATCAATGACTACTAGTCTGGTGGCTCTAGGCCACCTCCAGCCTCAGAGGCATGATGCTGCTAAATACCACTTGCAGGGGAGCAACAGCAGGAGAGGGGGCAAGCCCTCACCCCCTGCCTGTGGGTTTCTTGGAGGCATCTGGTGGACCACTGTGTGAAACAGGATGCTGGTCTAGATGGGCCTTGAGCCCAGTGTTCCCTCTAAGGTATGTGCACATGTGCGCTCACACAGGTTTTTTTAATGTCAGCTCAGTTAATTTTAGTTCCTTCTCAGATTGAATCAGGAAGGCCCCACTCTGAAAGTTTTGCACGCACACTGCCTTGATACTGCCACAGCCCAGAATAAAACTCACTGTGCACACAGATGAAAAAAATTAGAGAGAACACTGTTTGAGCCTGATCCCGCAAGGCTGTTTTTATGTTCTTATGTCATCGCCTAATCACATCATATAATCTTTGAACTGTGCATAATCAGGGTGGTTCAGATGAACTGGCCCCATGCAATTAGGTGATGGTGTACAGGAGCTCCAGGTGTGTTTGCCCACGCTATTCCCCCATACATTGGCTCGGAGTATCATTCAATTGGTAATTATAAAAATACCCTAGCTGGAACAATTGGAACCAGTAGACATTGTTGTTGCCCACTTTAATCCCTAGTTAATCTAGACTTGGACAGCATCCATTTTGTAGTGCTGGGACTGGGAGAAAGGGCTTGTGGAATCTTGTTATACCGTGGCGAAAACTGGATTTTACAGGCATAACATTCTCTTCAAATATTATGACTATACATGGACACCCAGGGGTATCAGAGGCAGGACAGGTATTTCCAAAGGGCAGGGCAGGAAGATTCCCCTCATCACCACATAAAGGGACAAGTTCAGAGAAAGTATTATCTGATCGTCCAGGCATATTTTATGAAGAAATGCAATCAATCAATCAATCAATCAATCAGTATCACACGTTAAAGAAATAAAAATTACTTTTTGAAAGAAACCTTGTTTGAAGATATGCTACTTCAGTATACAAAGAAGATGCTTTAAGAGCTCACATGCACAGTATATTGTATTTAGATTAAACAAATATTTGGCTACGCATAACTGCAGTGTAGAACGAAGGAAAACGTTGAAGCTGTCACACTGGGCTGGCTGCAAACTGGTTTGACAAGGCACAGATATATGCTGTCTTCTGCAGGTAAATACCTGCAGTGTTAATTATACATGACCAGTATGTAAGAGGATTACTGAGTTACAGAAAAGCCTTCATTGTTAGGAACAATTGCTGGCTGATAATGGAATTATGCACATCTATCCCTTGTTCTGCAAACATTTGAGTTTTACACTGACCTAAAGGACAATGAGAGATATGCATTTGCTAAAAACATTCATGGCCCAGGCATTTTAACTATGTAATTGCCTGATAAGAGAAGTGATTTCCCCTCAATGGTGGAGATATAACACAGGTCAAGGCATGCTTTACCACATGTTGTGGGATTGCTAAGTGCTGTTTTTCAGAGTATGTTAATGTTGCAATCTTCCTTTATTTTTATTTCTTTTTGGCATAGGCTCTACTTGTGCTTTAGTACCTGAAATTTAGTGCACAACCAGGCAGCTTGGATTAAGAGAGTGAGGTTAGCTTCCCAAAATATTAATTTCACACACCTGGAAATCCTGGTATTTGCTTTCATTTGACTCATGAATGGAAAAGCCCTCCAGCACAGCATTCACAGTATCTATTATGCATCCAGTTTTAACGAAAAGGAATCAGGACAGCTCTTAAATGGCCACTCAGAGAGAATCAATATGCTGAGATTTGTATTGGCTGTTTCAATTTCTTAATCTTTGTCAATGAATGGGGAAAATGGCAGCTGGTTCAGTACCACTGCATTGTATCTTGCTATAAATGGTTCTCTTTCAAAAGTATGATGCAATATGCCACCCTCTTCCCTTTTTTCTCCTTTTCCTTTCATTTGATCAGTATGGTTTTGTAAATTATTCATTTCATGTTATGGCTGCATATAATTACTGAATTCAGTGGCCAACATGATGCATACTATTATGACAAAGAAAAAACAAAGTGATATATAATTTATCAGTCTAGTGAAAGTATCATTGTTTTAAAAGTAATAACATATTTCCACATTGATTTGGAGAGTCCTTATAGGCCATATAGTCCAATACCCTGCTCAGTGGAGGAAACTCAGAGCTAGATCATCCCCCCAACAGCTGCCTGTCCAGCCTCTGCTTGAAGACCTCCAGTGCAGGAGAGCCCACCCACCCCAGGTAATTGATTCCATTGTCAAAGCACTGATACCAGCAACATACTGCACACCGGCCACACACTCAAGAGGGGTGAGGGCTTACTGGCTCTGCAGCACTCACCACCGTGTGGATGCTCCTACCGATGACAAAGGAAGCACTGTGAATCCTAAGTGCTGCATCAGAGCAGCTGTGACCAACTCCCACTGAGGATTATGGGAGTTGGTCACAGCAGCTCTGATGTAGTGCTTAGGATCCATGAATCCTGCTGTTGGTAGGAGTGTCCAGGCAATGGTGAGTGTTGTGGAGCCAGCAACCCCACATCCCTCTTGGGTGCATGGCTGGCTGCACAGTATGTCAACTATTGTTAAGAAGCTTCTCCTAATGTTTAACCAAAATCTGCCCTCCTGTAACTCATATAAGTCAAATATCATCTGCTGTCCCATATCCACTCAATTTTGGCGGGGGGGCCTAAGTACAGAACTTAGTATTTCTCTCTCTTGAAATTAATTTTGTCAGTTTCAAACCAGTTTTCCATTCTATCAAGATCAATTTGAATTTTGTTCCTGCTTTTTGAGGTGTTCGCTGACTCTTCTAGTTTTCCAGGGCCAACCCTCAGGAAATTTGATGAGGATTCCCTTCAGGGATGAAGATCCCTCCAGACATTTGAAGAGCACCCCCCACCTTTTACTGAACTCCCTGTGCCAGCCCTAGTAACCCATATCTTTCCCACAAAGTGGATTTCCTCTTTGTTTTATGTATCAGAGACTGGTTGTTGACTACAATAAAGATAAAGCAAGTTCCTGCTTCTAGAGTGATGACTTCTGCATTAGTTGAGCTTTCACTTTTCTTGGCCTCTTGGCTAAATCCAAGCTGCATAGCTCTAGAGAGTGTGCAGAGAGCTATTCTGCCTGGCTGGCTAGAGGAAAACTCCATTTGCGATCAAGCTTTTTATTTCTGAACTTCAGCCAGCTGGACCCCAGGTCATCCATGATAACAGGTCTATCAAAGGCTACCAATCTTGATGGCTATAGGCTACCTCCAGGCTCAGAGGCAGGATACTTCTGAATACCAGCAGCAATGGAGCAACAGCAGGATAGGGGGCATGCCTCCATCATCTTCTTGTGGGCTTCCAGAAAGCATTTTATTGATGGGGCACTGTGGGAGTCAGGAAGCTGGACTAGATAGGCCTTGTACCTGATTCAGCAAGGCTCTCCTTGTAACCAAGAGGAGAGGGAAACAGCCAGGATGGCTTTATCTACATAATTAATTCTCTTAGCCGGTATGCGTGCCCAGGTTTTGGCGGCGGAACTCTCGCGACATGCTGTGAGAGTTCCGGCGAGAGCCTCAGCCGAGTGAAGAGGGAGGAGGAGAGGGGGAAGAAAATGGCGGCAGTGGGCGGATGGTGGGGGGAGATAAAAGTGGCAGCGGTGGGTGGATGGGGTGAGAGAAAAGTGGCAGCAGTGGGTGGGCGGATGGAAGAAAAAAGCGGTAGTGGGGGCGGGCGGGAGAAAGTGGCAGCCAGCAGTGGGTGGGAGGGGGAAGAAAGTGGCGGCGGGTGGGTGGGAGAATGTGGCAACTGGTGGGTGGGCTTGGGGGGGAGAGAGCGGGGGGACTAGAGGCGCAGACAGTCTGCGCCTGGTTCATCTAGTTGTTGTTGTTGTTGTTATATTTCTATACTGCCCTTCCAAAAATGGCTCAGGGTGGTTTACACAGAGAAATAATAAATAAATAAGATGGATCCCTGTCCCCAAAGGGCTCACAATCTAAAAAGAAACATAAGATAGACAAATTGGGACAAAGAACCCAAACTTCAAGTATATGCTGAGGGGATCTGAGCTGTGTCGACCCAATGTGCGGCAGCTGTGAAAAAGGCCAATTCCATGCTAGGGATCATTAGGAAGAGGACTGAAAATAAAACAGCAAATATTATAATGCCTTTATACAAAACTATGGTGCTGCCACACCTGGAGTACTGTGTACAATTCTGGTCACCACATCTAAAAAAGGACATTGAAGAACTGGAAAAGGTGCAGAAGAGGGCAACCAAGATGATCAGCGGTCTCGAGCACCTTTCTTAACTGGCCCTATCCACCCCCAGCACAGTACTTCCAGTGACTGTTGCTGGTGTCTATCTTATGTTTTGTTTTAGAATGTGAGCCCTTTGGGGACAGGGAGCTATCTTATTTATTTATTGTTTCTCTTTGTAAACCACCCTGAGCTATTTTTGGAAGGGTGGTATAGAAATAATAATAATAATAATAATAATAATAATAATAATAATAATAATAATAATAATAGGTTATTCCAACTAGAAGAGGTTATTCCAACTAGAAGAGGTTATTCCAACTACAAGAAGTTATTTAAAAAGAATGTACCAAATTTGGAAAGAGAAGCATCCAGATACAGAAATAACAGAACAAAGGCTAGCAGACCAGAGAAGATTCATAATAAGAAATAAAGTATTCACAGGAGTTGAGCTGGAAGAACTGCAAAGAGCAACACAGGCTCAAGATATGGAAGAAGAATTACCACCAACTGAAGCAGTTGCTCAGGCGCAGGTGGAGGAGCTGTTGGAAATCGAGGATGCCACTGTTGCTGAACTGTTTCAAAATCAAAACCAGGCAACCGCCCCTTTGCCTTCACCTCAAAAACCCAAATGCCGTTTAACAGAAAAGCAACAAGAACTAAAGCAAAAAATAACTGAGCACATGAACCAAACAACCACCAGGGTTTGACTTCCCGCTCTAAAAACAGTTGCCAAAAAACAACTTGCTCAGGCATTAAAAGATGTCAATGCTGCTGCACTTGCAGAAATAACAACCAAGAATTTGCAAGAAACAAACCAACTAATGTACAGTGCAGCAACAACAACAACACAAGAGCTCGGATATAAGATCAGTGGACCTGTAAAAAAAGAAAGCAGTACATCACCTAAATGGAAGATTAGATTAGAAAATAAAATCTCCAGCCTTAGATCAGATGCTAGTAAATTGAAAGATATGAAAGACAAGAAGCTGAAGAATGAAAACACCAAACAGTATCTGATCAAAAAATACCACCTAGATTCAAGGAAAATTAGAGAAGTCCTGGAAATAATAAAGCAGCAAATAACAGCAGTGTCAAAGAAGATTAGCAGATACGAAGCCAGAATCATACAACACAGGCAGAATCTCCAATTCCAGTCGAATCAGAGACGTTTCTACCAAAGCATAGAAGGAGAAACTGCAAGAAACATAGAAACACCAAATAAAGAAGAAACAGTGCAATTCTGGGGGAAATTATGGGACAATCCAATAGATTATAATAAAAAAGTAGGCTGGATGAAAGAGGTCAAAAAATGTAACCAACAAATGCAAGATCTAATAATAACACCAGAATTAATAAGTGAAAGAGCAAAGAAAACTAAAAATTGGACTGCTCCAGGCAACGAGGAACTACATGGCTTTTGGCTTAAACACCTAACAAGCCTTCATAAACAACTATCAAAACAGTTCAATCACATTTTGCAAGGAGGTGATATTGAACAATGGCTAACAACTGGGAAAACTCATCTCATCATGAAAGACCCAGCAAAAGGTGCAGTTCCAAGTAATTATAGACCGATAACCTGTCTGCCAACCATGTTCAAATTATTAACTGGAATAATAGCAGATGAAGTCATGCAACACTTATTAACTAACAAACAGCTTCCAGTTGAACAGAAAGGAAATTGCCCGAACAGCAGAGGCACAAAAGACCAGCTGCTGATTGACAAAACGATTTTAGAAAATTGCAAGAGAAGAAAAACCAATCTAAGTGTTGCATGGATTTACTACAAGAAAGCCTTCGATTCATTGCCTCACACATGGATACTAAAGTGTTTAGAAACAACTGGTGTCAGCAAAAACATTCAGATATTTATATTTAAAAAAAGCAATGAGCATACTCCAGTACACAGTTAACAATCAATGGCGAGACACTTGGACAGGTTAGCATTAGAAGAGGCATTTTCCAAGGGGACTCACTATCCCCTCTGTTGTTTGTAATTGCCATGACTCCACTTTCACAAATACTAAACAAAACAGGCCTCAGATACCAAACATCTAAAACATCAAGTCAAATCAACCATCTGCTGTACATGGACGATCTGAAGTTGTATGGAAAGTCCCAGTCAGAAATCGAATCACTGCTAAACACTGTCCGTATATTCAGTAGCGATATAGCAATGGAGTCTGGACTAGACAAGTGTGCTGCATTAGTAATGAACAGAGGGAAAATAACAAAAACAGAAGGAATAGAACTGCCCAATGGAAGCAAAATCAAGAACCTGGAAGAGAAAGAACATTACAAATACTTGGGCATACTCCAGGCTGATAACATCGCACACACTGAAGTTAAAAGAAAAATTGGAAGTGAATACATCTGGAGAGTTAGAAAAATCCTCAAGTCCAAACTCAATGGCGGGAACACCATACAAGCCATAAACACCTGGGCTATACCTGTTATCAAATACACTGCAGGAATAATAGACTGGACCCAGGCAGAGCTAGAGACGCTAGATCGTAAGACCAGGAAAATCATGACCGTCAGTCATGCTCTGCACCCCCGCAGTGATGTCGATAGGCTATACCTCCCTCGCAGCTCAGGTGGAAGAGGAATGCTTCAAGTCCATCAAACAGTAGAGGAGGAGAAAAGAGGCCTTGAAGAATATATCAAGGACAGTGAAGAAGATGCACTTCAAATGGTCAATAATGCGAAACTATTCAACACCAATGAAACAAAGCAGGCCTACAAGAAAGAACAAGTCAAGAACCGAGCAGAAAAATGGAAAAATAAGCCCCTGCATGGTCAATATTTGCATAATATAAGTGGAAAATCAGACATCACCAAGACCTGGCAATGGCTTAAGAATGGTTACTTGAAGAAAGAAACAGAGGGTTTAATACTGGCTGCACAAGAACAGGCACTAAGAACAAATGCAATAAGAGCAAAAGTAGAAAAATCAACAACAAACAGCAAGTGCCGCCTTTGTAAAGAAGCAGATGAAACCGTGGACCACCTAATCAGCTGTTGTAAAAAGATCGCACAGACTGACTACAAACAAAGGCATGACAAAGTAGCAGGGATGATACACTGGAACATCTGCAAAAAATACAAGCTACCTGTTGCCAAACATTGGTGGGACCATAAAATTGAAAAAGTTGAAGAAAATGAAGATGTAAAAATATTATGGGACTTCCGACTACAAACAGACAAACATCTGCCACACAATACACCAGATATAACTGTAGTCGAGAAGAAAGAAAAACAAGTCAAAATAATCGATATAGCAATACCAGGGGATAGCAGAATAGAAGAAAAAGAAATAGAAAAAATCACCAAATACAAAGATCTTCAAATTGAAATTGAAAGGAAAAAGACCAAAATAATCCCAGTGGTAATTGGAGCCCTGGGTGCAGTCCCAAAAGACCTTGAAGAGCACCTCAACGCCATCGGGGCCACAGAAATCACCATCAGCCAATTACAAAAAGCAGCTTTACTGGGAACAGCCTATATTCTGCAACGATATCTATAACAACAGCAACAACATTGACAATAGAATTCAGCCATTCCAGGTCCTTGGGAAGGACTCGATGTCTGGATAAAACAAACCAGTCAATAGCACCTGTCTGACTGTGTAAACAAGAAATAATAATAATTCTTATGAGGCAAGGCTACAACACCTGGGGCTATTTAGTTTAGAAAAAAGATGACTGCAGGGAGACATGATAGAGGTCTATAAAATCATTCATGGTGTGGAGAAAGCAGATAGAGAAAAATTATTCTCCCTCTCCCATAACACTAGAACCAGGGGTCATCCCATGAAATTGATTGCCAGGAAATCTAGTACCCACAAACGGAAGTATTTTTTCACACAATGCATAATCAACTTGTGGAATTCTCTGCCACAAGGTGTGGTGACAGCCAACAACCTGGATGGCTTTAAGAGGGGTTTGGATAACTTCATGGAGGAGAGGTCTATCATTGGCTACTAGTCAGAGGGCTAAAGACCACCTCCCGCCTCAAAGGCAGGATGCCTCTGAGTACCAGTTGCAGGGGAGTAACAGCAGGAGAGAGGGTGTGCCCTCAACTCCTGCCTGTAGGCTTCCAGCGGCATCTGGTGGGCCAGTGTGCAAAACAGGATGCTGGAATAGATGGGCCTTGGGCCTGATCCAGCAGGGCTGTTCTTATGTTCTTATGACACCAGCAACAGTCACTGGAGGTACTGTGCTGAGGGTGGATAGGGCCAGTTACTTCCCCCCTGCTAAATAAAGAGAATCACCACTTTAAAAGGGGCCTCAACTCCTGCCTGTGGCTCCTAGTGGCATCTGGTGGGCCACTGTGTGAAACAGGATGCTGGACTAGATGGGCCTTGAGCCTGATCGGACAGGGCTGTTCTTATGTTCAGTGCAAGAGTTAAGGCATGATAGCTAAGGGAGAAACTCTGTGGTGCCCCCCCTTCCCTTGATGCCCTAAGCACGTGCTTGTTTTGCCTTATGGTTATTCCAGGGCTGCTTTGGGGACAGGTTTCCATCTTATTTGTTTGTTATTTCTCTGTGTAAACTGCCCTGCGCCATTTTTGGAAGGGTAGTATAGAAACTGAATTCATCATCATCATCATCATCATCCATCATCATCATTTCAAAAAGATATGTCATCAGACGATGTGTTGGTTTAATCCCAAGGGACTTGGCAATGTTACAGTTAACAAAAATAAACAAATGTAAAATAGTGTTTCTAATCTGATTGAAGATTCATGTTATATATCTATAACATTAGATATAACCTCTTGCCACCAGTGGACGGATGGCAACAAATAACCAGTTGTCTCCCTGTGTAAGGGAAATTCAGCAACATGAACTGCAGGCCTCAGCTGATTCATTCATGTTAAAGCCATGTTTGTGTCATGTTTAGTGCCAGGAACTTTGCATTGGGACAAGTAAATCTGGTAGATTTCCTGCAATTTTTCCATGCAGGGCTAGCCTTGGGTGTTGGAGTACTATTGAAGCAAGGCAACTAAAGGTGTACTCAATCCATCTGTCCTCTCCATGAGATCATGTTCCTTCCACCCCACTACAGGCGTCACACTAGGCATGTGTACGAACCGTGGTTCGAATTCGAACCAGTTCGTGCTACCGCCAAACCATTCTGGTGGTTTGAATGTGGGCCAGTGGGAGTGGGGAGTGGCACCTTTAAAAGTGAGTACAGCAGGTCCTACTTGTGTAATTGCTGCTCCATGCAACTTCCTGCTGTGGCAGCACTCCCCTCACAAGACCGCATAGTGCCCCAGCAAGCACATGGACCCCGTGCATGCGTGGATGCCATTTGTATGGTCAGCAACCCCATGCTGACTATGCAAATATCATCCACACATGCACGGAGGCCATGTGTGTGCCAGTGCCATATGGGGGCTGCTGGGGGAAGCACCGCAGCAGCAGGAAGCTGCATAGAGTGGTGATCACACAGGTAGGACCTGCTGTACTCACTTTTAAAGGTACCACTCTCCACTCCCACTGGCCCGCACTCAAACTGCCAGAATGGTTCGGCGGTAGCACAAACTGGTTCGTATTTGAACCCGTTCGTGTACATGCCTACCCCATACTTCCTTTCCTTCTTGTTTACCTGGAGGAGGGTCTCTTTCTCTCTGTTATATTCCCCAGCTGTTTCAAACATTCTGGGAAAAGGTGAAGTTCCCCATGGCTGCCTAGCATATATAGAAGCACTGCCCCCCGAAATAGGCAAAATGCCTAATTAGCTATATTTTCACTCTAGGGACTGAGTTGTCCCCTAAATGATCTGTATGTGATCAAATGTGCGAGCAGCTGAGAGAGGGTATGGCATAGTGGCCTGGCTTTCCAGGGTTTTAAAATTCTAACCTGATTTTGGGGCTTTTAATTACTGTAACTGTTTAATTGCTGTTTTAAAATGTTTTTAAATTGTTAATTGTTGTTATATTGTTTTTAATTTGTTTTAGCTTTTCATTGTTTTAGTGGCTTGTTTTAATTGTAAACCGCCCTGAGCCATTTTGGAAGGGCAGTATATAAATCAAATTAAACAAACAAACAAACAAACAAATAATAGTGACCAAGGGATTGAGCTGTGCATCCCACCAGTGGCATGGACTCAGGTGGCCCTAGGACTTTTGGTCTCAGCACTCCAGCTACAATATGAAAATAACAATTTATCTGACAGAGTTGTTGTAAGTATTACATCAAAATGATACCTGTAAAGTGCAGAGTATACTCTAAAAGCACCATCCAAATGTTAAATATTAGCCAGGAATGGGGCATAACTTGGTGGAATTGTGCTTTGAACGCAAAAGGTCCCAGGTCCAATCCTGGACATCTTCAGGTAGAGCCAGGAGAGATCCCTGTCTAAAACCCTGGAGAGCCACTGCCAGTCAGTGTAGACAAGACTGAGCTAGATGGACCAATGGTCTGACTCAGTATAAGGCAGCTTCCTGCGTTGCTGTGTTCCTAGCCAGGCTAGCCCTATAAAATGTGTTGCAGTTTTAGAACTCATCTTGTTGCAAGTTTAGAACTAATCCCTAGCATTATTTCGTTTCAAGTGATATGACTGATCTAAAGCAGTAAGAAAACCAAGCCTGAACTGGGAAACCTTGCAATACAAGCAGTTCAATATTACTTACAGAAATGGTTCCTAGCATAGTCATTATGAGATGCTGTAACTGGTCTCGCCTTTCTCAGCCTGAGCAAGAATTGCTCAATGTAATAACTACTCCCTTGTGACTTCTTTATGTATTTTCATTTTCACCAGCTGTTGGGAAATTACTGGCCCCTCTGGAAAACAGTTTGCCCTGTACATTGTTGCATGGCTTCCTGTGAAACTAAAGTCAATGCCTTGGGAATTCTTAATTTAAGAGAGAGCAGTAATATAGTCCTATGTTGTTGAGGCTAATGCATTAATTTGCTTTCTGTAGGCTTGAAAAGAAAACTCAATTTCTGCTTTCTTTTAGACATTGATTAACTTATTGGGTTAATTAAAATCCACTAACCACTAAAAGGTCGCAATGAAAGTTCACTTCTGTTGGAAATTTTGAAAAATATCTCTTAATGATGGAGAATGTTTCTCTGGGTTTGTTAATTACCATAAAACCATTCTGAAATGAAACAAACCTTTTCAGCCCCAAGCGGCACATTGGAAAAACATGAGGTACTGAAGGGCTGCAGCCAATTAGCATGTTTTAACAAAAATGCTGTTCCTATAATCTGCATGCAACATAATGGATGCCAAACCACAACTAATAGTTATTTTGTTCTGATTATTTTTTTATTCTAGAATTGAAAAGTGTGCATAAACCCATGACGGAATGGATTGTCTCAGGGCAGCAACATAGAAGGCCTGTCCCTGTGTAACCACCAGATGAGCTGCTGGCAACTGCAGCTGAACCTCTCCCAATGATCCTAATGGGCGATGGGGCTCATGGTGGAGAAGGTGTTCTCTTAAATACCCAGGGTATAAGCTGTTTAGGGCTTTATAGGTTATAACCAGCACTTTGTATTTGGTCTGGAAACTTATCAGCAGCTACTGTAGCTCTTTTAATATTAGAGTAATATGGTCTCTCCGAGATGACCCAGAGACCAGCCTGGCTGCCGCATTCTGTAACAAATGCATGTTCCAGACTACATACAAAGGCAGCCCCACATAGAGTGCATCGCAGCAATCAGGTCTTGAGCTTACCAGCATATGTACCACTGTTCTGAGGTCCTTGATGTCAAGAAATGGATGCAGGTGGCATATCAGCCGAAGCTGATAGAAAGCACCTCTGGCCACTGCCTCAACCTGAGACACCAGGACCAGGGAGAAGTTTGGATTCAGGAGCACTCTCAGACTCTGTACCTCTTCTTTCGAAGGAAGTGTGACCCCATCCAGAACTGGCAGAGTATAATCTGAAATGTAGGATGTAGAAATGTAGAAATTTAGGCATATAATCTGAAATGTATGAAGAATCTGGCTTCATAATTATTGTTTTCTGGCTTCTTATTTCTGAAATCTTGAAAGTTAGCAACATTTTTTTTAAAAAGAGAAGTTAAAAGTCTCCGTGTTCTAAGAGCCTATGGGCCACACAGCCTCTGGGCCACACAGAAGTGTAATGCAGTATCTTCCCTGCGGGGAACAGTAGATTATGCAGCGAGGCATCTCCAGTTATGCACCAAGAGGAATGAAGCATGCAGCCAGGGTAAATTAAGGAAATTAAACAATAAGCTTGTACCTGTTTATTTTTCATACTTTATTTTGTTTCTCCTAGACAAAGAGAAGATGGAAGGACCTGCGAACAGCTCAGAAGATCCACCTCGAGACTTACAAATCTTACTGAGGCTTGGTCTGGCCCACAGGGCAACAGGGCATATTCCCGGTGCTCCCCAGCCATGTGGTGCCCCTGAGCCCCAACTCCCTTAATTACCTATTCTGCTCAAAGCTCGGCACCCTCCCCACATACATTCCACTGCCCTCCCAGTGCCCCCAGTCCGGCCCTGATCTTACTACTTTCTCTTTGGCTTCTGAGGTTACAAGTACTACTGTGAGACAAGGGTTTTTTAAAACATGGTTAACATTCCCAGTATGCTAATTCTATGCTAGATCCCAAATTCCACACTTGCTTGATGCAAATGTAGACGTGTGGGATACACACAGCACTGGGCATCTTTCTTTTTTCCTACTGACATCTCATCCTGTTAACGTGAAAACAGTCCATCACAAAGCAAAGCCTCTGATCTCCATAGGGATACAGGAAGCCATGAAGCTGCGATGTCCTCTATCCGATTCCTTATGTGATGCTATGAGAACTGAAGGAAACTTCAGTTGCTTTGCTCTCTCTGCAAAGGCAAAGAGGGGACAGCCGCATGAGGGGGGGCATCGGGGCAATCAACTTATGCTGAGTCAGACCATTCATCCATTGACCTAGCTGGCTACTGCAGGGGTTCTCCAATTTGGGTCCCCAGATATTCTTGGACTACATCTCCCATCAGTCCCACCAGAAGGCCATTGCAGCTGGGGATTATGGGACTCCAACAACAGAGGACCCAAGTTTGAGAACTCCTGGTCTATTGTGACTGGCAGAAAAAGACTCTGGCAGAAGTCGTGCATCACCCTGGTAGTCAAGAGTCTTTGGCTGATGACATCTAGGGCATTTTGGCTCTTCAATGTTTTGCTTTAATAACTGTGAATACCATCTGGGAGGAGGTCATTTTATTTTATATGAAGGAAAAAAATGAATGGGAAAATAACTCAAGCAACCATCCTCTATACACGTACATGGGAGTAACCCCACTAAAGACAGTGGGACTTACTCCTGAGAAAGCATGCACAGGAAAAGGATGTGAGGCAGCAATCTTATGCAGCCTTGCTTGTGAGCTAGTCCTTATCTGCACTCAGGAAGATGTCCTTCCAAGTATATATATGCATAGGAGAAGGCTGTAAGCAAACTCTTTCCTTTGCCTTGCATATGAATAATTTATGACTCAGAACTCTGCCGCCTTGATGGGTTTAGGCTCAAGGGTGGGTATATGACAAATGCCCAAACACTCCCATCTGTGAAACACAGTGTCATCCGGTCTCCTGTGGCACCACCAAGGAACGCCCCAGCACTGTTGTAGTAGGGCAAAGAGCATGACTTCATTCTGTTTCATGTGCAGCATTTCCTGTGAGTGGGTGATTCATACCATGACTTTGCATTCCATGCACAATTTTGTAATATGCTCCTTATTTCTCTAAGTGGTGAGTCCAGGGACAGAGCCACTGGATATACTTTCATTTGGAGTAGAGGACACTGGAGATTTATGAGACCTATAGTGTGCCATAAGCAACACTTCTCAATCAGCACAACCCGTAGCTCAGTAGGGCAATAGTTCAGTGATAGAACTGCATTAGGTTCAATCTCTAGATTCCCCAGGTAGAGCTGGGAAAGATCTCTGTCTCAAAGCCTGCCAGTCAGTGTACAATATTGACCCAGATGGACCAATACTCTTCAGTAGAAGGCAGCTTCATGTTCTCAGAGGCTCCCCCCACGAGCAACCTAGCTCAAGCTAGGGCAGCCTAGCCTAGGTTAGGCTGCTTGTGTGGAGTGCCAGGATCTGCACCGATCCTGGTGCTCCCACCCAGCCAAACCTTACTTTTAAGCCTGACCCTTAGCTGAGGTTAAAGGGAGTGAGTGCTCCCTTAACCCGGCTGCCAGGATCATGTGTGTCCTCAAGCTGCACACAGCCTGAGAAGACGTAGAGCTGGGCACCTAAAGCGCCTGTCTGATGGGGAAATTCCCCAATGCATCACACTCGGCATGCGGTGAATTGTGGGATTCCTGGAGGACGGGATGCATCATCCCAGCCTCCGGAGATCCACGCTGCTTGATGAAGCATGGATTGTGGGGGAGCATGCTTCATGCTCCCAGAAATGTATTTGCTGTTGTCTTGGGGAGAAGGTAAGTTTGGAACAGCCTCCCCCCGCCTGTCTGCCTGGCTGCCCGCTTGTGCGGTCATGTGGATACCCTTTCAAAGTCTTTGCAATTTGCTTTAAGTGGAGAAAAATAGCAGGCACTCCTACAAAGCAGTAGATCCAGTAATCCACATCATATCCCCAAGGAGAATGAATCTTCAGTCCACAATGCTTCATCTTCATTCAACTCATTGCTTTCTTTCTCCCCTGCCCACTTTCTTTCTCTCTGCAAATTCAAAATTGCCAATTGCTGTTTCTTACATATAATCTACTAAGCACTTATGTCAGGCTCTACCATGGCAGGTAAGCCCATTGAGGAGACATCTACAGCCATTAAAGGAACATTAAGGTTCAAAATGCAACAAATGGTGAGTATGAATAGTGACTGAGATACTGTGCAAACTTCCACCTGCCTTGTAATGAAGGATGTGTGCAATTGTGCAAGAGCACTTATATAAAGAGGTGGAATTGCACAGAGTTACATGATAGATGGCCATTATTTCCCATAGCTGTCCATCGTGCAACTCTGTGCAATGTTGCACTCTTGAGCAATAACAGTCTTGCACAATCATGTGCACGCATAATTATATGGCAGCCAGACATTTGTGCAGAATCTCAGCACTATGATTACTATTACTATCATCATCATCAATTATTATATTATGATCAGTTATTACTGTTGTCTGTACTTAGCTACAAATGCTAAGGGATAACTATTAATGCTAAATAATAAAATATTATTATAGTATTTAGTGATAAATGTTAATTGTTATTTTAATGATTATTATTGTCAAAATCCTATATAGAGATACTTGAGTCAAAACCATAGTGATAGATCCACTCACAATCAGGATACTTACAACAATGTTCGTTTTTCCAAGAGGCAACAATTCTGAATTTTTGCTGGTCTATGATCGTAACAAATACATAACAAAAAAGAGGAAATAGGGTTATCAGTATAGCACCAAGAACAGACTTTCTAGTATACACTTTCTTCCCATAGAATGCCCTCCTAAAGCTAATTCTGTAGTATATTTTTGTTGGATAGTAAAATTATACTTGCTAATTACAAAATCTGTCAGGGGAGTAAGGCTCATTGATACAATTTCATATACTAGGGTTTTTTTCCCTTCAAAAAATAGCTTCCTCTAAGGGCAGGAAGATTTTTTTTTTTTAATTATGGCTTTAAATTGCTGATTCAGTGCATGCAAAACTCTTAAAGGACCACCCATAACATATGTTACATCTTTTGAGGTCTCCTTCAACTATCCCTCTCCCTTTTTACAATGTTTCCCATTTTAACCGATACCACATCTCCCTGTTAGCACGGCTTGGTTACTCCTCCCAGATCCCTGGGACGTACACTATGGAAAATTCCCATGCTATTGCAACCTGTCAGAAACTGCTAATCCCCATGTAGATTAAATGCTAGATCAGGGAAAGGAATCACTGGGCCATGGCAAGAAATTAAGCCTGCAAAGGTTGTGCACCCTGTACCAGTGGTGTAAGAAGTGCATAGGAGACCCATATTTGGGCCGGCTGCCTCTCCCATTTGGCGGCACACACGCACACACCCCAGTGCCTCCCATGGGCCCCCTGCCTCCTGGACGTATAATAATCTGCTAGGGGGTAGCTGGAACACAACCCTGGCCATCTCTCCTGTCCCTGGAGACAGAACTGAGGAAACACTGACCTGAGTGATGCCATCCTTGGCCTTTCTCTGAAGCAGCAGGATCCCCAGACTGCTAAGCCTCTCCCAAGTCCTAACCTCTTTCCAGGAAAGCATTTGCACTTGGATAGTGGCAAGAAAAGGGGAGGGGGAATGTTGTCCTCCAGCAATGCTGGGGGTGGAGTGGGGGAGATAGAGTGTGACCCGACCCCCTCCCCTGAAGGAGGACCCTCCCCATCCCATGCTCTGGGGTTAGTGGTGGTTAAGCAGAGGGGGCAGGGCAGCCTGCCCTGAGCTGCTCCCCCATGGAGGCTGCTGCCACCGACGCTGCTACCACCGACATGCACAGCACAGAGAAAAGGAGTGCCGGGGACGCCACCAGGTACCCGTCACAGTGAGTGTGGCGGCCTCGACAGGAGCTGCGCACAGGTTTTGGGAACCTGTGCACACAGTTACAGCTCTGCCACTGCACCGCACCCAAACTCCTGAACAACATAACTGTTCTTTGTTGTGACCATTCCTATTTGGCATTTAAGCCCCAACCTAGCAGTGCAGAAAGCAATAGTATGGACAAGTCCTTTGTGCGATAGAAGGGTCTGTTTCTTTAAGTGGAGGCTGCTGTAGCCCACTTTCTATTTCCATCAGATTCTCTCGCTTTGCTTTCTCATGTAATCAGCCACACCAGCTCATTTGCACAAATAACTGCTCCCAGGTGGATAATATTCAAAAGCAGCAGAAAGGGGGATCAATTAGTAATGTACTGCCAAAAGGGAGATAAATTGGCAGGTCAAAAATGATTATTTTTGTTTCACGTGTCTGTACTTTCTCTAAAATATCCATGTACAGAGTGTACTGTCCTGAATGTCCTTTCTTGAAGTCACTGGCATGAGAGTGCATCTTTTATGCCAATTATCTTTTCCATGTGGATCCAGTGAATCACTGGTTAGTGCAAGGCCTTTGTATTGGCTCCCAGTAGTTTGGTATTTGTAGGGGTCTAGTGCTACCATCTTTGTGAATTAAGATGTACAGATGGTGCCCAGATTTAGCATCTTGCTCCCCCAAAACATTTTTATGCGACTGGAAAAGAAAAGGAAACTGATGTCATAGAGCAAATATGAGCTATTAAAGATTATATGTTGTGGGGGGAAACAGCTCATCTAGATGTTATGGCTGTGGCTGACAGTGATTAAAAAAAATAAAAATAAAATTTAAAGTCAATGTCATTTTGCCTCCTTTGTAAAGATGACGCACGTCAGCACTGTTTTTAGGCTTGACATTTTGATAAGCAATTTCTGTAATATGCATTTCTGAGATATGAATGTCTTATAGAGTTAAATAAACCATTGAACTTCAAAATTATGAACACCTTGAACACTGAGAGGTTGTTTTGACCTCTGAAAGTTGTCTTGCATAAAGAAATATCCAGCTCTCCAAAAACTCCTTCTTTGCTCATTATGGAGAAAAGACTTTCCAATGCCCCTTAGAAAGTAATCAACACAAAATGGAGGTACTGTTGCTTCATGGTTCGATGAACCAGGAAGGTAGTGGTCAGCTGTGTTTGCTAGATGGGCTTGCATTCCATTTGAAAGATCAGATTCAGAGTGTGGAAGGACTTGCTGCTGCTGCTGCTGCTGCTACTACTACTATTATGACATATTTCTATTCTGCTCAAATGAAGTTGGTGGCACAAAACATCTCACCAGCCAAGGTTAGAATGACAGCTGAAGCCCCTCCTGCACAGAAATAGTGTGGTTATCTTGTTTTTCATTTTTAGTTGCGACACTTTCTGTTTTTATTTTGTTGTAAACCACCCAGAGACGTAAGTTTTGGGAGGTATAAAAATGTGTTAAATAAAATAATAATAAATAATAATAGCATCCAGGTGAGACTATGCCATGTATGTTGACTTGGGGCTAGCTTTGAAGACTTCTTGGAAATTTCAGTTGGTCCAAAATACTGATAGCTATTGACCAGGGATGGCTGTACAGAACAGATCTAGCTAGTGCTTAAACATCTGCATTAAGCCAGTCCTTTTCTGATCACAATTCAGAGGGCTGGTGTTAACCTTTAAAGCTCCACATAACTGGGATCGGGATTATTTTCCTGAGCAAACCTTCCTGCATATCAAGATCATCTTTGAAAGCCATCTTCGACAGTAGGGGTGTGCACAAAACCGGTTTGCCTGGTTCGGTTCGAGTCCAGACTGGACTCGAACTGGACTGGGCATGTTCGGTTTTGTGTCCCTGAAGTAGAACCCTGGCTCAGTTTGGGTTTGAGCTGGTTCGGGCTTCTAAACATGTATATTTAAGCTTATTGGTGGGTCCAACAGCCTCCAGGGGGTGTTGCCATGACCGTGGAGGGGTCTCCAGAGGCTGCCACTCTCCCGCTGGCCTCCCGGTCTTATCTATCTATCTATCTATCTATCTATGTATCTATCTATCTATCTAATTTGTACACTGACCCAAACTTTCATCTATGGGCAGTTTACAATAGCATAGAATAAGTTAAAATATATACAAAAACTTAAAACAATTTAACAAGTTAAAAATCACCTACAAATTAAAACCTTAAAATTTTAAAGAACAGAAAAAGCTTGGGTGAAGAGGTGGGTTTTCAAATGCTTTTAAAAAATTGTCAGAGATGGGGAGGATCGTATCTCAGTAGGGAGCACATTCCACAGTCTTGGGGCAGCAACTGAGAAAGCCCGTCCCTTTGTGGCCAGCCACCAGCTGAGCTGGTGGCAACTGGAGACGGATCTCTCCAGATGACCTCAAAAGGTGGTGGGGCTCATAATGAAGAAGACGTTCTCTTAGATACCCAGGGCCTAAGCCATTTGGGGCTTTATAAGTTACAAGTGAATTTTAGCCCGTTGAAAAACGGGCGCTAGTAATGCTTTCGGCCCCCGCCACCGAACCTCCCAGCTGCCCGATCCCACCATTTGTACAGGAAAGAGGAGCTCGCCAGCAGAGCTCCTCTTTCTGCAAAGGCTCTTCTCAAACTGGCGCTTTGAGCGGAAAGGACGCCCTTTCCGCTCAAAGAGCCAGTTTGAGAAGAGCCTTTGCAGAAAGAGTAGCTCTGCTAGCGAGCTCCTCTTTCCTGTACAAATGGTGGGATCGGGCAGCTGGGAGGGCGGTTCGGCGGCGGCATTTTTCAGGGCCAATTTGGCCCTTAGTAATTTGGCGGGGGGACGGGAATGGAGGGATCGGGCCCCAAGGTTTCCCCCCCCGCCCGGCTTTACTGGCGGCGCCAGGCCTCGGCGGCGGCTCCGCCGCCACCTCAGCCAGCTTCCCCGCCGCCTCTTCCCCCGCCGCCTCTCTCCTTTATTTGCGGCGGCTGCTTCTGGCCCCGCCGCCGCCTCACCCGCACTCCCGCCGCCAGTTGCCCCGTCGCGGCCACCGCCACCTCTGGCCGTGGCCACGGCTGCGCCACTGCCTCTCCCGCACTCTCCTCCTGGCGTAGGCGGCGGCCACTTCTCCTTCTCCCGGCCCCAACATGGCCGCCGGGTCCTGCCGTTCGTGCCTCCCTTGCCCTGTTCTGGGCATGCCCAGAACAGGCCAGGCACGAACGCACGCTTGGTGTCCGTCCACGGACGGACACCAAGCGTTTTATTAGAGAGGATAACCAGCACTTTGTATTTTGCCTGGAAACCTACTGGCAGCCAGTGTAACTCTATCAAGAAAGGAGTGTTGTGGTCTCTCCGAGATGACCCAGAGATCAACCTGGCCACAGCATTCTGTACCAACTGAAACTTCCGGACTACGTACAAAAGCAGCCCTACATAGAGTGCATTACAGAATTCAAGTCTGGAGGTTACCAACATATGTACCACTGTTCTTGTTCATCTCAAGAAATAGATGCAGCTGGCATATCAGACAAAGCTGATAGAAAGCACCCCTGGCCACCGCCTCCACCTGAGATACTAGGGAGAGGTGTGGATCCAGAAGTACTCCCAGACTGCGAACCTGTTCCTTTTGGGCAAGTGTGACCCCATCCAGAACAGGGAGATCAAAATTGTCTCTGGAGTTCTGACCCCGCACAATAAATACCTCCGTCTTATCTAGATTCAGTCTCCATTTATTCTCCCTCATCCAGCCCATTACTGCTTCCAGGCAAGCATTTAGGGAAGTTATGCCATCTCCTGAAGAAGCTGACATGGAGAAGTAGATCTGGGTGTCATCAGCATACTGATAACACCCCGCTCCAAATCCCCTGATGATCTCTCCCAGCAGTTTCATGCAGATGTTAAAGAGCATTGGAGAAAGTATGGAGCCTTGGGGGACGCCATACTTAAGCTCAGATTTTGAAGATCAACAGTTTCCAATCGACACCATCTGGAATCTGTCCAAGAGGTAGGAGCGGAACCACTGTAAAACAATGCCTCCCACCCCCAACACCCTCAGACATTCCAGAAGGATACTATGGTTGATAGTATCAAAAGCCGCCGAGAGATCCAAAAGGACCAACAGAGTCACATTTCCTCTGTCAATTCCCAAATGGAGATCATCCATCAGGCCAACCAAGGCAGTCTCCATCCATAGCCCACCCGAAAGCCTGTTTGAAATGGGTCTAGATAATCAGTTTCCTCCAAGACCGCCTGGAGCTGAGAGGCTACCACCCTCTCAATTACCTTGCCCAACCATGGGAGGTTGGAAACAAGCCTTTAGTTGCTCAAACTCCAGTTTGGCCCATTTTCAGCATTGTTGTGACCATCTTGGAGGCCACTGCACATGTACCCTGGCCAGTTGCATGACCTGGGTCATGACCTAGCCACACAAATGGCCGGGGTACAGGCGCGGCAGCCTCCAGAATGGCTGCCATGACAACAGAGAGGGCTGAAACAGACCAGAAATGGGTCGAACCGGCTCTTAAAAGACCAGGGAGAGAGGAAACCTCCATAGACACCCCCACACACACCATGGCTGTAGCAACACTCCTCAAAGACCTCTGGACCCACCAGTAAGCTTTAAAAACAATTTAAAAAAATTTTTAGAACCCAAACAGGCCCCGAGCCAGCCCGGTTGGATGGTGAACCAGCTCAGCTTCGAGCCTGTGCACACATCCCTTCTCCGCAGTCTCCTGCCTTTGGCAGTTTTACACATAGTGATCAAAAAAAGAGGGCATTTTTTGGTTGTGGTGCCCCATTTATGGTACATGCTGGTATGTTTCCCAGACTATGGGACTATGTTTCCCAGACTATAAACGCCTATATAGGGCAGCAGCGATATAGGAAGATGCTGAAAGGCATCATCTCATACTGTGCAGGAGGAGGCAATAGTAAACCCCTCATGTATTCTACCAAAGACAACCACAGGGCTCTGTAGTTGTCAGGAGTCTAAACCAACTTGATGGCACACTTTACCTTTACCTTCCCAGGGGAGCTGACGTAGTGCCTGCTCTGGTGTCTTTTCAGTGCCAGAAAAAACCTTGTTTATTTACCCAGGTCTTTTCTCATGTGGTTTAAAAAAATCTCTACTGATGTGATTTTCTTGATTACCACTTACCATTTTAATTTGTGCTAAAAAAATTCTGAAAACTACCCTAAAAATGGGAACACTGGGTAAAAATATGGCACATAAGTAAATAATAAACAAATCCTCCTGAGGTGATGGAGGAAGAAGACAAAGCATTATCATGTATGCATATTCACATTGCTTCATGAGAACATTACTGGGCATCTGCCTAGAGCAAGGATTCCCAACCTTTGATCTCCAGATGCTCTTGGACTAAAACTCTCATCATCCTCACCCACAATAGCCAAAAGCCATTGTGGGTGAGTGTAGTGATAGTCAGGCTTTAGGGAGGACTAGGCCTCAATTAGAGTAACTGCTTGGAAGGTGGGGCTCTCCAAATAAGGAAGAAAGCCTGGGAGAATCAAATCACTGTGGCCCAGTCCAGAGTGACGGGCAGGGTTTACTGGACAACAGCCTATAGAGAAGTAGGGGAGGGGTGTGTTAAGAGTTCAGTTCTTCCCTGGAGGCCTCGGAGTGAGGTTTCAGCAGCAGCTTCTGTAAAGAAAGGGGAGATTAACAGCCTTGGGCTGGGAATCAACTGGAAGTTCCTTACCTGCAAGTACTTAAGCAGGATAGGGACCAGTTTAGCTAGATGCATCAGGGAATTTATTCTTGCTTAAGTGCTTGGATCTGACTGCATGGTTCTTGTAATTCCTGGGGAATTGTCTTACTTGAATGGAAGCAATGATTGTTGCTGCCTCTATAGTTTTCCTTTTCATCCAATTATTAATAAATCCTTGTTGTTGTTATAGAATGCCACTCCTTATTGGGTCCTGCCCTAGTCATATGCTCTTGAAGGCTGAAGACTGCTCAAGCCTTTCTTGTAGGGAGGGGTTCTTCACTTTACTCTCCCAGAATATTCTCTTGGAAGGGTGGATCTGCTCATATAAAAAAGTAGATGGTGGCATCCAAGCTGGGACTCCTCACAGTTAGAGGAGGGATTTTGTATTTCCCCCACCACGCCCAGTATTCTCTCTATTTTTTGTTTTTCATCTGTGTGCAGAATGAGTTTTGTTCTGGGAGGAAGTATCAAGGCAGTGGATGCACATACACTTTCAGAATGGGGCTTTCCTGATTCAACCTGAGCGGAACCTAAAACTAACTGAGCAGACATCCAAAAACTTGTGAGTGCGCACACATGTGCACACTTTAGAGGGAACATTGCCCCCCACCCCACTTTTGATTGTTACAGTGAGGATGACTGGAGCTGTTATCCAACAGTATCTGCCATGGCTGGGAACCCCTGACCTAGTGAATGCACAGAGCCTTTACAAAGGGCACAGACTGGTTCTCTCCCAGGTCCTCTCATAGCTAAGATAGGCTAAAAAGTTATCAGGGAGGTTTATGCTGTACAACCTTTTGAAAATACATCCTAGTACCAGAATTGACAAATGATTTTGTCAACATGTACTTGAAATATTCACAAAAGCCTAAAATGATAAAGGGGCTTATTAGGATCCATAGTGGATTCTTGAAAGTTCTGAGTGGAATCTGAAGGCAACTTTACTTCCATTTCTAGCACATAAAATATATAGTCATATGGCTCCCAACAGATATTCTGGAAATATGCTAAATAAATAATAAATAGTGCAGATTAACATGAATAGGCTATTATTCTGTCTCCCTGAGGATGAAGATAAGTGAGCAGCATTGATGGTGAATCTATAGAAAATGATAAGTATTCTGAACGCTAGCATCATTTCCTGAATTATATATGTCTTCAGGGGATTTCCAGTGATTCTTGGATTCTCTAAATGTGCTCAAACAAAAAAGAAAAAAGTTAAGTAGCAGGTGAAACAATGGCACAATAGAATCCATTTCGGGGTATTAGCACAAATAGCACTATTAGAATAACTTATTTTGTTTCTGTCAGTCGTAAATCAGAAGCAAGACCAACCTACATGCCTTCACTTAGCCAAGAGTTTGAAATGACCTGGGACAGGAATTCACACCAAGATCAGAAGTTCCAGGTCTCCCATCAAGAAGTACCTTACAGTTATCCACCTGTGAGAAAATTCTCAAGCCCCCTACATACAGGTAAATTATTACTAGGCCTGGATGACAGCCAAGACTAACCAGCTTTGATATTAGCTTGTGTTTAGTAGAGTGTCAAGGCAGTGAACAACCACTTTAGAACATAAGAAGAGCCCTGCAAGATCAGGCCCAAGGCCTATCTATTCCCACATCCTGTTTCACACAGTGGCCCACCAGATGCCTCTGGGGAGCCCACAAGCAATAGGTAAGGGAATGCCCTCTTTCCTGCTGTTGCTCTCCTGCAACTGGTATTTACTGTAGAGGCATCTTGCCTCTGAGGTTGGAGGTGGACCACAGCTACCAGACTAGTAGCCAATGATAGACCTGTCCTCCATGAATTTGTCTAAGCCCCTTTTAAAGCCATCCAAGTTGGTGGCCATCACCACATCCCATGGCAAAGAATTCCATAGATTAATTATGCACTGTGTGAAAAAGTACTTCCTCTTGTCGGTCCTAAATTTCCCAACCTTAAGTTTCATGGGATGACCCATGGTTCTAGTGTTCTGTGTGTGAGAGAGAAATTTATCTCTGTCCACCCTCTCCGCTCCATGCATAATTTTATACACCTCAATCATGTCTCCCCTTAGTCGCCTCTTTTCCAAGGTAAAGAGCCCTGGATGCTGTAGCCTAGCCTCATAAGGAAGGTGCTCCAGGCCCCTGATCATCTTGGTTGCCTTCTTCTGCACCTTTTCTGGTTCTACAATATCCTTCTTAAGATACGGTGACCAAAGCTGTGCACAGTATTCCAGATGTGGCCACACCATAATTTGTATAAGGGCATTATAATATTAGCATTTTAATTTTCAATCCCCTTCCTAACAACTCCTATCATGGAATTAGGCTTTTTCACAGTGGCCGCTCACTGAGTCGACACTTTCAATGAGCTGTCCACCACGACTCCAAGATCTCTCTCCTGGTCAGTCACTGACAGCAGAGATCCCATCAGTGTATATGTGAAGTTGGGGTTCTTTGCACCAATGTGCATCACTTTACACTTGCTTACATTGAACCACATTTGCCATGTAGTCACCCAATCCCCCAGTTTGGAGAGAACTTTTTGCAGCTCCTCACAATCTGTTTTGGATTTCACTACCTTAAATAGTTTAGTATCATCTGCAAATTTGGCCACTTCACTGCTTACCCCAACTTCTAGATCATTTATGAACAGGTTAAAGAACTATGGTCCCATTACCAATCTCTGGGGAACCCCACTTCCTACTTCTCTTCATTGTGAAAACTGTCCATTTATTCCTACCCTTTTTTTCCTGTCCTTCAACTAGTTACCGATCCACACATGAACCTTTCCCCTTTATCCCATGACTGCTAAGTTTACTCAAGAGCCTTTGGTGGGGGACTTTGTCAAAAGCTTTTTGGAAGTCCATGTATACTATGTCAGCTGAATCATCTTTATCCATATGCCTGTTGACACCCTCAAAGCACTCCCAAAGATTAGTGAAGCAGGACTTTCCCTTGCAGAAGCCATGTTGGTTCTCCCTCGCCAAGGCCTTTTCTTCTATATGTTTTCTTCTATATGTTTTTCTATATTTTGTCCTTAAGTATGCTTCCATCAATTTACCCGGGATAGAAGTTAAGCTGACCGGCCTGTAATTTCTCTGATCTTCCCTGTATCCCTTTTTGAAAATTGGAGTTACATTGGCTACTTTCCAGTCCTCTGGTGCAGAGCCTGATTGTAGGGACAAGTTAAATATTTTTGCGGGGAGATTGGCAATTTCACATTTGAGTTCCTTCAGAACTCTTGGGTGGATGCCTTCTGGTCCTGGCAATTTGTTAATTTTTAGTTTTTCAAGATAGTTTAGAACATCTTCCCTTATCACCTCAAATTGGCCCAGTTCTTCAGCTGCTCAACCTGAAAAGCTCAATTCTGGTGCAGGTATATGGTCAGTATCCTCCACCGTGAAGACAGATGTGAAGAACTCATTCAGCTTCTCTGCAATCTCCTTATCCTCCTTAATAATCCCTTCCATGCCCTAATAATCTAAGGGCCCAACCGCCTCCCTGGCAGGTTCTCTACTTCTGATATATTTAAAAAAGTTTTTGTTATTCCCCTTGACACTACTAGCTGTATGCCCCGCAAACTCTTTTTTTGCAACCCCTATTGTATTTCTTTTGCCAGAGTTTACATTGCTTTCTGTTCTCTTCATTTGGGCAGGACTTCTATTTCCTGAAGAAAGTCTTCTTCCCTTTTATAGCTTCCCTGACTCTATTTGTTAGCCACCCTGGCCACTTAAAAACAGTAATAACAAAATTTCACTTAAAAACATACTAAAAATAAAACAGATAAAGGTACAGTCAACTAAAAGCGGGCGGGGGGGGAGAGGGCTACTCATTGCCCAAAGGCTATAGATCAAAAGGATAAATCTTTCTCTGAAAGACTGGGAGTGAGGAAGCCATGTGGAGTTACACAGCCTGGGTGTAATCAATGAGAAGGCCTGATCCTGCATGTTTGACAAATGGGCTTCAGCAGGGCTTGGCATATGGAGCAGAGCCCTCCCATCATCTGGCCAACTGGAACAACTTCTCACATGCATCAGGAGCAATGATAGTTCAAGACTGTTCCAGAATTTTAGGTAGTTGTACAAGTCCATTTTCTGTTTTCCTAAATTTAGAGTGTCAATGAATGTATTTGGGTGTATATTAGGCATGTGTTGTATTTGAGAATTAATCAGTGATCAGGAAACTTGGGCCTGCTTTTGGCTAAAACCAGATTGTCATGCTATGTCTCAACAGTCTCAACAAGACAGTTTGGTAATAAAATACTGAATAAGGAACTGAGCAATGACTTCCTTGATTGGTGATAGATATGGTCCTTTTTGTGTAACCCCCAAGCCCTCAAGCCCTGCTTCTAACTGCTGGGAACGCTGCAGAGTTCTGGGAAAGATGCAGCAGGCACCTTGCCACAAGCTAAGTACACAGCAGAGGCAAGACAAGCACTAAAACATTACAGGTAGCTTCACATTTCATGGTATAGTTCACCTGAGCCACCAGAGCCCTGGGAATGTGTGTGCGCCCTGCTTCTGGTCTCCGCAAGGATGTGTTGAAACTGGTCATGTCATACCAGCCTGCTAATCTTGGCATATCCTGCCCTATATGTGGCATAGAACTGGACATCTGTCCTTCACTTCAAATCTAAGCAGGTTTCTTACCATAGGTAGGTAGACTATGCCAAGACTGGCAGGTTCAATTGACACCAAACCTGGCATATCCTTGCCAAGATCAGAAATAGGTGTGCGTGTGTTCCCAGGACTCTGGTGGCTTGGGAAAATTTTGGGACATGTGAAGGCACTCTAAATGACTCCTCTGACACCGCCCCCCCCCCGCTGCTGCAAGCAAGTTCTCTATCCATTTAGAGAACTTTTTAAAAAAAAACACCATCATGTATTTATTTAAATTATGTTTATCCTGCCTTTTCACTTCTTCAGAGTGGCTTACAATACAGACAGAAACAAAGATAAAATCTGCATAAATTACAACCACCATCGCTCTAAAAACACAAACAAGAGAGCAACAGCCTTGTCAGCAAGAAAACAGGCAGGCAGCATTCTCTTTATGCGAGGGGAGGGAAAGTATTGTCTGAACTGGCTCTAAGAGGGTTTTATTTATGTCCAGAGGGTAAAATTACAAACCTCTGATATATCCCCCCCATAGTCACTTGTTTTTTTTCTTAACCAGAAAGTCCCGGACATTTTCATCTGACTCCAGCAATGACAGCCATTTCTTTTATTCTCTTCCCCACCTGGTTGCCTTTTCTGCAGCCCACACATAGTACAGCATTTCTTCCCTTGCCCATGTTTGCTCTCCAAGGCAACACCAGCTGCAGTACAGTACTAGCAGTGCTAGAGCACCTATAAATAGCTCGCCTCTGTTAAAACCAAACTCCTTTTAACACCTCCTTTTCTCTGGGCAGTGAAGACACTGGCAGTGGCATGGCTTTGTAAGCATGCTCCAGATTCTTGTCAAAGGAGAGTCTCAGAAATAAACAGCAGTTCAAGAGGTGTCAGTGATGAAGCATTTACAATTAGTCAGACCACCTGGTTAGAACAACAGCATAAACTATAGCTCTGCTATTCACTTGCACTGCAAACAGACTGACAAGATCCTTTCCAGCTAAGCTTTAATGAATGTGAAAGGCCATGCCTCGCCTTTAGAGAGGCAGTCAGGTTTGTATTAACTACTATTAAAGTTCAGCATTGCAAACCAGCTCTTTCTTCAGTTTTTTAAAATGGTTCTTCCCTTGCAACAATGTGCAGTGTAACATCATGGCAACCTATCTGGAGAAATCAGGAAAGGACCATACTTCGTTTTAATTAGGGATGTGCAAAACATTTTGACGGCAAAAAGGGACATTTTGAGTGTCTCAAGCTAAAAAGAAAACATCCTTTAAATCAGGCTTGCTCAACTTAGCCCCCCCCCCAGCTGTTTTTGAACTACAACTCCCATAATCCCCAGCCACAGTGGCCAGTAGCTAGGGATTATGGGAGCTGTAGGCCAACATCTGCAGGAAAGCCGAAGCTGAGCAGCCCTGCGAAGGGCCTGTTCTGAGCTCAGAACAAAACAATCCCACTTTGATTCAAAATGTTTCAACATATTGAGTGCCATTTTGAAAGCCTCTTTCCCCCTTGCTGGTTGGTTTTCTGGCACTGGATTCCGATTGGCTTGCAATCCTATGGAGATTTTGGGGGAAAGATTTGTAAAAAAAATTGTTTAAAATCGCCTGCTTGCCCATTTCTTTTGTGAGTTGTGTGGTAGGTAGCACCCATCACACCCGACCACCCAACCCACTTTGGTGTCCCTAGGAGCTACCCAAAGGGAACAACAGGGTTTCCCCATTGTTCCCTATGTCCCAAACACATGATGTTTGGTCCATTGAAAGTGAAACACCTGAGTTGACCGCTGTTTTGACAAAACATTTTGAACATCTGCCTTTTGTTTTGCGCTCAAAACAAAACACAAAATTCATTTTGTGCACATCCCTAGTTTTAATTCTAGTTAACTACAGCTTGCATTCCTCAAGCATAGATACATTCCTGGCTGCTACTGCAAATCCTTTGGTCTCAATCCAAGGGCTGTGAAAACATGTGGAGGGGGGTTTCCTGAGTATGTGTGACTTCTCATGTTTCCAGGTTTAGAACTTCTTGGCTGTCACATTCATCCCCTGGGATCCATATCTCAGGCTAGGTTAGAATGATCAAATCTTAAAAAGAGCAAGAGTGATGGACTTGGACTAGCAAAGACCAATACTGAAATCCCTGCTTAACCACAAAGCTCCCTATATGGCCAGTTATCATGGTTTATTCTAATGTGACACTAAACACATTGGCAGACATACTGCACAACACTCCATGTGCCTTGCAACTGAATGTTTGTACAGTTGTGCAAGACTGCAGAAGTGCTCCAACCAGTTACATGATAGGGAGCCATTATTTCTGATGTCCTCCTATTGCCCAACTGCTTGTGTACAATTCTATAGTCTTGCACAAGAGTGTTCTTTCACAATTGTGCAAACATTCAGTTGCAAGGCAGAGTGCTGTGTGCTTCATCTGTCATTTTGTGCAGCATCAAAAAATGTGCAGCTTGAAATATGTTTGTGTACATTTGGGCATATGGGGTGTAATGGGGCTAGGTTGTTTCTTTAAAAGACATAGATGAGAAATAAGAAAAAGATAAAGAGTAAATTATTATTTATTATTTATTTGATTTCTATACCGCCCTTCCAAAAATTGCTCAGGGCAGTTTACACAGAGAAATAATAAATAAATAAGATGGATCCCTGTCCCCAAAGGGCTCACAATCTAAAAGAAACATAAGATAGACACCAGCAACAGTCACTGGGGATACTATGCTGGAGGTGAATAGGGCCAGTTACTCTCCCCCTGCTAAATAAAGAGAATCACTACCTTAAAAGGTGCCTCTTTGACAAGTTAAATGAAGATGGATACTGGTTTCTTCCAGTCTTCATAACCTTACACTAAATAGTATATTATAGGACTAATTACTTGACTAGTCAAAAGCAGTTATTGACTTGTACTAAACTCTACTTAAATAGTATATGTAGGTACTGAGCCTCTTCTCATGACCAGCGAGAAGGGCTAGAGGGTGGGCTGTGGGGAAATCTGGTTATGCCTACCTTCCCCACAGACGAGCAGTGCTTCTTCCTTGGGCGGGCAGATCACCCACCCAGATGAGTAGCTGGTAGCTCCTGCTGGTAGCTCTGAGAGTTGGGGTGCTGAGATGCACTGCCCCATGTTTCCCTGCCCTTGGAGCTCCAGTAATGCACTGCACAAGTGTGCAGTGCATTATTGGGACTCCCTCCCCCAGTCTTTCAGCCATGACTGCAAGCAGCCACACCTGACACATGATTGGCAAAATGAGGTTAGGAAAGTGCTTGCTCTCCTAACCCCATTTTGAGGGGAGGCTCCACACACGAGTTTCCCGCCGTGGTGCCACTGGGATTGGACGTGTGATCCCGGCGGTTCACATGCGTGTGCAAAACTGGGCTGGGCTCCCTTCGCTCGGTTTTGCACACACACGTGAATAGCCTCATTCAACCATGACATACCAGTGCAAACACAGAAGCAGAAAATAATTTCTCATTTTCTCTCCCCGCTTCCTTGTGCTCTTTCTTTAAGTTACGAGCATGGTCAGCGGGTGGGGGCGGGTAGTCTGGTGGCTGCTTGTGCAGTAGGGGGGAAAGCCTTGACTAAACCTTGGCAGTTATTAACCTACAGGTTAATAGGAAGGGCCTGTAGTTGCTTCCCTGAGCTCTTTGGAGGGAAGGCAGGCTAGAAATGTTATATCAGGTGGTCTTGGATTACATTTGTACCGTATATTGAAAATGCGGGAACAGTAGCACACAGGACACCTTTTTAAAAATAAACTCTGCTCTTTTACTGATAACAGCTCAAGCCCAGTACACAAACCTTAGATTAGTGGGTGGGGAGGGGGAGAGAAAAGCACAACTGATCTGCAGATTGCCTCTAGTTTCTGGGCCTAGAACTGTTCAGGCCCCCCAAGGAAATCTTACAGACCAGCCGTTCATACAGGCTTCTGCTGCAAAACTGAAACTAACCCACAGTTTATTCACGTGGCATCCTCTTCTGAAACCCTCTTAAAGAGGCACTACACAACATCAGATATCTGTTTCCTGTGTTCTGTGGAAGTATGTTGCTTATTTTGATACTCTGATGAGTGAGTTGTCAGGTGACTGAGTGTATGAAATTCTAGCATCTCTCTATACATAGACATAAAGATAGATACCTATAGAGCTCTTGAAAATGTTCTCTTAAAAAACAACACTAGACATAGGAAAGTGAAGCATTAAAAAGTGTCATATATGAGGCCTGGAGCTAGATGCCAAATCATACATGTGCACATACAGTTCTAATATAAAGTCAGCATCATGCTCCATCCAGTACTAGTGCTTCAGTCCAAAGCTGCCAACCTGTGCAGTGGTCTCAGTGACTTCTTTTCAAAACATTGATAAAGAAATGTTTAGTTAGCAGTGACAACGTTTCCTGAAAGGGTAAAGGACTTTGTGTAGGGAGTCTCTTGCAATATGCTGTGCAGGATCACATTTTACAGCACAGCAGAGAAAATGGTTGATGACTGTGTGTGTGTGTGTGTGTGTGTGTGTGTGTGTGTGTGTGTGTGTGTTTATGAGATGGAGGGGGAAGGGAACAGGCCTGTCAGCAAAAAGATGAAGGCAGTTGCTCAGAGCTGCAAGAGGGAGCCTTATCACTGCCAGGTTTTATTAGCCATGCCTTGTGATTTATAGAGGACCTGTTTCTAAGAATACAGTAATAGCTAATAATTTATTTGGAAACAATGAATGTTGTTGTATCATGGGTTAAACAAACACTATTCCACATTGCTAGGGGAGAGTCAGAAATTCTCAAGGTAGGGGAGAGTTACACATGAACCTAGCCTTTCCCTGAGAGAGAGAGAGAGAGAGAGAGAGAGAGAGAGAGAGAGAGAGAGAGAGAGAGAGAGAGAGAGGCCGTGTTCATATGTAACGCTAAACTGGAGTTATACAGAGCAGAGGTTGGAACTCCAGTATGTCTGAGCGTATGAAACTGTGGTTACAGGATGAAAGTGACCTACAGCTTGACTCAGCAAACTCCAATTTGAACCTTTGGTTTGCACAAAGGTTTGCCACCGAGACCTAAGGTTTGGCCATCAAGGCATTACATCTGGCTCCAGGTGACACCATAACTACAGTTTCAAGCCAATTTTCAAACCACAATCATAAAGGTGGCAGCACAGACCTGCCCAGCAAAGTGGCAGCTCTATGGAAGTGGTGCTTCTTACTGGCCACCTCTAGATGAACCAGCTCTGCCTCTCCTGCCACCCATGCAGCTATGGAGATTCTTGGCAACAGGACACTGCCATGTCCCGCTCAAGGCTTGTGATCCTCTCAAGTGGCACAGACACACAGCATCCCCTCTTCCCATGCTTTCCCTCATTCCCCAAACCTGGAAAGCATGAGGGGAAAGGGATGGGATGACAGGACGGGCACCAAGTGCTTTGCTTCCCAAGAAGGAAGCAACAGTGATGTATAGTGACAAGCACAAACACTCCAGGTGGCTACATAAGCAGGGCACCCCATCACAGTGCTGGGAGGGGAACACAGCAGGGAGGGGCAGGTGTCTGCTCCAAAAGGCAGCCCCCAAAAGGTAGTCTGCAGCAGGCAAGATTTTCCATCAATTTGCCTGGAACGGATGTTAAGCTAACCGGCCTGTAATTTCCCAGATCACCCCTGGATCGCTTTTTGAAAATCTGTGTTACATTTGCTACTTTCCAGTCCTCCGGTACAGAGCCTGATTGCAGGGATAAGTTATATATTTTAGCAAGGAGGTCAGGAATTTCACATTTGAGTTCTTTGAGCACTCTTGGATGGATGCCACCCGGGCCTGGCGATTTGCTAGTTTTCGGTTTTTCCAGACAGTTTAGAACATCCATCATCCATCCCTGAAAAGCCTGGTTCAGGAACAGGTGGGAGAGGGAGGGATGAGTAGCATTGTGATTACCTTGACAGCTTAATATGTGGAATTCATTATGCTGCTTATGTATTAAGGCACCAGAAGCCTGCAGCCAAAGGATTGTCTGGTTAGTTCAAATCAATATGAGAAGTTTAGTCCCACCTGCACTCCATGTTTCTTGGCCCTCACTACTCCTTAGGTTAGCTAGGTTATAATGCAGCAATGACAGCAGAAGCCACAGCAGACAGAATCTTTGTTCTATGCAGTTCTATAGCAATAGTAGCCCTGCCAGGGTCTAGACTTAACAACCCCATGCTCCTGTGATTTCATGAACCACCACCCCCAGACCTTCAAACTCCCCTTATATTTTCAATTCATCTTTCTGTACATAATATAAGTTTTTGGTCTAGCCCTAGTTTTTCCCCCCTTGGCTTCTTCATGTCTCCACCAGCTATTGTATTTTTAAGTATTGTTTAAGTTTCTCCTTTACAGCCCACTGACTACTTTATTCCATAACCATAGTTATGACTTTCCTAATATTCCTCTTCCATCCACTTTGTAACAAACTGGGGCTATTCCTACGATCAGGCGAAATCGGGCTAGGGGAGCCTAGCCGGATCGCAGGCGAACCCGGTGCCTTCCTGGCGGTTAACCCACCAAACTAGCCCTCCCCTTAAACCGGGTTTGCGGAGCGAACACTCTGCAAACCCAGTTTTTTAAATCGTGAGTAGCCGCAACTACTCATGAGTAGACTCCCAGATGGAGGCTGAAAAGCAGTCTCCCGGCTTGGGGGTCTCCCCAGTATGCCCTGTGCAGAGCATAATGGAGCTTCCGGGGACACGCAGCCCCCGAACTCCCCAGCCCCCGTCGACTCCGTCATGGACCCAGCAGTCATGTGGGCGGCTGATCTGGCCACCCAGGGCTCCCAACCTGCTCATCTGCAAGGAGAGAAAGCTTAGCCGGCTCTCCCCACTTAGCTTTCCAAACCGGGTCTCACTGATCGTGAGACCTGGTTTACTTTCTCTCCTGACCTTAAGTTCTGTGAAATTTCCTAATTGCTTCTTCTTTCATTTCCCGCTCAGTCTCCTCTACTCAGTCAATTCCTACTCTTCCATGTATCCTTCTTTTTGCTTCCTTTTCCTCAATTGTCTACTTTGCACCCTTCCCTCAGCAAGCTTGTCCATCAGCTACTCATCCCTTAGCTTCCCTACCACCTGGATCCTCTTCCCTGTTTCTCAGCTCACTTTAGCTCTTCCATCCCCAGGCGCTGTGTAAGGTTTAAATTTCAACCAGACTGACAACATTCCCTTCCCTCCTAGAAGTTGGACAACAGACATCTTGACCAGTTTTTTCCTTGAGTTGGCATGTTTACAAACAGCAGTTGGCATGTTTGCAAATAACATTCAATGTGTTTTTCCTCCGTTTGGCCAATTGGTGTCAAAGACCTTGTCACCACAAGAGAAATACAACATAGATATTAGGGCTGTTCATTATGTCAAGTCTGACAGAGCTGTCAAACACAACTTGCCCTATGTCAGGAGTTGTCAGACTGCCGCTAAGACGGCAGGGAGCTTCTGACAGTCAAAACTGTTGTGAGACTCTCTGCTGCTGTGACTGAAATTCAACGGTTGTGTCAGACCCTCCTACTTTGCTGCCCTCTTCTTCTTTCCTCTTCCTTTCCCTCTGCCTCACCTCTGCACTGAGCCACCTCCTGTCCACCACCTCCTTTCTCTCCACCTCCCGAACTTCACAAATCCCCACCCAGAAGGCACAAGGAAAGAAGATGGCTGCAGCTTCGGGCAGGGGGGGGAGCTACCACTCTGAAGCACCCATACCACTCTGAAGTCCTAGAGGGACACTAAATGGAATCAACCCCCATCTCTCTCACACACACACACACACACACACACACACACACACACACTTTAAAACACAAACCACAGAAGGCAAAGCAGCTCCTTGCATATTCCTTCCGGAGTGAATATCAGCCACTGCAGCCATCCCCTGCCCCCAGCATTCCATTCTGCTGTGGGAATTTGGTATAGTGTGTGGGGGGGGGGCAGGTAGAGCAAGGGGAGGTGGTGCAGCAGAGGGGGAAAGGAGGAGGCCGTGGCAAGGCAGGAGGGTCCAACAGAGTGGACAGATCTCCAACCCAACCTGGCAGTCAGAGGGGCGGACATGGTTCCTCCCAAACAGTGCCACTGGTTGGAACCTGCTTTGGGGGCCATGTACAGGTCTCGTAGATATCACCTTTACTCAACTGATCTACACACACAAAGAGATAGACATCTTGCCTGGAATTCAGCTACAGGCATTCTTCATGAAATAAAGACATTCATTGCATGTAGCAACACATACCTGTTCTGAAATATTGATGGCATATCCACTTGTTCCGCAGCAGATCTATTGCTTTCTTGTTGAGAAGTCACTGTAATAAACATTGGGTTGCTTATTTGTTGGGACATTATTTTAACGACCTCCTTGTCTCTAAAATGTCTCCTGCCAACTGGGCAAAGAGGCATCTTTCAAAGCAAGAAGATGCCAAATATCCCTATTCATCCCAGCACACCATCCCTCCCAGTGGTTGTTGCTGCTGTCTCCCTCTTTGTTGTTGAAAAGTGGCATATAACTATCCGGGTTAGGCTGTGCATGAGAACTACTGGGATCGGACCCAATCCTGGTGGGCCAGCACTGCCTAACCCCCTTTTGAAACCTGCCTCTTACTGTAAATGAGGTTAAGAGAGCGAGTGCTCCCTAACCCCATTTACTTGATGGTGTGGCAGTGCTGGCCACTTTCAGCTAATGCTGCAACACTGACAGGTGCCCATACGGTGCTGGGGTATCCCCACAATGTACTGCACACTTGTGTGGTGCATGGTGGCAGTTTTGGGGCCCAAGACATGCATCCCTACTCCCATACCTCCATGCTGCTAGGGGGAGCTGTGAAACATCTGGAACACCAAACGCCCTGACCCTCCCAGTCCGGCAGCTAGATCGTCTGTGGGGAAGGTGAGCTTCAGCTGCCTTCCCTGCTGAACGCCCTGAAGTCTTCTCTTGCGATCATGAGAAAGGGCTCATAGTGTGAGGAGATCGAGCAGGATGTGAGGTACACATATGGCAAGAACCAGCTGCCAACCTGCTCTAAACCTTCATGCTTCCTTAGTCTTGACTGGATGTTGCCCTCAGCAGTGTAGGAGATTGTGTTTGCAGTGGCCTGTAATGACTTGATAATGATGGTTGTTTTTGCTGAGCCTGGAAATGAAAAAAGAAAGTACCTGTGCAATTAAAGGTATTTTTCAAAAGCATATGTCAAAAGCATAGCAATGGCTATAGTGCACAGGTCCATAAAACTAAACATCCATTCAATTCCATCCAGCTAAAGGTTTTGCAGCACATGTAGAGGGCCATTCAAATGATCACCCTTTACACATGAGCAGAGGAGATGCTGAGAAATATATCCTTGAGTGATATAGGGATGGATGTGTTCACGAGGAGCTCTAGCCTTATTGCATGTAAGAGTAGCGGCAGGCTGAGGCTTATTTAATAGGTTACTTTGAGGACAAAAGGGATAAGATTTGCTAATTTTTTTGCATGCTGAAAAATGCTATAGAAATGACATGTTTTATGATATTATGTTGCCTGACCACAACAAAAATGAGTCATTTGAAGACCTTGGGGTGGGGGATGGGTGTATAACTTAATGGTAGAGTGTCTGTTTTGCATTCAGTGTCCCTGGCCTGTCCAGGCAGGGCTGGGAAAGACTCCTACCTGAAATATTGGAGAGCTGCTGCCAGTCAGTGTAGACAATACTGAGATAAATGGTCCAATGGCATAAGGCAGCTTCCTATGCTGCTATGGGTCCCTATGTTGACTACTGCACATTTTTCTAAAAGCAAATACTTCTTATACAATTCAAAGTTTTGAAACAATGCATGTTATGCAATGGTCTATTAAGCACTTCACAGCTAAGCTTCTGTTCCTGACTCATCCTGGCTTTAAATATAAAACAAAACAAAACCACTGAGCAGATGGGAGCCGAGGAGGAGGAGGAGCTGGTGCCTGCTGTGTTAAACCCCTACATATCAGCTTCTTTCTGTTTTCATATATTTAATGCAAACTGGGCCAAACAATAACGAAATATAGTCGCAAAAACCTTTCCCTTCCTTTTAGGGTCGGCAAGCATTTTTGGTTATTACAAACTCCAAACCTTTGTTCCTTGCCAGGTAAAGCCACCCTTCATGATTAAAAGCAGCAGGGTTTTGCCATTTGAAAACTAGCTGTGGTTAACCCTGCCTAGCGACAGGTGGTGCTCAGAGGAGATTCAGAGGAAGTATAGCATAATTGACAACAATCCTGAATGTTTGGAATGGGTACTCCACTCCATTGTGGGAGAAAGTGGTGTCACTACAATTCCTGGAGAGTTACGACAGCAACACTGATTAAAACTAGGGGTGTGTGTGAGCCAGTTTGAGGTCAAACTGACTTGACCTCGAACTGGCTCAGTTTGAAGGCTTGACCTCGAGCTGAACCAGCCGACCCAGTTTGGGCCCGCCTCGGGCCTGGCTCAAGTGGGGCAGTGGCAGTAAATTCATTAAAAAATAAGAACAGCCTGTTTGGGATCTACAAGCAGCACCCCTCTATATGACTTGGAACTGCAGGCTTGCAGTCTCCATCTTGGCTACCTGGACTCACAGGACCACAAGCCTTCCACATGCCCATTTTGGCAAACTCTCAGTTATTCGCTTAGCACAAGGAGCATGGGGCAAGTCAAGTCATATGACATATGACTTGAGGTATCCCCATGCCCCTCTAGTCACAATACAGAGAAGGAGGCTGGCTGAGCAGAAGTGAGTTAAGGAGAAGGACTATCTCTCAAGAGAATAGTAAAACCCTTCTTTTTGTTGGCACAAAGGATTAGTCTTACTAATCATCTCAAAAGGCCTTCAGATAAGGTCATATCACTCCCACCTTACTATCTCAGCATTAATGGTCTGACATGGACCAGGGAAGAGGCTTGTTAGCATGAAAAGCATTCCAGTTTCCACACCTGGAAGGTCTTCCTGACCCATGAGATCAGCTTTGAGCTCACCCATTTGCTCTATCCCATACAGGTTTTTCAAACCATTCCACTTTATTGTTCCTCAAGATTGCACATACAGTGGTCGCTCGACTTACGTAATTAATCCATTCCGAACGCACGTTTGGAGGTCGAAATTTTCGTAAGTCGAAGAGCGCACCACGGAAGTCTGGAAACATTCGTAAGTCGAGGAAACCGCATCTAAAAATTCGTAGGTCGAGTAAGCTGAATCTAAACCGGCAACTACTTCCAGTCTTTTTTGTCGCTCGTAACTCGAAAACATCGGATGTCAAGTAGTTTGTAGGTCGAGGGATTACTGTACTCCTGAATACAGCATGTATTCTTTTGTTAACCACTGATGTCATCCCCTGCAGCCAGGAGGTGTGACCTGTGTTTTGCCCGAAAGCATGTTTTTGCCTATTTCAACCCCAAGCCCCAATCAACCCCAAGCTCCTTCTTCAGACCCACAATCTGTGTGTGCTTTGGCACTGGCTATCCTCTCTACCACAGCCATTGCTCCAGCTTCACTCCCAGCATCTGGTTTGGACCTGTCTCCTGAAACAAACCATGGACCACGCTTGGCTGCCTTAGAGAACCAACCTCCCCTGGATTTTCTCTGGAATCAGCTGCTTTCCTGGTTCCCTGGTTTGTAAGTGGCACACTTGCCTCCCCTCTACCCCGTCCTTCTGCTTGGTCCCTGGGAGGAAGGACCCCAGTATTCCCTATCCTGCAAGTGTGACAAACACACCAATGGATCTGGGAGAAAGCATTACTAATTCTCTTCCTTCTCTTCCTCTAAGTCTAAACCTGATCTCACCATATTCCTATCTCAAGCCTTTATTTCCAGACCAAAGCTTTGAACAAATTGATACTGTAATGGACTGTTCATTCCAGTCTTGCTTATTCCCCACACAAGCCCAAAAGTAGTCTCGGGATGTTCTGCCAGTGTTCCAGAATAGCTCTGTTAACTGTTTTCCCTGCCTCTCCAACACATCCAAAGATGCTGTCTCTTGTAATGATACGAGAGCTGTGCAGATGCTGCCCCCCAAGCATTTGAGGAGTTCCCCCCTCATTTTACTTAACTCCCTCACCAATGCTAAGAACCTATATTTCTCTGCCATAAGTGTCTTTTCTCTCCCCCAAGAAATTTAAGTGAGGAGTTGCTCCTTTCAAGCTTTCCTTCTGTAATCCTGAGTGATACAGCAGCAGCCAGTGCAGGCACCACAAAGGAGCGGTGGGAAGCACCTGTAACTGTAAATTAGTAGGTGCTTACTTCTCCTCCTACTGCACCTGAAAGCTGTTCGGAGTGGTGACATGCCACCCAGCACTCAATTCAGCTGGTGAAGGTCATTTGTGTGGCTAGAAAATGGCCTCCACGCATGAACAGAGGCCAGCTGAGTGACAGAGCCAATTCTCCACTGCAGCAGGTGCTGGGTGGAGCGCCACTGCTCCAAACAGCTTTCAGGTGTGGCGGGAGGAGAGGTAAGCACCTACTCATTTAAAGTTAAAGAATGCCTTCCATCATCCTCCCAGTGGCGCCTGCACTGATCTCTGATTTCCCCCAGGGACCATTTCACCCCAGAATAGATATGCTATATTTTGCACCTGGGGAAAATGCAATGCTTACCCTGGGGTAAGCATTGATTGAATCGTTGGCACTTACCTGAATAGTCATTCTCCTCAGAAGTATGGATTGTATCTGATGACAGGATGGGTTGTCACGACCTACTGCTCCACAGACAGGGCCAGTAAGAAAGCTTTGTGGCTCACCAGGAGGGAGGGACCAACCCCTCAGACCTCAGTATGTAGCCAGCAAACTCATGCTCCGACAAACAGATAAACACAATAACAGATTGAAATAGAACATTTGGGAACTTGCCAGAAATAGCGGTGACCTAACTCAAAAAAACTCCAGGGAGGACAGGCAGCCCCAAAAGGAAACCACCCCACATATATATAATGAGGTCAGGCGGAGAACAGCCAGAGAAGATAAGGACCAGATGAACAAGCGGGAGGGTCAGATACAATCCATACTTCTGAGGAGAATGACCATTCAGGTAAGTGCCAACGATTCAATCTCCCTCAGAAGAGGATTGTATCCGATGACAGGATGGGACCTGCCAAAACTGCTGCTTGAAAAACCAGGGTGGGAGCTGCAACATCTGGTCCTATGATGGAACCACCTGCTGCAGAAGGCGCCTACCAAAAGGGCCATCAGCTGACGTCCAATCGTGAATTTTATAGTGCTTCATGGAGGTAGAAAGGTAGGCCCAGGTAGCCGCCCGGCAGATGTCCACCAGAGGCGCCAGGGTAGAAAAGGCGGCAGACGCAGTGGCACTATGGGTAGAATGGTCCGTAACCCCTGCAGGAGCAGGAGATCCCACAGCAGAATATGCTAGCAGGATACACTGGCATATCCAACGGGATAACGTGGAGGTAGAAACTCACCTGCCCAGAGAGCAGTCCCTGAAGGAGACAAACAAAGACTCCGTTGATTGGATAGCCTTTGTACATCGCAGATACACCTTAATAGCCCTGCACATGTCCAGGGTATGCCATTCCTTCTCCTTAGGAGAAGAAGGCTGTGGACAGAAAGAGGGCAACATCAGCTCCTGCGCGCGATGGAAGATCGAATTGACCTTGGGCAAATAAGAAGGATCAGTACGTAACAAAACATAGTCAGGATAAACTAGACATAACTCCTTACGCACAGATAACACACCCAGGCCAGACACCCGGAGTGCAGATGTGATTGCCACCAAAAACAATACCTTAAAAGTCAACAACCTTAGGGGAATTGAACGCAAGGGCTCGAAGGGAGTCTTGGTGAGAGCCCTGAGGACAAAATTCAAATCCCAGGTAGGAAACCTGTGAACCGTGGGTGGCTTCAAAACTGCTGCCCCTTTCAAAAACCTCTGAACATGCGGATGTGCTGAGAGGGCTGGAATCCCATGCACCCTCAAAATGGTGGATAAGGCAAAAACCTGACACTGGAGAGTATTGGGCCTAAGCCCGGCATCAAGGCCTTTTTGCAAAAACCCCAACACCTGGGCAACAGATGCTGAAAGTGGAGGAATCCTCGAGGAAGCACACCAGGACGCAAAGGCTTTCCAAGTGGACTGATAGATCCGGACAGTAGAGGGGTGATGGGAAGCCAGAATGGTCTGCTGAAGGGAACTAGAGTAACCAGAGGCCACTAGAGCATCCTGCTCAACCTCCACACGTAGAGGTTGAGCCAAGCCGGATCCGGATGAAACAGGGGACCCTGACTGAGAAGCTGAGGATGGGACCCCTGGGACATTGGAGGGGTGGATGACAGTGCTACCAGGTCCGAGAACCACGGTCTCTGCGGCCAATGTGGAGCTACCAGAAGGACCTCCGCCCAAAATTTGCAGATCTGTCGAATGGTCTGGGGCAGAATGGCAAAGGGGGAAAGGCATATAGCAGCTCCCCTGGCCATAGGAATGTCAGGGCATCTGTCCCTGTGGACCCGGGGACTTGGTATCTTGTGACATACCGGCCTAGCTTGGCGTTTGCCGTGGAGGTGAATAGGTCCAGGGACAGACGTCCGAAATGCCGAACCACCTGCTGGAAGACCCAGGGGCACAGCGACCACTCTGCGGGGTCCACCTGAGACTGGCTGAGCCAATCTGCGATAGTATTGGAGACTCCGCTGATGTGATCCGCCACCAGGGAGAGAAGATGCTCCTCCGCCCAGTCCAAAAGAAGGGAGGCCTCTTGCATCAGGGACTGGGGCCTTGTCCTGCCCTGGCGGTTGACGTGGACCTTGGCAGTTGCGCTGTCTGTGCGAACCAGACCGTGCTGGGCTCGAACTATGGGAAGAAACTCCTGTAGAAACAGCCTGATTGCTCGCAACTCCAGCCAATTTATGGAGTTCGAACACTCCTCCGACCAGCAGCCCTGGGCTAGCAAGTGCAGACAATGGCCACCCCAGCCCTGAAGGCTGGCATCTGTTGTCACCTGGATCCGAGACGTTGGAAGAAACACCACCACCCTTTTTGATGCTGGGGAGAACCACCACCGCAAGGAACGCTGTACCCACGGAGTCAGGCTGACCCGATGCCAGGACCAACTGGCAATCTGCTCTTGAAACAGTAACAGCAGCCACTGGAGGGGACAGGAGTGGAACCGACTCCAGGGCATGATCCCTATGGTGGATACCATAAGCCCCTGCAGCTGGCTCAGGGGTCCGAGATTGGCCCTGGAACATAGGGCCAAGGAGCTGCACTTGGACGCCAGCTTGACCCTGCGTTCGGGCGGAAGGCACAGAGTCCCCTTGACTGTGTCGATAACGGCCCCGAGATGCACCAGCTTGGTCTGAGGAACTAAGCTGCTCTTCTTGAAGTTCACCATGAAGCCGTGGGACTCCAGGGTCACCTGTACATCCTCCTGAGCCCTCTGGAAGGACAGTGACCTTATAAGCAAGTCGTCTAAATAAGGATAAAGATGGACCCCCTTGGTCCTCAAGTGCGCCACAAGTGCCACCATGAGTGTGGTAAACACCCTTGGCGCAGTCGAGAGACCAAAGGGAAGCACCCGATACTGAAAATGGGACTCCTGGTAAGCGAACCACAGGTAGTGTCTGTCCTGGACCAGGATGGGAACATGGAGGTATGCCTCCTTTAGGTCCACAGAAGCCAGAAAGTTGCCCTCCTGTAGAACCATCAGAATAGTGCGAAGAGTTTCCATACAAAAACCCCGTCGCCTGAGGAACTGATTAACAAACTTCAGGTCCAATATGGCCCTCCACTCATCGTTCTTTTTGGGAACCAGAAAAAGAATGGAGTAAATACCCTGTCCCCGCTCTCCCAAGGGCATAGGCTCGATTGCCTGTATGCTGACAAGATGCTGGATGGCTTCCATCATCAAGAGGGACTTTGGGCCCCTGAGGGACCGGGGAGATAACAGGGAGTGGGGAGATAACAGTCTAGAGGGCGTCGGTCAAACTCCAGAGCATAGCCCTGGGTCACTGTTCCGAGGATCCATCCGTCAGTGCACGTTTGGGACCAAGTTGATGCAAAGGCCTGCAGCTGGCCCCCTACCTGGAGAGGAAGCGATGGCTTGGGGTAGTCATTGGTTGGAACCCTTCTTGAAACCGGGCTTTGACTGCTGAGGTCAATGAAAGGAGTTGTCCCGAAAGAAGGATTGGGTCCTCGACCATGGCCTTTGCTCCTGTCTATTTTGCCTGTAACGAAAGGGAGGCTTAAATCCTTTGGAAGATGACACTGAAGGGAAACTTTTGCGTTCCTGATGGGAAACAGCAGAGGGCATAGCTTTCTTCCTATCCTTTGTCTCAATCAGAACTGGTTCTAAAACTTCCCAAAAAAGCTTACCACCCCGGAAGGCTGAGTTAGCTAAATTACTCCTGGACTTTTGGTCCACCTTCCAGTTCTTTAACCACAATAGACGTCAGACAGTAACCCTGGCCGAAAGCTGAACCGCATCCAGGGAGGAATCCGCCATAAAGGCTGATGCCCTACCCAACTTAAGTCCTTGTCTTAAGGTGGTCAGTTCAGGCAGAACCAATGGGACGAGCTCCTTCACCCACAAAATAGCAGCCCTGGCAAACATGGAATTTGCCATGGAAGCCCTCAGGGACAAGGCAGAGGCCTCATGCGATCTGCGCAAAGTGGCATCACACTTTTTATCATCTAAATTTTTAAGGACTTCATCCCCATCTCTGGGGAGGACAGCCACTGTGACCAAGGCGGCCACTTCGGCATCAATCGGTGGCAGCTTCAATTTGTCCATGACGGCCTCACTAGAATTGTAAAAACGCCGAATAGTGGGAGGTGGACCCTTACACTCAATAGGACGATCCCATTCAGACTGGATGATATCCAGAAATAGTTGAGGGCAAGGGACGGTCACCTTGGGACACCTAAAGGCAGGGAGGACCTCAGGATCCCCCACCCAGTCCTCTGAAGGTGGTGGAACTACCCCTTCCAAACGGAGGCTCTTATGGACCTTATGCAGCAATACAGGGTAGTCTGCAGGGGTGAAAAGACGGTATGGGGAAGCCACAGAAGACACAGACTCCCCCTCGTCCCCCAACAGCTCTCCCTCCTCCCTTCCTGAGTCAGAATCCTCAGAAGGACCTACCAGGCCCCCCTGACCCATAACAAGGGGCACCCGCTGACGTGTCCTGTCAGGAGAGGGACAAGGAGACAGTGTAGGCGGGTCACGCCCAGGCGCAGGGATGAGAACATGCCCTGACGGACCAGGCACTTCACCTCCTGTCACCAAAATGGCATCCGCACCAGAAACAGCTCCCACAGCCCCCCAAATGGCAGCCGACTGATCCTGAACAGGGAGAGTCTGTGCGGGAAGGGAAGCGGGAAGGGAAGGGAAGGAGAAACAGTCGCAACCAGCAAAGTGAACCTGCTGAGCTCCTCAGCCACCACCCAACGGAGGAGGGCGGCGAAAGCGGCTGGGATCTCCTCTTCCCTGGGGTCGGCGCCAGCACCACGCATATAGTCAGAGGAGGTGCGGGGGTGCTTGGTGGGCAGCGCGGCCACCTCCGAGCCCAAAGTCCCAGACACGGAGGCTTGATGTGTGTTCTCCGATGCCACGGTCAGCCCAAGAATGGCAGGAGCTGTGGCTCCTTCCGCGGCTGCAGAACACAGAGGCGGAGCCGTAATCTTGGGTGTCCCTTCGGCGGGAAACAGCTGCGGAGCCAGATCAGCAACCCCCGCTGCATTGGAAGTGGACTCCGCACAAGGTGAGGAAGCCCACCTCGTTGCCCCTGCAGAGGCGATCCGAGAGCCAATTGCGATATTCTTTTTGTTCTTTTTCTTTCCCTTCTTGTCCTTCTTTTCCTTCCGTGAGTTGGGGGTCTGAGCAACGGGGGCGGGAGAGGTTGCCGCCGCCCACTCGGCCTGGCACACGGAGTGTGCCAGAGAATCCTCTGAGAGGGAGGGAGAAACCTCCCTCTCGCCGCAAGGGAGCTCACACGCCATTTCCAGGCGATTAAAGCAGCATCTGAGGAAAATCAGTGCACTGCCTCCCTGATGATCCTATCAGTAAACCCCAGTAGAACAGGTAGGACAGCAATATTAGTAAAGAAATAGAAGTGCTGAATGGAGGGGGGGGGACACGGCGCCTGCTTGGAGCAAGACAGGGCGAAGAACTGAGGTCTGAGGGGTTGGTCCCTCCCTCCTGGTGAGCCACAATGCTTTCTTATTGGCCCTGTCTGTGGAGCAGTAGGTCGTGACAACCCATTCTGTCATTGGATACAATCCTCTTCTGAGGGAGAATGCTATTTCCATTGCTTGCATGAATATCATGAGCACAAACTGTCAGTGATGTGAACAGTGATGAGTAACACATCCCCTCCCCCTGCCCACACTCTTTTGTTACCTTTTGTAGTGTTACAATTTTGGAAATACTTCAGAGGCCAAGTGCATCTCTCTAGTGTGGGAGTGATTTTCTAGTATTCTACTTTGTATAGAAGATACCCTTCCTCACCACAATTCCATGGCTTTTCTTGACCCATTTGCTTTTATTTTATTTAGATATTGATTATTGTGCACGCCATTTCTCCAGTGTTGGAGTGCATATTTAGATTATATTATTATGCTATTTAGACACAGTCTATCAGATTTTATTGAGTGGATTTGGTACTTTAATTATTGAGCCCTTTCCAAGGGTCTAGGATAACTAAAGAAGAATTAAAGATATTGTTGTAGTATTCGTGCTGTCCCGAGTAGTGTGGCCTTCTGTAGCTGATGTGTTGCAATTTTATTGATGCCCAAGGTGTCAAGATGGTGTTCAAGTTCTTTTGGTACTGCACCAAGGGCACCAACAACTATTGGCACCACTATTGTTTTCTTTTTCCAGAACCGCTCAATTGTATTTAGTTATTTTCTCCAATTATTTTTCATCAACTCGTTTATCCCCTGGGATTGCAATATCAATTATCAGAACCCGATTCTTCTCGATGACTTTCAGATCAGGCGTATTGTGCGCTAAATGTCTGTTAGTTTGTATTCAAAAATCCCAAAGGATGTTTGCCTCTTTATTTTCTGTGACCTTCTCAATCGGAGGATTCTACCAATTCTTGCTTGTTGGCAATTTGTAATTCTTGCAAAAGTTCCAGTGGATCATTGCAGCAACTTTGTTGTGTCTTTCCTTATAATCAGTCTGCATGATTTTCTTACAACAACATACAAGGTGCTCAACTGTATCATCATCATCATCATCATCATCATCATCATTTTATAAACAGCAGCACGTTTCCTGCTTCCCCATTTTGTGTGGACTAGACAACACAATATTATCTCTGTCCTGTTGCATATGAGCTAAAACATACTGGGGCATGCCTTCACTGATTGTCTGGATACAGCCTAAATGTTCTGGGTCTTATGCACAAATCAGAGACTTGATAGTGCATGGGCTGTATTGTCAACACTGTGATCAGAACAGCAACCAGTTATATTATATTTAAGCATTAACTGCATGCTTAAATAAAATTGCAGGTTGCCTATTCATGAGCTCTCTAATAAATTCTGTCAATGCTGTCAGTGCTGAACAAACATTCTTCAAATTTGTAGCAAGAAAAAATGAGGGAACAATGCATCCCAAATTAAGCAGTTTCAAGCCCCATCAGGAGATGTAAGGACATGCTTACTAGAGCAATCTTATGCATGTTTACAGAGAAAATAGATTATGTTTAGGTGGCCCAGAAAAATGTGCATTAAATTTCCGTTTTACTCTCCCATTAAAATCAACAGAACTTAAAAGTGCTTAACTTTGGATAAATCATGCCTCAAAAAACTAATATCACAATGGATGTTACTGTCCAATTCTCTGTTCTGTTGATATAATTCAGAAATGTTCATCCCCCTTCCAAAATTTTTAAGCATGCTAGGAGTTGGAATTATATTTGCACAAATAAAATTCTATGAATTGCCTTCAGCAGTCTGTGAGCAAATGATTAAACAAGTACCCTTTTGAAAAGTACAGTTTGTGTTTATATTATATGACTGATGCCTTGTGCAAAACATTCCTGTTTAGAAATAGTAAATAACTCCTGTCCTCATACTCATGGAGTGTCTTCTCCTGGGAGCTCCAGCAACTAAGATCACATCAATAGGGCCCACTCATCTTGCCTACAGTGTAGCTTCATTGTGGGCTGTGGATATGCCACAAAAAGATAAATTGTTGCTTGGATTGATGTTCTGGCTTTTGCACTGCCAAACGTTGCACTGAAGGGTTGTCTACTCGGAGGGAAAAATTTGTAAATGTTTTTATCGAAGTCAAGAATGGAACTGCAAGTTATATTTGTAATATAGTTACGGCATGATATAGTTATATATTGTGAACTGCCCAAGGACCTTTTGTATGGGGCAGTATACAAATGTACTAAATAAATAAATAAATAAATATCAAATCAACAACAACAACACTGGGCTGTTGCTGAAAATGGTAGCCCAATTTCAACTTCACCTTCACTTCTGTAACATTCAGACCAATTGTTTCATGTCCAACATTGTCACACTGCCCCTGCCAGTGGCAGCTAGTGATGTGGAGCAAACATAGGGGGCAAATGCTTGGTGCAATGGTGTCAAAATGTGATGAAAGTTGTACTGCATGCCACAGGGCAGGGTGACGCGCAGGTATGCGTCCCAGCACCCCAACCCTCAGAGCTACCCTTAGCAGCCAGTGCTCGTGCGGGTAGGTGATGTTGGATTGATCATCTGCAGGGAGGTAAGCTCTTTAGAGCTTCTCCCCCACAAACTGAGTAGCCCTTTCTCATTGCTCACGAGAAAGGGTTCTAAGTCTGCTAGACATTCGGGCTAGACAGAAACTGGCATAATTTGACTTGTTGTCCTTTGACCAGTGTGCTAGAGGGAGTAGGTCTGCTTGAGGATTGGGTGGGCAGCATTGTTGTCATGCACATAAGACATTGTCATCGGGACCTAGCCTGGCATCAAGGTCACCTCCAACCACTATATAAGCATCGGTGAAGGAGGCGAGATGGTCAGTCTGATAAAGTTCCAGTTCATGCCACAGTTTTGTGACCTGAAATGTCCATCTCTGTGGAAGTAGATAGATGTTGATTACTAGTAGGATGCAGTGTCTGAAATGGATTGCCACCGCCATGGCATGTTGCTTGAATGGAGGAAGTCTTGTTGATGATGCACACAAGGTGGTAGAAAATAACACTCCCAGTCCACCCTTGAATCTGCCCCTGCCCACGCTGGCTTCTGCTCCCAGTAAGTGTGAGCAATCAGCAAAAATTGGGCTAGAGAAGACTAGCCTGATTTCTCCCGATCATGGGAAGCAACAGGAGCTGTGCAGTTCCCACTGGCGGCTCGGCAGCAAGTCTGCTTAAGGAGTTCGCTGCTTAACCCAGGTTTAGGGCACGAGAGCACCCAAAAGCCAGATCAAAGGATTGTGTGTCGCAGCGACTGACCATGTGTGTCGCAGCAACTCACAAGTAGACCCCAATGGGGAGGCTACAACAAGCCACCTGGCATTGGGAGGCTCCCCAGAATGCCCCGCATACTTGCACAGGTCATTCTTGGACTTCCAGGGCTGGGAGACTCCCCAAACCCCGCTGCCCCAACCGGCTCCATGATGGAGCTGGTAATCATCTGGGCGGCTGATCCAACTGCCCAGGGTGGGCTGCCTGATCGTCTGCAGGGAGAGCAGGTCAAGCCTGCTCTCCCCGTAACCCCCTTTTAGTCTCTCCACACTGCTCATGTGGAGAGACTTATAGAGTGCTAGGTCTGTGGATGTCCAGGTTTCCTGCACCATTATGATTTATTTATTTTATTTTATTTATTTATTTTTACATTTTTATACCGCCTTTCGTTAAAAGAAAACCCCAAGGCGGTTTACAAAAATTAAAAACATACAGTAAAAAACAGTAAAAACATCAAGCTAAAAACAGGCATAAAAACAAGACAACATATAAAAACACACAAGAACAGCAGTAAAAGACAATTATGTAAAAGCCTGGGTAAAAAGCCAAGTCTTTAAAAGCTTTCTAAAAGCTGTGATGGAGTCTGAGGAACGAATGGCCACCGGGAGAGCATTCCAGAGTCTAGGGGCAGTAACAGAGAAGGCCCTGTCCCGAGTGCACGACAGCCGGGCCTCCCGCATTGTCGGCACCCAGAGCAGGGCCCCCCCAGATGTCCTAGTCAAGCGGGCAGCAACCCTTGGGAGCAGGCGGTCCCTCAAATACCCCGGGCCCAAACCGTTTAGGGCTTTAAAGGTCAAAACCAGCACCTTGAATTGGACCTGGAAACGAACCGGCAGCCAGTGCAGCTCTTTCAAAATGGGGGTGATATGTTCCTAATGGGCAGCTCCGGATAGAACCCTCACTGCCGCGTTTTGCACTAGCTGTAGTTTCCGGATATTCTTCAAGGGCAGCCCCACGTAGAGCACGTTACAGTAATCCAGCCGCGACGTGACTACGGTGTGGGTAACCGTGGCCAGATCTGCCTTCTCGAGAAAGGGACGCAACTGGCGCACCAGCCGAAGCCGTGCAAAGGCACCCCTGGCCACCGCCTCCACCTGAGCCTCCAAAAGCAGAGCCGGGTCCAGTAGTACCCCCAAGCTGCGTACTTGCTCCTTCAAGGGGAGTGCAACCCCATCCAGAACCGGTAAAATCTCCTCATCCCGATTGGCTCTCCTACTGACCAACAGTACCTCCGTCTTATCCAGATTCAATTTCAGTTTGTTAGCCCACATCCAACCCATCACGGCCTCCAGCCCCCGATTCAGGACATCCACCGCCTCCCTAGGATCAGATGACAAGGAGAGATAGAGCTGAGTGTCATCCGCATATTGCTGACAACTCAGTCCAAATCCCCGGATGATCTCTCCCAGCGGCTTCATGTAGATGTTAAACAGCATGGGGGACAAGACCGGACCCTGCGGGACCCCACAGGCCAACGGCCACGGGGCCGAGCAGTAGTCCCCTAGCACCACCTTCTGGACCCTCCCCTCAAGAAAGGACCGGAACCACTGCAACGCAGTGCCTCCAATTCCCATACTCGAGAGGCGGCCCAGAAGGATACCATGGTCGATGGTATCGAACGCCGCCGAGAGATCCAGCAGAACCAACAGGGACGCACTCCCCCTGACTAGTTCCCGGCGTAGGTCATCCACTAGAGTGACCAGGGCAGTCTCAGTCCCATACCCAGGGCGGAAGCCAGATTGAAAAGGGTCCAGATAATCCGTATCATCCAAGACCCTCTGCAGCTGGGACGCCACCACACGCTCCATCACCTTGCCCAAGAAGGGAAGGTTAGACACAGGTCTATAATTGTCCAGGTTGGAGGGATCAAGGGAGGGCTTTTTTAATAGAGGTCTTACCACCGCCTCCTTAAGGCACGACGGCATCCTGCCCTCCCTTAACGAAGCATTAATGATCACCTCCAGCCATCTGCCTGTCCCCTCCCTGGCAGCTTTTATTAGCCATGAAGGGCAAGGGTCAAGAGCGCACGAAGTTTCCCGCACACTGCCCAGGATCTTGTCCACATCCTCAGGCCGCACCAACCGAAAAGAATCCAACACAACGGGACCAGATGGTACCAGAGGCACGTCTGCCAGAACTGCCAAAACTCTGGAGTCCAGGTCAGCACGGATGCAAGCAACTTTATCTGCAAAGCGACAGGCAAACCGATCACAAAGAGCCATAGATGACTCCTCCCCCATTGTCCGGGGGGATGTCTGGAGCAATGTTTTCACCACATGAAACAGCTCTGTTTGCCTGCACTGAGCAGACACAATGGAGGCGGAGAAAAAAGTTTCTTCGCCGCCCCCACCGCCACAGCGTAGTCCCTCAAATAGGCTCTAGCCAGTGTTCGATCGGATTCGTGACGACTCTTCCTCCAGTGTCGCTCCAGCCATCGTCCGAGTTGCTTCATCGCCCTAAGCTCCGAGGAAAACCAAGGAGCAGAACGGGCTCCACCAAGCCGGAGAGGGCGCTTGGGGGCAACCGTGTCAACAGCCTGGGCCATCTCTCCATTCCAGAGATCAACCAAGGCCTCGACAGGGTCACCAGCTCTGGACACTGGAAACTCCCCGAGGGCCATCTGGAATCCAAGCGGATCCATAAGCCTCTGGGGGCGGACCATCTTAATCGGCCCACCACCCCTGCAGAGGGCAGACAGAGCAGTCAAACTAAACCCCACCAGGTGATGATCTGTCCATGACAAGGGAGTGATCTCAAATTCCCCCACCTCCAGATCATTTATTTCCCGGTCGGCAAAAATCAGATCCAGAGTGTGTCCCGCCACGTGGGTAGGGCCCGATACCAATTGAGACAGGCCCATGGTTGCCATGGAGGCCATGAAATCCTGAGCCGCACCCACTAGGGGGGCCTCGGCGTGGACATTGAAATCCCCCAAAACAATAAGCCTGCGGGAACCCAAAGCCACCTCCGAGACCACCCCCACCAGCTCAGGTAGGGAGACTGAAGTGCAGCGGGGTGGTCGGTACACCAACAGAATCCCCAGCCTATCTCGGAGGCCCACCCTCAAGGACAAACACTCGAAATTCGGAGATTGCCTGACCGGGCACCTGGAAACGGGGAGGGTCTCTTGAAAGATGACTGCAACACCTCCTCCCCTACGATGTCATGCGTAGGGATGTAGTTTATGAAGGAGACATCCCTACAGCTGAAGTTCCAGCCAGACACATTCCAGGTCAGGAGGGAGACCTTATGCCGGTCTTTTGGATGTCAGTCTGTATTGATTTTGGCAGGGGCCAGTTTAAATATTTCTAGTCGGATAGTGATGGGGTGGGTGAAGGGAGCCACACAGTTGAGGGAGGCAGTCTCTCAAGTGGGTTCTGCTGCAGCTAGTTCTAACTGTACTTCCGCCAGTGCAGCAGACAGAGATGGATCAATATTGTCATGATTCTGGCATGTAGACAGTGGAGACATGGAATCTTGGGAGCCTCTGAACCTCTTTCTGGGCATTCAGACTCCACAGAGGAAACAAGCAGCTCCCACAGCTCTGGTAAATAAGCTGGGGACAGTAGATAAAATAAAACAGCCTTGGGATTGTTTTAATGAAAGGTGGGATACAAATTTAACAGTACATTCAAAAATTAGAACACTGATATCTTTGAAATGATCAACAAACAGCATTCCAGGGCCCATAGCCCCCTGGGGGTTGTATGTGGTGTCTGCTGCTTTTGGGGAGATAAGTGTGGTGTTGAGGCCCTTTCCTCTGGAGTAGCAGTATCTACATGTAGGGTTTGGAGCTCTTCAGCCACAGTAGGAAGTAGTGGTGTTAAGAGGTGGGGCCGTGTTAGCTCGGGGGTCCATCCTTTGGGGTTTGTGTCTTTGAGGAGTGTTTGAGGTTCTTTTGCATCAGTAGGGAGCATAGATAAAGCTCTGTGGAGTCCCTGATCCTTGAATCAGCTGGCATGTTGGTAGGGGGACTTTAATAATGTCTGAGTCACTATCTTTGAGCTCTGAATCTGTTTTGAAACCAGAGAAATGGACTGATAGTTTCCTCCTTGGTCTGGATGGGATTTCAGTCTCTTCAGTTTCCTTTGATGTCATAAATCTGTTAGCTTGGCTCACCCAACAGGATTTACAACCCCCTTCAGCACTCCCCCTGTGAGTTAACAGAAAGCAGCAGCAAAGCTACACGAAGGAAAATAAAAGGCTCACAAAGAAAATAGTAAATGAATTAAGTCCCCCTGAACTGAACTAGGTACCTCCCTCTAACAATAACTGAAAAGAAAACACAGAGTGAAGAATGAAAGAGTGAAGGACACCAGAAACAAGGAATTAAATGAACAAAGCAGGAAAGCCTAAATAAGGGCAAACTGGAATTCAGAAAAGTTAGGAATTCAGAATAGCACACGGACTGCGGTCAGCAACATTGCTAACAGCATCTGAGCAATTGACAGACTGCTAAATATATATGGTTCAAGAGAACCAGCAGCCAATCAGGCTTCCCTGAATCAGCACTTCTGCTTCCTCTCTTGTTATCTCCTGCGCATGCGTGACTCCCACAGAGCTTGCCTCCTAGGACGTCTTCTCAAGACAGGTGAAATCCCAGGCTCCTCCTCATCAGAAATAATGTCTGGCAGCTGTTCCAAATCCTCAGCTGAGTCTGGTCTCCCTGCTAAATCCTGTTGCTGTGCCTCTGAGCCCTCACTAGCAGGCGAATCCTCCTGCTCTGACTCTTCTGAGTCAGAAGTCTGAGCCATGACACTTGAGTAGATGCCTAGCAAGAAGGTCATAGTCATTCATCAGGTGATGGAGTTGCACTAGTGTGGCTCCTAGGTGAGGACTCATGCTGGAGGGTGTCCATGTCATTATCACTGTCAGTGAATTCAGAATCTGAGAGGGAGAGGAGGAATGTCAGGGGCTCCACCTGTCCTTTAACAGCTGCGTATAGCTTCCTCAGAACTATGAACTGTAGGCCTATGGGGCTTTGCTTATCACATTCTCCAGCCCATAAAGGGTTAGGCTGTGGAGGTAGCTGAGATTCCACAGGGTTATTTAAAATCAGTCTACTGTGGTTGGAAATAGTTTCCTTGGCTACTTTATCGTCAAGGCCACTTTCAGCAGGAATGTTTGATACAGTCTCTAAACACTCTGTTAGATCTGATGTTAAAATTATAAACAAGGTGCCCCCCCCCCCGTGCACATCCACAGGCACTGATGTGGGAGGGTGGGAGGGTCGAAGATGAGCAGAATTCTCTTTGGATCTGGGTAGCTTGACAGAAATTGGATCAAGCCCAAGTCTACAGATCTGGGGTGGCAGTTTAAGAGTTGGCTCGGAGAATTAGTAATCACTTTTCAATGGGTCCATCTCCCAGTGTTGATAGGGTTAATTTCTATTTGTAGTAGCAGCTGGGATGTTTGAAGTACTTGTGTTGATTTAGATTGGATGAATGGGTTGTATTTGGCAGTCCAGCATGCATCCTGTGTGTGGTTTTGGCAAAGGTCCTGACTGGAGCTGAGGAGGGAGCTGCCTGGATGTTTCTGGGGGCTGACTTTGGGGCTTTAATTGTATATTTGTGTAGCACAGATGCATCAAAAGCATGCCTGAGCTTATCTACTTTCATTGTGATTGTGTTTAAAAGTCCTAGAATTTGTATAATCATTTCTGCTGTAAGTAGACATGCATCTCCTAAATATTTTGGTAGGGGTCCATAGGAGTGGCCACAGGGATGTCTGACTCTCTTGGGTCCCCTGTTTCTCTGCTCCATAGGGTTTTCCAGGCCAGTGTTCTTAGTTAGCAAAGGAGATGCCTGATGTAATGCAGTCTCCCTTGTAGCAGACTCCTTGGGTTGTGTGGGAAGGTTCTTTGTGCCCTGGGCCTGAAAAATGTTAACCATCTCTCACTGCATAACATAGTTCTAGGTCAGATCAGGAGTCCCCATGGCTGATTTTTTGATAAAAAAACACTGCTTCTGATCTACTTCCTATCTATCAAGGGCAGATTTACTATCATGTATAGTGTGGTGTTACACATCAGTCAAAGGAGATTCAGGAAAATCAAACCTTTATTGAAAGAAGCAGTTTCATCAGTTCACCAGAAATATCAACAGCCCTACTGAGTCTTGGCCCAACTCAAAACTGCTCTCTTTTCCTTCCCTTTTCCCTGTGTTCTGTTCAGTTTGTATCTTACAGGGACAGTAGTATTTTAAAACATGCAAGGAACTCTTTATTACAAAAGACCACTAGCAGTCAAATCACCCTCTCAAAGTAGGGCTGTCATATGCAAAAGAGGTACTTTTAAGAGATGCAAAGAAGAGGGAATTTCGGCATTCCCCCTGAATGACAAGCTGCACCTGCTGGAATTTCCTCTTCTGTGCATCTCTTAAAGGTACAGGAGACCTGTCCTACACCACTGCCATTATATTTTGTGGCCATTAACAAACAGTAGATCTTTCAGACTGCTTCCTAAAATCTTCAGTGTGGGCCTCAGGAAAAAAATGTTTAAGTGGAGACAGTAGCAAGAGAATAATTTCAGTGGGATGATCTTTTTCTCTGTTGTTAGCACTAGAAGATAATTTTCCTTTTGAAAGTATTTTTATCTGGCACACACAGCTGATTGCAGCAGTTGCTGAATGGATATGAGTTGTTTTATTACCAAACCAGGACTGAGTAAGCAGTTCTCTGGAACAGTAAATTTGTACAGGACAACGCTGTCAACATAATTTCTTCTTCATGGTTGGCATTTAATATGATTTCTCACTACAAGAAGAGAGCCTGTTGCTAGGGGTGTGCACAAAACCAGATTTTGTGGTTTGGTTCAAGTTCAAACTGGACATGAACCGGTGCTTTGAGTACCCATTCTGTTGAACTGGCCGCTGGTCCAGTTTAAATTCAAACCTGGGTCGAACCGGTTCAAAGTGGTACTGCCATAGCGAATAATGGGAATTGAAACTGGCCCATGATTCCCTTTGGGTAGTGCTTGGGACACAAAAACTGATTGGGTGGTAATTCATGATGGGTGCTACACACCATCCAACCCATAAAGCAATCAGACAATCAGGCAATGTTTGATGAATTTTTGAATTTTGGAGGGGTCATCAGTAGGCCAACCCTTGACCTATTGACCCTGAAAAATTCAAGAATTCTTTAAAAATTGCCTGATTTCTTTGCAGGTTGGGTGTTAGGTAGCACACATCATGATGTCTAAACCCAACCTCTTTTGGTGTCCCTAGGTGCTGTTCAAAGGGAACAATGAGCCAGTTCAAATTTCCATTATTCCCTATGGCTGAACCAAACAGCATTGCCACCCACTGCAAGTTCACACACGTTAATTTTTTTAAGGGATTCTCCCACAGAACATGACACAAAGAAGACCAATAAAGAAACACTTACCCAGATTCTGTGCCAACCGCACAGTGCAAGGTGTCCTGTCCAGTACCCGCTGATGCATTATTGCCACCACAAGTTGCTCTTCAGATGCACATAGTATTCCATAGCAGCAGCAGCAGCACCACCACCACCACCACCCTTTCGACAAAAGAACATAAGAACAGCCCTGCTTGATGAGGCCCAAGGCCTATCTAGTCCAGCATCCTGTTTCATACAGTGGCCCACCAGATGCCCCTGACTCTGAGTGTGTGTCATCAGAATGCAGAATGCTCAGAGTCAGAGCACTAGACCACTGTGCACTGCAAGGACAGACAGACACATGTCACAGAGCAAACATCACACATACACAAATCAACCACAGACAACGATTTTACCACAACACCAGACTGAACCTCAAGTCTCAGGAAGGAAAGGAAGGAAAGGCAACCAAGTTCTTCTGCTTTTGTCCATCTGAGATCCAGCAAAAGCAAGCATATTTAAGTGTGTGTGTGTGCGTCTGAGATAAAAAAAGAAAACCATATATGAGAATCTTCTTTCTTCCCTTGTCTGCAGTGTAGGTTGGCCTCAGGTTGGGCTGGGCCCTGGCTGACAGCCTGGAGGCTGACACATGTTAGGGAACCAGTCTAGACTCATCATGGGGCTGTGTGTGTGTGCGCGCATGAGCATGTGCTGTTCCCTGGTAATTGGGCAAAGAGGCACCTTTTAAACATAGTGATTCTCTTTATTGAACAGGGAGAGAGTAACTGGCCCTATCCACCCTAACTGGCCCTATCCAGCACAGAACCTCCAGTGACTGTTGCTGTTGTCTATCTTATGTTTCTTTCTAGATTGTAAGCCCTTTGGGGATAGGGAGCCATCTTATTTATTTATTTATTTATTTATTTATTTATTTATTTATTTTTTCTCTCTGTAAAACCACTTTGGAAACTTTTGTTGAAAAGCGGTATATAAATATGTTGTTGTATGTCTGGCTGTGCTGCAGAAGCAAACAACAAAACAACCAACAACAGCAACAAAATAACCCACAACAATTTAAAGCCACTAAGCCCTGACTGAGCTTCCCCCGACTAGCACTACCTCAGCTGCCACAGGCAGCTGTGCTGTGGGAGCAGTCATCAATGGAAACATGAATCAATGGCCTCAAAAGGGACTTGATGGCCCCTCTTGCCGCCCTCATCCCAAACCAGCATCACCCCTCCCTCTGTGCACAAGCCTGCTCTTAGACCTGATCTGCCGCCTCCTCTACATCCCTTCCCCCAACTTAGGCCCTATTTAACAAGAAAAACCAAGTAACATAAACCAACTAAAGTAACACCAAGGCACCAAACAAAACAGTAAAGGATACAAAAAAACAACTCAAAGACCAAACCAAACTACACTAGAGCACAAAAACCAACCAAATCTGCACCAAAACCACAACAACCTAACCAAACCACCAACAGCATGACTTAGAAAACAACAACACTAAAAAAAAAAAAAACCCCAATAGAACAGAACTAAACCTAAGCATAGACAAACACAAGCCGAACCCTCCTAAAACCCTAAGGGGCTATTCCCATGATCGGGAAAAATCAGGCTAGGAAAGCCTAGCCTGATTTTTCCTGATCGTGGGAACCACCAGGCTCAGCTGCTAGCATGATGGTTCCTAGGCGGGTAACCCGCCTAAGTACCACCGGCCTTTAGTCCGGGTTTGCGGAGCGAGCACTCTGCAAAAATGGGCTCCCTGATCATGAGTAGCTGCAGCGTGGCTCCGCACCACAGCTACTTGCGAGTAGACCCCTGGAGGGGAGGCGAAAAGCAGGGAGGAAATTCAAAATCGGGGTGTGGGGGGCTCGTACCAATCTGCCAGATGTCAGATGAGGCAATAATGGGGCAAGCAATCCACATGGGAATCTGGGAAGGTAATCCAACAGGGGTAATCCAAATAAATCCAACAAAAGAGTAATCCAAGGGTCGAGGGTTCAACAGTGGCTGGTGGGAGCATCCAGTGGTGGAAGGTGGGGGGGTCAGGTGGTGGCAGGCGTCAGGGGTCCATTGGCAGCAGGTAGCAGGGTTCAATGGCGGCAGGTGGGGAGCCCAAAGAAGACAGGTGGGGGGTCCAAACAAAGGCAGGCAGAGGTCAACAGGCAGGGATCAGCTCAACAAATCAGGCAGGGCAGGGGGTCCACAACAATGGCAGCACAGCAGCAATCAACATAAAGCAGCAGCAAAGCAACTGGAGCACAGCCAGAGCTCTTCTTCTCAAACCAGAAGAGTAATGCCAAGCAGGCACTGCAGGGGTGTAACTATAATAGGGCAAGTGGAGACAGTTGTCTGGGGGTCCACTGCCTTGGGGGCAAGTCACATGACTGACTCCCCCAGCTGCAAGCCCACCTGGGCTTCCTTCAGTTGTATTCATCCTCCGAAACTGATGTGAGTGTTAAGACCTGGAGCTACCAGAACATCATGTCTTCCTCTAGTACCATTAAATGATTTGCATCGTCCACAATTTGCAAAACCTTTAAAAAATAATTTAGGATGATGTTCTGTTGTGGTACATAGGTTACACACACACACACTTTACTATGCTTTTTGTTACCACTATTCAGCCTCATTTAAGATTTCTTTACTTCATGAGCTGAGCTTCATTGGGGGGGGGGTGTTTTAAAATCTTGTCTCTGGGACCTCTCCAATCTTGCTACGCCCCCGAGGCATTGCCTGGCTTCCAATACACTTTGAAACTCCCTCCATTTTGCTTCCCACTCCCTTGTGCCTCCCCCCGCCCCGGCCAATAGGGGCAGAGTTGCCATGACAACTTTCTGATTTGAATGACAACAAGCCAACCAGAGCAAAGGAGATCGCTAGCCAATCTGAAGGCAGTGGCAGGATACCAATAAGGAGTATATAAAAAATTTAAACTCTACAGCTAATGGTGGCCGCCACATTCAAACCACCAAACCAGTTCGAACCAGTTCTATTTGAACCAGGCTTGACCCAGTTCGAATTTGAACTGGCCCCCTCTTTTGGGGGGCCAGTCTGGTTGGAACTTGAACCGGTCAAACCAGGCTGATTCAAGTCTAACCTGGTTCTAATTGAACTGGTTTTGCACACCCCTACCTGTTGCCAATGGATCTAAAGTAAGGCAGCAATCTGAATCCAAAAAGAAACAAATGTTTTGTTCTGTTTCCTTCTGCTTTCAGCACCAACTTGTTTAGAGCAGATCCAAGATGCCCTCCCATCTCTTCCACCAAATTCTCAGGCAAAGAAAATTGAGAGCTAATTTATGCATTTTTCCAGGGAGGCTTGAGACACACATGCTGATGAATTGTGCAACTCAGTGGCAATCAGTAGTATTTTTAAATCAAAAGTTCCTTTGGAATGACACTATGGGCTGGTTCAGACAAAATATCTGAGTGTGTTGGAGAAGGGAGAACATGCTGCTCTGTTCCTATCTGCTCCCAGCATGCTGTTCCCAGCCCTGCATAATCACATGGCGCTGGAATGTTTAAACCAGTCTGTGGTTTAACCTACAATTTAAGTCACTGAACTTGGCCCTCCATTATGACAATGTTGATTCAACGGGCCCCATTCTGAGGTGATGGAAAATGAAGGGTCATTTCACATGCACAGGCTGTGAGCATGCAACATTCTTTATGTGTTAATAGAGGGATGTTATTTATTTATTTAGTTAAGTTAGATTTATATGTCACCCTACTCTCATAGGACTCAGGGGGGCTTACAAGTAAGTGTACACAACAACACAATTTCATAAAAAATACATTATTTAGTGGTGTCAGCAGTTATCCTTTCCCTTTTTTAGAAAACAATTTTATGCTGCACCTGTGTCTTTCCTCCTGCCTCCAGTTTACACTGTGCCTGTGCAGTGGCAGAAGCAACACTGAAAGTCTTAGACCTCTTCCTGGTGTCCAGCTTTGTCCAGCTGTCCATTTGGAATGAGGCTGTGTCATTCTGTAGCAGCATTTCAGGGCCATTATAGAAACAAAAATGGCAGCCAAGTGGAGCCGGCTACCAGGAAGACACCTATAATTTCCAGCACTGTTTCTGCCACAACCAACAAACCTGCAACATAAACTGAAAAGAAGAAAGAAAGAAAGAAAGAAAGAAAGAAAGAAAGAAAGAAAGAAAGAAAGAAAGGGCCATACACGCGACCTTTGGCCACCACTCCCAAGAGCCACGGAGAAGGCAGAAGCTTGCCTTCTACTTCTCTTGGGCATGATGTCTTTTGGGGATTAATGGTTGGATTATTGAATGTTAAAAATCTGTTGAGAACAATAACAGTTAAAATATGATTATTATATTCAGAATTTATTTTTAAAAATACTGGGGCAGATAAAGACATCTCCCCTCACGAGCTCTCCAACATGTATGAGGGAAGCAGCTATAAAACAACCCCCTTTTTTTGCTACTCCCATCCATGCCCCTTTAATGCTGTTTCAGAAAAGCTATTGGGTCCTGATTACCTGGAAATTACTCCACAGCTTCGATTTAATATTAATATTTAATATTTAACTAGGGATGTGCTTGAAGCATTTCAGCGCTTCTGCCTTGAGGAGCTGTAATGCTTTGAGCTGCCCCAGCCAAATGGCAAGTGGTACCTCTCCCTCCATTTCTCCTCCACCGCCCTAGCCAGCACTGTTCCTATTATGCAGCTGGCCGGCTGTTTTGAAAAGCCACACTACTTTTCAAGTGGTGTTGCTGACCACTCAAGATAGTATCCGCACATGCTCACACACCATTGCCTTCCCGACGCTGCCCACAGGTGCTGGGAAAAGGGCACTTCCTGTTCCCAAGCAAGATGCAGCCAGGCAGTGTGGCTTTTCAAAACCGGCAGCCAACTGCTTAAGAGGAACAGTGCCACGCTGGGGTGGTGACGGAGAAACAGAAGGGCAGGTAAGACCTGCCTTCCTCCTGTTAAAGTGACTGCTCTTCGCTCTGCCCCTGCCATGTGTGTGAAACATATATATATATAGATAGAGAGAGAGAGAGAGAGAGAGAGAGAGAGAGAGAGAGAGAGAGAGAGAGAGAGAGAGAGTCACCTTTTGTCTTGCCTTATTAATCACTAATAAGAACAGCAATGAAACTTGATACAGTTAGGATCACCAGAAATTAAAAGAGAGTCCCAGATCAACAGCAAACATCAGAGAGGGTTCCTTCACACATCCTAAAAGAAAAGTGTGTTTTAAGCACTTTGGAGTGTTTAATCTTGGGGGAGACCCAACGTTAAGAAAGTATTATGGAGAATAGCACTGCATAGGTTAAGAATGAAAGAACGCAGTATTATTGGCTTAAAATTGCAGAAGGGATGTTGGACAGGGGAACAGTAAATAGGTAAGGAGGAACTTGGCTAGGCTATCAGCCTGAGGTAAACAATGGAACAGCGCACACTTCAGCATTTTGTTTGCCGAAAAACCCTCACTTGTTTACCCTCTGGCTCCTTTTCACATACAGTGCTTTGCACTCTTCTGACTGGAAATAGGAGACAGCCCTGTGCAGCTGATACATATTCTGCTTCAGTGGTTGATGATGCTATTATGTCTTGCTTTGTGCTTGACCAGCTTATGGCTCCATCTCCATAGAAAATTATGTGACCGCTGGTCAATTTCCTTTCTGTTAGGTCTCCACCCCAGTCTGCATCTACGTATGCTTCTAGTTTTGGTTGACTGTTAGCTGGTAGCTTGAGCTTAAAGTGTGCAGTACCCTTTAGGTACCTAACAAGTCTCTTAATTGCATTCCAGTCCTTGACTGTTGGTGATGCAGTCTTTCTGCAAAGGAAGCCAACTGCTGTATTAATATCTGGCCTAGTGAGTGTACTAATGTATAGAAGCTTACCCAATGCTTCACGATATCTGACTCACTAGTCTGTCCCCCACTGTCTGAGACAAGAGACAGTGCAAAGTCCTTAGCTTCCAACACAAATGAGGGTTCCCATGTTTGAAAACTTCTCAATGAAGAGGGGCGAAAGCCCTAAACACATCTCTCTGACATAGAAAATGGAAAAGAATTCTAGCCTAGCCTTCGGCCTGACATTCTACATTTCAGCAGTCAGGGAAGGAGCCCCCCCACCACCACCACCACCATGGGGAGCATTCAAATATGGGTAGTAAAATCCCAGGAAACATGTCTTGGGAGATTTTCCAGCATGTGTAGATCAGTCTTTTGCCATCAATTTGGCTGGCCCTGGGATAGATACTAGTGCTCCGGGTAAGGGGTGCCTTTGCTGCCTCCTCTCCCCAGTTAGTTTAACAGTGTTGCCAAGCTGTTGTGTTGCTTGAGCAGATTTGCCAGTCCTAGAGGTTATTCACACGGTATGAGCTGCCTGGGGTAACCCAGGCAGCTCGTGTTGTCCAGAGCAAGGATTCTCAACGTTGGGTCCCCAGATGTTATTGGACTTCAACTCCCATAATCCCCAGCCCCGGTGGCCTTTGATTGGTGATTATTTATTTATTTATTTATTTATTTATTCATTCATTCATTCATTCGATTTTTATACCGCCTGGGATTATGGGAATTGAAGTCCAATATCATCTGGGGACCCAGCCTTGAGACTCCCTGGAGAGCACCAGGAGCCGCCCCCCGCCACCAAACCTGGCTGCTTCAGACCTGCGGAGCCCAGCAACTCTACCCATTGGTTCTACCTTAGTAGGTGATCATGTGAACAATCTCTCTGGGTAGCTCAGCTCCCGACTGGCCCATTTTAGGGGGGAAGGAGAGACCCTGCAGAGTGAAGTGGAGAGACTGACATAATAAGAGCAGCCATTGTGCTGCTCATGCGCTGCATGCTAAGCTCTCAGAGGACCCAGTGCACCCCCCCCTGGCGCTCTGCTGCTCACTGCCCCACATTTGTGTGCGCACAAACAGTGACATTCTGTAGAATGTCCTGCTCAGCTGCGGGGAGACAGGTAGGAGCCTGCCTCCCCACCAGCCCTCCCCGGTATGCTGGTTGGTGGTCATGAGAATGACTTTCATGTCTTGTAGGAGGCCCTGCTGCTATTCCCAGGCTTTCTCAGCAATGCCCAGAACTATCTCTTAGTAATTTGATGCTTTGATGCCAGTGCTCTCATGTTCCAGTTCTGGGATCGCACTGGACTCTCACAGGCCGTTACAGCTTCACTGCAGACAATACACTCAACAAAAAGCAAGCACAGCTCAGTGCACCGTTCAGATGCATACCATGAGTTACCACCCAGCTCCCCCACCCCTACGGATTTTTTCCATAAGTCATTGCCAAAGATGGAGACCTTGGCATTTCCTGCAACATAGTTTCTGTGAAAATGTACAGGGAAATGGATGATGAGCCCATATCCTTCCGTGGATGATGAGCCCATATCCTCTCGCACAGGGGATACTCCTCTGGGGGGTGGGGGCCTCCTTGTAGTTGGTGATTCGATCATTAGGGGGATAGAGATATGGGTTTGTGACCCGCGTGTTAACCGCATGGTGACTTGCCTGCCTGGTGCGAAGGTTGCGGACATTACGCAGCGTCTAGACAGGCTCCTAGGCAGTGCTGGGGAGGAGACAGCTGTCGTGGTGCACGTCGGCACCAACGATGTGGGGAAATGCAGTCGGGAGGTCCTGGAAGCCAAATTTAGGCTGATAGGTAGCATTTTGAAGTCCAGGACCCCCAAGGTAGCACTCTCAGAAATGCTACCTGTTCCACGCGCAAGTACAGTGAGACAGGCAGAGCTGAGGGGTTTCAATGCGTGGATGAGACGGTGGTGCCGGGAGGAGGGGTTTAGATTTGTTAGGCACTGGGACACATTTTGGGGCAAGCAAGGCCTGTGCAAAAGGGATGGGCTGCACTTGAACCAAGATGGAACCAGACTGCTGGCGCTTAAAATCAAAAAGGTTGCAGAGCAGCTTTTAAAATGACACTTGGGGAACAGCCGATGGGAGCTGGGCAGTATCCCGTTTGGCAAAAGCCATCCTTTAAAGGCTGCAAAGAATGCAAATAAAACAGAAGGGGATGGAGCAAAACCACATAAAGAGCAGATGGGAGCCTGTGCCAGCAGGTCAAAGAGTCAAAAGAGTAGCATACATCAGGGGAGAGATTCAGCGTATAGGGGCTTGTATGCCAATGCCAGAAGCCTCCGAACCAAGATGGGTGAGCTGGAGTGCTTGGTTGCTAACGCAGAAATAGACATAGTGGGCATAACAGAAACATGGTGGAACAGTGAGAACCAGTGGGACACTGTTATCCCTGGGTATAAACTCTACAGAAAGGACAGGGAGGGGCGCCTTGGAGGAGGAGTAGCACTGTATGTTAAAGAAGGGATAGAATCTAATAAGCTAGAAAACCTAAGTGGACTGGAATCCTCCACAGAAACCCTGTGGGTGACTATACAAGGTCGGAAAGGAAACGTGCTACTGGGGACGTGCTATCGCCCTCCAGATCAAAATGATGACAGTGACTGGGAGTTGCAGGAGGAAATCAAGGAGGCGTCAAGGAGAGGCAGGGCTGTAATAATGGGTGATTTCAACTACCCACACAGACTGGGTAAATTCACATTCAAGTCAGGACAAAGAGGTCAAATTTCTAGATACGCTAAATGACTGTGCCCTAGAACAGTTGGTCATGGAACCAACCAGACAGAAGGCGACCTTAGATCTAATTCTGAGTGACACCCAGGACCTGGTGCGTAATGTCAGTGTCATCGACCCTTTAGGGAACAGTGACCACAGTGCCATCAAATTCAGCATACATGCGGGGAGAGAATCACCAAGGATGTCTAACACGGACATTTTGAATTTCAGAAGAGGAAACTTCTCCAAAATGAGGAGTATGGTGAAAAAAAAGCTGAGGGGGAAAATCAGGAGAGTCACTTCGCTCCAGAGTGTATGGAGTTTACTCAAAACCACAATACTAGAAGCCCAGTTAGATTCTATACCCAAAAGGAGGAAAGGTACCACTAAGTCCAGGAGGATGCCAGCATGGCTAACGGGTACCGTCAAGGAAGCCATAAAAGGGAAGAAGACTTCCTTCCGAAATTGGAAGGCCTGTCCAGACGAAGAGAACAAAAAGGAACACAAACTCTGGCAAAAGAAATGCAAGGTGACAATAAGGGAGGCAAAAAGAGAGTTTGAGGAACATTTAGCCAAAAGTATCAGGGGGAATAACAAAAACTTCTTTAAGTACATCAGAAGCAGGAAACCTGCCAGGGAGGCGGTTGGGCCATTAGACAATGAGGGAGTGAAAGGGATTATTAAGGAGGATATGGAGGTTGCAGAGAAACTGAATGAGTTCTTTGCATCTGTCTTCACGGCAGAGGATACTGAGCATATACCTGTTCCTGAACCAGGCTTTTTAGGGATGGAGGTTAGAGAGCTGAGTCAGATAAAAGTGACAAGGGATGATGTTCTAAACTATCTGGAAAAACTGAAAGCTAACAAATCACCAGGGCCGGATGGCATCCATCCAAGAGTCCTCAAAGAACTCAAATGTGAAATTGCAGACCTTCTTGCTAAAATATTTAACTTATCCCTGAAATCGGGCTCTGTACCAGAGGACTGGAGAGTGGCAAATGTAACACCGATTTTCAAAAAGGGATCCAGGGGAGATCCAGGAAATTACAGGCCAGTTAGCCTAACATCCGTTCCAGGCAAATTGATGGAAAGCATCTTCAAGGATAAAATTGTAAAGCACCTAGAAGAACAGGCCCTGCTCGGAGTGAGCCAGCATGGCTTCCGCAAAGGTAAATCTTGCCTCACCAACCTTTTGGACTTCTTTGAGAGTGTCAACAAGTGTGTGGATCAAGGTGATCCAGTTGACATAGTCTACCTGGACTTCCAAAAAGCTTTTGACAAAGTTCCTCATCAAAGGCTCCTGAGGAAACTTAGCTGTCATGGGATAAAGGGACAAGTACATGTGTGGATTGCTAACTGGTTGAAAGACAGGAAACAGAGGGTAGGTATAAATGGAGAGTTTTCACAATGGAGGGAAGTAAGAATTGGGGTCCCCCAGGGATCTGTACTGGGACCGGTGCTTTTTAATGTATTCATAAATGATCTAGAAGCAGGGGTAAGCAGCGACGTGGCCAAATTTGCAGATGATACCAAACTCTTCCGGGTCGTGAAATCTCAAACGGATTGTGAGCAGCTCCAAAAGGATCTCTCCAACCTGGGGGAGTGGGCGACAAAATGGGAAATGCAGTTCAATGTTAGCAAGTGTAAAGTGATGCACATTGGGACAAAAAACCCCAACTTCAAGTATATGCTGATGGGATCCGAGCTGTTGGTGACGGACCAGGAGAGGGATCTTGGGGTTGTGGTTGACAGCTCGTTGAAAGTGTCGACTCAATGTGCGGCAGCTGTGAAAAAGGCAAATTCCATGCTAGGGATCATTAGGAAGGGGATTGTAAATAAAACGGCTAACATTATAATGCCCTTATACAAAACTATGGTGCGACCACACTTGGAGTACTGCGTACAGTTCTGGTCACCACATCTTAAAAAGGACATTGTTGAACTGGAGAAGGTACAGAAAAGGGCAACCAAGATGATCAGGGGACTAGAGCACCTTTCCTATGAGGCAAGACTACAACACCTGGGGCTTTTTAGTTTAGAAAAAAGACGACTGCGGGGAGACATGATAGAGGTCTATAAAATCATGCATGGTGTGGAGAAAGTGGAGAGAGAGAGAGATTCTTTTCCCTCTCACACAACACTAGAACCAGGGGTCACTCCATGAAATTGATTGCCAGGAGGTCTAGGACCAACAAACGGAAGTACTTTTTCACACAACGCGTGATCCACTTGTGGAACGCTCTGCCTCAGGATGTGGTGACAGCCAACAACCTGGATGGCTTTAAGAGGGGTTTGGATGACTTCATGGAGCAGAGGTCTATCAATGGCTACTAGTCGGAGGGCTGTAGGCCACCTCCTGCCTCAAGGGCAGAGTGCCTCTGAGTACCAGTTGCAGGGGAGTAATGGCAGGTGAGAGGGCATGCCCTCAACTCCTGACTGTAGGCTCCCAATGGCATCTGGTGGGCCACTGTGTGAAACAGGATTCTGGACTAGATGGGCCTTGGGCCTGATCCAGCAGGGCTGTTCTTATGTTCTTATGAAAGCAGGAAACAGAACCTCTTCTTAAGTTATTGTTTTGAATGATGGATTTAAATGGTTCCGTGTGAAAAGCAAACAATATCTGCAAACCCATAGTAGTTTATAGTAGTTTTTTTGGGTCTATTTGGCGTTGGCCTACTTCAGTCCAAACCAAAGCTCTGTCTAATTTGGAGTGAAGCAGGTCCAAAGCAAAGCAAAATGGACTGGACCATTCACCCCCCAGGAACCCAATTTGGTTCCTCTCACTTCCACTCGTAGAAGTACTAGGAATATTGGCAGATGGCAGGAACCAGCCTGCTTTCCTGAATCTTTACTCCCAGGACTCAGGAGTGAGGAAGCAGGCAGCATCTTTCAGGAGTTAAATTTTAAAATGCCTTAAAAAAATTCCCCTGAAATCCTGGGAATGGCAAACAAATGGGGGAAACTGAATTATTCCTTGGAATTGAAGGATTTTCTCAGGTTGTGGACATTGCTGAGAACTCACAATCCTGATGAGGAAACTGGAACATTGTCAGGAAGGAAAAAGAGAGCACAAATAATGTAAATAGCAATCATATGTAACAGAAAAGTGAAAGAGGGTCTTAAAGAGCCACTGGAAATAAATGGGGGCGAATCATGTCATGCAAAATAGGGATTTTCATATCAAGATGTAACATCGCAAAATTCCACACAGCACTAGTCTACTAGTATGCATATGGGAAACTGAACAGACAAGGAAGGATAATAATCTGTGTTAACTTTCTTTCCAGACTTAATGGTAAGATTGCTGCAATATTTATACAGTGAAATGTAAAGAAATTCAAAGCTTGCCAGGTTAGATTTCAATAAAAGTGTTTGGGAATATTCCTTGGTTTGAATATTTGCATTTTCACTTAATAAATGTAACAGGGCCCTCTAGTGGTTATTTTTCATTAGCCTACATTGAACATGTCCTAAAATATCTTGTAGAATATCTGTTTAGTGCTAAGCTACATGTGGTGAGAAGTGCTGTGATTCTGCTTTCTGGGGTTTAAAAAAAAAATTAAAATCAGCCATGGAATATGTGTGAGAGGTCTTTAACTGTGGTTGTACCTAGGCTTTGGAACTCCCATCTCGCCCCTTCACTGATCGTTTGGTGTTCCATTGTCCTGTGAAGGCCTACCTTTCTTGACAGGCATTTGTCCTGTCAGTTTGATGTTGTTAAATCTCTGAATCTCAGGATTTAAATTTTGTCACAGAGCTGAATTTTATTATGGAATAACTGCTCCCTCCATCATATCTTGGGCTGCTTTGGACGATATCATTGTGGGAGACACAAGGACGCATTGCTCAGTCCCACAAACCTAGCATGAGACACCCACCCCCCACCCCCAATATGTTCAGGTGAAGCTAGAATATCTGAACCAGATCCCAATCACACAGTTTAAATACTAATTTAATGCATTTAAGCCATGTGATTAGCAGCCAGTTTGGATGTCCTCGTCCAGTGTGACCATGCAGAGGTGAGGATGGCACACCGAATGGATAGAGATGGAGCAGTGTGCCCCTGCTTTTCCTCATGTGATGCTATTGTGAACATGGGCTGACATAGAATATGAAAGCACCGGTATAGAAATATGTCTCCAAGGGCAACAGTATGTCAGCCCACTGGGAAGTTAGTTCCCAACTAACTGCACTGGTGAAGTGGGGAAGAGGCAATTTTTACACCTTCCTCTCCCTAGGAAGCCCTCTATGACACTCATAAATATGTCTCCAAGGGCTTTTCAACCTTCAGGGATATATCTTGCTGCACCGGTGCATCCTTGGTCTATATGTCAGCCATGCTGTCCAAACTGTCTCTGTATCTTTTTAAATGTTTATGCTTATTGTTTGAATGGTATTGTTTATAACATTTCTTGTAAGCTTTAGTGGACTTTTAAAAAAGAAATAGAAAGCCAGGGGATGGATGGGTAGATAAATAAGTAAATAAGAATTGGTTGCTCTGAGGGGAGTGGTAACCAGGAAGAGACAGTAAAAGGGAAGAAGCCAGGGGTTATGACTGAAGACAGAGCCAATCCTGCTGAGGAGGAGAATAAGGAAGGGAGGAGGGCATGGAAGGAAAAGGAGGGAAAGCTGCTTTATCCTCCAAGACAGATAGCTGAAGCAGAGAGAAGTCAGACGACAATAGGGGCTTAAAAAAAAAAAATCAAGGGGAGTACAGGCTGCAGAGCACAGTTGGGAAAGAGGAGGAAAGGCTGCACAATAGTTGTCAAGCCTGAGCATGGCAACATCTTCAGTTAGCCAAACTCAATTGTTCTGAAATGTGAAGACCCTACCTGAAGAAGCAATACAAAGTTCCTGGGACATTAAAGTGCTTTGCTTCCTTGAACCTGGGTTTTTGTTATTGTTTTGGTGGGGGAGGGATATGAATTCCTCTTATGCAATGAAGGAGAAGCACCAGGGGCATTGCAAGGCTGGAGTGGGGGTGGGGGCAAAAAAATGAAGATGGGCCCCCTAACCACCACCACTCCACCTGCCAGCTTCAGAGAGGCATGAAGGGAGAACAAGCTGTCACTGAGCTGGTGGGCCCCCTCTCCCTCGAGGGCTAGGAACATTCGTCCTCCCCTCTTTTATAGCAGCACCCAGTAAAGAAGATATTTCTCTCAGTAAGCACTCTCTTTTGTATAAATGTACCAGCCAAAGGTTTGAAGAAATCCTTTGTAAGCTCAAATTCCTTCTGATCCAACAACACTCTGTTATGCACAGGCCATATATTCATTCTTAAACACACACACGCCATATTCAGAGAAAATATCTGCGGGGAGAGAGAGAGGGTGTGTGTGTGTGTGTGTGTGTGTGTGTGTGTGTGTGTGTGTGTGTGTGTGTGTTGCCTCTGGCCCCATCCCTAGCTTCCACACATTCATCATAACTTCTACACAGAGCCACCTGGCATACAAACTGCTCTGTGCACCCTGCAAAAATGAAAGTTACAGGTAATGTAGACAGAACCTATCTACATACAATTTATTCACAAACAGACTCTGTTCAAAAGCTGTGATGAATATGTGGAAATTATGGAAAGGGTCAGCTGGAGCAATCCCAGCAACCCCCGTGTGTTTTCATTTTCCAAGGATATGTTGTCTGAATAGGACCACACACTTTACTGTCATTCACAAATACAGACATGGGGTTCTTTGTGCTAGAATTAATTTCCAGGGCGCTTTCCAGGTTACCTGCTACAACAGTGTCACTACGTGTCCTTCAAGTATGCTTCCGTACTGCCTGTGTTTCAACATCACAGTCCCTGCATTGTCAGCAAGGTGCAGTTCACATTTCCGATGCCTTCTTTCGGGTTTTATTGAGGCATTACAGTCCAATAACGTCACATGTGCCCCCCCCCCAAGCTGTATTTTCCCATTGTAGGAGTTTTACACAAGCTGGAAAAGACTGCTCCCCCTGCTGGTGGCTTTGCACAACAAACAGCTTATTTGCCTTTTGAATGCGATCTGCTAAGATGAAGCATTTTATCGTGGTTGTAGCGGGTAATCTGGAAACCGCCCAGGCCCATGTTTGGCCTTCCCCTAATGTCTGTTTTCTGAAGTTCTTTTGAACTTCTCCAAGTCTGTTTTTTGAACTTCTTTTGAACTTCCTCTAATGCTTGTCGAATGCTGTCCACTCACAGAGTTTTCAATCAAATGCATCCTTCCCCTCACATTTTTTCAGGGTTTAACACTTTATAAAACCAGAATCTACAGTGATGGGTGACATATAAGCCTGAGGAAAAAGTAACAGCCTATCTCCACTTCTAATACCCTCTTCTCTGCTGGCTTAGTCATATATTGGGATTTCTGAAGAGATTCTAGCAGTCCATCTCAATTCCTTCCTCATGTATGCTGAGAAACCACTGGAGAACAAAAACATGCAGCTTGGCAGAGATGCATGAGGGAGATGGAAAACTTTGACATTCACACTTGTCACATCCTGTCTTTCATGCACTTAGCAGCAGCAGGCTGATTTGGGAGCAACATGGGAGGACTATGAAGCAAGGAACTGTTAATATGCAAAGTTTTGCAAAAAAAAAAAAAGATTTGATATTCTTATGCTCTTTTCTTGGAAAAACTAGAAAGCTTAGTACCTGAGATGCATTAGGGCAGGGGTAGGAACCTTGGTTCTCCCACTATTGCTCAAGTACGACTCAAAGAAATTGTGGCTTGGGATGATGAGAGTTGTGGTTCAGCAACAGCTGGAGAATCAAGGTTGCCTATTGCTATGTTTGGGGCTAGATATATAAGGGAATTGAGATATTTGCATTCCGCCCCCAAAGGATTTAAATAGTGATGTTACTAGTGTTCACAATATGAATGTTCATGAGTCTTGTCTTGCAATTCTTGCCTTTAACGTACCTTCTGAGTTCTTCCCTGGTTAGGTTTTAAATTGTCTCCTCCCCTTATCTGGCAACAGCCACTGCTACTCCATTGGCAGAAGTATGGAAGTCAGTCTGTCTGTGTCTCACCGCCTCTCCTCCTTTCCCTTTCCCCACCAGTGCCTGAAATGCTGCTATAGCAGTGGTCCAGTTGCCAGGAGCTCTGGTAAATGTAATTTTCCTTGGATGTCGGACAGGCATCAGGTACTCTGGGGAAATGTAACTTCCCAGGGCTTCTGGTTCATGGGCCATTACCATGGCAATGCTTTAGGCACCAAGAAGGAGGGAAAGGCTAGAGTGGCCTTCCCTTTCCCTGCCACTGCTTCCACAGCAAGGACAACCACTGCACATTGACTGTAGCATAAGTGTCCATGGATAGGAGCCCACTGAGATGCATCTGAGATGCATCTGAGCCCATCATGATATGCATCTGATGGGGCTCTAGTCCAAAGAAGATTATGCTACAACAAATCCACGAGACTCGTCTTCTCCCCCCACCCGCTGCAGCAAACATGGCGCCCCTGCTAACTGGGCAGCACCCCTGCTAACTGGGCAAAGAGGCACCTTTTTAACGTGGTGATTCACTTTACTGAGCAGGGGGAAAGTAATCGGTCCTATCCACACCTAGCATAGTACTTCTAGTGACTGTTGCTGGTGTCTATTTCATGTTTCTTTCTAGATTGTGAGCCCTTTGGGGACAGGGATCCATCTTATTTACTTACTTACTTACATATTTATTATTTCTCTCTGTAAAACTGCTTTGGAAACTTTTGTTGAAAAGTGGTATATAAACATGTTGTTGTTCCCCTCCAAAAAAGGCAACCTAACAATGTTAATTTGGACAAAGAGGAAGACCATGACGGGTCCCTCTGCAAAGTTGGGCAGAGGAGATGGGCAGGATCTTTTTCAAGCTGACAGCCACGTGCATGATTGCCACACACCTGCTCCCTCTGCCTGTATTGCAGAGTCCGATACAAGACTGCCTCTACACTGTTAAAAAGTAGCATTGTTATCACACGCTCATTTATCTCAGGATAGTGTTGATAATAAGACACAGCCTTGTATAATAATGAACAAGGAAGTCCATGAAGTTCTTGGATCCAAGGTAAGGCCTCCGTTTTCATGCTACAGGAAGCCCAATATGATTTGGGGTTAGGGCAGGACAACAGTGGTTAGCCAGATATTCCTGTGTGTAAGGGAGTGTTCCAAATCCCAGAATATCACAATCCCACATAATCCAATGGTTTCCATTCCAAAACGAAAAACCTTCTAACAGAATGGCTACTCTAACTAACCCTTGCTTAATTCTTTGGTTGGAAAATACCATCATTTCCCCTCTCTTTCAAAGGCTTACTAAGTTTCCTTTATTTCAAAGAAGGAAGATTTTGTTCACATTGTGAAAATTGCTAGAATTAGTAATAATAAAATGTGAGAAATGGAACTCTCATTTGAAAGGCAGGGAAGATAAAGTTATAAAAATGCGCCATCTTGTGGCTATTAATATTGATAGGTTTTTCCCTAACCATATTGCCTGGGCTGGTGGGATACTCTGGTATAATGCTGAGAGTGGGTGACATCCAGATTAAATTATTTCTGAGTATTCCTATTTAAAATAAGTAGTCCTTTATTTATTTAAAGATAACTATTTATAGATATTTATAGATTTAGAATAGTACTATTGAGTAACTTAGTCAGGAAGTTACTCCTGAGGAAGACAGGATGTCAGACAGTATATATACCTAGCTTCTTACTGTTTATTTAAATATTAATTTGGACTATAGGTAAACATGTGGCTAATTCTGTTTCATGTAAGACAGGCTTTCAGAACTTGTGATGCACAAAGCTGGTCAAAGTCGACAGACTGTATCATACATGTATGATAACCCAATAAACTTCCTGTTTGTGCTGCCTGCCTGAGATGGCACATACAGGAGCAGACTGTAGCTCAGTGGTAGAGATCTGCTTTGCAGGCAGAAGGCCTCAGGTTCACTCCCTGGCATCTCCAGGTAGAACTAGGATAGCCACTTCCAGTCACTGTAGACCCAGCCTGCTCAACTTCGGCCCTCCAGATGTTGGCCTACAACTCCCATAATCCCTGGCTATTGGCTATTATGGGAGTTGTAGTCCCAAAAGAGTTGGGGGTGCCTAAGTTAAGTAGGCCTGGTGTAGACAATACTGAGCTAGATGGACCAGTCTGATTCCAAATAAAGCAGCTTCTTAGGCACCTCTGTGGGTCTATCCAGTATCAGGCAGGCCAGAGGACATGGTTGATGGACTGTCTTGGCAGGTCACGCCGCTTCTGTTGATCTACACAAGACCTTCTTCTTGTGGAGGAAATTGCAAACTGCCTTTACATGCCATTGACATAATATGTAGTGCAGCAAATCATCCGTTCTTCCGCCTGGTATGTATAATTTCCCTGCCAGCCCTGCCCACTTCTTCAGTTGCTTAGCTTAAGTTGCTTAGAATTTCAGGATGTGGCAAAATGAGAATGAGCTAAGAAAGCAATTGAACACCCAAACCACAAACAAATATTCCAGCTTGCCTGGAACATGACTGATCCTGCCACAAAGCCTGTGAAGGAAACAACCAACCACCTAGGATTTGTTCCTTCAGTTTACCTTCTCTCCAAAGGCTCATTCTTTTAGGGACAAAGACCTACATCTGAAAGCTATTTAGTAATGCTGCCCAGCTACATGTGGTTTCAATCCAAATAAATCAGTGATCCAGGATCATTCTCAGGGACAGACCCATATTTTGGAGTGGGGAACAGTATGTGAAATAGATCTCTATTGCATTCTTCTCTTCATTTTTATTTGTGTGTGCTGTTCTTTTAAGAAGAAGAAAAAAATCCCTGTCTGTATTTGTTCTCAAAGCTTGAACCCAAAGATAACAAAAGAGTTATGACCAAACATTGACTGAGATGCATGAACTACAGAATGCGAATATTTTTATGGAAACGATTGAAGGAGACATTGAAAGAAAAAGCATGAAGGGAAACTATTTGATTTGCTCAACAGCTTAACATTATTAAAAGTGTGTGTCTCTGTGTGTGTGTGTGATTCTGTAATACAGCCACAAATGCATGGGATCTGTATTACTTACAGAGGGTCTGTACAACTTGGGGACCCATTGATCTGAATGCAACCAGCCAGTAGTGATGCCTGGGAAATGGGCTCAGACCCAGATGCGACCTTTGGGGTCTTATAATGCACATCTAAAAGATGGTGTGAGAGGCTGAAGTGGGAAGAGCAGGGGAATAAGAAAGGCCCCAATGTGCAGAGAGACTCTGGAGCCCAGCTTGTATGTTCCATGGATCTTCCATTGTAAGATCCTTGGTGTACAGTTTATAGTGAAGACTCTACTGATGTACTGGATGAGATGTATAAACTGCAACCAGTGGTGTCTTGAGGAACATCAACAAGACAGAACAACATTTTAAATCAAGCTAGCCCTGATCCAAAGCAGCACCAAATAAGTTTGTCCAAGAAGGGGGGAAATCCTGCTCATCATCTCTTTTGCAAGATTCATGAGCAGTGCCGGCCCACTAACTCTATCCTGCTTCTCTCCTCCTCAGACTGCTGCCAAACAAGTGTCTTGTCTCAATAAAGGGCTCTTTAAATAGTTACAATGTTAAAATATATGTATTGTTGATTCCATGTTAAAATAAACTTTGGCACACACACATTTGTTTCTTGTACACGCCCCCCCTCCGCAACCCATCGCATAATCCTATTATTTTAAATGATGGCTGTCATGGTTTTATGTTTTAAAACCTTTTCTTACTTTATAAGCATGCAACATGATCTAGGATACTGCTACATGGTTTATTCCTATGCTTCTTATTGCAGCCGTAGTTCAATCAAAATGTAGCCCAGAGTCTACGGTGTCTCTTATTAGAGCTATAGCTAGATTTTTAGTGCAGTCACATGCCTATTTTTTTTATATTTTAAATCATTTTATGTTAGTAATATATTTTAGTGTCTTTTATATTTCTTATTGTATATTTTAAATCATCTTATGATAGAGTATAAAATGTATTGCTACTTAGGTTTTAAAATGTACTTTATGCTGGTCTGTGACCATAATAAAGACTGATTGACATCTCATAATCCTTCCAGAGGTCAAAACTACTGCTTGGCTTCTTGGCCAAGCAGTAGTTTTGTCCTCCATGCTGTTTTTGTCCCCCATGTGGCCTGGATTCAAACCGAGCTGGGAAACGCGATTTTGTGCACATCCCCAATTAAAAGGGGAAAGATCCAGGGACTTTGATTTAATTGTCAGCAATATGCAGATGACACTCAGCTTTAACTCTCCTAATCACCTGATCCTAGGGAGGCAGTGGATGTCCTGAATCGGGGGCTGAAGTCAGTGATGGGTTGGATGTGGGCTAATAAACTGAGATTGAATCAAGGCAATATGGAGGTGTTGTTGGTCAGTAGGAGAGCCAGTTGGGATGAGAGGATTCAACTGGTTCTGGATGGGATTGCACTCCCCTTGAAAGAGCGGGTGCGTAGCTTGGGGGTTTGGCTGTACTCAACTCTGCTTTTGGAAGCTAACGTGAAGGCGGTGGCCAGGCATGCCTTTGCAGAGCTTCAGCTAATGCTCCAGCTGCATCCCTTTCTTGAGAAGGCAAATCTGGCCAGAGTTACGTACACCTTAGTCACATCATGTCTGGATTACTGTAACACGATGTACGTGAGGCAGCCCTTGAAGAATATTCAGAAACTGCAGCTAGTGCAAAATGTGGCCACTAGGATTTTATCCATAGTCTATTAAGAACTCAACACAAACATGTTAGTAGTGCTCAAAATGCATAATATGAACAAAATTATTAACATAAGATGAAGATTAAGCAATTAAAATATTTCCTGAATATTTTTCCTTTGTTCTGCCTCTCCTGACTGTTGCTCTCTTGCAATCCAACCAGGATTGGGTTGCAGTCCTGTCCCATACTAGGATTCCCAGGCAACTCCCTCATGTTACTGAATTACATTTGAACTCCCTAGAACTGACAGTTGCACTCTAGGAAGTGAAAATTGCTTTTCTTCTCACTTTTAACTATTCCCAATAGCAGGGCTTTTGAAAAATATGCAGCCAGACACAAAAAGTGCAGTCCCCTCGCCCGCCAAAATGTTTCTTTCTAGAAGACCAGCTGTGTGGTTCAAAAACTGTGTTATGTTAGATGATGTAAGAAGTGCCTGATAACAATAAGAGAAATAAAATGAGTAGTACAAGCTCTTGTAGAACCCAGGCCCAGATCAAGCATACATATTTCTCCTCTCCCTGCCAGGGGTGTAACAAGGCTGGAGTGGGCCCAGAGACAAAATTTTAAAATGGGCCCCTCGCTGATACACACACACACACACACACACACTTCACAATATATAGTCATGTGACTTGCCTTTCGGGGGGCCCTCGAGGCATGGGGGACCCCAGGCAGCCGCCTCCCCTTGCCTAATAGTAGTTACGCCCCTGCTCCCTGCCAAAGACCCTTCCCACGGACGTCACTGCTACTCCCTACAGCCTTCACCAATCAATATAACACTCTTCTGCAATAGTGTGGTCAAATGTCCAGCAGAGTATTTTCTCCCACTCTTGCAAGCTCTAAATGTCAGGGAATGTGGCTCTAGAAAACAAAGTGGCTTACTAACAGTGCAGTGCCCTGCAGATCCAAGAGCGGGATGCATGTGCTCGTTCTGTGGCTCTCCAAACTGTGTTCATGCTGTTGGCAAGCTCACAGAAACTCCATTGCTACTAAAGATTGTGTCATTGCTGTAGTAACGGGCCTCTCATTAATAGCGACGGAGTCTCTGTGAGCTTGTTAGCAGTGTGGATGTGGTTTGGAGAGGCACGGAATGAGCACACACATCCCACTCTTGTAGGGATGTGCTTGAAACATGACTCAGCATCCGAATCGCAACACAATCCCTTTAAAACCGAGGGCTTCCACAGCCCCTTTAACACGGAGGAGAGCAGGTCCATCCCTACCCCCACAAGGCATCAGCGTGCACATGGTCTCCATGCATGCACAGAAGTCATGTGCAAGCTGGCACCATGCGGGGGCAGCTGGGAGAGAATGCCGCTGGCATATGCTGATTGTTGAGGGGAACACAGCAAGTTCGGCAATGGCAGCAAGTGGAGGAGGAGCAGGGATGGAACTGTTCTCCTCCATGTTAAAGGGGATGTGGAAGCCTTTGGTTTTAAAGGGATTGTGCTGTATTCAGACACTAAATCACATTTCAGCACATCCTTATTTAAAAAGGTTACAATGGGACAATAATTAATAAAATAAACTTTCAGAGCCCAGGATGTAGTCCCATAACTGTGTCAAAAGAATACTGAATATGTGTTTACAGATAGCAATGTTTGAAAATATCATCTGTACTGGTCTTTCCACAACGTGTCCAGCAATTTAAAAATAAAAAGTGGCTAAGTGGGTTTAGAAACCCAGTAATGTGGCTGTTTAGATGGGATCAGATGTATGTAAGTCAGAATGTGTGCATAGACAAGGGAAATGCAAAGGTTTATGTTGTAGCTAAACACACCATAACAAGACATTGTAGCTAATCGTGCGAATTACATTTACATATCATTATGCAATTCTGAATTTATTTATTTTTAAAGGCTGCCCAATAGCATTGTGAGCCCTTTCCTATATATACTTAGTACATTTAGAGAGACACCTGGGGACACTTGCAGTCCTTGACTGGAAAGGAATAGAAATGACTGGCCACATTCACACGTAATGCAGAACCACAGTTGTAGAGGCCTGCAGTTCTGTGCAGCAACAAAACTAGGGTCCAGAACTGGAACTCCAATCTGAATCCTTGGGTGGTAGTGAGTTTCTTTGCCACAGCCTGAGATTCCAGGCAGTCTGCGGTATGTCCAAATTTGAAACCTCAGGCTATTGGCCCTGGAACCAGAGTTGAGGGAAGAAGCTCCTCCCTCAACTCTGGCATGATTGGCTGTGCAGGCTGTTTTTCAGTACAGAAGGAAGCCCACACAGCCAGCTTTCCCAGCTCTCTGTAGTCTCACTAATTGCAGAGAGACTGCTCTCCTGAACACCCAAATTCAGACAGGAGTGGTGGGGGGGACAGGGGATGCAGAACCGCGGGGTCATTGGAGCACTGTTCTGCATTACACGCAAATGTGGCCACTGTTTGTCTCATATTGCAGGTCAGGCAAAAGCAATCGATAATTCTGATGAACAGCCAGTTAGAATTTCAAACAAAATGAAACACACAGATGTATGAACATACAAATTTAGAAGTTCTTTTTCTAGAGGTTAATGATAGACTGCTGTTGGCTCAGTCGGTACAAGGCCGTGTGTTCATTAAACTAAATTCCTTCTTGCCACATTAAAAAGAATAGCTTCTTGCACTAGAAAAGTAGCAGCAACCACTTTAGTTATTCCTGTATATAGTTCAAATCTCTCAAGCATTTCCTCCAGTAGAAGCCTGAGAGATTAGAACAATCTGGGAGGCAGAAAGACTAATTACAGGGCTTCAGAGCTCTGATGCTTCTCTGCAATTTAGACTTTTGGGTTTTCAACCACCAGATTATTGCATTCATTGTCCAGCATTGTCCAGCAGGGGGCTTACCTCTGGCACTGAACAAATCTAAGTGAATTCTACCAGCCTCGAGGCACAATTATAGAAGATGCAAGAGGACAAATATTACAAACGCAAGATTGCAATCAGGACTTTTTGTTTCATTTTGCAATTTAATCATGTGTGTTATTTTTTGTAAAAGAAAAATGAAAAAAGTGTGCCACCTAAGAACACTCAATGCAATTTAGATATTACACTCACTTTCCAAGACCTAGCTTTCTTCTGCATGTCTAAACAAGTCTATTGAGTCCTGTCTCTCTAGTAGGGATGTGCATAAAACCGGTTCTCCCGGTTCGGTTCGGGTCCGAACCGGGTCCGGACCAGACCGGGGTGGTTCGGTTTTGGTTTTGCCGGACCACCCCCCCGGTCCGGTTCAGTTTCGAACCGGTTCAGATCCGAACCGAACTGGTTCGGATCACAAAAAGTGGCTGGTTTTGAAGGGGACATTGTGTTCTACCTGCCACCCAAATTTCAAGTCAATTGGACCTTCCTCTGATTTTTTACAATTTTTTTTTTAAAAATTAATTTTTGCCCATAACTCACAATGTGGAGCCCTTAGGGGCAAAAAAGCTGGGGTGGGTGGTAGCCACCCATGGGTGTCCTCCACCCCAAAAATCCCAAGGCAATTGGTGGCTCCTAGTATTATTGGTGAATTTTTGAAGATTTTTTTTCCCCATTGGCTAGAATGGGGGTTTGGGGCTGCCCCAGACCCACCTCTGTGGGGTGGCAGCACCCCCAAAGTGGGTCCGGGGCCATGGCAAAAATGCCCTCAGTCCCTCCCAGCAATCCCCATAGAGATAGGAGTGATGGTTCTGTTGTTTTTCTGAGGTATTCTGAGTGTAGATTCTATGATAGCTAATGAGATTTCCAATGAGACACCATGAATCCACTCTCATTTGCTATCACAGAATCCACACTCACTCAGAACACCTCAGAAAAACAACAGAACCATCACTCCTATCTCTACGGGGATTGCTGGGAGGGACTGAGGTCATTTTTGCCATGGCCCCGGACCCACTTTGGGGGTGCTGCCAACCCACAGAGGTGGGTCTGGGGCAGCCCCAAACCCCCATTCTAGCCAATGGGAAAAAAATTTTTTCTTCAAAAATTCACCAATAATACTAGGAGCAACCCAACAATTGCCACCCCATCTTTTTGGCCCCTCTCTCTGGGCGCCCTAACACGTAACACCTAGTCAGTCCATCTTAATGCCTACCTACTACCACCACTCCTATCCAAGCAAGTAAGAGGAGGACACTCAGAGAGACAACACCCACTCTCTGATCTAACAAAAAGGCCAGCCACTGCTGTGCTGCCTGCCAGCACAGCAGCAGCAGCAGCGGAGCAGCACACTAAGCACAAGAGCAGCACACACAGAGAAGAAGCAGGAGGCGGAGCAGCAGAGCAGCAGACCTGCCGCTCTGCATGATGGGTGATGTGATGCCCAAAGAAACCACCGCCTCACTCAGTGCCTGCCACTGACTAGGCCTGACAGACAGAAGCCAGCCAACCTGCTCTGCTCTGCTCTGATGCTCCCCATGGATGATGCACACACACCCTACATCTGCATCCAAATTACCAGACCAGACCAAGTGCGCAGAGTCAGCACAGGCCAGCAGCCACCAGCCCAGCAACAGCAACAGCTACTACTGCTACCACCACAACCAGTGTTGCCGCTACAATAACATTCCCAGTCCAGTCATGCGCGCCACAGCCTGAGCCTAGCACACAGCCAACAGCTGCTGCCAGCCAGTGCCTGGCAAGCCCAGCCAACATGAGGAGGAGAGAGCTAAGTAGACGGCGCACACACATCACCAACCCATCACGACGGCGCAACTGCAAGGGGAGAGGGCACAATTACAGGCAGGAGAAGGAGGAGGCGGCGAGGCAATCCTAGCACAGATTTGAAAGTTTAAAATCCACCAGGACATCTTCTAGAATCTAGACTTCTGTTTTTTCTACCACCAGCTGTAGTGTCTAGTTAGTCAGTGTGCTGTGCAGCTGAGCTGAGCTGAGCTACGTGTGAGGAAGGATGATTGTGGCTAGTTCTTTAGTTTCAGCAGACTGAGCATTGAGCATGGGCAGTGGCCTTGGGAAGCAACACAATTACACGACACTCACCTGCTGCTGCTGGTTCTAGAAGTTGCCTCTTCTCGTCTTTTCACCTCTTCGTGTCGTGTGTGTGTGTGTGTGCAGTGAGTGCATGCCTTTTGCCTTGCTGGAAAGAAATGCTTCTCTGGTACACCACCACATATTTGCTCAAGGACACAGAGGCCCAAGGCAGAGGTGGTGGCACCAGTGTGAGTGCATGTGTGCTGGTGGTGTTTGCCACCACAGGTGTTTTGTGTGTGTATGTGTGCGCTGCTAGCTAGGAGGGGGGAGGGAGGCAGGGAGGCAGGGAGGCAGGGGGGAGGAAAGGGGAGGGGGAGAGGGATGTAGAGGGGATTGAAGGGGGGAGGGTCCGGCTCAGAGTTGGTCAGCCACATATTTGTGCACAAACGTGCTCACGTGTGTGCTTCGGTGGGAGAGACCAGACTCTCATCATCTGCCAGACCGGGGTTGGGGGCAGGTGAGGCGGTGGTGGGCCGGAAGGGAGGGAGGATGGAAGGTGGTGAAGAGGAAGGGGAGAGGATGAGAGGGGAAGGATGGAGGGAGGCATGGGGGGGAGGGATTTGGGGGGAGGAAAAAAACATGTAGACAGACACACACCACACTACACACAGAAAGCATCCACACACAGAGACAGTGCTAGGCATCCATTCACACAGACAGACAGACAGACACACAACAGGAAGAGACAGACTGAGCCTGCACCACACACACACACACAGACCCAATTCCCCCCCTGCACAGTTATCAATCAATATGTTGTGTTGGCAGCCAGTTCATTGCTATTCTGATGGTTTTGGGTTTTTTGCCATCAGCCAACATCAACAGTGACCACAATCAAGATGAACATAAGATGATAATAATTCATTCGTTTCATTAGAAAAAATCATCCAATCATTTTCTCCATGTAAACCAAGCCCCCCACACATGATTTCTGGCAACATTTTCAATAAAATCAATTCATTTGGCATTCATCATTTTGTTCTCCCTTTGTCACCTTTTTTTCTTTCTTTTGCATAATTTTGAGGCTTGATTTTAACATGGGGTTTTTAAAGAAAAATTTATTTACATGTTTATTTACATACAGTATTTACATATCTACACTGCATTTTAGAACGTATACCCGCCGCTGCCGCTAAGTCTAGTACTCTGTGGGCTGTGCTACTTTGGGGGTGTGTGCCGTGCCCACGCCAGGTCCCCAAATGCTGACAGGTGGATAGATAAAGGGCCTGTGCTGGTCAGCATTGGGTTTCTTTTTAGGTGGGCGTGGGCATTGTAAACATCTGGCCAGTCGCAGCACTACAACTACTACTACAACTGCATCTCTGTGTGGGCACACTACACGCTGCGACTGGCTGGCACGGCTCAGCATCTGTCACGTCAGCTCAGCTAGAGGTAGAAGGGGGGAGGGTAGGGATAAGCACAGAGGTCGAGCCAGGCAGGTGACCAACCATGGGGCAACCCACGGTAATCACTCGCCCGGCTCAAACTCCAGCTTGGGGTAGCCCAACAGGGGGAGGTTCACCTTAAGGAAGACCAGCTGCTCCACCAGACCAGGGTCCAAGCGGGAGCGAGAGGGTGTCACCACGTCCCCGGCACGTGAAAACACCCGCTCGCTCTGGACACTGGTTGGGGGGCAGGAGAGGAGACGCACAGCCACCACCGCCAGGTCCGGCCAGACTTGGCGGCAGCTCGCCCAGAACTGTGCGCAGTCCACGCCGTCTCCCTCCACAGGCTCCTCCAAGTACTGCGCAACGCATTGCTCAGCACTGGAGGGGGGCCTGGCAGGTCGAGCCTCCCGCATACCAGGCATGGCGCCATAGCAGAACCGCTGAAACCACTGGGCGGATCTCGAGTCGGTAGCAAGTGGCTGCTGCGATGGCGCCGCCTGGGATGCCGCGCTGCTGGACTGGGAAGAGGGAGGGGAAGGGGAAGCTGACGCCGGCGGGCCTCCCATGCTGCTTCTGGGTGCGGGTTGGGCCGCGAGGGCTGCCCCCGCACCACTACCAACACCTTGGTCTCTGCGGGCCCTAGCGGCCTCCTCCTCCCTAACCTTCTCGACCAGGATGCCCCTCCACCTGGGCAATTCGTCGGCACTCACGGCATTGCCCTTGAGGGCTGGGTGACAGAGACAAGCGAGGACATACTCCTCCCTGTCTCCCAGCACATCAACGAGCCGCTTGTCAACCCCAGACCTCAGCCTCCCCGCCAGAGCACGACCCTCTGGCGTGGTCAGAGAGATATGGAGTCCACCCATCAGCTTCTCGAGACCAACAGCTGTGGGCAGCGCCTGGCTCAAGGGAGTGGTGTTGCCACACAAGCCCTTCGTGGCAAGCTGGAAGGGCTCGAGTGCCGACACCGCCTCGGACATCTGCTTCCACTCTGCGTTCGAGAAGTCGCAGACATCCAAGGACTCGTCCCTCGCCAGGGCGACAAGGGCTCTCTCCTGCTCCAACAGGCGCTGGAACAGGAGGAAGGTGGAGTTCCACCGCGTCTCCACATCCGTAGGGATGAGATGGCGAGGAAGGCCAAGGTCATCCTGCTTCTGGCGAAGCAGTCTCCTGGACTTCTCGCTGCGGTGGAAGTGGGCGGCCAGCTTGCGAGACTTATCCACAAGCGTGGCCGTGGCAGCAACAGCAGCTGGGATGGGGCGGGCCCCCTTCTCCTGGGACGCCTTCAGCTCCTTAAGGCCAAGGGCGTCCCTGACGGTCAGATGGAGCGTGTGTGCCATACACCGTATGTCCACACAGTCCATGACTGTCTCGACAGCGGCGGTAACGTTGGCTCCATTGTCGGTGACAATGAAGCCGCGGGAGAGGTGTGGACACCCGCCAATCCACTCCTCTATCTGGCGGTCGAGTACGGCCGCCACCTCCTCCGCGGTGTGCCTCGTGTCCATCATCTCCACGTGCAGGATGGCCCACCTGTGCCGTAGTGCAGCGGGAGCTGCGCCGGACCCGGAAGCATCGCCCGCGGAGGTCCCCTCACTCTCCGGTCCCCACCAGTGGGCAGTGAGGGCCAGGAAAGAAGCGTGCATCCCACTGACACTGGTCCAGAGGTCAGTCGTGAAATGCACGCTTGTCCCGGCCGGAGCTGCACGCAGCTCGGCCGACACGAGCTCCCTGCACCGGCGGTACAGGGAGGGGACCACATTCCGGCTGAACGTGGTCCTTGAGGGGATGACGTATTCGGGAGCCAGGTATTGGAGAATCCGGCGGAAGCCGTTGTTCTCGACCACCTGAAATGGCTGGTCATCGGTGGAAATCATCTCCCCTATGAGGCGGGTGAGGTGATGATGGTCCACGCGAACAATACGCTGGCTGCCCGAGGACTGCGTCCACCGCTGGATGGGCAGTGTAGCCTGCCTGCTGGCTGGCACACTGCCGCTGCCTGCCCTAGTGGCAGATGCACAAGGCGCACTAGCGCTGCCAGCCTGTCCCCTGAGACCTGGGTGGTGACGCTCTATGTGTCTCCACATAGGCGTCGTACCCAGGTGCGCAGGGTCCCTTCCACGGCTGACAAGCATCCTGCAGTGGACACAGCGGGCGTGGAATGGGGCATCTTGAGGGACCTCAAAATGCACCCATACACCACTGCCCTTGGCCTCCTGCGCCCTGGGCGCCGTCCTAGGCCGTTTCTCGCGGGGTGGCTGCAGTCCTAGGCCGGGGGGCGGCCGCCGCTGCTTGCCCACTGCTGCCACCCAACCCGCCCCTTCCGCCCTCCACAGTGGAGGAAGGGCCCGGCTCAACTGGCATCGGAGAGGCAGGCCTCTCCTCCACCACCTCGCCAGACCGCTCCCCACCAGAGTGTCGGGCTTCACGAGGGGGGGCCCCACTGAGCGGCAAAAGGATAGGGGGAAGGGGCCCCAGAGGGAGGGAGAACCTGGCTGCATCGCTGCCAGCCACACGGTCCTCACCGCCCTCTACCTGCTCTTCCAACTCCATAGTCTCCTCCACCACAACAACTGGCGGTACCTCAGCAGCACCTGGTGCCACCAGCGAGGAGGGACCCGCCACAGTCCTAACGGTGCCTCTGCCTCTGCTGCAATTGGGGGGTAGTGTGTGGCAGGGGGCCTGGGGTAAGTGGAGAGAGAGTCAGGGGCAAGGAGAAAAAAGGGTTGGGGTGGGGGGAGCAGAGAGGGGGGGTGTGGTTGGGGGCTAGTGTGTGGCAGGGGACCTGGGGTAAGTGGAGAGAGTCAGGGGCAAGGAGAAAAAGAGGTGGGGTGGGGGGAGCAGAGAGGGTGTGTGTGGTTGGGGGCTAGTGTGTGGCAGGGGGCCTGGGGTAAGTGGAGAGAGTCAGGGGCAAGGAGAAAAAGAGGTGGGGTGGGGGGAGCAGAGAGGGTGTGTGTGGTTGGGGGCTAGTGTGTGGCAGGGGGCCTGGGGTAAGTGGAGAGAGTCAGGGGCAAGGAGAAAAAGAGGTGGGGTGGGGGGAGCAGAGAGGGGGTGTGTGGTTGGGGGCTGGTGTGTGGCAGGGGGGTGTTGGGGGGAAGGGGAGGGGGCAACAACAAACAGCAAAGGAGAAACTGGAACAACTCGGGCAGCAGCAGCGATTAGGCTGGATGGGGTGGTGGGGGGAGGAGCTGGGCCTGGGCTAGGGTCTGGGAGGAGGGAGGGTGGGGGGGCAGGCAGGGGGGAGGAGGAGGAGGAGGGGAGCAAAATATATAAAGCAATATATATCAAGAGAACACAAGCCAGAAGTTTAAAAAAAAAACAATGAAAAGAAAGACTCTAACCAGCAGAAAAAACTCGGGGGTGGGGGTGTGGGGAGGGGGAACCAAACACAGACTCTGAGGGGGGCCACTAAGTGAACAGAGACAATGAAACCACAATTGGTGCAAATTAATAATAGCAAATAAATAAGTGGGACTGCAAGCAAAGAAAACTGGACTCTGGGTAGCAGCAGCGAAGGCTGGATGGGGTGGTGGGGGGAGGAGCTGGGCCTGGGCTAGGGTCTGGGAGGAGGGAGGGTGGGGGGGCAGGCAGGGGGAGGAGGAGGAGGAGGGGAGCAAAATATATATCAAGAGAACACAAGCCAGAAGTTTAAAAAAAAAATGAAAAGAAAGACTCTTTTTTTCTAAACCAAAAACCACCAAGAAGAAGAAACTCGTGGGTGGGAGGGGGAACCAAACACACAGACTCTGAGGGGGGCCACTAAGTGAACAGAGACAATGAAACCACAATTGCTGCAAATTAATAATAGCAAATGAATAAGTGGAACTGCAAGCAAAGAAAACTGGACTCTGTTTGGCAGCAGCAAATTTGGGAGAAGGCTGGATGGGGTGGGGTTGGGGTGGGGTGTGGTTTGGACTTGGAGGGGCAAGTTGGGAGCAGGGAACCAAAACTGATTATATGGGACAACAAGAAACAACAACAGAATCCTCTGGGGGTGGGGGGGAGGGATTCAGGGAACCAACTCGCAGGGCAGCAGCAGAAACAAACAAAATGGTACAATTTAAGCAAAACCAGCAAGCAATATATAAATGAAACCAATGGAATGCAATGTGAAAATCAAAAAGTTGAACAAAAACAAGGCAGGACAAAGAGCAATAATAAATGGAAGAACTTTTAAAGCAATGAGGATGCAGCGGGTGGGAGTGGGGGAGGGTAGGCCCAAAGGATGAGAAGGGAAAGGGGGGGAGGGGGGGAGAAAAGCAGACAGACAAGGAACAGGGAAAATTGGGGGAAATTAAGAAGAAAGTAAAGTGAAGTAACACACAGTACAGACAAGAGACAGACAGAGAGAGGAGACACACAGATAGTCACAAAGGGCAGGTGGACAAAGGATTAGAGCACACACAGAGAGACACAGGACACAGTCAGGGAGGACTCACAGAGACACCAGAGCAGCCAGCAAAGGGCAAGCAGGTCTCAGAGATGATCCCACAACTGCAGCCAAGAGAAGTTTCCAGAGAAGAGGCTTGGGTTTATATAGGTTTGAAATTCCCTCCTTTGGGAGCCCCCACCTTTGCACTCCCCCCACGGCCAACAGGGTGCCAGCTCTCAACAGTGCAACAGCCAAGCAGCCTACCAGACCAAAGGACTCATTCTGGCCAATCAAGGATCAATAGCGCAGCCAATACAATGCCTGGAAATAGCATCACAAAATGGATGCAAGGAGGAGCAAAAGTTTCAGGAAGGAGACACAAAATGGAGGACACACTTGAAACTTTAAAGGGACGCTCCAGACACTCAATCGCACTCCCGAACCAGTTCGGGAAACCCGAGCCGGTTCGGCACCGAACCGGCTCGGATTCGGTCCGGATCGGTCCCAGAAGGGCCCGATTCGGTCCGGGATCGAACCGCCGGATCCGGACCGAACCGCACATCACTACTCTCTAGATTCCTTTTGAAGAGCTTATTCTATTATACAGAATGTGCCTGAACTCAAAACCCACTTCACAGGCAGTTTTCAGGCACATGGCTTTTTTTCACTGTTCCTGTCCCACACAATTTTAAAATTGAGTGGGACACCTTTTAAAAGTGGTGGTTTTCTTTATTTAGCAGGGGGAGAGCAACTGACCTGATCCATCCCCAGCACAGCATCCCTCCAGTGGCCGGTGCTGGTGTCTGTCTTATGTTTCTTTTTTAGATTGTGAGCCTTTCGGGGACAGGGAGTCATTTCATTTCATTTATTCATTCATTCATTCATTCATTCACTTGTTTGTATGTAAACAGCTTTGGAATTTTTTGTTGAAAAGCAGAATATAATTAATTAATTAATTATAATTAATTATTTCTTGTTTACACAGTCAGACAAGTGTTATTGACTGGTTTGTTTTATGCAGACATCGAGTCCTTCCCAAGGACCTGGGATGGCTGGATTTTATTGTCAATTGTTATAGATATCGTCACAGAATATAGGCTGTTCCCAGTAAAGCTGCTTTTTGTAATTGGCTGATGGTGACTTCTGTGGCCGCTATGGTGTTGAGGTGCTCTTCAAGGTCTTTTGGAACTGCACCCAGGGCACCAATTACCACTGGAATTATTTTGGACTTTTTCTGCCACAGCCTTTCAATTTCAGTTTGTAGATCTTTGTATTTTGTGATTTTTTTCTATTTCTTTTTCTTGTATTCTACTATCCCCTGGTATTTCTATGTCGATTATTTTAACTTGTTTTTCTTTCTTCTCAACTACAGTTATATCTGGTGTATTGTGTGGCAGATGTTTGTCTGTTTGTAGTTAGAAGTCCCATAATATTTTTGCATCTTCATTTTTGACAACTTTTTCAATTTTATGGTCCCACCAATTTTTGGCTACAGGTAGCTTGTATTTTTTGCAGATGTTCCAGTGTATCATCCCTGCCACCTTGTCATGCCTTTGTTTGTAGTCAGTCTGTGCGATCTTTTTACAACCGCTGATTAGGTGGTCCACTGTTTCATCTGCTTCTTTACAAAGGCAGCACATGCTGTTTGTGGTGGATTTTTCAACTTTTGCTCTTATTGCATTTGTTCTTAGTGCCTGTTCTTGTGCAGCCAGTATTAAACCCTCTGTTTCTTTCTTCAAGTTGCCATTCTTAAGCCATTGCCAGGTCTTGGTGATGTCTGATTTTCCACTTATCTTGTGCAAATATTGACCATGCAGGGGCTTATTTTTCTGCTCGGTTCTTGACTTGTTCTTTCTTGTAGGCCTGCTTTCTTTCATTGGTGTTGAATAGTTTCGCGTTATTGACCATTTATAGTGCCTCTTCTTCACTGTCCTTTATATATTCTGCAAGGCCTCTTTTCTCCTCCTCTACTGTTTGATGGACTTGCAGCATTCCTCTTCCACCTGAGTTGCGAGGGAGGTATAGCCTATCTACATCACTGCGGGGGTGCAGAGCATGATTGATGGTCATGATTTTCCTGGTCTTACAATCCAGCTTCTCTAGCTCTGACTGGGTCCAGTCTATTATTCCTGCAGTGTATCTGATAACAGGTATAGCCCAGGTGTTAATGGCTTGTATGGTGTTCCCGCCATTGAGTTTGGACTTGAGGATTTTTCTAACTCTCCTGATGTATTCACTTCCCATTTTTACTTTAACTTCAGCATGTGCAATGTTATCAGCCTGGAGAATGCCCAAGTATTTGTAATGTTCTTTCTCTTCCAGGTTCTTGATGTTGCTTCCACTGGGCAGTTCTATTCCTCCTGGTTTTCTTATTTTCCCTCTGTTCATTATTAATGCAGCACACTTGTAAAGGCCAATCTCCATTGCTATATCGCTACTGAATATACGGACACTGTTTAGCAGTGATTCGATTTCTGATTGGGACTTTCCATACAACTTCAGATAATCCATGTACAGCAGATGGTTTGTTTTACGTGATGTTTTAGATGTTTGGTATCCAAGGCCTGTTTTGTTTAGTCTTTGTGAAAGTGGGGTCATGGCAATTACAAACAACAGATAGGATAGTGAGTCCCCTTGGAAAATGCCTCTTCTAATGCTAACCTGTCCAAGTGTCTCGCCATTGATTGTTAACTGTGTACTCCACATGCTCATTGCTTATTTTATAAATATCTGAATGTTTTTGCTGACACCAGTTGTTTCTAAACATTTTAGTATCCATGTGTGAGGCAATGAGTCGAAGGCTTTCTTGTAGTCAATCCATGCAACACTTAGATTGGTTTTTCTTCTCTTGCAGTTTTCTAAAATCATTTTGTCAATCAGCAGCTGGTCTTTTGTGCCTCTGGTGTTTGGGCAATTTCCTTTCTATTCAATTGGAAGCTGTTTGTTAGTTAATAAGTATTGCTTCACTTCATCTGCTATTATTCCAGTTAATAATTTGAACATGGTTGGCAGGCAGGTGATCGGTCTATAATTACTTGGAACTGCACCTTTTGCTGGGTCTTTCATTATGAGATGAGTTTTCCCAGTTGTTAGCCATTGTTCAATATCGCCTCCTTGCAAAATGTGATTTAACCATTTTGATAGTTGTTTATGAAGGCTTGTTAGGTGTTTAAGCCAAAAGCCATGCAGTTCATCGTCGCCTGGTGCAGTCCAATTTTTAATTTCCTTTGCTCTTTCATTTATTAATTCTGGTGTTATTATTAGATCTTGCATTTGTTGATTACATTTTTTGACCTCTTTCATCCAGCCTGCTTTTTTATTATAATCTATTGGATTGTTCCATAATTTTCCCCAGAATTGCACTGTTTCTTCTTTATTTGGTGTTTCTAGGTTTCTTGCAGTTTCTCCTTCTATGCTTTGGTAGAAACGTCTCTGATTCGACTGGAATTGGAGATTCTAATCTAATCTTCCATTTAGGTGATGTACTACTTCCTTTTTTTACAGGTCCACTGATCTTATATCCAGGCTCTTGTGTTGTTATTGTTGCTGCACTGTACATTAGTTGGTTTGTTTCTTGCAAATTCTTGGTTGTTATTTCTGCAAGTGCAGCATTGACATCTTTTAATAGCTGAGCAAGTTGTTTTTTGGCAACTGTTTTTAGAGCTGGAAGTTGAACCCTGGTGGTTGTTTGGTTCATGTGCTCAGTTATTTTTTGCTTTAGTTCTTGTTGCTTTTCTGTTAAACGGCATTCGGGTTTTTGAGGTGAAGACAAAGGGGAGGTTGCCTGGTTTTGATTTTGAAACAGTTCAGCAACAGTGGCATCCTCAATTTCCAATAGCTCCTCCACCTGTGCCTGAGCAACTTCTTCAGTTGGTGGTAATTCTTCTTCCATATCTTGAGCCTGTGATGCTCTTTGCAGTTCTTCCAGCTCAACTCCTGTGAATACTTTATTTCTTATTATGAATCTTCTCTGGTCTGCTAGCCTTTGTTCTGTTATTTCTGTATCTGGATGCTTCTCTTTCCAAATTTGGTACATTCTTTTTAAATAACCTCTTCTAGTTGGACTAGACTTGTAATAGCAGATCATTATTTCCTTGTTGGCATTTTTTGTATATTTTTTCCGGTTAAGCAATGTTTCTTCCAGTAACCTTGCAGTCTCCAGCCCTGGTTGCTCAACTGAAGATCCTGAGTCCTGTTGCCCACTTGCCACCAGATGTCCAGGGACTATAGCACCTGGCGTGGTCCTTGCTGACCCGGGCGACAATCGAACCGGTATAGATTTATTAAAGTTACGTCTCATCATATTGTTGATGGGAGAGGCACTCTTTGTCTGGCTCCTCTGGTGAGACCTGTGCAAGTATGGTTGGACCTCTGGCATAGCTCTCACCTTCCTCAGAGCACACAAGCCCCACAACCACGCCAAGGTAGTGCCTCACTGGGGGTAATTAATAATAATAATAATAATAATAATAATAATTATTATTATTATTATTATTACATTTATATTCCACTGTTCCTCCAAGAAGCCTAGAGCGGTGTACTACATACTAGTTTCTCTTTCACAACAACCCTGTGAAGTAGGTTAGGCTGAGAGAGAAGTGACTGGCCCAGAGTCACCCAGCTAGTTTCATGGCTGAATGGGGATTTGAACTCGGGTCTCCCCGGTCCTAGTCCAGCACTCTAACCACTACACCACGCTGGCTCTCTTAGTAATTCCAAACCATTTCTATCAATAAAATAATTTTTTTTAAGATAAGCCAAACATGCATGATCCTAAGTTCAACTAGACCCACAAGAACTTGGGGAAAGACAACTCTCGCTTCCTTTGGTAACAGAGGAATAAAATACAAGATATTTATTTTTTAGGATAGATTTGAGTGTCCTTCAGCAGTCTCCAAATTTGTAAATATGTTTGTGGCCTTCATAGCAACTCTGCCCTCCCTGACTGGTTGCTCTAGACCAGGGGTGTCAAACTGGAGCTCTCCAGCTATTGTTAACTTACAGCTACCATCTTCCCCACCAGTCACAGTGGCCAGTAGTCAGGTATGATGGGAGTTATAAGCCAACATCTTCAGCCCCCCCCCCCCCCCCGCTTTAGGCTATGTGGCTCTCTGTCTTTCCCATATATCTGTGACCAGGATGTATTGTCTCTTGAACCATGACAAGACGCACTCTTACCTCTGGTTGGTCTGCCCTAACCTGGGCTGGGCTGCTCATGTGAATAGCCTCATTGTCTGTGTTTATAACCTTAAATGGCCACGATCTACATTTGAAGCTGAAACATGTTTGGTAGCAGGAGGGGAATCCTGAAACAGGTGTTCCTCTTTCAAATTTGCTTGCAAATGTCTGAGTATATATGCTTTTCATTAATTTTTGGGAAATAAGGTGTCAAAATATTGAACTTTGCAAAAGTGTTAGTTAACATTGCATTAGCATTCACACAATATTTTATTTTATTTTATTTTATTTTATTTTATTTTATTTTATTTTATTTTATTTTACACTGCTAGCCCTCCCTATACCCAAAAGTCTCAGAGCGGGTTACAATGAAACCAATATAAAACATAATTAAAATAGATCATAAAATAAAAAATACAGTATAATTCTATTACAAAACTTGTTCCCTGTTTGTGTTTGTTTTGTTTTTTTGTCAAAAATAACTCTGCTTACTCTTTCTTGCAAGACTGAAGGAATTTATCATAAGAGGGTGCAGCCTTTTCTTTTAAGACATAAAACTCTTGATATACACCAAAAATACAACTTTAAAATGCAGTTAAGTTACTGACATTTCTTGTCAGAAAAACAGCTCTGTCTCATAACAACAGAAGGACAGTCTGGTGGTGAATGCCCAATTGTATTTGAAGAACTCTGAGGCCTCCTGCAGAGAAAATACAAATATGCCTTGTTACCTTTATGCCCCAGCTTCTCACCTACATATAGTCTTAACGGTTGATTTTAATGTTGTCATAAGAGAAACGCCTCTTAAGTAAAGTTAAAATTTTCAGAATTTTTAAAGTTGAGAATCCTGCATTTCTCTCTCCTCATGACACCCCCCATTGTACTCATGACTTGGCTCCAAAGCATGGGAGTGCTACCAGTGTTATTAACTTGGCTTTCCTGATGCTCCAGAGTGAGAACAAGGGTTGCATGAGACTAAGAAGAGGGAAACCAGTTTGACAGCAACCTGAAAGCATAAGCCAGCTGCATGCCTTGGCTTATCAATATGGATTGATAAGCATATCAGTACTGAGTCAGCCTCTTGGGAGTATCCCAAGATTGGTACAATGAGAATCACTGGAAAGATTAAAGGTCAATTCAAACTCTCCCTTTTGCAGAAGTTAAAAAACATATCCCTTGAGCATTATGTGAGAATCACTGACTCAGGTAACACCGTAAGTACAGGAGCCACAAACCTAATGTCCTATGGGAGCACATGAATAGGAGTAAGTAGACTCATGATCCTCAATGCAATCAAGCCTTTCTCTTGAAACATTAAAAGTTGTCCCCCTCCCCCTACACGGATGTTAAGGGATGCCCCCTTTTGCCTTCCCCTGTGTGTTATTCCTCAATGTATCAGCTTGCATGACATGCATTTTTCCCAATCCCGGTCACCTCAGTGCACCCAAAGTTTAGTAGACTCTGATTTACTGTTGTGGGACTGGTGTTCTCCTGCCTGAGCTGCCTTTCCACTGTGCCAGAAGCCTCACTGACTTGGCCCCTTCCCTGCATCTTCTACTGCTGAGGCTCTCCTGAACAGTGTTCCCTCTAACAGGGATTCCCAGACGTTGTTGACTACAATACCCATAATTCTCAAGTAAAGGATATTGCAGCTAGAGATGCTGGGAATTGTAGTCAACAACATCTGGGAATCCCTGTTAGAGGGAACACTGCTCCTGAAGTGGGTCAGCATGAGTTTTACACTCATAGCAATAGCAATAGCACTTACATTTATATACCGCTTTTATAGCCGGAGCTCTCTAAGCGGTTTACAATGATTTAGCATATTGCCCCCAACATTCTGGGTACTCATTTTACCGACCTCGGAAGGATGGAAGGCTGAGTCAACCTTGAGCCCCTGGTCAGGATCGAACTTGTAACCTTCTGGTTACAGGGCGGCAGTTTTACCACTGCGCCACCAGGGGCTCATTATGTTCCTGGACTGCTCAGAACCTTCAGGAACCTCCATAATCCAAAGGAATTGCTTATCCACCTCCTTCCACCCAGATATACACAAAATGACAAAAGGATGGCAACAACCTTGCAATCAATGCCCACCAGCTGGGCAGAAACTTAGGTTAGGCATATTGATGGTGACTCTGTTCTCTTCACTTTGTCTATCACCCCCATCTCTTTCCTCATCCCTCTATGTTAGGCTCCTCTCAACATTACATTCCTTGTGATTCAGTGCTTGGCTTAGTAGCCTCGTAGTCAGGATTATTGTCATTGGTTCCCCAGGAGACTGCCAATTAGCTCTTTAATCTGGTGTGCTTTTGTTCTTCAATAAACTTAATCTTTATTTTTCAAGGAACTTGTCTTGACTCTGTTGTGCCCATATAGGGAACTTCAGTGCTGACCTTGCCATTATCACAACCAGCTTCCCAACTACCTTACAAAGCAACATTGATTTATGCACTAGGGATGTGCATGAACTGAGATCCATGAACTGGTTCGGCACTGCAGGGAGGGGAGTGACAAGCAGGATCTTTAAAAAAGAGGAGAGCAGGTCTTTACCTGCTCTCCGTTGCCACATGCAGCTTCTTGCTGCAATGGAAGGAATAAGGTAAAGGACACCGTGCAAAAGTAAATACTCAAAGACCATAAAGATTGTTAATGGTGGTGGTAATATTGCTAATACTAGAAAATCGGCCAAAGCTCTATGTAGTTTTTTTTACACTCTAGTTTAAACGTTTGGGTTTATGCATGTACAGAACTATTTGCTATACTATTGGTATTTGCTCTAGTTTTCTAGATTCTTGATTGATATGTTTTCATCACAATATAGCATCTTGAATTAGTTTCATGGATACATATGTCTTGCCTTCTTTCCTCTACATAGAGCTTTGGCCGATTTTCTAGTATTAGCAATATTACCACCACCATTAACAATCTTTATGGTCTTTGAGTATTTACTTTTGCACGGTGTCCTTTACCTTATTCCTTCTATTTGTTGTGCATCCCTCTCTTTGCCATTTCCTGCTGCAATGGCACTACTCCCAAGAACCCACGTGTGGTGCTATCCTGTGTGTGGTGCCATCATGCACATGGCGTCCAAGCATGTGTGGGCACCATGTGTGTGCCAGTGCTGTGTGCAGATTCTTGGGGGCAGCACCGTCGCAGCAGGAAGCTGAATGCAGTGACAGAGAGCAGGTAAGGACCTGCTCGCCTCCCTTTTAAGGATCCCACTTGCCATTCCCCTCCCCATGATGACAAACCGGTTCAGACCTCATCCAGACAAGTTAAGCATTGAACCAGTGCATGAACCTCAGTTAGTGCACACCCCTATTATGCACATTTGCACCAATTCAAGCTAATCCCCCCAACATAAGCCAAAAGCATAGTCACAGAATGTAATACCATTGTTCAGATGCATGGTTAACATGGGCATGAGGTTATTTTTCCCTATTCCTGTATTCTGCTGTTATTGCAGGAGCTGGGAGGAGACACTTGCCCTGTTGACCAGGCAAAGGCAGAAGGCCAGGTTCCTGTATTTGTACCAGGCCTGGGAACATAGCATTGGAAGCTGCCTTCTACTGAATCAGACCAATGGTCTCTCTCTCCTTTTTTTAAATTTTATTTTTATTTTTATTTTATTTTTATTTTTGGCTCTTTGTCCACAAGTAGTAAATAAAATCTGCCTCCAATTTTCTTCAAAACAGTCACTCTCAAATTGTAAAACTGTAAAAACTGCTAGCTGCTTTCAACGTTATTTATATCCTTCTTGCCAGCTCTGTCTGACCATAATTCAGCTGTGGGATATTTCTTCAGACTATTGAAATCTTGTATTATCTTATCTGATTCTTCCTCTGATAAGGAACTCTGCTCGAAACACATTGGGCACTTCGCTTCTGAATGAACCACTGAAAGAACCTGCAGAGTTTGTTGTTCTTCAGTACTTGCTGCCAGCGGATAATAATTTTAAAATTATTTTTAGAAGCCTAACTGCCAACTCAGTAGTGCATTTCATATTCTTAATACTGACCGATGCTTTTCTGGGGGCACCAGGATACCTTCCCAGGGACACATCCCAGAAAACTGGTTGGACAGCATATTGCCACAATGGAAATATAAACAGCTGCCATGTGGCCGTATATGTAAATGCAACATGTAGCTTCTTAGTGTGCCAAGACTACAGCCCCATAGTGATAGTTGTAGAGGAATCATATATGCAATACACAAATCCCTTTCAAGATATGCCAGCTAATTTCTGATACTCCCCAATGTTGCATGATCAAACTTTTCCACTGGTTCTCATCTATGGGATATGTCATTTATTAAAAGAGGATTAGCTTTAAACAATGCAACCTCCTCCACCATGCCCCCTTACTGCTGCTTTTGTCTATACCAACAAATTATATTTGTTATATTTGTCTACTGTACAGAGCTGCATTTGCTTCACTTAGATATCCCATTGCAGTGGGGGAGGGGGAGTGCATGGGAACCCAAGACTATCAATTGATAAAAGAATTCTTAGATGACTAGTCATCGTCCTTTAAATCAATTATGCAGTTAACTGGTAAATATGTATGTTACCCCAATGCCAATGTAGGTGACTTCTTGGGATTTTGAAGGAAGTTCAAACCTACCAATCATTGTTAGAGGGAAAAGCCATATTTCACATTTTAGCCAAACCCAAATCCAAAATAACCGTAACCCAAATAACCTTAAGAATATTAAGTTCTTTACCTGGCCTGTGGGCTTCCCAGGGGCATCTGGTGGGCTATTGTGGGAAACAAGATGCTGGTCTAGATGTACCTTGAGCCTGATCCCTCAGGACTGTTCTTGTGTTCCTAACTGCATCCCTGCCCATGAACTAAGTCTAAATTATTGTTGTTGTAAACCAAATAAAGCTTGCCGAAACAAATATTCCTGTTTTTATCTAGAATATTAGATTTAAATGGGATTTGTATCAAGATGTTCTGTCACCACACTTACACACTTCCTATCCCGATCCCAAGACACATTTACTATTCCAATCTACACAAACTATTTTACTGGAAGCTCCACTGATTTCCCTGAAGCACAAAGGAAAGTGCTTGGGGATTGTGGGATAACTGAAGCAAAAATCTGCACATCTTTTCTGATATAACCAGCAAGTACAGTAGGTGGCATTGTTGCTGAGTAAAGAAGTATCTTCAAACAGATGTTCATGTTTTCTTTTACAGTTTTGGTCATGGATCAGTTCTCTTGAAATGAATCCAAGATTTCCTAGACCAGAGGAGGAAGATAAATAAGTACTATTTTTAATTCTGTTTAATAGGAGGTTTCTATACCATAACAGGAATTTTTCCTCCAGAGACTGTCATCAGTATTTCTGGATTCTATTTCTAACAAAGATTGTTTACTTAACATCCATCAAGCTGATATGTACATTTGGATTTTACAATGTTATTTTCCAATGGTCTTTATGATTTATGAAATGATTTTATTCTAAGGGGTCTTAACATTCTGTAGATGTAAATATGGAATAAAGGCCAGGGCTTCTACTGAAAGCTTATAGTACTGTTACTGGGAACAAAATTTAGCCTGAATACATTTCAGGGTATTGAATTACCATTGATACAATGGCCCTAATCCACACAGGCACACACATACATGGCTCAAGATGGAGACTGAGGAGGCATATTCCCACGCCCTACTTTTTAGAAACCTATGATTCTACTTTTTATCTATATATTTATATCTCCTAGGCGTACCCGTCGCTACTCCCATGCGTGACAGCTCTCGCAAGAGTTCGCGAGCAGCTGCCAATCAGCAATAAGATGGGGGAGAAACTAGGGACGTGGCCGCTGGTGGGCTGCCCGCTGGGAGCAGGCGGTGGCAGGTCGGGGCGGCCACAGGGAATTGGAGAGCAGGCAGGCGGGAGGATGGGGCAGCCACCGGGAATTGGCGGATGAGCAGGAGGAGGGGGCGGCGGGGCCACTGTTTTAGCAGGCCACTGTGGGGAGACATGATTTGCCCCACAGCTATTCAAAGCCACTACCACCCCAATAGGTCCCCTGCCTATATTTGTCCTCCATTTCTCTCTGTGGTTTTATACCTGACCGAGGATGGCAGTCTGGTCTCCAGTTTTTCATTGACTAAGACCCATGATTTGTCCCTTTCTAGGAAAGATCTCTCTTAAGCTAGCTAGCTAGCTGGTTGTCTGCCCCCTCCCTCGTCCCTCTTCAGAGATGTGGCTATAGCTTGGTGGTAAGGCATCTGCTTAGTATGTTGTGTACTGAATGCCATGGTCTCCTCTTTTCATACTCTGTGAGTGCAGTTAGTTGCTGTTTTCTGTGTATTGCAAGGGAGTGAACATGTTTTTTCTGTGTTTCTGTATCTGCAAGTCGTCATTTCCTTAACGATCCAGTTTCAATAAAAAGATGCTGTTTCAAGAATCACTTTCTCTGGCTGATGCTGACCAAGGAAAGCAGAATATATAGGGCTTGTACAGGCTGAGTACAATGATGACTCCTGAGCAATGCAGGATTCAAAAGAACCCTGGCATCAAGGTGAACATATTCTTGAACTTCAGCAGAGGAAGGTGCAGCGGGTGGGATCCAGCTCAGCCTTCCATCCTTCCGAGGTCGGTAAAATGAGTACCCAGAATGTTGGGGGCAATATGCTAAATCATTGTAAACCGCTTAGAGAGCTTCGGCTATAGAGCGGTATATAAATGTAAGTGCTATTGCTATTGCTATTGCTAAATGGCCATCAGGAACGACATAGAGGAGGGCAGGATTCTGATTCTTTCAGGTGAAGGCCGTGTTGGGGAAGCAGCATAATTGCTGCTGCAAAAGAAATTCTTAGGCCTGGCTAGAATATTTGGGGGCCCATAATTGAAGACATTTTATTTATTTATTTATTTATTTATTTACATTTTATATCCCACTCTTCCTCCAAGGAGCCCAGTGCTACATACTCAAGTTCCTCCTCACAACAACCCTGTGAAGTAGGTTAGGCTGAGAGAGAAGTGACTGGCCCAGAGTCACCCAGTAAGTATCATGGCTGAATGGGGATTTGAACTCGGGTCTCCCCGGTCCTAGTCCAGCACTCTAACCACTACACCAAGCTGCCTTATTGTATAATCTGCAGAGCCTTAACATGGACATCCCTGTGTTGAATTAATGGTCAGGAGAACAGATTCCTATCTAGACCAAGACCAGATCCCCATGAATGGTATCTCTGCCACAGTGTGGGAAAAGGCTCATAGACATTTCACTTGTGAAGAGGAATTTGATTAGTCAAAGGAATAATCCACCATGCAACACTGCCATCTACCCCATATCCCAGCTGATAACTCCCAATGCTGGACTCACCCCAGGGTAGGGGTGTTTCCCTTGCTGGACCCCTCTTCTCACAAGCGTGAGAAGAGTGAGAGCAGAAGCAAAGAGAGTTATTGCTGTAGAAAGGTTTTTGTGTTGTTATTTTTTCCAAACAGTCACCGAACAACAAAGCTCATGAGAATACAGATTTAGATCTCCCATTTCTGTGCAGTTAAACAGGAGTGGAAGATCATTGCTCTTGGCACATTAAATGCCTCCCTTCTCCTTCTCAATAGTCAAATTATTTGGCATGTGTATAATTTGTACAGCACTCAGTAGGAACAGAACATGGGGACTGGGGTGGGGCTAAAATTGTTATGGGTCAGGGAGTGTGGCTTTGTGGACTTCATCAACACACACACACCCAGCTTTTTCCTTATAATATGAGCATTGTACTGAGTCAATCAACATATCTGAGAACAGTGAACAAATACAGATAGATGGGAACTCTGTCTGGACACATTGGCTGACATATGGCTCAGTGTGCCATCCGCCTTGTACTGGAATGTGTGCACATTTGTGAGGAAATTCACAAATGCAGTCGTTTGATGTGCGGCCACTGGAAATAATGGCGGTCGATCATGCAGCGCATTTGCATAATCTACCAAATTTGCGCAAGACCATGCTTGCCTACCTGTGTGGATGGTCTGTTACAGGGCAGATGGAACACTGCACAATATGTCAGCCAATGGGGTTTATTATTTGTCTGAGCCACTCCCCAGAAGCATTACACAGGAGGAAAGCATATCAAGATTTAAAATAAATAAAATAAATATATGCTGCCCAGTTAAAAAGGAAGCAGTGTCGAGGTGAAGAAGGAGAAGGAGAAGCACAAGTGGAAATGAAAAAAGAGACCGTGAAGCATGCATTAAGTGGTGGAGGGAAAGCCACCTTTAAACAATATCATGTCCTTTTATTCTGAATTCAGCCTGGAGTCCCCAACCATCCAGTTAGGCACATTTGCCCCTAAGTCCTCCTGTGTGAGAGCCTTTGAAGCTTTGAGCTGGAGAGTTAAGAGTTCCAGAACATCCCACCTTAGAAGGCAGGCTACTACTAGGGCAGCAAGCTATGCTGAAGCCCAGAAGAAGGAATAATGGAGGAGACTGTTCTGGAAATTTCAGACTGGAACACTGTTACACGTCCGGCTGTAATAAGGACTTCACACTCCCCACTCCCTCTTGTTGCCTAAAATACATTTGCGTTTCTTCCCTTCCCTCTCTCCTCTCAGGCTGAATGTGTACTAAGTGGTTTTGTCCCTTTGCTAATAAACCACTTCTGCCTGAATCCTAAGCAGCACTCTTGGCCGGCTGGATCGGAGGCAGAATGTACTAAGTTGTTTATCAGCAAACTGAGTGAAATACTTGAGCAATTAAATATACTTTGCCTGAGTTCCAACCAGCATACAAATTAGATAGGTAATATGGCTTAACATTGCATTCTGCCAGGGGTCTTTGTCTGCTAGTGTGGGCAAGGGGTTTTTTCGCTTTCATCTACCTCTGTCCCCCAAAGGCATTGCTTATGAAGCATTGAGGTCACTATCACCTTTTTCTATGGGATCCATAGGTTATGAAGCTGAGCCTAACACTTGTAGTCATGCCATGCTCTAGATACCAGCTTGGCCACCATTTGAGCTGAGGAAGCTCATTCTGATTAAGCTGCCTAGTAAATAATAGACTTGAACCCCTTTTATTTCAATGGGCCATAAGGACATCCAGCTCTCTCTGGATTATAGCCATGGCCCATTGGTTAGAGACCAAACAAGTACACCTGCTTAAATCATACAGATATCTATGATCATTAGCAACTGCATACTAGAGTGCGGCTCTTACTCCAAAATAAATAAGTACTGCTGGAATCAATGGGATTTACTCACATGTAATGGCAAGCTTTCAGATTAACTTACTATACAGTGTTGTTCGCTGCCTAGAGTCTTTGGAGGAGGTGGTATATAAGAAAATTTTAATAAATAATAAATATACAGCAGGCAGCACTAAGAACAAGGTTCTTATTTATTTATCGAATTAATAACAACAACAACAATAATAATATTTCTCTGTCTTTTGTTTCAACAATAACACAGACTCCCTACTGGTTACTTGAGATTTATTTGTTTGTTTATTCATTTATTACATTTATATCCTACTCTTCCTCCAAGGAGCTCAGAGTGGTGTACATGCTTGTTTTTATCCTCACAACAACCCTGTGATGTAGGTTAGGCTGAGAGATACATGGCTGGCCCAAAGTCACCCACTGAGTTTCATGGTTGAATGAGGATTCAAACTCAGGTCTTCCCAGTCCTAGTTCAACACTCTAACCACTACGCTATGCTGTATAAGACTCTTGGGATGTTCTCAGCACTTGCCAGCAACAATAGCAGCAAACTTGAAAATGTTATTATAGACTTTGACTGCCATTTGACCCTCTCGTTGTGTGTAGGGCAGTGTTGACAGAGGCGGTGATGAGGTAGGGCTGCCATACAGAAAGCAGGAGAAGTCTCCTGTACCTTCAGGAGATGCACAGGAGAAGGAATACCAGCAGTGCTGTTTGTCATGCAAGGGAAAGGAAAAATTTCACCTGCTGGCTTTCTGTACATCTATTAAAGGCAGTGAAGACCTGTTCTCTTTCCCATATGGTAGCTCTATTTTATTATTATTTATTTACACAGTCAGACAGGTGTTATTGACTGGTTTGTTTTATCCAGACATCGAGTCCTTCCCAAGGACCTGGGATGGCTGAATTTTATTGTCAGTTGTTATAGATATCGTCACAGAATATAGGCTGTTCCCAGTAAAGCTGCTTTTTGTAATTGGCTGATGGTGATTTCTGTGGCCCCTATGGTGTTGAGGTGCTCTTCAAGTTGTTTGGGAATTGCACCTATAGTGCCAATTACCACTGGGATTATTTTGGTCTTTTTCTGCCACAGCCTTTCGATTTCAGTTTGTAGATCTTTGTATTTCTCCCCCCCCCCCATTTCTTTTTCTTCTATTCTGCTGTCCCCTGGTATTGCTATGCCGATTATTTTAACTTGTTTTTCTTTCTACTCGACCACAGTTATATCTGGTGTATAGTGTGGCAGATGTTTGTCTGTTTGTAGTTAGAAGTCCCATAATATTTTTCATCTTCATTTTCGACAACTTTTTCAATTTTATGGTCCCACCAATGTTTGGCTACAGGTAGCTTGTATTTTTTGCAGATGTTCCAGTGTATCATCCCTGCCACCTTGTCATGCCTTTGTTTGTAGTCAGTCTGTGCGATCTTTTTACAACAGCTGATTAGGTGGTCCACTGTTTCATCTGCTTCTTTACAAAGACGGCACTTGCTGTTTGTTGTTGACTTTTTGACTTTTGCTCTTATTGCATTTGTTCTTAGTGCCTGTTCTTGTGCAGCCAGTATTAAACCCTCTGTTTCTTTCTTCAAGTTGCCATTCTTAAGCCATTGCCAGGTCTTGGTGATGTCTGATTTTCCACTTATCTTGTGCAAATATTGACCATGCAGTGGCTTATTTTTCTGCTCGGTTCTTGACTTGTTCTTTTTGTAGGCCTGCTTTCTTTCATTGGTGTTGAATAGTATCTCATTATTGACCATTGACCAGTGCATCTTCTTAACTGTCCTTTATATATTCTGCAAGGCCTCTTTTCTCCTCCTCTACTGTTTGATGGCTTGCAGCATTCCTCTTCCACCTGAGCTGTGAGGAAGGTATAGCCTATCTACATCACTGCGGGGGTGCAGAGCATGATTGATGGTCATGATTTTCCTGGTCTTACGATCTAGCGTCTCTAGCTCTGCCTGGGCCCAGTCTATTATTCCTGCAGTGTATCTGATAACAGATATAGCCCAGGTGTTAATGGCTTGTATGGTGTTCCCGCCATTGAGTTTGGACTTGAGGATTTTTCTAACTCTCCTGATGTATTCACTTCCCATTTTTATTATAACTTCAGCATGTGCAATGTTATCAGCCTGGAGAATGCCTGGAGTGTTTAGCAGTGATTCGATTTCTGACTGGGACTTTCCATACAACTTCAGATTGTCCATGTACAGCAGATAGTTGATTTTACATGATGTTTTTGATGTTTGGTATCCGAGGCCTGTTTTGTTTAGTATTTGTGAAAGTGGAGTCATGGCAATTACAAACAACAGAGGGGATAGTGAGTCCCCTTGGAAAATGCCTCTTCTAATGCTAACCTTTCCAAGTGTCTCGCCATTGATTGTTAACTGTGTACTCCACATGCTCATTGCTTTTTTTTATAAATATCTGAATGTTTTTACTGACACCAGTTGTTTCTAAACATTTTAGTATCCATGTGTGAGGCAATGAGTCAAAGGCTTTCTTGTAGTCAATCCATGCAACACTTAGATTTGTTTTTCTTCTCTTGCAGTTTTCTAAAATCATTTTGTCAATCAGCAGCTGGTCTTTTGTGCCTCTGGTGTTCGGACAATTTCCTTTCTGTTCAACTGGAAACTGTTTGTTAGTTAATAAGTGTTGCATTACTTTATCTGCTATTATTCCAGTTAATAATTTGAACATGGTTGGCAGGCAGGTGATCGGTCTATAATTACTTGGAACTGCACCTTTTGCTGGGTCTTTCATTATGAGATGAGTTTTCCCAGTTGTTAGCCATTGTTCAATATCGCCTCCTTGCAAAAAATGATTGAACAGTTTTGATAGTTGTTTATGAATGCTTGTTGGGTGTTTAAGCCAAAAGCCATGCAGTTCATCGTCGCCTGGTGCAGTCCAATTTTTAGTTTTCTTTGCTCTTTCACTTATTAATTCTGGTGTTATTATTAGATCTTGCATTTGTTGGTTACATTTTTTGACCTCTTTCATCCAGCCTGTTTTTTTTATTATAATCTATTGGATTGTCCCATAATTTCCCCCTGAATTGCACTGTTTCTTCTTTATTTGGTGTTTCTAGGTTTCTTGCAGTTTCTCCTTCTATGCTTTGGTAGAAACATCTCTGATTCGACTGGAATTGGAGATTCTGCCTGTGTTGTATAGTTCTGGCTTCATATCTGCTAATCTTCTTTGACACTGCTGTTATTTGCTGCTTTATTATTTCCAGGACTTCTCTAATTTTACTTGAATCTAGGTGGTATTTTTGGATCAGATACTGTTTTGGTGTTTTCATTCTTCAGCTTCTTGTCTTTCATATCTTTCAATTTACTAGCATATGATCTAAGCCTGGAGATTTTATTTTCTAATCTAAACTTCCATTTAAGTGACGTACTACTTTCTTTTTTTACAGGTCCACTGATCTTATATCTGAGCTCTTGTGTTCTTATTGTTTCTGCACTGTACATTAGTTGGTTTGTTTCTTGCAAATTCTTGGTTGTTATTTCTGCAAGTGCAGCATTGACATCTTTTAATGCCTGAGCAAGTTGTTTTTTGGCAACTGTTTTTAGAGCTGGAAGTCGAACCCTGGTGGTTGTTTGGTTCATGTTCTCAGTTATTTTTTGCTTTAGTTCTTGTTGCTTTTCTGTTAAACGGCATTCGGGTTTTTGAGGTGAAGGCAAAGGGGAGGTTGCCTGGTTTTGATTTTGAAACAGTTCAGCAACAGTGGCATCCTCGATTTCCAACACCTCCTCCACCTGCGCCTGAGCAACTTCTTCAGTTGGTGGTAATTCTTCTTCCATATCTTAAGCCTGTGTTGCTCTTTGCAGTTCTTCCAGCTCAACTCCTGTGAATACTTTATTTCTTATTATGAATCTTCTCTGGTCTGCTAGCCTTTGTTCTGTTCTTTCTGTGTCTGGTTGCTTCTCTTTCCAAATTTGGTACATTCTTTTTAAATAACCTCTTCTAGTTGGACTAGACTTGTAATAGCAGATCATTATTTCCTTGTTGGCATTTTTCTTTTCTTTTTTCCGGTTAAGCGATGTTTCTTCCAGTAACCTTGCAGTCTCCAGCCCTGGTTGCTCAACTGAAGTTCCTGAGTCCTGTTGCCCACTTGCCACCAGATGTCCAGGGACTCCAGCACCTGACACGGTCCTTGTTGACCCGGGCGACGACCGATCCGGTATAGATTTATTAAAGTTACGTATCACCATATTGTTGATGGGAAAAGCATTCTTTGTCTGGCTCCTCTGGTGAGACCTGTCAAGTATGGACCTCTGGCATAGCTCTCACCTTCCTCAGAGCACACAAGCCCCACAACCACTGGGGTATTTATTTATTTATTTACACAGTCAGACAGGTATTATTGACTGGTTTGTTTTATCCAGACATCAAGTCCTTCCCAAGGACCTATTATTATTATTATTATTATTATTATTATTATTATTATTATTATTATTATTAACATTTATATCCTGCTCTTCCTCCAAGGAGCCCAAAGTGGTGTACTACATACTTAATTTTCTCCTCACAACCCTGTGGTGCCAGGAGTCTTTCTAAGAAGTATCAAGCTCTGTCCAGTCCTTGCATTCAGTTCTGTGATACTTAAGTATATATTGGGATTTGCAGCTCCAGGTGTATAGTCTAGAAAATCTGCTAGGTAATTAATTGCTTCCTTTGCAGAACCTCTTCCAGTTATTCCAACTCAGAAGGAAATTATTAACACTGAAAAGTGCTGCTGGATCTGAGGGTGAAAATGCAGCCCAAGAGGTTCAAAACTAAAATAAGGATGGGAACAATCTAATTCTATAATTTCTTTTTGCTCGTTTGCTAGGACATTTGAAGGTGGGCTCAAAATGGTAGTTGACCTAATTAGTTAATGGAAAGACACATAGGTATCTCATCCTATGGGATTGCACAGCAGGTACCAAGAGGCTCCTGTTTTATTCTACCCTGCAGGGTGTGCAGAAAGGTTACAGAGGACAAGCAAACCTTACTAAAGAAGATGATTGCTATTTTTTTTTAAGACAGCTACTTGAATCACTGGTATGTCTGTGTATGTGTGTGTGCGAGCAAGAGGTTGCCAGTTCGAATCCCCACTGGACCTGGTATGTTTCCCAGACTATGGGAAACACCCATATTGGGCAGCAGCAATATAGGAAGATGCTGAAAGGCATCATCTCATACTGCACGGGAGGAGGCAATGGTAAACCCCTCCTGCATTCTACCAAAGACAACCACAGGACTCTGTGGGCGCCAGGAGTCAACACCAACTCGACTGTGCAACTTTACTTTAGAGTACCAAATCTGGGACTGCTGTACTGGAGGAACTGACCTCTTTACCTGGCACCAAATTTTTTCACTACTCATGAAGTGGAAGCAATGTCGAAGCAATGTGGGAAAATGAGCTCTCGAACAGCTTCTTTCATTATATGTGCCCAGCCTGAATTTAGGATCAAACAATGTGACATGAAATACATCATTGTGTTTCTGGTTTGGTTTGGTTTGGTTTTGATAAACAGCAGCTGCAAGGGGTTCCCGTCTTGACTGAGGCAGCACAGATTAGCCCTTTCTACTCTTAATTTCCTGACGAAAAGCTGCTATTTGCTAATGAACCTCTCTGAAGCTTCTCTGCTAACTGGGTAAAGCAATATATTTCAAAGTGGTGGTCCTCATACATTTATTTAGTTATGTCTATTTATATGCTTCTCAAAAGTTCTCAAAGCAGTTTACATAGAAAAATAAATATTAAATAAAGAAGATGAGTCCCTGTCCAAAAAGGGCTCACAATGTAAAACCAAAAACCAATGTAAACACCTTCAGCATAGGGCCAGCTGCTCTCCCCACTGCTAATATAAGAGAGTCGCCACTTTAAAGGGTGACTTTTTGCTCAGTTAGCAGGGACCCTATTCAAACAACATATAGAGGTCATTCACACAATCAAAAACTGTGTTCTACTAACGTTTGGGAGCTGGGCATTCTACCAGTTTTTTGTTGTGTGGAAGCAAGGTAAGAGGAAAACCTGAGTAGAAGTGATTGTGTGGAAGCAAGGCAGGAGGAAAACCTGGGTAGCTTTCCCTCCTACTTGCTTCGACACAATGAGCCCTTTCTCACAAACAGTGAGAAAGGGCAAGAGGGTTAGCAGGGAGGAAGCCTTAAAAAGCTTACCTCCCCACAGATGACTGAGGACTCCCTCGCCGGTGGACAGAGTGCCCACCCAGACAATTTATTATTATTATTTGTTTGATTTCTATACCGCCCTTCCAAAAATGGCTCAGGGCAGTTTACACAGAGAAATAACAAACAAATAAGATGGAACCCTGTCACCAAAGAGCTCACAATCTAAAAAGAAACATAAGATAGACACCAGCAACAGTCACTGGAGATACTGTGCTGGGGGTGGATAGGGCCAGTTACTCTCCCCCTGCTAAATAAAGAGAATCACCACATTAAAAGGTGCCTCTTTGCCAAGTTAGCAGGGGTTACAATTACTGGCTGCTGCTAGTCGCCCCACCCACATAGCTCCCATAGTGCACCATGTGAGTGTGCAGTGCATTATGGGGCTCCCCCCTCCCCACAGTCTGCCAGCTGGCAGGCGATCACAGAAACAGGGTTAGAAGAGCGCTCGCTCTCCTAACCTTGTTTTAGAGAGTGGCTCGAGAGGTGAGTTTGCCACTGAGGTGCCACTGGGATCAGGCCCAATTCTGACTTGTAGTGATCAGCCACTCCTCCCCCTAAAGAGTTAACCAGAAGTGAGCCCGTCCTGACTGACAGGCTGGTGAACTCCAGGGCTCAGCCAATCAGCACACCAGGTGGGTGGGACCTAGAGAGCTGTTGGCAGGATGAAGGCAGTTCTTTGTTAGAGGAGGGCTTGTGACCATGAAGGATGCCTGCAGAAAAATGACTCTGCAGGTCCTAGAAAGCCAGGAGGGCAGGAAGCTTGAATTCTCAACCAGAGTTTGGTGAGTTCAAGAAAAGGAAGCCTGGGCTTTGGCTTTGGGAAGTTTAGTCTAGGGGAAAATTTGTTTAGTCAGACTCTGTGTGTGCTTTGTATATTCCTGATACTGTTCTATTATTGTTTACCTGTAATATAATTAAAATAAGAAACACTAGCCTAGGCCCATCTGACCTAGGGCACTGCAAAAGACTCTACAAATATTTAAACGTGCCTAAGGCAACCTATTTTTGTAATCTACTAAGTATTCTTAGCTGTATCTAAAAAAGCTAGAAGCTTCGCAGAAGCAGTCTAAAATAATTGAATAAAACTGGGGCTTTTTGTCTTTTCTTTTTACAAGCCTCTCCAAGTTGGTTTTTAACCCAGGAAAAGAGGGGGCTGAAGGGGGATTTTCTCTGGTGCAATCACGTCCTCAGCTGTTCAGCCGTTATCAGTTTTCTCACCAGGTATAGGCTTGCACATGGAAGATTTTTGTACTTTTCCAATAGCAAAATAAAAAGAGTTTTCCCTGGGATTCCACCCCAAGTCCAGGGAGGTTCAAGCTCTGTCGATAAAGCAGGGTGGTGGTGGCAGCCTTTGAACCTACCAATAGTTCAGAAGAGTTTTAGGAAAAGTCAAGTCAGGCAGCTCGGCAGGGATGATTCAGCATTTATTCCCCCACATGAGCTTGCTCTGAGACAAAGGCTTTAATCTGCTGCACGGATGTACACACGCACAGGCAAAACCGGGCTGGGCTTCCTTCACCCAGTTTTGCCTGCACATGTGAATAGTTTCAATCAATTCTACCCAGGTTTTCCTCTTACCTTGCTTTCACACAACCATAAATTGGGAGCACACACAGCTCCCAAACCTGGGTAGGACACATTTTTTGATTGTGTGAATGACCTCAGTATCCTTCTCAGTGGCCATCACTGATGTTTCCCTCATGTTTTATTTTTGCATTGTAAGCCCCTTTGGAACAGGGGCTTACAATAAAAACTTTGCACTGGTTTTGCTGTTTAGACCACTGTAAGAACTGTTTTTGTTGAAAAACTGTATATAATATTCTTAACAACATCATCATCATCAACAACAACAACAATGTATTTGCCATGGAAAGGCAACTGCTACAGGAGCAAATAGCCACTTCCCTCCTAGAGCAAATAACAGTTCTGGTGAGGATAAAAAAATATCTCAGCTTTTCTTGGCACATAACACAGATTGCCAGGACTGAATTTTATTTTATTTTTGCCTGTGAAATACACCCAGCCCTGGATATAGTTCATTATGTAATGGCTAATGGAACTGGTTTCATGCATTCAGGTTATTATTCATTAAGAAATGCTGTTTCCACCTGAATAGTCTGTTACATTGCCATTGAGCTGAAGATGTTTGGGGATTCAAGTTCTAGAATGGAAATTGGGAGAGGCGACCCTGGGCTTTTGAGCTCCTACAGATCACTTCTGTGGGGAATGTTTAAAACAGAAGCACCTCTTTGAAATTCAAAAGCTTCCTTGGGCATTTTTGTCACTGAAAGGTGTTGACATTGCCTATTCTGTGCCTTTCACATTCTTCTGACCTACACAGCAATAATTCCCTTATGAGAGAAAAGAGCTGACAGCTTGGATTAATGGATCAGCTGAAGAATGCCATCCCTCACACCCCACCCTGACAAGGCCGTCCCTCTGGGAAGCTGCTCTGCCTGCATGCCCAAGCCTGCCATGAAGGCCTGCGCATTTCTGTGACATGACACGGTGCACTGAGTCACACAGCAAAAGCATAGAAGGGGACTAGCTTTTATCACTGTAGTTTTCTAAGATAAGGGAGTATGTCAGTCCTGAGTGAGAAGTCTCAGACACGACCAGGGGCATAGCAAGGTTGGAGTGGGCCCAGAGACAAGATTTTAAAATGCACCCCCCCTCACTGAAGCTCAGCTCATGAAGTAAAGAAATCTTAAATGAGGCTGAATAGTGGTCACAATAAGCATAGTAAAATTGTATACACGCACACACAAAATTGTGGACGATGCAAGTCATTTAATGGTGCTAGAGAAATACATGCTGTTTGGGTAGCTCCAGGTCTTAACACTTACATCAATTTCGGAGGATGAATACAACTGAAGGAAGCCCAGGAGGGTGCGCGGCTGGGGGAGTCAGTCGTGTGACTTGCCTCTGGGGGGGCCGCAAGCCAGTGGGCCTCCAGACAACTGTCTCCCCTTGCCCTATTATAGTTATGCCCCTGTACAGGACCCAGTGAAAGAAGAGCCCCCATTCTGTTCATAAGTAAGGAACAAATAAGATTGTTGGTGGGGTTTTTTTTCAGATTTTGAGCCCTTTTGGGACAAGGAGCAATTTTATTTCTTTTTCTGTGTAAACTGCTTTGATAGCTTTTTTATTGAAAAGATATATAAAAGTATTAATATTAACAACAACAACAACAACAATAATAATAATAATGGTGAAGAGGAGGAGGAATGAGTCAGTAAGGCATTCTGGGCTGTGAGGGACAGCAAAGGAAAGGAATAGGTTGATGAATGGTTTTACTGGTTTTAAAAATCCACACTTTTATCCTACCTTTCCATTTATTTATTTATTTATTTATTTATTTATTTATTTATTTATTTATTTATTTATTTATTTATTCAATGCCTATACCTCTCTTCCAAAAATGGCACAGGGTGGTTTACACAGATAAATAATAAATAAATAAGATGGATCCCTGTCCCCAAAGGGCTCACAATCTAAAAAGAGATATAAGATAGAAACCAGCAACAGTCACTGGAGGTACTGTGCTGGGAATGTATAGGGCCAGTTACTCTCCCCCTGCTAAATAAAGAGAATCACCACATTAAAAGGTGCCTCTTTGACAAGTTAGTAGAGCTTAACAATAACAATAAAAAGCCCAACGTGGCTCACATCAAATGTTTTTAAAATAATCATATAAAATTAAAACTCACAAGAAAGCATGAATGAAGGGCAGTTAAAATTTCAAACACTGAGGCAGAGAGAACACTCAGAAAGAAATATTAAATAGCTAGACCAGATGCTTTCTAATAATAGGAAGGTCTTTGGGTCACATCTAACTTCGAACAAAGGCAGGGCCAGGCTGATTTCCCAGGGCAGGGAGTACCACAGTCTGGGTGCAGCTATGGAGAAAGTCCCAGAGCAGTGTTCACCTTGGAACATTGATGCCAAATGGTTGAGAATTTGCATTTATGTACAAGAATCTGGGAGGTCTTCATATGAACATGTGAGTAACCTTCTTATTAACTTTCTTAGTAATTAACCTTATTAGTAATTAACTTCTTAGTAATTAACCTTAGTAACCTTCTTATTAACATGTTCTTATTAATTTCATGGAAGAGAGGTCTATCAAAAGTCGGAGGGCCACCTCCAGCCTCAAAGGCAGGATGCCTCTGAGTACTACTTGCAGGGGAGTAACAGCAGGAGGGAGGGCATGCCCTCAACTCCTGCTGTAGGCTTCCCGTGGCATCTGGTGGGCCACTGCGTGAAACAGGATGCTGGACTAGATGGGCCTTGGGCCCGATCCAGCAGGGCTGTTCTTATGTTCTTAACCTTGGGCCAGTTACTACCTTTTTAGCCTAATCTACCTCACAGGGTTATTGTGTGAGGAGGAAATGTAGTGGGCAAAATTCATGTATGCCATCCTGAGCTCTTTGAAGGAAGGTGGAATATTAATGCAATTAATTTTTTTAAGAATGCATTCATACTCAAATATATGAAAATTTTGGCTTCGCACAGAGGAGCACTTGTTTTGGTATCAGCTCTTAGGACGACACTTCCAGTGGCATTCCTAAAATGACTGGAGAGTCTGAAGCAAAGGTGTGAGGAAGAGAGTGTGCTGGGTGGGCAGACTTTTCTTGTTCGCCCTATAGCAGTAGCAACAACAGCAGCAGAATATGAGGTGGGCAGCTTTCCTCTCCGTTTGTCTAGGTCATTTGTTGGCTGCTTCTCTCTTGCAGCATCATTGCTGAAGTGTAAAAGTCTAAGGTGCATGCAAGACAGCAGAGAAGGTGATTACAGCAGAGACACCCGGGGTCACTGCAGCTTGAGGTGACAAAGTGGCAACTGCATCCCTCTATCAAGGTGAAGGGCTTAGGGTGCTTCAGTGAAAAAAAGAGTAGGGTGCAGACACAGGCGATCACTGGAATTATTTCTGCCTCCCTCTTCTATAAGAGTCCTTTTCAACAACAAAACAGGCAAGTTGTTCTAGTTAGAACTAATCCGCCTACTTTTCTTTCAGAGTCTCTACAACTGGACTAAATTTGGTTCAAATTGAGGTCTACAAATTAGATCTCTTGAGCTTCAAATGTTCGTGTGTCCGCCATCGTGGATCCGAGTGGATGACATCATTACAAACTACACCACTGAGGTGTCCCGGTGTGTCACTCACTACAACTGACACTACAACCGCCATCGTGAATTGGGGTTGATGACATCATCACAAACTACACCATTGAGGTGTCCCTGTGTCTGTCTCACTACAACTGTATCTCATTTTGTTCAAATTGGTTAGACAGTCCACAAGTTAGCCCACTTGCACCTCAAACATTCACATGTATGCCATCTTGAATCGGGGTGAATGACACCATCACAAACTATGCCATTGAGGTTTTCCCATGTGCCCCTACAGCTGTAGCAAATTTATTTCAAATTGGTTAAGTGGTTTACAAGTTAGCCCACTTACGCTTCTGCCATCATGAATTGGAGTGGATGACATCATCACAAACTACACCATTGAGGTGTCCCTGTGTGTCACTCACTACAACTAAACCTCATTTTGTTCAAATCGGTTAGACAGTCCACAAGTTAGTCCACTTGCGCCTCAGCAATTTACATGTCTGCCATCTTGAATCAGGGTGGATGAAATCATCACAAACTATGCTGTTGAGTTGTCCCTGTGTGTCCCAACAACTGTACCCAATTTGGTTCATATTAGTCCAGACATTGCAAAGTTGATGGGGGGGGGTGCACACACATGGACACACGGAATACCGGGTGATCTCATAAGCCTACTGGAAAGTAGGCGAAAAATGAAGATTCCAAACTGTTAATCTGGCAATGCCAAGCTGAATTAATCAATGGAATGCCTGGGTCATGACAGCAGCGAAGGAAGGAAGCCATGATCTCAAGTGCAGAACTCTAAAGAGAGGTTGTGAGTGCCATGACATAAAACAGAAATCTGAAATCCCTCTTCTGTACCTCTTTGTTTCTGAAACCTGATTGCCGTTTCCACACAGCATCTGTTAATATCAGGGTTGCTTTTGATGGTATATTATTTAGATGGATCTTACATTCCAATCAATCAAGGATTAGATCTAGGTCAGTTTCCTGTCAGACTCACTTTTGGGGCCAAATGAGCAGGGCCAGCTCTAGGTTTGAGGAGGCCAGCAAACCTCCCCTAAGGCTTATGGCGGGGTTTCTTTTGGCATTGTTGGGCGGGGGGGGGGAGTCTTCCAGATAACCTGTCCACAAATGTGGAGGCTCTGAAGAAAAGCTCTCATTTCTGGATGGGATGGGATGGGAGACAGGAGGCAATGATGGAGGTCATATCTGCAGGTGAGGTGTGGCCCTCAGAGAGCTCCAAGGGAGCAAGTTGATCCAGCAGAGTCCCAGCTCCAATATGTCTGGGCCCTGACTACCTCCTTCAAGTCCCAACTCCCTCCTGTGGAGTATGGATCCTTAAAGGGACAGCCCCTGTGCCTGGAGCTGGGCACTCTGCTATCTCTCAATCCCCTCTCACCTGATGCATTCCCTTCATTGGCGAGTGTGCACTAAAAGGTGAGAGGTTCTTGATACATCTGGACCCAAACAAGTCTAGCTCAAGAGGGACTACCGGTCTGGGTTTGGATTCCCACAGCTCTTCATTGACTGATTCATTCTCACTGGTGAGTGCCTGGGTCATGTATATCTCAGCAGCTGGGGTTGGTGCTAGGGATTTGCCTGGCTCTTCTCCTTTACGATCTAGTCATGACTGTTGTTTGTAGTTGTTGGAGATGCCGCTCCTGATGGCATCAACTCTTAGCAACCATCAACCATATTGACCCCTAGGGGCATTAAGTTTAGGGATAGCGAGCAAGGGACTCTCCTATCTGACTATGCTTTCTCTATTAAAGAAAATTATTACTTCCCCTTTGTTAGACTGATAGTCTCAGGTTTTATTCTCTCATTTGGAGAGAGGGACTTCCTTCTACTCCCTTCCCCACTTCCTGTATGTAGCTAGCAGTCAGGCATGTAGGCTTAATCTATCTCCCTGGTAGATTTCCTAAATAAACTACTTTATTTAGAACTTTCACTCCATATCTCCAGACAGTATTAATTAGCAGTGCTCTCCTTACCTGTAAACTTCTGCTACAGTTGGGGTAGATAAAGAAATCTCCCCTCCAAGCTCTCTAACAATAGTCTGGACCATGACACTAAGCAAGTCATTCTGTTGCTGTTGATGCATGAAAGATGCACTTATCCCTCCCACCACTTTTGCCGCCATCGGGGACTTCTGGCCTTATCCGGCCAACGGTGGTAACAGGGCAGCAGGGAAGTACGCTGCCGACCCAATCAGCTGTCTTACTGAAGGACGCTGGTGGGGGGAAAGTGGCAGGAGGGGTAAGTGCACCCTCCCCTACTCTTAAAGTGACACCCTCACTGCCTTCGAACCAGTTCGAACCAGCACATCCCTATTCGTCACATCACAGCGGGATAACTGTAATGCACTCTGTGTGGGGCTGTCCTTGAAGAATATTCAGAAACTACAACTAGTGCAAAATGCGGCAGCTAGGGTTTTGTCCAGATTTGCGTGCTGGGACCATATCATTCCCATTCTGAAAGAGCTACACTGGCTGCCAATTTGTTTCCAGGTCCAATTCAAGATACTCGTTTTGACCTTTAAAGCCCTTAACAGTTTGGACCCTGGATATCTGAAGGACCATTTCTGCCTGCCTGACAAGATCTTTGGAGAGGGCTCTGCTCCGTGTGCTGACAATGAGGGAGGCTCAGGTGTTGTTCTCATAGGACAGGGCCTTCTTGGTCATTGCCTCCAGGCTTTGGAATGCTCTCCCGGTAATCATCTACTTCTCAGTCTCCACTGCAGTTTTTACAAAGCAAATAAGAACTTAGCTTTTTACCCAGGCTTTTAGATGTGCATGCTATTTTCTTGCTGCTCCTCTGTATGCTGTGTTTTCTTTGTTTTTATGGTGTACATGTTTAACTTGTAAATTGATTTGCATTTTTTTAATATTTAAATTTAATATTTGTATTGCTTTAATGGTCTAATTGAATTGTGTTGTTTTTAAAGATATTGTAAACCACTTTGAGATTGTCAGTGAAAGGTGGTATACAAATTTAACAATAAATAAATATAAATAACTTCAGCAATATCTGCTATTCTGTACATCTGATCTATTTTTTAGGGATGCAGGATTCTCCTCTTCTCTGCTCTCACCAAAGAATCTCCAAGACCTCAGTATTTTGCATTTCCCCAGTGGCACTGTCAGCCTAGGGAAGCAGCCCACAATCTACCTAGACATACTGAAAAGGACAGCAGAGGAAAATAAACTGCTCTGCCCACTCTGCTACTATAAATGCTGCAATGCAGGGAGCGGGAAGGGATGTGCAACTTGAATTCTCCTTTGCATAGAAAAATCACCCTGGTTAGAGCAACAACAGCCAGAGGTGCACCTAGGTAATTTTGGAGTCTGGACCTTGTCCTTGACTCCAAAGGACAAGGTCCTTTGCCTTTGGAGGGCCCTCTCTCCTACAAATTAAGCATATTATGCTCGGCTGGGTGGTCACACCACCCAGGACAAACTAAAGAGGATTTGGGGGGCCTCCAGGGGCTGTGGAAGTCTTGGACTTTGGCCCAGAAGTCTAAGGGTAAGAGAACCTCTGACAACAGCATCCTACACACTCTCCCACTCACACTCTTGCTCGAGACTTGCTGACCACAGTGAGAACTACTACCAAGTCAGTGCTATGGTGAGCCACCAGGAATCCTTCTGTATGTATACAAGAAACAAAAGGACTCCTGCCATGTATGGAGGCCCCATGTACGTGAATTCTGTATCGCTCCATCATACACTATTCTAATGTAGGAATGTCAAAACCGTATGGGAGAAATGGGACTATGTAGAAGGAGCTGGCATTGATGTCATCCTTCCCAGTGAAACATGGGATAAAACCATGGGGACAGCAACTGTTTCTGCTGCCTCTATAAGAGCCAGGAATACAAGACCTCAGGATAAGGTGGGAGATTGGACAGGTCTAGGCCCAGATGGACCAGCAGCTAGAGACAGAAAAATGCTGCTTGTTATTTCATCAAGTTTTTCTGCACTGGCTTGTATCAACTATAAACAACGTATAGTTGAATTATTTAGAATACTACTACTACTACTTCTACTTCTTCTTCTTCTACTACTACTACTACTACTACAACAAAATAATTATATACAGCTTTTCATCAAAAATTTCCAAAGCGCTTTTACACAGAGAAATAACAAACAAACAAACAAACATGACTCACTGTCCCCAAAGGGCTCACAATCTAAAAATAAACATAAGATAGACACCAGCAACAGTCACTGGAGGGATACTGTGCTGGGGGTGAATAGGGCCAGTTGCTCTCCCCTTGCTAAATAAAAAGAATCACCACTTTAAATAGGTGTCTCTTTGCCCAGTTAGCAGGGAACAGCATCTAGGCTCTGACTGTTCTCTTGTATTTAGTGTCATCCCCTATGCCCCCCTGTAATATAAGAATTGGGCCTCTAACTCTTGTCCAGGGGAAAAATTGGAAGCCTGTGGGTCAAAGGACTGAAGCATGAAGATAATTATGGACGTCGATTTAATTAAAAGTGGCATTGATGTGGCTGTGAAGAAGGCTAAAAAATCTTGCACAGCATTAGACAGCTTAAATCCCATTGAAGCCAATAGCAGTAGACTAACAACATTCAGGATTGTACCCACGAGTTCCACTCACAACTCATTAAAGTCAATGGTAAAACATCAAATGATTCCAGATTTTATCTGCAAGGCTTAATATCTGTGAAAACAGAAAATGACAGAAGGCAGCCCTCAGTATTACATTATCCACTTGCTAGATCAGATTTCCAAGGTTAGTGGTTAAATACTACTTTGCAATTGGAAATTGTGATTTACATGGACTGAGAACAGATAAAATCTATAACTTTTCTTTTTCCAGCTGGGTAGTAGAGAGGCAGTTCAGAAAATGAAAAGACACGATAAGCAATGAGAATAAAACATGTCTCTTAAAACACCATTCTTATGACATAGGATGTTTTCAGATAATACACTGCAGGCCTGAAATTACTAGCAAGAGTGCATGTTGTAGCACGGCAGGCTATGAAGCGGCATAAAACTGGTTTGTTTTAATAAATATAATGGAGTCATATATCCATACCTAATTATCTCTCTAATGTTGGTGTCACTCTGACATTAGCTTTTATTAGTCTTCTAATGCTCAATTAGAATTCTGTGAGGCAGCAATATTGCTTAATGATCTAGGCCCCTTGTGGCTCTGCTAAGGCTGTTCCCATTTCTCTGCAGCTGTGAACCTTAATGTTTATACTGTGGGCTGCAAAAAGCACTTGCATCTCACTCCGCAAATCTTGATTAAAGCAAATGAGAGATTCACTATTGGCTGACAACACTGGTGCTGTTTTGTTCCATAGCAGTAGCCTTATAAGCAGGAGTCCAGTCCAGAATGTAAGACAGCCCTCCCCAGTTTACAACTCTCTGAGCTAAATGTGGCACCCCAGGCACCTGAAAACTCACCCAGGTCTCTCAACCTTGTCCTGTACAAGACTCAGCCATGTGCAGTAGGCTACAGGATATGGTTGGTGGGCTATGTCTGGCTTCATGGGCCGAAGACACAATGGTGTAAGCCTGGTGTAAGAGCCAGCCTGGATCCAGACTGCACAGCAGTCTTAGTTAGAAATGTCCCAGCAAGGAGGCTATTATATATGAGAGCTTATATACTAGAGAGGAGGTTATACTGGTACGTCTGGTGGCGACGCAAAACCGGGCCTTCTCTGTAGCTGCTCCTGGCCTATGGAATGCCCTCCCAGCAGATATCCACAGTTTTGGCTCACTGTTGGCCTTTAAGAGAGCCCTAAGAAATTACTTGTTTGGCCTGGCCTTCTAAGGTTTTCAAATTGTTTTTACTATTTTAATTGGTTTTAAATGGTTTTGAATTGTTTTAAAATTGTTTTTATACTGTTTTAAGCAGTGTGTTTTAAATGGTGTTTGGTTTTATGTCTTTTTAAAATTATTATTATTATTATTATTACATTTATATCCCGCTCTTCCTCCAAGGAGCCCAGAGTGGTGTACTACATACTTGAGTTTCTCTTTCACAACAACCCTGTGAAGTAGGTTAGGCTGAGAGAGAAGTGACTGGCCCAGAGTCACCCAGCTAGTTTTATGGCTGAATGGGGATTTGAACTCGGGTCTCCCCGGTCCTAGTCCAGCACTCTAACCACTACACCACGCTGGCTCTTTTTAAACTTGTTGTGCACCACCCAGAGTCTTTGGATGGGGCGGTCTATAAATGTAATGTAATGTAATGTAATGTAATTAATTAATTAATTAACAAGCAAGCCACATGTTAAAGGCTGGTTTACACATGCATGTATACCACTGGGTCACTCATAACTTGATTATCCTCAGCTGAATCCTCACCATTGAATTGTGTTTGTGTTGACACAATTGTTTTTGGGTTGACATACATGATTTGTTTGTGGTCATTAATCCAGGATGGCTCGTTCACATACTCAAGTTATCACTTGATGCTACAGAATGCATGTGTGATCTGCTCTGAAGGTTGCCCAGTCAGAAAGCAAAAAATATGCACATTTAAATAACAGGAAGGCTGTGCAAGCTGCAGACTTGTATATTCTCTTCCTGAGCCTTTTGTGAAGCTCTGTGATGATGTGGCAGTGCCATATACCCTGAAGGTAAGCGTGACCATATGAAAAACTAGGAATAGATTCTCTACCTCCAACTACTAGTTCCTTCTGAAGTTTCTCTGATTCTAAACCACCAAATGATAGTTCCTGTTTCCTATTGTACAAGACATTGAATATATATATATATATATTTTAAGAGTTGAACATCACCCTCTGGCAGTTCTGCAATGCTGAAATTATCAGCCATGATTGCTACATGGCATTTTCATGTTCACTAGATCTTTGAATACCAGATCCCAGGGACAAGCAACAGAGGAGAATGAATACCTTCATTCCCTGTTTGTGCATCTCCAGAAGCACATGGCTGACCACTATTGGAAACAGAATGCTGGATTAGATAAGACATGAAATGGTCCCTAAATTCAGAAATGTCAGCAGCCATTTGTGACTTTGCACCAAAGAGTAGTGCATTGGTATTAGGATGAGTGGGGGGAACCCTTTCATGAAATGTTTCCATGTTCGTTTGTTTTAAAAAAATGATCCTGTGTTTCTCATGGGTTTCAAGACAGTATACATGTAATCTGTCTCTATCTCAATCTTGACTGATACAGTCACTAATGACCAGTAGAAATACATGTAATCTAACACCATAAAAATGCAATCACACAACTAATAAAATCTATTAAAAATCAGAACTGAGCATCTGAAAAATAGCATAAAACAGCAGCATAACAATTTGATCACAAAAATAATCACAGTTGATGAGAGAAGGCCAGCACGAACAACCAGATTTTTGTGAGCTGGTGAGGCATTGGAAGGGAAGGTTCCAGGAAACAATTCCATGTGTTGGAAGCCACCACTGAGAAGGTCTTTCCCATGTGCTTGCTGGCTAGACCTCCAAAGGAGGCAGCACACACAGGTAGGCCTGTCTAAAAGCTCTTATGAACCAGGCAGATCATAGAGAAGGCAGTCCTTCAAGACTCCTTGGCCCCAACCATTTAGGATGTAACTATTTAATGTTCAGAAGGGATTGTAGAAATGTATCAGATTTTAATTCAGAGGCATAGGAAATAAGTAACAACTTGCTCTGCAGGAGCTACCAAGGTATCATAGTGAAAATAACAATAACATAAATGAAAGCAATAAATTGCAGGAGGGAGGAATTATTGATAGCAAAAGAATCTATCTATCTATCTATCTATCTATCTATCTATCTATCTATCTATCTATCTGTCTATCTATCTAATACATTAGTGTATGGTCTGAATTTTGAGAAGGTCAATGCAGTTTTGACAAAATGTGCAAATAGCTATTGACATATTTCTAAGAAACCTTTTTTTTTTTTTTAGTGATAATGGACCCAAGAATGAAAAATCTGAAGGATACATTAGTGCATTCTGATACTTCTTCAAGAGTGAATAGAAGTAGTTCTATTGGTAATATTGACTACAAATATTGATAAGGGGATGGGGCCATAGTTCAGTGGTAGATCATCTGCTCTGCATACAGGTCCTAGGTTCAATCCCTGGCACCACCAGGTAGGACTAGCCTTCTTGAAACCTTGGAGAAGTGAGCCATTGACAGTCAGTGTAGATAACACAGAACTAAATAGACCAATGGTCTCAATCAGTATAAGGCAACATCCTATATACCTATGTCTGGAAAGCTACTCACCAAGCTTTTTTCTTATGCAGTGCTCGGATCTATTGCCACTTATCATACAGAGATCTGGTTCACACAATCATTTGAATCTAGATTTAAAGTTGGGAACTGACGTTAGCATGATTGTGTGAACCCATACCAAGGTGGGAATCTCAGATTCATCTTGGGACACAGAAAAACATCAGTAATCTTGGTCCACACAATCACACTAATGTCTGTTACTAACTTTAAACCTAGATTCAAACAACTGTGGCCAGAGTGAAATGTTCATTGATCTTATAGATGGTTATACATATCTGAATAATTTGTCCAATAGTAACTCAGTATATGTAATTTATACCAGTATGTGTCTGTGGCAAATTATGGGTGCCTAGAGAAGAACATTTAAATAAGGCCTCGGTGCATTTATTCCTTGAGAATGAGTCAGGCTTTCCTCACTTTCACAGTACTTCTTGATAGATGTACTTATCAGTGAACTTCATGCCAATTTGGTCCCCGACCCCACACCCTCCTCCCACACTTTCAATCTTCAGGAGATCAAATGTTCTTTCCTTATTTAGGGAGATGCAAGAATCAAGTTTAAAGGTGTAAAACAGAGGATCAGTTTGTGATGTCACAAGGCAGTAATCAGCACTGTGAACTACTACTACTACTACTACGAATATTTTTATACTACTTTTCAACAAAAGTTCACAAAGAGGTTTATGGAGATAGATAGATAGATAGATAGATAGATAGATAGATAGATAGATAGATAGATAGATAGATATGGATCTCTGAGCCCAAAGGGCTCAAAATCTAAAAAGAAATGTAAGATAGACACCAGCACTAGCCACTGGAGGGATGCTGTGCTGGGGTTGGATAGGGCCAGTTGCTCTCCCTCTGCTCGGTAAAGAAAAGCACCACTTTTAAAAGGTGCCTCTTTGTTCAGTTGGTGCTAAAGTGCTCATCAAGCGCTCTCTGGCACCCTGCATTTATTTCAATATTCAAGTATCTGAGCAGTTTAATTTTATTTTATCTTTGCATTATTGTCAGCTAGAGGTTATACAGGCTGGCATCCACCTTCTTTGTATAATGGTGACCCACGTAAAACATACTTGTAATTGCCTGAGCTCATAGTTCTGATATCTTCTGCATTGCCCTTTGAAAAATTGCAGCATTTTAGAATGTTTTCCCCCCAGTCTAAACGTCTTTGACCGAAAGCCACATGGATTCATTTTGGGATCTCACCCACTTGCAAAAGCCAGTTTGGTCTGAATTTGTTGCTCTATGGGATGCTTTGACTTTGATGCTGAACTTACATTGCTGTAGCACTATCTGTGTGCTTGTTTCTGCATCCCTGCATAACTGTCTATTTGTAAATAAACAGGTTTTTGTTTTGTTTTTTAAAGGCATAACTAGCCACTGTTTCTGTTGACTATCAAGACTAACCGAACCTTATACTGCGTAGGGAATGAAAGTATGAATTACTTCCTAAATTATCTGTCTAAATTAGAACACTTTGTCCTCATATGTCTTGAATACAATTCAGGGGCTGAGGTCTCAGGCCTGAGGATGGCCAGGAGACAGAAAGCAGGTTGTTTGGTGGCCCCCTCAACAATGCTGAATGGAATAAGGGAAGACAGCAGCTCTGGGAGATTTGTATTCACCAGCAAAACCAGATAGGCCCTCTGGTGTCACCTGACTTTCCAGGCCAGGAGGCTTATGGACTGTGGCTAAGATTTTCTAGAATGGTCGCCTTTGGACATAACAGCAAACTGGAGGCAAACATGCCAGAGGTTCAAGACTGTGGTAGTCCAAATGCATGAAACTGTGGTTTCATCACTGAACCATGGGTCAGTTTTTGACCCCAAACCTGAATTTGAACCTTAGGTTTGCATTGAATTTTGCTGCCAAAATCTCAGGTTTGAAGGCAGCATTGTGTCGTCCAGATTCTGCCACCATGCCCTCTGGTTTGTGCAAGCTGTACAAACTGGAGTTAAGGGTATGAATCTGCTCCCTCTCTCCTATTCAGTTAGCTGCTGCAGCTTTCCTTCATGCGTCAGAGGAAGCCTAAATGGTCAGTTCCTCCCTCTTTGCAGTCACCCAGATCGAAATCATCTGGGAGCACACCGTGAGAACAGAGGTAAGCTTCAGGTCTAATGTTTATTATTTATTTATTTATTTATTTATTTATTTATTTATTTATTTGTTCGATTTTTATGCTTCCAAGCTGGCTCAGGGCAGTTTACAATTGAAAAACAGAAATCATTAGAAACAATTAAAACAGAAATACAAATATAAACACCAGTTTAAAAAAATCTTTAAAAGCAATTAAACTATCAAAACAATTAAAACCCTGAAAACCAGGTTAACATCAAAACAATTAAAACTAATTAAAAACCCTGAAAGGCCAGGCCAAACAGATGAGTTTTAAGGGCTCTCTTGAAAGTCAGTAAAGAATTAAGATTACGAATTTCTGCTGGGAGTGCAGAATAGACCTGCAGTTTGCCATTATGTTTGAAGGCGGCCAATGTCATCTAAAAGCACACCAGTATATTGAATATACATGTCTACTACATGTTCGTCAGCAGTTGCCACCGGCTCATCTGGTGGCTACTCGAGGACAGGCCTTTTCTGTTGCAGCCGCAAGGCTTTGGAACGTGCTCCCCTGCTAAAAAAAGAGCCTCTCCCCATCTCTTTCAACTTTTAAAAAGGCAGTCAAGACACATTTGTTCACCCAGGCTTTTAATTAGATACTATTTTAATAGTCTGATTTTTTTAATAGTTCTAACATTGTTTTAAATCTTACATTATTATAATGCTTTAACCTTTTTATTTGTTGTTGTATTGTTTTGTTTTAATTGCCCAGGGACTTGCGTTTTGGGCGGTATACAAATATATTAAATGAAAATAGATAAATAAAATAAAGACTACATGTGACTTGTCACACATTGAGCCGGGTCTCACAATCAGTGAGACCTGGTTTAGAAGGATGAGTGGGGAGGGAGCCCTGGGTGGCTGGATCTGCTGCCCACATGATTGCCAGCTCCGTGACAGAGCCGGCGGGGGCTGGGGAGCTCGGGGGCCGTGCAGCCCCCGGAAGCTCCAGTATGCCCTGCGCAAGTGCACAGGGCATACTGGGGAGACCCCCGGAGCTGGGAAGCAGCTTTTGGCCTCCCCTCTGGGGGTCTACTCATGAGTAACTGCGGCGTGGAGCCACACCGTGGCTTCTCATGATCTTTAAAACCAGGTTTGCGGAGCGCTCGCTCCGCAAACCTGGTTTTAGGGGAGGGATACTTAGGCGGGTTACCCGCCTAGGAACGACTGGGCTCGCAGCTGAGCCTGGTGGTTCACATGATGGGGCGAAATCGGTAGCCTCCGCTAGCCCGATTTCTCCCCATCATGTGAATAGCCTCATTCTGTGGCTGGGCTCACAAGTGTCAGTTACATAATTTTATTCTTGTTTTGTGCTTCTGCTCACTATTGCTTGCTATGGGAATAGCACATTAAAATATAAACATAATTTTACTATGAACTCTGTATACTTTGTTTAAGCATAACTAGTTCTGAATGGAAGTTCAGCAACTGTATAAGAAACAAACCAGAGAAACACAAGCTCTGTCAGTGGCTATAAGATAAAACAGGAACTAAAACAAACAGGGCTGGGATCGCTAAAAGAACATCAAGTACAATATTTATTTTTCCAGATGGAAAAGAAAATTCAATCTATGTTTTTATCCAGACTGGCAGTATAGAGGATCCTATTTTATCTCACCTCGTTTGCAAATCAAATGGAGCTCTAAGATTTTTGTTTAATATTCAAACTGTCATCCTTTATAGCAAAGCATCAATCCTGAGCACGTGGCTTTATGTTGCATGCTAGAGTTAGCAGTGGATTGCCATAAATAGGTACTGTTAAACTTCCCTCACAACCTTAATTTCTCCTCAAGCCACAAAACTGTCACTGTGAACAGCTGTGCCCATCAGTTCATTTAGGGGCTGTTGAGCACAACACTTGTGCCACACCATTAACTCCAAGAAAAATGGCAGGCAACGTAAGCAGACCCATTTGTCACTACTTCATGGCTGGCCCTCATGGTGGTGCCTGACAGCTTAATTATTATCAATCAATTGCAGGCTTGTGCAGCAGGCAAAGTAAAGACGAGTCAATAGAAATGGATGCAATGTGAATCCTCTGGACACTACTGTAGCAATGACGTTCAAACTGTGAAAAGTCACTTGTACATGGCAGGCAGGTGGGAAAGGGAGAGAAGTGGGTGAGAAGGCACACCAGCCAGAGAGAAGACAACTCTAAGGGACATTGTAGAAGAAATAGCAGTTCTGGACCCGGAAGGTGCTAGGGGTCTCACACCAGAATCGCTAGCCTCCATTACAATAGGGATGAGTTAGCGATGTAACTTTGAAAGTGTGCCTATCGAAAGTGTTGATAGAATTATTGGGAAGCCCTTCCTAGCACAGGGTATTCTTTAAATGCACCTTCACACTCCAATTGTACTCACAATAGGCCTTGAACGCCACAGGCAATTCACACACATTCCTTCCCAGGAAGGACTAAGACACAATGAGGCTCTTCTCATGATCGGTGAAAAGAGCCATGAGGGGGTTTGCTAAGCCCGCTCTCCCTGCAAACGAGCAGTCAGTCTGCTCCGGGCAGCCGCAGCGGCCGCCCACATGACTGCCAGCTCCGACATGGAGCTGGCGGGGGCTGGGGAGTTCGGGGGCTGTGTGGCCCCCAGAAGCTTCAGCATGCTCTGCACGAGCACTTTTCAGCCTCCCGGTCGGGGGTCTTCTCGTGAGTTGCTGTGGTGCGGAGCCGTGCCGCAACAACTCATGATTTAAAAAATGTGTTTGCGGAGTGCTCGCTCCGCAAACCTAGTTTAAGGGGAGGGGTAGTTTGACGGGTTAACCGCCTGGAGGACACCGGGCTCACCTGCGAGCCCATTGGTTCTCACGGTCCACCGAAATTGGGCTAAGCTCCCCAGCCCAATTTCAGTGGACCGTGTGAATAGCCTCAATGAATTCCAAAAAAAGGTTGCCTGGGCTCCCCTGTTCAGCAGAGCAGGACAAAAGAAAAGTGCCCTCAAGGCACGTTTTGGTATATATGTATCCCTAACTCCATGACCGAGTGTGATTTCTTGTGTATTATTACACCTGAAACTCCCACTGCAAAACATGTCAGTGTTCACTTGTGCCTCCCATTCTGGACCCCAGCAGACTCCAGCAGACCACCTTGGTGTTCCTCTCCAGGACAAGTGATATAGCCTCTTTCCTGGCTTCTTCAAGGCTGAATCTATCCCTTTCTCTTATTTCTGAAATCTTGCCCCTCTCTTAAAGTACCTCTCTAGCCCGCCTGGGAATTTACACATAATTTGGAACTTTAAGCTAAAGGTGCCTTACAATAGTCTGTTTCTTAGCCTATGTGTAGTGCCTTTAAACTAGGGCCACATAGTAATTCAGTTTGATTTTAGTTTTAATAAACTCCTTTTTGATTTAATTCAAACCTCTCTCTCGAGCCGATTTTCTTGAGTTCACAGGCTTGCACAAATTAAGGCTGATTGGAACTGTCTCCCCTTTTGAGCTAAATTCTCCACATTTGCTCAAACTAGGGGGTGAAGGCCAATCACCCTCGAGGCAGTTTCATGAACACCGCTTTGCATGGTGCAGTATCAGCTCACTGATGTAAATTAGTCACAAGGAAAATGAATTTTTGGTCCCTTCGGTTAATTGTGCGGTAAAGTCATAGTTCACCTCATCCTGGAAACTTCTTTCCTTTCTTTTTCAGGACATGGTAACTTACAATTTGCTGCTTTTACAAGATTTTTTAGAAGTCTTAAGAACCACCTAGAGCCATCTGGGTGAGGCGATATACAAATATAATAAATAAATAATAAGACCATTTGCCATATATTATTGTGACAAAAACGCACCATATGGACACTCTTGGTCATGGGAATCAAAATGACAAAAATGATCAGGGGATTGAAGCACCTTCCTTATGATGAAAGGCTATACTGTTTGTGGCTTTTTAGTTTTGAAAAAAAAAAGTGACTATGGGGAGACATGACTGAGACTTGAAAAATGATGCATTCATGAGAGGGGGCATGGCTTTATCTTCTACTTGTGGGCATCTCAGAGGTCTTCTCAGTTCCACCTGAGGTTTGGAACACACTCCCTGCAGAGATGCATCATTTGACCTCTCTGTCAATTTATAAAAGGGCCTTGAAGACATACCATTATAATGAGGCATTTAGTGCTGGATTGTTTTGTTTTAATTTTATTTTAACTGTTGATTGTAACAATTTTGTAAACCTCCTAGCAGGGGTGTAACAAGACTGAAGTGAGCCCTGGGACAAGAAGTAAAAATGGGCCCCCGGGATCTCTGCCACCTTCTTCCTCCTCTTGTCTTGTTCTATTATAGCTACACTTTTGCCTAGGGAAATTTTGAGTGGATGGTATAGAAATATAATGAATGAATGAATGATCTGGTGGGCCACTGTGGGAAACAGGATGTTGGACTAGGTGAGCCTTGGCTTGATCTAGCAGGCTTCTGTGTTCTTATGTTCTCTTGGGCAGGAGGAACTATTCATGAAAAAGATAATTAGCTAGAAAATTTGCATCTGCAAAGAGATCAGTAATTCTAAAGCAATTGAATGGCTTACCCATGGGTCTAAAACAATTGAATGGCTCACCCTAAGTTTTTAGTCATAAGTACTGGAACCAACACAGAAGAAGTGAAAAGGAAGACTTCTCGTGCAGATCTGTGACTGAAACTGAAAGGTGAGTTGAAATACTATGGAAAAATGTAACATAGTTAACAGTTTGAGAACCTATTTATAATCACTGAATTAGAGTTCTGAGGCCTAATTCAAACATGCAAATATCCCTTAAACAAGAGCCTTATTTAGATAATATGAAGAGCCCAGAAAGAGGCCCTTGGTCATCATGACAATCTGGATCTAAAAACCAAACCAAACGCAATTTGTTATAGAGGTTCTGAGAGTAAAGCAAACCCACTGAGACATTTACATTGTTAAGTAATAGCTTTTAGCACAACAACCCTAAGTATATTTATGATAGATAGGCACCACAACAGTTTTATTTCGGCTGCATGTAAAAATTTATCCAGGTTATTTATAACTAGTTTATCACCTCTGTCATCAGAGCTGAGTGCCTGATTTCTTAACAGCCATGATGATGAGGCTGTATTTATGATATTCATAAATTTGGAATCTCAGCTCTGAAAATATCACTTGAATATATCAGCAGGGATCCCTACTCAGATGTGTGTGTGTTCTATATGTGTATGATCATTTCCTATTCTGTATATAGGCAATGCCTCTTTGGGCCCACTAATTATTCCTCAATTTCTTCAGCAGAGTTCATTTGATTTCTTCAGAATCCAGGGTGTGTAGGTAGGGGGAAATGGAGGAAGACTTGTAATGATCAGATGATGCAGCATTACCATGAGTAAGCAATGCCTTGTCTACTCATGTACGGAAGTCTATTCCTTCTGATGGACTGGCTCTGGCTCAGATGTTTGCTGCTTCCTAGGGGTGGCATCGTGCATTGGCCAAGGTGGGCCAGGCTTGACTGCTCACACTCATCAGAGCCCATTCACCTGGCTGGGCTGAACTCTGAACCCCCCACACTTGTGTGTACAGCACCTGTGTGCATCAGCCAAGAGACTTATGCCACCACTGTGCCCAGCACTGCTGTTACAAATGTGTCATCACAAGGCTTCTAGGGGATGCTCCACTGGCTGCTAAGGAAGAGCTACCATGCAATGTTATTGACCAAGAGACTAGCACAGATGTTACTCCTTCTCCTGTCCTCTGAACCAACCAATGAGCTTTCTCCTAAAAGTCTCTACAACCTTTTGGAAGAAATCCCATTGGCCAGTAGGAAGAGTGGAAGGAGGATGGACTTGGCAGTGGTGGCAGTTCCTCTTCTTCTCATCCTTCATTCCCACTGGTGAATGCGGTTGAGACGCCACAGTGGTATACAGGGCCTGTTTTGAGGTCCTATAAAAACTTTTAATGAGATTTGTATTTTTATATTCCAATTTAATATTTTCATTGTTTAGCTTTTTAATAGTTTTATATTGTTCTAAAGGTTTTGCAATGAGCCACCTAATGGCGCAGCGTAGAAGCAACCTGCCTAGAGAGCAGGAGGCTGTTGGTTTGAATTCCTGCTGGTGTGTTTCCCAGAATATGGAAAACGCCTATATCAGGCAGCAGCGATGTAGGAAGGTGCTGAAAGGCATCGTCTCATACTGCATGGGAGAAGGCAATGGTAACCCCCTCCTGTATCCTACCAAGAAAACCACAGGGCTCTGTGGTCGCCAGGAGTCGACAATGACTCGTCGGCACAACCTGAACGTTTTGTAAACCACCTTGAGATTGTTTTGATAAAAGGCTGGATCAAAATCTAACAATGAACACATAAATAAATGGCGACTCCTCTTCTTCCCTCTGTCCTCCATGCTGGGAGAGGGAATAGCTGCTCCTACTGCCAAAGACTCCTCTATTTGCCTATAAGCTTAAGAGGGCATGGAGGTCAAGTGCACCTCCATGCTTTGTTCCAGAGCCCCCAGCAACCTGGTGCCTGCCTGCCTGTCTGGTGTGACCTCTGGCGAACTCCTGACTGACCCAGTCCTGGCTTTGATGACTGCTGCCCACGGCCCAGCTGCCTGGCACTGGCACTGCTTCTTCCTTCTGCACAAAGTGGTCCAGGATGTAGCACCACAGAAGAAATGAGAGGAAGGGGTGTCTGACCCGGCATTCCCTCAGTTACAGTTGATACATCTCCGACAGCTGCACCCACACAAATTGCTGCTAGCAGCTGTAACCAGGAATCAAACGAGCCAGATATTATTTCTACTATGCAGCTGCATCCCTGAACACATCCTGCATTTTTGACTGAAAAACTGAAGTAGCCTTCTTGATGGGAGCACAGCAAAATGGATGCTAAAGCTCACACACTAGATGATTAGCCATTGGGCTACAATATTTCTTTTAGTTTTAATTTAAAACAAAAGAACAACAACAACAGGATAGGGCAGAGAGGATATGCTGGTCTTATGGTAGCAAGCATGATTTGTCCCCTTTTAAGACCCTGTTAAGACCCTGTTAAGCAGGGTCTGCCCTGGTTGCATTTGAATGGGAGACTACATGTAAGCATTGTAAGATATTCCCCTTAAGTGATGGGATTGCTCTGGGGAAAGCACCTGCATGCTTGCATGCAGAAAGTTCCAAGTTCCTTCCCTGACATCTCCAAGACAGGGTTGAGAGAGACTCCTGCCTGCAATCTTGGAGAAGCCGCTGCCAGTCTGTGTAGACAATACTGAGCTAGATAGACCAATGGTCTGACTTGGTAGAAGGCAGCTTCCTATGTTCCTATGACATTAACTAGAAAAATGATGGGCTAAAGTAATATATTGCAGATGCAGGTTAAGTGTAAGCTAACGTAGTGGACAGAGCACCTGCTTTGCATTAGGGATGTGTACAAAACTGGCAAAGCCGGTTTGGCTCAAATTCAAATCAGATTCAAGCCGACCCAGCCTGATCCGTTTCCGTGCACCGTCGAACCCTGACGCGGTCAAACTGAGCCAATTCAAAAGGGCTTGGAAGATCTGGTCCAGGTTCAAACCAAAACAGGCACAGTTCAAACCGAGCCAGCTCGGAACTCTACAGGCGGCTTTACACACAGGGCTTCTTCCCTGAATCTCCTTCAGAAGAGAGGATGTGCTTTCACACACCAGCCAAACTTATTTCGAAATCCCTCCCTTCAAGATTTTTTGACCCACTCCACAAACAAACCGGGTTTTGTGATGCAAGTTCTAGCTTATCTCGACATATGTCTGGGTTTTTAAAATGCTGGTTTTAAGCTACTTTTTCTGAAGACACCAGAGCAAATGGGAGAGGCAATGATGTAGAATCGTTAGCATGATAAAAGGCATGCTCTCTTCAGAAATGAAGATCTATCTCTGCAGGGATCAATCTCCCCGCCCCCCGCTGCCATTGGCTAGAAGGCAAACACTGATGCCTGCCATGTGACTTGTTTCAAAAGAAAACTGAGAGCAGAGGGGCGGGGCTGCTTTCCTCAGTGCCAGTGTACGGCGAAGTGGCTTCGCTCAACGTTTACCCTGAAGCCTGAAGCCAAGTGCAAATAACTCCAAGTGCAAATAACATGAGGATTACCCTTAGGAACATAGGTAGCTGCCATATACTGAGTCAGACCATTGGTCTATCTAGCTCAGTATTGTCTTCACAGACGGGCAGCGGCTTCTTCAAGCTTGCAGGCAAGAATCTCCCTCAGCCCTATTTTGGAGTAGCCAGGGAGGGAACTTGAAACTTTCTGCTCTTCCTAGAGCGGCTTTATCCTCTTGAGGGGAATATCTTACAGTGCTCACACTTCTTGTCTCCCTTTCATATGCAACCAGGGCAGACCCTGCTTAGCTAAGGGGACAAGTCATGCTTGCTAACACAGGACCAGCTCTCCTCTTTTAGACCAGCTCTCCTCTGCCCCCCTATGTAACCAGTAGGGGGGCGGGGGGGCTTCCCTAAAAGTCGAACAGGCAGGACGAGAGTAAAAACGTACCTTAGAAGCGGCAGAGTCTGTGCCCCCCCCACCGCCAACCTCCCATTGAATAGCCCAGGCCAGTTTGGGCCTGGTCCAGGCCCAGTTCAGGCCTCTGCGCAGGTGTGGAGGTCACTAAAGTGGCCTCTGTGCATGCGCAGAGGCCATTTGCATAATCACATGACTCTGTACATGCATGGAGGCCATTTTAGTGACCTCCACACCTTTGTGGAGGCTTGAACTGGGCCTGAACCAGGTCCACACTAGCCCGGGCTATTCAGGGGGAGGCCAGCAGGGGTGGGTGGAGCCACCACTGGCCCCGCCACCCCATGGCCGCAGTGTCTGGTGGTGGAAGCGCTTTTAAGATACTTTTTTACTCCCCTCCTGCCCGCTCTACTTTTAGGGAAGCCCCTCTGTACTAGTAAAAGGGAATCCTCACCAGATTCCCCTTTACCACCAGTAGAGTTCCAAGCCAGCTCAGTTTGAACCGGGTCAATTTCAGTTCAAACTTGGACCAGCCAAGGCTGGTCTGGTTTGACCCCAAACCCTTTGAACTGAGCCGGCTTGCCATCAAGCCCAGCTCAAACCAACCTGTCTCACACTTCCCTGCTTTGCATGAAGAGGTGCAGATAAAGGGAAAGACTGAGGAGCAACTCCTCACTCAATTATTATTATTTTTTGAGGGGGAGAAAAGACACTTTGGGGGAGATATTTTGGCAAGGGGGAGTTCATTAAAATAAGGGGGAAATGCCTCAAATGCTTAGTGCTTATCTGCACCCCTGTTTGCATGCAGAAGGTCCCAAGTTCAATCTCTGGCATCTCAAGGTAGGAGAACTGAATTCAAACTGAACTGCAGAAACTGGTACCATGCACACCCCTATTCCTGGATTCAAAACTCTCTCTAGTTTCTCAGGTTGAGGCAGTGGCCAGGAGCACTTTTTGTTAGCTCAGCTATGCCCATTTCTGGAGGTAAATGACCTTAAAACAGTGGTGAATAGGCTCAACTACTGTAATACACACTATGTGGGTCTGCTTTTGTACATAGTCTGGAAACTACCATTGATACACAATGCGGCAGCCAGACAACCTGAAGGAACCATATAACACCGATTTTAAAAGAACTGCACTGGTTAATGATATGTATCTGAGAGAAATACAAAGTGCTGGTATTACCTTTTATTACCCTCAACGGCTTGGGTCCAGGGTACGCCTTCTTTGTCATGCGCCTATTAAGTTTATCTGGGGAGGTCCAGTTACGGTTGCCACTGGCTTGTTTGTTGGCAACTTGGGACCGGGCCTTCTCTGTGGCTACGCTGGGGCTTTGGAATATGCTCCCTGTCAAAATAAGAGCATTTCCATCTCTGCTTCCTTTTAGGAAGTCACTCAGGACACACTTGTTTTCTCAGGCTTTTAACTGAAATTAATGTTACAGTTTAATTCTTTATCTCATCAAATTGTTTTAATTGTTTTATTCTGTAAAGTTGTATACATTGTTTTTACTCTGCTCTATATTTGTTGCACTATAAATTGTGTACACTGCCAAGAGATACACACATCCGGTGGTAGATAAATATGATAAATAAATAAATAAAATAATGCCAACATTTGGATTGATGGGTAACATTAAAAATCTAGGACATTAAAAACACAAAACGGCAGATGAAAAGCAAAACATTTCTTCGTCACAGACCTCTGAAATGAAAAGGCTGTTTTCCAGGCCTTCCCTTGAAAATAAGAGTTTATTGTAAGGTCATTGTGTCCCTTGACATTTTGGCTGTAATAAATAAAAAGACCAATATATACTTCTGAGGAGAGCAGAAAAGAATTCAGCAAGGAAGATATTCACTTGAAAGCTGCTTCTGCATAGATCTTGCTGGTTCAGAATCCTGCACACAGACTGATGTGCAACGGCATATATTTATATAATATATTCATATGCCTTTTTTCTTGACAAATATAGAAATGGCTTACAAAATAGCAAAGCAATTGTGCAAAAAGAGAGCCAACATGGTGTAGTGGTTAGAGTGCTGGACTAGGACCGGGGAGACCCGAGTTCAAATCCCCATTCAGCCATGAGACTAGCTAGCTGGGTGACTCTGGACCAATCACTTCTCTCTCAGCCTAACCTACTTCACAGGGTTGTTGTGAGGAGAAACTCAAGTATGTAGTACACCGCGCTGGGCTCCTTGGAGGAAGAGTGGGATATAAATGTAGTAGTAGTAGTAATAATAATAATAATAATAATAATAATAATAATAAATAACTGCAATAACATCCGTATAAAAACTACAGCAATAAGACAAGAGTCAACACAAAGTAGCAGCAGCAGCAAGGGAAAAAGCAGTCATGTGTAATGCAGAACATACAGTATCTGGGTGTCAAGCAACTAATGGAGCCTCCATTCTCCATGCATGGTGCGGATACGGATGGTTGTTAACTTCTGCATTGTAATGCAGTGCACATGTACATGTTGGGCTGCAGGGCCAAGCTATACCAATTCTTATTCATCATATCGTATCATATTTGAGAAAAATAAGCTGACTGGAGAAGTGTTTGGTAAGTTAGCCTGCATGGTCCACTCTTTAAAATGGAAAACCAAATAAATACTGTCGGATGCCATCCGCTTATTCTCCTTCCTCCCTGATTTGAAAGAGAAAATAAAACAGCTAACAGGCCTTGCTTGTGTCTTTAGTAAAAACACAGGCAATGCTTCTTACAATATTCCTTGCCTCATACCCTGAAATCAAGCTTGCATAATACCATTTGCATGAGCTCTTTCCTCTGATGCAAAATATAGGAATAATGTGTCTAACCTTCAGTTGTTTTCTTTGAATGCATACTCTGGAGTCAGTATGGTTCTGACTGATGAGATGCAGGGATAAGCTCTGGAAAGAGATTATGCTTTTTTCCAGTATGTGACGATTAAGACCAAGATACGTGGTTTCTTGACACATTTAAGGTGCATTTAAGGTGCATGAGGGTGGGATTTCTCCATTAATTTATTTTTATTTTATTACAAATATTTTTATATCCTTTTTATATTTTTATTATCCTGCCCTTTAGGATCAGGTCCACCCATCATTGCTAACAAAATAAGTCAAAACATTAAAAAATATATAAAAAACCACATTTGAGAGATAAAAACACACCATAAAAACTAAACAGCAGAGAAATCAGAAACCCAGTTAAAATCAGTCAGTTAAAAGCCTTGCGGAACAGGGAGATCTTTATAGCCCACTTAAAAAGAGCAAGGGTGGGGGCTCGATGAACCACGACACACACACACCCCGGAGGAGAGTTCCAACACTGCAGCAACCACCACTGAGATCATTCTGTTCCTGGTACCCACCAAACAACTTTATTTTAAAGACAACCAGAGAGCAGGCTGACTTCAGGCTTGAGTAGGCTCATATTGGTGAAGGTGGTCCTTTATGTAACCTAATGCAGATCTCATGTATGATCGCATTCCATTCAGGGGCATGGCAAGGCTGGAGTGGGCCATGAGACACAAAGTAAAGACAGGCCCCTTCCTGTCACCTTCTTCAGGGAGGGAGAGAACAACAAGCTAGCTCCTGCCCAGCTGGCAGTCCTCCTCCCTCAGGGACCAACAGGACCTTTGTCCCCCGCTTGTTCACTTACAGCTATGCCCTTGACCTCCTTAAATCAAGGTAACAGAAGAAAAAGAATTAACAAGGGCCCAGCCAGTGAAGGAAAACATGAAGTTGGTGAATCTCCAGGCCTGTAGTGGAGAGGAATGGCAGGGAGTTTGGATCCGGAAGAGGGTACATCAGACACCAGCTGGAAACTCTTGCTAAACGGTTCCTGCTACTGCATCTCACATTGCCAGTAACAGTTGGCAGGCTTTCTTCCTCGTTCCCTTCCTAGAGACTTGGCCTACTTTACATTTTAATTCCCTTGGCTGCACTTTTCACATTACTCTTTCTTTTTCACAATATTTGATTCACCAAAAGTTTAATAGCTTCTCAAAGTCAAAGCTATATTGCAGGAGGAGGAGGAGGAGGAGGAGGGAGGAGGTGGCCAGAGCTCACAGTAACACCTTGTCCTAAAGTTTCATGCCACAGAGAAAGCGAGATGGCAACATCTTCCCTACACACAATAGCTTTTTTCCTAACCCGTCACGCACCCCTCCCTCCCCGGCAGACTAGAATTTATTGGCTGTCATCCAGAATAATGCTGCTCTAGTGCACATATGTTTTAATTGAATTAGTTGAATTAGTTTATGATTACAATCATAGAGCAGATACACACTACAGGAATAATACAATCAGTTTAACAATCCACCCCAATGGATAATATACTTTTCCACACCAAAAATAATTACTGAATGTACCCACCTATGTAAGACCAGATATCAACTGTTGTCACATCTTAACAGCTGCCACGCAGAATTTAGCCACATTATAAGCAATACTAGACTTCTTATCCAATAACAAGAGTGTCACATAAAATTCATCCATTTGACCAAGAAAGTGTAACAAGAAGGTAATAAGTGTGCTAAAACAATAATAGAATCATTAAAAGAACAACATAACAACTTATGCTGGACAGATTCAATCTGGCTGCTGCATTTTGGACAAACTGAAGTTTCTGAACTACGTACAAAGGCAGCCCTATATGGAGTGCATTGCTGTAATCCAACCTGGAGGTTACCAACTGGTGTACCACTGTTTTCAGGTCATTCTCCTCAAGGAACGGACAGACTTGTCGAATCAACTGCAGCTGGTAAAAAGTGCTCCCGGACATAGCCTCAGCAATGAGGCACCATTGTGAGACCCAGGTCCAAGAGCACTCCCAAGCTATGGACCTGTTCTTTCTTGGGGAGTGTAACCTCATCCAGACCAAGAAGTTCTATCCTGACTTGCAGATTACAACCCCCAATAATGAGCACTTCCATCTTGCTTGGATTCAGCATCAGTTCATTATCCCTCTTCCAGCCCATTATTGCCTGTAGGAAGGCGTTTAAGGGGCTAATGCTATTTCCTGATATTGGTGACAAGGAGAAATAGATTTAGGTGTCACCAGCATATTGATAACACCCAGCACCAAATACCCTGATGACCTCACCCAGTAGATTCATGTAGATATTAAAGAGCTTTGGTGACAGAATGGAGCCCTGAGGGACTCCATATAGAAGCTCCAATTTTAAAGAGAAACTGTCACCAAGTCCCACCATCTGAAATCTACCCTAGACATAGAAGAGGAACCACTGTAAAACAGTGCCACCTATCCCAAAATTCCTCATGCAATCCAGAAGGATGCCACCTGAGAGATCCAAAAGAACCAGCAGAGTCGCACCTCTTCTGCCAGTTCCGTGGCAAAGGCCATCTATCAGGCCAGCAAAGGCCATCTCAACCTTATAGACCACCCTAAACCAGTTGGAAATAGGTCTAGTTAATCAGTTTCCTCTAAGACCACTTGGATCTGGTCAGTCACCACCCTCTCAATCATCTTACCCAACCAGAGGAAGTTGGAGACTAGCCTATAATTATCCATCGCCAGGGGATCCAGAGCAAGTTTCTTAAGAAGAGGTCTAACCATTGCTTCCTTCAAACAAGGTGGCATCCTGCCCTCCCTCACCGAGGTATTAATGCTAGCTCCTAGTTGGAGCTAGCCTCCAACTAGGCTAGCTCCAACAACCTCCCTGCAAGATGAAATTAGCCATGTTGGGCAAGGATCCCCAAAACAGGTGGTAGACTGTACTGCTCCAAGCAGCTTGTCCACATCTTCAGGAGCCACAAACTGAAATTGATCCATCTTGCAAGTGGGATTGCTATTCACCTCTCTAACTGGTCCTGCAGAAATATGGACTGCAGGAGTCCAGATCAGCCCAAATGCGAGAGGTTTTATCTGCAAAGAACTCATTGAATGCATCACAGTGAGACACTGGAGCTATTCACACGAGCAGAAAACAAGGTCACCTCCTGAACGCAGCTGAAAACCTATTTTTACCTCATAGCAAACAGACGAGTACGAGGAGTGTGAGCGACAGACAATTAACTTTTTAAGGTTCGTCAGCCACAGGTAGCATTGTTGGTGCTCCAGCCCCGCCCCTGGCAACAGCAGCTCCATGAGTGGACAGGGCAAGTACATGACCCAAGGAGACCACTCAGAGGGCTCCAAGCTGCAGTCCCGCTTTGCTGCTCCCTGATTGGTAGCCTCAGTTAACCCTTTCCTGGCAACTGCAGCACTGTCAAAGGCACTGAACTCCGTCCCCATGCCCCAAACACCCTGCTCACAACAAGGCAGGAGAGAGAAGAGAGCAGCTGCAGCTGCAGCTACCAGCAAAGGAAAAGCCAGCATGAACACACACAAACCTCAACACACACACCAGATCCAGGAGGAACACAGCAGATGCCCCCTAGAGCAGTTGCCAGATGCCGGTGAGAGCAGTAGCCAGATGCCCCCCACAACTAGCCCAGGCACTAAGCTGGTGGCAAGGGCGATGAGATGTGTCTCCTACCACCCTGTCCAGTTGCCCCCCTGATCACAGTGGATGGGAAAACAAGCAGGCAATGAAGAGTGTGCACCTGCCCTCCTTGGCACATGTGCCACCACCCCTTGCTGTGGCAGCCCCCATCGGTCCATCTCATTGTAAAACAGCATGGTTTGGGAAGGCAGAAGGGGGAACCAGTCCCTCCCTCTCACCCTCCCTGCAGCTGTGGCCTCCATCCCACTGTATAGTGTGTGTAGAAGGTAAGAAACCCCCTTGCCCCCCCCACTGCCGCCGTAGCCAAGTGGCGACTCTGCCTCCTCATCAATCTGCCACTGCCTCTCCCTGCCAGCCTCCCAAATAACAGGTAAGTCAATCTGCAACCCATTTTGGTCCTCTGCGCATGCACAGAGGCCACTCACATTACCAGGCGAGTGGGTGTAGGAGCTGCTCTGCCCACTGCTGAGCCCCCTGCTGCCACTGCAAGCCCCCCGCCGCCGCTGCCATTGCCACCATGAGGCCAAAACACTTTGCAAGTATCCCAGTCACCATGTGCGCACTGCTTCCCCCCCCCCCCCCCGGGCAGTGGCGGGCAGAGCGGGAGCGGCTGCTGGGCTGACTATCTGCCGCTGTGACCCTTGCATGTACAGTCTGTCAATCCAGCGGTGACTCCTGTTCTACCCCCCACTGCCACGGGAGCCTGCTCCAGCCCCACCCCCCAACCGCACACATGGAGGCTAGAATACTTGCAAAGATCAGCAGTTTGGCTTTGCGGCAGGTGGGTGATGCTGATGCTGAACATCCGTCCACCCACCTCATCCACTGGCCATATGCTACGGCCCCGCATGTTCGAGGGCCACACACACTCCCTGTATGGAGCGCATTTCTGCATCCCCTTACAGGGTGCAAAGGGCTCCCTCTTGCACAGCTGCGAGGTGTGGGTTCAGAAGCACGCCCAGGAAGGAGAGCCCCATCCTCCAGCGGGGTGCCGCAGAATGGCCCTGGTTAGCAGTGGCCAGTTCTGTTGCCACCGCCATGGCCCAGCCTGGAAGTGAGTGTGACAGCGGGCCAAACCTCTGGGAGTCCCTGGAGGTGGGAAGTGCAGCGGGCCCGTTGCGCTTCGAGAAGGGGCTCCCCTGCCTGCAGGAAGGTCAGCCGGCCATCCCACCCGCTCCCTGCCTGTTGGAGACATTGTCGGACCCACCTGGAGCAGCCACCGTCTGCTTGGGAAGGAGGAGTGCGCTAGCAAGGAACACTCTTTGCTGTGTGCACTGGCCCTGCTACCTCTGGGAGGGGAGCACTGGTGGGTCCCTGCTAATGGAAGCCATTCTCCCCAAGGCAGCTGCTCTCTCCTTTGATGCTGCCACCCTGCTGTAGGCTTCTTCTTACCATATAGTGGACAAGCATGCACTCCTTCCCCCTCCCCTCACTGGCACCAGGAGGGGAGAGCAGCAGCCCCATCACCTGTGCAGTTTCCACCTGGAAAGGGCAAGGGTGCTGTCAGGAAGCATCTCCTCTGAGGCAGCATATGGAAGGAGGAACTGGCAGAGCCCAGAGCGGTGTACTCAAGTTCCTCCTCACAAAAACCCTGTGAAAAGACACCCAGCAAGTATCATGGCTGAATGGGGATTTGAACCCGGGGCTCCCCAGTCCTAGTCCAGCACTCTAACCACTACACCACACTGCAGGCAAGGGCAGCTGCAGGCAATGGCAGGGACACTTCTGCTCTTGTCCAGTGACTTGCAGGGGACAGGAAGGAGCATAAAAATCCCCATTCAGCCATAATACTTGCTGGGTGACTCAGGGCCAGTCACTTCACTCTCAGCCTGACCTACTTCACAGGGTTGTTGAGGAACTTGAGTATGTAGTACATTGCTCTGGGCTCCTTGGAGGAAGAGTGGGATATTCTATATTATTAATTCTTCTAGATGGGCTATGCACCCTGCGGGGCGGCTGGAAAGCAGTTTGATGGTTGGATCGGGCACACTGTGAAGCAGCAGGGAGCTCGGAGGCTGAGGGCAGCTTCAGGAGCTGGACAGTTGGCTCTGACGGCTGCAGGTGGCAGATGGTTGGCTGAGCTGTGCCGTGAAGCGGCAGGGAGCAGGAAGCTCGGAGGCTGTCAGGCGAGCAGGCAATAGTCCCTGGCAGTGGCAAGCAAGGACTGTGAGACAGAGATAGAAAGACGGAGGACAGAGAGCATGAGCAGGGGGGAGAACATTGAGGGGGGTGGCAAGAGTGAGCGAGAGCATTGCAGGGGCGGCAAAAACGAGCGAGTGTATTGCAGGGGCAGCGAGAGTGAGTGAGAGTGTTGCAGGGGGCGGCAAGAGCAAGCGAGAGCGTTGCGGGGGTGGCAAGTGTGAGTGAGAGTGTTGCAGGGCAGCAAGAGCGAGCGAGAGCATTGCGGGGGTGAGATTCCACAGCTGAGCAACCTGCCTGGCATCTCCAGGTTGGGCTGAGCGGGAATCCTGCCTGAGAACCTCGAGAAGCCACTGCCAGTCTGGGTAGACAGTACTAAGCTGGATAGACCAATGGTCTGACTCAGTGGAAGGCAGCTTCCTATGTTCATATTTTCCCTTGGGCTCATTTGCAAGGTGCCTGCCACTTTAAGGAAGCTCAGTGCTGTTTGCTGGATAGGCTTTCCCCAAGCAAACTTCTGCTTGCTTGCAGCCCACTCTGGTATCCAGGCTCTATGGTATCCCCGGGGAGGGAGCCTCAAGCAGCGTCCCACAGCATTCCGTGGCTTCACACGAACACTGGGAGGGGGTAGGCAACCTCCCCTGCTTGCTGAACTTGGTTTTAGAGGAGGGGCTGGGAACTGGGTGACCCTCTTTTGACAGAGCCCTGTTTGAGAGCTTGCCGAGGTTTCATACGGGAGTGCTAACCCCGCCTTCAAACCTCAAGCCCTATTTTTGCTTGTCGTGAGAATAGCCTCATTGTTTCTGGAAACAATCTGCTGGATAAGAATTTAGACACAATACATGCAGAATAAAATCACTACCTTAATGCATGTATTGCCTCAGCATAGACCTTCAAGTGGGCTCTATGCTGTGTCTTATCAAATTCAAGATGAGTCATCCTCCATTTGTATTCCAGTCATCTACCTTGCTGTTTCAGCTCCCATAGCTCTCCTGTATACCATGGAACTAATTTTGAAGCAGATTGGAGAAGACGCTTAGGAGTGATCATGTCTACTGCCATGGTAAGTTCCCTGTTCCAGGTATCAACCAGGTCATCAACAGAATCACCAGCAGAACCAACTCACAAAACCCTCCAGAGCCCTTTGTCATGCAAGGACCCCTTCCTGGTTAAGGTTGGCCTCAGAACCTCATGGAACCTCTGACCACTGCAGGGGTGGTAGACTGGTATGCCTAAGAAGGCTGCAGGATTCTCCAAGGCCCTTTGGAATCCTACAGACTTCTCAGGCATACCATTCTAATAGGTCTACCACCCCTGCAGGGGTCAGACATGACTGTGAGGCCTACCTTAACCAGGAAATGGTCCATCCATGACAATAGGGAAACTACAGGAGACCCCACCCACGGAACACCAACCCCCCTGATCCGAGTAAGTCAAAATCCAGCACATGACCAGCAACATGCATAGGTCCTAGGTCTAACTGAGATAGGCCCATAGTTGTCATGGTCTCTATGAACTCCTGAGCAGCACCAGCCAAGCCAGTCCCAAAGCGGACACTGAAATCACCCAGCACCAAAAGCCTGGGTGACTCCAACACCAACTCAGTGACCAGTTCCGTCAGCTTAGTTAGGAAGGCTGTTAGGCAGCAGGGGTGGATGGTACACCAACAGAATCCCCAATCTATCCCGAGTCCCCAACCTAAGGTACACACACTCAATATAAGTCAATTCTCTCACAGGGATCCTGGTATGTTAATTATTATAGACCGCAGCTACTCTACCACCACCCTGCCCATTTCCCCTAACCTGCTCAACAACAGAATATGCTGGGGAAAGAAGCTGGGCCCACACAGGACCACTAGCCCTCCCCAGCTGGGATGACTTGCAGTGAAGGTAAGATTTGACCCAGGGACAGATTTGAACTCCAATTTGAACTCAGAAACAGTATTTGACAAGTACAAGGAGCGGCGCTGGTGTGTGTGTGTGTGGGGGGGGGAGATACTCAGTAACCAACACATTTTTGAAATGGACAGATAAAAATGGACTGTGGAAATGTAATATTTTCTAAAGCCTTATCTGTGAAAAGATCATTGATACTTATGTCACACAATCATGTCTAAGATACACATGTATAATTGCACTACTTTATATCATGCTATGTCTCGTCTAGTAAATGTTTTACAGCTGAATCACTGCTTATGATAACAATGATTTATGGATTAAATGAATAGGTTCCTGCACATGACAGGCAATTCCTGCCAGGAAAGAGCACTGATAGGGCAAAGGAAAAATCACTTCCTTCCTGACTATGCCATGTCACCCACCCAAATGTTCTCTCTGCCATTCATTTTACAAAAGGTACCACAGCAATTGTCTTTTAGACCTTCTGAGTTTTGAGTCCTGATTTTTAAAAGTCATCAGAGGAATTATTACCTCTTTGTGTTTAAAAGCAAATGTAGCTGAAAATATTATTAATTGGTGAAAATGAGTTCTTTTAATTGATGCTCTGGCCTACATATGTCATTCTTCAGACGCAAGATTTGGGCAGTATAGAATTATTTAAAATAAATAAAATAAATAAATTATTTGTTAATATGAGATCAGAAAATCTGTTTCATGATCATGCTTGACTCCTGCAACATATTTTATGCTCATGCTCAACAGTAAAGTATTTGCCTGTATTATTTAGGCAAAAAACCTGTTATGTACATTAAACATCTTCATTATCATCTGTAACAAGACAAATATAACCTATTTCAGTAGGTTATACAATTAATTTAAGCAATCATTTAATTGGTTATAAATCTTTAATTGATTGACAGCCTTAGAGCAAAATTTCTCTTTTTCATTTCACAATGACATCAGCCACAACTTGCGGGAGAAAGACATGCACCTATTGAGAGTATGCTCCATTGGAGTTGGCATAAGCTAGTAAAGCTTGTAATTACTCTAATTTGTATAGCTCAGGATGTAATTCAGGTTTTGCATTAAAGCTGCTTTTTTTCCCCTGGCAAGCTTATGGATAGTTAAGTCAAAGTGATTACTTGTGCTTGCTGTAATTTCAAGATAGTCATCCTTCAGTAACTACCTTTCCACACTCATTTCAGGTTTACTAACCGTATTCATCAGTACATTTGTTTCTGGCTGTGACTCATTCTTTGGGACATGGATGACCTGGAAAAACCTTGCTGTTATGCCATGCTTTGATGATGCCAACAACCGATACAATTCTCATCACAAAATACTTTGATAGGTTGATTTAAACTATATCCAAGACAGTTTCATCCCTGCCAACTGCCCCAATTTACTTGGGAGAGCCACAAATTCCCACCACGTTTCCTGGCTCACGACCACACAGTGGAAAATCCCAAATTTCCACAGCCTCCTCCCTCCCCGCCCCCTTCAGAGAGTCACCTGCGTCTGAGCCGCAGCTTTGAGGGAGGAGATCATTGTGGGGAGACTTGTCTCTCTAGGGGGCCTGGTCATGAGGTCTCTCTCTCAAAGCACACATATTTCCCTGCAGGAAAACAGTGTCTGATTCATTTAAGAGAGCACTTGCTTCATATCCATGAAGAAAGGGTCAGATTATTTGACAGAGCACCAACTTTATTTTTCAGAATAATTTCTTCAGTTTATATAATATGTCCCTGCAGACGAGGGCCAGATTATTTGACAGAGCACTGACTTTGATTTTCTGAGATCTGAAATCAGATGGTTGCTTTGGCTGGTTGCCCTCTATTAGCTATGCACAGAATGCCTGCCCGGTGGGAGGTGGGGGTTAAAAATAGTTTTGCCTTTGCTGTATTTATCATTCTGAAATGTTGGCAGGTATGCTATTCACTTTCTGAAAACCTCAGAACGTATCCTGAAATCTGGGACTTCATGCTGAACCTAATTGCTGCTATGAATCCCTGAGAGCTCTAGCTTGTAGTTTTAAAAACAGCACCTTCACTGTTGTAAATACACTGGCTTACATCCTGACTAACAAAGCACCAGTGCAACAGGAGAAACACTGATGCTTCTGAAAAGTCCATCCAACTCAGCTTCACTGCTAGTTCAGCAGTGGGGGCAAATTTCAATGACCTCTACTTTCCAAGGAAGTGCTCTATGCCACCTGAAAATATGTCCCTGAGGGCTTTGAAGCCCTCAAGGACATACTTCTGGATGGCACAGAGTGCTCCTGGGGAAAGGAGAGGTCATAAAAACAGCTTTTTCTAGAAACATGGCCAACCCTAGGGTTTTTGGCACCCGAGGTGAAGTATGGCTTCATTTTTGAAAACTGTCAGTTAGGGACTGTCAGTTAGGGATGGAGAGAGGAGAGCTGGTCTTGTGATAGGAAGCATGACTTGTCCCCTTAGCTAAGCAGGGTCAGCCCTGGTTGCATATGAATGGGAGACTTAATATGTGAGCACTGTAAGATCTTCCCCTTAAAGGATGGAGCTTCTCTGGGAAGAGCATGTAGGTTCCAAGTTCCCACCTTGGCATCTCCAAGATAGGGCTGAAAGAGATTCCTGCCTGCAACCTTGGAGAAGTCCCTGCCAGTCTGTGTAGACAATACTGAGCCAGATGGACCTATGTTCTGACTCAGTATATAGCAGTTTCCGATGTTCCTATGATGTGCACTAATATTTCAGTGGTGTGGGGGGTGGTACCTTTAAGCATGAGTAAAGCAGGTTCTTACCTGCTCCTTTGCTGCCCACCACTTTTCCAGGCGTGGCACTGCTCAGAAGTCCACACGTGGCCATAGGGCTTCACCCAGCAGCCTGCGCATGGCAGTGGGATGCACATGGCTGCCATGCATACACAGTGGCTATAAGCATTCCCACCACCGCATCAGGCTGCTGAGTGAATCCATGCACAGACTTCTTAGTGGTGCAGCAGTGCACGTGGAAAAGTGGTGTGGTGGCAGAGGAGCAGGTAAGGACCTGCTTTACTCATGCTGAATGGTTCCGCTCCCCGCCCCACCAAAATGATTCGGCAGGCAGCACCAAATCAATTAGTGCATATCCCTACTGTCAGTGACAATATTGCCAACTTCATATGGAGACTACAAGTACTACGTGTTCAGACATTTAGTAATGGGGTTATGTAGTAATAAGTACACAATGGGTACATTGTCTGTGAAAATTGTAAATCTGTATTGACTCCCTTACCGTACAGTATACAACAAGAGTGATTAGAGTTGAGCTATAGCCTATCTAGATATTATTTATTTTCCTTTTACTGATTGATTTGTGTCATGAATTAATTGTTGTAAAGTATGTTGAGTATTATTTTAATAACAGAAAGACAAATTTGTAAATATGATTAAGTTATAATTATGTGAAACACTATCACCCATTTATCCTAGGATGTTATCTTCTTCTTTGACAGCTCAGTCTGTGAATGCTGTACAGTAGACTGAGAGACAAAGCTTGGACACCAATTATCATTCTTGTTTTGTTTTGTTAATGAGAGCTACTCATAATAGTCACAATGATAGCTCTTGGCAATCAAACTGATATTGTGCACATGCTGAGACTATTTATATTTTGTTCCTGACACCTGGTATCTCTTGCGAGTAAATATCTTGAGCAGATCTTAGAGCCAATGCCTTTCCTTAAATGCAATGTAATATTTCCCCCCCTAAAGCAAAACAGAAATAAAGTATTCTTTAAATCTATATAATCCACATTACACATAAATGGCATGCAGCCCAAAGCATACATGAGTGTGGTCTCTGTACCTTGATTAACTGCAAGTCCCCACTTTCATTTTTAACATTTCAAACTCTCTTGAAAATGTGTTTCCAAAAAATGGTAAAGGTTCAGAAAATGGAAACAAGTAAAATAATTCCACATTCATTAAGTTCATTTGATTTCACTTCTAGCCTGAAGTTTTTCACACTGCAATGAAACCTTTGTGGAATATGATGTATTTATTTTTTAAAGAAAAAGTTCACGCTCACAAAATGGTGCTTGTCAGCCTCCATGTTCATGAAAACCACATAGAAATTATGTGACTTTGTACACTTCCCAAGCATTTCAAATATCTAAGAGAGGCTTTGGGCACTGTACACCAAGATATTTGCAATTTCTCAGCTCACTAGTGCTTTTCCACATATCTCATATTAAATTGTCCATGCTATCCCAAGTGGATATTTGCATGCCTTAAGCCATTCTGGACATCTACCAAATGGGAGAATAATCTTCAGACAGTTGTTCCCAAGGAAATCAGAGTTTGTAAACTTGTCAGTTGAGTCTAATAAGAGTTCATTTTTGGGGTTTCCACTGTAGGCAAATCACAACGTAATCTAAATTACACATCTCCAAATAAATTCATGAAATAGTACAGTTTACTCTAGAAGCATCTATTTAGTAGAATATGACAATATATAACAAAATAGGTCTTCTTCTAGTCCATCCAGAGTACAATGAGGAATTTTCACAGAAGGGGCCAGTGAGAACACACGATAAGATCCAGAGCCCATTAGTGTAAAAAATTACTAGTGGTCATTTTGGCAGTTGGTGTGTGTGGGTGTGTGGGTGTGTGTTGCCTCCAAAGAAATAAACAAACTTTCAGACACAACCAGTCCTCTAGGTAAACTTCTTTTAAAAAAAAACAAAAAACCATGTATCTGTCACTATTGACCCACATATTTAACAACTCACTACATGGGGAAAAGAAATACCTTCCAAAATGTTCAGTTATGTGACAATTCTCCGAGTAGCAGAGTCCACAGAGTCCATAAAAGCCCTATTTATCTAGAGAGCAACTGGGAAGGGATGCTTGCATTTTAAATACCACAGTTTCCAACCCAGAGCTCCAATGGTACAAATAAAACAAACGATTCTACTGCTTGTCTTCTTTTTTAAAATCAATATGATTTTCAGAAAAGAAAAACAAGCGTTTTCAGTGGTTGAGACTCGTCTCCCAAACAGCAGAAGTTAGCTTGAACAAGGAAAGTATACTTAAATTCTCCTCTGTAAAAGAAAAGAAAAGTAATACTTGCTTTCCTTCATAAGTTTTTGCAACAGCTCTTGCCTGAAGGGTTCAATAGTTACAGAAGCTGGTTGTTGTTGTTTTTTAATTCCATAATACAGTATTAGCACAATTGACATTGACTGCATGATGGAAATCTCTAACTAATTTTCTACTTTTGAAAACAACTTTTCTACCATGTAAGCTGTAAATAATGGTGGTGTTTTGTGTGGTAGTGCAGTGCAAGCATACACTGTGCATACATTGAACTTGAGTGACAATTATCTAGTTAAGCCACAAATAGCCCTGATAAATAATGGGGCAAACCACAAGATAATCTTTTCTGCTGACAGCAATGTTTCTAAAATATCCTTGTCAATGTGAGAGACGTATACTTGAAACTGTTAACGGACACTTTGCACAATGTGTGCTGCAACTGCCAATAGGCTTTAAGCTGGACATTTGCTTCATGGAATATTACCATTTAGAAAACAATTTCTGTTTCCATAGAGAAAAGGGAACTTTGTGGTTTGGTATTATGAAAAGTGTCAGAGTGTAATAAAGCACACATCCAGAAGTACATCTGTGAAGGTGCTCTCTGCACTTATGCACTCAAGAAGCAGGAGGGGCTTTTCTGTTGTAGCTTTCATATCATCACTTGCTCAGTTATTATCCTTCAGATCTGATGGTTGGATACACAAGGTCATGCATTTCATTCAAATGAAAACATGCTGTTGATGCCCTGTTCTAAGTGCGAAGTAGACGTTATGGTGTCACCAACTCTGTACAAGAATATGGGTTGTGCCTGTTTCCTACCTTGTCCGCATATTACAGTGAGGAATACAAGGTGCTCCACTATATTCTGTCAAGTACGTATGCTTAGCCAGTATGATGGTTGCTGTATCCTTTTTGTGTGTTGCTTGTGAGCATGTTGAAAATGAGTAATTTTTTCTTTTTCTTTTTAAAAGTACATTTCCAGAACAAATGGATGTACAAAATGAACTCAAAAAGCTACTGATCCAATGTCTAAACAACTAAGAATTTCAGTTTAAGTCAGGCCAAGGAGGTGACACTTCTTAATAGCTCTGAATTGTGATATGTTTGGTAGGTACCAGAGAGAGGCAAGTGGGAAGTAACTAGCTCAACTTCCCCATGGTTAATTCCAGCTCCAGCCACAAGAGGAAAGGGGATTAAATCACCCAGGGTTGTTCTCCTCTCCCCCAGACCCCCACCTCTGCTCTGCTGTCTCTGACTGCTGTAAAGCCAGTAAACAACCTCATCCCTTGGCTATATCCAATGAACTATCTGAGCTCCTGGCAGAAGAGGCAGTGTCTGACACCTCAGCCACATCTCCCCAGCCACATCATGGTGCCACATCTCCCAGTCAACTCCCTCCCAGCTAGCCTCAGCTTTCGCTTTGTTGCTATCAGGTCATTTGCTTGTGGGCACAGTCTTCCAGCAGTCACTCACCTTATGGTTCAAGCTCTTCAAGCTTAAGGCATTCATCTGAAGAAGCAAACACCCTAAGAGTGATAGCTGTTGTTTCCAGGATCAGTATGATCATGGAAATGACAGTGATCACACATAGAGTGTTCACCTCTTCAAATGAACTCCTTAAGCGTGAGATGCCCAGGTGGGAGGGTGACTGATGTGCTGGTGGAACAGGGGAGACTTCTGAACTCGCATTGCACACTGTAAGTGGGAACATCAGGGTACAGGCCCCACAAATGCATGCTACAGATAGGAAGTGTACTGCTGTACCTGAGTTCAGCATAAGATGTGAATAGCTGTATCTGCTTACAGATCTGTACCTGTATACACTGCACACAGATTGTATGCATGTTGGGAAACACAGTAAAGTGATTCACTCAGCCTTAGAAGTGGAGCTGGGGAGAAGACAGACAAGCTCCTGCCTTCCCCGCAGATGGTGGAGGCTGTCTCAGGCTCTGCCACACTGCGCATCCACATAAGCGGTGCTGTGGCAGAGTTCTAACCTGGGATCGAGAGGAGGAAGTCTTCCCACATCCTAAGGTGCACAGCGTGAGCAGTGGAGTAGCTGCTCTCAGTGGAGCAGCTACTCCACTCGGCATGGCCACTCCCTTCCCCCAGCTCTCTGCCCCAAATGGCGGTGGGCTGGGGAGGGGAGCCCGGCTACCCACTGGTGATTGCACAAACAATTGCCTGATAAGGTAGAGCAAACCTACAGTTTGTTATATCCTGGCAAAATGCTGGGTGGAAAAGGTGGGCTACCTGTGACTGGAGCAGCCAGAAGTGGAGGTCTCCCAGCACTCCAAATGACACAAGCTGCCTGGGGCAACCGAGGCAGCTTGTCCTGTTAGAATGCCCTCAATGAGTGGGGGAGAACTTGGGGGGAGGGACTCCTTGCCTTCATAGAATGTATTTGTCCATGACTTGGTTACCTTCCATACTCTTATCATTAGAATGGTATCGACTTCCGAATGGCTTTTGACTCTATATCTAGAGGAATACTCTGGGCCAAGTTATCTAAAACCTCAATTGACAAAAGACTATTGTTACTAATTTATAAACTATATGAGAACTCAACCCTTTGTATATGGCTTAATTCTGCAGGTCAACTTTCAAGGAAGATATCCACAAATAGGGGAGTTAGACAGGGTTGCATCTTAGCTCCCTTCCTATTCAATTTTTATGTGAACAGTTTAATACAGCAGTTGCAAGGTTCGGACATACATGCACCTAAACTGTCAGACAAACGTCTGCCTATACTCATGTATGCCGACGACGCTATAATCCTATCACAAACTAGAATAGGTTTAAAAAGAGCTTTGGGTGTTTTGGCAAGCCATTGCAAGAAGGAATAATTAGTAATAAACTATTCTAAGATAAAAATTATCCATTTTAGTTCTAAACATTGGTCTTTTAACTGGTCAATTGAAGATCACAAAGTAGACCAAGTAAAGCAAACCAAATAACTTGGGATAGTGTTTCAATTCAATGGCTACAAAATGGCCCATATTAGATCGGTAGTTGATACGGCCAAACATAGTATTATAGCCATTCTGAAATTCTTCTGGTCCCAGGGAGGGAACTACATTCCCGCTGCCATTAAAATTTATAAGGCTAAAGTGATTCCCCAACTCCTTTAAGGGACACAATTGGGACTGTATACCAACTTTAAAGATTTGGAAAAAATTCAAACCGGTTTTTTAAGAACCGTATTTGGTGTACCCAACTGCGTTTCCAATTTGGTGATATGCATGGAGGTGGATATACTTAAATTGGAAACCAAGGCTTGGCTCCTGAGGATATTTTATTGGATTAAACTTCATCTGCATCCATTAGGGCTAATTCCAAAGCTTCTTGCGGCTGAGCCTCAGGCATCTTGGTCTAGCAAAATGATAGATAAACTTTGCCAATGCAGCCTATCACCCACTCTATTACTAGAGAGCGGTGAGAATACAGCCTGCAGTTTAGTACGACAGAGATTGGTCAATATAGACATTCAGGAACAGAAGGCTTGTTTACCACATTTTTATAAACAAATATATGCTAAGACGGATCTTGCCCCAGCAACATATTTATTTACGATCACCTTGAGTAAATTCAGATGAGCCTTCTCCAGGGCCTGGTTCAATGCTTTTCCATCTGCAATGCTTTATGGGAAATATTTGAAACTATTATATGAAGAACGGAAATGCCCCTGTGGAAAGGCAATTGAAACCATGGCCCACATACTTTTAAAGTGTTCAATATATCAAAACTTGAGATCTCAATTAATCAGCCCACTGATAAATGATATGACGGGACAACCTGAGGATCTTGTTGTAGTATATTTATTAGCAGATAAAGATGCAACTACTTCATATGTTGTAGCTAAATTTTGTTATGTGGTCACCAGATTAAGAACTTCAAAAGAAAAGAATACAGTTTTGGGTTCCTTACTGTTAATTTTAAATTGTGTCTATACACTTACGCCTTTCCAATGCCGTTATTTTATTTTATTTTTATGTGTCATTATTATTATTTGAAAGCTGTTATCCATTTATGTGGACTTCCTATTAATATTTTTCCTTTTAACGATTTTTATGTAAAGATTTTTATTTCTCTTTTGGTCAAAGACCATAAATAAAGTAAGACGACATCATTAGAATGGCTACCCCATACCACCTGAATCACTATGGGTAGCCCATCATTATTAAAAGCAAGTGTCCTACAGAAAATTCCTGAGTCAGTTTATTCGAGAATTTTTCATTCAAAATCTCTTTCTGACCATCTTGGGAGAATTACCCACTGTGTTTACGGGCTAGGATATTCCAGATAATGACCTTAATCAGTAAGACAAATAAAAAAAATATTGAGTTCTTCTTTGAGTTGATCTCCTCATTATGAAATTGCGTCAGCCTCAGGAAGGGTTTATATAACCCTTCGATTATATAAACAAGCTAGATGCTGAAGTGAGTTTAGGGACTGTTATTATAAAATGCTCTTCTGTAACATGCAAACCAATTACAATGCCTGATTCTATTTGGAATGCCATGATAGATGACAATGAACATTTATATACAGCTTTTCAACAAATGTTCCCAAAGCAATTTACACAGCTATAGATATATATATAAAAGATGGTGTTACACAGAGCACAAGACCCTGTCAGAGAAGGAGAAGAAAGACAAGCCTGGGAAAATACAGATGATAAAGCCACTGGGATAATTTGTTTATCGCTGAGTGACTGTATAGTGGTGCATTTAAGAAATAAACAACAAGCAAAGGACATGTGAGAGACTCTGAAGAAACTGTATGAAAGAAAATAAGCTGTCTCCAAGATGCATCAAGTTATAAAGATGTATAATAAGAAACTAAAGGAGGGAGAGGTTCTGTCTAAGCATGTAAATGAGATGTGAGATGTTAGAGAATTCACAACAGCTGTAAACACAGGGAGTAATTTTGCCTGATACGGTTCAGATTGGGTTGTTGTTGAACAGTCTTTCTGAACCATTTGAGCCTATTGTAAATATACTGGAAGCCAAAGATGATTTGAATTTGGAGTTTGTAATAAACCATTTGGAAGACCTCAATTTGCACAGAGGCAATGGGCAAAAACTAAAGTCAAGTTAAGAAAATGCTTTTAGAATTTATCAAAATAACATGTTTTTTGTCTGTGGGAGTCCCAGACATGTGAAGGCTCAATGTCCTTAAAACAAAGAATTTGCAACTAAAAAGGAGATGAAACCTAAGCATACAAAGAAAAATGCAGGGAAGCAAGGAGAGAAAAGATCTGACAAACATAAAACATATATTGCTAATACAGAGAAGAATTTAAGAGGTAGTTCTACAAAACATAATGATGGAAAGTGTATTGATTCAGGCACAACGAGCAATTTGATTAAAGAAAAAGGTTTACTAAGTTGGACACAAATTATAAGGTTCTCATTTTTCTAGTGGTTGGGAAGCAAATGTTTGCTGAAGGCAGAAGTTCTGCAAGGCTACACTGCAAACTGCAAAAAGGAGAAACAGTGAAATTGACTCTTGAAGATGCATTGTGTGTGCCCACACTTGAGTCCAGTCTGGTGTCAGTTAAATATGCTACAGAGAAAGGTGAGCTACTGAAGGGACTTGCCAAGAGAGTGGCCTATTTGAAGTGGATTACATGAAGAGGCCAAAATTGCAAAACAATGTTCACATAAAAAATGCTTGAATATGGTATAGAAGAATGGGACACAGAGATCACAATGCAATACTTCAACTGGAGAAGGAGAATCTAATCAGAGGCCTAAATATAAGACACTATAATGTAGAGTACAAGTATACATGCTGTGTAAGGGTGAAGGGAACTAACCCCACCTTTCCTCAATGTAGAGAGAGACACAGCGACCTCTTGAGCTGATATACAATAATATTTGTTGGCCTATGCAGATCAGTTCATCAAGGGGAAACAAGTATTTAGTAACTTTCCTAGATGATTATTCAAGATATATATTTACTTATTTGATTAGTGAAAAGAACCATGTAGTTGAGAAACTGAAGTAGTAAGTTGCAAGAGAATGCGATAAGTTTGGAAGGAAGCCTCAAATTCTGAAGTTGAATATACAGGAAATGAGATAATTGAAGATCTGGAAAAGGAAGGCATTGAACATCAAATGAGAATATTCCAGAACAAAATGTTTCTTAAAGAAAGAATTGATCTTTAATAGTAATGGCCAGAAGCATGCTGCTGGCTGCAGGACTACACCGTATGTTTTGGGGAAAGGCAATTATGACTTCTACTTATTTACAAAATAGATTTCCTATTAAAGTTGTAAATACAACACCTTTTGAATTGTGGCATGGAAAGAAGCCTATTATGCAGCATATTAGAGTTTTTGGCTCAAAAGTATATGCCTGTGTGCCAAAGTCTAAAAGAACCAAATTCAATTGCAGGTGTGAAGAAGGGATGGTAGTTGGATATCCTCCCAGATGTTAAGGGTATAGAATACTTCAGCCGGGTTTAGACGTAACACAAAACCAGAGGTCCCTTCACCTCCAGGTTCGCTAACCAAATGTCAGAACATAGTAAACTATCATTAAAGGGGGAAATGTACCTGCATTTTCCATCCCCAAGCTCCATTTGTTACCTTTGATTCTCTCTAAGTTTCATTGTCCCAACCTCTGAACTCAGAACCAGTGTTACATATGAACACTGGCACTGCTGTTAGCTTTGTCCCAAACCAGAGTTGAGGGAGGAAGCTCCTCCCTCACTCCAGCTGCGTGGGCTGTCTTTCAGGAAAGAATGAAGTCCACACAGCCCACTCCCCTGACTCTCTGCAGTCTCACTGACAGTAAAGAGGCAGTCATCTGGACGCAGATGAGAGAGCAGGGGAGGGGGTCATGGAACCGCAGGTCCATTGGGCCCATGGTTCCATGTTATGTCTGAACCCGGCCACCATCTTGCCATGGAAACTGCAAAAACGCATGTAATTTTGTGTATTTTGATGGAAAGTAAAAGCTAACTGCTGATGAAGCACCAGATATGAAACTGTACATTAAGATGCAAAAGGAACCTGAACAAGAAAAAGAAATCAAAGAAGTTGATGTAATTATTGTACCAACTAACTATCCAAAGCAAAATGAAAACATTAAGGCTCAGTCAGAGAGAAGGTGCTCTGCAAGAACCAACAAAGATGATCCAGCAAAAAGACTCTTATATTAAAAGAAAAGGACTCATATACTAACATTTGTTGACAATTTGATTGTTGTCAAAACAGTGATGAAATTGTAAAGCATTTGAACTCAGAAATAGAAGTAAAGCAACTGGGAAATGTTTCCTGTCATCTTGTAGTTCAAATAGAAAGAGAACAAGATGGAGGTCATCTTCGTAATCAGAAACAAAAGATTAAAGACTTGTTAGAATTTCTGGGTCTAACAGATGCCAAGGAAGTAAGCACTCCAATGGAAGCTAGCTTCTTGAAGCAAGATGAAAACAGAGAGTTTCTTCCAGACAGAAGGCAATATAGGAAAGCAACTGGGAAACTTTTATATACTGCAGCAGTAACATTGCAGGAGCTGTTGAAATTTTAAGCAGGAAAGTGAGTACACTCACCAAGAAGGACTGGATTGCAGTTAACAGACTGAGTAAGTACCTTAAAGGTAAGGTAAAGGTAAGGTGTGCCATCAAGTCGATTTTGACTCCTGGCGCCCACAGAGCCCTGTGCTTGTCTTTGGTAGAATACAGGAGGGGGTTACCATTGCCATCTCCTGTGCAGTATGAGATGATGCCTTTCAGCATCTTCCTATATTGCTGCTGCCCAGTATAGATGTTTCACATACATATATACCAGTGGGGATTCAAACCAGCAACCTTCTGCTTGCTAGTCAAGCATTTCCCCACTGTGCCACTTAAGGTGGTACAGCTTAAAGGTACACCTAAAGGTACAGCTCATCTAAATTTAAATTGCCAGCTAGGGATGTGCGTAAATGTATTGGTGGGGTGGCGAGCGATACCTTTAAGGATGAGTAAAACAGGTCATTACAAATGGAAAAGACGAAATTCAGAATGAAGCACCTTGTCACAAAATAACATTATGTATGTGATGTACAAGAAAAGGGTCTTTTAGAGATGAAATACTGTCTAATTGAGAAGGTGATAGCAGATGTACTCACAAAACCATAGCCAAGAGATCATCTTCTTGCATTGCAAGAGTTGATGGGAGTTGTTGCTCAAGCAATGAGAAGGAATGTTGGAAGTGAGAATTCTAAAGCATTGCTCTTAGCACTGCAGTAACCTCTTCTGGCCACTTGAGGCATGGGGATTCTCGTGGTCAGTTAAGAGTCATTTAGAACTGTTCAGTTATTGCTGAAGGCTTGTGCCAACTTCATTTACTTTTAAAGATGTCTCTCACCTCTCATTTACAAATATGATGGTGTAGAAAGCCTGGGATCTTAGCATAGCCTATCTACATATGACAAAGCCATAGTTTGAAAAAGCAGCTGTGTAAAGGTTTGTCTCAAAGTGAAATGAGTCAATGACTGAAGATAATGAGTAAGCCCACATTTAAAAGATTAGCAAACTAAACCCGACTTGCTGATAAGTCTGAGATTCTGATTAGAGTTTTAAAAATACAGCCAATCTCTACATCTTACCTTACATTCTCATTGTGGAAGACCAAATGACTCTTCAGTATTTGCATGGGAAACATTCTCAAGCAATTTACTCGAAAGGGTGAGACTGCAAAATAGCATATCCTGATAAAGGGAGAGGTTAATGCAGGGAACTTCCAAAACGATTATTTTCCTGCTGTCTTCACTAGCCTTAATACAGTCCTTGCTTGCAACCTGACTATGGAATGACAAAGAAGCAAATCAGGAAGACAACACAGAAAGTAAGGTCTTAACATGGAGAACTAGATGGAAGACCTGAATCATCACCACAGAGCCATTGAAATTATAGCTCACTCATCACCCTTTGTACACTAATGGATTATTCTGGAAGGAAAAGGAATTGTCCATTAAGAAATCTGCAGCGGGTCTAGGAAGAGGAGCTTCTGTTTTAAAACAATACATTCTTTCCTGAAAGTAAAACACTACTTAGATTTTTTTATTTTTAAAAAATGTCCTTTTCTTTTAAGCCCATTGCCATCCTAATCCATATATGAATAAGACAGACCATTTTATTTTTTAATCTGGTTGTGAAATATAAATTGCCTAGTTTGTGATAACACAGGAAGTTGCATTGCTTCCTAGCAGAAACACATACTGAAGATATATCCTAATGAGCCCAGCATGTTATGAGTCAGTGGCTGACATCCTAACTAAATTACTCAGTAGTACTACTCAGGGGTTACTCTAAAGTTCTATAGTACTTCCTTTAGTAAATTTAGTCAGGTTGTCAGCCACTGACTTTTATTCAAGGGCAATGATTAAACAAATAAATCTTCTATACTGTCTCAGACCCCCAGAGTTTGGCCATGATTTGGAGTGGTTTTGCTTCATGCCCCCTTCCCCTGCCACTCCTGCTACAAGCTCTCCCTGCCACTCCTTTCCCTGGGGGAAGGATCTGAGGTAACAGTAGGGCTGCATTTGGACATAATGTAAAACTGGAGGTTGACAAACCTGCGGTTTCAGTTTTAAACTGTAAGTCGCATTGCAGATGTTCATCCAACATCATGACCCAGCCACACAAATGGCCAATGCACATGTGTGGTGGCCACAAAATGGCCACTGCCAGCCCAGAGAGGCCTGGAACATCCCGAAAACAGCCCAAAATAGGCTGTTTGAGACCAGGGAGAAGACAGTGGGTGAGGGGAAATACCAGGGAAACCCCCCATGGCGACAACAGAACTCCTGAACCCCACAATGGTGGTAAATCTGCCATTTTTTACTGAACCCCCCCCCCTTCCCAAGCTTGAACCAGTTTGGACTTGAGCTGGACCAGGGCCCACTCCAGTGTGCACAAAACTGGACTGGACCCGGTTCAGTTTGAGTCTGGTTCTACTTGAACCAAACCAGGTTTTCCGATTTTGTGTACACCCCTGCCACATGGAATTTTTATGCTTGTTGCTTTATTTTTGGAAAGCAAAGGACTTTTTGCCTTTACTGTCATTCTGTCTCCTTTCCCTCCTGATTGCAAGGAGGGAGGAGCAAGGAAAGAGTGGGGAGAGCGGATGCCCCTGAGTTTTGCTGATTGATAGGCTGACAAGCTTGGGATGGGGCATGGCGGTGTCCCTGTTGCTGGAAAACTGGATTGCTGGATCAGAGACAGGAGGGGTGGGGCTGGTGTTCAGAGAGGCAGCCAGTGAGAAGCACCACAGGCATGGAGTAGGCGCGATCCTGGGCATGTGTGCCCATGATCCCTATGATTGTGGTTTCAAAGACTGCATGGAACCATGGTTATGGCGCCATCTGCATTATTTATTTATTTATTTATTTATTTATTTATTTATATTTAATTTATTTACTACATTTTTATCCCACCTTTCTGCCTTGACAAAGGCACCCAAAGTGGTTTACAATATTAAAATATTGTATTCAGACATAATGCTTCTGCGGCCAAATCTCTGGTCTCAGTGGCAAACCGAAGGTTCAAATTGGAGTTTGGCAAGCCAAACCGCAGGTTGCTTTTCTCACAAAACCACAGATGCACGGATTTGGACATAATAGGGTTCCAACCTCTGGCTGGTGTAACCCCGGTTTCATATTGCATCCGAATTTGGCCTATGTCTTAGGTTTAAAGACTAAATGCAGCACAGCTACATATCAAAGCATATATGGCATGTTTCCTGGCACCAGTAGACATGTTAGTGGCAACATCCAAATCTTGAGCCTGAGGCTTCTACAGATGCAAGAACTCCTCACCACCATTGCCTCTACCCAATGTAAGTTTGGGAAAGTACCTTACAATTCAGTCTGTGGTGTAAGAGTCTGTAGCAGGGAGGTGGTGGCATGGGTTACTAGAGAGGTGAGAGAGGTAGAGAGGTGATATGATCTGATTTGGATTAGTGCCATGCTTAAATGGATTAATTCAGGCCTGACAGGCCTTTGAGAAGGGCGCATTCTAAATCAAGCTGAGGAGGGCTTGTCCACCACTAATGAGAACATGATGCAATTGGTCAGACCTAGGAAAGAACCACTCAAGATTCTGTGGTAGAGATACTGCATCAGCACTGGATCTGTTGTCAGTTAACAGTGGGAAGAGATCAGGTCTTGTGGTAACAAGCATGAATGGTCCCCTTTACTAGGCATTGAGGTATTTTACACAATCAAAAACTGTGTTCTACCAGGGTTTGAGAGCTCTGTGCGCTCCAAATTTTTGGTTGTGTGGAAGCAAGGTAAAAGGAAAACCTGGGTAGAAGTGATTGTGTGAAAGCAAGGTAGGAAGAAAAGCTACCCAGGTTCTCCTCCTACCTTGCTTCCACACAATCACTTCTTCTCAGGTTTTCCTTTTACCTCACTTCCACACAACTGATAATTGGAAGCACACACAGCTTCCAAACCCAGTTAGAACACAGTTTTTGATTGTGTGAATGACCTCATTGTCTGCCTGGTTTACATTTGAATGGGAGACATGTGTGAGTACTGTAAGATATTCCCCTCGGGGTGGGGCCACTCTGGGAAGAGCATCTGCCTGCTTTATGCAGAAGGTTCCAAGTTCCCTCCCTGACATTTCCATGATAGGGCTGAGAGAGATTCCTGCCTGTAACCTTGGAGAAGCCACTGCCACTCTCTCCCTCTCTTTATCTATCTATCTATCTATCTATCTATCTATCTATCTATCTATCTATTTATTTAACATAGTTGTGATCAGATGGCCCATCCACTAGTAGCCACAGATGAGCCAGTGGCAACTGCAGATGGACCTCTCCTGATTATCTCAATGGGCAGTGGGGTTCATGATGAAGAAGATGTTCTCTTAAATACTCAGGGCCCAAGCGGTTTAGGGCTTTATAGATTATAACCAGCACCTTGTATTTTGTCTGGAGACTTATCAGCAGCTAGTGTAGCTCTTTCTACCAGAGGGCAGGATGCCTCCCTGTCTTAAGGAGACAATTATTAAACCACTTCTGAAGACGCCTGCCTTGGATCCCCTAGAGTTGAGTAACTACATATTGCCTGAGCATAGATCTTCAAATGTGCTCTATGTTGCAATCTGTCGGATTCGAGTCAAGTCTTTCTCCACTTGCGCTCCAGTTACCTATCTCGCTGCTTCAGCCCCCATAGTTCTTCCATATACCAAGGGGCCAATTTTGAAATGGGTCAGATGCTTAGGAGCAATCTCTACTGCCCCAGTGAGCTTACTGTTCCAGTTCTCCACCACAGCATTAACAGCATCCAATAACCTTCTCGGGCGGACCATCCTAAAAGGCTCCTCAGCCCTGAGAAGATGGGAAGTGATTGTGAGTCCAACCTTAACCAGATGGTGGTCTGTCCATAACAATGGGGAAATCACAGAAGTCCCCACCCATGTAACACCACCCTAATAAGAGTGAAAGATCACATCAAGCATGGGACCAGCAATGTGGGTCGAACCTGAGACCCCTTGGAAAAAGCCCATAGTTGTCATGGCTGCTATAAACTCCTGAGCCACCCCAGACAAATTGATCCAGAAATGAACATTGAAGTCCCCCACCACCACAAGCCTGAGGGACTCCAACACTAAGACTGAGACCAAGTCCGTCAGCTCAGTTAGGGACTCTGTTGAGCAGCGGGGCAATCAGTACACCAAGAAAAGTCCCAGTCTATCCCTAGTCCTCAAACTTAAGTACATACATTCGATATGGTCTGCCGCTTCAATGGGAATTCTGCTAAAGGAGATGTTATTCTTATAGACCACAGTCACTCCACCTCTCTGCCCATGGTCCCCCACCCGCTCCTCATCAGAGTACCCTGGAGGGAGAATCTGGGACCAGACCGGGCCATCAGCCTCCACCAACCAGTTTATTGTAGACAATTCTAAGCTAGATGGACCAGTGGTCTAATTTGGTACAAGGCAGCTTCCTATGTACCTATGACTGTTCATTCACTGGCAACACAGCCCTCTTTTCTATGAGCTGTCTCAAGCAATTGAGATAATAAGCTGAGGCATAATGGATGAAGGCAGACATTTAATGTCAACAGGGAGCAACGTCTTAATATGGAGAATTAGATGAAAGGTCCATGCACATTTAAGATTTGAATTTGGGCCACTAATAGCAGCTAAGTTTGATGGTAAAAAACTTCATTGAAAATGTTCTCTCATCTTCATCACTAATGTGTTTCTCCTTGTGAAATTTTTTCATGACATATCCAGGGAGGTGGCAGATGGTTCTTTAGGGATGCATGCCATGATCTGTTCTTGTTCGGTTTCACTGAGAGTTTTGAATTATTATTCAGAACAAAGATCTATCCTGGAGTTCCCGAATGGGAATGGGGGTGAGGGTGGGCATCTGGAGACAAGCATCAAGGTCTGGGGAGGCTTCCACAATATGCCACCCTTTGGCTGTTTTTTTCTGAATTTTATCCATGAAGAGAGACTGATGCGGGGGAGAGACAAAATGTTCCTTGGGAGAACAGCTAATCTCTAGATCAAAGAAGAGAGCAAATAAACTTCAATACATAGCGTGTTTTTCTTCATGCATCTAATTATCATTAATTTACACTCATTTACAGCACTGCATGGCAAATCTCTATGCATCACACTTGGGTAAGCAACGGAAACCACGTGTGTGCATATCAACACAAAACAAGTCCATTTCTTTTTCTTCTTTAAAAGGAAAGAGTAGGTAGTATTGAGAGGGGAGATACAGGTGTGTTTGGCTGTAAAATAAGCATAAGACCTTTTTTTTTAAAAAAAAAACAGTGTCTAAAAAAAATCAGTGTAATAAAAGACTAGATACTTGCAGCAATATGGCATTACCAGCAAAGAAAATGACAAGAGAGTATCGGTGGGAGGGGGTTACCTAGGAGCTCGAATTATATAAAAGATGGAAGAGACCTATTACCAGCAGAAACAACACAACCATTCATGTTCTACATCAAAGGGGAGGTGGGCTTCAGAAAGCTGAGGCATGCTATTAGGGATTTTTCTATAGAAAATAACTCCAAAGAGGTACAGCCTGCTGCTTTCTGCTGTTAAAACTCACAGTGATGCACCACTAGCAGAGTCACAGGACCTCTGCTAAAGGCTACTGGCAAACACACCTGGCTTTAAAAAAACCCAACAAAGCAACAAACATACCAAAGATACAGAATTAGAAGAGAAAGCTAAGCATTTAGTTGTAGAGGTCCAGAACAAATAGTTTCTGATCTGCCTGTGATTTGGAAAACTTCAGAGAAAAATTGATCATTGTGAAATGTATTCTGTAGACATGTGTGAGTGGGCTGAACCCAGTTAATGGCCGAGGCTTTTGAGAATTCAAACTTGAAGGGCTGTTTGAGTGTTCAGTTTGAATGCCCAGAAAGCCTTGATAGTCACTGCCCCCTCCCCTTTTCCCAAGGGGAGAAAGAACTCACCTTGGGGAAGAGGGAGTGGGTAGCCGACATAGAAGGGCTCCAATGGTGACAGGAGAGACTCTCTGATGATGGCTCTGAGAATATTTTCTTGCAGGGCATGATGGGACTGAACTATAAGCCCCATCACACCCTGTGGGAATGGATGCTCCCATCATCAGTTCATCCTCAATGGAAAAAGATCCTCAGAGCATCAGTTCCGGTTTCAAGTGGTATGTGTTGTTATTCAAGAATCAAGCAGGAGTTATATAACAAAAGTCCTTTATTAGAGGTCAGCTTCAACATCCTCGTGAGTCCCTCTTACTCCACCCTGTAATCACAAGCACCTCCTAATAGCTATTCCTTCTAACTGAGCCTTACCCCTGTGTTTCAAAGTTATTGTTTCCTGTCTACTGCCCCCACCTCTGCTACTTAGTCCCGCATATATTGATACAGTCCCTGTTGCAGATGAACTTCCAGTGCATCGACCTTTTACACCAACTGTCCTAATGACCACTAGGGGTTGGGAATAGAGACAGAGAGTCAGGGTCTCCCTATCTGTCCCTACTCTATGACCCCTGAACTGACTCTGCAGCACTTCCTGTGCTGAGTCACAATCCTTCCTTTCCTCCTAGAGAGCAGATGGAAACATCTCTCTCTCTCTCCTTACCTATCCACTATGTAGTCCTTTAGATTAGAGATAGGTCTTTCCTATCTAAGAGTATTTAACCAATAAAGATTTAGTGTTTAGTCATACAAGGATCTCCATGTCTTTTCTCTAAATAGCTGAAATATCCAAACCATCCTCTGCTACCTACTCTGTAACTGGAGTGTGTGCTCATTCCTTAGTGCTCTGCTGTTTTACCTATTGTGGGTAAAAATCAACTACCTCTAACAGTCCCCACCAATGCAAATCCACTGAGCTTCTTCCATCACCACTGAAGCCCTCCCATGCTGCCCACTCCTCCTTTGAAAGGCTATTTTTCTTTTGCAAAGGGGGCACGGGAAAGGCAGTATTGGGCAGGGTGGGCATGAGCAAAAATGTAGCTTTACTTTTCCCCCATAGAAATCATTCAGACATACAGGAGAAGGTCAGGGGTGCCCCAGTGGGGTGATGGCTAAACATGCTCCTTTTAACTCCAGGCTGGGTTCTATTTCTTAGTCATACTACAGTGTGAAAGTATTTTGGGAGAGTTCAGTAGAGCACTGGGAAATAGTTTTATATAAACACACGCAAACACACACATTCTGAATTTTGTTATTTGCAGCTTAAATCAATGTGTTGACTTGGATCATTTACAAAATGCTTTTTATTTAGCTTTCCAAAAGCAAAGGTAGACTTTTATCATCTGGTGTTTATGATTTTTGTTCCATTGGTCACAGACACCTAATGAAAGCATCAAAATAATATTTGAAGTGATATTGTTTGTTTAGAAACCTTATGAGTGTTTTGTTCTGTGCTATATACTAACAAGTAGACCTTCAAAAGATGTCCTACTTCGTATTTTAGCTTTTCCTACCAGCCAGAGCCTGTAAGAGGGCAGGAAAGTGTATGTGTATGAATTCCCAGGATAAGGAAAGGATCCATCTTATTTATTTGTTATTTCTCTGTGTAAAGTGCCCTGAGCCATTTTTGGAAGGGCAGTATAGAAATCAAATAAATAAATAAACCAGGCAATTGCTCCTGCAAGTTTGCAGAGCACCTGGGGCTTCTTTTGTGAACTTGGTTGTTTCTTTTACATTATAATATGGACTTCACCCAGACTTCAAAGGGCTCAATGCAAATGCATTGAGGGAAGAGGGGGAGCCCCAGGCACTGCCAATAATACGGGGGTGGGGAACAGCATCCCATTTTGGACAAGAGGTTTTTGCCTCAGATATGGGACTTCCCGTATAATACAGCACTGTTAGGAATGCCAAGTGGGCATATTGCCCATTTGGATGTACAGCAAGGGTGTAGCTATAATTGAGCAGATGGGTTCAAAGAACCCAGACCCTATAGTTCCTGAGGGTCCCCCAGCTCCACCCCTCCCTATTTTCTCCATTATCTCCATCACTCTGAGGGGCCACCGGGGAGGGAGAAGGATGAACATGGGCCCCCCTCCCCTAGCTATACTCCTGATATACAGTAGTGGAGACCTAATCAATGGAGGAGGACTCTCTTTTTGAACCTCTTGCCCATCATCCCCCAAACCCTGGACAAAGCCCTGTATATTTGCTTTCCCATCTCTTGTTTGCTCAGTACTTGAAAACCTTCCACTGAATGTATAAACTCAGTTGAAAAGCACAGTCATTTATACTCTGCAAAGTGATATATCTTATTCTTTTTTTCTACGCAAACTGCTTTGAGATTTTTAAAAAAGTGAATGATAATAGCAGTAATAGTAATGCTGCAACAATAATAATGTTCCCTGTATCATCTTTAATCTGTGATGTCTCATGCACACGTCCAACACCTAAAGACCAGCTTTGCTGAGACAGATCTGCATCTTGGCCAGACTTGAAATTGTGAGCCCCACTGTCATGCCCAAGCCATTTGAACAAATTCCACTAGCAGTGAAGGCCAATAAATTAAAACCTCACACAGAACCTCAGCTAAACAAGCTCGCTGTTTAAAATTAGTAAGGCATGTGGAATAGTTTTCCTTTGCCTTGCATTTATGAGATGGGAATGTAACTCAGTGTAGTGTGTAACGCCATGTACCACAGAAGAGAAGCAAGGACTTCCAAAAATGGAGAGAAGCTGTTCTTCGGCAGTTTAGGGATTTCCCTGCACTCCCTGGAGCAACCAAACAGAAATCTTCTTGACCAAGATTAGTATGGTGCACAGATAAAAAACTAACACTGTTGTTATCTTTTGGTAAGTTACTTCTTCTTTTGTTTGTTTGTTTTAGCTCCATGCAAAATACAGAGAAGGCTGGAACTGGTGTCTCTCTGCCCTAGTGATTTAGCCACAAATTGTGCTGAGTTGAATGTAGATTGCTCTTCATAGGAATTTTCAAGAATGGTATTTGGTGTTTCCCCCCCTCTTTCCAGCAACTTCCAATAAACAGCCCTGACCCTAAGCATTCATACTTGGAAGTGGTTCTCTTGAAACCAATGACACTCACTTCCAAGCAAATGTTTCTAGGTTTAGAATAAAAGCATATCAAAGCATTTTAACCTTACAGAACATCTGGAAATTTTAGGATACTGTGGAGTAATGTCTCAGAATGTGGAAAAGGTCATTGATCAATTGTGGAGCTTCACATTTTTAAATAAATGATCCTAGGATTGATTCATATGATTCTCGGATCTTAGGTTTAGTATCTCAGGTAGGTCAGGTTTGTAAGACCTCTGCTTAAGAGAGGAGTTGGCAAAAGGTAGATCAGGATCTAGTGGCAGGAGATTTACAAGGGTTTCTGACTCTTACTTGTTTGATTTTAGAAACAAGAAAGAGGCATCCCCACCCTGCTAAAAATTAGGCTGTTAGAATCCCCAATTTCTTCTAACTCAGATGTAGATTTGTACTTCCATATGTAAGCCATCCCAATATATGGTTCATGCGGTGCAGGAGGTAATTGGCTCCACCTCTTTATCCATTATTTTGCATCTGGCGCGCGCACACACACACACCCTATGCTTTTGCACCTGGCTCTGGCTGGTGGACCTCAGGATTCTTGTCAAAAACAAAATAGATGTCTGACTATGCCTGGCCTAAGAGCTGGAGAAGCAGTTGGACTAAAAAGAAAGGAGTTATATTGGTCCAAATCAGTACATAGTTTATGTCCTCTGAATTTTTTTAAAAGTTTTTATTTGGGGGGGGAGGTTGTTTGTGGCACTTTGTCACTATAAAGACCTCACTACTAATAAAACTTGACTAACATGCAGAAGGTTGCCGGTTTGAATCCCCACTGGTATGTTTCACAGACTATAGGAAACACCTATATTGGGCAGCAGCAATATAGGAAGATGCTGAAAGGCATCATCTTATACGGCACAGGAGGAGGCAATGGTAAACCCCTCCTGTATTCTACCAAAGAAAACCACAGGGCTCTGTGGGTGCCAGGAGTCGAAATCAACTTTACGTTGGCACACTTTACTTTTACCAATACTTTCAGATAGTCAGTGTGTAGGACTAACCTGATATTCCTGCCAGAGCCATTGACTTTGACTAGGTGTTCTGAAAGCCTGCAATTTATACAATGGTCTAGTGGGCTAGTAGGTCTAGCATTCACTCTCATTCTTTCAGGGAGCCCTTCCAACTGATTAGTGTTATCAAGCACATGGATAAACAAGATAACAGAGCATGCAAGTCTCACGATGCAGGAACCTCACAATGACACAGGAACCCCCTAGTGACATAGGCCCAAATTCTGCATCCTAACGAGGGAGATGAAGGAAAACACACAATATTAATGAGCACATTAAAAAAGAAATGATCTGCTCGGTCCTTGGAAGCAGCAGGGTCTGGATTGGAACATGGGTGCAATGCATTACTGGGAACAATGTTCACAATGGTTTGACAGTCTCTGGAGAGATTCACATGACCAGGTGGGTGGGTGGGAGGAAGGCTATGCAAACCCAACCCCTCCCCAACCCCTCGGCAATCAGTAGATGTGCACTGGAAATGCAGACCGTGATACAAGACAATGATGCTCTGGAGGGCCAGGACAATGTGTTTCCATCTCCGGATATCCCACAATGCACCACATGCTGAGCGCAGTGCATTGGGGGATTCCCCCAGGAGACGGTCACTCTAGGCATCCATCTTTGTGTCTCCTTGGGCTGCGTGCAGGATCCCAGAGTCTGAGTTAAGGATATGCTCACTTCCTTAACCCCAACTAACAGCCAGGTTGAAAAGTTGGGCTTGGTGGTGCTGGGCTGCCGGGATTAGGCCCAATCCCAGCGGTTCTCACATGCAGCCTAACCCAGGCTGGGCTTTGTTTTATAACTGCTTCTCTCACAACATAAAGTAATCATATATAACGTTTCTGAATAAACTCTTAGTTATATATGATTACTAAATGAATCATATAAATGAATCATATAAATGAAAACTCCATTTTCTCCTTCTCCTTTCCCTCTCTTTTTCATTCTGACTCCACCCTCCCACACTCTCTAAAGGATACCCACTAGGACAAACTTCAAAACAACAAAACATGAAAGATACTGGATAGAATACAACACATCCCTCCCCTTTGTAACAACCAAAACTGAATTTAAAAACTGATTAAAAATTCAGTGACAAAGTCTTGAAGTCTTTTAAGTGGTCTCCTGTCACGCAAACTTCTAATTCTTGGATTCTCAGGCACAGAAGCTGTTAGTGATGTTCTTTCTGGTAAAGAGGATTGTCCATCACTTTCATCAGCTTCCTGTGTGAGGTCAAAACCAGAGGCAAGACCAAAGTCCTCTGCAGTTCCTCTCTCAAGACTATACTTCTTTCCTCTTTTCTCATAGTATGCATGCTGGAAAGTCTCAGACATTTCCATTTTTTCCCATCATCCAATATGACAGAATCCTCTCAGATTTTGATTTCTTTTGGTCTAGAATTTTGGGAACATCCCTTTCGCATTTTACAAGGCAGCTGTACTCAAAGTCCCCCACCTGAAATGTTAGCTGTTTCACATCCTGTTTCTGATCCACCTACAATTTGCATTTTTGTTGCTTCTCCCTTACCTGATCACGGATCTCCACATCCTCAGAGTGAGATAGCATGGAAAGCCCTATCAGTTGTTGCCATTGTGTAAGTTTGGCGTTAGCTTTGCATCCTCTAAGCAGTTCAAAGGGTGATTTTCCTGTAGTGGAATGAGGAGTAATTCGATAAGCAAATAGAGTTTCACAGATTGCCTCTTTCCAGGATTGTTGTTGCATAGTTGTTGTTGTGCCGTGGAATCAGTGCCGATTCCTGGCAACCACAGTCAGTGTCGACTCCTGGTGACCACAGAGCCATGTGGTTTTCTTGGTAGAATATAGGAGGGCATTACCATTGCCTTCTCCCATGCAGTGTGAGGTGATGCCTTGCAGCACCTTCCTAAATCACTGCTGCCTGATATAGGAGTTCCCATTTTCTGGGAAACACACCACTGGGGATTCGAACCAACAGCCTCCTGCTCGCTAGGCAGGTTGCTTCCTCGCTGTGCCACTAGAAGCCAGTTGCAAACTTTTTTTCACTAATCTGTTCATTCTTTCTAAGCCATTCCCTCAAGGATGGTACAAGGAAATAGTCTTGTGTTTTATCCCATGTTCATGCAAGTATTGCTCCATTTCAAATGAGGTAAGCTGTGTCCCATGGTCAGTTACAAGTTCCTTCGGAAGATCTTCTCTCACAAAAACTGCAGCCATGAATTGGATTGCCTAATAGTGATGTTGTCAGCAAGTGAAACTTCTGGCCCACTGGAATAGTAATCCACCATCACTATAACAAATCTTTGGTTTGTGGGTTGGTTATCAAAAGGCCCCATTCTATCCAGAGCAATCCCGCCCCTGCCCAGGACCATTAGGATACTCTACTGGAGTCAAGAGGTGCCAAAAGTCTTCTGTGGCTTGTCAGATACAGCACAAGACATACAGTGCCTGATCACAACTTTAATTTGCTGGGTCAAGTCACCACACAAACCATATTCAGAAGCACTAGTGGTTACAATAGTGTGCCTGATGGCGTCAAAAGAAGTGAGAGCAGTGCTTTCATAATGAAGATGAGCCTTGCAGGATGCATCCCAGTTAAATGCTATATTTTTTTAAAAAGAAGACGCAATGGAGCAATTTTTGAGGCAAATTGTCTAACAAATTTAGAGTAATACTCACAGAGCCCTAAAAATGAGTGAAGTGCAGCCTTGCTGTGTGGCTCTGGTGCATTCCAAATAGCTTTCTTCAAGTCTGTTTTGGGATGTATGCCACTCTGAGATATCATGTGTCCCAAGTACATCACAGAGTGTATGCAAAACTGATATTTATCTGCAGAGATAGTAAGTCCATGTTATCAAAGTTTTCTTAAGACTTCTGTCAGTTTAGCGTCATGTTCCTCAATGGTTTTGCCATACACTAAAGTATCATCTTGAAATTAAGTGATGCCATCCATAGTCCCCAAAACTGCATGCATCATTCTTTGAAAGCTGCAGAGGCTAATCCAAAGGGCAGTCTTTTGTATTGAAAAAGACCCTCTGGGGTAATAAAGCTGCAAGAACTTTTGAGCAGAGAAATGTGATGATAGGGCTGAAGACACGTGAACACTGAGACCTCTTTCAGAGTAAGCAGCATTTCATTGATATTGGGTAATGGAAGACAATCCACTACCATGTTGGACTTCACATCCATTAAATCTATGCACATTCAAAGTGTACCATTTGATTTCATCACAAGAATAATGAGAGAGAACAATTCTGATGAATAAACAGGCTCTTTGATGTCAGCATGCTGTAGTCGTAAGAGTTCCTTTCTAAGTGGTTGGCGCAATGCTATGGGTACGTTCCTCGCGTTGTGTTGTGCAGGTATTGCATTTGTCTTCATCTGAATTTTATATTTGAAATGTATGGCACTGCCATGGGGTATCAGAAAAAATGTCTGAGAAATCAGCAATCATATCAACACATGGTGTGCTGAGACCATAAAATACATCAGTAATACAGGTTCTGTGTTATTTGGGTCTAACATGATCTGTAGATCTTTCTGATGTTTCCAGCCCAATATTAAGACTCCTTTTTGTGACACACATATTTTCCCTTCTGCAGTACGTCCTTTGCATTCCAGGGCACAGTGAAGTATCCATTTATGGCAATAGGGGAACCTACATATCCCCATGGGTGGATGTTTGAAGGCTCCAGGTGCAGATCTGATGTAGTAAGGAGTTCGTTGTAAAGCTGATGGGAAATGATAATGTAGGGAGAACCACAATCATCCAGCATCTGCACTTCATGGCCATTAAGTTTAACTTGACGATGTGGAGAAGCAGGCTCTGATTCTGTCACATTTAAACGCTGTCACACTTAAATGCTGTCTTGTAAGGTTCAGCAATCACATTCAAAGTAGGGTTGAAATGATCATCTAAGGTTTGAAGAACAGCTTCATAACAGTTGGCATTGCCTTCCAAGTTGGCAGGAAAGGGCAAATTATTATATATTCTTTGACCTTCAGGGCCCTGGCAGCAAAGCAATATAGCCTTCTGTTTTGCTGGAGTAAAATCAGGGCTTTGTATGGTGAGGAGATAATTGCAGAAACAGGACTTTCACCAGAGCAGTAAAACTTAGGTTTCTCCTTACAACAACCCTGTGAAGTAGGTTAGGCTGAGAGAGAAGTGACTGGCCCAGAGTCACCTAGCAAGTATAGAATGGGGATTTGAACTCAGTTCTCCCCGGTCCTAGTTCAGCACTCTGACCACTACACCACACTGGCTCTTGACTTCCATTGTTTGGGCATGTGAGCGCATGTTGTGAACGCCCATGCATGTGCCCGAATTGCATGAGTGCACCTGGCGGTTATACACGTGCCAGCTACTTCCGGCCACTTCCAGCCAAAGAGCAAATGGGATGGCAGGGAAGTATGCCCTCCCACGCCCTTAAAGTGAAACACACACCCCTGCCTTCAAACTTTGAACCCCACCCCCAGTGTTTGAACCTGTTTGGAGGCCCGTAAAAGGGCCTCTGAGCAGGTTTGTGTGCATCCCTATCCCTAGCCTGTGTTAGGCTGTGAGTGAGAACAGCCTCTCTGAATAACCTAAAGCTATTTGCTCTGTTAGGCACTGTGTTGCAGTACATATAATCTTGGTCTGTAGAATAAGCAAGGGTGGACACATGGTATCCTTGGGTCCCTTCCAATCCTATTATTCTGGGGTTACTTACAAATTATTTGTTCTGCCCATCTCTGAGCAAGAATAACTTCTTTTGTTATTTTCATACAGGGATCCTTAAGTGGCTTTTGATCATTTTGCATTACAACACAGTTAGTTATTCATAGTAGCCACTTAAATAAAATACCAAGGGACAAATATTTATGTATCCATATATTTCAAGTTACAGTCTGTATTTCTTCCAGTCAGAATTATAAACTGTGACATTGCTAATAGTCTCTTTCCCTTGGCAAAGAGCAGTGAGTGATCATTACAGAAATCCCCACCCCATCCCTTCCCTTTGAACTGCTACCCGTCTATTTTAAGACCAGGTATTATTATTGTTAATTTGAGGAGGGTGGGGGTTGCTGACAGAGGCCGTTTGTTTAACTGACTGGAGGTTTATTTACTGTGAAAAGGAATAAAGAAAAGCTGTGGTAGACAGGATCCGGCAAACAAAGCAAATGTTAATCTTGTCCCTGGCAGGTCCCATTGTCTAAAACAGAGTTTTGGAATTTGTTCAGATTTTTCTATAATGTGATCAGACTGTGTCTAAAATAATACCCCAATCTGCACGTCCTCGGCTTCAGACATTTGCAATGAGCACCCCACTACTTAACACATTGGAAAGAGCTTGTGAACTCATTCAGAAATACATGTACATCACTTGATATTAATCATGTCATTTCTTATCACACACTAATCACCCCGTGGCTGGCCTACAGAGCACGGATGCACCAGTACAGTGAGAGAGCAGCCAGTCAGAAGATCCCAAGTAACTGAACTGGTGCAGTGGGAATGTGATTTTTTTTACACCCTCCCCTTCCCCAAGAAGTGACTTTTTTTTAAATCACCTTCCCCTTCCTCAGGAAGCCCTCTGTACCACCCAAAAATATGCCCCTGAGGGTTCTGTCAGGCTGCTTTCTCACTGCACTGGTACATCCTTGCTCTGTATTTCAGCCATTATTTCATATGTCCATAATTTACCACTCAGCTCTCAGATGAAGGTGTTGCCTAGGCTAGGGATTATTCTCCCTCTGGAAGCCCAACAGGCCCCCTCTGTGGCTGCTTTTCACAGAGGCACATAAAGGGAGGAGAGTTGCATTATATGTAAACAATGTGTACTCTGGCATATAAATTTAAGCCTGGAAAGCCCAGCTGAAAGTGTCTGGGTAAAAATAAAAGGAACACGAAATAAAATCAATACCTTTATGGGATTTGGTATACAATAGACTACCTGGCCAAGCAGAAGGCATGGACAATGCTTCTGTAAATCAGATTATTGGACTTTAAAGGGGGCATGCAGCAGTACTAAAGGGCTCTCAACTATCCTGACATTTGCTGGACGTTTAACTCTGCTATGAGTGAGGGGTCCAATGAATTCTCAACCTGACTTGTTGACAATTTCATCATTCAGAAGTAGAAGAAAGAACAACAGGGTCAGCTATCTTGGACTTGATCCTTACCAACAGGGAAGAAAAAGCTGATGTAATGGAAATAGCGGGAAACACAACTGCCCAGGCTTGGACTGGCCCACAGGGCAACAGGGCACATCCCCGGTGCACCCCACCTGCAGGGCACCTCTGTGCCCCACCGCACTCGGAAGCGGTGAATACTCCCACCCTTAAGGATCCATTCTGTTCGAAACCTGGCACCCTCCCCACATACATTCCACTGCCCTCTCAGTGCCCCCAGTCTGGCCCTGACTGTGCCATTTTGGAATTCATGGCATCAAGTGGAGGGAACATTGAAGGAAGTCAGACATATACCATGGATTCAAGAAAATCTGTTTTTAATAAGATCAGAGAAAAAATAGATCGATCCCATGGTGAGAAATTGTAAGGGAGAAGAGAGTCAAAGAGTGCTGGGAGATTCTGAAAAGTGAAATACTGAAGGCACAATTGCAAACAATTCTCGTGAGATGGGAAAATGGGAAACCTCTCAAAAGATCTGTGTGGATGGATGCACAGAGAACTCTCAGAGCAGCTAAGAAGCAAAAAGAACATACAGGAAATAGAAGGAAGTGTATAAAGAATAACTAAGGAAGAGAACAAAAGAGTGGCCTGAATCTATAGGGATAATTTCAGGAAAGCTAAAGCTCAGAATGAGCTGGGGCTTGCTAGGGCTGTGCAAAACAACAGATTTTCAGACATATCTGAAACAAGAGGAAGTTCAAAGAAGTGATAGGTTTACTTCTTGAATAATATGGTGAAATTATATTGGACAATAGAGAGTAGGCAGAGCTGGTTAGCATCTATTCTGCATTTTTCTTCTTTCACAAGGGAAATGTGGACCAGCTAGGCAACAACTGCATTAACAAAGAAAAGAGGGAATAATTCCTAAAAGGAAAGAGGGAATCATGCCTAGGTAAAGAGTTTATAAGAGAAGTACCTAGCTACATTAAATGAATTTACATTTCCAGGTCCAAACTATTTATATCCATGGATATTGAAGGAACTTGCAGATGTGATCTCAAAGCCTCCGTTTGTAATCTTTCTCCTGGAGAACAGGTGAGGTGCCAGAAGACTGGAGACAAGGAAATGTTTGTTGGAGATGCGGTCCTGATGGCATTGACTCTTAGCACCAGTAACCCGATTGACCACTAGGGGCACCAGGGGTAGAGATATGAGCAAGGGAATTCACTCTCTTACTATGCTTTCTCTACTCTGCTTCCCCTTTGTTAGATTGATAGTCTCAGGTTTCATTCTCTCAGCTGGAGAGAGAGACTTGTATCTTCTTCCTTCCTGTATGTAGCTACCAGTAAGGCATGTAAGTCTTACCTATCTTCCCGATGGATTTCCTAGATAAACTACTTTATTTAGAACTTTCACTCCGTGTCGCCAGACAATATTAATTAGCTGTGCTCTCCTTACCTGTGCACTTCTGTTGCAGCTGGGGTAGATTAAAAAAATATCCCCTCCAATCTTTCTAACAGGGATTGGGCCCAGTAAAGGCAAACAAAGCCCAGGGGAAACAGACAAGAAGGCACAGTAACTAAGTGGAAGCCTGCTTGATTGGGAAAAAGTTGCAGAGAGAAAAATGCAGGGAGCTTTTTCACCATGGAGATAGCAGCACTGAGACAATGAGCAATCCCAAGCCTGGACTGATTTAATTTTGAAATCTGGTCATTAGGATGGAGTCCTTCTCATGGCTCAGGGACTGGAAAGCATCTTACAAGAGGACAGACCTGAAATAGCTGGAGAACAAGCAGTGTAGGATTCTAGAAATAGAAAAGTCTACAGACTTATCGGTTTGCACGTGCGTGACCCAATCCTTGTGCATTTAGGAAATACCAGGATAGCTGAGGATGCTTGGGAGATTTTAAAATGGCTGTATTCTAGAAAGACAACTAATACTAGTGTTGATCTGATCATCAGATTGTGTAATATGAAACTCCGAGAAGGACAGAATTCAGCTGAGTATGTTAATCAAATACTAGACATTGCAAGGAGATGCAATGTGTGACTTTTAAGATCACACAATGTAAGATTCCCAGATGAAGCAATTGTTGGATTTATTTTGAATAGCCTGCCCGAGAGATTTCAAGTGATATGTATTGTTTTGGAATGAAAAGAGGAGATTGATTTGGAATTGGTGATTTCTAGACTTCAGGATTTTGATATGAGATCAGCTATGGATTCTAGTGAAGTCTCTGACCAAAACAATCAGGTTACAGCAGGGCTGCTTAACTTTGGCCCTCTTGCAGATGTTGGCCTACAATTCCCATAATCTCTGGCTCTTGGCCACTGTGGCTGGGGATTATGGGAGTTGTAGTTCAAAAACAGCTGGGGGCCCTAAATTGAGCAGGCCTGGGTTACAGCATTTCAAACCAAACAAATGAGCAAGGTCTGTTGGCTGTGTAGGAAGCCAGGCTATTTACAAGTAAATTATCAGAACAAAGGCCCTGGCCACAGCAGAGCAGCTGAAAGAAATTCCAAGAGGGATGACTCATCATCCATAATCTCTCCAAACCAGAAAAACAGGGCTAACAGGGATTCAAAAGAAAAAAGCAGGAAAGAGGTATGGAATATAATCATAAATTTTTGAAATTGTTGAACCTCCTAAAAATGATGCAAAATTGCAAAAGTGATAACAGAAATGTAGTCATCAATAGTGGTGCAACTGCAAATCTGATTAAAGACAAGGAAATGTCTAGCAATAGCAATAGCAATAGCACTTACATTTATATACCGCTCTATAGCTGGAGCTCTCTAAGCGGTTTACAATGATTTAGCATATTGCCCCCAACATTCTGGGTACTCATTTTACCGACCTCGGAAGGATGGAAGGCTGAGTCAACCTTGAGCCCCTGGTCAGGATCGAACTTGTAACCTTCTGGTTACAGGGCGGCAGTTTTACCACTGCGCCACCAGGGGCTGATTGAGGGCCTAGTGATTAGGACTTGAATTATAAAACCTCAAGAAGCCTGGCAGATAGCAGAAAGATCATTGCAGAGGGCAGAGGAAAAGGAAAAATCAGATGCAAGCTGCCAAGTTGGGGAGATGCTTTATGTCCCTGAACTTGAAAGCAATTTAATTTCAGTCAAATATGCCACGTACAGAGGCTATGAAATAAAATTCAAGTGTGATTACCATGGAGGATAAACAGGAATGGTTAATGAGAGGATCTTTAAGAGAAAGTGGCTTGTTTGAGATTGAGTGCATTAACAAGAAAGCCAATGTTGGGAAAGGATGTTTACGAGGCTCTTATTTCAGCAGGAAGTGTGTTCCAAAGCCTCGGGGCAGCAATGGAGAAGGCCCATCCCTGAGTAGCCACCAGACGAGCCGGTGGCAACTGCAGACGAACTTCTCCAGATGATCTCAATGGGCAGTGTGGTTCATAGCGAAGAAGACGTTACCTTAAATACCCAGGGCCCACGCTATTTAGGGCTTTATAGGTTATAACCAAAACCTTGTACTCTGCCCAGAAACTTACCGGCAGCCAGTGTAGATGTTTTAAGATAGGAGTGATATGGTCTCTCCGAGATGACCCAAAGACCAACCTGGCTGCCACATTCTGGACTAACTGCAGTTCCCAGACTACGTACAAAGGCAGCCCCACATAGAGCGCATTGCAATAGTCAAGTCTGGAGGTGACCAGCACATGCACTACTGTTCTGAGGTCATTTAGACCTCAGAACAGTAGTAGCCAGTGTGTTGTAGTGGTTAGAGTGCTGGACTAGGACCGGGGAGACCCGAGTTCAAATCCCCATTCAACCATGATACTAGCTGGGTGACTCTGGGCCAGTCACTTCTCTCTCAGCCTAACCTACTTCACAGGGTTGTTGTGAGGAGAAACTCAAGTATGTAGTACACCGCTCTGGGCTCTTGAAGGAGCTGGCGAAGGGAAGGATCTGGAGAAGGGAAGACGAAGACATCATATAGCCATTTTTAACTATCCAAAGGGTTGTCACATAGAAGTAAGTGCAGACTTGTTATTTGTTGCTCCTGAGGGCAGGACTTAGGGCAGCTGAAAAAACGCAGTGAGTTGAAATTACAAGGAAGCAGATTCCAGCTAGATATTCGGAAAGTTTTCCTAACTGTAAGAGCTGTGCAGAAGGAAACAGTCTGCCTCATACAGCAGTGGGCTCTCCTGCTCTAGAGATTTCTAAGCAGAACCTGAGAGCAGTGGCGCACCTAGGTGATTTTGGCGCCCGGACCACTGCCGCAAGTCCCCCACCCCACTGCCACAAGGCCCCTCACCACCACCACAAACCCTCTCACTGCCACCGTGAAGCCCTCGTTGCCACCACGAGGCCCTGCCACGCCGAACCACAGCTCTTCTGTAATTTTAACCCTGACCAAGCAGGCCTCCCCTGCCCCGTGGCAGTGGCGGCAGGAGGAGCGACAGTCTGTTTGGCCCAGCAGCCCTTGAACACTGCAAGGCATGCCTGCGCAGTACGAATAGATCATCGCAAGCTCGTGACACTTTCAAGGGCCGCTGGGTTTTCAAGGGCCACTGGGCTGGACAGACAGGCCCAGCAGCCACTCCACCCATCACTGCCACGGGCGGGCAGGAGGCCTGCTCAGCTCACCCCCCATCCCCCAGCCATGCACATGGCAGTTAACATTACAGAAAATCCACGGTTTCGCACAGCAGGGCAGTAGTGGAGTGGGGCACGGGGTAGCAGCAGGAGGCCCCTCCCCAGTCATTTGGAGTCCCCCGGACCTTGGAGGTCATGAACCAGGGCCCCAAGGTCCAGGGGTAACAGTGCCTCTGTCTGAGAGCCATCTCTCAGGAATGGTTTAACAGATGCCTGCATTGAGCAAGGGGTTGGACTAGAAGGCCTCCAGGCTCCTTCCAGCTCTAAAATCCTGCATATGTCCTTGCTGAACATTTTGGCTGAACATGGCTTTAAGTGCATTTTGCAGAGAAAGCAGTCTATTAAACAAACAAATAAAAATAGTACTGAAAAGCATTGGGTCTACTGGCTTAAAAACTGTGTCTGCAATGTTCGACCTGAAGGACCGTCTCCGGCCAAACAAGCCTTGCCCTGTCCACTCAGGTCACCAGAGGAGACCCTTTTGTACATCCTCTGTTTCTCAGAGGAGAGGTTGGTTGCCACGTACAAGAGGGCTTTGACCATTACTGCACCCAGCATATGAATTTTCTACCATGGAAGATCCTCCCAACACCCTTTTTAATGATATTTTGGTGTCTGTCAGCACCAAAGGTCATCCCTGGGTCACTACCTACCCACCAAGCTCCATTCTGACTTACAAGCTACTAGACCACCAGATTCCACTAATTACCTGTCAGATGCCATCCTGATGCATCAGGTGCAGCTTGGCCCCACATCGCAACCCATTCCCTGTCCTATTTACCTGTCCTTTCCCCCATCAAAATTTGGCAGCCTTACCTGTGTGAAAATATCTACAGCCAAGCATCTGGATGGAGCGTCAAATTGAGATAGATATATGTATTCCAAACCCCATATTGTTTCTTCACATAACTTTAGCCACATATATACTTTGCCAAAATAGTTGTATATTTCTTAAAGTGGGGGAGAGCAAAACAGCCCTAATTCAAGATTTTAATTATTAGGAAGAATAGTCCTTAGGAACTATTCTTAGTTCCTAAGAATAATAATTATTAGGAAGAATAGTACAGGAGAACCTCAATATTTATGGATCCTGCATCCATGGATTCGCATATCTGCAGTCGGGTAATGGACACCTGACCTTGGGATATGCGATTTAAAAATCCAGGAAAAAAGTGTTAAACATGCATATCTGTGGGTGGCCAGAAATTACGACAGAGGTTATTTCCGACTGCCATTTTGAGGAGAAGAACCATCTTGTGGCTTGTTCCCCCCCCCCCCCGGAAAACCCCCCATAATTTTCTGTTGATTTTTGACTCCTGGCCCGGGGGGGGGCAGGTTGCAGGCGGCTGCAGGATTGCAGAAGACCTGCAGAGCATGGTAGGGCACTTTACTGAGCTCACCTTGTGTTTTTGGCCATTTATTTCCTTTTAGGAACCTAATCCCCACAATGCCATTGCCCCGATTACTCAGTATTCAAGGTTTCGGTATCCGTGACACTAGATGGGAATGGAACCTCCTCAAATACCTAGGTTTTCCTGTAATAGTTTCATGAATGTTTTAAAAATTACCCAATTAAGTTTCTTATGAATTCTTTGCACACACACATGTAAGCCTATTAATTTCTGTGCCCAACCAACCTTGTATAATCTTGATGTGTCCAGTTCCTTTTTATAGGAAACATTTCCTTTTTGCTCCTGACCTTTTATGGTCTTCAAGTAGCCATTACAGAGCCCTTCTGTTTTACAGAGTCTTGTGCATTTATTCCTGGATCATGCTGCTTTTTTGCTCTGTATTTCCAACTTAATTTTTGGCCTTCATCTGTTGCCTTCCGTTCAGCTGTTGCTGTTTTTGAATTCAAGTACAGCTGATAAGCCCAAGCAGCAGGAGAGGGTCTGACTGCAACTTGAACATAAGCAGATCTGGAATTTCATAACATCCAGTCAAAGGGATTTAAGAGATAATGGACACACAGCACTAAATCTCTCGGCTTGGAAAAGTGTCAATGCAGTGGGAGCCTAATCAGTGGAAGGTTGCTCTGTGCTTTCCCACCATATTTGTTCATTTGTTTTTCAGCCACGGTACTTTGAAAAGGTCTGGTTTACATAGCATTTGCTGAACTCAAACAGAAAGTCCTTTAGAAAGTTGTTTGATGAATTCTGACGAGAAAGGAGATGTTTAGGAATCCAATATGCAACTGGCATTATTATACCAGCAGGGGAAGGGAAGCAATAAAACTTAACAATAAAGACCGGAGTCCCTGCTGTAACTTGGGTCTTATTTCATATGCACATTATTTATTTCTGTTCTGTTGGTTTTTTGTAGGCAGGGGCCACTGATGCTCAGTCCCAGCTCCATTCCATCCTGTTGTGACATTCTTGAGGCAGTATTCTTCAGACTGAGAAACTTCCAGCTCTTTTTTTCAAGCTCTCCTTCCTCAGCTCCTCATCACTGAGTTCCATTAGCTCCACCCACCTGGTGCCCTATGAATCCATGAACATTCTGCTCCATTAAGTAGCATTGGGGCAGTTGGGCAGGGGGTTGATCTTCTTACCCACCCCACCCCACCCCCGATTTTTGTGAAACTGACATATCTGCAGGTTATCCCCAGTCTGCTGTTACCTCTCTAACACCTGTACAAGCTCTGATTGTAACCATAAAAATCATAACATTTTCAACTCTTTTGGAAATAGTTATATTCAAAAAGGATTCCAGACTTGGTCATTCATAACTGTTTTTCAATTTCAGAAAAAATACAGAACAGGAAAAAGTATTTCTGGAGGAAGTTAGATAATGTTAATCCCCCCCCTTTTTTTTTAACTTCCTGAAAGTGGATTTCGGAACAGTCATTGTTGCTTTGTATGTACTAAGGCCCTTTCATCCAGAAAGTGATGTGATCACTGATGTATGAGCATCAAAAACAAGCAAAACTTTTAACAGCAGTTAATAATCATAAGTGTTTGGATTTGGGTCACCTGCAAATGTAATGTAGTCACACATCCAGCGGGGGTGGTAGGGAGCAAGGGTGCAATCCAGGTCAAGATTCAGTCTCATTGAAATTGAGAGCAGCAAGCAACCATTATGAGATCTAAACTTTTAGCAATTGGGTCATAATAAGACTTCCAGCAGAGCAGATCCATGTTTTTCTTATCCAAACAACTCTTCTCTGGTTATTCTGGTCTTGATTATCCCCACTTATGCCTTTTCTGCTTGAGGAATTACAGAAGGGATGGGTTGGATAATGTGGGGTTCATTTTAAAGCTTCAAAAAAAGAGAGTATTCAGTCCATCCTCTCTGTGATTTCTCAAAGGGTAAAGGAATCAGTAGGAATAATCAAGACCAGAGTACACAGGAAAGAAGCATAGTTATTTGAATAAGAGAAATGTGCAACATCGTTTCATGAATAAATTAGGCTCTAACAGCATGTTCAGGCCATTTGCTTGTTTTTCCAGGAAAAGCTACCCATCCATCCTTGTCCAAACACTTCCTGGAGTACTGCTGCTGCTCTTTGCATATGTGCATTTTGTACTCAAACGGCAGAACAATTGCCATATAAAATGGCAGCCTGGAATGTTTGCATGATTGCAATAGCAAGTTAAGAGTATTTCCTAGCCAATTGATCTAGGTTGCTAATTGGTTGCACTCAGTTTATTGTTTATTATTTCTATTTTTATACTAGCCGTCTTCCTAAGACCCCAAGGCAGTTAACAAAAAGATAAAAACAGCTCAGTTTCAAGCAGTAGGCTAAGGTCCTTCCTGCCAGTAGAGCTATTCATGAGTAACAGTTCCTTCCAGTGGTGGCTGCTGCCATATGGGATGCGTGGTGGGGGAGGGGGGAGGAGGATGCTAGTTGCAAAAACCACAGGGTGCATGTTACACAGGAGTAAGTCATTATCGCCAGTGGGCCTACTTCTAGGTAACAGATGCTGAGTGATTTAAGACACTCGACTCTAGCAGCAGCTAGCACTTCTCTGACACCCCACCCCCCAAAGAAAAGAACCCCCCCCCGCCCTTGACTGGTAAAAGATAACTTACACAGAATCTAGCCAGCCAGGGGAGAAAAGAGGCAGCCAGTTTTCAGGGAGGCAGGGAACTTCCTCCTGCTTCCTCCCCCACTCTGCTACTGTTGGAAATCATCTACTAATCAAGACTATTCCTTCACCTGCATCACAACCTCCCCAGATTAGACATAAAAGGGAAAAAGAGACAAGTGCATGCATGTCTCCTTAGCCCTTTTGTGTCTAATCTGGGGAGGTGGCGATGCAGGATGCCCAAAGCAAGAGGTGAGGGAACAGCCTTGATTAGCAGGCTATTCCTTCCCGTAGCAGAGCAGGGGAGGAAGCAGGAAGTTCCCTGCCTCCCAGAAAACTGGCTGCCTCTTTTCTCCCCTGGTTGGCTGGACATTGTAAGTTGTTATTGTTGTTTATTTTTCAAACTAACCACAGTGTTTTCTTTTTCTTAAGAACATAAGAACAGCCCTGCTGGATCAGGCACAAGGCCCATCTAGTCCAGCATCCTGTTTCGCACAGTGGCCCACCAGATGCCGATGGAAGCCTAAAGGCAGGAGTTGAGGGCATGCCCTCTCTCCTGCTATTACTCCCTTGCAACTGGTACTCAGAGGCATCCTGCCTTTGAGGCTGGAGGTGGCCCACAGCCCTCCGACTGGTACCCATTGATAGACCTCTCCTCCATGAAGTTATCCAAACCCCTCTTAAAGCCATCCAGGTTGTTGGGTGTCACCAAATCTCATGGCAGAGAATTCCACAAGTTGATTATGCGTTGTGTGAAAAAGTAGCTCCGTTTGTTGGTCCTAGATTTCCTGGAAATCAATTTCATGGGGTGACCCCTGGTTCTAATGTTATGTGAGAGGGAAAAGAATTCCTCTTTCTCCACACTATGCATGGTTTTATAGACCTCTATCATGTCTCCTCGCAGTCGTCTTTTTTCTAAACTAAAAGGCCCCAGGTGTTGTAGTCTTGCCTCATAAGAAAGGTGCTCTAGGGCCCTGATCATCTTGGTTGCCCTCTTCTGCACCTTTTCCAGTTCTACAGTGTCCTTTTTAAGATGTGGTGACCAGAATAGTACACAGTACTCCAAGTGTGGTTGCACCATAGTTTTGTATAAGGGCATTATAATATTAGCCATTTAATTTTCAATCCCCTTCCTAATGATCCCTAGCATGGAATTGGCCTTTTTCACAGCTGCTGCACATTGAGTCGACACTTTCAACGAGCTGTCTACCACAACCCCCAGATCTCTCTCCTGGTCAGTCACCGATAGCTCAGATCCCATCAGGGTATACTTGAAGTTGGGTTTTTTTAATCCAAATGTGCATCACCTTACGTTTGCTAACATTCAACCGCATTCACCACTTTATTATTATTTCTTGTTTACACAGTCAGACAAGTGTTATTGACTGGTTTGTTTTATCCAGACATCAAGTCCTTTTATTATTGTTATTATTATTAATTCGATTTCTTCCAAAAATGGCTCAGGGCAGTTTACACAGAGAAATAACAAACAAACTTTGTCGCCCACTCACCCAGTGTGGAGAGATCCTTTCGGAGCTCCTCACAATCCGTTTTGGATTTCATTACCTGGAAGAGTTTGGTATCATCTGCAAATCTGGCCACCTCGCTGCTTACCCCTGCTTCTAGATCATTTATGAATAAATTTAAAAATACCAGTCCCAGTACAGATCCCTGGGGGACCCCACTTCTTACCCCCCTCCATTGTGAAAACTCTCCATTTATTTATACCTACCCTCTGTTTCCTGTCTTTCAACCAGTTAGCAGTCCACACATGTACTTGTCCCCTTATCCCATGACTGCTAAGTTTCCTCAGGAGTCTTTGACGAGGAACTTTATCGAAAGCTTTTTGGAAGTCCAGGTATACAATGTTAACTGGATCACCTTAATCCACACACTTGTTGACACTCTCAAAGAACTCCAAAAGGTTGGTGAGGCAAGATTTACCTTTGCAGAACCCATGCTGGTTCACTCCCAGCACGGCCTGTTCTTCTAGGTGCTTTACAATTTTATCCTTGAGGATGCTTTCCATCAATTTGCCTGGAACAGACATTAGGCTAACCGGCCTGTAATTTCCCGAATCACCCCTGGATCCCTTTTTGAAAATCAGTGTTACATTTGCTATTCTCCAGTCCTCTGGTACAGAGTCCGAATTCAGGGATCTATATATATATATATATTTCTCCTGGGTGTGCCATGGAATGTGTGTCCTGGCAGCCCAGCTGATTGGCTGGGCTGCGGAGGCGCCTGATTGGCTGGTGCACCCAGGAGAATTGGCCGGCGAGGGTCAGGCCACTGGTGGGCCCGGCCCAGTGATGGTGGCTGCGGGCCCGCCATGGCCGCAGGCCCGACCAAAGCGATGAGGTGGTGGTGGGCCTGGATACTGGGGCAGAAGGTGGGGGCGGGGGAGAGATGTCCGGCCCCAAAGAGGCTGGCTACAGAGACTGGCAAGCAGCAGCAGTGGGCCTGGCAGGCCGCGGAGGCGGCACTTGGCGTGGCGGGCCTGGACACAAAGGTGGCACTCAGCCCAGTGGCAGGCCAGGCTGTGGAGGTGCTGGGCCCGGGTGCGGAGGCAGCTCTCAGCCAGGTGGCGCCGGGACCAGCCGCCAAGGCAAGGAGCCCGTGGGAGGCTGGGGTGGGAGGGAACTGGGCGGTGGGACTTTCCTGTTCACCACCCAGGAGGAGGAGCAGCGGCAGCCTGGTAAGTAGAGCTTTAAAAAATGCAGGGGGTGCAGAGAGTGGGGGAGAGGGAGGGCAAGAGGGAGTGAGGCAGGTGGAGGGGGCAAGAGGGAGTGGGGGAGGGGAGGGCAAGAGATCATGGGGAGGGGAGGGTAATAGAGTGGGGGAGGGCAAGAGAAAGTCGGACAGGGGGAGAGGGAGAGGGCAGGAAAGAGGAGCAGGGGGGAGGGGCAAGAAAGTGGGGCAGGAGGGAGGGGAAGAGGGACAAGAGTGAGGGAGAGGGGAACAGCCAGCCCCAAAGAGCGCACAGATGTTCTGTGTGGGTTGGCTAGTAAGTTATATATTTTAGGAAGGAGGTCGGCAATTTCACATTTGAGTTCTTTGAGGACTCTTGGATGGATGCCATTCGGCCCTGGTGATTTGTTAGCTTCAAGTTTTTCCAGACAGTTTAGAACATCATCTCTTGTCACTTCTATCTGACTCAGCTCTCTAGCCTCCATTCCTAAAAAGCCTGGTTCAGGAACAGGTATATACTCAGTATCCTCTGCTGTGAAGACAGACGCAAAGAACTCATTCAGCTTCTCTGCAACCTCCATATCCTCCTTAATAATCCCTTTCACTCCCTCATTGTCCATAATGGTCCAACCGCCTCCCTGGCAGGTTTCCTGCTTCTGATATATTTAAAGAAGTTTTTGTTATTCCCCTTGATACTTTTGGCTAAATGTTCCTCAAACTCTTTTTTTGCCTCCCTTATTGTCACCTTGCATTTCTTTTGCCAGAGTTTGTGTTCATTTCTGTTCTCTTCATTTGGAAAGGCCTTCCAATTTCGGAAGGAAGTCTTCTTCCCTTTTATGGCTTCCTTGGCGGTACCCGTTAGCCATGCTGGCATCCTCCTGGACTTAGTGGTACCTTTCCTCTTTTTGGGTATACAATCTAACTGGGATTCTAGTATTGTGGTTTTGAGTCGACTCCATGCATTCTGGAGCGAAGTGACTCTCCTGATTTTCCCTTTCAGCTTTCTTTTCACCATACTCCTCATTTTGGAGGAGTTTCCTCTTCTGAAATTCAAAATGTCTGTGGTAGACATTCTTGGTGATTCTCTCCCCGCATGTATACTGAATTTGATGGCACTGTGGTCACTGTTCCCTAAAGGGTCGATGACACTGACATCATGCACCAGGTCCTGGGTGCCACACAGAATTAGGTCCAAGGTCGCCTTCTCTCTGATTGGTTCCAAGACCAACTGTTCTAGGGCACAGTCTTTTAGTGTATCTAGAAATCTGACCTCTTTGTCATGACCTGACTGTAAATTTACCCAGTCTATGTGTGGGTAATTGAAGTCACCCATAATTACAGCCCTGCCTCTCCTTGACGCCTCCCTGATTTCCTCCTGCAACTCCCAGTCACTGAGAGTTTTGATCAGGAGGGCGATAGCACGTCCCCAGTAGCACGTTCTCTTTCAGGCCTTGTATTGTCACCAACAGGGTTTCTGTGGAGGACTCCAGTCCACCTAGGTTTTCTAGCTTGTTAGATTCTATCCCTTCTTTAACATATAGTGCTACCCCTCCTCCAAGGCGCCCCTCCCTGTCCTTTCTATAGAGTTTATACCCAGGGATAACAGTGTCCCACCGGTTCTCACTGTTCCACCATGTTTCTGTTATGCCCACTATATCTATTTCTGCATTAGCAACCAAGCACTCCAGCTCACCCATCTTGGCTCGGAGGCTTCTGGCACTGGCATATAAGCACCTATACGCTGAGTCTCTCACCTGATGTATGCTATTCTTTTGACTCTTTGACCTGCTGGCACAGGCTCCCGTCTGCTCTTTATGTGATTCTGCTCTGTCCCCTTCTGTTTTATCTAAATTCTTTGCACCCTCACACTTTAAAAGATGGCTTTTGCCACACGGGATACTGCCCAGCTCGCATCGGCCTGTCCTCTTTTTGATGGTGGGGGTGTACAGCCCACCCTGCCCTTACTGACTGGCCTCCACTGGTCCCTTCACTCATCACTCCATCTGGATGGAATGGAGTCCCTCCTCACTGCAGCTTTTCAACAGAAGCAGAGAGCTGGCGAAAGGCTCCATTTTAAGCAGCAGCGAGAGGTTTCCCCACCCATGGGTCGACTTATGAGTAAGCACTCCAGCCTATTACTCATAAGTCGACCCATGGGTGGGAAAACCTCTTGCTGCTGCTTAAAATGGAGCCCTTCTTGGCCAGCTGATCTGTTTCTGTTGAAGAGAATGAGTGGGCACCCTGCTGTGTTCATTCATGGGTACATCTACCAGGAAGAAACACTTCCCAGCCAGCAGATCCAATATTCCCATGATGTCTATTTTCACACCCCTTTAATGAAGAACTTGCTTTCCACAAATGCATCTGGACACTGAGTACTAACCAAGGATTTCACCCAGGATATCATGTGAACTGTACTAGCTTTTCCTGGGGCATAGCTGATGTGGACACACCCCTTTTGGTCCTTTTTAAGAATATCCCTGCAAAAGGAGAGTTTAGATTAACACATGTTGCTCTAAAGATAACTTTGTCAGTTGGAGAATAAGGACACTGACAGCAGGAAGTAGATAAGAAACTACAGGCTACACTGAAGAAACATGGCTAAACAATAAGAGAGGATATCTGCCAAAGTTTATCCTTTGGGAGAGAAGTAACTTAAGCTCTGCAGCTGCTATAGCTTCTCTCAGGCAGATGAAATTGCAATTAATACGGAGTTTCTCATCCATAATGAAACTTGCTATCAATTTTGTGAATGTTCTGACCCCACCTATAAATATCACTATGTATTCCTGCATGATTTTTAACCCATTACCAGGCTGCTACAACTCTTAGCATAGCTTCTGCCCCCACCTTGTTCTACTTTTTGCCTCCCATCCCCATTTTATTTCCAGTCTGGGGTCACTACAATCAAGGGCTCATGAACCCCACAATTCCCTTGCAGCAATTGCAGTGATTTGATGACTGATTCACATATTGGAAAGCAGACTGAAGCTCTTTCTAGTTGTCCAGTAGCATACAAAAGGTCATTAACACCAGATCAGATACTTTCCTGTCACCAGGAGGAACTCAATAAGGGTGCTTTCTCTGCCCACTCCCCTTCATTTTCTCCATTATGTCCGTTGCAGAGACTATGAAGAATTATGAAGGTATTAAAGGGTAAAATGAAATAACTGATGCCAACCACAAAGTCAATCTTTTTGCTAATGACACACCTCTATATCTTACTGGAGCTGCAGTCTCTTTAGCCCGCATGCAACCAATAATAGAAAATATGGAAGGATATTGGGCCTTGGGTTAATTATAGAATATCAGAAACATCAGTGGTTAACATTCTCACCTAATGCGAATTTCTCCAAGCCTGTTTTTAATACTACAGGGTTAGTTATATTTTTAAGCATTTTGGTGTATATGTATGTAACACTTCTCCCCACATCAGAGATAAATGGTAACTTGATATAGGGCCATGTTGGTCATGGTGCCCCATCTTTAGGACTCTGTCCCTAAAGAGACAGAAGCCACAATCACCCATAAGAGAAACGGGAGTTAAATGGGGCAGAGGTTGGATTTCGTCTACATCCGAATGCATGCAACCTTGGCCCCATTGAAAATGCGACCTGAGATTTCCCTCCCAAAACTTCAGTTTGAACCCTCAGTCTGTAGTGAGTTTCACTGCTCCTACCTGAGGTTTGCAGCCGGCTGCAGTACATCCAAATTCTGAATTGCAGAGTGCGATCACTGTAACCAGTGTTGAGGGATGAAGCGCCTCCCTTTCTCTGGCTGTGATTGGCTGCCAGGGCTGTCCATGCCAGAAGGAAGCCTGCACAGCCAGTTTCCCCTCCTCTCTGCAATCTTGCAGACTGCTGTTCAGATCTTGCCTGTTACATCCAAAGGCAGACAGGTAAGAGTGCCCGGGGGAGGGGGAGAACCACAGATCTGATGGACCCGCAGTTCCACTTTACGTGTGAATGCAGCCTCACTGACACTTATTTCTTTTCAGTGTCAAGTTAACCCCTTTTTATTTGCCCAGTCCTTTTTAGATCTATTTTTAGGAATGGATAGATCTCTCAGTTTCTCTTCTATCTAAACTTTATACAGTTTCCTTTTATTTTCATTCTGCTCTCTTCCACTAAAAACTCCAATAGGAATTTTTTTTCCCCACAACTGGAAAAAAAAATCTGTATTTTAAAACATATTTAAATGCATTTTAAAAATGTTTTCACTATTTCCTATCTAAACAGCTAGTACAGTAAGATGTTGGAAAGTAGTCATTTAAATACATATTCAGGCATGTAGTCACAGCCACACCTAGATAAGAGGAAATGAAGAAGTTGAGCTACGTGTCATCAGCTGACCACAAAACCTTCAAACTCTCCACACTGCTGTAACAAAACACCTCCTGACGGAATCCAGATATCAGCACTCAGCTAAGAAAGAAATCTTTAGTTAGCTTCTGAGCTAGCTGCTCTTTCCATCAATACCTATGAAAAGGTAGAATAAGCCATTAGAATTCTGTGCAGGGGGGAAATGAACATATTTTACACAACCACAGCAAAGAAGCCATATTACTTCAGCCATGCAAGAAAGCCTTCAGAGAACAGAATACTGTATTCCAATTTGTGATAGGAATCATTTTCACCCAATCTTAAACCTAAAAGCTTCAAACATCTATATGGAATACAGAGAAGTAAAATACGAGTACTCCTTTAGCTTGGTGTTGTTGTTTTTAAATGTTCCTTGCTTCTATCAGTCAAAAGTTGTCACTAGGGATGTGCAGAAACAGTTTGTGCACTTCCTAGGGTGGCGCAGGAGAGTGCTTTTAAGCGAGCTGATAAGGTGCTCCTTACCTCCAGCAGCGGGGAGGGGCAAACAGGTACAAGCATCTTGTCTGTTTTTTAAAGGCACCCCCCCGCCCCCGTCCCCACAACCACCTGTCAAGCTGGATAGAATGTTGGTGTTTGAACTGGTTCGGTGCTCCAGAAAGGGAGTACCGAACCTGTTCGTGCACATCCCTAGTTGTCACTTTCTCATGTAGTCTGTATTGTCTTTGGCTTCCCAGTGGGAAGTTCCCACTAGCCAGGTGTACTCACTTTAATAGCCCTAGATGAATTAGAGGTTCATTTTGGTGTGGAGTAAATGATGAATGACAGGAGATGACCATGGTAATTAGCCACTGTGTTTGCTATTATGCACTTCGCCTGCGCTTATATCTGAAATCCACTAGAAGGTATGGAGAAATTAATCATCATTATCCAGCTAGCCTTCATCTGCTTTCCAAGTACAATGAATCCAGAAATGGGGGGCTACCGGTTATCATCATTCTTGATTAATCAAAGAGCCATTTGCAAATACAGTTCCATGGAATTGTTTATCACATATTTTTGGATCAAATCATGCTGCCAGCATCCTTTAGAATTTAGAATGCAAACATAAATTATGAAAGGAGAAGAAATTTTACTTAAATAGCCCAGACTTGGAGAGTTGAGGATGTTTGTGAAAGTGACACATGAAATGATCAGTAATTTCCTTTGGGAACTATAGGAAGCATTATGTGGCCAAAGCTATAGCAAAGAACAATGAAGACCCAGTTACAAGTTTATTCAGTGTCTTTCATGGGAGGCCTTTAGGGTACACAGATTCAGCCAGAATTGCAGAGGATTCCACCACCAACCCTCCATATCTAGTAAGTAAGTAATATGTTTATTGTTGTGACAAGTCATAACCTACCATAATATAGAATTAAAAATACAAGATACTGAAAATTTACATCAGTTAGGTTGATCTAAAACCAAAGCTACATTTTAGAACATATAAATTTAAAAGAAAGCATAGCGAAGTTGGCAACTTAACAAATTACATATGGAATCGCATCCACAAAAAGAGAAGTCAAACATTCTGCATCCAACCCCTTAAGTATTTTTCATCAGTGCTGTGATCACATCGTAAACAGGACAATAAAAGACGTAGTGGATGATGTCCTCCACTTGACCAGAGCCACAAGGACAAAGGTGCTGTTCCATCTGGTGTCTGTGAAATCTCCCTTCAAGATATGCTGAGGGCATAGTCTGGAAACAGAAAGTTGTAAAAGCCTTCCTCAGCGGTGTACTGATAATATTAATCAGACACTGTGAGAGACTTCTATGTTTCTTCCCCTCCCTGCGGCTATCCCCCTGCACATGGCCAGCATGCATGGTCAACATACCACGCAAATGGCTGGATTGCATGCATGCCAACACCAGTTAAGGCTGCAGGAAGGAACGTTGCAGCTCTGCACGTCTCTTTCAAAATTGAGTGCTGGCAGGAGAAAAGCAGTGGGGAGAGGTTAGCCAAGTTAGAACCCCTGCTAACTTGGCAAAGAGGCACCTTTTAATGTGGTGATTCTCTTTATTTAGCAGGGGGAGCGTAACTGGCCCTATCCACCCCCGGCACAGCACCTCCAGTGACTGTTGCTGGTGTCTATCGTGTTGTTGTTTTTTAGAATGTGAGCCCTTTGGGGACAGGGATCCATCTTATTTATTTCTTGTTTCTCTGTGTAAACCACCCTGAGCCATTTTTGGAAGGGCGGTATAGAAATCGAATGAATAAATAAGTAAATAAATAAATAATGGTGGTACCAGGATGAGAACTTTGAAGACTGTACCGCAGCAGTGTCTCTACTGGCGTCTCATTCAAGGAGCCGATCTCTAATATTTTATCTGCTGCAAGAATTAAATTCCCCCACCAGAGGCAAGGAGTACAGTTGTAGGATGTGAGACAAAAATTTAGTCCATTGATTCCCACCCACATAGTGTAAATAATCCACTTGTGATCCACTTGTGGAACTCTCTGCCACAGGATGTGGTGACGGCCAACAACCTGGATGGCTTTAAGAGGGGTTTGGATGACTTCATGGAGGAGAGGTCTATCAATGGCTACTAGTCAGAGGGCTGTGGGCCACCTCCAGCCTCAAGGGTGTGCCTCTGAGTACCAGTTGCAGGGGAGTAATGGCAGGAGAGAGGGCATGCCCTCAACTCCTGCCTGTGGCTTCCAGCGGCATCTGGTGGGCCACTGTGCGAAACAGGATGCTGGACTAGATGGGCCTTGGGCCTGATCCAGCAGGGCTGTTCTTATGTTCTAACAATATTTGGCTAGGTGATGCTCTGGGAGACTAATTTCTTAAAGTACCATAACAATGCTAGATGGTCTCTGACAGCAACTGAAGGTAGCCCTACCTCTATTGTTAACTAGGCAGCAGGAATGCCTTGGGGAAGGCCCAGAATCTTCCTTAGGAAATTGTTCTGCACTGTTTCCAATTGGCCAATAGCCTTCCCATCCCACCCCCAGATCTTGACACCATACAACATTTGTGCTATCACCTTGCCCTGAAATATTATAAGTGCAGTATTAACTGCCCTCCTTTAGAGTAGAAGAACTTCAGAACATATCTAATCTATTAATAGAATTTAGGATTCACTACTTGGGCCCAATGAATATGCGAGAAAGGTGACATAATAAAAAATTACTTTCCTGTGGTCAGACTCTATATTCCACTTATGGAAACACGAGGGTAATTACGTGGCTCACGTGGATCACATGGGTTCTTCTCCCTTCAGCATCATGCCTGCAAATGGGACACCATCCGAATGCCTTATGTAATTGACTTTTATGCATGGCACAGATATACACAGAGCCCAGGGGATGGGAATCTAGCTCAGCAGGATTACACATGCTTTGCTTGCAGAATGCAAGTCCAGCAGCATCAGAGGTCAGTGAGGTTGGGCACAAGCCTGAGTGACATCATCCATCTGAAGGCCCACTTGGTGGAACAACCCTGCAGGAGAAGGGCAAATGTCTGTTAAACCTCCTCGCTGGCTGTTAAGGAGGAGGATGTTAATCCTCCTCACCTAGCAAGCTTATTGGGTGATGGTGGGCAGCTGCTGCAGCAGAAGCAACAGCAGTTAATGTCCTCTTTCAGCATGAGGGGCCATTTTAAATCTCACAGATGCCCAAGCTGCATATGCAATGTTGGTGCTGAAGGAGAATCTGTACACTACCCAGTTAGGTTTCCTGGTTCCAGGCTCCACACTGAAGGGATGGGAGACCAACAGACACATGCAGCACACCCACTGGTCCTCCGCTGTCCCTATCCCCCTATGGTGCCCAATGCCAGGAAAGTTAACCAGGCAGCAGATGACTTTATCTTTCAACACCACTACCTCAAGAGTGTCTGTCTGCAACCCAGTTAAGTTTCCTGGCACCTTACACCAGTGGAGATGCCCAATGGTGCCACCATCAGGGGGCTCAGCACAGGGCTTTGTCTGAGGACATACACTGCACATACACTCCCTGGTGCTGACAGTTCGATCCCTGCCGTCTCTAGATAGGAGACGGGAAATATTCCCATCTGAGAGCCTGGAGAGCCTCTGCCAGTCAGTGTAGACAATACTGAGCAAGACAGACCAATGGTCTGACTCAGTATAAGGTAGCTTTCTACGTACGTATGTACAGGGCAGCATTTTTTCAGCACTGACTGCATCACAATAGTGATGTATTACTGTGGCAAACACTTAGATATAATGGAGAGAGTGCACATCCACTTCATTACAGATGTAGAAAATAAATTCAGTCTTGCGTTCCTTTTTACCTACATGCTACAGATATTGAGATGAAGCATACAGTCTCCCATACATGTTTACACCCTTTCAATACATGTTTTTTTCCCCCTTGTAGAAGCTTATAGCAAAAGAACTGATAACATCCTAAAATAAAGTAGGACCTCCCAATTCATCAAGTAAGTCTTTTCAAGACTACATGACAGATCACTGGCTAATTGTTCTGGAGGCCAGTTGATGTTTTGAAAGGTGAGGTAATAGTTGAGAGATCGTCCTGGGAAGGAGGTTGTAAGAGCCTTGTAAGAAAGCATGTATCCTTCACGTGGTTGGAGAAGATGTCATGATGAGACAGGGTAAGGTGGCCTAACCTCCTTCCTTGCTCCAGCCAGATACATGAATGGTCAGTAAAAAGAAACACAATTTCATACTAGGTGTGAGACAGTCTCAGTGTTGGGAACAGCCTGTATTTAAGACTGGGAATTGGAGAACCCGCCCAGAGACATAAGTTTTGGGCAGTATAAAAATGTTTCAATAAAACATTAATAAAAAAACTTGCATACTACTGCCCAGTGTGGGCTTGCTTTGCCAAACAGCAATCTTGCCAGACATGGAGTTCTTGGGCTAGGCAGGAGAGCTAGGACAGAAAGAATATAAGGGCTTCCAGGACAGAAAGAATATAGAGAGAGGCTATTCACATGCACATGCAAAACTGGGCTAAGAAAGCCCAGCCCGATTTTGCACTCACGTGTGAACCGCCAGAATCGGGCCCAATCCCCGCGGCAACTCGGTGGCAAACCCGCCTGTGAGGCCACCCCTGAAAATGGGGTTAGGAGAGAGAGCAAGCACTTTCCTAATCCCATTTTATATAGGAACATAGGAAGCTGCCCTATCCTGAGTCAGATCATAGGTCCATCCAGCTCAGTATTATCTACATAGGCTGACAGCGGCTCCTCCAAGGTTGCAGGCAGGAGTCTCTCTCAGCCCTATCTTGGAGATGCCAGGGAGGGAACTTAGAATCTAGATGCTCTTCCCAGAGAGGCTCCATCCCCCGAGGGGAATATCTTCCAGTGCTCACACATCAAGTCTCCCATTAATATGCAACCAGAGCGGACCCTGCTAAGTTAAGGGGACAAGTCATGCTCACTACCACAAGACCAGCTCTCTTTGGCAATTGTGTGTCTGACACACTCAGGGGAGAGGGAGATCCCATCTCACACAGTGCATTATTGGAGCTCTGGGGGCAGGGCAACACAGAGTGGTGCTTCCCTGCATCCTGACCCCTGGAGCTACCGGCAGGAGCCAGTGCTCGTTTGGGTGGGTGATCCACCCACCCAAGGAAGGGCAGCTGCTCATCTGCGGGGAGGATGAGTGTAAACTGCTCTCCCCGCAAACCACCCCAGAGCCCTTCTCGCTGGTCATGAGAAGAGCCCCAAAGGTTTCCTGCCTGGGCTGAGACTTTGCCTCAGTTTCAACGTTTGGTTTTGTTGGTCCTGATGGATGTGGTTTGTTTCTTAATCTTGGCTTTTTGTTTGTCTCTGCTTGGCTTTAATGCTTGGCTTCTCCTCTGACTCATGGATTGTCTCTTGATCCTGGTTTGTCTGCTTGGCATTGACCTTGGTTTTGGCATTGACTCCTGGCTTGCTTCCAGATCCCAGTTTCTGGACTGTTCCCTCACTCCTGGTTCTCTGCTGAGCCCTCTGGGTCCTGGCTTCAGACTAACACATCCTCCAGTAGTGGTCTGTGGCCTAGCACTGGCACAGAGAATTTTTGAAGGTCTGGAATGCACAAGCTGTTGGGGGAGCTGTAGCACCTTAGGGTGCTCTCTGGGGGTTTTATATATCCTGTTGCTGACTTGTAGCAGTACTCTGCTATTTCAGTCCATCTAATGCTCAATTTGTATGTTTGTACATAAACCAAATGTTACAAAGGAACAGTAACTCTCCAGTGATATACTCTCTAGAACATGAGTAGTGCTGTACCCCTGGAACTTCTCATTTAGAGAGGTAGGAGTTGAATGTGTAACACTATTCTCATATGTCACACTACAAACATGGGAGAGAACCACACAGTAGGACTTACACCTTACTGTATGGCAAGTATGACTGGATTGGGAAGGAAGGAACATGTAACCTTAGGCATGTGATGAGTTCAACTTTCTGGCACTTCTTTCTAGACATAGAACATAGTGAAACTGTTCCTGGATTCTACCACTGCAGATGGGGGGGTGGGTGTAGTACGACTGAATGTTTCTCACATAAAAGGTGTCCCTGCATATAGAAAACCAGATGTCCAGTAGCAGGAACTCTTCTAGCCTAGCCTCTGATGTGTAAATTATGTACATGCAGAATCTTTCTTTCTTCCTTTCTTCCTTTCTTTCTTTCATGGAGAAGCATTCTCTACATAGTCCCATACCTCCACTCTGAAGAGGTACAGTTCAAGAATAAGTGGTCACACTTTTGGGTATCACATTATCAGAGGTTTCAAATGGCCACTTCCCCGTGAGCTTTTAACCTGGGGTTCTCAGTCATCTGTTTCCCTCCTTTAATCAAGATGAGTAGAAAGAACAAGTTGCCCTTTAGGAGAGAAACGAAGCATGTTCCAAGTGAACAGCTGCAGTTGGCCAATTGCCAGTACTTTGAGGAGAAGAGAATACCATGCTAGCATATGCTCACAAGAACACTGAGTCTTACGGAACTGCTTTCAAGTATCATACTGAACAAATAAGCTAGGAATAATAGGAAACTAGATAAAGAAGCTGCCTTGTTGAAAAGTAGTGATGTTCTTCATACTATTGTGCTAAAGGAAGAGATCCCTAATGGGAGTCTCAAAGAGAAAGCCTGCTAATAAGGTAGTGCAAAGGTTTGACTCCATGAAGAGGGGTGAAAAGAGGAGAGTAAAAAGCAAGTTTTAAACCCACACAACCCATCTTCAGCCTCATACCAACCTGCTGAAGAAGCAAACCAATAAGTACTTAACCTTACCAATGATTTATGAAAAAATGCAATGAAAAAAAATATTCAGGTGGGAAATCAGCAGAGATATAGAAGCTAGCCAGGGGCTACCCAGTATTTTGCTGGGCAGAAAATGGTGACTCTATGTTCAGTGCAATGAGGTCCTGGCTCTTAGGGAACAAGCCTTTATCCCATTCTAAGTTGATCTGGGGCCTCCACTGAGGTAGAGAGCCAGGAGGGAGACAGACCTTGGACAGCTGCAAGATAAAAAGGGAGTCAGGACCTTGGATAGCTCTGAGCAGACAACTGAATGAGTTGGATGCAACAGGGATAATATGGGTATTGCTCCAGTGGATGCTTAAAGATGACTGCTGGTTTTTATAACCATAGAGTGGATTAGGGGAGACTATAAAGAGGGCTTGAATAATTTTCCATGTGCGGGCTCCAGTGACATTGGGGGACCTCTATCTGGACTGTCAGGTAGACTTAGGCATGTGAAGAGTTCAACTTTCTGATAATTCTGTCTAGACAGCTTACATAATGAAACTGTTGATGGATTGTACCACTACAAATGTGGGACTCCTATGACTCAGAGCATGAAGGTGGGTGCTTGTCTTTGGGTTGTGGTGAGGGTACTGGCTCTGATTTGTCTGCTTCTCCTGCTGTGGGGAGTCTTGGCAATGTGGGATCACTTGAAGTCTGGGCCATAGTCTAAGATGGCTGATCTAGAAATGTCAGGGAAATTCTTAGAAAAACTTTCAGGGACATTGCAGAGAGGTAATACTCCTCCGATAACAGCTTCTCAGTTATTGAGGAGAATTGAGGCATCATATTGGGAACTCACCTCTCATGTAAAGCACAACATAAGGCCCAGGAGCTGGAGCTGGCCCACTGCTTTGCTAGCCTCCAGATAGGAATATCCTACAGCAAGAGCCATAAAGAGCTCTTGGACTGTCCTACAAAGAAGCAGCAGCAGCTCAGTGCAGTTGGCTGCTTAGACCAGATGTGATGCATGTGGCAGTGATGGCCTGACAGGTAAGTGAGTCAGCGAAGGGTGGAGTGGGCTGGAACAGCAGTGGCAGCAGCAGGTGAGAACAGGCAGAGGGTCGCTTTTTCCCTCTTCTCCAAGGGGGCCATTCTCTCTGGAAACGGCCTTACAGCACTACCCTATGCATGTTTACTTGGAAATATATCCCATGGTGTATCCAGCAAGGCTTATTTCCAAGTAAACAAGCCTAGGATTGCAGCTTGAAAGCAAAAGTGATATAGAGAGAGGAGAGAACTTGGCATTTGTTTGGGAATGCCATGCACTCCAGGTGTCCTACTGACTGATCAGGGACAGGGCTTATTTTCCTTGATCCTCCACCGCAGCGGGTGCTGGAGGGTGCACCACTTCTCCAAAGCGTTTTCAGGTGCAGTGGGAGGAGAGGTAAGCACCTCCTAATTTACATTTAAAGCGCCTCCTGCCCCTCCACCCCGGTGGCGCCTGCACCAGCTGCTGCTTGTGCCAGTGGTGTAGCAAGGGCAGAGAGGCCCTGTGTTCAATGCATTAAAATGGGCAGCCCCCCCCGTGGTAATGCGAGCCCCCACCACTCACCATTGGCAACACCTTGCCATTACTCCTGTTGCCTGCCACCAGTGCCGCTCATGCCACCTGCTCTGCCTTCTGCTAGCCAGCTGCACTCGCTGCCACTGCTGCCCACCACTACTGCCACCCACCAACTGCAACCCACCACCACTGCTGCTGCCACTCCCACCTTCCTGCTACTGTTGCCACTGTTTACAATGGAGGGCACACATGCACCCTGATGAAGACACAGGGTGTATACTGTCCTCTAATCCCAGCTAGCTTCTGGGCTGGCCAGCAAGCAACAGGGATAATGGGTGGGAGTGGCTGGTTGGTGGGGGGAGAGGAGGGGGCAGGCGAGCAAGGTGGCTTTCAGATCCCGGGCACTTTCAGATCCCGGTCATTGATAGCTCTGCCCCTGCAAGGTATTTATTATTACCTTTAGTTCTTGAAATGGCTTAGGGCCAAGATATCTGAAGGACTGTCTACACCAGTGATTCTCAATCTTGGGTCCCCAGATGTTGTTGGACTTCAACTCCCATAATCCCCCACTAAAGGCCACTGGGGCTGAGGATTATGGGAGCTGAAGTCCAATAACATCTGGGGACCCAACATTGAGAATCCCTGGTCTACACGCTCACGGTTCTGCTTAGCATATAAGATTGTGTGGAGAGGTTCTCCTGCCTATCCTGCTTCAGGTGCAACCGGTGGTGATGTGTCCTCTATAGTGGCCTCCTCTTTCTGATCTCCAGCTAATTCTCGCTCTATTTCATTTTAAATGGAAATTGAAGACCTGTTTCAGCAGGCCTTTCCTGAGTTTTTTCTTTTCTCCTGATGACTTTGTGTCTTTTAATAAGTGGTTTTTATTTTATTTTTTTACACTTAGTGTGATCATCTTGTTGCTGGTTTATTGTATTTTTTATTTATTTTTTAAAATGTAAGCTGCCATGAGTTCACATTGTGAAAATTGGCGGGGCATAAGATTTAAAAATAAATTTGAGAATGTAGAGAAATGGATTTGTGATGGATGTGTGGTTGTTCTGGTAACTTGCTTGTCTGCTCTGAAGGTTGCAGACCATGTGCACTGTCTGGATAGGCTGATGGTAATGGGAGGGGGAGGGGGAGGGGGAGGAGTTCTCAATGGTCAATCTACATGTCAGTACCCACCACATTGGCAAATATAGTTTTGAGGGCCTGGGAACCAAATATAAGTTGGTAGGTAAAATGCTGACGTTCATGACCTCCAAGGTAGCATTTTCAAATGAGAGCATACCCAGGATGAGATGGGTGTGGAGAGCAAAGCCTTAATTTTGTTAAGCACTGGATATCTTTTTGAGAGGAGCCAGGCCTGTACAAAAGAGATGATTCCCACTTGAGATGATTCTCACTGCAATCAAGCCAGACTGCTGGCACTTAAATTTAAAAGGGACTTAGAACGGCTTTTTAAACTGATTTGTGGAGGAAAGCCAAAAGGAACTGAGAAGTGTCTGGTTCAGAATAAATTATCCACTAGGGCCAAACTTCACATTGCATACAGTAATGGGTAACACTCTTCTGACTTTTAATGAAAAGCAGTCACTGGAGGCCGGAATTCTGAGCAAAGCAGTGCCAGTGAGAAGGGTTTCTTAACCCTTTGGTCTCAGGCTATTGCTCTTATGCCATTAGCAATTTGTTCCTCAAGTTTTTGGCTTGCATTATCAAATTGCATTTGTTTTGCCAGAGTGTCCAATACTTGTACAACTGAGCAATGAATCTGTATAGAAAAGAATGCAGTATAAGCAACAACATTCTGGACCAGTTTGGACAATACTGATGACAGGGGCGTAACTATAATAGGGCAAGGGGAGACAGTTGTCTGGGGGACCACTGCCTTGGGGGGCCCCACAGAGGCAAGTCACATGACTGACTCCCCCAGCTGCGTGGGCTTCCTTCAGTTGTATTCATCCTCTGAAATTGATGCAAGTGTTAAGACCTGGAGCTACCAGAACAGCATGTCTTTCTCTGGGCCCACTCCAACCTTGCTACACCCCTGACTGATGAGATGAGCTTTGTTGATGAAAATTGGAGTGTCTCCTTTTGAGGAAGCTCATTCAGCTTCCTTAGGGATTTGTTTACACTAACAAGAGGTTCGCATGCAGCTGCAGTGAATTACATTTGATGGAAAGAGCTCCTGATTGTCAGAGATCTCTCACATCTGCATTAGAACTTTGGGTAGCTAGAAGCTTTGTTAAAAAATCATTTGTATTGTAATTATTTGTAATAGCAAATTCAGCACCCAACTCTAGCAAAGGTTATCTCACTAAAAACAATCTATATGGGTGTACAGAATATTGCACTTTCCTGTTCCAGTACTGAATGAACAATATCTACTAAGGTGGAGGGGAGATCTCTTGTTGTATCCTCAGCCCTGAGATGTTTGTAATATGCAAGTTTAATCAGAAATATGTGTGTTTCAAATAAATTTTAACCAGCCTAGCATTGTTGGTGCTGTTGTTGTTTTTTCATGCATTTACAATACAGGTTCTTGATGCTAACAGATAAGTGATCAGTTCTATATCTACTTGGAGTTGTAGTTTTAATATTCAGTGAAAACACAAAGAATTGTGAGATAGTGCTCAAATGGGTATGGTTGAAACATCTTGGAATTCCTTATTTGTGTAATTAAATAGAAGCTGATATTTATTTGAAATAACACCCACAAATTGGCACCACAATCAGGTACATAAACCCCAGAAGTCATATTATAAATCCCAACTATAAATCCCAAACCCAACCCTTCTTTTTTACTTTTCTTTTTGGTTCCCTTTTTAATCTAATTTCCCCAGTTTCTTCAAATCCTTCAAATCTACACCCTGTTTTTGATCATGCTTTACTGAGATCACACTTTTATATTTCAGATATCTGTAGTCATGGTAATTTTTTCACTTTATTTAGGTCAAGGCAAGATGAAACAACTTTTTGAAGTTTTAGCCTGAAACTGCTATTAACTGATTAACCTAATTATTCCAATACTTTCTGGATTCAATCTTTTTTGACGTTAAGTTTAATTTTAGGCAAAACCATGGTATTAATGCTGTCACCATGCTTTCTGCATGTTAGTTCTTGGAAATGTATGTGTTCCTATATTTAATTTAGCTTTTTAAAAAGTGGCTGATATGCATAGTGTTACATCACGATAATGTTCTTCCATGGGCTGCTGGAGGTGCATAAGCAATGGGGGGGAACTGTGGTTGTATTGCCTGCACAACCACTGGTTCTGAATAGCATTGCGGATGCTTACAAGTCTTCAGCAGGCCAAGGTGGAGCATAATAATAATGTAAAGTTCTGCATCATGGGGGCCTAACTGGCTGAGCATCTAACAAAGCGGTTCACACCAGAAAGACATGGCTGAGGAGAGTTTTCTTAGTTGCATAGCATGGGAACACGGATTTCCCTAATCACCACCACCACCAATGCTGTGGTAATTTGGAAGCTCTCCACAGCACAGGGACACATTCCTTCCTGGCACGTGTCTGCTTCATCAGTTAGGATGTTTGATTACCTTTGAAAATATAAATAAACCATTTTCCTCCAAAAATATGTTCATGCCATTGTTTTTCAGCCAGTGGTGATACAATTATGACACATATATCATCATCTGCTTGGCCAAGTACCACATCCTGTGAAGTACCACCAGTAATATTTCATTCCTTTATTTTGGAGGTTAGATTAAAAGAACAACCTTAGGGATGTGTACTTTCTATGTTCACTTTTGGGAGTCCTGTTTGATTCATCTGGCTAATGGGAATTGCTGGACAACTAATCTGATTTGTTCTCCTTTTTACTATTACTGTTACTCCTCTAGTTCCTCATTGCTAATCATTTGCCAGTAGCTCTTTCAGTGAGGCAGGCATAGAGGGAAGAGGAGTTCAGATGAGGAACTGCTATACACCTCATATTTAAGTGGGAAGCTACTCTGTTAGGTAAGTCATTTAAAACAGGCCTGTGCAACACAAGGCCCAGGAGCCAGATCTGGCCTGAGAGGCCTTTTTTGCTGGCTCCCAGGTAGGAATATCCTGCAGCAACAGCAGGAGCCATGTCCCACTGACATGCAGTAATGGCTCAATGCAATTGACCACTCGAGACCTGATGAGAGGCATGTGGAAGCAATGGACCAACAAGCAAATGAACCAGTTGCTGCTGCTTGAGCAACAGACGTAGCAATGGATGGGGTGAGCCGGAATGGGGTAGCAGCAGCAGCCTGGTATAGGCAGAGCCCACCTCAGAAAGGTAGTCACTCTTTCATTCAGTTCTCTTTTCTTTGAGGGGGTCCATCCTCTTTGGAAACTACCTTACAATGCCATCCTATGCATACTTACTCAGCAATCCATCCCATGGTGAGGCTTACTCTCAAGTAAGCATGCCTAGGATTACAGCCTGAAAACGATTTAGAGGGAGGAGGGGACTTGGCATTTGTTTGGGGCTGGCATGCACTCCAGATGCCCCACTGACTGAGCAGGCAGTGGGTCTAACTTCTGGCCGCTATCCTTGGTTAAAGTTGTGGGTTCCTTGTGTGAGGGAGACGGTCCACAAGTAGCTAATAATTGCTTTCATTAATATTATTTAATTTTAATGTAACGATGCACTGAACATCTACTTTGACCCCTGAACACCAAGTCATGGTTAGTTCTGGCCCATTGGGGCATTAGAGTAGTGCGCCCCTGATTTAAAATGATACCAATGGGTACATATCATAACAGAATTGATTATGTGATTGATCTATGAAATAGCTAGTGATGTGTGCTCCACATTTCCCAAGTAGTGGGAAATTCCAAAGGCAATGGTATTCATGCTTGGTTTCCTTTGGATGAGAGAACACTGAGGACTTACAGCATTTTTACTACTTAGCCTACAAATTAACTTATTCATCACCAGACATTAAAGTATATGAGAGAGAGAGAGCATCTTTCAAATAGTAAATGCTATTATGCCAAGATTATACCAACAATAATCCAGGCTTCGAAGGATTAAAGTGGGTGGTGGGTGGTGGCAAAGGAGATGAGATCACACTCAGGTGCAATTTCAAGAGCTTCAAGCCTTTGAGCTCAACTGTTTTACAAGAGATGAAAGCAGCAGGAACAATGGCAGAGTGTGACACGAGATGGCAAGATCGGTTAGAAGCACCAGTTAATTGATCGTGCCAGCTCTTTTCACGGGAGGCATTTACATATAGACATTCAACATGTCTATTTTTAATGTAGGGAGCTGAACAGACTAAGTAGATCTCTGAAGATCTCTCCACTGTCCTGAAATAACATTTGATCAAAACATGTGGAAGTCTAGAGATGCTGAAAGCACACAGATATCCTAACGCCTCCTGCACGTATCTTCTTTGAAGGGCATTAATGAGTTGTTCCCAACCTGACTTTTAGATATTCTTCTCCCAGTTTAAACTGACCTCATTACTGTCTCTGTTATCTCCTGATAATATCCTGTTCTCACAATAAATGCCAGACCACTATTCTTCCATGTACTTTCCTCTAGTCTACGAAAGCCTTCTTGTTATCACTAATCAGAAGGCAGACAGATACGAGTTCGCAATACATGCAAATTGATTAAGGAATGATTTCTGCCATCCCAGCCAAGACATGTTTTTGGAAGGAAAAGAAGGCAAACAGGAAGAGATCTGAGAGGGTAACAGATGATCAAGTGCAAGATGACATTTACATACTGTAAATACAGAACATGAATTAGACTCATTTCTCCCCCTCAACCATCTGGTAATGCCTTTCCTGGAATGCAAGCATCCTTTTGACTGGGTCTTCATGGTAAGGGGCATGCCATATTTCAAGGTGGCTAGTATATTTTAGGGTGGTGTAGTATGTAAGTGTAGAAGTATAGTCCCTGGTTCCAGTATTAACTCAGCTATGAGCTCAGAGGGTGACCATAGGCAAGCCACTATCTCTATCTCTATCCTCTGCCCCACTTACATCTATAGTATGGGAATAATTGTATCAGCTTTACAGGTCTGGTGTTAGGAATCCTAAGATACTATACATGCACTGGAACACTTACTTATTTTATTTTTATTTATTGTTAAATGTATATACCACCTTTCATTAAAAACAATCCCAAGTTTAAAAAAAAATGACAATTAAAACTATTTAAGCTAAAAATATGAAACAGATCTAATTTAAAATATGAAATACAAACATAAAAAATGTATGCAGGTAAAAATACACAGAAGCAGCAATAGAAACAATCATGTAAAAAGGCCTGGATAAAAAGCCAAGATTTAACAAGCTTTCTAAAAACTTTGATGGAGTCTGAGGAACGGATGGCCACTGGGAGAGTATTCCAAAGTCTGGGGGCAGCAACAGAGAAGGCCCTGTCCCGCATGCCTTTATGAAAAGTACTGAGAATTATTGTTTTTTGCAAGCTCCAGTCTACTGCCCATATTTTTAGTGGTTGAATAGGCTGTTGTTTGGTAGTATGAGAAAGCAACAATTTGAAAATGAGGAACTGTAGGTCACGTTAAATTAGCAATCTGAAAACAATAAGGGAAATTCCTGGATTTTATCATGAGGAGTCTCAGTTTAGTTTGGACTTATACTGCTGCTGAGTACATATTAAGATCTTCTCCTGCACATATCTCATTGAAACAAGCAAGAACTGTATGGGCATAGAGTCTTGCCTTTACATTGCTCTCATTCATTTCAGTGGGGATTTGAAAGGAGAACTTCCCTTGTTAATTAAGCCTTTTGGCTTGGAAGTTCATTCCAAGTAAACTACAATAAAACAAAACTACATCAAGTTCACTACTACACTATATATCTAATTGTGTCCTAAAATACTGAAAGCAGCCACCAAGTGACAATAAGAGCACTAGCTTCTTAGAAGTTTTTTCTCTTTTATTTTACTTTGTCTCAAATAATTTATTATGGGCTGGTTCAGATGAACAACAGTCACTGAGCGTGAGGAGGACAGGGTCACACTAAGAGAATACCTGCCCTAACATCATTAAAGGATGTGCCAATGTAATCTCAGCATGTCCTTTACTCATGTGAGAGAGGTGATCTGCACACAGAGAGCAAAACCCTGTTTAAACATCCTGAACCAGCCCTATGAAATGAATCCTGACACAGTTAATTTCAGAGTAGAGTATAAAAATATAATTAACAGAAATAAAAATCTAAAAATTAACTAATGACCCGATCAGAAATTATAATAAAGTTAAATTAAACATATAATATTCATCTCAAGATAACAATTTTAATACAACGTTTTTATTGATACAACTGTTTCATCATTGCTTCCAGTTCTGATAACAATTCCTCCTCCTCTCCCTTCCCTAAACCTAATTAAATGAATAAACTTTACCAAACATAGGGTTTCCCATAATCTTTTCCAGCCAGCTCTTAAACTGGATCTATCTCCATCTTTCCATTTTGTTCTATTTCAGTGTTGGATGTTGTAATTAAATGGGTTACCATTTATTTAAGCTGGTTTATACTATCTTCTTTGAAGCCTAACACAAAATATAAAGGTAACAGAGGTTATTTACAACCATAGCTTCACTGTATTCCCCGCAAAGATCCAAATCTGACCACACACAGCAAATACTGTAAGTTTATCATTAGCTTGCATTGCAACACAATGCCAACATGTATCTGGTATAGCTGGAGTAAAGTACTGAATTTTAACCAGAGTAAGACAGACACCGATGACGCGGAACATAAAATAGCTGCATGACAGTTTTGAAGATATTCAGAAATTAATGAACTTCTGAATCCTGCAGTTTCATCCACAGATATGCTGGTAGAAAGTTAGTCCCCTTTCCGTTCCTAGCAGTCCACTGTATTGAAGTCAATGTGGCAAATATCATCACTGGTCATCCAACTTGCAGCACCTTCTTCCTGATTTAGAAGCAGTGGGAGAGGAACTTTATTTGCCAAGAAAGTCTTCCTATATCAGTTATGTTCTGATTTAGCACCACAGCACTGAAACAATGGCATGGAAAATGACTATAAAACTCTTGCCTCACTGAGACTGCCAACCTATTCAGACCTACCTGAGAGTAAGCTTACTGAAGACCATGAGACATTAGGTATGTGCACAAATTCAATTTTGCGATTCAATTCAAATTCAAATTGAATCTGTCTGATTCAGTTCTGAATAGCACAGTCCCTAGTTTTCCCTCCAATGAAATAATGTGTGCACAGATCTCTTCCCTCCATTAAAATGAATAGGGAAGCACTGATGAAACTCCTGTACAGGGGTACAGCAAGGTTGGAGTGGGCCCTGGGACAATAAGTGAAGATGGGCCCCTGCCATCTTCTTCAGAAATGTGCAAAGGAAAGAGCAAAAAGCAAACTGTCACTCAGCTGGCCGGGGGCCCTCCCCTAGGCTCCCAAACACATTTCTCTCTCTCCTTTGTTCTATTGTAGCTACACTCCTGCTCCTGTGTCCAAGTAGATTATCACTGGATTGGAGTGAATTAAGAATCATCCAAAGAAGTTTATATGTGCCTGTTGAAGTCAATGGGACCTTCGTTTACAGCTAAGTTTTAAATCCCATTGATTTTAATAGGATTTAAGCATGTTTAAACTTGTTTGGATCTCACCCAAGCTGCCTAAAATAAATTTCTCACTAATAAGATCCTTTGTAAGACACTTGAACACTTTCAAATATTTAATACTAGTACAAATACATACTTAAATAGGACTTTGATAAATTGAATCCATTTTCATCAAGATTATGATGTGCTAATTATAATCATATCATTCACATTTCAATTTGGGGATGATATTAAAAGCATTCCTTGGAGAGAGCAAAAACAATGAACTTGCCTTAAATGAACTGGCCTTATCTTCTGGAAGAAGCAATTGCTTTAGAGGGCATATTTTAGAAAGTTAGGATTTTCATTTCTTTCACCACAACTATCAGGGAGTGTAAACACTTCTTACTTTTAGAACAGAAATCTCCGGAAAAGAATGCCATCTGACCTGACAGCCCTTCACTCTTATCAGAGAGGCACTCTGCACATTCTCAAATATGCTCTTTTCATAAACACTTACGGCATCAAAAACAGACTCCAAAGTAAATCTGTAGTAAGCAATTGCTCAAGTTAAATCCTGGGTATAAAGCAGCGCACTAAATGTTTTATGCTTCAGAAATATAGCTAACAATTTTTTCACTTAAAGTCTATATAATGAGCAGTAATACAGAGAGGCTGTTCTCATGAGCTGCTCGTGTGGAGCGCTGGGATCCATGTGGATCTCAGAGCTCCCACCCAGTCTAACCCCGCTTCTAAACATGGCTTTTAGCCAAGTTAAATGGAGCAAGGGCTCCCTTAACCCAACTGCCTGGATTGTGTGTCTCCTGAAGCTGACACAGAAATAGGCACCTAAAGTGCCTGTCTGACGGGGGATCCCCATCAATGCACCACATTCGTGGTAGGGTGCATTGTGGGATATCTGGAGAATGGGATACATTGTCCCGGTCTCCGGAGCTCCACATTGTGTAGTGCAGTGCAGATCATTTGGGAGTGCAGTCTGCGTTCCCAGCAGCATTCCTTTGATCATTGGTGGGGAGGTGAGTTGTGGCAGCCTCCCCCACTACCACCTCCCACCCTCCATCCCCACCTTCCCAGTTTTGTGAATTGCCCTAGAATGTATCTAGCTATGAAGGATTCACTTAATGTGAATGAGTTTTGCCATCATTCTCTCTAAGGGGACCAATGGGATATTCTTTCTTCTCAGGCCAGAACATTTGTCATAATTGTAGCCATGACTCTGATATAGCCAAGGCTATGCATTCTTAATGGATGTTAGTCTTACGCATCTTTATCCTTGAGTATCTAGAGCAATGGCCTCTATATTTAAATGAATGCAAAGATTCCCCCCGCCCTCCAATCTCACTTTTGCAGGCAGTTATTTAAAAGTCTTTCAGAACCTTGAGAAAAGATATAACTGAAGGCCAGACATGAAAATAAAGCTGTCAAAAATGCATTATTCATCTACTGGGACGATGCAAATACTCTTTCCCGTCTGTTAGTTTCTGATGGGCTCCAAGTAAGTCTGTGAACAAAGAAAGAAATCGGTGAATACCTGATTTAAGTTAATGGCTGGAAATTATTTAAGGCAGGCATTCTCAAACTCGAGTCTCAGATGTTGGACTACAACTCCCATCATCTCCAGCTGCAATGGCCTTTGTAGAGCAACTATGTCTGAGGACTAAAGTTTGAGAACTCCCAATTTAAGGAATGATCATAGGCATGGAGAACAATCTACTAAGCACTGCTGCATACAAGCTCCTACATTTCAATGTAACGTGTGTAGAGCGCCCAAGTAGGGGTGTGTGAGCTGGCTTGGTTCGAGCTGGGTTCAATCTCAAACCAACTGGCTCAACAGATTCGGGGTCAAACCGGACCAGCCTCAGCCAGCCCAAGTTTGAACCGAGCTGGTTTGGAGCTCTACTGTGAAGATTCTCCTTTACCAGTAAAGGGGCAGGGGGACTTCCCTAAGGGTAGAGCAGGTGGGAGGGGAGTCATTTAGTACTTACAAGCCCCACTGGTGGCGTTGGCAGTGGCTGTGTGTGGGGGGGCATCCCTGTTGGCCTCCCCCAGATAGTCAGGGCCGACGGCAGCCTGGTTCGGGCCTTCTCCGGCCCAGTTTGAGCCTCTGTGCACATGTAGAGGCCATTTTAGTTATCTCTGCATATGCGTAGAAGCTATTTGCATGACCAATTGCACGGTTCAAACTGATTCAGTGGTCTAACCAGACAGGCTCCAGTTGGACCAGAATCAAAACTGAGTCAGGCTGGGTCAGCTCGAATCCAATTTGGATTTGAACCAAACCGGCAAAGCCATTTTTCTTCACATCCCTAAGGTCAAGTGTAAACTCTTTGTCTTTGAGACAGCATTTTTATCTTATAGTTCAGTTATACATATGGATGTTTGGCTGACTTCCAAAGCAAATTCAGCTGAAGTTCATTCCTAGATAAAGTGCTATAATTATCTTTTTAACCAAGTATCTGTCCATTCATATGTAAAAAAAATTCACCATGGTCCTTTGCTCAAAGAATTGCCCACCAATACTGATCTTTCCTATTGGGTATATTATAGGACATACTTAACATTTGTCCAGAATGACAAGTGAATGACCCTATTCACGTGAATGACCCTTCATGTGAATGACCCTTCATGTGAATGACCCTATTCACACATTATATTCAACATTCATACAATCTGTGTACAGTGTACACAAATATAGATCTAAACACAGGTACTGTTTTCCATACATAATATTTAACACAGAATCAGCAGTAGGGATGTGCTTGAAAAGTGATTCAGCATCTAAACTGTGGGCACATCCTTGTAAAAATGAGGGCTTACACAGCATGCACGGAGGTCACGTGCATGTGGCGTCGCACAAGGGCAGCTGGGAGACGCCCTGCCAGCACACAGGCATAGCTGGGGGAGCTCCGGCATTGGGGCAGGTGGGGGGGAGGCAGGGTTCAACCTACCTTCCCCCAGATGACCACTCGAAGCTCTGAAAGCGTGCAAGCCACGTGCCCAGACAACCAATGCTTCCAGGAGCAGCACGGATGAATCTCCACATCGGGCCCTATCCCGGCGGTTCTTACACACCGCTTAATCCAGGCTGGGTGTCCCTAGCCTGGGTTAGGCTGCATGTGAGAACAGCCTCCAAGTCTGTTCTGTGATAACAAGCAATGTGTTTCTTTTAAGTTTAAATGCCATTCATAATATCTAGAGTCAGTGTATGGTCATTTAAGTACTACCACATGTCAATGTTCTTATTAATGAATACTTTGCTTGAGGCACAGGTCTGGTTTTCTGATATTAGCTAATATTTTACAGGGATCCACTTATCAGCATCGGTTGTTCTGTTGTGACTCAAGCAGGGATCTTAACTGAGAAAAAGTATGGCACTAAAACCTTTATGAAAATTTCAGATAATTAGATGAGGAATCCTAGATTTCTAGAATGCCCAGCTACAAAGCACACGTGAGGTGGTTTCAGGGACCAGTCTCATAGATCCCACTTCTGTCACCATAAATGTTAACCTATGGCAGAGCTTGAATTTGGTAGAACTCGTTCATGGGAGTTTAGCTTAAGAAAAACCAGAGCGAAAAGTAGGTGCAAAAACGCACACAATTCTATCTGCAAACACAACCAGCCATCTGCTTTTCCAGGCATTGATCTAATTACTATCTACAAAGCCTTATAACATTAATGGTTATAACCTATAAAGTCCTAAACATCATAGGCCCCTGTCTATGTCTTCTTCACCATGAGCCCCACTGCCCATTGAAATGATCTGGAGAGGTTTGTCTGAAGTTGCCACCAGCTCCTCTGGTGGCTATGCAGGGATGGGCCTTCTCTGTTGCTGCTGCAAGACTCTGCACTCCCTGCTGAGATAAGAGCCTACCCTTCTCTGACAAGTTTTTAAAAGTCTCTAAAGACTTTTTTTCCACTTATTTTTTAACTTTGGGGGATGCCTGGGCACCCCAAAGTGGGTTTGGGGACATGGCAGGTATGGCCACAACTCCCCCCAGGCAGCCCCAAGTTGGTAGGGTTTACAGGGTTTTTAAATATATTTTTTAAAGATTATAGCCTGTTTCAATGCAATGAACACTTTGTGACCTTAACTGCTATGAACTCTGAGTTCACAGCAATTAAGGTCAGTAAGTCAGGTCACACACTGTTCTACTTATATGAATGGGGGAGGGACTCCTATCCATTGCATTGAAACAGGCTATATGGTGATGATGATGATGATGATGATGACGATGATGAATTCAATTTCTATACTGCCCTTCCAAAAATGGCTCAGGGCAGTTTACACAGAGAAATAACAAACAAATAAGATGGAACCCTGTCCCCAAAGGGCTCACATTCTAAAAAGAAACACAAGATAGACACCAACAACAGTCCTGGAAGTACTGTGCTGGGAATGGACAGGGCCAGTTACTCTCCCCCTGCTAAATAAAGAGAATCACCACAGTAATAATATTTTACCGCTATAATTTATATTATATATATATATATATATATATATATATATATATATATATATATATATATATATATATATCATACACCCTACCAACTTGGGGCTGCCTGGGAGGAGTTGTGGCCATACCTGCCATGCCCCCAAACCCACTTTGGGGTACCCAGGCACTCTCCCAAAGGGGTGGATGGGGTTCCTCAAATCCCCATTGGAAAAATCTTCAAAAAATAATATAAAATCACAGGAGCATCTGACTGCTTTGGGGTTCAGTGGGTGGTTGGCACCCCTGGGTCCCTACCACCCACCCCAGTTTTGTGCCCCTAGGTGCTCTGCATAGGGAATAATGTGCCAGTTCGAGTCCCCATCACACCTTATGTAGAACCTTTTAGAACTGGTTCAAATTGGGTTTGAATTTGAACTGAACCGAGCAGGAGTGGGGGGTTGAGCAAAACCAAAACTGAACCTACCCACCCTGATTCGAAGCTGGTACAAATCTGAACCAACCAGGCCAAGCCAGTTTTGTGCACATCCCTATGTGCACAACTTGACCTATGGATGCCATATTTGGCAGTAGCCCTGTGTCATAAGCCTTTTTATGTTTGTTTGAAGGTTCAGCCATCTTCCTTTGATGCAGAAAGACTGAAAACTGCCAAGGGAGGAGACCCTACAGATTTCCACAAGAACAGTGATTATATGAAAGGCCAGTTCGGATAAATTTGTGATGAATTTGAATCTACTTCATCAGTAGATTCCACTTCAGGCAGCTTATTCTTATTTGAAGTTAATGAGAGTTGAGGGTCATCAGCACATTTAATAAGAAAATTATTACCTCAGAGTGTTGAGGTGTGTAAATACATGTTGAGGCTTCAATCATGCTTGTTTCATTTCAACTACAAGCTGCAGTAATAGGTTATGATTTCCTTAAAAATACATGATATCTTATGTAAAGGATTTAAGGACGTCTTATTTAAAAGCTGTGATCTTTTGTGATTATACTGGAACAGTCATGCCAGTACAGTTAAGATGAGGAGTGTTTTCAACATTCCGCCATCATAAGCCTTGAACATTCTATTGCTTATAAAGTCAAAGGTATTGTGCACACATCAACTAGGGGACAAGAGACATCACTCCTCCAAATTTGGTGCAAATACAGCAGTTTAAGTTTTTAACTCCTAAAAAGAAGTTTCAAAAGTGTTGGCACCATTTTTTCATGACAGATAATGTATATTTTAAAATGTTTGATGTTTTCTTTTTTTAGCATTCCCACAAAATCCAGGTTCATACGGGACTGGTGCCTTTTGCTGGTTAGAAAAATATCAATCTAGCGATTTATTTATTTATTTACAAATTTTAATACTAATTTTGAGTAATTACTATTTGAAATTCCCATGACAACAGGGAAAATAATGAAGGGAAAGTTAGCTGAGAGCACAACTGAGTCTGTCCACTGAGAATTCTGAAGCCAAAGTTGGGAGGGGCAAGTCCTGTCAATTTCTAGCGAGTGACTTCCTGGTTCTGAACATAAGTGCCTGATAAGAACAGTCTATGAGCACTCTGGCACTTGTATAGTTAAACAACTATTCCTCTCCCTCCCTTTCCATTCATGGGCATGCCTTGGTCTTTCAGTTGGACATTGAGCTGGAGAGGGATGCATCCAGACAGACATTTAACAGGTGCAGTTTCCCTAATCACTTCCTAGAGATGCCCCTGATGAATTTCTGCTTGAAGTATCTCCCATCAAGGCAAAGTGTGGGTGCATGGAACCTCATTTCTAAAGCCATCATCATATTCCAGACTGTACAAAGGCTTTACAACTTATATCGTTTGGAAGTTAAGATGGGCACTATAACTTTACATTTCTATTCTTTTTAGAGCATGAGTGAAAGTGTAAAGCATCTTAACTCTCATCTTAAATCCAAGGTTTTTGGATTACTGAATATAAATTGACTGCAGCACAAAAATGTGATTTAGCCCAGAGGCTAGAAACAGTGGCTCCTTCTACTTCAGGAGATAACGTCAGGATTTATTTTTAGTTCATTAAAGTTAATTTTGCATAGGGCTTCTGACACAAGTAAGATATATTGTGGAATAGCAGGAGTCTGAGAAAAGAAGAAATTAAACTAAGCACTAATTTTCCTGTGCTTGGGTGACACAAAAGTTGTTCTGAAAGAAAGTGAGCAACATGACAACCGGGCAGATTTTGAGCACAGTTTGTGCCTAGAGTTGAAATTCCCTTGTTTTGGGCTTAGCGAAGAGGAACTTATTAAGGGTATGTGTGGAAAAGATTTTCTGTTCAGGAGCCTCATTCATTTTTAGGACTGCTTTTGGTGCAGCTCTGGGCTTGAATGGGCCCAGTGATATCTTTTTAGGGATTTCTTTGTGGGGTCCTGATTTGTCCACCACCACCATTTGTGTCCATATATTTGCATTATTAACCGTAGCCATTTTTAATGGCAGCAGGGTTTGTTGGTTTGTTTTTTAAAAAGCATATTGCATCTATGAGTTTCCAAAAAGATTCTCACTAGGAGGCAGCTGTGTTTTGGAGCTTCTGCCACTATCGACACAGGTGACAGAGAAGCAGTGGTTGTGAAAAAGTTTCTATGTTTCTTAATTTAAAAATGGAAACAAATATGAGCCTCCCCAGACTCATTTTCATATCCATCCATCCCATTCGTGCTGCAAAACTGTTTTTAGAATGAATGGAACGATGATGAAAGGGCCGTATTTGCCCAGACTTCATAGAAGAAATGCACACCCCTATAATTTCTATCCATTCCACACTGTCACCTGGACTCATACAGAATGGAGGTTAGACCCACATAGGATGGAAGCTAGAAGCTAGCCACTGTTTGAAATATGAAACATTATTGTTGTTGGTATTAATATCAAACAAACAGGACAATCTTCATATGTGAGGATAAATTAATACACATTAAATATTTATACAGGGCCAGTATCCTTTGGGGCAAGAATGAGCAGTGAAGTAGCAAAAACTCACTCATGTAGGAAGTACTAGTCTTAAAGCACAACATGCAAAATCCTAGAAGTTGCTGATGGCAGCAAGAAGCCTCTTAGCAACTTTTGCCAGCCATCTCTAGATCTCAGAAACTATTGGTCAAATCAAATTGTGCAAGCTGTTCCTTTCAGACAGACTTTTCCCCTTATCCTGGCATGAGGGTGAAATGCATTCTAAGAATGTAAAGTAGCCAACTGTTCATCAGAGCCCATTCATCAGGCTGCAATTGTTCACCATCAAGCTCCAGACTACACCTAAACCTACAGAAAGACTGCCATTTTACATAACATAATTGCATGGTTATACCCAAAACTAACTACTTACTCAATCAATTGCATCCATTTAGTAAAGTATAAAGCACATAACAGGGAGCAAAAGTGCTTTTAAATCTTGATCCAGTTCATAATCTTGCTCCATCCTCATAGACAGCAGAAATGTGGGCATAAATCTCTGGCAGTCAGTGTGTGGTCCACAAGTACCTGGTGTGCATCCACGGGTGCTGTGTCCCTGATATTCCTGAACAGCTGAGGACACAGGGAGAAAGATAATCTATGCATGTATTGGGGCATATATGTCAGATAACTCCAAACTAGCATGGGTGATCATTTAAAAAAAACTTGTTATGATGCAGCTAAAGATAGCTGTGGCCAAGTCCCAAGACAGTAATTTGCAACTAACTTGTTCCATTGGTTTTAATTTGACTTAATCACAACTAGCTTTAGCTGAAACTGTGTCAATATGATGTTTTGGGGTTTTTTAATTGACTAATAAATTTGGGGAAGGTCTTTTCAGCCTTGTTTTGAAAAGAGAAGTGTTCAGCAGCTATAAAATGTGTAGTTCTTCCCTTTTAAGGATGATGGGGAATGAGATCCTTGGAATCTGCCTGTACAGACCCCACAGATGGTTATTTTCCTACTGTTGGTCATTAAACTGTCTCTGGTAAAGAACATTCTGTGAGACATGCCTTATACTTTGTTGTATAGAACAGGGTCAGGATTCCTTAAATGCCTAACAGTCAAACAATATAACACCTGTATTTGCATTCTATAAAATTTTTACTATAGTAAAAAATTTACTATATGATTTATAATCTTCTATACTCTTTTCTCCACCATTACTTTTGATGGGTGAATGCCTGGGTGCATTTGTTTTGACCTGTTTTTTGTTTCTACTTTTTATAAGCCAGTATCTGCAAAACAGAAAGACCGACTGTGTGGAGGAGACCTGAATTTCGATGACATGTCAATTGTCAATAAGAATATCTGCAGGGGGGAGAGATATCAAAGTATTTTGTATTCATACATCTGCAAAAGATAATTTGCATGTGATTGCTGTAAGTCATTTCTGCAGGGAGAAAGAGGGTGAATCAATGATCATTGTGAAAAGGTAGAACATTTACCAAAACTGTATTTATTACTAGTAAGATGCCCACCAGATGGTGAGAGTGCACATGAAAATGTGGTCAAGGAATGACTTGTCCTTACACAGTGAACAGAATTTATTTGTACATGTTGCCATCTGCTGTCCTTGGACAATGCTATTGAAGATGGTGACTTGCTCTTAAGCTCCTAGCTTGCTCTCCTATACCCCCACCGATCCAAGAACGAGGTGCATACACTACATCTGAACCACTGAACAGGCTGTGATGCTAGTGCTTTCGCAACAGCGATGACGCAGTCCTTAGGAGGCACACAACTGCCCTGCTTTTGCAAGTTGCAAAGATGGGATGTTCAGTAGTTTGGAAGCAGTGCATATGCTTTGTTCTTGGATCAGCAGGGCGTTGCGCAGTATGTAAGCCTCTATGTTTATCTTATCTGTGCATGTGTGCACACAGCCACCTTTTCTCAGCCATCAGCATCTGTTTCTTCTTGTATCGCTCTGCCTTCCACAGTCGGTCTGTGGACATGTAAGCTACCCTGGTCCTACAGGGTGATGTATTTTAATTTCAATAAACTGATTTAATTCATCCTGTTCTGGGTTTTCCTATTAGTCATCTGAGGAAGAGGCTCTCAGAATGACATGCAAGCTTAGCCTTTGATCACTTCTCAGCCTTGTTATATGTGGTAGTCATTGTTCCTTCAAGCCTATGACACACAGCAATAGGGACCCCTTGCCCTGAACAAGAGATTCCATCTGATGTGATGCAACTCCATTACTAAGGAGCAATCTGAACTAGCTTAGTGGCTGTAAGTCTGATGGTGGTAAGGTAAAATGTGCCGTTGAGTTGATTTCAACTCCTGGTGCCCACAGAGCCCTGTGGTTTGCTTTTGGTAGAATACAGGAGTTTACCATTGCCTCCTCCCACGCAGTATGAGATGATGCCTTTCAGCATCTTCCTATATTGCTGTTACCCGATATAGTACCAGCTGCGATTCAAACCGGCAACCTTCTGCTTGTTAGTCAAGCATTTCCCTGCTGCGCTACTGGGGGAAAGGAAATTATTTTACTGGTTGTTGGTGTTCCAAGGGTATCAGTAGCCCCCCCAGCAGCGCATTCACGAGCTGCTACTGTATTCAACAACTACCACTTCTCCCAGAAGTGCTCTATGCCATCCAAACATATGTCCCTGACAGTTATGCAGCACTCAGGGATATATTTTCAGGTGGCACAGAATGTTTCTGTGGGTAGGGAGCTCATTGAAATTCTTCCCCAACACCCCATGCAAGTACTGGTGTAGCATTATTGTGGAACTCTTCAGAAGCACTGGTGCTTTGTTAATCTGGATGTCAGCTGGTGAACAGAAAAAAATCTCTCTTCCTTAACTTTAGAATTTAGAGACTGACATACGGTGCAATGTTATGCATGTTGTTCGTAGAATGTAATGTTTCTGCTGTTGTGCAAGAGCGCTGTTGTGCAAGTGTAAAAATGGTACAAATGAAAGTGTGCAACAATGATGCTATTATATATAATGGCCCACCACTGGGGGGGGGGGCGGCAGGAGGCATCTTTAAGGGAAAAGAAAGTCACTGCTTACCTCCGCAGCATGCCTCCCAGCAGCCCCTGCAGCAGGGAATCGCCGCCGCCACTCACCTGGCTGCTGGCGGGGGCTTGGCTCCATTTACGCTAGGAGAGTGGCAGCAGCAATTGTTCGCCACAGGGGCTGCTGGGAGGCATGCTGTGGAGGTAAGCAGCGACTTTCTTTCCCCTTAATGATGCCTCCCGCCACCCCACCCCCCGTGGCGTGTTCATGAGCTGCTACTGGTTGAACCCCCTCCTAACCACCCCCAACCAACCTCCCCCCCAAAAAACCCACTGTATGAGTGGTGGAGCTGAGTTAGTTGAACTCTTCAGAAGCACCCGTGTTTTTACCATGGCATCGTTGTTTCATTGGTCTGGATGTTAGCCACTCTGTCTGCACCATTCATCGTTTTATACACTTCTGTCATGTCTCACCTTGTTCTTTTATTTTTTAAAACTAAAAAGAACTGCTCTACCATCTTTCCTTGCAGGGAAGGTCTTCCAGTCCCTTGTTCATTCTAGGTTCTCTTTTTTGTACCTTGTTGAGCTCTACCCTCTTCTGAAAGCTCACAGATTGTCCTGTCATAACCTTTGCCTCCCTTTTCAGTTTTGAAACATTCCTTCCCCTGTCCACACAAAGTGTTTCAAGAGCAATGAGCAGATGTGTAGACAGAAAAATTAAATATTGCAAACGTAGCATGTTATATGAATGGCACTATAACATTTATAGCCCTGCCATTCTTTAATCTATGAGATGAATTTAATTGATAAGCTATACATTACATCTTTTGATTTTCTCTTTATACCGTTGGACATCCTAAGAACAGCCCTGCTGGATCAGGCCCAAGGCCCATCTAGTCCAGCATCCTGTTCCACACAGTAGCCCACCAGATGCCACTGGAACCCTACAGGCAGCAGTTGAGGGCATGCCCTCACTCATACTGTTACTCCCCTGAAACTGGTATTCAGAGGCTTCTTGCCTCTGAGGCTGGAGGTGGCCAATAGCCCTCCGACTACTAGCTTTTGATAGACCTCTCCTCCATGAAGTTATCCAAACCCCTCTTAAAGCCATCCAAACTAGTAGCTAACACCACATATCGTGGCGGAGAATTCCACAAATTGGTTATGCCTTGCATGAAAAAGTCCTTCCATTTGTAGGATAATCAGGACACCTTGCTACATTATGTAACAAAGGAGACTGAAAAAGATTGGGCCCTAAAATAAAAAACCTTATAGAGAACATTTAGCCAATGAACTATTATTTTCTATCTGAAACATTTCCATTCTTAAAAAACAAAGGTGAGCTACAAAAATATTACCTTTGGGGAAAGTGATTAAAATTAGATCACTTTTTAAAATTGTCCCTGCATGTACTGTTTCCAAGGAGAACTCAGAATGTTTCTCAGTTTTAAGCTTCTGAAATAAAAGTTTAAGAACGGGCAAGAATTTCTCCAGTGGAAATCCCATGTAGTTGAATCCCAGTGGCATGTATCAATAGCTTGCACCAAACCATACATTGTATCAGTCTTCAACAGAAAGTAAATCTTGTGAAATGCTGTGAATTTCCTCTAAGTATACATGTTGTTTGGGATCAGGAATAAATAACCAGATTTAGGGCAATCAGGACTAAATCCTTGTTATCTATCCTGGTTATATGCTGGTAAACCAGAGCTGTTTGATCAAGATTTCCCTGAAATTCTGGGTTCTCACATTGAGCTCTGAGAAGCTCACTAATCTTGACTAACCTCTTAACCAGGATACTTGTAATTCTGTGAATGCAGCCTAATATGACTTATGTGAATTAGATATTCATATAATATAATTTATGTAAGACACTTCTTAACAAAACATAGAGAGCCCTTTCTCACAATCGGGAAAAGGGCTCTAAAGGGGCAAGGGGAGTAAGCCACAAAATGCTTACCTCTCCCGCAGATGATCCGTTCCTTCTGGCTAGGTGAGCAGATTGCTCACCCAGACATTTGCCAGCTGCTACTGGCAGCTGGGAGGTTTGGGGGCTAGGAGGCCTCCGGAACTCCCATAATTCACTGCATGAATGTGTGGTGCATTATGGGGAGCCTCCCGGTTCAGGCTGGGAGGCTACTTGTGTGTCGGTGCCATGCAAAGCCATCTGGCACCGACACACAATCATTTAGCCTGCTTTCTAGGTGCCCTTGTTCCCCAAACCCGGGCTAAGTAGCAGGCTCCCTAAGTGAGTTTGTCACTGCGCTGCCAGGAGCTGCACACGTCCCGGCGGTACACACACCTAGCCAAAACTGGGCTGGGCTTCCTTAGACCAGGTTTGGTTTCACATGTAAATAGCTTCATAATATATTAATGAATAAGTGGTAACTTCTCTAGCCCTGTTCAGGCATTCAGTCTGAACATGGTAGCGGGGGAATAGAAGTATGCCAGCTAGCTATCGTCCTGTATTAACATGTGCCATGGCTACATCCTCTGCCCTTCCCATATCCAGCAACTGTTGGCAGAGGCAAGCACTGAACCTGGGGAGAGTTTCTCCTTACTTTCTAGAAACCTGGCCAAGATTCTGGAATACAGGAAGGAACTCTCTCCGGGTTCAACGCTTGCTGTGCAGACAAGTACTGAATGCGAGAAGACATAGATTGTGGCCACATATCTTATTGATACATGTGAGCACAGTTAGCCAGCATGCTCCTATTGTCCCTCAAGGCTCCTCCTGTTGGAAGTGAAGGACTATGCGCTGTCTCTTGTCTCAAAGACAGTGGAGGACAGACTAGTAAACCGCCCTGAGCCATTTTTGGAAGGGCGGTATAGAAATCAAATTATATTATTATTATTATTATTATTATTATTATTATTAGTGAGTCAGAGGGCTAGAGGGTCAAGACACTGGTCATCCCTTCTCTACTCCTCTGACATTATCCCTTTGCTATGTAGATTACTACTCTTAGGGATTAACTGCCTGCCTGCATGCCACTTCCTCCCCCTTCTCTTCCCTTCCTTCTACCTTGCAACATGCAAGCTCCTCTCCCCTGCACCATGTGTGCAGAGATGCAGAATCCATCTGCATCCAGCTAGATAGATAGATTAGAGATCCTAACTCCTCACTTTCCTAACCAGAATAGAGTTCTCTAATAAATACCACTTATATTGATTTGAAACTATGAACTGGCTCCAAGTTACTTTACTCTCAGCATACACGCATACCTAACTAAATTCCGCTGTGTTGTGCCTCTGTGCACTCTGCTATAATGAAAAAGGGTTTCTCTTACCAGAGAAAATTCCCAACACCTCCTCTGGCAGAGTAATTAACAAATCACTGCAGTTAGGCATTAGAAGTGAAAATAAATGCACAGAAAATAAACCACCATCATAATTTCCTAGTTATTTGGGTGGGTTCTGACAACCTGCTGCCAGTAAAGAGGATGGAACCAGTGGTCCCAGCATGAGCGTGCTCCCAGCATTCAGTAGTACTTCTGCCTTTTTCCATGTCATGCGCTCTCTCTATCCGTTCAGTTGTGTCTGACTCTCGGTCACTCTATGGATCAAAGCACTCCATGCTGTCCTATCTCGTACAGCTTCCTTTAATTCCGCCATGGTCATTCCAGTGTCATTTTTTATAATATCCAGCCACCGAGTACAAGGCCTTCCCCATCTCCTTCTCCCGCTGATCTTTCCCAGCATAATTTTCTTTTCAAGTGAATCAGCTCACATGACATGACCAAAATATGTCAGTCTTTGTTTAGTAATCTTAGCTTCTAGCGATATTATTGGTTTAACTCGATCTAAAACTTCCTTATTCATAATTCTCGCTGTCCATGGGATACGCAACAGTTGCCTCCAACACCACATCTCGAAAGCCTCCATCCTTCTCCTATCTGCCTTCTTCAAAGTCCAAGTTTCACAGCCATATGTTGGCACAGCCTTGAATACCACAGAAAGTGAATACTTTGAATGCAACTATTAAGTTATTAGCTATGATAAACAGATGAATGGTCCAGGTCCACTAAGCTAAGCTACCAACAACCTACAGGGGAATTGATGTAGCACTAACTCAAAATCTCCCCTCGCTGTATCATACAAGCACATAGAAACACAAAGAGTGATTCATGCCATATAACAATTGCCACAAAAGCACCAAAGCTGTGTCCAATAAGACTTCCAGTTTTGCCCACTGACATGTTTTAAATGTTGAGCTTATGAAATCTCATTTAAGAGAGTGAAATAAAGATTGTATGCAATGGACAGAAAATGTCAAATGGGCTGTTCAGCTTCATTGTTTTAATCTCTAAAGCAGTATCATTGTATTCTTTTTCTCCCAGAAGTATTGACATCATGGGTTTTTGTTGTTTTTAATTCCCATTATAACAATTGTATTTTGGTTGATCTCTTTGTTTCCCTATCTCTGAAGAAGCTTCCAGATGGCACCATATTACTAATTAAATTTTGTTATGTAGTAATATCACAAATCCAAATCCAAATGAAGTGAGTGCTTAAGAACATAAGAACAGCCCTGCTGGATCAGGCTCAAAGCCCATCTAGTCCAGCATCCTGTTTTGCACAGTGACCCCCTAGATGCCTCTGGGAAATCAACAAGCAGGAGATGAAGGCATGTTTTCTATTCTGCTGTTGCTTCTCTGCAGCTGTGTCCTGCCTTTGAAGCTGGAGGTAGCCTGTAGCCATCAAGACTAGTAGTCATTGGTAGACCTGTCCTCCATGAATTTGACTAAGCCCTTTTTAAAGCCATCTAACTTGGTGGCCATCACCACACCCTTAGCAGAGAATTCCATGGATTAATTATGTGTTGTGCAAAAAAGTGCTTCCTTTTTGTCAGTCCTCCTGATATTCCTTGAAGTTTAATGGGATGACCCCTGATTCTAGTGTTGTGTGCATGTGAGAAAGAGGAATTTCTCTCTCTCCACACCATACATCATTTTATAAACCTCCGTCATGTCTACCCATAGTAGCCTTTTTCCTAAACTAAAAAGCCCCAAATGTTGTAGCCTTGCCTTGTAACAAAAGTGCTCTAGGCCCCTGATTATGTTGGTTGCCCTCTTCTGCACCCCTCGAGTTTTATAATATCCTTTTTGATTTATGATGACTAGAACTGTACAAGGTACTCCAAATGTGGCCACACCATAGATTTGTATAAAAGCCTTATACTAACAGTTTTATTTTCAGTCCTTGTCCTAATGCCTCCTTCCCTCAATCAGAATGGGCAAACATTTCCACCCTGGTTTTCACACACACACCCCCAAAAATCACTCAAAATGGACAGTGAATTTTGCAGGGGGAAATGTTTTTCATTAAATGTAAACTCCCCCATTTTGCCTCAGCCCCAGTACATGGTTAAATGATCTTTTTTAAAAAAAATATTCATTTCCTACTCACTACCCAATCCCCTAACATTAACAGGATTTAGCTAATTAGCTACTAGCAGGGCAGTTATCCCTCAGAAATGTACAGATTTTACTATTTTTGTCTGACTGATTGAGGTTCTTTTTCCCTTCCTTGTTCCTAAGGGATTAAGGTCGTAGGGCACATATTTGTTCACGAGAATTCTTACATCATTTTTTCCATTGCTTGATTCAGAAGGAGTCGTCGCATTTTGTCTGGTTTCTTTCTGAGTACATTTAAATGGGACAAAATCAGGACTAGTGATGCCGCTTCTAGCTGGTAACACAAAGGTTTAAAAGCCACCTTAGACTTTTACCAGATCTTGCCATTTTTAAATCCCCCTTACAATTTTTAAAACAAATCCATTAATCAAAAATTTCATCTCAGATATAAGATTAATTAAGATGTGTATTTTTATTCTGGTGTCTTTTATAAACTTCATAAAATCAAGTATAGTGCTCATGTATATCCAAATACCACCGAACTAGTATGTACAGCCTTTCCTATATTTAAGGAAAGGTAACTAAAAATGCCATAAATACCAACATCCTCTTTCAGTCTGAAGAGGCACTAGGCATGGTTTAAGCCAATCCACAATTGAACATAATCAGCAGTACCCAGGCTTTTAAGAGACCACTTCTTATTGTGCTGCCTGCGGCCACTGCATCCAGAATCCTGCTTGCAATCCTGGAGCTGACCTCTACCACTGCTCTGTTAATTTAGCCCTGCATTAGTCTACAGGCAATAATACAAAAATCCTCATGTTTTAAAAGATACCAGCACTCTATTACGTCCCTTGAATCACAAGGTGAATTCAATAGTGTCATCGTTTCACATTAAGGCATGAAACCAGACCTTAATGCAGGAGTTCACAAATCCAATCCCTGACATCTTCAGGGAGAACTGGGAAGGACTCCTGCCCAAAACTCTGGATTGCTGCTGCCAGTCAGGGCAGACAATACTGAGCAAGATGGATCAAGGATCTGACTCAGAAGCATGAGACAGCTTTCTACTAAAAAAAAAACACTGCAAATGGAAAAGAAAGGATTCTAACTTGTATCACTCGGCTTTACCTTCACTCCTCAGTGGCTTGGCAACGAAAAGAAAATTTCTGGTAAACCACACAGGCAAGAACAGCATGAACACCTGCCTTCCAGCTCAATAGGAGTTTCCCTTTTTCCTCATATGATCTTTCGTACATTTTCTGCAGCTTTCTCAGTAGCAAATACAAATAGAATAGGACAGTCATTGATGGTGTTCATGAAGGAGATTAGTAGAAGCATTAGTTTGTCCACACTTGGTATTAATATGAAGCCCCCATTATAGCAGATACAGATATAGCCCTGTCACACGTTATGTCCCATACTTGTACAATCTATGTACAGTGTACACAGGTACAGATCTGTATGTAGGTACTGTTATTCACATGTTATGTTGAACATGTAGGGGAAGAATGGCAGTTCAGTCCCCAAATGGGAGAGCAAAATCAGTTTGGGGAGAATTTGGCCAAGCAAGAGGTCTAGAGACAGTTCTTTTGTATTGAAGAACAACTAGGATTTATTTAGAAGTTACAAAAGGATAGGAAAGCTGAGCTTAAGGCTGAAAGGGGAGAGAGACAAAAACAAACAGCCATCTCTGGAGAGACAAAATGGAGACTAACTCTGGAAGAACAAAGAGGGGAGGAGTCCAGCACTTTGATCCACGACCAGTGGTGCACCTGGGTCCAAAATCAGCCTGGACCTAGAGGGCTTTGGAGGCCCTCTGCTGCAAGGCCACCCCTTAATTTTTTGTAAAGATACCTCATCCTGCCATTGCTCCTGCCTCCTGGGGGGCCTCCAAATGCCGCTGCCCCACTGCACCAATATTTCCCAATTCCCATCTTCACTGCTGGGGGGTGGGGGTGAGCCGGGTGGAGCAGGCCACCCCACCCCGTGGTGGTGGGGCAGCGGGCAGGCTTGCCTTCTCCTTAGCCAGCACATGGGCTTCTCCCACTTGCACACTGGTGCAGTTTAAGTATGGAGAGTGACGCGTGCCGTGACGTAAAGCAATCTCAGTTACCCAGTTGTCCACAACCGTGTAAACCCACCCTATGGCAGGAACTGCATACTCCCTCAGGGCAGGAAACCAAAATATGTAACCAAGGCAGTAGCAGCCAGTGCGAGCACCGCCAAGGGCGGGAGTAGCAAGAGGCACCTTGAAAAGTAAGTTAGTAGGTGCTTACCTCCGCTACCACTGCACCTGCAAGCTGATCAGAGCAGTGGTGCACCACCCAGCACCTCCTGCAGTGGGGGATCAGCTCCGCCACTCACCTGGCCTCCACGCAGGCATGAAGGCCGTTTGCTGCCACACAAATGGCCACCAGCTGAGTAGTGGAGCCAATCCCCCGCCACAGTGGGTGCTGGGCAGTGCACCACTACTCCAAGCAGCTTTCAGATGCAGCAGTAACAGAGGTAAGCAACTACTAATTTACTCTTAAAAGTGCCTCTCATAGCCACCCTGACAGCACCCTCACTGGCCACTACTGAACCAAGGATTGAAATTGGCTTGTCACCCCTAGTAGTGCTCCACCTTAGGTTCATGCTGTGTTTGAATCCACGCTTGTCATGAACTGCTGGTTCATTCCAGGTGAGCCAACCCCTTTTACAATCAGCACCAATTACTAAGAAGCAGAGGACATAGAGAAGGCTCGTCAGTCAAAGAGCAGAGCAACACAGGCGTTATTAGGAGGTATGGACAGGAGGCGTATCTCTAGCTCAAATCAGGTACTTCCAACTAACTGAGATACGTGATTGTCTGCAGCAACAATTTCAGGTTCCAGCTACGTACATCTTGGGCTCCTTCAACCTGCCCACTGGTGGATTGGGAAGAAAGATTCCCCAAGACTGAATGAGAGAATAAACTATTTTTATTGTTATGATTAAAGGAAGAGCAAAGTTAGGACAAGACTTTGACCTTTTAAACTTTTCCTCCGATTTATTTCTATTCAAAGAACAGTGCATAAACTCACTGTGGAAATGTGAAGTGGATTGTTCATTTTTAAGTTTAGATTGTGAAGTTTACCTTTCCTGTGTTAATTATAAGCTCTCTTATAAAGTGTTACTAATTACAAAGTTACTAATATGATTTAATACTTTCCAGTTTTATTACTTGCCAGGCTTGAAATAGAAAGCAGAACAACTGGATTTGCCAGTGCCTGTTTAGCTGTGGTGGTTATGAAAAGTAATGGAAATATGATATGCACTGAACATATAGGTTTCTATTCACAATTCCAGAGTGTATTCAGTCTTTTTAATGATTGTTTTTTTAATTAGGTTATAGTCTAGGGAATTTGATTATAGGACTATATATTCCATAAAAATATCTGGGCCAGTGAATAAATCTTCTAATATTGTAGTTGGGTTACAGAAGTTTGCAAAGTTAAAATTGCAGAAGTTTGCAAGTTCTTGTTCACGGGTAGTAATTACATTACCCCTGCATACTGGGCACCTTTTAAAGTGATATCTCAGTTATTCTGTCTGTCTGTCTGTCTGTCTACTTAGTTAAGTTTGTTTATCTGTCTATTTAAAATATGTATATCTCGCTCCTCCAGCACATTGCTGCTCAAGACAGCTTACAATAAAACCCTAAAGCAGGGTATCTGACTAAATATTAGATAGGTTTATATTTATGGGTTAGCCAGGAAGCAACCCACACTTAGCCCTATTCAGCAATGTCTCTCAGTGGCTGTTGCTGCTGGTGTCTCCTTTGAGGTTGGTTTCATTTGTCTGTTTAGACTGCAAACCAATTAGGAACAGAGAACCATTTTATCACCCCTTTTGCAATGTAAACGGTAAACTACTCTGAGAACTTTTGTTTAAAAATGAGATGACGAAGATGATGATGATGATGATGATGATGATGATGATGATATCAAACTGAGACTGAATCCAAATAAGACAGAGATACTTATTGTGCAGGGCTGGAACTCAGGAGACAATTTTGATCTGCTGGTTCTGGATGAGATCACACTTCCCCAGAAGGAACAGGTAGACAGTCTGGGAGTGCTACTGAATCCAAACCTCCCTCTGGTGTCTCAGGTTGGGGCAGTGGCCAGACGTGCTTTCTATCAGCTGCAGCAGACAGTGTGGCATACACTACACACATACAGCATGGCATGCCACCCATGGAAGAGGATTGTTGCTGCAGTGATGATGTAATAGTAGCAACAGAGTTTCTGCGAACTTGGTAAGAGTGAGAACAGGCTTTGTGCAGGCATCTAGCTCTTCCATATGTGGCATGCTGCACTGTATGTAAATTGATGATGATGATGATGATGATGATGATGATGATGATATTACCAAAATAAAACAACAACAACAACAAAAACAACAGTATTGGTGGTGGAGCAGCTGTAGAGAGCCTCAACAATGCAGGCAGTCTCAGCAAAGGAGCAATCATCCAGCACAAGATAGAGAGAAACTTCCAACAAAGTAATTGGGGAAACCTGTGTAGGAAAGGATGGAAGCAGAGGACGTAACAACAGATGGGTCTGCTAAGGCCTTATATTCATCTGCTGCTTGTTAGGTGTCTAGGAGAGAGGCACAGGTGTAGATTTAGAAAGAATTGCTGGAGGCACTATTTTAAGATGTGTGTCTGAAGGTGAAGGTCAATATAGGAAAAACTGTGTATCATCTATGGCTATCTTTAATAGCAATATGTTTCTTATTTGTATTGGGAAATGTAAAGACAAACTGGACAAGCATATTCAATTCAGATCATGTCAGGACCCACCAGATATGGAAGCTAAAGGAGCTCCTCATGAGAAAGAGGCACTGATCCCTGCAGGAGCCCCTGGCAATCCCATAATCTCATGGAACTTCAGACCCAGAGGAACCACCAGAGCCAAACCCACATGAAGAACCCAAAATGCTGAGAGAGCTGATTCCTCCTCAAATCTCTAGGACCTGCTTCATGCCCTCTCCAATCGCCCCCAGGAAACTGAGAGCAATGCTAGTGCCACAATTGGACTGACATCCAGAAATGGCAAAGGAGTCCTAACCTATCTGCCTGAGGTCTCCCTTCCAATGGGCCTCCTTGAGAAGAAGAGGAAGCCAGGGTAGGTACAGTTCCCAGACTTGGGTCAAGTTAACTCCAGGAATGGGAGGATCTTCCTGTTCCTATATGAACACTTCATTGGCACACAGACCTCACTGATGCAGTAATTTGCCTTGGGAAAGGTTCCTGGAAAGCCTATCAAGTTCCTTGTTGCATCCTTCCCCTTTGCTTCCCAACTCCAGCCTTCTTATAGTTCCTGCTCCGGAGAGGTTCCTGATGCCAGCCTTACTCCAGCACCCTGCTCCAACTTTGTTTTCACCTTCCCGTGCCCTAGCCTTGATAATCACCTGGCTCACAGACCAAGCACCTTTGCTGGGTGCCTTGTACATTCTTCCTTGCCCAGGCATAGGCAGTGAGAGGAGAGCTGGTCCTGTGGTAGCAAGCATGACTTGTCCCCATAGCTAAGCAGGGTCTGCCCTGGTTGCATCTGAAAGGGAGACTAGAAGTATGAGCACTGCAAGATATTCCCCTCGGGGGATGGAGCCGCTCTGGGAAGAGCATCTAGGTTCCAAGTTCCCTCCTTGGCTTCTCCAAGATAGGGCTGAGAGAGATTCCTGCCTGCAACCTTGGAGAAGCTGCAGACAGTCTGTGAAGACAATACTGAGCTAGAAAGACCAATGGTCTGACTCAGTATATGGCCGTTTCCTATGTTCCTATGACAGATTAATCATACCTTTTAAAGTATACAAACCCAACAGATACAAAGCTGTTGGACCTGTGTATTCAAACTTAGAAATTAACGACAGCAATTAGAATAAAAGACCAAAGGTTATTTTATAGTGTAGATTAGGGAGCTGATTATCAGGGATGCACATATTAAGCAAGCAAAGGTAGGTATAGCAACAGGAATCTCAGGCGAGAATCGGTAACCACTGTTTACTCAGATCTAATAGTTTTTAATCATGTTTGCTTTTGATAGTGTCCATATGGGTGTTGGTGTGTTTTGTTTATGCATGACCTCTTAATCCTTCAACTTTGTAAACTGAGAAGAGGAAGACTGCTGATCCACAAGGGAGAGAGTGATGATACAGATTAATTATGTAAGGGCTTTCATTTCCCTTTGTGTATTGTATTCTGAAGTTAGTGATGGGGCTCATTCACCAACTAAGGATTCTCCCAGCTGAAACTAGAGGAACATGGCTACAGGGCTGACAATGGCTGGCACAATGCAACATAGCTGGCCTTTTGGGGAGCTAGTACCCTCCCCATGCTTTGAACAGGAGTAAACAAAAAAACAGTCATTTTCAGCTGGGCACCTCATTTGCATTATCCTGGGCATTTGAGAGTCTACTCAATGGGTTTTTCAGATTCTTCTCCATGTAAACCCATCAGTTTATGAGAGCTAACAAAGTGGTCTAATAACATGTGTGTTTGGAGGGGCAGGGGCAATTGGCTAGAATAATATGGAGCAGCAGATGCACATATATTTATTCTCCCTCCCTCCCTCCCTCCCTCTACCCACAAATGCTTATGTGCAACAATAAATGGTTAGTGTTTTCTTTGCCATGGGCCTTTTTCTTGTTTTTGCTACAGCACAAAGACCTTTTCCCTCCCTGGCATCTCCGAGATAGGGCTGAGAGAGACTCCTGCCTGCAACCTTGGAGAAGCCACTGCCAGTCTATGAAGACAATACTGAGCTAGATAGACCAATGGTCTGACTCAGTATATGGCAGCTTCCTAGGTCCCTATGTTCCTAGATGCTATAGTAATTACTTTTGCTCTGCCTGATCTATCCTTTGCCTTAAGAGGATTCTTTGAAAAATGAATGGAACCAAATGGAAACAGGGTTGGTCAACCTGAAGCTCTCCAGCTGTTGTTGGACTACGACCCCTATCATCACCAGCTGCTAGCTGGGACCCTCTGGTTGGCCACTCCTAGCTTAACCCCAAAATTAAGGGGTTATCTTTCTGAAGGCCTTGAGTCTCAAGCAATTTTTTCTCAACTAAACCATACTGCCATTCAGTCCTCCTAGCCTGCCTTCACTAACCTCAATTCATATCTCTCTGGATTGGTACAATGAATAAACATAGCCTCACCCATATGCACAAGCCAAGCTGCTGCTCCATGCCAGCAATTTTAAATTCTTACTTGCAGATTTGATTGGGATAAAAGCATGAGAACTGTTCTGATAGATATAGATATAGATTAGATATAGATATAGATATAGATCTATCTATCTATCTATCTATCTCATAGGACAAAGTGTATCATTGAATTTAGACACCTATGACTTATTGCAATTCAAATACTAAAAGTATTTCACTACTAGCAGACTCAGCAGAAAGCTACGGGTGGAATGAGAATGAAAACTGAGGCTGTAATCTTATGCATACTTATTTGGGAGTAAGCCTCAATGAACACAGTGGGACTTACTTCTGAGTTAGGTGGAACTGCTGGACATGACCCCATTCCCTCAACAGGCGAGAGAAATAGCTATTGCATTGTGATTTTGTAGCAAACAGACATACTGTGGTAGCTGCAAAGTCTGTTTCACAATGCCTTTGTGTACACTGAAGAAAACCTAGAGATTGTAGTTCATTTTCAAAAACTGGCAAGAGCTGCTTTAACATTGTGCTAGCTAGAGCACACAATTTGATACTCAGAACTCTTAATAAGGCACCAAGCATAGAAGTAATATTTCAGAACAGTTTTAAAAGAACTAGCAAAACTCTATTCAAGGGTGCTTGACCAGTTTAAAACAAACAACCCAAAAGGATGGAAACAGTATTGCAAAGTTCAAGGGGGAATAAAAATATTTTAACACTTTTAGGGTGTTTTCTGTTAATGATAAATGTTTTTGAAATGGCATAATAATCAACCAGTTACACCTCAGGCCACCATCTCATTAACTTTTTATGAATTTAAATAGGTTCAAACTCAGTCAGAATTGAGTGGAGTAAGTTTAAACAAAAGGATAACAGTCACCAGAAAGTTGCTGGTGATTGAGGATCTTTCAAGACCCTCTTGCCTTCTCCTGAAGAACACTGCATCCCTCTGGTAGTGCTGGAAGGAAGCAGGGATAGTCTTGCTGGAATAGGATAAATACACTTCTAGGCACTGGGGAGCGCAGGGCAAGCACGTGAACATCCTCAGAAAGAAAGATAGATGGGTGGCAACTCAACATGGTGCCGTAAATGGGGAGCAGGGGTATGGTATACCTGGCAGTGATGTCATCTGGAATGACATTGAACCTGAATGACACCGTTGCAGGGACAGGCATTTGGTTCCCGAAGGGCAAGTATGTCTCAGTTTGGACCAAAACTGAAGCATCATGCAGCTTGAACTAGTCCAATCAGCCTGGACAGGTAAAGTACCCTAGAGATCCTTGAATTATTCATAATGTTGAATTCCCATATGGAGTGAACAGGAGCCTTAGAAGATATCCAGAAAACCTGAGCATCCTCACTCTAAAATGCAATGGAGGCCAGCTATGTCACCTTAAGTGGTGCAGTGGGAAAATGCTTGACTAGCAAGCAGAAGGTTGCAAGTTCGAATCCCCACTGGTATGTTTCCCAGACTATGTTAACTTACAGTAAGATATCTTACCCAACATAAGATTCTCAAATGGTACAGAATATCAATACTGTATACTTTATCCATTATAACTTGATTGCTAAGCAGATGCTGCAGTTCAAACCATGGAATATAGGTCTGATTTGCCTTGGATGCCATCTCTGCCTTGCATAAAATTGTGCACTTTTATGTAAACTCCATAAATCTTTGGATACCTCTCGTTCTCTAAGAGAGAAACAAATGCAGCAATGATCCCAGTGTGGAAAACATTTGGCCCTAGGGAGTGGAAACTGGTGACCAAATGGGTGTCAACTGCCTGCTCTGCTTATCCCACACTACCAGCGTACTGGAGAGGGTTATTTTCACACAATGTGGGACCTAGACACTTTGCTCTGCCCTATTATTCTTCTAGAGAATTTTCTAGAAAGCAGTTTTCAAGGCCTATCCATGTTTGAAGGAACCCCATGAATCAATCTCAAAATGTATCTGAGCAGGAAAGCTTCATAATGCAGCCTCAAGTCAGGTACATTCAGGGCTCATAAATAACTGGCCTTCTCATTGTGCTGGGGGAAATCCAAGCACTCTTTCAAACCCACTGTCAGGGCTGAGCCATGGGCATAAGCCACTAGCTGGTGCAAAGTCAGAAGCCAGGACTGGTGGGAGCACCAGGCAAGCAGTCAGGACTCAGAGACCAACCCAGTGGCCAGAGGCTGAGCCAAACAAACAGTTAGGAATCAGAGGTCAAACCAGTAGTCAAAGGCAGGGCTGTCCTTAGGGCAGGGCAAGCAGGGTGACCACTCCAGGCCCCACTCTTTTGACCCCCATTAAAATTAACTGGAAGGGGGCCCTGCACATTGTTCCCACTAACAGGGATTCCCAGATGCTGTTGACTACAACTCCCAGAATCCCCAGCTACAATGGCTTTTGCTTGGGGATTATGGGAGTTGTAGTTAACAGCATTTGGGAATCCCTGTTAGAGGGCACACTGGCCCTGCATTGGCTGATTTGTCTCAGGCCCTGCACTCCAACAGGGCCCTTTAATGGCAGCCCTGGTTAAAGGGCAGGGACACACTAGAGGTCAAGTGAGTAGGCAGTGCAAGAACAGAAGGAAACAAGCAGGAAATACACATACCAGAACAAGGAGACCTTGATACTGAGGCAAGGCCTGCTTCGGATTGGAAGCCCCTTGCCTTTCCTGCTACAGGAGGAGCCAATGGGTGATCCCACAGGGAGGGGCTTGCCCAGGGCATAGGCTTAAAAACTTGCTGCAGTGCAGGCAGCTGCCACAAAGGGGCAGCAACACGCAGAGCCTCCAATCAGGTAAAACATGACATTCACATACAAATTATCAATGATTTTCTTCCAAGTGTCCAATTGCTGTATGAGGAACAAGACTGGAATATAAATAGGATCTTTGGAAGAACAAGCATCTGACCTAGATTCTTATTAGACATGCGAGGATTGCCTACTCTGCACCAGTGTTCCCTCTAAGGCATGCACACTCACACGTTTTTCACATGTGTGTGTCCGCTCATATTTTTGTTTCTGCCCACTCAGTTAATTTTAGATCCTGCTCAGGCTGAATCAGGAAGGCCCCACTCTGAATGCATGTGAGCACACACTGGTTTGATACTGCCGCCCAGAACAAAACTCATTCTGCACATAGATGAAAAAAAATTAGACAGAGCACTGCTCTGCACCCCTCTTTTAGTCTTTGCATCTAAGCACCTTGTTGCATAATTTCTCTATGGCCAGGGAACTTGTCCTGGTCTTAAGCTATCCCTGTGTAAGTTTGAATCTCAGCAAATTTGACAATTTTCAGTTCCCTCACAGAATTTGGACTGGGAACTGCTCTGTTTCCCAAGGAATTGAACATTCTGAGCCATCTCAGCCCATCCAAGACTTCACTGCCATTCACGCAATATAATATAGATAGTTAAAGGCTTAAAGTAAATGTTTAGATAGCTTTTAATATTAGTTTAAACAAATCTGCCCCAGAGCCTAATCCTGGAAAGAGAGAGAACCTCTGGGAGAGAATAAGATCTCAAGATTACATACAAAGACCAAGAAGGAAAGGCGGTGGGGGGAGCGCCAGTTGCAACAGCCAATTCAATTGGAGGGGAAATTGACACAGCGAGTATCAGATGTCAGCTATAATTTACTTATATATTAAAGATATCTGGACCAGCCAATATTTGGGAAAGGTAATAAGGTAATAACTACAGATAATTTATTGGATGATAAATATAAGTGGCGCTATGGGGAAATGCTTAACGAACAAGCAGAAGGTTGCCGGTTTGAATCCCCGCTGGTACTATATTGGGCAGCAGTGATATAGGAAGATGCTGAAAGGCATCATCTCATACTGCGCGGGAGAAGGCAATGGTAAGCCCCTCCTGTATTCTAGCAAAGAAAACCATAGGGCTCTATGGGTGCCAGGAGTCAAAATCGTCTCGACGGCACACTTTACCTTTAAATATAAAAGAGCAAACTACTCAAAATTATTAGGATGGGTTTAATAGGCAGAAAGGGATCAATAAACTACGACACAGAGACATGTATATGTGGTTCAGATACCAGGAACATCAAATATAATTTGAAATGGAAGCTTTACATGGACTAAAGACTGAGAAATTATTTACATTAAACCTGACATTACCTTAAAAAATGGTCAAAGTTGCTGGCTGTTAGGAAAACAAACAGAAGCTGCTACAAGCAATGACAATATACTGGCATATTAAAAGCATCAAGAAGCATCAGCAGTAACTAATTGGTGGTATACCCACTGCAGCCTGTATAAGTACAGAGGCCATACTGACTCAGATGTTGCAGGAATTATTGGCCAGGGCTGAACAACTCAAATGCCCAAGTGGGCCGGAATGAACCACAACTTAGCGTGTGGGGGCCGAGGTCAATTTTCAGCACATCAATTATTGGATTAAAATTAATTATTAAGAATATTAAAGCAAGGAGCAGAGGGTTGGAGTCAGGCAGGAAGGTGAGGGGAAAGAGGGATGAAGGATGGTGTCAGTAAGTGTGCGACCAGCAAGGCAGGTGGGGGGCACCTGGTCTCAAGCAGCCAATTGTGTTGAGCCACTGCTGCTTGCCAGGGGGACAGGCCAAGAGCTCTTCATGGTTCTTGCTGTCACTGCAAAACATTCCTTCTTGTGGGTGAACACAGAAGTCCTCGTGGGCCAGATCTGGCTGCCGGGCCTTATGTTGTGCAGGCCTGAATTATTCTTACAGACTGAGGCTGTGCTCACAATCATGGCTGGGGCAGGGAGAGCAGGTGGGGGCAAAGGCAGGGATGAACCGACCTTCCCCCCAGATGACCAACAATGTTCTCCAGCATGCTGGCACGCACCCACACAATCCGCGCTGCTCAGAGCAGTGGAGGCCGAGAAAATGAGTCCCAGCCTCCAGGAATCCCAAAATGCACCGTGTGAACAGCACAGTGCATTGGGGGATTCCTTTGTGAGCTGAGTGCTTTAGACACCCGACTTTGTGTGTGCTCGAGCTGCATGCAGCCCGAATACACACACGACCCTGGATTGCACCCTTAACCCTGGCTAAAGGCTGGGGTAAAAAGGCAAGTTAGGCGGGGCGGCAGTGCTGGGATCAACCTTGAACCCGGCACTCCACAGGGGCAGCCCAACCCAGGCTTGGCTGCCCTAGCCTGGGTTAGGCTGCTTGTGAGAACAGCCTCACTGTGTTTCCAGAGTTCCTACCCATGTGCCAGGAGAGAAGGGAAGGGACACCAAAATTCCAACTGGCAAAGCATTGTGGGAAAGAATATGCAGCAAGGAAGCCTTAAGAAAGGGAATAAGATTTAATGGGAATGCAATCGGAAAATGGAAGTAATTCCTGGGGCATAACATGGCACAGTTGTGCACCTATGGCTGCCTGTCAGAGCTGGCCCTATTTTGTTTATAGATTTATATCCTGCCTTTTTCAGTCGACTCCAGGCAGCTAACACAGATAACTAAAATCCAACAATAATAGAAGTATATTAGAACAGACACAGTAGTACCAAAAGCAATAAGATATAAAAGCAGAGAGGGATAAAAACCAATAAAACTAACAAAAACTGGAGCAGCTTAAGAGATATTGGAGAAGGCCTTCCAAAAGAAAAGTATTTCCAGATTCCTTTGAAAAATTGTCAAGGAAGGCACCACAGAGGAATAGTGACAAGGAGTTCCATGGAGAGGGTGCTATCAATGAGAAGGATCAGTGTCCTCCAGCTTCTTCCTTCTCACTACTAAATCAGTAAGAATGGAAGGTGCAGTGGCTCTTGACCCAATTGGGCCCATGAGTTTGTGTGGCCCAATTGGACAGAACTATTGTGGCCTTCTACTTCTGACCATCATGGACAAAAGAAAAGAATCAGACCACTGGCCTATCTAGCTCAGTATTGTCTAGAAGTGATTGCCAGAAGCTCTCCAATGTTTCAGGCAGGAGTCTTTCCCAGCCCTACCTGGAGGTTATTCACACTTGGCTTCAGGCTTCGGGGTAAATGTTGAGTGAGTGTACCCTTCGAAATACACTCGCGGCATTGAGGGAAGCAGCCCCTCCCCTCTGGTCTCGGCTTCCGTTTTTGCAGTTCCACATGGCCGACATCCGTGTTTTCCTTCCTAGCCAATGGGGTGTGGTGGGGGTAGAGAGAGTTCCCTGCAGAGAAAGATCTGCATTTCTGAAGAGACCATGCCTTCTATCATGCTAATAATTCTATGTCAGCGCCTCTCCCTGTTTGCTCCAGTGTTTTCAGGAAAAGTAGCTTAAAACCAGCATTTTAAAAATTCGGAAATACCTCGAGATAAGCTAGAATTCGCATCACAAAGCCCGACTTGTGTGTGGAGTGGGTCCAAGGATCTCGTTGGGAGTTTGGGGTAAGTTTGGTTGGCGTGTGAATGAACACACTCTCTCCTGAAGGAGATTCAGGGCAGATGCCCCATGTGGAAAGCCTCCTGGAGATACAAGGCATTTAACCTGGAACCTTCTGCATGCAGAGCAGATGTTTTACCACTGAGCTACAGCTTGTGGTTTAGTGTGTGTCAGGGGCGGTTAGTTTCACTTCTGAGTGTGATTTCATCTGAGCCTGAGTCAAAATTGTTTGCACATTCCAGATTTTCAAATTTATTGAAAATGCTCCTCCTTTTGGTTATCTTAGCACCTGTCTCATAAATCTTCTTCACTTATCAGAGCTGCTTAACTTCAGCCCTCCTGCAGATGTTGGCCTACATTTCCCATAATCCCTGGCTATCAGCCACTGTGGCTGGGGATTATGGAAGCTGTAGTCCAAAAACAGCTCGGGGTCCTAAGATGAGCAGGCCTGATTTAGATATTGTGAAACATTTCACTAAGCTCAGTGATGTCATATCAAGCAACTTTATATGATGGCATTCCTGTTGGGCTAAATTTGATTGGCTCTGTTGACCTACACTATTTTATTTACTTAAGCTTAGTAACATAACTGTACCATGCCTAACTGTATAATAACAACCTATTTGCTACATGATATCTGATTTGCTGTCTAGAACCATGTGATCTAATCTCAGCAATTATTGTCAGATACTGAAGCAATACAGGTACTGAAGTGCCACCACAGAAACTGTGGGGAAATTGTGGAAAACTGTTTCTGAACAACCACAGATTTCCACACCCCTCACCCACCCCCAAATTAGCTAGTGTTGTCCAACCACACACAAAAAATCTATCCCTTCAATGTGCAAATTTCAAAATGAAAATCCACGAGTTTGGGGCATCCTTAGTATTATCTTATGAAAAGCAATTTCAACTGCATAAATGGTTTCCGATCCAAGAGGCTGTCTGCTTAGCTGTAGAAAATGCTGTTACTATCTTACTGCTATTTGAAGCATTTAACCAAAAGGATAAGCATTGTAATTTGAGCCTCCATCCGTCTCCTGTGATAGAATTAATTATTTCCTTCCAGCACCATTGTGCTTAGAGCATTTAAGCCAGCAATGTCCATGACTGTCTTGTCAAGCTTGATTGCTTTTATGTCACACCAGGAAATGGGAACAGTTTTATAAAGTGAAATGGTGATGGCTGCTTTTACCTTTTACATGTCTGTACTTCATTCAGATAGTTGTGTCTGATGGCATCTCCCATTTATACTTCTGCTGTGTTGGATAGTTGAAAGAAATGTGAATAAAGTGTAAAAAAAATCAGCAGTAGGAAAATGCGAAGGCCAAACTGCTTTTTAGAAATGCCTAACTGTATAATAACAATAGAGATGAACATATTGTTATTGTCACTCAGGGCCAAACTATACATGACATTTAAAGGATTATAAACCCTGATGGGCTTGGTTCTTTTTTCTTTAGACCATAGCAGCTAGATTGGGACCCCCTGCCATGTCCCTGATCCACAAGAGGTCCAGTCCGGCTGCTCTTTACCCAAAGTGAGGGGGGGGGGACTTCCATGGGTACCTATGAGAGACCTCCTCCCCAGAGAAAATAGCAGCCAGATTGCACTGCCTCCCCTGCCAGGACTATGATATGGGGTAGGTTTAAAGCCTCCATACCCCCCACCCCCACCCCCACCCCCACACACACTAGGGTCCTGAATCATGGGACAGAGGAAGTGGTGAGGCCATAATTGCTTGTCAAAAAAATGAATTTTTTTGGGGGGGGGATTGCTTTTCACCAGGTGAACATTGCTTTTCACCAGGCCTCTGGTGCTGCCCCATTTGTCCAAATTGAAGACAGCCTACAGCCCCTGAGAAGTTTACTTCCCACTTCATTCCTGCACCCAGTTCCTGGTGGCTTGTAGGGTAAGGATTGGGAACATATTCCACATTCCCTTGCTACAACGGAGCAATCCTCAGAAGACAAAAGAGAGACATTTCATCCCTCAGTGGTGTTCCTGTTAGGCCACCCATTGTCCCCATAATGGTGTTCCTTTAGGGTCACTCATTGTAAGGGATGGTGGGCACTTTTACTTCTACCACATGATCATCTTCAAATGCAGCACTTTACTGTTCCTCATAGGAATGAATGGTAGCCATTCACTTGTATAACTATGGTGGGGATCCGGATGTAGATAAGCCCAGACAAGGCTGAGCTAATGATGGTCAACCCATAGCAGACCTGTTCAGACATTATGTTGTACTTGCGTTCAGATGTCTGTGCACTGAAACATGTTTTTCTGTGAATGACTGTACCTTTGCTCATTCAAAAAGTGAATCTGGGTACAGGCCCTCTGAAATGCAGGATACAGAGAGGAAGTGTCCTGCTGTGCCAGCCTTAATTACCTGTGTTCAGCATAACATGCGAATAATCCACATGTTATGCTGAACACAGGTAATTAAGGCAGGTACAGCAGGACACAATATCTGTATCTGTGTACACTGCATGCAGATTGTATGAGTTTAAAATAATTTTTGAAATTGGGCTTTTGTGTCTTGGAAAAGATGGGAATACTGCTAATAAGTGGTGTTCAGCATATCCTAGTTTTTCATGCTCAGAGCCTTGAATTATTCCTGGATCTGCAGTTATGCCTATAAGCCCAGGTTGCAGTGGTGGAACATAGGGAACTTCCATATACTGAGTCAGGCCATAAGTCCATCTAGCTTAGTATTGTCTACACAGACTGGCAGCAGATTCTCCAAGGTTGCAGGCAGGTGTCTCTCTCAGCCCTGTCTTGAAGATGCCAGGGAGGGAACTTGGAACTTTCTGCTCTTCCCAGAGCGGCTCCATCCCCTAAGGGAATATCTTAGAGTGCTCACACATCAAGTCTCCCATTCATATGCAACCAGGGCAGACCCTGCTTAGCTAAGGGGACAAGTCATGATTGCTACCATAAGACCAGCTCTCATCTCCTGGCATAGTGGCCTGGCATGTCTTTCAGAAGCTCTATCTTGTGAAAAGGTTGCAGCCTTTCTTATCCAGCCATGGTTTGGCAACTCATTCATGTCTTTGTAACCACAAGGCTAGACTACTGGATACTTCCACTAGTTCCTTCAGCACCTACCCACCCCTCAGCTCCTGCAATACATTCTGCTGAGAACTGGGTGGCATTGAGAAAGGTGGGGAGCCTATCTTCAAAATGTAACATTTGATCCCTGCGCCATCTCTTCCCTACTCTCAGATCAGGCAGAGATTAAAAAAAGACATTTGTTCTGAGGACCATGTGAGATACTTCAATGGGCTGAAGTTGTGATCAAAGAAGGGAAACCTATCTGTGCCTGGAAAAATACTCTCTCTGTTTTCAACAGAAAGAGTGGCTTTCATCCAAAGTGCATGATCATGGGTGTCATCACATGACCCCTGGTAATGTATACAAAGCTTACTGCAAATGAACCATCTGAGTGATATTTTATACTAAGATTTCTGAGAGAAAACAGATATGTGAGGTTCTGTGTCTGGAAAAAACTAAAGCAGAATGTATAAGTATCTGATCAGCTGTTGTACCATTATTTGAGAGCAAATGGAATTCTTTGTTTCACTGTAAATGTTAAATGAGTGGCTTGACTACACAGGGCATAGAATTGACACTCTTGGCAGTTCACTTAAAATGTAAGTGAAGCAAAATAAGTGACATTTAAAGAAACTGTCTGTGCATATTGCATAGCCTCACAGGGATTAGGATTTGAGCTAAGAAATGGGTATTGACACCGCAGTAAAGTGCTTTAGAACATAAGAACAGCCCAGCTGGATCAGGCCCAAGGCCCATCCAGTCCAGCATCCTGCTTCACACAGTGGCCTACCAGATGCCAGTGGAAAGCCCACAGGCAAGAGCTGAAGGCATGTCCTCTCTCCTACTGCTACTCCCCTGCAACTGATTTTTAGAAGCATCTTGCCTCCTAAGGGCTGGAGGTAGCCTATAGCCGTCAGACTAGTAGCCATTGATAGACCTGTCCTCCATGTATTTGTCTAAGCCCCTTTTAAAACCATCCAAGCTAGTGGCCAACACCAATCCTATGGCAAAGAGTTCCATAGTTTAATTATGCACTGTGTGAAAAAGTATTTCCTTTTCTTGGGCTTAAATTCCCAGTCTTCAGTTTCATGGAATGACCCCTGGTTCTAGTGTTGTAAAATAGAGAGAAAAATTTATCTCTGTCCACTCTCTCTACTCCATGCATAATTTTATACTCTTCTATCACGTCTTCCCGTAGTCACCTCTTTTCCAAACTAAAAAGCCACTGGTATTGTAGCCTTGCCTCATAAGGAAGGTGCACCAGGCTTTGGATCATCTTGGTTGCCTTCTTCTGCACCTTTTCTAGTTCTACAATGTCTTTCTTGAGATATGGTGACCAGAACTGCTTGCAGAACTTCAAATGTGGCCACACCATAGATTTGTATAAGGGCATTATAATGTTAGCATTTTTATTTTCATTCCTCTTTCTAATGATGCCTAGTATTGATTTTGCCTTTTTCACAGCTGCCGCACACTGAGTCGACACTTTCAACGAGCTATCCACCACAACCCCAAGATCTCTCTCCTAGTCAGTCACCAACAGCTCAGACCCCATCAGTGGATATGTGAAGTTGGGAGTTTTTGCCCCTATGTGCATCACTTTACACTTATTTACATTGAACTGCATTTGCCATTTTGTTGCCCATTCCCACAGTTTGGAGAGATCCTTTTGAAGCTCCTAGCAATCTGTTGTAGATTTCACTACTTTAAATAGTTTAGTGCCATCTGCATATTTGGCCACTTCACTGATTACCCCAACTTCTAGATCATTTATTGTTACGGACACATGTACCCCAACCTTGGACTTAAAGGTACCAACTCAGAAGTATATGGAATTCAGGCCTGTGTCTGATTTATTTTATATTAAGAGTTCAATTAAATGCCTGAACTTGAGGTGAACATGATGCCCAGATCACATGACTGCCCAGTAAATGATTTGTAGAGGTAGCGGTAATCTAACATTGGTTATCAGTGTTTATGGAACTGACAGGATGCTTCTGCCTTAGTCAAATGTGTTGATTAACTTGCCTCACACATGTACCCCTTTTTTATGTTACTTTAAATATTATCTTGTTATAATTACACACTAGATAGAGGTACACAAGAAATAATGTAATGGGACCAGGCTAGCAAAATCTGGGACAAGAGAAGGGGCCCCTTTGCAACTCAGAGATGCAGATTTGCTTTGGGCAATGTCCCCTCCTCAAGATAGCAGCTAACAGAAGATGGGATTAAGATCTCTCTGGACTGACCAAATATCCTGAGCTAATTTTGGTAATTAAAAGACAATATTCAGAGGATAGCAGGAACAGACGCCTTTTTGTGATCCAGAAGACTCAAATGGACATCAAAGGATGGAACCACTATAAGAAGGAGTCTCTGGACATAGCAGATGCGCAGTCTTGTGCCTACAAGCAATCTTGTGCCTACATGAAAGACCTGCTCACAAGCAATCCCAGAGTTTGCTGCTAAGCCACGGGGCATCAAGCAGGAACTCTGTCCATGGACAGGAGCTGTCTGTGACTTCTACTGTGCAGTGAGAAGTCAAGACTTCCCCAGCCATGGTGCTCTGACTCTCAGCCGTGCTCTGAGCAAACTGCATGCTTGATCCAAAGCTCCTGTCTCCAACCAAAGGCCTTGCTCCTTCAGCTGAAGAGATCCACCGCTCTCAAGTCTCTCTGATCCTGGTAATATGCTGCCCTTACAAGCCTTGAATCCCTTCCTCCCTTCCCCTTCTTCTGCTCCCTTCCCCTCGTCCCTCTACTAATTCCTGATCTCCCCAAACCATGCCAGTCCTCAGCCTTCCTTACCCCCCCCCCTTTTTCTGTCTATATCTGAATTATATTAGGCTTTAGGAAAATTTAATACACACACATATGTTAGTTAGGAACACGGGTTGAACATTGGTGCTGGCTAGGATGTTCTGTTTAAATACTGTTAGTAATATTGATAGAGTGTTCTGCTTTCTGCTCAGCTAGAATTGATGTTGTTATTCTTTTATACTCAATAAAGCCCATTGAATCCTTTTAGGAGTGGTTTGATCTCCTTTCTTCCTTGTGCCCAGATCCTACATGGTCACTATATAAAAGAACTTGGTCACTTGGTGACACTATGGGACAGGCCTAATTGTGTATGCTAGCTAATGAGCATATTTAGTATATAAACCAGGCCTGGACGGTAACATTATGAGGAAGTTAAAGAGCACTGGTCCCAGTACAAATCCCTGGGGGACTCAACATCTAGCTTCTCTCCACTGTGAAAACTGTCCATTTATTCCTACCCTCTGTTTCCTGTCCTTCAATCAGTTGCCAATCCACACATGAGCCTGTCCCCTTATCCCATAACTGCCAAGTTTACTTAGTGGGGATTGAGGAACCTTGTCAAAAGCTTTTTGGAAATCCATGTATACTATGTCAACCAGATCACCTTTATCCACATGTCTGTTGACGCTCTCAGAGAACTCCAAAAGTTTAGTGAGCCAAGACTTGCCCTTGCAGAAGCCATGCTAAGGCCTGTTCTTCTATAGGTCAAACAATTTTGTCCTTAAGTATGTTTTTAGAAAGTATGCTTTTAGAAAGTATGCTTTTCTTTCTGTTGAAGCTGATTAATCAATTGAGAACATGTTTGATATTACACTTATGGATGAATGGTGCATTTCTTCCTTGGTGTTTGATGAGAATTACAGGAAAACATACATTTACAGTGCGCATGGATGACTTTAGTGTTCAAAGACTAAATTTATAGGGGTGAGCAAAAGAATCTTCTCATTTAGGTCAAGGATTAAGAGCTTAATGAGGGCATGAAAGAGACCATAGAAACCCAAAGGAACCATTTTCAGAAGCATTATGCCATAGGAACTGACATTAGCAGTACTTGGAACCAGACCTGCTTGTTTTTTAGATGAAATATACTCCAAGTAGGAGGTTTAGACCTTGTGCAGATACAACACTGTATGGGGACACCTTGGAGGCTTTCACACTGTTCTCCATTTGCTCCACCACTCTCCTCCCTCCCTCTCACACAGTCATTTTGGATTCATACATTCCCCCCATCAATGCAATGAACACACTGGATGCAGAGACCAGTCCTGGCCCTGGCCCTGGCCCCAACCTCTGCTGAAAGGGAAGCCTACATGCATATGGTGGTACAGTATGAACATATAGGCTCCTCTTTCAAACCTTCCACCAAATGTGTGGAGGTTAGGGCCAGCAAGCACAATCACATCCCCTATCCACATGTTTATTCAATACAGGAATGGCCGACCTGAGGCTGTCCAGCTGTTGCTGGACTAACTCCCATCATTCCTAGTGGTAATTTATTACAGCTGGAGATGATGGGAATTGCAGTCCAGTTGTAGTTCAGTTGAGGTGGAGATGATGGGAGTTGGCCACTCTTGATTAAAATGCATGGGGGACATAAGAAAAGGAATTATAGCTAGTCACACCAATACTGATACTAACCATAACTAACCCAAACTGCAATCTACAAACCCATTTCTAACTATAGTGTAAACTATGGTTTCGTGCCAGCTCTGATTAGCAGCAGAACAGGTGCAGATGTAACTATGCTAACCATAGTTAGTTCCTAAACTGAAAGGGGGAGGGGAGAGAAGGAAGGAGGAGTGAGTGAGAGGAGTGTGTGAGAACGGAGACTACTCCCAAAAACCTAATCATAGCCAGTTAAGCAGGAAACATGGCATTTGCACTGAGCCAGTGAAGAAAGTTAAGGCAGATATTTGCAATGTAAGAAGATGAACTCAAATTCCCTACTTAGGGAGAATCTCTCTCTCTCTCTCTCTCTCTCTCTCTCTCTCTCTCTCTCTCTCTCTCAAAGTGGTCAGATCAAAAGATGTGAAGGTTCCTGTGCTCCAAAAACGTGAAATGACTCTTTGTGTCTTATGTTTACCTCAAAAGAGTTCCTGCCTCTCTAGAAGCAAAGACAGTTCTGTAGGGAAGAAGCGAAGGAAGTGCAAACAGTTCTGCTGATGTCTGGTTGGACAGTTTAAACTAATCTATAATTTCAATAGAAGGAAATATATGAAACCAGCCAATGAAATTTCCTTTTGAAACATTACTCCAGCAATATTTCTGTCTGTGTGCACTTAACCTTTTAAATGGTATCTTTGGTATCTATACTATTTTATTTTTCTTCATTTTTGTATATAGCATGGATATTTCGCTGTATGACTGGGAGATTTGGTTTAATATAGGATTGTAATGGTTTTTTTTCTTCCAAAAAATCATCATATTAATAGGATAGTATGGAGATTGCACCAGCTAGTAGTCTCCAGGTTGGACTACTGCAATGTGCTCTATGTAGGGTTTCCTTTGTATATAGTTCGGAAACTTCAGTTAGTTAAAAATGTGGCAGTCAGACTCTGGGGTACCCCAGAGAGACCACATTAGGCCGGTTCTTAAACAGTTGCACCGGCTGCTGATGTTTCCAGGCAAAGTACAAAGTGCTGGTTATTACTTTTAAATCCCTGAATGGCTTAGGTCCAGGTTACCTGAGAGAGCACCTTTCTTTACAAGATCCCCACTGCTCATTAAGATCATCAGGAGGGGTCCATCTTCACGTGCCACTGGCTCATCTGGAATTGGGACTTCTCAGTTGTTGCCCCTAGCTTGTGGAATGTGCTTCCCGTGGATATGAGAGGATGACCTTCCTCGGAGGCCTTCAGGAGAGCCTTAAAGACCCATCTTTTTAGCCTGGCTTTTAATCTGCTCTTAAATGTTTTTTTCTATTTTAATGTAAACCACCCTGAGTCACTTTAGGAAGGGTGGTATATAAATCTAATAAAATAAAATAAAAATTTTGTTCCCAAATAATTTTTTCCTAATTTCCATTCCAAACAGCATGTCCTTCCTCCCCACAGCCCAATCTGATCAGCAATCCAGCAGGATGCCATGATATTAAAAGTTACCAAGAGAGGCATAGCAGAACAAACAGGGACACACTCTCTCTGTTCAACACTTGGTGTAGGCTGCCCATTAAGGTTATTGAAGCAGCCTCAGTTCCAAATGCAGGACAGGATATCAGTCTTGATAATCATTAAAGAGGGTCTGGAGCATTAATTAGGGGTGCAGGAGCTCCAGGTACACATTGAAACACTGTTGCTTGCATCAAACGATTCAACTGGAGCAAATATGTTTATAAGGGCATATTGGGAACAGCTGCTTAAAACAAGATTTGATGATCATTTTTCAGATGGTTACAGAAGCAGAGCTTATACTATCCACAGGGATGACTCCAAGGGATAGTGGGAGCTCCGATCAAATTATTTCCTCCTCTGTCCTTTCGCCCCTCCCCCCCCATCCACCAGACTGGAACTTTACAGCAAAGTGTCAGACAACAAAGTCCAAGTATATTATGGTCAAACAACTTGTATTAATTAATTTAAAAGGCCTCCGTTGTTTAAAGAAGCCTCATTCACTTATTCCTCTACCCTAGAACAAGTTGCAGAAATCAGTGCCACCAGGTAGATAGAGGACTCATTAATTAATTACATTAATTACCTTACCTCTATAAGAATTTAATGTATAGCAAAGCAAAATCCTTGCTCCCCTAATAATGTTCTTTGCTATCCCTTTGCTCCGCCAAACTCGTGGTTCTAGAGTCGCTCCTGACTATCACCAAACTAGGCAAAGTGAGCTTGTACCATGATGCCCACCAGTATGGAATATTCTGTTAAGATAAGAATCAATATTTCAGAAGTATCATTCTAGATTTATTTATTTATTATTGTTATTAATAATCATAATATACTGATTTTCAACAACAAAAATCATCAAAGTGGTTTACATAGAAAGAAGAAGGAAGTTCCTGTCCCCAAAGGGTTCACAATCTGAAAGAAACACAAGGTAGAGACACTAGCAACAATTGCTAGAGGGATGCTAGAGGGATGCAATTGCTAGAGGGATGCAAAATAGGACCATTGTTCTCCCCCTGGTAAATATAAGAGTGTCATCTCTTTGAAAGGTGCTCCTTCACCTTTCAGAGTAGTGTTTGCAGAATGCAAGCTTGAAGAATGCAGAATGCATACTTTTTGCAGATTGCAAACTGCAGTTTGCAGAATGCAAGCTACCACTCTACTTCATCTGAGCAGCTAGCTCACCACATAAAGATTTATGCAAAATTATTTTTGATTTCCACCTCTAAGCAACAAAACCGGGGGTGGGGCGGGAATCCATCTTTGCTTCCTGGAGGGGAAGAAAGATGAAGAAGGGGATGAAGACTCCTAGTCTAGCCTATTGACTCCATGCCATTCTCATGTAGTTGATATAGGTTAGAAGCAAGAGAACAAGAACCTTTAAATCTTTTTCCAATGATGGAGAGCTGGTCTGACAATTTTATAAATGTAAAGAATAGTCTTGAGGCTGCTTTAAATTATATGAGCAGACAACTTGCCTCCAGAGATCAAAGATGTGCAAAGAGACTGTATGAAGCCAAGCTTGTTGCTGCCTCCTCAATGCTTGGCAATTGAAAACAGGCCATAGAGCAGTCTTTAGCCTAATGCATAGTGGAATCAAAGTGGATACTGGCATGCATTTATTTATTAGTAAATAAATAAATGGCTCTGTTCTAGGAATGGACTCTTCAGCTACAAAAGGAAATACAATCCAAGCTACCCAGGGGACAGAATATTGGAATCTTGATTTTGCAATATCTCTTTATTTACATATTTGCAAGTGGAGTATGAAGGACCAAGCAGTACCAGGAGTTGCTATTGCTTTCTCTCCATTTGCCAGTTATAGGGAGGCTGATGGACTCTGCTCTTGGTGGAGCCATGTAAAAGGTTCTCTTTGCAGAAGTATACCACTGATAAAGATTACTTAACTATAGTTCCCATAAAGTAGTCTGTTTTTCACTAGTGAGTGACATGGAAAAATCTTGGAAATGGCAGAAGTGGAAACAACCTCTCCTAGTTTGAAAATCTCTGAGACGTTATGAGCAGAGTCTGACCTCCCTCTAAATTCTGTCTTGGCATATAATTTTATTTATTTATCAAATCTGTACAGTGCCCCAAACTTTTATCTCTGGGTGGTTAACAATAGCATAAAACCAGTTAAAAACATATACAAAAAACTTAACATTTAACAATTTAAAAATAAACCAGAGATTAAATTAACTCAGCATCAGTCCTGTCACGTTTCCATACCCACTCCTCAGTTTTCCAAACTGAACAGTTTTAAGGTGGAGAGGGCTGTTTCTAAGCTGAAAGGGCCAAGGGAGGTTTCCAAGCTCTTCCTTACTGTCTTAGAAGTCAACCAGCAGGGCATGGATGCAATAGAGCCTTTCGTTGTTGATGCTCCCAGTAAGTGGGATTCCTATGAACAAGGAAGTCCCATATAGCTCTCAGGCCGAATAGTTACTTCAGAGGAGCAGACATAGACAAGTATTTTTGAAATAAGAAATAAAGTTTATTTTTACAGAGCAGGAACACAATGTGAAAATATGGCATTTGGCAACCTTAGTAATACAAGAAGTGAAAGCAGCTCCCAAGGAGGGAGAGGGGAAAAGTGGGGAGGTGGAGGCTCAGATAGCCTAGCAGTTGGTGGGTGATAGGATGTGAGTGGAAAGGGGGGAAAGAGGGAGAGGGAGAAAGGAGGAGTAAAGAGCAACTGTTATACCTGTCCAATGGTCTGCTGTTTTGTGGGTAAAGACAAAGGAGGGGATCTTATTGAGGAGATGTATGGGTTCTGTCAAAAAGGTGCTACCAAAGCAGTAGGCAAGGAAGAGTCCACAGTTATGGCTGTCATTGCAGACTGAGGCACCAGGTGGGCCAAGGCTGATTGGTGGTTTCAAGCACCAGTGTAGATATCAGCTTCCCAAGGGGACTGGGGAGGCTAACTCAGAAACTCAAATGTGAGGAGATGAGGAGGAGGGACTGCTTGGAACTAGCCAGGGCAATTCAATGTGACATCAGCCATGTGAGCACTCCTGAGAAGTTGAGGAAAGACAGGGTAGAGTACAACAGTGGAGCACCCAACAGGATGGAATCCAGGACAGTAAAGGAGCAGAGTACTTGCCACAATCCTACATCTGAAGATCTGCATACCTAAAAGCAGAGACTAGTTAAAGGTTTTTCCTTCTGAGCTCTTCTAGCAGGGACTGCAAATATGGGAAGGTTCAAGAAAAAAGGGATGTCTTTTGTAGAGGCAAGGAAAAATGTATGGGTGGGCTCCTATTCAGTTGGATTGCCAAGGCAAAAGGGTACCACTAGTATACTGAATTTAATCAATTATTTTAGACCTTGTCTTGATTGTATTTTAGGGCATCGTTACTCATTTTTCCAGGGCTTGTCTTTTTGTCAAAGACACCTGTTTACTCTTTCTGAAATTCTATAGAAGCTGAATTCTATAGAAATTCCGATTTATTATGCATTCAAGATCCAGGGTGCTTTGCTTGTTCAGGCTGCTTGCACCAGTTCAGGTTACTTGCCTTTGTTGTTCTGACCCAAATGGAGGCTTGCTTCCCTCTGAGCATCAAACACTTGTCTCTGTAACAGTTTCGCTGCTGGTTTAAAGCTGAATCCCAGGTTGGAGAGAAGGCTGTCTGGTATCACAGTCCATGTGTAGGAGGATGTAGCCCCTAGGCTTTACATTGCACACCTTCCCATTATATAGTAAACAAAGGTAGACGTCGCTAAAAGAAATGGAAGCATCTATAATTCATTACATTGTTTATTTTGTATTATTTTTTAATATCAAATCAAATATTACTGTATTTACCCAAACCAAAGACAACGCTGAATTTAAGATGATCCTTTTAAAAGCCAGAGGTTGAAAACTAGTTATACCTGCATTTACTCAAAAGGAACAGGACTCTGAATTTAAGACAACCTCCTGATTTCTAATATTAAAAAACTTGGGGGAAACCTTGCCTTGGATTCAGGGAAATACAGTACAGTACATTAAGTCAGAATCTGCATGAGCAGAAAGAGCTAGAATTGGGTGTGGGAGATCTCACTAACTGTATCTGTATAATACTACTCCTGTTTTCTTGCTCTCTGGAATCTAACATAGAAGTGGAAGATCAGCAAAACTATTAACCTCTGAGGGGAGTATCCCTTCCCAGGGAAAAGGTTACCTCTGGCTGTAGTCCTTCCTATTCTTCTTTCTATTTGGGTTTATACATAGGAGGGGGGAAATGATAACTTACTCTATTATCCTCCTTACAGCTTTTTAATCAATGAATATACAGCTGATTAATTCATTTCTTTTACACAGAGAGTATTAATTTGATCAAAATATTAAAATAATCAATTTGCCCATCTCTGCCTACCTGATTAAAAAGATGTTTTAATTAACTTAAAAGTCAGAAGGCTCTCTCTTATTAATCTGCTTACTGTTCTATATATTGAGCTTGCACAAGCACTAAAACGTTGTCAGTTTATTATTATTGTTAATCATCATCATCATCATCATCACACCATTGATGGTCATGGCATTTTACAAAATAACATGAACAAAAGTCCAGCTCTTTTCATCTCTCTTTTTTTGGAGGTTCTTTAAAGGTTCAAGCAGGGAGAAGATAACAATACCTAGGAATTCTGGGAAACTGAATAGGAGCCATTATCTATAAAGAACACATGCCAGTGAAATGCAATAAAACAAGCCACCAGAAAAAATAGTTCTGAAAAAAGGAATTTTTACATTTATTTTTCATGAAACATGTAATTGAAAGGAAGGAAGCCAGAGTGTGGAAACTGAAGGCTGAAGATTAATTCGAGAGCAGCCCAAAGAATGAGCATGTTCTCCTGCCCTCATTCCTGTCATGTTTATGTCCTTGGATTCCACACGATGCTTGGATGGTTGTTCTGGAAATTTTTCATGGAGCTATTGATTGACGCTAGCTGCCAGCTTGGACCTTTGTGCAACATTTCTTTAAAATGGTGCAGCCATAACTTTCCAGCAACACGAACACGAAGAGTGCCAGACTGAGCCTGGTGAATGCTCTCATGTGTCATCTGCACCGGGTAGAGTGAGCTTTCATTTTATTTAAGCTAATCTATCTATCTATCATATTTATATACCGCCTGATATGTGTATCTCTAGGCGGTGTACACAATTTAAAACAAAAACTATAAAACAGAGGAAAAACAATTAAAACAATTTCACAGAATAAAACAAAACAATTTCATGGGATAAAAAAATTAAACAGTTAAAAATTAATTTCAATTAAAAGCCTGAGAGATTAACACATAAGTTTCTGCATGGGCCTTGTTCCATACAATGTGGGATCAAGACCAGACATGACAATATCCCCTCCTATTTCAAACAGCTTCTCTCTGAGAGTTTGTATTGGTAGAAGCAGCGCAGAATGAAAACTGTATAAAAACAATTAAAAAGTAATGACTGTGGCTGTTAAATCCATTTGATGCTTCACTTCCCATGTTACACAGCATTAGTTGAGGCTAAGGTGTTGATTAGTGCCTTTATTCAAGAGCAGATTCATGAGGAAAAGGTTTAATTTAAAACTGCCCTGCAAACCTGGAGCTCATTAAGCAATGCCATGCTTCTCAGGGGCTCTTTATGATGGGCATTAATTGCAGAACTGAACATTTAAAATAACATCACATTTCCCAAAATGGGTAGAAGAAAACTGTTACATAAATGGTCGCTCAAGTCGACAGTAATCAAAATTATACAAGCAGATCAATCAAAACTTAAGCCAAAGAAACTGATTTTGCCTGCTTCTATGAAAGCAATCTCATTCAGGAAAACCATGGGAAATGGTTGGTTCCCAGGAAGTAAAGGAAATCAGGAATCAGTAGTAAATCCCGTTGATTTTTCTCAGTTCTTACAACTTGATTTGCTTCACTGGCAATTAAGTGCTTAGGGTGAAAGCAGGGCCTAAAACTTGATAAACCAAGGCTTGATAGTGGCAGGGAGACTACAATGGCGTAGCAGGCAAACAGACAAAGATGTTTAAAAGCAATGCAGCAGACCAGAGGCGTAGCTGGGGAAAATGGCGCCCAGGGCAAGCTCTGCCCCTGAAATTGCGACCCCCTGTCCCCCCCATACCTGCGCCCTGGCCGGAGTGAGCGCGGCAGTGGCGGTCGGCGGCAGATCGCGCAGCGGTGGCGGGCGGTTGCGGATCGTCATTGTGTGCCCCTGGGATCATGGCTTGTGGCGGCGTGGGAGTGAGCGCAGCGGTGGCGGGCGGCGGCGGGCGGCGGTGGTGGGCGGCGGCGGATCATCATCGTGTGCCCCTGGGATCATGGCTTGTGGCAGTGAGCGCGGCGGCGGCGGGCGGCGGCGGATCGCGCGGCGGCGGCATCGGCGGGCGGCGGCGGGAGTGAGAGCGGCGGTGGCGGCGGATCGCCGAGTGCAGCAGAGCGACGCCGAGGCCTGCCGTCTGGCCCGGCGTCGCTTCCCAACTGCAAGGCGCGCCTGCGCAGTTCATTCTGTGAACTGCGCAGGCGTGCCTGTGCAGTTGGGAAGCGACGCCGGGCCAGACGGCAGGCCTCGGCGTCGCTCTGCTGCACTCGGCGATCCACCGCCGCCCGCCGCCGCCGTGCTCACTCCCCCCGCCGCCGCCCGCCGCCGCGCAATCCACCACAAGCCATGATCCCAGGGGCACACGATGACGATCTGCCCGCCGCCGCCGTGCGATCCAGGGGGGTATTGGGGGGGGTCATGGCACTTTTTGGTGCCCCCCAACGTGACCCACCAAAGTGGCGCCCAGGGCACGTGCCCTGCCTGCCCCCCTATCGTTATGCCCCTGCAGCAGACTGATTGCTCAACAATGATTGTCACTATTTTTCAAGAGGGGGAACTTTGGCAAAAAGGCTTCCATGTGAGAACCATTTCCCACCGTGCAGAAGATCTCCATGAGGGAGGGCCCTCTCAGAGAGACTGAGCCCTCTCTTAAGAACTTTGAGTAGAAAGCACTGGAAAGGGCTATACTTTCTAGCACTTTCTGCAAACCCTCCAAGATGGTGCAGGGGCTCAACAGGTATCATTTAAAGGAGCCTTCCCTTCGGTGCTGGGCAAAGCACAGTACATTGCAGTACTAATAGTCACCTCAGTATGGTGCTAGGGAGTTATTTATTTATTTATTTATTTAGCACATTTTAATACCGCCCTAACCCAAGGTCTCAGGGCAGTTATTCGCACATGCTTTCATGCTGCGGGCTAAATGTTGAGCAAAGCCACTCCGAATTACACTCATGGCATTGTGGGAAGCAAACCCTCCCCTCTGCTCTTGGGTTTTGTTTTGGTGCAAGTTCACATCACGTGCCTGTCTCTGTGCTTTCCTTCTAGCCAATGAACGGGGGAGAGATTTCTAAAGAACTATATCTGCATTTCTAAAACGAGTATCCCTCTTATCATGCTAATTATTCTATGTCAGTGCCTCTCTCTATTTGCTCCGGCATTTTCAGAAAAAGTTGCTTAAAACCAGCGTTTTACAAACCTGGAAATACATCTAGATAAGCTAGAATTCGGAAGACAATGCCCAGTTTGTGTGTGGAGTGGGTCCAAGGACTTCAGGGTAAGTTTGGCTGGTGTGTGACCGCACACATTCTCTTCTGAAGCAGATTCGGCGTAACAGTCCTGTCTGTAAAGCTTCCAGGGGAACTATGCAGAGATTGCTGTTTTGGTTGAAGCTCCACCCACGCCCAACAAACTGTTAGGAAGCTGCACTTGGGGTTGATGGGGGCCACCACTGGGCCCCGGGCCTTTCAAGAACACTGCTCTAGCATGAAATGATTGGATAAACTGTTTGTTAATAGGGTGGTGGGAGTGGGAGCTGAATTTTGCATAAGCCTTTACCTTCACTAGTGCTAGTACAGAACTTGAATCCTTAGTTCTGAGTAAGCCAGGAGCTCAAACAAGTCCCCAGATTTTATTCCACTACAACTCCTATCATCCTCAGCCATAATGGCTGAAAGCCACTGTGGCTGGCGATGATGGGAGTTGTAGTCCAACAACATCTGGGGACCCAAGTTTGAGAATCCCTGGTGTAAGCTATAAAGCATACCTCTGAAGGTCCTCTGTGACATGGTCAGTCTCCACACAAACACTGAAAAATGAAGGGAATGAGACAGGAGAGAAGGAGAAGTGCTGCACTGGATTGCCCAACCATTTATTGTTCCAGTAACAGCGCAACTACTAACATAATGTAGTAAGTGACTACCTACCTTCTGAAAATCACCCCCACCCCGCCCATGGCCAGTGCTTCTGGCATTGCTCCCCCTGCCCCACCCAATTCCCTGTGCATGGCTAATGCCAGAAGACGTGCATGAAATGTCCAACAGGATTGGGCTGACAGCCTCTTGAATGTAATTCCTGGCGATAATTAGAGAAACCGGAAATGACCCTCAAGTAACGATTACTGTCTAGATGTCTGTTGTACAGGATGCTTTAAGCTAGCATTTCAGTCCAGGGGTGGTGGTGGGGAGACTATGTTTGGAGCTGGTAAAGGAAGTTTTAAGGCTTTTAAAATGTCTCATTTAAGATCCAAAGTACTGTTTGCCAAACTTATTTTGTCTGGCTCTCTGACTTACAGCTGATTGACAAATAGAATCTAGTAAGTAACATGAGAGGAGAGCTGGTCTTGTGGTAGCAAGCATGACTTGTCCCCATAGCTAAGTAGGGTCTGCCCTGGTTGCATCTGAATGGGAGACTTGATGGGTGAGCACTGCAAGATATTCCCCGCAGGGGATGAAGCCGCTCTGGGAAGAGCAGAAGGTTTCAAGTTCCCTCCCTGGCTTCTCCAAGATAGGGCTGAGAGAGATTCCTGCCTGCAACCTTGGAGAATCTGCTGCCAATCTGTGAAGACAATACTGAGCTAGATAGACCAATGGTCTGACTCAGTATATGGCAGTTTCATATGTTCCTATGAACAATCAAATGCTCTTTCCCTCTGGAGCATTAAACAAGTAAATTATTTGTTCTGTTTGTTAGGCTAGCCTTGTTTATGTCATTTAGTTAAACGCTACTGTGAAACAACTATACCACTACTAACTTTCCCAAACACCACTGATCATACTTTTAAAAGTGAACAAATAACACAGGCCTTGGCATGCAACAATGAGGTGTCCAATTCACCTTGCATTAAGTGCTATGTCTAATGGATACTCTAATCCACAATGACATCCTCTATAAAGAAAGGAGTTTTCATTTCTCTTTTAGCTATATCTAAGCCATAGAAATGGCAGTTATTCAATTAAGGCATTTAGATTTACCACTTTATCTTAAGAACTAATTGGCAATGGAGCATTAATGGAATGTAAACATTGCCAGATCAAATAGAAAGAATACCTGAAGCTGTAGGATCTGACAATGGAGATATGTGATTGCATCCCCCGTCTCTTTTCAATATTAGCAAAGAAGATGAGGATGGGAGTGGGCTTTGGACTGGGACTATCAGTATCATGTTGGGGAGGTGGGTCTCAGAACCATTGTCTCAATAAAAACCATGCCCTCCCTCAAGCTATTCATTCAATTCAGGGGAAACTTACATTTACATGTTACTTTCCTCTGGACACATGTAATTTACCTCTAATGGGTTAATTCACTTTGGGGGTTATTTTCAGGTGGGGGTGAGCACTGGGGAAAAGTTAGCCCACAGTGCTATGATCTTGATCATACCCCCCTCCTGGTTTCTATTTGCTAAAATTAAGACAGGAAATTCCGACCCTGACTTGGAAATAGCAGCACAGGACATCCACTATGATATTTATAGAATCACAGAATTTTATAGTTGAGGAGACCTTGGGGGTGTTCCCTGATCCATGCAGGGAATTGCTGCAACATTCCTGACAGATGGCTGTCCTGTCTCTGCTTGAAAATCTCCAGTGAAGGAGAGCCCACAATTACACAAGGTAGACTACCCCATTGTTAAACAGCTCTTACACAGTTAGGAGATTCATCCTATCTAGCTGGCCCTGTGCATAACATCTGTGACCTAGTTCTCCATCTCTCACCCTTCCCTGGACAATCCGGCTCCTTGTCTGGCCTTCCCCCACTCCTTAAGCCACCCCCTAACTGGGATGGCAGCGGAGGTGGCAAAACCTTCCCCACCCTCCCCCAACAACTCTCTCTCTCTCCCCATAACTCTATCTTGCTCTCCCCCAACTCTCTCTCTCACTCCCCCCACAACTCCTTCCCCCAACTCTCTCTCACTCCCCCTACAACTCTCTCCTCAATTCTCTCTCTCGCTCTCCCCTCCACAACACACTCTCTCTTGCTCTCCCCAACTCTCTCTCTCTCCCAACTCTCACTCTCCTCCCCACAACACACTCTTCCCCCCACAACTCTCTCTCTCTTGCCTTCACAGAACTCTCTCTCTCTCCTTCCAACTCTCTCTCACTCACTCACTCTCCCCCAACTCTCTCTCGCTCCCCTCAGAACTCTCTTTCTTGTTCCCACCCCAAATCTCTCTCTCTCTCTCGTTCCCACCAACACTTTTGCTCCCCCAACTCTCTCTCTGTTGCTCCCCCCACTCTCTCACTCTCTCTCGCTCCCTCACACACTCTCTCTACCCCATCCGTCAGTCTCCCTCCCCCCCATTTCCTTCCTAGGGAGAGCGGCATCATGGCGGCCTAGGTGGGCTCCTACCACTGGTGGGAGAGCATACCAAGAGCAGGCTTCTGTCGCCCTGCAGAGTTTCCTTGTGAGGAGAATGGCTGAGCCAGGGCTTCCCTTCTGGCCTGCATGGACAGCCCTTGGTGCACTCTTCTGCCCTGGCCGTCCTCTTCGTGAGGAAACTCAGCAGGGCAATGGAGGCCACTACTCAATGTCTCTTCTTCTTTCTTCCTTGTTGCCGCAGCGCCACTGCCTCCTTGGCCCTTCCTCCTCCTCCTCGGCAGCTGTCCCTCTGTCCACCACTCAGCCCTACTCTGGACAACACTTGTGAGATGTGCAATGTACCACGGGATGTGCGACATATGTCCTTAGGCTTTTAAATATATAGCTGTCTAGCCTATATCTGCTTCCTCGTAATTTTCAACTCTTTGGTTCTAGTCCTCCCCCTCAGGAGCAACAGATAACAAATCTGTTCTTTTTTCTATGTGACAGTCTTTCAGATATTTGAAGACAGCGATCATATTGCCCATTATGACTAAGATGTTCTGGAATAAAGATATACCCTTTGCATGGTGTAAAACAATTTTACATTGCCCATATATATTACATTGCATTACTTTATATGCTGTTGTCAAAAAGATCTTTAGCTCTTTTCCCTCTTGGCCTAAATATATACTAAGTGGTTTATAAGAAATTAAATTACATAGACATAATATAAAACAGGTATTAAAAATGAAATCAACAAGATAATTTTTTTAGAAGAATAGATTAGAAAAAGTATCTAATTGTTGTGAACCGCCCTGAGCTATTTTGGAAGGGCGGTATATAAATCTAACAAACAAACAAACAAATAAATAATTCGAACTGAACGAAGGATAAAGAGCAGCGTAGCAAAAAAATCTGGCGGAGGAGGGGAGGAGGCATGAACCAGAACATCCCAAAGGCTCTCATAAAGAGAAGTGTCCTTCCCTGATGTTAAAAGGACAGCAGTCAAATGAACCTCCCACAAGAGCTCGCTTAAATGTGCTGCCCTCCTCTCTTTTGGAAAGGAGGTTCGCTAAGGATTCTTCAGCTACGGTTTTCTGCCCTGTGGCTCTGGCCTCCTGGAAACTGTTACCCATGTTCTGTTATATTGTTCTTTGTATTGAGGTGTTAGAGAAGAACTTATTTTCCCCCTGCTAGTTAGATTTCCTGGAAGGTGTGAGATTTTTTATACACAATATTGCCTTGCGGATACAAGCTGTGAGATCACAAAAGTGGTGGCCAAATTTTTTTATATTGCTATGAGATTACGGTCTCAATTTTAGGAGCTGTTTTACTGTTTTTAAAGTAATCTATTCTGGATGCTTGTATACTGTTTTATTGTGTGTTATTATCAGTTACTATTTGTGTATATTAGTTATATTTGTTATTCTGATTTTTATCTCTTGGCTGGCCAACGGCTATAATTAAAAAAAAAAAAACCCTGAAAAACCTCCCACAAGGGAGTTCCAAAGGCTTCATGTCACTGCTGAGAAAGCCATTTCTCAGGTAATTTCTCAGACCTCATCCAGCAGAGGAATCCCAGGCCCAATTAACTCTCAGGATATCTCTTCAGAATTTCCACTGCTTCCATAGGATTAGAAGGAAAGGAGAGATAAAGCTGAATGTTATCAGTATACTGATGGCATTCTACTCCAAATCTTCAGACAATCTCACCTGTGATGTGGAATAGCATGAAAGACAGGATGGAGCCTTGTAGCACTCTACAAATTAACAGCCACAGGGCAGAGGAAATTGCAACAAGCTTTCAGCACACTGTCTGGGATTTGCCCTCCAGGAAGGACCAGAACCACGGCAGCACTATGTGCTCCCAGTTCTATCCTGGCCAAGTCACCTAGAAGGAAGTTATGGTCATGCTGAAAGCCAGAGGATAATACACTTCTGTTCCTATGGATGTAACATGTTGTTGAACAGAATTTTTAGATAGCTCAAATTGATGGGACAAGGTCACACACACTTGGGCCAGCTTTAGAACAAGGTTAGTCCTCTTTTTCTGAACAAATTGAATATTTGTTTAACATACCAGCCTTGCAGTCTGCAAATCTAACATGTTTCTCATCTGTTCACTTGGCTGCATCAACATTGCTGGGATGTAGCTTAAGTGATCAGAAAGTAGCAATGGCAGCAAAAGGTAGAAAGGGATTAGAGGGCCCACAGGGTCTCTGTAGGAGAATTGTACAGAAAGAGCTGGTCTGTGGGAGGAGAGCTGGTTCTGTGGTAGCAAGCATGGATTATCCCCTTTGCTAAGCAGAGTCCACCCTAGTTGCATTTGAATGGGAGACTACATGTGTGAGCACTGTAAGATATTAGGGAAAGGAGCTGCTCTGGGAAGAGCATCTGCATGCTTGCATGCAAAAGGTTCCAAGTTCCTTCCCTGGCATCTCCAAGATTGGGTTGAGAGAGACTTCTGCTTGTAACCTTGAAGAAGCCACGGCCAGTCTGGGTAGACAAAACTGAGCTAGATGGACCAATGGTCTGATTTGGTATAAGGCAGCTTCCTATATTTCTGATGTCTAAACTAAGCATTTCTTTCTTCCAGCCCATAATGTGCCACAAGCAGAAGTCTAAAAGATTTAATATATAACAAATGTAGCATTCATTAATTTTTATTTTATTTAAATTTTAAGTTACTTCATAGGGCTCAGAGTTCTCCTCCTCCCACACACACTTCAAGTTATAATAAATAATTATATTTCTTTCTGTCCTTAAGCATGTACTCTATTTTCATGCTGATGGCAACATGTCAAGCAATGCAGAATGAAATTAAAGCCTCAAGTACATTAACATCCTCAATGACAACTGGCAACCCAACAAGGAAACTCTAAAATTTTAATGGTAAGACATTGCACAAAATGCTCCTAGAAAAACTGTAGAAAGGTAAGCAGCTTTCTCTTCTTAAAAGCATCTATTTAGCCTGAAGAAAGAACTTCACTTCAAAAGCAGCAAAAAGGTAAGTGATATACTCTAAAGGCTACAGCAAACAGAAGAGCATGCAAAACCTCTTAAAGAGTTTGTCTTCCTTCCCAAATTAATGTCACCCTAAATGCATTGAAAGCCACCTAATGGCGCAGCGGGGAAATGACTTGACTAGCAAGCCAGAGGTTGCTGGTTCAAATCCCCGCTGGTATGTTTCCCAGACTATTGGAAACACCTGTATCAAGCAGCAGCAATATAGGAAGATGCTGAAAGGCATCATCTCATACTGCACAGGAGATGGCAATGGTAAACCCCTCCTGGATTGTACCAAAGACAACCACAGGGCTCTGTGGTCACCAGGAGTTGACACCGACTCGACGGCACACTTTACCTTTACTTTAAACGCATTCAGACCCATTCGATCTGTGCAGTTTAAAACTACTGTGAGTTCTAACTTAAAAGATGATATGGAAAGACATTTTAAGGGAAAACATTAGTCATGGTAGATTGTGATCTCAATGCACTGAACATTTATAGCCCAATTGAGAGCATGTTCCTAAGACTGCATTCTTTTAATTTGGATTCTTTCCTCACAATCACATGAAACAGAATCACCTAAGCCCCCCAAAACATGCACTGAAAAAATGGGACACATCCACCTTTCTCCACGTAACAGTATAAAGAAAGTGTATTAGTTCACAAAAAGTGAGAATTAATTTGTATCAGATTCCCTTGGGAATATACCATGGGGTGTGTGGGTGAGGGGAGTCTTGCAAATGCAGGCACAGTTGTATGCGCTTGGCTAATTGAGAGGGCTCATGGCTAACTTTATCTTACTTCTGTGGTTGTTTCCTTTCAGCTAATTTGTCTCTTAGCTATGTGACTCAGAGCATATTTTTGAAAGGGTAAGAAAAATAAAATGGAACATTCCAAAGAAAGCCAAAAAGAAAATCCCTAAGAAATAACTTGAGTTAAGTAAGCAGTTATTCTATGGATTCCTCAAAGTACACAAGATGTCTGTTTAATCAATGGCTGAGCTGAAAACGTGCTGAAGTCAAACCCTGAGTACATCATTTCTCAGGCCCATAAAAGGCCCTTCTGTGTAACCATCACACTGGTTTGTGATACATCGGCATGTTTTTAGCCAATATGAAACGGCCGCTGTAAAAGTAGTTCTAATAAAATAAGTACTGTTCAAAAATGAGTGATAAACATAAAGTTCAAATCTGATTACATTGAAACTGCATCACCTCACCTGTGGGGTAATGCTTACCTTTATTATCTCCTTCACATGCTGGGGCAACTTTCTCTTCCAGTAGAAGAGCAATTATTCTTTCCCCAATGCTTTTTTTTTTTACAGGAGGCCAATTGCACTGCGGCAACATTTTAACATTAACAGCTCAACATGTTCCTGTGAAAATACGAAGGAAACATAATTTGCTAAATTGTGGAGATGAAGACAAGTGCCATGGTTCATTTTACACTTGTAAGTTATCGGTGTTATACTATTGTAGCCTTATATAGTGGTCAGTTGAAAAATATATCTAGAAGTTTCCAGAATGGACCTGTAATTATAGAAAGCATCTTTCTATAATAATGAAAAATATATCTAGAAGTTTCCAGAATGGACCTGTAATTATAGAAAGCATCTTGCACTCAACTTCTCTCCCCATTTTGGGGGTAATTTAATATACTAAATAAATACTGTGCTAAAAGCATTTATATGAAAAGCACTGAAACTTTTATAAAACTAAGTGAATGTAAATATGCTTATTGATTACAACACAGAACTCCAAGCCAGTGCTGGTGCCAGGTCCATGTGCAGGCCCTCAGCTAGGTGCCATTGTGACTCACTTAGTAGTGTGGTAGGCCAGCTGCACTGGCAGCTGCCATCTTTGTTTCCCAATAATGCAATGCATTTTCTCTGTTGCTGCACATAGTGACACAATAATGGGGATGAGGTGCCAGCAGCACAGTTGCCAAGGAGTGCTCTGGGCTGCTGCTGTGTTTGGGGAAGGCAGGCTAACAATGGTCGCAGTAGTTACAATGGCCAGAAATATTCTTTAGGAGCTGAAACCCTCTATCTGATTTACCTGCAATACATTGCACTCATCCCTGCTTTTGTATCACTAGATGTAGCTGCGGTGATGAGCACATTACATTATAAATAAAGATAGCAGGTACCAGCAGAGTGACTGCCAAGAGAGCACTATGGGCCACAGCTGCGGCTAAAGTAGTTTAAGCGCTTGGGGGAGATTTAGCTTGGCGGCCGTGGTAAGTATTGGTAATAGCTGCTTTCTGTATCAGCCATAGCATTTGTTTGTTGCATACAAATCATATCCCTCATTGCCTTATTGTTCAGAGACATGTTACTTGTTCAGACACAGCAACTGTGCTACATTTTCTAGGAATGCTTTATCATATCTTTTGTAACATTTCAGCTTCTTTCTTTCGACATAAAATCAGTCATGTACACCAGGTTTCAAATATGGACCCCTTGGGTACCAAGAAAACATTTATCTTGAGCCACAGGGATTTTTTTTAAATGTAAATATAGTAAGAGCTGATAAGCTCTTTTCCATTGTGATGTACAGGTCCCCCACCCCTCCTTCCTCTAGTGCTGGTATGATCAGTAGTGTGAAAGTACAGCTAAACCTCTAGGCTAGTATTTAAGAATGCTGAGTTCTACTCTTGATTGCAGTTTTATGAAAGCTGTTTTGGTTATAATTAAATATAAACTTGTTTTGGTTATAATTAAATATAAACTTGTTTTGGTTATAATTAAATATAAACTTTAGTTCTCTAAATGGAAGTAAGTAAGAAGGGGGGGCAGGGATTGGTACTGGGACCAATGCTCTTTAACTTGTTCATAAATGATCTAGAAGTTGGAGTAAGAAGCGAGGTGGCCAAATTTGCAGATGACACCAAACTATTTAGGGTAGTGAAATCCAAAAGAGATTGAGAGGAGCTCCAAAAGGATCTCTCCAAACAGGGGCATGGGCAACCAGATGGCAAATGCAGTTCAGTGTTAACAAGTGTGAAGTGATGCATGTTGGGACAAAAAACCCAAACTTCACATATACACTGATGGGGTCTGAGCTGTTAGTGACTAAACCAGGAGAGGGATCTTGGGATCTTGGTGGACAGTTTGTTGAAAGTGTTGACTCAATGTGTGGCAGCTGTGAAAAAGGCCAATTCCATGTTTGGACTCATTAGGAAAGGGTTTGAAAATAAAACTGCTAATATATTATAATGCCCTTATACAAAACGATGGTGTGGCCACACCTGGAGTACGGCATGCAGTTCTGGTCACCATATCTTAAGAAGGACATTGTAGAATCGGAAAAGCAGAAGGTTTCAAGTTCCCTCCCTGGCTTCTCCAAGATAGGGCTGAGAGAGATTCCCGCCTGCAACCTTGGAGAAGCCACGGCCAGTCTGTGAAGACAATACTGAGGTAGATAGACCAATGGTCTGACTCAGTATATGGTAGTTTCCTATGTTCCTATGTTCCTAAAAGGTGTAGAAGGGGGCAACCAAGATGATCAGGGGCCTAGAGCACCTTTCTTATGAGGCAAGGCTACAATACCTGGGGCTATTTAGTTTAGAAAAAAGACGACTGAGGGGAGACATTATAGAGGTCTATAAAATCATGCATGGTGTGGAGAAAGTTGATAGAGAGAAATTTCTCTCTCGTGTGCATTAACACTACAACCAGAGGTCATCCCATGAAACTGATTGCTAAGAAATGTAGGACTGACAAAAGGAAGTGCCTTTTCACACAACATATAATCAATCTATGGAATTCTCTGCCACAAGATGTGGTGATAGCCAACAGCCTGGATGGCTTTACGAGGGGTTTAGATAAATTCATGGAGGATAGGTCTATCAATGACTACTAGTCTGAGGGCTATAGGCTACCTCCAGCCCTTAGGAGGCAAGATGCCTCTAGATATCAGTTGCAGGGGAGTAGCAGTAGGAGAGAGGACATGCTTTCAGCTCTTGCCTATGGGCTTCCCATTGGCATCTGGTAGGCCACTGTGTGAATCAGGATGCTGGACTAGATGGGCCTTGGGCCTGACATAGCAGGGCTTTTCTTATGTGCTTCATCTAATTGCTAAATAGGGTAACACAGCCAAGGATAAAATGGAAGGAAAAATGGAGAATTGGCTAGAAATTGGGTTTAAACTCTTTAGATAAGAAGCTAATTTCCAAGATTCCACAAGTATTTTATCTCTCTTTATAAGTAATTTTCTGGAAAGTTTGGACCATCTCATTTTGTACTCGCCTCCAAAAAGCTAAGTGGAAAACACCTGTTACTTCAATTTGTGCACAGCTCCTGATGTTCTCTAGACCAGGGATTCTCAACATTGGGTCCCGAGATGTTATTGGACTTCAACTCCGATAATCCCCAGCCCCAGTGGCCTTTGGTGGGGATTATGGGAGTTGAAGTCCAACTACATCTGGGGACCCAACATTGAGAATAACTGCTCTAGACCATAGAAAAGTCTAAATCTAAACCTGGATGTGTCACAAGCAGTGTTCCCTGTAACAGGGATCCCCAGATGTTGTTCATTACAACTCCCACCATTTATTTATTTATTTATTGTTATACCATCCAAAACGTACATCTCTGAGCGGTTTATAAAAAAGCAAAATAAATGACAATGGAAAAAGTCAAAACATCAGTTAAAAACAAATATTTGGTAACAGACAAAGTTGAAACATTACAACAATTTAAAAATTAAAGCAATATTTTAAAACAAATGTTAAAACTATTTAAAAAATATTTAATTAAAAGCCCAGGTGAACAGATGCATCTCTTTAAAGATTTTTAAAAAGTTGTCAGTGATGGGGAGGCTCTTATTTGAGCAGGAAGCGTGTTCCAAAGCTTCAGAGCAGCAGTAGAGAAGGCCTGTCCCCAAGTAGACACCAGATGAGCCGGTGGCAACTGCAGTTGGACCTCTCCAGATGATCTCAATGGGCGGTGGGGTTCGTGACAAAGAAGACGATCTCTTAATTACCCAAGGCCCAAGCCATTTAGGGCTTTATAGGTTATAACCAGCACTTTGTATTTTGCCGGGAATCCCATCAGCAGCCAGTATAGCTCTTTCAATATGGGAATAACATGGTCTCTCCGAGATGACCCATGGACCAACCTGGCTGCTGCATTCTGGACCAACTGTAGTTTCCAGACTACATACAAGGGCAGCCCCACATAACGTGCATTGCAGTAATCCAGTGTGGAGGTTACCAGCATATGTACAGCTGTTCTGAGGTCATTCATCTCAAGGAATGGATACAGCTGGCATATCAGCTGAAGCTGATAGAAGGCACTTCTGGCCACTGCCTCAACCTGGGACACCAGGGAGAGGCTTGGATCCAGAAGCACCCCAGACTGTGTACCTGTTCCTTTCAAGTCCTTTGATCCCTGGTCAAAGGCCATTGCAGTATTGAGTTGTAATCAACGTCTGTAAATCCCTGTTACAGAAAACACTGATCACAGGATGAAATATATTCATAATTTGTCAGTACTGGAGATTCAGATAATGGGTCAGTTCACATCTGAACAAACCATGGTTTGTTAGGTTGGAAATGTGAGTTAAGACTAAACACTTCTTCCTTTCCCTCTCTTTGCCTCCAGCATGAAGTCATGATGTGCACATCTGGCTTGTTAAACCGTGATTCCATGCCTTGTGCAAAGCCAGGGACTATGGTTTAGCTTGCAAGTCAAAATGTGAAAACCACAGTTTGAATTTGGCTTCAGTAACTATAATCCTGGCTTGTAGCCAACCCCACAATTCCTAGATTCATATGACCATGGAACCATATTTAACAAGCCAAAATGTCTGGTGGCACATAATGAAAGAAGGCAAAGGGAGCGTGTGCGTTCAGCTAACATTCCCAATTGTGTGAACCAGCCCAATGTTTCCACATGGTCATAAGTTTATCACAGGTAATATTTTTCTAAGACAAAATTTGTACAACATGAGATTTGATTCCAATTACTTCACAGCGCTGATCCAGAAGAATGCCATGTTGTGAATGGTTCACACGTGATCTTCAGTGCAGGCCAACATGTGCTGGTCAATTTTCATTCTGAAGTTTGCATGCATTGAGAAAAATATGCCAAAAATCAAAGCTGTACTTATGCAAGTTTTTAATGTACATATGCAAGGTGGTAACTCAGAACCAGGCTTACTCTGTGGCCATTCCAGGTCTTTGAAATGTGTTCCCTTTTGAAGTCAGAGCTTCCCTATCTCTGGCTGCCTTCAAAAAAGCTCTTAAGACACACCTCTTTCTTTAGGCTTTTAATTAACAAAATGTGTAATTGTTTTTAACAGCTGGCTGTTTTAAAATTTTGGGTTTTTATGTAAACCACCTGGAGATGATTCATATCAGGTGGTTTATAAATCTAGTAAGTTAATAAATAAGTAATGATCAGTTTGTTGGTGTGAATAACGGGGCTTGGACAGAGGTTTTCCAGATCATTTAAACTTCCCCAGAACTGCCTACAAGTGCAGGTTACATTATTCTGTGACTGGAACTAATAAGCTGCAGGAAAATGGGGGGAGAAAAACCTAAACTGAGGTTTCACTGAATCAGGGAGACTGTTTGTGAGGTATATTTTGGTGTTGTTTTTTTAAATTGCAGTCCCTGAAAAAATGCATTTTACTCAAATGCATGGGGTATCCCCCCACCCGCTCCCAAAGAGAAAATACACGTTTCTTCTGGATAAATTCACTGAATATGACCTTAAACATTCATCCTGCCTGAGAATCTTATTGAAACAAACAGGACTTTTTTCCTGACTAAACAGGTTTAGGACTGAGCGTGAGATGTATCGTTCTGTCTGTGCGCTTTCAGTGCTTTTTAGAACGGAGTCGGGAAGCCTACATAATTTCCACGGGCACGCAAAACTGAATTAATCCCGCAATATTCAGAACATCTAGGCGGTCGGTGATGTCATCTACTTATGCAGAGGCAACAGGAAACCAGATGTTCTATCTCTGGATAGTTAACAGAGGTTTGTTTTTTGGTATTTTTAAAATATTGGCGCTAGAATAGCACACTTCGGAAGACGGTCGTCAATAGTCAGAACTATTAAGAAGTGCAAACGTCGTGTTGCTAGACTTGAACGTTGCAGACTCCTTTCAAATCCCTGCTCGTTGCAAGCCGTTGGGTGCGGGATAAAATCCGCGAAGACCTGCACGGATTCGGAAGTGTAATCGGTAAACGTGCCACAAGCATTCTTACCAGTCGTCGTGCAGAGCACGGCCACCGCAACAGCCGGGCTTGCTTTGCATTCGCAGCACATTACCGTTTCCATTGCGGTCCCCTTCGAAGCCTTGGTCGGCTCGCTTGCCTCGAGCAGCGCGGCGTTGCCCTTTTAAGGGGAGCCGTGTCGGCCCGTGACGTCAGGGCAGTGCAGAGACTTAGTCGTTGCTGCTGCCGCTGCTGCGCTTGTGTGTTACTGCAGCCAGACCCAGACGCTGGGAAGAGCTTCAGATCTGCAAGGGGGAGGGGGGTCGCGCGCCGTTTGCATTGCCGCCTTTCCCCCGGGGCGCCCTGGAAGGAAGAGCACCGCAGCCTCCACCGCTCCCTCAGCCCTTCTTCCTTCCTTCCCGCTGCAGAGATTTTTTGTTTTTCCGGGGTTTCGTTTGCCATGCCCAAGGACCAAAGAGTAGCAACCGCCAGCACTAGAGGCAGTAGCAGCAGGAGGAGGAACTTTCCAAGCAGGAGCCTAATGGCTGCGAAGGGGGAAATCTAAGAGCCAGTCTTTTCCCATCTTGCCCGGGGAGAAGACTGCAAGCGAGCCAGGGAAACCCGGCCAGCATGAGGCGGGGGGCTCAGCACTGATGCCTGCGTCGCTGCCCCCGGCGGGAGGATTAAGAGCTTCTCCCTCCCCTGGGGCGCCGCAAACCAAGAGTGTGTGACAAGAAGGAGACGAAGAGCAAACCAAACCCACGAACTCCCCGGCAGTGCTTTGAACTTCCCCTGGCCCAGGACTCCAACAACCTGATCGCACCCCGCCAAAAAAACCCACATTATTATTATTTTTTGTTTTCATTCGGATCTCGTCTATTCTTGCCCTGCACATTTTGCGGGGCGTGTTGTGTCTCTTTGGTTTTCTTTTCTTTTTTTCTTTTTAACTGTTTTTGGCCAATATCATGGCGATGAAAGGGGCTGCCGCAAGTACCGGGATCTTGTTAGTCACGGCCAACGTTGGATCCTTGTTTGATGATGTAAGTGGCAGGGCTTTCTCTTTGCAAGAATCCCGGCAGAGAGTTGGGGTCAGTGGCTTTGTGGCGCAGAGCTCGCGGCCCCCTTGAAGGGGATACAGGTGGGGCCTGTCTGCTGGAGATCGGGGTGTGTGGCTCTGCTGGCGCCGGTGGGGCTGCTTGCTAGGGGCTGAGAGTGTGTGCAACAGTGGCTGCCTGCCCTGCATCTCTGCCGGAGCGGCTGGCGATCATGACCGCGCCAGTTTACTTCCTTGCTGGCTGGGGGGAGGTCGGCGGCTGGCTGGCTTGGCTGGGTGGGTATCCCCTGGTCCTAGCGCCCCGCTCGTATCCCGTCGCCAGGCGCCTGTGGGTGGCAAGTCTTGCAAGGAGATGCTCCCCGGTCCCGGTGTGTTGCTCTTTAGGGCAGCCGCTGCCGAGTGGAGCCCTACCTGCATGCCAGTTCTGGGGACTGTCGCCAGTGGCGCTGCCTGGTGCGTCAGACGGGGATTCCCTTTGGGTCGCCCTGCGCAACAAGCTCGGAGGCTGAAGGCGCTGCTCCACCTCTGAACGTGCCGAGCTTGCCTGGCCCACTATGCACGTCGCCCTGCACAGCCGCCCTAACCCTGCCTTGCACTTGGCCTTTCGCCTCCCTTCAGGAAGCCGTGGTGGCTGTCGAAACCTCCCTTTCTGCACACGCCCACGCCCTGCCCGCTTTCCTTGGCCAAGTTCTCGCTGTCCGAGCATATCGCTGAGGAAGCCGCCCAGCGTCCATGGGTGTGAGTGCCGGGGGTGGGGTGGTGGTCTCAGGGCTTTCCCCTTCAACCCCCCAACTTTATCCATTTAACAAGTACAGCCCCTAGGTTCTCACTGTGTGTGCAGGTTGCCTGTAATTTATGGACTACACTCTTTGGGCTGCTACCACACTTCCTTAGTGCCTGCTCACACAGTACGCACAGTATTGTGTACCCACAGAACACCCCCTCCTTAGCCAAGATGCATACCTGTCAGAGAAACTAGATGTCAGAAGGTGGGGAGCATGGATATAGGGCTGTAGCAATTTCTAACATTGTGATGGGTGGGGAAAGTTCTACTGTAACTGGGAGTGGCTGTAGACTGGCTGTGGTCCCTTGGCATATGCCTTCATTCTCTAAAACCTGGGTGTCACTTGATTTCTCTATGCCTTATTCAGATGTTCTCATTTGCATCACTTGATTTCTCTATGCCTTATTCAGATGTTCTGCTCTTTATACATTCATGGGTCTGTATGCGTGTGTTTGTATGAATGACTATACATGTGTTCATTTAAAAAGTGAATCTGATTTCAGGTGTCTCAGGTGCATGGAGCAGATTGGAAGTGTGCTACTACTGTATGTGTGTTCAGCATAACACGTGAGGATTTATACATGTGTCCTGATCGGTACGTGCATACACTGTACACAGATTCAACTTGTGTTGGACATAATGGGCCAGTTCTCACCATTGCCTGCCAGGATGTGCAGTAAGATTGGAGATGTGTCCAGAGAGCACCTGTCCTGACATGCTCTTTGGGTGTCATTTAATTGTGTGAGGGGGGTGTTTAAACTGTCCCTCTACACACCCTTAGTTTTGGAGTACATGTAGAAGGGTGATTCAGATGAAGAACTCCCTCATGATTAAGGAACACCCTGAGAGTATGTCTGGACATCCCCTGGTGATGTCAGGGTAGATGTGCTCTTGGCATGTCCCAATCCTTATTGTGTGTGCTAGCTAGTGATTATTAAAATCCCATTGTATGAATAGCTCTGACATGATGGCTACACTTGAGCCCTGTACAGACGTTATAGGAACAAAGTTGTACACAAGTACCACCATTGAAAATGGGTGCAGAAATCCTGCCCCCTGCATGTCAATCACTTTCTCTCCTGTACTGCTCATGATTAGGGTGGTCGCCTGGTGTGTCCTAATTGCCATTTGCAGAAGCGCCTGCCAACACGCTTACGGCAGTTGCCTGGTCACTCAACCACCCTAACTGTGAGCAGCACAGAAGAGGGAGTGATCGATGTGCCTGTGGGAACAGGACTTCCACATCAGCTTTTGTTGGTGGTACACGCACACAATTTTTTCTCTATAACGTCTGTATAGGGCTTTGATTGGCAATTGTGTAAACTGACTCTGTGGAAGAACATTTCTTTTGAGGTCATGTGAAGAAGCATGAAAGTTCATTCCTTGATGTTAGAACTGTGATGGCCCATCCAATGCATAAAAGTCAGCACTGATGTTGCTCTAATCATGTGAACACTTCACATATGAAGTGTTAATATAAAAAGCACATGAAGCTTAAATTAATCTTAATTGTATCATTCTTATAAAAGCTTCTCAAGGCAATGTCCACACTAGGAGACTGAATGGACATAAAAATATATAATTCCCTACAAATCAGAATGTAGGGTTGCCTTCAGAAAGCACGCATGTATACTGTTGTGCTCTCTCACTCCCCAAATACACTAACATATAGAAATTTGAAAATCTGGTCCATTTTAACAAAACTGGATTCACATCTGAAAATGAGGTTCAACACACCACTTTGTGTGTACCCATGAACTATCCTCAGACATGTTCACCATATAATGCTGGTTCACATATGGTGAACATGTCTGAGGATAGTTCATGGGTACACACAAAGTGGTGTGTTGAACCTCATTTTCAGATGTGAATCCAGTTTTGTTAAAATGGACCAGATTTTCAAATTTCTATATGTTAGTATATTTGGGGAGTGAGTGAGCACAACAGTATACATGCGTGCTTTCTGAAGGCAACCCTACATTCTGATTTGTAGGGAATTATATATTTTTATGTCCATTCAGTCTCCTAGTGTGGACATTGCCTTGAGAAGCTTTTATAAGAATGATACAATTAAGATTAATTTAAGCTACGTGTGCTTTTTAGCTGATAGCTCAAGCATATACTTTTTAATAGTTGGACAGGTTTTCCAGCTTCCAGTGTATTAAATGCGCTTGTTCAGAATCAGAGAGAGAGAGAACCAAGAAAAGGAGGAATAAATATGCTTGCCTTGGTAGGTTAATTAAACAGGTTGATGGCTCGTGACCATAGGGAAGGACTGCATAGTGCATAGATGAATGTGCATAGATGAAATAATTGGATGGCAATTGCAAATCACCGAATACTAGGGACTGTGTAATAGTGTTAATTTCTCTTTCCTGGCCTATCTTTGTCAGTTCTGTTTTTATATAGAACAGCTGGTGCAAAAACTCAGTGATGATGCAGGAGAGGAAAGCTCAATTTCTCTAGAGTATTAGCCATATTTATAGTATACTTTCCACTGCAAAGTATGAACCTACGCAAATAAACTCTTTGCACTTCTGTTGGGAAAACAACAACCACTCACCCTATTATGTATAGTTTGGGGAAGGGTTTTTTGTGTGTCTAATTTGATATGTTGAGTGCTGTACCACATTCTGGAAAACCTTATCTTTTAAAAATTGCATGATGATGATGAAGTGTTTACACTGAATCCTATCTTCAGTGTATGTTGATGTAGATTGTGGAGTATGTGGATTATAGATTGTGGCTGTGCAGCCTCATCATATCCATGTTTACTCGGAGGAAAGCTCTTCTTGGTTGAATATGGTTTACTTATGTGTTTGCATAGAATTGCAGTCTTGGGCTACAATCAAGAACACTTACTTGGGAGTAAGCCCCACTGAAGACAGTACATAAGATTGCTCTGTAAGGTTTTTTTTAAATGCTGTTTGCCCAAATGGGTTTAAAGTGTAAAATTAATACTTTGCATTGAAAGTAGGCTTTCATTTCATTTTCCTTTAGGAACTTTAATTTAAATTTTTAGAATAGTCTGTATTTCTGGCATATTTAAAGTATCAGATATGGGGTGAATAAACACAAGGTGGATTGCAAGCTACATTTCATTGACAGTGTACATTTCATAACTTCATTGACAGTGTACATTTCATAACTTCCAGTGTAGTTATGTTAAAAAAAACCTACTGTAGCAAAATCCCACAATATTTTGCAATAATATAAACTGTACTGACTTTTCACCTTCTCCCCGCCTTTTTCTTTGGTTAAGCTGTCATGCAGTTTACCATGATTTCAGTCAGGCACTTGAAATGCTTTTAATATTCCTTTGAAGTCTGAGAAGTGTGAGGAAAAATAGAGCTTCCACTGCCTTCATTCTCACAGGAAAAAATAAAAACTTCCTGTAGAACATTCCATTAAGTGATCTCAGAAATATTAAGAATTTAAAGAGCCCTGTTGAATCAGCCCAAGGATCTGGTATTGTGTCTTCAACAATGGCTGACCAGAGTCTTTCAGGAAGGCTAGAAATGGGGCATGGGGACAATACTCCTCCCTGTTGCGTGTACCCCAGCATCTGAAATTCAGATATTTGAACAGCTGCATTTGCACATAAAAGTTCTATTTATCTGTCATGACTAACAGATGTATTCTTCATGAATTTGTGTAACCTTTAAAAAAAAAAAAGTCATCTAAGCCAGTGGCCACTCCTACATCTTGTGACAGTGTGTTTTATAAGTATTCCAGTGGGTCTTCCCTGCCACCTCATCCCTCTTCTCTTCATAAATAGATATATTATCTATAAATTAAAGGGGGCAGTATATAAATTTTCTTTTCTAAGAAAAATTTCTTGGAAAAACTTGAAAAACCTTGAGCCAGTTTGTACAATATGTCTGACCCAGCCCTGCTTATCATGTAATGTGGGACATAAGTACATCTGTCCTGCTCCTCTTTCCGGTGTGTCACTCCACAGCCTCATGCTGATTATGGGCTGATCTGTTTAAATAACATGCAATTTTAAATATGACATTAAAGTAGTATTCAAACGGCTCCCTTGCAATCATGAGACTATGTGATGGTGCATTGGGGTGGGGGATAGAATAGGTATGCTCATGTTCCTCATCATGTAAGAGTGAGGGGCTGGCTGGTTGGATGTATTGCCCAAACCGACCCCTTGAGGATTTTGTTTCTGAGCATTCTCCAGGAGAGCCTGGTGGGTGCTTTGGTGGGGTGGCGCGAGGAATTACTTTCAAGGTTAGTGAAGGGAGTTTTTTTCATCCCTATTCTGCACACATACACATTTAATTCTCTTTGAATCAATGAGACAAATATGCATAGTTCAGAGGTGAATTACAGTTGTTACCTTTCTCTGTGTGTATGTGTGTGTGTGTGTGTGTGTGTGTGTGTGTGTGTGTGTATATATATATATATATATATATATATATATATATTTAATATATAATAGGTTGGCAGGGTTGTACCTTATCAGTCATAGAGCTGTTTCAGCATTGTGTGTTAATGTGTTATTGGGAGACATAATATTCCTAAATGTGATCTTATTAAAATTAAGCACTTTTAAGTCCCAGTGAATTCTAGTGGGAGAATTAAGCCTTTGCATAAGTGTCTTCCAGTGAAATCAGTAGGATTGACAAAGTTGAACTTTGGCTAGATCGAACTGAGCATAAGATTCTATTCCACCAATCACCATCTGGACAAATCCTTTAGTCATAATTGGAATTTTAATTTCAGAATGCAAGAGTCAACAAATATCAGCTTGGCTTATTAGCCAAGCACTAATCTGTCTCTCAACATCCCGCCTACTCCAAACTCACATGTACCATTAGTCCTCCAAGCATACTCTCCATATACACATGCAGGAGTCCACAACTGTCAAATCCACATTCCCCTGCAATTTTGCATGCATTTTCAAAACTAATAGCAGTTTCATCAAACTGGACAAAGTTATATATAAATCCACTTTTTATCTGGCTTAATATTTACAAAACCTTTTTTGTTACTTCTAATCTGTGATTTCATACCTTTCTACTCCCCCCACCCCCAATAGTGTTAAGGATGATCTTTTCTCCAAAAGCTTTTAAAAAAATGGTATAAACGTTCAAATACTGTATCACATTTAAAGTTCTGACAAGTTTCCCAAAAAGTTAGCATTCTATGTGTAAAGACTGGTTTTGGCATGGGCTCTTATAGGCTAGAGTCTATGTATGAGAGGCAGTTTTTCCCAAGCTAGACTATTAAAACCTTTTGCCTAGAAGGTTTTATTTTTTTTCAGGATTGTGTCTGAAAAAAGACTCTCTTCAGGGCTTTTGGAATTTCCCTGAAAGTTCTATTTCACACTTGAGCAAAGGGCTCTTTAAATGGGAGAACAGGAAGCTTTGCTGTGATCTAGTTATGACACTTCCTTACGTCCAGCTGTTCCTGACTACAGATGTTGACTTATTTGGAAAATATCATAGGACTGCTGGTCTTGTGGTAGCAAGCATGAATTGTCCCCTTTGCTGAGCAGAGTCTGCTCTGGTTTGCATTTGAATAGGAGACTACATGTATGAGCACTGTAAAATACTTTCCTAAGGGGGATGGGGCTGCTCTGGGAAGAGCACCCACATGCTTCCATGCAGTAGTTTCTAAGTTTGCTCCCTGGCATCTCCAAGATAGGGCTGAGAGAGATTTCTGCCTGTAACTTTGGAGAAAACGCTTCCAGTCTGTGTAGACAACACTGGACTAGATGGACCAGTGCTCTGACTCGTTATAAGGCAGGTTCCTATATTTATTTATTTATTATTTATTTATTGTATTTTGATGCCACCTAGTATAGAAATCTCTAGGTGGTGTACAGGCTAAAATATAATATAAAATAAAATATTTAAAATTCATAAAAACAGATAAAAATCACAATAGATAAAAACACAGATTAAAATTTAAATTTCAGTTAAAAGCCTTGGAAAACAGGTTCATCTTCAGGGTCCTCCTAAAAGCAAACAGAGAAGGAGATGCTCTTATTTCAGCAGGGAGTGCGTTCCAAAGCCCTGGTCCCGAACTGCCACCAAACGAGTTGGCAGCAACCATAACCGGACCTCTCCAGATGATCTTAACAGGTGACAGGATTCACGATGGAGAAGGCGCTCTCTTAAGTACCCTGGACTTAAGCCATTAAGGCCTTTATAGGTAATAACCAGCACTTTGTATTTTGTTTGGAAAAATATTGGCAGCCAGTGCAGTTCTTTTAGAATCGATGTTATATGGTCCCTTTGGGTAAACCCAGAGACCAATCCAGCTGCCACATTTTGTACCAATTGTAGATTTCGAACTATGTACAAAGGCAGCCCCACGTAGAGTGCATAACAGTATTCAAGCTTAGAGATTACCAGCATATGTACCAACATTTTAAGGCCATTTGTCTCCAGAAATGGATGTATCTTGCGTATCAGCTGAAGCTAATAAAAAGCATTCCTGGCAACAGCCTCAGCCTGAGAAACTAGGGAGAGTTTGGCATCCAGGAGCACTCCCAGACTATGAAGATTATCTTTTAGGGGGAGTGTAACCCCATCCAAAACAGGCAGATCTATGCCATCTCTCGGATCTCGACCTCCGTCTTGTTAGGATTCAACTTCAGCTTGTTATCTCTCATCCTGCCCAGTATCGCCTTGAGGCAGGCACTTAGGGGTTTCATGCCATTTCCGGATGAGGTTGGTATGGAGAAATAGATCTGGGTGTCATCAGCATATTGATAGCATCCCAGACCAAACTTCCTGACGATCTCTCCCAGAGAGATCGTGTAGATGTTGAAAAGCATTGGACAGTATGGAGCCTTGTGGAACCCCACACTTTAGCTCTCATTTTTCAGAACAGTCTCCAGGTGACACCATCTGGAATCGGCCAGAGAGGTAGGAGTGGAACCACTGTAAAACAGTGCCACCCAATCCCACCTCCTTCAAGTGACCCAGCAGGATACCATGGTCAATGGTATCGAAAGCTGCCAAGAGATCCAAAAGGATCAGCAGAGTCACACTCGCTCTGCCGATCACCAATCGGAGATCATCCATCAGGCCGACCAAGGCAGTCCCAACCCCATAGCCCACCCGGAAGCCAGACTTGAAAGGATTTAAATAATCCGTGTCATCCAAAACTGCCTGGAGATGAAAAGCAACCACTCGCTCTGTCACCTTGCCCAACCAAGGAAGATTAGAGACAGGTTTGTAATGAGCTAACTCTGAGGGATCCAATGAAGGTTTCTTCAAATGAGGTCTAATAATAGCCTCCTTAAGACAAGGAGGCATCCTGCCCTCTCGCAGAGAAGCATTTATGATATTTACTAGACCCTCTCTGATAATATGATTGCCAGATGAAATAACCCAAGTTGGGCGAGGGTCAAGAAAACAGGTGGTGGAGCGTACAGTCCCAAACAGTTTGTACACATCCTCAGAAGTAACAAACTGAAAGTGACCCAGTTCAATCCCACAAGAGGGGTTGCTGGGTACCTCTACAATAGATTCTGCATTAACTGTGGAGTCTAGTTCAGCACAAATACAAGATATTTTATCTGCAAAAAAGTTGTTAAACACATCACAGTGAGTAACAGATGGATCCAAGTTCAAATTCAAGGCAGAGGGGGCACAAACTAGCCCCCTCACAACCCTAGACAACTCAGCAGGACATGAACTTGCAGAAGCAATGCTGGCAGAGAAGAAACACTTCTTTGCCATCTACACTGCCAGAGCATAGATCCTCATATGAGTTCTGTGTTGCAATCTGTCAGATTCACACAGTCTTCCTCCACTTGTGCCCTAGTCATCTACCTTGCCGCTTCAACTCCTGCAGTTCATCTGAATACCATGGGGCTGACTTTAAAGCAGGTCAGAGAGGACGCTTAGGAGTGATTGTGTCTACTGCTTCTATGACTGCAAGCCTATACATAGAACCTGCAGTCCTATGCACCCTTTAAGTAAACTCCATGTGCTCAGACTTGCTTCTGAGGAAAAGGCTTGAGCTGTAAAACACACTAAGATTTGCTTAACAAAGGCCCTTCTGTTGGCTTTAATGCATTTCTAAATGCAGCTAAATGATCCTGCAAAGAACTGTTGCCATTTCTAAATGCTCTATTTTCCTAGAGACTTTCTTTGCTAGTTCATCAGATAAATGGAGAGAACTCTCAGCCAGGAATTTCTACTGCCTCTGACTGGCTAAGATAATTAATCCCACCCTCCAAAAGCTACTTGAGAGCAACTTGGGCCATCTTTAGTATTTATTCAAATGAGTAAAGTAAATAATAAACTTTAAAGCCTGCCTGCTAAATCTCATTATTGTTGTGTTTGGTAGAACATGGTGAGTGATTTTGTGAATCTTCTCTGAATGGTTATCTAGAAGATGCTGGATAATATTACTTCAAATTGAAGTTAGGGGAATGTTCTTCCATTCAAACAAACAACCTTGCATATAGAGATCCGGTGTGTTGGATATAAGGCTAGGCTTAGAACCCTCCTTACTGACAATTTTTCTATGTGAAGAACTTCTTCTTACATAGGGAAATATTTAGTCATGTGAGTCCTCACCTGCAATCTGAAGTTGTACAACTCAGACAGAGGTATAGCATCTTGGTGAGAAGTTAGCCAGTCCTGGATTCTAATTTTGTTGGAGGATCACTTTGAAATGAAGTTCAGACCAAACCTTGCAAACCCCAAAACTGGCCTCCTGTCAAACCCAGAACAGAAGAGGACTGTGGATCAATAGCTTCACTGTTAACAGGGCTTGGAAACCAGGGTTTGTCAGTGGCTGATCACTATAGAAATGTTCCTGAAATCAGTTCCACTTGTAACATAAACTCTAACTTTCAAGAATGCTATGAAAAACATTTTAAATAAATAGAATATGGTGGAGGATGAAATAGTTCTGACAACAAAGTGAAATATGACTGCTCTGAGAGAGTTTAGCTTCTTTAGTGGTGCCTGTAAATTGACTAGAAAGTTTCATTGCCCAAGAACATACTGTTCCCATCGTTATCTGAAAGCCTGGCAATTTCTGGCTTGCTGAACCCAGGCTGAATGCTTCTAAAGTGCAATCCCTGCTGGCTGTTCTTGTGAGTTTATAATGCTGTAGCAGAGACTGACAACCAGTCCTATCCTCCCTTGATGTGCAGTATGCTAGCTGCACTAGAATTACAGACAACAACTTGTGTTTTCTCCACTAGAATATCAGTTGCACTATACACCTTGAAGTTGGTTCCTTTGGGTTGGAAAAAGTGACCCTCATGGTCTTTAGATTCTGAAATACTGGGTGTATTTCAGTCCATCTCTAACTTGAGGTCCAGTGATCAATTAACATCTTGGCAGCATTGTGTTGGGACATGTTTCAGTTTTCATATTAGTCTCATAGTAGAAACCATTGATCATGAAGCTAATGTGAAAATGCTAGCTTCTCTCTACAATGAAATGTGTCCCATAACCATGGTTCCAGATGTTCCTACTGAAGACTTCTGTTGCTCAGAAGCGAGATGAAATATAGCTAGAAATATTTTATTTTATTTTATTTTATTTACATTTTATATCCCACTCTTCTTCCAGGGAGCCCAGAGTGGTGTATTACATACTTAAGTTTCTCCTCACAACAACCCTGTGAAGTAGGCTAGGCTGAGAGAGAAGTGACTGGCCCAGAGTCACCCAGCTAGTTTCATGGCTGAATGGAGATTTGAACTCGGGTCTCCCCGGTCCTAGTCCAGCACTCTAACCATTACACCATGCTGCTACATGTTGGGAGATGTGCAGCCCAATCCTTGGCATGTTTACTCAGAGTAAGGCTCACTGTGGTTCCCAGGTAAGTGCATATAGGATTTCTGTCTTAATAGTTACTTTGTAAATCTGTGCATGCTTGGGAGTAAGTTCCTGAGTAAGGATGCATAAGAACAGGTTGCAGGTCTGCTTCATAATTCCTCTATAGGTGGTGGTGGTGGGGAAGCTTTTATGTTACACAAGTTCATTTAGGGAAGAGTGCTTGTCCACCCAAAAGAGGGTACTAAATCCAAAATATGTAAGGGTGGGAGGAATCCATCCGAAGTAGTTGTATCAAGTTTAGGGTGGGGAAGGACCAAGTGGTCTAAATCTTTCTCCATTATTTTTCTACTTAGTTGCTGTTGAAATCATGGCTGGAAATTGCATGGTCAAAACCTGGAATTGTGACAATAATTAAGAAATACTATTTTTATGAAGTGAAATATAACTGGCTTCTAAGTCTAAAGCTCTGAGGTTTGACACTTATAAATAGCAGATGACTGCTTTATTTGTTTCTTACTATTTGAAGAGGGGGAAGGGCTATTGTATATTTGACCCTGAGATGATGATAAATAGTTGCACTTTAAATGAGGAATTGCTGTTGGTGTATTTGGACCAATTAATGAATTAAAGAGAAATGACTGAAAGAGGTATATTTTTCTCTCCTGCTTTTCTATAAAAGATGTCTTGGAATGTAATACATGCAGTATTATAATACTGCAGAATCCCCATGTGCCATTCTGTCATTTACCTCTATGGTTGATTCCACCAGGCAACAAAATGGTGACCTAAAATGGAATTTTCTGCCCCCTTGCATACATCCATTAGAACAGCCCTGCTGGATCAGGCCCAAGGCCCATCTAGTCCAGCATCCTGTTTCACACAGTGGCCCACCAGATGCCACTGGAAGCCCACAAGCAGGAGTCGAAGGCATGCCCTCTCTCCTGCTGTTACTCCCTTGCAACTGGTACTCAGAGTCATCCTGCCTCTGAGGCTGGAGGTAGCCTATAGCCCTCTGACTAGGAGCCGTTCATAGACCTCTCCTCCATGAAGTTATCCAAACCCCTTTTAAAGCCATCCAGGTTGTTTAAAGCCATCCAGGCTGTCACCACACCTTGTGGCAGAGAATTCCATAAGTTTGTTGTGTGCAAAAGTACCTCCGTCCTAAATTTCCGTCCTAAATAAAAGTCCTAAATTTCCTGGCAATCAATTTCTTGGGATGACCCCTAGTTCTAGTGTTATGTGAGGGAGAAGAATTTCTCTCTATCCACTTTCTCCACACCATGCATGATTTTATAGACCTCTATCATGTCTCCCCACAGAATTGTAAAGTTGCCAGCTGTTTGTGCTAACTAAGCAAACACAATTAGGTTATGAAGCTTGTTCTCTTTTGAATGAACAATATTCATTCAATGAATGAAAGGTTGTGCTTGCCATGCAGTTTCCCTGTATATTTTACCAAAGGAAAGAATGATTACATGGCTTTCACACTGCCTAAATGAATTTTACCATTTGTTAATGGCTCCTTCTAATTTGCTGCTATGTGGCAGTGCACTTGAAATTTGGTTTTGCAATAATTCTGGTGCAAAGGTGGTTTGGTACTGCTCTGCTGAGCTTTTATTGAAAATAGTCTGCAGAGTCTTAGCATAGAGAAGACTATGAAGCTCTTCTCACGATCCGTGAAAAGAGCTTCTGTCGGGTCTGCAGGGAGAGCAGGCTTAGCCCACTCTCCCTGCAGATGGATCAAAGGGCAGCCCTGGGGTGGCTGCACACACGACCACCAGCTCCATCATGGAGCCGGCAGGGGCTGCAGGGATTGGGGGCTGCATGGCCTCTGGAAGTCCCGGGATGCCCCACGCCAGTGTGCGGGGCATCGTGGAGAGACCCCCGAGCCCGGAAGGCTGCTTATGTATCACCGCGCACCATGGCGACACATGAGCAAAGAAATAACACTCGCTCCATTTAAGGGGTGTTCTAGGCGGTCTAGCCACCTTGGGAGCACTGGGCTCACCCGCGAGCCCGGTGGTTCCCATGATTGATGGAAAGCGGGCTAAGGGAGCTTAGCCCACTTTCCATTGATCTTGGGAATAGCTGCTGTGATTTCATGTTATGCTGAGGTATATTCAGAGACCAGAAGGAAATCTTATTTTATACATTAGAAAGCACTTACTGGCCCTGATGCACTTGACATCGGCAAGTATGCTGTATTCGATACCTTCAGACAATGCCTAATGATCAGTTTTGCTTTGGGAAAGGGAAAATGTGTGGGTGGGTGAAATCAGTATCGTTTTAAAAAAATTGTTGTTGCTCATTTTTAGCTGATAATTAAGAGAAATTCTGGCCATAAATTGTCACTTAATGATTAGAAATATTATTTCGTATATAAAGTACATTCTCAGGAAGGCAGTTTTCCCACTGTAAATTAAATTGTCAAACTGTTTAGGTCAGGTTGCCAGCTGTGGAAAAAAGCACGTGAACACAATACTTGTGTATTTATGGACTTAACTGTTCAATGATAAACAGCTCTGTAAAAATAGTTTTTTATGCTACCATTGCTGACAGTGACAACATGAAGAGTTCTGGTTACCTGTGTGCTCTTGCTGCTTTTTCCTTTGTGTTCTTCCCCACCCCCAGTTGCATAGTTGCTTATCTTACTATCAAAACTATCTACAGTGGTTGTAACACAGAGGAACAAATTTGTGTGTATATTGGAGAGTGTTCAAAGTGCAGTTGGGGTGCTTGCTTATCTTTTTTAAAAGCCAAATAGTTCTGACATGTTTTATAAAAACCTCTATTCCGTACGTACATCATCACAGACCAGTGAATTCTGTGAGGAATCAAAGGACTGGCTTTAAGCAGTTGTAGCCAACATACAACATTCATTGTGCTCTCCTGAAGCTATATAAAGGCATTGCACCAAACCATAATTAGGCAGATGTTGTTTTGGACTTCCAGACTGATGAAATAGGTCACATTTTAGCACTGAGTTTCTGCTCTGTGGCCTTGGCGATATTTATTAATGTAAACAAAAAATAAATGTTTATCCTGTTTGTTCTCCAAGGAGCTCAGGATAATTTTACAGAAAGAACCCAAGTTCGCCACTGAGCTTACTTGAGCAAGAATTTGAATGCAGTTCTCCTCAGCCCAAGTCTGATCACATTGAGTCTGTCTGTCTGTCTGTATTTATTTAACTTGTATACCACCCAAACTTTAGTCTCTGGGCAGTTTTTGGCATAGAATCGTCATAACTGCACACGTAACAGCTTTGTGAAAAGTACTGACCTAGCTATAGGAGTCTTGGATAACTTCACACACTCTCCTATTATTGGTTTGGAAATATTTTTTATTTGTACACAATTTGTTCATTCTAATCTTACTATGTGTTCCTCAAAATATTTTATGAAGTAGGTGGAACATAGAGAAAGAGATCTCCCACCCCTCTCCCTCCTAGGAAAAATAAACTTCGGCAAATGACAGAACTGGGTGTCTTTCAGTGGAGGGGATTTTTAAAGGGACCATGGTTCATTAACTTGCTGATCCTAGCATCTCCTTTTCTATGGGCAAACCTAGGTTCATATGACTGGTCTCAGCTCCACAAACTAGCTGGTTTGTGTACCTGGTCATGGATCACAAGTCTTGACAGCATTGTTTGTATACTGTAGAACTTGCCAGCTGCATGGCTGAGCATATCCGCCTGTGCGTAGATATGTTTTCTTAGCTGATGTGTGTGTTTGGAAGTTTGGAAGCAGTCATAGAATGCTTGGGGAGGGCATAGAACAGGGAGCAATTTGTCTGTATAGCACTTATATGCAATATCCTTTTGAATTACCTTCTGCCTGACTCACTCTCTGTTACTGATATTCTAAGAATAGTATTATAGGTTCCTATAATTCCTATATAGTATAGGAACCAAGTGACTAGGTATTGAGAATTCTCTCATGAGAGAGGGAAGAAACATTTCTCTCTATCCAAACACTAGAACTAGGGGTCATTCTATGAAATTGATGCCAGGAAATCAATGACCAACAAAAGGAAATACTTCATTATACAGTGCACAGTTAATCAATATAATTCTCTGCCACAGGATGTGGTGATAACCACCAGCTTGGATGGCTTTAAAAGGGGCTTGGATAAACTCATAAAAGACACGTCTATCAGTGACTACTCAACTTGATGGCTATAGGTGACTTCCAGATTTAGGCAGGATGCCTCTGAATACCAGTTGCAGGGGAGTAACAGCAGGAGAGAAAGTATGCCTTAATATCTTGCATGTGGGCTTCCCAGAGGCATCTGGTGAGCCACTGTATGAAACAGAATACTGGACTAGACAGGCCTTGGGTCTGATCAAGCAGGGCTGTTCCTATGCTATGTAGGTGAGAGTTATATAAGGAAAAAGTTGTTCTAGTAAGAACTAATCTGCCTACTTTCCTTTCACTATCCCTATAACTGGACTAGATTTGATTCAAATAAGTTTGGTGTTCCACAAGTTAGACCTCTTGTGCCTCGAAAGTATCTGCCATCTTGGATCGGGGTGGATGACATCATTACAAACTACACCATTGAGATGTCACTCACTACAACTGTTCCAAATTTGGTTCAAATCAGACAGTCCAAAAGTTAGCCCACTTGAACTTCAAAAGTCCGCCATCTTGAATTGGGGCGGATGATATCATCACAAACTATGCCATTAAGGTGTCTCTACAACTGTACCCAATTTGGTTCATATTGGTCCAGGCGAGGGATGTGCACAGAACGTGTTTGGTGCTCCCTTCCTGGAGTACCGAATCAGTTCCATCCACTGAACTGGTTTTGAGGGTGAGGGATTGCTTTAAATGACAGGGAAGGTGCTGCCTACCTATCAGCCCCCACCCTGATGCTTTCCCCCCACTGAGGCTCTCCAGAAAAGCGGGCATAATGCGCTGCAGCATTCCTGCTTGCAGCCCCAGCAGCTTTGCCACACACGCCAGCCATAAGCTTGGCGACCCTTCTGGGGCTGCAGGTAGGAATGCTGCAGCCCAGCGCACCCATTTTTCTGGAGAATGCCAGTAGGGGGAAAGCAGCAGGGTGGGGGTTGTCATTTAAAGCAAACTCCCCTCCCCCGCCCTCCCAGGTGTGCATGGACTGGTTCCATGCACATCCCTAGTCCAGGCATTGTGAAGTTGTTGGTGGAGACACACACACTAACACAGAATGTTTGGTAATCTCATAAGCCTACTGAAAAGTAGGCTAAAAAGTAGTTTGAAAAACAATACCTAATCAGTTTTTGGGACTAAAGTGCATGCTCTTTATCCTAAGGAGATGAACCTCATTGTCCATACCCTGTAAGTGGGCATCGTGATACTTCCTCATATACATCTTCATAGTGTGTTATGAAAATTATTAGTGTTCCATAGCAAAATATTGATACTTCTACCATGTTCTGCTGCTGTAGTTGAGTGGTAGTTAAGTGTTAAATACCTTTAACACTTGAGTCTGTCTGGAGATGGGGAGGCAGGGGGTGTATCCATTGATTATGGGGCAGCTATTACAGTGGTGGTAGGGAACAGAAGAAGTAATGTTGACAGGTCAGCAGGCCGTTGCAGGGGAAGGGAAATCGGAAACTTAATTGCTGTCTCCCCTTCTGGCTGTCCTGCCAGCTCTTTGACCTTGGAAAGCAATGCTAACCTCCCACAGAGCCTTGTTTTGCTCCTTTGTAATGCCAGGTCAGTCCAGAAAAAGCCTGAAATAATCCATGATTTGATTCTGGATGAAGGGGCCGATCTGGTATGTATTACGGAGACTTGGTTGTGGGAGGCTGGTGGCCCAGTCTGGTCCTGGCTTCTTCCTCCAGGGTACTCTGTTGAGGAGCAGGGGAGGAGAAGTGGGCGGGGAGGTAGAGTGACAAGAACAATACCTCCCTTGCCAGGATCCCTGTGGAAGTGTCTGACCATATTGAATGTGTGTACCTAAGTTTGGGGACCAGGGATATACTGGGACTTCTGTTGCAGTGTACCAATCACCCCACTGCCTGATGGAGTCCCTAACTGAGCTGATAGACTTGGTCTTGGGCTAGGCGTTGGAGTCTCCCAGGCTTGTTGTGCTGGGGAATTTAATCTTCACTTTGGCACCAATTTGTCCGGTGTGGCTCAGGAGTTCATAGCGGCCATGACAACTATGGGCCTATCCCATAGGTGTTCTTGGGACTGGTGCATGTTGCTTGTAACACGCTTGATCTGGTCTTTCACTCTGATCAGGGTGGTGTTCCGTGGGTGGAGACTCCTGAGACTCTAATCTGACAGATTATTACATAGAGAGCAATTGAAGATCTATGCTCAGGCGATACGTGCGGCAAAGAAGCGATTCTTTTCCTCCCGTATCATGTCCAGAAGTTCACGTCTGGCAGAGTTCAGGGTTGTGAAAGGGCTAGTCTGCACCCCTTCCCACTTGAATCAGTATTCAGAACCAACAATTACTCGCTGTGATGTCAGTTACTCGTCTGAGTGGATTGGGGGTGGGAGGCACTGCTTTGCAGTGGTTCCACTCCTACCTCACGGGCAGATTCCAGTTGCTGTCTCTTGGAGACTGTTCTTCAAAATCTGAATTTACGTATGGTGTCCTTCAGGGCTCCATATTGTCTCTGATGTCGTTTAACATCTACATGAAACCACTGGGAGATATCATCAGGAGATTTGGTGCAGGGTATAATCAGTATGCTGATGACATCCAAATCTATTTCTCCATGTCAACATCATCAGAAGAAGGCATAACCTCCCTAAACGCCTGACTGGAGGCAATAATGGGCTGGATGAGGGATATCAAACTGAGGCTGAATCCAGATAAGACAGAGGTACTCATTGTGCGGAGTTGAAACTTGGAAGACGATTTTGATCTGCCAGTTCTGGATGGGGTCACACTCCCCCAGAAGGAACAGATACGCAGTCTGGGAGTGCTTTTCGATCTGAACCTTTCCCTGGTGTCCCAGGTTGAGGAGGTTGACCAGAGGTGCTTTTTATCAGCTTCGGCAGATACTCCAGCTGCGTCCATTTCTTGAGATGAACAACCTCAAAACAATGGTTCATCTGCTAGTAACCCCTAGGTTGGATTACTGGAATACGCTATATGTGGGGCTGCCTTTGTACATAGTCCGGAAGCTGCAGTTGGTTCAGAATGCAGCAGCCAGGTTGGTCTGAGTCATCTCAGAGAGACCATATAACTCCTGTATTGAAGGAGCTACACTGGCTGCCAATATGTTTCTGGGCAAAATACAAGGTGCTGGTCATTCCCTATAAAGCCCTAAACCGCTTAGGCCCTGGGTATTTAAGAGAACATCTTCCTCGCCCTGAGCCCCACCGCCTGCTAAGATAATCTGGAGAGGTTTGCCTGCAGCTGCCGCCAACTCATCTGACAGCTACTCAGGATCCGGCCTTCTCCGTTGTAGCCCCTGGACTTTGGAACATGTTTCCTGCTGAAATAAGAGCCTCCCCATCCCTGGCAACTTTTAAAAAGGCACTGAAGACACATTTATTCACCCTGGCTTTTAATTAGATTTATAGTTTTAAATAATTTGAATACTGGGTTTTAAATGTTTTTAATCTTTTAAATGATTTTAATGGTTAATTGATTTAATGTTTTAAATGATTTTAATTGTAAACTGCCCAGAGATGCAAGTTTTGGGTGTTAGCAAAATATTTTAAATAAATTAAAAAAAAATTCTGGAAAATAGCCATTTTTCTAGTGACTAGGCAAGAAAACTGTAAATTAGAAGATATTGCTCTTTTTCTTTTAGATGATTGGTGTGCCACAAATGAAACTACTAATAATCATGTATGGGGATGAGGGCTAGTAAAAACTTGTGGGATAGTCACTTCAGTGGAATTATTTGCATGGGAGAAACCTGTGTAGTGTCTGTCTTTCAACAAGTCACCTATTTCAACCTGTAGTTCTCTGTCTGGAAAATAAAAATAATATTCTTTTTTCTTACATGGCTGTAGTGAAGACAAGACAACAGATTATTGCAAGTGGAAAGTGCTATGTAGCAGTACTCATGGTTTTAAAAAATCAACCTATATTGTAATGCTGCGTTCTTCTAATAGGTTTCACAGCAAAAGTTGAATTCTGTGTTGTTGTTGTTTTTGTTCCAGCATCTTTATCTAGCTTGCTAGTTTCTAAAGATACTTTCCTTTTAGGTGGTGTTAATGCAGAAGGTTGCCGGTTTGAATCCCTGCAGGTACTATATCGGGCAGCAGCGATATAGGAAGATGCTGAAAGGCAACATCTACTGCATGGAAGGAGGCAATGGTAAACCCCTCCTGTTTTCTACCAAAGAAAACCACAAGGCTCTGTGGGTGCCAGGAGTCGTAATTGACTTGACGACATACTTTACCTTACCTTAATGTTCTAAAGAAGCATGTTTGTAAGTGGTATTCCTTGTCCTAATACTTTCTGTAAGTTTGTGTTTAGCTGGTAAAGGTAAAATGTGCCATCAAGTTGGTGTCGACTCTTGGCGACACCAGTTGTCTTTGGTAGAAGACAGGAGGGGTTTACCATTGCCGCCTCCCACGCAGTGTGAAATTATGCCTTTCAGCATCTTCCTATATCGCTGCTGCCCAATATAGGTGTTTCCCATAGTCTGGGAAACATACCAGCGAGTATTTGAACTGGCAACCTCTGACTTGCTAGTCAAGTCATTTCCCTGCTGCGCCATTAGGTGGCTAATGTTTAGCTGAATGACTCTTATTTTCTTAGTTTCTCATATCTCTTTCTCTTTGTATTGCTTTGTCCTCTTGCATCTCAGACCTCTGCTATACCAGATTTTTTAAAAGGTTTATTCTTTTGAGCTGCTCATGAAGAATACAATAACTTTTTTGGTTCTTGAACTGTTCAGAAACTTGTGGCCAAACTGAATTGGGCAGAAGTTCATCCTGATGACATTCTTAACAAGGAGAGGTCAGCATGAATTGTAAACATCTTCTGTTTTCATTCTAGGGGCTTCTGCCTTCCACTGCCTTCTCACTTTTCATTGGCCCCCTGCCTAAATACCCCCCAGCAGTTGCTACAGATCTCATGAGAGGATGACCCTCCCCACCAATTTTCCAGGAGCTCATCCTCCTGTGAGCCCATGCAGCAGCTGGCATCCATGTGCCCCACCTCTCTTCCTCTCTTTGCATGCCTGGTTGGCTAAGCCCTGGCTGTAGTGGCCCCTGCAGTGGCTAGTCCCTCCACCTCTGACCTAAGCATACCTTATGTCTGGCCTGGCATTGCCCACTGGATTCTCCACAGGTACCTTGAAGGTCTTCATCCAGCCCTCTGTTCAGTAGAGGAATCTGCTACAACATTCCTGATAAATGGCCATCCAGCCTGTTTCAAAAACCTCTGGCAAAGGAGAGTGCTGGCAGACTCCTGAACATCTCTTACTGTTAGAAAATTCTGCCTTACTTCACCAAACTGCTTTCTTCTGATTTTGACTCATTGGTTTTTTGAGGACTGCTATCATATATCCCCTTGATCTTCTCTTCTCTAGGCTAAATGTGCCCAACGCCTTTTGATTCCTCTTGGGACTTATTTTTCAATTTCCTTACCATCTTTGTTCTCCCAATGTTCTTCTTAAAACGTATAATTCATGCTGGACACAATATTCCAAGTGAGGTCTATCCATCACAGAATTATTACTTCTCATAATCTGGCCACTATGCCCCTGTTAATGCAGCCCAGGGGTCAAGAAATGTTGGCTCTGTTCACCAGCCATATGAAAAATGTTTACTTGTCAAGCTGTGTTGGTACATTGGGATTCCCCCACCCCACACTCGTTTTTCACTCATCACAGACAAGTCGACTAGTCGATCTTCTGAGCCCTGATGCAGCCTAAGATTGCATAAGCTTTATTAGCAGCTGCATCACACCACTGGCTCACATTCAACTTGTGGTCCACTGTGATGCCTAGTTCCTTCTTGCATGTTCTGTGATGAGCCATACACGCCCACCCACCCACCCCGTTCATTTATCTTACCTAAATGCTTTGCACTTGTCTCTGAAATACATTTTGTTGGTTTTGGCCCAACGATAGAGCTTCTACAGATCAGTTTAGAGCTGGTTCTGGTTTCTAATTGATGGACTTCCCCAGCATTGGATGATCTGCAACTTTGATATGCATCTCTGTTCTAAAAATGTTGAACAGCACAGAAGACAGAACCCTGTGGTACTTATTCTACTTGATGCCTCTCTTCAGACTGATGTGGAACTACTAATGTGCACATGTTTGGGTATAGTATTTTTAGCAAGTTGTGAATTCACCTAAGAGTAGCATCTTCTGGTCCACATTTGCCATCTTGTCAATCAGGATATCACAGAAAGATTTGTAAAATGCTTTGCTAAAATCAAGATATACTGTGTCCACAGCATTGCCATGATCTACTAAACTAGTAACTCTATTTTTAAAAGATAAGATTAATCTAGCATGATTTGTTCTTGACAAGCATATGCTGATTCCTGGAAACTGTCACATCCTTTTTCTAATGGTTCAGACTGACTGTTTAATAATCTGTTCTAGGATCTTGCCAGGTATTGGCATCAAGCTGCTAGGTCGTCTTTGAGAAGTAATGCCTGTAAGTAGTAGGTTGTTTAGAAGACTATTATGTGTTTTACTTTAGAAGTTGTAGCTCCTATAGTAATCTCTTTCTCCGCCAAGCTTTCATGTTTGCTTAACAGTATTACAGCAATTGTTCAATTCTCCTTTTGTTAGAATTTGGATAGATTATATGTTTGTATGTGCTCCTGCTTTAAATTGTGGATTTCCATTTTCTGTGCCTTGTGGCTGGCTGTGAGAAAGTACATATCCAATGTCTTCAGTGTATCATTGGTTAAAATGGCTCACAATAGATTCTCCTTTAGGATCATTTAATTATCTAAGCTAATTAATATTAAAATAGTGACAAGTAGGGACATGCATTTTTTTCTGAAGGTTTCTATTCTTTTGAGGCTACATGTAAACTCTCAATGTATAGGGTTGCTTTTTCAGGAACTGTTCCTAAGCAGATCCTTGGAAAAAGGTATTTCCTGTTTGTTTACTAGGTACTAATGAAGTGTTGGAGTGGTTTTAGACATTATTGAAGAACAATATACAACCTGTAGATCAGGGCACAACAAATTCCAGGTCACCCTGGTGCTCAAGACAGGTGATAGAGAGAACAAGCAGGAAACGGCAAGCAATTCAAGGGGCAGGTTGCTTGCATCTATTGCCTGCACCCTACATCATATCTGAACACAACTTGTTTGGTTGTGTGTGCACGTGCCTCTGTTACTCATGTGCTTCCCACCAGTGCCTCAGTGCAAACAATGAGCTTGCCCAGAGAACTTTGGCACTCTCACACATGTCCACTTGCCTTCAAGCCAGTCATATGTGGGGATAGTAGAGGAATCTACTATGGATTCCTTTAAAAACAAACTTCTGCCTGCAAAAGGGAAAACAGGAGATGAAGTGATTGCTGTAGCTTCTGCCTCCCCCCCCCACTCCAATCCAATCAGACCCCATTTAGGAAGCTGAGGTAATCATGGGTTGGTGGCTCTATTGAAATTTATTCCCCATCCTACAAATACAACAAATATTTATATACTACTTTTCAACAAATGTTCCCAAAGCTCCCTGTCCCCAAAGCAGTCACAATCTAAAAAAGAAACATAAGGCAGACACCAGTAACAACCCCTGTAGAAATGCTGTGCTGGGCCAGGCCGCTGTCCGCCCCCACCCCTGCCAGTGGACAATTCTAGTCGTCTTGGACACAATGCTTTTCAGTGGAGTTCAAATGATACAAACACCGCAAATACTTATATACTGCTTTTCAACTAAAGTTTCCAAAGCAGCTAACACTAGTGGTGTGCACAGAACCAGCGCTCTTCGTGCTGATGGTGGTGGGGGGAATAGCCTTAAGGATGGGGAAGGGTGCGCTTCCCCCCCCCCTTCAGCGTGCTGTGTAAAAATAGTCCAGGGGGGCGGCAGTGTACCTCCTTCCGCCCTGTTGATACCCCAACCAGAAGTGGCTGGAAGTGCCCAGCGCACATGTGCATGTTGTAGGCAGATGCACGTGCATGTCACGCTCGTAGTGTGCGCACATGCACACATCATGCATGTGTGTGGCATGCTCACACTGGGCACTTCCAGCCAGAGTATCAATGGGGCGGCAAGAAGGAACACTGCTGCCCCACTGGATTATTTTTACACAGAGCGCTGGAGGGGGAAAGCGTGTGCGTGGGGGGGAGGTGGTAAGTGCACCCTCCCCTGTCCTTAAAGCTACCCCCCCTCCCGGTCTATCATACTATTTCGGAGGCCTGTAAAAGGGCCTTCAAACTGGTTCGTGCACATCCCTAGTTTACATAGAGAGAGTAAATAAATAAAATGGATCCCTGTCCCCGAAGGGTTCACAATCTAAAAAAGAAACATAAGGCAGCCACCAGCTGCAACCACTGGAGAGATTGTGCTTGGGGTGGTAAAGTGAGTTGCTCTCCCCCTACTAAATAAAGAGAATCACCACTTTAAAAAGTTGGCTCTTTGCCAGTTGGCAGGGATTTCACATTTTCAGGGAGTTCACAAATTCAGCTGTTACTAATAGAATTGTCTACCCTCTCAAGTTGTCCTGAAGAGCCTCCCAGAATTGGCATCAATCTCTTGGTGACAAAAGAAAACAATCCAGGAAATGCTTGTGGGTTGATATTGTGAAAAATATTTGGAGGTGGGGGAAGCTACCTGGAATACTCTTCAGGCAAAGTTAGCAACCCTAGTCACAAATAAAGTGCATGTTTACATAGGAACCAGGCTTATTAGCATATTCCAGAAGATGACTGTAACATTTTGTGCATGTGGATAAGTGCATGTTTGGTTAATGTTCTGGTGTCCAAGTATCCCTCCATGTAAAAAGCTAGCAGTTGAAGGGAAAGGGTATATATGGAGTCTATAAAGAGGGAGAGGGAGCTCAGGCATATCGCTCCCCCCGAAAGCATCTAAAGAGGAGAGGGAGTTTAAACTTGTATTCTCTGTATAACACTCTGTGTATTCCGAAGTATTATAGTCCCCACGCTTCCATAGCAAAAGCACTGAATAGACTTATGCAGCTTCTGGAATTTTATCTCCAAGATCAAGAATCTTTGTGGAAACAAATTTGTTTTTAAAGTGTGATAGTGGTTCAGCATTTCAGCCATGTGTGAGCTGTAAATATTGAAATCCCGTTTCTCCCCCTCCTGTGACCCTTACAAACCTATTCTCCTATTTTGTTGCCGTGAGCTGCCTAATTTTAGAGGTCTAGCAATGCCCACAGGAACAGCAAAGCTAATTTTCCCATAGGAATGTCTGGTAAAATAAACTTCATTTTGTATTAGGAATGTGTTCTGGGAGTTCACAAGCTGTTAACTGCTCTAGCTTTTAGTTTGCTTACCACTCCTGGAAACAACTAACTATAATTTGATTTTATATTTGAATTGCTTGAGAAACAATTTTGGCACCAAATCCAAACACATTTATTTGCCTAAAGTGTCTGCTATTTAATCCACCATTGGTTTGGTATTTGCACATTTTCATTATCTTTGGTTATTTGAGTTTTAGTGAAATTCAGTAGTGAATAAAGTTTGCTGTTAACACTAACTGAGGAGTCTGGCAAAATACAGCTGCTAAAAAAAAACCTGGTGAGATGCAATATCAGCAGGGCGTTATTATGATACAGGTGGCCCTCATCTGTGGGGGTTCCGTTCTCACCTACAACCATGGATAATGAAACTGCAGATAACAAGACTTTGAGTAAATGGGAATTGGGGGGGGGGCATAATTACCTGGAGATAAAAAAAAAAAAGGCAGAAATGAGAGCAATAAAGAAATGTATCATGCTCTCTAGGTCTCCAGCTGTCCAGCAACGCCACCCTCCCTCCCAATTTCCCACAAAAAATCATGGGGGAAACTTTTTAAAAAGAGAGCCACAAAATGGCTCCGTTCAGGAAAGAGTGGCCAGAAATGACCCTGGAGATCATTTTTGGCCACCTAGGAACTGTGGATAGTTTAATTTCAACTAATTTTGGATGTGCAGATAATGAGGCTAGGTGTATATGGCCTGACTGCAACTACATGAAACCATGGGAGTGTGTGTGTGTGTCTGGGACCCTGGATAACAAGGGCCACCTGTACTAATAAAGGTTTTATGCTTTAAAAAGATACTTGGGCACAGATAAACTAGTACAGATTATTAAGCAGACTTGTTCCTCATGTTAAACAAAATAACTTTGATCGTCTTAGTACTGCTTGATATTGTAAACAATCGCTACAGAAGGAATAGGAAATTCAGAGGTGATAAGAGAGCTATGACGCAAAAGACAGAACACTTTAAATATGGCAGTAGCTGACACTCTGGTGTTCATCCTATAGATTGGCGAATTTGACTTGCTGCATATACTTTTGTTCAGGATCCAAGAAACTATGAAACTAGTTCCATATATCCCACTTTTACACATGCATGTTGTGTAGAATAAAACTATACAGTGCAATACTCAATTTGAGATTTATTTAGTAGAGGTTTAATGCTTTCAGTTTATTCAAACCTACTAATTATGAGCTTTAGCAATGGATCTGCATCCCTTGAATTTTTGTGGGGTCACTCCTGTAGCTACAGTTCCCAAAAATCTGAAGTGAAGAAAAGTATTTTCTGTCAAAGAATAACTTGGTTTCATTTCAAGAGAATGATGTGGCTTCTTCATAATCCTAAAGCCTTGTTTCAATAAAAGGGACAACCTTCCTCTCCCTGAAAAGCAAGGATATAACCCCTCATGATTTCCTCCCCTTTCACCTAAATGTAATAGTTGCAGGTAGTGGTAGTGAGGAAAAAGACATCTTTTGCCTGCCTTCTTATTTTCCTTTCATCTCCTTGCACAGCACTGGTATAGCTTGGATGGGCAGGCAAAAAACACCATGAGGCTGTTCTCACGATTGCCAAAAAGTGGGCTAAGGGAGCCTAGCCCGCTTTTTGACACCGTGTGCTGCCACGGGTGCCATGCGGCTCCCGGCAGCAAACCGCCAAAACTACCCCTCCCCTTAGCCAAGGTTAACAGAGCAAGTGCTCCGTTAATCTCGGCGTTCTGCTCATCATCAATAATAATAATAATGTGTGTCTGTGGAGTGCAGCGACACATGAGTAGACCCCCGACTGGGAGGCTGCAAGCGGCCCCTGATCCCCGCTGGCTCTCTGACGCAGCTGGCCGCCCAGGGCTGCAGGCTTGCTCGTCTGCTGGGAGTGTGGGCTAAGCCCGTTCTTTCTGCCTAACCCCATCTGGCGAGTTTCACTGATTGTGAGACTTGTCTCCATATGTCGCCCACTTTGAAGAAAGTGCTAAGGAAGCACTAAAAGCTGCTTCTCTTGACAATGAAGCAGTTCCTTCAGAGCAAAGTTCTTAGCACTCTTTGCACTTGCTATTCTATCCTTTGGGATACTGTTGGAGCAACTAGAGCCCAACTCCATGTTTAGCAAGTTGAAACAAATCACTACAGGGCAATGCATGTGTCACGGGGTAAGTGTTGTCCAGAAACCATTTATTTTTCATGCATCTGCCATCAGTGATGGAATGCAGGAAGACTGAACACTTTATGTTGTGCATGGAGCAAGCTCAAGCTAAACAAGAAGCCAATTCTGTTACTGTAAACGTGATTTTGTTACCATCTATTTTGGAGAGATATTAAAGTGTAATGCAGTGGCACATTGTGGTTCTGGGGGTGGGTGGTGCTAGGCAGGGCAGATAGTGAGAGGTGGAGCCAATTGTGGGCAGCTGTGGAGGTGGAGCCAGGACTAGGCAGATGCCTTTGCAAGAATTGGCAAAGTGCAAATTTGTAGTTAATGAGTGGGATCAACACACATACACCTCAAATGCTCATCGGTAGAGATCCAGAGAAATATGGAAAACATCAGTTGCTTTATAGTGCTTAATAGGACTACAGTAGTGTGTAGATTTGTATCTTAACACAGCAGGATAAATAGAAGTCCACACACAGGAAAGGAACTGTACAATCCACAAATAAAGCATAGACCATCTACAAAAGCCTGCTTCTGTGGAGAATAAATGCATTCTGAAGCCACCAGGTCAGCTCTGTCTGCCTGATTATTTTGAACATGAACAAACAAACCACCACCACCACCACAAAGAACTCTGAGCAAAAGTGGGTATAGTGTTTAGTGTGCTGGATTAGACTGTGAAAATCCAAGTTCAAATCCCCATTCAGCCATGAAACTCACTGGGTGACACTGGGACAGTCACTTGTCTTTCAGCATAACCTTCCTCATAGGCTGTTGGGAGGATAAATGTAACCATGTGCACCACTCTGGGCTTCTTGGAGGAAGTATAGGCTATATATGTAAAAGGAAATAAATCTATATAAGCCACAGATAAAGCAGACACCAGGTACAAAAGTGGAGAACAAATGCATTCTGAAGTTACAAAGACAGCTTTTCTTGCCTGTCTCAAAAATGCATACATAAAAAATAGAAAAATCACAGGTTTTTCAGTGATGATAGCTGCAGCTATGAATCATATCCTGAGAATGCCATGGGAAACAAAGTTGCATGGTGACACCCTTTCCCTATTCCATGCCTGCTGAACAGCTGGGTGCCACTCTTTGCCCACCTTGCGTGCCCACCACATAGCCTGGGTGTCCATCCTAGCAAGCAACAAATGTTCTTTTAAAGAGATCACTTCCTTGATCCTTGCCCAATGAACCATAACCACCAGTGGACATAGTAATGTTACAGATACTGGTCACAATCCAGAGGAAAACCTGGTTAGCTCTTTGCATAGCAAATTGATTTTAAAAACTATTTTCCTTCCAGCAGAATCCATTCCTTCTCTGGTCCTCCCTCACAGTCTCTTCAGGATCCCCCTTGGGACAAATGTATGAACAAACAAACAAAAACTGCAAAAGAATACTGAATAGAATACAAAAGTAGTGAAAAGAAAAACATTTTCCCACCCTCTGAGCACTCTGATTGGCTGCCTGAAGAGTCAGTCAGCATGATGTCTTCTGATTGGTGCTCTAGGTGTTAAGCTCTGCTCACCTTCTGAAAACAAAGGCAAGCCTTATAAATGGCTCCTGTCTCATTAATATTCAAATTTGAACTCCTGCATTGCTGTTGGTGTTTGCAACATTCTGGTATTATGACCCACCCTATGTAAACAATGGGGACAGGCTGAAGGCAGGGAAGAGGCACAGACAGGGAAACAATCAGAGAAATGGTTACAGAAGATGTACAGAGGAGGTAAAATGGCTGACAAATATTTTCAGGTGGGCACTACCCACTCTGCCCTCAGGTAAAAGTCATCTTTGGTATAATGGTTGACATCCTGACTAATGGTGCACTTGCACAAGGACATTACACAGGTGAGGTCCTGGCATAGTGGAACGTATGTTTCAGACTCGTGTTGTGCTAGGGTAGGGATGCAGAGCAATGGTTCTGAACCTGTGGTGGTCCAGATGTTGCTGAACTTCAACTACCATAACCCCCAGCCATAATTCATTGTGCCTGGGGATGATAGAAGTTGGAGTTCAGCAACATCTGGACCACCACAGGTTCAGAACCATTGATTTGGAGCAAGGATGTTGCACAAAAAAGAAAGCAACTCCGTCCAGTACTAGTCCTTGAGCTAGTAGAAGATGTAATGATGTAAGCCACCCCGAGTACTATTGCACTTTAGGGGAGGGATACAAATAAATACAAATGCAGGCAAGTTATACAATACTCATTTCACAGCATTGTTGAGCAACTTTGTATATGTCTTGGGGAAGGTCTTCTACTAGCAGTTGCACAACATCATGGAGCACAACTTTGCATACCTTCACAACCTTGTGCAAATACTACTTGTTTGATTGTGAAAGTACACAGTTAAGAAGATGTTGGTCATGTAAGTTATGAAAACTGTCTGCTTGCAAGGATTTGGATTTTTCTCTGCACCTGTTACTTGTTGTATTGGGTTTAAAAAAAAAAAAAAAAAAACCAACCACATCCTTCTACCACACTTTATGGTAACAATCACTTTGTGGTGTACATAGTGCTCATCCATCCTTAAAAAAAACCAAAACCCTCAAGTGCCTTTTAGCATCATTCACATCTGATGTAATTTATTTCTTTTTCCTCTCTGTATTTTAATAAGTTGGTTCTTTGTCAATGAACACTGCTTATTTTTATTTATTTCTCTATCTAATTTATATACCACCAGAGAGAGAGGTGTACATAATCCGATTTACAATATAAAAATAAAACACTTTCACTGAATAAAAACAATCAACAGAGTAAAACAATTAAATAGTTAATTTTAGTTTTAATTAAAAGCTTGAGAAAACAGGTGTGTCTTAAGTTTTTAACAAAAAAAATTTTTGTTAGACATTTTAGACTTCCTGGTCTATAATATGACCAAGGCATGGGTGAAACATGCATGATTAACTGATCTTTAATCTCCACAAAATGACACTAACTTTAGTCACTTTACACCATCTTATTTACTACTTTGTCCCTGTTTTCATGGACTTGCCCTATGTAGTTCTGATTCTTCCACACTACCTCCAGTGTTGTTAATTTCAGCAGAATAGTTGGATAACCTTTTGCCTGTATGTGGTTCTAATCCCCCCCCCCACAAGTTCCCTCTTGGAAGCTGTCTGAGCAAAGCCTTTGAGGATGGGGTTTAAGAGCTTCAGCCAGAATGTTATCATCTGCACTGCTTATTTTTCTTCCACTTTCTCTTGAACCAAACACTTGGAGTAACTTTTGTTTTCTGTTTCATATTTGGGTTATACTCCTTGAAAAGGGATATAGATTTGCACCTAAGAGACTAAGGGCCTATTTAGACTCTAATTTTATATCTGTTTAATTGTCATGGCTTTTCGTAACAACTGTGTAGTTTTGAGGATGCTAACTTCTGTCAGAACTCTGCTGGGATGAGCATTTCTGAAAGCTTTCATAAGAACTTGTAAATTGCCTAATACTTGAGCAACCCAAATTCTGCTCATAGCTTCTCTTGCAGAGCTACAGTGCCCATGGTTCCTTGGGGAAGGGAATGACTACTAAGCCTGTGGTGTAGATATGGCTTGATACCTTTCTTCGTACCATACATAGAATTGAATTATTGTCACACTACAATCAGAATCTGCTTATAACTTCTGCCAATTGACAAAGGAAGCTAATAATCAAGTCACTCAAACTTTTGAAACATGGTGGGCAAAAATCTTAACAGCAGATACATAAATAATCACATTGTACAAAATATACACCTCAGTGTCTTCCAGCAAGTGAATATTTCATCTTACTCTTCATTCTATTCTTCAAAAAATGAAATTGCACAGATCAGAAGCCTTTTCAAATTTCTTGCACCCTTAAATGACAGAAGTCTCTTATCTATAAGACTATTTATCAGGTCAGATTTCAATAACACTTCCTGTTGCAAGTGGGGCTGGGGAAGCAAATGCAATATTTTGGTAGTTTTCTCATATATGCTGTATACAGGATCAGAGGACCGTGATGTTCTACTTGCTAATACAGCTGGGCTTAGGGGTATAATAAAGTATAGAGCAAAACCGGAGAAACTTCAGAAGAGAGCAAAGTATGTCCTTTTTACATTGGAACATTTTCCTCCATGAGTGTGTGTCTTGGAATGACTCCCAAGGGGGGTAAAACACACAAGGAAACATTTCATCAGAGTTGGTCATCCATGTGGCTCTTTCAACACATGCGTAAACTCAGACTGGGAAGAATCATTGTGTAAAGAGCAGTAGTATTTTAATTGTTGTTTTGTCAAAAAATCACAGCAGATAGAGCGCCCATACAGAAGCTTTGCTGATTATTGCTTATCTCGTAATCATTTAATTCCAGGTCTGTTTATGCACAGTAGTCTTTGCCCTCTGCCCAAGCCACAGCAAATGTTACCTCTTTTCTGGTTGCTAGGAATCCTCTTGATTCCACTGCATGGAATGTTTATCACCTTCTTGCCCATCAGAGCTGGGGTTTCTCATCAATGGAGTGTGGAGATTAGTCTTCTGCCTTCTGATGTCACAAAGGTTATCAAGTCCATATGCTTAAACCTAAGAGCTAGAGGTTCATTCTGTAAGGAAGAATGAGCTGTAGATGCAGCTTCCATAGTGCTGTCTTGTTGAAATGCAGTACTATTAACGCTGTATGCATAGTTGGCTTATTTTGCCTCCCTGCTTAACAGCGAGTAGGCTTAGTCAGAAGAAAGATGAAGATGCCTTTCCCCAGTGCTGCATTGTGTAACAGAGAGCTGCGTTAGGATGGCTGCATGTACTTTTAGTCTCTTTTACATTCTTAGGCCTGCTTAGTACTGGCATAGGGCCATATCAGCAGGGGGGGAATAGTATGGTAGAAGTTTCAGGCATGGCACTTGGATGCTGAGTAGATGTTTTGAAGGCTGAGCATTTAGACATGCAGGCATTTGACAACATACTTGAGTTTTGAGACTGAACTCAATAAAGGTAGCTTTGCCATATACATTTAAATTAGTTTAACTAACTGTCAAAGAATTGATTGGCTTTTGGAAACATGAACTGTCATTGGGGACTAACCTGCTATAAGAACTGAAATGGCTTCAAAATGCTCAAGGGTTAATGATTTTACTAAAGACCAGTTAATATTTTGAAGGATTAATTGTATAAATATAGACTTTGTTCCAATGGTTCGCTTCCAAATATTTATAAAGTTTTTAATGTTACGTGACAGTGTTTATGTGAATAACACATAGAGATTACTTACAGACGGGACAGAAAGAACACTGACAAAAACGTGTTGGGTTTAAATGACTTGCAGTGCTGTGGCTTTTTAAAGAACTGGCACACTTTTATTGAGAAGTATTCAGGTGGATGTGACGTTCTCTAAAGTCCCATTCACCTGTTTATATGTTCCATACATGTATGTTGAGTGTTCAGTGTACACAGGTATAGATCTGTGTACAGATACAGTTATTCATATATTATGCTGAACTCAGGTACAGCCGTACACTTCCTATCTGTACCGTGCATTTGAGGGGCCTGTACCGAGTTTCACTTTTAACATAAATGCAGGTAAAACAGTCATTCACACAAACAGATGTATGGGTGTACAGAGATCTGTACCACTCATACAACATAATGTCTAAATTGGGCTTAAATGTTTAGAGATCTCATGACACAGAGGAAATGTTTGCAGTGTTTTGCTGATTTAAAAACTGCTTTCTGAAAAAATTCTCAAGAATTTTTGTGTAGCAATAAGTTATAAATATAATTTGTTTTATATATGGATTAAATCTTTCACTCAGATAATATACTCATTTTTTAAAAGGCCATTGCATTAAGGAACAATTGACAGTATTTTGATCACTGAAATGTCTGAAGATAAACTGATGAGGTTTCTTGAACACATGTCTTTAATAGGTAAAATACTATAGTTAAAATTTTATAAATATTAATACTATTCTGAATATTGAATGAGAAAGTGTAACAAAATGAAGACCATAATATAGCCTCATGTTTTCTATCTTGTGTCTTTGCTTTATTAACTACTTTATGTATTAAGAAGGATATTATTCCACACAAGTTCTGGGTTTTTATCCCCTTGAATCATCAGGGCAGCCACATCTGGAGTTCCTGTATTGTTTTAGTATATTTACTGTTGCTAAGTTAGCGATAAATTGTCATTTCTGAGAATGATGCCAACTTCCCAATTGGGAGTTTGTCCTTTGCTTATAGCTTCATCTCTTGAGACACATTAAGGTTGTTCACACAACCCTGATACCTCTATGGGGAGGGTTGGGAGGAAGACAAGATTGCACCTCCCCCCCCCAATAATCCTCGTCTTTTCTTTGGCTGCACTGCTTGTGCGCACTCACATGAGCTGCACTGCTGGGAATGGCGCGATAATCTGGAGGCTGGGAAAATGAACTCTGGCCTCCAGAAATCTGCCAGTGCACTGTGCTCCTCACACGGTGCATTGTGGGATTTCCCTGCTGCCTGGTGCTCTAGCCACCTGGCTCTATGGCTGGGGACTGGGGTAGAAGGGCATGCTTGCTTTCATCTTAGTGAAAGCCCAGGTAGAAAACTCAGGTGACCGAGTAGGGCAGCGCCAGAATTGGGCCTCAGCCCGTTGCGTCACATGAACAGCCTTACCTGGGTAGGGCTGCTCATGTGGATGCCCTTTTTATCACCCAGCTGGATGACAGCAGTGTGTGTCTGTGTGAGAAAGATGTAGGATATAACCCTAAAAAGAGTGACGTATTTTGTGTTTTGTTCTTGAAGAGGTGATGGAGAAGTGTAACTTCCAATATGTTATTCCTTTCACTGATTGGCGAGAACAATATTTCTGTTCTTCTCTAAATATAAATCATTCTAGTTCTGGAACATCTGGGCCCTGGAGGGGACATGATAGCCTTTTCTACTTCAAATAAACCATTTTTCCCCACAGGGCTGTGAATGTCTCTTCTAAAGATCAGCTTTAATTGCACTCATAATCTACATCCCAAGGGGACCAATTATGGAACCAGTGCCACCTCTTGTGCACTTGTATGGAGAGCCCAAGAATTCCCTGAAAAGATATTAAGAGAATACTGTCTTGGAGTTAACCTAAAAACATCTTATGACTTGGAATATCTGGCATGCGCTCTCTGATTTCTTGACTGCCAGGAAACAGCCAGAGATAGCATTTAATTTAGAGAGCTCAGGCATTGACTTGAATTACCTGCAGAACTTTAATCAATCAACCAGTTGATGTCATATAGAAAATTTTTATTCTTTAACAGAATACATTCTTCTCATTTAAACCACAAGCTCTTGTCCACCCCCCATATATCCACAAAGTAGGAGGAGGGAATGTTCTTTGTAGTGTGTGTGTGTGTGTGTGTGTGATATTTCTTTTGATCTATGGTGGTGGTTGTACTTGGGGAAATATTAGAAATAATGGAAGCTTGTGTTGGATATAACAACCTGTTTTTGCTAGTCTTGTTCATTTTGGAATTCTCACCCCCACCCACCCCGTATAACTGATCATATTCGGAGCTAATAGAAAATATACGTGGTAGCAATATTTATATGAAGAAACTCATGAGAGACAAACAGCTGTATCAGTTTTACAAAGCATACAATTTAAAAGATATTTTTACTAATAGAAGCCCTGTTTAGTCTATTTTGTAATTAAAATGTATTTTAAAACCACCTTTTCATCCTTGGGTTTAACATGAGAGATAAGGGCTTACAGTTTACAATTTTAGCTTTGAAAAAACATGGACATCACAAATTTCGGTGGGCACCTTTTACCCAAAATGTCCTTCCAAAATGGCCCTGAGCCATTTTGGAAGGGCGGTATAAAAATTGAATGAATGAATGAATAAAATGTAAGCATTGACTTTGTAGTTCTGAAGCTACTACCATCCTCAGACACCCGTGCACCCTTCCAGCAGCTGCACGGGCTTCCCAGGCTGCCCTGCATCACTTGCTGCCTGCCCCCACAAGCTCCCAAGAATTGCTGTTCTGTCCAGCCACTCCCACATCAGTGCTGGGTGTGTGGTTAAAGGTCTTCCCCCCCAACACTACCTGGAGCACTTGCCCTGCAGTCTGATGCCTCCTGTTGGTGAGGGCAGGATTTTCCAATTTATGAAATCCTAATCTGTCAAAGTGCAGAGTCCTACTGATGACAAAATAAACAACATCAAAGAGACCACATCTTAAAATAATAATGTGTTACATCCACACAGGAGAGCTGGTCTTGTGGTAGCAAGCAGGAATTTACCCTGTTGCTAACCAGGTTCTGTTCTGGTTTACATTTGAATGGGAGACTACATGTGTGAGTACTGTAAGGTATTCCCCTTAGGGGATAGGGCTGCTCTGGGAAGAGCACCTGCATGCTTGCATATAGAAGGTTCCAAGTTCCCTTCCTTGCATCCACAAGATAGAGTTAAGATAGATTCCTGTCTGCAACCTTGGAGATGTTGCTGCCAGTCAGTGTAGACAGTACTAAGCCAGATGGACCAATGGTCTGAATTGTTATAAGGCAGCTTCCTAGAATCAGTACATTTTCACTATAATGGTGCAGAACATCTATCTATATGTATAAAAGGCTTAGGTGGTCCATGGCAAATGGTGCATGGCAGGCCCCTTCCACACAGTGCTTTACCAGTTGGAGGTAACAGAGCAGGAGCACTGTGGTGATTGGGCAGTGGGAGTTCCATCTGTAGATAGGGAAGAGGAGCCTGTTATAGTTAAGGTCAGTTGGAATGCAGCTGTTCAAGGTGGGGAGATTGTAGAGGAGGTCTTCTCGTCATTTTCCTTGCTTTCAATCAGCGTTTTTATTTTTATTTTTCTCTGTAACCCCCGCTTCCCTTCTTCTTCATCTACTCAGTCTTGCACAGCTAAACTACTGACTTCAGATGGACATTCTAAGTGCTTATGTTGCTTAGGGGAAGAGCTGTCCTTTCACAGCTACCTCACCAGATGCGACCCTTACCACAGATGCCCTGTGTGCTGGGAAGTGCACTATGGAGGCTACGTTGCTTCAGGAACTAGCTGGGTGACTCTGTGCCAGTCACTCTCTCTCAGCCCAACCTACTTCACAGTGTTGTTGTTGTGAGGAGAAACCTAAGTATGTAATACACCGCTCTGGGCTCCTTGGAGGAAGAGCGGGATATAAAATGTTTTTTTAAAAAAAAAAAATCTACCACATAATTTATTTAGAATAATTGACTGTTTTTCGTGCTTTCAAAAAATTCCAAAACATGCTGAAGAACAAGTTTGTCATGTTCTTCACAGACAATATCACCACAGCTGCTTACATCAACCGACATGGTAGAACGAAGTCCAGAATACTCCGCCAATTAACTGTAGACCACTGGGATTGGTGCATAACCAGCAGCATCTTCCTGAAAGTGACCGATATACCGGGGAAGGAGAACTCCCTGGCCGATTCCCTCAGCAGACGGAAGTATACTTCTAACAAGTAGAAGTTACACCCAGATGTTGTCCTCCCCCTTTTCCATGGGGCCCACCAACCATTGATCACAACTGCCACTGCCAATGCTTCTTCATTTGTGCCGCTGTAGGTCCAAGCTCTGAAGGAGGCACTCTTCTATCAGACTGGTCAGGGGAATACATTTAGGCCTTTTCCCCATTCCCCCGATTCCTCTGGTCTTTCAGAGAATCCAGACCGACCATCCACATTGTATTCTGGTCACACTTGGGTTTGCCACCCTCATGATATTGGCAGAAGGAACCTACCTCCATCTTGCCCATCAACTAGTCCTACTACTACTCCCGGGGTTGGACACCATGCACCCTAACCTCTCTGTACTGTCTCTAACCGCGTGGCATCAGATTTCACACAGCCCACGTTAACAATTTACATGGTTTTCCATAGCACATTGAAGCTTGCCACACACTGAACTTACAGAGCAGAATGGAAGTGGTTTGTGGATTATGCCAAGAATCTCCACATAGACCCTCAGCACTCCTCAGTAGACGAATACAAACATGACATCCTGACTTACCTGCTTGAGCTAAAGCAATGAGATTTGTCGATCACCTCCTTGAAATTGCACTTTATGGTCATCTCGTTGCATCGTGCTACTGTTCCTTTTTCAAGATTCCTGTTGTAAAAAAAGTTTTTAAAAAGGTTGGATCATTTGTTTCCTCCAACTCCCAAGTTAGCACCCACTTGGGACCTATCCTTAGTTCTTGATGTATCAACCAGTAAGCCTTTTGAACCCATGGCCACTACAGACTTACTTCTACTTACCTTTTTAAAATGGCCTTCCTGGAGGCTGTGAATTCGGCCTGCCAAGCAAGTGAGCTTAGAGCCCTCTGTGCAGACCCACCTTTCCTATACTTCCACAAGGATGAAGTATCTCTGACACGAGACATAACCTTATCTAAAGTAATCTCGCAGTTCCACCTCTCTCAAGAAATTTCCCTTCCAGCTCTATTCCCTGCCCTCCATTCTGGGGAGAAGTAGAAGTGGCATATCCTAGATGTCTGCAGGACCTTAGCCTTTTACGTCCATTGAACGAGGGACTTTAGAAGGCCGAATGCCCTTTTCATCTGTTATGGGGAGCCAAACAAAAGCCTACAGACCTCCTCCAAAGGCTATTTTCTGGGATATGTTCAACCATCAAACTGTGTTATCGGTTTGCTAAAAGACCCTTATCTGCTTCAGTACATGTTCATTCCACAAGATACATAGCGACCTCCTCTGCTTTTCTTGCCAGAATCCCTCTGGACGTGATCTGCAAAGCCACTACCTGGTCCCACACCACCACCTTCATCTGGCAATATGACTTAGACTTGAGGGTGAGAAATGATGCCTTGTTTGGTTCCTCAATTCTTGGCACTGCAGTTACAATTAGATAAGGCTGTCCACCTCAACTTCTCCAGGTTAGACTCTTGCTATCTCCCATATGTGTGATACAGAGACCACGAAGAACAGATTGCTTGCCTGTCGTGATGTTTCTTTGAGTGGTCTTCTGTGTATTCACACACTCTTTCTCCTTATCGCAGTACTGTGGCAGTGGCTCTGAGGAGAGAGAGCGAGACAGCCACAGGATGGATCCAAAAGAGGGCCGAGATACTGCCACAAATCAATCTCTATAAAGTTCCGAGGCTGGTCTCTGCACAGACACAAATCCTATACATGTGAATGCACAGAAGACCACTCGGAGAAACATCATTACGGGTAAGCAACCTGTTCTTCACATCCCTCACCCACCCCTATTTTTATAAGGTTATTTTTAATACTTTCCTCTTCCCCTATTAACAGTAGGACTTACACTAGAGTAAGCATGTAACTGACTTTAATGTTCAGTGGCTTCTCCAGACACAAAAGAGGCTTGGCAAACTAGCAAGTTGACCTCTGAACAAAGATCAATTTAGCTGTGTGGCCAGGTTTGTTATGGTGGCTCAGTTGGTCCATACATATCCACAGCAGGAAAGCCTGCAGCTGTATTTGTCAAGGAAAAGACTGACTCTTCCCAGTAGTCGGGCCACTTGACATGTGCTGTAATGTGTGCCAGCTCTTGTAATATGGATTTCAAAGCCTAAAAGCAAAATATTTGAATAACTGTTTCCAAATAACATAAGCATGTTCTCATCTATGAACCTGAATTTCTGGATACATTTTAAAGGACAAGGAAAGAAAGGAAGGATGAGAAGCTACTCTTGTCCCAAGGTAGGATTCTTGCATGCAAAAACCAGCTCCTTAGATGTCTCTTCTGTCTTTTCTCAATAGAGCGACATAAAATTTGGGAAGATGGTGATGCTTACCTCCTAGTTGGTTGAATGGCTGGCTGGTTCAGATTTTATGACCATGTTTGGGGCTTATAATGGTGGGATATAAGTGTTTTTTAAAAAAAATCTCACATTTTTATACAGACATTACTATGCTGTATAATAAAAAAATCTGTGGCCAACAGATTGGAAGAGGTCAATCTACATACCCATATCACAGAAAGGAGACTTAACAGATTGTGCAAACCATCGCACAGTATCCTTAATTTCACATGCTAGCAAAATAATTCTCAGGATCATCCAATGTAGATTAGAGCCCTACATGGAAAGGGAAATACCAGATGTTCTAGCTGGTTTCAGAAAAGGCCGAGGAACAAGAGACGTCATTGCTGACATACGCTGGATAATTGAGAAAACCAAAGAATACCAAGAAGAAGTCAATATGTGCTTTATGGACTATAGAATAGCTTTCGATTGTGTCAGCCATGTCAAGTTGTATCCTTAGGAAAATGGGTGTCCCAGAACATCTCATTGTTCTCATGAGAAACCTATACACGAAACAGGAAGCCACAGTCCAGACAGAACATGGTGAAACAGACTGGTTCCAGATCGACAAAGGAGTAAGGCAAGGCTGTATATTTTCTCCTTATTTATTCAATTTATCTGCTCAACGTATATGGAGAGAAGTTGGATTGGAAGAAGATGAGCGTATTTTAAAGCTGGAGGAAGAAACAACAAGCGCTACACTGATGACACCACTCTGATAGCTGAGAATGCGGATGATCTGCAAGCTCTAGTAATGAAAGTCAAGGAGCACAATGAAAAAGTGGGACTACGATTAAAGGTAAAGAAGACTGAACTAATGACAATGGATACAGCAACCAGCCTCAGACTTGATTATTTATTTATTTATTTATTTAACATATTTTTATACCGCCCAAAACGCAAGTTCTCTGGGTGGTTTACAAAAAAACCAACAGCCAATAAAAAGATTAAAACATTTCAACAATTAAAATTTAAAAAGTTAAAACTATTAAAATACAATTAAAACAATATCTAATTAAATGCCTGGGTGAACAAATGCGTCTTGACTGCCTTTTTAAAAATGCTAAGAGAAGGGGAGGCTCTTATTTCAGGTCATTTATCTCAAGAAATGGACACATCTGGCATATCAGCTGAAGCTGTTAAAAGGCACCTCTGGCCACTGCCTCAACCTGGGACACCAGGGAGAGTTTTGTGTCCAGAAGCACCCTCAGACTGTGTACCTGTTCCTTCTGCGGAAGTGTGACCTCATCCAGAACTGGTAGATCAAAATCATTTCCCGAGTTGGGACCCCACACAATAAGTACCTCCATCTTATCTGGATTCAGCCTGTTACCTCTCATCCTACCCATCACTGTCTCCAGGCAGGCGTTTAGGGAAGTTATGCCTTGTCCTGATGATGTTGACATGGAGAAAAAGATTTGGGTGTCATCAGCATACTGATAACACCCCTCACCAAATCTCCTGATGATCACTCCCAGCAGTTTCATGTAGATGTTAAACAACATCGGAGACAATATGGAGCCCTGAGGGACACCATACCAAAGTTCAGTTTTTGAAGAACAGTCCCCAAGGGACACCATCTGGAATCTGCCTGAGAGGTAAGAGTGGAACCACTGCAAAGCAGTGCCTCCCACCCCCAACCCCCTCAGATGCTCCAGAAGGATCCTATGGTCGATATTGAAAGCTGCCGAAACGTCCAAAAGGACCAACAGAGTCACACCTCCTCTGACAATTCCCAATTGGAGATCATCCATCAAGCTGACCAAGGCAGTCTCCATCCCATAGCCCACCTGAAAACTGGTCTGAAATGGGTATAGATAATCAGTTTCATCCAAGACTGCCTGGAGTTGAGAGGCCACCACCCTCTGTTACCTTGTGCAATCATGGAAGGTTAGAGACAGGCCTATAGTTTCTCAACTCTGAGGAATCCAAGGCAGGCTTCTTCAGAAGTTGTCTAATAATTTCCTTCTTAAGGCAAGGAGGCATTCTGCCCTCCCTCAGAGAAGAATATATTATCTCTATCAGGCCTACAACAACCTCCCTTCCAGATAGTATTAGCCATGCCGGGTAAGGGTCAGGAGAACAGGTGGTAGGCCGCATCGCTCCAAGCAGCTTGTCCACATCCTCTGGAATCACAAACTGAAACTGATGCAGCCTAACCACATAAGATGAGTCGCTAGACACCTCCGATTCAGGCACTGCAGTAATTGTGGGGTCTAAATCCAAATCGGCCCAAATACGAGAGATTTTATCTACAAAAATTGTTAAACACACCACAGTGGGTAATAGATCGTTTCAATTTCTGATTCAAGGGAGGAGAGGCACTCACTAGCCCTCTCACAACCCTGAACAAATCCACTGGACGTGAACTTGCGTACTCAATACAGGCAGAAAAGAATCGCTTCTTTGTTGCCTGTTTTGCCAGAGCATAGATCTTCAAATATGCTCTATGTTGTAATCTGTCGGATTCGAGTCGAGTCTTCCTCCACTTGCGTCCCAGCCATCTACCTCGCTGCTTCAGCCCCCGTAGTTCTTCTGTATACCAAGGGGCCAATTTTTGAAGTGGGTCGGAGAGGACGCTTAGGTGTGATCTTGTCTGCTGCCCTGATGAGCTTGCTGTTCCAGTTCTCCACCAGTGCATCAACAGGGTCACCAGCAGAGCCAACACTAAATCCCTCCACGGCTTCCTGGAACCCTGTTGGATTCAATAACCTTCTCAGGTGGACCATTCTAATAGGTTCCTCGCCACGGCGAAGGTAGGGTGTGACTGTGAGTCCAACCTTAATCAGATGGTGGTCCATCCATGACAATGGGGAAATCACAGGAGTCCCCACCCACGGAACAGCACTCTGATCAGAGTGAAAGACCAGATCAAGCATGTGACCTGCAATGTGCGTCGGTCCTAAGACCCTTTGGAATAGGCCCATATTTGTCATGGCCACTATGAACTCCTGAGCCGTCCCAGGCAAATCGGTCCCAAAGTGAAGATTAAATCCCCCAGCACCACAAGCCGGGGAGACTCCAATGCCAAACCCAAAACCAAGTCCGTCAGCAAAGTTAGGGACTCCCATTGGGCAGCAAGGTGATCGGTACACCAGCAGAAGTCCCAGTCAATCCCTGGTCCCCAAACTTAGGAACATACATTCAATATGGTCAGACACTTCCTTGTGCCTGTTGCTGCAGCTGTACTGAATGGAGGCTTACCACTAACACAAGTGTCAATGGGCCTTTCTTCCACTGCTGTGCTGCTGGTCACAGATTGGGGCTTGGTGGTGAGGAGCTATCATCCAAAACAACTGCCTGCTGTCAGGCAGCCAGACTCTTTTCTGCCACCACTGCTGCTTGCTCAGAAAGACGGAGTGAAATCAGATGATGTTGTGTGGCCAGGATTTCAAATTTGACAATTTGGTATGCAATTGCTTGTGTTGGCAAGCTTCCCTTTTGTGTTGCGGTGAAATGCCGCTTGTGTTCACTACAGTCAATCATTACATGCACTTATTGGATGAAGTAATTCAGAGAGAGCTGGTCTTGTGGTAGCAAGCATGACTTGTTCCCTTAGCTAAGCAGGGTCTGCCCTGCTTGCATATGAAAGGGAGATTTGATGTGTGAGCACTGTAAGAGATTCCCCTTAGGGGATGGAGCCTCTCTGGGAAGAGCAGAAGGTTTCAAGTTCCCTCCCTGGCATCTCCAAGATAGGCTGAGAGAGTTTCCTGCCTGCAACCTTGGAGAAGCCGCTGCCAGTCTGTGTAGACATTGACAATACTGAGCTAGATGGACCTATGGTTTGACTCAGTATATGGCAGCTTCCTATGTTCCTCTTGCATTTTCAGTAATGCAAGAGTTGTAAACACATGTTGGTTAGTAGACAATTGTGGAATGTATTTCCTGCTCTATACTCTTATATTTCAAAGACAATGAGATAAGTGGACCATGCTAGAGTAGAGAGATAACATGCATGTTTGGGAAGATCTCAAGTATTTTTGATCAAGAAAACATCTGACCTTTTGACCTCTTTGTTGCATGATATCTCATTTTTGTGTGCATTGACGTGTCTTGCTGCTTGTGAGTGAGGGATCCATTCAACCCTTACAAATAATAAAATTTAGGAGAGGGAACAACCCCTATTCTCAAAGCAGTATTATTGCAAGCTTAACTGTAGTATCACTCAGCTTGTTGCACTTTTAGTCATATACAGTCATCTGCATTTAATGACAAGTCAGTAATGAGACTAAACTTATTGTTGCTATGCTCACTTCCATTACAGGCACCCACTTTTGCACCTAAACGCTACATGAGGTAAAGTTACATTTGAAAGTGGAAGTCCATCCGTTTTAGTCAGCCCACTCTGTGCTTTTTAAATTGTGCTGCTTTGGATCAGGCCACTGACTTAGTTTCAGCTGTAGGTGCATCAGGCTCTTCTCCCCTGCCTCTCTCAGCTGTGAGTGGCTTATAATATTCATCATTGTTAACACACACACCCCTTGCTATATTGAATAATCGCAAGCAAAAAAATAAAATAAAAATGGCTGAAGTGAGTTTAGGGGATGAGTTATTTTGACAGACAGCGTGGGTTGTACCAGCTGCTGCTTAAGTGAAGGAGTTCCAGGGAGAAAACAGCATTTTGTGTTTTCTCTTTTCAGTTGTTGCTAGGTTTATCACTTTTAGAGCTTCCTGGCTGTAAAATAGTATGGAAGGAATGTGGCCAGATAGTGTTTTTTCGAGAGTGTGTCCTTTTGGGATTATTGCAAGGTTCTGGCAGTCCCCTGCCGCATACCCACTGTTTATTTTTAAAATAGATCCTCCCCTTGAATTCTTAAGCACTAGTCAGACATTTAGTATTTTGGCAGTGTAATTTAGCCATTACCATAGTAATATTTTTTTGGTAAATTATTGATGAGTTATAGTCTGTCTTTAATAGTCAGAATCAAAGAAATAAGTTTTGCAGAAAGAATTATAGGCAGCTAAACTTGACTTGTCTGTCTACTTGCCTCAGCTGTGGTACAGGAAGATTCTGTGTGGGGGTGGGGTGGGGGGATAATTTTGTGAAGGTGGAAAGAGACTTATAGAATGAACACCCAAGCATTGTAATAGAGCTGACCACTCCAAAATGGGGTTGACCACTAATACATTCTGATCAAGTTTTGCAAGGGATGTGTATCTTTGAAGCACTGTCCACTTTCCCAGCTCTAGGAGAACAGTACTCAAACCATATTGCACAACAGTGAATGGACTTTAAATAGTATTTTAGATAGATTTGACTTGGTTCAATTGTAATTACAACTGTAACTAGACCACTAGTTGTAATTGTACTATCTCAAGATTCTTCCTTCGTGAGAAGTCAGTTTTTGATGGCCAAAAACAATTGCCTTTACTCAGAGGCTTGTTTTCATCTGTTAGCACTACAGCATAGCTGACACCAAACACAACCTCCATGTGGTTAAAGTTTCACATTGACACAGTAATGTATAAAATAGGAACCACATGAATCGCCTGAATACCATCATAGTCTTTCATGCCAGTGCCCCTAGTTAGATCAGTAGACCAGGTTGATTATTGGTGGCTACTTGCATACCTTACCCATTGTAGCATTGACCATAGACATATCAAAGTTCATTTTTTTGGTGGCAGCCACATCATTGTAGTAGTGATGTGCAGGGCTGATTTGATTTAAATCAATTTGATTTAAATAACGATATAAATAGCTTCACAGAAGGACTCAATTTTAATGATGTAAATCACAATTTAAATTACTAGGTCAGGAAGATTCTATTTACAGTAATTATCATTTTCTATAAAAGTGCATTTTTGTTGTCTTCTATAACCTTAATACATATTTAGAGATAAATGTATTACATTTCATTTTTAGAACGTAGGTATGCACTTCTCTTAATGCTGTTTCATTCAGGCAAACAGGCCTTGCATTTCATTGTTGCATTGTTTGCATTTTGCACGCATGTCTTTCTTCCCCACAGATACAGGAACTTCACTAAAATATTCCCAGACCTGGTCTCTTTTGTATGGCCTGCTGCCCCATGATAAGTGTTTCCCTTCTACAAGAGAGGATACACTTGGGGGGAAATTTCCTCAGGACTGCATGAATATGTTCTGTTCACTTTTGGTTTCACTTTCTATTCCCCTCCCACTCCCATGCATTTATATCTAGACTTCTCTTTCTTCCTCAGATCTACTCCATACTGCTGTTAACATGTTCATCGAATATAATTATGATAATCATGATATCTTTGACTAGGTTTTTTATGAACTGTGTTTTAAAAATCAATTTAAATTTTTAAAAATCAGATTTAAACAAAAATGATTTTTTAAAAATAATTTTTATCAGACCTGGTGACGTGGGAGAAGGTACAGTCCTTGCAAGACTATTGACAGCTCACTTCTGTGGGGATATAGTTCTGAAACTATCCCCACATCAAAATCTCCCTAAACATGTACAGCAAGAATTCTTGTCTACCTTTCTTTCTGATATGAGCATTGCATCTCCAGGATTCTCAAACAGGGTATTCTCAAACAATCTCAGGTACTTTGTTTGAATTGGCTCTTGGATATCAGGCTTTGATGCTGATTGTCTGGTCATATTGCGAGCCATTTAGTCCTGTGCTCTGGAGTTCACTTTCAGGGTAAGGACTTTGTGGATACCTTTTTCAGTGTATCCTGTTCTGTGATTTATGGCTGCTACATGGGTATTTTGGTCTACTTTTCTACATGGTGGCAGAATGCCAAGCACTTGGCACAGCCAGAACTAAAGTAAATTAAAGTTGGGCCGTCGAGTCAGTGTCGACTCCTGGCGACCACAGAGCCATGTGGTTTTCTTTGGTGGAATACAGGAGGAGATTACCAATGCCAACTTCCACACAGTATGAGATGATGCCTTTCAGTACCTTCCTATATTGCTGCTGCCCGATATAGGAGTTCCCCATATTCTGGGAAACACACTAGCTGGGATTCGAACCAACAGCCTCCTGCTCTCTAGGCAGGTTACTTCCCCACTGTGCCATTAGGTGGCTACAGCCAGAACTACTGGTTGAAAATGTTTTTATTTTGAAAGCCAGTTTAAAAAACAAGTGATACAAGCACTGACTGCCCTTTGTGTCATATGCAAAATCGTATATGGATTTGAATGGCAGCTTCTTTTCATTGTTAGGTGACTTTTACCGTTACTTTATGAGTGAAATCCATAAAGAGAGCAGCCATGTTAGTAGGATCTTTATGATTGCTCTTCAGCAGATAGATGCCTTTGAAGTATCAAACTGGAGAGCAGCTGGTGTTTCCAGAGTGAAGTGATATCCTAACATGGACTGATATCCTAACAGTGTGTGAATGCTTCTAACTGCACACTCATGGTGTTAGCCCTGCACTTCCACTATGTGGGTGTTCTTGTGCAAGAGCGCTGTTATTTCCAGTGCTCTCCCCATGCTCCGGAAATGCTCTGAGGGTCAAGGACATCTTTCTGCTGGAACGGAGTGCTTCCAGAGCATGGGGAGAATGCTCAGAATAGTCGTGCTCTTGCCCAAGCGTGCCCATACTTTGGCAGTGTGAGGACTAATGCATGCATGCAGTTAGGAGCACACAGCTTTAGTCAGGATGTCAGTCATTGAGTAGATGTTGCTCTTCTGTAGAGATAAATTGCCAAAAGTCACCTCTTGCTTAATGTGCTGTGTGAAGCCCCACTGCAACTTGTGCTGCCTTCTGTTTTTCATTAAGCAAGCTCCTTTGCCAGTCTTGCTATAAAAGGTACAGTGGCCTGATTGATTAGCCACATGAGCAGCATTTCAGCCTCCAAGGAAGGACTGTGCCTGCTTATGAAGGTAGTCAGTCCAATTTGGGGGGAAATATAATCCACTGCTGGCTGACCATTGGGACAATGCAGTAATTTTGTAACTGCTTTGGTGACGTAGTTACTTTTTTTTAATAAAGGCTTCCTTAAATGTTGGCAATCTGAAGGAGTTGGTCACTGTTTCAGAAGGCACTTTGTTTTTCCATCATGACTTTAGTTTTAAGTGGCATTTAGCTATATAAGGCCAACAAAATGATTGTTGTGTGTATCTATAAGCAATGGTCCAAAATGTTGCAGTGGCTGACGATTGTGTCATTAGATTAGCTTTCTAGCCTGCCTTGGTCATCCTTTTTAAACAGTACAGCTGTTCTCAAATTGTGTTCTGGAGAAATTGGCAGCCTAACAGTTCTCACATTGAGCCTCTACAAGTTATTTTTGCTGTGGGTGTATTTATGAAATGTCAAATGTTGGGCCGCTTTCATAATTATTTGGTTTGGTCTGAGATCAAGTTTAATAGTGAACCAGCTATGAAAAATAGTTCAACACTATTGAACTATATACACTGTGGTTTGTCTCCCCACCCCCTCTGTATAAGCAATTGTGTCCATAGAGTTAAAAAAACATGTTGACTTTTGAGATCTTGCTTTTTTCAATGACAGAGGAGTTGACTTCCAGCACCAGCATGCAAATAGATTTACTCTTCTTTTTGCTACATCAGCTATTAGAAACAGCAGATAGAGAGCTCATGGAAAATTAAATAAATGTAATTGTTTCAAGGGAATTGAATAAACATAATTTTTAAAAAACTGCATCTTATTGTTAGGGGGTTTTGCTTTAAATTTTGAACCCACCTAAGAAGTCAAACATCAGGGAGTCAAAGTGGAAAAAAGAAATTAAACATCTGAATAGCGTCAACTTTTGTTTGGAAATTAGCTTTTGTTTTTCCTAAACAGGAAAAGGATAATTCCAGTACAATTTTAAAATGTTACTTTTGTGAAGTAACACTTGGTGGAAGATAGAAAAATAGTTCCTACCTCATTAAAAACAGGATATCTCTTTATAGCCAAGTTTAAATATACAGAATTGTCATTTTCTTGTTTCCTTTTCCATGTACAGAGCAATAAATGCAAAAGAATATGTGCAGGCTCAGTGGAAGACTTGAATGCGATCCAGCCAAATTTAGGAGTTTTTAAATCCTGTTGATGTAAGGGGTTGGTAACTCGTTGAAGGACAGGAAACAGAGGGTAGGAATAAATGGACAGTTTTCACAATGGAGGGAAGTAAGAAGTGGGGTACCCCAGGGATCTGTACTGGGACTAGTGCTCTTTAACTTGTTCATAAATGATCTAGAAGTCAGGGTAAGCAGCGAAGTGGCCAGATTGGAAGATGACACAATTATTCAGGGTCGTGAAATCCAAAAGAGATTGTGAGGAGCTCCAAAAGGATCTCTCCAAACTGTGTGATTGGCTGACAAAATGGCAAATGTGGTTCAATGTTAGCAAGTGGATGCATTTTGGGGCAAAGCAACCCAGCTTCACATATACACTGATGGGGTCTGAGCTGTCAGTGACTGACCAGGAGAGAGATCTTGGGGTTGTGATGGACAGCTCATTGAAAGTGTCTACTCAGTGTGCAGCAGCTGTGAAAAAGCCAAAGTCCATGCAAAGGAACATAAGGAAGGGGATTGAAAATAAAACTGCTAATATTATAATGCCCTTATACTAATCTATGGTGCAGCCACATTTGGAGTACTGTGTACTGTTCTGGTCATCGTATCTTAAGAAGTACATTGTAGAACTTGAAAAGGTGCAAAAGAGGGCAAACAAGATGATGAGGGGCCTAGAGGAGAGGAGAGCTGGTCTTGTGGTAGCAAGCATGACTTGTCCCCTTAGCTAAGCAGGGTCTGCCCTGGTTGCATATGAAAGGGAGACTAGAAGTGTGAGCACTGCAAGATATTCCCCTCAGGGGATGAAGCCGCTCTGGGAAGAGCAGAAGGTTCCAAGTTCCCTCCCTGGCTTCTCCAAGATAGGGCTGAGAGAGATTCCTGCCTGCAACCTTGGAGAAACCGCTGCCAGTCTGTGAAGACAATACTGAGCTAGGTGGACCAATGGTCTGACTCAGTATATGGCAGCTTCCTATGTTCCTAGAACACCTTCTTTATTGGGAGAGATGATAGAGGTGTATAAAGTTAAGCATGGAGTAGAGAGAGTGGGCAGATTTTCCCCCCTCCCTTTCACAACACTAGAACCAGGGATCATCCCATGAAACTGAAGGCCAGGAAATTTAGGACCAACAAAAGGATATATTTTTTAATTAATCTATGGAATTTTCTGCCATGGGATGTGGTGATGGCCACTAGCTTGGATGGCTTTAAAAAGGGCTTAGACAAATTCATGGATGACAGATCTATCAATGGCTACTAGTTTGGTGGCTATAGGCCACCTCCAGCCCCAAAGGCAAGATGCCTCTAAATACCAGTTGCAGGGGAGCAACAGCAAGAGAGAGGACATGCTCTCACCTCTTGTCTGTGAGCTTCTCAGAGGCATCTGGTAAGCCACTGTGTGAAACAGGATGTTGGACTAGATAGGCCTTGTTTCTGATCCAGTAGGGCTGTTCTTACGATGCTATGATTAAATTTATGTTGTGTGAGTAGGCCCTTGGCATTAGCTGAAATGTGAAAGTTGTCATCTTCTCACTGAAGTCTCCTCCCAAGGCAGGATGGATAAGCATGTAGGTGTCCTCTATCCATCAAGTAGCCATGGTCCTGGGAACCAGGAACCACAGTCCTAACCCAGGATCCTGGGAACCAGGTTAAGGGCGCATTTGCACCCTTAACCTCAGCTAAGAGCTAGGCTTCAGCTCTGGGTTTGGTGCCAGGGCACTGTTGGGATCCTTACGAATCCCAGTCGTTCTCATTGGCAACCAGGCCCTGTCTGGGCTGTTCTTGAGAACAGCCTCATGATGTGCATGCATATGGGCATGTACATGTGTGAATGTGTCAATTTTGAAAATGAACCTGGTTATAGGCCCCCTCAAATGCAGGCTACAGTTAAGAAATGTACTGCTGTATATGCATTGAACATAATGTGTAAATCGTTCTGTGCGTACAGATCTGTACACAGATGTAAGTGTTTTGAACCTAACATGAGTAGGGCTGATATCTGTGCCATATGAGGAGTCCTGACTTTTGCGAGTGTTAGGTTGCCACACTGCTCACAAAGTCACTTATAAGTCATTTTTAAAAGCAGAAAATATTTCTTATCTGATCATTCTTCCTGTTCAGCCAAAGTGGAAGCATAACAGAACAGATTAAACAATGGGAATGTTGCTTGGTGGAGAAGGCTCTGCCTTGGTGTGGTCTGGAAGGTCCCAGTTTCAATCCAGTTAAAGAATCCTAGGTCCTCTGACCAAGAATTTGGAGAACTACATCCAATTTGAATAGACAATACTCAGCTAGATTAACTTGATGGATTGGCATAAAGCAGCTTCGTGTGTTTCAGATGTACATTTTTCTCTGTTTGAGTACGTGTGAGCTTTCCCTTGGCAGTCCTAATCAGGTGTCTATATGTTGGGTTTAGGACTACGGGTGAGCACTAAGGAAAGAGGCAAATGTTTCCTTTGCTTCACTGACTGGCAGGATTCTAAAGTGGAAAGACTGGAATTACGCTAGCTGTGGCAGTGTCTGAAACAGATGTCTGAAGGTCCTCTGAAAAGGAAAGCATCCGTTTTTAAAACTCCACAGCAATAGTGGCTTTGTTGCTAGAGTGTGGACGTGAGCTCCCACAAGTGCTGCTGGAGTGACGTGATTGTATTGATGTCCAAGGCAGGGAGCTCAGCTGCCCATGACAAAACAGTTGTGCTGATTTTATGCATAATAAGGTCAGGTACAGGGAGAAACAAACCTTTAGAAAAATGTTTCTGCCGTGGAGGAATTGGGGTCAGAAAAGCAAGAGGGATTTTCTTATAGCTGTGATGAGTACAGAATCTCCCCCTCCCCCAAAAAAGCGGGGAGGGTGTCGAGTCTGAGAGTATTTCTGCTTTAGGTTTATCTCTATTCTGACTTCACGTAACTATCTTTGTGCAAAACAGAACAAATAAAAATTATTTTAATACTCCATATGTCATAACTGGACTATAAAGCTACAACATAGTGCATGATGCCCATAAAGCTAAAACATAACAAAAAACAATCATGGCTTTTGTTGGCATGAGGAGATGGATACTTAACTGCCAATATTGTGCTGTTCTTTTTGTCTTTTTAAAAAAGATCCTTTGAACTGTTGTGTGTTTATCTCAGGAGAAGTAGGGTAGAACTGTTTTAAGTGGGCTAGGAAACAGATGGGCTAGGAAAGTGAAGTTTCCTGGTTAGCTATGAAGCTTTTGGCATTGAGTCAGTCACAGGGCCAGTACAGATGATAATGCTTAGATTTCTCTACCCATGTACAAATGATCATCTGAATGGAAAACCATACATTCTCTACCCTGGATTTAAATACAAGATGTAATGTAGGATTTAGAATGTGGGGTAGTCACTATAATGTGATTAGATGATCATCTGAATTGGGTTCCCCCGCCCGACCATTGAGTTTTTATTATAAACAGGACAGACCCCAGGATTGGATCATCCAGGATTGGATCATCATTGTAGTTGGGACTTAGTTTTGGCAATTCCCCCTGCCCCCCTGACTGAGGTGGAGAGTTGTAAGATAGTTATTTTAATCTCTGCCACACTAACTGACATAGTTGGAATAAGTGCTACTTACACAGTAAGCTTGCTGGTTACAAGTTTTAGCTTGGATGTTTAACTTAGTTTTATTAGTTTGATTTTATATTTTATAATGTAAAATTTTATAAATGTTGTGAGCTGCCCCGAGCAGTAGTGTACTGGAGGGGCGGGGTATAAATATTTTAAATAATAATCACGCACGGAGCCAGCCGAATGGCGGCCTGGGTCTGGCCCTGCCTGGTGGCCCCTCCAGCAACATCCCGTATATGTGGCTACACACACATGAGGCGTGGCTCAAGCTCCGGAAATGCCCTGAGCGAACTCCCCACTCCCAGGCTCTGGAGAGCCCTAAGCGAGCTCTCCCCTGTCCTTTACAGGCAGTGGTTGCTGTCTGACAGCCTTTTATTTCCCTTTCTCTTCCTCCAGCAAGGGAGAGAAAAGGAAATAGATGTCAGGCAGCAAGCGCTGCTTGAAACGACACGCTGCTTGAAATGACACGGGGCTTGCTTGAGGCTCTCTGGAGCCTGGGCTTGGGGGGGGGGAGTTCACTCGGGGCTTTTCCGGAGCCCGAGCAATGCCCCCCATGGGCTTCGGCGGCCCTTTCCATTGGTGGCCTGGGTTCTTTGAACCATTCACACAATGAGGGCTCCGCCCCTGATAATTTTCACTTATTTCCTCGCCGCGGGGAGAGGAGTGACGAGTGGAGACCAGGATCTTTTTAAAAAGAGGAGAGCAAGCCCTTTCTTCTCTTCACTGTCACATGCATCTTCCAACCACAACAACTCTGCCCCCAAGAACCCGTGTGCTGGCACTGCACATGGTTTTTTTGGAGCAGCACTGTGGCAGCAGGAAGATGCATGTGGCAGTGAAGAGCAGGTAAGGACTTGTTGTCCTCCTTTTAAAAAAGAAAGAAAGAAAGAAAAAGAAAAGATCCCACTGCCCTCCCCATGGCACCGAACCAGTGCACACACCTCGTTCATGCACATCCCTACTCTTAAAGACACATCTCTTTAACCTGGCTTTTAATGATATCTAGTTTTTCTTTTTAATGTTAATCTTCTTTTAAATGGTTTTTGATTTTAATGGTTATGTATGTTTGATTTTAATGTAACACTTAAGGAAGGGTGGTATATAAATCAAATGAATGAATAAATTAAAAAAAGAGGAGAGATCCCGGGGTGGTGTAGGGTGGGGGAAGCCAGACCATTAGGCAGGTCCATTAAGGCATAGGGGTTACCTCTGGTCCCTTGCCTTCTCTTCCCTACCTTCCAGCACCCACTTACAGCTGCAAAACTGTGTATTTTTATTCTCCAGCAGAAACCTGGGGTTGTGGGCTTGGAAACTGATCATTTCCTATAAAAGGACACACACACATCCAGTTGGGGAGCACTATATTGTGCGTTATTATCTAATGTGACTGACTCTCACTCACTCACTGGCTGACATGAAACTCCCAGACCAACATACAAAAATTAGAAACATCTATCTAGTTTTTGCAGGTTGGTTCCAGACCTTGCTCAAACTACCAAAAAACAAAAACAAAAAACCCCCACACCCCACAAAAATGCATTAACATCCCAGAAAATACAGGGAAACCCTCCCATTGAGAAGCATGGTCAATGAAACCTCATAGAGATAGGAAATGTTAGAGTCACAGAGAGATAAGAGGTTGATATTTGGAAGAATGTTTGCAAACTGCAAGCCCTTTTACTACTGCTATATTTTTACTACTGTATATATAGTCATAAATACTACTGATGTTCTCTCTATTTTTTTCCATCTGTTTGCGGAATGAATTTTGTTCTGAGCGGCAGTATCAAGACCGTATGTGTGCTCAGAATGGGGCCTTTCTGATTCAACCTGAGCAGGATCTAAAATTAACTGAGTGGACATCAAAAAACTTGTGAGTGTGCGCACGCGTGCACACCTTAGAGGAAACACTGAATATAGTATATATACTACCATATATAGAAGTTCTTTTTACTATTATATATACCTGGGGTGCACCCTGAGCACTCCAAACATGCCCATTTAATTTGTGTCCTTCAAGCTAGCAGGCAGGTCAGCATGTCTCCATAGAAGAGAAAGGAGCCAAAGCTCTCTGTTCTGCCTTGGAAAAGAATTGCATCTCAACAGCTAATCACTGTTCATGACTCTGTCATTTTATGTATTTATATCTATGGGAAGGTACTGTGTTTGAAGCAGGAAATACAACAAAGGACGCCTGCTAACCATATGAGAGGGGAGTGATAGGCCTGCATCTGAAATAAAGGTACAGTAGGATTCTAAACATGTGATTGGAAGAGTACACTCTACCCACATTGGTCTGTTCATCTGTATGTTTCTTCCAAGTGGGTATAAAAAAACCCCCACAGACACAGGAGAACCGTGTTAATCACAGGGTTCTCCTGTTTACTAAACACGTTTAAAAGTATAATCTGAACTAACCCACACTCTGGACAGAATCTGCCGGAATCCCACAGGTTTGGTCTTATGAGAAAGAATGCCATCTCCTTGGGTCATGAACTCCTTGGTAGAGAGACTGGATACAAATGTGATTTTGTTGAGGTGGCCATGCACAGGGTTACAGGATTTTGTGGTAGGAAAAGCTGTGAAATTAAGAGGCTGTGCTCATGCGCACCCTAGCCCAAGCTAAGGGAGCCCAGCCTGGGTCAGGCTTCATGTGAGAACCACCGCGATCGTGCCTGATCCCAGTGGGGAAGCGCCACCTAGCCCAGCTTTTTAACCTGGCTCTTAGCTAGGATTAAGGGCTTGAGCAATCCCTTAACCCAGGCTTCGGGATCGTGTGTGTCCTCTGGGGCTGAATGTAGCCCCAGTGAACAGAGACTGGCATTTAGAGTGCCCATCTCCTGGCGCGGGGGTGGGGGGGATCCCCCAATGCATCGCACATGTCATGCGGTGCGTTGTGGGATATCCAGAGGCTGGGACTCCAGAGCTCCACGCTGCACCACAAATTGCGGATCGTGCTCCCAGCAACAGTCAAGAGCTCATCTGGGAGGAACGTGAGTTCAACTCCCCCCCCCATTTCCCCCCCACTCACCGCCCTAACTTGTCATGGGAACAACTTCTAATAGTACTGTTTCATTTAATACTTTAGTACCACAGGGCTCTGTGGTCGCCAGGAGTCAACACTGATTCGAAGGCACACTTTACCTTTACTAAATGAAATAGTACAGAATTTTACTATTTCATGAAACAAATAGTAAAGAACAATATTGAAGTGGAGTCAACGTGGACATTAACTATACACTGAATTAATACAGTATATGTGAGTGTATTGCATAAATAGAAAGGTGAACATGTATGAACTGCTCAAGGGGCAAATGTTTTGAGAGAACAGAGTTTAGGGCCTCATAGGGGATACACCCAACAGTTCCTTCTGGTCTGACCAAGCTCACTAAAGTGTGAGGTGTGGAATTTTGTTTAAGTTTGTCACAGACGGCAGGGCTGGAAAATGATTTCAAATTTCCAGTTGCCAGTTTTTTAGGTGCTCCAAAACGTCTAGGTGACCGCCTCCCATAGGATTGCAAATAACTCTGTTCCTTAATTTCAACATTACATATTTAGGGCCCAGGCAATGGGAATGTCTGAGATTTCCCTGGTAATGGCATTTGAAATCAGATCTCCATGCTCTTGCATACTGAGGAGGAATAGGAACAAAAACAGTCACATATGTATGTAACTACAAAACTGGTTCCTAACACTCCTGTTTCATTTTGACTCGTTTTTGCTGTGCTAGTTTAATTCCTTCTTAATATTAGCCTTGAGTCAATAGACGTACAGCAGCCTTAGGAATTTCAGGTGAGTGGTGTATCAGAGCAGTTGGCACTGATGAATTTGTTTTTATGCAGTGTGGGAGTTCAGAACTCAGAAGTTGAGGCACAAGTGGCTCACACACAGGCTGTTTTGAAGAGTCTGCATTAGGTGGCTATTCACTATGCTCCGCTGGCTGGGCTGTTAATTTTATGTTTGGTTGTTTGAAGGGTATACTTCTCAGGGTAAGTGAATAAATAAGCCCTGTTAGTAATAAGCAGGAGTGCCATTAAATAATTCTGTACTGTGTGGCTGTGGATTTGAGGTAAATGTATTGAGAGCTAATATTATTAGATTGCCAGATCAAATCTCCCACAACTAAGGTTGCTTTGAAATTCTCTCACAGGATATATACTGTGTTTTATAGGATGCTCATGCTTAAAGATGAACCCTTGTAAAATAAGGAGTGCTGCTTACAATAAAGTGTGGCCTAGTGATTGTTATTATTTTTCAAGTGGGGTCATTTTGACAGAAAGCTTTCAGTGCAAAAGCCATTTCCCACTCTGCTGACTTCAGTGAGTGCTGTGTTTTTTCCAGAGCTGGTTGGGGAGGGTTGGATGGACTGTCTAGCTCTAATGCCCTCTCAGAAGGTGTGCATGGACTGCTGAGAAGTGTAGTTCTTCCCCAGTGCTCTCCTGATGGAGTTCTATGGAGAAAGTGCTGGGAAGAACTACACTTTCCAGTACCCCATGCAGACCTTCTAAGTTCCTTCTAACCTTCCCCTGCAGCACTGTGCGGTGGATAAGGTCACATATGCACGGTGCCGGGGAGCTGTGTGGGGTATTTGACTTCAGCTGAAACTTTCCATGGGCCTGATAAACAGGGAGCTGCACTCCTGGGTGGATGGCTCCTGGACCTTGCAGTGAAAAATACTGGTGTACCCTGTAACTACTTGTTGCTGTTGCAATAGCTTTAGGCCCAGGGGGCATGGGGGGAAATAACTACATTTATTTTAGAAAATAGAACCAACTCCAGAGTTCACACTCTTCTGTGTTCAAGGAAGGGAAACTAAACAACCCCACATAAATGCATACTTGCGTTTTTTCTGCAAAATACTGCAATATCAAAACTGCAGAGTCTTCATTGGAATGTGCAAATCTATTACTTTGGCATTATTCCAGCAAGAGCTTTGGGGATTTCATATTCACTGCAGTTTTCCAGCACAGCATGCACTATTATTGCACATAGTAGTATGGTGGATGTCTTTTTTTTGTTTTGTTTTTGTTTGAGCTTTTGTTGGCTGTCTAATATTTCCTTCCTTGTCAATCTATCTTTAGTATTTAAATCTACTCACTGCTGCATGCAAGTAAACAGTGTTATCTTTTTCTTCTTCTTCTTTCCATTGGAAGGAAACATCTTTCTATAGGGATAAGAGTGAATGCAGGGGAGGATTTCCTGGGGAAACCGATATTCCCGGTAACCAGACAGTTGCTTTGAACTTAATGGCAAGAGTAAGAAAAATAATTTTCTTATATACTCAGGTTGAATTGGGATGTCAAACTAACGGATTCTTTATTCTCCAAACTTATGAGCTACTTACTGTAGATACTTTAAAAGTCTTTTTAAAATGATTGGTTTTATTTCATATCCATATCTGTAAAAATTTAAAATGTGAATCTATAAATCTAGAAATTCTTTTCTTAAGGGTCCTTGCCTTCTGCCAATGGCTGCATAATTAATACGGCTGCTGCTGATCCTGTATCTTTCTACCTCTGGACACACCATATTATTTTAAATTACTGAGTAAGCATAATTGGGCTCAGTTTTTAAAATGTCTATGTCTCATAAGGAAGCATGGAACCCTGTAAGGATTAAGCACGTCCATTTTGACAAAGATTTCTTGCACGTGCATCTTCTGTCTGTTCATATGTCATGTTGACTAGATTTCTTGCACCTGGCTTTTTTGTATCTGACATATCTGCATTTTGATGGTTTTTAGAAGACTAATGTGACATTTTTCTTTAAGAGAGGTGTCCAGCACCCTGTGGCTTGCCATTCAACTTGGTACCATGGATCAAAGAAACAGTAATTATTTACCAGTCTGATAGTTCTACAGAGAGCATGCTACCGAACCATAGAAACACATTTTACAAACATTGACTGCTTATCTTGCTTGATCTCTTTTGCAGTCGTTCCATCATATATGTTTCCGGGCAAAATACAAAGTGCTGGTGATTACCTTTAAAGCCCTGAACGGCTTAGGTCCGAGTTACCTTAGAGAGCGCCTTCTTCTGCGTGATCCCCACCGCACATTAAGGTCATCTGAGGAGGTTCGTCTCCAGTTGCCACCAGCTCGTCTGGTGGCGACTCAGAGGTGGGCCTTCTCTGTAGCTGCTCCGGGGCTGTGGAATGCGCTCCCTGCGGAAATCCGTAATTTGAATTCTCTACTAGCCTTCAGGAGAGCCCTTAAAACGTATTTCTTTGGCTTGGCTTTCCAGGGTTTTTAAATTCTAACCCAATTTTGGGGTTTTTAATTACTGTAAATTGTTTAATTGTTGTTTTAAAATGTTTTTAAATTGTTAATTGTGGCTATATTGTTTTTAACTTGTTTTAGCTTTTATTGTTTTAATTGTAAACCGCCCTGAGCCATTTTGGAAGGGCGGTATATAAATCAAATAAACAAATAAATAATATAAATGCTGCTTTCAATTCTGTTTTGACAGTGAGAGCAGGGTGGATAAATCAGTTGAATGAAAACTTTTAGCTTGGTACATAAAGATAACAAAGCTTCAAGCTGAATGACCTTTTTCTAGATCTTGGTGTTGAGAAAATATCAACTTTTAAAAATTTGTCCTAGTACTTGGAGTGTATATATAGTGAGCATTTCCACTTTTAATTGAAAAGTGTATTTTTTAAATTTTGATTTTCAGCTTTTCAGTTTAAACCTTTTAAAAAGCACAGTGAATGTTTACAGCAGAGATGTGCAGAACTTTCTGGGCTTGGAATGTTCTGACTCAAAACTGGCCATTTTGAGTGTTCCAAGCTTGGAACAGATCACCTTTCAAATAAAGGTCCTGTTCCGAGCTTGGAATGGAACGACCTCATTCCGAGTCAGGGTGTTCTGAGTGTTCCAATTTCCATTTCAGACTCCAAAAGTCACTCTTCTTGCCTCTGCGCACATGCGGCAGCCATTTGCATGGTCAGCAACACCATGCAAATGGCTGCCACGTGTGTGCAGAGGCCAGCAGAGCACCATTTTGGAGACCAAAATGGTGATAGGAACTTTTGAGTGTTCAAAGCTCATTCTGTCAGAATAACCAGCTCGACTGGTTGTTCCAATGGAAAATTCCGGGCATTTGCATTCTGTTTTGAGCTTGGAATGGAATGCAAACGTGCACATCCCTAGTTTACAGCATACTTGAACAAGCTGCAGATCCAAAATCATGTGTTTGCTCCCTTTTGCCATGCCCCCATTACCCCTTCCTTGATGATCTTAACCAGGGCTGCTCAACTTCGGCCCTCCTGCAGATGTTGGCCTACAACTCCCATAATCTCTGCTTATGGCCACTGTGGCTGGGGGTTATGGGAGTTGTTGTCCATGATACTAGCTGGGTGACTCTGGGCCAGTCACTTCTCTCTCAGCCTAACCTACTTCACAGGGTTGCTGTGAGGAGAAACCTAAGTATGTAGTAAGCCGCTCTGGGCTCCTTGGAGGAAGAGCGGGATATAAAATGTAAATAAAAATAAAATAACCGTGACAGGAGGAAGTAATATGAGAAGAAGGCTGGCTCATCCTGAGGTTGTTGTGTGAAGTCATAAAGAAGTGGGGAGGTTAAGCAGCATCCTGAAGCTGCTTCTTTTCCTTCACATGCTCTGCATCTTGACTCACAGCCATGTTCTAGGAGAATCCTATTTGCCTCCTTGGTCTTAAATGTAGCTGTACAGGCCACTCATGTTCTTTTTGTCTCCTCATGAGATTTCTGGGTCTCCCAGGATCAGAAAACCTATCCCTGTTGCCATATGTACCATAGTGTTTTTGCCTTCCCTTCTAGTTTAGCAGTGACTTAAGTTTGCAGCCCCCTTGCCAAAGCATCTGGCCCCATCCTCCCATTTCTTGGCTTTGATGATATGATACTTATCTGCAAGGTGGTGACTGGTCTACTTGGCCTATAGAGCACCATGGTTCCTCCAGTTTGGTTTCTCCAGTTGGGGGATTAACCAAGGTTAATGCGAACTGTAGCCATCCTCATGTAATCCCCTCATGTGTTCATTGAACATGCAAGAGGTGGGGTGAAGAATCTGAGCCATTGCCAGCTACGGCTGATACCAGCATGCACTATATATTGAAAAACAATATATAAGTAGTAATAGTTTGTCCTCTGGGCACACTCCCAGAAGCTGCTTTTTCATCTTCCATGAGACCCAATGCTGTACTTTGCATTGGTATAAACCCTGGACAGTCAGGATTCCTGTTCACATAGGGACCATTTCCCATGAAGCCAAATGCATGGCCACTTGTGGGCATGGCCAGCAGCCATTTGGCACCTGTGCCAGCTGCTTCTTCTACATTAGTAAATACAGTACATACCGGTAGGAGACTATGTAAAAAGAGAGTTTAATTCTCTTTTAAAGCAGATTTTTGCTAACTAGCTCCAGAAACTCAGGTTAACATTAATCATGGTTAGGTTTGGTGCGGTCGGAACCCTATGTAAGATTGGATGGTGGGCTTCCAATACCAGTGAAATGGGGTATCTCATTTTCTTGCACAGGGGACTATGTTCTCTTGTTTCTTCACTAAGAGCAGATGTTTTTGTGTGATGGCAGAAAAAAATAATTGGTGCTTCTGATGCAAAAGCAGATTCAGAGAAGGTGCTTTTGGAAGGTATGGGAGGAGTGAAAAAGCAGGCAGATGAATTCCAAAGTGCATTCTTGGGGCTCTTATCTCAACAGTACAGTTCAAATTGGTCAGATGGAGGTAGCAGCAAGAGAGCTGTGGCCTTCTAAGAGTTAAAAGATCAGAAACATAGCCCTCACTTTCCTTCCACAAGGCACTACTTTAGCCATTGTGGAGGAATTCTCTTTTTGTAGCAGCAGCTAAAGTGGAGGAGAGGATCAGACAGTTATCCTTAGCATGCTTGTTGGAAGTAAATTCCATAAATGTGGATTTTGTCCAAGTAAATGTGTGTTTGGCTTGATATTTAAAAGGGCATTAATTCAAATGATCTGGCTTTTAAGTGAATTATGGATGGAGCTGTTAAAATAGAAAATGACGTTTTTAAAAAAATTAACTGCATATTGGGTTGGTTTAGGCCCTGTGGAAATCTGTACGTATGCTATTCCTTCCATAATTTTTTTGTTATACCAAAGTGGCTTACACTTGCCCCATTTTCCTGTGAATGCCTGTATAAGTCAATGTCAGTAGATCAGTAAACCATGCCCTTAAATTCTTTAGAGAGGTGCCCCAAGTCCTCCCCGCCACCTCCGCACCCTGCCGCTCTCCCTTCTCTCTGCTCTTTAGGTTTCTGTGCTTTAGGTATGGTTGTTTAATTTTCCGTATTTGAACCTGGATCTTTGGTAGTTCTTGTTCCTTTTAATTTTATTTTTGTGCCAATATTCCTTCAACTTTGCTTTCACCACTTAAGGTTGCATTAACGGCAGGTTGTTTTACTCCTTCCCCATCCTGTCACTTCAGAAAGTTCTGTTTTCTTTCTTCTCCCCTTGGAATTGGAAGCTCAAGGATTCCACGCTTAACTTCAAAGCAAAGGATATTCATCCAGGTCCTCCAGTGCACCAACATGTGTACCTGTCACAAGGACAGAATGATGTTTTTCTGGTCTAGTATAAAGCCCAGAGGTTGTCCTGTTGGACAACTTTCTCCCAGTTGTCCACCAGGCCTGACTGATTACATGTAGGCAGAAGAAAGAAGAGTGTGTGTGTATAGGAGATGCACATGTATATGATACCACGACCTGAACCTTGTTGACTTGTTCTTCTGCTTCTAGGGTTTATTTATGCCTACTATCAGTACTGTGCATTTCTTTAATGCACATGTGTGCAATTTGAGTAATTAATCCCTGGCATTTCAGTTATCTGCATTTGGGTCTGAGGACCCTTACATGTTTCAGGGTTCTCACCGGTCATCTAAACATATTTTTGGTTTTCAGGAGAACTAGATCAAACTTCTAACTTATCCTGTCTCTGGCAAATGGCTTTTATGATTTAAGACTCCGTTTGAAAGAAATACAAAAGAAAGCCTGGTTCACACAGTTTGAATCAAGGTTTAAAGTCTGTAGCCGACAATAGCATGACTGTATGAGCCCATGCCTAGACTACCAGTGTTGATTTGTGTCCTGAGTTGGGTCTGAAATTCCCACAGTTTACAGTTATGCTAATGTCAGTTACCAACTTTAAACCTAGATACAAATGATTTTGTGAATCAGGGCATACTGTATTATTCCAGCCTTTGTATTTGTATCTGAACAGTTGCTGCAAAAAACTTTGTTGATTTTTTTAAAAAAATCTCTCTTCTATTTTTACAGTATTTACAATGCAAATTGTAGGTATATTTGAAATATCTAAGTGCCAGAACAAAAATTCTATCCATTTGCTCCATAAAGGTTTTGTTGTTTTTCAAAATGCCTTCATGGTAGCACCAAATTTATAGTTGATTAATTCATAATCAAAACTCTAATTTCAATCATAATTGTTCAGGAGGTCATTTTTTAAAGGGTGAAGTGTAGTAACAATGAAAGACATTATTCATATTTCATCTACTCTTGTATGTATCCAGAAAGTAACAGATGTATTCTGCTTACCCATTTTACAAAATATGATATCTTCTAGATCAGGGATTCTCAGTGTTGGGTCCCCAGATGTTATTGGACTTCAGCTCCCACAATCCCCAGCCCCAGTGGCCTTTGGTTGGGGATTATGGGAGTTGAAGTCCAATAACATCTGGGCACCCAACGTTGAGAACCCCTGTTCTAGATGATCTCATTTCTTAAACTGCTCATTGTGTTGCTAATACAGTGCAACCGATAGGCAGCTCTATCTAATATAATTAACAAAAAGATTCAGAATTGCTACAAGACTTAAATCTCACTGTGTTCAATTGTGCATAAAATGGAAGTTGAATTGGAAACAGATAAGGGATTCGTTATGTGAGAAATAATGGTGGGATCGCAGATTTGGATGCAGATTTGGTAATCTTTAGAAAGTTTTGTTAATTGAGTTATGAAATATACTTTGGCAGTTATCATTCTTGAATAATATTTGGCTGGTGTTTTATTTTCTGTCATAGATTTTTTCCTATACGAAATTTTCAAAAGAGGGTATTTCCCCCCCTGCATTTGTATATTCTGTCTTGTATGATAGCCAGGGTTGCACTAAAATCTTTGTGTTCCTCCCAAAACTGTTTTTACATGTGAGCAAGAAAGTGAGATAATGACATTTGCATCTAAACACTGTAAGCTTAATGTTTCACTTTGTCAGTTTATAAATTTCATAATATCTTTATTTCGGACTTTGACCAACATAGACGTTCTGGCATGAAATAGTCAACCACAAAACCAGCTTCTGATCTTGCCAGTGCTTATGTATTGCATAACTTCCTAATTGTGACTATTTCACTTCCTATAGATTAAAAGTCTGTGTAGCCTGGCTTTTAATGGATCTAAACAGAAAGCACAGTTCACTTCTCAAATTTTTTCTTGCCTTTAGTAAATTATGCTGCTTTTTGCTTTAAAAGGTGGTTGTGTAGCTCCTCCTGCAAACCTGGTGCAACACAGTCTACAAAGAATCCTAGAATTTCAGAGTTGGAAGGGATCTTGGAGATCTTCTAGTCCAAACTCCTGCTCAGTGCAAGAATCTCTGACAGCACCCCTGACAGATGGCCATCCAGTGTCTGCTTGAAATCTCCAGTGGAGAGCCTACTATACTGCATGAGACAGTCTGTTCCGCTGTTCCAGAGGAAATTCTTTCTTACGTCTTGCCTAAATCTGCTTCTTTGCAATTTCAACCCATTTGTTCTAGTTCTGCCCTCAGGACAACAGAGAACAAGTCCGCTCCTCTTTCTATGTGACAGCCTTTCAGATATCTGAAGATGGTTATCATATCTCCCTTAGTCTTCTCTTCTCCAGGTTAAACATACCCAGCTCCCTCAACTCTTCCTTGTAGGACTTGGATCTTTCCAGTCCCCTCACCATCTTGGTTGCTCTTAGCTATATGTTAAAGGCTATGCATACAGGGGCTCGTTTCCATGTGCTGCTTCTTTGGTGGCTTAGTGTCAGGGAAGACACTGCATACTCATTCTCTGACTGATGGGAAAGAATTGTCCTTTCAGTAGAACTTTGAAAAACTAGCAGGAGCTTAAGATGTTGGAGCAACTGCTCAAAGGAACAGGACCTACTGATCTGAGCGTTCTCTTTCCATACTTCTAATGTAACGTCCAAAGGGCACCTTCTGAGAGTTAAATGCTCACTGCAAATATGCAGATCATTAAGAGGGTGTTCTCCTCACACTCCTGTCCTGTTTTGAGCTGCCTGAAAGAAAGAATAACCTCATTCTTGCAGATTTGTGTAGTTAGAGTGAACAGCTAGGGAAGAAGCATCAACATTGTTTTGGGTCTGTTTTTGAAATAGTAACCAGTATTTGACTGGCACTTTAATTGACAACTGAAGAGGACTGACTTGCTAGTAAGATGATATACTCTGCTGTAATAAGATTTTGAATTTTAGAGACCTGTATTTGTTTTCCCCTTTTCCAGGTTTAGAATTCCAGAATAAAACCTATCTGTATCACTGTTTGCTGTCAAATTCTGGAAAAACCTGGAAATTTGGTGATAATAATTGAATTCTACAGCAAACTTTGTCTGGATTTAGGATTGGCTCCCCATTGCATAAAGTCAAGTCTCTAGCACCACCCATTGAGATCATCAGGAGAGGTCCGTCTGCATTTGCCACCAGCTCGTCTGGTGGCTACTCAGGGACGGGCCTTCTCTGTTGCTGCCCCGAGGCTTTGGAATGCGCTCCCTAGTGAAATAAGAGCCTCCCCATCTCTGACATCCTTTAAAAAGTCCTTAAAGACGCATTTCTTCACCCAGGCTTTTAATTGATATTGTTTTGATTGTTTTAAATGTTGTTTTTAGAATATTGTTTTAAAATTTTAAATTGTGTTTTAAATTTCTTGCCTTTAAATTTTTTTGTTTTTGTTTTTAATTAATGTTTTGCTTTTTAATCTTGTTGTAAACCGCCCAAAGACGTAAGTTTTGGGCGGTGTAAAAATATGATAAATAAATAAATATCATCCCCATGGTCTTGAGCCTTTGAGCATGCTGCAGTTGTATGACACTGATCAGACCACCTCTGCCTTCTGTCAAACTCCACATGATTCCATAGTGATATTCCAGTCTTTACTGAGCACCTACAGCAGGTGTGGAGGCCTCAAGATCCTGATAGATGTCAGTGACAACGTTGTTGGAATAGAGCAGACCAAATGGATTGTGGAATAACATCCAGTCCTATGTCAATGCCAGATTGAGAAAGTGCTGTTGTGGATCCTTTAGTGATGTGGGACAAAGTGCTGGCAGCCCTCATCTTTGATTACCTATAATGCAAGGCACTTGTTCTTGTTGCTGCATCTGATGTCACAACAGCGGGTGCAAGAGTCTTGTATTATAAACATAGATGGCAAACAGCAATGCAGCGGACCCCCACCCCCCCCAGTGATTGCTCACTTGTATGAAGGAGTAGAACTTCACAAATGATACATTATCTGTGTACATATTGGTACTTCGGAAGAGTGTCTTCAGACAAGGGCTAATCAATTTTTTAAGTCTCTGTGCAACACTTTTAAAATTTGTTTTGCACTATGCAAATGATAAATGATGATAAAATAACTTGTGTGAGTGTCTTTATCTTCCTGCAGAAAACATACAGGGCAATCTGGTGATGACTCATACCACCATAGTGCCATTAGTAATACTGATAGCTATTGGCCTTTTTGTGGAATAAGAAAGGGGTTACCTGGGGTTATTTTAAACAATATTTTAAAGCTAAAATATGCTTTAAAACAAAGACTTGCAGATGTAGTCAAGACACAATGGCTTTTGGCATGAAGGGCTGTTTTCCTCTTTATATATGCCCTTTCCTGCATCGTTCTTATTAAATCTGATCTTTAAGAGTGAGGCAAGCTTTTTCATTGGCCAAACTAATATTCTCCCATCCCTCCAGTTGACCAGATATCCAGCAGGAACTCTGTGTCAGAACACCGCTGACCTTGTGGGTCTGAGGAAGTCAAATATTGAATTCATGTAGCTGTTTTCCAGTGTAACTTTTAAAGAGTTTATGTGAAGTACTTATTTTTCCAGTGCTGGAAGTTTTTCTTTAGATTTTTACATTATTATTTGTATTGGCAGATAGTAGGCCTTACATAAGTCCTGAATACAACAATCAATACATGTGGCAAATTGATAATTTAATGTAATTACACCAAGTCAGCTGTATTAGATGTATGCTATTTGTGTTTGTTTAACAAAATTAAATGAAATTAAAATTAACAAATTGCCAGTGCCAGAAGGCATCGACCCAAGAGTTCTGAAGGAACTCAAATGTGAGATTGCTGATCTCCAGGCAGAAGATGTGTAACTTGTCCCTACAATCAGGCTCCATACCAGAGGACTTGAAAGTAGCTAATGTAATGAAAGTAGCTAATGTGACCCCGATTTTAAAAAGGGATCCGGGAAACTACAGGACGGTTAGCTTAACTTCTGTGCTAGGTAAATTGATGGAAAGCATACTTAAGGACAAAATTGTTAAACATATAGAAGAAAAGGCCTTGCTAAAGGAGAACCATCATGGTTTCTGCAAGGGCAAGTCTTTCCTCACGAACCTTTTGGAGTTCTTTGGGAGTGTCAACAGGCATGTGGATAATGATGGTCTCGTTGACAAAGTATATACTTGGACTTCCAAAAAGCTTTTGACAGAGTTCCCCACCAAAGGCTCTTGAGTAAACTTAGCAGTCATGCGATAAGGGGACAGGTACATGTGTGGATTGGTAACTGGTTGAAGGACAGGAAACAGAGGGTAGGGTTAAATGGACTGTTTTCACAATGGAGAGAAGTAAGAAGTGGAGTCCCCCAGGGATTTGTACTGGGACCAGTGCTCTTTAACTTCCTCATAAATAATCTAGAAGTTGGGGTAACCAGTGAAGTGGCCAAATTGGCTGGAGGGATTTACACTGTCATTTCAGCCTTTTGCATCAGATAGTCTGGAAACAGAATAAGAAGGGAACCTATGCAAAACCCAGAAAAATCACTTCAGTTTCACAGTGTTCTGTCATTTAGTCGTGCAGTGATGGTACATGCAGTGTAAAACTCACACTCACACTCTAACTGCTGAGGGAAATAATCCAGGTGTTTGGTGCCAAGTATTGTCAGTACCTATATTGGGCAGCAGTGATATAGGAAGATGCTGAAAGCCATCATCTCAAGACTGCGCAGGAGGAGGCAGTGGTAAACCCCTCCTGTATTCTACCAAAGAAAACCACAGGGCTCTTTGTGTGCCAGGAGCTGAAATCGACTTGACGGCACACTTTACCTTTATTGTCAGTATGCAGATGTATACTGTATACTGTATATATCTGTGCCTTTCCCAGCTGGAGATACTGCGGCATCCTGGTATCTGGAAGGAGCAAAGGGGTGGACATGGGCAAATAAGCTGCAATTAAATCCAGGCAAGACAGAAGTACTCCTGGTCAGCAAATCTTGATCTATCATCCAGTTCTTGATGGGGCTGTACTCTTCTTGAAGGAATAGGTTTGCACCTTCTGGGTTGTGTTGCACCTGGATTCTTGTGTGTGGCCTGGGAGCTCTTGCCCAGCTTTTGCTTCTGTGTCAACTGCACCTAATTCTGTCTCAATCAGCCCTGGCCACAGTTATTCATGCCTGTGTTGCATCTCCACTGGATTACGGGAATTGCTATGTGGAACATCCCTCTCTTGGGATGTCTTTGCAGCTAGTGGAAACTGGGGATGTGAATGAACCTGTTTGGTGTTCTATTCCTAGACTGCCAAACAGGTTCCAACGTGGGGGTTCTTTTAAGGCGTGGTGAAAGTACTCCTACCTCCCCCACCGTGCTTCTCCCACTGGCTCTGCTGTAAGAACCACTGGCGCGGGGGTGGCTGTATTCCCTCTTGCCACCCCAGTCAGCATAATATCGGAAGTGGTGGGCACGCGGGCATGCCTACCACTTCTTGTATTATGCTGACTGGGCAGCAAGAGGGAATACAGCCAACCCCATACCAGCATTTTTTACAGCAGTACCAAAGGGGGCAGTGTGGCGGGGAAGGTAGGAGCACCCTCCCCACACCTTAGAGGAGGCCCCCCTCCACCTCCCGGGTGTGCACGGAACCGTTTTCCATGCATACCCCAAGTGGGAACCCATTTGTTCTCATTGTCTTTTCCAGAGTTGGATGGCTTTCTCTTGTTCTCTGGCAGATTTTGTTTTTTAAATTATATTTATATTGTTGTGATATTGAACTTTGTATAAGTTGCCTTGCATTTTTCAGAAAAAACCCAGAGTGTAATTTAAAAAAATAAATCAGTAAATACATGCCAAAATAAGTACCACAAGATTAGAAACTTTTCTTTGTCCTAAATGTGCCATTATGGTATGTGTGTGTGTGTCTGAGTTTGCATGGTATTTAAACATATGTTTTTACGCATCGCTCTCTGTGTTGAGTACATAAGAACAGCCCTGCTGAATCAGGCCCAAGGCCCATCTAGTCTAGTATCCTTTTTCACACAGTGGCCCACCAGATGCCGCTGGAAGCCTACAGGCAGGTATTGAGGGCATGCCTTCTCTCCTGCTGTTACTCCCCTACAACTGTTAATAAGAGGCATCCCGCCTTTGAGGCTGGAGGTGGCCTATAGCCCTCCAAACATAGGAACATAGGAAACTGCCATATACTGAGTCAGACCATTGGTCTATCTAGCTCAGTATTGTCTTCACAGACTGGCAGCAGCTTCTCCAAGGTTGCAGGCAGAAATCTCTCTCAGCCCGATCTTGGAGAAGCCAGGGAGGGAACTTGAAACCTTCTGCTCTTCCTAGAGTGGCTTCATCCCCTGAGGGGAATATCTTGCAGTGCTCACACATCAAGTGTCCCATTCAGATGCAGCCAGGGCAGACCCTTCTTAGCTATGGGGACAAGTCATGCTCGCTACCACAAGACCAGTCCTCCTCTCCTAGCCGTTGATAGACAGTAGCTGTTGATAGACCTCTACTCCATGAAGTTATCCAAACCCTTGCTTGGATACACGGGGACTTTATTCAGCTCAGTGATAAGCTAACTCTTGATTGCTACATCTTCAAGCCTTTCAGTTTGGCAATTCTATGCTAATCTGGTAGTGACTAAAGCCAGGTTTCCTTGTTTTGCTCTTTGTGTCCCCCCCACAAATTTGGTTGTTTTTAAAGCAGCAAGTGTACTTGCATCTATCTATCTATCTATCTATCTATCTATCTATCTATCTATCTATCTATTTATTTCAGTTATAAACGGCCCCATCTGAAGGTTCTGGGTGGTGTACAAGAAGTTTAAAAAGACAAAAAAACCCAAAATCCCAAAAAACTACAGTGCCCAAAAATATATAAAAACAATTTAAAAAACAATTCAAAACCATTTGTACAACATGGGTACTATATTTATAAAGCCAGACATTATGGATTATGAAACCACAAATCAAAGGCTTAAAGTTTCAGCAAACTATCTCTTGCTGATGTAGAAAGCATTGTTTTAAAATGTTGGTCTCCATGTGGAAATACCGTCCCCCCAAAAAAACCCTTCTTTTGCTTCCACATCTGCTCTCTGCTAGGTTACCTCCTCTGCTACCACTTTACTTTCTCTGCTTGAACATAGTTTGTATGTTTCATAATGATGAAGTTCTATTTTCATAATTTTGCTGTGTGTATAATTAAATAGATTTTTCCATTATGACACTAGAATATGTGATAGCTTTTTTAAAAAAGTGGCTATTTTTGTATCATCCCATTTTAAAGCCAAGTGTTTGCGCCAGTAACTTGGAGATGCATTGCAATTTTCCATTGCTAATGAATGGCTTGAGTTTTTTCTTTGACTTGATGTTGTTGGCCAGAAACCTTATTTGCCAGTAGAATCCAGGAGAGGCTTGTGAAAATAGTAATTTAGAAGCTAGAACACAAGTGGTGTTCATGGAAGGAAAGATGGTGATGAAAACTGCTATTAGTATTTTATTGCTGCTTCCGAATTTCTGAACCAAATTTGCTAGGCTTTGTATCTGAGTTTAGCAAGACTCCTCATGATTTCTCTGGACGGCAATGAAGGCATTTTCTTCTTGCTGCTGCTTTTGTATAATACTCCTTTTAAAATTGGTTGGTTAGGAAGATAGTGTATATACACACTCTGTTTTCCTCTCTTGCACAATAATTTCCAGCTTTCACTTTCAAAGCGTGCTGGTCAGATTACCTGTTGGTACCTGACCAGCACCACCTTCAGTGACGCAGCAGGGAAATGCTTGACTAACAAGCAGAAGGTTGCCAGTTCGAATACTCACTGGTACTATATCAGGCAGCAGTGATATAGGAAGATGCTGAAAGGTATCATCTCATACTGCGTGGGAGATGGCAACGGTAAAGCCCTCCTGTATTCTACCAAAGAAAACCACAGGGCTCTGTGGGCGCCAGGAGTTGAAATTGACTTGATGGCACACTTTACTTTACCTTACCTGACCAGCACCCTTCCTAACCATGGTTAGCTCCAAGCCGTAGTTTGCAACCACAGTGAAGTGGTTTTGTAAACTGTGCTTTTGACTTTATCATGCAAAATTTGATCATGCAGTTAGCAAAAGTACTGATGATTCACCTTCTCTCGGAAGGACGAGAAGTATTCTTCCATGCAGAGTATGGAAAGGGAGGGAGAAAGCATGCAAGCAAGCTCATTGAATGACCTCTGTCCTCTAGATCAGGGATTCTCAACGTTTGGGTCCCCAGATGTAATTGGACTTCAAATCCCATAATTCCCAACCAAAGGCCACTGGGGCTGGGGATTATGGGAGTTGAAGTCCAATAACATCTGGGGACCCACACGTTGAGAAACCCTGCTCTAAATGATTAGAAAATTGGCAGTTTTTATGTCTGCAATGAGCCACAGTCTTATGGTGGATTCACATGCCTGCTTTGAGGAGGTGGCTGAAGTGGCAAAGCTTACTAGGTGGCTTTTTTAATGTAATAAGTAGCTGCATACACGTTCAGAAACTTATTAAGAAAGTGTTTGAAAAGGGGGATATATAAAATAAGATTTGCTTAACAGCCTTTAGTATTGATAGATAAATAAGACTTGCTAACTATTTATCAACAGGATAAAATAGCTTTTTGAAAATGCTTCTGTGATGAAATGGGGGGTCTATATTTGGTCTATATTTGTTTGTGATATGTTTTAAAGTTATATTGGTGGTTTTGTATGATAGGTAATGAAGGCAGCAAAAGCACTGTGGTGCTTAGATAGTGGGGATTCTGTATGCAGATTGGGTGAGAGAGAGACTGACAGTTAAGTTCAGTTTGAATCAGAGTTAGATTTGGCGTGTTCATGACTGGAAGATGTGTGCTGGATTGTAGCTCTGTGAAAAGGAGAATAGGTGGTGTTCTTATGTTCAAATAAGAATAAAGCCTTGGTTGTTTAACCTGAATGGCATCGTTCTCTGTTAGCTCCCACGCAAGGACAGAAGGATAGCGGTGCAAAGGTAGTACAGCGGCCTTGAGTTACTTGAACACTCAGGGTGAGAACTTAAAATTTATCTCAAGTGGTGGCAGCAACTGATTAACGTCTCAAAACCTCAAAGTGAAATATCACAGCTTTCAATCGGGGTTAAATTTCCACTTGCAGTAGAAGCTGGAATTATTTTATAGTATAATATCTATCAATTTAATATATTACTCTACTGTACTTATGGAAGGAAGATTAGCCAACAACTGCTCACCTTCACTACTGAAAGCTTCCTGGTGCAAGGCATTTATGGGTGAAATAGAGATTGGGGAAAAATCTCTCTCTCTCTCACACACACACACACACACACACACACACACACACACACCCTTTATGCTGCAGTTCTCTGGAAGCTTTCCGCAGTACAGGTACATTTTTCCATCATGTGACTGCTTCATTAGAATATCAGTTGTATTTTAATCATATAAACAATTAAAACAGCAGTATAAACAAAATAAAACATCAAGAAAACTTGTTACTCGGTAATAAAAATCATCCTTAAAGATACTTGCCCCAAATATTACTCCCGATAACTTGTATGAACACTCCAAGAAGTGGTGATTTTAACTCTGAATAGGGTTGTTTATACACACAGCTTTACGTGTAGGTACATTCAAGGCCAAAACTGTTCTTCTTAATGCCTGTTTCAATTGAATAGACCTTTAGGTGCCTGTGTTCAAAGAAACAAAATTCAATCTGCTAATACTACAAATATATCTTCATTTCAAGATAAACTTTTTAAAAAAATTGCTCAAGGGTTGATGAGCAAATGTTTTCAACAGATTGCTGGTGCAGTTTTTGACTTTCTAGATACTACATAATATTGCTTTGTCAGGCAAACAAATATTATGGACAGAATAAACTGCATTGTGAAATGTTTTTGTTTCGGTTACTTACTAGCTCCATGTGGTATCCATGTGTTTGTAATCTTGGTGCTTTATGTCCCTGACCAATACTGTAAGCAATGGGGCAGAAATAGACTACTACTACGACTACTACTACTGATAATTTGCATAAAATGAGCTAGCTTTGATGGGATTCAGAATTCCAGGAAAAGGTCAACATGGTGCTTAATTGAGGGGAGCTGTGATTAACTGTGCATGTATGAGGTTGTTTTAAGAGAGTTTGCACATGCTTTCAGAGTTAAAAAAAACCAAAACTTGCTTTGCTCTAGCAGGAGCAAAGGCACCTAGAAAAAAGACTGGCTGTTCAAAATGCATACAATGTTATATAGAAGATATAAAACAATAATGAGAAATTGGTTGAAGGGGCCAGTTTTCCCCCCTATTGATCATGCATGACATGGATTCCCTGGACTACAGTGAGAAGATTACTGCAGGGCTGTCTTTGAAAGTGGTTCAGAAAACTGCACTTGGTCCAAAATAGGGCTGCAAGATTAACTGGTACTGATCATTTTGATTTTATTTATGTATTTATTTACTTACTTACTTACATTTTTAAACCACCCCATCCAGAGGCTCTGGGCAGTGTACAACAACTTTAAAAAGACATTAAAATGCACAATTCAAAACACAATGCTAAAAACAATATAAAAACAATTAAAACCATTTAAAACCAATTAAAATACTTTAAAAAAACAACACTTTACAAGCCTTGGAAGGCCAGGCCAAACAAATAAGTTTTTAGGGCTCTCGTAAAGGCCGATTGCGAGCCTAAACTGCGGATATCTGCCGGGAGTGCTTTCTGTAGACTAGGAGCAGCTACAGAAAAGGCCCAGTTCTGAGTCGCCACCAGACATACTGATGGTAATTGGAGATGGATCTCTCCAGATGACCTCAGCGAGAGATGGGGATCATACCAAAGAAGGCGCTCTCTAAGGTAGCCCAGACCCAAGTCGTTCAGAGCTTTAAAGGTAATAACTAGCACTTTGTATCATGTCACAGTACTTTGTCAGCTGTGCTGGTTCCCTGTCTGTTTCTGGGCTCAATTCAAAGTGCTGGTTTTAGCCTTTAAATCCCTAATTGACTTGAGACCAGGTTACCTGATGGATGTTCTGTTCATCCATGCTTTTTTTAAAAAAAAAGATGTTTGTATTTTTACTCAGACCTTCAGATTTTCTTCAGAGGCCTTGCTCTGAGTGTCCCTGCCAAATGAGTTGAAGCAGGTGGTTATTAATGAGAGGGACTTCTTAGTGCTGGCACCCTGTTTCTGGAATAGCCTCCCCAGTGAGGCTCACCTAGCACCATCATCTTTTAGATCGCAGGTGAAGATGTTCTGTTCATCCATGCTTTTTAAAAAAAAGGTGTTTGTATTTTTACGATAGCTTTATTTTGTTTTAATGTGCAATTTGTTTTAATTGTATGTTTTATTCAGTTGTTCTGTTGTTTGTGAGCTGCCCAGAGAACAGTAGTTGGGGCTGGCCAACAGATAAGCTATTAAGATCAACGGATAGCTGTCATTAAGGCAACGCCCACCACTGTTGTTCTCTTTTGCAATGAGCTGCATCAATGACACATGCTTAGTTCATGGGGAAGGAGTGATGATGAAACCTCAAAGTACCTTGCATGATGTATACATGAAAAAATACATCCCAGAATTCTTTGCAACATGTAAGGATGTGAGCACATGAGAACACCTGGGCTGGACTGTGGATTGTTGCCATCTCATCTCCACTTTCCTTTCTGCTGCTAGGAGCCACTGTGGAGAAGACGCTGTGGCCAAGGGCTGCTCTTACATATGTAGTCCAGTGGAAGAGAAACTCTGCCCCTCCTCTAGTTGTCGCCAGCTACCAGGTTTTTCTCGTGGCCACATTTATATTTTATTATTGGGCCTGCAACAGCTGAAGTACCACATTATTTTCTGTTTTGATTGTGTGTTGACCTGAAGGGAGATAAACAAAAGTAACTTAAATACATGGAGATTGGACAACTTCCCTGGTGAAATCCAGCATCTTTGTCTACCCCAATTCATGCCGTTTGGTAGCTAGGACAAAGAGTAAATATTCTACAGGGTGCATTTTTGCCTTCCCCACAGAAAAAATACTATCAGATTTTTAGTTCAGGGGAAGGCAACCTTGGCTCTCAAGCTGTTGTTGAACTACATCATCCCCAGTCACAATTTATTGTGGGAGGGGATAATGGGATTTGTTGTTCAACAACACCTGGAGAGCCAAGGTTGCCTAACCCTGCTTCAGTTGAGTGAAGTTCGAGTGCATGGCAGTCTAAGGATTTAAATGATGAACTTTCACCCTTGGTACTTATATGCTGACATCAGAACTTGGTCTTTGGTTTCCCAGGAACTGTAGCCAGGATCTTTTTGAACTTTCCAGTGGATTTTCTACCAATCTCCTTGCCAGTTTCATTTGTTTGCACTTCATCTCCAGATGATGTGAGAAGTGACCCCTTGCCTCAACTGGTGGTTGTTGTTTTTTAAAGTATCTCGAGAACCTTTTACAACAAACTTAGTCCAATAGTTCATTTTGTGTGTACACTTGACGTTTTAGTTCTCATTTGCTGTACCGTTATATTGTCTTCCTGCTGCCATCTGGTGAACAAATTTGGGCAAGGCAGCTGGTGAATTCTTTGTTGTTACTTAGCTTGGATTCTTGTACATGGGTTCTGATATTGCAGAAAGGCTGGTGCTTGTGGGCAAGAAACAATTAGAAATTGCTACAGCCACTCTCATAGGATTTTAATATCCAAATATTCTAAAAGATTCATTAAGCTCTTACTCTTTTCATTCAAATATCACCATATGTGGTCTGCTAGTGACTACCTAGTCACCATAAGTGGCGCAGCGGGGAAATGCTTGACTAACAAGCAGAAGGTTGCCAGTTTGAATCCCTGCTGGTATGTTTCCCAGAAATACCTATATTGGGCAGCAGCAATATAGGAAGATGCTGAAAGGCAACATCTCCTGTTGTGTGGGAGGAGGCAATGGTAAGCCCCTCCTGTATTCTACCAAAAGAAAACCACAGGGCTCTGTGGGTGCCAGGAGTCAAAATCGACTTGACAGCACACTTTACTAGTGACTACCTAAGATAAGACGTGGACCTTAGATATGGAATATTTGGGACTGTTTTTTGTCTGTGGTGTTGGCTCACTTCAGATATCAATTGAAAGTCTTTACCTATGTCTTGGACTCTGATTGTAACCTAAGGCAATTCACTATCTCTCAGCCTCATTTCTCTTTCTATTGAATAATGATGTTCTGTTTCACATAGTGGATGTGCGGATGAATTATTACACACTTACTAATTTTCAACAAGGTCACAGAGTAGAAGCTTTAAGAAGCAGAACAAAGAAGAAAATGAATGAGAAGATGGTTCCCTATCCCAAAGGGGTTTACAGTTTTAAAAAGAAAGCAAAGAAGACACTAGCAAATAGCCACTGGCAGGGATGCCATGCTGTGTTGGATACAGCTGTTGATATTGCCCTGCTAAATATTGGGGAGTTGCCACTTTAAAAGGTGCCTCTTCATCCAGTTATTGAGGTAAAGTTAAAACATACTTTTTGTTTGAACCTCTTTATTTAATAAAAGCAATAAAATGCTTTGTAAAGTGGTGTACATAAGAGAGAAAAAGGATGTCATTGTGAATGTCCCTTTAAACATATATGTGTGTTGCATAATGGCCAAGACCATGATTCATTCATCTGTGTCCAAATACAACATGCCTTGGAGAATATTTCCAAAGCTCAGTCACAATTAGTAATTGGTTTTGTATCCAATTTTCATTGGTGGTTGCTGTTTCCAGTCATGTCCTCCTTTGTGTTTTGACAAAGGAGCAGCTGCCCTCTAGTACAAATTAGTTTATAGAAGGGTGATGTCTGTGCTCTTGGATTGCTCTATCTACCAGTTATTTTAAAGGGCAGGCTCCCACTGGAGAGCATGTAAGCTCAAACATATAGTATTCCTGTTTCATAACCACACGATTGCAGAGTAGCCATAAAACAGACAGCACGGCTAATTGACATTTTGCTCTGATATTCAGTCTATTCATTTGGCCATGACTAAGGATGCTTAGCACATTCATAGAAGCTTGAACAATATTGTGATACCAGTCCAGAAAACGAGTGTTAGCAATTATAAAATAGAGATGTGAGAGATGGAGGATTTCCTTTCTCAATTGAGGTGATAGATCTGGTGTAGTGTAACAGTAAGCATTGAGCTAAGAGTTGGAAGTCTGTTCTCCACTCTGTTTCAGTTTCACCTCATCCATGAATTACTGAGTGACATTTATTTATTTATATTTGTACACCACCCCAAACTTCAGTTTCTGGGTGGTTTAAAGCAACATAAATTAAAACCTTAAAATAATTTAAAACCACAAGTCTGGTTTAAAAGCTTGGGTGAGTAAATATGTCTTTAGAGGCTTATTTCTGCAGGGCGCACATTCCAGTGTCTTGGGGCAGCAACAGAGAAGGCCCAACCCTGTGTAGCTACCAGATGAGCTGGTGGTGATCCTCCAGCTTATCTCAATGGACAATGGGGCACATGGCGCAGAAGACGTTCTGTTAAATGCCTTGGGCCTAAGTTGTTTAGGGCTTTAGAGGTTAAAACCAGCACCTTGTGTGTTGCCTGAAAACCTATTGGTTATGAGTGTAGTTGTTTTAATATAGGAATAATATGTTATCTTCAAGATGACCAGGAGACCAACCTGGCTGCTGTATTCTGTACCAAATGCAGTTTCTGAACTACGTATAAAGGCAGCCCCACATAGAGCATATTGCATAAGTCAGGTCTGAAGGTTACCAGCATATGTATCACCATTCTGAGGTTGTTCATCTCAAGAAACAGACACAGCTGGTGTATCAGCTGAAGTTGATAGAAAGCACCTCTGGCTGCTGCCTCAACGTGGGATACCAGGGAGAGAGGTATGGATCCAGAAGTACCTTCCTTCTGGGGAAGTGTGACCGTATCCAGAACCGGCAGATGCAAATTGTCTCCTGAGTTCCAGCCCTGCACAATAAGGATTTCGGTATTATTTTGATTCAGCCTCGATTTTTTTATCCGTCATCCAGCTCATCACTGCCTCAAGTCAGGCATTTAGGGACATTATGCCTTCTCCTACTGATGTTGACATGGAGAAATAGATTTGGGCATCATCAGCGTACTGATAACACCCTGCACCAAGTTGCCTGATGATCTTTTCCAGCAGTTTCATGTAGATGTTAAAAAGCATTGGAGACAACATGGTGCTCGGGGGTGGGGGCAGGTGGGGAGAGGGGCGCCATATAAAAGTTAATATTTTGAAGAACAAGTTTCCAAGCAACACCATCTGGAATCTGTCCAAAAGGTAAGAGCGGAACCACTGTAAAGCAGTGCCTCCCACCCCCAACCCTCTAGGATGATCCAGAAGGATACTATGGTCGATAGTACTGAAAACTGTCAAGAGATCCAAAAGGACTGACACAATCACACTCCCTCGGTTAGTTTCCCTTTGGAAATAATCCATCAGGCCGACCAAGGCAGTCTCCACTCTATAGACCTCCCGAAAACCAGATTGAAATGGGTCTAGATAATCAGTTTCGTCCAAGACTGTCTGGAGCTGGGAGGCCACTGCCCTCTCAGATGGCCTCCCACCTCAGGGCAAAGGAGGTTACCTTCCCCAACCATGGAAGGTTGGAAACAGGCCCAAGGTTGCTTAACTCTGGGTGATCCAATGCAGGCTTCTTCAGATGAGGTCTAATGGTTGCCTCCTTAAGACAAGGAGGCATCCTGCCCTCCCTCAGAGAAGCATTTATAATTTCTACCAGGCCTTCTACAACAAGCCCCCTGCCAGATAGTATAAGCCATGTTGGACAAGGATCAAGAGAACAGGTGATAGGCTAGTCCATTAAAAGTAGTGTTTCCATATCATCAGGAGTCAGAAAATGAAACTGATCCAACTTAACCACAGAAGAGGAGTAGTGTGACAGATCTGCATTAAACTCTGTAATAATTTTGGAGTCTGAATCACCCTGAATACAAGAGATTTTATTCACAAAACCCATTACAAATGTCATGATGGGTAATTGATGATTCCAGATTCTGATTCAAGGGAGGAGGGGCATGTACTAGCCCTCGAACAACACTTAACAACTCTGCTGGACATGAGCTTGCAGATGCAATATGTGAAGAAAAGAATTGCTTCTTTGCTGCACATATTGTCTGAGCATAGTTCAGGCTTCAGTCCCAAACCAAAGGCCGGTCCCAGGGGTGTAGCTATAATTGAGCAGATGGGTTCAAAGAACCCATGCCCCCAGCTCCACCCCTCCCTATTTTCTTGATTATCTCCCTCACTCTGAGGGGCTGCTGGGGAGAGGGGCAAACCCAGGCCCCCTTTCCCCTAGTTACGCTCCTGGCCGGTCCACTTTGGCATCTGACTTTGGAAGCTGCCTGCTGCCAACCATACTGCCGGCGCACCCTCCTTCCTTCTAAGTCCCAGAAACGCAGAGTCTCTCCTCTCACGAGAGACTCTGAGAGGGCTTCTGCTAACTTGGCAAAAAGGCACCTTTTAACGTGGTGATTCTCTTTATTTAGCAGGGGGAGAGTAACTGGCCCTATCCACCCCCAGGACAGTACCTCCAATGACTGTTGCTGGTGTCTATCTTATGTTTCTTTTTAGATTGTGAGCCCTTTGGGGACAGGGTTGCATCTTATTTGTTTGTTATTTCTCTGTGTAAACCGCCCTGAGCCATTTTTGGAAGGGCGGTATAGAAATCAAATTATAATAATTAATTAGTGCCCACAAGGAAGGCCACAACTCTAACTAAGGCAGCAGAGCAAGAGCCAAGCAGAGCCGATCTTCTGGCTGTCCAGACTGAGCAAGAGGGTTGGGAGGGCTTCAGTGAATCGCCCAGTCCAGGCAAGGGAGACCTTAGTCAAACCTTTGATATAATAAAGTTTCCTTTTATTATTTCCTTCAATCAAGATTGAATAGACTGATTATGAATTCAGTCAGTTGAGTTCAACTGATTATGAATTCAGTCTTTGGGATTTCTTCTCTCTCACCTCTGCCTTTTTCACCAGTGGTCCAGCCAACAGCTTCTGCTCATGTCTGCGTTCAGCAAGCATACACGTACAACTGCTTTCTTCCCACTATTAAAAAAGGAACCTATGATTGGGGGACAGCAGCAGCCTTAACTGATTTCTCAGAAAGGAAGTTCCACGGTTCCTTATCAGCTCACTGGGAAATTTCCTGAGTTCCCTATTGGGTGCCACTGTAGGCCACTGCATGAATGTAAGATATACTTTGATTACTTTTTAAAGAGGAATTACTTCAAAATTGTTGCTTCAGTACTCACCCTTATTAACTTGCTTGATTCTACTAAGAATACTAAGAGAGTCAGCGTGGTGTAGTGGTTAGAGTGCCGGACTAGGACTATGGAGACCCGAGTTCAAATCCCCATTCAGCCATAATACTAGCTGGGTGACTCTGGGCCAGTCACTTCCCTCTCAGCCTAACCTACTTCACAGGGTTGTTGTGAAAGAGAAACTCAAGTATGTAGTACACCGCTCTGGGCTCCTTGGAGGAAGAGCGGGATATAAATGTAAAAAAATAAATAGAAAGACTGTCTCCTCATTCATTTGGGAACATTTCATATATATTTTTCATTTTTATATGTAGAAACACTTCAGATAATTGTTGAAATTATTTGTTTCTAGTGATTGAATAACCTGTAGCTGTAGAGTACTGCCTTGAATGTTCTGCATAACTTTCCAGAACATAGTATAAGAATAAGACCAATCCCAAATCCCAATCCCAAATGTGAACTCTTTGCCTCCTCTCCCCCCACCCCCTCTTATGCAATGCCGGAATTATTTGGCATCTATAAAACAGCTGCCATAAAGTATTTTATAGTGCTGTTATCCCTTCTCATTACGCTGTTGACTCGCTGCCTTGTCCATAAATTTATTTTCTGGGTACTCTAATGTTCTTCAGTTATTCATGCGTATGCAGTTTTGCAAGGTTTGAGTCTGCCTTGAGCCTCTGCTCGTTTGGAGATGGTTGTACGTCAGAGGCTTGTTAATCTGTATTCCAGTCACTACAAGCCAACTTCCCGTTTGTGTAACAAGCTCAGTCTGCCATATTAATTCTTTTAAAGGCTTTCAGTGCTTATAACATGAAGATTTGTTATTATTGAAAGTGTCCTGAACTGATATGGCTGTCTTCTGTTTATTTTCCAAATACATTTAATGCCAAAACATTAGTTTCCATCTTTTAAAAAATGTGGCATGGAAATACAACTGATATTTTATTCACACTGAAAAGGAAGGTTTAACGTCATTGCCTTCGCATAATAAAACACTTGTGTCTCATTTGGGTGACAGGCTAAATCTCTGCTTTTCATAAAATATGGCCGACTATTAGGAGTTGGTCATCTACAGAAATGTGTGTGTTTCATATTCGTCCCAAAGAATGCTTGCCTCACTTGTTAGCAAAAGGCTCTGAGAAAGTTCAACAAAAATGCTCCTACAGGATAACTCTGTTCATATCTTATACATGTATGCAGGTAGATGTACATGTGTTAGTGAGCGACAGTTAAAACGTGAACCTCAATACAGGCACTCTCAAATACAGGGTGCAGATAGGAAGTGTACTATAGTACATGCTCCAAGCTGCATAATGTGTGAATAACTGTGCTGGTATACAAATCTGAGTGGATGACATCTGGCATAGCAGGAGCTAAGACACTTGCAGTCAGCAGGTTAGGGTTGTTGTAATATTGAGATAAGCTGATAAGAAAAGGTGAAAAAGCAAAGTGAACAGAACAAGAATCAAGAAAGAGGAGAGTGTGTCATCATTAAGAGAGAGAGAGACTTCCTGAGATGTTGGTGTCTTCTGGTTAATTCGGTTCTGACTTGATTTGCAAGCTTTCTCCAATGATAGGGTTGTGCATCGAATTGGAACAATAATAGTTTCTGATTCGAGACTGCCGCTATCATATTGTTTTTACATTGTGTTGTTCCTGATCCAAATTTCTTAATAGTGAGCCCATCCCATTATAATACTGACAATTTTCTCTCTCTTGTATTGGACTGTAACAGTAGATTGGTTTTTCTTATTATTATTTTCTGGTTTGTTCCAAAGCTTGTTATCGTCATCATTCTGGTGATGTTCCATATGTCGGAAATGCTGAAGTGGGGAAGGAGAAGAGTTATCTGATTGACATCTGTAGCTGGCTCTTGCGAGAATGTCTTTTCAGACTTCTAGCTGCTGAAAGCTAGCTGCACTGGTTCATCTGCAACTTTTTCCTTCCAGTCACAGTGATTTGGGGGAGGGATATAGAAATGCTATAAATTAGACTCTGTCTCAGGCTTAAACCCTGCTCTTTTGCTGTAAAGAGGAGTTAAGTCACGGTTAAAAGGAGTAAAGTTTTTATCGAAAGAATACACCTAAGAAAAGCAGAAATGTGAAAAGGGATATGTGCCACCCTTAGGAAGCACAAGCACTTATCAGTCTTCAATATGGGGATAACATCCTCTCAAAGGGGGCTACCCGTTTCTTCAGCATCCAAGCAAAGCAAGGCTCCAAGCCTGTAAGCAAAGCAGAAATGTCAAAGAGGGTTGGGTACACTTGCTTCTAGGAGTGTGCACAGACCGGCAGAGGCAGTTCAGTTTGAATTTGAACCAAACTTCCTGGTCCACAAACTGGATCATTAGAACCAGCAGTGGTTTGGTTTGCTCTGTCAAACCAGGTAAAACCAGTTCGGCCCGGTTTGACCCAGTTTGAATGATCTGCATGTAAAGAGGAATCTGATAAGGATTCCCCATTACAAGCAAAGTGGTGGTGGTGATTCACTATCTAAGTATCTCTCTAAAAAGGGCTTTGGGAGGGGCAGGCGAGAGGGTATGGCAGAGCTGCTGCTGCCACAGAGGTTAAGGTGCCTCCCTCCCAAAGCTCTTTTTAGATACTTAGATAGGGAACCCTCCCCCTTTTACTGGGTTCCCCTTTACAAGCAGAGCACTTGAACTGGGCCGAACCAGTTTGATCTGAAGTGGGCCCGGTCCAGTTTGAACTCGTACCGGCGACCTCTTTTGGGGCCCTAGTCCAGTTTGAGATGAAACCGGTTCTGCACACCGCTACTTGCGTCTCAGAAACCCTGGCACACTATATGACATTGGGGATGGTAACAAACCCTAACAAGCATCTACCATCCCTGGAAGTTCCATCGCATTCTGTCTTACAGTATATAAGTATACAGTATACATTACAGAGATGGGCAGACTTAAGATTTCCGGAAGCTATAAGGAAATGTATACATACTCAGGTTTTGATTTCTGATACATCTACTTAAAGGCTTTGCAGATTTGGATTGGGGAGAACATCTGTCTATGAGCATGGACTGCTGTTGTCAGGCAGGATAGAAAAACGGGGGATCACAGAAGCTGCTATTTATTTATTTGTTATTTGGGCATGTGCATGAATCACGGTTCAGGCCTTGGTTTGAATACAAACCTGTTTGGCAGTTTGAGTGCGGGGTGGTGGTGGGCAGTGTCTTTAAAAGTGAGTACAGCAGGTCCTACCTGCTTGATGATATCAGCATGGTGTTGCTGATCACGCAAATGCCTGGAGGCCTTGTGTGTGTTGGCACCACATGCAGGCTTCTGGAGGAAGCGCCGCTGCAGCAGGAAGCTGCATGGAGTGGCAATCACACAGGTAGGACTTGCTGTACTCACTTTTAAAGGTGCTGCTCACCCTCCCCTGCGACCCACACATGAACCTCCGAATCAGTTCAGTGGCAGCATGAACTGTTTAATCTTCGAACCGGAGCACAAACCGTGGTCCGTGCACATGCCTATTGTTATAAATATATGCCACATTTTCAGTGAAGCTCACAAAGTGGTTGCATAGAAAAAGCAAGAATAAAATGATTCCCTGTGCCAAAAGGGCTCACAATCTTTAAATACATTAATTGATCGATTGATTTTAATTTTTAAATAAAAGCCCAAGGGAAACATCAGCAGCAGCCACTGGACGGATGCTGTGCTGGGACTGGATTGGGACAGTTACCTCCTTCTCCCTCCTCCCCTGGCTCAATATAAGAGAATCGCCACTTTAAAAGGCGCTCTCTGCTCACTTGGCTTGTATCAGTTGGTCTTATGTCCTGTTGACACACAAATGTTGATTACTTGACAGCCACATCAGCAAGTGGTGACTTTTCTGTGTTAAATAACTAAATTGCACATCAAATGCCACAGAGTACTTTATAAACTCACCTCAAATTTTCCTTCTGTGCATTCAGCCCACACATTCAGCTGTAAGACATCATATAAGACTTCAAGCAATATACATTCACGTGAGCCTGCCCTTATTGTATTTGATAAGTGTTTGGAAGATAAATATTTGCTTTTTAGTGCATCCATTATTTTTAAATAAGTAATAGTTTGATATCTATCTTGGGTAAAGGTCAGACACTTTCCATTCTGACTTTCACTTTTCCCCATACCCAAAAGATTATGGCCAAGTATATTCAGTCAAAAACCGTATTTGAATCACTGGTGATGCTCTGGATAGGGATATTTGAACTTGAGACTTCCTAGAAAGAGCAATGATCAGCATCTCTTTCAGAACATGAGCAAAACAAGCACAAAAGTATGAACACACTACTAAATTATCTTTTTTAAATTGGCCATCAGCTTCCCCTGAACTTTGGTATCCACAGAGAGGAGAGCTGGTCTTGTGGTAGCAAGGATGACTTGTTCCCTTAGGGTCTGCCCTGGTTGCATATGAATGGGAGGCTAGATTTGTGAACACTGTTAGATAATCCCCTTAGGGGATGGGGCCGCTCTGGGAAGAGCATCTAGGTTCCAAGTTCCTTCCCTGGCATCTCCAAGACAGGGCTGAGAGAGATTCCTGCCTGCAACCTTGGAGAAGCTGTTGCCAGTCTGGGCAGACATTAGCTAGATGGACCAAGGGTCTGACTCAGTATATGGCTGCTTCCTAGAAACCAAGACCTATGAAGAATGGTTGATGGAGCTGGGTGTGTTTGGCCTGAAGAATAGGGGGATATATACTGACTGCTTCCTATATTCCACATCATTCTCCTGCTCCTCACGGATGTTTTCTCTTCAGTTCTGGTTTCCTCTTTATGATACTGTGCATATACTGTATGCTTTGTACACAAATATTGCAATGAAGTATACTAACTAGGACTTGTGGAGCAGGTTGATGGGGTGCAAGCAGAAATAGCTGAATGAATAATGGCAGTGGATATGGAAAATGCATAAACTTGATTTTATTATTATTGGGGGTGTGGGGTTGCATTCCCTTTAGTATAACCATGCGTGCACACATGCATAGCTGACTCTGTAGGGCTAGTGCCTCAGTGAGGCAGCTAGGTTTACTGCATCCTTGACTACCTTTGGCAACCCTTGTTGCTCTCAAGTCAAGTCAGTTATAAGTATCTGCAGAACTGTGTAAGCTCACGTGCAGTAATGTCTGTGCTGCTTCCTTACCGTCAAACAATTTTGCAATCCCAAAACCATTTCACTGGCATTTTTAATGCAATCGGATGATAACACTTGTTGAAATTTAAAAATGTCTGGCAAGGAAAAAGGCTGGCAGTCTGTGGCTGACATCCAAAGTACACATGCAGCATTCTGGACTAAAGCAGTATGGGTGCTTGTGGTGTGGGTCTCTACTTTTCGCTGATCTCCCTTTCCTCTGAAGCTCTCTGTGTCGCCCAACAATATGCTCCTGAGGGCTGCATGACCTCCAGGGACATAATTTTGGGGGACAAAGTGCTTTGGGAGGAAGAGGAGATTGGTGAAAAAACCCCATCCCCGTGTGATCACCTGCACTATTTTAGTCTATAACAGCATGTGTGTTTCCTTTGCTGCACACATGCTTCATTAATCAGGATGTCAACCACTGTTTTCTTTCTATGATGTGATTTGCAGACATACACCCTTATCCACAAGCCATTTGAGATAGATACTTGGATTTAATGTTAAGACTAAATGGCTTTAAACTTAAAACTAGCATAGGTCTGGTATATGAAAGCCAGCGTAGTATTTATTTATTGTTAAATTTGTATACCACCTTTCATTAAAACAATCTCAAGGCAGTTATAGTATAGTGTCTAAAAAGAAGTGCTCACCACCAATAAGGCAAGGGAGAGAAAAAGAATAATGGTTAAAAGGATTTTAATTGTAGTATTGGGTTCAGGAGAACTGTTGAGAGCAAGAAAAAGAGAAATTGTGTGTTAAGTGAGCAAAACGTACCAAGTTACAGGTGGAAGAACAGATAGTGTAGAGAAATCTCTGCCAGCAGTGAATGATTGCAGGTCATTACTGAACATAAAATAGTTTATAAGATTTGCTCTTTGCTCTTCACCTAAGGGCTCAGGGAAGCATCCATGGGTTTATTCCATTTTATTTTTATAAGAACCCCATTGGGTTGAGAAATCACTAGCTCAAGGATTCCCATTGAACTTCATGACTGTGCTGGAATTTGAGTTTGTGTTTCCTTGGTCAAAAGCCCATGCTATTTTTACCACTGTACATAAACTTGTTTGTCTCATGGTATAGTCGTATTTTATTTATTTGTTTATTTTCCAGCCAGAAAACTTACAGAAGAATTGGCTTCGGGAATTTTATCAGGTACTGTAAAAACATTTATATTGTGTTTGTAAAAGTGTACATCTTATAATCATAATTGGGTATTTTCAAGATCTTACCAGAAATCCTGACTAAGGCTACTATCATAAGCATGTGTCGGGAAGTAAGTTTTGCAGAAATTGATAGGAACCATGTGCATGTAAATGTGGGTGATCAGGGTAGCCTGTGTATTTAAAGCCAATAATGAATGACTTATTTCAGTGACATAGCTATGGCTCTAGTGAAGAGAATGATTTTATTTCTGTTACAGGCTGTTCTCATCTTAAGCATTTATTTGCTGATGCAAAGTGCGTTCCCCTTAGTCTAAGGCCCCATGTGAATTTTATATTTTGTGAAAGTCTGTGCATGGAGTAGAACTGTATGCATGTATATTGTCTTGTGTGAATTGTTTTGTATTCATGCATTCATTCATGCTATACTATTTAGCAATCTTATAGAAAAAGCATGTGTACATCTGTATATACATTTGTCGTGCTTCAGTATGCATGGTACTTTTTACAGGAACTTCTTTTTTGCAGGAACTCTGTGAGGTAGGTCACTTTTATTCCAATTTAAGAGAGAAGGAATTGAGATAGAAGCCCTATTCACACATCATGTTCAATAGCATGTATACAGTTCTGTGCACACATGTACAGTTATTTATACATTTTCAGTGTTCATGCAGTAACAGACTTCTGTCTGTACCCTTCATTTAAGAGGGTTGTACCCAGGTTCGCTTTAAAAATGAATGCATTTACAGGAGAATCCCATTATTCACAGAGGTTCTGTTTGGCGGGGGGGGGGTTCTGTTCAGGGGAGAAAGCAAATAACTGGGCATTAGAGCTATGGGAATTGGGGGGTTAAGTTCCTGCACTGCCCTAAATCACCCCCCCATGGCAAAATGGGCCAAATAATGTGCCCTAACATGGTCCTTTATTCATGGACCATGATTGTGCCCCCCTCAAGAGTAAAAAGGCCGAAAATCACATTTTGGGTGCTGTTTTTCCTTCAAAATGAGGCTCTGATACAAGAAATGGTGGCTGGAGATGACCTCCACGGTAATTTCCAGCTGTCTCCAATCCACGGATATATGGATTTAATCCCCTTTTTGCCATTTTAATCTCTCGTATATTGAGGTCTGGTGTCTTTTACCCAACCGCAGAGACGCGAAACCATGAGTGCTGGACCTGTGATTAACGAGGTACTTCCATACGGTCATTCACATAAAACAATGTCCATATGTATAGACACCTACAATGTAGTGTCTGAATAGGGCTGGAGAGGTATTTACATGTCCAAGAATATTTGGCTTAACCACAAATTTGGAATGTGGGCAATCCAACTATTTTGTACTGTCCCATGGAGTAGAATTTGCTCTCTAGAAAGTATGCAAAGGATTGGAAGCTGATCTTGTATGCCATATGTCTGCCTTGCTATTCAAATCAATGCCAAGATGAAGTACTGTATAAGTAAGTCATGGAATACATGGCTGAATGAGAAATTTAAGCTGAGCTCCGCCCACTTTGCCCATAGATAAGCCCCCTGAAATACATACACTTCAGTATATTCTGTGTGGATTTTCCATGTACATAAATATTTGTGATCAAGAAAGCAGACAATCTTGTATGCCCAGTAAGAGAAAATACTTTTCTCCCTTCTCCCTTCCTTCTATGAAAAATTTTAGATCAGTAAAATGGGAAATAGTGCTGCATTTGTCTCTCAGGAAGAGTTTTAATCTTGTCAGTTCTTGCGATCATCACAATAAGCAAAAACAAATACAAAACATATCTTTTGGACCCATAAGGAATAGTTTTTCCATTAACTGACTAGGGAACGTATTTGGAATTCTTGTTTTTCTGCTTTGACTAGGGATGTGCATGAAACGAAATGTTCAGTGTTTCGTTGAAACGGTTTGAATTCATTTTGGGGATAGGGAACAATGGGAAACTTGAAACACCCCATTGTTCTCCATGGGTAGCTCCTAGGGACTCCCAAGTGGGTTGTGTGGTACGCCATGATGGGCGCTACCTACAACCCAACCCACAAAAGAAATGGGCAAGCAGGCAATTTTAAACAAATTTTTAATCTTCCCCAAGCCCTCCCCCATGGGGAAAGGTTAATAATTGCCTACTTGTCCATTTCTTTAGTGGGTTGGGTGGTAGGTAGCACCCATCATGCCCTACCACCCAACCCACTTTGGTGACCCTAGGAGCTACACATAGAGAGCAATGGGGTGTTCCCCATTGTTCCCTATGGCTGGAACAAGCAGAGTGTACAATTTTGCAACCCTGCCTTGAAAAACAGTGCAGAAGCACACGGTGAAAGGGAATCTGTCCCTCCTGACACAGAACACACATTTCAAAGGCAGTCCAAAAATGGGGGAGGGGGGAAGTATCGCTGACCCCCAAACCACTGCCTGCCACAATACTGCAGTAACATCAACAGCTGCCACAGCACAGCAGCACCCTTAGCAGCAGCAAGCATAGCCATAAGCTCAACTGCAGCAACATCTTCGGCCACATTTTGAGTGAGTTAGACCTTGTAATGCAGATTGCAGAGCATACCAGAGCAGTGAGTGAAGCACAAGTTAGTCTCAAGGCCATTCATGGAGCTTCTCTCGCAGCAATCACCACAGAAATAGTATACAGAGAGAAAGAGATGAGCTGCCACTGTCCATTTCTTGCCACAACACTATCTCACAAACAAACCAAGCCTCAACTCAGGCAGCACCCGGGTTCTCCCTTAGTCAGTCTGAGATCCAGCAAAACCAGATAGTTATAGCAGCAACAGCAGAGCGAGCATATTATACTTCGGGCTGAGAAAACCAAAAAATCAAACCTTCCATCCGGCCTGCCACAGATAGAAAGGAGAACAGAGCAGTCATTGCCTGATAGACTAATGGTCTGACAAAGCTTCTTTACTCATAGCATGAGAAGAATTCTTTCTTCTCTTCTTCTCCAGTGTACATGCTTGTCTGCCTGTGTCTGGATAACACCATGGCTACAGATTGGTGCTGGGTCCTGGCTGACAGCCTGACACATGGGTCAGAGCAGCAGTCCCTCATCTCATCATTGGCCATGGTGGTGGCATGTGTGCATGTGTCAGCAGCACTAACAGGCAGACTGTGACACATCTGGTTTTGGGGTTGGCCAGGCTGTGGCAGACTACAAGTGGTGTTGCAGTGGATGAGAGTGACCATGAGTCACTCTTCCTCCATAGCCAGCTCTGGATAGCCCAGCAAGGGGAGGTTCGGTTTCGGGAAGACCAGCAGCTCCACCAACTCAGCATCCAGGCTTGCACAATGGGGTGTCGCCATGTCCCTGGCCATGGAGAACACCCTCTCACTCTGGATGCTGCTCAGCACAAGAGAAACTGTCCAGCAACCAGTGGTCCCTCTAATCCCCCCCCCACCTCTATGCAGAATGAGTTTTGTTCTGGGCGGCAGTATTAAGGCACTGTGTGTGCACATGGATTCAGAGTGGGGCCTTCCTAATTCAACCTGAGCGAGATCAGAAAACCTGTGAGCGTGAGCATGTGCACGTGCCTTAGAGAGAACAGTGCCGGCAACCGTCACCAAGTCCGGCCAGACTTGGAGATGCGTTGCCCCAAATTGGATCTGTTCCATCTCCTGGTCTGCCACCAGCTCCTGCAGGTACTGCAGAACACACTGCTGCAGGGCTCGGTGGGCTCCTCCTGTACCTCTGGAAAGGCGCCAAGGTACCCCTCTGTGAACCACCAGGTGGAATGTGGAGGTGGAACTGCCAGCTCACTGACCCTGTCAGGGACACCACGCTGCTGGACTGGGAAGCGGTGGTGATGCTGCTGCTAGGGGTGGACTATGCACAAGCAGAAGGCGCTCCAGCTTCCTCCTCCTGGTCATGCCCCAGCCTCTTCTCCTCTGCTCGCATAACCTCTTCGACCAGGAAGTCCCTCCAGCTGGTCCGTGGTAACCGCTTTGCCCTTCATCCTTGAGTCACATAGGACAAAACATGCACAGTTGAAGGGTGTTCTGAGCTGACCCACCACTCCAGTCCTCAGTGGACCTCCCAAGGTGACCACTTTCTCAGAGGTTAGCATGGACTGGAGCTCACCCATAATCTTGCGGAGAAGAGCACCAGGCAAAGCCTGGCTCAGCATTGCTGTCTTGGCACACAAGCTGTTCAGGGCAACAAAGAATGACCATAATGAAATAAAGTGCCAAGACAACCTCAGAAAGGAGCTCTTATTCCTGGTTGGGTAGGTTGCATACTCCCAAGCCATGCTGCTTTACTTTGCTGCATAGGAGAGGCTGGCCACGCCAAGAGCAGCAGTTGTCCCCTCACTCTCTTGCCCCCACCAGTCTGCCATGAGAGGCAGGAAAGCAGCATGCCCCCCCCCACTGCAGCTGGTCCAGAGATCTGCAGTGAAGTGCATGCTGTCAGATGCTGCCGCACACAGCAGCCCTGACATAGCCTCTCTGCACGTCAGGTACAGGGTGGGCACCACTCGCCTTCTGAAGGTGGTACATGAAGGGATTTTATAGTCAGGGGAAAGCCGTAGGAGCAGCATTCTCCACCATCTGGAATGGCTGGTCATCCAAAGCAATCATTTCAGCAATAGCCTAGGTGATGAGATGAAGCTCTGGGCAACCAGACCGCTTGCCCACTGAATGAACCCACCACACAGGCAACTTCTCTTGCTTGGGAGTAAGAGCAGGTGCTTTGCTGCCCTAGTCGAGGACATACCAGATTTATTGCTGCCAACAGGAACACCCCCTCCCCCCACCGGGTGATGCCGCCACAGGTGCAGCAGCATCCCCAACGTAGTAAGATGCTTGGGGTCTTTCCCCTTGCTGACCTGTGCCTCATAGTGGGAGCAGACAGCATGGTCTAGGTCACTATAGTGGAGCTCAAAGTGGTCCCCCACCATGCTCACTTTGGCGTGGGACCGTTTTGGTGGTGGTGGTACTACTGGGGCTGCAGGGCCCTTCTGGGGGCCACCACACTTGGTCCAGGACTGAGAAGGTCCAGGAAGTGGAAGCACTTCTTCCACAGTCTGAAATGGGGGTGGGGTCACACTGCCAACAGGGATTGGGGAGAGTGAAGAGAGTGGAAAGAGAGATCTGGCTGGGCTAGTAGCCAATGAGACCTCCTTCTCCACTGCCACAGAAAGAGCTTTTTCCCTGACAGGGGAGGACCTCCTCCCTAATTTTACCTCAGCTGCCTTAGGTGGATGCACTGTGGTTCCAAGCAGCTCTGGAAAGGTGAGCCTGCACAGCACCACAGCAGTGGGGGCCACTTGGGGCTTAGGCCCCCATTGCCCATTACAACCAGTATCACCCCTCTATCTGCCTGGCAATCTGCTCCTGGCTGTACCTCACACCATCCTGAGCATCTTGGGGTTTAAAAAATTGAAGCCCTAACTCTGATAGGGATGGGGATGGGGAAGCGTCTTTAAGGTGGATATTTTAAAAAGAGGTGTGGAGTTGGGGTAGTCTGTGCTGTGTGTGCCACACACAGGGCTGTCTATAGCACTGTAGTGCACACACAGAAGCTAGAAAAATTTAAACAAACAAAAATTCTGTCCAATCCGGGCATGCAGCAGCAACAAAGAGATTCAGCTTGGGGCTGCAAAAGAAACAAACAGTCAGCACAGCAGCACCCATTTATTAAAGCCACTGGGGGCTAGCTGGCTACAAGCAAGAAGAAGAAGAAATCCATGGGGAGGGGGATGAATTCAAAGCAGCAACCAGTTAAAGCCACTGGGGATACCAATGCAATTAAAAAAACAAGTTGTTCTGGTAATAACTAAACTACCTGCTTTTTTCTCACTATCCCTACAACTGGACTAAATTTGGTCCAAATCTGTTAAGCAGTTCACAAGTTAGCCCATTTGTGCCTCAGACATCCATGTGGCCACCATCTTGAATTGGTCTGGATGAGAATCACAAATGCGTCATGGCTCAGACCTCTGAGTCAGAGGAGGAGCGGGAGAACTTGGTTGGGAGAGCAGGCTCAGAAGCACAGCAGGAGGACTTGGCTGTGAGAACAAACTCTGAAGCTGAGGTGAAACGGCAGGAGACAGGGGAATCTGGACAGCTGGCAGAGATGAGGGCTGAGGAGACTGATCAGGAGGAAGCTGGAATTTCACCTGTGTTAAGAAGACGTCTCAAGAGAAAAGCTCAGTGGGAGACATGCAGGTGCAAGATCTCACAGGAGAGGCAATAGAAAATGCTGAGTCAGGAAAGCCTGATTGGCTGCCGGTTATCTCAAGCCTTATATCAAGCAGACACTGTTCCTGAGACAGTACTGTCAGCAACGTTGCCTTCTGCAGACAGTGTTCCTAGTACTTTAATTGTTCAACCTTTCTTGTTTCAGCCTGTCCTTGTTCTGTTCCTTCCTTGCTCCTTTATTTCAGTTATTGCTCAGTTATCGTAGAGGGGGGTACCTAGTTTAGTTTCAAGGGACTTTATTTTGCTTCTACTACTTTATCTTTGAGAGTCATTTTTCTCTTTCGTTCGTGCAGCTAAGCTGCTACTCATATCTACAGAATTTCCATCTTGACTCACAGAAGTGGATCTGGAGGGATCGTAAATCCTGTCGGGTCAGCCGTGCCAACAGATTTACAACAAAACTACGCTGTTGAGGTGTCCCTAAGTGGTGTCCTACAACAGTACCCAATTTCATTCATATTGGTCCGGGCATTGAAAAATTGATAGGAGGGACACACAGATGGGGAGACACTCACTCACTCAAATTCCAGGTGTTCTCATAAGCTTGTTTTCCTTACGTAGGCTAAAAATTAGAAATTTTTCTAATTTTTAACACCACATATGTCTTTGTGGTGTTAAAGTTGTTGAATCCATTGATCATGAGCTATTATATTGTAAGTAAGATGTATCAGTGTTCTTGGAGAGAACTAATAACCTCATTATTTTAAGTCACCTGGTTGGTCTGATGAATTTTATATTTCCTGCCTTTTGTCTGTTCAGAACATAGAAATAACATATAAGCTTGCTTGTTTTTCCGCTGTTATTTGTAGAATTCATCATCAACACAAGAACTGCACTCCCATTTTCTCTTTTATTAGTTAAATTAAAATCAAGATATGTATCAAAGTGATATATGTATCATCATGTATCAGATATGTATCACCGCTGACTGCAATAAAGATATTGATTGATTATTCAATATTTTTTAAATATTCTAATAAAGTTAATACTTTAAAAATACTTGATCATTTCTTGACCAATTAGTGGACAAGCCTAGCAAATGCACACAATGGGGAAAGTAATTCTAATAGAAGGTCATGCTGCAACTGCCACCACAAGACAGGAGAAGTATTACCAGGTAGGAAAGGAAATTTGTCTGAAACAGCATCAGGAAGAGGACAGGGAACTGTAACAAAAGAACTTGCAGTGCAAATGTCAATGGGTCACATGCACGAACTTAGCCATTTCATTTGCCCACTCTAGGAAGAAGTATAATTTGTCTACATAGTTCTAAGTGCTAAGCGGTGCCTCCAACTAGGCAATAGCGATGTGCGAGCTGGCTCGCTTTAGAGGAGGCAGTACCTTTAGAGGAGGAGGCAGCAAAGAGGCGGGATTCCTCCAAGCCCCCTGCTGGCCTCCCAAATGACAACCCGGGCTGGCTGCAACTCGGTTTGGGCCTCTGTGCATGTACAGAGGCCATTTCCGTGACCTCTGCACATGTGCAGGGCCTGAACCAGGCTGCAGCCGGCCCAAGCTGTCATTTGACAGACCAGCTTGGTGGAGCTCCCGCCTCCACTCTCCGCTGCCTTTTCTAAAGCAGGCTGGCTCCCCCTCCCCCACCTTTAACATTCGGATTAGGGTTGCCCCCTTTACTTGTAAAGGGGAATCCTCAAGGCATCCTCTACACCTGCTCCAAATATTTGTTTAAACAAGTATTTGGAGCCTGTGCAGAGGATTGAATTGGATGAAAAGCCCCTCCATGTGATAAAGTGGCATGCTGAAAAGCAACACCCCTTCCCCCGGCCCCACAACACAGGGATGTTCCAGGAGGGCATCAGGATGTATGAAGAACATGTCATACTGGGTGGCTTCCCTTTTTAACTGCATAGGCAGGGAACTGTATTGTCTGAACCAGCCCATAAACTGAAGAATGGGGGTGGGAACTCTCTCTCTCTCTCCTTTCTAATCAAAAGCAGCATATGGGTTAGGATAGCAGAATCTTCGCCATGCTCTTTGCTTACCTGTCCATACACCCAAGGTTTTCTTTCGACTCTAGTGTCAGCACTTGACTGAAAAGTGGTGAGCCCAGCTGAGGGGAGGTTAGCTGTGAGGGGAAGCAGAGCTTAACAGTCCCATCATGTGCCCCTTCCCCCTCCCTCTAAAAATCGGGAGGGCGCTTGCGCATGTATACACACACCCTCTCTCTTTATAAACAATTGGGGAAGACCAGGGTTTAACTACTGGCTCTACTGCCATAACATTCATGTCTACGTTGGCCCTAAGGCATCTGCACGCTCCATTCATTTCAAGGATGCTTGCTTCGGAACAGCACGGTGAAGATCAGAGAGATGCAGGTGGTAAATCCTAAATTGTACACTTTGGTGAAGGAACATATAATGAAATAAGATGATTTTATTTATTATTTGACACATTTGTAAAGCATCCAAAACTTTGTGTCTGGGTGGTTTACAATAAAATTTTATGACTGTTTCTTGACCCCACCCTGCTTCTAATCTTCTCTTGGCTTAATATCGTGTATTCAGTGTGTTGGATAGGTTTTCAGTGAGATCAATAAGGATTTAAATATCTGTTCATTTTCTTTCATTTATTTATTTTATTAAAGTTTCGATCAATGTATAACAACAGTATTGTAATGGAAACATAAGATGACTTTGGCATAGAATTCTGAGGATCAGAAAAGACAGTTTACATATAAAGCTACAAACTGTAATACAAGACCATTAAAGCTTAAGTAATCAATGAAAGAGAGGCTTAAGTAATTAGCCTAGGCCAACTTGTTGCCTCTGTGCAACTTCTGACCCAACATCAAGTTGAATGCAGTTCACCAATTATGTTCTTGCAGTTACAGGCAGACAGCAAAAATGGGCTGGGAGCGGGGAGCTGAAGTCAAGATACTAAAGAACTACCATACATAACTGATGGGCTCCATTCAGCTTGTTGGGTCACAAACTATACAGACCTGACCCACTGGATCATAAGCTTTTCACCAATACAGGGTGAAAAAAAGATATTCCTTATTGCTGCAATCTTATATTTACTATTTCTAGCTCCTTTTTGCTCAAGACAGCACAGTTGTAAAATGACTCACTGCTGGAGTCTCCACCCAGAGAGTTCAACAAAAATAACACACAAATATAAAAGATAAATAAACAGCATGTTTTGTATGTAATATTTTGTGTTGCTGCCCACATACGGCTTATAACAACAAATAAAATGGAAATTGGAATTTAACCACCAACACAGCAAAGATCTCAGAGCCCTTATTCTTAAGTAGTGCTACTGAAATTAGATATATTTCATCTGGGGTAAGAAATAGATGAGCCACCTACTGGTGCAGCAGGGAAGGAACTTGCCTAGGGAGCAAGAGGCTGCTGGTTCAAATCCCTGCTGGTATGTTTCCCAGACTATATAGGAAACACCTATATTGGTCAGCAGTGATATAGGAAGATGCTGAAAGGCATCATCTCATACTGTGCGGGAGGAGGCAATGGTAAACCCCTCCTGTATTCTACCAAAGAAAACCACTGTGAGTGCCAGGAGTTGACACCGACTCGACGGCACACTTTACCTTTAAGAAACAGAAAATTGAAGCCCGTTTTCATAGTAAGGTATTTTATTTGCACTACATTAAGAATATCAAGGTCATAGAACGTTAAGAGCTAGAAGAGACTCTGAGGTCTCCTAGTCCAGCTCCTTGCTCAGTTTAGGAAACTGCTTCAGCAACCCTGAAGAATGGTTGTCCAACCTCCATTTGAAAATCTCTAGAGGAGACTCCACCATTATACACAGCAGTCCATTCCACTGTCTTAATGTTAGAAAACTATTCTGAATGGACTGGCTTGGACAAGATGCTCACTGGCATATGCAATACAGGCAGGGTTGAGAGCACGCCTGTGGGAACATCAGCAGAGGAGATCTCAGTGTGCTCTCACTGCGTCCCGTTATTGTGTGAGCCAGTATCTGAACCATCCCTCTGAAATTATGCCTGCTCAACTTCGGCCCTTCTGCAGATGTTGGCCTACAACTCCCAGAATCCATGGCCACTGTGGCTGGAGATTATGGGAGTTGTAAATAACAGCTGGGAGGCCAAAGTTGAACAGGCTTGGTCTAAATGAACACATGATAACTGTTTAAACATCCCATCCTAACTGCATGAGCTGGCAGGTGTCTTGCCTGAACCATCCCAAAGTCTAACCTGCTTCCTTGTGATTTCAATCAATTGGTTCTAGTTCTGCCCTAAGGAGAATAGAGAACAAGTCTGCTCATCCTTCTATGGGACAGCTCTTCAGATATCAGAAGATAGTATATATCCCCCTATTCTCAGGCCAAATACGCCCAGCTCCATCAACCATTCATAGGTCTTGGTTTCTAGTAAGCTGCCTTATACTGAGTCAGACCATTGGTCTATCTAGCTCAGTATTGTCTACACAGACTGGCAGCAGCTTCTCCAAGGTTGCAAACAGGAATCTCTCTCAGTCCTAACTTGAAGATGCCAGGGAGGGAACTTGGAATGCTCTTCCCAGAGAGGCTCCATTCCCCAAGGGGAATATTTTACAGAGCTCATGCATGTAGTCTCCCATTCATATGCAACAAAGGTGAACCCTTCTTAGCAAAGGGGACAAGTCACCTATGAGAACGAGTGTTTCACGTGTTTCAAGCTCAAAATGAAAATGCCCTTAAAATAAAGGGACAGTTTTGAGCTTGAAACAAAACAACCCCGTTTCAAGCTCAAGTAGTTTTGAGTGCCATTTTGGAGGACTGTTTTTCCCTTTTTGATCAGTTTTCTGGCACTTGCTTCTGATCAGCTTGCAATCTCCTTGCTTCTTGGTTGGCTTGTTATAATCCAAATCAAATGTTATCATGGGCAACTGTACCGCCATTGCCTGGGGGGAGGGAGGACGGTGGGAACACAAGGAAAGAGTTTCAAATGTATTTAAGGGCCCAGGAGGCAGAGAGCCCTACAGCATGCCAGTACCTCTTGAAGAGGAAAGATACATAAGGAAAGAAAGGACAGATACTACAGCAGCACAGCAGCAGAGGAGAGCAGAGTGATGGTGTATGGCCCTGACTAGCCCAGTGGAGAGAGAAACAGAGAGTGCCTGTGGCTTATCTATCTCTTTCTTCTTTCTCTTTTTAATTTGAAGTGCCAACAATTGCTTTTCTCTTCTTTTGTTTTCTAATTTTTTCTTTTGTTTTCTAATTTGGCATCTGTGCATGCAAGATAGAGTCATGGGCAGTCCTAAGCCACTAGTGATGACTCACGTTCTTGTTCCCATTTCAAAATGTCTTGTTGTATCAGGTAGCTGTTAGGAGATGCTTTGCTATGTTGCTGACTGCTGCAGAGCTAGGGGGAAGCAGCCCTCATTGCTACCCTTGCTAACAAATGGCACAATAATGAAATAAAGAAGAATAAGCTGTCATCTTCTTTGTATATGTGACTGCAGTCAGTTGACTGGTAGCCGATCCTAGTATTGCCTTTGTGGATCCACCACCACTGAGTTCAGGCCCTACCTCTTTTTTCTCTCTCCCCCACCCTCAGTGTTGTCCTTTAAATGCCTTGGTTATGATTCCTCTCTTTGGCACTGGAGCGAGAAATATCTCCTGCAGTGTAAATAAATAAATTAACAATGGTCACACTCTCTTCCCAGTAGTAGGATTAGTTTTGCCCTTTCATTATGTGAGGAACAGGATTCAGCATCCTGTGCAAACACAAAACAATTTAAAACAGAAATGGTGGCGGGGGGGGGGGGGCTGACATCCAAACTAATGCTGCACTGACACATTTTCTGTTGCGCAGAGGAAGAGCAATCTTTAGCTGTACCTCCTAAAATGATGTCCCTGACAGTTGAGGGACATTGTGTTGGGAGACATAGGAAAGGGAGATTGATGAAAATCATCCCATTGGCATATCAGTACAGGATTAGCTTGGATGTCAGCCATTGAAGCTCTTGATCCGTGTGAAGAGCTTCAGGCAGGTCTGTGGGGAGAGAGGGTTAACTTACCCCTCCCCACAAACGATTGCCCAGCCTTTCCTGGGCAGCCAGATTGGCCACCCAGATGATTACCGGCTCCGTCTCAGAGCCGGGAGGTTTGTGGGCCTCCCACCAGCTCCATAATGCACCATGTGAGTGAGCGGGGCATTATGGGGAGCCTCCCGATGCCGGTCGGGAGGCTACTTGTGTGTCAAGGCCATGCGAAGCTGCACGGCAGCGACACATGATCAATTAGCTCAGGTTTGAGGCATGCTTGCTCCACAGACCTTGGCTAAGTGGCGGGCTACTTGACAGGGCGTGCTGCCACCAGGAGCCATGTGATTCCCAGCGGTTCACACGTGCAGTGGAAACCAGGTTGGGCTTTTCTAGCCCATTTTTCACTGTGCGTGTGAATAGCTTCAGTGTTTCTCAATTCTTCTCAAATGTGGTCTACTTTTTTAAACTAGGGGAAACCAGTTTTTGCTGTATTTTAAATTATTGCTGTTGGAGATATACCACATGTCAATAGAGAAGAAATGGAAAATGATTATAGTTTGTTTTGTGAAGTTAAAACCGAGATAAACCACAAACCACATTTTTTTCCGTCCCTTCTAAGGAATCTAATTTGCATGTATAGTTGTGTCAACATCATTTTCATCACTTCTCTTAACTGAAAGTTAAGCATTCCTCCTGTAAGTAATGCAAACACCCGTTTGAAAAAGAGGAAGAATTGTTAATGGTATTCTTTTGTATTTCTAGGAAGTATAATCTCAGATGTCCTTTGACTTGGATTTCTTTTCTTTCTTTTTTGTTGACCTATTGTGAAAAATTGCTGTTCACTTTTGCTATATACTGAATTTGGGGTTTTTAAAATTCCTCTTTTCACTTTTGTATTTTGCTTTATTGAATTGTTTGGCAGATTTAATATGCGCAAAGGAATAAAGTATTAGGATTTAAAAAAAAACACCAAACCAGACAGTGCTTAAAATCAGTTGGAAAACTAAGCAGTATTCAGCTTGATTTGTTGCAAAGGCACTCAAAACTAAATCTCACTATGTCTTGTTCCCAAGCAAGAGTGCAGATCGCAACCTATGCTAGAAGTGTGGGTTTGTGTGTGTGTGTGAGTGAGAGAGAGAGAGAGAGAGAGAGAGAGAGAGAGAGTATACTTTCATATAATATACTTCCATTTTTCAGATTTCAGTTTCTTGACTATAGTTGCAGTTCTGTTTGTGGACATAGAGTATTCAGGGCCAACTTGGTTGTGTTTCACCACTTGAGATTACAGCAGTGTGTCACTCTGACATTATCCCTTGCTGGCTCATTCCCTGCCTCACAGGCTCCTACACTGCCCCTCCTCCTGTGCCAGCATCATCTTCTGGTTGTGCTCTACTCGCTAGCTCACAACACTGTTTTTAGATTGAGCTGGCAGCTGCAGCATCCCACTGCTGCTCCTCACTGGTGCTTTGCTCAGCACCAGTGTGTTCTCCCATTCCTGCTATCTCTTCAGCACTGCATCAGTCAAGAGAGGCCAGTAGGATACTGTAGCTGCCACGTTGGTTTTGAAAACAGTGGTATGGGCTGGAGGGCAGAGTGTGCCGGGAAGCTGAGTCTGGTGCAGGGAGAATGGGGGCAGTGTTGGGGCCAATGAGGGAGGGAGTGGTATGGTGAGGGGGCAGAGCAATGTTGGCACTGGCTCTAGGCAAGTGGGTGGGCCAGAGTGTAGGTAGTGCTGGCTCTGGATGAGGGAGGCAGGGAGAGGGGCCTGGGGCCAGTACAGGGGGGAAAGACACAACAGTGGGGATGCTAGTGCAGTGGCTGCACACAATTACACCGCAGTGGGCAGGCGGGGGGGACGGACCTTGGTAGATTGCCTGAGCCTGCCTTATGGGGAAGCCACCCTAGTAATACTACTTGATACAGCTTTGTGTCTAGATAGAAACAAACACCACTGGAAATTCTTAAGCTGAGGCCTTATACATAAGCAGTGTGGAGCCATTTCTGCATGGTCATGATTCCAGTGTTGCATTCACGTTGGGGGAATACTTTCAAACCATTGGTCCACCTACCCCATTTTGTCTGCTCTAATTGCTATCAGCTCTCCAGCATCTTAGGCGGACCTGTTCTCTTAGATGGACAAAGATGCCATGGACTGATCCCAGAAACCTCTGTATGCAAAGCCAGTGCTCTCCCACTGAATTCTGGTCCCTTTTATGTTGGCTTCCTGTGCTCAGGAGTGTGGGGACAGTGGAGCAAGGGGGGACTAGCATCCCTCGGCCACCAGGATCTGGGGAGGCTGCCAAGCCTTCAGGGCACCCCTTTGCTCCAGAGCCTCCCGCAGCCAGCTGGTGAGTTCGCTGGCTGGGAGAATGAGGTGCCCCTGGATTAGTGTGTCCCCACCCCCCCGCCTCACTCTTCGCGAGGCTGGAGGGGGGGAAACCAGCCAGGTCCCTAGTGGCCACACCCCTTGCGTTCATGTTGGACATAGGGGACGTGGTCAGTGCTAAGATGGGGCTATTCATGTGGAGGTGAGAAAAGAGTTCCCAGTCAGCGATTCAACAAACTGCTGACTTTGGGAATTTCACAATGAGGATGAATAGCCCTGTCCCAGCACTGACCACACCCCCTGTATCAGACGTGGATGCACGGGGAATGGCTTGGGGTGTGGCTCGTGTGTGCAGAAAATAAGGGCGCTGCCGGTGGGGCCTTGTCCCCTAGCTGCCGGTCAGCTGCCTAAGGCCCTGTCTGTGCTATTGTCTCCTCCATGGGACATGGTGGTGCTGATGTAGGAAGTAATTGCGTCGCTCACCCATCCCCTGTGATTCTTGCTTAACTACATTAGTAGTGCAGCCAGGCACCTGACCATTCTGAAGAGACTCCTATGCCTACAAGTAAGCACATACATTGGAACTTTGAGCTCATGATGTGACTTTAGGACTTGTGGTGTCAACTTGAAATTCCTGAACGTGTTTGATTTGTTTCTGTGGCCAGCTGGCTGTGTGCAGCTGGTGAAAAACAAAGGGGAAGGGACCCAAATTATCAATGAAGGAGAAAGACGAGACAAATGTGCAAAAGAGAAAAATATCTCTCTCGGCCCAATGATGAGTTGTCCACTTCTGGGGCACAAAGAAAGTTTCTTTCAGTGGCATTGACACTCAGAAATTGTATGTATGTATTATATTTCTGTACTGCCTGATATAAACATCTCTAGGTGGTGTACGATTGAGATTACTCTGCAGGTTTGTAGCCTCTGGGGTCTGTCCTCATTCCTTCACTGTGTTCAGCTGTCAGTGAGTCTCTGTTAAATAAAAGATGCAAACAGCCTAATCCTTCTTGCAGCTGTGGCTTGGCAGCTACTGCTCATGGCATGATAGTCACGGGCAGGGCATGATAGACACTGGCATTGTAAGCAGCTCTTGTGTGCTCAGTGGCCATGTGGATTGGCTGCCTGCCCCAGCTGCTCACGTGGATGAGTAGCAGAGTGTTTTTCACCCTTTGCTTATGATAACTATTGAACAATTCATTGACTTCTCTGTCTAAACCTACTGCTGTGCCCAGTCCCCATTACTACTACTATGGATATTTGTATGCCGCTTTTCAACAAACGTTCCCAAAGCAGTTTACAGAGAGAGAGAGAGAAATCAGTAAATTAATAAAGATGGATCCCTGTCCCCAAAGGTAAAGTATGAATATAGGAGGGGTTTACCATTGCCTCCTCCCGTGCAATATGAGATGATGCCTTTCAGCATCTTCCTATATCACTGCTGCCCGATATAGTACCAGCAGGGATTCAGACCGGCAACCTCTGGCTTAATAATCAAGTCATTTCCCCGTTGCACCATTAGGTGGCTCACACAATCTAAAAAGAAACATAATATAGACACCAGCAGGAGCCACTAGACGGATGCTGAGCTGGAGTTGGATAGGTCCAGTTGCTCTCCCTCTGCTCAGTTAACAGAATCACTTTTAAAAGGTGCCTCTTTGCTCAGTTAGCAGTGAGTACCTGTGCCATGAGAGCTCTACCTATGCCCAACCCCATGCAATCTTTCCTTACCTTGTGGTAATGAGGACTGCAGCTTTCTTTCCTTCCTTCTTCTTCTGCTCTTACAAATCCTAACATGCTATATTTAATTAAAAAATAGTTATGTGCACTGTAAATGTTATATAATCACAAAGTTCAGGCCATCGAGGATTAATCTGAATTAAGTAATCTTTTGTAAACGGGGGTTGTGGTGGTTTGTAAGGATTACCCACTTCCCATAGTCTTCTAATGAAAAATGGAGACCTTTGTGCTTTACTTTCCCTGTTGTCTGCAAGTATGTGTTACATTTTTCTGCTCATATCTCAGGAAACCAAAAATTCTGGTGTCTTCAAGTCCTTAAAAATCATTCATTGAAAGAGCAGGTGTGCTTGATTCCCCTTTTTTCTGCCTGTACCAACTTTATTTTCCTTTTAAAACTTTGTGCCTGATGAAAACTATAATTCAACCTCTCTGTTCAAAGTTTTGGCTTTTTTTAAAGGTAAAGAGAGACAATTAGATTAGGTTATTAACACACAGGAAGAATTTTAATATTTAAAAAGGGCTTGAATAAACCATAGAGGAGGAGCGGCAGAACATATAGCAGATGGTATGATGTGACCTTTTTTGGTGTACATTAAACAAATGCAGCTCCTGCACGTAGTTTCTGACACATGAAATCTGTTAGGAAGCTAATCTACAGTGCATGCTTAATAAAAACAAGCTGTCAGTGCCTTTGTGAGATAATGTATGAAAATTAATACACTTTACTGGTCTTTTATAATAAACATTGGACTTGGTTTTTCCAAAGAAGTCCTTGGGTTTGAATCTTTTATAAAATTGTCTTTAAAAAAATTATCACCACCAAGCATCCTTTTATGGTTTCACTTTCCTTTCTACAGCATTGCTTCCCTTCTGCAACCTCTGCTTTTTATTTTCATTCATGAATCTTGTATTTCAGCTGTATTTCTTTTCTAGATAAATTCAATGCCACCTTAGAAACTGACTGCTTATTGTGGCATCAATTGCTAAAGGCCAAGGGTGGCAAACCTGAGGTTCTTTAATGTGCTCTCAGTTGTTCACACATTGGGTATTTGTGTCTGCACAGTAGCCTGGACCTTCCAAGCTTTCACCTCTGTTAGCTTTTTGGTGGTAGCTCCTCCCCCTTCCCCAACAGTTGGTCCCAATTTCTCCCAGCAGTTGGTCCCGCTTTCCCCAGTTCTTTGTCATTTATCGAAGAATCAACAGCTTGTTCTTAAGTGCCTTCCATTCTTATAAAAAAGCCCCTCTGCTTTCCATTTCTATAGTCTTTTATTCTCTCTAAATCTTTCTTTTGGTTGGTTAGTTACTATTATTCCTATCTGTCGCCATTTGCATGCTTGTTTTCCCTGCAGTTCCCTCCCCCCTTCTTTCCTCAGTTTTTCTCTCCTGCTTGGAAAAGAAAGATATATTAAATTTATTTTTAGATAGATAGATAGAGATATAAAGATTTTTTTCCCAGTTTTACAACCCTTGGTTGGTTCTGTGGGTCCCTGTTTCACTGCTAAAGTGATCTTCAAACATTGTGTTGTTTGCTGAGTCAAACTCCCTTCAAATGACAGCTGTTGTCTGTTGTGCCTGGACAAGTCACACCGTGTGGGCTCCTGTCAGCACTGCCTCAGTTTTACAAAATTGGCACGGAAAAATTGAGCTTTTAGACTTTGGTCTTTACTCTGGGAGAAGGCCTTATCCACCCCTACGGTACCAAGTAAACCCTTGACTTGGGCAGCTAAGTCCTCCGGATTAGCTATGAATCTGCTGGGTGATGCTCCACCTATTGTACCATAATCGGTGACGCTGATACCAATAACTTCCTCCTTGGTACTGAAACTGTCATTAACATTGGAGGTGCAGCCAATGCATGTAGATTCGACTAGATCATGGGATCTTGGGTCTCATGTGATTGTCCTGCACCCTTTGGTCCGGACACCAATAACCTCGATACCGATGACGCCTTACTCAGCCCCACCACTGAAATTTGTACCAGCTAGCATTTCTATCGCAGTGAAGCAGTGCACTGGTTAGTACTGAACTTCATAAAAAGAAGAAGAAGAAGCGGCTTGTGCCATCGGATCCGTTGGTCCCTTCTACCTCTAAGGCCGAGATGCCACATCTCCCTGCGGGACAGGGCCTATCAAAAATTCCACTGAAGAAGTGGCTGAAAACATCACATTCCACAGCTGCTCCACATCACCAGTCTCCATTGCAGGAGAATCTTTTCGACCCCGATGTCAAACCCGAAGAGCAACCAGACATATCTACAGTTGACTTATTGAATCTGTGCAGTCTTATGCAAAATTTGGGACTGAGAGGGACGACTGGTTTCTGTTACCAATTTATTCACCAGAGAGGAGGATTAAATATGGCAAGAGTGCTTCTTTTTCATGGTCTACTAGCCCACAAAAAGTTTTGTTTTGTATGCAGGATACAGAATTGTTGTGTATGTATGAGCAATTCATGCACTAGTATGCATCTTTCAAAGATACTTGTGTAAATAATTTCTGATCTTTCATAAACCCTCCCTCATTTCCTAGAGACAACTTACCACAGTAACTAGACAAACGGCTTTGTGCAAGCTTATCTGAAGTTCGAAAGAGAGGTTGACATTTTAGCATACACCTATGTTAAGTGGTATCTGCAGAGTTTGGTGTATGGCTAGAGGCTGCAGGCCTGGCTGTGCACATGATGAGAGCTGCCACATGCTGTTTCATTACATTTCTGTTAAGCTTTTATGAAATCTTGTTATGGTATGCCCTTGGGTGAATCTCTCTTGTTTTTAATTGGTTTGATGGTGTTTTTATTTGGAATATATTGTTGAATGGTACTCATGCTCTGCTTTGGCTACGTTTTATGGAAAGGTGTTCTTATATTTGGTTTATAAATGTGGTAAACAAGCTGGAACATCATCAGTTCCTCTAAGCATAAGGACTATCTTGATATCACAGTGGTCCAATTTTAGTTTTCATGCCATAAAAGGTTTCTTTTTAGATTCTAGGAAAGTTTCTATTTTAATACTTGGCTCAGTTTATAGTTACATAATTTACAGAGCAGTAAAGGAGCCTCTTCTAATGAAGATTTTTATGGAAAATAGTTTTGAAGGGTGGTGTGTGTGTGTGTGTGTTTTCTCCCAGATACCTAAAGCTAAAGTGAGAAGGCTGTTCATAGAGTCTCTAATCTGATGCAACCTATGCATGATTTGAGTTTAGCCAAATATGCTTGCCCCCACCCCTCGCTGTGTGTTTCTTTTTGCAAAAAGATGTATGTGAAAAATTTCTTCAGTTCAAGAGAAAAAGAGAAGCTGGAGAACAGGCTTACAGTTGAATTGACAGGCAAGGTGTAGAGTGGGAGGGAAGAAGAGTTTGAGTTTTATCACACTTGGGACTGCAGCCAAACCCTGTGGTGTGACATCATGGAAACTTGTGGTATCCTGTGTAAGTATAGTAGCAAAAACAAAAAACAAAAAAAACCCAAACACACACACACACACACACACACACACCCCAACCCAAACACATACTTTGCCCACAGAACCCTATTTTCTTGATATATTTAAACTTATACAATACCAGTCAGCGTGACTTAGCAAGCTTGGTAATGTGAGTGGTATGCTAATAAACTATTCCTAAAGAAATTCTTGTTAAAATAGTGAATGAGTTTGCTCCTGAGGATAATAAACTTAGATTAGAGGAGAATCTTAGGTACCTTTGCAAACTAATTTTCGCCTTTCCCCCTGTACTAGAGCGACTCACAGCAAGTTGTGGTTAAGTTAGCTGAAGATGCTTAGCCGCTTGGCCCAGTCCAGTGAGGGGCAATCTGTGTATAGGGACCATTTTCTACAGGAGGGAAGGTCTTCTACATTCAAGAACATGGCTTAAGTGCTGTTCTGTGCCCATCAAGAATTTCCATCCCTTTCTCATCCCTTCTGGGATGTGATTGTGTGAAAGAGAGAGCGAATTTAGGACAAGGTTCCCCCCCATATTCTGTCAATCTATTGTTTATCTCAGGAAAGGACAAAGTTCCATGTCCCCAGCAATTGTGTTTAATCTCTCCCCCCCCCCCCCCTTCACCCTTCCCCTCTGTTATCTGAAGCAGAAAAATGTCGAGGCTGGGTTTCTTTTCCCTATCCTGACATAAAGTGGTCATAAAAGAAAGTAATTATTTATTTTATTATTTATTTATTTATTCAAAAATTGCTCAGGGCAGTTTACACAGAGAAATAATAAATAAATAAGATGGATCCCTGTCCCCAAAGGGCTCACAATCTAAAAGAAACATAAGATAGACACCAGCAACAGTCACTGGAGGTACTGTGCTGGGGGTGGATAGGGCCAGTTACTCTCCCCCTGCTCAATAAAGAGAATCACCACGTTAAAAGGTGCCTCTTTGCCAAGTTAGCAAGGGTTAGATATTAATTAATTGCTTAGATATTAATTCTGGAAAACAAACAAGTACTGCAAGTCTCCGCCCATATTTGTGTGTACACACACACACACACACACACACACACAGAGCCCTCTTCTTTCACTTGGTATTAGAACAATGTTAATCTGAGCAGGATTTCTGCCAACGTTTGCCTCTTGGAATATGGACATTGGCTCAGTTGAACAATCTTATCTTTTTATTGGCATGAGTCTTGCTGGAGAAATAAGGCTCCTTTAGTCAATGTTGTTGCTGGGCATTTCCGGTTAGTGACTAATGATGAATATCGGTGCTACTTATGCCTCCTGATTTGTTGTAATATTCTTTCTGTGTTTTCATATGTCACAAATGAACCTTTTTGGGTGCCAAATGCTGTGAATCCTCAGTTCTTATGGAAGATGATTGTAAATAACCATATCCAGCTTTCATTTCAAAGGACAGTTGGTTTGAGACACTTGATTTAGATTTGAGTGCAAGCCAGGATTCTCTCAATGGTGGCTGATGCCTCCCAAAAGTGGGGACTGTCAAGCTACTTCCACCAATGAGGCCTGGTGGATCCAGGGTTGGGAGATGGGGCCCACAGATCATTTATGCCAAGGTTTCTTAACCTTGGCCTCCAGATGTTGGACCACAACTCCCAGAAGCCCCAGCCACAAAGGCCATGTCTGGGGATTCTGGGAATTGTAGTCCAACAACATCTGGGGGCCCAAGGTTAAGAAACCCTGATCTATGCCATTCCATGTGCTTACAGGTTCCTTGGCATAAAAGCCCCACAGATCAGCACAATCCAGACTACAATTGTTTTACAGTCTAAATATGCAATAATCTACATAGATGTTTCAAGCAGGTGAGCCAAGTCACCCGTATATACATTGTATATTGAAAGAATAAAGCCTGTAGAAGACTCTCTAGAGAATATTTTGTCCATTTTAGAGATGGGGAGTCTGTGTGTGTGAGAGAGAGAGGGAGGGAGGGAGGGAGGGAGGGAGAGTCCATACCCACAAACACTCTCCCCCTCCCCCTCCCCATCTTTTGAATACTAGATACTGGAGAGAAAACAATTAGGAAAATGCTGTTACCTTTATATCTGCTTTTTATCTTCCCAGTGGTTTCCATACCACAAACAGGATGTTGGAGACAAGTGGCTTATCCAAGACTGAATACAAGAATGGAGTCAGAGGCCTAAAGCCTCAAATCATTCTATGATGTTAGCCCTTGACGCTGCCCAGTCCCCAAGTCACATAAGAACAGCCCTGCTGGATCAAGCCCAAGGCCTATCTAGTCCAGCATCCTGTTTTACACAGTGGTTCACCAGATGCCTCTGAGAAGCTCACAGGCAAGAGGTGAAGACATGCCCTCTCTCCTGCTGTTGCTCCCCTGCAACTGGTATGTAGAGGCATCTTGCCTCTGAGGCTAGAGGTAGCCTATAGCCACCAGACTAATAGCCATAGATAGAGCTGTTCTCCATGAATTTGACTGAGCCCCTTTTAAAGTCATCCAAGCTAGTGCCCATCACCATATCCCATGGCAGAGAATTCCATAGATTAATTATGCACTATGTGGAAAAGTACTTCCTTTTGTAAGTCCTAAATTTCCCAGCCTTCAGTTCCATGGGATGACCCTGGTTCTAGTGTTGTGAGAGAGGGAGAAATTTTTGTCTCTGTCCACTCCCTCCACTCCATGCATGCATAACTGTATACACTTCTATCGTGTCTCTCCGTAGTCACCTCATTTCCAAATTTAAAAAGCCACAGATAGCCTTGCCTCATAAGGAAGGTGCTCCAGGCTTCTGATCATCTTGGTTCTCTTCTGCACCTTTTCCAGTTCTACAATGTACTTCTTAAGATACGGTGATCTTGGCAACTGGATATGGAATTGTGGCTGCTAATCCCCAGACTCCTCCAATCATGCAAGAAAACTTCAGCCATGGCATTTTGGCCACTTGTCAGGATTAAGGCTGAGCTTTAGCAAGAACTCACAGAATCCACAGAGCTAGAGCACAGTGGTGAGCCTTCTGGAAGTGCTGGCATTCAGAGCAGGGAGCTGGGATTTGCAAATGAAAAAGAACCAAGAGCTGGGACTTGCAAATGAAAGAGCCAGCCAGGAGAGGAAGCTACTCCAGGGCACTTTGTATGTTTTATGGATAAAGGCAAAATTTCTGAAACAAATTTAATGGCTCTTAGCTATTTTAACCTTAAAAAAATACAAAAGCAGGTGCACATTTTAATAGCAAACAGAATCTTTGCTAATGAAGTGTTTTAAAGTCTGGTGTTATTGCAATGAAAGTTGTTAAGTCAGAAGAATGCATGTGTCTGTGTCCCCACCCCACCCCCAGTGTGTGCATGTGTTAGGAAGCTGCAATTCGGGGTGTGCAATTTGGGTTTTTGGCGATTCGGTTCGAGAACAGAACCAAATCACCCCCATTCTGTTCTGTGCCCGAATATGGGCTACCCGAATCACCCCTGATTCAGTTCGGATTCGGATTAAATCCAAATCCAAATCAATTCGGGTTAAAAAACGGGTCCCAGGGGCAAAATAGTGGGGTGGGGTGGTAGTGCCCAATGGGTGGAGGCTACCACCCAAATTTCAGGGGGATTGGTCAAAGGGCTGATTTTTGGTGAATTTCTGAAGTTTACGCGTCTTTAAGGTTTTCCCCCATGAAGGGTATTGCTTCACGTTGGGGGGAAAAGGGGTGTCCTAGTGCAGGGTGGGGTTGGTGATCCTATGATAGCAAATGAGATTTTCAATGAGACACCATGAATCCACTCTAATTTGCTATCATAAAATCCACACTCAGAAAACCTCAGAAACAACAGAACCCTGTACCCCATGGGTTAGAAACCCATGGGGGTGGTTGGCATCCTATGTGTACTACAGCACCACTCGCTCTGGGCCACCCCAGCACCCCCTAAGTGCACTTATGGGGCTGATGAAAGCTCCACTATAACTTATTATGAGGAAAAACCTTAAAGACGCGAAAACTTCAACAATTAACCAAAAATCAGCCCTCTGCCCAAATCCTTTGAAAAAATTCAGGTAGCTTCCTTGCCCCAACCCGGCACTACCACCAACCCCACCCCACTCTAGGACACCCCTTTCCCCCCGATGTGAAGCGATACACCCTTCACGGGGAAAACCTTAAAGACGCGTAAACTTCAGAAATTCACCAAAAATCAGCCCTCTGCCTAATCAGTCTGCAATTGGGGTGGTAGCCTCCACCCATTAGTCACTACCACCCCACCCCACCCTTTTGGCACAGATCCCATGTTATGCCCCTATCTGCCCCAAAGACACTAAAACTTCAGAAATTCACCAAAAATCAGCTCTTTGCCCAATCCCTCTGCAATTGGGGTGGTAACCTCCACCCATTAGGCACTACCACCCCACCCCACTATTTTGCCCCTGGCACCCGAAATTCGAGCAGACGTCACATCCAACCTATTTGCATTGAAGTCAATGGGATGCAAAAAGGCGGGAAATTCAAATAGACGTCATAGCTCAAAACGGATGGGGGGAAAGAAGGCAAAAAAATGGAGGTCCGAATCACCTGAATTTTCGGGCCCGAAATTCGGGTGATTTGTCTCATGCCCGAAATTTCTCGGATCTTTTCGTGAATGATTCGGTTTGGCCCCGAATCACCCGAAATTCGCTGGTTTGGGCACAGATCGTTCTGTGCCCGAAACGTTTTGCACATCCCTAGCTGCAATGAATTGTAGCTTCCCCGTGGATGTGTGTGCAATGAAATAAACATATTTGCACTCTTCAGACATGGTACTTACATGCATACAAGAAGATGCATGGTAATGTTCCTTATTAAAATGTATTAAGGGTTGGAGTTTACCAAGTTCCCTGCTTTTAAATATAGAACATCTTCAATATGTGTACATTACCATGTGTGAAGAATGCATATGTGCATCCTAAACACTTTACAGAAATCTATATTATTATTTCTCCAAGACGGGCAATGCGTGGTGACGTGGTAGGAAGGAGGCGATTGGCTATTCTCCAAGACGGGCCATGCGTGGAGATGTGGTGGGAAGGAGGTGATTGGCTGAGTTTGCAAGCAGAAGCACCTGATTGGGCAGTGGGGATTCCATATGCAGAGTATGCAAGCAGAAGCACCTGATTGGACAGTGGGGATTCCATATACAGATAGGGAGAAGGAGCCTGTGAGAGCAGAAGCACCATGGTGATTGGGCAGTGGGGATTCCCTATGCAGATAAGGAGGAGGGGCCTGTGATGGTTAAGGTCAGTTGGAATGCAGCTGTTACTGGTCGCAAGATGTTCTGGATATAAAAGGATAGCAGGCAGGGGTCTGCAAAAAGACAGGTCGTGAGGGAGGAAAGAGCCCCTTCAGGAGAAGGAGGATGCCGTTGTGTAAATGAACAAAATCTGTTAACTCAGGGAGGGAGGGAGAAAAAACATGAAGGGATGGGGAAGAAAGAGTGGAGAAGAGCGAGTGGAGGAGAGAGAGAGAGAGAGAGAGAGAAAGAAGGGAGGGGGAAGAGAGACAGAAGGAAGGGCAAGCAGCTTGAGGGGAATGAGTGGCCATGGCGGCACTGGCAGAAAGGAAGGGTCCAGGCAACCACTGCTGCTGTTTGGGGCTACTGAGACCATTGTAAGAGGGAGGCAGGCAGGCAAAGGATGGGCCTGGGTCTTTCAGCGGCCTGAGGGGAACGAGCGGCCATGGTGGTGGCAGTAGCGAGGAACGGCCCAGTCAACCACTACTGCTGCTCCTGAAGGGAGGAGCAGGAGCGGGGCTCAGGTGAGGGTGGGGAGGTCTCTGGGGATAGAGGGCTGCAGTTTGGCCAATATGCATCAGCAATGCTGCAGCCACGGCCAAGAAGGGTGAGGAGGATGGAAGCAACGGGATGGAGGAGGAGCAGGAGTGCAGACCAGGTGAGGGTGGGAAGATCTCTGAGGTGAGGGGAGCAATCAAGTACTAACGCGCAGATGCTCTAGAGCGTGCAAGAGTTCCAGCATTGAAGTGAAGAGAAATAATGGCAGTGGTCAGGATGCAGAGGTGGAGGGCCGGCAGGCGAAGCCCCTCCAGCCAGAAGAGGTGGGTGGATGGCGGGCAAAGCCCCGCCGGCCAGGAAGAGGAGGCGGTGGCGGGGAGAAATGATGGCGGTGGTGAGGAAGTGGGCAGAGGGCGGGCAAAGCCCTACCAGCCGGGAGGAGATGGTGGGAGGCGGTGGTGGGATGGCCTGGCCCTGGCCCGCCCAATGGGGAGAGCTGCGGGGGGGAGCAAGCGAGCGGCGGGGGGGGAGAATGAGCGAGCGGCAGGGGGAGAGCGAGTGAGTAGCGGTGGGGGGAGAGCGAGCGAGAGAGCGAGTGGCGGGGGGAGAGAGAGAGCGGCGGGGGGAGAACGAGCTGCGGGGGATGTCAAAGGCTCAGTACACAACTGCACAGATGCTCTGTGCGGGGTCAGCTAGTTAAACCTTAAACTGCTCAAATCCTATCATTTTATTTGTTTAACCATTAACATGGTTGACTCCAAATAAAAACTCAAATCCTCTAATTAGGAAAAAACTATCCTGTATCCAAAGGCTAAAATAATACAATATAACCAATGTTTACATTAAAAGCATCTACTGTGCATGTTAAAAATGTGTGGAGCATGAGTTTCCATAAATGTCATACTGCTGCTGTTGCTGTGAAAATCATATGAGGTGTGTGTGTGTGCGCGCGCACGCGAAGAACTAGGGGGAAAGATAAATGTCCACAGAGGAAGAGTTCCAAAGAACTGGAGGTGTGTGTGTGTGTAAGCATGATGTAAGATCTGTTTGTGACATATATTCTAATCATTCCTAGGCCAGAGAGGAACATCTGAAACCATGCAGGCTGAAAAATGAGCCTGGTTCCTAAATTCTTGGGCTGGCTCTTAGAGCTAAAGAAAATTTGCCAAGGCCTGGTCATTAGTTATGTATTTTCTTTTCTTTCTTTCTTTTTTAAGCCCAGTTTTTCAATTTCCATTTTGCTTAATTAGATTCAAAACATATTCAAAACTGTAGCTCTTGCAAACGAAACCAATCTAACTGAAACTCTATTAATATTAGAGTTGGTGAAAGTAACTTGGTCTATGAGGATGCATTCAGACATGTTATTTACTGATCTGTATGCAAAAGGAAATTGGTATCCTGCCAACTAATAACTGCAATAAAAATTGTGCTATAAGGAAATATTTTCTCTATTTACTACAGATAAAATGTGCTTTATCTGATTGATTTTTTCCCCCAACAGTGGAAAAAGATGCTTTGCACTTTCTTGGTAGCATTAAGCTGTTTGTAGTATTGTTTGTAATGAGCAAGACACAGAAATAGGGAGCATTTCATGGCTTACAGGAGCTGGTTATCAAGAACACAGACAAGCAGACCATGGTTATGTGAAGAGGAAGAACAAATAGAAAATCATCTGAACAAAGTCAGTGGCATTGACTGTTGGCAGCAGCACATTGCTGAGAATCACTTTAACCCAGTGGTACGATTCCCTGCGCTCATGCACAAGGTACCTTCATTTGTCTTCCTTGTACCCTGAAAACAGAGGAAGTCATTCTGAAGAAAGTATCCCTTTAAAGCTGGATAGTACGCTTCCAGCTTTACTTTTACTTTACAGCACTGTCCACTGCCTAGGACTATTTAACTATTGTAGCATGGCATAAAAGCTGATCTTCCTTGGCTAGTGCCAGGGTAGCTTATGAACAGTTGGCTACAGGAGTCCTCCTGCCTACTGACTCTCTTGGCTTCCTGACAGGAGAGGAAGTGTTCCTATCACCTCTGCAACAGAACCATGTCTCCCTGTCATCTTGTTCTCCTCCTCAACTCTCAACTGTAGCTCATCCGCTGAACCAACTTGGAACATTCTCAGGCTGTTTGGCTGCAGCCTCTTCTGATGTAGCAGTGAACTTCCTTCTGAAGGAGGCATCATGGTGTGTGTGTGTGTGTGTGACAGTTTTTAAAGTGGGCACATGGGCTCTAGCACCCCGTCACCTGACAATTGTGTTATGATGGATCTTTTAGCTTGCACTTTTCCTTTGTGTAATAAATACTAGTGTCGATTTTATTTCTTAAGTTTCACTCACTACTGTTTTCAGGGTCTGCAGTGCATTATGCCATCAGCTGTTTAAACTATAAAATGACAGCGCTGGATTTGTTAGCATTACAAATGAAAGAGGTGAATATTTCTATCTGAAAGCTACAAACAGTTTGGCTGTTGCGTCCATAAGTTAATCAAGACTTACTATTGAGTAGGGCATGGGGTGATGATGCTAATTGTTGTTGCTCCAACCATGTAGCACACAGGGCACTTTACAATGAATGAGAGGACAGGTCCATGCCCCAAGGGTAAGGGGTACCATATTTTCAACTTGAAAAATGAGGACACTCTTCCCACTACTACTGCTTCTTTTAAAATTAGAAAGAACAGGTTTACCACTTGACGTGAATGGGGCAGGTGAGTTGGCAGCAGTGCACCTAGCCACTGGAGCAAGGAGGCCAGGTCTACCTTAATCAACTTGAGTGGGCCAGTAGAGAACTGCTGAAGCACTTGGCAGCCAGGTTCATTGTTTTGGACTAGGAAGCACAGCAACCTACCCACCCAGTGGACCTGGCTGCTGGAGTGAGAGAGACCAGGTCTACCCAGAGTCTCCTCCACCTGATGGCAGTAGCGGCCAGTTAGGGCAGCGCCGGTGGGGTGTGTGGTGGTGGTGGCGGCAGGAAGCACCTTTAAAGATTAATAAGCAGTTGCTTACCAGCGTTTGGGCAGCACCCGCAAGCTGTTACACTCTGCCTGTAATCCAGTGTGGGGCAGCAGCGCTCTGCTTTGCATCCAGCATGGCAGCAGCATGGCCCTGGTCTCTGCATATGCGCGGAGGCTTCACACATGCACATAGGCTAGGTCAACTCTGCTGCCCCACCATATGCTGGGTGGAGCAACACCGCAGGCACAGCGCAGACGTTGACTCCCAACACCACCACCTGGTGTTGCCCCACTGTCCACTACTGCCTGATGGGTAAATCTGCTCTCTCATGCTGGGCAAAGGTTTCCAGGTCTTTCGTTTTTGAATTGGTAGACCTGGCTGCTGGCTAAAAGAGAGCCAGGTCTGCCAGGTGGCTTGCACATTGGAGCAGGTAAATATTGGGCAGATTGCCTTTCCTCAAGGACATGCCTTTTTTTCAAGGCAATGAGGAAACGTCCAGGGAAATGAGGAAGTTTTATGGTAACCCTACCCAAGCGGTTTACAGTCTAAGAAATGACAAAAGGAAAACGTCAGAGGTGTGGAGAGAAATAGAGGAGGAAGAATATGTGATTAATGCAGTTCGACATACTTAGGCTTAGTATAATAGGATATGAACTTTAACCCATTTTTATAAACTGACTTAGTCAGATGTCTGGTAACTAAATTGTTTAGTTTTCAGAGCCATAGTGCCCATTTACTGATCTCTAAGAATTTCTTGCAACTCTCATCAAAATAGCAAATGCTTGCAAAAACTTTTGTGACCACCTAATGTTCTATTTTAAGTGTTTGTAGTTGACACACAAGATATCATGCCTTCACGTTTGTCTTCATGTTGTAGATTTCAGTTTACAGAATTCCTGGTAATTGCAGACATAGTTGAATAGGTGTCAGCTGTCTTATTTTGTGTAAGATTGCAGAAGGAGAGAAGATCTGGTAAAACCACTTCTAGAGAAGCCACAGTCTTGGCAAGGCTTATATGATTGGAAAAAGCAAAAGGAGGGACAGGAGAAGTAAGCCATTCATGGGAGTTTCTCACTACTGATAAAATGCTGACTCAGCAGGTATTGGTAGTATCTTTAAGAATTTATTTTTCTTTATATATGTCAGCACCACTATACTTACTTTAATTATCCTAATTTATGCTACTGTGGATTCAAGTTAGATGGGCTCCATGGATGTTGGTTTGGGGAGATTAACAATAGCCAAAGTGCTATTTCTGCCAGTTGAGGCACATTGAAGCAAAATGAGTTGTGTTTTGAAGATTGGAGTTTAAGGTGCTACCAGTGTAGGTGCAGATATTCAGTAGTACCACTTAGGATAGATGGAGGAGAGCCAGATCATGCATCCTTACATTTCAGGTCACATGTCAGATTATTCAAGCACCTGTGTTCCTGGCCCGTTGTTGGTTCTGCACACCAGCTGTTGGAAGCACTTAAATGGACCTATGTACGTAACATGCTTTCCAGAAGCCCAAATCCCTTTTGCTTGTAAAGCTGGTTTTGAGATCTGTGATTGTAGCATTGCTATAGGTACTATGAGGTATAAAAAAGTAGCTGCAACAAATGCAGTGCTTCCCCACCTCACTCTGATTTTAATCTTGAATATATCCAAGAATCAGTCTTTAAACCTTCTTTTCCCTCCCCCATTCAAATGGCACATGTATAGATAGCATGAGACCAATTTGATGGTTTAAATAATTGGTTTAGACCTTGGCAGCAATATTATTTAAAACTTGTTGCATTGCTTCTTCATTATACTAAATACATTGTGATGGAATATACAATGAATCATCATTTGAATATTCCACTCTATCTATCTATCTATCTATCTATCTATCTATCTATCTATCTATCTATCTATCATAATCTATAAAATGGCTTAGAACCTGTTGTTCTAGATGAGTTTACACTCCCTCAGAAAGAACAGGTTCATATCTTGGGAGTGCTCTTGGACCCAGGTCTCACCCTGGTGCCTCAGTTTGAGCCTGCAGCCAGAAGTGCTTTTTATCAGCTGTGATTGATTCAATAACTCTGCCTGTTCTTTGAGGACGATAAGCTGAAAACAGTGGTGCACCGCTGGTGCACCGTTGCAGGCTGGACTACTGCAATGTGCTCTATGAAGGGCTGCCTTTGTATGTAGTTCAAAAACTTCATTAAGTCCAAAATGCACCAGCCAGATTGGTCTCTATCCTGGAGGGACAACATTATGCCTGTACTTAAACCGTTGCACTGGCTGCCAATATGTTTCTGAGCAAAGTACAAAATGCTAGTTATTACCTTTAAAGCCCCAAATGACTTAGGTCCGAGTTACCTGAAAAAGCGCCTTTCTCTACAAGATCCCCACTGCTCATTAAGATCATCAGGAGGAGTTCATCTTTGGGTGCCACCAGTTCATCTGGTAGTGATGTGGGATCAGGCCTTCTCAGGTTGTGCAACACCCCTAGGTTGTGGAATTTACTGTCACCCCTAGGTTGTGGAACATGCTCCCTGTAGATAGAAGAGGGTTATCTTCCTTGGAGGCCTTCAGGAGAGCCTTAAAGACCCATCTTTTCAGCCTGGCATTTAATGATATCTAGATTTTAACTTTAATGAGTTTTAATCTGGTTTAATTAAAAAAAATTTTTAACTGTTTTATTATGTGTGTTTGATTTTAATGTAAACTGCCCTGAAGCATTTTAAGAAGGGTGGTATATAAACTGAATTAATAATAACAACATTAAGTGTTTCAGTTTTAATCTGAACAATATCCACGTTTGGAGACAGCATACCTGTGAATACCAGATGCTTGGGACATGTGTATGCTCTGCAAATGGGCTTCTCAGCAGCATCTGCCTGACCACTGTTGGCAAGAGGATGCTGCATTAGATGGGCTTTCAATTTGATCCCACAAATTTCTTATATAGATACCTGTATGTGTGCATGCCTCTGTGTGTGTGTGTGTGTGTTTGTGTGTATGTATATATATAGTGTGTGTATGTTTGTGTACACACTCTATCTATATCTATATCTACACATACATACATACATACATAGTGGGTGGGTATATATATATATATATATATATATATATATATATATATATATACACACACACACACACACACACACACACACACACACACAGGAGAACCTTGTTATCTTTCGAGATTCTGGGCACAGATAGTGAAACTGCAGATAAGGAGGCATTCAAGTCATTAATTGCGGGGTGGGGGGGTAGGTTCCTGAACTTGAAAAAAATCACCTGAAAATTCTCCCCCAGATGAGAAAACAGACCAAATAATGTGCCTAACCATGCTCCACTCTCCCTCAGGAGTCCAGGAATGCCCCACACAAGTTGAAAACTCACCAAAATTTTGCAGAAAATCACCTTTTTGCTCTAAAAACTAAACAAAACACACAAGCCATAAAATGGCCACGGCACTCAAAATGGCAGCCAGAAATTATCTCTGAGGTCATTTTTGACCACCTGCAGATATGTGGGTTTAATCCTTTTTCTTCCCGTCCCGTCCCCGTCCCCGCCAATATAGGTTAAGTATCCATTACCCGACTGCGGATACGCGAAACTGTGGATGCTGGATCTATGAATAGCAAAGTTCTCTCTCTCTCTCTCTCTCTCTCTCTCTCTCTCTCTCTCTCTCTCTCTCTCTCATATGTATGGCCGATTTGGACAATACCTTACTAGCATGTGCAGTAAGGAAGGGGGCATGCTGAGATTGTGTCATGACATCCTCTGCGGACATCTGGATGTCCTCCTGGCGTGTCCCTTTGCCTTGTGTGTGTGGGGGGGGGCAGGGGGTTGCATCCAAATGGCCCCTCTTTATGTGGTCCAAGTATTTGTTTAAACTGGCATGTGGAATGCATGTACGGGGCCAGATGAACAGGCCCCCCTCTCCATGTGACAAAGGGACATATCAAGATGTCTATGGGGAATGTTTTAACAGGTGTATTCTCAGTATGTCCGCTTCCTAACAGCATGTCCGCTTCCAAACCGACCCTTTGTAATTCTTGTAGTTGTTATACCATGGTTTCGAAAATGGTCCTTAATAGCACAGTACTCAACTGTGTGCATGTGTTCAATGGGAAAGAATTGGTTTATGGTTCAACCAATCAATCTTTATTACAGTCATAGACCAGCATAAAGTATAAGGGTGATTACATGTTAAAAGTGAGAGTAGATAAAAGGTGATTACATATAAAACGGTACATATTAATACTAAAAGGACTAAAAATATTAAAAATAGTAGATAGTACACCAAAAGCATGAGGGCCTAAAAGCCTGAGAAATAATAAAAGTCATAAAAACACACAAAAGGCATTAAAAAGGGGGGGCATAAAAATGGATGGTTTATGGTTTGTTCATGTGACAAAACACAGGGGAAGACTGCTGGCTAAATATTTCTGTCAAAGGGTTTGGTGGGGGTGGGAATTCACAGCAAGGTCCAAAGCCCTGCTCTCTATTATATTGAAGATTAATATCAAATATGTTCATACATTTAAGATTCAATAGCAATGGGAGGGCGGGGGAAACCATGCACTTGTGGCATTTGTAAGGTGCCCTTGACATATTTTTCTAATCATAAGCCTTTCTGGGAGAAGAGGTATCCTGTTCTCAGCATGGTTCCAATATTTATGGGGAAAACCCATGTAATTGGGCCCTCCTACATAACTGAGTCATTCTTCCCAGCCACATGGAAAATGCTCATGGAAATGTGGCTGTAATGGAAAGAACATCCAAAGGAGAAGGACTCCATAGTAACCAGAAATAAGATGCTCCTCTGAAATAATTCATTGTGGTCTGTCAGGCCTCAGCCCTCCCATTCTTACTTGACAGCACTCCATTTATAGAATATCTCCCTCTGAAATGCTTCCCTCTCTTCCTGAGCAAGTTTAAGTCTTGCTCATTAGGCCCTCTTGGTGCTGGGTTTTACGGCTTGCCTGTGTGGTGATTATGGCGTGCCTGTGTGGTGATTTTGCTGATCATCATTTTGCTGCTGATATCTACTGCTCTGTGTGTGTGTGTGTGTGTGTGTGTGTGTGTGTGTGTGTGTGTTTAGTGCAGGACTGCACAACTTCAGCCCTCCAGCTGTTGTTGGACTACAACTGCCATCATCATCAATTACAGAGGCCCAATCATCAGGGATGATAGGAGCTGTAGTCCAACTGCAGCTGGAGGGCTGAGGTTGTATAGCCCTGGTTTCATATGTGAATGTCTTAACTGTTTTACTGAATTGGAATGACGTTTTAGCCTGTTTTTTGTTAGGTCCCTTGGATGACTTTTTTTCAGGCAGCAAGGCAACATACAAATGTGTTTAAATATGTTTCTCCAGATAAATCAATATACATTTGCCAAAAAAACCCCACCACAGTTCCAGGCTTGGTTGCAATGAAAAAGTAAAAATGCTTTGCATTGATTGATTGATTGATTGATTGATTGGATTTTATACCTCCCCATACAAAAAAGTCCCTGGGCGGTTCACAATCTAAATTCTGTTTGTCTGAGATCTCTGTTTTGCACTAAGCATTGACCGGTTGTGTGACTGATATTGATGGTTTTTTAAACGTGCTATCGATCCTCACTACGCAGGTGGATGGCTCTTGATCTGCTGCTGACGTTGCTTGGGGTCAGATCCCAACTATATATTCATGATATTTCTGCAATGACATGCTCTCTGTTGCTGATTAAAAAAAACAAAAAAACCAAAACTTATTATCTATCGGGCACCTACAAATTCATTTGCCGGCTTCCTAGTGGGAAGTGGCCCCAGTCCCCTGGAAAGCAAATCTCTAGACAGGTCCAGTGTTCTCTCTAATTTTTCCCCTCTATGTGTGGAATGAATTTTGTTCTGAATGGCAGTATCAAGACAGTATGTGTGCACACGTGTTCAGAATGGGGCCTTCTTGAGTCAGCCTGAGCCAGGATCTAAAATTAACTGAGCGGACATAAAAAAATATATGAGAGTGTGCATATGCACATACCTTAGAGGGAACACTGGACAGGTTTCCTCCCCAGTGGTCTCATTTCCACTGCCATTTTTGAGAAAGGTGGAAACAGGAATAATTTCTGAGTTTCTTACAATCTCTGTCTCCCAATGCAAATGACAGAAGACTTGTTTATCTCCTAAAGGTCCTCTGCCTCTGTGCCAGAAAAGGATCTAAGGGAAGAGAGGGGATTAGTGGCAACCACAAATAATGGCTTGATAGTGAGCTAAGCCCACATTTGTGGATTCCTGCTTATTATTGATTAACTCATTAGTGTTTGGCAGGCACTTTGCCTTAATGAGTTTATTTCAAAGTGGTGGATAATGTTAGCTTCCTGCTTTCTCAAAAGCGCTAACTTGCTAGGTTGCACTGTGCATTTTAACATCATACTTGTATTGGAAGGCCATTCATATGGCACTTTGTTTCAGGATGGCATGGAGAAGATGTTGTTACTTGGGTCAGTAGTGTAGTGCTGCAGAGATAGGCAGGGATGCAGTCCCAATACTTTTTCCCTCCAGGGTCTCAGCAGAGACACACAGCTTTTGGGCTTCTACTTAGAAATAATGTGCTGGTCTTGCTATTCCAACCATTTATACCATTCTTCCTGTCTTAGGAACAGGAACAGGAACAGGAGATAACAAGCACTTTGTATTTTGCCTGGAAACATATTGGCAGCCAGTGTAACTGTTTCAAAACAGGCATAATATGGTCTCTCTGGGTTGCCCCAGAGACCAGTCTGTCTGCCGCATTCTGAACTAACTGAAGTTTCCGGACTATGTACAAAGGCAGCCCCACGTAGAGTGCATTCCAATAGTCAAGCCTGGAGGTTACCAGCTGATGCACCACTGTTTTGAGGTCATCCTCTTCAAGGAATGGGTGCAGCTGTCGAATCGGCCGAAGCTGATAGAAAGCACTCCTGGCCATGGCCTCCACCTGAGATACCTGGGTCCAGTAGTACTCCCAAGCTGCACACCTGCTCCTTCTGGGGGAGCGTAACCCCCATCCAGCACAGGAAGATCTAACACAGATTCTGAGCCCCCACAATGAGCACCTCTGTCTTGCTTGGATTCAGCTTCAATTTGTTATCCCTTATCCAGCCCATTACTGCCTTTAGGCAGGCATTTAGAGAATGAGTGCCATTTCCTGAAGATGAAAAGGAGAAGTCGATTTGGGTGTCATAAGCATACTGATAACATCCAGCACCAAACCTCCTGATGACCTCACCCAGCGGTTTCATGTAGATATTAAAAAGCATTGGTGACAGAATGGAGCCTTGAGAGACTCCATATAACAGCTCCCTTTTTGAGGAGCGACTGTCACCAAGCTCCACCATCTGGAATCTACCCGAGAGATAGGAGCGGAACCACTGCAAAGCAGTGCCCCCTATCCCCAACTCCCCCAGGCGATCCAGAAGGATACCATGGTCGATGGTATCAAATGCTGCCGAGAGATCCAGAAGAACCAGCAGAGTCACACTCCCTCTGTCGATTCCCCAGTAAAGTTCATCCATCAGGCCGGCCAAGGCGGCCTCAGCCCCATAGCCAGCTCTAAAGCCAGTTTGAAATGGGTCTAAATAATCAATTTCCTCCAAGACTGCCTGGAGCTGGTCAGCCACCACACTCTCAATCACCTTGCCCAACCAAGGCAGATTGGAGATTGACCTGTAACTATCCATCTCTAAGGGGTCCAGGGAAGGCTTCTAACCAGTGGTCTAACCATTGCCTCCTTCAGACAAGGAGGCACCCTACCCTCCCTCAGTGATGCATTTATGATATTAACTAGGCCACTTCCAACAATCTCCCTGCTAGACAGAAGCAGCCAAGTTGGGCAAGGATCCAGAGAACAGGTGGTAGGCTGCACTGCCCCAAGCAGCTTGTACCGCCCCAAGCAGCTTGTCCACATCCTCAGGAGTCACAGATTGAAACTGATCCAATCTAATACTGCAAGAGGGATCGCTGGACACCTCCTCCATAGACCTTGCAGAAATAGTGGAGTCCAAGTCGGCCCAAATACAGGAGAATACTATGAAAGCCAGCGTGGTATAGTGGTTAGAGTGCTGGTCTAGGACCGGGGAGACCTGAGTTCAAATCCCCATTCAGCCATGATACTAGCTGGGTGACTCTTGGCCAGTCACTTCACTCTCAGCCTAACCTACTTCACAGGGTTGTTGTGAGGAGAAACCTAAGTATGTAGTACACTGCTCTGGGCTCCTTGGAGGAAGAGCGGGATATAAATGTAAAAATAAATAAAAAATCCTATTCGCAAAGAACCCATCAAAGGCATCACAGCAGAGCAACCCCAGGGACTGATTGGAAGTAGAATGAGCAGAAACCAAACTCCTCACAACTCGGGATAGCTCCACTGAGTGTGAACCTGCAGCCGCAATGCATGCAGACCAGAATCTCTTTTTTGCTGCGCACACTGCCACCTCATAAGTCCTCAAATGGGTTATATGCTGATTCCTGTCAGATTTCAAGGCCTTTTGAAATCCTACTGGGATTTCACTCTTTTTGGATGGACCATCTTGATAGGTCCACCACCTCTACAGGGGTGGATTGCGGCTGTGAGACCAACCTTAATCAGGTAGTGGTCCGTCCATGACAATGGGGAAACCACTGGATCCCCCACCCACGGAACACCCCCTTGATCTGAACAAAAGGTGTAGACACGTCATGGCATTTAAATATCCTATCCAAGGCCTTCATTGAAGCCCTACCAAGTGTTGACTACAACTCCCATAATCCTGTGCAAAAGCCATTGCAGCTGGGGATTCTGGGAGTTGCGGTCGACGACATCTTGGAATCTCTGTTAGAGCACATTTTGCTTGCATGTTCTGTCAATTTCAGACTGAACTTGAGCATAAAAAACCAACAACTTCCACTTTTTCTGCATCAGTCATTGGGGCATAGACTTGAAAAACTGTCATGTTAAAGGGTTGTCCACTAAATCTAATTGATATTAATCGCTCACTGACTGTTTTGTAGCCAAGTTGTTGTAAACCACCCAAAGATGTAAACCACCCAGAGACATAAGTTTTGGGCGGTATAGAAATGTGTTAAATAAAATAATAAAGTACTGTCATTGCTATATCCTTCCTGACTATGAAAGCAACACCTTCTTTGTTTTTTGTGTTCTGAATAGTAAATGGTATTATTTTCTGACTGAAAGTGTCCAATTCCAGTCCATTTTAATTTGCTGATGTCCAAGATGTCAATCTGTATTCGATTCATTACATCTTTCACTATGTCGAGCTTTCCCATATTCATGCTTCTTACATTCCACATACCCACTGTAGTTATGTCTGTAGCTTCGGATTTTCTTTTCCCACATGGCATCAACAGCAGCTAGACGTCCTAAAGGCTTTTAACCTAACCGCATCATAAACATGGTCAGCACTCTGAGAGATCCTCAGCTCTTCCTCAGTAGCATGTTGAGTACCATCCGATCTGAGGGGCCCATCATCCAGCACTACATCGACAGTCATTATATCTTGTCTATTCATGTGGCTTTCCTGGTAAAATACAGGAGTGGTTTACTATTGCCTTCTCCCACGCAGTATGAAATGATGCCTTTGTCATTGTCACAAAAGTGAGGGTCTGCCTCAGGCACCTTCCTACATCGTTGCTGCTCAATATAAGTGCCTGCTTGCTTTAGTTGGGCAGCTGGGATGACCTTCGTGCTTTGGGTGACCCTGCTGGGAGTATACCTCCCGGTGTACTTCACTCATCCCTCCCAGGAACACTCTCCCCCCACCGCCTGCCATGATGAGGCAGCACAGCAGGACTTGGGCGTGGCAGCATATACTGTATTGTATATTATCAAAATGATTGCACTTCACTGACCAACTCACTCATATGGATATCAATATTTTGTTATTCACATAACCTAGAAAGCTGAAATTCATTACACATGTAATCCAAGACAGCCATAATACCAGAAAAGTCTGCTGTGGGGACATTTTGTTTCTCTTATTTAAAACTTGGGACACAAAAGCAGCTTATAAGCAGCCAGCACTCCAGTCGCATGTGGAATGAGGAGTGGTGTTTCCACTTCACATACTTGAACCCGCATTGGATTGGTGGAGAACGAGATAGAGGATTTGTTCTAACAGCCACGAATGGATGTAGAAAAATGCAAAATGGAAAATAGCTTGTAAGAACATTCTAAATTTAAACAACCACGCTGTAATGTTACTGCTGAGCTTATGTTGCAAGCCTTTTTAAAGAACTAAATTTTGACTTTCTGCAAAATGTGACCTTAATTACAACTTGTAGCGTGAATTTCCAGCAAAATTGCTGTAGGGAACATCCCATGTAATTATGATGTAGCCGGTGGGCATTTGTGCTCAGAGTCTTAGGTTTCCTTGCTTTGCCATGAGCTCTGTTTATTTCTAAAATACAGCATTACCATTTTTACAAGAAATGTACTGAAGTCCATAAAGAGTTTTCCATTTGCTTTTGCCTTCTTCCGACGCCACGGGATCCTTCAAGGGATGCTTTAAAAGAATGAAAAGGCTAGCTTTAAGCATATGGAACTTGGCATTAACACCCTCAATCCCAGGTATATTTAATAGGAAACATGTTCCAGAGACTTCTATGGTCAAACATGCTTTGGGTTGATCTTGGGTTGATGTTCTGTTGATCCTTGCACCAATTCTGTATTATTATTTTAAATTTAAGTTCCTCAAGGGATGGAGGTTTTCATTTATTCATTTGTTTGTGTTGTTTGTTTAATCATATTTATATACCACCTGATATATTTTTCTCTAGGTGATGTATATAAAAATACTTTTCCATATACACCCCCTACAATAATAATAATAATAATAATAATAATAATCCATTCACATTAGCAGTTGTATAGTTAAAGTGAGATGTGAAAAATGCATTCCAGCATTATAATCTCTGAACATTTCATTGGTCATATAATCCAAACCAATTCATCTGAAATTTGGCAGAGAGCAACTAGGCAATAAACACCACCACATCCATACTTAATGCTTACTTTAATTTGTAATTAGCTTGTGGTTTTCATGCTTCTTAGAGCACAATTGAAAATTGTATGCATCATAGCTTTCATCTTAAACCAAAGGGTTTTAAAAATATATTTTAAGGCAGGGATGGGGGGAGAGAAGTGGCCTAAGAATGTTTTCCATACATGTTGGAGACATAAGCTTCTATTGATTTTTATGTTGAAGGTAGAATTAAAATACGCTTAAAGGTCTTGAGACTTGAAGCCAAAAAATAAGCACAACACAAAAATGCATGTTTTCAAGCTTGTTTTTATGGCAATTTCATATTTTTGGCACCTCTTTCTGTGTGGGCTGTGATACTAGGAAAGACCCCATCTGGTTCCTGCAGCCAGAGGACAATTTATTCATTTCCAAGTTAACTTCATATGTACTTGAATCGGTTGTCTCAGTTATCTTTTGGTTCCTTTACAAGGAGGCACCTAGCTTCCCAGCAGAAAATGACTTGACTAGCAAGCCAGAGGTTGCCAGTTCGAATCCCCGCTGGTATGTTTCCCAGACTATGGGAAACATCTTTATCCGGCAACAGCAATATAGGAAGATGCTGAAAGGCATCATCTCATACTGCGTGAAAGATGGCAATGGTAAACCCCCCCTGTATTCTTCCAAAGACAATCACAGGATTCTGTGGTCACCAGGAGTCGACACCAACTTGATGGCACACTTTACCTTTACCTTCACAAGGCAGTTGAGGAGATGGGGAGTCCCTCAGATCATTTCTCATTTTGTTCTGTATATTTCCTCCCCCTTGTTGTCTTTAAGCTATACTTCTGTTGAGCACGTGCAGCTAATTAGCTGCCTTCCAAGTTCTATCTTACCATGAATTCACATTCTACAAAACTGCCTTTAATATTACTTCTGGCAGTTTGATGTGGACCAATTTCATGGTGTGTGAAAGTTCCCAAATCGAGCTGAAGGAAACTTTACTAAAAACCTGATAGAAAAAAATCTGTTGTTATTTTGGTGGTGCCCAATTTATTTTGGCAAATGGGTGACAAGTTAAGTCTAAAGCAAGTTAAGCCTAGTTCAAGTTTAGGAAGTGCTAGAATACATATGTCTGCCTCTGTACCTTTGTGTGGTTTTGCCTAGCTGACTCTGCTGGAAGCAGAGCAGGCTTGATTCCATGCCCTAGTGACGTCTGTGGAAACTCCTGCCTCTGTTCAAGTATGCCACAGACACCACCAGGGGTGTGGCTAGGGGAGAGCGGCCCGTGTTTGCCCCTCTCTACAGCGGCCCCTCGGAGTGAGGGAGATAATGAAGAAAATAGGGAGGGGTGGAGCTGGGGGGCCCTCAGGAGCTCGAGGGCCCAGGTTCAAAGAACCCATTCGCTCAATTATAGCTGCACCCCTGGATACCACTGTCTGTGCCATGTGGCACCTGTGCTTCAGGTTTGTCCCTCATGCTTTGTCTATCTTATAGTCTTGTAGGGCAAACAATTTTTAATGACAATTCCAAAATCTATATATGTAGAAAAACTCTTTAACTTTATCTGCCTATCTCACTATTTGTCTTAGTGTATTTGTCATAGGTTGCTTCCAGATATGGGCAGGATTTTTAATGTTTGCCTCATACCTATCATAGCTTTTAAAATTATGCATCTTGTGTGTCAGATAGTGGAGGGGGTGAATTAAAATAGTGCCTGATATTTTCACTAGCAAAGCATTCACACAAAGAGGGACTGCAGGGATGCAATGTACGGGGAGGCCCTGTTCGCAACACACACACCCAGTTCATCTACAAGCGCATTGTTGTCCAAGTGGCAAAACTTCCTAGCTCTGCCCACACTATGGAAGCAATCTGCAAGAGAGGATGTCCCTGAGCATAGGGACTGGGGGAGCTGTGTATAGGCCATCGTTGCATTCCCTGTTTACCTGTGCACTTCATTAGTCAGGATGACATGCATCATTTCATAACTGAAACTACAAATATTTTCAGTCAATTTTTACCAATATAACTGGGGGGGGGGCAGGGCTGTCCCTAGGGGAGTGCGGGGCTGGAGGTGAACCAGCATGTGCGGGGGGCCCTTAACACTTCAAATAAATAAATAATATACCTTTTATGTAAAACTAAGGTATAAATATGCACAGTTTAACACATTTGCATTCCAAACGTGAATTCCAAAATTCAAGTTGGAAAGCACCATACCACCCATCCATCCAAATTATTCACAGAATGCCCACTGCTCCGCCATTTCAAAGGAACAAAATAATAAATCGGTTTCCAACACAATATTTTTTATCTTACATTTCTATCCCGCCCTTCCTCCAAGGAATCCAGATCAGTGTACATGGTTACTTATGTTTACCTTCGCAGCCACCCTGTGAGGCAGGTTAGGTTGAGAGAGAAACCAAGAATGGTTTCTTTGTGGTTCAGTCCTACTCTATCTATCTATCTATCTATCTATCTATCTATCTATCTATCTATCACATTTATAAACTGCTACTTGGAGCTTATTACATAGGAACATAGGAAACTGCCATATACTGAGTCAGACCATTGGTCTCTCTAGCTCAGTACTGTCCCTCAGACTGGCAGCGGCTTCTCCAAGGTTGCAGGCAGGAATCTCTCTCAGCCCTATCTTGGAGAAGCCAGGGAGGGAACTTGAAACTTTCTGCTCTTCCCAGAGCGGCTTCATCCCCTGCGGGGAATATCTTGCAGTGCTCCCATTCAGATGCAGTCTCCCATTCAGATGCAACCAGGGCAGACCCTGCTTAGCTGTGGGGACAAGTCATGCCTGCTACCACAAGACCAGCTCTCCTCTCCAAGACCAGCTCTTCTCTCCAGACCAGCTCTCCTCTCCCCAGTGTCTCTCTTCAGTGAGACACACAACATTACAGCATTATTCCATCAGTATGATAGGTGGTGCTCCTTCCAGACAGTATTTACTTCATCAAAATAAGTAAATATTTATAGGAACCTATTAAATATAAGTTACTGTATTTAATATTTTTGATTACTTATTTTGATGAAGTAAATGCTGTCTGGAAGGAGCACCACCTATCATACAAATGGAATAATGCTGTAAAGTTGTGTGTCTCACTAAATAAGCTCCAAGTAGGAATCAAAACCCCTTCCACAAAGAAATCATTCTTTTTTAGGTACAATGCTTATCAAAAATAATCAAAATATTATCCACAGACAAGAAAAGTATGTCTTTGTAATTTTATATCCTCAATAATATTAACAATGGCCCTCATAAAATTATTTAGTGTAGTTGTCTCATTATATATAAACAATCACCTTTCTTTCCATGTTTTTATCTATGAAGACTTCCTGTATATGAAATGGTTTGTCTTCACCAAAAGCACTGATAATAACTACACCATTAGACAATTCAATGGAACTAACACTAAATAGGATGCTATAATATCCAATAATTCATACCACACATCTATCTATCTCTCTATCTCTCTATCTAACTTGCTAAGATGTACCCGTGGCTAATCCCATGTGTGGCAGCTCTTGCGAGCTGCTGGAAAGGGAAGTGGTGGCCGGGGGGAAGGGAAAGGGAAAGCGGCTAAGAAAGAGGAGAAGAGCGAGGGCAATGTTGGGAGGGGGATAGGAATGCAGTTTGATGGGGGGAAGCAGACAAGAGGAGGCAAGAAGGTCAGAAATCAACAGCAGAGAAGGGTGAAAAAGGAGAAAAGGGTGGGTGGGGAAAGGAATCAAAGAGAGATTTGGAACTAGAAAGGAAAGACAGAATGAGAGAACAGAGGAAGAGAAAGGGGGAGGAGAGCCCAAAGTGGAGAGCGCTGCGAATGTAGCAATGGGATGCACAGGAGAAGGGCAAGGGGCAGTTAGGATCCAAAGAACAGTCAAAACAGCAACCAAAAACGACACCCCAAACTCTGACTTCAGAGGAGTCCCATAAGGGGGACAAGGGCAAGTAAGGAAAACTCAGGAGAAACAAGAGAGACTGCTACAGCAGCTCTCAGTAAATCTAAATTAGTGATTGTGCCCCAAACTCTGACTCTAGAGGAGTCCCATAAGGGACAAGAGGCAGAGAAGGAAAAACTGTTAGGAGCTAACAGTAACACTGGAAATAGTAAGGACTAGGGGTGTGCACGGAACCGCGGAGCTGCGGTCCGGCACTGGGGTGGGGGGTTCCAATAAGGACCGGGGGGCTTCAGTTACCCCTCCCAACAACGGCACCATATTTTCTTGAGCAATCGGGCGGCAGGATACCTCCCTGCCACCCGCTTCATTCCCCGCTTGGCTCCTTAAGTATTAAGAATCGGGCGGCAGGATACCTCCCTGCCGCCCCCTTCAAAACCCCGCTCAGCTGGTGGCCGCCCCCTTCAAGACCCCTGCCGCTCCCAAGACCCCTGCCGCCCCCTTCTCCCCAGTGCTCCATTGCAAACGGGCGGCAGGATAACAGCAAATGCCAAGCCAGCAAAGGGGCAGCAGGGAGTTATCCTGCCGCCCATTTGCAATGGAGCACTGGGGAGAAGGGGGCGGCAGGGGGCTTGGGGGCAGCAGGGGTCTTGAAGGGGGCGGCTGTCAGCCGAGCGGGGTTTTGAAGGGGGCGGCAGGGAGGTATCCTGCCGCCCGAGTCTTAATACATAAGGAGCAAAGCGGGGAATGAAGCGGGCGGCAGGGAGGTATCCTGCCGCCCGATTGCTCAAGAAAATACGGCGCCATTGTTGGGAGGGGTAAGTAAAGCCCCCCCCCCGTCCTTATTGGAACCCCCCACCCCATCTTCCAGAACCAAACCACCCCGTGTCCGGACCGGTCCGGAGGCCTTTAGAATGGCCTCCGGACCGGTCCGTGCACAACCCTAGTAAGGAACCCCCAAAAAACCACACATACATACATCAAGTAAAAGAAACGAGCAGGGAGATGAGGAGGAGGAGGAGGAAGGGGACCAGAGACTTTTGCACACATGGTTCTTTGCATCTCTTCCGGAATGGAGGGTGTGAGTCCACATATCAGCTGGGTTTTCCTCAAAGTCCCTGTGAGCTATCAGGGAGCAGTACACACACGATTCGGCTTTTCCCCAAATTACTGCTGCACATTCTAGCTTCTGTTGTTTGATCTGGCTGCTTGGGAACTTGTCTCGCCATAGTTAGAACTGTCAAACTAACAACAACAAAAAAGGTGTATCTCCTCCTCCTCTGGGATGTAATTGGTTGGAGAAAAACCCCGGAGCAAACTGTGGGAACACGCACAGGAAAAAGATCTCCAGGGGTTGCTGAGAGGACCCGACCCTATGTGATCTGCTGCAGAGTAGATTCTCTCTTCAAATACCCCGTGGCATGAAGCCATGTCTGGATAACTTCCAGGAGAAAAAGAAAGCAAAGGGGGCTGAGCGGGAGGTGAGAGAGAGACCTGAGGGTGGCTGCTTGGCTCCAGTCGACTGCGGCTCCTACCTGCTGATCGTTACTGCCTCGTGTTGGTCCTCCCTGACTTGTATGTCTGTGTGCTCTGCATGGCAATTGCTCATGTGTGCAAGTGCACACACACAAACAGCACAGGCGCAGCCTGAATGGTGGGCAGAAGCAGCTGTCTGCTTGACAGCTTTCTCATCCATGCTGCTGCCGCCCGCTCTAAGCCTGGCTGGATTGGGTTGCAAGAGGGCAGGCAGCAGCAGTCTGCCCTCACTTCCTCCTTGTCATTTGGAAGTGATATTTGCAGTGGCAGGGGAAACATGGCATGGGGGAAAAGGCAGCAATTGAAGGAGCCAACTCAGCACATGGGGAGACTGCACGGCTGCTGCCCCTGCTCTCTTCCTGCTGCTCCACAGTGAGTGATTGCAGCAGAGGGAAGGAGCAACCAGCACAGCAGCAAGCAGGGGCAGACTGCTCGGACTCGGAGCCTCTCAGACACCCAGAACCACAACCAGTATGTGCCCACGGCCTGCCTGCTGCAGGGCCTCTCCCACTGTGGGGCTCAGGGCAAATGCCCCGGTTGCCCCACCCTAAGGAAGGCCTGGGGGGCTCAATTCCCCACTTTTGTTTTCAATTTAAGCGATCGATTGATGATCGGCACATGATTGACGATGTCAGTATTGTGTAAATGTCTTGTTTGCCCACAGATTTGTGTACCCCAGTAGTTTCCAAACTTTGGATAATGTACCCCTTCCTAGACCTCAGACAATTGTGAGTTCTCCCTTAAAAGAAAAAAGAAAAAGGTTTTGCTGCAGTAATATATTTTTCTTTTACTTTATGTGGTACATTTAGCCCGCATTCAGACATCGCACAAAACCGGAGTTACAGGTGGCCAGGGTTCGTGTATCTGAATGTGTGAAACTGCAGTTTGAACCCTAACTCAAACTGAGGTTACAGTCACCAAACTCCAGTTTGGACCCTCAATTTGAAGTGAGGTTCACTGCTTGGGCCTCTGGTTTGCAGTTGCCTCCATTATGTCCGAATGCAGAACTGGAGGCAGCCTTCGCTGGAACCAGAGTTGAGGGAAGGAAGCTCTTCCCTTTCCCCATCTTGATTGAATGCCATGGCTGTCCATCAATTAAAGGAGGAAGCCCACCAGCCAGCTCCTCCTCCTCTCTGCAGTCTCACAGACTGCAAAGAGGAGGCCAGTACTTATATCTGAATTCAGGCAGGTAAGCGCATGGTGGTGGTGGGAGCGGAACCCGGGGTGTGTTATGTCTGTATTTGGCCTTAGTGTAAAACAGAGCTGGGCAACGCAAACCACAGTTTGGGAATTACTGGTGTATCCTGTTTCATGGGGTCACCTCTGCATGACTATTTTTATGACAGATAATATATTATGACAGGTGATCAAATACCTGCAACACAGCATTCTTTATACATTCTCACAGTATGTTTTTGATGTAAAAATATCTGCAGAAATACTGCGGTGACTAGAACATTTGTTGTTTGAGCCATTATTTTGTAGAAAATGAATTTCTAGTAATTCCATCCCGCTTGCATCTTATTTTTTGAATTGCAGCTAAGGTCATTTTTTTGTTTCATTTTACAGGTTGTACATACACACAAGCCACACTTCATGGCATTACATTGTCAAGAGTTTGGTGGGAAAAACTATGAAGCATCCATGTCTCATGTGGACAAGTTTGTTAAGTAAGTAACAAGAAAGATCAATTTCAAATGTAATTTATGGGTAAAGTGAAAAATACTAAAGAAATACAAAACATTTGATATCTTCAAATTTAATTAATTAATTAATTAATGCATCATATTTACATCTCTAGGAGGTGTTCAAAATTAAAAAATATTAATAAGTAAAAACAGATTAAAAATCCACAAGACACAATAAAAGCTATCTCATAGAATAGGTTATTAAAACAAGTTATTAAATTAATTCTAGTTAAAAGCCTGCGAGAACAGGTGCATCTTGACGGTCTTCTGGAAAACAAACAGAGAAGGAGATGCTCTTATTTCAACAGGGAGCATATCCCAAAGGCTTGGGACAGCCTCAGAGAAAGCCCGATCCCAAGTTGCCACCAAATGAACCAGCGGCAACCCTAACTGGACTTCTCCAGAATAATGTAATAGGTGGCAGGGTTCATGACAAAGAAGTCGCTCACTTAAATCTCATGGGCCCAAGCCGTTAAGGGCTTAGTAGGTAATAACCAGCACTTTGTATTTTGCCCAGAAACATATCGGCAGCCAGTGCAGTTCTTTTAAAATTGGTGCTATATGGTCCATTCAGGTTATCCCAGAGACCAATCTGGCTGCCACATTATGTACCAGTTGTAGTTACTGGACTATGTACAAAGGCATCCCCACGTAGAGTGCATGAAAGTAGTCAAGCCTGGAGGTTACCAGCATATATACCACTGTTTTAAGATCATTTACCTCCAGAAATGGACATAGCTGACATATCAGCCGAAGCTGATAAAAAGTGCTCCTGGCCACTGCCTCAACTTGAGAAATAGAGATAGTTTTGGATCCAAGAGCACTCCCAAGCTACGTATCTGATCTTTCAGGGTAAGTGTAACCCTATCCAGAACAGGCAGATCTAAACTCTCAGGTCCCGACGCCCCCAGTCAGTACCTCCATCTTGTTTTGATTCAACTTCAGTTTGTTATCCCTCATCCAGCCCATTTCCACCTCCAGGCAGATGTTTAGGGAAGATATGCCATTTCCTTATGAGGTCAACATGGAGAAGTTGATCTGGGTATCATCAGCATATTGATAACACCTTGCAACAAACCTCCTGATGATCTCTCCCAGCAGTTTCATGTAGATGTTAAAGAGCATTGGAGACAGTATGGATCCTTGTGGAACTTCACACTTTAGTTCTTGCTTTGCAGAACAGCAGTCTCCAAGTGACACCATCTGGAATCTTAGGCCCTGCGTATTTAAGAGAATGTCTTCTTCATTATGTGCCCCACCGCCAATTGAGGTCGTCTGGAGAGGTCCACCTCCGGTTGCTGCCAGCTTGGCAGTTGGCCATATGGGGACGGGCCTTCTCGGTTGCTGCCCCGGGACTGTGGAATGCACTCCCTACTGAAATATGATCCTCCTCATCTCTGACAATTTTTAAAAAGCACTTGAAAACCCACTTCTTGACCCAAGCTTTTTCAGCTTTTTCAAATTTTTAAGTTTTCATTTGTTTTTAATTTTTAGATTGGCTCCATTGTTTTAAGATTTTTGTGTATGTTTTAATTTGTTTTATGTTGTTGTTAGCTGCCCAGAGACGAAAGTTTGGGGCACTGTACAAATTTGATAGATAGATAGATCAATCTAATAGAGAGGTAGGAACAGAACCACTGTAAAACATTGCCACCCAATCCCACCCTGCTCAGCCAATCCAGGAGGATACCATGGCTGAGGGGTATCGAAAGCTGTCGAGAGATTCAAAAGGATCAGCAGAATCACACTCACTCTGACAGGTCTATCAATGGCTGAGGGCTATAGGCCACCTCCAGCCTCAGAAGCAAGATGCCTCTAAATACAAGTTGCTGGGAGTAGTTGTAGGACAGAAGGCATGCCCTCAGCTCCTTTCTGTGGGTTTCCCAGAGGCATCTGCTGGACCACTGCATGAAGCAGGATGCTGGACAAGATGGGCCTTGGGTCTGATCCAGCAGGCCTTTTCTTATGTATAAAGCTGTACTTTATCTTGGAAAATGATGAGGAGATTCTCACGATCAGCAAAAAGCGGGCCAAGGGAGCCTAGCCCGCTTTTTGCTGACCGTCTGCTGCCACGGGAGCTGCGCAGCTCCTGGCAGCAAACCCTCCTAATTCCCCCTCCCCTTAGCCAAGGTTAGCAGAGTGAGCGCTCCACTAACCCCGTCTTCTTGATCGTGTATTGCTGCGGTCAGCTCCGCACTGTGGCATCACATGAGGAGACACCCGGCAGGAGGCTGAAGCAAGCCTCCCGACCCCTGAGGGTCTCTCCAGGATGCCCCGCGCGCTCATCATGGAACTTCCAGGGGCCACACGGCCTCCAATACCGGAGGCCGTGATGGAGCCGGCAGCCATGTGGACGGCCAATCCGGCTGCCCTGGGCTGTCTGGGGATCGTCTGCAGGGAGAGTGGGCTAAGCTGCGATCTTGCGGCTAAGCCGTGAGACTTGCCTCAATATCTCAGTTTATGCTGCTAACAAAACATACCTGATGCAAGGCAGTACTACTACTACTACTACTACTACTACTACTACTGGTTTTCAACTAAAGTTTCCAAAGTGATTTACATAGAAAAATAAATAAATAAGAAGTAGGCATGTGCCCGAAACGTTTCGGCGCTGGGGCAGGATTCGGTTTTTCAGCACGGCAGGGGTAGCACTTTAAAGGTAGCACTTTAAAGTGTACTCACACACCCCCCGCCACGTTTCCCCCGCCGGCGCTCTTCAAATTTCAAGCCCCTCGGGGCGGCAGCGTTCCTCCCTGCCGCCCCGTTCCTCCCGTCGGCCGGAAGTGGCCGAAAGTTGCGAGCGCGCGTGCGCCCGTCATGCGCGCGTGCCCGTCTGCCGTGCGCGCGTGCATGACGGGTGCACGCGCGCTTGCAACTTTCGGCCACTTCCGACTGATGGGAGGAACGGGGCGGCAGGGAGGAATGCTGCCGCCCCGAGGGGCTTGAAATTTGAAGAGCGCCGGCGGGGGAAACGCGGTGGGGGGGTGAGTACGCCCTCCCCGCCCTTTAAGTACTACCCCCGTTGATGCCGAAGAGTCTTCGGGCACATCTCTAATAAGAAGGTTCTTATTTATAGTAGGCAAGTGGGAAAGAGGGTGTCAGTCAGACATTTTTTAGTCATGTTGTTGATACTGCAGAGTGAAAGAGACTTGTTTGAAGAATTAGACAAGAGTAGATGTAATTTCAAATCAACAGCCTAACAATAAACAGTGACGTGCTAACATTAAGTTATTGCTAGGTTCTCCTTCCCTTTTTAAAAATAAGTGTACTTTTTAAATGGTTGAGGAATTATATTGATGTTTCTAAATGAAAGTCTGGAACAAATCAGTGTAGCTATTGTTTGTGCTGTTAACACCATTTAATCAGATTCTCAGGTGAGCAGCATCCACACTAATACTGTTCTTGTGGTAGAATGTTTCATGCACACAAGGAATTATTCATTTTCCCTCTTCTGCCCTGATGCCCCCTGAAAAATATGTCCCAGAGAGGACCTTCAGACACACACATTGGGGGCAGGAGAAGGAAGAGTGGGATTGGGAAATGGTGTGCATGGAATTCTAACATATGAGTAGTGTTGGACTGGGTACTGTTCTACAGTAATAAAGAATTTCAGTTTACATTAAGCATGGCATTCCAAATGTGACTCAGATTGTCAAAGCTTCAATAACAAGTTGAGGATATTCTTGCCTCTGCCGCATCCAAAACATGAACAAAACTTCTGTATCTTGGCTTTCCAGGAAGGGACCCAGTCAATGCTATGGATCCCTTCTGCACAGCAGTTGCTGGAAGGAAATTGTTTACAATGGGCACATTGCAGGACCTGTGGGGTCATTCAGATTGCTTTTGGTTAAGAGTTTATTTCCATGAGAGTTGAGGATGAGAAATGGGAAACCAGGGTGTATATATATGTCAGATGGCCATCTTCACTCCAGGTGTTGGAGTTTAGAGATCTGTCTGAATTGTCTTGGTTTGTTTTTATTATTCATCACAATTAGTTGAGATAGCAGGATGACATCATTTGTTCGGCTGCTAGTAGATTGAGGAAGGGGCCTGGGAACTCTGGAGGGAGAAGCAACCCCTTAGATGTCGATCTTTTAACCAAAGTTGTGAGATTGGGGCAGGATCCAGAAATGCAATCATCTAGTGAAGGGACCGACTGACATTCCCCAACAATGGAAGAAGCCCTGTGGGAATCAAAGGAGTTGGAAACTAGCAGTATGTCTGTCTTCTTCCATAGTCCAGTGGGGCAGGGGGGCGGGGAGACGAGGACAGTGACTTTAACTACTGTCTCCTCCCTCCTAAAGGACTATTTACTTTCAGGAATGTGTCTCTATTATCTTTTGCCTGGATCTTTGCATACTTTCTTTTCACACTTTCTTTCAGGAAGTGTGTGTGAGAGAGAGAGAGAGTGAGAGAGTGAGTGAGAGTACACATATCTCGATTAAGTTCACTTGTTCATCTTATATTTTCTGAATTTATTATTGATAGATCCTAACCATTTGTGTTGGTGATTTCACCATTAGTAAACCATAGTGAAAAATATTTAATTTATCTTTAGAGAAGATAAGGCCTTCAGATCTTTTGTCCAATGTTTGTTTTGCTAATGGAACATTGCTTGAACTTTCTGATGTAACTTTCTCATTTTATTCATGCATTGTGACGTTTTCGGCCTGTAAGCTAACTTGAAAGAATTTGTAGCTTCTACTCCACTGAAAGTAATGAAACAGTGCCCTCTACTGACTTCATTCTTCAGAGAAGAACTTGATGGCTTTTTTGTTGTTGTTTTTTGAATTATGGAAAGAGGGCTATTACTGTGTTTTCTGGGTGGTTGTAAAATAGAATGTGTTTGTTTCGGATGAATTTAATATAGATTTGAATGCTAAGTGACTGACTTTGTGAAGGGGCACAGAACCAAAATGAAATACTCAATAGGGAGAAAAGGAATGATTGAAGTGTTATCCTTCTGAAATCTAATGGTATCTTAACATGTGTTTTGACCACCTTCTTTATTTTTTAAATGAATGTGTTTTTAATGTCTGGAAGCAATATCTACATCTCTTTAATTTTGTGCCTTTCAGAGAATTATTATCAAGTGATGCAATGAAAGACTACAACAGAGCTCGAGTTTATTTGGATGAGAACTACAAGTCACAGGAACATTTTACGGTAATTTTTCTGATGCAATTTCATCTTCAGTTTTTGTAGGTGCAATGTTAGGTATTCTTCGTCACATGGGGCTTCTTTGACAGCCATTGCTGGTGGCCAAGATATTACATATAGTAAATATATTGCTAAGACTGATTCATGCATTTAATCAAAGAATGGTTGCTACTTGAAATGAAACTATGTGGTCATTGAAAGGAAGCTGTAGACTTGTTCAGGTGTTATGTAACCATGTCTGCATTACACAGTTACAGTGTCACCAGTCGTATGTTCCAAGCATATTATTGCTCCCAGCCTGCTCCCAACCCACCCTGTATTGATGTGTTCCTTAAATTCACCACTTTCCATGGATAGAGACAAGGTTCCTGATTCAAGAGTGATTGGATGCTCAGCATTCTTAATCACAGGAAGGATTTCTTTGCCCAAGTACAGCATTTGTGTCTGCAACCAAACATGCTTCTAATGGAGAGCAGGGGGCGTGGTTTATGAGTACATTGACATGAAGGTGAGCCAGTATGCATGGTCAGTATTGGCTAACATGATTTATATTTTATGGCAGGTAGGTAGGTGTGTGTATGTGTTCATACTTTTGCACTCTCCCTTCCCTAAAGATCAGTGACCCATGGTAGGCTATTTAACTTTTAGTCCTTACTTTAAAGGACCAGAACAGTCACCTAGTGCTGCAGCTTTGGGAGCAGTGCAGATGGACCAGAGGCAGTTTGCCACTCCAGAGTCCTGTTGTACCTTGCCTCTGACAACTGGCAAGTTCCCACATAGCTGTAGTAATTTTGATTACACTAATGCACTCTTTCAGAGAGTGTCATTGTACCATGGTGGTGTGGCTTTGTTTTTGAGTCACGTTGGCAAATAATACACGATGAGGCCTAAGGCGTCCCATCTCACTTGGGTGAAGCAGTTGTCATGTGGTGTGGCAGCAGTAGCATAGCCATTGTTAGGTTTGTGGGTGAGACTTGAAGGGTAACCAAGGTTCGAGGTCTTCAGGGCAGCCAGAACAGAATGGTGACAACCAGCAGTCAGGCAGATCTTAGGATATCAGGGAGTGAATAGCAAGGAAAGCATGCTAGAGGGTAGCACAGATACTAGGCAGGAGCTGGGAGAGAACAGTAAAGGAACTTTGCGGCAACAATTGGAGATAGAGACGGAGGGCTTAAGAAGGAGCTAGGAAGTCTGTACATTGCTCAGCCTTATCCTTCACAGATGACCCTGGTTCTGTCTCCTACTCCCAAGGAGACCCTTCCAGCAGTAAGTGCTGAGCCGCCAGTTGGACATTCTGTAGTTGTGCCCAGTCTCAGTGGCAGCATTCCTAAAGGTTGGGGGGTAAACAGTGGTGCCTCTCCCCTGGAGACTTGCCTTCTAAGGCAGTGGTTCCCAGCCATGGTTCCTCCAGATGTTGCTGAACTACAACTCTCATCACCCCAGCTACAATTTATTGTGGTTGGGGATGCTGGGAGTTGTAGTTCAGCAACATCTGGAGGATCCCTGGTTGGAAACCACTGTTCTAAGCTATGGGCCATCTTGGGAGTGGCCATGTCCACTCTAGCTGTGAGTTCCTCATCTCACGACCTCTCAGGGCCCTCGTCAAGGTAACCTCTGACACGAAGAGAGGCATGCCTTATTAGAAAGTTATTTATTAAGTATAGTATCAAATGGGTGAAAGATAGGTGTCTGTGATTTCCTTGTTTGCCATTTTCTTTCAACATAAGTGAGATAGTCAAGAATTGTAGAACTTGTCATAGAACTTTGAAGGGACCAATTGTGAGAAAAGATATGGAAAATTGTAAGGAGAGGGGGAAATTCCTTCCTGAAATTACCAAAAAACAGAGTGGCAGCACATACGCCCTCAGACGTTGGTATAATTTAGGAAACCTATGTGCCCTACATGATGGTGGCAGACTAAGGGCCATCCCCCCTTTTTCTTTCTCTTCCATACTGTCTGTAACAGATGACAGCCTTTGTCTCAGAGCAGCTCACATGAGGGGGGAAACATGCTGAATAATCCCTGGCGAGCTGCTTGGCTGGGCTTCTCATAAAACTAATCTATATTTCCGATAGAATTAAAATGCTGCCGCCACTCCCCCTCTTATTGACAGAGCTTGAACCTCCCTGGGCTTGGGGTGGAATCCCAGGGAAAACTCTCTTTATTTTGCTATTGGATAAGTACAAAAACCTTCCACGTGTAGGCCTGTACGTGATGAGAAACTGATAGCTGCTGAGTGCTTGACGATGCTTTTGTACCAGAGAAATCTCCTTTCCACCCTCCCTTTTTTCCCCTTCAGTTAAAAACCAACTCTGAGAGGCTGGTAAAAAGAAAAGAACCAAAACACAGTTATATTCAATTACTACAGACTGCTTCCGTCTGAGGCTTTTAGGTTTTAAATAAACTCACAAATACTTAATAGGTTACAAAAAATAGGTAGTCTTAGGCTTCAGTTTCAGGTTGCATTTGGGCGTGCTTAGAAGTTTACAGAGTCTTTTGCAACGCCCTAGGTGGGTTGAGCGTAGGCTAGTGTATCTTATTTTAATTACGTTGCAGGTAAACAATAATAGAACAGTATCAGGAATATGCAAAGCGCACACACACACACACAAAGAAACGCAAAAGAAACGTTTCTAATGCAAAATCTGACTAACAAACTGTTCCCTATGCTGAATCTCTTTTTCCTGGAAAAATCCCTACTTCCTTGTTTGAACTGCCACTACTATCTGACTTCCCACTATTTGTTTGCCATTCCATGACTATTTCAGATTTTGTCTCATTTCTAGTCTACTGAAGCAGGGTTGTAATTTCTTTTCTGATCAAATAGGTGACGGACTGCATAGCATACTGGTTACCAGAGCATCCTCTGCCCAATAAGGAAAGATGCTAAAGAGCTGCCTTTTCTACCAGCAGAGCTGTGTAGACTTAGACCCTATTCAGACACCTAAGCAAAGCCTCTGTACTCATTCAACAGCTAAAGTGGGGCAGGGTCCTGCCTTGGCAGTCCCTGTCAGCATCACTCATGGTTAGAGCAGCATTCATCTGAAGAGGCAAATGCCACTTCCATGATGGAGGGTGCTTTCTTGATTGGGAAATGCCCACCATCTCAGAAGTGGCATTCCTCAGACTGGGAGCGGCACGTTCTAACCATGAGCAGCATGCTGGCTGGTATGACTGACAGGGACGTGGCAGGACTTCTGGCCCCGCCTTTGCCGCTGAACGTGAGTACAGCAGCTTTGTTTACATTTCTGAATAGGGCTTTGCAGAGGCTTAGATAAAATGCTGCCATAATGCTATCATGCCTACCTCACCTGTGATTATAAGACTGAGAGAAGCGTTGTAGCCTCAGCGCTGGTTCTTCTGGCCTGCTAAGAAGTATTGCAGCAATCAAAAGGAGAGAGAAGGCTAGGAAATGGCAGGAGGAAATGGAAAGGAGGGAGCAAGTGAATTTGAGGAACAGGCAAGCAGATAAACATCTGGACAAGAGAATGGTTATAGTTGATCAGCCAGGATACTGATTTAATTTTGTCCTGGCACAACTTTGATTTGATTTGATGTGATGTTGGATCACCGTTGTGATATTTGTTGCACATACAAAACCACTGGTAATTTAAGACAAAACTTAAGAAGATCTCTTACAGATTAACACTCAAAATGTTTTATTCAGAAAGGATATCTTTCCTGAGCAAACCTTAACTAAAACGTTTCAAATAACACTAGGATTCCATTTCTGTTTACATGCCTTGAAAAATGAAAGCTGGGTGAGCAGAATTTTGATAAGAGATATAAGCCAAAAAACACCCCTGTGTTCTGCAATTCCTTTCTTCCAGGGTTAAAGTGGTGTTCGTGTGCTCGTCTGTCTGATACATTCGGCATTTATTGTAATGTATACCAGTTAGCAGCCTACGAAAGTTGGTGGTATTTGAGTTGTCACTTGATTAAAGAAATCTTATGTGATAGATTTATTAAATCTGCATGAATTGTGGTTAAAACAACAGTTCTAAAGAGAAAGCATTGGCTTGTTGCTGCTAGATGATTCACGCGTGTCAAAGTAGGTATCATTCTCAGCATAAGAGAAAGAGGAATGCCTCTTACTTATTTATTTATTACATCTTATATCCCGCTCTTCCTCCAAGGAGCCCAGAGCAGTGTGCTACATGCTTAAGTTTCTCCTAACAACAACCCTGTGAAGTAGGTTAGGTTGAGAGAGAAGTGACTGGCCCAGAGTCACCCAGCAAGTATCATGGCTGAATGGGGATTTGAACTCGGGTCTCCCCAGTCCTAGTCCAGCACTCTAACCACTACACCATGTTGGCTCTTCTAAGAAGGTGCCTAACTCCCCCCCCCAAAAAAAATTACTTCCCCACCTTCATGTAAAAATAATCAAGGTGCTACTAAATCATAATAAAAAATAACTTTGATAATAAGGCAATCTAAAATAATTTATAAAAGCCGCAGTCAGATTTTGTTGAAAACAATATACAGAGAAGACTACTAGAACAGAACAGTAGCCCACACATTGCACAGGGTTATGTGGGCATTTCCAGTTGGCCTGCACTGCTGCAGGCATCTTAAGGAAGCATCTCTGGTCTTGCACAAGTGCACAGATATTAAAGCACTGTTTCCAATGTAAGTAGCACTCCTGAAATGTGGGCACACTGCTTTAATTGTGCAAGAACCCACAGATACTTTCTTAAGAGTCTGTATCTGCACAGGCTGATCAGAAATGGCCGTATAATGCTGTGCAACATGTGAGCCAATATTTACTGTTCTTAAAAAAAAAAAAAAGAGTTCATCTTCAAGTGAGAGTGATATGGCCAAATGGACCTCTCTTAGGAGGCTGATCCAAATTTGTGGTATTCTGAATATTCTCTAAAATTTGACTGGTCTTTCCTAGCCCTACTTGGGGATACCAGGGAATTAAACCGAGGACTGTCTGCATGCAAAGCAGATGCTCTGTCCACTGAGCTCTGGCCCCCTCCCCACTGAACCTTCTCCTTGTACTGATGCAATTTGAGATCCTTTTGTTCTCATTTACTGTATCTGGTCAACATCTTTTTCCTCGTTTAGCTTGCATTTGCTGCTACTTGAATTAATCAGTTGTGACAGCCCACATTTGGCTTATGCATATCTATGACATCATGTCATTCATAGGTTTATGATGTCATCAACAAAATCATGTGGGTCACTGCAACCAATAGTATTAAACATTACAACCTGGTTATTGGACGAAGGAGTGTGAGGATTGTGAGGTATGATAGAAAGGAAATAATGGAAGAGCATCATTAAACTACAGTAAATGTGTTCACAAGTCCTGAAAATCCTTTAAGCTTAAATATAAATGTCCACACTGTGATAAATTTCAGAACCTTGAGCTAATGTAGCTATTTAACAAGTGGATAGTTACTGTGCTATAATATAGGGTAACATTATTAAATAAAGAGCATTATTTTACCTTAAAATTATGTTCTCATTATTACGAAAACTGTAAAGTTAATTCCCGTTAGATTAATGATATTTGAGTAATATTTTCAGTTGAGCCTGCCTCAAATAATTGGTCATTAATTTAAAAAGGAAATTGAATTGAATTTATCTTGTACATAAATCTGTGCCAATTATTAATGAGTCTCAGAAAATATCCACATGTTCCCAGAAATGAATGGAACTGGCTGGTTCTCATGCGCGTATTAACTGTGGCTGTTAGGAGTGTTGTTACATATTATAAAATGATTCAGGAAGAGTGACACAATTGAATTTAGTGCAGAGGGAATTCAAATACTTTATTAGCTGAGAGAGCATTTAAAAGACTAAAGGTTCTTCCCTTCCCTTCCTCTCACCCCTTGCACTGGGCAAGCTTGCACACTCTCTCCAGAAGGGGGAGCTAAGGTATTAGCTTTTGCACAAAATTAGCTTCTCGATATACTGAATATAGAAATTGGTGAAGAGATAAACTGCTGAATGTTCTTTTTGCAAATGTTGGAAATCTGAGCACATGGTGCTCAGCATATTAAAAGAGAAAAAATAACGTGATCTGCTCATAAGATCCGAGTGTCTTGAAAATTATTTTAGATGAAGGGCTAATTTTGAAAATTCTGGGTATCAACCTTTTAGGGGCTTGGATGACTGTACTTATGAGAACATAGCCTTCAGTGAGTCACTTCTGAAAATGCTGTTACCCATTATACTGAGAAGAACCAGCATTTGATGTTGATGAAGTTGTACAATAATAATTATAGCACTACCCATGTAAGTTAGAATTACCCTGTCCTAATGAGCTTTCAATCTAGAAACAATAAAATTTCAGTATTTTTATCCAGAGATTAATATAAGCTGGATTGACAGTTCAATTCTGAACTGGACCGGAGTCGGTCCAGTCTGTGATTGAATCAAACCAAGCTTGGTCCATGGCAGAGCAGTTAGCCAGTTCAAGGGCCTATGCCAGGTGAGTCTGGTAAGGATACCCCTTTACAAGCAAAGGCGTGAGGAAATCCTTGAAAAGTCTTCTAAAGGGCGGCCAGGGGGGTGGCGGTGGCAAGAGGGCACCTTTAAAAGTAGAATAAGATTCTTACCAGCCTGGCAGCCGCCACCACCAATCCTTAAAACCCCCTAGTGCAGCTCAAGGGCACGGCACTCTCTCCAGCAACCTGCCCGCACAGTGGCAGCGCGGTTCCATCCTCCGTGGATGTCCAGAGGCCAGAACCGTACTGCCACCGTGCGAGCAGATTGCTGGAGGGAACACTGCATGCTTGGGCTGTGCTAGGGGCTTTGCTGGTAAGAACCTTAATCTAAATTTAAAGGTGCCCTCTCACCGCCACCCCCCTGGCCACACTTTAGAAGACTTTTCAAGGATCCCCCTGCATCCCTTTGCCTGTAAAGGGGAATCAGATTAGTATTCCCCTTTACAAGCATAGCCCCTCGAATCGCAAAATCAGTTTGGTCGAACAGACTGGCCAGTTGGTTCAACTGAACCAGTTCATGGACCAGCGGTTTGATTCAAATTCAAACCGAACCACAAAATTCGGTTCATGCAACTCCCTAGTTCATTACTACTGCAGCCAACTTCTTAATTAAAGAATCTATGAAGGGATGGTGGAACTATCTCTTTGTAAGCTGCTGTCATACCTCTGAGTTCCTATATTGTCCACTATTTGTTTTTAAATACAACGTGTTTTGCTTATTTGTTCCTTGTTAATCATGCTTCTTCCATGTCTTTTCTCTCCTTGTTGTTACACTTGTCTTGCCTTCTCTTTGCCCAGTTCTGCTGGCAAAATACAGATTGTAATCTTCTTGGTGTAGAGATCTGTCTTTTTTGCTTCTGGTACTCTGTATAGCACTGTGACTGGGATTCAAGATGAACTTCAGGCATGTCCAAGGGCTTAGGTATGCCCAGTAGGATTTTTGTCTTTGAGCAGCAGACCTCCACATCATATTTCAAACTTTTGGAATTACTATTATTTTCAAAAGAGGTTTTTTTATTCCTGAAACTTAAACCCAAGGTTCCTTTGGGCTCATGGCACTAGGGTGTTTTTTTCAACCTATCCTGGGTGCATTGATGGTGCACTGCTAATAATAATACTATAACAAATGCGGTGTCAATGTACATTGTAGATTAGCTTAAGTAAAACACCTCTCTGTCTAAAGGAGCTTAAGTATTTGATTTCAAGGAGTAGATGTGAGATGAGGGAGGAATATTTTCCAGTACCATAGCAAGTGAATTAATTGTCCTAAAAAGACTTCTGTTTCAAAATTTCATTTGTTCTCTGTCTAAGAAATCCCGATAATTACAACAAAGTCTTTAGTTACTTCTGCTGATCCTGGGGATCATGGGATAAATAAACTTTTGGGGCCCTTTTAAAAACATCATTACTGTAAGAATGGCTACACCTTTCCACTTCTGGGAACTTATAGAAAACTTTGAAGTGGTTCCCACTTTTTGCCAGTTTTGAAACTGAACAATCTAAATATGTACCTAAAGTATTACCATTGTTTTTAGCAAGAAAACCGTTCAAGTTTAAACTCCTTGATGTCTGTACTTTTTAAAAGTTTTTAAAAGTCAAATATAGTGGGCAAGAACTGAAATAACTTTTTTCGTTTCTAAAATTGTGATTGCTGCTGAATAGGTGTATGCAGCTAATTTAGAAAATGGAAATATATAATTTCTGTGATTGAAAAGAACAAGAGCAAAAGTGCACCTCCCTTGGGAAAATTAAATATATTGAATTGGTGTATTGAATCAATCCCTGAAACAGGTTATAAAATAGCTCTTCAAACCTGATACAGTTTTAATAATGGACACTACTTTTTTGTTAATGAAAATACAGATTGATATGACTGAGGAAAATAGATGAATTTAATTTAAAGCATTTCCGTAACACTTGTTTTCAATCACTTGTTTATTTTGCTGGTTAACGTACAAAAAAACCTGTCCCTTTCCCCCATCTTTCAAATAGCTTTGTACTACATTGTCTAGTTTACTTTATAAGGCTACTATGCATGGGCTAAACAGAACATGTATACTGTACTTCATTTCTCCAGGATCTTTTATACTTTATTTCCTTACTTATTAACTAATGCACTGCACTTGGATTAATATGATACAATTGTTTCTGATCATTTTGTATGCTGGTTGGGAAAAGCAAGTAATTGTGTAAATTCTCATGCTTTGTGTTGCTGATGGAATAACTCAAACAGCAAAAGATAAAAAGACATTAGACCTGACAATGTTGGCTAAAGACCCATTTCTGCTCATTTCACAAAGAACATTCAAAGGTACACTCCAAAGCTGCAATTTTAAGCACACTTTCTTTGAAGTAAATCCCACTGAAATAAATTGGACTGTTAGAAACATGTGCGAGGAAACCTAATCTTGTTGGTACTATTTAGAGATGTTTAGCTGGAATTTGCTAAAATGTGATGGGTTATGTAATTCACATTATGATTCTGAACATGGGCTAGAAAAAATAAAATATACAAATAAGCTTTATATACAGAGCTGAGTTTTTTGGCCTTTTCTCCTTTTTTTGTCTCCTTTTTTCATATTCTGCAAAAGTGACTGCTGAATTCAGTATTTGAATTTTGTAGAATAAAGTTTGTTTGTTTGTTTATCATATGTTTTGCCACCTTATATATACATCTCTAGGCGGTGTACAAAATGTAAAACAATATAAAAAGTCATAGATTAAAATTCACAAAACTCAATAAAAACAATTGCATACAACAGTTAGAAAAACAAATTGTTAAAATTAATTCTAATTAAAAGCCTGTGAGAACAGGTGAGTCTTGAGGGTCTTCCTGAAAACAGACAGAGAAGAAGATGCTCTTATTTCAGTGGGGAGCATGTTCCAAAGGCCCGGGGCAGCCACAGAGAAAGCCTGGTCCCGGGTCGCCACCAGATGAGCCAGCGGCAACCGTAACCAGACCTCTCCAGAAGATCATAGCGGGCGGCCGGATTCATGACAAAGAAGGCACTCTTTTAAAAACTCTGGGCCCAACCCATTAAGAGCTTTATAGATAATAATCAACACTTGATATTTTACCTGAAAACATATATGCAGTTCTCATGGAGTTATGCTTCTGAATAGACCTTATGCCACAGGCTCTGATATAAGACTGTAAAGATTGTGAAAGAAAAGAGTTCTTGTTATTATTGTGAGTTTTCATGGGAAGTCATAAAAACATTTCCCTTTCCTTATGGGCCAGTTATAGGCCCCAGTGTTTTATAACATAACACAAGGGAAGGAAACTTATGACCGAGTCTGTCCAAGCAGAAGGAAATAATTTGCTCCAGTTGAAAGCTACAGCCACAACATCTGCATTTGGCAAATTGTCTATTTCTGTCCAAGGACAGACAGCCAACTGACCACTGAAAAAATATTGAAAAGATTTGGAATAGTTATACCAGTTAACTTAATCATGTCTTGCGAAGCTGCTGCCAGTCTGTGTAGACAATACTGAGCTAAATGCACCTATGGTCTGACTCAGTATATGGCAGCTTCCTATGTTCCTGTGTTGTGTTTACCATAAATGTTCCCAAGGAATATATAATTCAGTTCTGCATTCCTCAAACTAGAAGGGATGAACTTTTCCTGAAGATGATACACCTGACTGATCCTTTGCAGGCGAGATGGGGGTGAAACATAAGAAACATAGGAAACTGCCATATACTGAGTCAGACCATTGGTCTATCTAGCTCAGTATTGTCTTCACAGACTGGCAGCAGCTTCTCCAAGGTTGCAGGCAGGAATCTCTCTCAGCCCTATCTTGGAGAAGCCAGGGAGGGAACTTGGAACCTTCTGCTCTTCCCAGAGCGGCTCCATCCCCTGAGGGGAATATCTTGCAGTGCTCACACATCAAGTCTCCCATTCAGATGCAACCAGGGCAGACCCTGCTTAGCTATGGGGACAAGTCATGCTTGCTACCACAAGACCAGCTCTCCTCCCATGAGTGGGGGAAAAGACCTGTCTGATCCTTTGCTGTAGAGTGAGTGAGTGAGTGAGTATTGATTGGCTTGGGTGAATACTTGTTTTTTATTTTGCTCTCAACCAGTCGGCTTAATGAACTTGACTCTGTGTTCTCACATCCCTAATATTGATAGTGGGTACATTTTTGGAGAAACTGGTGATTGTTCTCTGCCTGGTAGAGAAGAGTTTATTTGCTTAAAGATTGGTGGACATATACTTAAAAAACACACACAACCATTTCTCAACAAGTCCTGTTACCTGAATTTAAAGTGGGAAGATCATGCAAGGAAATCACAATGTTTTGAAGTATTTTATATTGAATTATCTCAATCTTCATTCTCTCTCTCTCTCTCTCTCTCTCTCTCTCTCTCTCTCTCTCTCTCTCTCTCTCTTTCTCTGCCCCACAACTGCTTTGATCCATCAGGATATGCCCCTTACTCCATTGAGTGTGTGACAGGAACACCTGTGTGATCTGAGTTATCCCCCCCCCCTTTTTTAAATTGCTAGCAGAGAATGTTATACTATAACTAAAGGAGAGTGTGAAGAGGATGGAGCTGAGAAATTAAACCAAGACCTTCTAAACATATTTTGTGAAAAGACCAGCAGGAATATTTGTTATAGTTGTTCGTTGCCATGAGTCCATTCCAAACCTCTTGTATCATCTCTTCCCACCGTGCTGTCCTGAAGGTTTGCATAGAGAAATCTCTGTTCACTAGTCTGGAAAAGCAGAAAGTTTTCAGAATTATAGAAAATCCCATTGTGTTCTGAGAGAACAGCTAGTAGCAGGATTAGATGCTATGGTTTGTCAAGAGCACAGCTCACTATGCTGCACACACTATGCTGTCCCATTTATTTCAGTCACACACACACACACACACACACACACACACACACAACTACTAATGGAATTTTTAAAGTTCGCGGATGTAGCTTGGCAATGATTAAAGTAGGAATGACTTTAAATGATTAAAGGAGGAAAAGAGCCCTTTGAAAAGCATATATTATGCTGGATGAAGTGCTAGACTTGGAACAGAGCTGTCTCTCAAAACTATGTCAGATGGTAAAATCTGAAAATAATTACTTGCAAAATAATGAAATGCTGTGCAAAGAAACTTGCTAATGCATTTGCCAGTAGACATTCAGTTAATTCATAAATAAGAGCAGCGTGACTTGCTGGAGAAATAGCATGAATATTATTTAGTGATATGAACTAATGGGCATATTCGAGTTTGTGAATATTGCTATAATGAAGTATTGATGGCAAAAAAGAAAGCTGTGATTCATTCTGCAAGTTCTTTTTTATATTAATGTCACAAGATAGCCTGGAGCTGTGACTTGTTTTCTCATGCATAGCTGTCTAATAAAATCCTTGCTGTTTTTGCGTGGTTTCAAACTGCCTAATAATTAAAGTTCAATTAATTTGCATTAAGTAAATCTTTTTTAAATTAAAAAAAAACTAGGAAGACTTCCTAATATATTGTAGGCTGCTTACAGTAATTAGGATTTAATGCTCCAGACATTGTTATTTATAGATTTGTATAAATTAAAAACCTGCAGTATTTTTGAATACATAGCACAAGTAATAAGATTTGTAGAGAATGACACTTAAAGACAAATTACATAGGTTAGCTGTGTGTTTGAATCAAAACAACAAAGTCTTGTGCCACTTTGAAGATCTTATTGAGCCATAAGACTTCATGGGCCAGAGTCCACTTTGTCATGCTTATCATTTTAGAAAATGATTTTAGAAATAGGTAATTTAATATGCTTTGTATTTTTATAAAATAGCCTCCTGCTATTTATGTTCATCCAGATGGATAGGTCAGTATGCACCTTAAGATAATATTACAGCATAAGCTTTCATGGACTTGAGTCTATTTCATCAGATGCATGATGAATTCATCATATGATGAATATATAATTGGTTTCTGATGCATGTGATTAATATAATACATGATTTGCTTGTCCAAATGCAAGTCACCAATGCAGAAGTGCAAACACTTTACCATGGTTAAGACAGAGATGGAGTTAACCACAGATATGTGCCCTATCTCCCCCACAGAAAATTCCTCCCCTCCCTTTAGCTGCAGACAAGGTGTACTTCAACAACTTAAACATGGTGAACACTGACCAGGCTTTCTGCTTAACCAGCATTTGTAAAAAAATGTTTAAAGTAGGTTAACAAATCCTGGTTAGTGATAAATTTAGCACCAGTTATAGCTAATGAGGTTCCTTCCTAACCCAGACTTTTTGCCTACTTCAGACGTTATTTTCACTTTCTTAGTGATCTTTAGACTTTACTGCTGTAGTGTGGCAGCTGCTTATGGTGGGTCATCCTGCAGTGTAACGTTTCAAGACTCATCATGTCAAGCAGTCTTCAGTTCTGTACAGTTATCATGGTGGTATATTATTTATTATTAACCACATATTGCATATACAGACAAGGAAGTCCAATGTCTCAAGTTTATGGTTGCTGATCTAGGCCTGCAGTAAATGTGACTCATTAAAACAAATGCAGTGCATCAATCATGTAAGGAAGCCCGGTAGAGACCTGATGAGCAGGCAGCCTAGGTGTACAAACAAAACTGAAGGGGTGTGTCAAGTATTTGGTAGGCCACAGTACATGGTTGGTGAGTTGCATTTGATTTAGTGGGTCACAAACTGTACAGGCCTTTCATAAACAATTTGTGCTGGTATACCAGAAATCTGGAAACTATTTTCCTAACATTGTTTCACTGCTGATCATGAGTCACTGAATCAGAGTCCATCCACATCTGTTTGTGAGCAGGTGAGTGTATATATGCAATTTATTATGATCTGTAGAGGGATGGATTGATAACTTTTAAAAACCTTGTCTATCAATATCTCCTGCTATTTAAAAGACAGTAAGAGTACTGTTTTTCAGTATCAGCTAAAAAACATTTCACACTATGCCAGCCACTAAAACATTTTCAAAAAGAATGAAATTATTTCTAACCAGTTTTATTTTTTTAATCTTACAGACAAGAATATTTCCTGCTCTTTTATGGTAGTATTAAAATGTCAGAAATACTTTTTTGTTCCTTTGTTAAATTTAACAATTGTTGCAGACTTAAACTAGACCCCTTTTGACACTGAGGAAATGTTTCCACTTAGTTGTAGAAGGCTCCAAGTGTCTATTGATCAGTGTTCTCCAACAGCACAGAAATAATGTGTCCAATTTAACTGGTCACATGGAGGAATATAGGAAAAACATTACTTATACCCTGAAAGGCTTAGAACATCAATAGGAGGACATAACATTAATGACTTTCCTATACTCCAGCCTCAAAAATGGCTAAATGAGGAAGAAATTACGCATTTATTTTCCTATAATTTCACCAAGTGTCTTGTTTTACTGCAATGCTAAGGCATTAAGAGTGAAATGTCACACCAGGACTTCTTTCCTGACAATTTGTCTGACATGCAAACCATGTAACCAAAAGGAAAAAAAAATAGGGGTGATGGAAGAGAGAGAGATTATAAAGAAATGTCTTACTCCCAACCAGATAAGTAGTTGTCCTAGCTTAGTGCTGGCAGCCTAGGCAGCACTAGGTCTCAAACTCAACGGTTCTCAAACAAGGGTTTTTCCCCCCCAGAGCAGCCCTTAGCTTATAATAATGGAGAGGTGCCCTATGCAAACAAAGTATGTGCCATGCCCCTGAGAGTGGAATGTGACCTAGCAATCCCACATCCTGTTCCCTGTGTCTTCCTGTAATATTTATTAAGGGAAACATGTAATGCAATAACATCACATTCTTCATTCTCCTGCCCCCAGTCCACGTTGCTTGCTTGCTGTGGAGTGAGGCAATTGGGGGGAAAGAGTATGTATACTGTATGATGATGCCATGTGAATGATTTCATTTCTATAAATCGATGAAGCTGCCCTGTACCAAGTCAGGACATTGGTCCATTTAGCTCAGTATCGTCTATACTGACTGTCAAGAGACTGGTTTTTCCCAGCCCTACCTGGAGATACCAGGGATTGGACTTGGGATTTTCTGCATGCAAAGCAGATGCTCTACCACTGAGCTCTGGTTCCAAACCTAACTAAAGATTATGAGAAGAGGAAGGGGAGTAAGATTGCTTTCAGCAACTTCCCTATGATCTACATAGTTCTGGCCTGAGTTACCAGACTTGCCCATCCTTCATGCATTGTGAAGATAGCTGAGCAGATTCCTGACAGGCACTGTGGGAAAGTGAACCATACAACCCTTAAAGAGTCTTGCATCTGGCTAAAAATCTCCTCTCTGTGCTGTTATTGCATAGTTAATTTGTTACCAGATTTCTGTAGGCTGTTCTTTCTCCAAGATAAGGATTTCCCTTGGAATAATTGTTTAGGAGGGTACTCCCTAGCTATTTGTGGGATCTTTCCGATCTCACTCGGTACCCATTCAAACGGCAGTATTACTTGAGCATCTAGGCATGCAGGGTATATTGTTGAGCTTGTAGAATGATTCCAGTGTAACCAAAAAGACATTTTCATTGATACAAAGAGATAAAAGCATCAATTATCTCTTTTATCAAAAGAGAGAAAAGTATCTAATTGAAAGCAACATAAAAGCATCGATGGACAGCATTTCTCCTGTATGAGTGATGCCTGATTCTCCTCAAAAGCAAAATATGTTTGTTTTTAAAGGAGGCTTTTGGAGGCGAAATATTCTTTGGAATGTTCCAGCCTGGGAATTGAGATTTAGCCATTTGCAGGTTTGGAATCAGACAGTGGCGAAGTTCACATTTGAAACTTGTCTTTCCAGTTGTTGTTGTTGTTTTAATTACTAAATGCAACTGGGGCAGGATAGTTAAACAAGCTATTATGACAAGTATTATTCTTTATTATTGTCACTTGGATTGGCACCTGTCAGTCTGGAAGGATAGATTGTGTTTTGTGGTAAGGGAAGAGTTGTTGTGAAACTGTTCTGGAATACTGTACTCGTCCTTTTTCCGGGCATGTAATTTATTCAGTATATCTTCTTGGGCCAGATTTTCTAATAGATGGGTTACTAAAATATAACCCAAAAAGGATTTTTCCACTATAGCCTTTCTGCTGTGTAACCATTCAGCTGTCAGCGTACTCTCTGTGCTTTCATGTTATAGATTCTGCCACGAGGCAGGTAGCTTTTATGGTAGCTCAACAGTGCAAAGAGACCACTTTTAATAGTCCTGTTCAGACGTTATGTTGCGCCTGCGTTCAGATGTCTGTACACTCTTACATATTTTATGTACCTGTGTTCCTTTAAAAAGTGAACCTGGGTACAAGTCCTCAAATGCATAGTACGCATAAGGAGTGTACTGCTGTATTTGCAATCACTATAACATGTGAATGAATATACCACTGTACAAATCGGTGCTGTCTACACTCTAAACAAAGTGTATGAGTATTGAACATAATGTTTGAATAGAGCTAATATTTAATGGGCTTGTTCTGCTTGATAATTTTTGCATAGTTGTAAATGTTGAAAAGTGGTATAATAATAATGACTGACATCCTTACTAATGGTGCAGGTGTGCTTTTATGGGCATAGCGCTATTCTCCACACTTCCAGAATGCAGGCACTCTTGCCCAGGAGTGTGATAATTTTTGTCATTCTCCCCTTGCTCCAGAAACACTTTTTTGACAACAAAAGCATGCCCATGAGGATTCCATAGCCCTCAGGGATACATCAGGTCAGAAATTAACAAGTCCAAAATAGCATTATTTATTCCTGAGCCCATGAAAGAGCTACACAGAGAGTTTCAGCAGAACATACCTGAATTTATTGCTCATATATCAGGATTTGGTTGCTGTGTCTTCTGTTGATGAGGTTTCTAATGCTGCAATATTGTGGACTTGGAATCATTTCTATAAAACTGACATTTCACTGATCAGAGTTGGAAGAATGACTAACAGTAGGAAATTCTAAAGTTTATTTGGCACTTAGGAGATATGCTTATGTGACTGTGGCTAATATTCTACACAGCCTTATTGGGAGCCACTAAACTAACTGCAGGCAAAGCCAACACAGCCTGAGGGAAGGGGAAATTGGTTTTTCCTTCTTTCCTCTCCCTGACAGAAAAAGGGGTTTGGTGGGGGGAATATGTCCCTGAGGGTTGTGCAGCCCTCATGGACATATTCTTGGAAGTGAAAATAGCTTTTGGTGGGAGGGGAAAGAAGAGAAAATTGCTTCCACCTCCACTGCGCTGCAAGCCAAGCTTGTATGGATGGAGTTAATGCTCCCCCATTGTAAATGGAGCAAGAGCTCCATCCTTACAAGGAGCCATTAACTGTGGATGTGCAGGATGTCAGCCATTGATTTTATAATCTGGCACACTCTATCAGAAATGACTTCTCCAGAAGCTCCAATGAAACATTAAAACCCCAATTGATTTCACATACACATTCAGTGTGTGTTCTTGGTGTTGGAGGCCTGAGGGAGACTGGATTCTTTGAGTGTATTGGCACCCCTATTGCACAGATGGAACATTGAGTCTCTTAGACTTATTCTTTTCATACAAGAGGAGGCAGTGGTGCACCTAGGTGATTTTGGAGCCTGGACCTTATAGACCTTTGGGTCAGCCCCCCCCCCCCCGGGCAAGTTAAGCTTTCATCAACACCACATGCAGAGATTTCCAGGAAGGGGTAAAGCAATCTGTCTGGCAGCATAGCAACCACAGTCAAGCCTATGGAAACATCTGAAATTCACAGTTAATCAACACAGAAAAAATCGGGGGGCGGGGAGCTGATCTTCAGTAGTGAGCATTAATTGTCCCCCTTGCTAAGTAGGGTCTGCCCTGGTTTGCATTTGGATTGGTGACTACCAGTGTTCCCTGTAACTGGGAGTGTCCCCTGATATATATTTTTAAAGATTTTTTAGAAGGCTTTAAAAACACATTTATTCACCCAAGCTTTTTAAGTTGACCTGTGGTTTTAAATTGTTTTAAGGTTTTAATTTCTGTTTTATATTTGTTAATGTTGCTGTAAGCCTCCCAGACACAGAAGTTTGGAGCACTGTACAAATATAAATAGAATAAATAAATAAGTTAAATGCTGTTGACTACAATTCCCATCATCCCAAGCTGTAATGGTCTTTGGCTGGGGATGGTGGGAACTAAAGTCAAAAGTTTCTATTTGCATCATTCTCATCTCTTGTAAAACCCATCCAGTTTCCACAGGAGTAATCAAAAGTGCAGAGGGGGAGCACAAAGATGTGGGACAGATCTGGCTAAGTGGATTGTTGACAGAGGTGCTGTGGGCTATGCTACTTGCAAGCCAAGGAAAGTTTTAAATCAGAGGAGAAACTAAATTTGCAGCTTTCAGGCGATCCGGGAAGCCTCTGGCTTGGCTCTTGCCTCTGCCCTGTTCTTTTGCATGTGGCACTTTTGCTGCTTTCCAGCCATGTTGTCATCCTGACCTTCCTCTCCTTCTCCTCCCTTCCACTCTCCACCCCACAAGCGTTGGTTCTACTATACCCCACTTTCTTTCCCACGGTGTTGCTTCAGGGGCTGCTATGATGGACAGTTGAGGATCTATTGCTCCCCCCTCCTGTGCACTGTGCAAGCCCTGGCAGACACTGGCAAACAAACAATCCATTAATTCCTAGTACCTACCAACATTACAGGATGGAGGCTCAGGCAGAAAAACTTTGCAGGGCAGGAGCTCACCTCCCTTCAAAATTCCCCGGCACTTTTGAATTAGTGGTGTGTTCCCCCTTGTGTGTGCATTGGAGGGGGAAGAAACTCTTCTTTAGAGGTTTCACCTGCACCTCGGGGAGGCTTGGTTTCTGGTGAACATTTTCTGAGGAAGATTCCCCACTGCTGACATAGTTGCTGTGGGGAGGAGTAGTGGTGGTACGGTGGGATGGGCATGGGGCAACAACAGGAGCCCCCCCACAAGACAGGAGGCCATGGGCCGGCACCCCAAGGTCTGGGGATAAGACTGCCTCTGAGAGGAGGCCAGCCTGTTTGTGTCACAGTTAGGTACTTTGACAACTATGAGTCTTTCCAAAATTCCTGGCTTGGTGAATTATCTTGGAAATAGAACAATGTATCAAAATCTCTCTGTGGTTATGCTTCATGACTACTCACTCTAAACAAATTGACAGAGAATATTGAACGTGGGCTGTTATATGGTGGCTTCTAGGGATCTTTTTCTGTTCTTATAGCAAAGTAGTAATATAACTGCTTATCGTTCAATTTTCAGATGGTAATTTTTAGACTAGTGACTTTGTAAAGCAACAGAAAAGAAACTACAATAACTGTTCTAATGCAGTGGTTTTTGATAACTAAGAGAGTAAACTTTGTGTCTCCTTATTCCAGGGAGAGACAGAATTCTTAGTTCATGCTAACCTTGTATTTCTCCATGATATCCCCTGATGTTTTGTTAATTTTTGTGCTGGCAGTTCTGCACACCTAAATCCCATACTGAGATACACATGCACGGATACTGTGGCTGTAAGGTTATATGAATGTCTTCTTTTGACACTTCACTTTTCAAAGTGAGCTACAGTCTAATCCCTTAGTTAATATGGTGCATGATACTGATACACTGATGGGTTTTATATATGTGTGTGGATTTTTAAAGTGTGATAGAAACAAAACCTAGGGATAATAAGAATTATAAAGTTTCATGAGCCTAAGGTTGCAATTTTATATTGTATATCTCCTAAAAGCAGTATTTAAAACCCTACTTTATATGAAAATAGAAAACATGAAAGAAATTAGATTTTTACATTAGATTGCTATAAAGACCAACTGAGACTAGTGATTTGAGGTATCTCAACTTTTCGACAAGCAGTTTAAATAATCCTGAAGAGATCTGAGAAAATTTCCAGAAATCAAGTACTTTCAAGCTCCCTTAAGTTATATACTGAACAGCTAAAATATCCATGGTCACATTTGAAAACTTGAGAAAAAAATATATTCATGTGGGGTGTGTGTGTGTGTGTGTGTGTGTGTGTGTGTGTACACGTATGTGTACTTTTGGATAGAATATGGCAGGGGTTCCCAACCTTTTTAAACAAGCTTACCCCTTCTGTCACAAACCTTCAGCTCAGGTACCCCAGTGTGTGTGTGTGTGTGTGTGTGTGTGTGTGTGTGTGTGTGTGTGTGTGTGAGAGAGAGAGAGAGAGAGAGAGAGAGAGCGCCCTTATCAGTGTTCCCTTTGGCCACTGCAGCTGAGGATTATGGGAGTTGTAGTCAACAACAGCTGAGAATCCCTCTTACAGGAAACACTGGCCCCTGCTAACATAGCAAAGAGACACCTTTTAAAGTGGTGAATCTCTTATATTTAGCAGGGGGAGAGTAACTGGCCCTATTCACCTCTAGCACAGCTTCACTCCAGTGGCTGTTGCTGGTATCTGCCTTATGTTTCTTTTTAGATTGTGAGCCCTTTGGGGACAGGGGACCAACTTAATTAATTATGTATTATTTACCTTTCTTTGTAAATCACTTTGAGAACTTTGGTAGAAGAGTTTGGTAGACTTAGGGACCATTTGAGCATGTGCGACGGCCATTATTTTAAATTTTAAAAAAGGTTGCTGAAAACAAAAATGGCCACTGCACATACTCAAATGGCCTCTGCAAGACCCAAGTCTAGATTTTCCCCTGATCTAGGGAGTCAGAAGAATGCATAGTTGTTGGCAAGGTACCCGAGCATTTTAAAAACAGATATAAATGGTACAAAAGTAAATGGAGAAAACATCCCTTTAAAAGACAATGTTGGTTTAATACCTTGTAAGCTGGCAAAACTGAAGGGTGGCGGGGGAGAGACAAGGAATAAAATAGAAATATTCACTCGCATGCTGTTTAATTCTCTATACAGAGCTCTATCTTTATCTGCATATTTGTCAAGCTAACTGATTATAAGGTTTGTGGGATTTCAAACCTGGAAAGTGCCTGCCTTTAACTTGTGTGGTGCTTTAAAAAAAACACAAAAAACTGTTGTAAGAATTCACACCTAGAAATGTTGCATTTGCAATGTATTGCCATCCCTGTATTGTGCAGTCTTACCCTACTGAGAAATGGCTTGTCTTTTGTAATAAGTGGTTAACATGTTGCAAATGATTGGTTAATGAGTGGTTAACATGTTGCAATCACCCTTCAATTTAGGTGAGTTGTACTGGGGTTTTTATTGCCTGTGCATCCCAAGCAGATTTGCTCAATTTTCCTTGCCTTCTAAAAAAGTTATATTTTAGAATGTCTTTTTTAAAGAAATCAATGCAGCTCCCTTTTTACTTTGAACACAATTGTTTTTAAAAGACACATTGAATAGTCATGCTGTGATTCTGATTGACTAGTGCATTTGATAAACTAGACATAAAGTTTACTGTCCATTCTGCCTACCTCTATATTGAACAAGGGAGGTATAACTTATCCAAGGCACCATATTTGTGTGCCTATGGTTCATTTATGGTAGAACTCACTTTTGAAAGGGTTGTAATGCTATGAACATGGCTGGTGTCCTCCATCCAGTACACACTATCACAGGCCATATGCTATTACTACCTTAGTATCTGTCACAGCGACAGATAGGAAATGGAATATGTGTGCAATATAATTGGTTTTTTTTGTTTTGTTGTTATCTTCAGACCCAGGAACTTGAGGGGATGGGGCAGGGGCAACCTTTTACCAAACTTTTGCGGTGTGGCCGAAATGGTAGTGCAGGGTAGATTATTGCTATACATCTCTCTCTCTCTCTCTCTCTCTCTCTCTCTCTCTCTCTCTCTCTCACACACACACACACACACACACACACACCATTTTTCTGATTCGAATATCACACTGTTTTGCTGTTCTGTGGCTAGTTGCAACTTCCACCTTCTTCCTGATCAGGCTGCTGGATCCAAGACTATTGTAAGCTGCTGGATAATTTCAGATTGTTTGGGGCCCCTAGGATTTCCCATTGCAACCATCTCCCTTTAAGGCAAAAGCTATTTGGACAGAAAAAACCCATCCCTGAATTTCTTGGAGGCAGCAACCTGTAGTGAGGTGTGCTGAGGTGACAGAGCATTTGCTAAAGAGAGCTTTCACTGCTTAGCTCTATGGAGGCATGCCCAGCACATGGATGTGCTGCTTTTCCTTGGGAAGGCAACTGGCACATACAGTATGTGCCACATGTGTGGTTGTATGTGTGTATGCATGTGTGTGTTGCTTACAACCTGTTTCTCCTGAAAGTGTCTGAACTTGTATTTTTGAACTGATATTATGGTAAAGTTATCTGAAAGATGGGTGTCAGATGTTTGGACAGAAGCGCAATTTCATTGCTTGCCCTAGGTGCTATTTTCCCTAGATACGCCTCTGCTCATCCACACTGAGTTACTTGTAAGCAGTTTCATTGAAATTAATGGAACATGTTTGCTTCTCCTATTAATTTCCGTGGAAATACTGAGTGCTAATTTATTTATTTTTTTAAATTGTCATTCAGGCTGAGGGAAGGAATACACTGAGCTTCAGCATGTCGTCACCCTCCTCCCACCCCTTCTGCAGCTGACACATTGCTGAGGCCATGTTGACGTCAAGCTGACAATCCTCAAATGAGGAACAAATAACACAACGGCAGTGTAGGGAGGCAGGAGAATTCTGAGTACCCCTGGGAGCTCTTCAAGTACCCCCTATTGAGAATGCTTGGAATATGGCATCTGGTGCATATGTTTGAGGATATTGGTTCCCGTTTAAATTACACCACTCTGAGCTCCTCAGAGGAAAAGCGGGTTATAAATGTTTTTGTTTTTTTTAAATTAAAACAGAAAACAAGTTTCTAACCCTTGTAGTAGAAATGAACACCTTCAAGTAGATTTGCAAAAGAACCACGTGGCTGAGGTATGGGCCTTCTCTTTTCCTGCCACAGGACTTTTTCCAGGGGGTGGGTTGCAAAGCCAGAAATCCAGTATTCCTCTGTCCTGGGAGTATGTCCCATTTGATTTAATGTGAACTGGCTTGATTGGTGTGGAATGGGGAACAACTGCCCTCCCTTGGCCCCCCCACTGGATGCCCATATATATAGTATACCATCTCCCAAATGCCTTTCCTCCTGTTGCTACATTATATCTTACTCATAAAGTTCGAGATGAAAGTTCTAGTGACATACTAGATATGATGCTCCTGATGTATTGGCAATAAATTGACTGATCATTTTAAATAAAGTTCTTGTGAAAGTGTATGTAAGAAATGTGCTGCATTGTATTAGTTGTGCCAGCTTTACAACATAAATAGCCGGAGAAGGGGGAGGATCAATAACACTTTCTTATGCTATGGACCACCCAGTAATGTTGACAGAACATATTGCTATAAAAACACCTAAAAACACATTGGTGTACCATTCCGTGTGATTCTGAGGGAGGTGGAATTGTCTGGAAGCAGGCATGTAGCTTTAATGAGACGGGTTCAGTGGTACATGAGCCGCTGATACCTCAGAGTGGCCTGTCATGTCCTCCCACCTCCCGATGGGTATAGGGCCTGCCTGCCACTGCAGCCCATCCAGCTCCCCCCCCCCCACCGCTGACCTGCTCCTTTAGGCACGCTGCGATATGGTCTAATGATGTCACCACACTAACACTTGTTCTCGCTGGGATGAGGCAGGATGCTTGCATCTCTACAGGGACTTCAGCATGGCAGTGTAGCAAAGGGAGGCAGGATGGGCAGTGTGAGCAGCCAGGCAGTGTAAGTGGCAGGGAGCATGAAGGCAGGCAGTGGCGAAGGCCACATCAGATCTTGCCCCAAGACCACCTTCAATATCACTGCACCACTGTCTGGAAGTATCCTAAATCTAAACTGACGAAAATTGTCATTTGATTGCTTTGAAGAAAAATTCGTGTTTTTTAAAAGTACAAAATTAGAGGCTGTATCTGAGCTTCACGGGGAAGCCTCAAAACACTTGATCATCAACTGCTGGTGATAGAGGTCAGGATAAATAGAATTTTCAGATAACTAGACTAGAGTAGAAGTTCATGTTATCACTGAAACACATGGCATTCTCTTTATTCTGCAGATCTATAATACTGTGAGAAAAAAATTATTCCTGTTGGCTCCCATTAATGTAGAAAATGGAAATGGCTGAATACCATAGTCCCTGTTTGCCTTAAATATTCTGATTAAATAAAAATGTTATTCAAAACAAAGACCCAGTTCCCTAGTAGCAAGCTTAATTCACTTGAAGTGCGCAAGACTCAACCACGTTCTTAATTTACTCTGCCAAAGGTTGTGCCTAGAGAAAGAATGGTGAAGGCCTTTCTTCCTGCTTAACAAAGCCACAGCTAGGGGGCTGTCTGCATCTGTTTCAGGCAGAACACATGAAAATGCAAGTTTTAAAGCTGTGTAGTAGATTTTGTTACCATTTGAGAGTTATGTGACTTGGAAAAACATACATTTTGCATTTTTCAGTGCTGTCAATAGTTTATTATTCTGTACAGTACTGTGCTTACAAATCAAGAGCAAAGGATGCTTTTTAAATATTATTTTCCCAGTTACTTGAGGAACTATTGAAAATAAGTTTGAATTTTCATTGGCCACAAAGAGGAGCAAATATAATTAAGGACTTGCACTCGGTTTTGTTTGGCTGTGGGCTTTTTGTTTTAGCAGCCATAGATTCTAAAATAGAAACCTATTCAAAGAGAAGGATTCTAAGAATCTTCTCTCGGCAAAAGTGCTTGATGTTACTGCTTTTGAAAAGGAGGAGGCGAGTTTCTATTACTGACATTAGCAACTCTGTATCAGAAGTGTGGTGACTAGTAGTGCAACTTGGCTTCAATTAATGTAAGTATAAGTATATGCGTAGCTTGTCTTGAGTTCAGCTGACCCTAAATGTCAGACAGCTGAGTGCTGGGAGTGAATTCTGTTATCATGAACCTAATGATTAGGCATAGGCTTGAGGGGAAGATTGGATCCTTGGCTGATTTGGGGTTTGTACAACTAACATGAGTAGGAGTTTATGTCCTGAGATTCAGTCTCTGGGGGAAATGGGAAATGGAGGCAGGGAAAACTTGAAAAGCTCACTTGGAAGAAATAAGGATGAGGAGTTCTGAGATGTAAAGGCAACCAGTTCATAGCCAGAATGATCAAGATCGCAGAGTAGGGACTTCAGGAAGTAACAGGATGTAGTAACAAGTAACAGGATGATAGATAGATAGATAGATAGATAGATAGATAGATAGATAGATAGATAGATAGATAGATAGATAGAGGCATACACATGTCTGGCAGCTCTCACGAGAGTACGCAAGTAGCTGCCAGATAGCAGCCAGCCAGCAGGCAGGGAAGGAAAGCGGCAGGCAGGCTGGTGGGGAAAGTGCTGCCAGAGGGCAGTGAGAGAGAATGGACTGGGGCTGAAGTGGGGGGCGGACTGGTGCTGAAGGCGGGGAGAACGGTCTGGGGCTGAAGGGCGGGGGAGAATGGACTGAGGCTGAAGATGAAATGAAGATGGGGGGAGAGACAGGGAGAACTAGGGGTGCAGATGCTCTGCGCCTGATCAGCTAGTAGATTATATTGCATAATGGGAGAAGCAATGCAGGAAAAGGTGCCAGGCAGTGTGACTTGGAAAACACATCTGTGCTAGTTTAAAAGTATCTCTCCTTAGACTTGTAGGTAGACTTCCATAATAAAAGAACTCTAGTTCTCAGCATACCTTTAGGAAAATGTGTGTTAACGTGGCAGTTTAAAGCCACTTTATTGAGATTGTTTTAATGAAAGGTGATACACAGATTTAACATACATACATACAGTCTAGACTAGGGATGTGCACATTGCACAAACTTGTTCGGAGGCAGTTTTACAAACAGGTTTGAACACCAGAGGGGGTCGAAGTTCGATGCCGGAGGGTGCCGCTTTAAGGGTGGGGGAGGGTGCACTTACACACACCCCCGCTCTCCCCCTGCCGGCACTCGTTGCTCGTAAAAGCCTTTGAGGTGGCAGTATACCTCCCTGACACCCCGTCCCCCTCTTCGGACGGAAGTGGCCGGAAGTAGACGGGCACATGCACCCGGTGCTTCTGGCTACTTCCGGCCGAAGAGGGGGATGGGGCAGCAGGGAGGTACACTGCCACCCCGAAGCCTTTTACAAGCAACGAGCACTAGCGGGGGAGGGATAAGTGCACCCTCCCCCGCCCTTAAAGTGGCACCCCCCACTCTCCCGAGCCACCCCCGCCTGGTTCCATGCACATCCCTAGTTTAGACTGTTCTTATCATTGGGAGTCCGCAGTAAAGGCAATGGTGATGGAATTTGTGGACTGTTATTTTTGCTTCCAAATGTGGGGGCACACTTTCTCATTCACCATACATAGCTATGCTCTTCCCTTATGCATCCATAGTGCCCTTGCTAACTGGGCAAACAGGCAGAGCAGCTGGGTGCTGGGAGTGACAACTTAGCAGGGGAAGAGCAATTGTCCCTATGCAGCCTAACATAATGGCTCTCCAGGGGCTGTTGCTGTGTCTCCTTTGTGCATTTAAATATATATATATAGAGAGAGAGAGAGAAAGAGAGAGAGAGAGAGAGAGAGAGAGAGCACTAGCTCTTTGGGGCCAGAGTGCATAACTTTTGTCATGTCACCTGCTTTGTGGAAAAAAATTGGTTAAAAGAAATATATAATTTTTTTAAATAATTATTATTGGTTCTGCTCGATTTGACTGTTACTGCTGGGGTCAGTCCCGTGTCCTCTGCCAGCAGGCTGAAGTCACATCCCTTTTGATATTCTCCATTCAGGATTCATTGCTCTGAATTCTTTAGAACAACACTGAGTTGTCCAGTACTTCCATTGCATTCAGGCTTTGCATTATTTCTGGTTTCATGTAGTGGAGCAATACTTTGACGGTAAGACATTGTGTGAAGACTCAGTATATGCAATCAGACATTTGCTTACAACTCTGGCTCATATATTACATAATCTGTGTGGTGAAGGGCAGGTAACCTGTTGCTTCCACCATTCAAAGGCCCCAGGTAACAAACAAAGTGGGCATAGATCTGGAACTCAATAGCAGAAGCCCACTAGATGGATCTGATGCTGAGCTGCTCCGTTTCACATGGCGGTTTGTTTGTTTGTTTGTTTGTTTGTTTGTTTGTTTGTTTATTCAGTTTTTATACTGCCCTTCTGAAAAGGCTCAGGGTGGTTTACAATTAAAAACAGAAACCATTAAAACCAATAACAATTGGTTATTGGTTGGGGAGATCCAAACCAGCATGCCATGAAAGAGCTTCTAGACCAACCTTTCCACTATCCCTCAACATGCTAGCTTTATATATTTGTTTTTGTGGGGGAGAGTATTCAATTTGAGAGCTGGTGTGCTTTGGTGGTCAGGAAGTCCATAGTTCGAATCTCTGTGAACTCACTCAGTAGGTGACCTTGGGCAAGCCACTGACTCCTTTTCACCCTCTGCTCTGCATCTGCAATATGGGGGTCATAAAACTCACTTTGCAGGGTTGTTGTAAGGATAGCAATAAGGTGATGATACATGTGAACACTTTGAACATTTGACAATGATTTGTATGTACGTCTTATTACAATTGATCTCCCACCTTCATTACAAAATGAGCAAGCCCAGTAAGAGATACTTCACAGGGGGCTTCTGCTAATTTGTGTTAGCCATTATATGTGCGTTGCTTCTTAATAATGTTCCATGTAGCCAGTCAGAGTTAATGTAGCCTCAAGGAGAACAGCCTGTATTCTGACTCTGAAAGGAAGCAACCTGTGCTGCAGAGAAGGAGATGTCAGGGCAAGTGATCCACTGACTGAGTTCATAACTCTTCCACCTGCCTCCTCAACCCCAGCAGTTGCGATCGATAGAGCCACCGGAGCTCATGAATGATGCTTCCTTGCATCAGAAGATCCCATCCTCCACTCCCACTCCCCTGCATCTATCACTTTCTGCTTTCTGAATAATATTTTGAGAAAGGTATGAAAAATTAATTGTGCCTGTACAGATGTTGTCTAGTAAAAGGGAGAATAAAAAAAGAATGAATACATTCATGATGAGCAGCAACATCTGCTTTATGAAACAGATTGTCTCCTTTCCCCTGTTCTTTCTCTCTCCTCTCTTCCCTTTCTGTCTTCTCCCCCCCCCGCCCCCGCCACCACAACTGCTCTTATGCTGGGCAAAAGACAGGCCTGATAAAGTGAGAGGAAACAAGATTGGTTTTCTAAGGGCACTAGGCCCTTCATGATCAGCTAAATCATAGGCTGTCTCACTCCCTGGCTGGGTAATGACCTGCTCCCTGTGCCGTGGCACCTGCACCCCCCTGTGGGACATTATGATGTGCACCTAGGCAACTGCAGGGGGCTGCACTGAAGGTGAAGCTGTCATATCGATCTTTTTAGCTCTAAAATATGAGCCACTTTACTCCGCTCCCTGATGCTGTGATGTGAAAAATAATAACTTGGATCCAAATTAAAAATATTGATCTCTGGAAGGTGTTGAAAGTAAATAAACACCTTCCGAAGTTTTCGGGTCAGCCGAGAAATGGTATTCAGCAATAAATGTGTCGGCATGTCAGAATCCAGGGTTCTTGATCTGTTTTTCCTTTTGAATTGATTTTTCATTATTTACTTCCTAAAAGTGTTGGAATTTGGTCCTCCACCGTTAAATCCCAGTGTTCAGGCAAATTATTTCTTTGGGCCTTCTGAGGTGCTCCTAATCCACTCGCTCATTGATTGATTGATTTTTGACTCAATAAACTTGCATTACCCTTGCTTTATTTAAGACTTCCATCATAATTTTTTGTACATTTAGGCTTGACTTTTTTATTTCCCTCTAACAGATGAGCTGACATTGGTCTATCAAACATGTGGGAAAACAATTGCCACAAGGTTAATTTTATTGCTAGCTCCATGCATTTTAAGTAGGTGCCAGGTATTTTCCACTCCTGGCTGATAAATTGCTGTTGAACCACTAAAGCTTTAGAATGAATGGGAACGCTGTAACTAGTACAACAAAAGTATACTTATATAGATGCATTGCAGAAAGAAAAAAGAGTTGTATTTCAGCTGGTTTTATTTTTAAATATCCAAGGAAAAAACCAGGCCTTTCGTAAAACTTATAATGTTACTAACACCTTATTGCTAATATGGAGCTTAATATAGCTCATGAGAAGATCATCTGTTTTTCATGCAGAAGGTCCCAGGTTCAATCCCTGGCATCTCCAAGTAGGGCTGGGAAATACTCTTCTCTGAAACCCTGGAGAGCTGCTGTCAGTTAGTGTAGACAGTATGAGTGTGTAAGAGTCTTATTGGGCCGGTTTACATCCAACCAGCCCCACCTATTGCCCAATAACACATGAATGTACATATTCCATTCTCCGTTGAGTTCCCTGCTCTAGTTCTCCTCCTAATTGTGTGCATGGAGAGTCATCTGAACCACTTCTTCAGTATGCCTTAATTGCTTGTGATGTGAGGGCAGTTATGCATTTAGGAGAAACAGAATAGTGCATTGAGGGAAAGTGGGACATGTAGGACTGTTGGGGCAGCCCCTCCCCCCCACCTTCCCAGGAGTATGGAAAGACCAGTGAGTGTGCCCTGAGAGGAAGGCATGAAAGGAGGCACCCAGGCCAGGGAGTTCTTGTCCTAGCTCCTGAAAAGACCAACAGCCTGAGACAACGTTTTATTAATCTGTTATCTGCTTCTTTTAATATTGTAAACCGCTTTGGGTGCCTTTGTCAAGGCAGAAAGGCAGTATAAAAATGTAATTAATAACAATAATAACAATAACAACAACAATAATACTGTGTGATAGCAGATCCAGTTGAACCTGTCTGCTGATCTGGCCCAGTGGAATGCTGCTTATTGGAAAGTGCCAGAAGAAGAAGAAAATGGTTGAACACAGTTAACGATGGAAAGTAAATGTTCAATCAAGTAAATATGAGAAGAGACCTTTGATATCTGGTTTCCTATTTAGGAGTATAGTTAATGGCAAAAGATATGATACAATTCTCATGAGAGTATGTATGTACAAATGTAAAACTGAAGGAATTTGAAACATGAATTAAAAAAAAATAAATCTCAGATTTGGGCACCAAATTTCAAAAGCCAGACATTTTAAATCATGTGTAGAATTTTGAATGCAGTTTTTTTAAGCCATTCCCAATATGGAGTCTGCGGGTGGGCGGCAGGGAAACTAGAGCAAATGGGAAGTTCTGCACATTTAACTTCACATAGTTTGAAGCACAGAGAAGGCAATGCTAGCTGCCTATAGTTTCACATCCTGTGAGATGTAGACTATTCATTGTACTGTGGAAGATACTTGTGTTTCAGAAATAAGGTGAGCCCCAGGGTGGTTTGTTGTAAAGGCTGCTGGGGCACCCGTTTTGCAACATGTAAAATCAGTGGCTGATGTCCAAACCAGCACTGCTCTGGTGGAACAATGTTTTCTGTCACACAAGAGGACAGAGACCATTTTTACCCCTCCTTTTTACCTATCCTTTGCTCAACAGCCTTATGGGCCTCCTGGATATATGTCCCTGAAGTATATATGACCTTCACCAATGTTTTGGTGGGAGGTACAGGCATCTGCAGAGGGAAGGAGAAGGATCACCAAATATTTCCTCCCTCACAATGAAAATGCTGTTCCGCCAACAAAGCATTAGTCTGGAAGTCAGTCAGTGTCTGTAGGTCAAGGTAGCAGATGTGTATTAAATAGTTGTCTCCTATTTCCAGGACAAACCTATCCATCTCACCCTGTGCTTTTTACACCTCATGAAACAGGCTTACAACCTTCTGTTTACTGACACTGTAGAACTCGTGATTATAACATATGAAAGTACAAAAAAGCTGTTATCTACCCTAAGTGAAGAGAAATCATTCAAACTATAAGAAAATGCATGTTTTGTTTTAGCATGTATAACGTGTAAAATTCAATCAAGTCAGAAAAGTTCCTTAGCCTTGCCATTAGTGTAGAGCAGTGATTCTCAAACTTGGGTCCTCAGGTGTTATTGGACTTCAACTCCCATAATCCTCAAGCAAAGGCCACTGAGTCTGGGGATTATGGGAGCTGAAGTCCAATAACACCTGAGGACCCAAGTTTGAGAATCCCTGGTGTAGAGGAAAGAAATCTGTGCAACTCAGTACATGGGATAGATTTTCCTGGGACTTGATTTGGTCATTGAGATGGATAGCAGTCCAGGGGGTGCCCTGTACCTGCTGTATTAGAGCACTTTCAGATCCAGTTTCCTGTTCAGCAGCAGCTGTGATTCATGTAGATGAACTGTGCCCTTTAATCACCACCTTGTGTGTATATATAGTCAGTGGTTAGAGAATGAATTCTTTTTATCATCCTTTTTAATACATACTGACAATTGAACTTGGGATTGATTCCACCTGGTCTGAATATAGAACTGGTAAGGGCTAGTTATGGTGGAAAGACACAAGTGTGACCTTGTGCATATGGCTTTTGTGACCAAAGGAGTTTCACTTAAGACATAGCTGCATTAAAAACATGTAATATGGAAGTAGTATGAGTGCTGTGAAGGGAATGGTCTAATTTGTCATGGAGCTAGTTATAGATAATCAATACTAGTAAATGTGAGGGAGTACTTCTGTATCATGTTGAAAGTGATCTTCATTGTTTAATATTTAGTTTTACAAATCTTGCTGGGATAGAGATCGGAAAGCCTCTGGTTGGTTGGCTTCATCCCCCCACCCCTGACTTTCCCTTATTTTTAATTCAAGTAAGATTTTCCTTTATTTGTCACAATTCACGAGTCAAAGTGAGTGTGATATTTTCTATCACTTGTCACTAGCCATTTCACAAATAGTAAAATAAAATAAAATACATAACTGACATCTTGGTGAAGGCCTGGCCAAGTTGTGTTTGCACTATATTTTCAGGGAATAGACAGAAATGACTGATTGCAGTGTCATATAACACTGTACATGGGAAACAAATATTCTGTAAGAAATGTATTGATGAATAAACTGGAAGAAAAGTAATCTTAACGTGAAAATAATAGAAGAGAAATAAAAATATAGGACAGAAAAATGTTAATAAAATGGAAGAAAAGCAACATTTCAGGCTTATTAGTACTTCTGACAGAAAACCGCAAAAGCTTTGGACTGGATCCTAAGAACATCTTCTGTAAACAAAATGGAAACGAATGCAAAATTTCACTGATTCCCCCCACTTTCATCTACACCCCTCAAAAATCTTCACCTGAGGGTTGGAACAGATTTTGTTGGGTGGACAGAGGGGCTCCAATGGGAAGGAATGGCAAAAATGGCCCCCGTTCACAAATGGAATTTCTGCAGTTCAAAAAAGATATTTCTAGGATCCAATCCTTTGTGTCTAAACAGTGCAGGCAGGTTGTTTTCTATCCTATTTTGGTTAATCTCCCCACTCCATTTACTTCTACAACATTAATCATGGAGTTAATTTCTCTTTAAGAACTGTTATCCTTGTCCCATTTTATGCTTGCTCTACTTTAGTTTTTGAAGCCTCTGGCATGTAGTGATTTTAGCAATAATAAATAATTGTAATGAAAAATGTTTATATTGCCTTTGATCTTTATTATATTTGGTGTCTTTTTTGCATTCCCTTGTTTTAATAAAATGGTTTGAGTGTTTGAAAGGAGAAAAGCTCAGAAGGTACTGTATATATTTAGACATACTGGATGTTGCCTGAATATCATGGATTCAAGTCTCCATCTGGCCTTAGACTCCCTTGGTGGCCTTAGTTATTGACTCTTGCCAATCCATGTTTAATTTTGAGACTAATCGTGTCCTAGCTCACAGAGGTTTCCTGAAGGTGCCAGACCAGGATTTATATCTTTTTGCATACCAAAGTTGTGCAAAGAGTATCACAACACCAGTGCAGCACTCTGGATCCAAGGAGAGCACAAAACAGCCAGATCTTGCCTAATACTGGCAGGTCAGGTCAGGGAGCAGAGGCAGGAGCAGGAGCAAATGTAGGAGAGACCTGGCCAGGAACAATAGTGGGGGCTGAATGAGATGAAACAACTGGGCCCAAAGGAACCTTGTGAGATTCAGCCAGCATCTTGTGAGGAGGCCAGGACTTCTCATGGGACTGTCATGCTTGACTTGAGCTCTTTAAAATCCAGCAGGGAGGCTCCGATGAGGAGAAGTCTCTGGTGACAGTTGGAGCTCCTGGAGAGGAATCCAGTCACGTGAACAAAACCCAAATGAGGAGGAAACTGTTGAGGCACAACCCCTTCCCCTCCCCTCCCTGATTGAGGCACAAGGTGCTACGGTGTGAGCCAACACTGAGCCTAAGGAGCAAAAAGGGATGACAGCATCTTAAGTTTTAATAATCTACTAAAAATGTCATGGAATTTGGAACTTCTTCTTATTAAGAAACTTTTGACATAGGGGAGCAAACTGGGAGCATGGCAATGGGGGAAGCTCTGAGGGTTTCCTCAGTGACAAATTGCTCAGTCTAAGGGAGTGCAGTGAATCATGAAGCTACACAACTGCGAGTGACGCCGGATTGGCTCCCTGAGAATCATTTCATTCCCAGAACCTGGAATATTCTTGTCTGTGGTGTTCATACCTTGCTTTAAAGTGCCTCTTATACAAGACATAAGGAATTGAGTTTGGACCTTCAGGGCTTCTCATTTGAGCCCTGCAGTGCCTGACATCTTGGGCAGGGTGAGTGTGCCATCTGTACTTTCTACTAAAACCTAGCTCTGAATCTATTCGCTGATCATTTGTTCACATACTCACAAATGTATCTGTGTGGGTTTTCCTGCATTATTGCTATTTAACATTTGCTTTGTACCAGGTTTAAACTAGGCTTTGTACAGAACTCAGAACTGGCACAATTACTACCTAGAGGAAAACAAGACTGGGAGAAGGAGAAAAGTCAGGATTTGACAGTAAGGTAGCATCAAATTACAATGAAGAAGGCAAGTAAAATAGCCCAGGAAGGATTCTGTTGAAGTAGGTGTTAAGAAGTTTTTGTTTGGAGGAGTCTTCACACACATTTCTCATGGGAAATTGTTTAAAAATGACCCTGCATGAAAATCATGCCCACTCTTCTAACTTGCGCAGTCAGATTCTGGGTCAAGATAGATGAGACTGTGGTAGGTCTGTGATTCGATTCCCACCCCCCTTTTTAAGTTGTAAGGGTGTGTTGGTGGTGGGGGATTGGGCTGGGCTATGGTGCTGCAGAATAGAAGTTTAACATTATCTGATATAGCCCTCCTACTTATCTGTTTTCCAGTTGCTGTTTTTTAAAATGGAGATCCAATCCCAGATCTCATATTGTATTATCTAATTAGGTCCTTAGAAAGAGGACTTAATGGGTAAGCTTAGATGTTAGGTGGGATTGGTTGAAAGCACTCATGTAAAAATCGTACCTAGTGATAAACCATATGCTCTCAGAAGTAAGTTGTAACATGAATTGTGATCTTTGTGTGTAGCAGTCCTCTCTCAAGCAAGTTGTTTGAAGGCAGAATCAAAGCTGTTCTGTGTCTTGAATTAGCCCTTAAAGGAAGAAGGGTACACGGATTGATGAATGGGCTAGGAAAGACTGTTGTGGACCTAACTAAGGTCCCAATGAAAAAGAATAATGAAGTTTCTGTATAAAGAGACTTATATAAGTTATCTATTATATAGGATATTATATCGATTACCCATTCATCTCTTTTAAAATGTTTGATATAAATCAGTATAGCATACATGAGAATTAAATAATCCCTGCATGAAATGGACATAGATTCAGTTGACAATTACTTTTTTTCTTGAAAATGCTATCAAAATAAATAGCTGGCTGTGATTCACATGGAACTCTTCCTCCAAATTCCAGTAGAAATGATTTACATTTTAAAATCCCTAATGAATAATTTGTCAGGGTAATTTTTTTAATGATCTGCCTTATCTTGAGGCAGTGGTGTTCAGTGATAATTAATAAGTTTTGATAAGCAAATGCAGGCTAACATACACATGATGAATAGGGCTATTGTACATTGAGAAACTATTAACTTACTGGTCCATATGGTCTGATGTCCATTAACATGAACTATTAACAATGCAGAGAAGAATTATAATCAATTTTTGAACACTTTTAGAAATGTGGGCCAAAAAAAAGTATTCCACTAATCAGTTCTGCAATTAATTTGACTATTTGTATTATTTAAAGGAAACTTGATTGCATGATAAGGATATTTATTAAAGTATTGTTAAGATCATATCTTTAATAGTCAGTCATAATTCTGTGTGTTGGAAAAGCAGATATAGATTTGTAGAAGAGAATATATCCAGCTTGTAATGAAACCCTCTCCTGTAAAGGGGAGAATGAGGACGTCCCTCTTTAGTAGAATTCTCCAGTTATATTATGATTTTATTTAAAGTGGTACTTGTTAAAATAGTCAGATATCAAGTTCTGTCTGCAAATTACTAAACCAAAACAAGTGAGGAGACTTGAAGACTTGCATAATAGCTGGCTGGTTTTGATGTACATTCTGTTATTTGCAGTGTGGTGGGTGGTCCTTGAAAATCCTACCACATCACCAGAACACACTAGGCATTTTTAATAATTAATAAAAGCATCATTTAATTCATGGATAGTTATATATGTGTGTATCTTTTTCACAATTTTTGTAACAATTCTTTTCTACTCTAGTTTGTAGTGGACTGGACTAATGTCTAGTTACTTCATATTTTTCTTGTCACTGATCATTATTTCTCAAATATAAATTGTATAATATGTCTTTTGACATCTGCTTTTAAGAGAATTGCATGCTGAAGTAGTTACAGAATAGTTGAGAATGTCAGATATGTATTAGCTGGTTTGCTCCCCGCCCCCCTTTAACCTGTTAAGATCTTAAAACAAGGTTGGATTGATTTGTGGGGTGGGGGTGGAGGCTTAGAAAAATAGGGCACAATCTATCAAACACATCTCCTACACAGGCCCCAATGAAACCAATGGCAGTTAAACGCAAGCAGAACTTAGAGTGTTGTGTGCATGTCTCTAAAGCAGGGGTGCACAACTCAAATGCCCCGGTGCTACTCAAATGCCAAACTGGCTCATTTGATTGTTGGCTCATTGCTGCCACATGACTCTCATCTCATCTCAAGTGGCCAACTGTATCAAGCTGTTGCTGCTCATCAGTGGAATAAACCAAGAGCTCTTCATGGCTACTTCTGTTGCTGCAGGGTATTCCTACCTGGAGCGCCAGCGAAAAAAGCTCTCCGGGATCTTATGTTGCACAAGCCTGCTCTAAATTATTTGCTATTTGCCAGCACAGGTTTGTGTTTTTGTTTGTTCAAGATAGATTCCAATTCAGTTAGGGGAACATGTTTTTAAAATAGAAATTTAACAGATGTTCATAAATTGTACCAAAATATATAATGTGTAGTTTACTACTCAGAAATATATTGCAGATCTCAGTTTCTGAGAAACAGTGACTGACAAATTACACAGTGATACGAGGATGGAAAGGGGCTTAAGAGAAACTGGAGAATAGATGCAATGAAGGCTTCTTCCACAGCTAACCAATCAGGAGGTGGAAGCAATTTTTGCTTCTTCCGCCTCCCTGTAAAAAGCCCTTTTTGCTTCCAGAAATACATCCTTGAGGGTTGTACAGCCAGAAGGAAGACAAAATTGCTTCCCCCATCACCTTTCTATGTGCTTAGCTGTGGAACAAACATTCGCTGCAGCTACTCTCTAGCTTCTCTGTGAGGGTGGAGCCTTTCTTCTGCACAGAATGTGGGCCACTGCATTTTAATAACAAGTTCAGATATAATGGGAAAACATGGATTCCTACAAAATGAATTCGCCTGGGGGAGCTGTAGACTCATGTATCCACACTCCCCACTTCCGCTCTTTCAGACTCTTGAGGAGGAAAGTGAACACTTCTGCTTATGGTTTGAACTAAACCGCAGTTTTGTGTTATGTATGAACTTTGAAAACTATGGTTTAGTTTAATCTGAGCACAGGACCAGGATCAAACCGTCGGTTCAGAACTTGGTTCCTTGCCTAACTGATTTGAACCAAATAACAATTCCTTGAGTTTGTATAGAACATGGAAATGTGGTTTAGTTCAAAGCAAAAGCTTTCACTCTTCTCTCACGTGCAAAAGAAAAGGAGAAGTAAAGAGGGAGCTTGTGAGTCCATAGCTCTCCCAGATTCGTGCATGTAGCAGGAAACCATTGTGTATTAAGTCTGAATCCAGCTAATTAGGTAGAACTAGCCGACCCGCACAGAGCATCTGTGTGCTCTTCGGGGCCGGCTGTTCCCCCCTCCCTCCTGCCCCATTCTCCCTCCCGCCCCACTCTCTTCCCCCCTCCCCTTCCCTCCTGCCCCATTCTCCCTCCCCCCTCCCCACTGTCTTGCCTCCCTCCCACCCAATTCTCTCCTGCCCTCCCTCCCCCTCCCACCCAGTTCTCTCCTGCCCCCTCCCTTCCCCCGCCCCATTCTCTCTTACCCTCCCTCTTGCCCTCCCCTCCCCGCACTGAGTACCTTACCTCTGCTGCCACAGGCCAGGCCCTCCTTACCAGGTGGCGGCCGGCCAAAAAGGCCACCGCCGTTCCTCCTCCTGGGTGGCAAACAGGGAAGTTCCGCCACCCGGTTCCCTCCTGCCCCAGCCTCTCATGGGCGCCTCTGCCGCGGGCCCGCCGCTGCCACCTCGCCTCTGCAGCCAGGCCTGCAAGCCTGCCGCCGGACTGAGTACCGGCTCCACGGCCTGCTGCTTGCCTCCCAGTTCCAGCCATTTCCAGAGGGCTGGCCCACCACCACAGCCAGGCCCACCGCCGCCTTGCCTCCGCAGCCGTGGCCGAGTTCCAGTTCTGCGGCACGACGCTGGCCTCCGCAGCCGCCGCTTGCCTCTCACTGTGCCTGCCAGCCAGTCCCAGCAGGCCTGCCCGCCACCACCATTGGCCTGCCCCCCAGCCAATCAGATGGCTTGCTGGGACGCACATTCCATGGCACACCTAGGAGAAATATATAAGGTAGAATTGTATCAGGTCAAGTGGCAGGATAGAAATTGCCCCCCAAATAAATAAAACCCAGAGCCCTTTCTCACTCCATGCTGCAGGGGAGGAAGCCTTAAAACGCTTACACCCCCCTCAGACAATCCTTGTCTTTTGGCTCAGTGAGTGGATCGTTCACCCAGATGTTTGCCAGCTGCTACTGGCAGCCAAGAGGTTTGGGGGCCGGAAGGCCCCCAGAACTCCCATAATGCACCGCATGCGTTCACGGTGCATTATGAGAAGTGCACGGTGCATTATGGGGAGCTTCTCGATGCAGGTTGGGAGGCTACTTGTGTGTAGCTGCCACGCGGAGGTGCATGGCGCTGACACACAATCAGTTAGCCGGGGTAAGAGCACACCTGCACCCTTAACCCTGGTTAACTTCTGGGGCTCTCTACAGGGTTTGCCACTGTGCAGCTGCTGGGATCCTTGTGGCTCCCGGCGGTTCTTACGTGCAGGCAAAACATTGGATTCCTTAGCCCAGATTTGCCTGCACATGTGAATAGCCCCATAGTGTTTAAGAGCCTCATGCCAGATATTGTATCTCTTCTACTGCTGGACATCTTTGTTGGTTTTCTACATGAAACTGCTGAGAGAGGTCATCAGGAGGTTTAGACTGAACTTGCATCAATATGCAGATGACACTCAGATCTACCTTTCTCTGACATCAGACCCTAGGGAAGTGGATGTACTGAATCGGGGGCTGGAGGTGGTGATGGGCTGGATGTAGGCTAGCAAACTGAGGTTAAATCCAGACAAGACAGAGGTGCTTCTGGTCAGTAGAGAAGCCAGTCGGAATATAGTGAATCAACCAGCTCTGGATGGGGTTGTACTCCCCGTGAAAGAGCAAGTTTGCACCTTGGGGGTGTTTCTGGGCTGGGCTCTGCTTTTGCATGCCCAGGTGGTGGAGATAGCCAGGGTTGCCCTTGCACAGCTTTGGCTAGTGCACCAGCTTCGGCCCTTTCTCAAGGAGGCAGATCTGGTAATGGTTACCCATGCCTTAGTCTTGTCATAGCTGGATTACTGAAATGTGCTTTATGTGGTGCTGCCCTTGAAGAATATTCGGAAACTTCAGTTGGTGCAGAATGTAGCTGCCAGGGTCCTCTCTGGAACTGCTCACTCGGAGCATATTACATTTGGAAGAGCTGCACTGGCTGCCAATTTGTTTCCAGATCCAATTCAAGGTGCTGGTAATTACCTTTAAGGCCCTTAATGGTTTGGGTCCTGGATATCTGAAGGGACTGCCTACTTACAAGTGTTTCTCTCCCCACAACAAGGTTGTTGGGGATCTGTTCTCCATGTGCAGACATTAAGAGAAGCTACAGCGATGTGCACGCAGGATATGGCCTTCTCTGTTGTTGCCTCTCAGGCTCTGGAATACTCTTCCAGTGAATGTCTGCTCTTTGACATCTGTGGCTGCTTTTAAAATACAGCTAAAGACCATTTTATTTGTTTTGTCTTGTTTTAATTTATTTTTAATTTTATTTATTTTTATTTTTATTTTATTTTTGTTCAGGCTTTTACCCCTGAGAGGCTGTGAGGTTTCTCAGCTCTCCTGCTTCTGTTTCTCTTTTTTATGATAGGTTTTTTGTTTGTTTTTTTACTGTTAAACTGATTTTAATGTGATTTTTATAGAATTTCATTGTATTTTAACTTTGTAAACTGCCTTGGGATGGCTTATGAAAGGCGGTATATAAATTGAACAATAAATAAATAAACAAATTGGCTGCCACTGGCAGGGGTGGGAAATGTGTGTAATGATGTCGGGACAGGAGGCAAGTTGTACTACACGTTATGGAGGGGGAGGGAATAACTCAACATGGAGATGAAATACAGTCCCACCCACAAAGTAGCATGCCAACAGCTTCTGCTGTCATTTCTGCTTCATGTATCTCCTCCTCCTCTTCTATATGCTCTGCTGAGAGCACAAAGCTAATGCCTAGCTATAGCTTCATTTATCAGCTCTGCTACTTCTTCCTGATCTAGCTGAGAAGAGAAGAATCTGAGGATAGGATAGACACAACTGAAGGAAATAATGTATGATGAGACCATTTTAAAACTGCTTATTTTCAAATTTTTAGAAGTTTTCTTTTTTTTAACAAAAAAAATGTTTGTGTATGTGGGCGGGGGGGGGCGGGGTTGCCTTAAAAACCAGGAAAATACTCTGCTTAAATTGAATGTTAAAATGAGAGCAAGGAAAGCTGCAGTGAGACTTCAAAAAGACAAGAAACTTCCAGCCTCAGTTTTACAATTGCCTTATTGCTGAACAGGGACCTCTGGGTGGCAAGCTTTACCTGAGCACCAGTGCTAGGTCTGCTTACCGTCTCTCCTGCTCCTCCTCCTCCTCATCTTGTTTTCAGATGGCTCAGAGAGAGTTTCTTCCAATAAAACTGGCTGAGAGAAGCCCTCACCACACTCCACAGAATACCTTGAGTACCTGAATTATGAATGGCTCTTGAGCCTCTTACCACATTTTATGTTTTATTGGTTTGGTTCCAGTAGAGATTCAAGGCAACCAAGACATTTTAGGTGAGTTCAGCTCCAGTTCACTGAAAAAGCCTCCCTGAAGCAGTGTTTGGATTCAGCTCAATTCTTTCCACATGTGTTGTTTCCCTCTTGCCTCCTTTGAATGCTCTCTCCCCTGTTCCCTAATTTTCCCCCTTTCAATTAACTAATACTTCCTTCTGCATTTTTTAAAAAAATAACTCAAGGAGAAGAGGAGATTGGACCAAGTGAAGGAGGCAGCTATCCTTCTTTCTTTCAGTTGTGGGTGTTTTTCTCTCCCTCGTTTCAGCATTTAAAAGAATTTGGAAGAAAAGGATAAGGTGGCAGGCAGCTGTCTGTTCTGTCAGTAGTTTAGCACCTTTTAAAGTAAAGTAAAGTTGTGCCATCAAGTCATTGTTGACTCCAGGCGACCACAGAACCCTGTGGTTGTCTTTGGTAGAATGCAGGAGGGGTTTACCATTGCCATCTCCCCTGCAGTATGAGATGATGCCTTTCAGCAACTTCCTTTATTGCTGCTGCCTGATATAGGTGTTTCCCATAGTCTGAGAAAACATACCAGTGGAGATTCGAACCAGCAACCTCTGCCTTGCTAGTCAAGTCATTTCCCCACTGCGCCATTAGATGCTGAAAGGCATCATCTCATACTGTGCAGGAGATGGCAATGGTAAACCCCTCCTGTATTTTACTAAAAGACAACCACAGGGTTATGTGGTCGCCAGGAGTCAATTCCGCCTCGACAGCACACTTTACCTTTAGCACCTTTTAGAGGCCCAAATTTGGCCAGAAAGTAAACACATGCTAATTTCTACCCTTGGTTGTGTATCTGCTTGAGAACTCCTTTTCTTGTTTTCGAGCTATAGTGCTCCGAATAGGAAGGTGCGTATTCCCACAAAGTGTAGAACCAGCATAGGTGCATTTCAAGATGTATGCATAGCTTTCAGGGGGTCGGATGTGCTCTTACAGTGCATCTGATTTCAGAATACAGTCCCATTCAGTTATGGTTAAGGCTTCAGTAGCTTATTCTTGTATTCCTTGCTGGTTAAAAATAAAGATTTCTGTGTCTAGCATTGTTCAATTGTTAAAATACCAGTGTCCTGCTAAGCAATCTGTGGAACATGTTGCTTTGTGCTTTTGAAGTTCTTGTTCTGTATGGGTTCAACTTTTCAGCTACAGTCAGACTTGAAATACACACTGAACACGAGCACTTAAGGTTTAAGGCATTTTTATGATCAGACTCAACCCTTGAAATAAAAAATGTTACAGTCTGCCTGTGGCTGGGTCTAGAAAGGCCAGCATGTAGAAGAGGCCGAGATTTCATCTGAACTTAGTTGAGTTTTATAGATCTATTTATGAGATCCAATAATGTAATGATGTAATTTTGCTTGTCTAATAAATGCTGCTGTACAAGCAAAGGACAGCAAACATTTTCATTGTTACCGAAATCTTTTAAATGGTAGGCTCTTTGAGCTCAGAACGGATGCTATTTAATAAATGTTGGCTATTCAGCCAACAATCACAATTATTTAAAGGGTTTTCAAAAGGAAAAGAACAAATCAAATAAAACAATTACTGTTGTATCTCATTCTGAAGTTAAGTGTATTTTTATGTGGGTCTTGTTTAGTGTCTCCTCCCAGTTTTCATCCATTATCACAATAATTGAGTTTGTAGCTGGAATTAAATTTATCAAATCGTGTTATCCTCTTTTGAAATTGGATAGGTATCCTGGCAGTAGGAGCTAGAAGTTAATCTGCTTTGCTAAAGCCTCCAGTGGCACAGTGGCAACAGGATTGAGAAGGCTCAAACATTCTCCTGTCACCCTGGACACGATGTAATTTCTCCTCAATCCCTTGTGCAAATAATGACATTTGAATCGAGCATTAACAGGCTTAATTACTTTAAAATTGTCATTTTAATTTACACTGATATAGTATTGATCATACAAGCAGAGATTAAGCTGTTCACTGGAGCAGATGATGGGGAATTAAACATTAAAGGGTCCTCGTGGGGCTGAGAGGGCCATCCAGAGTGTGCCAGAAGAGGAATGATATTTTTCCGTAATGAACTGGCAGTATGCGGGGACATGAATCTTTGGCCTACTGGAAAAAGGGAAATAATGGGGTTTGGGAAGCATTTGCAGGCTATTCATTCGCTGCCATGCACCAATTCTCCAGTGATTCATCCACCTCACCAACATTTATTTATCTAGCAAATTCAAGAGTTATGACCTTTTGCTAAGTACATTTAATATAAGACCAAGTGAAATCTTTCAGGTGTAACTTGTTAAAATAAATATTATTCTTATTTCTGCATAATATTAAACATTATTTAATCCTCTAAATATAATTATGCCAACTTGCTGCACTTTATGATTATCATTAAGACTTCATGAAAAACAGGACGACCATGGTGGGATTGTGGGCTTCTCAAACCTTGACCTCCTCCAGGTATATTGTCCTTTTCCAGAACTTTAATAAACAATAGTATCCATAGTTAAGATATCTGTTTCCAGCAGAAATGAGGGAACAAAAGAAACATTTATACATAGAAATATATCTACATTTCCACTGCTGCAGTGTTAATGGAAATGAGGGGTAAAAGCAATAAAAGACTTTTAGTTCAGTTTCCTCTTGGATTCTTTCCCCACCTTGTGCTAACATATTTGCATAATATGACAACATGGGTATCTTGCTGTTATCCTAAATTACATGCTAGGTTTTAATATACATATAAGTCTTTTTAGTGTACATTTTTCTTTCTTTCTTCATCCACTCATTCTAAGATTTATACCCTGCTCTTCCTCAGAAGAGCCCAGAGCCGTTTACATGCTGTATGTTTATCCTCGCAACAAACCTGTGAGTTCGGTTAGACTGAGAGATAAGTGACTGGCTAAGAATCACTCTGTGAGTTTCATGGATGAACAAGGATTTATAAATGAAAATGTATTTATAACTAAAATAATGTGTGAATTTCTATACTGCCTTTCATAAGACTTATCCCAAGGCAGTTTACAAAAAATGTAAACTATATATTAAAGAAGGGATAGAATCCATCAATCTAGAAAACCTAGGACGACCCAAGTCCTCCACAGAATCATTATGGGTGACAATACAAGGACTTAAAGGAAATGCTATCAGCCTCCGGATCAAAACGCTGAGAGTGACCTGGAGTTGGAGAAGCAAATCAGAGAGGCATCAAAGAGAGCTGTAATAATGGGTGACTTCAATTACCCTCACATAGACTGGGCAAATTCACATTCAGGTATTGAATATTCTAGATTTCTAGACATGCTAAATGACGGTGCCTTAGAACAGTTGGTTGTGGAACCAACCAGAGAGAAGGTGACCTTGGATTTAATCCTGAGTGATGCCCAGGACCTGGTGTGAGATGTCAGAGTTGTGGAATCACTGCAGAGCAGTGACCATAGTGTGATCAAATTCAGCTTATATGTGAGTGGAGCACTGCCAAGGAAGCCCAACACAGATGCATTGTACTTCAGAAGAGGAAACTTCTCAAAAATGAGGGGATTGGTAAAAAGGAAGCTGAGAGGGAAAGGCAGAAGGGTCAAATCACTCCAGAAAGCATGGGACTTATTCAAATCCACAATCATAGAAACTCAGTTTGAATGTATACCAAGAAGGAGGAAAGGTATCACCAAGTTCAGGAAGATGCCAGCATGGCTAACAAGTAGAGTCAAGAAAGCTATAAAATGGAAGACTTCCTTCAGAAAATGGTAGTCCTGCCCATATGAGAACAGAAAGGAACAAACTCTGGCAAAGGGAATGCAAGGAGACAATAAGGATGCAAAAAGAGTTCAAGGAACATATAGCTAGAAGTGTCAAGGGAAATAACAAAAATGTTTTTAAATATATCAGAAGCAGAAAACCTGCCAGGGAGGTGGTTGGACCCTTAGATGATGAGGGTGTGAAAGGGATTATTAAGGAGGATAAGGAGATTGCAGAGAAGCTGAATGAGTTAGCTTCTCAGACTTGAAGAACTGGGCCAATTTACCAAATTATACTGCACAAATGGTTGCCATGTTAAATTAAAACTGTCTTTAGACTTATTTTTTATGAAGTTATCTTATACATTGATGCATATTCCCATAATTTAACTTGCCATTCCTCTAAAGAAGTAAGTAAGCGTGTTTTCCAATAAGAATCGTAAAGTATCCTGGCTGCTGTTCTCATATACAGCGTCAATGCAGTATATTTTACCGGTACATAGGGTTTAGTAATACTTAACATAAAGATAACTGGTAAAAAAGGAAAGTCAATGTTTAGGATTTGTTGCATCCTATGATGAATCTTTTCCCAGAATTGTTTCGCTTTACAACATTGCCACCATATATGATTAAATGTTCCAATTTGATTTTTACATTTCCAACAAATTTCTGAGTATGCATTTTTGCAATCATCACTGGAGCAACATGCCAATGAAAAAATATCTTATACCAATTTTCTCTTAAAATACTATTCACAGTAAATGTAATATTAATCTTCCACTGATATTCCCATTGCTGCATATCTTTAGTCTTGTTTAGATTTTGCATCAGTTTAATCATACATTCTTTAACCTGTTCATTTTCTAGCTCATATTTCAATAACAACTTATATACACACCCTAATATATGTTCTGGTTTTTTTTGTTATTAATATTTCAAATTCAGTCAAATCTCTAAGCTTTCCACCTTTTTTTTTTTTTAAAAAAATTTCCATCTGGACTATATACTACTCATTTGCAAATATTGAAACCATGAAGGGGCTCCTGACCATTCTGAAGAAAGTGTTTCAAATGATTTCATTTTCATTTTACTAACAGTTAAATTTTGCAAATTGTAAGCATTTTCTCTCTATTGTTCAAATTTTCTAGAATATTCCTCTTTGTGAAAATATATATTTAAAATTAAAGCCAGAGGAGATAAATATGGACTAATCCTTTTTTTATATTTATCCCATACTTTCATAAGACTACTTCTAATGGAATGAATTCTCAAATTCATAGCTCTTCCTTTTTTATCAGTCCATAAATATTTATGTAAACCTTCTGAAAGGCCTGCCCCTTCTATAGATACCAACCAGCCATATGGAGCTATAATCCATTCTGAAATCCAGGTTAAAAAACGGGGAAGCCACTGGCCTCAGTAGCCCTGATTTGGCCTCTGATGTCAAATCACTCCCTGCTGGCTGCTGATTGGTTTAACACTGCGAGGGTGGGGCTTGCCATGTGCCACTTAAGCATTTTATATATATGGATTTGGAACAGATCACTAAGAATGAGCCAATCCAAAGACCAAGTTAAGTTGTGGCAGCACTCTGTTTCCCACCTTGGCCTCTGTCTGTCAGCATGAAGCAGTATGTCACATACAAACACACATCAGCATGTCACACACAAACTCTCTGATGCTTATTCCCTTCTCCTATCTGCAAATACACATTGCTGCAGCCTATTCTCTGGTAAGAACTGGTTTTCTTTGGGAAGCAGGTTCTACCATGGAAGCTTCAATCTGCCACACAGACATAAGACTCACGGTCCGTAGTTAAGTGATAAATTCAAAATGAAAAGGAATGGTGCTATAACTCAGTGGTAGAGCATCTGCTTTGCACACAAAATGTCCCAGGTTTCTCCAGGTAGGGCTGAGAAAGACTCCTGCCTGAGACCTAGGAGAGTATTGTAGACAATACTGAGCTAGATATGTAAAGGTTTTGAATGTGTAATAGCTTTAGAAGTATGTAGTGGGCTTTTACAAACCAGTTATTCCTGCAGTATCCTTAAATTCAATTGTTGAAAAGAGGAAGTTCTGTTTTGGGTCGGCAAAAAGAGACTGCAAGCAGTGTGAAGACTGTGGCTCTAAGAACATATTTAAAACTGCCATACAACCATTTTTCATGAGAAATTTCGGAAAATCTATCAAAATATGCATCTTACGAGGAGGTAGATTGATTCTCCATGCCAAGCTTCTTCTTATAAGACAAATGAATTGGAATAATGTTTTATGATGATGGAATGCTAAAACAAGCAAACAAACCACTCATCTTAACAATAGATTTGTTTCCATTCCTCTGCAGCATGGAACTGGTAGTTAAAGTAATTGTCATGTAAGAAGAGTATCTGGATTCTATGGACAACAATAATGCTGTTCAGGGGCAAAGTGGGCCCTTATGTGAAAGCATCTGCTGTTTCTTAAACAGAAGAAAGATGTAAAACTGATTGGGCTAGCATTTCAAAGTCATATTTTCAGCCTGAGCCATCTGTCTGGGGTATCATAAAAATGTCATTGTGTGAGGAAAGAAATGAAAATATATGGAATATATTAATATATGAATCATATTTATAGTTTATGTTTTATAGAACTTACTTTGAAATATACAGATAGGAGACCTGATGTAATCAATATCCATTTTATACACTCCCTTGTACCATTTTAATATATTGAGTACCCATAATAGTAGGCATACATTATTTATATTATTTCCATCATTCATTTTTCCTTTGTATCATTTTCCTTTGTGTATCATTCTTGCACCTTGCTCGGATTCTGTCTGGGAATTTCTCCTTGTATTCTGGAACAATTCCAGTTCATTTTAACTGACCTCATGCAGGAAGCATTCCTTGTGGTTTGTACTTCTTGTTTGTGAATAAGTTCCCTTTTTTCTTGGGCTGCTATTCTGCTCACAGTTAGACTGCTTAAATTCCATTGGTTGAGCTCTCAAGAGCTTTTTGAGGCATGCCCAAGGGCTTGGAAGTTTCCAGTGGATCCCCCCCAGCCAAACAGCAGACTCCTATGCAGTATCACAAGCAGAGGCGTAACTAGGGAAAACGGCGCCCAGGGCAAGCACTGAAATTGCCCCCCCCCCCGTGGCATCCCCCTGCCGCCGCCCCAACATACATCTGACTGACACACATGTTTCAGAAAACTTTTATTTTAAAAATTTAAAAAATTACAAAAATTACCAAAAATTTCAAAATGCAGTACATACTTAGGTTTTTCCTCACAACAACCCTGTGAAGTTGGCTTGTATCTCAAACATCAGAATTATGATGCAATGATGATTATTATGATTATGATGCCCCTCCCTCATGCCCTGGTTCTGTTCCTGACTTTCCCTTGTGAGTGACTGTATTTTAACAAAACGAAAACCAAGGACTCCAAAGTAATTCGAGGGACTAGGGTGATAGTGCTAAAGACTCCTTATTCTCCCGCTGTTAAAGAAAGACTCCCCTTTTCCAAAACCGCACGCTATGTACACCAGAAAAGGTTTCAAATGGAGGGGGAAGCATTTATGCATTTATGCTTTGTTTTATGTTACGATTTCAAAGTTAGAAAAACTATAAAAGGGCCATTTTAGAGAAGATATGCACTGCCTTAGTTGCAAACCCTGCTTTTTTGAGATTCCCTGCAATTGAATAAAGCGATAATATAGACCTTTGCTATTTAAATTGGTTGGAGAGTATTTATGACAATAAAAAATGAAATGGCATTTCAGATGCAACATTGGTTGACTAAGACCACTCCGATTTAACTAATCTTCATCACATTGACAAAAAGAGCAATTAAAATTAAAATCCATGACTAAAACCAAACCACTTTGGGGTTGTTTTTAATGAAAGGTGGTATATAAATTTAACAATAAATGTTTAGAAGTATATACTTTCACCCCCTTCCCAACCTACAATTAATTTCAGCTTATTTTCAAAGGGCTTCTAGTTTTATTTACAAATTGCTTGGCAGCACCAATGTTTAAGTAATCGCTAATTGCTCCTAATGATAGTTTTACTTATTGTTAAATTTATATACCACCTTTCATTAAAACATTCTCTGTTCATCTGATTTTCAGTCTGGTTAATTAAATCGGTGGAGGTTTAGACTTTCCTGATGGGCTGAAACAGCTAATCCATTTTGATGATGACACATAATTAAATTAGCTTGCATTACATAGTGAAAAAGTCCAGGAAGGGAGAGATGGGGGGATGTGGAACCCAAGGTTCCACATCCCCCCATCTCCCCCTCCCTGAACCTTTTCAGTTAAAACGTGGTTAGATTATAGGGGAGGAAGGACTTGAATGAGCAAAAAGGGGAACTGGTTCGGGCGTTCAGGAAGTTGTTCAGAAGAGGGAGTTGTTCAGGAAGTTTATTCTGGTGCGTGTCCTCCTCTCGACGCATGCGCGACTGGCGGCGGGGCGCGCCGGGGAGTGAGAGTCAGAGACTTGGACTACGAAGACGCCGCGGCGCCCAGTGCTGGATGAGCAATGCCAATGGGGGGGGGGCACTGGGACCGGGGGAGGGGGACTGCTCTGCAAAAGAAAAAAATCAAAAAAATATTTTTTTCCCCCGGCAAATCAGCGGGGGCACTTTTTGGCGCCCCCTGCCAAGTGGCGCCCGGGGCACATGCCCCCCCCGCCCCCCTATAGTTACGCCTATGATCACAAGTTACTTTTGAAAATCCACTTTGGCTTAAAAAATGGGTTGATGTGTAGTGCTGGAGTTGGGAGCTGCTGTTCAAGACAATAAAGCTCAAAGCCCTCTTAGGTGCATAGAATTAGTGCTCTGTTTGTGTTCATGTGCATTTGTCTGTGTGTATCCTGGCCACTAACCTCCATGATATTTAGTTTCAACTGTGCTTACAATTGCAACTACAGAAATCTAGTGTTTTCACTTTCCATTTCCCAGTTTCATTTTGCTCACACTGACCATATTATTTTGATCATCCCAGACTTTTTTAGGCCCTTTATAGAGAATGTGTATGTCTTATAATGGAATTGTAAGAAGAATGTGATAGTAATGTGGTAGTTAGGAACATTAGGAAGCTGCTTTATACTGAATCTAACCATGGGTCCATCTGCTCAACTTTGACTCTCCAGCTGTTTTTGGACTACAACTCCCATTCTCTGTGTGAACTGCCCTGAGCCATTTTTGGAAGGGCGGTATAGAAATCAATCAATCAAATAAATAAATAATCCCCAGCCACAGTGACCCATAACCAGGGATTATGGGAATTGTAGGCAGTGTTCCCTCTAACAGGGATTCCCAGATGTTCTTGACTGAGGTAAAGTGTGCCGTCAAGTCAATTTTGACTCCTGGTGCCCACAAAGCCCTGTGTTTTTATTTGGTAGAATACAGGAGGGGTTTACAATTGCCTCCTCCAGCTTAGTATGAGATGATGCTTTCAGCATCTTCCTGTATAACTGCTGCCTGATATAGTAGTGGGGATTCAAACCGGCAACCTTCTGCTTGTTAGTCAAGACCTTAATCACAGTGTTTGCTCTGTATCTTCTTAATATATATTTGTCTTTTAGCACTTATGCATGGACAATGAATATTCGCATATTCATATACATAAAGACCAAACACACACATACACAGAGACCAAAAAGAGAGAGAGAGAGAGAGGGTAAATTTAAGATGCGGTTCTTAATTAGTTGTCCTATCACAGTGGATAAATAATTTTACATTTCCTATATTTTTTGTATTGTATCGCAAATTACTCTTTACAAGATAGCTGACATGGCAAAGAGGCAGTGCTTCTTCTGTTCTTGAGTGCTATAGTATATCTGCATGGACACAGAAGTAGACATATGAAATATAATTAAATGACAAGAATGTTTTATTTGTCATCAGAAGACAAAGCATCAAGCCAGGTCATTTGACTTAGAACATATAATTAGCAAAACCCTTGTGGGTTGCTTGTTTTATCATTTGCAATATAGCAAAAGATTTATTATAGTAATGTACCTTTTGAATTTGATTAATAGAATTGTTTTGTCCATTTGATTAATATGTCATCTCAACCCCTGAATAATCTGATTAAACCAAGTTGTCCTATCCTTCTTTTGATTTGTTATGCTTGTTTCTATGCAGTGACTTATCAAAGGCCTTGGATATTCTGTTGTGTCCTTTAATTTTGTCACATTCTTATGATTTTTCTCAATGTTTCAACATGCCTATTTCATAAGGTGTGTCTGTGTGTGTACACTTTTATAAGCTATTTTTTCTACCGTGTTTCCCCGAAAATAAGACAGTGTCTTATATTAATTTCAGCCCCCCAAAATGCACTAGGGCAATTAGCGGTACATCAGAAATTACTGCTAGGTCTTACTTTCGGGGTAGGTCTTACTTTTGGGGAAACAGGGTAGTAGTCTATAACAGACCATTTCTTCATCAGATAAATCCACACATAAACAAAACTGTGCTAAACCACTTGTGCTTACAGTTCTCTGGCTCTAATTCAGTATTTGTGATGCAGTCTTGTTCACGTTTACTCACAAGTAAGTCTCATCTCATTGAGTTCAGCAAGATTTACTTCCAAGTACGTGTGCATTGGATTTCAGTCTTAAAACCCATCAAAAGACTATAAATTTACAATCCTCTAATGTTCAAAATTAAGTGCAGTCAGAAGAGGCAGAACTAAGTTGGGTTTGTATGATTATATTCTTTGATAAAGTTTAAATCATTTTGCTTCAACACTTAAATGAAGTCATTTAGTTAAGGAGGTCAAAGATTTAAACTGAATAACATTTTGTAGTCATATGCTTCCTATCAGTCAGCTTCCATTAGTGATGGTATAAAGTATTTGCTTTTATTGCATTTAATTTAATCTTTTAATTTCCTTAAAGAAGTACACTGCTACACATAATGATTGGTGAAGATTTTTCCTGTTTCACATAAGAGCAGTCAGAACCAACATAGATTCTGCCCTATGTAATGGTTCATTTCCCTCATGGAATGGTACTTTTTTCACTGATGATCCCCTCTGTCAGGAGCCTACTTGTTATCCATTAGCACATCTATTGACAGGGATCCACAACCTCTTTTGCTGGCCTTGCTGGCCAGTAATACAGAGCAAATTGGAACCTCAATCAAAAATCATAAAGTAAATATATGAAAATAAATTTGTATTAAACTTACAAATGAGTATAAATAAAAACAATAATAATCATCATACATATAAAGCATTCATGTGATGAGTTTTCTGGATAATAACTTGTTTCAGTGCTTTATCATATGTAACAAATTTGGCTGTAAATGGAAATAAATAGCATTACTCAAATGAAAGATATGCATACATATAGGAGTGCACAAGTGAAAGTGACCTACATTTATTTATTTTTATTTATTTATTACATTTTCTACCCCGCTCTTCATCCAAGGAGCCCAGAGCGGTGTACTACATACTTAGGTTTCTCCTCACAACAACCCTGTGAAGTAGGTTAGACTGAGAGAGAAGTGACTGGCCCAGAGTCACCCAGCAAGTATCACGGCTGAATGGGGATTTGAACTCGGGTCTTCCCGGTCCTAGTCCAGCACTCAAACCACTACACCAGCTTGATAATAAAACTGAATAAAAAATAAAATGATAAATACATAATTAAATCCTTAGAAACATATTTCCACACTTATCATTAACGCTGTTGCTAATACAAGAAACAAGTAGCATTTCAACCTTGCACACCATATCTCCATTTGAACTGAATTACAGGATGGATTAAAATGTCTTATAGCCTTGTTTTGTAAGTTATGTTGGCTTTCTGTAGGATTGCTTGTGGGTAAAATGTCTTCAGCTGAGGCAGATCTTCATACATTCCTCTGGTGAGAGATCAGCTGACACATTATTATGTCTTATACATACTCCTTGTGTTTGTATGATTCTCTGCATTCAAGGACTGACAAGTTCCCAGTGAGAATTTGTCATAAGAATGATTTGGTTGATGTTGGTGAATGTTTAAATGCTTGCAGATTAAAAGTTTGGAGATATGTTTCCATTTTGCAATTGTAGATCCATGTGGATCTCTGTCATTTGAGCAATCCTGTAGGTAGGCATATCTTTCATTGGAGTAATTATATGTATATGTATTTATATTAAAATTGTTTGATAAAGTGCTATATGTGTATTGTTTGTTTTTAAAACTCATTTGTAGATTTAATGCAGATTTATTTTCATATGTGTTGAAGTTTTTTAATTGAGGTTCAAGTTTGCTATTTACTTATAGGGGCTATTCCCATGATCAGGCAAAATCGGGCTAGGGGAGCCTAGCCCGATTTCACCTGATCATGGGAGCCACCGGTGGCTTCCTGGCGGTTAACCCGCAAAACTAGTCCTCCCCTTAAACCGGGTTTGCGGAGTGAGTGCTCCTCAAACTCGGGTTTTTTGCTCGTGAGTTGCTGCAGCACAACTCTGCGCCGTGGCTACTCATGAGTAGACTCCCACCAGGAGGCTTAAAAGTAGCCTCCCGGCTCAGGGGTCTCTCCAGTATGCCCTGCACGCTTGCGCAGTGCATACTGGAACTTCCAGGGGCCATGCGGCCCCTGATCCTCCCAGCCCCCACTGCCGCCCTGCTCATGTGATTACCCTCCCCAGGAGGGTCTTTTGGATCGTGAGACCCGCCTCATGGTTTCTTTTGTGGTTGGCCTTGGTAGCCAGCCAGAATTTGTGGTCGTCACCACCCCATCCCTTCTTGACTTGGGAGGAGGGGCAGGTTTTTGTCTTTTGTGTTGTACTGAAGTTCAGAGACACACTGAAGCAATGAGAAGTCTTGCTTACTGTCTCTGAAGTTCAGTGCAAGTTCAGGGATGAGTTCTCACTGTTGTTCTGAGTTCCAGGCTTGGGAGAAATGTGGGAACCTATTCCTGTCGTTATTCTGGGATTTGGAAGTGCTTTGGAGCTTAGTTAATGTCAGATATGAGGCCCAACCTGCCTTTTACTTAGTGTTCAGGCAGACACTTGCCAGATTAAAAGATAGTGCCTCTGGCGACCTGGTGTGCACAATTCGTGGACTGTTGCCTATTGTGTCCAATGACTATTCTGTACTCCCTATGGCCAGGCAGACAATTTGAGGGTCAGTTTCCATTCAGGTGAGCCTATAGCACAAGGTAGGACAAGCTATGACAAACAGAAGAGCCACAATGTGAACAAATGGAAAATAATCTCCCAGATGATGGCAGTTATTTTAATCACAGCAAAAACACATAGTAATGAGGATATATTTGGAATGTGTTAACATCCTCACATCCATGTACAAAATGCTTCATAGCAACCGTTCAAACAACCTTTTCTTTTATTCTTGGGATACAACTAATAGTCCAATTTTGTGTATGGTTAGTTGGAAGGACATCTCACTGACGTTCGTGGATCTTAAGCTCAAGTAAATGTACATATGATTGCATCCTTAGTTTGAGATAATCATCTGGTTTGTCAAACAGTATTGATACTAAATCTAATTTGACCAGGTTTTTGTAATTAATTATCAGTCTGATTAGTTTTAATAGTCATCTCATAAAGACTGAGTGAGAAATTAGAAATTAAAATGCTCAGTTTAACACTTTTTAATTTAAAAACAATATGTTTGAGAGCCTTACATTTTAGCAACAAAAATATGTAGGACTGGGCTTCTGAGCAAAGAGAGCACTAAAAATGGGAGTTCTCAGAGTCTTGTTCAGTTCCTTGGTAAAAATCATGAATGAATGGTGCAGCTAGAATTTAAACCTTGTGATTTACCTTTTTGTCCACCTGGGTCAAAGTTTGAGGCTACTAAAGTACTTGAATAATTGAACTTTAAGACTGCATTCATCACAGCTTCTATACTGATATAAATTCTGTCCTATTAAGTCAATAAGGCTTGGTCACATCAGACAACAGTCTGTCCAGAAACAGAGATTAATGGTTGTCATAAAAGTGATATAAATAGACATCTTGTTTGATTTATACACACTTGCTTTTTTTAAAAAGTACAAAAACAAAAGTGCAATTCAATGTTGTTTTGCAACTATATTTTATTTTAATTTATTACCTGCATTTCCCAGTCAATGATGAGTACAAGGTGGCCTACTGTATTAAAAATATATATATAATACATCGCCTTGCAAAATTATACTTTTACCTTTTTCTTTTCTTCAAAGCTCAGCTTGGTGTGTTGAAACTTCTGAAATGTTTTTACTAAAATCATATGCAAGTCATTGGAGTGTCTCCTATGACTCTTTCATTTTGGTCTCAGAATAGGGGTTGGGCTTTTCTGTTGTTTCTTGGCTATCATCGAGCATTTGAAAAGGAGCAGGGTGTTTGTATCCTACCAAATAGGGGGGAAATTCTCAAAGCAGTTCACTAAAATATTATAGCCAGTATAAACAAGAATAAATTATATAGCTCTTGCAAGCAATATAATCTTAACCTTTCGCTATTATGCCAAATACAAAATGATCAGCTGTTAAATTATTTTTAACAAACACTGAAAGCAGGTTAGCTGCATCTAGATGATAATGGGGTGATTTATTTCAAGACAATACTTCATTTATGTATAACTACTTGCTTCCTTGATCGCTTTGTATCTCAAGTAGTTCAGCTTGCTTCTTGTAGCATTATTGATGGAGAATGCTTGCATCTTGCTGTGGAGAACATGGGCTTTGTACCTTACTGATTTGGAGAGAGAGCATTTTGGGAGAACCTTGCTGCTTGGTAGTATTAGTGCTTGTTGTCTGTGGAGAAAAATTCCCTGACCTGCATGACACATAGCTGTACGCTCATGACTTGCTGTGTTGAGGCAAGTATCATGGGAAGCAATTTGAAGAGGCTTCCATTTGGCAATCATTTTGTATGCACTGACCCTTAGCTGCTCATGAATGCCTGTAACAGTGTTTCTTGAGAGTGGCTAGAGGTACTAGGAATGTTCATGGTGCTGAAAGAGAATGATATTGTCAAGAGTCCCTGATTGCTGTGGACTCTCTAGTCTCTGACCGGAGATGATCTGGGCTGGTGGGAAAGTAGATTTTTAACCTAGAGCTATATGAACGATTATGGTTGGGGAGGGAACAACTTTGAAAAACGCTGGCTTACATCCACTGGCTAGTTTTAGCCAGCCTTCACTTTATGCTGAGAAATGAAGTCTGTATATGTATTGCAGTAACACAAGTGCCAAAAAGAGAATGTAAATGTGGTGAACTCCTAGATGAGAGTCAATTTTAGCAAGTCCCTGTCATTGGGAAATAATTTACAGCATAGGCTTTAATACGGAGAACTCTGTGCAATTCTGATTTCCTGTAAAAAGTCAGAAGATGAAGATCAAGTATAAAGTGTGTTTAATGTTTATATCTGCATTATACATTCAGAACCAGACAAAGAGTATTTATCTGGAAACAAACTGTCAGAGTGGCACTCTTCATTTGGTGTCGTGTCCATATATGGTTTAATTTTTTATTTAAATTCATTCGTAATTAAGATGTTAAACATTTCTCTACCGTTTTGGAAACTGGAAGAATTGTCGCCAAGTCTCTGCAGTTAGGGCCTTGCTTCAAGCTCTGTTGCGTATTATAATAGATCAGTCCTTATCACAATGAACAATAATACAGGACCCAGAGGGACGCAGTGTTGGCATGGGACTTAAACACATGATCCAATTGTACACATGGCATTAGGATTTGCCATGCATTCTAATAGTTGCATGGAGCCCTATCTGGAACGAGCAATGGCAGAGTTATGTCACTGCTGTAACACTTGAAATAGACTTTGATTTCCTTGTGTATTTTGGGTAGAACACCATTTTGTGACATGATCTGCGAGAAGCAGGCTCCCCCCTGCTTTGCCTTCCCTCATGCCAATGTCTCTTTTTGCCTCTTTCACACATACAGTACTGCTGCATCATCTCTCATGTCAACCAGCCCCTGCCCCATCTTGCACCTACACACCGCTTAGAGTGTGACAATCCCTTCTTTCATCACTGTGAACTCAAATATATCTCAAAAGGGCCATGAGGGTGGATGAAGTTCAATTGCAGCAAAAGGAGAGGAGAGCTGGTCTTGTGGTAGCAAGCATGACTTGTCCCCATAGCTAAGCAGGTTCTGCCCTGGTTGCATATGAATAGGAGACTTGATGTGTGAGCACTGCAAGATCTTCCCCTCAGGGGATGAAGCCGCTTTGGGAAGAGCAGAAGGTTTCAAGTTCCCTCCCTGGCTTCTCCAAGATAGGGCTGAGAGAGATTCCTGCCTGCAACCTTGGAGAATCTGCTGCCAGTCTGTGAAGACAATACTGAGCTAGATAGACCAATGGTCTGACTCAGTATATGGCAGTTGTTTCCTATGTTCCTATCATATAATTGCCCAAAGCCGAGTTTAAAGTTATAGTGGTCTTGTAAGACTTCTTCTTGGAAGTGTGGAAGGATTTGTTCCAAACCTGGTTCAGAGATTGAGATGTTTCTTTGGGAATATATCTTCCAGGAGTAGGTGGGAACATGACTTGTCTGACTCCAAGCGGTTGCCCTAGACTGACTCATTTGCCAATCTGGTTGATTTACTGAATCGGATCACATTGATTTACTAAATTGGAAATTGCTGCTAATATTGTAAGTCAGGTTAAGTATAACAATCGGACAATTTATAAAAGTGTATTTTAGTTAGTGTTGCACCAGTCCTATTTTGCTTTTAGTAGAAGAGTAGCTTTTATGAGTTTTTAATACAATTTGCTCTTCCAGCATTTAATCATTGCCCAGAAAGTGCTGTGCTAATAAAATAAGGGCTTTAGAGTTTTGATGGCTTAGTGGATTAATCTTCCACCTTTTGGTAACTTGGTTTGAATCCAGAAACCCTGATTCAAAAGAAATTATTCTGACAAAATAGCTTGAAAGGACAACCTTTGAATATGAAAGGCTGTCCTCTGAACAGCCAGAGCAGCTTCTTTTGAGGTGATCGTTTTTGGTTCTGTGATCTCCTTGCACCATAGACTGAATTGCTGGTGTTGGTGGATGTCAGTGAAGCTAGCTTTTTATTTGGTCTTGCTGAAAACTGTATGTTCTCCTCCACAGAAACAGGAGGTAAAACATCCACAGAATAAGAAATTCCTAGACAATTGCCAGTTAGCCTTTAATTCCAATGCATGACTCATAACTAGCCTCTTTCTATTCCCCCCCGCCGCCCAATTTCTTCTTATCTTGTCAGAATTAAAATATTTATTTCTGATAGATTTTTATCCCACCTTTTGACTCAGAAAAAGGGATAATCTCCAGAATGTTTATTATTACATATGATTAAAAAAATCTGATAATACATTTTAGATTGTGAGTTATTCAGGAAGGGAACCCATCTTCTTGTTATGTAAAATGTAATATACGGGAGACCCTCTTTATTCCCAGGGGTTCCATTCCTGCCTATTTCCATGGATAACAAAACTACAAATATAGAGACCTTAATCCTATAGGGATTGGGGGGGGGGTTTAGGTTCCTAAGGTTAAGTGTGCTGAAAATCACAAGAAAAAAAGGGGGGGGCGAAATAAGCACAGTACCTTGTTCTTCAGCTCTCCGGCAGTGCCTCTAAAACTTCCAAATCTTCAGATTTTAATCCTTTTTTGAGAGTTTGCTTTTGCAGAAAAGAGCCACAAAATGGCTCAGCACTAAAAACCTGTGGAGGAAATGACATCAGAAGTCATTTCTGGCTACTCTGCAGATAAGTGAAAATAACCCCAGTTTTGCCCCACAAATAAAGAAACTGGGTCCCTATGACTAGTGTTCCCTCTAACAGGGATTCCCAGTTGTTGACTACAAGTCCTATAATCCCCAGTGGCAATAGTTTTTGCTTGGGGATTATGGGAGTTGTCAAAACATCTGCTAATCCCTGTTAGAGGGAACACTGCCTATGACCCATTCACAGAAATGCAAAACTGCGGGTGCTGGGACTGCAGATAACAAGGGACACCTATACCCAGATGGTGCTATATAAATAAATAACTCAGGGTTGCTTTTACTGTTTGTGATACATAGTAATACTTTGGAATATCACATCCTTCCACCCCTGCAGCCCAGTTCTGTATAGATTTTTGTGGTTGTTCATAACCCATTACATCCCATTAAAATCTCCTGACTGCTGGCAGCTGAGTGATCAGTTGCCTGGCTTCATGCCTTTTTTACTTCTTTACTCCAATAGCAAGAAAAACAAAATAGGTTTTTTTGTTTTGTTTTTTTAAAATCAAATTCTGGTTATAAATCCTCCACCTAAATTAAATCTTCAAGAATATACACATAATAACTGTTAATATATTTTATTATTTTATGTTTATCATTTATTAGTATTTCATACTCTTTTGCTAAATTTGATTGTAGATAACTCATGTATGACCATTATTAAGATGCACAGATAAAATATTTTTTCTCTATTCCACCATAATTATAGGTATTAAGCATTGTAAATACATCATGATCGCCACTGTCTCTGTTAGTCTTAGAAAAAGTCTAGCTGATTTTGCCTATTGATGTAGGCAGTTTAAATGTATTAATTATTTTAACGTCACTTCAAATGCATTTTACATTGACTAGATTGGCTAGAATGAATGAGAGATTGGATGTGTTTCAGAGTAAGAGATAATAACAATTTTTTGCTAAATGCTCAGTTTAAAAAAATTAATGCACTTTTAATTATGAACAAAATTTAATACATTATCTAATCAACATGAAACATTGATTGGGTTTTTATGCCCAGTACTATAGTTTAGCAGCTTCATTTTTCATAATTAAAAGTCAGTGAGAGCACTTTACTAAATTGTTTATTAAAGTTATAGTTTGGGGGGGGGATAACCCTCAAGTGAAAATGTACTTTTAATTGTGTGTAAATACTGCTTGTACTTCAGCCAAGATATAAGCAGAAATAAATCATAACTTGTATAAACATAACTGCATCTTTTAGCTTCATGGGTTTTTCTGTTTTTATTAAACATAAAATTACATCTAAAAATTAATATCATCTTTGTTTCTTCAGTACAGAATAGCCTATAGTCAATAATATATTGCAGTGACTCACATGAAACTAAGGAAGCACCACACTTTCAACAGAGCATTAGTACTCCACTAATGCAGTGGTTGGGAGGGGGGCAATTTTAGCCAATCTCCCCATCCCCAGAAGCACTCCCTGTGACTGGGAGGTAGATTTCTGAGGGCTGTGTGACTCTCGTGGAGCAATTCCAGGTTTGCAAAGAGTGCTTCTGGGGGCAGAGGGGATCAGCTAAAATTGTCCTCCAGAGCTGTGCTAGTCTGAAGCGCAGTAGCACCAGTACTTAGTGGGAAGAGCTGGTGCTTCCTTTGTCTGCAAGTAAGTCAGTCTTAACATTTGTCATTTCCCATTTTATATTGATTGTATTTATTTATGTTGTTACTTTACCAAAAGAAAAACCCAACCCAACATATCAGTCCAAAGGATTGTTAGATTATGTCTGTCTAATCAATGAAGCTGATGCCCTGAGCCATTTTTGGAAGGGTGGTATAGAAACCAAATGAATGAATGAAGTGTACCACTTCAGATAGCAGGTGAGGAGTGGATCTCCTGCATTTAGTAAACAAGCACCTTAAAGAACAACTTGCTTTTCTCGTTGAGGTCCTCGTTTACTTCATGCAGGCATGTTTTTAAATGGGAGGACATCTGAAAGTATGACTCCCACACACAGAGACACAAGTGATACAATCTAGAATTCTAACGCCTCTATCACTTCCTTATGTGTAGTGTGTGAAGCAGAGGCTGGGTTCTTGCATTATCCTAATGGTGTCACTGCAGCTCTTTTCCGTCTAATGCTATGTAACATAAGTCTTCGGACTATATAGGAGGAGTCCTTCCTCGCATCAGTGTCCACTTTCCTGTGATCTGGGAAGAGGGAGCAGCATGAGAATCACACTGTGATTCCAGGCGTTTTGCATTACCTTGGTGGTACAGGAAGAAGTAGTGCTGCAGGTAATTCACACACTGCCTGGATGATGTAGTCAGAGTACAAGGGCCAGAATTGGGAAGCAGAGTACTGCTCAGGAACCAATCCTATCAACAGGAGTGGAATGCAGCAGGATAGGCTGGAGTGAAGAAGCAGACTGATTGAACATGACAAGACATACCAAGCCTTCCTCCAGACTAGGAGTAGATTAAGCAATACTGTAAATAAACATCATGTAAGCCATTCAGAACCTGAGGGAGATTAAGTATTGAGATGATAAGCAGGGGAGTTCTACAGCTTCCTTGGTCATCCTTGATGGCCTGGCAATGGAACTGCTTACCTACGGACATGAAGGATTCAATTCCTGTTCTCGCAAAGTTCTGGCACTTGATCGTTGATAGATCAAGCTATCAAGAAGTATTACACAGCCAGTGAATTTAGGTAAGCATGGTATATTTTTCCATCAATATGGAGAACATAAAAATTTGTATAATAATCTCCTTCATGGCCCTGATGATAGGTTCAGTCAGATCATGAAACCAGTAAAAGGACATTTTAAATAGTACCTCTTTGTATGCTAACAACGTTGGATAACTGACAATAAATGAGGGATTATTTTTCTTGCCCACTGCGTAGAGCAAAAAATACAGTGCTGAGTCAAGTATAAGCCAGTAGGGATTCTCTTCTTGAAATACCTGGATTATTTGTTGATGGAGTTGGTCAATAAATAATTACAGAGATATGTTAAAATAAAAACAGAGCTCAGTTGCTTACATCTGTATTCTGTGATGTTTTTGGAAGGCATTTCTGTAGCCTGAGCTTTAAATTGAAACATTAACAAATATTTAAGCTGTGTATTAGAATTATAGTATTTGACTTTTGAACCACAAAAAGACATTTTTCTGGCTCTCCTTATTTATTCACAACATTTAGTTAAGTTTTATTCCTAGATGATACAGTGTTTTTTTAATACTAGAAAGTGTGCTTTTTTAAAAGAAGAAGAAGAAGAAGAAGAACTTTGTCAGAGCTCTGAGATTATTATAGCCTTGTGCAGATGGGAAATTATAACACAGATCACATTGCAAGATCAACTTCTTCATTGTTTTCAGCATAGTGTCATATATTCTCTCACACACACACACCTCATATACACACAAACACGACACTGATTGGGATCCAAAGAGATGCTTGACTAACAAGCAGAAAGTTGCCGGTTTGAATCCCCGCTGGTACTATATTGGGCAGCAGCAATATAGGAAGATGCTGAAAGGCATCTTCTCAGACTGCGCAGGAGGGGGCAATGATAAACCCCTCCTGTATTCTATCAAAGAAAACCACAGGGCTCTGTGAGCGCCTTGAGTCAAAATCGACTTGACAGCACTCTTTAAGAGTCATGATTTCAGTGGAATTTTTATTTTTCCTTTTGAATGGCAGGCCACTACATTGTACCACACACTGCTTTTTAAATTTTCTCCCCATTCTGAAACTCCTCTTTGTTAGGGATGTTTCCAACTCAAAACAGGCCGTTTTGACTGTTCCGAGCTTGAAACAGAATGCCCTTCAAATGAAGGGCATTCTGTTTTGAGCTCAGAATGGAACATGCATGCAAATGGCTGCCGTGTGTGCACAGAGGCCAGAAGTGCACTGTAGATGGGGCTGCCTCGGCGTGAGATGCCAGGCAGGTTGCAACTGCTTGCAGGGGCTCGCAGGTGAGAGTGGTACCAAGGTAATGGTTTTTAAAGGCACCCCTCCCACACGCAAAAGCTGAGCTCATTCCTTTGGAACAAAGGCTTGACTGGTTGTTCTGACAGACCGTTCTGGGGATTTGTGTTGCATTCCAATCTTGGAATGGAACGCAAATCCTGTTCTGTGCACATCCCTACCTCTTTGCTATCTGGCATGGCAGGGATATGTGTTTAAAGAAGCGCAAGTCCAAAGCTGCGTTGGGCATGCAGAAGTAGTTGTCTTGTTCTTTGGCTCCTGTGTTTCTCCAGCTTAGAAACTATTTGCCTGGATTTGCCCATGTATATCTTCCCCCTGCCCACTGTACTGATTCTTCCCCAGCTCCTGCTCTTGTCATGCTATTTTCCCCAGCAACAACTCTTTCCCCACACCACCATTTCCAATCTGAAAAAAATTCAGGCCATGAAAACCAGGGATTCCAAACCTCACTTTCATGGCCCACCTTTTCTATGAAGTTGAGTCAATTTGATTATCCCCGAGTCTTTGGTTGTTTGTAGTTCAACTTCCACTAATACATTGAGGAGAGTCTGAACATTCCCCACACGCCACTAGTGCTTCATTCCCTGCCCTGTGGGGTCTCATGTCAAGGGTAGCTCAGGTGGGCAAACACCTCCTCACACAAGTAGTTTGCCTCCCACCTGCCCCCCCTTCCTTAACATTCTAAACCACCCAGAGACCAAGGTTTGGAGTGGTATACATGTAGGAAACAGCTTGCCCACCCAGAAATGCACTCTGCCCATTCTGTGCCTCCCCCCCAGTTTTTTCCCTTTGGTGCCGCCACTGTCTGATGTCCCAGTTTGATAGACACTGACCTAAATGTTCTATTTAAAATGGCAGAGAAATGTTGGTGCTGGGATCGGGTGCGGGGAGGGGGAGGCTTGGATCTCCATTATGACTACCTTATGACCAAGCGTAATCTGATAATTTGTAAAATCTTCAGGGCTGATGTCCTTGCAAGAAGCCATTTCTTTCCCGCAAACCTTTGTCCTTTGTTAAAAGGCTGTCTTGTTACGCTGTAGTTCATCTTTGTTATGGTGATTTAAAAATTTAACAGGTTTATTAATCCTGCAGAATTTATTATAGTCAAACATGAGATATTATTAAGTTGCTATTGTACAAAGCATTTTGCCTCACTGTCGGAATGACTTGTCCTCTGCATTGGCAGACACAGAAACATTAATTTTGTTTCCTAATTAGAAGAGCTGCAACCAAGAGCTATGACAGAGTTCAGCTCCTCAATGTACAGCATGCCAGGTTCCATAGTGCAGGCTTTATAAAATTCTCCTTAATTCAGGAACAGAATATCATTAACTTTGTAAGTGGATGAATACAATGGACAAGCAATTTAATTAACTTCTAACATTGAACGTTGGATGGGAGACAAAATGAAATTATGCACATATTTCTCATGCAGGCAGTCAACCTTGAAAGGGCTTGATTGTGCTGGGTCAGACAGGGGGACAGCTCTGTCCAATTATTTCATGTTTAGCCTTAGAATATAAAATTTGAAATTTGGTACTTTGTAAATCAATCGTCTCTTATTTTGAGGCAGCTTACAAAGATTCCTGAAGATACAAAATAGTATCCAGTGACTGTGACATGCTAAATACAGCCTTTACCACACGATACCCTTCCCATTGAGAGCTGACCTAGATAATGCTAAATGAAATGGGCAATAATGTCTTCTCAACAAATTGAATTTGCCATCATTGAGTCTATCATAGAAGAAGAGATCCCTGAAATACTAAATTGATTTAAAGCCAAGTGGTGTTCAAATTACAATTGTTTAAAGTCAAGCGATCATGGTAAATGTGGCTCAGCTTTAGACTTTAATTTTTGATAGAACAATTATTTTAAAAAATCATTATCAGTAAAGGTTCAAAATGGCTTTCCATATCTTTTCAAATGTTTCTATGGCAGAAAAGGGTGATAATGTGATGGGTGTTCCATGCAAACCTATGGTTTTCTCTAAAATGCCTTGAGCTTTCTAATGGAAGAGTAGGATATAATCATAATAAATAGGTCATGGTGAGCCATTTAATCTGTGCCATGTTGGGTGGGATGGGATCGTGCAAAGGTATAGCAGGTAGCATTTTTCTATTTCTGTCTTTTCAACTACCACATCCATAGGTGGGTTCTGTTTGAGCAAATACACATGCTCAACTTTTATTTTCTCTTGTTCTGTAACATATAAAGTAAAGTTGTGCCGTCGACTCCTGGCAACCACAAAGTCATGTGGTTTTTCTTTGGTAGAATACAGGAGTATGAGATGATGCCTTTCAGCATATTCCTGTATCTCTGCTGCCCGATATAGGTGTTTCCCACAGTTTGTGAAACATACCAGTGGGGATTTGAACCGGCAACCTTTGGCTTGCTAGGCAAGTTATTTCCCCGCTGCACCATTAGGTGGCCCTTCTGTACCATATACATAGTAATAAAATCTCTGCACCTTCTATCTTCTGTAACCTTTCCATTTACCTGAACTAACTGGACAGTGTAAACAGAATACTTACTCAACAGCTCTGCCTATTGCCTGGTCTACATATAGTGGAATGAGATGGTAAGAGTTTGGTAGGCATGGAATCAGGAGTAACTATAAGGGGTAGTGGATGCTCCCCCAGAAATAATTCCCACACCCCTAGTCTGGAAGCAAAGTGTCAGACAACATGGTCCTATAGCTTGAATTAATTAATTTAAAAGGCCTCCACTGTTTAGAGAAGCCTCATTCACTCACTCCTCTGTCCCAGAACAAGCCGAATAAGCCAGCCCATCTAGTTAGGTAGGTAGACTCCTCCAGCCTCCTAGGAGCCAGGCAGTGTTCTCTCTAATTTTTTCCATCTTCTGTGTGCAGAATGAGTTTTGTTCTGAGCAGCAGTATCAAGGCAGTGTGCGCGCACATGGAATCAGAGTGGGGTCTTCCTGATTCAACCTGAGCGAGATCTTAAATTAACTAAGCGGATTTTTTTTTTAATGTGTTCATGCGCACACATGCACACCCTTAGAGGGAACACTGGAGCCAGGCCAACCCCTTAGCTTCCTTCCTGGCCAGGAACAAGGCTGTATGAGATAATGTGTATAGAGGGGTGCTAGGTAATTTCCCTTGAAGATTTCTGCTGCCCAGATACTGACCTCTATCCCCACCTCAGTCTTTCCTGCCAGATGGCCTTGGACAGGAAGAGAAAATTAGCTTGGAAAGCAATCTGCAGGTTTGGCCTAATCCATGAAGACAGTATTTTTAAGAGGAATCTGTTCTATTTTCTGAATAAGATTGGAAATGTCAAGCCAGCTTCATTAATAAGGTATATGAAATAACAATGTTGACTACCTTACCTCTATAAGTATTTAGTGTATTGCAAAATGCTCACTCTGCTAATACAGTTCTCTGCCACCCATTTGTTCCCCCAGTCTAGTTGTTCTAGAGTCACTCCTGTGTGGGGTGGACTGTTTCACTGCAGGTGACTTGCCTGCAAGTAGAAAACTAATCTGCAAAGAGCAGGCTAGACTTTTTCCCTGATGAACTAGTTTTTTATTTGCATTGCTCACTTGCAGTCTGAAGTGGTACATTCCAGGATTCTACTGTCTGATTCTGCTACATGAATTGTAGGATCCTTGGTGGCATATTTTCAGGATGCACAGTAGACTGCAGAGGGAAGGGGAGTTTGGCAAAAATTGCACCTCCTCCATCATGCATGCAGAACTTTATTCTGTACACCCAACATTGGTCTGGATATCAGCCAATTTTTCTTCTTCTTTCTAGCTCTTAATATGCAACAAAAGTTTGCAAATAGGCAGCCAGGATATTTTTTGTGAATGAGTAGTAGCCCCAAACCCAATTAGCAGATGTAGGTTTTTCCCACTTCTTATTTCCCTGCCAAATGAAGCTACACCAGCTTTTAAATAATAATAATAATAATAATGCTTTCAGTCCTGTTTTATTTCACCTTATCTTTTGTTGTTATTTTTTGTTAGCAGCCTTGTGCTTGTTCCTGACAGGAAAAATTGGGATAAAAATAAATAATGTTGGGTTGTTTAAGGAAAAGAGGCAAGACCAGTTTGTTTATTTTTAAGCATCTTTGTCTAGCTCAGCACTACTCGACTTCAGTCCTCCTGCAGATGTTGGCCTACAAGTTGCACAACTGACTATTGGCCACTGTGGCTGGGGATTATGGGAGGTGTAGTACAAATACAGTTGGAGGGCCAAAGATGAGCAGCCTTGGTCTAACTCGAAGGGTTTTAATTTATTGTGATATAATGTGAGAAGACAGGAGGTACCAAGTCTATAATGACTTTAATGGGGAGGGGAGTCGGGGGGGGGGGCAGTGTAGATGCAGGTACCGTATGGGATACTCTTTTAGTTAGGACCAGTCCCATATTTTCATAATGGGCTATGTAAAATATGACTTATAATTATAGCTGTTTGACACAACTTATTTTTTCTACCTCTGAAAAACTAAGTTTGCATTGTGCTGCTATTTTGGATATCATGTTTTAAAGAATGATCTTATTTTCCCCCTTAGAAGTGGGTAATAAGGAAATTAATCTCATATAAAATTGATCCTGCCTTGCTAAAGTCAGTGAATAGTTCTATCATTTTGAATTATCTGCAATACAGATTTCTGGACAACTTGCTCTGTAAGCTACAGAACCCTTAATTTTTCATATAGGCTGCTTGGAATTAACAATTATATTTAGAACATGTGTGCCTGCTACTAAAGTTTTAGAACATGTGTTGCACCTTTTTAGATTAGATAGATAGATAGATAGATAGATGAAACTATACATAAAGCCAGATTTACCCTGGCATCCTGGTCCTAAATATTTGTGATGTCTTAACATTCCTGAATCACACATTCAACTTTATATTGCATACTTCATAAACATAGGGCATATACAAGCCAAATTTTGCCCTGTCTTAACCAAGTATTTCCTGGGACAGCAGGCCTTAGAATCAGCCTGTTGGATTGTTAAAGTGTTAATTTAATAATTTGGTCCATTTGTAAAGTTCCAGTTGCCTGCATATTGAATAGACAAGACCTGATGTGGAAAGAAAACACAATAGCAGTTTAATTCTGTGTACTTTGGCTGATAAGGCTAATGCAGGAAATGATAAATTACTGGACTCCTAATTTGTTTGCAGATAAAAAGTGATAGATTGTTTTTTAATGAGTTGATTTGTGTACGCAGTCAGTTTTTCCATTTAGAATAGAGATTTGACCAACCAGGGAACTAAAAGCCCTTTAACTGACAATGCAAAGTTACTAAAAAAAAAAACCTCATCCTTTCTCTGGCTTTCTTAGGATTTCTTCTACTCACTTTCTGATCTCTAGATTCTAGAGCTGCTTCGTGTTGTTGACAGGTGGGAGATGGCTTACTTCAGTCCATAATTTAGAAGTTTCCTCACTGCTGTAGGAATATGATGTTTTGTGCAGCAGGAGATATGGAACTGGATCTTCATTTACTTTTACTTATAAGTTAAAAAAAACTACGCATATTATATTTGCATCTAAATGAAGCTGTTAAGGAACACAAGAGATTTGGCATCCAAATTAGTTTTGAAAATAGGTTATGTGTAATAATGGCAGCCCATTTATATCCTTCCCAATACATTACCAAACAAAAGAGTTAAAAGATAAAGGATCCTTTTGTTTTGTTTTTTCATGCTTTTATGTAAAAATGTTATCCTGTCTAGAGTTATTGCAGCAGTTCATTTGCTGCTGCTCCTCTGACTGAAATATGGCAGCTAATAGACTACATTTTCCTAATGGAAAAATAAGTGCTCTTGACAGTCAGGTTTATAAATAATTTTTTTTAAAAAAAAAAGTTTAATTGTTTTTGGCCAAACAGGCAGGTAATCAATAATACCAGACGTGACAAACATACTGGTGACATGCTCTATAGTCAAAAGGACTGGCAAGAGATAAGGACTTCCTGTCAGCAGTGACCTATGCTAATTAATATTCAGATGCTGTCATTTTCAGTGACAAATGGATTCCTTGAGCTATATTGATATAGTAGGTTAAACATTGAAAAAGTTAGGTTGAACTTTGACTTTAAATATTCATTAGAGCTAATTATGGATTTTATGACTACATGAATTATACTTTCTGAGTCGTCATTGGCAATTTATTTTACATTTATTCAAAGCACTCTTCATAATTGCGATATTAGCTTTAGCACATTCAGTGAGGTAATGTGGTGAATGTTTACTCTGCAGTAATTAAGCGTTTTATTCTAAGTACTTCGCTGTAGTTGTTAAATTTGCACAAGTGAAATGACCCATATCTTAGCATCTAATTAAAAATTAGAGGCATATTGTACAGTTTATAGATAGCTTCCTTTTATTATGGTAACATGTTCATATTGCAATGGTCGTTGTTGTTGTTGTTGTTGTTGTTGTTGTTATTATTATTATTATTATTATTATTATTATTATTATTACTCCCCCACCCAACACTACATTATTACTCCCCCACCCAACACCCATCCCCGCTTTTTATGAAATAAAAAAATGTTTACCATTTAGAAAATCTCTTTGGAGAGTAATTGAACAATACAAATGAGCAGCAGGCTAGAGTGCTCTTGTCAATATGGCTTGTATTATAAAATGTATTCTAAAACCTAGAAGTATCTGTGTGTGTATGGATATATATGCTATTTTACCTATTATATTCCATAGCCTGAAGACACACCCTTTTGAGCAAGGGGCCGGTACTAGAATTATGGATGGAAAGTCAAAGGGCCTTTAATAAAAACTACACACCCCACCCCTAGACTCCTCCCAGCTTTAGCCAAATAGGGCCTTCTTTAGCCCTCTAAAATGGGGGGGGGGACCACAGAAGGTATGGGGTAGAAGGTAACTTAATTCAAGCACTGCAAGGAGCCATTGTGGGTGTGAGCTGCACCATTTAATTTCACTGATGGAAGAAAATCTGTGACCATTTTTCTCTGTTAAAATAAGTTGATAAGCATGTAGGCTTTTTGCTTTAATTTTAAGCTGCAATCCCAAGAATACTTGAAGGTTCACAAAGATAAAGTGTGTCGTCAAGTCAATTTCGACCCCTGGCACCCACAGAGTCCTGTGGTTTTCTTTTGGTAAAATAAATTTATTTTAAACATGTTTTTAGGCCTGATTTTTAAAAACCAAATGAGAGGTGAGTCTCCCTTTTAAAAAACCAAAAGAGAGGTGAGTCCCCCTTTAAAAATGTTAAAAAATTATAGAAATTTATTGCGGTGTGTGATAATTGTATTGTAACAATTGCATTATAGTGGTGTATTGTAACAATTATCTTTCATGCATCGCAAAAAATAAAATAAAATCTTCCACTGTCTTAATCCAATGACAACAGATACAGCAGTTCAATTGAAGCATATTTTATTACAACCTAAAACCTTCATTCTGTGCCTGTTACACACCCAAAGCAGTAACATACGTGCACACACACACTCTGATGTGTGCCAACACTAATGAATAAATCTCTTTCAGAAGTAGGAAGAAGAAACTGTCTCTCCATATCTGGGAAAATATTTTCCATTTCAACACCACCTAGAAAAAAAGCTCAGTTTTGTTTGCTACACTTCACTTAATTCTTAGCTAAGGATACATCAGTCAATCAATGCCTTTATTAAAGTCCTCATAAACATGATGTCAGCACCTCAACTTTTTTATTCACTACTGCTTACATGCATACACTTAAGTCTTTTTGAATGCAGAGGCAACAGTAGTTTGAATTTCCATTCATTTAAAACTCTTCCCCTTACCAACTGGTTTGTTTGCTGATTGCCATATCGTAGGATTCCTTTAATAATATCAACATTAGAAGTTAGAAGGACTTTAGTTTAGACATTGCATGTCGTCTGTTCCTCATTGCTGTGCCACTAGCTAAAAGACTGCAACTGCTTCACACTTTGGCTATGTAAATAGTATGCTATGGTAATCTTGTAATCAAGTCCACTAAAGTTACTAGCCTATAATCATTTGTCCTAGCCTGTCTGCTTACATGTATCTATGACATTACTGACATTACTCCCACATTACTGCTGGCTCCACATAGGAGCCAGCATAGTGTAGTGGTTAGAGTGCTGGACTAGGACCGGGGAGACCCGAGTTCAAATCCCCATTCAGCCATGAGATTTGCTGGGTGACTCTGGGCCAGTCACTTCTCTCTCAGCCTAACCTACTTCACAGGGTTGTTGTGAGGAGAAACTCAAGTATATAGTACACTGCTCTGGGCTCCTTGGAGGAAGAGCGGGATATAAATGTAAAGAATAAATAATAAATAAATTGATGGTTGTAATAAATGAGCCGACTTACTTCTAGTTTACTAAAGATTCTTTCCTAGAGATATGCACGAAGCATTTTGTGCACATCCCAGGGGCCAGAAGGTTAATGCTTTAAGAGGAGGAAAGTAGGTCTTACCTGCTTGTTCCCTCCCTGGCTTCTCCAAGATAGGGCTGAGAGAGATTCCTGCCTGCAACCTTGGAGAAGCCACTGCCAGTCTGTGAAGACAATACTGAGCTAGATAGACCAATGGTCTGACTCAGTATATGGCAGCTTTCTATGCTCCTATGGCCTTTCCACGACCCTCCACCACCTCAGCACTGTCAGGATTAAACGCCTCGCTGTGCGGCTGCAGGGCTGCTCCCAGCTGCCTCCAGGCGTGGTCATCATGGAAATGGCGTCTGCGTGGGCACCATCTTGAGTGGTTAGACTGTTGTTGCTGACCACTCAAGATGGCACATGTGCAGGGAGTAGCTCTGCAGCTGCATGGCGAAGCATTTAATTCCAACAGCGCCATGCTGGGGGTGGGGGGTGGGGAGGGGATGGCAAAGAGGCCATGCAGGTAAGTCCTCCTCTTAAAGTGCTCATTTGCCCCCACTGAAACGATTTAGAAGGGGAAGCTTGAAGCATTTTGGTGCCTTAAAGCAGAGGTGCCGAAGTGCTTTGTGCATATCCCTATTCTCTGCTTGGTCAGTTAGGGACAATTTTTACTTGCCATGATCTACGAAGTTACAGAGTGCCTTTTCTACATATCTACTAAGTTTGGGCTTTTTCAGATGTTTTTCCATCTGAGTGACAACATTCACAGGTCTGTGGGAAGGCATTTCAATAAGGCACCTGACTACTGCCTGAAAATCACTATTATTCACTACCAACAGCAAAATTACTCAGAAGGAGAGTCTATCATGAAACTGCTGAGATCGGGCATTTCTTGGGTGTTAGATTAGCATTGCAAACTTATGAAGACTGTGTTCTTGCTGTTGTAAAAGATCACCATAAGTATCATGTATACACTTGAGTACACAGTTTTCTCTGTATGTGTGTGTGATTTTTTAAAAAACTAAAATATCTGCTAGTTGAGGCTACCACTTCATGCTTCTGTTGAAGTGAGCTCTCGTCTACAAAAGTTTATGCCATAATAAATCGATTAGTTGTAATGATGCAACAAGACCATTTTCTCCCTGGGAAGAGATCAGTAGTGAACCTCAGGTTTGCACATTCTCTTCCATACCCTCTTCACCATGAAGAAGAGTGAATGGTGGAACTGGGATAGCCTTTCATCATTTAAACTTGACTACTGTAATGCACTCTACTACATAGGGCTGCCTTTCTTTGTAGTCCAGAAACTACAGTTGGTACAGAATGCGGCAGCCAGATTGGTCTCTGGAACAATATGAATGAACCACATAACACTGAATTGCACTAGCTGCCGATTTGTTTTTGGCCAAAATACAAAGTGCTGGTTACCACCTATTAAAGCACTTAAGAGCTTGGGCCCAGGTGTTTAAGGGAGTGCCTTCTTTGTCATGAACCATGCCACCTGTTAAAATCTTCTGGAGAGGTCTGGTTATGGTTCCCGCTAGCTCATCTGGTGGCGACCTGGGACCAGTTGTTCCTCTAGCTTTTTTTCATCTCTGTGCAGAATGAGTTCTGTTCTGGGCAGCAGTATGAAGGCAGTGTGTGCACACTTGCATTCAGAATGGAACCTTCCTGATTCAACCTGAGCGGGGTCTAAATTGAACTGAGCAGACATCCAAAAACTTATGAGCGCACACATGTGTGCACGCCTTAGAGCTAACAGTGCCTGTGGCTGCCCAAGGGCTTTGGAATATGCTCCCTGCTAAAATAAGAGCATCTTCCAGAAGCGTAGGGAGGCTGGCGGTGGCCTGTGGGTGGCCCCCTGCCCCCCCCCCCCCGCGTCTCCCTACCAAACAGGGGAACTTGGCCCGTGCTGCATTGGTGGCTCCGCCCCGGCATCTTAAAGTCAAGGAGAGCTTGTCCGGCCGTGCTGCCAATGCAATGCAGGGTGATCTCCCTCCCAAATTTGGTGCCCCATTTGGGAGAGAGATCAGTCGGCCACACTGTGTTGGCAGCAAGACCAGGAGTGGCTCTCACTGCCTTTAAGGCTCTCACTGCCTATATGTTCCTCTGCATGCCCAGGAGCATCCTAGGCTCCCATGCAGGCTGTGGCCTGTATATTGCAATGGATTCCCTAATTGCCTGAGCGTGCACACATGCACACAATTATCCCTGAGATCAAGAGTGGCAGAGAGGGCTTGATCCACGCCATGCAGACCACAGACTATCTAGGTCATTGGTTTGGTTAACATTTTTCTGTACAGCCTTAACAAGATAACTTAAAACATTAAAAGTATTGGGGAAATGGTAAAAGCCAGGCTGGGCTTAACCTAAAAGCAGGGGTTAGAAGAACATAACTTCTAAAAGACCTGGGCAATATTGCAAAGACATCAAGTTGAGCTTCAGGCAGGTTTCTCTTGGGAGAGAATCTCCAAGCATGTCAGTGCTGTGCCATATGCCAGGGGAATCCTGGCTCTAGTGGGAGGCCTTCTAGAACTGGGTGGAAGTCACTAAACATTAGTAAGTTGATCTGAAACACCATATTGGGTTATATCCAGATAAGTCCTCACCCCCACTCACAAATCTGCCAGCTCTTTGGGATAGAATTCGACAGCTTTTGGAGACAATTGATGGTCGTGTTCTTACCTCACTTCTGTCTTTGGTAGCAGCTTGTGTTCTGAACAAAATACCAAATTATTCAGTTGGGTGAGGCAGTTGCAAAACATAGTCCTTCGCATAAGGATTTCTTTGTGGGAAATAGGGAGGTATGATCAAATAAATCTCTTCAAGGAGAAGCCCTTCAAGGAAATTACTATTTAATAATTATCTTGGTGATTCCTAGGACTTTAAAGGCCATAGTGTCATTGGAATATAACCAGGAGGCAGCATCTGCTTTTTATTAATAGCTAATGAAATTATATTAAGATATTAAAGTGTCAGCCTTTTTAAAAAAAATCTTGTACCACCATTTTATTTTTATTCTGACAATCTGTCCTCCTTCAGAATGGTTAACCTTGAGTCCTCTTCAAGAATGTCTGTGCTGCTTCTTGTTTGCTTCTTCCATGTACAAATGCATTTTTTAAAAAAAAACAAAACCTGGAGCAAGCTGCCTGGGTCACAAGAAAGTGTACTCATCAATTAAAAGTATGACAGTGTTTTCCGTTGGATGAACTAATATGTCAAGGAGATGGGCAGGACCTCATGTTTGTGCTTTTGACAAATCAGCAAATGTTTAATCTCTAGATGTACAGCTTCTCATAAATAATGCAGCAATCAGTGAGCCAAAACTCTGTTCTGCCAGAAGGGTATCTCTCCATCTTCCCACTACCAATGCTAAAAAGAAAGAAAGAAACAAGAAAGAGGCAACAAGACCATTATTTTGGTTAAAATAGTGGTCCCTTTCCTTGTCATGAATACCTTTATAGAATAGGTAATTATGTTACCATTCATTGAAAGTGTTTAGGAGAGAAACCATAGGTCAGTGGTAAAGCATCTATCTATCTTCTATCTATATATTTCTCCAAGGCATACCCATCACTAATCCCATGCGTGGCAGCTCTCGGGAGATTTCACGAGCGAAGGGAGGGGGAGAGCGGCCAGCGAGAGGAAGCGACGGCCAGGCCATCTGTCAGGGGAGAACAAACTGGGGCTGAAGTGGTGGGGGAGACAATGAACTGGGGCTGAAGGGAAGGGGGACAATGAACTGGGGCTGAAAGGAGGGGAGGAGAATGGCTGAAGGGATGGGAGGGGGGGGAGACAGGGAGAACTAGGGTGCAGATGCTCTGTACCAGCTCAGCTAGTACTCTTTAAATACAGAAGGACCCAGGTTCATTTCTGGGCATCTCCAGCTGAAGAATCTCAGGTAAAGGGAAATACCTCTGTTTGAAATCTTGGAGAACTGCTGCCAGTCAGAGTAGATGGTACTGGGCTCAGTAGACCTATGGTCTGATTTAGTATAAAGCAGCAGCATGTATCCGAATGAATTTAAAATCCAACCAGCTTGTCTAGGTGTTTTAGGATTCAAATTTTCAACTTGCATGTAAACCCTTGGGGCATCTTATACTTTGTAAAGAGCCATTAATATGGATAATGTTGTTATAATAAATACAATTGATCAAGAATTTAATAATTGGTTTCTTTTCACTTAAACATTGTTGACATCTCCTAGCATAAACACAACAGAGCAGAAGTTGTCTCAAGGACTTACAGGAAGAATTTTGAATTGAAGCAGGTCTCAGTCTTTAAATATTATGGAAAAATTTCTTGGTATGCATAGAATGCCCCACCTCCCCCCTAGACCTCATAATCTGAAATTAGGAGTTTAATTTATACGAGGTCTCCCCCCCCCCCCAGCATATGATTAAGCTAGGACTTGGATCCTGGAAAGTGGCAGGATTATCTAGGAATACCTGTTTTCATCAGCCTCCAGTTTCTAGTAAACTTGAACATGTATTGAGCTTTTGTGTGTTAGTATCATATTGTAAGTGCTCTCACACCGCAAGTTAACACTTTCACCAGTGAAACAAACTCTGTTTGTGGTTGTAGTGAAGGGAAGGATTTGAGGGAGGACTAGGCCTCAGAGCAACTGCTGGAAGGGTGGACCTTTCTTAATAAGGGGGAAAGCCTAGGAAAATCAAAACAGAAGGACCAATCCAGTGGACTGGGTGGGAACTACACTCAGAGCCACCAGCAGAATAAGAGAAAGCTTTGTTCTGTTCCAAGCGTGCCCTGAGTAAGCAGTTGGCTGAGCAATTGCTGGGGAAATGGGAAAGTCACGGCCTGGAGGCCGGAGACAGCAGGTAGGCCCCTGCTTGTCAGTAATAAAAGAGAGGGACCAGAGGGACCAATAAAAGAGAGAGACGTGTGAGGGAAGTTATTTTCCTTTATTGTATTGCTTGGTTCTGAGTTGCCTGGTTAATGAGAAACCTCTCTCTCTTACATTCTGCTTTATGAAGAGACAGACTTTATATATATTTTGCTAAGGCATACCCGTAGCTAACCATGTGCGTGGCAGCTCTCATGAGCCATTCTCGTGAGCAGAAGCACCTGATTGGGCCATGGGGATTCCATATTCAAATAGTGGGGAGGAGCCTGTGATGGTGAAGGTCAGTTGGAATGCAACTGTTAGGGGGCAGGGGTCTGTGAAGAGAGAGGTAGTGAGGGAGGAAAGAGCCCTTTCAGGAAAAGGAGGCTGCCACTGTGTGAATTAGATGAAGAAACAAGATGAACAAGACCTGTTAAGTCAGGAAGCGAGAGAAAGAGAAGAAAGAAAGGGGAAGAGCAAGTGGAGGAGAGAGAATGAGAGAAAATGAAAGGAGAGGAAGAGAAAGAAGGAAGGGTGAGGGATGGGCCCGGGCCTGTCAGTGGCCTGAGAGGAATGAGCAGCCATGGTGGCAGTGAGGAAGAACCTGGTCAGCCACCGCTGCTTCTGCTGCTCCTGCAGGGAGGAGCAGGAGCAGAGTGAGGGAGGGAGGGAAGTCTCTGGGCTTAGTGGGCTGCAGCTTGGCCAGTCGGTGCCGGCAATGCTGCAGCTGCGACCAAGAGGGGTGAGGGGGGTGGAGCAACTCAATGAAGGAGCTACCAAGAGGGGTGAGGGGAATGGAAGAACGGGATGGAGAAGGAGCACAGCTCAGGTGAGGGTGGAGAGATCTCTGAGGTGGGGGTGAGGGGAGCAATCAAGTACTAGCGTGCAGATGCTCTGTGCGAGTTAAGCTAGTTGTTCTTATTGCATACTATTGTTTTTCTTTTAATCTAATAATAAACCCTTGTTGGTGAAGTGTGCTACTTTCATTTTGAGTCTGCCTTAGTCACATACCTCTAGAGGCTTTGGCATGCTTAGCCCTTTCTAGGGAGGGTTTTACCACTCCCCACCCACCCACACCCGGGATCTTATGTGAAGAGAGTGGTTTGTCCCAGATTAACATAAAGTAGATGGTGGCAGCCTAATGTGAATCCCTTACAGTTGAGGATTCACCCCATTGGACTCCTCCTCTTCCTCTGGCAGAGTCTATGACAGTGGTACGCTACACTGGGTTGCCTAGGTGAATCTGCAGAGCCAGCCATTGATTGGTCAAGCCATGTGACAGAAGGATGATGATGATGATTGCATTTTAAAATTTTTTTGATTTTAACAATACCTTAACAATCAAGTTACACTTAAGTAAATATTGACTTCCCACTTACCAGTCTGTGCGGCTCTTGTTAACTATACATATAAACCATTGCTATAGTAATTCAAAACAGATATACTCCACATTGCAAACTCGATTTTACCCTACCCAACCTGCTGTAATTACTAAATTTCAAACCCTGCTGAAAGGTCCATGTTAGAAAAATAGTGCTTTAAGTAAAGCAAGAAAGGTTCCCAATCTTCTTTGAAACATTCCAAGTTTTCATCCCTTATAAGTGTTGTAAGTTTTGCCATCTCCGCATATTCCAAATTTTTTATCAACCAGTCTTCTTTGGAAGGCATTTTATTGTCTTCCCATTTCTGCGCGTATACTATTCTAGCCGCCGTGGTTGCATACATTAAAAAAGTTAAGTTTCTTCTAGAGAACTCTCCTTGAGTTATTCCCAGCAAGAAGGATTCTGGCCTCTTAGGAAATGTCATTTTAAAAATTTTCTTCAACTCATTATATATCATATCCCAAAAGGCCTTTGCCTTCCCACATGACCACCACATATGAAAGAAAGTTCCTTCACATTTCCAACATTTATTTGAAACAGTTTTATACATTAATGCTAATTTTTTCGGTCTCAGATACCACCTGTACATCATCTTATAACAATTTTCTTTTAAAGTATAACAGGCAGTGAACTTTAAATCAGTTTTCCATAATTTTTCCCAAGCTGCCATCTCTATATTATGACCCACATCTTGAGCCCATTTTATCATAGTCGTTTTAACCACTTCATCTCTTGTCTCCTCCAAAAGCAATACATCTTAGAGACTAATTTTTCATCATTTTTACACAGCTCAAATCTCGACATCTGATCCTCAAATCCAGCTTTAAGATCCTTCTTGCAAATTGCATTTAGCTGATGGTACTGAAACCAGTTGCTAACCAAATTTTGGACTTCAGCTAGATTTTTTAATTTACAGCCCTTATCTTGAAAACATAACAAATCTCTATAGGTACCCCATTCAGACTGCATATTTATCTCTTTACGTGCCAAAGCTTCAATCAGGGATACCCATAATGGAGTTTTAGGTTCCAGCCATGTTTTATATTTTACCTACACTCGCATTAGACTCCTCCTTACATAATGATTAAGAAAGAAGATTATTATCTATATATTTAATCCCCCTAGACATGCCTCAGCCTCTTTGGGGATGCGTCCCGACAACCCAGCTGATTGGCTGGGCAGTGGAGCGGAGGGACGCACCTGATTGGCTGAGGCGCGTCTGTGGTGGAGGCCAGGGCGGTGGCGGGGGCCCTGGCCCAGCCGGGGAGGCCGGTGGCAGCGGGCCCGGCCGGAGACTGGGGCGAGGGGGAGAGAGGTAGCCGGCCCCAAAAAACACACAGATGCTCTGTGCGGGGGTCGGCTTCTTCTTATTATTATTACATTTATATCCCGCTCTTCCTCCAAGGAGCCCAGAGCGGTGTACTACATACTTGAGTTTCTCTTTCACAACAACCCTGTGAAGTAGGTTAGGCTGAGAGAGAAGTGACTGGTCCAGATTCACCCAGCTAGTATCATGGCTGAATGGGGATTTGAACTCGGGTCTCCCCGTTCCTACATTAGGATGGAACTACATCCATCCAGTAGGATGGAACTACATGCCCTTTACTGTTGTCTAACTCAGTGGTTCTATGAGACTCTTCAGAAATTTATAATGAACTGTTTATTTTCTGTGCTTTATGCAAAATTTGTATAGTTATATAAATAACATATAAGTATCTTTAGTAACAAATGTATTTTGAAGGATTATATTGCCTTTAAAAATCAAAAGATATCGAGAGTGTTTGAATTTATTGCAGTAGTGCTGACTTTTAATTTTAATTTAATTAGTGCTGAGTTCCACGCTAAAACTATGCTGTAACACAAGTGGATGAAGAAGCAATTTTCAACACTCTCCAGTTTCCCCTGAAGCCCACTGTGTGTCACAGAAATATCTCCTTGGGGGTCATGTGAGCAGAAAGGGTTGATAATCGCAAATAGCCCCTTTCCCCAGTTGAGCAGCAGTGCAGCCATAATGGAACACAGCATTGCAGCATTAGCACAGTGCTAGTCTGGATGTTGGTTGGTCTCTTTGTATTTTGCTGATTTCTGTTCTGTGGTGTTTTCATACAGGCACTGGGAAGCTTTTACTTTCTGCACGAATCCTTGAAAAATATTTACCAGTTTGATTTTAAAGGTAAGTGTAAGAAACAAGAAGTCAATAAATGTCTTAGCTGTTTGATTCTGCTAATGTCAAAAGGAACAACCTGATCTTTGTTTGTTTGGACAAAGATTATTTTCATACATGATGCGGGGAAAACTTGAGTGTATGCTTGTTCTTTGACCAGTGTACTGCACATTTCAAACACATTGCATTCACACTAAACAAAAATATATACCTCAAAATGTGTAGTGTATCTGAGATTTTAGAATTTATCCTGCTCTTCTTCTGTCCAAGGACTCAGAGCAGCATAAACAGCAGAGCAGCATAAAATGACACTAAAAACAACCAATGTGATACATTTTTTTAAAATTCAACCTAAAAGCAGAAGATCTAAACGGCCTCGGTATGTAAATAAGGCTTCACCTGGCATTTAATAGACATCTGAGTCAGTACCAGGTGAGCCCCCTCAAGAAATCATTCCAAAGTTGGGGAACCACCGCTGAAAAGGTCCGCTCAGTCACAATCCACCTTTAATCCAATGCCTCAAAGAAAGATCTTGATAGTGCAGGTAATAAAATTTCTTAGGCAAAAAGTAATCTGTTGAAGGGCCAGAGGACAAACATTTTGCCTCTGCTGGGTTCATTGTTGATACTACTAGTATAAGTATTAAAGTACTAAACTGTCTAGTGCAAAAGAAAACTCATAGACACTTGATATGCTTTGTGTACATAATCTCAGCTTTGCTGAAACTAGTATGAAGGTTTTTAATTATGGTTTTTACAATGTGTGAAAGCTCTTTTATCAAAGAATTCCATTTTGAGTTGTGAGGGATGTCTGCTCAAATTTCAATATAAAAATCTCATAAGCTTCATTTAGCTTATTGAGACAGGTCACATTCATTCTACATCTTTGCACCACATTTATTTGAAACATCATTGAAATTGTAAGTGAACTAATTGTCTAAATTGTTCAGTTTCATTATTCTTATTCTCACTCAGAATAGATTGCTCCCTTTACTTGTAATTGAGGGTATGGGGGTCTTACTTCAGTGAAGGATTTCAATAGCAGTTCTATGAGTATTGCATTTCAAGGTTTAACTACCATAAATCCTTCTAGTCATCATCTTTTTGATACTCAAATAAAATCAAAGGCACAGTGTCAAGATTCATCACAGCATATTTTATTTCTGAAAGAGAGTAATGTAAATTGTAGCATTGATATGGGAACTTTTAATAAGAGATTCACTTGTCTATCCATTCATTCTCTCCTCCTGTAACAATTTAATAGGTGCTGAGCTATAATATGGAATGGGTTACTCTTAATCAAGTGAGCAATGGAGAGGTCTGATTAAGCACTTAGTTTTAGGGCTACGCCAGGGTCGTTGTCTTCTTCTTTTTTTGCCTGATTGCCCCTTCCACCAAATTCAACCTTCACTGTGCTGTATTTTATTTATTATTTAATTATGTCTCACTATTGTTCCACAGAGTCAAAGCAGTATAAAGATGGTTTCCAGGTGGTCTCCCATTAAGTACTGACCAGCTCCAGCACAGTTGATATATTATGTGCTTCAGATTGTGCCCTGACCCTTGGTGAAAACCTATATTATAAATTAAGTTTGCATTTTATCTGTAGTTGTAAAATCTGAAACATTATTTTTGACTTGACATGTGCCTAGATCACATACACCCTAAGATGGTGCTAGTTCCCCTCCAGTTCTGCCTTGCTCTTTCCTCTTTTATACCAACATTTAAATAATGTTGGAGATAACTACACTGTATTAAGCTGATTCTGTTGAACTGAAGAGGAAGCTGACAGAGCAGGCATCTCTTTGGCTTCATTTTACATCACATCACTGACACATCCTCCTTCTGTTGAGTGAAACAACATACTCCAGAAATGAAGAGAAGGAACTATTTGAATCTGAAGATGCAGTGGCAGAAAAACCCGAGGCTACAGACTTGAAACTGAGGAGCTGGAGCCTAGAGCCCAGATTGGAGGAAGAATCTTTCTGCCTCTATCCCATTATGAATTCTACACTCTGTGATGGCTTGATAGCTAGATTGGGAATGTTTAAATTTGCCTCAGTTGCTATAAATAAATGTGTCAATCTAAAAGAATAGGTGGAGAGGAGTACAATATGTATGAAAGGCATGGCACACATGGGGGGTGCATGTGCATCTGGTGTGCACCACTCTGGATCATGGCACAAGAGTTTTGTTGGTCCCTAAAACAATACAAAATGCACAACAAGAGTTCCTTCATCATAGACAATTCTTACAACATGAGCTTTGACTGTACTGCCTATTGAGCAAAAACTGCTTGACTTCTTTGTTGTTAATTATGAGTTTTATAAGATCTATTTATTTATAGTTTCCTCCCTTCTTGTACATGAGGAAAACAGGTTACAGTAATAGAGTTGTATCTATTCTAAGTGTTCTTTATTTTTTTCTAGCTAAGAAGTATAAAAAAGTTACGGGAAAAGAAATCTATTCAGATACATTGGAAAGTACCCCAATGCTGGAAAAAGAAAAGTTCCCACAAGATTATTTCCCTGAGGTATGTATATACAAGGAGAGTTTCCAGAGGACAAAGGAGCTTGCTTGTATTTTATTTGCCCTAGTGACCTGGCTGAAGTTATTCTTGAATTGTGGAACTATAAAGGAGCAATAATCTTACCAATGAATTGGAACCCACTTCTTTATTTTAGCACTTCACGTCAGTTAGAAAGCTTCTTCATGCATAGTTGACAGAACTCTTGCTAGCAAACCTATCCCTAAAAATGTTAGGTAATACATTGTTGGGTAAACTGATCAGATTTTGTGCAATGGTTTGGAGACAATGGCTGACATTCTGACTAAAGTCGCACTGGTGCAGCAAGAGGATTGGAATAACAGCACTGTTATAAGGGGGCACTTTGAGATTTTTTAGGCGTGGTTATAAAGCAGTTTCCCAGAAGGTCAGAACCATAGACTGAATATCCAAATAAAAATATATTTTATTGACTACAGTGGAGGCTTGGATATGGTATGAAACACCATGTGATACAGAACATACAAAGGTTAACATGCATCTGGACTCTAATACTTAACCTTTGCTATGCTGACTCTTTAAATGTGTAGACTATACTGAGTGGAGGAGGAAAGCGGATGGAGGGTGCTGAGGGAGAGAGATAGATTGACTAGTATCAGGCACAGAAGGAAGGTAAGGTCAGTTAAGGATCTGGAGGGAGAGCAAAGAAAAAGACAGGCCCGAATGAGTTCAGGGAGAGAAAGTGGTGTGAGTTGATCCAGAGATCCTGGGAGGAAGAGACAGACAGTGAGAGAGAGAGACCTTTGTGGGTTCAGGACAGAAAAGTAGATTGAGTCAGTCCAGAGGACTGTAGAAGGGAGTGGAGGAAAGGACGAGAAGAACCCGCACGTGTTTGGGTGTGGGTAGTAGAATTGGGTCTGTTCAGAGGATTGAAGGAGCAAGAGAAAGAGGACAAAATGAATTTGGGAGAAAGAAGTAGGTTGAGCTGGTCTGGAGGACCATAGAAGGGAGCAGAACATGGGCGTATGGTCCATTGGACAAAGGGGTGCATTTGCACCCAGGCCCAGAGGGTCAAGGGGCCCCACAAGGCTCTACAGACCCATGGTCAGGGTTTGACATCACCCCCAAACGTTTCTCTCCCCTCCCCCTCCAGCTGTGTGACTCCCAATCACGGCCAGTGAGCAGTTTCTCTTTTTTCAGTCAGGAGGATGACATCTGCTGAGAAAGGAAAGAGTTAAACCAGCCCAAGGACTGGTCCTCCTTCCTTGAGTTGTGCTCCTCACCTGCTCGGCAATTCAATGCAGAGTTGGTGAGGGAGCAGGAAGGAAGCATGGCCTCAAGGAAAGCTAGAAAGGAAAGTCAAACAAACAAACTTACCTGTTTTTTTCTGTGAATGTGATTTCTTCCCTCAGAAGCCAATGTGTGTTTTTCTCCTTTCCACATTCATGAACCGTTGGGGGGGGGGAGGGGAGGGAGAGAGAGATCCCATTCCCAACTGAAAGCCTCCCTTGTTGTGTCTCTTCCCTATCCCCAAGCCCTTGTTTGTGCTTGCGTGAGAGGTTTTTTGTTTTTTGTTTAATGATTGGGTTCTTCCCACTAAGTCCTGACCCACGTGATCTTCCCCTCAGAACTTGCAATGAGTTGTTTTCCTCTCCATGGAAAGAAAAGCAGAAAGTAAGAGAGGATGGGGGTGGAGTTTATTGGCTGGTCTGTTATCAAACAAGGTCTCAAAATTGTATACCTAGCAGAGAGAGAGATATTTTTAAACATGTTTTTTTGTTCAAAGCAGCACAACAAGGTGCCAAATGTAAGCTAAAACTATTATAATACAAACTTGTAATAAGCCCTCCCCACTCCAATCGTATACCTTCTTGTGAAGAAATTAGTCACTACAAAAAGTATTAAAAGCTTTTAAAATAATAAGAGGGAAGAAGAATGCTCTAACATGGATCTTTTTCTGGTTTTTCCTTCATTTTTGGTTTATTAAGTGCTGGTTGTTGGGCTTGAGGACTCCTCACAGCCTTATTCTGGGGGGGGGGGGAGTGAGAGAGAGAGCGAGTGAGAGCACAAACGGGCAAATAGGGATAGGAACATTGCTAAGAGTTGTATGCATGCATATATCAGGTCGTAGAAGTAGGCATATGTTAAAAATGTTTCTGAGCTAGGGGAATATGTGTGCTCAAGTATGCGTGTGAAAATGTATGCATATAGTCCTAGTGTTGGACTAGGACCAAGAAGACCCAAGTTTGAAACCCCGTTCAACCATGAAACTCACTGGGTGACTCTGGGCCAGTCATGTATCTTTCAGCCTAACCTACCGCACAGGGTTGTTGTAAGGATAAAAATAAGCATGTGCTACTTGGAGGAAGAGAAGGATATAAATGTAATTAATTAATAAATTAATATGAAGAGGGTGTAATATTATATGCATAGAAGGGAAAGAAATGGCATGCTAAGAATCTTGTTTTCATCATGTACTTAGTTTTTCTGCAAACAAATATGTGGGGGGAGGGGGGAAACAAAGACTCCAACCTTGCTACGCTCCTAGAGCAGAAGACAGCACGTGAAAACCCCAAACAAGTAGAGAAAGCAGATCGAGCCCATCCGGAGTAGGGAACAGAGAAACAGAGAAGTCCAAGCAAGTTGGCTAAAAGCATCATGAAAGAGTAGGGGAACCAGCCTGGTTCTAGAACGGGAGGGCCATGCTTCATTTTCTGTCTAGGGAACAAACTCCATATTAAAGCTATGTAAATGAAGGGGGACTATTGCCAGATGGAAATGGGACTGGAGGAGGGGCTGTCCCTCTGCCACTAGGAAGCCACCAACAGCAAAACAAAGCACCATATTGAAGCAACAGGGGACTAACATCTCAGGGAATGACAAATGGGGTGTCGGTGGCAAAAATCACTTGCACCAAAAAGGATGTCTTGAAAATACATACTGGATAAGGAAATTGGACAAAAATTCAGCAAGCTTGGATGAATGTGACATGTGCAGGTGGTAAAAGCCTAGTAAGCTTTTCTGATTGACTCACTCACATAAGAGAGTGGTCTTTAGTAATATGTCCATCTTTTTTCTTTGCGGTGCCAAGACTTAGTTGGATCATTCCTCCCAATCAACCTACGTCTCATGAGTCCATGGTCTTTGTGCGGACTTACAGACTGAGGCCCCTGTGGGGGCTCTTTCTTTATTCTGGGAAGGAGTTAACCGCCCTCTGCTTGGTGAAAGGCAATGCACCTCTTGCCCACTTTTCTGGTGAAAAATAGATCTAAAACCCTTATCCTAGCTGGTTGGTACTTTGCACGTACATGCACGTACATTCACGTGTGCATATTTGCATGTGCACGTGATAGGGAGCCAGGACTTGGGAATGGAAAAATAGAAAAACCCCAGGAGTGGGAGGAAGGGAAGTGTGCTCCCTATATTTAACTGTGAAAGACAAGAAAAGATGAAAAAAGCTGGGGTCTCAACAGATCAAAATGGGGTGTGATTGTGACAAAGAAAGGGACTAACAGTCTTTAGAATGGGTTCCAAAGACTGCTCCATTTGGGTGGGGCTCGTGGGTCAATTTATAGGGTTAAAAAGATGCTAAATTAATCCTTTGAGAAACTGGAGGCTCTTCGCATGTAAAACCGTAGAAAAATGGAATAAAAAAGGAGCTTAGGGGTGTGCATGGAACTGATTTAAGACCGTTTGGTTTGGTTTGATTTGTTCGTTCAGTAAAACTGGGTCGAACCAGTTGAACCCGGTTAAAGGGCTATGCTTGTAAAGGGGAATTTGGTGAGGATTTCTCTTTAAAAAGAAAAGGGGTGGGGAATCCTTTAAGAGTGTTTTAAGGGCAGCCGGGGCTGGGCAAGAAGGCACCTTACCTGCTTCTGTGGCAACAGCAACTCTAAGCCCCATGGGTGCTCCTCCCCACAAGCAGTGCAGACCAGCGGCAGCCCAGTACCAGCAACTGCAGATGCAGAGAGGCCATTTGAGTTACCTCTGCGCATGCGCAGAGGCCATTTCTGGTGCTGCTCGAGAGTTCATGTCCTCCATGATGACCATGGGCTTGTTTCAAATGATTTTTGGTCTCACCCATGTGGCAGGCCATACACTTGACTTGGTCTTTTTGTCAAGGGTGAACAGCAGTGTTCCGTGAATAGTCCAGGAGGTCTAAATACCGCTGTCATGGATGGATCACTACCTGGTGAAGACTGGACTGAGGGTGGACCCAATAGACCTCTGTAGGGGTGGGGGACCAGTTAGGATGGTCTGCTCTCTGAGGCTTATGGATCCTAATGGATTCCTGACAGAATGAGTTTCCTGCTGAGAGAATGGACAATCCTGTTGACACCATGGAGTCCCTCTGTTATAAGGAGATGGGTCGGGTGATTGACATGGTCACGCCTAGGAGTCCTCTACCGACCCACTGAGTCCAATTAACTCCCTGATATACAGGTGAGTTGCAATTGCAAACCATGAAGCAGGCTGGTAGATGGCTTGAGCATCATTGGCGGAAGAATGAATGTGACCGAACACAGGCTAGAGCCCATATTAGTGCCTACTCTGTGGTGGCGGCGGCAAAGAAATCCTGCTTTCCTGCCAACATTGTGTCTGCTCAGCGTCGTCCAGTGGAACTTTTTAAAGTGTTTCAGAGCCTCCTAGGTGAGGACCCCAAAGACAATCAAACAGATCCTTTAGCAGCCTGATGTGACCAACTTGCATTACATTTTGCGGATAAAATTGCTAGTATCCATTCTGACTTGAATGCTAACATTTTTGTGGCACTGAAACTGGATGTTACCAATGCACCGTCTGGTTTTGTTATATTGGATGGTCTTCAGACTGTGTTGCTTGAGGAGGTAAACAGGCTGCTTGGAAGGCTGAGGCCTACCATGTGAGTCCTCAACCCTTGCCCTTCATGGTTGGTGAAGGTTTCTAGGGAGGAACTGGATCCATGGGTGGTGGGGGTGGTGAATGCCTCTCTAAAGCCGGGGATGGTGCCCCCTCGCCTGAAGGAGGCAGTCATTAGGCTCCTCCTTTAAAAGCCCTCATTGGACCCAGATGATTTTAATAACTTTTGACTAGTTTCAAACCTCTTCTTGAAGAGTGTTGTGGCGTCTCAGCTCCAGGCAGCCCTGGATAAATCTGATTACTTAGATCCTTTCCAGTCTGGCTTCCGACCTGGATTTTGGATGGAAACTGCCTTGGTCACCTTGGTGGATGACCTATGCTGGGAGATAGACAGAGAGAGTGTAATTCTGTTGGTTCTCCTGGACCTCTCAGCTGCTTTTGATACTATTGACCAGGGTATCCTTCTGGGACGTCTCTCTAGGTTGGGACTTGGCGACACAGTTATTTAGGGGAAGAATGGCAGTTCAATCCCCAAATAGCAAAGCAAACCTGTTTGGTGAGAAATAAGCTAAGCAAGAGGTCTTTAGTATTGAAAAACTACAAGGATTTATTTAATGAAAAGGTTACAAACAAGTATGGAAAAGCTTGCAGCTTAATTTCAACTGTAGCTCATGGCTGAAGAGAGCGACCAAAACAAACAGCCAGCTCTGGAGAAACAAAATGGATAACACGGAAGAACAGAGATGGAAGGAGTCCAGCACTTTTATCCATGACCCACCCACCCCCACTCCCTGTGGTCACTATGAGACATTGCAGCTGAGAGCTGATGCTGCCAGGGTCCTAGCTCCAACACTCCCTTTCATTGGCTCGTGCTGCTGTCTATAAGTCCCATCTTCTTTCTCAAGGTTTTGAAACGACCCCTGGGCAACAGCATAATTAGCACATCTGCTACCATTTGTTCACTTGGACAATACATCAATTTTACAAGTGCACCCCGCACATAATGATATTTGGTTTCAGTGTGTTTTGTTCTGAGTTTAATTTTCTCAGTTTGTGAGATCTGAATGCAGCTTTGATTATCCTCGAACACCTCAGTGAGTTTTGGTTCATCTGTGTTTAAATTCGACATTAGCTTGTGCAGCCACCTCTTGACATGCTTGAGTGGCAGATACATATTCTGCCTCAGTAGATGAGAGAGCAACTATTGATTGATTGCAGCTATGCCAACTGACTGCTCCACCACCACCAAAGAATACATAACCATGGGTTGACTTCCAGTCTGTTTGATCCTCAGCCCAGTCTGCATCCATATAACCTACTAATTCGGGTCCACTACTAGCACACAACTTTAATTTTAGATGGATTGTCCCTTTTAGGTACCTGCCTAGTCTCTTTACCGCAGTCCAGTCATCTTTGCTGGGTATGCTTACTTTCCTCCTCAAGGTTCCCGCGGATGCAGCTATATCTGAACTTGTTATCATAGCTACATATAAAAGTTTTCCAATCACTGTCCTGTACTCACTGTTGACTGGCAGAAGTTCACTTTCATCCTGTTTTAGGTAACCTGTTTCCATAGGTGTACTCATTTCTTTGGCCTCTGTAAGTCCCAGATGCTCTAGTAAATCATTTATTTTCTGGTTTTGGTTAAGCAAATAGCTTCTATCCTCTTCTCTCTCTATGTTTGTTTATTCCAAGATAGTGTGAAACAGACCCAAGTTCTTTTACTTCTATCTCACTATTCCAGTGCTTTATTATTTCAAGGCCTCTCTATTTTCATAACAAATTATCAGCTAATCAGTGCAAGTAAGTATATAGGTCCTTCTGTTGTCTTTGAGCCTCGAATACAGGCAAGGGTCAGCCTTTCCTTGGATAAATCCCACATTGACTAGCAATTGGTTTAATTTGACATTCCAGGCTCTTGCAGCCTGCTTCAGTCCATAAATACTTTTCTGCAGCTTACATACAAGTGTTTTTTTTACCTGGTTCCACAAATCCTGGAAGCTGCTCCATAAATATCTTCTTTGATGTCTCCATGAAGAAATGCAGTTTTCATGTCTATGTGATGCACTTACATTTTCTTTGCTGCTGCAATGCTTAGGAGTGTCCTTACTGAGGTATGTTTTACAACAGGAGCAAATGTCTCTTCATAATCTTCCCCATATATTTGCAAGAATCCCTTTGCCACCAACCTCGCTTTGTAACACTGGACATCTCCTTCTGCATTTTGCTTAATTTAAAAAATCCACTTGCACAGTCAGGTAGCTCTGTGAGTGTCCATGTGTTGTGTTAGTTTTGTGCAATGATTCCATTTCTTCTTTCGCAGCTTCCTTCCAGTTTTGTGCTTCAGTTGCAGGTAAGTTATTTTCTTTCCACGTGCTTGGTTCTTGAAACCTTTCTCCCTTTGCAATGTAGGAAAGTTTCTTAGGCGGAACTCCTTTATTTTGTTGTGTTAAACACCGCACCCTTTGTTCGTCATTAGCATCCTCTACTGCTGAATCGCTGCCAGGTGTAAAACTTACAGTGGATCCTTCCTTTTGGTCATGTTGCCTTGATTCATTCTCCAACTGAAAATTCGGCTCTAAGTTTGGCAGTTCACTAGTGGTTGGTTTTTCATTTTCACTGAAGTATGCTACATTGCATATTTTAATTTTCTGTGGAAAGATCCACAATCCTATATCCTTTACATCCTATGGAACAGCCAACAAGTATTCCTTCCTCAGATCTACAGTTGAGTCTGGTCCTTTTGGCTTTTGGTATATAGGTGTATGCTTTAGATGCAAACTCTCTTATATGACTCAAGGTGGGCTTGTTGCCATGCCATAATTCATGTGGCGTTGGTCCTGTGGCCTTTGTTGGCAATCTGTTTTGCAGTTAAGTTGCAGTCATCACTGCCTCTCCCCAAAATTTAGTGGCCAAACCAGCATCTACAAGCATGCATCTGGTCATTTCCATAAGATGACGGTTCTTTCTTTCCACCACTCCATTTTGCTCTGGAGTATAAGGAACAGTCTTTTGGTGTTCCATGCCCTCCTCCTTTAGGAATCTTATGACATCATTCCCAGTGTATTTGCCACCATTGTCAGTGCAGAGGATCTGTGGCTTTCTCCCAAACCTATTGCTCACTCTTGCAACTTATTCTTTTAGTCTTTCTAGTACTTGCCCCTTTTCACTTAACAGGTATGTATGTGTGTCTCTAGAATAGTCATCAATGTAAGTAAGAACATATTTATTCCCTACTGATGTATTAATTTGCATAGGTCCACAAACATCCCTATGAATCAGATCCAAAGGATGCTGTGTTTCTCTTTCTTTGCGTGGAAGAAAAGCAGGCCGTGTTGCCTTTGCTCTTATACAGCATGCATATTTTGATTCAGTGCTGCAGGGGGCTATTTTTAGACCCTTTACCAAATCCAACTTTTCAGCCTGACATAACATTTTGGCATCTCTATGGCCTATCCTTCTGTGCCACAAATTCAGACAATTCAGGCATTCCTTCACAGTTTTGGCCCTTTCAGTCACACATTCTACTTAAATCTATTCTCTTATAAAACTGCTTTCATAAGCAATTCCTGTTGATGAGTAATGAAACAGTGCCTTCCTTTAAGTTTTACTTCGTAGCCCCTTTCTGTAGCATATTTTACAGACATCAGACTTGTTTCTAAAAGAGGCACATACGAAGCTTCTTCAATCCAATGGTTTCTCCTTTCTCCAGTTTGCAGAGGAACTGTGCAGATCCTTTCCCTTCTGCATACATCAGTTTTCTATCTGCCAGATATATAGAGATTTTACAGCTTCTATGTAAGTTTATAAATCTCTCCCTTTCTCTAATCAGGTTGCTTGTAGCACCTGAGTCAATGCAGATCTCACTGCTACATTTTTCAGACTTCGCTTCCAAGACTTTATCTGTCCTTGCAAGGTATATCTTTAGCTTTAGTCCCTGATTGCTTGTAAGTTCTGTACTCTGTGAGACCAGATGTCTCACTCTCTTTGCAACTTTGTTTTGCTTGCCTTTTGTTTGCAAACTCTTTATTGCAAACCCAGGCCCAAATAATGACAGGACATGTGTAGTTGGAAAAAACTAGGGCCATTTATTGAAATATTTACAAAACCTGCAATGAGGAATCTTAACTAAAGTGCGGGTATCCCCTATGTGGGTCAATCTCATAGGAGGCATGCCCACAAGAGGGTGAAGGGTTTTGATTTGGCTTGGTACCCAGTCCGAATCTCTTCTCTACCACGAGGTTACCCCCGTCAAGGAGATGTATGCCAGCCCACCTCAACCCAGGTCACGAGGCACTGAGCAGTGTTTGCTGGCATGCACCCGAGTGGGAGTGGATCCAGCCTGAGAGTCCCAAGATCACCAAGCCTTCCTCCGTATTCCCACTCACCATAACAGCCCTCCAACCCAACACCAATGTAAATTAACCTACCCCGACCCACACTCACCTGCAAAGCAACCAATAAACCCCAAGGAATGCCTTAACAAAATCAGTGAGAAGTAGGCAAAAAAGGCCCCGACATAAGTTAAATCAGTTGAGACCCCAAAAATTCATATTTGGCCCCAATGGCGACCAGAATATCCCTCCCTGAGTCCAGGGGTGGGCAGGAGGGTGCCTGCCCATAGATCAACTGAAAGACAGAGCAACAGAGCCAACTGCTTATGCAGCTGTTCCTTGCACCTGATTGGTCTGCTGGTGTCATGTGCTGGGGGACTAAAATGGCAGCCCGCATGTCTGTCTCCTGGGCTGGGCCCACAACTCCACCCCCCACTTATCCCATATCCCTGCTAACGCAGTGAAAGGGGTGGGGAGCGGCTATCTTGGGACACTTATTCTGCAAGTGTTTGGGGCTTCCACAAATAAAGCATTTTTTATTGCTTTTCAAAGTTCTAAATGCATTTTCTTCACTTTCTTTTGGTTGCTTATCATCCCTTCTGCACAGATCAAAGTCCACTAGACAGTTAATTACAAATTGTAAGTTTGCATCCTCCTTGACATCCAAGGCACTAGTCACACTATCGAAGTAATGTGGCAAACTACTCAACAGCAATCCTATCAAAAATGTATCTGGCATGATTACTTCAGCTTGCAGTTGCCTAGATATTGCTAACATTTCATTTATGTGCTTGGACAGACTTTATCCTTCTCTAAGTCTTTTATTGCTCAGTTTTCTTACTAGATGCACTTTGGAAACCACAGACCTCTTTTTATCAGAGTTTCCCACATATTCTTTATATTTTCTTTGTCTCTTAGATGCACTAAGATTGGATCACTCACTGCCAAGCAAATCATTCCTGATGCCTTTTCACCTTCTCTGTCCCATTCTTTCTGCTCCTTTCCTGCATCTGCATGATCCCGGGTGTGCAGAACACTGCCAAGTCCATGACTCCTGAGGAGCATCTCCCATCTTGAAAGACTAGAGCTCATACTCATGACCTTGCGACCTTTCAGCATCTGGAATCTTTGTGCTGTCTCCATTTTCTAAGCTTTTCTCTTTGCTTTGCTTTCTGTTTAGCTCTCTAGGTTTTTCTCTTTTATTTACTGGCTCCTGGGCCCATAACCCTTTGTAGGGGAAGAATGGCAGTTCAGTTCCCAAATAGCAGAGCAAATCCAGTTTGGTGAGAAAGCAGCAAAGCAAGATGTCTTGAGGCAGTTCTTTAGGATTGAAGAACTACAAGTATTTGTTTAAAGAAAAGGTTATAAACAAATGTGAAAAATCTTGCAGCTTAATTTCAGCTGTAGTTCATGGCTGAAGAGAGAGACCCAAACAAATAGCCATCTCTGGAAAGACAAAATGGAGATTAACACTAGAAGAACAAGAGGAAGAGTCCAGCACTTTTATCCATCATCCTAATCCCCCCCCCCAAGGGGTCACTATGAGACATTGCAATTGAGAGCTGATGTTGCCAGGGTTCTAGCTCCAACAGATTATATGGTGGCTCCACTCCTACCTGGAGGGTCGTGCTCAGAAGGTGGTGCTGGGGGATTCCTGGTCCATCCCGTGGCCTTTGGCCTATGGGATGCCACAGGGATCTGTTCTGTCCCCCATGCCGTTTAACATCTACATGAAACCTCTGGGAGAGGTCATCCATAGGTAAGGGCTGCGGTGCCATCAGTATGCTGATGACACCCATCTCTACCTATCTATTAAGTTAGCATACACCAGGGAGGCAGTGGATGCTCTGAACCAGGGTTTGTAGGCTGTTCTGGACTGGATGGTAGCAAACAAGCTAAAACCTAATCCAGATAAGATGGAAGTGTTCTGGGTTGGTAGAACTAATCATCTGAGTAATGAGGTAAATCTGGTCTTGGATGGGGTCACACGCCCTCTGAAAGACAAAGTCTGCAGCTTGGGGTGCTTCTGGACCCAACACTGTCCTTGGATGCTCAGATGGCGGTGCTGTGCAGAAGTGCCTTTCACCAACTAAAGATGGTATGCCAGCTGCAACCCTACTTGGAGAAGTTGGACTTGACCTCAATCACACATGCTTTGGTAACATCCAGATTGGATTACTGCAATGCACTCTACGTGTGGCTGCCCTTGAAGATGGTTTGGAAGCTTGAGCTGGTCCAGAGTGCTGCTACAAGGATGCTTGTGGGTGCAAGGTGCTTCATGAATGTCACAATCATCCTGCGGCAGCTTCATTGGTTACCAGTCCACTTCTGGGCTTGATTCACAATGCTGGTCTTGACCTTTAAAGCTCTACATGGCTTGGGGCCAGGGTACCTGTTGGACCGCATTTGCCCATATGAATCTGCCAGCGCCCTCCATTCATAATCTCAGGCCCCGCTCATGGCCCCTGCCACTAACAAAGTTCCGTTTGGCGGCGACTAGAGACAGGGCCTTTTTGGTTGTAGCTCCTTGGCCATGGAGCTCCTCCTTCAGTGTTTTTAAAAAACAACTAAAAACACATCTTTTAAGGAGGCTTTTTAATGTTCCATCTTTGGTATATTTGGCAGGTTCTTTAATTTTTAGTTTTTATCATTCTCAATTTTTAGCTTTTTAAATAATGTTTAATTTGAAACTTAATTCTGATTGTGGTTTTAACCAGGACCAATTCTGATTGTGGTTTTAACCAGCTTTTAAAATAATGTTTAATTTGAAACTTAATTATGATTGTGGTTTTAACCAGGACCTTCCACTTGATTACGTAATTTGGTTTAGTTTATTAGTTTTATTTTACATTGTATCTGTTTTATTGTTGTAAGCTGCCCCAAGCAGTAGTATACTGAAGGGGTGGGGCATACATATTTTAAATAAATAAATAAATAAATAAATGTTGCTCCCAGATGTGCGTCGTCACGCAAATGACTTCTGTACATGTACGGAGATCACTCAAATGCATCCACAGAGGCTGGAACACAGCCACACCGGTTCACACTGGTGGGACTTAGAGGAGCTGCCACTGCAGAAGTGGGTAAGGTGCCCTCTTGCCATCCGCCCCCCTCTGGCTGCTCTTGAAACACCCTTAAAAGATTTTTCCCCCCTTGCTTGTAAAGGGCAATCATTACCCGATTCCCCTTTACAAGCATAGCCATTTAACCCATCTGAATCAGACTGGGTCAGGTTTGAACTCAGACCAGCCACCCTTTGGGGCGGCCCATCTGGTTTGAATTCGAATCAGCCAAACCAGCAAAACTGGTTTTGTGCATATCCCTATAGAGAAAGAAAGTTGGATAGGACTTAGAAGAATCCAGAGAAGATAATTCGATGACTAACATCTGGGGTAAGAATGTGGGAGCATATTGGGAAATAGAATGACTATGGTGACCTGGTCTGCAAGTCTCGAAAATGCCTTAACATGGCTATGTGGGGAATCTATTTTGGGGTGGCGGGGAGCTTTTGCAGAGATAGGAAGCAATATTAATGCCCTCTTCCTTGCCTGACTCCCTAAGCTGTTCTTTAGCTTCAGTGCTAAACACTGTTAGGGCTGCAGCATTTGGAGAGTGGGCGCCGGCGGTGGAAAAGTGACAGGGTGGGACTAGCAGGTAAGGAGCTCCTTGCCTGCTTTTTAAGGAAACTGTTCCCTGCTCCGCCAATGGGTGCATGAATGGCTCATGAATATCCCTATTTGTAGCCCAGTTGATAAGATTTACATCAACTTTTCACTTTTTTCTGTGCATTTACAGCAGACTTTTAATGTAACATTATGTTCTTTGGCGGGGGGGGACTTGGGCTTGCCCTTAGTTTAAGACTGATTTCTTTTCTTTTTATTACAGCTGCTTAAGGATGATCTAAAAGTAATTACAATGATTGAGGCATAATGCAATTCAAAATAATTACAGCCCACTGCATATAAAAGTAACAAAACTTTCTGCACTGATTTATGGGTCCTCTTGGCTGTGCATGAATCTCAAACGATGCCTTTGGGAGCAACACTCCAGATAATGTTAGGTCATTTTTAAAAAGCAGATTTGTGTAGTCTATCAGGACTGAGTCATTTTTTCTCTCTCCATAGTGAGAAATTGGTTGTTATCATAGATCACCGATACTGCTCAAAGCTCTTGTGAAAGATGAATTAATTTCACTAATGCTTTAATGCAAACCTTTCATGGAGAAGGCTGTATGGTGATAACCTTACCGCAGTCTCTCCTTTCTCAATGATGATTTATGTTGTCTTTTAGTAGATGAAACTGCCTGTATTCACAATCCGTCTGCCTGCTAAAGGAATCTTATTAACAGAAAAACTGGGGAGAGACTTAATATTGTATAAGGTGAAATATGTTGCTCTCATTTGGGGGGGGCGGGGGGCTTGAAGTTGCCATATTCTAAAATCTAGGTAAACCATTATTTAAGACTACAGATAGTTTTGAACAGCTTTAATATTTTATGCTACCTCACAGGAAGATGTTAAATCAGTGATCATCAGTATTTTGCCAGTGAGGGCTACTTTGCCAACAAACCTTCAATGTAAGAGCTTTTTCACTCTGCCCTGAACTCTGTGCTGTGCTATTCCCAGCTTGTGTGTGTGTGTGTGTGTGTGTGTGTGTGTGTGTGTGTGTGTACACACGCTTTAAGAGAAACAAAGCCCCTTTAAGCCACATCACAATTTTGGAAGGCACTCATGGAGTGCTGGGAAGTGTAGTCCTTCCTAGTATTTTCTCCATTGAGCTCTGTGGGGGAAATGCTGGGAAAGACTACATTTCAAAGTACTCCACGTGTGCCTTCCAAGATGGTTCTGAGGCTTGAGGGGACTCCATTTCCCTTAAAGGAGCTGCACCAGAGCCGAGCAAAATACAGCACTGTATGGTGGGGATGGTAATGCACATGGTGCCAAGGGGCTATGCAGAATATTCAGCTTTGGCCAAAGCTTCACATAAGCCTAATAAACAATTAGACAGGGAGCTGCACTTAGGGTTGAAGGGAGCCACCACTGGCTCTGCAGCCTTGCAATGATGAATACTATGTTTGGAAGAGTCAGAACTAGTGATGACACTGAGCAGGTTCAGAATAGCAAATCCTAGAGTCCCCCACCCAAAGGCCATTATGAGCTGAACCTAAGCCCACACTGAAGTTTTGGTGTTGCTTGTAATGGTCTCGGTTTGGTGTGCAAACCATGCCCCCTGTTCAAAAATTATCTAGAAACAGGAGAGAGTGCCATTCAAGAGAACTCACAGCAGCGGAGCCTCAGTTGCCATTGGAGAAACCAGAGAACAGTAGTTTTCAACCCCACGTGGCTTGGTCCACTGAACCACAAGGAAATGAATATTATAATTCCAAGCTTCCAAAGAGCAATGGTGCCACTAAGCAACAGTTTAAGCCAAAATGACCTGAAAACTAGAGTTGCTAGCAGTAATCAAGGGTTACTAGCAGTAGTCAAAGACATGTTTGGGAGTCTCTACTGCTGCCAAGAAGTCAGAGAACTTAAGGATGAAACTTGTGCTATCCCCAGCTTTCCCTCCTGGCACTCACTTCCTCTCCCCCATCCCCCACCAGAAAGATAAATTTAGGAAAGGGGGAAACCAATGATGGGTTTTGTCAATGGCAGTGAAGACCAGGAAGCAATTGATGAATTGATCCTAAAGGATTGTCCTTGTGGGAGGCTGTTTGGGGTGTCGGTTTCTGCCCCCGCCCTCCTTGATTACCTGTTTTCTGTATCCTATTGTGATTTTGTACAGTAATCAAAATTATTGTACTGTATTATCTTCTAATTTTATTTCAAACAGCAGTCAAATAAAAGTAAAGTACCAATGATGGTGCAAGAGCCAGTTATGGTGGTGGCCTTGTTTGGAGCTCCTAAGCTTTCTCTGGTAATACTCTGGGAGAGACTAAGCCAATTATGAAGCAAGTGAGTGATAGTTCACTCACCACTAATTGAGGGGTAGAAATCTTTCCAGTCAGGCAGTAGTTGCTCCTTTTTTCAGAAAAAATCCTTAGAAATTTCTTTTGACTCAGCATACAAGTCTGTAAGGGAATTAATCTGAGAATAACGAAGTAGCCTTATCTACTTCAAGTACAGACATTGAACCTACAATCCTAATGTGTTTACTTAGTACGTTCATTCACTCTTTATGTGTATGCAAGAATTAAGCACACAAGTCTCATTAATGTAATGGGCTAAAGTGATGTTCCCCATTAATTAATAAGGTAGTTATAATTTCCCCTTTCAAAAAGTGTGGCTCTGTATCTTTTCCCCCCAATGTTTTTCTTCTGTATGGAGCCAAGCTTAATGGCAGGAGTTTTAACTTTTTAAAGTTACTTATATTTAAATCTGTTAACTTATGTAAGTGATCAGTTGCAGGATTTGTTCTTAGTCTTGTGGGAATTCATATACTGAAGGTGTGTTGCCCCCCCCCCCGCCCCAATCCTTTTTTAAAATTTAAAACAACAATATTTAAACCAAAAAAACACAACTGCTAGTTATACATGCCATTACAGCAGGGGTATACTACACAACTCAAATGCCTTGGTGGGCCAAAGTCAACCAGGACGTGATGTGCGGAGGCCACTGTTGCTCCAACTGTTGCAGTGCTAGGAAGCAAAGAGTCATAGTTGTGTGTGAGAGAGCAACTTGTGCCAATGATGTTACTGCAGCGCAGGCACTAAGGCTGGCAGTGGATTGTTGGTCAGTGGTTCTTTCTTTAGCCTTTTTTTTTACTGTGTTTGAAATGTGTGTTTTGTGTTGAGAGGGGCAGGTTTCCTTTTACTGTGTGCTTTTCCAGTGTTTTTCAAGGCAGAGTTGCAAAATGCATTACAAATCGCAATGCGAAACTTGCATGTCCACTCTGTGAGGGCAGCTTGTTCTGGCCATAAGGAACAGTGGGGAAACCCAAAACACCCCATTGTACCCCATGGGGGTGTCTGTGTCTCCTAGGGACACCAAAGTGGGTTGTGAGGTAGGGTATGATGGGTGCTATTACTACCCAGCCCACAAAAGAAATGGGCAAGCAGGCAATTTTAAATCTTTCCCCAAATCCCCAGCTGGTTTGGGGAAAAGATTAAAAATCTTTCCCAAGCTGATTGAGTTTGGTCAGGTGGTTGCCCTATTCATACATTATGTTCATCCCTTATATAATTTGTTTACAGTGTACACAGGTACAGATCTGTATGCAGGTATAGTTACACGTTAAGTTGAATGCAGATATAGCATTCTATCTGTACCATGCATTTGAGGGATCTGTAGCCAGATTCATTTTTCAAATGAACACAGGTACAGTTATTCACACAACAATATGTACATGTTTACAAATATCTGAAGAAAAGTAGAACACAAGTACAACATAGTATCTGAATAGGTATTATATGATATGATGTGAGTTGGTATTATAGCCAAGATGGTACTCTTGAGGACCATAATGCAACCTGGTGGCACAAGAGGTAAGGTGCCAGAACCTGACTGCTGAGAACTATTGAGGACTGGTTTGAGACGTTTCCCCCTTCTGGTAATATGTGGGTCAGGGAGGGATAAAAACATTAGAAAGATGGAAGAAATATAGAGTATCTTTGTTATTGCTGAGCTAGAAACAACTTCCAGTATTAAAAAAGCATCAAGAAACACCAGTTCAGATGTGTGATTTGCTTTTGAGCGTCAAAGTTTTACAACAGATAGAAAAAGTAGTGGCCTGTCTTGGGCCTGGGCAAGATGCTGGTGGTTGTTCATTTTTTCAGCATGTTTAGCATTACAGTCATTAATTCGTTAGATTTCCTACTTTAAGTTCTATCAGTCAGACTTGCAGAACTGGTCTTAACTTTGATCCAGATCAACATGTAAGCCTTCAACTGGCTATCTTATTGTATTTAATTTTTAATTGTTTGTGTTCTATATAAAGTACTTGCGTTATACATTGATATGGTATTATATAAAGTACCACAACTGGCCCTTTATATAGATAAGTGCTTAATAAATAATGGTGCTTGCTTGATCGTAACATTATGTTTTTATTTTCTACAACAGTAAAGTATCAAGTAGGAACAAATTCCCATGTATGGCATATTAGCCAGATGTTGTGTAGACATGATTCAATATGTGAATAAAACATGATAGTAAATAAATCGGTGTGCAGTTTCCTTTCTGTGGGGAAAAATAGAAACCTATCTTTGTTTCATTCTGTCATCAGCAGTGTTATGAAAACAGTTTAGCAAAATTACAATAACTAATGTTAGTCTGATGTACTGTTACTGGTGAAGGCCACTAGTTTAGATGGCTTAGAAGGAGTTGGAAAAACCCATGAAGAATAGATTGATCAATAGCTACTAGTCATGAAGATTGTATGACACTTCCAGATTCAGAGGCAGGCTGCCACTGAATACCAAAAGGCAATAAAATAGCCTTTTATGTCCAGCTTGGGGCTTGCCAGAGACATCTGATTAGCTCCTATGCAGAAGAGGACACTGCACTTGATGAAACTTTGGTCTGATCCAGCAGATCTTCTTAATCTTAGAGTGTTGAGAATTTTTTTTTTAAAATGTGGGTGCAGTATGCCGCAGTGCTTTTACAGCTCAGCAGTGGTAAACAAAAAGGAACATGTCTGATTCTTAAAATTCCCTGAAATAAATTTTAATCCATCCTTTTAAGTTTAACTCAAATTAATAATTGATAATCTGGGCCTCCCTCACAGGATAACATAAGATAGATCTTTATTATGGTACTTGACCAGATACAATTAAGAGCAATTATAGTTCATAACAGCCTACAGTCAGCACAATCAATCTATCACATTAGCCCCATTTAAATAAGAAAAGTTCACCTAGTAAGGTGAACATCATTTACCTAACTGATTGAAGGAGCCTTAACCATTACTTGGCGGATTTTATACACAGTAGCAAAATTTGGCAACACAGGAAGTAACAAATATATTCTTATCCTCAAAAAGATATGTTTTATACAATTCCATAGATCTTCCTGGCATTAAAAGGGGTAAAATCTATTTTAAATTAAAAGGGGTAAAATTTATTTACTGTGTGGAGTACTGTAAAAAAGCGCAGTAAAGTAAAATATGCACCGTATTTTCCGTTTCCCTTGAATCACAGGGGCATTTGCACAAATAATAAGGTATCATTTTATATCTGCCTTCCAACCATGCTGATGGGGAAACGTTGAAACGAGCCAATGTAAAAGTTCTTTGATATGTGGGGCATGTCACATTATAAAGATAATTTGCTGAGGATTGAGGAAAGGGTAACCCACCAATTCTTAGTACAGTTGGGAAGTTTATGGCTCTCCTCCTGCATTTCAACATCCAAGAAGTGCTTCTTCATTATTCATACCCCTTAGCAATTAAGAATTCAGAGAGGAGTGTCCAGGATAACATAAAATTTACTTTTATTACAGTCTGTGACCAATCACCAAGCATTTAAAACATTTCTAAAAAATTTCAGAATATGTATCTGTTCTCTATCAATACTTACACTCACTTAGTCTCTCTCCATTGTTGCCTGGCCCATCTCTACTTTAAATGGCCACTTCCTGGCAGTCCATTTACACCAAAGGTTTGATTTAGCCATAATATGAAGGGGGTAACAAATGCAGGTGCTTACTGGTTTCTTCTTCAATGCAGCATATGGGAAAAGGTACAGCCCAGGGAAGTCTGGGCTGGAAGACTCACCTAGCTTTAAGAGGGAAGGTAATGAGTCAGCAGTTGAGAACATAACCACTCAGCTAGATCAGACCCAAGGCCTGGTTCACACAGAAGCCCACAGTCAAGAGGTGAGGGCATGGCCTGTTGTTGCTCTCCAGCAACTGGTATTTAGAGGCATCTTGCCTCTTAGGTTGAAGGTGGCCTATGGGCCTCAGAACAGTATCCATTACGGATCTGCAAAACATTTTGACCTCAAAATTGGCTGTTTCAAGATTGAAACAAAATGCCCTTCAAATAAAGATCAAAAACAAAACGACCCCGTTTCAAGCTCGAAATGTTTCAAGTGCTGTTTTGGCAAGCTGTTGTTTTCTGGCACTGGCTTCCGATTTCCTTGAGATCTCCTTGCTTCTTGATTGGCTTGTAGTCATACAGATCAAGTGTTGTCATGGGCAACTGTGCACCCCTTGGCTGTGGGGGAGGGAGGAAGGAGGGGGAACAAAAAAAGAGAGGGTTTCAGAATGTATTCAAAGGGCCTAGGAGGCAGAGAGAGACCTTAGTGTGACCTTGAAGAGGATACATTAGGAGAGAAGGAAGGAAGAAATCAAGGAAGATTTTATTTTGTGATTTTGTTTTTTCAGCATTGAGTATAATATCATGCTGTGCTATTGCATATATATATATATATATATATATATATATATATATATATATATATATATAGTTTTGCTGAATCTCAGATTGTCAAAGGGAGAACTTTGGTGCCTGCCAGCCATCCTTGAGTTGTGGTTTGTTTTGTTTGTGAGATAGTATTGTGGTGAGAAATGGACAGTGGCAGCTCTGTCTCTCTTTCTGTAATATTTCTTGGTGATTGCTGTGATGAACACCATATCCGGCCTTGGGACTAATTTGTGCTTCAGTCAGTGCTATGGTATGATCTTCAATCTGCATTGCAAGGTGTACTCAGTCAAAAGGTGGCTGAAGTTGCTCTGTCTGAGCTTAAGGCTATGCTTGCTGCTAAAGGTGCTGCTGTTGCAACTGTTTCAATGCTAGGAAGGAAGGAGTCATAATTGTCTGTGAGAGAGTAATTTGTGCCAATTATGTTACTGCAACTCAAGCTCTGTGTCTGGCAGTTGACTGGATTCTGGATCAATGATTCTTTTTTGACCATTTTTGGACTGTTTGAAAAACTGTGTTCTGTCTCTGGAGGGACAGATTCACTTTTATTGTGTGCTTCTAATCTGCAGTGTTTTTCAAGGCAAGATCACAAAATGCATTGCAAACTGCAATGCAAAACTTGTCCTGTACACTCTGTGAGTGCAGCTTGTTTCGGCCATAGGGGATAATGGGAAACTCAAAACACCCCATTGTTCCCCATGGCTAGCTGCTAGGGACACTTTGGTGTCATAGGGCATGATGGATGCTGCCTACCACCCAATCACAAAAGAAATGGGCAAGCGGGCGATTTTTAACAAATTGTTAACCTTGTTAGAACATTATTTCGCGTCACCTCTGCCTGTTCTTTAGCCTCTATCCCCGAGAAGCTCAGTTCAGGCATAGGTATAAACTCAGTATTCCCTTCCACAAAGATGCAAATAACTTGTTTAGTTTTTCTGCAGTCTCCATATCCTCCTCAGTACAGTAATCCCTTTCACTCCGTCATCATCTAATGGTCCAACCGCCTCCCTGGCAGGTTTCCTGCTTCTGATGTATTTAAAGAAGTTTTTGTTATTCCCCTTAATGCTTTTAGCTAAATGTTCCTCAGACTCTCTTTTTGCAACCCTTATTATCTCCCTGCATTTCTTTTGCCAGAAGTTTGTGTTCCTTTCTGTTCTTTTCATTTGCACAGGACTTCCAATTTCTAAAGGAAGTCTTCTTCCCCTTTATAGCTTCTTTGACTTTACTTCTTAGCCATGCTGGCAACATGGTGGTACCTTTCCTCCATTTTTGAAGACATTCTAACTGGGCTCCTATTATTGTGGTTTTAAATAAACTCCATGCATTTTGGAGCAAAGTGACTCTTCTGATTTTCCCTTTCAGTTTTCTTTTCACCAAACTCATTTTAGAGAAGTTTCCTCTTCTGAAGTCCAAGTGTCTGTGTTATACTTCCTTGGCAATTCTCTTCACATATTTGCTGAATTGGATCACACTATGGTCATTAAAGTTTCAATTGAAACACTGACATCTCATACTAGGACCTGTGCACCACTCACAGGGCCGCCTCCTTTCTGGTTGGTTCCATAACCAACTATTGTAGGACATAGTTGTTCAGCTTATCTAGTGACAATTTGGCCTCTTAATGACAATTTGGCCTCTAGTCATTACCTGACTGTGAATTCACCCAGTTTGTGTAGGGGTAATTGAAAGGGCAAAGGAGTAAGACAAGGCTGTATACTTTCTCTTCCTTTATTCAGTTTATATACTGAACATATACTAAGGGAAGCTGGATTGGAAGAAGATGAGCGTGGTTTTAAAGTTGGAGGAAGAAACATCAATAACCTGCGCTATGCTGATGACAGCACTCTGATAGCTGAGAATGCGGATGATCTGCAAGCTCTAGTAATGAAAGTCAAGGAGCGCAGTGAAAAAATGGGACTAGAATTAAATGTAAAGACTAAACTAATGACAACTAATGACAAACTAATGAGCAACCAGCCTCAGAATTGACAATGAAGACATTGAAGTGGTGGATAGCTTCTGCCTTTTAGGATCGACCATCCACAGTAAAGGATCCAGCAGTCAAGAAATATGCCGCAGACTAGCACTTGATAGGGTAGCAATGAAGGCCTCGGAAAGCATATTTAGATGCCGTGACGTGTCTACACCTACAAAGATTAGAATCGTTCGGACAATGGTTTTCCTCGTGACACTCTATGGATGCGAAAGCTGGACTTTGAAGAAGCAAGATAGAAAAAGCATTGACACTTTTGAACTTTGGTGCTGGAGAAGACTTTTGAGGATACCATGGACAGCCAGGAAAACAAACAAATGGATCATAGAACAAATCAATCCAGAATTTTCACTCAAGGCACAAATGACCAGGCTCAAACTATCATACTTCATACATATTATGCAAAGACCCAGCTCCCTTGAGAAGTCTATAATGCTGGGGAAAGTTGAAGGAAAGAGAAGAAGAGGACGACCAGCAGCAAGGTGGATGGACTCGATTACAACAGCAATCAATGCACCCCTGAGAGACCTTAAAGGCTAAATTGAAAACAGATCATCCTGGAGAGAATCTATCTATGTGGTTGCTAAGAGCTGACACTGACTTGACGGCACTTAATCAATCAAATCAATCGATTGAAAGGGAAAGGAAAGGTACAGCTCTGTCTCTCTTTGACACCTCCCTGATTTCCTTCTGCAGCTCCCAGTCGCTGTCAGTGTTTTGATCTGGAGGGCGATTACACGTTCCTAGTAGCACATTTCCCTTCAGGCCTTGTATTGTCACCCTCAGAATTTCTGTGGAGGATTCCCTTCTTCCTCGGTTTTCTAGCTTGTTAGATCCTATCCCTTCTTTAACATACAGTGCTACTACACCCCAATTTGCCCCTCCCTCTCCTTTCTTTAGAGTTTATATCCAGGAATAAGGAATAAGTGCCCCACTGGTTCTCACTCTTCCACCATGTTTCCGTTGTGCCCACTATATCTCTATTTTCATTAGCAACCAAGCACTCCAGCTCACCCATCTTGGCTCAGAGGCTTCTGACATTGGCATATAAGCACCTATATGATGACTCTTACCTGGTGTGTGCTCTCTTTCTTATGGCCATTTGTTCTCTTTGACCAGATAGCACATCCTTCTGTCTGATCTTTACCTGGTTCTACTCTGTCCCCTTCTGATTTATCTGAAACATTTATACCCATGCACCTTAAGGGATAGCATTTGCCAAACCAGATACTGCCCAGCTTCTCTCAGCTATCCCTCAGGCATCATTTTAAAAGCTGATCTGTGACCTTTTTTATTATAAGCACCAACAGTGTGGTTCCATCTTGGTTCAAATGGAGTTCATCCCTTTTGTACAGGCTTTGTTTGCCCCAAAATGTATCCCATTGCCTAACAAATCTAAATCCCTCCTCCCAGCACCACTGTCCCATCCACGCATTGGGACCCCTCAGCTCCAACTGTGTTGCTGGCCCTGTGCGTGGAATAGGTAGCCGTTCTGAGAATGCTTGGGATTCCTGGGGGGTCATTATGCTACCTAGCAGCCTAAATTTGGCTTCCAGGACCTCCCAACTACATATTCTAACATCTTTGGTGCCGACATGGATCATGACAGCTGACTCCTCCCCAGCACTGCTTAACAGCCTATCTAAACACCCTGTGATGTCCATAACCTTCGCACCAGGCAGATCACCAGGCAGTCCACACGGTTCACAGACCCATCTCTCTATACCCCTAATGATCAAATCACCCATCCACCAGAGGAGTATCTCCTGTGTGAGAGGATATGGTCTCATCATCCACAGAAGGGGTCTCTTTGAAGGGAGTGTTTCCTCTTCCTTGGAATACTTCCCGAGACTTTCATTCTCCCTGTCAGCAGAGGAGGCATCAGTCTGGGAGTAGGATGCCTCTATCACATCCCTACAAGTCTCATCCATGTACCCATCAAGTAGATAGTCATACATGCAACACTCTGTGCATTATACTGGGAAGCACCCCCTCCCCTGCTGGCTTTCTACCTGCATGACTGGTTTTGTTAGATGTTTAGAATATTTGGAGATTGTTTATTTGAAAGCTAGATCTTAGCTGAAATTGCCAGCTAATCAAGAATTTAAACTTCCTTTCCCAAGAATGAATAGATAGATAGATAGATAGATAGATAGATAGATAGATAGATAGACAGATAGATAGACAGATAGAGTACTCTTCAAAAAATCTGGAGTGATTTCTCATGCTCATTCACCACAGAATCTCTTTTGACATATATGTGCTGCAACTTCAGTGTAGAAACATTGAGAGCAGCCAGAAATACTAGTAGTACAATGGTCAAGCAATAATCAGATATTCCAGTCTTTCAAGAAAGTCATCAAATGCATGAGGTATAGTGACACTACAAATGTATGTTTGGAAGTATATCTGGCTGTTAATGTTCAAAACATAGAACCCCATAAAGCTTTCCTTTTCCAACAGGTTTGTGCAGAGGCATTCTTACCTCTGGACTTCAGGGTCAAAGTCCAGGGCCTCCACACACCCTGGGGCCCCCCAAATCCTCTTTAGTATGCCCTGTGCTGGGTTGTGTGATCGCCACGCTGTGCTGGTGGCCCACACTGTGCCGAGCATCCAAGTGTGATTGTGACTGGTGCCGGGTACTTTAGAGACAGAGTAGGGAGTGGGGAAGGGGAATGTGGATGAGAATATGTTACATTGCATGTTGAAATGTTTCTGCTAATGCATATTTGCATAAATATGCCTGTTTTATATTCTGACATTATTGTTAGGGGTGTGCAATTCGGATTTTCTGTGTTTGGATTTGTAACTGAATCGAAACAGCCCTGATTCGATTTGGATCCAAATCTGACCCATCCGAATCACCCCAAATTCGATTCGGATCTGAATCGCGGCTGATCCTAATCGAATCGATTCGGGTTTTGGATCTGTCCTATTAATTTCCCCAGATTCCCAGCTTTCGTTTTTAAAAAAAGCTAAGCTCTAGCCCTTATAGAAGTGGAGTTATGGAGCAAAATGTGTGGTCACTATTTTTCAAGTGTTCGGATTCTTTGGTGTATAATCACTTTCACTCAATGAATCCTTATGAGAATTCATTACACACCTTCATTTATTCTATTCATTTTGACTGTCTTTTAGACAGTGCCAATTGTCAACTGCCATGTGCCAACTACACCCCACTCCCACCCACAAGGCAGTGAGGTACTACTCAGTTTAAGTTAAGTGCCTAATGGGTGGAGGCTACCACCCAAATTGCAGAGGAATTGGACAAAGGGCTGATTTTTGGTGAATTGTTGAAGGTTTAGTGTCTTTGAGGCAGATTTGGGGCATAAAGTGGGATCTGGGGTGGAAGAGTGTGGTGACGTGGTAGTTCCTAATGGGTGGGGGCTACCACCCAAATTATTATTATTATTACTACATTTATATCCCGCTCTTCCTCCAAGGAGCCCAGAGCGGTGTACTACATACTTGAGTTTCTCTTTCACAACAACCCTGTGAAGTAGGTTAGGCTGAGAGAGAAGTGACTGGCCCAGAGTCACCCAGCTAGTTTCATGGCTGAATGGGGATTTGAACTCGGGTCTCCCTGGTCCTAGTCCAGCACTCTAACCACTACACCACACTGGCTCTCTAATTGCAGAGGGATTGGGCAAAGGGCTAGTTTTTGGTGAATAGTTGAAGGTGAGGTGGTAGTGCCTAATGGGTGGAGGCTACCACCCAAATTGCAGAGGGATTGGGCAAAGGGCTAGTTTTTGGTGAATAGTTGAAGGTTTAGTGTCTTTGAGGCAGATTTGGGGCATAAAGTGGGATCTGGGGTGGAAGAGTATGGTGAGGTGGTAGTGCCTAATGGGTGGAGGCTACCACCCAAATTGCAGAGGGATTGGGCAAAGGGCTAGTTTTTGGTGAATAGTTGAAGGTTTAGTGTCTTTGAGGCAGATTTGGGGCATAAAGTGGGATCTGGTGTGAAAGAGTGTGGTGAGGTAGTAGTGCCTAATGGGTGGAGGCTACCACCCAAATTGCAGAGGGATTGGGCAAAGGGCTGGTTTTTGGTGAATAGTTGAAGTTTACTCATCTTTAAGGTTTTTCCCTATAAGGTATAATGGAGGTTTCAGCAGCCCCATAAGTGCACTTGGAGGGCGCTGGGGTGGCCCAGAGTGAGTGGTGGTGTAGTGCACATAGGGTGCCAGCCATTCCCATGGGGTTGCTAACCCATGGGGTACAGGGTTCTGTTGTTTCTGAGGTGGTCTGAGTGTAGATTGTATGGTAGCAAATGAGAGTGGATTCATGGTTTGTATTGAAAATCTCATTTGCTACCAGAGAATCTACACTCAGAACACCTCAGAAACAACAGAACCCTGAACCCCATGGGCTTGAAACCCATGGGGGTGGCTGGCACCCTCTGTTCACTACACCACCACTCACTCTGGGCCACCCCAGCACCCCCCAAGTGCAGTTATGGGGCTGCTGAAACCTACATGATTTCCTATGGAAAACTTCAACAATTCACCAAAAACCAGCCCTTTGCCCAATCCCTCTGCAATTTGGGTGGTAGCCTCTACCCATTAGGCACTTAACTTAATCTGAGTTGTACCTCACTGCCTTGTGGGTGGGAGTGGGGTATAGTTGGCACATGGCAGTTGACAATTGGCACTGTCTAAAAGACAGTCAAAATGAATAGAATAAATGAAGGTGTGTAATGAATCCTCATAAGGATTCACTGAGTGAAAGTGATTATACACCAAAGAATCCGAACACTTGAAAAACAGTGACCACACATTTTGCTCCATAACTCCACTTCTATAAGGGCTAGAGCTTAGCTTTTTTAAAAAAATGAAATCTGGGGAAATTAATAGGACAGATCCAAAACCCAAATTGATTCGAATCGAACCAGCCGCAATTTGATTTGTACCCGAATCTAGCCAATGGACCACAGGGGTGATTCGTTTTGTCTCTGAATCACCCAAATCAGCTAGATTCGGGTACAAATTGATTTGTATCCAAATCGATTCGCACATCCCTAATTATTGTGAGTTCAGTTCCTGTTTGTGCCCTCAAGAACCCATGTGTTTAAAATACTGCTTATCTGTATGTGTGTGTCGTGTATGATGCTGAACTTTCAGCAGGGGGCCCCCTCCGATGCCCTTTAGGTCCATGCTCCAAAATTACCTAGGTGCACCTCTGGGTTTGTGGAGCAAGTTAATTGGGCTTATTTTGCATTGTGGCCAGTTTATTATTTTAGGATGCATCTAGGGAAGGCACTTCTGCTCACACAAGATAGGGGACCTGTTTCTATCAGTTGCTTCCTCCAGATGTATCCCACACCACTCCTCCAGAGCAGCTTTAGGAAGAAAGTGGCAGAAAAGCTCCATTCTGCAAACAGAACACAGCTCGCACTTCTTTGGATCCAAGCCATAGTGATTATATTTATGTTTTAATATCTACTAGCTTTACCTATGCAGAGTATCCGCACACTAGTACTTGATTGCTCCCCTCACACACACCCGCCACAGCCCCACCCTCACCTGAGCTGCACTGCTGCTCTTCCTCCTCCATCCCATTGCTTCCATCCCCCTCACCTCTCTTGGTCACTCCTCCATCCCTTTACTCCAGCCCCCTCACCTTTCTTGGTCACGGCTGCAGCGTTGCCAGCGCCTAATAGCCAAGCTGCAGCCTCCTATCCCCAGAGAACTCCCCACCCAAACCCCGCTCCTGCTCCTCCCCACAGGAGCAGCAGCAGCAGTGGTTGACTGGGCCCTTCCTCACTGCCACCACTGCCATGGCCGCTCATTCCTCTCAGGCCACTTCCAGGCCTGGTCCTGTCCCTTGCCTGCCTGCCTCCCTCTGACAATGGTCTCGGTAGCCCCAAACAGCAGCAGTAGTTGACTGGACCCTTCCTTGCTGCCAGTGCCACCATGGTCACTCATTCCCCTCAGGCTGCTGACAGGCTCAGGCCCATCCCTCACCTTTCCTTCTGTCTCTCTTCCTCTCCTTTCTTTTTCTCCCTTTCTCTCTCCTCCACTCACTCTTCCCCACTCTTTCTTCCCCCTCTCTTCATGGATTTTTTCCTAACTGCGTTAACAGATCTTGTTCATCTTGTTTTCTCATCTAATTCACACAATGGCAGCCTCCTTCTCCTGAAGTGGCTCTTTCCTCCCTCACTTCCCCTCTCTTCGCAGACCCCTGCCTGCTATCCTTTTTTATAGATAGATAGGAATTATATAGATAGATAGATTCCTGTCCTCTACAATCAAGAACATCTTCTGACCAGTAACAGTTGCATTCCAACTGACCTTAACCATCACAGGCTCCTCCTCCTTATCTGCATATGGAATCCCCACCTCCCAATCACCACAGTGCTTCTGCTCTCACAGACGCCTTCTCCCTATCTGCATATGTAATCCTCACTGCCCAATCAGGTGCTTCTGCTTGCAAACTCTCACGAGAGCTGCCCACATGGGATTAGCCACCGGTATGCCTTAGAGAATTAAATATATAGATAATATGTTGGTTGGGAGCCACATTGAACCTGGTAGGCTAGGTATGATACTTTTTTTTAAAAAAATGAACAATTCAACTTAAGTACCACCCCAAACCTCTGTTTTATTGCCACTATAGTAAATTTGTGACCTCCTTTCACAAATGTGGAGAAGAATCCTTTTTCAATTCCAAATGTACCATAGCTTGTCATCAGTTGATTTGTTAGTAGAAAGGAATGTAGCTTGCTTTGATAAATGGAATGTCACACTGCAGATGTGTTAGGTAGTTGAGCTCTATGGAAAAAGAATGGCCTATTTGGTTCCTGGTTTCCCAGTATAGTTGCCATTTCATATTTTAGGAAAATTTACAAAGGAGCAAATTTATTCATGATTGACTGCAATTCAAGAGAAGTGTGACGGTGAGGAGCAATAGTGTAATATATCCAAGATTTATCTGAATGTTGGGGCTGGTGGAGTCTATTCTATTAATTTCTTTGTTGCTAATAAAATAAATGCACCTCTTTAAGAACACTTGAAAAATGTTTAGGTGGCTAAACAAGCCTCATATATATTTTGTTAAATTATGCTCATTTTCCCCCAATGAATTGAGAGCACAATCCACAGGGCATTGTCATCTTGTTAATACCATTCACTTGAATAATTCTTCTATAGACTTTCTGCTCAGAGGCCTGGGCTCATTTCAGAAAATTCAGCCATGGCTAAGTCTGAAAACAATTGAATGGGCCATACAGTCTAATCCGATACATCATTTTAGGGTCGTTATGCTGCAAAGCATCGTTTTAGAGTCATTATGCCCCTTGTAAAAATGTAAAAAATAAATACAGTTTAAAAATAAATGCACATCTAAATGTACATGGAATTGCAAATCTAAATGTACATGGGATTGCAACCTTAATCACTGCTAATTCCCATGGCTTTCCCCAAGAAAAACCTATTTTGAGGCAAATGCTACATTCCCGGCCCTGGATATGCCTCATAATCTGTGGTTCGCAGTGGAGAGGAATTTTGGTATATACTTAATCTTTCCTCCACTGTCTGATTATCATCTGTAAATGTCCCCCCCAAGGTAGTTTTTTAAACTCCTCCTTCCCAGCATGACTCGGAGACTAGAAATAAATCCGGGGGGGGGGGACGGACTGCCTGGGAAAGGGTATTTACAGGTGAGAATTGGCAGCACAGGAAGAGTTTGGCATTCTCCCTGCTAATTCTCTTCTACGAATGTCTCCTCTGGCCCCACATTCATATTACTTCAGCAAACACATAATTGGAAACACCTAGTTGCCAAGGTAGTTGTGTTATTGTGTGTTGTATGCATTCTTTCAGTGGCTGACATGATGAGGAAAATTACTCAAAGTAGCCCCAATGAAATTAAAAGGTCAAGTTAGGGAATGCCAATGCTCATGTCAGCCATTATTCTCAGTGAAATATAATTGCCTGTATATATTTAAAATATAATTATCTGTAAATTAGACTCCATACCAAGAAATTGAACTCTCTGTTTTATGTATTTTAATCTATTGGTTTCCCCTCCACCCAGTGTAAGTGGTCCAGAAAAGGCTTCATACGAACAAGGTGGTGTATTACTGACTGGTATGTAATATGAAAGTTTGTTTATTTATCTATTTATTTATGTATGTATTGTTAAATTTGTATACTGCCTTTCATTAAAACAATCTCATGGTGTTTCACACATTAAATTAAAACAAGATTATAAAAATTACAAAGTTAAAATATTTAACAATGCACAGCTAAATTAAATTTAAATATTTAACAATATTTTAAAAATATTTAAAAATATTTAACATCGTTAAATATTTAACAATGCTATATTGTAAAATGTTGTCTATAAATTTTAGAGTTTAGTTGTAAAGGCATTGAAGTTTACAACAGTTTGTGCATAACTTCAAATGTAATACATTTTGCAATAAACAAAAAAATTAACTTTGCACATGACAATTTAGATATGTAATTTAGAGTTTTTATATGATTCCCAGTAAAATCATGAAAATTAGTTTTTCTCAGTAAAGAAAAGGGTATCTTAAGTTGCTGCATAAAACATTAAACAAAACCTATGCTACTTGTACATAGGGAGGCAAAGCTAAGATCCATATATAATGAAATCAATGGGTCCCACTGTCTGCAATGGATATTGGAATAGTCATTTATAGATTTACAATTTACAAACATTGATTTTCTCCTTCGTAATTGCATATTGGAACACCAACGCTTAGTCTGAAAAATCACCCTTTATATATTACATTTACATCTGCCTTTTCTGTCAGTTTTCTTTCTTTTAGCTTGTGAAAATAACTTACTAATCAACAAGGATTTTCCCCCTTGAATGCAATATATTATCTCACATTTAATTTTGTTTTAATTTGTATTGTTTTTATCCCAGAAACCTAAATTTTGGGCAGTACATAAATATTTAAAAATTTAAATTTAAAAAATTAAATTAATAATTAACTTTGCTATTATTTTAAAGAAACTTTTTCTATGGGGTTAATACTACCTATGTAATAAGAATTAGTAAAATCCATATATTGTATTTGTTCTCATTCCTTATCAAGGGTTGGAAAATGTGGGCAACCTCTACAAAATTAGTTTTCTTTAGAGAAGAGAAAACTAGAAGCATTTGGTTGACACATTTGTATTTCACAGTAGGTATCTTAGAAGATGCATTCTGTCATGTGGGAACTATAACAGTGAATGCCTCTTCTAAGGTGGAGTCAGTTTTTAGAAGTACTTAAATTAAACATATACAGGCATACCTCATTACCCACGTATCCAGCATCTTCAGTCTTTCATATCTGTGGTCGGGAAACTGACATCCGACCTTGGCAAACATGGGGAAAGGGTAAAAAGGGTTAAATTCATCTACCTGCGGGTCAAGGAGTGGCTGGAAATGACCTCAGAAGTCATTTCTGGTCATTATTTTGAACATGGGAGCCATTTTGTGGCTTGTTCAGTTTAAAAAAACACACACCCTTTACCCCATGAACAATCACAAAATGGCAAAATTCGGACTTCTGGGGGTGCATTGTTGGACTGCTGGAGGCCCATGGAGCATGGTAGGGCACTTTTACTTGAGTTTTATTGCTGATTTTTGGAAAGTTTTTGGGCCTTCAGGAACTTAACCCCCGCGATCCCATACACCTTAATTCCTTGGTATCCATGTGCTCAGCATCCATGGCATTATCACAGAATGGAATCACCCATAGATACCAAGATCCATCTGTAATCAACATGTTTTTGTAAAAATGTGTTACTTGAGTAATCAAATATCCCTTTTTAGTTTATTAAGGTTTTTAATTCTGTTAATCTGATTAGGCTATTGATTGCACCCAGGTAATTTGAGATGCAGACTTTTAGATAATTATAAAATCGTGTTTTATTCCCGAATTGAAAAGGAAATAGTAATTCACACCCATTCCATTCATGTGCATTGATACTTAGTTACTAATTTATTTATTTTTTGTCTTTAAAAGATGAAAGTTCTTTTTTCATAGATGTGGGGCTGGCCTGTCCATGAGGCTGTCTGAGGTAGCTACTTCACGTAGCAGATTGGAGGAGGCAGGTGCTTAGTGGGGATGCCCTGCACCTACTTGCCAAATATATCAGCCCACCTCTGACTGGTACTCCACCTTACCTGATGGCATACCAGCTGCTCCCATTGTTGCTCCTGCTCCTTCTCTCCTACTCCCTTGATTTTACAAAAAGAAAAACTGCAACAGAGTGGAACAGGAAGTCTAGAGGAGAGAAGTGATGGGCTAGGGTATCTTCTGGGAGATATTCACGTCCACCACTTTACTCACCTCTTTTCTCCTCTGTCCTCTTCTTTAAAAAAAATCTCGAGAACAGGAGGAAGAAGAGTAGCAGCAGCAGCATTGGTGAACCGTCAAGTTAGAGGACAAGAAAAGGGGCATGTGCCACCAGGGAAGGCACCACACACCTCCAGGCAGCATTTTGCACAGCAAAGCACTGTGCAAGAAGTGGTAGTGCCTCACCACAGATGCTGGCGGTGGGGGACCTTGGGCTGGCTCCGCATAGATGCAGAAATAGTGTTTTTAATGATGATGTTGTTAATTCCTGAGTACAATTTGATATTTCGTGTATGTTGTTTGTCTGACTGTGATATTACATGTACATAGGAACATAGGAAGCTGCCTTATGCTGATTGGTCTGTTTAGTTCAGTATTTTCTACACAGACTGGCAGTGGCTTATCCCAGATTACAGGCAGCCTTGGAGATGCCAGGGAGGGAACTTGGAACCTTCTGCAGGCAAGCATGCAGATGTTCTTCCCAGAGCAGCCCCATCCCCTAAGGGGAATATTTTACAGTACTCACACATGTAGTCTCCCATTCAAATGCAAACCAGCTGGACCCTGCTTAGGAAATGGAACAATTCATGCTTACTACCACAAGACCAGCTCTCCTGGTCTTAAACTGATATTTAAATATTCATATTAAAAATGTTCAATGTTAAGCAAAAGCTGCTGGAGTTCTGTGTTCAGGAGAAAGTATGTAATGAAAGAACTTGATCCAAGTTAATTCCAATGATTTTGAATGCTTTATAGGAGTTTAAAACCAGAGTATACTGATCTGTGATTATTCAGATGGTTATGCAGTGAAACCGAATACTTTCTGTCTTGCTATTTGTCCTTACTTTATTCTGAGTCAGTCTTTTCTTCCTTTTGTCACAGTGCCTTTGACTTGGTAAACATTCATCTTTTCCATGATGCTTCCAATTTAGTTGCTTGGGAAACAAGCCCATCGGTTTACTCAGGAATAAGGCATAAGGCCCTTGGTTATGTACTTGACAGGTAGGTTGTAGACTCTGTTAGCTTCTTTTGTTCTTCTGTATTTTGTATTGTATTTCAGATTTAAAAGAATATTGTGGTTGTGACTTTTTAAAAAATGCAGCCAGTCTCCAAAGACCAAAGGCACAGATAATGAATAATTAACACAAAAGATTTAGGGGAGAAAAATGAAAGAGAAGATTAAAACTACAAACTGTTGAAACTCTAGAGATCCATCCTGTGTATAAACGAGCTTACTGGATAGGTCTTGCACTATGTCCTGAAAGTCAATGAATCAGAATGACTGAGGGCAGGCAAATTATTCTGTTGCTGGAAAACTAGGCATAAATAGCACATGTGTATTGTCCCTGCAATCCACAAATCACTTGCTCTGAAGTACAGTCTCCTTGGAAATCCCATTGAATGTATGGGAAACACTCTGAAGTTGATAGTTTGTGGAGTTCAGTCAGCATCCTGTAATAAAATGTTTTGAAAATATTTTAATCCATCTTCTATATATCATCTCTAATGTACACAACACCTTCTGGACATGAAAATGTTAATACTATGATCCAAAAGTAGGAAATTACTATTCCTGTTTTATACTGTTATAGGTGAAAAACTAAGGCTGACCTTTCACTTGCTAAAGGCCATTTAGGGGAACTGCAGCTGAGCTGCATGTGTCACTTCTCAATCTGCCAGTTCAATGGGTCACTTCTGCATATGCTTTATGAACCGTCTTAGTGTAGCTAGGTAGAACCTGTAGCACCAGGTTCAGATTGCATTTGATAACCAATTTAGCAAAATATAGGCATTTATAGTAGTTCTTTTATTGCAGCCATAGGCCAAACAGTATAGGTCAGGCTTCCCCAAACTGCGGTCCTCCAGATGTTGCTGAACTACAACTCCCAGCATACCCAGGCAAAATAAGTTGTGGCCAGGGATGCTGGGAGTTGTAGTTCAGCAACATCTGGAGGGCCACAGTTTGGGGAAGCCTGGTATAGGCATTTATAGAATAATTATTGCTAGATAACATAGTATCTTGAAATGGCAAACTCTGATACCCACCCACGCCCAGCTCTAAACTTCTCTTCTAGAAAGCATAACGCTAAATGCAAATCCAATATTTACTAATTAATGGCCAAGTCTCACTTCTTTCCTATACCTACTTTTCTTTACTCAAAATGGAGGAGATTGCTACTGGACTGCTAGAGAACAAATACGGATTTCAAAGTATGTTTTGAATGAATTTTGGCATATGGTTTTTGAATAAATTTTGACATATGCTTGCCTGGATATAATTTGTGTGCCCCATCCGCTCCATCTCTCACTGCCCCCCCCTCATAAATCCTGAATACAACCCTGAAACTATAGATTTGCCAAATATTTTTTTTCTAATTCTACTGTAGGAAAAGTACATTTTGAGTGATCTACTGGAATCCTTGTGGTTCATCAGTGTGTGTTTAAATTTACATAAGAGTGCTTGTTCAGGATCTCTTACAAGTTAGGGCGTCATTAGGCTTTGTTAAATGATCCTGAGTATATACCTTGCTTCAAAACATATGCCTTGCCAGATTAGATTAAGATCTTCCCAGTCCAGCATTCTTTGGAAGAAACCCAGCAACCAGAATATACTAGGTGGTCCACAGGAAATTGGCCAGTGGTCTACTGGTAGCCCATGATTGACCCTCTGCCCACCCCTGCTCCAATGAATGTCATGGTAACAGGCTGTTAAACCAATCACCTGGGAATATTTTATGTGTGCTCTTCAGTGGAATACAATTATTTTTTGATCTGAGATTTTCCCCTCACTCCTTTTGGTTTTCTTATGCTCTAAGGGGCCAGAAAGACCTATAAAGTACTTGTGTTCTATTTGTGATTTACTGGGTGCTTCTTTTAGATGTTTGTGGAATTTTTGGATCCCTCCAAAATACCCTGGCAAGGGTAAGGAAATTGTCTGGCTGCAATAATGTTAATTGTGGGTCAAAGATGTCATAGTCTTCTATCATTGAAATGTGACATTGCCAAAACCAGATCTAGCTCTCCTGCCTTTTAGAAAAGAAAACCCTCAATTTTAGGTGGCACTACCACTGTGAGTTTGTATTCACAGAGATGCTCATTTTGAGAGAGCAGCCAGCCACAGATCCGGACCTCCGTAGTGAAATGATGGGCTGCCCAGCACAAAAGGGGAGTTCTGTAAGAGCAGTGAATAATGGGAAACCCCTTTCATCAGCACTGCTAACCTTTTGGCAGCCACCAGCAAACTCTATTCTGATCTGCTGATTGGGGAGGACAATACACTGAAGCTCACTTTGAATGAATGCTACCACCAACAGTGCCCCCATTCAGAAGGTTTTGGGAACCATCTTGGACCATTGTCTGCCATCACTCCTTCAGACAGTAGGAAAAGGGAAAGTGAGAGCATCTATAGGAAAGAAAGTACTTCTTTTCTTGGCTTTTAATCTCCCTTTAAAGCTTCATAGATCTACATTTCCATCTGAGCTACAGGAGCAATGTGGTGCCAGATAAACACAGTAGAGAGTGGTTTCAAGCTGGGCCTTTAAATCCCCTTATCTGCATGCCCTAATAATGCAGATTTAGTGCTGTTAAAACCAGAGGCTGATAAGTCTTTTCCTCTAAAGCCTTTAAACTGCTAAAGAGCATTTAACAGCAATGCAGTTCAAGCTCCGGGAACAATACTGAGAAGGAAAAGAGTTTAATGAGCTAAACCCTCACTGAATGAAACTGAAACATCTTTTCACAGTTGATTTAAGTCGCTGTGGGAGTAAGTGAAACAGTCCTGTCTGCTGGATGCATCTTGGCCAATGTGAACACCAGTTAATTACAGCTATTTATGCAAGATTGAAGTGAACATCATAGACTGCATTCCATCTTAATTATTTACAAAAACAAATGAATGCAAATTGATTTCTTTTTAAAAAATGACTTTTAGTGGAATGAGAAGGGTTATACCTACAAAGAATGAATATGTTGTGTGTTACCTGAAGCATTGTAAGTGCTTTAATATTTTGGCTTCTTAAAATAAATGAAATTGAAAGAAATTTGTCAAAGGAAAAGTGGAACAAGTATACAGCATTAAATAATGCTTTCATTATTTAAAAAGTTCTGGAATAGTTTTGATAGCTGTTCACTACAAATTTGTACAAATGTAGCATTTTCTGTAATATTTTAAGCTTTCCCAGTTTCATATTCAAAGACTTATGAGAAGCATCTTGGACTCTGCCATTTTTTAGTGATTTCTATTTCATCCTGTCCTTATGCCTATAAACAGTTGCTTCCTATTAGTTACCATAATCTGGGAGATACGGTTTAGCTAATAGAAGCCCATACTTGAGTAAGTTGCATAGTTCTTGTTTATAATTATATGCCTATAGAGAACTTTGAGTACTTTGAATCAGGTCTCTACTCAGGAGCACGAGAGAGGGGTGAGTGGCAATGAAGACAATTTTGAAAGAGTAAGAAGTGGAGGATTGGGTCCTTAATTTAACATTCAGTGAAATTAATCAGGGTTATGAGAGTTTAGCAAAATTCTTCTCTTGTTGTCGATCTCTGAAATATTCCAAAGCTATAAAAAATATATTGGTATTATTCCTTCTAGCATGACAGTGCTTTTCTGTTTTGTCTTTGAAACATAGCTTGGCTTATTTGAACAGAAACATTTTTTTACATTACAACTGTGAAATCTTGGCATAAAGTCCCCCTTTGTGACCTTCATTATTTTCTCACAAATATAGTCCATTGTCACATAGCTGAAGTTAATTTGATCAACATTGGGACATTTAACTTTTATGTCCAGTCAAAGGAGCTGTTTCATGCTCATTTTGAGTATTCAAAAGAAATGATTGCCAGAAAAATAATGTTACTATTAACAATTCAAAGCAATTAGTTTCCCAGGGTGAGGCGATGTGATGCACAGGCTCCACACAGCAATTCTTTGTCATTTTATGGATGCTCATCAGTCAACTGTCACATCTTCTCAAAGACCCCTCCAGTCTAAATGTTTCTCTTTGGGCTTTTCCCAGAACTAGCAGCTGAATGAGCAGAAGAAAAGCTGCTTCGTTTCTAGGCAGAGGCAAACCTTGTGTTAAAGATCTGGGTCATTTGAGAAATTTGAGGACTTGGAGTGTTTGTAAACACTTCTTTATTCTCATTATTTATAAGAATATTTTAAAAGAGAAAATACTAATCTTAGAGCACTCTCTTCACAAAAATTTTTTAAACATAAATCGAGTGCATTTAGACTCTAGCCAGGTTCACTGGATCATATATATCACTTCAGTTTTAACAAAATATGTTTTTCTTCATACTGAATAAGATTGCAACTTTTAATTAAATGCATTGGGCTCTTCTCATTAACATTGCAGGCAGACTGCAGGTTCTATCATTGGCATCTTTGTACCATATCCTTCAAAGTAGAAGTCTTCTGACATTGTCTTGTGACTCTCTCTTTGAGAATATGTACTATATTCTCACTCACTCACTCACTTATATTAGTGCAACCCTGTAGGTGCTTGACACCACTGATCAGAAAGTAATGAATGTTTGGTATTCACATAATATAGACACACAGAGCACAATCCACACACTGCTACACCCCCATTCATAGCAAATAGTGTAATGCAGTAGCAGGGCATGGATAATATAATCCGAGGCCATACTTTAAAGAACCATGTTCCTGGCTCCATACACCCAACATAACCAGGGGACCTTCAAAAACAGTTTTTAATGCAGCGGAGTGCACAAGTAAACCTTTTCATGCACTTAAAAGTTTTACTGACCTTGGGGCATAATCTGAAGATTTACATTAGACTACCTTACTATCTCACAGGTGGGGGGGGGGTGCGAGGTGAACCTAATGATATTCAGTTCTGTTTCTGAGGGCATGAATAAGCTATTGTTATGAATTTGTATATGAGATGAAACACTAGATTTTGAGGACTGGGTTTTCTCTCCCATTCCTAGATTAAATAGATTTTTTATTTATATTTCAGGCAGTGACCTGGAACATAGGAAGCTGCCATATACTGAGTCAGACCATTGGTCCATCTAGCTCAGTATTTTCTTCACAGACTGGCAGTGGCTTCTCCAAGGTTACAGGCAGGAATCTCTCTCAGCCCTATCTTGGAGAAGCCAGGGAGGAAACTTGAAACCAACCTTCTGCTCTTCCCAGAGCGGCTCCATCCCCTGAGGGGAATATCTTACAGTGCTCACGCTTCTAGTCTCCCTTTCACATGCAACCAGGGCAGACCCTGTTTAGCTAAGGGGACAAGCCATGCTTGCTACCACAAGACCAGCTCTCCTCTCTCCTGGTTCATACTATAGTTGCCACCTAAGCAAAACTGGAAACGGTGGTTTCTAAATCTGTTTTGGCTGCATACTATAGTTACAACCAACAAGGAACTGAGAGAAGAAACTGGAGCATATGAGAGAAAAGAGGCAGAGGAAATGTATGAGTCCAAGGCACAGGCCCAATAGCCAAACCATCATTTGGGCTGTGATGTCAAAACCAGGTCATTGTTGCCCTGATCTATGAGGGCATACAGAAGCAGACTTCCAAGTGCCACAACTGTTGCTGGAACGGCACTGCATGTACAGATTCTTCTGGCTGTATGCCAGCTCATTCTCTCTAGAAGGTTTCTGTGTTCTTTATTTGCACATTCCAAAATCCTAATTTGGGACAAAATAGCAAGATTTTCATCATTTAATATTTTAGATCTGATTAGATTTTCTGTTCCTTGTAGGCACCAAATCCGTAGAACTGAAGTCCCTGGAAGATCAGGGACATTCACTATGCTAAACCATTGCAATATTGTCTAACCTACATTGAACATTCGATCTGATCTGTCAAAGACAAAACCTTCACAAGTTTTCCCTATGATTTTCCCCCCAGCTTCTACCAATAATAGAAACATGTTATTTTATTCTACGATATGTTGAGCATTTAGGCCATTTCACCCATTTATAAAGTTCCTGTTATGGTAGCAAGTGTGGGTTTGTTGGTATATGTATGCACTTTATGAAGCTACAAGTCACCATCACTTTCTGCGCACTTAGAGTGGAAAGCCAAGTATGTTTCATGTTAATTCCTACACAGAAGGTCCTTTAATAAACACACAAACACATGTGAAACTCTCTTTGGTAAATCAAGGTGTGATTATTATTCTCTTGTTTAACTTCTTTTGTTTTGATAATCTTGAACTTGGCATGAATTTACCTGAAATTATGCTTCCTAAAGCGATTAGTAGTAGGTAACTGGTCACTCAACACAGGTTTTTTGGCATTGCTTAATTGAAGCAGCTAAACACAGACTAGTCTCATGCCTCAACACATGGATTTATTTTTTCAAATCATGAAGTCATTCTTGTGTGTGAATTGCTTCCCCACAAAAGCATTACCTGTGAAGCATTTATAGTACATGCATTTTATTACAAGGAAATAATTCACACTTATAACATACTCACAATAAAAGTAGAGCTGTGTTTTACTGTAGCAGAATTGGCAAGTACTTATATCATTATACACAGCTAACATTACACTAGGCGAATGTCAGTGTCAGATAAGATCATGGTTTTGTCAATAGAAGAGAAATGCCATTTGGACTGAAGAGAGCCAGTTTTCCTGCTCTAAAAATTGATTTTTATAGCTCTTCTTGTAATCCTTTCCCTGAATTACATATATTATTGATGTGGTCTTTGTTGAAATCTTAATATCTGCTGACATTGTAATTAATTTTAAAATACAGCTTTTTGTTGTTCATGTGGCACTATATTGAAATTAAAAGTGAACTCGCATATTAGTTAAACAGACCTGGCAAATGTCCTGAGTATTAAGATGATTACCTAAGCCTCTTGACAACACCTTTCATCTTGTTGTTTTCTGCCTGACCTTTTGAAATGTTTTCATATTATTAATAGGTTTCAGCTATTATGTCAAAAAGAAAGAGGTTCAAAAATATGATAAAGTTAAGCTTTTTAATGTCAGTATTACAACATTTCAGACATGCCAGTGAAAGCACTTACATTAGGCGTCTTCCAGTTACTCTTAAGCTGTCACCAATTAAATTTTCTTTTAAAAAATGGATTGTTGTTAGACTGCCTCCCTAGATATATACTACAGGCTATATTCAGCAACAAATGGAATAATAATTTAAAAAGGACAAACAGTGCCAGTTGTTACAAGAGTTCTTTAAAAATCTTGAAGTAGAATGAGATGTTAAGGAAAACACATGATTGTTGCTGAAAACAGCAGTCCTGCATATCTCCTTTGTACCATCTAGTGCTATGAAGTGAGTGAAGTGATAACAGTGTGCACTTCTGGGTGCTGCGCAGTCCCCGATCCCCACAGCCCCTACCGGCTCCGCAATGGAGCCGGCAGTCATGTGGGCCAGCTCGATCATCTGTGGCTAAGCCCACTCTCCATTCAGACCCGACAGAAGCTATTCTCACTGATCGTGAGAAGAGCTTCATTGTCTGCCTAGCACTTAGACTCAGCACAGATCATGGAGCCTAAAACAGCAAGGTTGCTGGATAAAAGAGTTTTCATTTTTTAACAGTTACTCCTTCTAAATACCTTCACAAAAAGGAAAGCCTTCACCATCTTTAGGACGTGCAGGCATTTAAAAAACAAACAAACAGGGATGCTGTACTACTCCAGCGTGTGCTCTGAAGCTCCACCCCCACCTCATGTGCTCAGAATTTCCATCCCCTGTCCACAGTTACAGTGTTTGTCTGCAGAGACAGACACTGTACTCGTGAACAAATACTTCCCATGATACCAGCGGAATGGGAAGAATCTGTCCATGACTACAGCATTTGTTTCTGCAGACAAATACTGTAACCATTGACAGTGGGGGCTTCTGAGCATGTCAACATGGGGGCAAGGCTTCCGGGTACATGCTCACAGATGCTGTATGTGCCCGCTATTTATAATGCCTGAACAGAGCTTAGGGTTTTATAATGCCTGAACAAGGCTCAGGGACTGAACAAGCCTTCTCAGGGAGATTCATAGCTGTGGCACCACAATAGAACAAGCCCTGTCTCTTAGTAGTGACCAAGCTAACTTCCAAAGGTCTTAGCCCACAGAGCATGACTTTTTCTGAAGCTCTAGTGGTTAGAGTATTGGACTAGGACGGGAGATCCAAGTTCAAATCCCCATTCAGCCATGAAACTCACTGACTCTAGGCCAGTCACCTATCTCTCAGCCTAACCTACCTCACAGGGTTGTTGTGAGGGTAAACATAACCATGCACACCACTCTGGGCTCCTTGGAGGAAGAAGGGGATATACATGTTAAAATAAAATAAAAATATTGAAGGATATGCTCCTATAAGTATTTGACAATCTTATTTTTATTTATACTCAATGTAACTCCCTACTTCTTCCTTATATGTTAACCCACTGTTGTTAGAAATGTTTCCTTTTTCTTTCATCAATATAAAATGCAAACTCTTCTATCCAGTAACCTTTCTCTGACCTTTGTTGTGATACTATATTGGGGCCCCTTTCTTGTTGCTGCAAACAGTGGGGATTTCTCATTGCATGTATGCAAATGTTTCTATTGTTTCTACTTCTGAACTTCTTTCTCAACATTCCAGTGAAGACACAAAATGTCAAAAAAAAATTCCTTTTGCATGCTGAAACCTACCGCCGCGTTATGTTTACAAGATTAAAACAGAAACGTGCTCTTGGTTCTGAATTTAGGTTAACTTTAAGTAGGGCAAAGAGTTTAAGCAAAAAACTTAGGAAAAATAGCATCAAAATAAAGCAGTTTGTTTATGATTCAATTTGGTCTCCTCCCCACCCATCAGCGCCACAATATTGCTTGTTTAAAACTCATTTTTAAAATGAAAGGTGTCACGTACATGGCATGCCTGTCTATAAAGACAACCTTATAGGTTTTGAGATATCTTTATTTAAGTCTTCAAATTTAACGTGCAGGACAGGACCTGCAGAATGGTAGAAAGATCCCTTTAGATTCATTTTCAAGAGTTTTTAAATTTTTTCTCAGTGTCATTGCTGAACTCACTACTGCCTCTCAAATTCTGTCTGCTAGAATCAAATATTCATCAACTATTTGCTCAAAATTATTTTGTGTGTGTGTGTGAGAGAGAGAGAGAGAGAGAGAGAGAGGGCGGGCAGAATAATTGCTTTTATTATTGTGGTAGAACATTCTACATTGCTGTTTCATCTCACTGCTGTCATTGACATACATGCTACATACATTGCATCACTTCCCAGAAATGTAGGAAAGTATACATAAAAGTATGCCTAATATTAAACTTTAACCTCTTCAAGTTTCCCATATGATTTAAAAAGTGTCTGCCTAAATTAAATAATTATTACTTTCAAATTGTTCCTTCCCTAGAAATATAACAATGCTCCTCCTTTTACCTCCTTCTTTTCATCCAGTTTGGCCAGAGGTTGGGTGTTTTGTGTGTGTGTGTGTGTGTGTGTGTTTGGTTGTGTTTTGTTCAGTTTTTTAAAAGGGAAAAGGGGGGGGGATAACCCTCCTTTCAGTGGTGTCAAGCTAGGATGAATCGGCCAGGGGAAGCATGTTTATAGACTGTGTGAAGAACTTTGTCTTTGTGTGGGAATGTTGGTGACACTGTTACTGTTTGCCTGAATGAACTGTGATGACGTGGCTAATAAGGTATCCTGCTGAGCGCCACAGCAGGCCTTTCTCAGACCTCCCACTTAATTCTATTCAGCTCCAGCCCAGTGTAGCTAATTTTTCCCATTCCCTCAATTCTTTTGGCCCCCTTACAAATAGAAAAGTCAACTTTTCACACCGAAGGCGAGATAAGTGCTTTAGGAAATAATCTTGTAAACAGAATGTTACCTTCTGACCTGCAGCTGATACCTTGACTTGGGACAAAACCCACCAAGCTATTGCATTAGACATGGCTATTAAAGGAATAATGCAGCTGATCCTCCTTACAAAGTGCCCTGAGAAATGGTTTAGCCAGATCACTGTGCCTCTTGTCACACTGAATCATGTTCAGCAGCTCCCCACATACACATACCCACACACACCCAAATAGCTGATATTTAACGGCTCTTCTCCCCTACCCCCACTCCGCCACCATCTTCTGCATCCTGTCACTCTTATTGGCAGTTTATAAGAAATACATGGTAAAAGCAAGCAAAAGTCAGTTATGTCCCGTTTTCCCCCGCCCGCCCCCCGGTATTATTATTCATTGTGAATTTGAGGACATAAAATACATATTTAAACCCCAGAAAAATCATACAGATCTTAATCGTTGTGAATTTTGTCTGGTATTTACTGAATATACTTTAATAGTGTTAAAGAACATGTTTGACTCTTGCATATAAAGAAGTAGGCTATACGTTATACTGGATTAAATATGTCTGAAAAAGTGCTACTAAATATATACTTTAACTCAATATTAGCATAGCTATTTAACATATATATTAAATAACACAGCTATACATGGCTTTTCAGATACTTTTATTTTAAAGTGTACTTTAATTCGTTGTACTTCAACCTAGTGTTGACCATAATAATAAAGTATTCATTAGTGCTACTTCATATTGCTTTAAAAAAAAAACTAGATTTCTTAACATATTCTTAAATATTTGGAAAGGATTTGAATCAAATCACAAACCTTTGCATACAGAGCTGTTTGTAATTAAGAAAAGCCTTGAATTGGCAATGAATAGTTCATTATTGAAACATTTTAAGGGGGAGGATATTCACTGAAAAACAAAAGGCGGTGGGGGGGTTAACCCACATAGAAGCAGCAGTAGTTAAAACAGAACAAAACAAAAAGCAATCCCAAACCTTGTTTTCATTCCTTTTCCATCTTCCTTTTATTTTATTTTATGCCTCATATATTCAGGCTGCTGCCTGCTTTAAATAAATAGAAATAGACACAAAACTTGATAGATTTCTATTTTGCCTTTTTATACTTTTGACAGACCTTGAAAAATACCAAAATGTTGGCTGAATATGTGGTAGGAATCTTAATAAAGGAGATACTATCAAAAGTTAGGAAGTTTAAATTATTAATTCAACTAATAACTCCAAATCAAAGATTAATCTACCTCTGTATTGTTAATGAAGCTGCTCTTGGGGTGTTGGCAAACCACCTCTGACTAACTTTTGGGCTTGTGTGGGGAACCAGCAAATCTAGAATGAGCAGTTCATTGCAGAATAGATTTGTGCAAAGGTTTGGGCTTGGAAATGACTGACAGAGTAGAAGTCAAATGCAATCAGGTTTATTTAAGGTTTTAGGGATACAGAAAGGAAATCTTGATTGGCAAGCAGCACAGTATTAACCAGTAAACCTAACCAGGCTAATAATATCAATAACCCTAGATTGCAGGAAGAGGCGTTTTAGCTTGAGATCCAAATTAAATCCATTCAAGGTTGACCAAGGAAACAGTCTTAAAGAACAGCTTTAGACTTTAAAAAGAGTAGAAAGAGAGGGGAGCAAGATATTTCAGAGCAGAGATTAGTATACCTAATTACTTTTGGTGTGTTTGGACACTTGTTGCTTAGTCAATACAAAAGGACCTCTCTCTCCAGGGACAGTCAGGGAGGTGGGATACAAGAGTGGGGACCTGGGTCAGGAAGCAAGTAAAAGTCCAAAGGTGGTCTGATTCCAAGAGACCAGTTCCTTGCTGGAGCCAAATGTGCAGCAAAGATCAGGCCCGGAGACAGAGCCAAACTGGAGGCTGAGAACAGGATGGGCACGAGAACCAAGGCACAGCAAGGTGGTATAGCTGATGCGCAGATGCACGCACATGCAGTGAGTGAATCCAGAGAAGAGACACATTGTTTGGTGGTCTCAATGACAAAAATAGGCAACATCTTGCCCTGGGGCCAAACATTGACAACACCTTTCTGCTGAAAAGGATGACATCTGTGATGGACAAAAGAATAGATTTGTCCTGTTCAAACTTAGGTAGGTATGTTCTAACAGCACAATGAAGTGAATAGGCTTGAGAAACCTGTGTGGGACAGAGTGAATGTATGCATTAAAGCATATCTTTGTGGGTCAGGAAGATCTGGGTGCAATTGGAATGTTTTAACAAGTACTCTTCCTGAGCCTCAAGCCAACCATTACCACTTCTGTTAGAGAGATGAGTCTGTCATACCTCATCTACTCCTTCTTGTGAAGCTGATAAGTTCAAAGTCTAATCAGATGTGCCAACACAGAGGGGAGTTCTTTGGCCATTGGTGTTAGAAGAATAGCTCTTAAATCATATCTACTTCAGCTTCCTCATCTGTGCTAGGAATCAAAGAGGATAGCATGAGAAATAGTCCTCTTTCAGTCACTGGTTAGGCTTGACCTAGAGTTAAGAACATAAGAACAGCCCTGCTGGATCAGGCCCAAGGCCCATCTAGTCCAGCATCCTGTTTTGCACAGTGGCCCACCAGATGCCACTGGAAGCCACAGACAGAAGTTGAGGGCGTGCCCTCTCACCTGCCATTACTCCCCTGCAACTGGTACTCAGAGGCATCCTGCCTTTGAGGCTGGAGGTGGCCCACAGCCCTCTGACTAGTAGCCACTGATAGACCTCTCCTCCATGAAGTCATCCAAACCCCTCTTAAAGCCATCCAGGTTGTTGGCTCTCACCACATCCTGTGGCAGAGAGTTCCACAAGTGGATCACGCGTTGTGTGAAAAAGTACTTTTGTTTGTTGGTCCTAGACCTCCTGGCAATCAATTTCATGGAGTGACCCCTGGTTCTAGTGTTGCGTGAGAGGGAAAAGAATTTCTCTCTCTCCACTTTCTCCACACCATGCATGATTTTATAGACCTCTATCATGTCTCCCCACAGTCGTCTTTTTTCTAAACTAAAAAGCCCCAGGTGTTGTAGTCTTGCCTCATAAGAAAGGTGCTCTAGGCCCCTGATCATCTTGGTTGCTCTCTTCTGTACCTTCTCCAGTTCAACAATGTCCTTTTAAAGATGTGGTGACCAGAATTGTACGCAGTACTCCAAGTGTGGTCGCACCATAGTTTTGTATAAGGGCATTATAATGTTAGTCGTTTTATTTTCAATCCCCTTTCTAATGATCCCTAGCATGGAATTTGCCTTTTTCACAGCTGCCGCACATTGAGTCGACACTTTCAACGAGCTGTCCACCGCAACCCCAAGATCCCTCTCCTGGTCCGTCACCGACAGCTCGGATCCCATCAGCATATACTTGAAGTTGGGGTTTTTCGTCCCAATGTGCATCACTTTACACTTGCTAGCATTGAACCGCATTTGCCATTTTGTCGCCCACTCCCCTAGTTTGGAGAGATCCTTTTGGAGCTGCTCACAATCCATTTTGGATTTCACTACCCGGAAGAGTTTGGTATCATCTGCAAATTTGGCCACATCGCTGCTTACCCCTGCTTCTAGATCATTTATGAATACATTAAAAAGCACCAGTCCCAGTACAGATCCCTGGGGGACCCACTTCTTACCTTCTCCATGCTGCCTGCTAAGCAATATACCCTCCTGAGTTAGCTCATGTAAGCCAGTGGTGAGCCCACAATCCCGTGAGTTCAGAGAGTCCAAAATGGAAACTACAAGCCTATCATCCCAAATCATGTATAGGGGTGCTACTGGGAGCCCCCAAATAGGCTTTCTTTGTAACAGTATTTCCCTTCCAGAAGAACATGGCAAAACAGTCCGTAGGAGATGCTAGAAATAAATCCCGAAGCCTGGAATTGTAAAAGTACAACACAAAGAACACTCTATAGACTTTCATTTAATTTCCTGTTCAGACCATCCCCCCTTTGGCACAGAGTTTTGCCTCCAGTGGGAGCAGCTGCTTCTTGGGGCAGGGGGTGGGTGGTGGGTAGGTGGGAGAAGGAGCCAGGGGTAACCATAGGTGGGGCTAATATAGGCAGGTCCAACCCTAAGTTAGAGAGAACCAGCCAACGGTTTTCTCCATCTGTAAAGTTGTTTACTTCTCTCAACCAAATTCTCCATCATTCACACCAACACTTGGCAGCTGGCTATTTAGTGCTAAATAAATAAATACATAATAGTTTTATAGTTTTGGATTTAGAATTTTTATTGTACTTTAAATTTTTAAAATTATGTTAATGTTTTAATGGTTTTATATTGCGAATCGCCCAGGGCCTCTTTTGTTTGGGGCAGTATATAAATGTACTAAATAAATTTTTAAAAAGTAAATTCACCCCTTGGTTGACTACGAGTATGAGTAAAGGAATCCTGCCCTTAGAGTGGTTCATGGTGGGTGTCATTGTGCAAAGTAGCAATACCCTCTCACTAAAGCCCCCATGCCTCTTCTTCAGTAGCTCCATCCCTCCTTCTATCAGCATTGCCTCCACTTCTCCCCTTCCTTGCAATGTCAGCCCTCTCCCCCTCACCCCTTGAAGGACTAGGCTAAGAATTCCAACTTAGTGCGCGGGAGGTGGGTGGGTGGTGAATCTCGAGCACCTATTTGCAGGTAGCACCAGCTTACACATGTTTCACACCATTTGAAATACCACAGCATATTTGGCCACACACAGAGCCCACTAATTTCCTTTCATCTGACACATATGGATATGCATACTTTTAAAAAACAAACAAACAAAAAAAACAGCCTTATTGCTCCCTTCCAGGCTCATTCATGTAGTGCCAAGTCATGATTTGGTATTACCTTTAAACCAAATCTCAGACAGTGAAGGACGCTGATTTTGTTGTCTTCTGGCTGCCCTTCCACTCCATGCTGGATTTTCAGTTAAAATGTTAGTAGCCATTGTTACTTGGAAGATGTTTGGTTACCCAGTGCCTGATGTCACCTGCTACTCGTATGAATCTGATTTTGCTGTGACATTAGAGGTAGTGTAATGTGATCTAGTTACCCAGATAGATTAAGAACATATGAACAGCCCTGCTGGATCAGGCACAAGGCCCATCTATTCCAGCATCCTGTTTCACACAGTGGCCCACCAGATGCCTCTGGGGAACCCACAGGCAAGAGGTATGTGCATGCCCTCACTTCTGCTGTTGTTCCCCTGCAACTGGTATTGAGAAGCATTGTGCCTCTGAGACTGGAGATGGCCCACAAACACCAGACTAGTAGCCATTGAAAGACCTGTCTACCATGAATCTGTCTAAGCCTCTTTTAAAGCCATCCAAGCTGGTGGCCATCACCACATCCCATGCCAAAGAATTCCATAGTTTAATTATGCACTGTGTGAAAAAATATTTCCTCTTATTGGTCCTAAATTTCCTGACCTTCAGTTTCATGGGCTGACCCCTGGTTCTAGTGTTGTAAGAGAGGGAGAAAAATTTCTCTCTGTCCACCATCTCTACTCCATGCATAATTTTATACACTTCGATCATGTCTCCCCTTAGTCACCTCTTTTCCAAGGTAAAGAGCCCCAGATGCTGTAGCCTAGCCGCATAAGGAAGGTGCTCCAGGCCCCTGATCATTTTGGTTGCCCTCTTCTTCACCTTTTCCACTTCTACAATATCGTTCTTAAGATACAGTGACCAAAGCTATACACAGTACTCCAGATGTGGCCGCACCATAGATTTGTATAAGGTTATTATAATATTAGCAGTTTTATTTTCAGTCCCCTTCCTAATGATTCCTAGCATGGAATTAGCCTTTTTCACAGCTGCCTCGCACTGAGACAACACTTTCAATGAGCTGTCCACCACAACCCCAAGATCTCTCTCCTGGTCAGTCACCAACAGCTCAGATCCCATCAGCACATATGTGAAGTCGGTGTTTTTTGCCTCAGTGTGCATCACTGTACACTTGCTTACATTGAACCGCATTTGCCATTTTGTTGCCCACTCCCCCAGTTTGGAGAGATCTTTTTGGAGTTCCTCATAATCTGTTGTGGATTTCACTACCCTAAATAGTTTAATGTCATCTGCAAATTTTGCCACTTCGCTGGTCACCACAACTGCTAGATCATTTATAAACAAGTTAAAGAGCACTGGTCCCAGTACCAATCCCTGGGGGACCCCACTTCCTACCTCCCTCCATTGTGAAAACTTTCCATTTATTCCTACTCTCTGTTTCCTGTCCTTCAACCAGTTACCGATCCACACGTGAACCTGCCCCCTTATTCCATGACTGCTAAGTTTACTCCAGAGCCTTTGGTGGGGAACTTTAGCAAAAGCTTTTTGAAAGTCCAAGTATACTGTGTCAACCGGATCACCTTTATCAATTTGCTTGCTGACACTCTCAAAGAACTCCAAAAGGTTATTGAAGCAAGACTTTCCCCTTGCAGAAGCCATGCTGGTTCTCCTTCAACAAGGCCTTTTCTTCTATATGCTTAACAATTTTGTCCTTAAGTATGCTTTCCATCAATTTACCTGGGACAGAAGATAAGCTGACCTGCCTGTAATTTCCCGGATCCCCACTGGATCCCTTTTTGAAAATTGGAGTCACATTGGCTACTTTCCAGTCCTCTAGTCAGGGCCAGTGCCAGGCTACTTTGCACCCTAGGCAAGGCTAAGTACTCCCCCCCCCCAAAAAAAACACTTCAATTTTAAAAAACAGATGTTTTGTATAAAAAATGAAAAGCACAAAACTTGGAACTGCTAAATTTATTTTAAATTGCAAGAATAGATAATACATCAATTTTTGATTATCTTTCTCAAATACAAAAGAAAATATTTTGGCACACAAATAATTTTGAACTAGAAGGGCACTTGGTAGAGCGCATACCTCTGCCAAGGGCAACACAACCCTCAAAACCACATCAAAATCTGACTTTGCGTGCCTTTTCCTATGCAAATTTTGTCACCAATTCAATCAGATCAAGTGCTGATGCCTGTTCATGTTCAATTGATATAGTTGCCAAGCCAACTAGTCTCTTTTGCAACATTGTTGAGTGTATGTAAGGTTTTTATAAGTTTGAGCTTTGAGAAACTACATTCTCCACTTGCCACTGATACTGGAAGTGTGAGAAGGATCCTTAGAGCAACGGAAACATTAGGCACATTATCCAGGAGTTTCTTCGACGTTGCACCCCGGAGTTGGATCAGGAGGTGGCCGCTCTTTTGGAAAAGGATGCAATCGAGAAAGTCTCCAACCCTGACAGCCCCGGGTTCTACTACCAATATTTCCTTGTGCCAAAGCCAGAAGGCAGTCAGCGCTCCATACTAGACCTGAGGGCACTGAACAGACATTTGGTTTACAAGAGGCTCCAAATGCTTTTGGTACCAACCGTTATGACCATCCTGGACAAGAACATGTGGATAGTCTCATTGGACCAAAAGGGTGCATACTATCATGTTTCAGTACGCCCTCAACATTGGCGCTTACTGTGGTTCCATATAGGGGGGATCCCCTATCAGTTCAAGGCCTTACCGTTTGGTCTCCCGACCGCACTGAGGGTCCTTACAAAATGTCTGGCCCTGGTGGTGGCGTTTCTGCAGGAGCAAGGTTTACCAGTGCTGCCATAACTAGACGATTGGCTAATCGTGGTGAGCACCAGACAGGCAGTTCTGGACGCCCTCAAGATCATGATCAATATCCTATCGGAGTTGGGCTTCCAGATAAACTTCAAAAAATCTCATTTGGAGCCTACCCTTCAAATTCAGTTCATTGAGCTGATCGTCGACATGACCTTGGAGAAGGTCTTGCTCCCGACCGGCAGCATTGTAACTCTCCGAAGACTAGCTGCCATTTTCCTAGCTGGGGACCCACAGACCATACAACCACTGTTGGGCCACATGGCATCAAGTACATATGTTCTACCTCAAGTGCGCCTTCAAATGCACGTCATTCAAATATGGTTTTTGGACATGTTTGATCTTCTTCGGGATCCAGGCCATCTAGAACACTCGCCCCCTCCTTGGGTATGGGTGATGGCGCAATGGCGGATGGAGTTTCAGCACCTAAGTGTTGGTACTCCTTTCCAAACACCTCCGGCCAGCAGGATTGTTATGACAGATGTGTTGGAGCTTGGCTGGGTAGCTCACCTGAACGGGTTTTGTCTGAGTGGACATTGGTCCCCCATGGAGCGGACTTGGCACATCAGCTATTTGGAGCTGTTAGCCATTTTCAACGCTGCCCCTACTGGGGGGTTGTTCGGTGCTGATACAGACAGACAATACAACAGCAAAAGCTTATATCAATCGCCAGGGATGCACGTCCTCAAGGAGCCTTCTGTTTCTGATTCTGGACCTGTGGCGTTGGTGTCTGGTACACAGGGTATCACCTCAGGCTGTCCATATCCAAGGTATGCTGAATGTTCAGGTAGACACCCTGAGCAGGATGACTGTGGTCTCCCACGAGTGGGAGCTACTTCAGAGTGTTCTGAGGGACATATTTGTGAATTGAGGGGTTCCAACTCTGGACCTGTTTGCTTCCCAGGACAATACGCAAGGTGCCCTCTACTGCTCCAGGGGAAGAGAAGGCGAAGGTTCTCTGGGAGATGCCTTTGTCCAGTCTTGGACGGGACAAACACATATATGTGTTTCCTCCATTTCCTCTCATTCTGAAGGTCTTGCTCAAACTAAGGGTGGATTGGGCCAGGGCAATCCTGATAGCCTCGTGGTGGACCAGGAGGCTTTGGTTTCTGACCCGGAAGCGCATGGAGGTGGACTGGCAATGTCTATCTGTCCTGCCAAACCTGTTTTCTCAGGAACAGGAATGGGTGCTATACCCGGATGTTCGGTCCCTCCACTTGACTGCATGGCAGGTCCTGCCAACTTCCCCTTGAGACTGAAAGAGGTGTTGGTGGCTGCTAGGGAGCACTCCACAAGACTACAAATGGACTCGCTTCACATCCTTTGCTTCCCTGAACAGGATTGATGCATTTAATCCATCTGTACAAGACATTTGTATGAATCTAGTGTCCTTTAAGGAATCTGGGTTGAAACTGGCATCCCTTAAGGTATATTTGGAAGCCATTGTGGCACGTTCTCCCCCTGACCAACCTTCTTGGTTTAAAAATCCAGTGGTTAAAAGTTTCCTGAAAGGTCTGTCACATTTGTTCCCGGACGATGCGGTCATGTCACAGGCCTGGGACCTATCCGTGGTATTGGCTGGTCTTCTATGGCCGCCCTTTGATCCTTGGCTTCTATTGACCCTCGTCTCTTGACCTGGAAGGTTGCCTTTTTGGTGGCCATTACCTCCGCCAGGAGGGTGAGTGAGTTAAGAGCCCTGAGAGCTGACCAACCGTACCTGCAGTTCCATAAGGACAAGGTCGTGCTCAGGATGGATGTCAAGTTCCTACCAAAGGTGGTGTCCATCTTTTCTCCTCTCGTCCCCACTCACTTTGCCCATGTTCTTTCCAAATCCTTCATTGGATGCGGAGAAACAGCTACACCGTTTGGATGTTTGAAGGGCCTTGTCCTTCTGCATTCAGAGAGCTGCCGAGAGGAGGAAGTTTCCCTCCTTGTTTGTTCTATATGATTAGCCGTGTAAAGGGCTCCAAGTCTCAGCCTAATCCCTGTCCAGGTGGATAGTCTCCACTATTGAACGTTGTTATCAGTTGGCCCATAAGCAGTTGCCTGCTACTGTGAAGGCACACTCTGTTAAGTCCATGGCGTCCTCTGTGGCCTTTGATTGTGCTGTCCGGTTGGACACTATATGTCAGGCCAGCTACTTGGGCTTCTCCCCATTCATTCATTCGGTATTATCCTATTGATGCTAGAGCACGTAATGATGCTGTATTTGGCAGGACTGTCCTGCAATCTATTTTCAGTTGCAATTGCTGTCCTGAAATAAATTCTTTCTGGCTGTTTACATGTTGCCTCTGTTTCTTCCGTCCTCCTTGGGTGCTTGCTTGTTATGCGCCCATATGTTTAGAAGACAGAGAGCATGTCAAAGAACTACTGGTTACTCACCCATAATGTTGGTTCTTCTAGTGGTCATCTGTACTTCTACACACCCTCCTGTCCTCCCTGCGTAGTTCACTGAAGCTTGACTCTGTGACTGAAGGGATGAGGAGTGGTGTAGCCGCATATAGCAGCTGGGGGTGGGATTCCCGCCCAAAGCAGAAGAAATCGAGCTTGTTAGGTTCCAATGAGGTCTCTGCGCAGGCGCATAGCCCATATGTGTACAAGTACAGATGACTACTAGAAGAAGCAACGTTACAAGTGAGTAACCTGTAGTTTTGTTGTAGTATGAAGATAAGTACTCCTTGTGGCGGCATAGACTTTGGAAGTCTTCAAACTATTGCTATAAATTCACAACACGGATCTTCAGCATCAGTATCTTTGTTCCCATTATACATCAATGATTCTTCCAGATTCTTGCAGGCCGTAAGTACATCTTCAGTAGATTTTTTCTTTATAATTTATAAATTAAGTTTAACAGTATTGTTAGTGTTGAAAACAATGAACTGGGTTTTTTCTCATATTTGTACTCATTATTCTGGTTTCTCACACTCTTAACACATTGACACTCTGCACCCCTCTGAGGTCTGCGCCCTAAGTGGCTGCCTAGTTGGCCTAATGGTAGCACTGGCCCTGCCTCTGGTACAGAGCCCAATTGTAAGAACAAGTTTTATATTTTTTTTCCTAGGAGATCAGCAATTTCACATTTGAGTTCCTTCAGAACTCTTGGGTGGATGCTATCTGGCCCTGGCGATTTTTTAATTTTTAGCTTTTCAAGACAGTTTAGAACATCTTCCTTTGTCACCTCAAATTCTCCCAGTTCCTCAACCGCTAAACCTTAAAAGCTCAATTCTGAAGAGGGTATACAGTCAGTATCCTCCACTGTGAAGACAGACGCAAAGAACTCATTCAGCTTCTCTGCAATCTCCTTTTCCTCCTTAATAATCCCTTTCACACCCTCATCATCTAAGCGTCCAACCGCCTCCCTGGTAGGTTTTCTACTTTGGATATATTTAAAGAAGTTTTTGTTATTCCCCTTGACACTTCTAGCTATATACTCCTCAAACTGTCTCTTTGCATACCTTATTGCCTCCTTGCATTTCTTTTGCCATAGTGTATGTTCCTCCCTGTTCTCTTCATTTGGGCAGGACTTCCATTTTCTGAAGGAAGTCTTCTTCCCTTTTATAGCTTCTCTGTCTCTATTTGTTAGCCACGCTGGCGTCCTCCTTAACTTAGTGGTACCTTTCCTCCTTCTTGGTATACATTCCATCTGTGCTTCTAGTACCGTGGTTTTAAATAAGTTCCATGCTTTCTGGAGTGATTTGACTCTCCTGACCTTCCCTTTTAACTTCCTTCTTCCCTGTCTCCTTGTTTTTGAGAAATTTCCTTTTCTGGTTTAGGTTTAAGGAAGGGATTCAGAACAGTTTGAAAAATTATTTCATTTGACCCGCATACAAATAGCATAGTTGCAGCTGTGCCAAAACTGGACTGCTGTGGAAAACCTCATGTGTAAACCATGTTCTGAACAGCTGAAACCTTTGAAACAGAGCCTGAAGATGTTCAGAAGATAAGTGACTAGAAGATTGTTGACTAGCTTTAGGCAGCAATGTTACAATCGTTCTCAAGCTCTTTGCTATGTAAACTGCTTTGAGAATGAAAAGTGTTATATGAATAGTAATCATAGTAACCAACTTAAGTACACAATATGTGGTAAAGAAAACCAACAACACAAGCTGGAACAGATGGGGATGCCACGGCTCTTCCACATCATTTGTAGTATTTTGGTGATCATCAGGAGGACTCGCTGGTATAGTGGTGATAAATAGTTGTTACTCTCAGATTTAGGTTCTGGATAGGTTTAGGCTGAGTGTTTACTTCCTTGGGATAGTGGTGGAAGAGTTTAAAACACTGTGCAAACAAGCTGCCATGCACTAGCCTTCTCCTACAGTTAAAAACAAGTTATTCTGATAAGAACTAATCTGCCTACTTTCCTTTCACTATAATCTTAATTGATAAACACCATCCTCACAAGTTAGCCCACTGCAACCTCAAACATTCACATGCCAGCCATCTTGAATTGAGATGGATGACATCATCACAAACTACGCCATTGAAGTTACCCTATGTATCACTTACTACAACTGTACCAAATTTGGTTCAAATCGGTTACGTGGTCCACAAGTTAGCCCACTTGTGCCTCAAACATTCACGTGTCCACCATTGTGAATCAAAGTGGATGACATCATTACCAGCTATGCCATTGAGGCATCCCTGTGTATCCTTACAGCTGTAGCAAATTTGGTTCAAATTGGTTAGGCAGTTCAAACTTTAACCCACTTGTGCCTCAAATGTTCACATGTCCACCATCTTCAATTAGGGTAGATGACATCATCACAAACTACACCATTGAGGTGTCCCTACAACTGTGCCCAATTTGGTTCATATTGTTCCAGGCATTGCAAAGTTGATAGGGACATACACACATAAACAATACCAGGGTATCTCATAAATCACTGGGAGGTCAGCTGCAGAGTGCAGAACATTCGCAATTGACCAAGAAGGTTTCTTTAAAATTAATGAATGGTATCAATACTTTGATATGGTGTAAGCAGTTTTACATCTTTCTTATCTAAAAATGAAAAGTAAATGACTTCCATACTGGCATCATTAGTTTTTTGCAGCTCTGGCATTTTCCATTTTCAAAAAAGAAATGTTAACAAAGCTGTACAGAAAAGATGGGCACACTGATCCTATAACTCCTCTTCGTTGTCATGCATGAACAGAAACTTGTCTGGTGACAGAGTGGATGTGGCCATGCCATACAGTTTTGTTTTATGACACAAGAAGTCCTTTGCATGCTCTTTACAGGACAGCCATTAGCCAGCCTCCTAGATAGTCACATTCATTCATTCGTTCATTTCTCTTCACACACAACCCTGTTAAGTAAGTTAGGCTGAGAGAGAAGATGACTGGTCCAGAGTCACCCAGCAAGTCTCATGGCTGAATGGGGATTTGAACTCCGGTCTCCCTGGACCTAGTCCAGCACTCTAAGCACTACACCACACTGGGGGCTGGCCTTGTGCTTTTCTTTTTTTCATATGTCACTACCTGATACAGAGGATTGGCCAGTGGTATTATCTATTCTGACTAGTTCTTCAAGGTCTCAGGCAGAGGTGTTTTGAGCAGGTACAAAGAACTGAATCTGGGACCTTCGGTATATAAAGCATGTGCTCTATCACAGGGCTAGGGTCTCTTCTAACTAGGTTAGACCTCTATATGTGTCGGGATAGCTGCTGAACTTCATCCTAGGGCTTGATCTGCTGTGGCAGCATTGTAGGATTGGTTTGTAAGTTCTACAGATATGTTGCAGTCTTTTTGATAATATTATCTAGACATCAAGAGCTGTGTGAAATAGCACTAGATCCTCCCACTGAGAAACATTAAATTAACACTGGTGACATGGCTTGGCTGCTTTCTTTTTTACGCCATTTAAATTTATCACTCCATTGGGTGATTAATTGCAACCTTTTATAGGAAATTTTGATTCATGGCATGTTCAAAAGGAAATTGTAATGCAGGATTACAATAAAGCAACTGCTAAAGCTCTTCAGAGTTGTTAGGGAAAAAATTTCACTTCTGCGTGTATTTGATATTTGATGAGCTATAGAGATTTATAGTTGTTAACTGCTAAAGCCTAGAGGAGTGCATGCTTTTCAAATGCTGCCCATTCCAACCCATTCATCTCTCTGAGATCATTCAAAGCACTACTGCAGAATGAATCAGGTACCTCAGTCTGCTCTGTCGCCCTCTTTCAGAAAACTGTTTAATGTGAATTCTTTCATTAACCAGTAGACCAGTTCCACATATTCCTTTCTAGCCTACAGTACTATCTACTTGTGAAGTGGATCGTTTTCCCATGAGCAAAACAATTGCTTTCAGTGGGGCTCTTAGCATTGCTGACTGAGCCTTGAAGAAGTAAAGCTGGTACAGAAGCAAATAGTGGAATTGTACTGTTCCCAGACTAAAAAGGGACCCTCCTGTATCTTTCACAAATTTATCCACTTGGACTTGAGGTGCACTTCTCACAGACGTTCTTAGGGAATACATAAATATACCTATATATTTATTATAGTACTCATCCATGTTACTACTGGTTTAAAAAATAAATATCCATTTATTCATTATTCAAAATAATAAAGTTCAGTCCCTCCCTTCTCAAATAGCTGGTTTTAATTTGAGTTTCTTTTTAAAAGCAAGAGAGTCTCATTGCTTGCTGTTTGTCACCATGTCATTTTTAGAAAGGAATAGAAAATAATAAACAATATTTGTAGCAAATGCTCCCACCCACCCACCTGTGTTGTATGTATGGCGACTTCTGCCATCATAATGCGTTGGGATCCATGTAGAATTGCATTTTAGAGCTTTGTTATATGAATTCCTCCACAGTTTCAAATAAAAAACATTTCAATTTGCGAGTGTGGTAGAAGCTGAATCCTCATCACAATATAATTGCTTGGATCTCACTGCTTGATTATTGTCATGTAGTGTCAGCTCCACTTGATTACTGTGGAGAAAAGTAGTGATCTGAAACCACCCACAGCCTCACTCCACACACTCTTCTGCCTGATCAGTGATATATAATTTATGTTTGTTTGTTTATGGCTAGCTTTAGCCTTTTTGTTGCAGAGTAGGCTTTTGTAAAAGGCTACTCTGACTGCATACACATGCACATCGCATACATGTATACCTGGTGGTTGTAATTTTCTAGTAGTGATGGGAAAATGCCTCAATCGCGGTGTACATATGTACATTGCACAGAGGCATCCTAAATTAGTTGTTCAATGGAGACTACAGGTGAAACTCGGAAAATTAGAATATCGTGCAAAAGTCCATTAATTTCAGTAATGCAAATTAAAAGGTGAAACTGATATATGAGACAGACGCATTACATGCAAAGCGAGATAAGTCAAGCCTTAATTTGTTATAATTGTGATGATCATGGCGTACAGCTCATGAAAACCCCAAATCCACAATCTCAGAAAATTAGAATATTACATGGAACCAAGAAGACAAGGATTGAAGAACAGAACAATATCGGACCTCTGAAAAGTATAAGCATGCATATGTATTCAGTACTTGGTTTGGGCCCCTTTTGCAGCAATTACTGCCTCAATGCGGCGTGGCATGGATGCTATCAGCCTGTGGCACTGATGAGGTATTATGGAAGACCAGGATGCTTCATTAGCGGCCTTCAGCAATTCTGCATTGCTTGGTCTCATGTCTCTCATCCTTCTCTTGGCAATGCCCCATAGATTCTCTATGGGGTCAGGTCAGGCGAGTTTGCTGGCCAATCAAGCACAGTACACTGTATACTTTTCAGAGGTCCGATATTGTTCTATTCTTCAATCCTTGTCTTATTGGTTCCATGTAATATTCTAATTTTCTGAGATTGGAGAGTTGGGGTTTTCATGAGCTGTATGCCATGATCATCACAATTATAACAAATTAAGGCTTGACTTATCTCGCTTTGCATGTAATGCGTCTGTCTCATATATCAGTTTCATCTTTTAATTTGCATTACTGAAATTAATGGACTTTTGCACGATATTCTAATTTTCCGAGTTTCACCTGTATGTACAGTGTTCATGCCCAGTGCCATCTAGAAGGCTCCTTCTACCCATCCCCACCACCAACATTGGCATGTTATTTGTGACTGACTGCTCATGCTCCCCTTCAAAATGCATGTAATCTTTTTGGAGTTACATTTCTAGATATTCTTTTTATCAAATGCTCTCAAGATTTTATTTCATATACAGCATACTTCATTTAATATTTTTATATGCCTTTTCAGAATTATAGATCAGCGGTTTGAGAGAGTTTCATATTTTGTCTTTGGAGATTTCAACTTTCGACTGGATGCAAAATCAGTGGTAGAGGTAGGACCTTCTTTCTCTTTAAATCTGAACCACCATCTAATTTCTTCATTTTAAAAAAAGAATGCTTAATGAACATCTTCAAGTTTGTCTTTGTAACTCCTTGCTCATGCGGTTCCTACTCTCCTTCCCCCAAGCATCAGAATGGAAGAGAGTGGGCCTGCTTTCACTCAAGTTACTGTCCTGGCTCTGCTCTCTACAACCCTGCCCCTCTCCAGAGACTGGGGCTGTCTCCTCAAGCACATCATCCACAGCATGATCCCCTTCTGCCATAAATAAGCCTGTGCAGGGGTCAATAAATGTCAGTTCAGTTCACCAGCCAAAAAAAATATTTTACTCATCAGATGGTTCCTCAAGCTATGTTGGCACATTGCTCGTCATCAGGATTTTTTTCACATTAGGCATCATTTTTCACTCATTACAGATTTCCTGAGCCTGTGCACTGTCAACCGTTCCCTAAAATTCTCTCCATCTCTCCCAAGACTTTGCTTTCCCAGTGCGGGAGCTCATGCTAACTGGAAGAGCTGACATGTTTCCAGGCCTCCACCTCATGCTAGATATTCTTGCCCGCCTTGCCCCATTCCGACTTCCTGCTGGTGATTCTCATCCACAGTGAGCATCAACCTCAAGGGGGTCTTGCCGAGTAAGAGTCCATGTGGCCCCACCATGGACTCCAGCTGGCTCAGAGCACAGACAGTCTTTGGCTTGCAGAAGAATCCTTTGGGTAACAGTTAACTATTCATAACAATAAAAGGAATGGAAACTTGCCTTCTGGGCAGTAGCGGCCAGTGAGGGCAGCGATGGGGAGGCAGCAAGAGGCAGTATCTGCAAGCAGCGGCGCTCCGCCTGGAATCCCATGTGGGTCGGTGGTGCTACACCCAACATCCTGAGGGGTGGCAGTGTGGCCCTGGCCTCTGCACGTGTGTGGAGCCTCCGTGCACGTGCAGAGGCCAGGGCCATGCTGCCGTCCTACCAGGATGCCCTAACACTGGTAAACACCTGCTGATTTATTGTCTCTCGCCACCCCCACCCACCTCCCCCAGTGCTGCCCTCACCGTCCACTACAGCTTCTGGGACTAATAGCTGGTTAATGGACATGATTTTCATCAGGACTGTGTCAGGAAATGTTTTAATGCCACATTCACCATGCACTGCAACCTCAGTCCTAATTGGGACTTCTGCAGCTGCTGCGTAAACTTGATTTTTAAAAAAAAATCAAATGCAGAACCAAACTACGTATTTAATGTAATGTGTAATTTTGCCCTCATTGGTAAACTTGGGACAGTTTCAGCCTAACATACTTCACAGGATTATAAAATGGCAGGGAGAGAGAGGGGTATGACCTGAGCTCCATGAGGAAGGGTGGTATTAAAATAAAATAATTTGCTCCTCAGGGCATTTCCTATTACCAGTTCATACATTACTTTTGTGAAGTGGAAGACCATAACAAAACCACTTCCCTGTAGCCAGAGGAACTAACTCTTAATCTGAGGTCTGAACATCTTCCAGTATATTGTCCATCTCAACCATTTTCACTAGCTGCTACTTTAGAGAAACCATAATGCTAAAGGTTCATTCAGCTAGCAGGCAGGTTTTGCTAACAGGAAGTCTGATACAATATATTTCTAAGAGCTGGACTATTCTACTATATATGACTAAAAATAACACCTTTTTTTGCTCTTCATTTATTTCCCTTGTCAGTTTAAAAAATTTCCTGTAAGATGACACTGCCAAATATTTAGGTACTTCAAGAAATTCTGAGCCAAAATTGATGCATTGAACAGTTAGATCTGCCTACTAAACGGCAGTACAAGGCAGTATATTTCCAAAGACAATCTCAGCAGAGCTACTGAAAGAAAAGATATATGGGTTGTTTCAAAAATAGATTTCCTATGCTCACATAGAATGACATAAATCACGTGGCACATTATTGGCCCTATTAAATTATAATTAAGAAGCAATAAATCATTAAGATGATTTATTCAAGGTTTTAGAAAGGAAAGATTACTTCAAAGCACTAATATGGCTTTGCTATGAAATTTTGTTTCACTGTTGAGGAAAAATCCAGGTCAAAGGCTCATAGGTGGTGCTAGAAATGGAGGTGTATATTAATAAATATGAACTGAAAGTGAGCCCAAATAATGGAGTGTGCGATCGGATCTTTCTCACAATGATCTAGAGTTTTGCGGAAGTCCTCAGTGCACACAGCACATGAACCTGTGAACTATTTTCAATTGAGATAACAAAGTTGCTTGTGCCAGAGAATGAGCATGCAAGTTTGTTGCTTCCATGAACACTTGCAAGTGAGCAAACACTCTATACATGGACACTTGTGCATGTGGCTCAGTTGAAGATGGGACACCTCAGTCAATTAAAAAAGACTGGAATACAGTCACCAAAATACTACGAAAAGATACTGTAAAGTATATCAATTTAGAACAGCAAAAATGTTTGCCCAGACACTAATAATGCATACAACGGCTAAAGAAAATGCTTTGGACTATTGTGGTCTGTCACAAAGATGTTGGTATTCTCCTGGAGTTATAATCTACATTAACATTTGTAACAGTTTGTATGGGAGTGGGTTTTTTCTCTTCTTAATATGTAAGTTTTGTTTTTTGTTATGTGCCCACTTTTGTAAGATTTGTTATATGCCGACTTTTGTATAATGGCAAGCTGCTATATTTCAGATAAAAGTTTATTCATTCAGCTAGGACATTGAACTAGATTCACCAGGAAGACTAGGCTGGTGCTGCTGCTCCAGTTAGATACATTTGAGATTATATAGCACTCCAAAACATGCTCAGTTCATATATATTCTGAAGTATATTTTTTTTCAAAATATATAAATATATATTTTATATATGCTTTAGTTGTTCCAGTCTTTTAACATTATATAATTTTGCATTCTGTTGGCTTTGATTGGATAGTAAAATACTTTGTGTGAACTGAGAGAAGACAATTCTAACAACTTGTCAAACACTTTTTAGCCATTGTATCTAACACCCTAGGCTATGATTTGCTAGAAATCCACTCAAGGCCTATTAAGTATGTAGTCTTACTGTTTGCTGTTTGGGTGGATAGGTTCTTGATAAGGAATTCCAGAGAGGCAACAGAATTGACAGGTTACCCCTTGCATTTCATGGCCCCAGTCACAAACATTTCCCCTTTTGCACACAAATGTGTGTTATATATCTGCCCATTGAAGATAACATGCCATGCTTCTGACAGAAGTGAATGAAAACTTTTGACACAATAAAATGGATAGTCTTTAATATCCTGCAAGATTCTTCGCTGCTTTTTATTGATCAGGTCAATTGTTCCTTTCCTTTGGGCCATATGCTGATTTGGATTAATTTACTAGTGCAAGTTTGTTGCATTGTGCATGGGGAACTGCTCTCTCTAGAAGACATTACAATTTTTTTAAAGAAGTATATTCCATCTTTCAATCTAAAATATACCCAAGGTAGCTTATAGTAAATTATTCAGTGCAATAAAAGCTATACTGCTGGGTCAGCTAAGAAAGATGTTGCCCGGGATGGTGGTATTAAAACCTCTTCCGCACACTGGACTGGTGTTGCCTCTAGCATTGTTGGATGGTGGTAGATGTATATCCCGAAAACACTTTCTTTGGGAGAAATTCAAATACTAACCAAGATGCATTTGTGGAGCAAAATACAGAAAAGGCGTTAGTTTTATTTATTTTTGCATTTTTAATCTTCAATTCTCTGCTATGCATGGTAGTGCCTGAAGCAGCATACAAAGTCTCAAATGTCAAACAGCAATTAAACAATCAACCTGTTGTTTTTCCACTGGAGATTTATGGCAATAATTTAATGTAGCTCAAATAAATGTGGAAATAATTTTCTTAGAGGAGACAAACGTCCTTTGTATGCAGACATCTGCCAGGTTGTTAGCTCTAGTGGCTACTGTGTTACTGCAGCAATAAGCCACCAAAGTTTAACTTATAACTAAAAGCTTTCTGGTAAATCACCAGTCTACCCTAACTACATTAACAGACTAAAGAATAAACATGACTTCATTTCTTTGCTACCCTGCACATCTAATCAATTGCTGGATCCACTAGCCCACTGTTAATTGGTATCTACTCTGTCACAGTTCAGATAATGTAGATGGAGGTTTTAGCTCATTATTCTTTTAATCATAGCTGTTCCAGCTGTGTTTGCTTTAGTGGGGTATAGCAGCTTTTCTTGTTTGTACCAGTTTGGGGATTAAGAGCAGAATCCAGTGTGCGCTGCTGTGGTGCAGACTTTATTCATGTCAGTGAAGTTCCAACACGTGTAACAGTAGCAATGTTTGGTGGATGGCTCCCAAATCACAATTGTCTTTTAGAGAGCAGACTCCACAGGTCTCTTTCTTTTCCCTTTGGAGCTACAGACTAACACAGCAATACTTCCAGAAAACCTAAGGTTGACCTGTGAGGGTGGACACTTGTTTTCTTGACTAACCATTTACTTTAAACTTCTATGAACCATTATGAGTCATATAAGGATCTTTGTACAACTATTATCAAGTGGATCTCTTTCCTTGGAACCTTCACAGACAGAGAAGTAACCCTCTTTTCTTCATCTCTGCAACTCCATCCAGCTCCTGTAGCATGTGGTCTGATGGCCTCACTGCACTGGATGTCCTGTCAGCTGTAGAGTTTTCTTTAACATATGGAGGAAGGTGCTAGAAAAGAGTGGAGTTCATAGCCTCTGAGCAACTTAGAACAAGATTGCTTTGATGACAAATGTAGGGAGAGGGGTTTTTCTGTCTTTGAGGAGATATACATTTATGCAAGCATGTACCACTATACTTGGGTTGTAGAAGCAAGCTGTGTGCTACCTTGAAAGAACCAGGGAGGAGGGAAGCTTAAAAATATTTTTCAGCATCCTTAAATTGAATGTTAGGGGATGAACTTGTGTCACCAATCACATTCAGCAGCAGGGGATACCCATGACACAAGTACAGCCATGGTCTAGATAACACTCACAAATTGGATAGCTTGTGATGAAGGAGTGGAATGTCATATTTTCCCACAAACTCAAAATTGCAGCTTGATTGCTGAGAACATGCAGAATTCTCCAAAACAGGCCACTGTGTGTCATTGGGATGGCACTGTCTATGAGTATGTAGTTAAAATATTTACTTGAGAAGGGATCTCTAGCCTCAGGGCACACTTGAAAATTATTTGACAAGATTAAAATTAACTCTTAGTTCTATTACTGTTGCTGTTTATTAGTACTAAATGATGTATACTAATATGGGAAATCTATATGTTGTTCTATAGCAGAAAGTGTCAGGCATTGTATAGGCAGCCAAAGGGGCGGGGCCCACACACACACACCTGGAATGACCAAATTAAATGCAACATCAGTTTTAGCAGGGAATAAGTTCTCTTCTGTCAGTCACAAAGAGATTAAGAGATCACACTTCTTCTTCACCTCCTTTTTATGCTTGCAATAGACCACACAGGGATTTTAATATTTTGACAGATCAGAGTTCTACATTTGATCACTTCTTACTGCATTTTGTTAATCAAAACAAGGAACCAACCTGCAGTGCTCTTCAGTGGTTTTCAGGTTAGTTCCCTACAGTAAATTTGGTAGTGGGATTAGTCCCATAAATCATTCCTTCCCCACTTAATTCACATGGATGTATGGAAGTGTTAGTAGAAGGGTCACAACCCCTGTCTGTAAATTTGTAAGGCTGCCCACACATTGGTGTCCAGTTTTGGCTGTCATTCTGTGCTTTTAACATGCAGTGATGCCCTTTCCCCTTCATTTGTTAGAGCAGATGTCCTTGATTGATTTGCCTGGCATGAGGGTGGGGTTTGACCTGTAGGGAGTTGGCCTTTCTTTCTATGGTCCTTCAAGCAACGAAGCAGGAAACAGGGAGCTTTTCTGTACAATGGGCATGTCTCCTCTCTTAGGAACTGCTAATCAGACATTTTGTATGATCTTTCACAGCAGCCTGTATGTGTAGGTTAACTCCTTGTCCTACAGATGAAGACAAAACATGCTTTTATCTTGCCTTCTGAGTTTTAGTTTTTATTCTGCTTCTTGAAGGACAACAAAGTATTGTTTCCTTTCTTAAGCAATGGCTCGACTCTCTTCCGTTCCTAACTATTCAGCACCAGAATTAAACCAATTTATTTGAAACCTTTTTAGTTTTGCCATAAGAAACCAAAATCAGAAAAAAAACCATTATAAAAAATATTTATCACCCTCATTTTTCCTCTAGCTTATGCAGCAACATAACTGTATACATGAAATCCAGTGGTTCACTTAAGTAAAGGTAAAGTATGCCGTCAAGTCGATTTCGACTCCTGGCGCCCACAAAGCCCTGTGGTTTTCTTCGGTAGGATACAGGAGGGATTTACCATTGCCACCTCCCATGCAGTATGAGATGATGCCTTTCAGCATTTTCCTATATTGCTGCTGCCCAATATAGTACCAGCAGGGATTTGAACCGGCAACCTTCTGCTTGTTAGTCAAGCATTTCCCCTCTGCGCCACTTAAGGTGACTCACTTAAGTAGACACCTGAAATACCTCTCTACCTTATTAACCTTAAATCGAAGCCATCATTATTTGTAGGTCCTCTTCTTATCAGTCTTTGTGAACTATCAAAGCATTAAATAACTATGGACTTTATTATCCATTATGGATATATCTATGGATTTGCTTTTAGAACAAATCTGGATTCAGGAAAAAGCATTTCTCCCTGACATGCTAACTTCCCATGAGCATGGAGAGAATTGTTGTTTGTTCTTATCTCAAAAACAAAAGACATGTTTAAATTAGCTCTAATCTCATAATTATCCTTGTGGAATGACTATTAACTCAAAACTGCCCACCTGGCTGGCTCCTACATTGCACTGGTAACATGGGATTGTTTATATCACATCAGCAGACTCATGCCTATAGATACCTCCTAATGCTAGTATCCCCTCTCCATCAAGTCCACTGAGACCAATATGGGATGTGCCTTGTGATTTAACGTATCAACATAATAGAAGTTGATACTGGTGCAGTATGAGAGCCAGCCACAGGGAAGCAGAAAGGCATGACTTGACTCTGAGACTTCCAAAAGTTGGAAAGTCAAGCATGAGTTGAAATGCTGTTTGGGAAAGAGGAGAATTGAGCCCTCACCCAAGAGCTGAAAAACTGGAATAAGTTCCTGCAGAATTTCTCTGAAATTTCAGTTCAATAGCAGAAAATGGGTTTGACTACTCCAAGATCTGATGATTCTAGAAAGCAAGCAATCCGATAAAGCTGGCAACTTCTAGAGTCCCATATCCCCTTCTATCCTCATCTTTCCCCCTGATCATGAAGGAAATATCTTCCCTATTTCTCTCTTTGAACCACAACTCTAACTTGTGTCAGTTCACATGTAATATGTGTTGCTTTATAGCTGAAACTCCAAATGATTAATTACATGTTTATACTGGATTCTCAGTTTGCATCATTTGAATTTTTTAAAAAATGTCATCAATTTAATGGCATTTTATTAGAAAAGAATACAATGGATACTTTTTTGTTCACCCCAAAAGTCCTAGAAGCACACACTACTTGGCAACATATTTTGTGGTATGAAATGCCAATCATCTGATGATTGACCCGACTACAGATTAAGTGAAGACTTCATTGTGTCATTTCTAGGACTCCCATGTTTAATTTTTGGTTGATTGATTGATTGATTGTTAAATTTTTATACCGCTTTTCATTAAAATAATCTCAAGGTGGTTTACAAAACATTTAAAATCACAAAAATTGCACAATAAGAATTAAAATGGAATATAAAAATACAAATCTAATTAAAAGTTTTTTTAAAAAACATATACAATATAACCACAAGATTCAAAGCAGCAGCAAACAAAACACTCATTTAAAAGCCTGGGTAAAAAGCCAGGATTTTACTTGCTTTCTAAAAACTGTGATGGAAACTGTGGACTGGAGGCCCACTGTGAGAGCATACCAAAGTCTGGGGGTAATGACTGAGAAGGCCCTGTCCCACATACACAACAGGCAAGCCTCCCTTATTGTCAGCTCATGGAGCAGGGCCTCCTCTGATGACCTCATCGAGTGGTCAGAAACCCTAGGGAGAAGGCAGTCCCTCAGGTATCCAGGGCCTAAACTGTTTAGGGCTTTAAAGGTCAAAACCAGCGCCTTGAATTAGACCCGGAAACAGATTGGCAGCAAATGTAACTCTTTCAAAATGGGGGTAATATGGTCCCAGCAGGCAGCTCCAGATAACATCCTAGCTGCTGCATTTTGCACTAACTACAGTTTCTGAATATTCTTCAAGGACAGCCCCATGTAGAGCATGTTACAGTAATCCAGCCATGACATGACTAAGGCATGGGCAACAGTGGCCAGATCTGCCTTCTTGAGAAAGGGCGCAATAGCCGAAGCTGGCTCAGTAGCCAAAGCCGTGCAAAGGCACCCCTGGCCAGCATCTCCACCTGAGCTTCCAAAAGCAGAGCTGGGTCCAGCAGTACCCCGAAGCTGCGTACTTGCTCTTTCAAAGGGAGTACAACCCCATCCAGAACCGGTAGAATATCTTCATCACAATTGACTCTCCTACTGACCAACAGTACCTCCATCTTGCCTGGATTCAATCTAAGTTATTTTAGCCCACATCCAACCCATCGTTGCCTCCAGCCCCCAATTCAGGATGTCCACTGCCTCCCTAGCATCAGGTGACAAGGAGAGATCGAGGCAGAGGTGCTCTTATCCCTGAACTTTGGGGCCAAAGTCCAGGGCCACCACACACTCCGGGGGGGGGGGGCGGTGATCATCTTTAGTCTGCCCTGGGTGGTGTGGTTTGTGCTCTCAAGAACCTGCATGCTAAAAAATGATTCTTAACTTGCAATGGGGAGGCCTCCAAAGGCCTTTAGGTCCAGCATACAAAATTACCTAGTTGCACCTCTGGATAGAGGTGAGTGTCATCTGCATAATGCTGACAACTCAGTCCAAGACCCCTGATTACTTCTCCCAGTGGTTTCATGTAGATGTCAAACAGCTTGGAGGACAAAGCTGAACCCTGCGGGCAGAGGCACCCTTACCCCTGGACTTTGGGGCTGAAGTCCAGGGCCTCCACAGCCCCTGGGGCCCCCAGATCTTCTTACACTGTGCTGGTTTGTATGGTCGCCCATCGGAGCATGATGATGCTTAATTTGCAGGGGAGGGGGGCCTCCAAAGGCCTTTAGGTCAAGGCTCCAAAATTACCTAGGTGCACCTCTGCCTGCAGGACTTCACAGGTCAGTGGCCACCGAACCGAACAGTAGTCTCTCAGCACCACCTTCTGGTTTAATTAATCAAACCTATTAATTAAAAAACTTTCAAAAGATTTGTTTAAGTGCCCCTGATTAAATGGATGCTATTTTAGAAGATATTTCCCCTTTTTCTCTTGTTTGCCTCTTCACTACCCCTCCAAACTGGCATTTGCCATTCTCCTTCCCCTACCCATGTGCTACAGAAAGAGAAAAAGGAACTATACTCAGCCATAGAGGCTCAGAGCTCTTTCATGAGATTGCAGCAGTGCAGATTCTTGCTTTTCGTCTTGGAGGAGTCACCTTGGCAAGAAAACAAAACAAAGAAAAAGCATCACACCATGCACTTCTGAAGTGTGCTACTGATTTCCTTGAGAGTAAGATCTCTGGAATTCAGTGTAACTTGCTTCTTCATAGCTTGATCCAGAAAACATTTTCTCCACAGGACTGTTGTCTTATGTGTATGCAAATTTATGCAAATATAATCAACTGATTGATTGAGTACAACTCATGAAGTTGATCAAATTAAGTTTTTCTTAATTGTATGACAGCCCTGATCTTTCCTTTTTCTGCAGACCTTAAAGGCATCCTTATTTACAGATATCTTGTCTTGCTGTCTGGTCCTTCACTTTGTGTCTTGAATTGCTTTGGACCATAATACTGCTCAGTCCCTGATCATAGAAAGCTACAATCTACGCTATGCTTGAGCCAGCACAAATTATTTCTGAAGGAAAGATAGATAGAGAGATATGCTCTGTTTCCTGCAGTTTTTGATTAAATCTGGTCGGTATCATGTTTCATATAGTCAACAATTCAATATTATTTATCCTTCAGCAATTTGATAAATTAATGTTACTGTGATTTTTTTTTCATATGGAAAACCATAATAAACTATTATATCAATATGCTAATTTATTTCTTTGGTAATTCAATAAAATAATTTGTTAAGCTTCATTGCTGAAAATTTTGTATTAATCTACAAATGGATGTGTCATTCAGTCTTGCTAGGCAGCAAAGATTAAGTAATCTCTTTTTATTAATATATTTCTGAATATCATTAATGCTGTTGGATCCAAGTGTGGCAAAATAGAAGCAAGGCTAGGAATATATTTCATCAAGAAGCTGGATACCTGACCCAGGTGGGCTGCCACCTCTAAGGGACTCACTTCTGGAACAATCACCCTCTTTTGGTAGTGAACATGTGCCATGGAAGATGTAAAACTTGTTCTGCTGTTTTATGTTGCAAAAGTTGGGTTTCTCTGTCAAAAAGCAATGAGCTCCTGAAGAGCCAGACATAGACCTTGTTCAGGATTGATGTAAGATTACGAGTGTAAACCAGAGCTGCATAGGTTTGGCCCTCTAGATCAGGCTTCCCCAACCTGCGGCCCTCCAGATGTTGCTGTACTACAATTCCCATCATCCCAGCCACAATAAGTTGTAGCTGGGGGTGATGGGAATTGTAGTTTGACAACATCTGGAGAGCCGCAGGTTGGGGAAGCCTGCTCTAGATGTTGTTGGACAACTACTCCCATAATCCCTGACTGTTGACCAGTGTGGCTGGGGATGGTGGGAACTGTAGTCCAACAACTACGGAAGGGCCAAAATTATGCAGCTCTGGTGTACACGATCACATTTGAACCTGTCTCACTACGTGCGCCTGTCTCGCTCATGTTGTACCATGCCAATAGCCATCTTTATGAGGAAAGGCTAAAATGTTGGGGGCTTTTTACTTTAGAGAAAAAAACTACTGAGTAGTGATACAATAGAGATTTACAAAATTGTATGTGTGGAGAAACTGGAGAGAAAGATAACTTTCTCTTATTTATTTATTATTTATTTATTCAATTTATATACCGCCCTTCCAAAAATGGCTCAGGGTGGTTTACATAAAAATAAAAATAATTAAAATCAATTTAATATTAACATCAAACCTATGAAAATATCATAAAACTAATTTAACAGTTAAAACATAAGACAGTTAAAAAGACCCTGGAGAGCTAGGCCAAAAGTTTACAAGAAGTAAAACAGTTTGCAACAATTTAAAAACCCTGGAAGGCCAGGCCAAATAGAGAGGTTTTAAGTAGGGGTGTGCAATTCGGGTTTTCAGTGATTCGGTTCGGGATCCGAACCAAATCACCCCCGTTCTGTTCTGTGCCCGAATCTGGGCTACCCGAATCACCCCTGATTTGGTTTGGATTCGGATTAAATCCGAATCCGAATCGATTCAGGTAAGAAAAACGGGTCCCAGGGGCAAAATAGTGGGGTGGGGTGGTAGTGCCCAATGGTTGGAGGCTACCACCCAAATTTCAGGGGAATTGGGCAAAGGGCTGATTTTGGGGGAATTTTTGAAGTTTTAGTGTCTTTGGGGCAGATTGGGGGCATAGCGTGGGATCTGGGCAAAAAGAGTGGGGTGGGGTGGTAGTGCCTAATGGATGGAGGCTACCACCCAAATTTCAGGGGAATTGGGCAAAGGGCTGATTTTTGGGGAATTGTTGAAGTTAACGCGTCTTTAAGGTTTTTCCCCATAGAGAAGCATTTAGGTGTCAGCAAATGTATAGCTTCATGCAGGGGGCAAAGGGGTGGCTTAGAGCAGTGTGGGGTTGGTGGTAGTGCCAGGTAGGGTCAAGGAAGCTACCTGAATTTTTCAAAGGATTTGGGCAGAGGGCTGATTTTTGGGGAATTGTTAAAGTTTATGCGTCTTTAAGGTTTTTCCTCATAGGGTATACATGGAGCTTTCAGCAGCCCCATAACTGCACTTGGGGGGTGTTGGGGTGGCCCGGAGCGAGTGGTAGTGTAGTGCACATAGGGTGCCAACCACCCCCATGGGTTTCTAACCCATGGGGTACAGGGTTCTGTTGTTTCAGAGGTATTCTGAGTGTGGATTCTATGATAGCTAATGAGATTTTCAATGAAACACCATGAATCCACTCTAATTTGCTATCATAGAATCCACACTCAGAATACCTCTGAAACAACAGAACCCTGTACCCCATGGGTTAGAAACCCATGGGGGTGGTTGGCACCCTATGTGCACTACACGTTTGGAGTACTTCATACAATTCTGGTCACCAGATCTTAAAAAGGACATTGTAGAACTGGCAACCAAGATGATCAGGAATCTAGAGTACCTTCCTTATGAGGCAAGGCTACACCATCTGGGGCTTTTTAGTTTGGAAAAGACATGACTATGGGAAGACATGATAGAGATGTATAAAATTGTGCATGGAGTGGAGAGAGTAGACAGAGAGAAATCTTTCTCCCTCTCTCACAACACTAGAGTCATCCCATGAAACCGAAGGCCAGGAAATTTAGGCACAAGAAAAGGAAGTACTTTTTCACACAGCGCATAATTAATCTATGGGATTTTTTTCCATGAGATGTGGTGATGGCCACTAGCTTGGATGTCTTTAAAAGCCCCTGCTAACTTGGCAAAGAGGCAGTTTTTAACGTAGTGATTCTCTTTATTTAGCAGAGGGAGAGTAACTAGCCCTATCCACCCCCAGCACACTACCTCCAGTGACTGTTGCTGATGTCTATCTTATGTTTCTTTTTAGATTGTGAGCCCTTTGGGAATATGGATCCATCTTGTTCTTTCTCTCTGTAAACTGCCCTGAGCCATTTTTGGAAGGGTGGTATAGCAATCAAATAAACAAACAAACAAATAAAAGTGTCTTAGACAAATCCATGGCGGACAAGTCTATCAACGGTGTTTAGTTTGGTGGCTACAGGCCACCTCCAGCCCTGGAGGCAATATGCCTCTAAATACCAGTTGCAGGGGAGCAACAGCAGGAGAGAGGCCATGCCCTCACTTCTTGCCTGTGGGCTTCTCCGAGGCCACTGTGTGAAACAGGATGCTGGACTAAATAGGCTTTGAGCCTGATCCAGCAAGGCTATTCTTATGTTCACATTGGGGATGTGGTGACATCCACCAGCTTGGATGACTTTGAAAGGAACTTAAACATATGGAGGACAGATTTATCCATGGCTACTAGTCCTGATGGCTGTAGACTTTCTCCAGGCTAAAAAGCAGGATGCCTCTGAATACGAGTTGCAAGAGAGCAACAGCAGGAGAGAGGGCATGACTTAATCTCTTCCCTGTGGACTTCCCGGAGGCATCTGGTGGACCACTGTGGGAAACAGAATGTTGGTCTGGATGGGCCTTGGGCTTCATCCAGCAGGACTGTTCTTATGACATTCCACACACAGTCACATGCATCATTGAATCACCCGCAGTGCTGCAGGCATCTGAAACAATGTCCACAGTGTTGCAAAAGAGCACACTTGCGCAGATTGTGCATTTGCAAGTTGGCACCACAGCCATTGGAAATAATGACTGTTGTGTCATGGAAGTGTAAGTGTGCAGTTTTAAGTATTCATGAAAGGACACACTTGAGCAACACCACATGTGTTGTTTTAGATGCACACAACAGTACAGGCAGTTCAGAACTACCCACATTGTTCTGCATGGATTATCACCGTCAATTGAAGAAACATGCATTTGAGCTTTTCTCAATCTTTGGTTCAATCTATTATTTTGAGCAAGTGTTTTCTAACAGGAATATAATAAACTAACTGAACCAGGTGCAAACCATCTGCGCCTCTAGTCCCCTGTGGCTTTCTCCCCCCCCCCCCACAAGCCCACCCACCAGTTGCCACTTTCATCCGCCGCCGCTGGTTTCTTCCCCCTCCCTCACACCAGCCGCTGCTTTCTCCCACCCCACCGCAGCGTTTTCTTCCCCCCCATCTGCCCGCCACCACAGCCGCTGCTTGCTTTTTTCTTCCCGCCCCTGCCCCAGCCTTTTTATGTCCGCCCGCTGCTGCCACTTTTTTCTGCCCACCCGCCCGCCGTTTTCTTCCCCCTCTCCTCCTCCTCACTCGGCCGGGCCAAGCTGGGCTGCCTCCATTATTAATTTCGGAACTCTCTCAGCATGTCGCGAGAGTTCCACTGCCAAATCCTGGGCACGCATGCCGGCTAAGAGAATTTAATATATAGATAGATAGATATTCAGACTAAAGATCCAACTGAAAGATGTGACTCTTGAGTCTGGCCTGGAAATGGAAATTACAGTATATTCACCAAACATGGATAAACTCCCTGAAGAAACCCAAGAGCAAAGGAGTTGGCACACAAACAATAACAACATATATACCCTTTTGGTAATGAGTAACCACCGCAATAGCTTCTTGTGAGCTGCTTTTGATTCCCCCCACTGTGACTTGCTCTTACATCATTCACAATATCGATTAGTCGTGTTTGTTTGTATATAATATCCATTTATGCATGTGATGCAGCTCTTGAAATACTTTGGTAAAAGACCAAAAAAAAGGCTCTTTGAAAGGTTGCAGGCCCTCAGCTCCTTCCTAGTGAACATTAACAAGCTTCAGATGGATGATCTGCTTTTGAGCCTTCTGTCAGCTAGAGACCTGTGTGTACCAGAAGTCTGTTCTTAGGTTTGTTTCTTCTTTGGTATACAGGCAGATTTGGTGCAGGCTTTGAAGTTTTCTTTCGATTCCTGTATCTTCCTGAAACAGGCTCAGGCAACGTGACTGTGTCTTCTCCTGGAAACTCCCTTGAAGGCTGATCTGGGCCCCAAAAGACTCTCTTTTCTTAAGTGCTGCTTCTGCTTCCCTCTTTGTGACCCCAGAGCTTTCTTCCATTCCTTGACCGTGCCTCTCCGCTTCCAGTTGCACTCCAAATGCCAACTCCCAATTGCTCTTTCAGCCTCATCAGACCAACAGTAACCTTTCCAGAGTACACATCTAGCCACTCCCCTTAGCAACTATTTAATAATTTTCCTCCCCCTTAGCAACAAGGTTAGTTCCTCCTTAGTAACTGTTTTGTCCATTTCCAATAGAGAAGAGTAAACAGTATAATATCATATACCAACTTATTAGTACCTTTTACAGCTGACAGTGACATTCACCAACTACTTTCACCTCAGGAAATACTTTTCATAACTGATTCTCCAGTTTCCCAGAAGCTTGTGGCTGGCCACTGTTGGAAAAAGGTTATTGGACTAAATGTATCCTTGAACTGATTCAGAAATGGTTTCTTTGGTCTTATCACAACTCCCATATATAGAAACAATAACAAAGACACTGTTGGGTAAGCCCACAGGCAAAGTATGACGGTAACTGCTTTCTCCAATTTGTCTCCTTCAACTGTGAGCATATGCACTCTTAATCCAAAACCTGACAGCTGCTGTACCTGATTATGCTATAGCTGATACTGTATTTAACAATTAACATATACTTAACTGTGCCTCCATTGCTTGCTCCTACTTTTACATAGAACACGGCAGTTGGAAATCACTCAGCATCACTTTGTATCAGTTTCTGAATAAATGAATGTATCAGCTGAAAAAAAAATCCCGCTTTTTAAAAGAGTAGATTGGCATTGATGTCTGCTTTAAAGAAATGAGGCAACATGAATTTAAAACTGAAGCTTTATTGGCCCATTTTTAGGGGTTTGCATATAACAGGCACCCTGTGTTGCACAAAGAGGCAGTGCATTTCCAGCTCTCAATTGTCTGGCACCTAGCACAAGTGTCATAAAAATCCTTTGTTGCTTGTTTCTGGAGCAGAAGTATTTTCCGGGATTTGTTTGTAACCTCCAGCATGGAACAATTAATTGTGGTAAACAGAGAGAATTGACTACAGTTGACCTCTATTCAAATAGCCTTTCCCACAGAACAAAAGGCACAGCCGTGTGGATACTAATGTTGTCACTGAGCTCTCCTGAGGTGGTCTCCCTTCCAGCAGTAACAGTAAATTAATGGAGGCCTGACTGATACTTGTGGTCAGCCAGGCCAAAATTACTTATATCCTATTATTCATCTGTAAGTGGTTGAAAGAGAGATTTTCTATTAAAATTGTACTCCCTGTGGGAAAGTGCCCTTATCATTTATTCTAAGCAGCTATTTCATGACATGTCATTGCTTTCCTTTTTCATTTTCTTATAATTTTTTTCCAGAGAAATTAAATGTCCTCTCTTTCATTCGTCCTTTCTTTGAAGTGCCATTTACACCTCAGATACTACCAATGTGTTGGATGCAACAGTCTTGCTGAAACAAAACTGAAATCATCTTTGTGACTGCTTATTTGGAAGAGCCAGTATATCATTTAGGGACCACTTAAGTGTGAGACTGTCCTACAAACTCTGTAATCAAGATTTCACCATAGCACCTGGAACAGGCCTTGAAGCATAGGAAAAGTGCTCTGCCTCTCTTACTGTTTAGACTTTCTGAATTTCTACTAAAATACTGAACATATAGGGGTACTCTCTAAGATTGTCTTCCAACTCACAAACTCTAGGGAAACTTTTACATTGAAAACTTGCTGAAGATAACTTGCTGAGACAGCCTTTTGTATTCCGTGCAAGAAGGTAACAGAGGCCTCTCACTGCCACCCCTCGTCCTGTGATCCACCCTTGGGAAGGGAAACCTGTGTGGTGCAGCTGAGCCTCACAACAATAAAGATGCAGTCATGTGAGCAGTAAATGCAATGAGACTGTGGGGTAAGAGTCAATCCAACATTGGCACAGGTAGGTTGTCCCTTTGTGTCAATCTGGATATTGTATGCTGCTGTGAAGCCAGTTGTCACAAATAGCAAATGGTTTGTAAACCTGCTCGTGAGCTGTACTTCAACCTGCAGGTATGGTGGGATGCTTCTCCATACAAAAGAAAACGGGTGTGTCCTAAAGGCTACACTAGACCTTTCCTCCTTAAAACCTAGTTTTTTATGTGCAGGGATTTTTCCCCTCTTGAATGAAGAAGCATTCCGTAAGTGAATCTCTGCCTACAACATGAAGTATACAGTCCAGACACAAGTTTACCACCTCAACTGCTGTTTGAGCAGATTCAAGCATTTGAAAGTACAGTGACAACCACATGAATGCTTTGTGCTTCCACTATAATGGCCAGAAGAGAAATTCTGCTCAAAAAGGTGGAGATGTTCAAGTTTCAGCTACAAGTTTCTGATAGTATTCAAAGCCACCCTCATATGACACACTGTAGTTGTGGTAAATATGACACAAACTCTCTTATTGAAAAGAGCAGAGCTGAAATACACAGCTTTGGCTAGTTCATGTCCAATAGTAATAGAAAATAATAACATAATTTAACATAACATAATAACATAACGTAAGAGCTAGCGTGATGTAGTGGTTAGAGTTCTGGACCAGGACCGGGGAGACCAGAGTTCAAATCCCCATTCAGCCATGAAACTAGCTGGGTGACTCTGGGCCAGTCACTTCTCTCTCAGCCTAACCTACTTCACAGGGTTGTTGTGAAAGAGAAACTCAAGTATGTAGTACACCGCTCTGGGCTCCTTAGAGGGATATAAATGTAATAATAATTATTATTACATTATAATAATAATAATAACAATAATAACAACAACAACAACCAGCCGATTACAAAAAGCAACTTTACTGGGAACAGCCTGTATTCTGCAGCGATATCTATAACAACAGCAACAACATTGACAATAAAATTCAGCCATCCCAGGTCCTTGGGAAGGACTCAATGTCTGGATAAAACAAACCAGTCAATAACACCTGTCTGACTGTGTAAATAAATAATAAAATAATAATAATAATAACAACAACAACAGAGATCCAGTTGGTGGGGACTAGAGACGACCTTTTCAATTGTGGCCCCTCAGCTTTGGAATGTCCTCCCTGAAGAGCTTCGCCATGCTCCCTCCCTCAGTGTTTTTAAAAAAAACATCTCAAAGCGCACCTTTTTAAGGAGACTTTTTAATGCTGTATTATTGTTTTGTTATATCTGGTAGGTTCTTTAGCTTCTTTAGCTTTTTATAATTTTCAGTTTTAATTTGTACCTAATAATTGTGGGTTTTAGTCTGACTTTTAAAAAAAAAAAGTTAATTTTATTACTTTTATTGTATCTGTGTCTATCTCATTGTTGTGAGCCGCCCCGAGCAGTAGTGCACTGGAGGGGCGGGATATAAATATTTTAAACAGACAGACAGACAGATAAATAAATAAATAAATAAATAAATAAATAAATAGTTCATTTATTTTGTTATGAACTTATTAGTCACATTCTCCAAAACAGAGTGGGAAAGCGACTTATAATTGAAAACATTCAAAGTCTACATTAAGACAGAACCAGTAAAACAACCAAAAAGGTCTAAGGGAGAACTATCATAAAACAGTGAAAGAAGAAAGCGTACTGAAACAGATAATGTCCTTGCAAATAAAAGTCTAAATTTGACTACAGAAAGCATGTAGGGCAGGAGACAGATGGACTTCTTTGAAGATGGCATTTCAAAGTGTGGGTGCCACCACCAAGGAGGCACTATTGTTATTTTAATAGCTTTTGCTTGAAAAGGGGAAGTCATGTAAAGTAATTTCTTCACTACTCAACTAAGGGTTCAAGAAGATTATACTGGCACAATTGTGCCAGTATAGTTAAGCTGCAGAGTGTTTTCAAGATTCCATTATTATAAGCCCTGAACATTCTATTGCTTATAAAATAAAACCACACTTTGCTTTGGTCTTTCGGTTGGGCATTGGGCTGGGGAGGGCAGACATTCCCTAATCACTTCCTAGAGATGTCTCTGATGAATTTCTGCCTGATGCATCTCTGATCATGGCAAAGTGTGGGTTCATGGAGCCTCATTTCTAAAGCCATCATCATACTGTACAAAGTCTTTATAGCTTATATGGTGCGGAAGTAAAGATGGGCACCTTAACTTGCAATTTCCATTCTTTTTAGAGCATGAGTGAAAATGTAAATCAGCTTAATCCTCATTTTAAACTGAAGGTTTTTGGATAACTGGATATATATGGAAGTTGGTACTTCCAAACAGACAGAGGACCTGTGGTGCCAGAATATAAACACCAGTACCTTTAAATATTTTCACTAGTTACCATTACTGTACAATGTTATGCCACTGACAGAAAAGGAATATAGCCAGACTCCAAATGAAAAAATGAAATGGTGGTAGTATTATAGCATCTACGAATATGTCTATGCTGCTTTTCAACAAAAGTTCTTAAAGCACTTTACACAGATATAAATAAAATGGATCTAATATCTCTAGTATTACCTTCTAAAGGATACTGTCCTTGACCTTGATTATCACTGATAGTATGCCATCAGTGGTGTTCTATATTTGGAGAAGTTGTAACTTTACTCTCCTGGAACTGTATGCTCTCATCAATGAAGAAAAAGAGCCACCAATACTATTATTCTACCATTATAGGCATTTTAAAGAGAGCATGTGGAATTAAGTACAAAGAATGTTAAACAGGTTGTGAGTTACTGCTGTGAGCATTTCAAATCAAAGGAAAGTAGCTTGACTTCATCTAATAGTTGTAAGATTTTGGTATGAACTAATCTAACTCATAAATAGAGGTCCATGTATGTGTGTAATGAAAATGTAATAAAGGTTTATTAAATTAAAATGCATAAACTTCACCTCTGGTAAGAACAGTTTTATTAATGAAAGCAAATTACATCTGTACATCTGAGACACCTGCTAAATGTTCAATATAAATTATTGTCATGGACGTTGTGATGAGTTTCATATTGTAGCCAAGCTTATAAAATGCATCCAGATTGCTTTCCCAGGGGACTATATATTTACTTAACAACATCTTTATTGTAATTATGTATTTTTTGCTGATGGAAAATAGCTTGTCCGTGTGGAAAACACATAGATATTGGACTAGTTTTTAAAGATATGGCTATTAGGCTAACAAATAGGCCTTGTCTTTTTTATTCCCTCCAGCTCTTTTTGTTGACCATTTAAGATTTATTTAGTACAGAGCCATTTATTTAGTACAGAGCCATGGAAGGACTGCATCATCTATGTACAATCTTGGCTCTCCCCTTTGTAGATTCCAAGGTTTTTTTGTAAATCAGAAGGCTCTTGGGTAGATAGAGCAGAATTCAGCTATCCTGATTACCCATCTCTTCAGCTGTTTTTTTGACACATCCAGTTCCAGGCTGATGCTCTCACACTTACTGGCAAGATTCATTGGAGGTTAATTAAATCCATCTTCAAAACAACGAGGGGCCAATGAGCCATATCCTCTTTGCAATAGTAAATTAAATGATGCAATTGTTTCTATCTCTATCATGGAAGGGAGGGTTGGGGGGAGGATAGACTGAATGGATTGTTCTTGAGCTCCCTGCGGCAGGGCCCTGGAGGGGCCTAGCAGCATGTGGTCATAAACCTGCCTTTAATTTGTGGCTACAGGAAAAGATGACACAGTTATCAGCAGGCATGTGGGTTTCACTCAGTATTGTGGTGTGAAAGATGACACCATTTAGGAAATAAAAAAGGAGCACTTTTCCCAGCAGGAAATAACTTTCAGCTCCTACCCTGCTTCAGATGCAAATGAATACAAACACGGTCACAGAGCAGAACAGAATATGATCGTATTCTCGATCTGCGTTTGGCATCATTTGTGGCCATAATTAAAAACATACACACATGAAACACAATTACAGCGTGATTTCTAATAGGACTGAGTGTCATTAAACTAATTAATAATGCAGTTGGTGTGCTCTGTGCCACTGCAATTGTTCCAAGTGTATGTTTTATGCCTTGCATGGCAGCAACTGGCAGCTGCAGGACTCAGCTGGCACTTGGTGACAAAGAGTGAGAGCAGTACCAGTAGCACTCATCTCGGCACTGTCCGGGTAGAGCTAGCTGCTGCCACACCTGCCATTCATCACCTAGATGACAGTGATTGTGATAGATGGCTTTTTGGAAGCTCTTTCTCCTGTGTTACTGCTGTTAGATTCCATTATTATTATTTTATTTTATTTTATTTTATTTTGTTACAGGTTGCCCTTTACTGCCAAAGGCATACATATATTTCTGTAATATTTTTCATATTTGAGGGAGAATAGAGAGTTCTTGTAAAGACAGACTTGAAAATGCAGTTCTGGTTCCATCAAGAATAATGGGGGGGGGATCATTAAGGTAAAATATATTAAATTCAGTCTTTTGCTCCTTAATAAAATACATGACATGCATTCTTCAGTATGACATGTTTTAGGATCAAGGTATAAGAATTTCTCTTCAGAATAATGCTCACAGGAATTCTTACATGGATACTAAATGCATTACACTGAAGTAAGTTTGACTGAAATTGGCTTTCAAGTAAGTGTGTTTATGACTGGAGCTTTAATGTGCCTTGAACGGACTGACATGAGGCTTGTGGAGTCAGCATGCTGCTTTTGTTGTGATAAACTGAAAGAGTTACTCAGTTGTTTGATTGTATGGCAATTTTATCTCAATAACTTACTGCCTAACAAAAGGTGGCAGGCTTGGGCTGAAAAATCTGTGATAGCAGATCTGTATTCAGTAATAATGCCTTCACACACATTCAATAATATGCTTATTTGTCATATAAGAGCTGATCTATATCTTTCATCTACACCATTGTTCCTGCTTCCCTGTGATAGAAACCCACACACTACAGAGGTAGCATCTAAATCTGTTAACCACTGTAATGTGGAGTACAGCCATGGGTATTTTGGCTCTCAAGGTTTCAATTTCTGTGGGTCCCTAGACCCTACTCCTTCTCTTCTTATTCGCTTGCCTCTACACTCAGGAAAAGGATTGTGTTCAGACAAGTATAACATTGTTCTGGATATATACATCTATCTTTGTCTTGTTTCACTGCAGAAATGTGAAGCTTGTTTTCTTGATTTGGATGCCTATTAAATTCACTTAAGAACATTTCTTTGTGTAATGATTAAAGGTTGACAGTTTCTAGATATGAATATGAGAAAAGTTTGCAGCACTAATTCCAGATGGTGTAAGTGAAAAGTGCAACCCATTACTGCAACATGGTGCTCCATATTCAGCGAGAGAGAAAGAGATTAATTCAGAGAGAAGGATGTGTGTGTCCATATAATAAGAGCTGCTTCTTCACTCTGGACCTGTCTAAAATGAAGTAAAGTACAGTAATTGAGCCATGCCGGGGGGTGGCGGGAGTGCAATTGTGTTTCACTGATGAATTATTGTGGGAATAACTTTTCATAAAAACATAAGAACAGCCCTGCTGGATAAGGCCCAAAGCCTATCTAGTCCAGCATCCTGTTTCACACAGTGGCCAACCAGATGCCTCTGGGAAACCCACAGGCAAGAGGACAGGGCATGCCCTCTCTCCTGCTGTTGCTCCCCTGCAACCGGCATTTAGAGGCATATTGCCTCTGAGGTTGGAGGTGGCCTATAGTCATCAGACTAGCCATTGATAGACCTGTCCGCCATGATTTTGTCTAAGCCCCTTTTAAAACCATCCAAGCTAGTGGCCATCACCACATCCCATGGCAGATAATTCCGCAGATTAAATTATACACCGTGTGAAAAAGTACTTCTTTTTCTTGGTCCTAAATGTCCTGGCCTGTGTACACCCCTAACCCACAATCTCTCTCCTGGTCAGTCATCAACAGTTCAGACCCCATCAGTGTATATGTGAGGTTGGGGTTTTTTGTCCCAATAAGCATCACTTTACACTTGCTTACATTGAACTGCATTTGCCATTTTGTTGCCAACTCTCTCAGTTTGGAGAGAACCTTTTGGAGCTCCTCACAATCTGTTTTGGATTTTACTGCTCTAAATAGTTTAGTGTCTTCTGCAAATTTAGCAGAAGACACTGCTTTGTGGTGGTTTCTCTCCTACCTCTTGGGCAAGTTCCACATGGTATCCCTTGGAGACTGTTGTTCTTCACAATCTGAACTTTTTGGTTTGTATGGTGTCCCTCAGGGCTCCATATTGTCTCCGATGTTGTTTAATATCTACATGAAACCGCTGGGAGAGGTCATCAAGCGATTTGGTGCAGGGTGTTATCACTATGCTGATGACACCCAAATCTACTTTTCCATGTCATCCTCATCAGGAGAAGGCATAACCACCCTCAGTGCCTGCCTAGAGACAGTAATGGGCTGGATGAGGGATAACAAACAGAGGCTTAATCCAGATAAGACGGAGGTACTTATTGTGAGAAATCAGAACTCGGCAGATAAGTTTGATCTGCCTGTTCTGGATCGGGCCTTTCCTAGAAGGAATAGGTACACAGTCTGGAGATGTTTCTGGATCTGAATCTCTCTCTGGTTCCCCAGATTGAGGCAGGGGCCAGAGATGCCTTCTATCAGCTTTGGCTGATACGCCAGCTGCGGCCATTTCTTGAGATAAATGACCTCAAAACAGTGGTACATATGCTGGTAGCCTCCAGGATTGACTACTGCAATGCGCTCTTTGTGGGGCTGCCTTTCTCCGTACTCCGGAAACTGCAGTTGGTACAGAAGGCAGCAGCCAGCTTGGTCTCTGGGTCATCTAAGAGAGACCATATTACCCCTATATTGAAAGTGCTACACTGGCTGCTGATAAGTTTCTAGGCAAAATACAAGGTGCTGGTTATAACCTATAAAGCCCCAAATAGTTTAGGCCCTGGTTATTTAAGAGAACCTCTTCTTCGCTATGATTCCCACCACCCTTTAAGATCATCTGTAGAGGTTTGTCTACAGCTGCCACCAGCTCATCTGGTGGCTACTCAGGGACAGGCCTTCTCCGTAGCTGCCCTGAGGCTTTGGAATGCACTCCTTATTGAAATAAGAGCTTCCCCATCTCTGACTACTTTTAAAAAGTCAATTAAGACACATTTGTTCACCCAGGCTTTTAATCTCTCTATATAATTATCTTAGACATGCCCATCGCTAATCCGAAGCATGGCAGCTCTTGCAAGAGTTCACAAGCGAGGGGAGACGGAGAGAAAAGCGATGGCGGCAGGGAACATAAGGCCAGTGGACAGGCCAGTGAATGGGCAGGCAGGCGGGCGGGGGAGAGAAAGAGAAAGCAGTAGTGGTGGGGGAAAGAGAAAGCAGCGGCGAGGGTGAGGAGAGAAAGCAGTGGCCAGGTGGGGGGAAAGCAGCAGGTGGCCGGAAAAAGTGGCTGGCCAGGCAGCCAGCCAGAAAGAAAAAAGCATTGGAGGGGGGAAGAGGGAAGATGAGGGGGGGAGGGGGGAGAATGAGGTAGAACTAGAGGCGCAGATGCTCTGCATCCAGGCCAGCTAGTTAGATTTACAGTTTTAATACTTTTAACTTGTTTTTAAGTTTTAAATTATTTTAATGTTTAAATTTTGTTTTGATTGTCTTTTTTATTGTGAACCTCCCAGAGACGCAGGTTTGGGGCAGTATAGAAATTCAGTCAATCAAGCCACTTCACTACTTACCCTTTCATCCAGGGGCAGTATAGATAGTAAGTAAGTAAGCAAGCAAATAAATAAATAAGATTTAGCCACTTCACTGCTTACCCTTTCATCCAGATTCAGCCCTTTAACGTTCTGTGGTGAGGCAGTCACCTCAGGCAATGAGTGAGTACTAGGCTGTTTCTCCCCAGGACCGCACTTGTCTCCTCTCTTTCCTTTTCCAGGAGGATACAATGCCAGAAAAGCCAGTCTCTGCTGCAGGAGCATGCTCTGTGGTGGGGGGAGAGGAAGAGGGAAGAAGGGCCCAGTGGCTCTATGGTGGCTAGCCCACCTAATTCTCCCTCCCCTTAAACCAGGTTAGCGGAGCAAGTGCTTAACATGGTTTCCCTGGTCATGAGATGCTGCGGTGCGACTTCGCAGCGTGGCAGCTCGCGAGGAGACCCCCCAACCAGGAGGCTCCATGTGCTCGCGTGGGGCATCCTGGGACTTCCAGGGGCTGGGTGGCCCTGCGTGATGGAGCCGGTAGTCATGCTGGCAGCCGATCTGGCCGCCCAGGGCGAGCACTCTGCTCAAGTGCGTGGAGAGCGGGCTAAGCCCACTCCCCCCGTACACCACTTTGAGGCACTTCACTTTGATCGTGTGAAGCGCCTCAATAAGTACAACGTTTAGGTGTTTAATCTGTCCTGTCTTGGGAGTGGATAACAGCCTTTGAAAAGCACAAAATATTTAGATCTGTATAAAAGAGCCCCTGGTGGCGCAGTGGTAAAACTGCCGCCCTGTAACCAGAAGGTTACAAGTTCGCTCCTGACCAGGGGCTCAAGGTTGACTCAGCCTTCCATCCTTCCGAGGTCGGTAAAATGAGTACCCAGAATGTTGGGGGCAATATGCTAAATCATTGTAAACCGCTTAGAGAGCTCCGGCTATAGAGCGGTATATAAATGTAAGTGCTATTGCTATTGCTAAAAGCCAGTTCTCAGTATTCCATCACACTTCAGTGTGACAAAAAAATAAAAGATAGGATGGGACTATGCACATAGGCACAAGATTAATTCTCTGTGGCTAGAGTTACCAGGCAATGGGTTTTGTTTCTCCCCCAATGATCTCCACAAGCATATCTATTTACTCCCCCCCCCACACACACACACACTCACATATAATGTTTTCCATCACACCTATGGCAAAAGACTGTCTTTAGGATTGTTGCAGTGAGGGGGGGAAACCTAACCTCGAAGTGTGGAGGAAGTTGCAATTTTGTAACTAAGCTTAACTACTTGTTAGTGTAATGAAGTGTTAACTGTATTAATTTCACATCCTTACCCTGTTTGCTCCTTTCTCCATTTCCCTGCTCTTTCTCTGCCTTGTTTCAGCATCTAGATTGTAAGCCCCTTAGGGCAGGGACCTGTCCTCTCATTCTTTGTAAGGCACCATGTACGTGGCATTCTTTACATGGCACCATGTACATGGCATTCTCATTCTTTGTAAGGCACCATGTACATGGATTAAATAAAAATTGGATACTAAATAAATAATTAATCATAGTAAAGTGTGACATCTCACACTAATTTCTTTAAAATATGTAGTGTCCCATGTAGAGTATTTTTCTTTATTTCGGAACAGCATTAATCCACTGTTTTCAAATTCTTCTGAACCTTTAAGGCTGTCATGCGCTTATTCCCCCCCGCCCATCGTTTTCGTTGATTCCAGTTTCACTTTATCCTCCTTAGCTGCTATAAATTTTATATAATTTCTTTTTTTTAATTGCCTGTTTCCACTGTTGCATACCTATCCATCAGCAAGTTATTGAACTGTCCTTTCCAGTAAAGAAAAATTATGGATTTCATCCACCATCACCAGTAAAACATGTTTTTGGAAGGAAACTGTGGAGACGAAAGATCATGCTAGGTATATAACATCGTAATTCAGATCTTTGGATAAAATTATCTTCCAGTCTTAGCCTTTTAATGGTGTTGTGTTTTTTTGCGGGGGAAACCCTTAAAGTAATTCAGAATGTTCTGTGCTCAGCTGCATAATGAGACTGCCCTGCTAGCAAACAGGTCTTGTCTCAGGGTGGCTGTTTCTCACTAACTTAGAAATTGGAATGTAAACATTTACAGAGTCCAGATGATTATATTGAGACTTGAGTTGTTTCCTTGTCCCTTGAAAAAATGCACTGGATGGAACTCAAGCAACAAATTGGCCAACCAAGATTAGCTTCCATTTTTCAATCAATATAGCTACACTGGGGAAGAAAGACAATTTGTATTTTCTGTTAACTGTGTCGGCATTCTCCACCGTAGGACTCATCCTCTCTCTCTAGTTTGGAGTCAACTAGGTGAGCCTTTGGGAGCGCACACTGTGATATTTGTACTTTCTGCTGGTGTATTTTGATGTCCAAAAACTGCTCAGTGCACACATGTAAATGCACAACATGTGTTTACTGCTCTATATCAGCGATATCCTATATCAGGGATTCTCAACGTTGGGTCCCCAGATGTTATTGGACTTCAACTCCCATAATCCCCAGCCCCACTAGCTTTTGGTTGGGGATTATGGGAGATGAAGTCCAACAACATCTGGGGACCCAACGTTGAGAATCCCTGCTCTATATGATAGCAGCTGTTATTCTTCCTTTTTCTTTTATCTTCTTTTCTTTTCTTTCTTTCATCCTGGATAACATCGCAGTACAGCACAGCCTTTTTCTGCCTAGCATGGTATTGAACATACTTCATTGGCAGTCCTGTTTCCTCCCCTCCTGATCCAGTAGAGATCTACTCAGAAGATCTACTCAGTAGATCTCAAATCTTGAATTGTGCTCTGAGACAACATCCAGTGTACAACTTTCAGAATGAAACACTGAACTTAAAGCACTGAATTTAAAGGTGCTTGGCTTTCACATCGTGTTCTATGTGGGGGCGAGGGGACAGAGTGCCATAATTTAATTGAATCCAATAATGTACCACATGGGTGCATTATGGGGATCCCCCCTCCCCAAGTCTACTAGATCAGTAACTTATGCAGTAAAATAGTGTAAAAATAACTGGTGCAGCAACTGAACCCATTCTCATGATTAAAGAATGGGTTATAAAGGGGCAAGGGGAGGAAGCCATGAAATGCTTACCTTCCCTGCACACGAGCAGTCCTTCCTTGGGCGGGTGGATCACCCGCCCAGGTGAGTATCGTCTGCTGCCGGTAGCTCCAAGGATCAGGGTACTGGGACTCGTCACCCCCCCCGAAGCTCCAATAATGTACCACATGGGTGCATTATGGGGATCCCCCCTCCCCAAGTCTGCTAGCTGCGGCTGCAAACAGCTGCAGCTGACATACAATCCCAAAAATGAGGTTAAGGGAGTGCTTGCTCCCTTAACCTCATTTCACAGGATGGCTTCATAGGCAGATTTGCCACCGTGGTGCCACTGGAATCGGGCCCAGTTGCAGCGGTACACATGCACGTGCAAGAAGTAGTTGTCAGTCACTGCAGCCTGCTGGGCTAACCTCCTAGGGTAGGTTGTAGCTTTCTTTGACTGGGAAGCAAGGCTTGATTTGAAAAGAAAGGAGGAGTTCTGTAAGGCAGCCTGCTAACCACTCCACATACTGCTGGAAGCTGGCCATCCCATGTCTTGCCTCCCCAATCAGAAATCGGCAGACAGGAGATTACTTCCAAAGTAATGGGGAAGAGAGTTAATTTGCATGGGTAGCTGTCCAAGGGTAAGTGTGTCCCCAGAAGGAACAGGTATGCAGTCTGGAGGTGCTTCTGGATCCAGACCTCTCTCTGGTGTCTCAGGTTGAGGTGGTGGCCAGAAGTTCTTTATGTCAGCTTTGGCTGATACGCCACGTGTGTCTGTTTCTTGAGATAAACGACCTCAGAACAGTGTTGCATATACTGGTAACCTCCAGACCTGACTACTGCAATGTACTCTGTGTGGTACATATGCTGGTAAACTCCAGACTTGACTACTGCAATGTAGACTAGTCTAGAAACTGTGGCTGGTACGGAATGCGGCAGCCAGCTTGGTCCCTGGGTCATCTTGGGTCATATTACTCCTATTTTAAAAGAGCTACACTTGCTACCAATAAGTTTCTGGGGGAATCTCAAGGTGCTGGTTATAACCTCCTAAAGCCCCTAACAGCTTAGGCCTTGAGCATTTAAGATAATGAGGCAGGTCTCACGATCTGTGAGACCCGCTTTGGCCAAAACTGCAGGGAGAGCAGCTAAGCTCTCCCCGCAGATGATTGGGGAAGTAGCCCTGGGCGGCCGGATCAGCCGCCCACACGGTTGCTGACTCCGTGACGGAGCCACCGGGGGCTGGGGAGCTTGTGGGCCGCGAGCGCGCAGGGCATACTGGGGAGACCCCTGGAGCTGGGAGGCAGGTTTTTGCCTCCCCTCCAGGGGACTTCTCACGGTCAGGGAGCCCGGTTTTGCGGAGCGCTTGCTCCACAAACCTGGGCTAAAGGCAGGGGTACTTAGGTAGGTTACCCACCTGGGAACCACCAGGCTCACGTTCCCACGATCAGGAAAAATCAGGCTAGGCTTTCCTAGCCCAATTTTTCCCGATCGTGGGAATAGCCCCATCGTCTTCTTTGCCATGAGCCCCACCGCCCATTGAGAATCATCTGGAAAGGTTCGTCTGCAGTTGTCACCGGCTCATCTGATGGCTCCGCAGAGACTGGCCTTCTCTGTTGCTACCCCGAGACTCTGGAATGCATTCCCTGTTAAAATAAGACCCTCCCCATCTCTGACAAAGTCTTACAAGTCTCTAAAGACTTGTTTTTTTCACCCAAGCTTTCTAACTGTATTGTGGTTTTTAATTGTTTTAAATGGTTTTTAGTTGTTTTATGTTGTTGTAAGGCACCGAGAGATGGAGGTTTGGGGCATTCTACAAATTTGAAGGAAGAATGAATGAATGAGTTTTTAATATTGTACAATAACTGCTCAATCATCAAGACAGATATTTCTTCTTCAGACTGTTTTGACATTGCTTGGATGGCTCTGAGGTATTAATACCTTGACACTGGAAATCAGAATGTTAGCGTATTTCTAAGGACTAAATCAAGGTTCATTAGAGCTAAGAGCCAATGTGGTGTAGTGGTTTGAGTACTGGACTAGGACTGGGGAGACCCAAATTCAAATCCATATTCAGTGATGAAACTCACTGGGTGACTCTGAGCTAGTAACTTCTCTTTCTGCATAAACTACCTAACAGGGTTTGTTGTGAGGATAAATATAACCATGTATGCCACTCTGTTCTCCTTGTAGTAGAAGCAGGATATAAACAAAGTAAATAAATAAATAAGTGGCAGGAATACTTAAACCTTCTAATTGATAGGTTTGTGAGAGAAATACATTTCCACTACATAAGCCAATATTTCTTTTACATCTTTGAAAAGCTATACATTTTAAGTGCTTAAAGGGATTTAGTTACTCTAGAAAACAGAATGGGGGGGGAGGGAAGAACTCTGTAAAATACAATTCTTATGGTGACATACTGTGTGGGTGCTTTTGGCACTTATGCACACACGGCCTTGATACTAACATAACTGACTATCAGATGACAACTGAATTTATTTATGTTCTTTCTGTTTTCGAGTATAAAGGAGTATCCTCCACCCTTTATGGTTGACAATGCTGACAGCTCTTCTGCTTCACTAACTAATGAGGTTCAGTCTTTCAGAGGATTAGGAAACTATCTTTGTAACAACCCACCCCCCATGATTGCATCTAAGTTGGGTGCGTGGCCACTGGGGAGGGAGCATGGCCACCGGGACGGTCATGGATAAGGACCTGCAAGAAACCACAAAGTGAGCAAGTTTTGAGTTCATCAAAACTATTCATCAGACTGGATGTTAAGCAAAAAAACAGAAAAGGAGGGTTGTTGGGCATATGGAAAATCCAAGTCTGCAGTTTGAAATAGTTTAAGTTAGGGTTTTTTATGCAGACAATTAGATTAGGCTGTGTTTGATGCAAAAAGATATCAGGTTGTACCAAAGGCCACAGGGACAGAGAAGCATTTCTGATTGTACTTAGGAATGATAAAAATCAGCAGTTACTCAGATCTCTCTCTTGTAAGGTAGAGTTCAGAAGTAAACAACAAATACAAACATAGCAGTCCAGTTATTTTCAAAGCTGGAGATTAATTTTAGGTAGTACATTAGGCATGGTGGCTGACATCCCCACCAATGTGCAGAGACACTGCATGCAAAGCCCCTCCTCAGCATTCATATACATGTTTAGAGGCGTTGAAGAATGCTTATCAGGAAGGAGAGATCAGCAAAACGGAGAGATTTCCCCCTTCAGCTTAAACAGTGGAACTCTAGACAGTCGTCTCGATGCTGTAGAAGTGTTTTACACACAGCACCTCCCCACCCTGTGTGGGGATGCCAGCCAGTGTCAAAATAAATAAATAAAGTTTAAATTGCTTGGTGAAAGTAATGGCTTAAGGCACTTAGATGCCTGAATTACTATTCCAAATGCTGCCCCTCTCCTCCTCCTCATGCACACATACATTTCTAAGGACTAAATCAAGGTTAACTAGAGGTAAGAGCCAATGTGGTGTAGTGGCTCTTTCCTTGTACCCCCCCCCCACCGCCCCGCCGGCTGCTTGGCCCAACAAGCAGGGAGACTGATAGGTCTGCAAAGTGGCTGGGCAAGGTTTGGCCATAGCTGCACAACATGCTGCTTCTCCTGCCATGTGGCCGCTGCTCCTTATTGCCAGGTGCCAGCAGGCATGGGCAAGATTGATCTTGCATCTGACCAGAGTGATCATAGAGAGCTCCCTGGCACCAGCAGCGCAAAGATGATGGGAATGGCAGCAACAGGTTGCTGACACCACACTGCCATACATCCTCCTCAGATGCTCAGTTTTGATGGAAGAGAGTAGGAAGGAGTGCAGCCGCTCCAGTTCAGACCTCTACAATGCCACCAGCCACAGTAATGCAAGTGAGCAGTTCAAATGCCTCAAAATCTGCACTTCCTCAGATCTGTCTCCTGAATCCACGCTGTTGCATTGGAAGGTCAGACCTGTTTAGTGTCACCTAATGCTTGGAGGGCATATTGGTTTCCAAATAAGTGAAGTCCCATCATTAGGCAATCAATCAACTTTATTACGGCCAAAGACCAGCATAGATAATAGTACAGTAAAATACAGTAGATACTAGAGCCATACTACAAGTTCCTACAGCAAAGCTTCATAAATGCATACAACTATCAATGACTATAAAAATGTCTAAAAAGTATAAAATATTTAAAGTAAGCTGTCAGATATACTAAAGGGTAAAAGCGGGATAGTTAAAAAGTAAGGGAATACAGCTAATAAAACTGATAAACCAACTAACTAATATAAGCAATATAGTGCAATCTATATCTAATGGGATGACTAGTAAAATGGAGGTAAAACATAGTTCAATATATAAGTACATATAACTATAAATTAAAAGCATTTAAGAAAGTAACTGTATTTAAAAAGACATGTTAGGATGTACTACAAGGTAAACTGGTCAGTAGTTAAAATCATGGGTTATGGGCTGGCAGTCAGTGTCCGATGGATCTTGCACACTGCCGCCGGCAGAACCTAGCAACATTGTATGTGAAGGTTCGCTTTTCATCCAAGAGCAGCATCTTACTGTAGACTGGACTGGGGCGGCCAGGGTAGTTGCGAAGTAGAGAGAGTATGAGCTTCTCCCGGCTATCTTTATAAAATAGGCAAGAAAAGAGTATGTGTTCAGTGGTTTCCACCTCCCCAGAGGCACAGGGGCAAAGCCTTTCCTTAAATGGGATCTTCCTGTAATTGCCTTCCAAAACAGCGGATGGAAGGGCATGACAGCAGGCAAGGGTGAACACCCTTCTGTGGCTTGGTATTTCCAGCTGAGTCAAATATGTAGGAGGCGATACCATGAACCTAGAGCTGTCCTAGGCCTGATAGCCAGGAACCATACTTAGATCCACCTGGCGTTTCGTATCCAGGATCCTGTTTGATGGCCATTCCCATCATTAGGCAGTGGAAGGTCTGCTTTCTCCTGTTCTGGATCCCTGTCCTGTAGGGCTATATTTTCCAAAGGAGCTAAACAATGTAGGCTTCTATGCTGATCTATAAACAAAGTCCAAAAACAACAGTAACATAATATCTTTCTTAGGACCAACAAACATGTCACACAAAGAAGTGAGAAAGTTTTAATATTCTTCAAAATGCATCATTAGGCTAGATGTTAATCATAAAGAAAAGGAAAAAGAGAGAGAGATTTTGCTGGTCCTGGTGTATATAATTTCTTATATATATGGTCCTGGTGTAATTAATTTCTGAAAGGTTTCAAATTTCTCTCTCATTGAGAGAAATTTGAAACCTTTCAGAAATTAATGAAGGTCATTTTAGCATTATAAAGACTAGCCATACTAAAAGACACTCCTCAACTTGTTCATTATGTGAAAAGCTAACTTTTCAGAGATCTCCCTTCCTTAGTACTTCAGGAAACAAAAGATCTATGGCGCATCCAATAGTGGTTATTTGAAAGGCTTCAAATATTAAATCATCATTTCTATAGCAACAGCAGAATTTCTTGTTACAGCAAGTAAAAATGGAAAATGTTAATGTAATTGAAAAGTTGGCCACTAGTCCCAAACAGGGAAATTGGGTGTATATTTACCTGTATAACTTTACATTTTACCTTTCTGTTATGCATACTTGAAAGAAATATACTGCAGTTAAATATTAATAATATAGCATGCAACTAATGTGACATCCCTTATAGACCTTTCACCTAACATTTAAGTGAGAATGCTTTGAGAAACCAAGAAACACGTTAGCATGATAAACTAATATTAACAGTTTTAATTGTAACAAATTTAATGTATTTAAATTAATAAATAAATTAACAGCTTTGAAATAAATTCCATAATTTCTGCTTCCAAGAGCCATTCTTTAACGCATATTAAATAATGAATCTTACAAGCAAAAATTCCTGGATCTTTATCACATGTTTATTGAATCAACAGTTAACAATTTAGGACAGCATTATTCCAGGAAAAAGAAGATTTGTTTCAGATACTGACATAAACATCTCCTCATAATAGTGGCTTTTCATTTACTGCATTGCAATGTACCATAAGCTTAAAAGCACAACAGATTCTTTGTGTGTCTCAATAATGCTTGTACAGAGTGATGTCAGTCAATTTTTGACCTATACAGTATGGTGTTATTCTCAACAATCAGTGATAGATTTTTCTTGTACCCTCCCAACAGTAGGGGTTAGGCCAATACAGTTCTTGAAAATGATCGTTTTCTTTTATAGTGTCTTTGTGGAAGTGCAAGGTAATTGCCTTCATGGAAATCCCTGCAGAATCCATTAATTTCCTTCTGTTGATCTATCCTCACTTGTCTTTTATTATTTCCTATTAGTATCTACTGGCCTCTTTTGGAATTGTAAATTGTACCTTGAGAAAATTAGTATTCTGAGAAACTTAGTCCACTTTTTATTTTCCTTCCTGTCAAAATTTAATTATATTCAAAACCTAGAGCTCATTCCCCCTTCACCTCTACATGCAGTACATAAATTAGCCTCATATCTTCTTTTGGGACCATCACCACACACAGAACATGACAATAAGGGCATACATACCTACTTATTTATTATTAATATTAGTAGTAGTAGTAGTAGTAGTAATTTATGTATTTATACCCCGTCCCTCCAGTACATTACTGCTTTGGGTGGCTCACAACATTTATAAAATAGTTACAATATAAAATCATACTAATAAAATTTACCAAATTAAGTCAAAAATACAAGCTAAAACCACAATCAGAATTAGCTTTTAAAATTTCAAATTTAATTCTTTAAAAAGTTAAAAACTAAGAATATAAGATATAAGCAACTGGTGAAACATTTAAACTCTTTTAAAAGATGTGTTTTTAGTTGGTTTTTTAAAAAAACACTGAGGGCAGGGAGCATGGCGAAGCTCTTTGGGGAGGACATTCCAAAGCTGAGGGGCCACAACCGAAAAGGCCCTGTCTCTAGTCTGGATCTCTGTGAATGGCAGGGCCATGAGCAGGACCTGAGATGATGAGCGGAGGGCCCTGGCAGGTTCATATGGGCTAATGTGGTCCAAGAGGTAACTCGGCCCCAAGCCATGTAGGGCTTTAAAGGTCAAGACCAGCACCTTGAATCTAGCCAGTGAACATTTAACCAGTAACCAGTGAAGCTGCCGCAGGATGGGTGTGATACTCGTGAAGCGACTTGTACCCACAAGCATCCTAGCGGCAGCACTCTGAACCAGCTGAAGTTTCTGAACCATCTTCAAGGGCAGCCCCACACTCTTCATAAAGGAGGAAACAGTGTTGTTTTTCAGAAATGGTGCAACAAACTCATCCTCAGTTGCCTATGCCAGGAGTTGCCTCTCTTCTTTTCTGTCCTGTAAAATACCATTTAGGAGCATTTGTCGAGGACTGGATGACTCCACAGGAAATATGTATGCTTGCAAACACACATTCAACAGATCCTTGGTGAAAACAACATTTTCAAAATGACCTTAAAGGATTGGGGAAGAACACCAAGTTTTGTCACTGACCTAACCAATTAGTTTACGTATGATGAGTAGAAAGTATTCTTTGACTGGAAAAGACCTGGTTAGGGGGTAAAAGGAAGTGGTTGGGGGACACTTTTCCCATTTTCATGTTGCAGAAACATAATCTCTTTTTGCCAAAGTAATATTTGTGCCACATACTGCTTTTGCGAGTTACTACTTCAGCAAAATAGGCATGCACATTGTTAATAGTTGATGAAATGCTAATTCCAGCTCTTTGCTCTATTTATCGAGTTTGCTGTATCAATAATAAAACCTATGTAAATGTGAAAGAGTTCAAGTGAGGGCTACCTTTAGCAGACTTTAAGTTATGCACTCTCCTTTGTGCTAATTTTTCAAGGATTTTTCTCCCGTAATGAATACATGAATTTTGTGCACTGAAGCATAGTCCTGGGCCTTTTGGACAGCAGGCTCTGCAAGAAAGAGGAAGAGAGGTTTAATCACAAAAGCAGAAACTTAACTCGAAAAAGTAATTCTGCACTTTGTTCCATTCGTAAATGGTGCATATCGCCTTTTGTGAAACAGAACCCATGGCTTGATTCATGATGATGGCGCTTCAGAGGTTCTTCACATGAGCCCTTTCTTTTTTTGCCCAAAATAATGCACGTGAAAAGCAAAAGAAACTGGACATAATTCGAACCAACAGCTAGTATTAGGTCCTTCTCCAATCAAGATTCTCTGAGCATAACCTTTTCTGTTGCTACTTTAAGCCTCTTTTCAGGGGGGAAACAGCTTTGGTTCCTGTTTTAGGATTTTAAATCCAAGCAATTTTAATACATTAGAAAGTAGAAGTAAATTTTTGCTACTGAAGTTAAATTCATTTTATTTTAATACTCATGGAAAAGGAACATCAAACTTGTTAAATGTATAAAGATAATGAAGGAATCCATGTCTTGGAATTCAGACTACTCTTTTTTTTTTTTAAAGCAAGGAAGAAAAACGTACTATTGAAATTCATGGTGGCAACTTGCTTTTATTTGAGAGATTTATCTGTTGAAACCCATCTAGCTTCACATAGTCTTTTATTTCAGATTCTTCAAACCATTGTCTTTAAGGTCCATTTCTTTTACAAGACTTTTCCTTTCAGCTTGCTCAGGAATTGAGTCTTATAAACATCTGTTTGTGGCTAAAAATCAGGCAGAGCCCAGCCTGTATCTTGCCTCTCTCTCCTTTGCTTTTGTTTCCACAGGCCATTGTTTCCAATTTCATGCTATCAGAGAAGCTGCATGTTTTCCTGCGTGAAGTTGTCAAAGAGATAAAAGCCAAGGAGCAGGGTCACATTTAGAGGGATGGGCATGAAAAATTGGTAAAATGTATCTTGCAGCCCACCCACCAGACTGTTGCTTGGAGCAGTTCAGAAATAGGAAAATGTAATATTATGTTAAAGTCATATACACTTTGCAGTGGGAAATGAAATAATCTTGAGGAAAGATTCTAGTGAGGACAAATTCCAATAGTTCCTAGCTAGATTTTGTATTCAGCTAGGAGAGCAGTAACCTTAACTTCATGATGGTACCTGTCAACAACATTATACCAAAGATGTTTTGAAGCAAATGTCCTTTTGCTTCAATAGAACAAAATAGTCTAGTAGTAGATGCATCAGCATATGATGTTATTACAGGTATACGGTATGATGCTATTACAGGTATACAGTTCTACTGTATTTCTTTTTTAAATTTGTTTTAAAGAAATTGTAATGATTAACAAAAACATAAAGCATGTCAACTGATTTTCATGCTGATACAGTACTGAGGCGAAGTAAATTAAACCCCACTGTAAGAAAACCTACTGTATTATTACTACTACTACTGTCTCTAAAGAGAAAAGCCCCAATAATAACAGGCAAAGCACTCAGTGCAAAATGGGAGGAGTGCAACTTAATAAAATGGCCACAGTTAGGCATACCCTACATTAGGACTAATTAAAATGTCACATAAGTAGTTTTCAGGTTCTTCAGTTTTCAAGTTCTTTTCATCAAGCTGGATGTTAAGCAAAAAATAACAAAGTGAGTGGAGAGGAAATGGTGAGAATTCTGCCCAGCTTTTTATCTCCTCCCAACCCACACCCATCACCTTTTTTTCTCTCACTGTCTAATGGCACAGCCACCTAATAGCACAGCGAGAAATGACTTGCCTAGCAAGCATGAGGTTGCCAGTTCAAATCCCCACTGGTATGTTTCCCAGAGTATGGGAAGCACCTATATCGGGCAGCAGTGATATAGGAAGATGCTGAAAGGCATCATCTCATACTGTGCAGGAGATGGCAATGGTAAACCCCTCCTGTATTCTACCAAAGAAAAGCCACATGGCTCTGTGGTCACTAGGAGTCAACACCAACTCGAGGACACACTTTACCTTTACCTAATGGCGCAGCGGGGAAGCAACCAGCATAGAGAGCAGGAGGCTGTTGGTTTGAATCCCCGCTGGTGTGTTTCCCAGAATATGGAAATCTCCTATATCGGGCAGCAGCGATATAGGAAGATGCTGAAAGGCATCATCTTGTACTGTGCGGGAGAAGGCAATGGTAAACCACTCCTGTACTCTACCAAGGAAACCACATGGCTCTGTGGTCACCAGGAATTGACACCGATGCAATAGCACAACCTAACCTACCTAGTTTGTCTTCCAAAGATAACTTTTAAGATAGGTCAATATGATCACTCCCATTGCAAATGGGAGACTGAAACTTGAGAGGTTGTTCAGTTGAAGTTCTAAACTTGCTATGAATTCCAGACTATTAGAATGCCTTCTTTCTTACTGCAAGGAGAAACTATTAAGTGAACTAGATTAGGTGCATTTATTTTAATGTGGTCACTTCCTGACTACTCAGTTTGCTCCCAAAGAATGGGGTTTGTTGATCAGGTTGTCAGGGAGGTACCATGTTCAAACAAATATGGTTCAGCCCATTCACTTGCTATTTTATCCTGACAGTGAAGGCAGGAGGTGTGCGAAGCATATTAGGGTGGGAGAATGTCAATGACTGATGAATGTAATTTCCCCAGAATGTAAATGACTGATGATGTGAGAATAAGGGCTTAGCTAAGGGCCACTAACAGGTTTGTGGTTGTGGATGAGATGCCAGTTATTGTAGTTTGTGGTTCTAGATGAGACTACTGTTATTTTGCAATATATGACCAAAGACTTGTCATTCTAGATTTTGCTATCCAAGGGATGTTTGATCTGTGGTAGGTCTATTTGGTTTTTTGAGGAAGACCAGTACAGTATAGGAGTGCACTGTGGCCTGCGTGTGTTTGATAGTTCTGCGGTTTATAAGGTGCTGCTGGTAGGAACTGAATATAAGTACTGCTAGTATAAAGTGCTAGCAGCTTAAAAATCTCAGGCAATTTTCTTCTGAGCATATAAAATAACCTAATTAGAAATGGTGCTTAATTCTCTAAATAGATTGCAGGGGTTAGTGTCTGGCCAACAAAAACAGGCCAAGCTATAGCCCATTCTTGCTATGAATATAAGAATGTGTTTACATTCTTATATGCCTGAAAACTGAACAAATACAAAACTATATATATTGTGAGGCCACTATTCAGATAATATGCGAAAGAAGCAGAATGCAAAGCTAGTGGTGTAGCTTAAAACTTTATAAGAATTTTGATTGTGTTTAATTGTATCTGCAGCTATGAGAGCTATAATCACCAGGATTTTCAAATAAATGAGAGTTGGAATTTATGTAATTTCCCTATGAGCCTTGAAAACTTCATGTTGCCCATTTTAAATAGACGTATTAGTGGCTTCTATTAAGATAAACCAGCTGTTATATATTTTTAGATGTTGTAGTAGGTAGGATAGCATGATTAGCCTGGTAACATGATTTGTTGCAGACATGAGATTAATTATAGAAGAGGAAGAGATCCCAAACCAAAACTGTAGTTCACTGATATGCAAAACATGGATTTTAATACTGTGAAATGTTTGAGAAATCTTTTAAAGAACTTTTAATGAAAAATAGTTTACCAGATAGAGAAACTATTTAACTTTTTTCCCCAGACCAAAGTAAGTCTGTAACAAAAATGAGATTCATAATAAAACTCTGCAAAGCATTCAGAGATTGAGTTTTCTTTTGAAATAAATGTAATTGAATTGCCATAGATTGTCCATGGCAGTTCAGGGCCAGAACCTCTCTGAAAATATAGTTACTTCATGAAGTCTGTATATGAGAGTAATGTCAAGCTATTAGTGCTGTTATTGCTATTTAGTGGTGTTACTTTATTTGTTATTTGTTAGTTGTATTTACCATGGTGATGCTCTTATGTATATATAAAAGCAATTCCTCTGTTATGTTAGCATGACCAAGAAACAGAAATTAGGCAGAACAGGACTATATACTATGAGCAGACTCAGTTCTTGGGGATTCCCACAGGGCAACATAAGCTCACACCAGTTAAGAGGAGGAAAAATCAGCCCATCACCACTGTGGATGGAGTCTTCAAGTTTGGGTTTAGTTGTCAAGTTAGATTCCTTAATGTTTTGCCATATTCGTGAAAACTAGCTGGGCCGGGCACAGAGCATCTGCGCCTCCAGCTGGCCCACCCACTGCTGCTGCCTTTTTCTCCCACCCTGCTGGCCCGCCTGGCTTCCTGGCTTCCTGGCCCTCTTCTCCCCCCCCCCATGGTTTCTGGCTCGTGGGCCAGCCCGCCACCTCCTCCCACCCACCCGCCAACTCCTGGCAGTGGCCGCCTCCTTCCGCTAGCCAGGCAGCCTGCCACTGCCTTCTCTTCCCACCGGGCCAGCCTGCCACCTCTTCCGGCTGCCTCCTGCCAGCCCGCCAGTACCTCCTGCAGCCACTGGCCAGCATCGCTGTTTTCTCCCCCATCCCCATCACTATCCTATCCACAGCTGCTTGCAAACTCTCACGAGAGCTGCCACACATGGGATTAGCAATGGGTACGTCTAGGAGAATTTAAAATATAGACAGACTTCTTTACTTTTTTGGTATTAACTCCTGTGAGGAGAAAAAAGTAAAGTACTGCACTTGGGGAAAAGACCTGCCCTCTAGCTTTGACCTGCACCTCCAGGTGTCCTGACCCTCTCCAAACAGGGATACAGCAGGGTCAAACAAGGAGTCTCTGTGTCCATAGTTGTAGCAAAATAAAGCCTTTGTTTCAGAGCAAGTTCACGTGAGAGGAAGGAAATATGTTGACTCATCCCTGCTGAGCTTTCAGTCAAAGCCTACTCCTAAAACATTCCTGTATTTTTGGTAGGTTCAGAAATTGCTGCCGCCGCTACCCCTCTCTGTTACAGAGCTTGAACCTCCATGGGCTTGGGGTGGAAATCCCAGGGGAAACGCTCTTTATTTTGCTATTGGAAAAGTGCAAAAATCTTCCATGTGCAAGCCTACATGTGGTGAGAAAACAGATAGCTGTTGACCACCTGAGGAGACGTGTTTGCACCAGAGAAATCACCTTTTTAGCCCCTCCATTTCCTGAGTAAAAAACCCACTCCAAGAGGCTTGTAAAAGGAAAGAACAAAAAGAAAAACAGCTTTATTCAAGTACCACAGACTGCTTCCATCTGAGGTTTTCTCAGCTTTTAGTTACAGGTAAAAATACTCAGTAGGTTACAAAAATACTTCAAAAAGCACCCCTAATGATGTTGGGGCGGCATGCTTTTAAAATCGTCGTTACTAATTGCAAGGAACAGGTATGTAGGAAAATATAAAAGCACCTTTAAAAGCTTACAGAGTATTTTGCAATGCCCTGGCTAGATGGGCGAAGGCTAGTGTTTCTTAGTTTAGTTACGTTACAGGTAAACAATCATAGAACAGTTTCAGGGATATACAAAACACAAACCAAAAAACCAGAAAGTTTAACACAAAGTCTGACTAAATGAACTTTCGCTAGACTAAACTTCCTGAAGCCAAAGCCCAAGCTTCCTTTTTCTTGAACTCATCCAAACCCTGGTTGAGAATTCAAGCCCCTGCAGTTCTGTCTTTCAAGTAGTGGTAGTAAATGTATTACAGTCCTTAGACCAGCTTAACATTTAAAGTAATACACTTATAATTTATAAAATATTCAAATTGCTAATACAAGCTCTACAAAGTTTGGATACAACAAAACAAAACTTGGCCACATTAATAGAGGTAACAGATTTAAAATTTCACAGCAAAAAATCCAGGTAAAATTGATCCATATGGCCAGAATGATTCTTTAAGAGAGGAGCAATGAACTTAATACAAGCATCCCTATAAAATTGACATTACAGAATAACATGAACAACTGACTCCATATCCCCTGAGCCACAAGGCCAACGATGCAATGCATATGGGACTCATATGCATTTCCCATCTAAGAGTGCAGAAGGAAGGGCATTCAAACATGCAAGGGTCAATGCTCTCCTAAACCTAGGTAAAAACATATGATCTGAATATTCAGCCAGTTTGTGACTGCAATTTTGGGAGCCTATATACATGCCCCCTGGTAGTCGTGCACACTCCTCCTGCAGATCTATATCCAATAATCATTGCCTGACAAAACATATTGCCTGATCTAAACCCCTCCCTATAAGGTTTTCTTGGGATGTGCCCAGATGATGCAATTTCATTTTCAGAGCTATTTCCCATTTAGATGTAAAGCTGTCAATTAACACTGAAGTCGCTAGACCGACTGGGAAGAAAACCAAATGCAGCCAGAATTTGTTTATACAAAACCAGATTTTCATTTTCAAGGTGGTAACCCCAACCTCTCTACGAAGAGCCACATTAGTTGTGCCTCTGGGGGCTTGAAGGATGGCCCTTAAGAATTTAGTTTGAACTGCTTCTAATATTGTAAAATTATGAAAAGGCCCAATTTGCGCACCATAAAGAATTTGAGGGTATATTTTAGCCTTCAATAATTTGACAGCCACTGGGACAAAAAGAGCACCTCTTGAAAAGTAAAAAGATTGAATCACATTTGCCGTCTGTTGGGCACTGTGAGAAACAAAGCTAAGATGAGCTTTCCGGGATCGGCTGGAATGAAATACAACCCCTAAATCTTTGAAAACCTTGACCTGATCAATATTATGTCCATTTATGGATTTTTGGGCATTTTGCAAAAACCTTCACCTTAGTCTTGGTATAGTTTAGCTCCAGGACCTCCTTTGCAGTATAGGCGCTCAGGGAAGTTAAGGCACGGCTTAGCCCTATCTTAGTTGAGATAATAGGACAATATCATCAGCATAAAGCAATAACGAAACATGCCTGTTCGCAAGTTTAGGGGGATAAAGAGCAAGGTCATTCAGATGATAAATTATTGAATTTATATTAAAATTAAATAAAATGGGCAAGAATACAACCTTGTTGTACTCCTCTATAAGTAGGTATCTCAGCCAAGAAATGCCCTTTCCTACTAAACCGCACTCTGAGGTGGGTGTTCTGATGAAGATTGTAGATTAATAAAAATAAAAGTGGGGCTATGGATGATTCCTATAACTTCATCCAGAGTCTATCTCTGGAAATCGAATTGAAAGCTGCTTTAAAGTCTATAAACACAACATACAGGGAGGACTTAGGTGGGAGGAATATTTCTCAGCTAAGTATTGTAAAATAAATACTTGCTGTGTTTAGAGTATTCTTCTCAAAATCCTGCTTGTTCAGCAGATAAGATGTCCTGAGTATCCAGCCATTCCTGTAATTTCCCCAGGAGATGTCTAGCATAAAGTTTACTAATAATGGTAAGGAGACTAATTGGATGGTAGTTGTTAGGATCCTCCCTTGATCCTTTCTTGTAAATTGGGACTATTACCGAAACATCCCTATCCTCAGGAATTTTTTCAGTAGTATCTATGAATGTAAAAAGGGAAGCAAGAGGAGCCCATCAATTGAGGTTGTTGTGAATAATTCCAATTGTAATACAGAATTCCAGAAGCCTTACCCGTCTTACATTTTTTTAACATAGTTTCAACTTCCGAGACAGTGACTGGGCTCCAGCTTGGAAGAGCTGCAGTCATCTTCCTGCAGCCATCCTCCATGGCCACATGTGTCCTCCTGCACCCCCAACCCAGCTTCTGCTAACTCACCTGCCTCCTAACTGCTCTCTAGGTCCCACCTCCCTGGTGTGCTGATTGGCTGAGCCCTGGAGTTCACCAGCCTGTCAATCAGGACAGGGTTCACTTCTGGTTAACTCTTTAGGGGAAGGGTGGACAGAAACCAGTTGCAGAATCAAAAGTTCAATATATGACCTGTCCCTCTACTATCCACAACCAGTCAACTGCGAATAACAATAACAAGCTTGTGGTTTCCTCTAGTGTCATGTGAACTTGTATTTGCATTTGACATTTTGTCGTCGTTAGATGATCATTAGTACTGTTTATTGGGAAAAACAAAACAAGGAGGCTGAAAAAGTTTATTTAAGTCTTCTCTCAGGAACATAGGATACTGCCATATACTGAGGCTCTCCACACAGGCAGTGTGGAGAGCCGGATGGGGTTAGGCAGGGAGAGCGGGCTTGAACTGTTCTCCCTGCATACGAGCACTCAGCATGCCCTGGGTGGCCGAATTGGCCACCCACATGATTACCGGCTTCATCACACAGCTGGTAGGGGTGGTGGGGATCAGAGGCCTCCCAGCCCCCAGAAGTCCCAGCATGCCCTGTGACTCCGGAAGGCTTGTTGCAGCCTCCTGATCTGGAGGTCTCCTCATGCGTTGCCGCAGTGCAGCGCCGTGCCATAGCGATTCACAATCCAAAAAATGAGGTTAGCGAAGCGCTCACTCTGCTAACCTTGTTTAAGGATAGGGGCATTTAAGGAAGTTTGCTGCCAGGATCCACGTGGCTCATGTTGCAGCACACAACCTCTCAAAACCAGGCTGGGCTCCCTAAGCCCGCTTTTGGGAGCTCGTGAGAATAGCCTCACTGAGTCAGACCATAGGTCCATTCTCTTCACAGACTGACAGCAGCTTCTCCAAGGTTGCAGGCAGGAATCTCTCTCAGCCCTATCTTGGAGATGCCAGGGAGGTAACTTGGAACCTAGATGCTCTTCCCAGAGTGGCTCCATCCCCTAAGGGGAATATCTTACAGTGCTCACACATCTAGTCTCCCATTCATATGCAACCAGGGTGGACCCTGCTTAGCTAAGGGGGCAAGTCATGCTTGCTATCACAAGACCAGCTCTCCTCCCTATCAATTCCTATGGACCAGCCATGAAACATGGATGTACACCGGGGTGGCAAGGAGGTACACTGCTGCCCTGCAGGGCCATTTTTAGACACAGCGCCGGCGGGGAAAAGGTGGCCGGGGGGCAGTAAGAGCACCCTTCCCAGTCCTTAAAGCTACTCCCCACCTTCAAACCGGCAGTCGCCAGTTCCATGCACACCATTAATAGCTTAGTCTGGATGTCAACCATCAGCTCTTAAACATGGGATTGCAGTGCTTTTACAGGTATATGAATATGGTTATTGTTGTGACAGTTCTTGTTAAATGCTACCCTAGGTATCTGATTACCACAGTTTCTAGGAATTTAAATATCTTGTAAGGGCGAAACTACAACATTACATTGAGTGTCACTGAGAGAAAAGCTTAATCATTTATTTAAAATATTTAGACCCCGCCCCCTCCAGTGCACTACTGTCCCAGAGTGGCTCACAACAATAAAATAGATAGAAGACACAATAAAAGTCATAAAATTAACCAAATTGAACAAACAAGTTAAAAGTCCCCACACTCATTATTAGATACAAATACAATACAAATTAAATGTTATTTTAAAAGCTTAAAACCAGAAGTGTCCCTTTTTCCACAAAAAAGAGCTGCAGAAAGGCCTAATGCATAAGAACATTGGAAGCTGCCTTATACTGAGCATTGGTCCATCTAGCTCAGTCTTGTCTACACTGACTGGCAGCAGCTCTCCAAGCTTTCAAGCAGGATTCTTCCCCAGCTCTATCTGGAGATGCCGGAGATTGAGCCTGGAAACTTCTGCATGCAAAGCAAATGTTCTGCCACTGAGCTGTAGCTCCATCTCCATCATGCAGATTGTGACCACAACTCATGGGAGGGGGGCTTCCCCTTCATAGTTTTCCCAATGAAATCCCCTCCCTGAACATGGGAATTTGCTGCAAATGGTTGCGGAAGCAATTTTCAGTGGGAAAATGGTGCAGAGGGACTTATCTGAATGCCACATTCGCAATCTACATCCTTTTCTCATGGTTGCTTTTTTGTGGGTAAAGGGACACTTTCTTGATATTAAGCTTGTCTCTTAATAATTGACTTTATGTAACATATAGCTTAGCCCTAAGCCTAGCAGGGGGGGTTTGCTGGGAGGAAATGATGCTGGCTCCTAAAAACTTGTTGCTGGTACTAGGAATTTGCAGTCTTTTCCAGCCCTGTTGCTATTGTGCTATTGTTATGCCACAATGTTGCAGACTGATAGCCACAAATAGAAGTAACCTCACTCCTAAATAACTGCATTAGTGGACTAGTATATATTGCAACTGTGCTTGCTTGTGGCAGTGTGCACTGGCATAGCAGTTAGGGAAGGCCCAGTTTTACAATGTATGAATTGTTGCATCAGGTCTTGTGTGATATTTCCATTGTACTGTTCCTATTTAATAGAGTTGCAATCACATTCGCATGTGTACACATGCACATATACATGCTTTATTTTGTTTATTTGTTTGTTTGTTTGTAATAAGTGATTGCCGCCATTCTTCATTTTAAAAATTCATGGCAGCTTACAACAAATTCATTTTTTAAAAACCTGAATAAAACCAAGTAAAACAGTCTCTAAAATCACAGAAGTGCAGTATAAGACAGTCATTAAAACAGGGCAATCACCAAAAAAAAAAAAAAAAGGAAAAGAAAAGAAATATGGGAAGGCCTGCTGAAATAAACAAAAAAGTCTTCAACATTCATTTAAAATTAAAAGGGGAGAGCAAGCCTAAGATCAAAGGGCAGCGAGTTCCAGAGTTATATATAGTTAGTCTACAAACCAATTCATGTTCAAAACACCCTATGAGTATTTCCATTCAGTTTTAGAAAGGGTCTCTAATATTGCGTTCATCACCACTTATTTGCATGGCATCTTTCTCTCTCTCTTTTTCCTCCTTGCAAGAATTTTTTCCTTATTTTTTATGCCAGTGCTAGACATTATGATTGCTCCAGGGAACACTTGTGTTACACTGTATGTGTTTTTCTGCAGCAAATGCTCACGGAATTAAAATCACTTTACTTTACCTCTAAACAGCTGTATATACATGTTGGGCAAACCTGATTGGACAAGCCCTCCCTCCCCCAGACAGGTCTATATAAGCATTTGAAGATGTGTGTGTATGCATGTGTGTAATTGATGTATTTTGCTGCAGGAAGCACAAGAGTACGTACCATGTTTTAAGTCTAGAGCTAGAGCTGCCCTTAATTAGGTGGGGGATTTTGTTGAGGGGTGAGCTTGTTAAACTTTAGTTTCCTTCAGTTCTCTCCTGGCTTGTGGCCTACCTTGATATTGGCAATATACTTAACTGGTTATCTTAACTACCTACCTTAATATTGGCAACCTACATGACTGATAAGCTTTTGTTTTGCTTTGAAGACTTGGTTCTTTGAGGGGGGAAATTAATTAAGGCACATCTTAAAACTCATTACAACATCCTCCTTTCTTCTTCTGTGAAAATAAGTGAAATAAAGAAGTTATTGGATCCTTTTCTCCTCACTGAGTGGTGGGGGGTGGGGTAGGGAAGCTTTCTGTATGTTAAACAGTCTTGTGGACATCTGGCATGATTGGTTTTAATCTGCTGGCTAAAAAGTCAGGATTAAATCTTGCTTTACACCTCTTTGTACTGCAGTCAGTAAAGTGACAGAGCTGCTCTGAAACAATGACACTACTTATTCCACCCAATATGCCATGTGGTAGATCACCTCTTTTTTTTTCCCAGCACCACTTCTCTGTAAAGACAATGAAGCATCTGGTGGGCTTTCCCTGTGTCCAAGATATTTTTTGTCAGTAATTTCACTCACCCGGTCTGCTTAGTTCTCCCCTGGTGCTACTTTTTGAGACAGGGTGTGCCAAACCCAGTGGTAAGAGGTCAAGAGGCCAAAGTGATGAATTTTTATGTGCCTGTTCCTTGTGTTTCTGCTCAGTCACGATTCTTTGCGCGCTGTGCTGCTTCTGAAAGGAAGCCACTGTGGGCAATTTGTCCTCCTGGCCTGGAGAGAATGGGGAAACAGATGAGTTAAAACAGTATGTATGACTTTGAACAGAGAAGCACACAAATGTGTTCCTATGGTGGAACAGAACGCTTCTGTCACTGCTGAGTGTTGGAGGTACTCTGAGATTTGTGGCTTCTTGGCATCCGATCAAGTGGCACATGCATTTAACAGCTCTTGAAGATATAGAGGAAAAAACAGCACTTCTCTACCTTTTATTATTAAAATATGATGCAATAACACTTTGCAGCCTGCATTGGGTGATTTCCCACAGATGCTTTCTCCTGCACTCTGTTTCAGACTAGTAGAGTCAGCACTGTGTCTTCATGATTTCATTAATGAGTTTTTTTCAACTATGAAATTAAGAAAATCTTCTTGGATATATATTCTTGGAAAGCCAGTGTGATATTGTGCTTAGGGTACCAGACCACAACCAGCTCAAATCGCCTCTCAGCCATGAAGCTCACCGGCCTTGGCCCACAAACACTCTCTCAGTCTTTACTTTACAGGGTTGTTTTGAGGATAAAATGAAAGAACCATGTACACTGCCTGAACTTGTACACTGCCTTGGAGGAAGGGCAGGATAAAAATGTAGTAAAATAATAAACCTTGTGATTCCTCCTTCGCAAAAGACTTGGAGGAATCTTTGAGTTTGACAGCTAGCACATCTGAGCAATGCACAAGTGAAGCACAGCTTAGTATAACATGGGGAATAGACTGCAACAACCCTTGTATAACACTAGGAGGGGGGAAACACAATCCTCAACAGGTTCTGGTAAGAACTAATCTACCTACTTTCCTTTCACAATAATCTTACTTTATAATTACCATCTTCACGAGTTAGCCCACTTCAGCCTGTCATCAAGGTGGATGACATCATTCCAAACTATGCTCTTGAGCTGTCCCTGTGTGTCCCTACAGCTGTAGCAAATTTGGTTCAAATCAGTTAGATGGTTCACATTAGCCCAGTTGTGCCTCAAATGTTTACACATCCACCATCTTGAATCAGGGAGGATGACATCATCACCAACTATGCTGTTGAAGTGTCCCTATGTGTCCCTACAACTGTACTCAATTTGGTTCCTATTGGTCTAGGCATTGGAAAGTTGATAGAGGGGGGTACATGGACACACAGAGAATGCCAGGTGCTCTCATAAGCTTACTATCTTTAAGGAAAGTAGGCTAAAAACAATTTGATTTCAGACTTTTAAGTCTGAAACCTTTGCTGAGCTGTCTGACATACCTTCAGTCAGCCATGTCCATTGGCAAAGTGCCTGTCTTCCATCTTTGCTTCTTGACTCACCAAAGGAACATTCGGACTCCATTCAGACATATAATGATGAGCCCACTGTGAAAGAATGCATTTTATTTTCACATAAACATTCTCTCTCCCAGATCAAGCTCTGTGGAAACCAGGACTGTGTTTTTTACATCAGAAGCTGTGCACTGTGCCAATTGGCACATATCCCTAGCAACCTTTTCACTTACTCCCCAAAGCTATTTTTCAGTGCTTTTAGAATTGATTTTGTGTGTTTAACAATAAAAGTGTTTTTAAAAAATAAAAAGTATATATTTAATTGAATATATTCAATTAATTGAATTAATGCAGTGCATTAACTCTCTGTTAAAGGTGGACAGCCCACCTGAAGACAGACTGTTGAATCAGAATTTGATTCATTGACCAGTAGAGGGGTGCATGAATTGTTTTTTGCAATTCAAATTGACATTGAATCACAAAAATTTGAATCAGTTCATCGAACCTGATGGCCCTTGCCAGCCAATTCAATGAATCATATTGAGAATTTGCCCCAAAAAACCTTGATTCGCCCATAGGGAACAATGGGGAACTTGAATCACCCCATTGTTCCCCATGGGTAGCTCCTAGGGACCAAAGTGGGTTGTGTGGTAGGGCATGATGGATACTACCTACCTCCAAACCCACAAAAGAAATGGACATGCAAGCTATTTTTTGAAAAAAAATTAATAATTCCCCCCAAGACCACCATAGGATCCTATTAGGGTTTAGGTTTTTTTAAAAAAATAAAAATCACTTGTTTACCCATTTCTTTTGTGGGTTGTGTGGTAGGTAGCACCCATCGCACGATACCATTCAACCCACTTTGGTGTCCCTAGGACCTACCCATGGTGAACAATGGGGTAGTTTGCATTCCCCATTGTTTCCTGTGGCCGAAACAAGCAGAGTGCAGTGCACAGATATGTGCACTGCAAAACAGAAGCAGCACACACAGTCCATCCCAACACAGAACAACACATTTTGCCAAACACACGGTCCAAAGATGGCCAAAAAAAGAATCACTAACACAGAATCCACTGCCAGCCACAGTGCTTGCGCTGCTGTAACATCATTGGCACAAGTTGCTCTTTCACACACAATTATGACTTTGTCATTACTTGCAACAGCTGCCCCAGCACAGTAACACCCTTAGCAGCCAGCAAGCATAGCCATAAGCTCAACCAGAACAACATCTTCAGTCACATATGACTGAGTACACCTTGCAATGCAGATTGCAGAGCAGACCAGAACAGTGAGTGAAACACAACTTAGTTAAGGCCAGACATGGCTCTCATGACAGCAATCACCAAGAAATATTGCACACAGATACATAGAGCTGAGCTGCCACAGTCCATTTCTTGCCACAGCACCATCTCACAAACAGACCAAACCACAGCTCAAGGGAGGCACCCGAGTTCTGCCTTTGTCAATCTGAAATCCAGTAAAATCAGATAGTTACAGCAGCAAGCAATAGCACAACATTATACTCAGAGTGGAGAAAAGAAAACCACAAAATCAAACCTTTCTTGATTCCTTCCTCCTTTCCTGATATAAGGGCTCTCTCTGCCTCCCAGTCCCTTTGAATACATTTTGAAATTCTTTCCTTTTTTGTTCCCCTTTGTCAATCTGGGATCTAGCAAAACAGTTATAGCAACAATACATAGCACAGAATATACTCAGTGCTGAGCAACGAAAACCACAACATCAAACCTTCCTTTTTCCTGTCCTGATGTATCCTCTTCTTCATAAGGGCACTCTTTCTCTTTGCCTCCCTGTCCCTTTTTGAATACATTTTGTAATTCCCTCCAAAAGTATCCCTGCTTCCTCCTCCCTCCTTGCCCCCATCCAATGGGGGCACAGTTGTCCATGCCAACACTTGATTGGAATGACAACAAGCCAACCAAGAAGCAGGGCAATCTCAAGCCAATCGGAAGCCAGTGCCAGAAAACCAATCAAAAAAGGGGAAAGCCCACCAAAATGGCCACTCAAATCATGTGAATCAATTTGTGTTGAATCAGGGCTGATTCATTTCAGCCTTGAATCAGTCCCTTTAAGGGGCAATTCAATTCGCAGTCAAATCCGTGAATTGCCCCCAATTCGACATGAAGTGATTTGCACATAAATCAAATTGCAGATCCTTATTGACCAGTACACCTATCAAATGTTTTGGAAAGGCAGGGGAAATCTGGACTTGAGCTCTGAGAGAAAAAATGCATTGAGTTCTGATTTGCATATATATTTGTTAGCACCCTGGGACATTTTCTGATTTGACAATACGTTCATGTTCAAAGCACTTGACAAACATTATCTCAGTAATTCTTACTACTCTATGGCCTATAAAGCAGATTATTATTGCTATTTCCAAACTGCAACTAGCATTATAATCAACATTCTCTTTATGTGTATGTCAAGATAGCTCCTAAGGGTGGTCCTTTATTCTTTGTTTTTTGGAGTAACATCTTTTGGAGCACACTTTGGAATGAAGTGGCTGACATCCAAACTAACACTGTGCCATTGCAAGGGGGGAGGGGCAGCTTTCAGCTATCTTCACTTCCCTTTGAAGCGTCCCAAAAATATGTGCCTGAGGGTCACATTTGCATGACACACAGTGGGCTGCAGAGAGAAGGGAAGATAATTGAAAACCACCCCTTCACCACTCATACAACTGTGCAGCCTTCATCTGGAACTCAGCACTGTTGCACGTAGGATAGTGCTAGTCTGGATGTTGGCTACTGCTCTTAAAAATCTTAGAACATTAAGTATTAATAATGTTTTATTAAAACATCACAATCAAAAAGCTTTAATTCAATAAATCCACATACTATCCTGAATATCTCTTGGTTTTTAAAGGGAATATAATCCTTCAAAATGCATTTATTACTAAAAACACCTATACATTATTTATATAATTATCCAGATTTGGCTTAACACACCATAAGGGCATAGAACACACTGTCTGACTTCCTGACTAACAAAGTGTGCATGCAAATAGCACCTCTCAACCCACAGCAGGACTGTCACCACAGCTCTGTCAGTTCCATTGCATGTACTTTTTGTGCAACAGAACCAGCAGGCTCTTCTCAATGAGCACAGAACGAAGCAAATGCATATTGCCCAATTCTAAGCTCACATGTCATTGGACAGAAAGGCAGAAGCTGACTTCTAGACTACCAAAGCGCTGGCAGGAGAACATTTTCTGGCACACAAAGAGAAAGGAAGGTAATCCACCACCACCCCAACCATTCTCTGTAGCCACCTGTACCTTCCAGCGATAAAAGAGCTCTTATGCCAGTGTTGTTAGTCTGGATGTCATCCAGACTTTTTCATTGGTCGTTACATTCACAATACATGAACTACCACATGGACTAAATAAAAATTTAAAAAATTGGAATGAAATGTCAAGCAGAAAAGTAATATGGACAGACAGTGAGAGAACAGCTGTGTATAGGCTGAAAATATAAACAAGTGATATTGCCCTGTATATTATGGCATTTACAAGTCTCAAAATAGTGAGGTTTGGAAATTTCTAGTGTACTAAGTTGCTTCTAATAGTAGTAATAAATAGAACTAGCCGCCCAGTAAAGCTTTTAGTGCCTTTCAAAGTTATTACACACACCCCAAATTAAAACTTTTTGCTTCCTCTTCAACTATATTTCTTGTAATTAAATAAATACAATAAATACAAATTATGGAAAGTGTATATCACTGGTGGCAAAAAGAAATGTATTACTGGTGCAATAAAGGTGGGGGGACATGTCTGGGCTATGCAGAATTCCTGAGGAAGCAACGCTATGAATTCAGCAAATCTAGGTGTGCATAAATTTAAACTGAATAATTAAATATATAATTTAAATTAAGTTAAAATATTGATGAAATGTATTCATTTAGTTAAATCAGTAAATTAAATAACACTCATTACTTGGATCAAATTTGGCATCTATTTTCAGTTATTTCATGATGACAGATAGAATGGGTGCAATAGTTAATGGTTATATTCCACCATAATGTTTATATGTGGAGCTCTCAGTGGTATTCCAGCCAAGCACTGATAGAGTTCACATTTACAGATAGAGTAAATGTGAATAGAGTTCAGGTATACAGCATGAGGTCCTCCCAGACCATTTACTGGGTCATAATCTGAAGAAATGTACTATCTGCTTCACATGGTGGATGGCTTCCATTGGTGAAGCATTCATGCGGAAAATATCAAACACTGTTTTTCATATTTAAGAGAACATCTTCTTCACTATGAACCACACCACCTATTGAGATCATCAGGAGAGGCTTGTCTGCAGTTGCCACCAGCTCGTCTGATGGCTACTCGGGGACGGGCCTTCTCCACTGCTGCCCCGAGGCTTTGGAATTCACTCCTTGCTGAAATAAGAGCCTCTCCATCTCTCATAACTTTTTAAAAGGCAGTCAAGACACTTCTGTTCACCCAGGCTTTTAATTAGATACTGTTTTAATAGTTTAATGGTTTTTAATAGTTTTAACATTTTATATTTTTTTAATGTGTTAACCTTTTTATTTATTGTTTTTATTGTTTTGTTGTAAACCGCCCAGAGACTTGCATTTTGGGCGGTATACAAATATGTTAAATAAATAAATAAATGAATGAATAAGCAAGCAAGCCATTTGGATTAGACGTCTCATTGATATGTGTCTAGGAAGTTGGTGTAAACTAGTTTTCATCACCTTATATTGGAAAATTATTATTGCACCTCCCATACAAAATATGGCTAATTAACTTGAGTTAAACTTAACTTTCAGTTTATGTTAGCTTGGCAGGTGTTCACATCTTAAAAATAAACAGTTGAAAATAATCAGAATCATTCATGCCCTATTGACTGTGATATGACTTTGATAAACTTATTACATGCCAACTTGCTTAGCATTCATTTCCATTTTTATTTTTAATAATAATAATTATTGTTGTTGTTATTATTACTATTACTATTATTAATTGGATACCAAGAGCATTTTTCTCATTATGCTCTTGCTGTTATTTGTGAGATAACCCTTGCACAATTCTATTCATGTTGTGTTCAAACAAGTCCTGGTGATTTAAATGGATTTTATTCCCAAGTATCAAGTAAGGGACACAGCAGAGTTGTTCATACAGATCTGTCTCCCTCTCAAACCTCTATGAATAAGTAGATCAGGAGCAACTGTCTGACTCTGTAGATATAAAATAATACTTACATCACAAAATATATTTATTTGAACTTGGGATATCCTTGAGCCCACAATCCAGAGGTGTGGGTTTATTTGAGCAAGCAAACCTAGCCACTATAATCCATAGTGAATTTGCAAATCTCTTCAATAGGATCCCTTCTCTACTTAGTATGTTTAGGGTCAGGGTGTAGTTCTAAACTTTTCCACATCTGAACTGCTAAATGAACATATCGGAACAAATGGAAGATGAAATATGCATGTGAACTATTACATAGTTTATAACTGTGTTTTCTAAAACTTCATATTCTTTCTGCAGTTTTTTTCTGTACCTCTCTATTCTGCAGTATATTTCATTATTTTCTCCAGACCATATAAAGCTGAAGCATCATCTTTTTTTTTTTTTTTTTTGCCAAGGCAGAAATGGCAATTTTCTATAGGAAAAGGCAATTGTCTTCAATTAAACAAGAACGCCTTTTATTTTATTCTGATTTCTCTTTGTCTCACTTTTTTCAAAAAGTACCTTTCAAGAGACCCATAGAAGACTGAAAAGGGCAGTGTCTTTTTGTAGCATTTTAATTTTTTCCCCTTTTTAAACACCAACAAAAAATCCCTTCATAAGCAGGCTTGCCTAAAAAGGCATATGTTTCCGAAACTTTTCTGCTTGGGTGACTACGACTTTGTAGAAACTGAAAGGAGGTGGGGTGAGGAGAAGGAATGTTTCAGATTGTATAAGAAATGAACCTTCGCCCAATCACTTTTTGTTTGCAAATATGGTAACGTTTTGTCTCTATGAAATTTGAAAGCAATGAGGTAAGCAATGGACCCTTTCTCTTTATTGGCCCTCTAGAGTTGATCAGATTTTTTTTTTTTTTTTTTTAAATCTTATTTGGGAGAAGGCCTGAAGTTGTAAGATATAAAGTAGCTTGGAGGCGGGGGTGCAGGAGGAGGGGAATGTTCCCAAGCAGATGCCTTTAAGAGACAGAAATCATGAATTTCTTGAATTGCGACCACTCTGGGGGTGGCTACAATGACTTTTCGACAGTGACAGTAACTCTGCCTTGTCTTTTCGAGCCCTTCTTTGGCCCATTCACTCCGGAAAGCTGCTTAAACGCACTTAAGCGCATTAGCATTTGGATGCTCGGGGACCATATTGACCCTCATTTGGAAGGTTTAAATGAGTGAAAGATGGAGCGATTTGTTAGGGCTTTAGAAAACCAGCTTTACAGAGCGGCGGGTTTTCCGCTTTGGTTTGTTCGGGTGCTTGTTCTAATCTGGTGCTCTGTTTAAAGGCGACCAGACTGATTTGTGACACATGAGTCCAAAGGGCTATTTTTTGGGACTTGACCTGATTAGCTAGTTTGTGCTTTGAATTTCAATGGTTGGTATCCGAAGAGAGCGCACTTTGGGAATGGCTTGCTGGTGGATTACCTCACTGGTTACTGCATACAGACACAGATGGCAAAATGTTAATTACTTGTCAAAAGAGACAAAATGGGATCCGAGGCAAATTGTGAGGATGTGTGGAAAAAGTGATTAGCTCCGAGTTAAATAAAATAAAATAAAATAAAAACCCATGGCTGCTGCAACGCTTGGTGGAGGAAGCCATTCGATGCCTTTGATTCTAAGAGCATCAACAGGGCAAATCACTTGGTTTATTTGTCTTAGTTCCAATCTAGTAGCTGGGGACAACTCTTTAAGTATATTCTGTATATTTTAGGATTGTTATGAGAAAAGATATGAGGCACTTGACCTTACATCCAGTTATGCACAATGAGCCTCCCTAAGCCAAATTATAAAATGTTCAAATGACTTTGAGGACCAAAGGAAGTCTGATGGCAGCTTCACATATACACAGAAGCACAAGACAGAAAAGGAATAAGTAACTCACAATGCAGGTTCAAAAACAGGAAGCATAACAACTGAAGTAGGAATTCACACATATTCTTCATGGAGAGATGCAGGAGTTCTATGTATTAATGTGTCCATCATTGCAGGAGATGTACACAACGTTGCAGCTTTGAATTTCCTGCTTGAAGAAAAAGTGTAGGTAGTGTGGGTCTCTCAGGGTTCTCTACCGTTTCAGAAGCAAAGCTGTGAAAAATCACTTTTATCATTAGAAAATAATATTGTTAGAAGATTACAAAATTATCCTAATTTAGCTTCTAAATGCATTTTAAGGAAAACAGTAAATGAATAGAGTTACAGAACCTTCTATATCTGTTCTTAAAAGAAAAATTAAAAGAACTATTTTTTTTTCCTCTCCCCATGCTTTTCTTTAACAGACACTTTGTGCAAAAGCTACAATGCAGACAATCCGGGCTGCTGACACTAATGAAGTAGTCAAACTAATATTCCGTGAATCTGATAATGACCGAAAGGTACGTAACCAAACCAAATACAATGCTTGCCACAAAAATGGATTCCAAAAAACAAAACACTTGCTCATTTCAATTGTATAATACTAAGGGTGGGTTCAGATGATTATCTAAACTATGTTTCTCAAGGCAGTTTACAATAGATTGAAATGATACTGTAATAATTGGGGATGCGCGCACACACACACAGAACCCAGCAATCCTCAGACTGATGGAAGAGGCCAGAGTATGCTCCTCTTCAGAACCTTCATTTATGATGTCTGCTGTGACTGGCAGCTGGAGCAGAGCAGGGTTCGGTCAGGCAGGAAGACGGAAAACTGTTCCTTCTCTGGCTGATGTTGGGACCAGGCTGGTCTTCACTTTGCTGAAGAGTTCTTCCTGGGAGTCAGGGAGTGCACACTCCCAAAGGTCCTTGGTCCTGTGGCTCATAGTTTAGATTGTCATGAACAAGCTGTAGCAAGCCTCAGACTTGTACTCTCCTCTTTTCTCCTCTCCACTCTGCTCCTTCATGTGCAGAGGAACATTAAAGAGGAGAAGATTAAAAGCTTCCACTTTTGCTTTTCAATAAACCACGATTTCGCATGATGTCCAAACTCAGGAAAATGTATTTTTACTCTACCTAGTCAACAAATCAGAATCTTAAACCACATTTTTATCTTGGTTTTGTTTTCACAGCTACAATATGGTTTGCATATGAACCCAAGTATGCTTGCATGTAAGGAAATTTGTGTACTCCTCCTCTAGTGGTGCCACACAAATACTGTCTCCCTTTATTAGACTTTTGAACAATTATCCAATTTCTGACTTGGCAGCTATTTGCACATTTAGTAGGAGAAGCTGACATTTGCATGTCATCCCTGCAATGCAGGTATGCACTTCCCCTACGCATGGCATAGTGCTTAAAGTGTAAAACTAGGACCAGGAAGACCCAATTTCAAATCCCCATTCAACCATGAAGCTCAGTGGGTGACTCTGGGCAGTTGATGTATCTCTCACCCTAACCTACATCACAGGGTTGTTGTAAGGATAAACGTAACCATGTACACCACTCTGGGCTCTTGGGAGGAAGAACAGGATATAAATGTAAAAATAAGTAAATAAAATATCTCATTTAGGAGACAAATAATGTGAAAAGCAACCCTGTGCATCCAAAAATATCAGCCCAGTTGTTAAGAGTTGCTTATTAAGACTGCATACATTGAAAGCAGTCAGAGGTTTTCTCCATTTAATAAAGATGACTGAAAGATATACAAATGCAGTTTTTAAAGACTTAACTTGTAATGGCTATATAAATTTACGTCCATTTTTTCCCAATATTTTCAAGTGCTGTTTCATTTTTTTCAGGTTATGCTACAATTAGAAAAGAAACTGTTTGACTATTTTAATCAAGATGTTTTTAGAGATAACAATGGCACTGCGGTAAGTTTCTAGCTGTAAAATTACATTTTATAGATATAAAACACTGTTTCTTGAAATGTGGGATATGTCTGGAAAATGCTGGTGTCTTGTTTATTCTTAGCATGATCAATTTTATGAATGTAAGTTTAGTTTATTTCTTTAAGTTTCTAAATGTTTCTGGTCACAAAATGGGCCTAATGGCTCACAACTTAATTACAAATCAATCAGCTTTGCACAAGCAAGATACTGAGCTGATTTAGAAAATATGCTCACTGTCCTCTTCAAATCATGTGGAGAAGGAATGAGTGTGCACATTTCCTTGCACCCAGTATGCCATCATTCTGCCATACTAATGATATGTGGGTGGTTCAGACAAACCATCTCCCCCCCTACACACACACAGTTATGTGGGCAGGAGATGTGTGTGTGCCCACATGCCTCTTGTAAAGTTTGAAGGATGTGTATCACTAAAACTCTGTGCTTGTTCCTTTGTGATTCTTTCCAAATTGCTGCAAAGTATTATAAAAGAACAATGGCTGAATGTTGCACATGTATTTTGTTCTCAGATATCTGTACATGAACACCGAAGCTAAAACCAATTGGCTCTCAGAGTCTTTCGTGTATGTTGGTTTTTAGCTCTTGAAGAGTGATTTTTCTGTTCAGCTTGAAGATTTTCATAAAATGTCTTCCCAGGGATCAGCTGTTCATATTAGCCTGATTGGGTCACTTTTGAAACTTTCTCCTCAGACCAGTGTCTGTCAGTCAGAGTCTTCACTTGCACTTCTCGCTCCAGCAGCCTTCTCAGACTTGACAGTCTAAACAACAACAACAAATATTTATATACCGCTTTATAACAAAAGTTTCCAAAGCGGTTTACATAGAGAAATAAGTAAGTAAGTAAGATGGATCCCTGTCCCCGAAGGGCTCACAGTCTAAAAAGAAACATAAGATAGACACCAGCAACAGTCACTGGAGGTACTGTGCTGGAGGTGGATAGGGCCAGTTACTCTCCCCCTGTTAAATAAAAAGAATCACCACATTAAAAAGGTGCCTCTTTGCCCATTTCACAGGGTTTAAACATTAACCCCCAGTTAAGAAGGGCTGACTATATTCTTCTATATAATATTTTAGATTGTGACTTCAAACAAAAAAGAAAAGCAGTTCCTTTAATATATAAGATAAGAACATAAGAACAGCCCTGCTGGATCAGGCCCAAGGCCCATATAGTCCAGTATCCTGTTTCACACAGTAGCCCATCAGATGCCTCTGGGGAGCCCACAGGCAAGAGGTGAGGGCATGCCCTCTCTCCTGCTGTTGCTCCCTTACAACTGGTTTGGGAGATGCTGATGTATTCTTGATCTTGAGAAGTGAATTATGGTTTCCTAGTGATTGCATACTTTTAAGATGATTGACTTAAGTGCACAGTGATCTTTTTCTGCATTGCACCCTTTGAAGAAAAATTCATAATACAGCACATAGGTAAAAAATATGTAGCTCTGTTCCAAACACAGGACCACCAGAACTCACAAATATTTAACAGTGGTAGTTCAGTCTTAAGCTGAAACTGTATTAATAGTAACATGGGAAGAAGATTGGAAGTGTTGTTATGACACTGAACCTGCATGAAAAAATTATCCTCCGGGGGTGGGGGGTGGCATCTGAAATCACAGGAGAACTAAACTGTAATACTTTGGGAAATGTTCCATGTTTGCAAAACTGTCTCATAGCATTCATGATCCCCCACTTCAACTGGTGTAAATTAGGAATACTCCTTTGTAAGCCACAAACCCAATATTATTGATGTTTGAAGCAGTAAATCTGACTAATAAAGAGATCAGCTGCACAAACTAATTCCTTAGTAAATTAGGTATTGCTGGGAGCATGTATTTATTGCAGGATTTTTATCAATATGAAGATAAGGACACCTATTATCACATAAGAATGCCATGCTCCTTGTCGGTTGCAGTTTCTTTATGTACACTGTGTTCTCACAGTCATAGTGATCCTGATTAAAGAATTAACCGGGATTTCTGAGTCCCACGGGGATGGTTGTGAGAATACAGATTTCTCAGGTAATACTGGTCAAACAACTATGATTAAACAGCATTTAACCAGGATAGTTAACCAGGATCCAGGATTGCTTGATTGTTAGGATGCAGCCATAGTGTAGGAATTGTCATGTTTCAATTTTATACACTGACTTTTTTCTACATTAAGAAGGAGCCATCGCCTTTGACTGATTGCATCAGGGTTATTTCGCACACCAAGCACAAAAAGTCCGATTTGCTTGTACACATGGTCACATTTTAAGCAGTTCCATTCAGGGTTTAATATTTACCAGGTCCAACTGCCACCTGTTTTTAATGCTAGACCTCAATCATGGTGCATATGAAGCAAGAACAGATCTCCACAAGCAGATGCAAAGTGCATCTCCTTCACCATTCAGTAACTACATAGAAAGGTTGTTCAAACAACCCCTGGGGCTACGGGGAATGCAGGATCCTACCTACCTTCCCTCACATGGTCTGCTCCTCTTCAGGGTTCCACCGCTCACACACTCAGCATGGCAGCGGTCTCCCAGTGTGGGATCAAGATGAGGAAATCCTCCCACATACTACAATGCACCACGCAGGCAGCAGAGAGGCTGCGGGGAATGCAGGATCCTACCTACCTTCCCTCACATGGTCTGCTCCTCTTCAGGGTTCCACCACTCACACACTCAGCATGGCAGCGGTCTCCCAGTGTGGGATCAAGATGAGGAAATCCTCCCACATACCACAATGCACCACGCAGGCAGCAGAGAGGCTGTGGGGAATGCAGGATCCTACCTACCTTCCCTCACATGGTCTGCTCCTCTTCAGGGTTCCACCGCTCACACACTCAGCATGGCAGCGGTCTCCCAGTGTGGGATCAAGATGAGGAAATCCTCCCACATACCACAATGCACCACGCAGGCAGCAGAGAGGCAGCCTGCTGCAATGTAGCAAGGCTCCTCTCCCTGGCCATGCTGCAGTTGGGACTGTATGGCCACCACTCCCCACTATTTTCAGAGCCCACCAGTGCATGTGACCAAAATGTGAGGTAGGACAGACTCCTTTTCCATCCTCTTACTTTTTGCCCGTGTAGCGGACCTGGACTACCTAGGGCTGCAGCTGCTGGGTTGGAAGATCTCCCGGTCTCCCAGATGACACTGTCTGCTTGGGTAGGAGGGATTTTACCTATGCAGCCCAGATCATGTGAACAATCTTCATGTCATCATAATTCAGTAATAAGGAGAAGGGCTTCCACGGTGGTGGGTGGAGCTTGAGCCTCATCACTTCTCTTACTATGCACTGGCTACATGCATCTCTTCCACTATGTATACATGCAGCAAGAAGTAATGTGCAGCATGTGCATATGAGTAAAATAGCTTCTTCAGATATTATGTTTTAAATTATGTGAAGGAAAGAGCAGAAATATACATGGAGAAGGTTCCTTCTTCCTTGTTAGTCCAGTTCCCTCCCTCCAAACATTTCAGAAGAATGTGGGCTGTAGGCTCACAACTCAGTGGCTCAGTACGTGATTTGCGTGCAGAAGGTACCAGGTTCAATTCCCAACATTCCATTACCAATGTATCCAAAACCAGGTAGCAGGACTATAAAGGACCATGGAAAGCTCTTGCCAAGTCAGAGAAGAAAATAGTGGACTAGATGAACCAATGATTTGACCCCTGCTAACTGGGTACCTTTTTAAAGTGGTATCTTTCTTACATTTAGCCAGGGAGAGAGTGACTGTCCTTGCTCAGCCCAGCGTAGTGGCTTTCCATTGGCTGTTGCTGGTGTCTTCTTTGTGTGTATATATCTAGATTGCAAGCCCTTTTGGGACACAGAATAATCTTCCCATATGTTTTGCTGTGTAAACACTTTGAGAATTTTTTGATTAAAAACAGCATATAAATATTTTTAAGAATAATAAGGAAGTTTTGTAGAACTAATTAACTATTTATCATCTGGTTAGAGATAGTAAATGGGATGTAATGCATGCCACCCACACATTTCATTTAATCATAGAATTTTAGCCTTGGAAAGGACCTTGGAAGTTCTGCTAGTCCAACCCTCTGCTCAGTGCAGGTATCTGCTACAGCATCCCTGACAGATGGCCCCGCCTGTCTGAATACCTTCAGTGAAGGAGAGCCGCCACCATCAATGGCAGACTGTTCCACTAACCAACATCTCTCTTATGGTTAGGAAATTCTTCCTAATGTCTAGCCTGAACCGGCTTCCTTGTAATTTCAGTCCATTGGTTCTAATTCTACGCTCAAGAGCAACCACTCCTTTTACAGTATGTGACAGCCCCTCAAATATTTGAAGACGGCTATCATATCTCCCCTTAGTCTTCTCTTCCCCAGGCTAAACATACTCAGCTCCTTCATCTTTTGCAAACTGCCTTGGGATTAGTTTTATGAAAGGCAGTATAGAAATTGAGCTATGAACAAACTTCATAGTTTTTAAAGATCATTATAGGACAGTGCACATGATCTGGGTCTATGAGTGCCTCTGGTTAACTTGTAGGAGAATTTGTATTCCATTTAGTGCCCTTTGATAGAAAGAAGTTCCACTTTTTCCTGTGCATCTGCCTTTACCCTGCCTGTGGTAGAATGTTGGAGTCTGTTTATGTATTGCCACAGTCACTAAAGGATGATAGAGCAGCACAGAGCTGAAGCACCATTTCTCCCTGCCACTAAGCTCTTTAAAAAACAGGGCTGCTCTACCCTTCAAGAGTTGACAGCCATATTTGGAGATGAGGAACCTGCTGACATAATCCTTCCCATTATATGTGTGGGCATGCCTAAGCACACAGTCCTAGGACAGTGCAGTATGAGTGCCTAGGGACTCATAGACCTAGAGTTTATAGTCTCAGCTAAATATATGAGTAAATAAAAAGGATTTGGTGTTGACTATCCACATATACAGATGTTTCCTCTATATGGAAAGGGTGGAGAATTCATGGGCATTATGTAAAAGCTATACTTTAGCACCTAGTTTTTAATATAGTGCTATCTCACTAGAAATACCACTGTCCATAAATAAACAAGAAGAATTTCAGCTTTTCCCTTTTGATGTAGTGCATGTGTGCTTCTGTTTATTTTTAAAGCAGCTTGAAATATTATAATTGTATTTGTGCCGTATTTCAGTACATTTTTTTTTAATGTTGAAGATAATCATTCCTGCTTATGGCAGCTCTTGGCATTCTAGCAGCATTTCAAGCATCAGTTGGGTTAATTTTCCATGCATGTCTCTTACAAGTTTGCTTGCAAAGATGCATACAGACAGGACACTTTAGAACATTATATTTCAAAATCTGTTGCCATTTCATTCACGCACTGGGAAGCAGGAAATCTTCCAGATCAAGAATGGACGAAAAAGATAAACGATATAATGAGCCATTGGAGATAATCTAATCTTCATGGTCTAGTTAAACACGTAGCACCATGATCACTAAAAACAAACTACCTATCTAAGAGGATAAATGTCTCTGGGCCAAATTCAACCCCAAAAATCCATCGCATCCTTCATCACCCACCAGCCTTGTACCAGCCTGACAGAAATTTAATTCAAGCTGGCTCCTGAAAATAATTATTGTATTTTAAGAGTAGTAATCATTGGTCGGGACATGATTGAATGTGTCCATGCCTATTGACTTTTTCTATGATTTATAGCTTTGTTTAGTCGATATTCCCATCGAAATTGTATAATTAATTATAAGTGGGGCTGTCAGGTCTACAGGATGGAGTGCCCTGATGAGTATTTGGGAAGATTAAATTTTCCTTAGCTGTACCGATGCAAGGCTTGGGAATTTTCACAGCAATATGGCTGTTGGATAGAGATGTTTTCTTATGTGTATAGCAACTGCTTTAGCTCAAGATCCATTGATTTTCTTCAGAGAGCCTCCTTTTTTTATCAGTGTGGTGTCTCTTCAGCAATAGTGGAATTTGCGCAGATGTGACAACACCTGACAAATATTTATTATCAACAGGCCGCTTTATCATTGTCCATACACTGTTATCTCCTCTTTTTTTACATCATAGTCCAATAGGAAAATTCTCAAGAAAGATATAGAAATGGTTGGCGTGCTTGTGAAAAATCTAAACCATATGCAAATGATAAGTTCAGCAGAAACTGTACCGTTTCTGTTCAGGACTGCATTTTCCTAACTGCTGGTGCTCCCTTTGTTTTAGGGGTTGTTTTGTTTTGTTTTGGTCCAAGGGTTATGTGCACTGGCAGTCATTCAGAAAGCAATGGTACGCCATCCTTTTCCAAAGCTTCTCTAATGCAGCCAGGAACCCAGTCCTAAGCACATCTATATGGAAGTCATTTCTAAATGAATGCATTTAGGACTGTGGTGTCAACAAGATGTGTTAAGACAGAACAGAAACATGCTCTCCAGGCTTTCAGAGAGTGGTTGTAATTGAAGAGTTTCTCTTAGATTTTTATATGCTGCTGACAGAGTGTTTGTTTTTATTTTGAATTATTTTATATGTGTTTTTATTGCCCTTGTATAATTGTATATTTTATGTTGTACACCATCTTAAGGTCTATGGTGAAAGGCAGTGTAGAAAATTAAAATAAACAAAAATATGCAAGACCTTAATACAAATTCACCATAAAAACAAGAAATAAATCTGTTTCAAGGTTACTAATATTGTTAATTAGTAAAACATATTGCAGATTCACAGTGATGCTACATGATATAGCTTGTGTACATAAAAGAACAGGCAAGACAGAGATATACCAAGACAAATTTGTCAGGAGTTGTGCCACTCCCTTATGGGAAATGGGAGGTGGGCTACATTTATAGGCCCCAGCTGAGAGAGTCAACTGAATGTATGTTCCTCCCCAAAAGAGCAGGAACAAAGGTGAATGCTTGCAGTTTCTGGAAAGATGCAATGCATTCATGAGTCAGTTTTACCCCACTTACAGATTACATATGAGGCTGATTCACACATATCCATTTTATATCAATATATTGCTTCATAATAGTAGGACAATAACCTGTTGAGGAAGGATGGAAGGAAGGATGAAAGGAAGTTAGAGCCTATGTTCTCTAAACTGAATTGAAAATTTTCACTTCAGTTTTAGGAGCAGATCAGATTAAAGAGATGGACGTCTTGTCTTCTCTGAATTGTATGACTCATTGAACTTAAGACAACATCATACTGGATCTCCTGTGGCATGCTCTTAAATCTCCCCGTTTTTGCAACTGAGGACAGAGTGCCTAATCCTGCCCCTGCATATGATATTCTTTTCATAATCTCATAATTCTGCTTTATGAGGATTTCAAGGTACTACAGACAGGCAATTGAGCAGTCCTTCTAAGTAGGAAATGTATTGTCTGTCTAAAAGTCACAAAGCTGCCACCTGTTTTCTGCTGTTATTGGACTGGCTCATAAGTCATTAGACTGAATCATAAGGAATGGGTTTCTTACTATTTAGGGTTTAGGAGGGTGAAAAGTAACAACACTGCACTTTCTCCACATGCTATTCAAGTATGTATTATTCAAGTATGTTCACTTTCCACAATCTTTCCAACATAAAAATGGAATGAAGAATAGAAAGACTAGAGTAATACATAGGCACATCCAATGCAGAAGTTAGCCTGGTTCACAAGCAAGCAAATTGTGTGGTCGAGTCTGTGTCGACTCCTGGCGACCACAGAGCCATGTCGTTGTCATTTGGTAGAATACAGGAGGGGTTTACCATTGCCATCTCCTGCACAATGTGAGATGATGCCTTTTGACATCTTCCTGTATCGCTGCTGCCTGATATAGGGGTTTCCCATAGTCTGGGAAACATACCAGTAGGGATTTGAATTGGCAACCTCTTGCTCCCTAGACAAGTTACTTCCCCGCTGCGCCATTAGCTGGCTGGCCTGGTTCACACAGTCATTCAAATCTAGGTTTAATGCAGGTTACCAACATTACCATGATTATGTGAATCCACACCAGGGTGGCTTATGGCCCAAGATGAATCTGAGATTCCTGCTTTGGTGTGAGCTCACTGCCTTGGTGTGGGTTACTGATGCTAATGTCAGTAATTTACATTAAATCTAGATTCAAATGATTGAGTGAACCAGGCCATTATATCATATGAAGGTTACCCATTGAACCCACTGGATTTCCTAAACATTAACCAGCTGGCTGTTACTTCCTTAGGCAACAGCTAAACTGCTATCACATAAGCTCAGAAGAGACTGGGAGGTCATAGAAATAAGGAGTGTGGATCACTACTCTAGATATCTGCTACAATGTCATAAATCATTTTAGCAGATAATCCTTTGGTCATTGTAGCTGAGGATGATGGGAGTTGTAGTCCAACAATATTTGAGGACTCAAGTTTAGGAACCCCTGTAATAAATGATCTGTGTGAAAACATGTAGAATCTAGAACTGGAAAGTCAGGGTACAAGAAGCTATATAATAAAGCAAGAAGGGTTGAATGTTGAAGGCTTTCATACTTTCTGATAGCAATGGTGGCCCAAGCTATTGCAGCAATGAGGTGTCAAATGATGCCTTGCTCCATATCCATTGTAGAGGCCAATCCCCTTTCAAAACCAACCTTTGCAAGCTTCAAAAATGGAGCAGAGGGTCAGGAAAAGGGAAGGTTACCAGTGGCTTCCTCTACTTTCCTTGTGCTTCTTGAACATTTTGCAGAGAGTGTGAGGAGAGGTGCTTCTTGCAAAGCCCTCAAAAGTCATATCAGTCCTGATGAGATGCTGCAGTAGCGGGAAAAGGTGTCTTGCTTCCCTGCTGGCACTCCAGTAATCTGCTGTCTGAGGCAGAGGGCGGTGCTGGGGTCACAACAAGAGGTACCGTTAAAAGCCATTACTGGTGATACCGCCAGCACCTGGAAGCTGCCAAGAGCAGCGGTGCCCCGCAACCACCAAACAGCCACCGCAAGTGCACAGAGGCCAGATGAGTGCTGTAGGCGGGGCAGCCACCACGCAGGATGCCGGGCAGGGCGCTGCTGCTCCCTGCAGCTTAATGGCTTTCAAAGGTACCTCTCACTGCCATCACCAGCTGCCTCTGGTGCCCCTGCCTGATGGCTTGTACCATTAAGAGGAAATCAAGCTAAGTTCTGTTTTGAAGAGTTGCTCAATGTGACTGAATGTTTCTTTTAGATTGTGGAGATGTGAGAAAGGCTGAATTGCTGCTGCTGCTGTTGTTGCTGCTGCTACTACTACTACTACAAATATTTATATATTTCTTCAACCAAAGTTTTCAAAGCGGTTTACATAGGAAAATAAATAATACATAAATAAGATGGTCCCCTGTCCCAAAAGGGCTCACAGTCTAAAAATTAATCCATCTTAATGCATATTTATGTCCATGGTGAATGTAGTAGGCCTCTACTTGGATTGACTAATCCGTAACCGTGTATAGTTTATAATGCAGCGGAAGTATAGAATACAGTGGTCACATTATTTAGCAGTTTAGAAATATATTAATAAATATTAAGGAAAATATATTTCCTGCAGTATATGCACTAGCTAATGACTCCCTTCAAAAAGAATCTTGCCATTGCCTTTTGATTATAATTTATCTTTTACAACATTCAGACATAGAAGAAAATAGATCTATAATATGGTATCAATTATATCTCGCATAAGAAATTTGCCTTATGCCATTCCAGAATTTAAAATAATTCAGAATTAATTTTTCAAAAATCTAAGGATTTTTTTAAACAGTTAATAGAAATCAAATAATTATTTTAAAATGTATGCATCTTTCAAGAGTAAAAGCCAAGAAGAATGGAAGGGAGAAGAGATAAGATGTTTCTAATCAACAAAGGACCTTTATTAAGCTTTGATGAGCATGTGTGTGAATGGGTGCGCATGAAGGTTAAAGAACTGGCATCACTGAAAATGTATTAATCAACAGACAAGATATAGCACAATGCACTCTTCCCAATGGCCTTGGCTCTGACCCTTTTAAAGATAATGGGAATACTGTCCACTAAGAACTAGATTAGGACGATCAAACGCATTTCATCAGGGTTTGACTTGAACCCTGATCCCAGAGGTGAAAAGGCAGAGGTTTATCCACTAAGCCATCCAGCCCCCGTCCAGATAAAATCTTGAATATGATGTATAAGGAGTAAATTAAGATAAGGGAAAAGAACAGATAGCTCAGTAACACGGTTGCCTAGAATCTGGGGGGAGGGGGATGCAGGTAAATCTAAAAGCTGTTGGTGTAGTAGATTCCTTAAATTAGAGCCACACTGTTGGGTTAGCATTCTGAGCACTTAAATAAAAACTGTGTGCTTGAAATCAGTTTTTTCTTTACAGGAATTCAGTTTATTTATTTAATGTAAGGCATGAAATGTGAAATACTGCAAAGAATAATGTGGCAACGTTTACTATACTGTCCTCAGATCCAGGAGGAATAAGTATGGAAAAGTTTTTAAACTATTTGGAGAACTCAGATAATATAGACAACTCACATGGAGAACTTTTACCCACGTCTGGAGGAATCTCTGATGGACAAGTGCTGGTGACAGAAGCAGTTATCTCAATGTCCATTCCTACATCCAATCACTATATTACAATACACTCAATCTTAAAAACCGTGTGGAAGCCAGGTTGAGGACCTTACCAAGCTCTGACACATTTTGGTTTTTGTATTTGAAAGCTCAGGACACATACACACACTAACCACCAAGGCCCCAAGATTTATATTCAATAAATGAGCCGCAATCCAAAGCATATATCATACAGCAACTAAACAACTATGGAGGATGGAATCCCTAGGTGTAACTATATATGGGAATGGGGAAATTTGTCCCTCCTTATTTAAGGTGAGAGGTTCATTTGGTCTGCTCTCCTGCTTCAAGTTCCCATTTCTAGTTCATCTTCTAAGAGAACTTCAGATTACATGAATTCCAGCCCTTACTGTACCCCACTTGTGGTACACTCCACTTAACCTGGGAACTTCTCCACTTGGGAAGTAAAACAGAAGCTGACTAGTTAGCTGATGATATCACAGAAGCCCAAGAGAAGGCTTAGAAGGCATAGAGATCAAGAGATCTGATGAAGGAACATAAAAAAGGAGATGGTGGAAGGACTCAATATCACAAACATGAAGACAAAAGGAGGACCCAAGAGACTAATAGTGGGGTCTTGTTGAAGAATTTTTCTAAGTAATTCAGAGAACCAAGGGAAAGATTGTTGAAGGAGACAGAATAAGAAAAGCAGAAAGTGGAGGATAGAGGCTGAAGGGAAGAACCCACCAACAACAAAACAGGCAGAACCATAATATTGCATTACAGAATGTCCTGTAGGGTATCTGTAGTGTCAGCATACAGATGGGGCCCGGCTGTATGAAAAGTGTTGTGGCAAGGAGTGATAAATTTTGCATGTGCCCTCTGCACACATCCCATAAACAAAGTGCACCGTTCCAAACAGAACAGTGCTCATTTTTTTCCTAGTGATTCTAGCCATCAGAGGATTTATTTATTTATTTTATTTTATTTTGTTCTATTCTATTTTTTTTAAATTTTATTTATTTTATTTTATTTTTATTCATTAAATTTGTACCCCGCCCAAACTTACGTCTCTGGGCGGCGTAAGATGTACTGGGTAGCATCTTCAGTGAAAAACTGAGCATAGCTCTGTTTGGGAGGATTGATGTCTCAATGCACCAGTTATGGCATGAGCTTCAGAGATATGAAGATGGCGGGATTTAGAATAAACTTCAGACTCCTGCATTTTATTTCCTTCGTGCTCCTTCCTTCTTTCCTAATACTATATATATTAAAATGGTTGGACAAAGGGATTTTCATATACAGAATTAGGGAGATCCTTTGTTCAATTAACTGTGGGGCTTCTGAATGTAGGCATTTATTTTTATAAATATGAATCAGAGAAGAGGCAGGCAGGAAACACTTCAGTCCAAAGCACAGTCTCGGTGTCATTACACATAGAGATGCATGGAAGAAGTAAGGTCTGAACAGCCCATTATATGCTACCTACAAGCCACATTTCCCAACACTGACACTACATCGGACTCTTGTATTCAGCTATTACAATTTCTGGTGCTTGGCAAGGGGGAAATCTTCAAAAAGCAATATTTTGTTTGACCTGTGAGGACTTTTCTGTACAATCCTGAACACAAGAGAGCAAGTCCTATTAAATCCAGTGGGACTTACTTCTGAGTAAACATGCATAGGATTGCACTGCCAATTAAACATTTACAGCAATGATGCTACATTAGGTCCTGAATATTTTCCTGTGGTTTTAGATCTGAATTTAAATATATATATAAATATATATTTACCATCTAATATCTGTAAACAGCACAGGAATGACAAAGGAGGCTCTCTGACCCATGTTCCAAGTATTTTAATTCTCTGAGGTTATTTTTTGTAAGATAATCTCTCGTTGGCTTTTTTTCCCTCCCTGAAACTTCATTTCCCTTCCACAGCTGTGAATTCTCTGGTGGTTGCTGCAGATGGATTTGATAAATGCTGCTAATATCACCTCCTGATCTAACAATGCTCTGACTTTGGTCTGTAGGTCTTGATGAGTAATTGCTGTTGTTCTACTCCAATGACTGAATTAAGTTGCCCTGTTATAAAGGGTTCATACTTCTGTGATTTTAGCCAAGGCAGCTTATACTAGTGTCCCTGTGGACTCAGATCCCTTTTTGCAGGGCACTTATTTTGCTTTGAGGCTAAGCAAGCAATATTTACACATCTTATTTAACTATTAAGGCTATGTTCATTCTTTGACCATTTGAAATATCAGATTGTTAATTTCAAATGCAAATTTAATCATTTTGTTCATTTATATTCCAGGCAATACTCTAGTAGACCCATATCTTGTCCTTGGTTCAGAATAGTAGAAAGGCTTTTTGGCAACATTTATTCCTTCCCTAAAACAGTGGTAACTTGTTGCAGTATCCACTGATAGAGGAGGAATGACTACTATGCCTACTGTATTTACTTCCAAAAACTTCTGTAGAATAGGCCAGTGATCTTAAAATAAGTTTTTCTCCTGTTCCAATTTGCTGGTTCTTCACAGGCCAGCACATTTTCTTGCCATTTCCAGGAGAATAGTTGAATGACTTACACGTAAAACTCAACTTCTATGTTTGCCTTATGTGACCATGATTCAGGGCCAGACTAGACAGTGGGAGAGATAATGGTTATGTGTTTAAAGTGGTTAAAATCCTCTGACTTCATCACTGCCCCAATCTGGATCATCCCTTAACATCATCTATTTACGTCAGGACGCAGGGCCCAATCACACAAGGCAATAGTGGGCGAAATGATGCACAGCCCTCTGGCCAGGGGCGTAGCTAGGGGAGAGGGGGCCTGTGTTCATCCCTCTTTCTGGTGGCCCCCCAGACTGAGGGAGATAATGAAGAAAATAGGGAGGGATGCAGCTGGAGGGCCCTCTGGAGCTGGGGGCCCGTGTTCTTTGAACCCTTTCGTTCAATTATAGCTATGCCCCTGCCTCTGGCAACAGAAGGAGGGCTGCAGGTTCACAAGAAGCCTTCAGCATTCCTGCACTGGAGGCTTTTTTCTGCAGCAGACTGAGTGCAGAGGGGGAGGCGGGAGCGGTTTTTGCATCTCTCCCTTCAAAAGCCCTTTCAACTTGTATAAATCTGTTCCTGAGGGTTGTGTGACCTTCAAGCACAGGTTTGTACAAGTTGAGAAAGGACTTTTGAAGGAAGGGGAGATAAGCAGAAATTCCTCCCCCACTGCTCCCGGCGTGCTGCAAAAAGAAGCCTTCAGCACAAGGATGCTGAAGGCTCCTTTTGGACCTGGAACCCTCCTTCTGTTGCCGGAAGGCTGTGCATACTTTCACTCACTATTGCCATTGTGATTGGGGCCTGCATACTGACATAAATAGGTCATGTTAAGGGATGATCCAGATCAGGGCAGTGATTAAGTCAGAGGACTTCACTTGCCTCCTACTCATGATCCCAATCCAAATTAAGGCCCCTTCATGTATATTTATGTTATAAAAATACTTAGGCCCGAATCACACAATAGGCAAGTTTTCTAGTTTGGCCCTTAGTGAATTAATATGCATGTATGGGAGAGAGCCATTCAAATAGCAGAAGTTTCTCTTGCGTTTTTCCTGAAGCCTCGAGCACTATTGAAGACACTGGCATTCTGCTTAAATTATAGAACTTATTCTGTTTTTTGTCTCTTAAACATGTATAGAATTTTCAAAGGAAGTGATGGCTTTTGTGCACTTTTCTTCCATTATTGTCCAAATAATAGACGCGCCTGAAAGTGCCCCAAGGAGTATAGTTTAAGAACTACTGGTCTATAGAATGAAATGTTTTAAAAAAACAAACCCTTTACTTTTGAGACTTCATACCTAGTTTTGTAGCTCCTTCTTTAGTTTTGAAGATTAATAATTTGTTCTGTGTTTACAAGTACATACAGAAGTCTTGTCTAAATGAGTAATGCGCACTGATGTCAATTCTTTGATGAAGCACAGCAGCCATGACTACCATCATTGATTGTCCCATTCCTATTCCCCACATCCTTCTGAAGCACTGTTGTGCTATGCTGTGAGAACTGCACTAACACTTAGTGCTTTTTAGTTACTTTATGTTTCTGTCATGATGCTGGTACAACATGGGGCACTATCACATACATTGATGTGCCTACTCAGCAGCCTGCTATAGATTCAGGCCACTATCCCTCAAAATGACATCACTTCCTGCATCACATTCTAGTTATATCACTTAAACCACACTGTCACTTTGCTCAGCTTACCCCAGTGCTACCTCCCCAGTGTAAACCTGAAAGGACAGTTTTTCAAGAATATTATAGTGAGTAAATTGCACTGAGCAATATATTGATTTTCACTTAAAGCCATTTTCTATAATTGCAATGGAAATATTGCATACCCTGGTACCAATTAATGTGTGATATATGAAGTTGGATTGTTATACTCAAAATTACTGTTTGTGGTTCAGCAAAGTAGCTGTGTATTCATACTTTAATAATAAATGTGTAATGCTTTGCTTGCCAGAAACCAAAGAAAATTGCTTCTGCGGCCATATTAAGACCATATTAATGGCTTCTGGGACCATATTAAGAGGAGCTGCTAGATTTAGACCATCTAGTCCAATATCCTATTTCCAACAGTGGCCAGCCAGACACTTCCAGAAAGCCCACAGACATGAAGGCAATAGCATACCCCATTGTTTCCCCCAAGCAACTGACATTCAGAAGTATACTGCCTCTAAACATGGATGTACCATTCATTAGTCATATCATGAGGCTGTTCTCATACGGACCCTAACCCAGGCTAGGGAATCTCAGCCGGGGTTAGGCTTCACGTTAGAACCACCAAGATTGGGTCAGTATTGCCTAGCCCCATTTTGAAACCTGGCTCTTAGCCGTGGTTAAGGGCTCGACCAGGCTACATTCAGCCCAAGAAGACACAGAGATGGGCACCTGGGGGGATCCAGTGATGCATCACACATGTCGTGTGGTGCGTTGTGGGATATCCAAAGGCCAGGATGTGTTGTCCTGGCCTTGCAGCATGGATCATCTGGGAGTGCCATGTGTGCACTGTCCAACCCTCATCTGGGGGGAAGGTGAGTTCCACCAGACTTCCCCCTCTCCCGCCCATCGCCCTGCCCCGTCCTATGAATGACCTCCATGACTCGTTGTTGATAGACCTAACCTCTATGAATATGTGAAAAAGTCCTGAACCAACTACCAATCTGTTTCATTGGATAACTCGTATTCTAGTATTATGAGAAGGAACAAAAATATGTCTCTGTCCATTTTCTCCACATCTGGAATAATTTTATAAACCTCTATCATATTCGCCTTAATTGTCTTTTCTTTTCATAAACTAAAAAAGGCCCAAACACTTTATTTCATCATGGGGAAGATGTATTAACCCTTGATTGTCTATTTATATAATTCTCTAAGGCGTACCCATGGCTAATCCCGGGTGTGGCAGCTCTCACAAGAATTCATGAGCAGAAGCACCATTGCGATTGGGCAGTGGAGATTCCATATACAGATGGGGACGAGGAGCCTGTGAGAGCAGAAGCACCATGGTGATTGGGCAGTAGAGATCCCATATGCAGATAGGGAGACAGAGCCTGTAGCACTGTGGGGATTGGACCATGGGGATTCCATATGCAGATAGCAGGGAGGAGCCTGTGGCACCATGGGGATTGGACCATTTGGATTCCATATGCAGATAGGGACACACACACACATATACACACACACATAGTGGGCCAGGGGTCTGTGAAGAGAGGGTTCATGAGGAAGGAAAGAGCCCCTTCAGGAGAAGGAGACTGCCGTTGTGTGAATTAAATGAGGAAACAAGATCTGTTAAGTCAGGAAGGGAGAGTGAGAGAGAGAGAGAGAGAGAGAAGGAAGGGAGGGGAAAAAAGACAGAGAGGAGGAGCAAGTGGAGGAGAGAGAAGGGAGGGGAAGAGGGAAAGAAGGAAGGATGAGGGATGGGCCCGAGCCTGTCAGTGGCCTAAGGGGAACACCTACTGGCAGCAAGGAAGGGCCCAGTCAATCCCTGCCTCTGTTTGGGGCTACCAAGGCCATTGGCGGAGGGAGGTAGGAAGGCAAGCGATGGGCCTGGGCCTGTCAGCAGTCTGAGCGGAACTTGTGGCCATGTCGGTGGTGGCAGCAAGGAAGGGCTTGGTCAACCGATGCTGCTGCTACTCCTATGAGGAGGAGCAGGGCTTGGGTGAGGGTGGGGAGATCTCTGGGGATAGGGGGCTGCAGCTTGGTGCCAACAGTGCTACAGCCGTGACCAAGAGGGATGAGGTGGGTGGAGTAAAGGGATCGAGGAGTGACCTAGAGGGGTGAGGGAGGTGGAAGCAAAGGGATGGAGGAGGAGGAGCAGGAGTGCGGCTCAGGTGAGAGTGGAGAGATCTGTGAGGTGTGAAGGGGGCTGTGGCAAGGGTGAGGGGAGCAATTAAGTACTAGCACACAGATGCTCTGCGCAGGTCAAGCTAGTATTCATTATCTCTTTCTGAGCCTTTTCTAGCTCTGTGATATCCCCTTTGAGATTGGCAGCCAGAACTATATACAGTATTTCAAATGTTGCCCCACCACAGATTTATATAAAGGCATTAGGATATAGACCATTTTGTTCTCAATCCGTTTTATAGTAATCCCTAAAATGGAATTTACCATTTTTACCACTCCAAGACCAAATAGTTATTTCCTGGTTAGCCATTTGAGATCTCATAATTGTTTAAGTAAAGCTGGGATTGTTTTTGCTTTGCCCAAGTCTGCATCATTTACTCACATCAAACCTCATTTGCCACTTGGTTACCCATTTATCCAGTTTGAATAGATCCTTTGAAAACTCTTCACAATCCTGAAGAATTCACAGCCTGCAGAATAATTTGGTCACCCAAATCATGCACAAACCTAACTATCTCACTGTTCAACCTGACCCCAGATCATGTATTATTAAAGTAGTATTGAGCTAAATACAGAGGGGGGGAGGGATATCCCCGAGTATTTCCCTCCACTGTGAGAACTGTCAATTTACACATAACACCTACAATCTGATTTTTAACTAGTTACCAAAGAGGACCTGTCCTCTTATCCCATGACTGATAAGTTTGCTCAGTAGCCTTTGGTGAGGGATTCTGTTAAAAGATTTTTGTATATCCAAGTATATAGAGTCTACTGGATCACCCTATCTACATGTTTGTTGACACTTTCAAAGAACTCTAAGTCTTTTGAGGTAGGATTTTCCTTTGATTGTTACTCTGTAAGGCTTGCTGTTTTGTTTAATCATTCTATCTTTAATAATGTTTTTCATCAATTTACTGTGATGGTATTATGCCTTTTTAAAAAATCATTGTTATATTAGCTACTTTCCAATACTCTGGTGTGATAACCAGTTCTCTGGCATGTTACGGATTTTAGTGACAAGCTAAAATATTTCTGTGAGAAAAATCAACAGAGTTCACTTTCGAGTTCCTTAAGAACTGTTGTGTGCAAGATATCCGGACGTGATGACTAATTCATTTTTAATTTGTCAGCTAGCCCTTGAACTACTTACCATTTCTGTTTTGCTTAACTCTTTGATGCCTGCCTCAAAAAATAATTCACCCAGAGGTATCTCCTGCGGATTACCAGTGAAACATTCCTGATCTAGATAGTTCAGTTACTAAATCAAGAAACAGCACAAGAAAACTCACTTTGTTAATAATTGTATAAAAAGAGTTACCCTAGATCAGGGCTGGGCAAACTTGTTCCTCCAGATGTTGAACAACTCCCATCACTCCCCAGCTATTGGCTGGGGATGGTAGAAGTTATGGTTTGACAACATCTGGAGGGCCAAGTTTACCCAGCCCTGCTCTAGATAGAAGATTTTATACAGCTCATTTCATCAAACTTATTTCCTAGAATCTATTGAAATCACCTCCTGTCTTAGATTTTTAAAAGCTGTTTAGTGCTGTTATCCATTTTGCCCCTTTCTTTTGATATTGGATGCCCACTTGAGCAAAAACTGAAATGACATTATCATCATCAATAATAAATAATAATAATAAATAATATAAATCTGTGTAGTACCCCTTGACAAAACAATAATACAGTGGTTTTTCTTACGGCAGCTTCTGTTCCTGTTATCTGTCGTCTGTATCACAACAATATCAATAGCTTTATCTGCAATATACACCTAAAGCAACCACCCTCAGTACATAAAAATGTCAGAAATGTCTGCAGCTGTTATTGGAAGATAGCTGGAAGCTAAGTGTCATAACAATTTTTAAACCAATAAGCCTTGGTCCATGTGTGAGTCTCTGAATATTATAATAAACACCCCCCTCCCACCCTCACAAACACACACACTGGATGCACACTGTAGATATTTTGAATTCATCTAGGAGGACAATGCATCTATTTAACTTCCCTTGGCCTCTGGAATTCTCAATGAGTATTTTTTACCATTGTGTTCTATGAAGCATTGTTTGTTTATTCTGTCTTTGCATTTTTATATTTTACAAGTAAACTCTCCATCCTTCAAATGTTCTTTTGTCTGGCTGTTTAGGTCAAGTTTTTTTTAAATTAGATACTTTGAAAATTGTCTAACTGAAAATATACACTGTATTATGACATTTCCCCATTGTACTGAAATATTAAGGCTGCTCATGTGCAGCGCTGGGATCCACATGGATACTGGCACTGCCCACCCATTTGACCCAGCTTTTTACCCATCTTTTACTGAGGTTAAGGGTGCAAGCAGGCCCTTAACCCCAACACCAGGGTCGTGTGGGTGCTCGGGCAGCTTGCAGCCCACGCATGCACAAGGATTAGCGCCTAGAGCGCCCATCTCGTGGGAGTATCCCCCAATGCACTGCACTCATTGTGCAGTGCATTGTGGGATATGTGGAGGCCAGGACACAGCATTCTGGTCTCCAGAGGTCCGCACTGTGTGCAGCAGTGTGGATCGTCTGGGAGCGTGGTTCGCCCAGCAGCTTTTCCTGGATTGTCTGGGGGGATGGTAAATTCTGTGCAGCCTTTTACCCACCCATCCGCCCCGCCTCCTGGTTGTGTGAATAGCCTTATGGTTTTAATTCCATACACAATACAGCTAGGATTATTTTTTAAATGATACATTTGGAAGTAGCAAAAAAGTGTAAATGATTCTCCTTGATTAGCCATATACTGTACCTACATATATGATATACGTTTATATGTGAACACATGGTACTCTGCCTTCTTGATAGAAGACTTTAATATTATGAACATGATCCAGAGTCCTTCAAGGCTTTACGCAATTGTGCTTCTGAAATATTCACAAACTCATGGCCAAGAACAAGAGAGCCTTTTGTGTACCGAGATGTGTGTGTGTGTGTGTGTGTGTGTGTGTGTGTGTGTGTGTGTGTGTGTGTACTGGAGTTTCAACATGCATCCTTTAATTGTAGATTCAGGGCATACATATATTGAGTAGCATCTGCTCATCTGTTGTGTGGATGCTAGTGGAGGTTTGCACCACCAGTCTAGATGGTTTTAAAAAGGAATTAGACAGATTCATGGAGGATAAATCAGTGGCTATTAGCCTGAGTAGCTAGTATATTTCCATCAGGATCAGAGGGGGCATGCACCTGAACACCATGTACTGGGGAACACTAACGGGAGGGGCACTAGCCCTCTTTTCCCCATTTGCAGGCTTCCCTGATGTACCTGGTTGGCCACTGCATGAAGATGAAAGCTAGCCTAGATGGGCCTGATCCAGCAGGACTTTTCTTAATGTTCTGATAGGAATCACAGCTTATGCAATAAATACAATATGCAAATATAGGCTGTGATATCAAGGTCTGTTGCTGACATGGCCCTCTGGCTGCTGTTGGTTCAAGTGCTCTAATGCCACAGAGAAACATGCAAGCTTAGAGAGATTCACTTCTTAGATTCTGAACCATGAGGTCCATGACCAACAAGTATTGCTTCTATGGTATAGGCTTCCAAATGAGCCCCAGTATTTACTAACAGGTAGAGCAGTCTTGCGCCTTTAGCTGGAAACAAGCAGCTGCTTGTGGGTATAGATGTCTTGCATTAATATTATCATTGTTAATAATGAAAACATATATATGTCCTCCCTCGCTAGAAAATAACCATTGTGTTTAACTGGAAGAGCAACATACAAGAAAAAGGATCAAAATGCACCTAGATATGCACCATGGTGGCACTGCAGTCAGAGACTGAAAGCAAAATGGGTGGGCCACAGGGAGGTAGCTAATCAGTTGTGCAGGTGGTTCAGGTAGGTGCTTTTCACACAGATAATTAATGTGTACAAGTAGCTGCTAATTGCACATTTCAGGAATGATTTATGACAAAGCGGAGGGGAAAGAAGAACACAATCTAATTTCATTCGGAACCTCTGCCATTCATACAATGGTATCAGCACAGCTGTGAGTTGGGACATGATTAATGAACAGTGGGTAAACACACAGGCATTATAAGGAGTGCTGGTTTTGATGGCATGCTTGTCAAAACCGAAAGTGGCACTTACAGGAATGGGTTGGTAATACTACAGATTCATTTGCTCATCTGACACAGCACCAGTTGTGGCTCTGAAATGAGGTCGCTTTATGTCCATTAAGATGGTGCTAACCTTAAAACATAGGCCACTAGTATTAATTTTTATGAAAAGGTTTATTATTTCGAGCAAAGGTTAGGCTACACACTTACTTTCTTTGTAGCAGTCTACAGGGAAACAAACTTGTCCAGGGCACATACGTGTTGTTGTTTTTTTAATTAAACCCTGCTTAAGTTCTGTGTCTGGTATTTTTGCTGCTTGGGGACACTGTTTATATATATTCATGTGTATTGTGTATATTGCCTAAACATAGCTGAACAGGAATATTGCTTGCCTTTGTGGACAAGGGGGACACATACATGTATGTATTGTAAGTAAATGAAAATGGCAGCTTGGGCTTTTGCCAACATACGTTTATTATAACTTCTTTGCCTGACTAATGATAATATTTCCATCCGTGCCTATTTTGTAGATTGAGTAGTGTTGTTATTTACTATATATCAATATTTTAAATGGCTAATCAGTTTTAGCTCAGAATAGTCAACAAATGCCTTAAAAGTCTAAATTAATTTTGAAAGGAGTAAAAATTAGTTCTACATGCTAGCACAGGTATAACCACAAAATCACATATTTTCAGACTTTTAATACATTTATTTTTGTTATATTCATAATTGTCTTTTTCTTAGCATAGTGGCAATGAATATGCTGATAATATTCCCAATCAAGCTTCATTAACCAGAATATTTTTATTTTTTATTTACTTTAAAATGTATAAAGCAACTTGCCATAATTAATGCCCCAAATGGAATACAATAATATAATAAAAACACCAAAAAATAAAACCAATAAAATATAGCAATACCAAATCTTGAAGCCTATTTCAACGCAAGTATTGCAATTTAAAATGTACTTATGTGTTACAGCTTTGAACAAAGCAATCAATGTATTTTAATTCTGGTTTTTGTTTTCCCCGCTTAGCTTTTGGAATTTGACAAAGAGCTGTCAGACTTTAAAGACAAATTATATGAACTGGACATTTCATTTCCTCCCAGGTAAGATATGTATACAAGTTGTTTATTCAATTGGCATCGTAGCTCAAAGTGCACTTGGAAATCTCATAAATGTGTTTTGAGGATTTGAATGTCATTGTAATATTACTATTACTGAGGATTCTAAAGCAAGTGGTCCCAACCCCAATATTTCAACAGATTTTAAGCTTGACTAACTTTCTCTGGAGTGGGAACAGAATGCATATTCATATGTCTCTGGGGTTTGTTTTGTTTTGCTTTGTGTTTAATAAATTATATTGTCAGACTTCCAAAGTTCTTAAAATTCTTCTTTCTATAATTTTGCTTTCCAGTATGTATTGTGACATTCTGCCTACCTCTTTTTGCGAACCATGCACAAATCCCAATTTTTTGTGTTCAGCTATATAGATGTATAGGTTATTCCTGAAATAAAGCTTACTACTGTGTGACTGCTTTAGAAAACATTTTTCTACTAATCCCAGATATGTTTCCCTACAGGCTGTAGTGCAGCCAAAAACAACACCCTCCAAAAATCAACTCTATATTGCACCAAATATTGAAGAGTGAACTCTGCAATGGTCACAGTAATAAAAAAGGAAAGTGGTTATAGTAATAATTATAGCCCAAGGTTTAGAGATAATCACATTTAATAGAAAATGTAATGTTACAATCACAACCCTCAGGGACATATTTTTAGAGCTCTTCCAGAAGCAGAAGCATTTTTCTTTTCTTGTAATTCCACCCCACACACACACACACACACACACTGAGCAAATGGAGAGGATTCCAGCTGCATTAAAAGCAGCCTCTCTGCGAGGCTCCTGCTGAATCCTTGGTTGATTATTAAGGATGTCAGCTACTTATTATTAAACCTTAGTATAGGCTCATTATAGTTGGTGAAAAGGTGCATTTCAAAAAGCTGCTTCCTTTCAAATTAGTGTTCTTACTCTTTACTTTGAAGAAGCATTATTGGAAACGTCATATTTTCCATATTCTGACCGAAGTACCATAGGCTCAGTACATCAGAAACAGCCTGATGTACGGGAACCCCTCACATCACTACCTTTCACTCACATATGAGATAGGCCTCTTAACTTTGTATTTCTCCCCTCCACACACTGGGACTCCTGCCTTCCCTCACACACAACATAAACGTATAGAGATACCTCACTAAAATCCGTATCTTCACCTTTCAAGATGCTGACTCTCCTGCTCCTTTCCAAGCTATTGATTCCTATGATTTCTCCATCTTTAGTTGTCCTGTACTTGAGCTTACTGAGCCTCTTGCTTCACTATGTGCTCCCATTCCTCCCTTCTTCTGCTGAGACTTGCCTTCGAATTGCATGCTAGGTTTCAGCACACACAATCCCATTCTCATACTCTGCCTTGCAGTGAAATGCCACCTTAATTCCACCTTACTTCTAAAATATTTTATGTGCACCCTGCAAAATACCATTAAGAATGTTAAGCAAACTAAATTGGAGGAAATCACATGTGTGTGATGTCCCTAGGGTCAGGGTTTCATTTGTTCAGAAATGTCTTCAGAGGGCTTTCCTCATCTCCATATTGTTTGCTTGAGCAGAGAATTCCAACAAGAAAAAGCACACCAGCATACAATTAAATGTTCCATCCCACAGTTAGTATGCAGTTTCATTTATGAAAAGATGAAGAGCCCTATTCCTTATTTTTCTAGACTCTACATTATTATTATTATTATTATTATTATTATTATTATTATTATTATTATTATTATTTCTTGTTTACACAGTCAGACAGGTGTTATTGACTGGTTTGTTTTATCCAGACATCAAGTCCTTCCCAAGGACCTGGGATGGCTGAATTTTATTGTCAATTCTTGTTAGCCACCCCATAACAAATTGTTCTCTGGGTGGCTTACAACACAAAATTGAAACATACCTGCTAATGTTTTCCGGCATACTTGTTGCTCTGCCTTGACCCTCCAGAAGCCCTTTTGAAATTGAAGACAGGTCTGCTTGAAATTCGTTTGGACAGAGCTCCCAAAGTGCCTTTTTTACACGTAGCTCAACAATCTATAAACTTTATGCACAGGTGACAAGGATTATTTAAGTGTGAGAACCCAGTGCTGCTGGGGTTTTAATATGTGTTTGAGGGAGCTGAGGAAGATGGATGTTACATGCTCTGTAAGCTCAGAAAAAATGCCACTGTTACTTGGGGTTTTAGGAGATTTCTTAACCAGCAACTATGCATAGCAATAGCTACAGATACCCCCAAAAAAGACATTCTTCATTGGTCAGAAAGAAGGAGAATGGCCTAAAGACACATCTTATGTAAAGCATATGTGCTTAATAGATTAACATTTGTATTTAAAGAGAGACTCTGTAAGACAATTCAGAGACTGTATAAAAAGCACAGGTTTCAAATTTGCTTTAGTTACCAAACTGGAGTTAACTTTTAGCATGTTAACAAATATTTAATTATCAGAATTAAAAGGGAACCTTGCTATCCTAAACTCAAATCTTGCATTCTCTTTGTATATCCATCTTTTTAGTTAAACAATGTATTTTTTGTCCTGAAACAATGGGAATAAGCTTGTGAAAGTGTTCAAAAGCAATTGAAATAATATCCTTGGAAAAATAAACAACAGTATTCAATAAATAATTATGTGACAGTAAAATAGTTGCCATTCAAAAATGAAACATCCTTGATACAACCCAGTAAGTACTGCTCCGAACACAACTTCCCAATACCTTTCAGTGGAAATGGTTGAATTGTGCCTAGCCCACTTCCACCTATGGAGTTAGGATCACAGTAGGATGTGCAGAATGTTCCGAGTTCGGGACATTCCAACTCTGAACAGACCGTTTTGCGTGTTCCAAGCTTGAAGTGAAACAAGCCCATTCAGTCCGGAATGTTCCGAGTATTCTGGCTTTAGAAAGAAAAAAAAAGATAGTGAGTGCTGGGGGTGGGGTGGGCAAGAGGTACTTTTAACATTAAATTAATCGAAGCTCTTCCCAGCAATACTGCCGGCACTGCAAAACACCACCGCGGTGTCACTCTGGCTACCATCCCACATGGAGACGCACCGTAACCACGCAGGATGACAGACAGTGTGCTGTTGTGGCTTGCAGTGCCAGCAGTACCCCTGGTAAGAGCTTTGACTAATTTAATGTTAAAGGTACCTTTCACATTAAATTAATAGAAGCTCTTTCCAGCGGTACCACCAGCACTGCTAACCACCACTGTGGTGTTGCTCTGGCTGCCATCCTGCATGGTGGCTCTAGAGATGGACTGCCACTACACAGGATGACAGACAAAGCACTGCTGCAGCTTGCAGTGCCAGCGGTACCACTCGTAAGAGCTTTGACTAATTGCAAGTTAAAGGTACCTCTTGCCGCCCCCCAGCACCACCCCCACTATCTTTTAAAGAGAAATAAAAACTAAGCCGGAACACTCAGAACGTTCCAAATGGAATGGGCTTGTTCTGTATAAACACCAGGTCGCCCCAGTGTTTTAGTCAGAACATTCAGGCAGTTTTGTGTTCCATTCCAAGCTCGGAACGGAACACAAAACCCATTCCATGCACACCTCTAGAATGATCACTGATGTCACTTAATAGAGAAGGGTAGAAAGGTTTTCCCTTGAGAATTCCATTTGCATAGGTAGTTACAACTTGGAGGTCACCAGTTGTCTTGTGCTTGTCATTACAGGAAAAGGCAGGATATAATTTTTTAAAATAAATCTATAAAGCTGAAATCATTTTTTAAATTTCATCCCCCCCCCTTCAAGGAATGCAGGGCTGTAGTGCACATGGTCCCCCCTGCCCCATTTTATCCTCAAAACAACCATGTGATTGGGCTGAGAGATAGTGGCTGACTTGGTCACCCAGTGAGTATCATGGCTGAGCAGGGATTTGAGCTGAGGTCTCCTAGGGTCTAGTCTAACACTCTGTCCACTATAGCGCAATGCAAGGGTAATATAGAAGAAGGAGTATATGATTACCAGACTGCTTTCCTCTGTTCTGTATGGCTTGGCTCCATTGCTTGAGTCATCTGGATCTGTTTTCTCTTTTCTTTAGTGCAGCTTTTGTAGCATTCTATAGTCTGAATTGTGGATTGTGTACACTGACTTGTAAGGGAGCAGAGGGTAGACCCTGCCTAAGTGTAAGGGGATAGACAAAATGTCTTTACATTCTTTGAAATTCTGGGACTTGTTGCCAGCCAAGCAAACTGAATACTAAAGAAGGAAGAAGACCCTGTCCCAGGTCCCTGTCACCTCTGCTGGCAACAAAACCCAAAGTACAGCCTCCCCAGAAGAACTTAAATACTTTCATAGTGGAATGCAGTTTCATTTGAAGCCAGACAGGCCTTCAGGTACCCCAGGCCCAAAGCATTTAAGGCTTTAAAAGTTAAAATCATCACTTTAAATTGGGGCCAGAAGTAAACAGGAGCCAATGCAGATCACACAAGAGTGGACTAATATTATCTCAAAACACACTCCCAAAAGCAGCCTAAAGTAAAGGTAAAGTTGTGCCATCAAGTCCTGGCGACCACAGCGCCATGTGGTTTTCTTTGGTAAAATACGGGTTTACCATTGCCACCTCCCATGCAATATGAGATGATGCCTTTCAGCATCTTCCTATACCGCTGTTGCCCAATATATGTGTTTCTCATAGTCTGGGAAACACATACCAGTGGGGATTCGAACCAGCAACCTTTTGCTCCCTAGGCAAGTTACTTCTCCGCTGCGCCATTAGGTGGCTTAAAAAGCAGCCTAGCAGCAGCCTTTTATTCAAACGGTAGCTTCCAAACATTCTTCAAGAGCAGCCCTACACAGAGCACATTGCAGTAATCAAGTCTGGTTGTAACTAAGGCACGTGTTACTGCAGCCAGTTCTGCTTTTTCCAGGAGGGGCCATAGCTTCCACCTGGGAGTCCAGGAGCTAAGAGTTTCCCCAAACTGAAAACTTGGTCCTGAGAATGGCGTGCAATCTTATTATTCACTATGAAACCCACTGTGTTTCTTATACCAGGAGTGGCTGTTAATTTCAAAATATGTGATATATTTAAAGGAATAAATAGACTTCTGCAAGGAAAGTTTATAGGTGTGCTTTTATGGTAATCGCAGTCTGGATTTGATATAATTCTCTCCCAAACAGTGACCTCGGGTCAGAATACTAGAATGTTCTTAAGCATTCCATTCAGAAAAAGTAGTGCTCAAATTGTCCTTGCAGCTTAAAGTGTACTCTGAAGAAAGTTGCATTCTCCATGCCTTGTGTTTAGGTTTAAAGAATGTGATACAAGCTGTAAATTCATATCACTTATGCTCAAGAAGTCATCGGTCAGGTCATGACAATTTTGAACACTACACACCCTTGTGATGAATTTGGCTTTCCCGTGTTAGTGGTGGTCCTGGAGCCAGGGAGGCATGACACTGGAGTGATGAAGTGCCAGCCGTCTGACAAGAAGAGTCAAGATGACTTGTTTAGGTACAGTCAATAGGCTGGGACCAGAATTTTTTTAAAAGATGATGGCGTGCCTAGACTTTCCGGTGTTGGGGGAGAGGGAGAAAGGAAAAAGAGACTTGTATTTTCTTAGGGAGTCATAAAAACAGATTCTCAGTATCTAATTGGAGATTTGCCTTTTATTTTGTTTGGTGGTTTACTTTTGGGAGCTGCAATGCAAGACTAACAGTATGACTGGATTGTGCTGTGTATCTTTGCATGCTACATTTTGAACATTACAATACTATCTGTATATTCTTAAAAGACAGGAATTGATTGTTTGCCATAACTAGTAAGGTACCCAATGTCATGACAGGCAGGGCAGAGATGGAGGTCAATTTCCAAACTAGCACCGCATAGGTGCAGCAGTGCTGAGTTCCAAACTACTGCTGCACAGTACGGACATATTTTCATAATCTACAGTGGACTTCAGAGGGAAGGGGAGATTGGCCAAAAAAACAAAAACCTCCTTTCCCCCAATTGTGCCGCACCACAGGGGTCACTTGGAACTTGTCACTTCTGCATCTACTAGTGCTAGTCTAGATGTTGGCTAGAGTCTGTATTTTGCAAGGAGCCATATGGGAATGCCCATGTCTCTGTGTAGAGCAACAGCTTTTTCCAAAATGGTGGCACCTTTTATATGTTTTGCTATGAATGTTCTTCTGATTCCTATCTCTGCTTAGAATCCTTGCTTATACTTACAATCATGAATTCATGAGATACAATTACTGTTACCTGCTGTGAATCCACTGAACAACGCTGAAAACAGTGTTCTTGCTACAAACCATTGTGCTTCCCAGCATTGTTGTTATTTATTGCATATTTGATTAAGTTTATCTCCCCCCACCAATGAATCCTAATGTGAGGATTCATTTATTCTTTGATTTTCTTCTCTTCACAATTGAAATTGTTACCATCATGTATTTTTGTTTAACCCTTTTACAGACAAGAATGTACTTCTATAGAAAATAATGATTAAAATTTTCCTGACTAGTGATTTAAATTATGATTTAAATCAGTTCACAGAAGGACTCAATTTTAATGATTGATATATCAATATCAGTCATTAAAATAATGATTGATAATCATAATATGTTTAACCATAAGACATATTCAGAGATAGACATAGATACACACATAATAATAGGTATATACGTCTCGTAATGCTGTTTCATTTGGGCAACCAGGTCTTGCATTTCATTGTTGCACTGTTTGCATGCATGCCTGTCTTACCTACAGATACTGAAACTTCATTAAAATATTCCCCCATGTTCACATGGAGGACAGGTCTATCAATGGGTACTAGTCTGAGGGATATAGGCCACCTCTATCCAAAGAGGCAAGATGCCTCTAAATACCAGTTGCAGATGGGCAACAGCGAGGATCTGCCCTCAGCTCTTGCCTGTGGGCTTCCCAGAGGCATCTGGTGGGCCACTGTGTGAAACAAGATGCTGGACTAGATAGGCCTTGGGCCTGATCCAGCAGGGCTGTTCTTATGTTCTTATTCCCAAGTGGGGTCTCTCTTACGGCCTACTGCCATGATAGATGTTTCCCTTCTCCAGTGGAGGATACACTTAAAGCAAGTTTCCTCAAGACCTCATGAATATATTTTGTTCAATTTTGGTTTCACTTTGTGTTCCCCTCCCCTCCCTTATCCCGTGCATTTATATCCAGACTCCTCCTCCTTGCTCAGATCTACACCATCCCCCCAAATCCTCTATTCTTTCATTGACCTTCTTTGTCTGTTTACTTGTGGGAGCAAAATGACAGTATGTGTGTGTGTGTATGTGTGTGTGTTACATGTACAGCACCTGCAAAATAGGATTGATCAGGTCTGTTATCTTTCATCCCCATATACTGCTGTTAACGTGTTCATCGAATAGAATTAAAAGGTATGATTAATATTCATGATGATATCTTTGACCTAGGTTCTTTATTATTTTTTTAAAAATCAATTTAAAATTTAAAAATCTGATTTTAAATTTTAAAAAATCCAATCAACCCTTCCATTTTAACATAGAAGCAACTCAGCTAAGAATCATTAACAGGGACTGGGAATCGTATGTTATGGTCCTTATTGATGGTCCTTATTGAACATTGTGTTTGAATGCTTGCTTTGCGAGGGAAATGAACATTCCATCATTTTCCTGTTTGTTGTGTTAGTGGTTCATAGGGGGGAAAGGCATCTAATGCATGTGGAGATAAACAAAGAACATTTGTTTTGCTGTTATTAGAATTTCATTGTTGTCATTGTTTAAGTTAAAGCTAAGCACTTACATTTTTGTTGTTGTCTGGATGTCTCCAATTCCTATAGAAAAGGAATTATGCTGTCAGAAACACTGAAAACTCTTACCATGACCTGCAATATTTGCCAAGTCTAGCTAGTCACAACCTTGATACACAGCAGTCTCTTCACAGTTTGGTAACAAACCAAAAGCCGATGTCAGTCTCAGCAAGTTAACATACACCTAGTACATCTGCCAGTTGGTGAGGTTGTCTGAGAGCATAGGTTTGCCATGGAAAGTTTCTTAAGCTAACAATACATCATGCAAAATAACTGCCCATAAACAAAGAATAATAATACAGAGCCCAATGTCATTCTATGGCTAGAGGCCGGCCTAACAAGAGTGGAGGCCAAGGTTTGGATGAATGTATTTAACCTTTGGATTAAAATCATTGTCTGTCCTAAAGGTCTAGCCCCCCTTGTTTTGGAAGACAGCTTCCAATCGAGCTGGCATAAACGACTCTCTGATATGTTGCGCAAGCATGGATTTTCCCCTCAATTTCTAATGCCTCTGGGGCTTGATGCTGCTAAAGGGCTTATAAAACAACATATAGCAGACATTGAAAAGCAGAGTGACCTGGCATGAATTTCTGCAAGAAATTCCCTTGGTAGTTTCACGAATTATCCTAAAACAACCAACTATTTTAATGAATTTAGCTACCTTGTCCCAGAGAAGGGCCTTCTCCCTCGCACAATTTAATGTACTTCCATCTGCTGTACTGGAGGGTAGGCACCATAAAATCCCTATTACCAATCAAATCTGACCTTGTGGGCAGGGTGTTGAAACTGTGACTCATGATTTTCTATACTGCTCATTTTACAGAGATATCTGTATTTCTCTTATCTCTTCCCTCTTATCAAACATCCCTGTTAGAATGGATGATGGATATACAACTTTTTTATTAGCTGATCGCTGTGTATCTACAACACTGTGTGTGGCCAAATTTTATGCGGCCTCATGTAAGATCAGGTCTGAGCTGATTTGAGTTATTAGTGTTTTGTATTACTGTATTATTTTCATTGTGTTTTGTATTGTTTCTGTGATGTTGGGTCAATGACTATAATAAAGCATTCATTCATTCATTCATTCATAATAATACAGAGAAATGGACTGAATCTGCCAGATAATTTCATTAAAAAGTCACTTTTCTTTCAGGATATTATAGCGAAGCATACAAGTGTGCTATGGGCTGAACCTATAATAAGTTGCCCCAGAAAAATTAAAAGTACATTAAAAAAGAAGTTTGTGTCCTTTTCATATGTACTTTTTGTTACTTTAACAATGTGCAAAACATATGCAATTTCAGTTAAGCATTTACAATGTTCACTAAAAACAGTGCATCTTAAAAGAACAACTTGGCATGTTATAAATTCCAGTAAGTACTGAAATTTATAACTGATTCTGTAAGAAGTATTTCTTTGTAGGGTTTTAGGACATCATTTGAATAAAGTTATACTTCATTAAAAATATATTTTTAACATTTTTGATTCTCATAAACCATGCTTTTTATGTTAATTGTGACATTCATCAATTTGTTTTACTGTATAAGGTAGTAATTTGGAAATTACATGTCATTTGTAGTTGTCTTGTCGACAGTTCTTACAGCAGCATTTCATGGTTATTAATATGCAGTCAAGTAATTAAACTAACACAGAGAGTGAGCCCTAAGCTAGTGGTCATTAGCATCCACTGCTATATTAGAAAAAAACACCAAAAGAATTTCTGGATGTTCCAATATATTGTTTCTTCTTTTCTGAGGGGAAAAAACTATTGATTTTCAGCAATTGAAGGTAGAGTTTTATTTGCTTGGTGATATGATGGTTTCGTATCGCTCATGATTAGCATCTAGTTAGTTTCTTCACAGCCAATCTCACTGTTATTCTACTCCTGATTAATTTGAAGCTTTGATTTCACCCAAACTTTTAAGTACACATTTAGGGATGTTTTCACAAATGGCACTTCAGTCTGCAATGCATATCTTTAAAAAGTTGCCAATCCACTTAAAGATAAATTGAAGGCAGAAAAGAGCAGTTGTTAAATCGAACATATGTTCTATAAATGTGTCTATCTAATTAGATGTAAACTTGCATGGGAAATGCAAGTTTAGAATCACTTGTGGAAATGCCCTTATTTTACAAAGCAATGGATGTCTCCTACTTGTTCACAATGTATTTATTGCTGTAACGAATAGCGGATTTAAGCCCAGCCTTTGTCTCAAGGCAAGCCCATGTGGGGGAAAGAAAAATGCTGATTCATTCCCTCCATGTTTGCTCAACAAAGGCTATTCCTTTAAAACAACCGTTTCTTGGTAATCACTGCCACCATGCCCACTATTAACAGAGTTTAATCCCTCCCTGGTGTGGGTGAAATTTCAGGAAAACTCTCCTTCATTTACCAATGGAAAAATACAGAAAACCTTCCACGTGCAGTCTACACGTGAAAAGCAAACTTGCTGAACAACTAACATTGAGGCATGTTTGCACAAGAGTAAAACCCCTTTTTCCTGAGTTAAAAATCCACTCAGAGGCAGGTGAAATATAAAGAACAAAAAGAGAAAAACTTTATTCAAAATACTACAGACTGCTTCAGTCTGAGGCTCTCTCAACTTTGAGTTACCGGTAAAAAGAAATACTCAGTACTTTACAAGATTACTTCCAAAGAACACCCCAGCTGGTATTTGGAGTGGCACGCTTTAAAAATCATGGTTACCCAGTTGCAAGGATAATTCAAAAAGCACCTCCAGTTGCAAGGAACCTTTAAAAGCACCTTTACAAGGTACAGAGACTTTTACAGTCCCCTTGTTGGATAGAAAGGGCTCAGGCTAGGGTTTCTTAGAGGATTACGTTACAAAATAAAACACAATAGAGCAGGTGTCTATTTACAAAACACAATAGGATTTTCAAAACGCAAAGGGAAAGTAAATTGTCTAACGCAGAATATCACATTATTCCCTGTGTAAGTCTTTCCAAAGCCAAAAGCCTTTTGCTTCCTTTCTCCATGAACTCACCCCAAACTCCAGGAGAGAATTCAAGCTTCCTGCAATCCTGTCTCTCAAGGATCTGCATATGTCCTTCCATGAGAGAAGTCTCCAGGCTGGCTGTTGGCCATGAGGTAGCAAGACTTCATTGCTGGTGCTCACGAAGCCTGCACCTCATCTTCTCTCATCGCCCTCTTGGCTGCTTCTGAGAACAAAGACACCCTTCACTTCCTGCCACCAGACCCTCTAGGTCCTGGTCACCATGTGCTGAGTGGCTGATCCCTAGAGGTTACTGCCTGACCGACAAGACAGGGTTCACTTCCAGTTCACTCTTTAGGGTAGGGGAGGGCTGATCACCACAATCCCCTAAATAGTAGACTTTCACTCCCTCACTTACTTCCATACCACATCTGTCACCTATCTGGCAAACTTCAATTACTCATTACTGTGAGGTAAAGTGTTGTTGTTGTTTGTCTCTCTAGATAGTTTGTGCTTTTTCTTAGCAGAAAGAGAGAATACAACTAAGCAAACACCCATCTAAGTCTGCTGAAGAGTCGTTTTCAGACTTTCTATCTTCAAGGAACCCTGTCCATATTGACTTGTCTGTTGATGGACCTCTGCACATTAAGGAGAATTTCTAACCCTATTCTGGATTGTATTGAGTTCAAAGAGAGCAGAGGCACTGTCTTTCGGGTTATGGTCGCTCCATATGAACGGAGAATGAAGCTTGAAACACACCCACCACAGTCCAATAGCCATGCATTGCTGTGGAAATACATAAAGGTCATTCAGAAACCAGGTGGGGCAGCAGGCAGGCGGCAGGGGGGTGCTGGTTAAATTCAGCCCCACCCCCACCCACCCCAACGATCGATTGCATGTTTCTGGGATTGCGGACTGCGCTCCCAGATGAACAATGCTGTGTGGCGCAGTACACAGTTCCGGAGGCTGGAACGATGGGTCCCGGCCTTCAGATATCCCACAATGCACCTCACAACATGCACAATCCATTGGGGGACCCCCAGGAGACAGACACTCTAGGCGTCTGTCTCTGTGTGTGACCAGGCTGGAAGTAGCCGGAGCTCGCAAACAAGCAGGAAGCCTGAGTTAAGGGAGCGCTTGCTCCCTTAACCTTGGCAAAAAGCTGGACTAGGCAGCATTGCCCCACCAAGATTGGGCCCGATCTCAGCAGTTCTCACCTGCAATCAACCCAGGCTGGCCTTCCCTAGCCTGGGTTAGGCTGCACATGAGAACAGCTTCATTGTGTTATCATTTACTGTGTCCATGTGTAAGTGTAAGCCTAAATGTTCAGTGCTAAACCACAGCACGGGCAAATTGAGATCTGCCCTTTTCTCTTGCATTAATTGCTGCACAAACTGACAGTGTGTTCACTAGCCATGCCCTGGACAGTGTGTTCAAGATGGACAGTGTGTTCACTAGCCATGCCCTGCCTCCACCAGATTTGTATCCATGCCAGCACAGGGATTGGCTCAGTCCCTTTGTGGCTGGCTGCTGTCATAGGACTGACTCAGCTTGCCTAACATGTGAGAAGTCTTCCTGGCAGTGCCCTAAGTTCATGTTTTTCTGGACTTCACAGATTTTGGACCTGTTCATTTTAAACATATGCGTGTTTTCTTTAAAGTCAGTATTTTTAAATTCTGCCTGTCAGAGTCTGTCATTCAGTTGGCACCCTGACATTCAGCAAACAGCAAGCTCAATGTGAGCTGGAAATAGGTCTTTGGCAGAGACTGTAATCACTACGGAAAGGTGGTAGGTGTGAAAAACAAAATAAGGACATTGTGGTTAGCAGTGATACAGGTGGGCAATTGTTAACTTTATCACCTCTCTCCATTAATTATTATAATTATTCTTGTAGCTGTTGTATGGCAGAGATAGGACCTGACTTACCAGGGTTCACACCCACCTACAAGGTTTGCTTTCTGATAAGTGTGCATGCACAGTAATCTCGTGTATTAATCATTCTCTTAAAGTGACCTGTTCTTGTTTGTTGTTGCATTAGGCTGTCATGTAATTTACTGGTTGGACATATGTTTGCGTCTCAGATATCCTCTCTTCTCTGTGAATTGTTTTCCTCTTCTTTGGCAGACCCTCTGTGCTGACATGACACCTCTAAGCAAGAATGACAGGTCAAATCTCACTCATAGCTGTGGGTTTTTATCTGGATTTCTCAACAACTTCTAGTAACATATTCTTCCAGAATGCTGCTTAATCTACAGCCATGGCTTATTTTCCTGCCCTTAATTTTCTCCGATAACTCACTCCTCACAACTACCACAAAGAGTTTTGACCTTATTCTACTGGTCACGCAATACTTCTCTTTCCTCTGCACTGCACTGAGTAATGTAAAGCAAGGTCATTCTGAAACAAATTTGTCCTTTCCCTCCTGGTAGAGAAAAATACTTTTGCTGTTTTCACTATCTTAACAGAAACCCAAGAATGCTGTTTTTATTGTAACGATAGACATGATAGGTTTTGAGTTCCTCTTTGCTGGGTAACCAAAAATATTTCATTTTTGCTTTCCACTTATCAGATTTTTCTCATTCTAAATTATTCAAACTCTAAAATGGTCAGCATGTCCTTATCTGTGCCCCAACAATCTCCTGCTGGTATCTGCTGTAACATCCAGTGCTGTTTACCATAGAGCTCCTCTGTTTTGTTGGTACTTCCCTTGCCAGCCTTGTGTATCCTGAAAGAGTTCAGGGCTAATGGAACTCCCTGTATCGTAAAGGGTGAATCTTTTGGTGACTGACTCTAGACATTACAGTGGGGGTGGGGGGAATGAGCACAAGTTGGAATATGGTTACAACATGTATTTTAGCCCCAATTCCATGTTTACCACAGTGATGGATTAGTAAAGTTCTTATTTCTAGCAAAGAAACATTATTTACTTCATTGGCAGCCTTAGCATCAAGACTGGGACCCAGCGGGATCCCAACACCGGCATTCCACTGTGTCAACCACTGTGCTCAATGCTGTTTACTCCTAGGTAAGTATGTTTAGGATTGCAGCCTAAATATACTGGCTGGCATCCAGACTAATGCAGGACTGGTGCAGTAAACACTCCGCACATGCTACAGGAAAGGCTCAATTTTTGTCAAGCTCTCTTTCCTTCTAAAGCCCAGTGTGACTCCCAGAAATATGTCCCTGAAAGCTGTGTGACTCTCAGGGACACATGGGGGGGGCACAATGACATTTGCCCCTCCCCCATAGTGTGTTACGCATTTGCTGCACCAGTGATTCATTAGTCTAGATGTCAGCCCCTGAGTTATATTGTTCCAATCTTTATGGTAATAGCAGCTAAATATAATATCAGAGGATCCAGGTAAGGCATTATTGACATAAACATTCATTGAATTTGACATTATCTCCCAAGCAGTTTGGGATTAGGTAGTGGATATGTTTTATAATCAAAAGGAGCCAATTTTTGTCCATTGAGAACAGGGTATTTCTGAGAACAGTTACTGAGAACAAGCAAACTGGTAGCCTGCTGTTTTGCAATGAAGCAGAAGCTCTTACTTGCCTTTTGCTTAAATGGAAACATTCCATTGTATCCATGCTCCCGAAGCAGCTAATGTAATGAGTAATTGTTCAATTATTATTGCAACATAAGTTCATACAAATCGTGTCAACAAACCAATGCAAAAAGATGCCCAAGGCAAGTCTATGAATGCTTCTTGGAAAAATTAGACTGCCTTTTTTTTTTTTTTTTGTAACTACTATGTGAACTTATGGCTCAGGACCTATTTACCTTTCTTACCCTTTGCTCCCAGATTGCCTGGTTGAGATACACATATGCACACCTCTTTTATTGTGACCTTTGACTCTGATTGTTAGCTTGGTCACCATGGTGTTATAGCACTTGCAAGCAGCAACTGTTTAACACAGTGTGCTTTAACTTCTATGGTTGCAAGTCTTGTTTTACCCTCCTGCTTTTGCCAGTTAGCTAACAGAGCATCAGAAATGGTTGTTTATTCTTTGGCAAATGCAAATTGGCCATTTAATTCCAGTATCAATAGATCATAGAGCTTTGCCTCAACTGCCTGATACATAAGATGAGCACATGATGAAGGCTAATTTATGATCCTCTCCTAAGGGAGATGTTTGAAATGAACTAAGTTAATTGCATCTATAAAATATGAATCTCTGTTTTGAAACTGGGGCACTACAGAAATTGTGAATTAATTAATGCCTTAATCTGTGGGAAATATTTAATGGGCAATATGATATTGATTGTACAGCTAGCTATATTGGCTGACATGATGGGCAGTGATATGTCAACACAGCCAGAACTTCCTGAGGCAGGGAGCCTTCGAAATAGTTGCCCGGCAGACCTGAAGGACAGGGTAGTGCACAGGGAAATTGGGAACTGCTTTTCGCTTATGTGTTCTCCCCACAGAAACACTGTTTGCTGCCAGAAAAATGACCATGAGAAAAATGACCAGCCTTCATGGACATATTTATAGAAGTGAACAGAAGTTTTGCAGGGAGAAGAAAGAAAATAGATAAACTTTATTACAGTCTTTGACCAGTACAGGGAGGAGAGAAGCTAAATCTCCCTCCCCAAATACTGCTCTGCCCATCAAGCCGGCAAGGCAACTACTCTGAAGGCTTCCTGCCTCGAGGCAGCTCTGTCTGCATCATGCCCATCATGACAGCCACCAATCCAGGGGCGTAACTACCATTAGGCAAGGGGAGGCAGCTGCCTGGGGGCCCCCACGCCTCGAGGGGCCCCCCAGAGGCAGAGCTTCGGTGCCGTGGAAAAGCCAACCCCAAGTTCGGAGCAAAGGCGGCATGCATGCAGCACAGTCCTTGTCTGCAGAAGCAACTCTGAGCCGGGAGCGCGCTTCCCCATGGGAGGGTGGAGGGACGGGGTTAAAGCGAGGGAGTGGAGTTTTCTAGAGAAGCTGGCATAATGGGGATGTGAGTGTGAGTGCACTATATATTGTGAAGTGTGTGTATCAGCGAGGGGCCCATTTTAAAATTTTGTCTCTGGGCCCACTCCAGTTTTGTTACGCCCCTGCACCAATCCATAAAAGTTTGAGCCTTTCTGATGAAAATACCACAAAATGCTGTTAGAACCTCGCTACTGAAGTGCATAAACATGCCCTGTGCCTGAGCTTGGCAGCCCAAGTTCCTAAAAACCTTTGGAGGTAGCAGTATTACTGGTTCAGGAGCCTTTTGAATCTTAGGGCCCTCACCTTTTTATTTTTAGAAAGCAAGTTTCTGGCTATCATCATGGGACAAATTAATTACAGTAGTAGCCATATGCCCTAAAATCTTTAAAACACATTTGATTTTCAACAAATTAAAATCGATTATGGCTGCAGCAATGAACCCAGTTACATAAGAACATAAGTACTACTGAAAGCAATTTAGCCACATGAAACTGGCCATGTTGATAGTGAGCGAAAATCACCTTTCACTAAAGTCAATAGCAAAATTCCTATTCATTTAAATGGATCTAGGTTGCCCTCTTGGTCACAATCGTAATGCCTGAGGGCTCTGATGTACACAAGGTATACAATAGCGATGTACACTATTCAAACAAAGGATTCTGAAAAGCTGAAGAAAATGGGGCTGCCCCTGCTGAATGGGGTTGAATAAGTTCGCATTTCATCAAGACTGATAAGGTCATACCATTCTCTTGAAAATTGCGTGAGAAATAACAGGACTTTTGCTCAGTCTAGTGATATAGACTAAGCACAACAAATGTTTATTTGTGGCCATTAGACAATATACTCTAGTTCATTATATGTGTTCATTGTAGCAGGTGGTGTATCAAGTGTCCACCCTTGTAAAATTACTCCAAAAGCAAATCGAAGACATTATCAGTAGGGGTGTACGCTCCAAGGACAGGTCTGAATTAGGACTGATCCAGCAAACCGGTTCGGCCAAACTGCAAACTGGTTCAGCGGTTCTAGGGGGCATGGGGGGGGGGGTGGCAACACCTTTAAAAGTAAAGATGCAGGTCCTTACCAGCGTGGCTGCTACTCCAGGCAGCTTCCTCCTGCTGCTGCTGCTGTCTTTCTCCAGCAACCCAGTTGTGGCAGCGCAGCTCTGTAACTCACCTGGCCTCCACACATAGATGGAGCCATGATGCATGGGCTGCTATGAGGAGCGCTGCAGCAGGAAGAAGCTTCCTAGGGTGGCGGTCATGCTGATAAGGACCTCTGTCTTTACTTTTAAATGTGCCATTCACCACCCCTCCCTCTCGGCACCGCTTTGAACCACCAGAGCAGGTTCATGGTTTGGCCGAACCAGTTTGCTGAACCGCAGACCAGTCCTAATTCGAACCAGGCCGCAGTCCATGCACACCCCTCATTATCAGTACATTCACAATCAAATACATTATCATGCTTGGGGTACAGTAGGTGGAATTAAGAAGTGTGTAAAAAAACACAACTTTTTCTTTCATAACCTGAACAGTAGAGTTGGAGAGCTAATAGTCTGAAAAATAGAGCCATTCTCATGCGAGATTTTGCCCACTTGCTTTCCAGGCCACTCTGGGGCATCGGCCATAACAGCAACACTGATGCACCCCCCCTGGGGAAACCTCCAGTGGCGTTAAGGCGCTCACAGGCCAGGGTTCATCCAGAATTATGCCTCTTCTCATGCTTCCTCCTGCCTCTGTACCCACGGTCTCCTCACAGGACGATTTAACCTTGGAGTAATCCCCCAGTGAACACAGAAGAATATCCTCCCAAGTGCATGTGCATAAGATTGCAGTGCATATATGCTCAGCTTTCTTCTATGAAGATACTTCTGACATAGGCAGATGTCAACTACAGAGATGGCTTTTTCAGCTGTAGCCCCCCTACTGTGTAGAACTCCCTCCCCAGAGAGTCTCTTTTCTTGGCAGCTACTCTCATTAAGGCATCAGGCTGAGTTCTCTTTTTTTTTCCCCCAGCATCACTTGATGATGATGTTCTTTCTGTGTTGGTGTGTCTGCTTTTTTTATTATTGCATCATTCTACTGGTGGGGGGGATTTCATGGCTAAACTGGCTTTTCATATGTTACTACTGTCATCCTGGGAGTATTTTCTATTGAAGGTGTAGAATATTCCATGTTATATATATTGCACTGTACTATTTGCAGAATCTATATCAACCCCCAGTAGTTTGTGGTAGTGACTTTAAATGCTTAGTGCACACATGGGAATGCTGAACTTCACCGCTGGATCTTGACAGCAAAATAGGAACCCTCAAAGCTCTGAAATGTCTGAAACAACTTTTTCTCATTGCAGTGCAATAAAGCCTTGACCTGTCTTAGAAGAAGGACCATTCTTCTAGGAGCTACCTCTTAGTGGTGGGCTTATGGGAGGTTAAAGTTGATTTTATTGCCAACCTCCATTCTGTATTGTCACCTGGTCAGTGACATCAGAAGACTGAAAAGAAATTAATCCAGAAATCTGTAGTCAGTGGCTGACATCCTAACACAGCATATGTGTTTAGAGCCCTGAAGAACGCTTGCACAACTTCCCCAGTCCCAAGGGAGGCATGGGGGGGGGAACTGTATGCCCAAGTCATTTATCCCCCCACCCCATATATGAACTCAACAGGATTTACTTCCTTGAAAATATGTTCACGATGAGAGTGTTAATGTGAATGCTCTGTGCGCCCCTCTTCCATTTTTTTCTGGTGCCACCATTGCCCAGTCCTCTTGCATGTGTGCTGTTGCATGAGGGGCTAATAGTTCCAAGTGTTGCTTGCACTACAGAATGAACCACATTGCTGACCCTGTGTTTCTGCTCTTACGAAGTGCTTCTGAAGCATATTAGCCCTGTGGAGCAAGAGCGCACGCACACACAGGAGGACTGGAAGAGTTGTGCAAGGGTTCCTGGCACATCCACGCAGAGCCTCGTTTTACACAGATCTCAGCAGCCAGGATATCAGCCAGTACTTTTTGAAAAATGATCAGACTATTCTGGCTGTTACTGTAATTTCATCATTGTTAATAAAAAAAATTGATTGGCATGTATTTTTTTTTAATTGAATAGAGTTCCTTCCTGTTCATCTTTTGTACTCTGTTGCCAGTAAGCATAGCACCATCGACTCAAATGTGTGTGTTTGGTCAAAAATTATTCATAGTAGGTACTGTGTTGTGAATAGCAAAATCCAGGTGCCATTTACAAGTTATAGTTTCCACTAAAGCCCTGGTTTTCATCTCCTTATAATTTTCTCCATGCTTTTAACTTAAAACATTTTCTGTGATGGTCCCTTGCCCCAGATTACCAAAAGAATCTGTGATGAATCCAGTTTCCAGCATCCCAGGCAGGCCCCTCAATCCTAACAATGCTCATCCTTCCAGTCTGCAATCAGTGCCCTGTTAGAAGTTGCCAAATTGGAAACAGCTCCTTTTGGCTAGGAATGAACCAAGCATTGATGTTTAATTGGGTATCTACTCTGCCTTGTATAGTGAATAGTAGTACAATTAGACAGACATTTGCCTAGCTATGGATACAAACCAGTAGGCTGTGTACTTCCGGAATTAATACTCTTCAGATCGTATAAATCTTTTGCCTTGAATAGAACTGGAAGAAGACAGTTGTGTGTGCACACATTGATAAGCTTGTGTAGCAAGACTCATGGAGGATGTAGGTGTAAGGGAGGATGGCCTGCCACATCACCACCAAAGTCTATTCTGTTTCAAGATACCATCTTTGTTTCCTCTACCCTGAGTTCTATGTGAGGCAGGTCTAACTACTGGGGCAGTGATCTTCACTATGTTTAAAGTGGGGGGCACTTTTTGGGGGGTGGGACCTTCCGTGTGAGAGCCATTTCCCATTGCACTGACCTCTGCACAGTGCTACACTTTCCCTAGCACTGGAAGGACACCTTTAGAGAAACAGAGCCTTGTTGATCTCCAGTGCCATCTTGGAAGGTGCACTCAGAGTGCTTAGAAATATAGACCCTTGCTGAGCAAAGACGCACCTTTTAAAGTGGTGGTTCTCTTATGTTTAGCAGGAGGAGAGCAACTGTTCCTATCCAGCCCTAGCACAACATCCCTACAGCAGTTGTTGCTGGTGTCTACTTTATGTTTCTTTCTAGATTGTAAGCTCCTTGGAGACAGGGAGCCATTTTAGTTATTATTCTTTTTCTATGTATGCTGCTCTGAGAAACTTTGTTGAATATCAATATTTGTAGTAGTAGTCCTTCTGAGCACTTTCCCCATAGAGCTCTAGTGTGTGCCTTCCAAGATGGTGCTGGGATTCTCTTTCCCTTAAAGGAGTCCCACTGGCACTGGACAAAGCAGTGTGTAGTGGGGATGGTTGCCTCTGCACGGTGCCTGAAGGGCTGTGTGGAGTATTGAGCTTTGTGCAAAGCTTTGCATAGACCTAATAAACTGAGTCAGGGAGCAACACTTGGGGTTAGTGGGAGCTGCCACTGGCTCCTGGGCCTTGCAATGAAGAATGCTACGGTATCAGTGCAACACTTGATTAGGATCTGCACTTTTGCTGTTGAAGCACATTGAAGGGGCTTCCCATTCCTAGTACTACCTTGGCACACAGTGGTGTTCAAAGAATACAAGATCTTGTGTAATAGGTAGGAAAGGCAGGTCTAAGCATTAGGCAAGGATTGCAGAAGATGGAGGCAGATGAGGGATATTGAGTGCAGCAGGTCCAGAGGCTAAGGCAGTGGTTCCCAACCAGGGTTCCTCCAGATGTTGCTGAACTACAACGCTCAGCGTCCCCAGCTACAATTTATTGTGGCTGGGGATGCTGGGAGTTGTAGTTCAGCAACATCTGGAGGAACCCTGGTTGGGAAGCACTGGGCTGCGGTGTGGGATAGAATTGGGTAGCACTAGATGACAAGATGATGTATGTAGCAGCTCCCTGGGAGATGTGGGGTGGAAGAGAAGACTCCAGAGAAGGGTAACTCTCTGATTTGGCTGTGGGAATGATCATGTTAGTCTGTCAATGTTTTCATACTCACCAACATCTCACAGCTGAAAACAGAGACAGCCTCAGATGTTCCAAGGAGATGGAGACTAGTGAGTCAGTAGGCAGAGCCAACAATAGGAGTCTGAATTCCACAACATTTCAGAAACATATGGAGGCGAGTCTCACAATCTGTGAGACTCGCTGAAATGAGGTCTGCGGGGAGAGCTGGCTTAGCCCACTCTCCCCGCAGACGATTGCCCACAGAGCCCTGGGCGGCTGGATCAGCCACCCACACAACTGCCAGCTCCATCACAGGGCTGTGGGGATCGGGGGCCGTGCAGCCACTGGAAGGCCCAGGATGCCCCACGTGAGTGCGCTAAAGGAAGCACTAAAGAAATTTGCTCTGTAAAAACAGTGAGCTTGTTAAAGAAAACATAAATACCAGGGTTTGGAATATATAGACTGCTGTCTTGAAATTCTGCAGGACTTACCGTTCGCCATATGTGTTGGGCATGGAGCATAAGTTTAAAACCCAGAGAGTTAATACTATGAAAATGGTGAATGCATTGGAATATGATTGATTCATACAACTTCTCTCATAAAAGTAGACTTTGTTATGTCAGGTTCATGCACAACTTAAAAGAAGACTTACCTTAATAGGTTGCCTGCAAAAGTCAGCCCTTAAATTGCAAACAAAGAGCTTTTGCTAGCAAGAATATTACATCATCAAAGCCTTGCGTGGACACTCAGAAATAAGCTGTACTTCTGTATGGCAGTGAAGCAGCAAATTGAATTCTCATAATATGTTTTGAAAATGAGTCTTGTTAGGTTAGATGAGGTGGAAAAGGTACTGAGTTCACTGATTTGTTCCAATACATTCAGTACACTTTAGTTGGCTGTTTGCCACGGCTAATCTTTTTAATGGCAGTCTAGCTTGTAAACCCATTTGGTGGAGAGCTATGCATCTCAGTTTTATAATAACACACCAAGTAGGGTGGTAAATAAGTTTCTCTTCAAGCATGAAAGCATCTTCTGTTTCAATCCCACAAATCTTATTTTAAAACCTTCGTATTGAAAGCCTCAATAATGCCTTTTTGAATTCAGCAATAAGCAGAATCGATTTCAGCACTCTTTTTCCTATGTATATATTTGTTTTGTTTTCCAAAATGCACTCCTCCATGTTCTTACCTTTCACACAAATTTGTCTCTAAATGCTTGATGATAAATACCAAAATAGTATTCTCTCAACCAAAGGCCAAAAATTCTGCATGCTTCAGATATGTGAATTAACTGAGTTGGAGTTGGCCAAAACTTTGTCATTAGTAAGCTTTTGCTCCTTTACCTATGAACATATAATGAAGCTGCTTTATACTGAGTCAGATTTGCTGGTCCCTCTAGTACAGTATTGTCTAACTGACTGATAGAAGCTCTCCAGGTTTCAGGCAGGGCCTTTTTCCCAGACAGGGATTGAACCTGGAACCTTCTGCATTAACCAACCATGTAGTATCACAAGAGAATGAAAAGACATGTAGAAAACACAAAATACCTCCTCTCACGATTAGTAAGAAGAGCTCCGGGGCGGTCTGCGGGGAGAGTGGGTTACACTCTCCCACACTGCAGACTATCTCCTCTTCCCTGGGCGGGCGGTTCACCCATTGTGCATTGCCCCCCCCCAGAACTCCAATAATGCACTGCACAAATGTGCAGTGCATTATGGGAATTCCGCCTCCCCTCCCCAAGTGTGCCAACAGCTGCAGCTGACTAATGAGCAAATAAATGAGGTTAAGAGAGTGCTCGCTCCCTTAACCTCATTTAATAGGGTGGCTAAATAGGCGGATTTGCCGCTGTATAACCGCCGGGATTGGCTATACATTCATGCAAAATCGGCTGGGCTCCCTTAGCCCAGTTTTGCTCGTTTTGCATCGACTCTGCCTCACAGTTGAAGCCAAACCGCCCTCTTACAAAACATATTGCAGATGCACTTCATGACATCTGGAGATGCTGGCTGACATACTGTGCAAGAGTACGTCAGCCTGGTAATGTTGTGTTTGTGCAGTTTGCTAAGTTATGCAAGTTGCCTTACACATAACTAAGCCTAATTGGCTTACTCTTGTATAATGCATTTTGTGCAAATGTAGTCTTACTAGGCTAGCATACTCTTGCAAAGTACATCAGTCACTTGCTTCTTCATACAATCACAAAGTGATTTAGAGCTGTTCTAGGAAAATCAGGGCCAAACTACATAGATGGCTCCATTTCTGTTTGAAAATTGCAGAGAAATTGCAATTAAAACCAGAGATGGTAGGTGAGCATTTAACCCTGTCCCAATCTGCAGTTTCCCTGCTTCAAATCACCCCCCAAGTATCTTTCCCTGTGCAGGATTTCAAATGAGTATTTGAAACTGCAGCGGGTGGGGGAAAGTCATTGGGGATGGTTGAAGCAGGGAAACAGTAGATAGGAAAAGAACTGCCTCCTCCATCCCCATGTGCTTCTTATCTGTTCTCAGTTGCCTCCCCAACGCTATTTTTCAAGCAGAAAAGGGATTACCGGATTCCATAACTCTGTTTGTGTGTCATGTGTAATTTGACCCTCAGCAAAAATGTGTAGTGGTTGCTTTAGGACTATCAATTTGTCATGTGCATTTATCAAGAAACAACTTCAGTCACACATTCCAACAGTTCTTTATTCACCATTATCATAAATACTGTGTAAATTACAGTCCAGTGAAACTGAAGCCTTGTCTATGGTTTCATTGGCTAGGACTTCCCTGTGATAGCCTGATTTGTTTTCTGAACTTACAATGGTGGCTACTGAATCATATGTGCATAATTAAAATCAAGAGTGGGCAGACTTCATGCTGGTGGGATCTAATTTGATTTTTACTAAAACCCTGAGGTCCACCAGTGGGAGCCAGGTGCGAAATAGGGTTGGTGTGGGGAAAGAGAGGAAACATGCCCTAAACATAAATACATTCAGAAACTGGAATATATATGGTTGCTGGTGCAGCAGGAAAGTAACTTGCCTAAGGAGCAGGAGGCTGTTGGTTCAAATCCCCACTGGTGTGTTTCCCAGAATATGGGAAACTCCTATATTGGGCAGCAGCAATATAGGAAGGTGCTGAAAGGCATCATCTCATACTGCATGGGAGAAGGCAATAGTAAACCACTCCTGTATTCTACCAAGAAAACCACAGGGCTCTGTGGTTGCCAGAATTCAACACCGACTCAACAGCACAACCTTTCCTTTCCTTTATGTATGGGGAGGAAACCTGTATTAGCTGGAGACCTGGTATATATATGTCCTTTATAGGGGCTGGGAACTGAATGAATGAATGAATGAATCAAATCTCTATAAGAAATCCACATAGATGTGTCCTTGGTTTTAAAAAGGCAGCAAATGTGTCTGGTGTGTGTACTGCTACAGTGTTCTAAGTATACACCTAAAAAATGTAAAATGTGCATGCAATTAATACTGGTGTCATACAAGTGTGTTCATCTGAGAGTCATGTTTAGCTGTTGAGTGTACACTAGATGGCAACCCAGGTTGTGTAAGATATGAAATAATGGCTCTAACATAAAATAAAGCAATCAGGTTATTGGATGAACTAGTTGTTTAAAATGTGTTATGAGCTCTCAAACCCAAATACATGGGTGTCCAACTCAATCCGGGTGGTGGGCCGGATTTGATTCCAGTGCACCTCTGGGGGGCCGCACATAGCCTTGCACTGCCTTCTCGCACCTGATAGGTTCCTCATCCATTATGATTCTTTCAGGACACAGTAAGATAAAGATTTTAAAAACTCTGAGAATCAGGAAGATGTCTTTATAAATGTGAAGCACTTTGCATTTGGTCTTGCCCTAATAAGGTATTTGCATTGGGTCTAAAATGTCCTGATCTCTAGCAACTGCTGAAGTCTGCACATCCAGGGTGGGCCCAATCCTTAGTGCATGCACCACTGCTGAGGAGGACCACTGCCATTTGCCCTCTCTTTTGTGACAGCAGGAATTAGGCCCTTGAAAGTGTTGAGCCCCCTCTGGTGACTCCCTCTTCGGTGCTGCCCCATCACCTGCAGCATCAGGCCCTTCTCCCCATCCACCACACAAAAGGTAGAGGGCTGGCGGCAGCTACCTCCTGGCTTCTGTAAATAACTCATCTACTCAGAGAGTTCATTCACACAATCAAAAACTGAGGCACTTCACACGATCAAAGTGAAGCGCCTCAAGGTGGTGTGCAGGGAGAGCAGGCTTAGCCCGCACATGAGCAAAGTGCTCGCCCTGCCAGATTGGCCACCCACATGACTACCGGCTCCGTCATGGAGCCAGTTGCGGAGATTGGGGGCCGCCCAGAAGTACCAGGATGCCCCATGCAAGTACGTGGGGCATTCTGGGGAGACTACCAAGGCCAGGAGGCTTGTAGGAGCCTCCTGGTCACGAGTCTCCTTGTGAACATGAAGTCACGCTGCAGCATCTCACGACCAGGAAAACCAGATTAACGGAGCGCTGGCTTCATTAACCTGATTTAAGGGGAGGGGGAGTTATGCAGGCTAGCCACCGTAGAACCCGGTGGTTCTGATGCTCCTGAGAAACCGGGCTGGGCTCCCTTAGCTCGGTTTCTAGTGATCATCAGAATAGCTTCACTGTGTTCTACTCAGGTTTGGGAGCTGTGTGTGCTTCTAGGTAGCTTTTTCTCCTACCTTGCTTCCACACAATCACTTCTACCCAGGTTTTCCTCTTACCTTACTTCCACACAACTGGAAATTGGGAGCACACACAGCTCCCAAACCCAGGTAGAACACAGTTTTTTGATTGTGTGAATGACCTCAGAGAATGAGTGAATAGCAATGGTAACTAAGAGCAGCTACAGATGGCCTTTGCTGTCTCTTTCTCTGTGATGGTGGCAGCAGCTCCTTCCTCTTGCACTGTTGCCACTTCTGCAGCAAAGCAATCAATAGGTGGTGGCAAGTGGCAGCAACCACTCCTTTTGCTCTCTGACTGTGGAACAAAGAAGATCTGTCACCACCACAGACAGCAGCAGCACCTGCTAGGGAGGGGACATTGGAGGTCATGCTGCTGGGGGGCCCCCAAAACCTGATGACAATCATGGTTGGGATTTTGAGTTGCAGAATGTGGCAGAGGCTCCTTTGCTTTGCCTCTTTCCTCCTTTGGTTCTTGACCTCTCATCTCCCACCTTCCCTCCCCCACCACCTGGTATGTCTCTCTTTCTGTGGAAAGGTGAGGTGAGCAGCACTGCAAGGGAAGGATTATGCACGGTCAGCTGCCCCCACTCCTAGCTGCAACCTGCCTTATACATAAGACAGCCCCTTCCTCCTCAGCAAATGCATAGTTCTTGGTGAGGTTTCACTTTCACAAGCATGGTATAATTTAACATTTACATAATACGCAGCTCAGTAAACAAGAGACTTGGCAATAATTCAGGATCTCATCTCTAGGGGTGCTGAATATTACCTCCTATTGAAATTAGAAGACAGCCATTTATCACAGCACTGTGATACGGCAGCTAAAAAAGCCAATGTAATCATGGGCTGTATTAATAGAGGCATAGTGTTCAGATCATGCAAACTAATATGTTCGATTGTCTTGTGTGCTGATCAGACATCACTTAGAATACTGTGTCTAGTTCCGGGTACCACATTTAAGAAGGATATTGATAAACTGAAAACAGGTTCAGAGGTTCAACAAAGACAGACAAAAAAAAAAACAGGTTCAACAAAGACAGTGAGAGATTTAGAAACCAACTCTTATGAGAAACAATTGAAGGAGTGGGATATGTTTAGCCTAGAGAAGAAAAGACTAAAGAGAGAGATTATAGTTTTCTTCAAATATCTGAAGGGCAGCCACATTGAAGATGGTGTGGTTCTTTGTTGCTACAGAGAGCAGGACTAGAACTAATTGACTAGAACAAGGAAGCAGATTTTGGCTAGATGTTTGGAGGAATTCCCGCACTGTAAGAGCTGCTTGACAGTGAAATAGACAACCCCCTGAAGTGGTGGACTCTCCTTTTGTTGGAGGTTTTCAAACAGGGATAGATGGCCATCTGCCAGGATGTGCAACAGATTTCTGCACTGAGCAGGAAGTTGAACTAGAAGGCCTCCAAAGTCCCTTCCAGGCCTATGAGATCCTCACATCTGCAAGACAAAGCTTTAAATATAGTAATAAAGGTAAAGTGTTCAGTTAAGTCAGTGTCGGCTCCTGGTGACCACAGAGCCCTGTGCTTGTATTTGGTAGAATATAGAAGGGGGTTTACCATTTCCATCTCCCACACAGTATGAGATGATGCCTCTCAGCACCTTCCTATATTGCTGCTGCCTGATATAGGTGTTTCCCATAGTCTGGGAAACATACCAGTGGGGATTCGAACTGGCAGCCTCTGGCTTGCTAGTCAACTCATTTCCCCACTGATGAAACCTTTTGTATTTTTCAAAAATATTTTTTAAAAATCAGAATTGAAAATAGATAAGTCTGCTTTGCAAAAACATTATTATTTAGTATTATTGAGTAGCATCAGACTAAATCATAACTTAGTCCTATTGAAATTAATGGGACTCCATTGATTTTAATGGTACTTTGTCATGATTAACTAGTCTGGATGTTGCCCATTAATTATAATATTTTATATACCACTTTTCAGCATAAGTTCATAAAATGGTTTGTGTACCAAAAGGAATTAGAAGTTTATTCACTGTCCCAAACGAGCGCACAATCTAAAAAGGAACACAAGGGAAGACACCAGCAATAGCCACTGAAAGGACGGCAGCTGGCTAAACAGGGACTGTTGCTACCCCCCTGCTAAATATGACAGAAACTCCACTTTAAAGGATGCTACTTTGCCCAGTTAGCAGGAGTGAAGTAACTTGTAAATAGTTTGATTGCTAAGAGATGTTGTGTTCCTTTTCCCCCCATTTTCCTTTCCAGCTATCCATATAGTGAAGATTGTAGCCAGGGAATGCAGTACATGAACACTAGATGTCCAGCTTGGTGTGACAGGATCCTGATGTCACATTCTGCCAAAGAGCTAATTCTAAAGGTAAGAATTACCTTTACACTGCCGGGGAAATCTTGAAAACTAAACGATCAGATAGCACATGGCTTTAAGGAGACCTGGACAGTCCAAGATCAGTTAAGACAGTTTTCCTAAGAGCAACTTTCTAGTCTTCATAGTTTGAGAGAGTGACCAGGGTCTCCTGAAGCTGAGAAACTAAAGGGTATAAATTGAAATGTTTCTGGTAATCATAAGAATATTTGTAGGTAAGGAGGTTTCACTGCCACAAATACAATACAATACAAGCTATATAAAATATACATTCAGTAGACAATATATTTTATTCAGGGCATTATCCTGAAATGTGTAGAGTTATACCACCTGTTGAAATTACCAACACACACATTGCCACTTTCTGTGTTCCAAATGTCCTTTGGCATGTGCTAACCTGCTTCATGCTACCCCACCACATCTTCTGAAATTGGAATAAATTATTTAAAGTACATTTATTTATACAGATGTTTATACAGATTTATACAAATATTCATACAAATGCCTATGTGTGTGGTTGGGAGTTTGTTTTCAGTTTTGGGGGTTTCTGGAATTTTTATTAGCAAGATCTAAACCAGTTGTCAAAATAGCCTATTTTGAGTTAGACAAGCTATAAAAAATAAGCCAAAAAACCTCAGCTGTTCTTTATAGTCACACAAACCACATACTTTCTATATCCCTGTAATTCTCAGTTATCCTTAAGAAAATTCAGTTATTAACAAATACTGAAATAATAACCATAGGGAATAGATAATCCAAGCTCTCTAGTAAGAACATTTTACTCATGCAATGAAAGGGGCTGCCCTAATGCCCTCTGAAAATATGACCCTGATGGCTGGGTGACTCTCAGGGATATATGGGATGATGGGAACCAGAGGTAGCAGAGGAAAGGGGGTTAGCAAAAATAGCTCCCCCCATTGCACAAATGGAATATTCTTACTCAAAAGTGGTGTTAGTCTGGGTGCTGCCCATACTTTGTGCTTACACGGTATAGCTTCATTCAGGAACATTAATGGTTGCTTGCAAAAAGCATTTGCATTTAGATAATTGCTTGCTAAACATGCACTTCTTACTTGAGAATTATTTGCCAGAGATCCAACGGTAAATTTCCATGTTTGATTCAGGAATTCTTTGTCCAATTACATGCACAGAATTTTGAGAGCTTTAAAAAAGTATCTCTCACTTACTTAGAACTGTCTTGACTGATCTTGGACTGTCCAGGTCTCCTTATCTCTGGATTAATTGGTTCTGTGTGCTTCATGGAACTCAACTTCAGTACAATCCTATGTGCAAAGCATTCCCCCATAATATCCAAACATTTTGCATGTCCCTCAGGCTGTTCAAATAAATGAGGTTGTTCTGCATTTTAATTAATGAACTTAGAGTTAATTTCCTTTTTTCCAGTGTTCCATTCATGAGCCTGATTTGACAGAGCCATGGGCAAAGCACAGATGCCTTCCCATTATTCTTTTCTGGGTTTTTCCTCCCTCCCTCCTGTAGGCACATGTAGGCAGATCCTGGGGCCTAGCCAAGCTATATGCAACAGCTAGTTGAGAAGCAATTATGCTTACCTGATCTGGCCATTGCCAGATGGGCTGCTTTCCAAAGACATAGAGAGTGCTGGTCACTCCTTCTTCCCACAACAGTCTCACCCCTACACTTTGGCACTGTCACTTACATAAACTTTGCTGCTACCTGCCTTTCTTCTGCCTCCAGTTTTGTCATTTACTGTTATTTAAATTACAGACATGTTGCCACAGCAGCAACAAAGCTGGAGCTTAGAGTTTTATCAGAGCTTTAGAAGTAGTGTACATCTCTCACTGTAGAGAACCCAATTCTCCACAAAGCAACCAGTACGGGTGGGACTAGTGGGCAGAGAAATGCTCACTCTTCTCGCCCCGTCCCGGCTGCCTCTCTCTTTCACCTCTCCCCACTGTGGCATTAAACCCAGGTGTGCAGGCTTGACATTCGCTGGATTAGGAGCTCGGCAAATGACCAGCCCACATGCCTGGGTGGGGTTAATACCATAGTGCGGCCAGGAGAGAGAAAGAAGCAGCCAGGATGGGGCAAGAAGAGTGGGTACAATCCACAACTAGGACATGGTGAATTCCATCTGGTCACATTTTGGATTATTCTCAAACCAGCCTAATACACCAAAATAGCACTGATCATGTCAGCTCAGGTTAATTTCACCATGTAAGCTGTGGTTGTGTGAATTGCCCCTGATGTTCCCATTTGGATGGAAGAACAGAACAAGTAAGTGATCCTGGTTTGCAGCAGAAAAGTGTACATTTGCTTGCCTCCATTTACCAGAACTTCAGAGTGAGAGTTGTATAGTACCAGCAGTACAGACTCATTTGCTCTTAAGGCTGGAGGGCTCAGCTTTTATGTCAAAACATGAACTTCTCCCATCCATGGTTCTCATCAGACTGCTAACCCTAATCACATCAGTTGAGAGGCTGTGGCAACACTGGATCCAAGAGCTCATGCTGTCACCTCCAAAGTGATTCAAATCACTTTTGTATGGCAGAGGGTTTCCTGAAGTCAAATAGATACACTTTGAAACATAGCTGCAACTTCACACTTGAGAATTGCCTTAGATTCTTCAAATGAAGAAGAAAAAATTCACCCTCAAACTTACTGGAGCTTTAGCTATGTTCAACAGGAATCATTAGCCATTTCTAAGTGGCCCTTAATTACCTTTTCCTTTTCTCTTTATTATTTAATGTTTAGTAATAGAAAGAAAAAATTTCAGTTCTGTTTCATACATTAACCAGTTGTGGAATGAAAACTGTTATGGTTTGTGTGTTCCCATGTCGCTCTAGTAGTGTGTAAAAATATGACTCACATGGGTAGGGCTGATGATGACATTGCTACTTCTCCCACTAGGGCTGTGCAACTCTGGCATAAGGAGTGATGATGCAACAGTCCCACCCATATAATCTACTTCCTTCATGCATTATGAGAGTAGTCCCTTACTACTACTGGCAAAATATGAATGAGGCCTTAGTTTCTTTATAATCACATTTTCTCTCTCACCAGCTGTATTTCACATATGATAATGTATTCATTTTCTGAGTACATTATTTAATACGCTATTTTTACAATAAAACTGTAGTTTCTGAAATGTTGGGACATTCTTTCCATATTTGTAAATTGTGTTACAAATGCCATAACATTTCCCCCATAATTTCTGTACAGTGCTTAAAAAACCTGCTACTCAGGACAATCTACAAAGAATGCTGGAAAATACCAGGGTACAATAGAACAGCCATTCTGAGGATCCACTACTTGTGTAGGATCCACCAACTTGCCCTCTGACTAGCATTTCCAGTCTACAGGTGAAACTCGGAAAATTAGAATATCGTGCAAAAGTCCATTAATTTCAGTAATGCAAATTAAAAGGTGAAACTGATATATGAGACAGACGCATTACATGCAAAGCGAGATAAGTCAAGCCTTAATTTGTTACAATTGTGATGATCATGGCATACAGCTCATGAAAACCCCAAATCCACATTCCAAGAAAATTAGAATATTACATGGAACCAAGAAGACAAGGATTGTAGAATAGAACAATATCGGACCTCTGAAAAGTATACAGTGTACTGTGCTTGATTGGCCAGCAAACCCGCCTGACCTGACCCCATAGAGAATCTATGGGGCATTGCCAGGAGAAGGATGAGAGACATGAGACCAAACAATGCAGAAGAGCTGAAGGCCGCTAATGAAGCATCCTGGTCTTCCATAACACCTCATCAGTGCCACAGGCTGATAGCATCCATGCCACGCCGCATTGAGGCAGTAATTGCTGCAAAAGGGGCCCAAACCAAGTACTGAATACCTATGCATGCTTATACTTTTCAGAGGTCCGATATTGTTCTATTCTACAATCCTTGTCTTCTTGGTTCCATGTAATATTCTAATTTTTTGGGATTGTGGATTTGGGGTTTTCATGAGCTGTATGCCATGATCATCACAATTATAACAAATTAAGGCTTGACTTATCTCGCTTTGCATGTAATGCGTCTGTCTCATATATCAGTTTCACCTTTTAATTTGCATTACTGAAATTAATTGACTTTTGCAAGATATTCTAATTTTCCGAGTTTCACCTGTACATATAGCCTACATATTAATACAATTGTGGGAGCTGTCAGAATTTTTTCGCTAGTCAAAGCATTCTATCCATGTGTGACACGAGTGGAGGGGGAAAGCACCTCACTGGGCACTGATCAGTATTTGGGGCACATAACAAACATGGATATGACCACTTTACCACATGCCTTACTGGACCAGTTGTGCAGTTATGAATGATTTTTTATCACATGAACTGGCTTTCAATGAGGACAAGAGCTAAAGTGCATTGAAGGCTTATTAAAATAAAATAGCTTTATTAACCAGTGAATAGAAAGTTGGACTTAACACTTTGGAGCCAAATCCCATCAGTTCCATGGACTCATTGTGCATCTTTGGACAAGGCATTATCTTTCAGCCTCAGTTCCACAACTGCAAAGTGGGAATAACGGTGATCTACTTTGTAATGATGAGCTAAATAAAAGACTGTAAAGGCCTTTGCAAAATGAAAACATCTGCTGAGAATAAAATAAATGTGTGGAAATATTTAGGAAAGCTCCCTGCTAATTCACCCAAGATCTTGAGGATTTCAGTAACTGTAAAAACTGCAGGTATGTAATTGATGAAAAGCCCAGGATTCCCCTGAGTGGTATGTGAGGATGAGTGTTTTAACCAGGTATATTTAAAACACTAGGACTCTCCCTGGGATAGTGATACTGCTTGTTTGATCTCATGTGTACAGATCATTTGGATCTGGCAGATCTGAAGTTTCCTTCTGTTGAGGACTAAATGTGTGTGGTGTTAAGTAAATAGAGTTAATTTCTTTTTCTGGCAGAGCGCCTGTGCCTTTAATTGCTGCACAGCAGGCAGAACTTTAAGATAATGCTTTTTATCATCACTTCATCTGGGAGAAGTTTCACCTCCTACATTTCTCCCAAGGGTGGGTCGGTGGGCAAGCTATTTAAAGCACAGGAGCCCTGCCAGAGCAAAGGCTAGCAACTTAATGAGCTGACGTACTGTACATTAGTACATCAGCCTAGCAGCATTGCATACACAAATTACATTGCATGAGAGTAAGCCCATTACATAATTGTTTTTATTGCTGCTTCTGTGTGGTTTTTACCTGTTGTATCGTTTTTATGCTTGTATTTTATAGATTTTAAATTTGGTTTGTTTTTATATTTTTAGTTTAAATACTTTTATTGTCATTTTATTGTATGTTTTTTAACTTTTGTAAACTGCCTTGCGATTGTTTTTAATGAAAGGCGGTATATAAATGCAACAATAAATAAAATAAAAATAAAAAATTATTTCCAGTGGGCTTACTCTCATGTAAGATCATTGCAACTTGTATGCTTGCAACCTTGCTAAGCTGACATACCGTTGCGCAGTATGTCAGCCACTGTCTCTTGGGCCTCAGTGCCCCATCTGCAATAGGGCCTACCTCTCAGGTTGATTTATAGGAGCAAACAAAATTGTATAGCATTCTAATGCCACTTTTTAAACTGTTATTTAAGAGTAGTAGAAGTAGTATTTCCTTGTCCCACCACCCTGCAAAAACAACAATTTTAGCCCTACAGATTTGGGCTTCTTTGTTTGTATGGAATGAGGGATTCTTGCTATGCCCAAATTAGCAGACAGCCCAGGACGCCAGGCTCTGCACACTAGGCCTTACAGATTGTACAGACATGGGGCTGTAAACAGCTTTAGCACAACCTAATTTATCATGCCATGGTCGGTTACCTCCCCAGCATGTTATTTTATGCTTGCTGAGCCCTAACACACCAAAGGTTGCCCGCTGCTCAGGAGTCACAGAACTGCCTGAGAACATGGCGTAATGAATGCTCAGCTGAGTGGAGCGTGTTTCTGTCCGTGCGCTGCTGTAATTTGTTTATCTGTCTAAAGATTATGCACTTGAAAATCCACAATTTGATGCTGCCTTTGTAAATTATCAAGTCGCTTTTGATGAATGTATCTCCACCTCCGATGGCGGTGGCATTATGAGCTTGAAATATTGGAAAGTGTTCATGCATACAATGCAGAAGGTTAGGATTTTCCGTGTGTGTGTGTGTGTGTAGATACATATAGATATATATTCCTAGGCAAGCATGCTAGAAAGCAAATTTGACCCTACGCTTCCTTACTGCATTAAAGATAATTCAGTTTTAACTTTATAGTCCCAAATGCAGCTGTATATATATAAAGTTCTTGCCCAGTCAAACTTGACTGATTACAGATGAGGAAAAGCTTGACTGTTTTTCATCTGAAATAAATGAGGATGGGAAACTATTTGCAAGTGCAGCTGCAGTTATGTGCATGTGTATATATATATGAAAGATCTGGGGAGAGAGTGTAGGTTCCAGATGTAATTATCTTGCAGTTTAACCAGCCCGAGAAATTGCAAGTCAGTCCCTCTCTCTCTTAAGTGATTGCTTTAGCAGGGTCATTATGCTAGACAAACAAAGCAGATGGTCAGCGATGGTGGTCGATGCAATAGTAAAGCCCTGTCGTCAATTTCATTACTTGTTTGAAGAGAAGAGGGGAAGATAAAGGGAATATACTACAAGTGTAGAGCAGAGGGGAAATAATTCATGGGGCTCTGAAGGAAAAAAAATACTGTTCAGTCAGTACTCACTTTAAGAGGCATTTGTGTAAAGATCCACAATTCTGCTTCAGTCAATGGCAAAACTCCCATTGATTTTAATGGTTCCTTCCTGCTGCATTTTGAAGATGCAATCCCCAGCACCTTGGATTGAAAGCCAGGTCCACTGAAATCAAAGGGAACTGCTCCTAAATATATATGTTGAGAAATTGAATATTTGAGCAGGCAAAATAATACCTTTCCATAAATGACAACACAGAGTGTATGTTTTCTGCTTTTTTCCTTCCAGTTTTACCTTCCCTTTTCCCTCAGCATTTTCATTTTTGTTCAGGCAGTACCCTAATTAAATCTAAACAGGGCTGATACGAAATCTGGCAATAGGATTAGAGCTGAAAGCATTAATCTCTATCAGTTTGGCTAATCGATTAAGGCATTTAATTGTGGGTTAAAAATATCGGTTTCAGTACCATGAAGACTGACAAGTGTTTTCAGCAAAAGCAACATTATAGTTTAAGTACATCTGTTAATTTAAGCATTACACTGAACTCTCCCAATTCAAAATGCCTTGGAAATCAGTTGTATTGGATGTACAGTACAATGCTGTATACACTTGCTCAGAAATAAACCTTATGGAATCAAATATTCATGCTTACCCAAGAGTAAGCCCTAAGATTGCATTGTTCGTGGGATTCCCTACCACATAGATGTGGTTGGGAAAGTGTGCATTCGTTGCATTGTAGTCCTGTCTGCATACTCTGTAAGTTGCACTGAATTCAATTGGACTTACTCCCCACTAAGTGTGTTTTGGACTGCAACCCAATTCTGTGCATGCTAATTCTGCACTAATCCCATTTAATTTAATGGGTTTACTGTTAGGTAAGTTTACATAGGATTCTAGCTTGCTTTCATGCTCCAGAGAAACCTGTGTTCATTAATGAGAGGCCAGAATCTCCTGCACTGAGATACTGGCGTGTTTATTGTAATCAGTTAATTAATTGGCCAATGAAAGCCAAGCAAGTGAATTGATTTGTTGCTTCAGTTAGTTGACACCCCCTTATAGAGCACATATTAATGATTTGTGCATCTGATGAAGTGGGCTGTAGTTCGTGAAAAAGTGTGTGCTACAATAAAAATGTTAGACTTTAAGGTGCCACAGGACAACCCAATTATCCTTCTGGAAGTGCTTACTCTTGTCTATGTGAGTGCTGTGAACTGTGGGCACAATTCAGACAAAGTCAAACAACTGAGCATATAATTTTAAATTGTAAATTTTATCAAAGGATTCATAACATATTTATAAAGCCCCTTTTGTCATCCTTTTCAGGGCAATTGGGAATGTTTTATTTGTCATATTTGTTGGCAGATCAGAAGTCAGAGATAACTTTTACAGTGGCCAAATTCTGTGCTGCAGTTTGTATAAGATGTAACTTACTCAACAAGTAGCAGAAGGTAGAAAGGAGATTGGTTGTTATGTGTGGCATATATGTAGATAATTTAGTATTGTTATACTAGTCATAGACCCCCCACCCCCAAATTGAAATTGAATTGACAAAGTGTTCATGCATACAATGCAGAAGGTTAGGATTTTAAGTCTGGTTGATTTTAACAGCAATGAGTTATACTCAACCCCCTAATTCCAAGGGGAAAGACTTAAATGTGCTTGATTTTGGCTGGATAGTGACTTAGATTTAAAAAGGTAGTCAGGGTTTGGGTGAAGAATGTAGTGACCATCTGAGAACCGTAAAGCTTTCCACTAAAGACTTGGGAAGATAGTTGGCTGCATTTGGACTTGTTTTCAAATACCATTCAGATGCAAACAGATTTCCTATTGTCAACATTAAATACAGCAAGACTTCTTCAGCAGAGCAACAAATCAAGACTTCTTCAGCAGAGGGACACATGCCCGTTCCCAAGGGCAAATCTCACAAATCCCTGCAGATATGAAGCACTCAACCTTTTTCCTTTCTATGGCTAAAATAAAATTTTAAGTCAAATAGCACTAGTCCGACTCTGGTCCTTGTGAGAGATCTGCTTAATCATAATGACCTTTGAGGGGTGAGGAGTGGCAACACACACCATGCCTTCTCCTTGCGGAAATGCAATTTACATGCTTGTGACTGTCTCCATGCAAATCATTTTCAAAACAGATCCGTAGTGACTAGATGCTTGTTTTCTTTTCCTTCCTAGTCAGAAAACGATGAGAAGCTAGTGGTGTATGACCATATTGGACCAAATGTCTGCATGGGGGACCACAAGGTAACCTCGTTCAATCACATGTGACTGTGGCTAGCGAGGGGGTTGATGTGTGGCGGTTATCTGTCTGTGGGATCTGGAAGCACCTAGCTAGCTGCTAAGACTGACAAGAGGAGTTAGATCCCGTCTGGTTTTGGCAGGTGGGGTGGGGGAGAAGAGGTGAGACTCTTGTTGCAGAGGATGCGACAATCCTGTGCATTCTTGCTTAAGACTAAGCCCCATGGACTTACTTTTGAGTAAATATGCCTAGCTCCATACTTGAAGTCAAGGGCAGAAGAATAATGGGAAGGAAGCTGAAACCCACGTGGAGGAAGTAGAACAGCGTGAGTTCTCTGTGGAATTGATGTGTGTTTGAGACTGGAAAGGGGGAAGAGAGGGTGAATAGCGCAGGCGCCGAAGAGTTAAGTCGAGCCCTCCGGGGTTGAGAGGATCCCTGGCTCAAACCTAGTTGCAAGTGACATCTGTCGTTTCCAAACTGGGACACCCGCTGCCAAGATGGCCTTGGCTGTGCGCTTCAAGTGCCACCTGAGCCGGAAAATGAGACTGGGGGACTTACGAAAGGAGGACCCCAAGCCTTAACGTGCTGCGTCTTGGAAGTAAGCCCCGCTGATTTCATGCGGGCATCGGGCTCGCTCTCCCAGAAGTGAGCTCCTTGGAAGCGGAGGTGCGTCTCTTCCAGATGCCCGAGTCAGGGTCCCAGTCCCTACGGCACCGGAAAGTCGGACGTTTTCGTTTCAGGCGTTGTGTGAATTCAGAAACCGGCAGAGCACGAGGTTGGGATGGGGCGGGGCACTTTTGCCCCCCTGCATGTGTGGCCATTTATGGATATTTAAGCCTGCAGGCCTAAAAACGGCGCTTACTTGGAACGAAGGGGCCCTGTACATTATTATTATTTTACATTTATATCAGAGCCCAGAGCGGTGTACTACATACTTGAGTTTCTCTTTCACAACAACCCTGTGACGTAGGTTAGGCTGAGAGAGAAGTGACTGGCCCAGAGTCACCCAGCTAGCTAGTTTCATGGCTGAATGGGGATTTGAACTCGGGTCTCCCGGTCCTAGTCCAGCACTCTAATCACTACACCAAGCTCTCCCCGCCCCCCACGAGTGCAGGATCCTTTGTTTTCTCCTTCCGGCAGGGATAGAAGCGTTTTGCATTTGAACTACGATACATGCAAATAATAGGCATTTGAATTCACCGATGAATTAGGTTTTTTAAGGGGGGAAGTGTCCGTTTAGTCTCTCATACGAAGCAAACTTGACACTTCCACGCAGTGGGGCTCTTACCCGAAGTCTAGGGCTTCCACACCCACTGGGGGCCCCCAGATCCTCTTTCAACTGTCCTGGGTGACATGGCCGCTGCTGGCCTGTGCTGTGCCGGTGGCTGAATATGGTTATGACCTCTTCCGGTGCTTTTGAAACAGAGGGGTGGAGTGGGGAAATAAAAATGTGGGATGGGATAAGTTAAGTTGTGTGCTGTTTCTGCTACTGCATATTTGCATAAATATACCCCACATGTTAAAAAAATACTGCGTTTATCAGGGATGTGTGTATGTAGGGGGATGATGCTTAACTTGGGGGGGGGCTCCAAAGGCCTTTACGGCCAAACTCCAAAATTACCAAAGTGTGCCTCTGCTTCCAAGCCCCCTCTCCCCTTGTAGCCGAGGGTTGAGGGTGCAACAAGGAGCCCACTGACCTGGAAGGAGATTCCACTGGGATCACATGGCACTTACTTCTGAGTAAACATCGGTGCGTTTACTCAGCAGAAAACCCGCTGCATTCTGTGCTGCTTGCTCCTAGGCAAGTGCACATAGAATTGCAGCCTGAAGCAAGTTTCCTCGGAAGTAAGTCCGGCAGAGTTCGGCTGAAGAGATCCTCTAGTGGGCCCCCGGAAGCAAATCGCACAGAGTGGTCTGGGCTTGCTCCTCATTGAGTGTACTTTGAGCATAGCAACATTTGGGCTTCCGACCTTATGGGCAAGGCCCATTGACTACAGGGGGGCTTGCTTCCGAGTAGGAGCGGACTGCACAAGGAAGCAGGGAAGCCAAGGCTCCTCTGAGAGTCCTCCCGCTCTTGCTTCCCCTCGAGAAGGGGGAATCTGGTGGGCATCGCTGTCGAGTCCCTCCAGAATTCCTCTCGCCCTGTGGGGCTTTTGCCGCCGCCTGGCTGCTGCTGGGTCCGATGTCTGACGGGGCCAGTCTTGGCTCCACCTTCTAACCTCCTCCTTTCTCTCCCCCTCCCTCTCCCCTGACTGCAGCCCGTGTTCCTGTCCTTTCGAATAGCCGCTGGGGCAGGTAAACCTATTGCCAATGTGCACAAGTGTTGTGTCGTGCAGTGATGTGGTGGTAAATATCACATTAGATTTTTCTTATCTCCTCCCCGCCCCTCCCTCTCCCCTCTTGTGTTCACGTTTTTTCAACTCCCATCCTCTCTTTCTCACCCCACCCTCCCCTCCAATTTCCGTGGGGATTTTTAAAGTTTCTTTTGGGGGGAGAAAAAACCCACAAAAACAACAGATGCCAATCAATTCTGCAACAGGAAAAAGATGCCTCCGAAACGAGAAGATCTTTCGGGAAAGCTCTTTGTAGCGAGGAGGAGAAGGAGGAAGGCTCCGAGGTCCATCCTATCATCGCCTAAACCACGACAGTTCCATTCATCCTTCAAGTTCTGCGTGCTGCGTTGTTACTTTGTTATAATAATAATTCTTATTATTTTAGGCTGTTGATCATACACTATCTTCTTCGGCATCTGGACTCTAGTCCCGAAAAGAAACGAAAAACCTCTCATACCTCACCGTCTTGTATATTCCTGTGACATCAAATGTGGAATTTTATTTTTATATGAAGATGTGTGTTCTATGCCACAGTCTGGTTGCCAAAAAACAAACTTTCTAGTAGTCGCGATGTTCTGTGTTTTTAAACTTCACTGTGTTTTTTTTAAAGTTTGTCAATGTGAAATTATATATATATAATATTCAACATTAAGACAATTTTCCTCGCCTACTTTAGCCTAAAGGCAGGTTGGGATTTTGTACATTGCCTTGTATAGAAGTCCTGGTGTATTCTTGTTATTTGTTGACCAAGATCTATCGTTCCTGTGATTTGGGGCGTGGGGAGGGAACTGGGGACAGTTAGTTTTAGAGTCGAAGTTTGGGGGGGGATTGCCATTTTTGCCACTTCTTCTTTTTCTCATGTTATTTACTATCCTGCCATGTTCCATGGTTTTTGAATCACACAGCAGCAGCTGCTTTCTATACAAACATGTATATATTTATATATTTGTATGTGAGTGTGTATAGAGATATATATACACAGATATAGAAATAATTTATAATTATATAAACTGTTCGTCTTTCCTGCTTTAAGAAAAAAAAATAGCCTTTTCCAAAATAGCCCCTCCTGTAAATTCAATTGTGTCAGTGGGAGTTGACTTCCAGAGTAATCCGGTTAGGAGCCCTGTGGGGAAAGGCTGTGGGTCACTAATGCCCCAATCCTGAAACACACCTTCTTTGAATTAAAAGTCATTCAAACCGGTGAGACGGGACCTGCAGCCAGATCCTAACCAGGTTTACTCGGAAGTAAGTCCGATTACTTTTACCTGGAGCCAACGGTTTATTCGGATTTACTTGCTGTAGTCTGAAGTACTCACTGACGAGTAAATCCGATTGAACGCAAAGGCACTTGCTTCCAAGTAAACATGTTTAGGATCGGACTGGGTGCGTGCTTAGGAGAGTCGCCTCGATATCTTTTTTTTAAAACGTGGAGGCAAATGCCGTTGAGCTCTCGGAGACTCGCTTCCGATGCGTCCTATTTAGGATCCAGAGATCCGGAATGCCTGACCAGTTAACGGGTTTCTTTCCTAATGTATATAGATCCAGAGCTCTTCGCCGTCCGCCGGCTGTAGTCACTAGTTAGGTAGCAAATTCTGGTACCAAGTATTCTAGCTGAAAACAATCAGACCACGGGAAGAGAAGCAGAAAAGCCCCACGTCAGGTAGCAATTTTTGACTGTAGCAAGGGGAGGGGATAGAGGGGTCTGTAAATCTTAACGCTGATTGGGAGTTTCTCCCCCTCCCCCCACCCCGGAAAAAAAAAATCCCACCTCTCTCTTTTTCTCCCACAGCTAAGTACAGCATTAAAAGGTGATTAGCGAATCTGTTGATGAAACGCAAACGGGAGGCTTATTGATTTAATTTAGAACACTACCGAGTTCAGGGACCGGGCGATGGCGGGAGACGGAGGCTGCATTTGGGTATAAATCACTCGGGGGAGGAGGTGAAAGAAGGGAGAGAGGTTTGAGAAAATCGGCTGCTGCGTGTGTATCGCAGATCACCACCACCCCCAGCCACTGCAGGTTTAGAGAGACACATTGCAGGACGAGCGACGTGGGGATTGGGAGAAAGTTTGTATTTTGTGTATTCACTTGGAAACGAGCGTTCTGGTTCTCAAGCAATAAAACTCTTCATGGTGACAACAACGGTGCTCTCTTTCTGGATGTGTCTCCTTGCAAACTTGTGTCCCGTTAGACCTGGAAAGCTATTTGTCCTAATACCAGCTGTGTGGGAAGTTGACGGTATGAGGGAGCGATTTTCTACACCTGTTCAACCAGTCTCTCGCTATGATGATCACTTCACGGGTTCTAGGCTTTGGCAACTTCTGGCTTTAAATAATAGAAAACATACTCGGGCTAAGCCCTAGGGAGACTTGGATCAAATGAAGGGGTGGGGCGAGCCTTATGCCAATTTGGATGCCAAGGGGTAAGCTTGCGGTTTCCAAAGATGATCGTCTCTCATCGCATGCACCTACTGGGCGAGCCAAATAAAAGACATTACAGTGAAATAAATAGAACTGATGTCAACTTTGCTTACTTCCAAGTAGCCTTGCTAGTCCACCTGTTGTGTTTAGGAGCGGGTAGGCTTGTTAAAGTCAATTACTGCGGGTGGTTATAGCTGGATCCCAGGCACATTAGCTCGGAATTCAGGTGCGGGCTCAATGGAATTTACTCACAGGTAAATGTACATAAGAGTACACCCCAACTCACCCTATAGGGGGAGGAACAATATTGCGACTCTAAACACTTATTGGGAAAGATGACATCCCATAGAAACAAGGCGATTTCAATGCTATGTTTTAAGAACTGGTGTATAAATCATAGTATTCCTGCTTCACCTGTTAGTTGCATTCGAATACCTGGAGGAGGGGGCGATGTCTACGATTGCAATTCTATGCACACTTCCTTTAGATTAAGGCCTACTGAAAGCAAATGGATTTATTTACATAGGGGCTGGCTAAAAATGCTGTCGAGAAGCTGGAAGCCCTAGAAGGTCCGCTAGAGAGGTTGTGCTTTCTTCCCCGCCCCCTCTTTAAGTGTTTACGTAATAAATTCTTTTTATTCTGATTAAAGTGTTTAAACGCGAGAGTTCAGCCGATGATTACATTAGGGATCTTGAGCCTGGGGCATCGTTCTGTGGACAGACAGCTCATACAAAACTGCCTGCCAGGCACTAGGCTGGAGAGTTTCGGTGAAATACTGACCCTGAGAAGGCAGCTGCAGGCACGCAATTCAACCACCCTGTTGCATAGCAGAGTGCCGCGTCTTCCCTCCTCCCATCAAACACTTGCCAAAGGGAAGCAAAACAACTCCCAACTGGTAGTCTCCAATCAGAGTGCTTGGAAATGTGTTTCTTTGTTGGACATAGGCGGCTGCTTTAGTCAAGAGTTAGGCCATTGGTCCGGCTATACTGCCAGTAATTTGAAGCCAATGGGATGGTTGCCTATCTCTTCAGTGGGACCCGGATTATTGCAGGATGATTATGAGCTCTGTCTGTTGCTGTTCGTTTAAAACAAAACGAGAGGGGATATATTAAAAAAAAAAAAAAGCAGGACTACACAATTTATGACTTACAAAGCGAAATGGCGCCCACCTGTCACAAATGATGGCTGGGTGGATAAAACCTCGTTGCGCTGCCTGAAAAGTTGGGCGAGTTGGAAGAGACGCTAACAAGACTAAATACGTTGGTGCTGGTGGCCTTCCTCCACCCCCTTTGACAGGCGACAAGTTGGGCAGCAGGGCTTATCTCAAGCCAGGTCACCCTGTAGTCTAACAACCCAGCTGTTGTTGGACTACAGCTCCCATCATCTCCAGCTGTAGTTTACTAAGGCTGCGGGGTGAAGAGAATTGTAGTCCAGCAACAGCCGGAGGGCCTCGGGTTGGCCAACCCTGTTCAAAGGGTCCAGTTCTTTCTGAACAGAGTTGCGATCCATTCAAAGGCACTGCGACCTCCAACTCCGTCAGATCTAGGGTTGCCAGAGGGAGGCCCTGAAGATATTTTAGTGTTGTGTAGAAGGGAGAGTCTGGTCGCTGCCATGGGGCAAAGCTGCGCCTCACGACATTTTCCCAGAAGAGCGCCCAGGAGGACCCAATCCTAGGCTTCAGGAACCACGACATATGTATGTATTTCATTGATCTGCTGCTGCCATCAAACTGTTTAGGAGCAAATATTGAAGGTGGGGAGGCGTGAACTGTGGGGGAGCCAGACCAATCCCCTCCCTCCCCCACCCCTTATACAGAAGTGCCGTAGACTAGGCGCAGGAAGGGACCGAGCCTGCCGCAATGAGCTTCCTCGCCTCCCTACTACCTGCCCAAGGCTCTAGGTATGCATCTGCTGGAGATCAGAAGTTGCCAGAACCTAAGGGGTATACTCGTGGGTCAAATGGGCCGTAACCCAAAGTTTGGCTTTAAAAAAACCAAACCTGCCAACGTTTCAAGAAGGTTTGCAAAAGAATATTTGAAGGTCATCCCATCTCCCGCGTCTGAGTCCAGGGTGATTCTCCGCTCCGCCCCTGGCTCCTCTGCTATACACGTTCAAAGCATCTTGCAGGAAGGAGAAATAGGAGCCTGAGGCGCTTTCATCTTTTCCACCCCTTTCCCTTTCAAGTGCTGTTGGTAACTACGAATGCAGCTGAGAGAGAGAGAGAGAGCTAAGCTTTTATCCCATTAGAAGAGCTGCGACCAGTCAGTCAGCTCTTCAAGTCCCGAGACCACCTACTCCTCTTTTCGGCTGCTTAGGTAGGTACTGTTTTCCCGAGCCAAGAAAAAGAAAGCAGGTCAGGCTCAGACCCACGTGACGGGCCTAGTTCATCACTTGAAGACACATGTGTTAATGGAACATTGAAATAACACCACTGGTAGGTTTTTCAGTTTCCCTCATCCACAGTTCTTTATAAAGCTAGCTTTAGTATCCAGCGGCTAAAAATCACATGTAGGGGAATCAAGTATTCTATATACACATATGAATCAACTGTTGCTTAAATGAAACCCCATCGGAATCAGTCCACGTCAGTTATTACAGGATCGTGGGAAAACCTGTCCTCTTTTGCTAGCGAAGAAGTTATTAAGTTCAAACTCCTGAAAAGTTTTCTCCCGGGTTTTATTTTTATAAAATAAAAGATTTTGTTTTTTAAATTTTGATTAAGCACGTGGGATGTAACAGGCGCATTCCTCTTGTCAGCCAAAGGTCATTGTTAAACCTCGACGGCTTTGCAGAAGGATCAAGCCCCATTTGCAGGTGGTGATGATGACTGACACCGTTTCCCCCAGACTGCTGGCCCTTTGGGGAACGCGGCCAAACTGCTGCATTCCATATCAATTCCCACCCAAAGAGATTTCCTGCATAATCAGCTACTCGACTGAAAACAAACGGACGGCTTCAGAGGAGGGGCAGGAGGACAAGGGGCTTCCCCCCGCCACGCTCCCCCCCCCCATCTGTTTAAAAAATATAATGTGCGGGGCACAACTCGCCCACCCATAAGTGTGCTTTTGCCCCTTCTGTGCCCCCCCCTCCGCCATTCCCCCCACCACCACCACCTTGTGCCGTCACTGGTGTCCTTTGTAGCGTCATAAAGTACAAGGCTGTAATCTTACACTCCCTGATTTGGCCGTGAGTTCTGTTCAATTTAGTGCGACCTGCCACCAAATCAAGCTTGCCCGGGTCGCACAGGCGGTGCGGATTCCCTTCGATGGCAGCTAAAGAGTCCGATTCTACACTGTTTATTTGAAAGTCGGTTTTACTTGACAACCTAGTGAGGATGCAATTAAGTGTGCACATAATAGGATTGCGACCCAGATCCCCCAGTCGCTTAACAACCAATAAATAGGACCCCAGTGCTCGCAGAATCGCCATTAATTGGAGCTTGCCTCGCGGAATTCCGCGGAACGAATTCCATCCTGCTGCTGGAAACAAATTCGACTGTAATCCATGGACCTCTAAATTACCTTTCTGCGGACTGCACCACAGTCTTACAGTCCGCGTAGTTGGTGAGTGGGGGCTACTGCTCCATGCCGCTTGATCAGTCGCTCCCCGTCTGGGTGCAAATCGTCTTTTGGGGGGGACCTCAAATCCCCTTCCACTTCTCTGGGGCTTGCACAGGCCACTGAGTCCTGTGAAGCTCAGAAGCCTTCGCACACCACCGGCTTTCTCACATCGCTTCCTTGCAGCTTCGGCTGCACAGCATTTCAAGCGCCTGAACAAGCTTCATGAAGAATTGTTTTTAGCAAATCTAGCTCGGAGTCCGTCTTTCCCTCTCCCCAGCACAATTGGAACAGGCCACTCCATAAACAGGAAGAAATAGTGTGTGTTTGTAGGGGGGGGGGCAATCTCCTGAAAAATAATTACTCCAGACACCTGTAGGCTTCCAGGCAGGGGCAGAGCTAGGAGGGAGGGGGCCTGCTCACCCCTCCCCGCCCTGGCCCCCTGGAGTGAAGGAGAAAATGAAGAATATAGGGAGGGGTGGAGCTGGGGGCCCGGGTTCTTCGAGCCCCTACACTCAATTATAGCTACACTCCTGCTTCCAGGAACCTGTGTTGGTTGATAGCCACTATAGGTTGGCTCAAGGCGATAGATTGGGCCCCGCAGCGCTAAAACGGAAGAAGCCATTATAGAGTGGTCCCTGCGCTGGGACTTCAGTTCAGCCAACAGACGATATGCTCCTCCTCCACCCAACCCCAAAAAGGTTGCCAACTCCCCCCCCCCCCGCCCCACAGTTGTATCATTATCAGCTGCACCAGCAGCAACTGCAGGCATAGCTTTTTCCGGCATGGAAATGAAGTGATGAGGAAACTGCAAAGTGATGAGGAAACTGCAAAGTGATGAGGAAACTGCACTGTTGAATAACGCCTCCTGCCCATTATTGAGCTGGAGACACGTTTTCCATCGTCGGCAACAGCTCCCTTTTGAGAGTCCAGGAAGAACCTCAGCCTCACAAGGAAGCTTCCAAGGGCTCTTTCTCACCCACGCGGCTGCCCTCTTCTAGGCCAGGGACAGGGTCTCCCAGCCATGACCCGGGAGCATGGCTTGGCTGGGGTTGATGCGAGTTGTAGTCCAACCACATGCGGGGAGGGAACTCTCGGTCTAGACAGTGACACTCAAAGACTTTAGGAAGTCTGTGGGGACAGTTTCGTCCTCAGGTCCTACCTAGAAATCGTAGACCGCTTTTCAGATTTCGCTTTTCAGAAGCTAAAGTCCCAGAGCCGTTCCCTCTCCCCTTTTCGGTTCTGGGAAGCCCTCTTAATCCCCCCACCCCGAGAGTGTGGGAAACCCTCTCACCGGCCCAGAAGGCCTACCACGCATACGGACGGACAGGCCTTCCCAACAGTTTATCACAGTAATGGAGTCGAGTCGGAAGACAGAGGCAGAAGGGCTTTAGAAGCAGCAAACTCGACTTCTGGGACACAGTGCAGGACGTCGTTGGTCGGCAGATTAGGCCACGCGTTTGCTTCCTGCCGCCAGAGTTTTGCGCGGCCTGAGAGAGTTCCCTATTCTCTGAAAGGATTAGTCCTCTCCTAAGGAAGGTCATTTAGAAAGTGTGGAGGAAGGAACAGGGGAATTGCAAAGTGTTGTGGCAACCTTCAGTACAAGTATAACGAAAGTTATTACTAGGTCTCCAGGTTATTTTACACATTTTGTAGCCGAGACAGTGCTTGCTGCAGGTATCTTTAGGCCTTGAGAGCTCATTACCAACTTTCTATCATTTTCCTGCTAAGTCAACAAGGGGATTACTTCAGTGTAAGTGACTTCTGGTTTTGCTCCCAACATTGAAGTATTCGTGTTTGGTGTCTGTAACGAGAACAAGGCAAGAGAGCAAAACATTTTGTAGATTATACGGGATTTAATTGGAGTTTAGGCATACCAGACCGAAATCTATATTTACTGTTAGACTTGAGCAACTGAACTGGGTGGGGTGGCGGGGTATAAAAATATAGCAAGTGGAGAGGGCTTTTTTCTCCTAATTAGACCTAAACTATTTTTTAGCTAGGTCTGTAAGGGTAACATTTATTTATTGTTAATTTTTATACTGCCTTTAATTAAAACAATCTCATGGTGGTGTACAAAACATTTTTTTTTAAAAAAAAATCTATATTGGTGGATTATAAAACTTCCACCAATATCATACAGTTATCATAACTGAGTTATGCAAAAATTGATGTAGCTGGGACTCTAATAAGGATGTGCATTAACCAAGGTTTGAGCACTAGTTCGGCACCAAACCAGTTCTGATGAGATACTAGTTTGGCACCACAGGGAGGGGAGCGGTGAGCAGGAGCTTTAAGAAAGAGGAGAGCAGGTCCTTACCTGCTTTTTGATGCCCCATGCAGCTTCCTGCTGGGGCAGGTCTTGTCCCAAGTACCTCCTGCATGTGGCATCAGCATGCACATGGCATCTGTGCATGCACTGGTCGTTCTGACCACTCAAATGGCACCCACACATGCGTATATGATATGTCCATGCTGGCGCCATGCATGGCTACTTCGGACAAGCGCCACCCCAACAGAAAGCTGCTTGGGGCAGCAAAGAGCAAGGACGTGCTCTCTTCTTTCATAAAGCTCTCGCTCACCACTCCCCTAACTAGTTCAGCCCTTGTCCAAACTGGTTCAGTGCTGAATCAGTGCTCCAACCCTGGTTTATGCACATCCTTAAACTCCAAAGCTGCTTCAGCTCTCATGTTCCAATGGCATGTTAGTGTCCTCACCTGCTACTACTGATCCCCCCCTCACATTCATAGTGACAGGTTTTGTGCAGACAAAATGTTTTTCTGGATTGGCAGGGGAGGGGAATTATTTTTCTTTTTGGCAGGGGAGGGGAATGATTTCTGGGAAGGCATGAATTTCCCTTAGGCTATGGGACTGTAGCTCAGTAGCAGAGCATCTGTTTTGTATACAGAAGGTCTGAATGTCAAGTCCTGACTCCTGGCATCTCCAGGTAGGGTTCGGAGAGACTCCGGCTTGAAACCTGAAGACTGCTGCCATTCTTTGCAGATAAAACTGAAGCAAATAGACCAGTGGTCTGCTTCCAATAAAGCAACTTCCTATGTCCCTGTGTTTTCCTATCTCGGTGCTTTTCATAGGATAAATTCAGACTTATGGGTGCAATGTTAAGGCCCAATGCCCAAGTATTAAAGAATGCTGGGATGCTAAGGGCAGATCCCTCAATTGTCTGCAGTGTGCTTAATATAGAGCAGTCCCATAGAGCAATAACTATTTTGTAGAGGGCATCCTTAAAGTTGTTCATAAGATTTTAAACAGAAAGGCTGTAGGCATGCCCTGGAGCTGCCCCTTTTGTCCAATGATCTGAGTTTCTGCTTGGCATAACTGCTACTCCCTGGGTCTTCATGCTCTCTGTCAATTAATCTAGAATAACTACCACTCCCTGGATCGTAAATTAACACAGATTACAACCTGCACCTCATCCATACATATGCATGGAACAGATGGAGACATTCCAGGCTTTACCTCTCTTTTATGTCACAGGTTGATCATAAGATGCTAGGTGTAGGTGATTCTTGTAATCTTGAAGGTTTTTAAAGGGAAAGCTGATAGATCTGGAAACCTAATTCTCAAAAGAGTCTCAAATTCTCATGGGCAAAGAAGAGAAGTCTTTAGCAGATGCAGAACTTATGAAGTTAGCACCAAATTGTACCTATGTGTGTTTTGCCAGTCATGCACCATTTGATTGAAAAGTGCAGTGTGACCTCCACCAGCCCAGCCCAGCCCAGCCTACTCTAGACAAGCCAGAGGTGCTGGGAGGAAAGCTCTGTGGGTCCTCTTATTGCCTTTCTTGCTTGACTTAGTTTGGGGCTGAAATTATAATGAGTAAAATTCAACCAATCAGTCGGTGTGTCATTTTTAGGGTAGGTAGAAGGGCTCCCCGCCCACACAATGCTTCAGGATACATACAATTATTATTTAGGAGTTCCCACATTTCTGGTCAGCTGACTGGTTCTACACACTGGGTACCTAGTGATACAAACAATCACTACATACAATAACCGTATGTATTAAGTATGCAGAACAAATAAACATGTACTAAATAAATATGCATGATGAAGGCATACATCTCCTTACCTAAGGGTGTGGGGGAGTTAACCTGCTTGAAAAGGAATTATACTAATACTTCAATTGATAAAAGAATTTGCATTTATGTGTCTGGGGTGCTACAGAGAGTATTATTCATTACTTATTAAGCTGTCATTTAAATGTTTACCCAATATGATTCACCCACATGTTCACCCCATATGTAAATTTCTTGCCAATATTTTACAGCACCTTGCCAACGCCTTGTTAGATCTGTTTTAGAGGAGATAGGTATTCTTGCAAGCAATTATTTTTACATTACACAAGATTGCAACATTTGCCCAGGCCCATGCCCCCTCTTTGATAATTAAACTCAATCATACCCCCCAAATAATTATGTATGTTTTTTGGTAAATCTCTACTATTATAATATAGCACCTATGGTGGATGCAGCAGAGAGCTAGGCTACACTAGGAGCTCTCTTCCATACTCTGCACAGGTGCCTCCACTGGGGCACTTCCTATCTGGAAGAGGTCATGGAGGAGGGGAGGGGCTGATGAGATTTGGGGCTTCAATTCATTGGGGGCCTGTGCTCCATGGGCCACCTCCTCATGATGCCCCTGGAGTTAACATAAGATTAGGGGGTGGTCTGTGTGTTTAATTATGGTATCTGACACTTAGTGTTTTGAGGTATTTTTAAATGTGAAAATATGTTGTTATTTTGTAAATACAATCCTCTCCTTGTAAATTCTGGAGAGGATCTGTGATATTGCTTTTAACCTATAGGTTAATAAGCAGGTTTAACCTGCTTGTGTTTATATGTACTGAATGCTTTCTCTAGTCCCATTCACAGATGTACAAACATTCACATATTATATTCTATGTATGTAATACAGTACACGTCTTATTTGTGCTCTGCATTTGAGCAGGTCTCCACTAGGTTCCTTTTAAAAATGAATGCATGTATAGTCATTCAAACCAACACATGTACATGTATGCAGATGCCTGAACATCCAACATGTATGCAGACATTATGAACATCCAACATAATGCCTTAATAGGGCTCTCTCTCCCTTTCTGCTCTTGAGCTGTGGTGGCTTTTGCCTGTGAGCAATAAAGTTTGAACATGAAAAAGCAGGGAAGGAGGTAACTGTTTGACATGCAATGATGAAATTGCTTATAGTTATGAGGTATTAAAACATACTTACAACAAATGCATTCAAAATATACCAGCTTTTTGCATTTTAATCTTGGATGTATCCAAGAGCAGCCCTTGAACTTTGTGAAAAATCTAATTTCACTTCAATCTACTGAAATCTTGTTGCATGGGTGTGCATGTGCCCCGGCCCTGAACCAACCCCACCATTAGGAAGAATGAGACAGCAGATTGTGGTATACCATTTAAGGGCTGCAAATGGTCAGTTATATCCGTTTGTGTCTGTGTCACTTGGCTTCTCTGGCTTGGACACTATGATTAAAATTCTTTTTTGCCTCAATTGAAATATGAAATGGTACCCCTGCCAGTTCTGATTCTAAACATACTCCCTTAGTTTCATTTCAAGGGGACACTGAGTGCTGACTGCTGACTGCTGAGTGTCCAAAGCAGGGCTGACATCCTCCTGCAATGCCAGTGTCAGTTCTTGGCCTTCTGAACCAGAGAAGGAGAGCTGGTCTTGTGGTAGCAAGCATGAATTGTCCCCTTTGCTAAGCATTGTCTGCCCTGGTTTGCATTTGAATGGGAGACATGTGTGAGCACTGTAAGATATCCCCCTCAGGGGATGGGGCCACCCTGGGAAGAACATCTGCATGCTTGCATGCAAAAGTTCCCTCCCTGACATCTCCAAGACAGGGCTGAGAAAGACTCCTGCCTGCAACACTAGAGAAGCTGCTGCCAGTCTGCGTAGACAATCCTGAGCTAGGTGGACGAATGGTCTGACTCGGTATAGGGCAGCTTCCTATTTTTTGATGTAACCAACTGAGATTTATGAACATTTTCACAAGTGACACTAAAACTGCCTTTTCCTTATTTGTGTATGTATGCATACATATTACTGCCATGTTATTTTGAATTGACAAACTGGCTGAAAGCTAGCGTTACATCCATACTGCTGGTAATCCTTTGTATCACCTTTAAACAGTCGTTCTTTACCTGAAGAGCATTATTGTTCCACAATTATTAGCCCAGAGCATTATGCCTTCTGAATTTGGCATGTTAGGAGCATGGCATCTACTATAGCTGAAGGAGAGAATGGAAGCCATTGTAACACAGCACAAAAAATTCACTTGTGAGAACAGCAGTTATGTAAAGCACACTGATGTCATCAAAAGAGCAATGTAATCAGAGATTCATGAGTGATGCAGCAATGTTAAAGTCACTTGTGAAAATCCTGTTTGTCCTTTACTTATATTTGCTATCTGTAGATCCCATCAGTTTAAACAGAGAGCGATGTTCCCATTTCCCAGTGGGGCCAGCCCCAAAAGTGAGGTGGTGAGTGATCTGACCCATGTGAGCTTTATATTCAGATTTAAATAACATGGGTGTAGCCCACACCCAGAAGGATTCCTGTGCTTTAACAAGCTCATTTTCTGAAAATGAAGCTTTTCCTTACATCCAGATGCAGGAATGGCTCCATCAGCAACTATACCTGCTGAGGCAGAGTCCACCCTTTCTATCCCAGCTACATGGAGGAAGCAACATCTGCCCTGTTGTGTTTAGGCCTGGTTCATACAATAGCTCAAGTCTGAGTTTAATGTGGGTTGCCAACATTAGCCAGAGCTCAGTGACAGAGCATCTGCTTTGCACACAGAAAACCCCAGATTCAGTCCCTGGCATTCAGTCAGTGGACAATACTGAGCTAGATGGGCCAATGGCCTGACTCAGTATAAGGCAGCTTCCTATGTTTCCTATAACTGTGTGAATCTATGACAAGGTGGGAATCTCAGATTCATATTGGGCCATAAACCACCTTGACATGAGTTCACACAATCATGCTAAAGTTAGTAACCCACATTAAACCTAGATTCAAATGACTGTGTGAAACAGGCTTTATTTCAGTGCATTTATATGCACCTTTCTGCCCAAGCACTCATGTAGTGCTTTCTGGTGGTAAATTAGCATTGGGTAAAAGAAAAATGGGTGTCATGTTCATAGAAATTGCCACTAGAAAGCATCACCTGTCAATGGGGCTGCATCAGGCCAGACACCACTTCTTCCACCCAGGGATTCCACATGGGGAAGGTTTAGAGGATCTGAACGAAGCCTCAGTAGGTGAAAATGTTTCCACAGTGGGGAGTTTTAGAGCACCTGATCTGGACCTCTCTCTCTGCTTGCCACACAGTGGTTCAAGACATGGTAACCTCAGAAAAAGTTGCCAATGCTGAAATGATTTGTGTCTTTCTGGCCTGGAGATGCTGCCTCCTATATTAAGGCAATACCATTGCAGATTTGCTCCAGGAGTAGTTATTATTACTAGCTGGGCTAGGCACAGAGCATCTGCATCTCTAGTTCTTCCACACCCTCCCTCCCGCCGCCGCCGCTGCTGCCACCCCACCTGCACTCCTACTCCCTGCACTGCTGCTTCATCCTTCCTTTTGGCCAGCAGGCGAGCCGGAGTGTGCCACCCTCTTCGCTGCCTGCCTGGTGGCCGGCTACTGCCTTCTTCTGCCAGTAGCCAGGCCATATTTCCTTTGGGCTGGCAGGTGAGCCAGAGGGAGAGAGGCTGAGCCACCCTCTCTGCCGCCTGCCAACCGCCACAGTTTTCTGTCCACCCACCCGCTCACTCGCCACAGTTTTCTGCCCGACTGCCGCTGCTGCCTTCCTTCTCCCTCCCCTGCCCACCCGTCACCTCCTTCTTCTGCTATTCGCTGTCCCCCACCTCCCCCACCCCATTGCTATCCAGCAGCTGCTTGTGAACTCTCACGAGAGCTGCCACGCATGGGATTAGTGACAGGTATGCCTAAGAGAAATATATATAAAGAAGAAGATTATTTTTAAGGGGCAAAATCCCAATTAACAGACCACTCATAACAAATTCATGTTGTGATACAATCCAGTTCCTACTGATGTCAACGGTGAAGCACTCGTTAATGGCAATGAATCACGACTGCAGCCTTACTTGGAAATATGTTTCACTGAAATCAGTGAGACTTGCTTCTTAATGACTTTAAGGAAGGCCACAGATCTAAATTACTGCACCCTGTCTCTTTTCTTCAAATCTGCCCAAGAGTGGAAACTGCATTTCAGTTTCTGCCAGAGGAGTCCTATTTCTGTGATGCTGTTCCCATTCCCCACAGAGGTGCTCTTACCCCTGGACTTTGGGGTCAAAGTCCAGGGCCTCCACAGCCCCCGGAGCCCCCCAAATCCTCTTTAGTCTGTCCTGGGTGGTGTGGTCACCTGGTGGGCAGCTCCAAAGGCCTTTAGGTCCAGGCTCCAAAATTACCTAGGTGCACCTTTTCCCCAAATCAAAGCTGGTTCGGTTATCACACAAAAACTGACCATCCTTTTAAAAAATAGAAAGAAGGAAAAACAAGCTAAGAACCACCCCATTAACAAGCAGCAAGGAAGAGAAAATGCTGAAGAACGCTGAAGAAAAACGCTCATTCCACCCCCATCCAAAGGCTGACATTTTCCAAAAAAAGAAGCTTGTTAAATAATTTATTGATTTATACAAAGTCTTTCCAACTTGAAGAGTTTGAAGCCAATTGAAAATCAAGTGTTGCAGTTCTCTCTCCCTTATTTTCTCTCTTTCTTTTTTTCTTTTTTGAAGGGGGTGGTGGAAAAGCCACATACACAACTCAAAGAGGGAAGAGAAGTCAAGCCATCCAAACTCAAAACAGAAGAGAGGGGGAAAGAAAACGGCCCCCTTCAACACTAGAAATATACATCACAAAAATCTGTAATTTCCTATATACAAAGTAGCTGAGCTGAAGCTGGCAACTCATACTCAAAATAGTAACAAAATAATGACTGAGGAGCAGGAGAGCTACCAGGGAGATGGTGGGTGGTGTAAAAAATAAAAACAATAAAAGGCAGCCATCCTAAATATAAGCAATTCTACCCCACCCTAAGTCCATTTACTTGCAAGCAAGCCCCACTGATTTCAATGGCACTTCTTTCCAGGCAAGTGTGCATAGGATCAGGGTGTCACTGGGAAGTTAACTTACTGAAAACTAAGCCTGCTGCTACTCCAGGCACAATTATTATGAAAGAGTAAGCCTCATTCAACTCAGTGGGGCATATTTTGGAGTAACTATGCTTATTCTACACAGGTGCAGCCAGATCTTTTATATGCTTGCTTGGAAGGAACCCCCAAGGGGGTTTACACAGGATCTCAGTCTATGGTATCAAAATCAGGTCCGGTGCACACCTATGCATACTCAGTAGTAAATCCCATTGAATTCTATGGAGCCTACACCCAAGTAAGCGTGCACAGGAGTGCGGCCCTACTTATTAGAATTCCATCCCCGAACATACTTGGTGCCTGACCCTAAACATGTTTACTCAAAAGTAAGCCCTTCTGAGTTCAATGGGACTTACCTCCTAGTAAGTATGCTGAGGATCGCAGCTGATCAGCAAAGTCCTTTGGATTTCGATGGAACTAATTTCCCAGTGACGTCTGCTTGGGATCGGATCGGTTGCAACCCCGAATCCCTTTGCTCTGAGCAGTTTCTTTTACATTAATCGGGCTAATCTGATGGGGTTGCAGATCCCAGTTTGTTATGTCCAAAGGCAGGACAGGGGTGAAAGGCGGGGGGGGGGGGCAAGAGAGAAAACAAAGCAGGGAAAGACCCAGTAAAAGTTGGAAAGCTTTTTTTGTTTGGTTTGTCTTCCTCTGTGGGTGTGGGTGTGTGACGTACACGGCAGGAGGAAAAGGACGATCCTTCATCCCCATAACTTATTCTGTAAAAATATATATACACACATTATTTCCCCTACGTGGGGGGCTGTACAAGACGTCACTGCGGCCAGGCCCGATGCTGGCTGGTTGGCTGCTGGCGTCGGCTACCCTGCTTGGCCGGAGAGGACGGAGGGGGAGGGCAGGCGGAGGGCGATCGGACGGGCGAGGGCTGGGCCGCAGTCACGACGGCTCCGAGGCGTTGCTGCAGGGGCTGAGCAGGGCCAGGGGCGCGGCGGCGGCGGCGGCGGCAGCGGCGGCTTTGTGCTTCTTCAGGAGCCGCGTGATCTTCTCGTCGTCCGAGTTGGGGTCCAGCGGCTTGTTGTACTCGTCGTCCTCCTCGTTCTCCGAGCTCTCCTTCAGCTTCTCCGTCTCCGAGTCGTGCTTCTTCTTGGCAGAGGCCATCTCGGCGGCGTGCCGCTTCCGCCACTTCGTCCTCCGGTTCTGGAACCACACCTGGGCCGCACACACACAGAGACAGGATAAAGGCACGCACACCTGTGGACGCCGGGCCATCGCTGGTCCGGGCAAAGGAGACCCCGCTCGCCCGCAACTCGAATCAGAATCCTACTTCGTCGTCTGACTGCCCCCGCCCCCCAAATCGGGGGATCTGCCACACACCGCTTCTGAACGTGTGTACACAGGACGCAGCCGGGACCAGAAAGCCTGCCCCACAGTCTGTGGGCGTCACCTGATAAGTAACACAGCAGGGTAGCCACCACACGCGGGCTCTGTCTTTATATTAGAACCCACACCTCACCCTGAAACCCCGCTGACTGTACGAGAGGGTGGTTAAAAAGAATTTCGGTTTAACGAATCAGCATTAAATGACCTTTAGTAAGTCTGACGGAGGGAGAGACAAACAGGCAGGGTTAATCGGGAGGTACCACACACACACACGCACACACTTTCCATGTAAATTGTGTCGGTACATCTTCTCGAATATGAAAGGCAGCCAGTTCCAGTTAAACCAGTGGGCCTTCCTTCCGCCTTCGTAAATTTGAGATGGGATTCTGCGAGGTCCCGACCCTAAATATGCTACTTGAAAGAAACTCTTCTCCAATGAAACCAGGGCCCGCAGGAATCTGGACTGCAGTGAGACTAGCTACTCTGATCCTAAATAGATTGTGGAGGCGGAAGTGCCATTGAACTCCGTCCTTTCATCATGATGCATGTCTACTTGGAAGTAAGCCCTGGCAATTCCCCACTGGTGACTGTGTGTGAAAGGCTTCCAGCTCGACACCTTCATTCGTATGTCTGGCAGCGGCCCGCTCCTACTCATTTTCTTTGCGGTTTGTTGAACTGATGCTCAACAACTCACTGCATTTGGGATTGCAGTTTTAGGATGAGGAGTACCGTTTTTTGTTCCTCAGTTGTCTTCCGCAAGGATCATAAGGATCTCAGTCGCTAGATGCAAGGGATTCTGCTTAACAGGTTCCTGGACTGGCATGGTCTGGACACACTCACAACACACACTAACACGCACCCGCCGCCCATGCCACACACATATATGCCAATATACAAGCGCCGTCTCCCCCTCAAACCGCACGTGACGTCTGCAACGTGGATACCCACTTCACACACGTTCTCGCTCTGAACAAATCGATTGCGGGGAAGATTTAAAAGCCTGCTTTAAGCCACAGCCTGCAGATCCCCGAGACCTTCCCCCCCGGAATTTGAGAAGTTATCCCCACATTTCACTCAACCCGCCACCGCCCCCTCTCCCCACTAAACCGATAAGCCTCAGTTTCAAAGTCCAAAACATAGTTTTCTCCACCTAAAAGTGCCTTTTCTCTCCCCTCTAAATTTGTGAGGAGTTGTTTCCCCTCTGCCTGCAGCCCCCAACAGGTTTACTCTGTGCGAGTAGCCTCGTAAATAAATTTAGGGCAACAGATTGTTTCTGAATAATACTTAGTAGAAATTAAGCCCCACCGGACTCAGTGGGTTTTAGGAAAAAGCGAGCTTCCAGCCCTGCATTCACATTTAAGCAGACAACCTTCCTGCTTAAAAGAGTAAACTGGGGCGTCTGTGTGCTTGCTTTTATACCCTAATTCTTAGAGCATTATAGGGGAATCGTAATGTAAGTAGTTGGAAGAAATCTGTGAACTTCAGAGTTCAAACAGAGCGACATTTCAATTCAAATCTAGCTGCTACTTCTTCTTCTTTTGTATGGAAAAGGAAGGTTATTACCGGTAGTTCTGTCCAGCGAAAGCATGGTTAGTTAGGATTAAATCCTACTGAGTTGAATGGAGTTTACTCCGAAGTAAGTATTCACAGAAGCCATAATGTGTAGAAAGCAACTGACCAGGCCCCAGCAAAGCACTGGAAGCCTGTCCGGGCAGCCTTAGGAGGAAAAACAGCAGCAACTAAGGAGGGTCTACTGTCTTCACAACAATAACCTCGGGAATGCAAACCAGCCTCTCATATAGGCCAATGGGGCATGGGAAGTCCTATGGGAACGAATGAGAACTACGAGTGCCTAATTCCGGCTGGATTGGGCCATGAATAATCGAAATGCATGATGATAAAGATGAAGAAGTTTCATTTGGGACCGTAAAATGTACAGGCCGTGTTAAATTCTTAGCAAAATGCAGAATATATTTTTAAAATTTCAGCTGATCGCTGTTGCAGAAATGACTGTGTGCCATCACTGTTTTTATGAACCCAAATTCATCCCTCGTATGGAATCAAATTTCTTTGTAAAGTTGTTATCAAAAAATCCGAAATCTGTAGAGATTTCGACCACTGCCGAAGAAAACCCACCAGGGACTTACAATACAAACAATGTCTCAGGTATAAAAAAATATGGTTCGATCTGGCTTTTCTTTCAAAAGTTTGTTTTTGTTTTTAAGTGTTCTGTCTCCTTACAGGGAATGGAAGAAATGGGAAGAAGACAAGAAACTATAGAATATGAACAATTACACAAAATCATTCTCCTGCGATCTCTCTCTCGCCCCCCTCTCCAAAACTCAGCTAAAAGAAGAAAATCCATTTAGGCAGCAATCCTAAACTACTTTTGAGAAGTAAACTCTGCCAACTTCAGTGAGATGGGGGGTGGTGGTGGTTCTTCTTCTTGTTGTTGTTGATATTATTATTAGTAGTAGTAAGATCCCGATCTTAACATATTTGGGATGAGGCTACTAATCGCTTTGACTTCCGTGAGAACAAGGCCGGGAGAGGCCAAGATAATATTTAGAAAGAAAATGTATTGATTTCACTACGAAGTATTTGTAGGCAAGGGCGTTTAGGGCCGAAGAATAAAGGGGCTGAAATTCAATGAATTTAGCTCAATCTTTTTACGGCTTTTCCTCTCTCGTTAAAAAATGGAATTCGGATTTACTTGATTGACAAACCGAACAACTACTTCGCATCTCGCGCCTAACCATATATAACATTTTTGGGAAGGCAACTTAATTCCTTGCCAATGGAAGGGAGTGGGACTCCCAAGAAAAACTGCCGTTCTATACACGCCTGCTTGAAAGTATGTTTCACGGAACTCAGCGAGGACTCAGTTAAGAGTAACCATGAATAGGATCGGGCCGCTGGTCCCACTAAAATTAACAAAGTTTGCGAGTACATGGTGGGAAGAGAGTTGGCGACCCAAGCCTCGGGGAGGGCCCAGACTGTCGATCTCCACGCCTTTCCTCCCAGGCCGCCTCCATCTCCCCCGGCCACGCAGACGCCACCAAGCCCCCAGAACGCCTTACCTTGACTTGACTTTCCGTCATTCCCAGCGAGTAAGCGAGGCGGGCTCTCTCTGGTCCTGCCAGGTATTTGGTTTGCTCGAAAGTTTTCTCCAAAGCAAAAATCTGCTGCCCTGAGAAAGTTGGTCGGGAGTGTTTTTTCTTGCCATCTTTGTCCAAAACCATCCCAGCCTGGGCTGAAAACAGGGAGCGGGGAGGAAGGGAGAGAAAGAGCTCCGTTAAGTGCCTAGAAACGCTTCTGGAGACCAAGGAGAAAATGCTCCGTCTCCTTCGACGGATTTCATCCGAACCAGCCGCATGAAACAGCGGCGACCTTCGCCTGTCGTCCTCCCAGACTGCGGATCCTCCGCCGCTCGTCCTTCCCAATCCCAGCCAGAGAGGCCTGTCCGGCTGGAGAACCGGCCAGTCAGTTGCCTTTTCCGAGCAGGCTGGGCTCGAAAAGGGCAGCCCCGCCGCGACCAGGTTGCAGCAAAACTCGCAAAAGATCCGGCGGGAGCCTGAAGACGAACAGGTGGCGCATGAGCCGGGCGACTAGGTAAGAGCCCGCTTGCTCTGCCTGGCCCTGATCCCTTCGGGCAAACTCCTCCATGCTCCCGGGAACGTATTCAGACTAGAGCCCGTGCCTTGCTCGCTCCGCATTCCCAGAGAACTTGGCGTCTTTCTGCGTCAACAAGAGGCTCCTTCTCCCTGGCCAGGCATGGCCCTCGGCCACCCGGAAGGGCCTCTCCGAGCTGCTGGACTCAGCTTCAAGAAAGGCACACAGCCTCACAAGCCCGAGGGCGCCGCGCCGCTCGTGACACCCAACGACCACCCAGGGTTTGGCTAGAGCAAGGCACGCCAACCCCCCAATAAATCCACTTGAATGGGGCCTGAATTGTAGCGGGCGGGCGGGCTGGCTGGCTTCTCCTTTATTTTGTCAATGGGGATCAGGCCCAGAACCGGCGGTCTGCGCCAGACCTCAGCCGTGGAGTCAGGAAGGAAGAGAGATGCATCCCGAGCATGTGCAGAGTGCGGTTCCCTCCTGCCACCCAAATAAGTAGCTCCAGAGCCGGCTCCAGAGGGGCCGAGCGTTTGGGTCAGGGCTTCCTGGCAGCCCTTTCCTTTCGGAAATGGCCTGACTAGAGGGTCAACTGTCTCTGAAAGTCCTTGCTTTAGCCCCACCCCGCCCCTCAAGTTCTCACCCCGCTCCCTCCCTCCATTCCTGGATCTAGCTGGGCTGCCTCCTTCCCTCCCTCCCACGCCGCTCCCCAAGCACATCTTACCGGGACAGGCGAGCCTCGGGTCCCTCCAGGGCGATCCTTGCATAACTCCGGGCCAGAAAATGGGAGGTCTGCCGGGCAGCTCGGCCAGGGGTTTGGGGTACCTGGAGACGGCCGCCGGGTTAAAATACATCCCCGCCGCCGCCGCCGCAGCCGTGGCCAGTCCGTTCAGGCGGGGCAGGCCGGTGAGCAGGTTGCCGGCGGCGCCCGCCACGGGTCTGCCGAGGATGTCGCTTATTCCATGCGGCGTGCCCAGCGGGATCTGCGCGTTGAGGCTGCCCAGGGAGGGCGCCTTGAAGCCGGACGGGTTCTGCAGGGCGTAGGGGAAGAGGGACGTCTTCATCTCGGCCATGTTGTGCAGCGCGGCCAGCGGCGTACTGCTCAGCACGAAGGCGCCCTGGCGGTTAGCCTCCATCTGCCCCACGGCTAACATTGGGGAGCATCAAGGAAGCAGCCAGCAGGGGCCGGGAAGAGGGGCAAGAGGGAAAGGACGAGGCTCGGGGGCGGGCGTTGGGGGGGGGCAGGGGATGGGAGACCAGAAGAATCGGCTGCTGCCCTGCTTCCCTCCCTCCCTCCCTCCCCCCTTCCCCCAAACTGCAGGAGCCACAAAAAAGAAGCAGCGCCGCCGGTTTCTGAGATTCTCGCGTCTCAAAAGTAGCAGGAAGGAAAGGAAGTCACAAAGTTTTGCGGAGCACAAAGAAGGAGAGAGGCGTCGGAGGCGATCGCAGGTCCTCGGCGGTTTGCTGAGGCAACACAGCAGCAGCAGCAGCAACTCCGAGCGGGAAGTTTTCAGGCTGAAGAGGGAGGGGAACAAAGGCGTGGCGAGCAACAAATATTGGGGAGGGAAAAGATCAGAAAAGAAATCTTGGCCGGCTCAGACTTCTTTCTTCTAGCAATGTCACCTGGCGATGGCTTTGATTTTCTTGGCCACAGATTAGATATCCTCTTGAAAATCGGAGAGGTAGATAATACTGGAGTATCTTTATTTTTATTATTTTTCCTTTCCCTTTTAATTTTCTCTCCCCCAATTTCCCCCCCAGGTTCTTTCGAAGCAGAGTTTTCCTCCGGGTGAAATTGACTCAGCGTCGGAGTCCCAGAGTCGGACAAGATGCACTGATAACCTTGCAGCCACCTGCCAGCCGCACTCCCTGATTGGTCGAGTTCTCTTCCGAGGCCGCTGCTATTGGCCAATCGATTGGCATTCCGGTCTCCCGCTTTGCATCCGCGTCGTGGAATGGGAGGGGGAGGAGACATTTGGGCGGGGGAAAGAGCAACATTAAATGAAGGTTCTATTATAAAGTCAAGGTACTTTAAATGGCTGTAAATTTACCCGCTGATTTATCTTTCAAACGACTAAATAAATCGCGTTCAATGGGAGTTTAGTTAGACTTAACCTTTTTTTTTTTAAAGAATCGGCAAATAATAATAAAAAAGGGAGTACATATTTTATGGCATCGAAATCATGCAGATAATCAAGGAATCGTTTTGATAAATCAGCTAAAGTCTCTTTCACAACAGAATACTTTCCCCATTTCTTCTTTTTAACATTTCATGAAACTGCGGCATTATATAAAGTAGCCCAGACTAAACAGAAAAGGAAGGAGAAAAACATCTTCCCACAGTATTAAATGTGTCGCTTACTCTTCTGTTTCCACTAGTATCTGTTTTGTCATCCGAGCCCTCAATTATAGGTGCGGAATCTCCCTGGAAAGGCTGCTAAATGTGCAGCTCTATTAGGTCGAAGATGTAGATTATTATCTCTATGGCTCTTGTCTCTCTATATTCCCCGAACTCAGTTCTGATATGTATCTTATCTAGCAAAAGTCCTTTAAAAGCAGAATAGGCAGCTCTTTTGTCCCTATTGATTAAATCGAGGACTCTTGTCACCAAGCTGTCCCCCCCACACACACTGTACGGTTTGTACCCGAGATACTAAAAGGCGACCAAGAGGGTTGTAGGGTGGTCTTTGGGACTGTATTTAACTGACAATCAACTCGTTTTTTATTCCGCTGGTAGTATTGACCTTTTTCTGCGAATTGTCTCACAGTCATTGTTTTCAATTTGAAAGACAATGTCGAAAATTCAAATATATATATATATATATATATATATAGAGAGAGAGAGAGAGAGAGAGAGAGAGAGAGAGAGAGAGAGGTTTCAGAGCAATGCGTAAGTAACCGGCGTTAGTACCCAGAGTCATAAGAAGTACTGGCCAGTTTGATAGAAAACTTAATATACTTTTTTTAAAGTGGGAAAAATCCTGATTAAAATGAAATGGCTTAATTTAACAGTTTTTAAACTATATACGCCGCTCTGTATAAGCGGGGCTGCTTTAAATTTCAACTGCGTGGACATTAATATGTATTACTCTTTTAAAAAATCTAAAATATCCCTACCTTCCTTAAAATCTAACCGAAATAATCTATACATATTTAAAAGGAAAGTATTTAGAATTGGGATGCCAAGTCACTACTTCTCAAAACAAGAAAAAAACAAAACATCCTAAGCCTAGAACCGGTGTAATAGTGACAGGAAATGCATTGGGGGAGATTTTTCAACCAGGTTTTAATGTTAAAATCGTACTTTTAGTTTTCAAAATACTGCCTCTCCCTGAAGGATTCTGTTGTATACATAGTTCGGAATCATAACGAATAGCTGTTACGGGGAACCAAACCCAATCCTTGAATGAAAAGATGCCCCAAGAAAGAAAGGAATGGCAAACCAGAGGGAATAAAAGATTCTGGAAAACTACTTCCGTCACGTGCATGTAACATCTATTTTCAGGCGACCCCGAAAATTATTCTGACGTGTTGACGCACACTGGCTCTTCTCTGCCATTAACAGGTGGCTAACTGGTGCCTAATACACTACGAATTTCAATGCTGTTTAAATATATAATCGTCAAGAATAGGACAAACAGCACCATCCCGATCCTAAGCAAACCTGCCTTGCGAGCAGAGTCCTATTGATTTCAAGCGATCTGACTGTAACATGTGATGTTATGTCCACAGGAGAATGTCCTTCCTGAAGAAGAACTAGTCTGCTCTAGATTGCAGTGGGACTAGTGCTTCAGACGATTAGTTGACATGGATTTTTGTATTTTCCAGAGGGAAAAACAGCAAATCCGAAACATGTTTTTTAAAAGATAGGAAGTAAACCGGACATAACAGGAGTCTGCGTGTTTGCCCCCCACCCCGCTCTTTCCAATGGACCATCAATGAACTGATTTTAAAGTGATGCATCCAGAAGTGTGTGGTGTATTATGTCATTCCCCTAAACATATTGACTTGGAAATCCGTCTTTTATTTCAGTGCAACATATTAGACTTGTAGATCTTTGCTTTTGTTTTTGTTGTTGTACACCGCCCAGAGCCTTTGGATGGATAGGGCGGTATAGCAAAGCAACGATTGATTAATCTAGAGAAGTTATTTTAAAGACGTTTGTCACTCCAAAAACTTCTCATGCATCAGTAGCCGAGCCCTGGTCGGATTTCCCATTAGGACTCCAAACAGGCTTTATTCTGAAGAACCTTTGTCTGATTTCGAACCCGATTCAGTTGATTATGTGACAAATGCGCTAGAAGGAGCTCAGCTCGGAACGCAACACTTTGATTTGATGCTCAGGTCAGCTCCTCTAGCGAGGTCCCCTTTGCCTATTTCCTCCTGCTCTCACGCGTCCACAGTGAAGTCAATAGCACAGGCAAGGAACTGTCTGTTAAGAATGCCGCCTCTGAAACTTATGTGGATACTGACTTGTGGATTCTCTGAAATACAGGCCAAACCATTGCCCAATTAAATAGGAGGACTTCGATTTACTTGGAGTTTTCGTCCTGTGCACCTCTGGGCCTTGGAGTTCCACCGATTTCAGTGGAACATCCCTGGGGATGGATTTCAGTGGAACTATACAACCATGCCAAACAATAAGAAATGTGGCCGTCAGTTGCAGGTCCAGGGTGGGCGAATCCTTCAGCCCTGAAAACTCACGAGTACTGGCTTTCAAGTCACGGGTGAGAATTTACAGTCTGATCCGAAACATGTTGACTTCGAAGTTTTTCCAATGGGACTTCTAAGTCGCTGCAGCCGTAAACTTGCCCTCTCTTCTCCTTTTGTAGCGATGGTTTGCCTTTAGTGCTTGCATTTCCCCGCCTAGGTTCTTAGGCTCTGAAGAATAACAGCAACAATAACAAGAGCAATTCAGCTGGGGACCGCTTTGGAGGGAAAAAGCTTTGAAAAGGATGTGTATTTTTCAAGGTTTGGTAAGAGTTTCCAGGTGAGGGGCTTCAAACTTCCTACTTCAGAAAAGGCTCCGATTTTTATCTTTGTTGGGGTTCAAATCGTGAAGAATTTGGGTCGTCTGTCTCCTCTTTTCTCCTGGTGCTATTTCGAGTTGGGATATTTTGAGACTTTTCTCTTGCCCTGTTAACAAAGATAGGCCAGTCTGCGTCTATTTCCCACCTGCTGATTGCTTGGAGGGTGGGGTGAGGAACCTGGGCTGAGGGTTGAATTCCCAAAGGAGGGATTGGCGGACACATTGTAGAAATATATTCCCCAGCTGAGAGAATCCGGCGGCAGCTGCTAGTGTAGAATTGCCTTTCTTTCTTTCTTTCTTTCTCTTTCTTTCTTTCTTTCTTTCTTTCTTTCTTTCTTTCTTTCTTTCTTTCTTTGGAAAATGTGCTTTTTCAGTCATTTGTATCTATCCAGGCATAAATCTAGTTGTTCCAGCTCAGTTTTAAATGAAATGGGAGATGTGAACAGAAACCAGGTTCTCCTGCGCAAACGATCTGTTTCAAATTTTTTTTATTAGGAGTATAGAAAAGTGCAAAGGGTGGATTTCCCCATATTTTTTTTTAATTGTACAAAGATGGGATGGTAGTGGGAAATAGGGGCCCGGAAACTACTGTGGGGCGTAAGGGACCACCCTCTGCGGCTCATGTCTTGGGTGACACCTGGAAGGGGGGGGGGCCCATCCTCCGAACAAGACGAATTACTGGACCCAATCAGTCCACGTCACAGTATTCACTCACAGTGAACGAAGGAGTGGGGATTAACCCTTTCAGCGAGTGAAGGGGTTAATTGTTCTGAACAGAGAAGCCAGGAGCAGAAGCGATTCGGAATGAACGAACCCTCCAGCGAAAGGGTGAGGATTTTGGAACGCAGCGCTGGGATGATATCATGCGAGGTCCATGCAGAAGGACGGATGGCCATCCAAGCACACATTCTAACCACTTCGGGACTAGGGAACAGGCGTGATAGGGTGGGAAACGGGTGGATGTTACCAGAGCAGGGGCAAACTGGGGAATCTAATCCGCAGAAAGGATCGTGGTAAGAAATCCATACACCGTAGTCATTCTGAATTAATTAATTCGGCATACAAAAGTGTGACTCTTTGTCAAGCGTTCCAATGGCCCGATTCGCGGCGGGCAGATCCGTTTTTCTAGGAATTGTTTTGTGAGGGAAAGATTCCGAGGAGGCACTTACGAAACCCAGTTTCAAGAGGAGAGCAAACCCTCAGGGCCCCAATTCTCTCCCTCACCCCATCCATAGTTATTCTATAACTATCTTGTCTTCCATTCAGACTATCCAAGAGGCAACAATTCGAAGTTCTGACCTTGCTCTTCTCTAGGATATGGAACATTTGCTATGTGGTATGTTTTGTCCTTTGCATTGGTTCTCACTGCCCGCTCTCCGCCCAGTATCCTGATCCATTTCCAAGTGTGCCATTCCTCCTTTTCAGATATTCCCAAACCATTTACTTACTTACTACATTTATACCTCGTACTTCCTCCAAGGCGCCCAGAGCGGTGTAGATGGTTATGTTTATCATCACAACAACCCTGTGTGGTAGGCAGGTTAGGCTGAGAGACAAGTGATTAACCCAGTGAGTTTCATGTTGAACGGGGATTTGAACTCAGGTCTCCCAATCCTAGTCCAACACTCTAACACTATATCACACGGACTAATTATATTTTTCAAGTAAGGAATACACGAAATCTAAACCACCGCAACTATGGCAGCGAATATGACAGATACAATAAAACACAACACTTTTATTTTATCCCCCTTCCTTTTATTCGTCTCTTTCACAACCGTGAGCTTAACTACAGATCAAGTAATCTTGACACAAAAAGCCGTAGATTCAAGTCAGATCTTCCAGTTCTTTGCTTTCCCTTCTTCCTCGCGTTTGGAAGTCAATACCATTCAGGAAACGCGCTGGTGATTCCAAATGAAGGCCGAAGGGAGCCACGTCGCCATTCTGAGCGAATTTGGGCGTGTGGATTCCCAAGAGACTTGCCAGACGAGAATATACAGCTCGGCGTTTCCTGGGACATGCGTAAAGTGCAGCCAGATCCACTCGGCTTAATGAGGTGTGAAAAGACAACCGCCAATCGTCTTTGCAGATGCTGTGGTTTAGCAGGGGGCTGGGAGCGGCTTGCAGCCTGCCTCATCTAGTCGGGGGTGTCCCTCTAAGCCTAAATCGCTCTTTGCTTGTGTTTCTTGTATCAGGCCTTACTTAAGAGGACTGCTGCCGCCCGCCCCGGGTCTTGAACTGGTGACCCGAAGGGCCGCAGGCGGGGCTGGGACCTGTGCGCCACTGCTGAGTCCTAGCCAAAGGAAGGAACTGCAGGCAGACCTACCCCATCAGCCTATGAGAGCGCCAGGCAGCAAAAGGGTCAGAGCGGGTCAGCTGATACACCTTGACCCTTCTGAAAGCTCCCTGCTCAGGTTTGTGCAAACAGGAGACCAGATGTTGCTGGCAACAGTTTGCTTTTCGTGATCAGTAAGTGCAACCATTAAGGACGAGGGCGGGACTACTCAGGCCATTTGGAATGGCCCCACCTCTCTCCTCCCCCAACTTCTGCAGAAAAAGATGACAGAAACTATGCACTCCCACCCACTCTTTGTAGCACTCATGTGTGCAGCTCCTATATGGTTTTTTTAAAAACGACTATTTTTTCTTTCTTCCAGTGTAATGTGCTCTTCCAGCAGCAACCCCCTCCCTTTTATTTAACACCACCAGGGTACACACATTTAATGGCATAAGTGGTGGCTACTCGGAGATGGGCCTTCTCCACTGCTGCCCCAAAGCTTTGGAACATGCTCCCTGCTGAAATAAGAGCCTCCCCATCTCTGACAACTTTAAAAAAGTTTTTAAAGACACATTTATTCACCCAGGCTTTTAATTAAATATTGTTTTAATAGTTTGAACATTGTTTTAAAACGTAAAATTTTAAATTGTTGTAATGTTTTAACTTTTTCTGTATCTTTTATTTTTAACGAATGCTTTAATTCTTCTGGTATTTATTTTAACTTTTTTGTTTGTTTGCTTGATGTAAACTGCCCAGAGATGTAAGTTTTGGGCGGTATAAAAATATGTTAAATAAGATAATAAATAAGCAAAAGGTACATCTCCCTGCCCCAAGAAGTTTACAGTCTACATCCCCATTAATTTTCAATATGTGAGGATATTGAATTGCTGAATGTAGCTGATACTGTTGAATATAGATGATGGCCATAAAAACACTCAAAACACCATAGCGCCTCCCAGGGGGAAAGACTTTTGCAGTTGGGCTCAGGAATTAAGAGGCAAGATAACAAACCTCAGTGACTCACATCCAGGCAATAGTTCTAACAAAATTAAGCAGTCTTTTAGAGTACCCCCAGAGTAATACTTTTGCATAATTTAGTCTGCATGTCAGCCATTGGATTCAAATATGGGCCACAGCTTAATCAAACTGTTGAAGGATCTGACATGCATAATCATACTAACTTTCTAGACCTCCTTCAGTGCAGATAATTCCTGGGGCTGCAGAGATGGTTCCCCACTTCCCTCTGGGCAGACTTCATCTTCTGGGCAAACTCCACACTGACTGTGTAGCGGTCAGAGTGTTGGGCTAGGATCAGGGAGACCTAAGATCAAATCCCCATTCAGCTATGAAACTGACTGACTGGATGACTTTGGCCTAGTCACTTAGCCTAACTTATCTCACAGGATTGTTGTGAGGATAAAAAAAAACCATATACACTACTCTGGACTTCTTGGAGGAAGAGTGGTGTTAAAAATGTAAATATCAAATAAACAGGAGTCCCTCTAACAGTTGCCACACATCCATTGATGTGCTGAGGAAGGCCTGCCTGAGCTGTCCTCCTTCTACCAAGACTATGTGGGTGACAAAAGCATACCCCAAGAGTGTTCCATTCCCTGTCCAAACCTACTATCTCTGAGGGGGATTGGTCTAGGAAATGCCCTCCCCCTTCAGTTGGTGTTTCAAGGTGCTTATCAATCTTCCCCCTTTCTAAATTCCCTTCTGCATGTACTGTTCCAGTTAGCTGTGACCAGTTAATTGGTTAATTAATTAACTACTACATTTGCACCGCTAGGTAAAACTACTTTCCCAATTTTATACTTCAGGTAAAGTAAATTTGTGCCGTCGAGTTGGTGTCGACTCCTGGCAACCACCGAGCCCTGTGGTTGTCTTCGGTAGAATACAGGAGGGGTTTACCATTGCCTCCTCCCACACAGTATGAGACGATACCTTTCAGCATCTTCCTATATTGCAGCTGCCCAATATAGGTGTCTCCCATAGTCTGGGAAATGTACCAGCGGGGATTTGACCCAGCAACCTCTTGCTCCCTAGGCAAGTTACTTCCCTGCTGCACCATTAGGTGCAGCAAAAAGCCCCAAACCATGGCAAATAAACAAACTGTCCCAAGGCCAATGCAGGTAGGATATCCCTTCTTGGTCACATAGAAGCCAACCAATCCTGTACTGAATACAAGAGTGTGCACTACAGGTGCTGAGCTGAAACGCGCTCAAGCAGAGCTTTGGCCATTAAGTATCCCATTGAGCCTCACCTCTCCATTAACCATGTTGTATGATGCTGCCCAGCTGGCTATTAATACTGGCCACTGCCTCCACTCTTGCTCATGCCAAGTCAGTCTCCCCCACACTGCTGGCATGGAAATTTTGGGTAGGGGTGAGTGATGTTACTTAAAAAGAGACAGAGGTAATTAATTCCTGGACAACACAACTAACATCAGTTAAAAATCCAGATGACTCCAGCTTGCCTGGGTTAGGGATTCAGATACGTCAAGCTTGAGCTTCATATGGCTTTTAACTATTCCTGTGCTGCTCTACTCTCATCATGCCCTCTAAGTCATATCAGTCTTAAAAAAATAAAAATAAAAAAATAGCAGGTCATAGTTCTTGCAACTAATTTAAGATTTTCAACAGAATCGCTTTTAGCTGATTAATCAATTGATCAATGACATTTAAATAAATGTACACATTGCATAACCCCAAGGAAGCTGACTTTTGGAGACTCTTAAGAAGGTGACCACTTTCCTTCAGTGAGGAAGAACTTAACATTCAGTAAACAGAAGTTACCACTCAGTGGTAGAAAGAAAAGCCATCTCTAAGAGATATTCCTCACTATATTTTGGAATCTAGAATATTTCTGACACATTAATACCAAAACCAACCAAAATAAATAAGTTCAAGGCCTATCACTATTGTGAAATGCTTCTGCCTTTTTTTTTTAAAAGTACCAACATTGATTTAACTGTTGGCCACCACTACCTTTCTTGTTAGGACAAAAACAATTTCATACTGAAAGCAAACTATTTGCTGAATTTGAATATAATTTACAAAAGAAAGCCATCTTTAATTCCACTTTTGGTCCAGTATGTCCAGGAAGAAAGGAATCGGAGTGTCCTTGAGGGCTTTCATGACAATACATTTTTTAAAAGGACCATGTCACAGAGTGTGTTGTGGTCTGCTACACTTAATTGGGAGAAGGCACATTTTAATATGTAATTCAAACTTGATCAATACATTATTGATTACTACAGGTGTTTTTAATAGTGCAAGGTTTCACTTTTAACAATGTTGGCAAAAACAATTCCCAGTACCTTTCTTAATAAATCTTAGGAGCAATATGCAAACCCCAAAGCTCCCCTTCCATCTCAATATGCCCAGAAATTGCCACAGTAACTTGAGAGAACAGAAGAGGGAAAGCATCACTGGACCTTTGCCTACATGCTGGCCAAGCACAATAGCGGCTTCCCAGAGCCCACTCCTAGCTAGAGACATCTACAGATGCAGACAAACTTCTAGAGAAGAACTGAACAGCTTCACCCTCCGACTATTGTTGAACTACATGCACCATCATCCACTGTGGCTGGGAGCTGGAATCTTAACAACAGCTGGAGAGCTGAAGCTGTGCCCCCCTGTTCTAGATGGTAAAGTGGACCACCTGTGTTTATTCCACTTGTCAGTTAGGCCCTTGCCACAGGTGAGCAGATGGTGGTGGGAACAAGGTGGCAAATGGTGGCTGATGGATGGATGAGTAGCAGCAAAGTGATCAGTGGGTGGAAAACAAAAGTAAAACTCTCTTGATTATTCTTTGTTGCTAAAGAGCAGGGAGAAACTCAGTTTGGACGACATGCATCCCATAGGGTATTATCTTAGATTCCCTCTCAAAAAGTAGTAGCAAAGTGCTTCTTTTCGGTAGTGTGTACCCTGCCATTGCTTCCTTCCTGCACTATGTTTGATGGGAAATGCTCTTAAAGCATTTAAATGCTCTTAAAGCTGCTGCTGGCCCCTTATAATTTGTATCTAATGATAGAAGATAGTTTGCTTCTTAGTGTTAACTTGTTTGTCCTAATAATAAGAGCCATGGCCAGCAGCCGAAATCAATTGCAGCATATATTTTAAATAAATCACTGTTGTTCACTTTGGTGTATCTGCACCTGCTCGGATGAAGTACTTTGCTGCTAAGTTATGGCCAGAGTAAATTACTGCTGTTTAAGGAGGTCGCTTCCAATATACCTTTAATTTCTAAGATGAAAGGTGCTTGGACTTAAGCCTGACGGCAATTACATTATGTGTTCTGGAAGCCTTTCACCTTAAACCTAATAGGTTGTAGTTATCACTGGAAAAGCAAAGGCACTCTGTCCATGATTAAGTGCACTTTATCATACTTATCTATAAAAAATGTATACCCCACTTTATTATTTTAATAGGTCATAAAAGAGGCTGACCAAAAAAAAAAAAAAAAATAAAAATCCCCACAGTAAAATTATATTGAAGATGGGCATCAACAACAATATTGTTTCTGCATATTGGCAGGATGAATCAGAGTTTTCCTAACTCCTTTTTTTTCTGCTCAACATCCTTTAGCATCATTCTTCACCCATTGCTTTCCAGGCAGCAGTACCTTCTAAAGATGTCTGAGGTAAGGGAGTGGAGTTGAGCAGTGAACATTCATTCACATTTTCTTGATTATAATTTTACTTGATGTTCTAGAACTGAGCACTAGGACTAGCTCAGTGCTTTGTTAGCCAGGATGTCAGCCACTGAAAATACGCTATAAGGGCTAATGAGTCTGAGCTCCAATTAAACCCTTTCCACTTCTAATGTTGTATTTTATAGTGAACTATAAATAGACATGGAAAAATAAGGCAAGTTTTCCAAAAGATCTCTGAACTTGGAGGTTCCAACCTCGAATTGGTATGTTAAGGGATGCCAAAGGACAGATAGTAACTGATTCAGAGAAGATCAAACAGAGACGGAAGGAGTATACTGAAAATCTGTACTGTAGGGACATCAACATCCAAGATACTCTAGTCTAGAAGATATTCCCTACTTGCAAGAACCTCTAGTATGGGAAGATGAAGTTAGATCAGCACTCCGGTCATTACCAAGTCGGAAGGCTACAGGAATTGATGGAATAGCTATAGAAATATGGCAGGCAACAGAAGAAGAATCAATTAGGCTCTAACCAAACTATGCCAGCAAATTTGGAGAGCGACACAGTGGCCAACAGATTGGAAGAGGTCAGTTTACATACCCATACCAAAGGAAGGAAGCCCAACAGATTGCACAAACCATCGCACAATATCCTTAATTTCACATGCTAGCAAAATAATGCTCAGGATCATCCAACGTAGATTAGAGCCCCACGTGGAAAGGGAAATGCCAGATGTTCAAGCTGGTTTCAGAAAAGGCAGAGGAACAAGAGACATCATTGCTCACCATCATTGGGTAACTGAGAAAGCCAAAGAATACCAGAAAGAAGACAATATGTGCTTTACTGACTACAGAAAAGGCTTTGATTGTGTTGACCATGTCAAGTTGTGGAATATCCATAGGGAAATGGGTGTCCCAGAACATTGGTCTCATGAGAAACCTATACAAAGGACAGGAAGTCACAGTCCAGACAGAACATGGTGAAACAGACTGTTTCCAGATCGGCAAAGGAATAAGACATACTTTTTCCTTTATTCAATTTATATGCTGAACAGATACTGAGAGAATCTGGATTGGAAGGAGCATGGTTTTAAAGTTGGAGGAAGAAACATCAATAACCTTACACCACTCTGATTAACTGAGAATGCGGGTGATCTGCAAGTTCTAGTAATGAAAGTCAAGGAGCACAGTGAAATAATGGGACTACAACTAAATGTAAAGAAGACTAAACTAATGACAATGGGTACAGCCATCAGCTTCAGAACTGACAATGAAGATATTGAAGTGGTGGACAGCTTTTGCCTTTAGGACTGACAATCAACAGTAAAGGATCCAGCAGTCAAGAAATATGCCGCAGACTAGTCCTTGGTAGGGCAGCAATGAAGGCCTTGGAAAGGATATTTAGATGCTGTGACATGTCGACACCTACAAAGATTAGAATCATTTGGACAATGGTTTTCTTCGTGATACTCTGTGGAAGCGAAAGCTGGACTTGGAAGAAGCAAGACAGAAAAAGCATTGACACTTTTGAACATTGGTCCTGGAGAAGACTTTTGAGGATACCATGGACAGTCAGGAAAACAAAAAAAATGGATCACAGAACAAATCAAACCAGAATTTTCACTTGAGGCACAAATGACCAGGCTCAAACTATCATACTTCGGACACATTATGCGAAGACCCAGCTCCCTTGAGAAGTCTATAATGCTGGGAAAAGTTGAAGAAAAGAGAAGAAGAGGATGACCAGCAGCAAGGTGGACAGACTTGATTTCGACAGCAATGAATGCACCCCTGAGAAACCTTAGATGCCAAGTTGAAGACAGATCATTCTGGAGAGAATCTATCTATGTGGTCGCTAAGAGTCGACACCGACTTGACAGCACTTCATCAATCAATCAATCAATCAGATACTGTGTCTTTAAAATAAGTGTAACATGAGAATAGAAATATATGCCTCTGTCTTGAGAGACAGTGTGTGACAGTCCTGCTAATTCATAGAGCCGTACTCATACTAACATGATGGGCAGCCTTTGAGAGGTTGAAAACCCATCATGTTTGCAGTTACTCAATGGGAACAAAATCACAAACTGATTTTTTGTGATTTTAACAGTCGTTTTAAGAGTCATTTTCTGTGTAGTCATGGCGGGTCATATACTCATAGAATGCTATGTAGGTTTTACAGATTGCATGGTGTGTGGTCAGATGTTGCCAAATGTTGGCTGACATACAGAGCAAGGATACACCGGTGCACTGAAAGAGAAGCCTAACAGAACTTCCCAACTAACTGCTCTGGTGCAGTGGAGAAGCAGTCATTGTTGATGCCCTCCCTTCCCTAGGAAGCCGTATGTGCCACCTGAAACTATATCCCCAAGGGCTGTGGACCCCTCAGGGGCACATTTTGGGTGGCAGAGAAGTTTTCCAGGGGAAGGGGAAGGCATCAAAATTGCCATTTCTCTGTTGCACTGGTGTTGGGAAGTTCCTTTAGGCTGCTCTCTCACTGCAGCGGTACATCCTTGTCCTGTTGTATGCCAGCTGGTGAGACCGAGAGTCGTGATACAAACTTGTAGGAATTTTCCTTTATTTCACATTTTTATTTGAAGACTGCTCTCTCTCTCTCTCTCTCTCTCTCTCTCTGTGTGCATCATAAGCATATATTTTATTACCTGTATGAGGCAAGTTTGGTGGATCCCTTATTAATGCTTAAGCTTAATGTGGAGTGTTAAGCTGCAACTGTAGGTTTTGATTGATTGACTGATTGGTTGATTTCTATACTGCCCTTCCAAAAATGGCTCAGGATGGTTTACACAGAGGAATAATAAATAAATAAATAAAGATGGATCCCTTTCCCCAAAGGGCTCACAATCTAAAAAGAAACATAAGACAGACATCAGCAACAGTCACTGAAGGTACTGTGCTGGGGGTGGATAGGGCCAGTTACTCTCCCCCTGCTAAATAAAGAGAATCACCAGGTTTTGTTGTTAACCTGAAATTTATGAGCTTCAGTTTAACACAGATGTGTCTTTCCTTTTCCTCAAATCCTAGAGAGTCACTGGAGTCAAAGTAGTTTTGTCACAAAGTCTTGTCACATTTCATTCTAATTTGGCTAATTTGTACCAGCAACAATCAGTATGGACATGATTATAGTTGATTTTGAGTTGGTGGGGTTCTACCAAGTCAGTGTGCCAGTGAACATCAAAAGCACCTTCAGAATTATTGACACTACCCCCCCTCCCGCCGCCGCCTGGCCCCAGTATAATGTACCAATAAACTCAGCTATTTTTTGGGGCACTCTGAGAGGGTCTGCTCCTCACAAGAATGGGAGATTTTTCCAGTTGTCTCTTCTGTATCAACAACACTTGTTGCTCATTAATTGGGCATTTTTCCTGTTTATTAACATGCCTGCAGTCTAATATCTCCAAGGTTTCCAGGAAGAAATATATGGCTCTTTTCTTTGCAGTCTCCATGGCCCATTCAAAACAACTCTACAGGGTTCTTTTATATGTTTGCCTTTAGCACTTTTTTTTCAGGAGGTGGAGATTTATTAAAGGTGACCAGCAAATCTGACATCTTATTACAAGTCAGATATCTTTTAAAGTGTTATATCGTCTAAGGACACTGGCTTAAATGGCCTTAAATGGCTGAAGCTTCAGTTCTATGCACACTTAGTTGACAGAGAGTCCTGTCAAACTCAGTGGATTATATTTCCAAGCAAACATGCATAGGAGGACAACAGGGTTGCAAGCATCTTAAACCTAGCTTGACTGAGGACAAACATCCAAGCTCCAATTCCATTTTGTAGACATAAAGCCATTGTTCAGAAGCAATTCTGTTCAGAAGACCTTCTTGATCTCTACAATTTACATTTATTTCACAGCTCTCTCCATTTCATTACAAGACTTATCTGAGTTTCCTCATATGCTTGGTGAGGACAAGTGGTCCTTTATGTGGTTGATTATTGGCTCATGAAAAACATTACAGCTTGAGCAATATGACTAGCTAGCCATAGGGCTTCTCAGAGTTCCTGAAGTACTTGACTGCTCTGAATTCCAATACTGCTCTGTTAGCCAGAGACCTAGCTCCAGAACTCAATGGAAGAACACATGCTTTTTGTGTGAAAAAGTCCCAGGTAAAATCTCTGACATCTCCACAACGGGCTGGGAAAGAATTAGAAAGCTGTTGCCAGTAAGTATAGCCAGTATTGAACTAGATGGACACATTGTTTGATTCAGTATAAGGCAGCTTCCTACAATGCATATTTCTTGAACTTTATTAATACAAGCTTCCTTTGTGTATATTAGATTTAGTACTATGAATCTTTTGTACAGTATGTTGACACTAATTTGTATATTGAGGTGTGTCTTTCATAGTGATCATTCAGACTAGGGATGTGCATGAATCGTGTTTCGAGACGCGATTCAGGACACACCCTCTGCCCCTTTAAAACAGAGGAGAGTGGGTGCATACCTGCTCCTCCTTCACTCACTGCCACTTCCTGAATTGGCAGCACTCCTCTCAGCTATCTAATGTGTATGTGTGGAGGCCATGTGTGTGCTGGCATCGCATGGGGGCAGCTGAGGGAGAGCACTGCTGGCATGTGAAGATAGCTGGGATGAGTGCCGCCAATTCAGGAAGTGGCGGTGAGCAGCAGAGGAGCAGGTATGCACCTGTTCTCCTCCGTTTTTAAAGGGGCAGAGGATGTGATACATGCACATCCTTAATCCAGACATTTTGGCTTAAGCACTTCTGGAAACAGATACCTCCTAGGCTTGACCCTGCAGTTATACTGAAGTGTAATTTTGGGGGTTGTACAAAGTATTTAAGCACATTATTTTTGAATTTAAGATGTTATAATTTGTTATCTCCATCAGGTACACAATGTTAAATACTTAACACTGCCTTATTTTAGATAACCTTATTCCAGGCTGTTAGATTTAGCAGTTCTGTTGACTCCCCCCAATCCTGCCATTAAATTGTGGGATTCCAGCAGTGATATGGTCTCTTTTGAACACTGTCTCTGCAAAGAAAAAGTACAATCAATATAACAGTGCAGGTGATGCCACCTCCTGGGTACCTTGATGTATTGCAATGGCATCTTGAAAATAGAACATGAAGGAAGTTTTTGCTCACTGTTTTTGCTGCGTCTCTTGGGAAGTGGCTTGCTCACTAGTGGCTACCTTTCAGATAACACAGTTCAAGACCTGCAGTCTAACAGATGATGCTTGGGCCCACTGCTGCTACTGCAGTTTCTACTAACGGTAGGATGAAGGGAGTCGTTAATGGACCATCCTATCTACAGGATGCTTTTGACAGTGGGAAGGAGGTGGGACTTCCAGCTCTTTTTGATAAAGATTATTGTAGCATCTACAGCTTATAGAAGGAAGAAATTCAACAGGTTCAGCTTTTTTCACATGGAGATGTGTAACAGGGCAAATTATACACTTGAATTTTCTGTCTTTCATGCAACTCTTTGCTTTTCTGAGCAAAGAAGCTTCAGCCTGAGGGCAGTCTACCACTATCCTTGTTAATTGTGGCTCATGGAAGCCAATCTGCTGCCTGGCTTCCTCATACTTCCAGAACAGTAGTGGGAAATAGTTTTGTAATCCCCCTGTTGCTCTTTGAAAAGACCAAAGCAGTGAAAATGTAGTGGTGATAACAAAAGCTTAATCTTAAGTAGAGAGGTGTGATCCTTAATAGGGAATAAGTCCCCCTAAACATAGTGGGACTTTCTTCTGAGTAAACATGCATCAGTTTGTACTGCCAGGTCATAGGCATGGTAGGAGGCCATATGTTATAAATTGATGCTGTGATTAAATATGCCCACTCCTTTGTGATTATAGGAGAAGCATTTTTTTGTATCCAGAAACAAAATTTATCTCCCTTGCAGCCAGCATGCACCAATCAGATAATATGTTCTACTTATGGATCCCATTGAACTCAAAAGGGGCTTACTCAGAAATAAATGTTCACTGCAGTCTTACTCTGAGTGCTAGATTCTTCAGCCTGGCGTGTTTTTGGAGCAAGTTTACTGACTTTGAAGATAGCCCCCAATGTACAACACTTGATGGGTTCCGCTTGCAGATGCAATGTGTGGTTGGGCTAGTCAAACTGTTTATTCAGTAGGGGTGTGAAGGAATCAATTTTTTGCAATTGGATTTGAGCTTGAATAGAATTGCAAAAACTTGAATTGATTCATCAAAAGCCGCCAGTTTGGCTGCCTGCTTCAATGAATCAACCTCGGATCACTAGAACCAATTCAAGTGATTCAACCACCATCTTGAGACCAATTTTTCTGGGAAAAACTGGGGTCAAAATGGTGCCATTTTCCCGGGGAGAGCTGGTCTACCAATTGGGATCAGCAGATAGACCAGCCGTCAGTCTGCCTTGAAGGACTGGTCTACCCGGGTAGACCAGTTCCGAGGTGGACAGATGTGCCAAGTCTGGAGCAGAGGGCTGGTTTACCCACCAAACCCAATTGGTAGACTAGCTTTCCCTGGTCGGTGGGTAGACCAGCCTGTTGCTGTGGACTTAGCATGTCAGCCCGCCTTGGAGGACTGGTTGGGTAGACCAGTCCTCTGAGGCAGGCTGATGCACAAAGTCCAGTGTAGAGGGCTGGTCTACTTGCCGACTGGGGAGAGCTGGTACACCAATTGGAGTTCATGGGTAGACCAGCCCTCTGCTCTGGACTTGGCACATCAGCCCACTTTGGAGGACTGCTCTACAAATGAACTAAATTGGTAGACCAGCTCTCACTGGAATAAAGCACCATTTTGAGGCCCATTTTCCCAGCAAAATCGGCCTCAAAATGGGCCTACTTTGAATCACCCAAATCGATTCAGGTTGAACTGGGGGTGATTCTCCTCAACCCCAAATTGGGCCTTCTATTTCAAGGACGATTCAATTCGGGGTCAGATTTGTGAGTTATCCTCAATTTGAGGTTGAATTGAATTGCACATCCCTATTGTACATCCAGATCTTGAATAAATTCTGACTCTTATCAAATTGATGGGCTCTTTTTCTGCTCAGACTGTCTTCAGTTTTTCTGATCCAGTGGATCTAGTCATCTTCTCACCCATAGCTGCTACAGCACCAGAGTATAAAAGCGTGACTGTCTACTGCTAGCTTTCTGCCGCCACATTTCTAGTTCTTTCTTCTTTTGCTTTTTTGTACTTGTGCCCTTCCATTTTTATATATTTGAACATGGATTAAAATGTCAATTGTCTCTTAACAACTGTGTTCATACTTCAGTTAAAACTAAGCTGTTGGAACCCTTCTCTTCAAGAAAGGCCACAAGTATAAGAGAGAAGAGAGATGAAGGATCCCCGAGTCTAGAGCGGTAAGGTGTGTGTGTGTGTGTGTGTGTGTGTGTGTGTGTGTGAGAGAGAGAGAGAGAGAGAGAGAGAGAGACAAGGGAGTGACACTCCAGGCTAGAGAAAGGGACTATTATTAGCTTCATTCACCTACCCCTTTCGTGGAGGTGGGGGTGTGGGAACCAAATAACCACAACACAATAAACTTGCCTGGGGAAAATTGTTAATGGTTGCATATGACCCTGTTGCTACTGGTTGCATATGGCTGTCAGGTAACTCAAGCTTGTACAGGTGTTTCCCCCAGAAATTAATCCCCCCCAAATTTTTATGGGGCTGAATTTAGGTTAGTCCCTAAAGATGAAGATGGGCTGTATGGTGTCATAGGAAAAAGAAAATAAAAAAGTCTTATGACTATTGTATTAGAGTAAACATATTAACGCTAAACATGTTGTATTTGATTAACCGCCCTGAGCCATTTTTGTAAGGGTGGTATATAACTAAATAAATAAATATAATTTAATGTATTTGCATAAATTATCATTGACTGTTGAGTGTGCTCTACCCTACTTCTAATCTCTCAATATTAAGAAGTACAGGGATTGCAATGATTTCATTTGTGAAATCGTTGAAAGATGTGCAACGATTTCATTTCCTTTGGATGAGAAAGCACTGGAGACTTATGGTATCCTTGTAGATTTTCAGGTGTACTTTTTCTATGTCAGTTAATGCCTCCCGCCATCTGTACCAGCCAGACACCCTGCCCACACCAGGTTGCACACAGTTCTTAGCTTGATCTGTCTAGCTACACCCTCTCAGCTCTCTGTCTCTGGCTTTGTCCACATTAGCCTTTCCCCCACCCCCCAGAATGGGCATCAATAATTCATTCAGTTATTACTACGACGACGACAAAGAAGAAAAGTTATATACCACTTTTCAACAAAAGTTTTCGAAGTGGACTACTCCAGTTCTATTTTGTCAAAATGGAAACAACAACAGATGAGGCTGTCGTGGAGAATTAATTCTGTGGCTGTTATTTGCTCTTCAAATGTTTGTCATGCTGTGCCTTATTTATCATTATAATGATTATAATGATTATCATAATGTGCTTCATTTAGAGCTATTACCCTGATTTAACAACAGAGTCTTGCGGTGACATAAAGAGTAACACATTTATTAGTCTTCAAGGTGCCATAAGCATCTCTCTCTCTCTCTCTCTCTCTCTCTCTCTCTCTCTCTCTCTCTCTCTCTCTCTCTCTCTCTCCTGCCGCAGACTAATATACACCCCCGAAAGTGGAGATCTTTATTTATTAATAAATCCCTATAGATTTTGTTTCATATATATATATATATATATATATATATATATATGGGGATTTTTAATTTTTTTTGGCCAATGTTGCATTTGATTTTTTTTAAAAAATGTGAAAACGAACAACAACCAAATTCTTTTCCATCCTCCAATGCTTGCAGAGCCTCTGTGGCTTCTAAGAATTGTGTCAGAGCTGCAGCAATGCTGCTCCCATTATTTCCAATGAGAGCGAGGCTGATGCAGCTCTGATGCAATTTTTAGGAGTCACAGAAGCACTGAAAGCTTGGAAGGATGCAGTTTGAACTCATGTGGAGCCAGTGTGTGTGCACCTCCCTCCCTCCCTCCCCTGGGTTGCATACTGTGCTGTATGTAAGCCACTGAGAATAAACTCAGTAAGGGTACTTCTTGACTGGTGGCTTTGCATCAGATGCATTGAATCAATTTCCTGACACCCACAAGCCCATCAAGTAGGATGCTCACCCCTGTGTTCATAGTTGCTACTCCAAATGACAGACTAGGGCATAGCAAGATCAGTGGAGGTGACATTCCAAGAAGAAGAAACCTAGATGTATTTTGTCCCTATTACTAGTTTAGTGCTTCAGTTGCTGGGGAAAGCTGGCTTAGAATCTATGCTGAAGGATATCACCTGCTGAATGACTAGCTTGCCTCTGAAGTCTATAAGCCATTGAGTGAGGGGAAAATAGGTTGTATTTTATTTAGAAACACATTCCCTTATGATATGCTATCTCATTGTACTTCCAACAGATGATTTGTTTGGAGTGGATAAGATAGGCTTTCATAATTTATGGCCCACCAGCTTGAACTCATCCCATTGGTTACATATGATGGCTGTACCAATATGGTGGCACAATCAGCTTCCTGTTCTTGCTTCCTTCCTGAGTGTTTTTGGAGCGGTGCTCAAGGGTGAACTGTGTGCAGGCCTTGGTTATGGTACCTACTTTCTTACATCATATCAGGACACATTTGTTTTTTTTACTCTTTATTTTTTTAGAGAAGGCTACATGGAATGTTTCCCCCTTCAGTTATACCCCAGTGTTCTTCTTGTCCTCAAGAAAGAGTTTGGCCTCATTTTAATTGGACTGATGTGCTTTGATTCAAGTCATTAGTATTCTAAAGTGGGTTCTTTCTCATTGGTAAACTACAGTGGGTCTTTCAGGAACAAATTGCCAATAGACAGAGAGCTTGCTTATGGATAGACTCTATTGATTTTCACTCGCTGAACTACAGATAGGTGCTTTGTTAGTCTTTCTGAATGTGCAAGCAAGGTAGAAACATAATTATTGAGTCTTCTTCAAAAAATGATACTTGAGGTTGTATGTTGGTTAGTCTATTTTGCCAAGGGCACACTTCATGGGGAGCTCCTATACAAACCACATCAATAGATGTGGGAGCTGTGTAGAAGTTTGACGTGGATTCTACTCCTGTCTTGCTTTTATTAGAGGCAGATAGAGATAAGAAATTTGTTGCCATGTTGATCACTTAGAGATACTGGTGCCCACTATTGAATGGTGCATTTCTTAATGTTCCACTTACCATGTTAACTGTATATAAACATGTAAACTAGTGTAAAGTCTAGAGTATAATTCTTTGACCACAAAGACCAGATCTCTGCTCGGCCTTGTAAGTTGCTGGATCACTTTCTCACCACTTCTTTGCCAATGCTACCTCTCAGAGCTGCTGTAAAGCTAAAATGGGACAACATCCTTGAACTTCTTTCTGAGCTGCCTGGAGGAAATAGCAGGATACAAATATGAGAATAAACACTTTTGGTGATTAGTGGGCTCTACTTTAAATTCTAGAGGTGGACTTAGGTATTTTCAAAATGCCAAATGTCAATGTGTGGTTCTGTAGATAATACTAACAGAGGCGTATCTAGGGTAGGGCAGGCAGGGCATATGCCCCGGGCGCCACTTGAAGGGGGCACAATTTCTTAATTTTTTTTTAAAAAATGGCCACCAAAAACAAAATGGCCACCACACATGCTCAAATGGCCTCTGTGAGACCCTAGGCCATGCCAGGCCTCACAGAGGCCATTTGAGCATGTGCGGTGGCCATTTTGTTTTCAGTGGCCATTTTTAAAAAATATATATATTTTAAAAAATGGCCACTGCACATGCTCAAATGGTCCCTGTGAGTCCCTAGAGGCCTGCAGAGGGAGGGGTAACCTTTGATGACCTCCCCCATGGCCTATAGGAAGCACCCCAAAGGGGCTACAGGTAAAAAAAATATTTTTTAAATTTAATATAATATAAGTCACTGTACACATATTCAGTTTAGCACTATGTACAGAGAATCAGGGCTTGTGAATACTGAGCTGAAGCTTATGAGCTAAGATTGTATTCATTTGTTCTTACTTTGCTTCTTGTGATAAGTGTGTATGTATGTATTTGTTTATTTCGGCCCAAGGCCAGCATAAATACAAGAAAAAGAAGGGAAACAACAACAACTTGTGATAAGTGAGTTAAATGTGATGTCTTAACAATATGGCTATTAATGGTGAGTTTGTCTTTGAATCAGTGTGAAATTCTTAGTATTAAGGCCCACTGGGAGTTTCTTGCTCTCTTTCTCTCATTTTAACGTGTCTTTCTGAAATACTAGAATATATTCCAATATTCCAAGCAGCGACACAGTTTACTCTGCATATCCTTTAATTATTTTCAGAGTATCTGGGAAAAGCCAAATTCTCCATTTCTTTTAAAAACTTATGTAATAGTGATGCTACAATGCATAGTAGAGAATTAGACAGGCACTTCTGTTTAGTTTTCCAAGTACACCAGTACACCAGGTATTTCATTAGCCCCAGCATACTGAAATTTGTAGTTTTCCAGCATTTTTTGGTCTGGCTACGTCCACTGCTAAATAGTTTTTGAAATTGTAAAAGATTAACGAGCTTGACTTGTATTTTTAAGCTGATATTATAGTAAAGTTATCTGAAAGATGGGTGTCAGATGTTTGGACAGGGGGCGCAATTTCAGTGCTTGCCCTAGGCGCTATTTTCCCTAGATACGCCTCTAAATACTAATACTGTGTAAATCTGAAAATCAAAAGAAGCAGAGGGAGAAACATGGACTTGCAAATGCTTAATAGCTTTAATGCTAACAGGACAAAGAGGCACCTTTTTGAAGTTAAGACTCTCCTGTTTAGCAGGTTCTATTCAGCCCAGCATAGCATCCATCTAGTGGCAGCGGCTGGTGTCTCCTCTCTGTGTGTGTGTTTATATGGTGAGCTTTTTGGGGAGATAGGTCATTTTTTCCATCCATTTTCTTATGCAAACCACTTTGAGTTCTTTTTTGGGGGGACGGACGGGACAGTATCTATCTATCTATCTATCTATCTATCTATCTATCTATCTATCTATCATGGGGGGGGGTTCGTGATTTTTTAAAAAAAGTCCTATTAAAGGAGAGCAGCAACCTCATGGAAGTTTCTGTTCATGTCTAGAAAACAGTATTCTATAGAAAATTGTATTTGATATTTTGGCCTTATACTCTTAAGGTATTGTTGCAATTGACTTGGAAGGACAATATAGCCAAACAAGATGTGCTTTTCAGTTTTGTTTGTTCTTCCTATATTTCCCCCTAAATCTGAAAAGTTGTAAATATCTCAAACAGTTGGAATAGTCATAAAAATCACTTATGGAACTGGTTATGACAGAATTTAATTTGTTCCACAAGAGGGCCCCATAGTACAACAACAATTGCACTGTAGTTTATAATGAAGAGGAAAAGAAATCTACAGTTTTCACTTCTTAACACTGACCATCAGTTAACAAACAGAATCTTACATATTCCTGATGTGGTAAATTGTATTTTTGCCTCTAATAATCTGGGCAAAAAGAGTTGGATTACTTTCAGAAGTGATACCAAGAACTCATTTCTGTTTCTAACACAGTTTTGTTTTGGTACTTTTGAATGTGTTTATGGATACGGTGCAGTTGATTAATTTGATTAAGTGCCGTCAAGTTGGTGTCGACTCTTAGCGTTCACATAGATAGAGTTTCTCCAGAATGATCTGTCTTCAACTTGGCCTTTAAGGTCTCTCAGTGGTGCATTCATTGCTGTTGTATTTGAGTCCATTCACCTTGCTGCTGGTTGTCCTCTTCTTTTTCCTTCAACTTTTCCCAGCATTATGGACTTCTCAAGGGAGCTGGGTTTTCACATAATGTGTCCTAAGTATGATAGTTTGAGTCTGGTCATTTGTGCCTTGTGTGAAAATTCTGGCTTGATTTGTTCTATGATCCATTTTTTTGTTTTCCTGACTGTCCATGCTATCCTCAAAAGTCTTCTTCAGCACCAAAGTTCAAAAGCATCAATACTTTTTCTATCTTGCTTCATCAAAGTCCAGATTTCGTATCCATAGAGTGTTACATGAAAAACCATTGCCCGAACGATTCTAATCTTTGTAGGTATAATCTTTGTAGGCAGTGTATTTAGTACCATTGATAATCTGCTGTGATCAGAGACAGTAGCCAAGTACCCGCTCTGCAAGTCTGAGAACCTCTGCTGTACAACATGGCTCTCCTCAAGAAGCTGGGGACTTGTGTGCACCCTGATCCAGAAATCTGCAAGTTCAGCATAAGGATCTTTATGACTCTACCTTATATTGAACCAGATCATGATCTATCTAGGCCAGTACTGTCTACTCTGACTGGCAGCAACCTGCCATGATTCTTTTAAATTGGAGATGCCAGAGAATTGAACTTTAGGCTTCTGCATACAAAACAGTACTCTGTCCATTGTCAGTGGACAGTGCCAGCTTGTTGCTTTTCACCGTTAGAGGCAAAAGGCTAGGAGTGAGCTGCCAGCCCTGCCTCCCTCACCAGCACCACCTTCTTCCCCCTCCTTGGGCTGCCTTGCCTCCCAGGTGAGCTGCTCCTTTAAGTTGCAGGTCAACAGTGGCGCCAAGGATGGAGCTTCTTACATGCAGCAGTAGCCTCTCCTCCTCACTGCTGCTTTGCTAGCTTCAACAGCTGGATTGTATGCAGTCTCCCACTCCCCCACCCCACCTCTGCCTTCCATTAGCAAATTTGTGTGCTTTGTCTGGGATGTGCAAGCATCAACCTGCTGAGGTTGAGCCAGCTTGCACTTGTACTGGCATGGTTTGATGGCTTGCCCTCAAGCCAAACCCGCTGGTCCAGTCTAGAGCCAGTTCAGGTTTTAAAAAACAAACAAAAACAAAATGGCAGACTTACCACCAGTGTGGGGCTTCAGGGGTGCTGCTGCATCTGTGTCAGGGGGTGGTCTCCTGAGGTTCCCCCTTCCTCCACTGGCTGAAATTAAAAATCCTCCCATTCTCCCTCCCTCCCCGAGCTGTTCAGACTTGAGCCATACTGGGCACGGTTCCAGTGTGCACAGAACCGGACCTGGTTTGGTTCAAGTCCAGTTCTACTTGAACTAAACTGGGTTTTCTGGTTTTGTTCCAACCCATATTGTCTGCTCCATTTTGGGAACAGAGAAAGCACAGTACACACCTTTGCACATGATTAGCACAATCAAGGACTTTGTAATAATGCAGGTCCCAATGGCACATACAACAATCTCTCTCCCCCCTTTCCCCTCATCTATCTATCTATCTATCTATCTATCTATCTATCTATCTATCTATCTATCTATCTATCTATCTAGGAATCATACAAACCAGTTAAGTGAATGGTGTCTAGGTTGGGGAGTGAATGTGTCTAGGCTGCCAGTCCAGTGCTTTCATTATGGGAGGATAGGTTGGGCTCCCTGAATGAAATCCCCTCTGGCTCCCCCCAGTTTAGCCATATGATGCCTCCCATAGCCTTCTAGAAATAGTAGCTAAGGGAGCTAGAAAAGGCAAGAGGGCCACTGTTAGTGCATGGGATTGTGTAACAGTGCTTGTGTGCTGTATGTCTAAAACTATTTAGATGCAGCCATTCATCGTATCCTCGCCTGCTATAAGTGTTAGTCCCCAATTAGTCAGTGTTTTGAATTGGTCAGGTGTATTCTTGCGATGAGAGGCCTGTCTATGATATTTCACATCCGCCAGTACTCACTCAATGTGCCTGTCACTGAGCAATGACCATATATACTGTATGCATAACCTTACCCTTTGCTGGAGCACACTACGCTGGTGAGACTTGCTACCACAACATGGCCGATTGAGAATGATCCCATTGCTCTTATATGGGGCATGATGCAACACTAGGCAGCATGAGCCCAGGGACTGTGTCTGGTGTGCAACAAAGTGTTTTGTCTTGTTGCACATCAGGGTAGAGCTGATATGCGGCTGTTTTATGGATTTGTCCCCATACAAAAATGTCCTGAAGTTGGACCAAGGCATCTAAGAAGTTTTGGCTGAAATCAAAGCTCTGTACTAGAGATGCTGCAACTAGCCATGCTTTGAACCCACTCACAAGGATTCTGGTTGCTTCCAGGAGGAGTACACTGGGGATATAAAATATAAAGGGCAGTGCAGGGGTGTCCTTAGAGAGCCCTGGTTGGGCGCAGGGCTTGGGGCAACTCAGCCAGTGCAGGGCCCCCTTCCAGTTAATTTGAATGGCAGCAACAAGAGCGGGGCCCACGTGATCACCCTGCTTGTCCTGCCATAAGAACAGCCCTAGGGCAAAGTATGCTTGATGGAACCAAAGTAATCTTTTTCTTATGGTCAGGGGTGCAGACAGAGGAAAAGCCTGAAGAGCAATCCCTCACTTTAATTTTTTTGGAGGGAAAGGAAAGACACTTTGCGGGGTGGTGGAGGGATATGTTTTGGGCATTGAAAATATGGGTTATTACAGGGGTTCTCAAACTTGGGTGCCCAGATGTTGTTGGGATCCAACAAGTTGCAGTCCAACAACATCTGGGGACCCAGGTTTGAGAACCCTGAGTTGTTAGATTTGGCAGGGTTCAGTAAAGTGAAGGGGGAACTCTTCACACATAGAGCGGGATCTGCACCCCCCCCCGGGCCATGCTTATGTGCTCTCACTGAGCATCTTTCATTTCAATGCCTAGTCTGTCAGTGGGAGGCCATGTTTTGCGTTGGTTCCCCCTCCCCCGCACAGACCTTTTTTTCCTGCACAGGCCATACAAATATGAAAAAAACACACCCAAAAACCCAGGATTCAGAGGATTGGTTTTGGATGGCCATGCATGTAGCTATGCCAGGTTGCATCTTTCAACCAGAAGCAGATCTGGGCCTAGGGAGGACGTAGTGAGTACACTTTGTTTAGAGCGTCTGCAAACTCTTTCTGTGCAAAAACATATATTATGAAACAGATTATATGTAAAATGAATACAGCATCAATAACTAAGTTTGCATTTTATATATTAATCTGTAGAGCTGTTTTTGGCTCACAAAGTATTAGACTATGTCAGTGCCTGATAGCATGTGTGTGTCAATTTAGATAAGGAAAAAATGAATTTTTAAAATGGCAAAATAAAAGCGATTTCACAAGCGGACAAATTGAGAAATATATAATTCTGACAAACCAAATATGCCATCAAAGCATGACATCAAATGCTGAAGTCAGTGAAGTGATGAAGCTCCCCTCCCACAAAAGATATGAAAGCTACTTCAGAGGGCAGGAGCAGAGTATAATCAGAATACCAATCAGAAAACGACGAGGCAATTAGCAAATGGGGACAAGGTTTAGCTTTATGACAAAGAGCCAAAAAATATTTGATACACAGTAAATGTGTCATCTTCCATAAGTAATTCAATTACATCTACCTAGTAAGGCAGCCAAGTTTCTACAACACAAAATTAAGCTGTATTACTGTGCTAACTGAAAACATAAATGCAATTTGCTTTGCATAGTAGAGGGAATGCTAGACTATCTTTCCATTTTGAAAACTTAAACACATACTATTTTCTTCTTTTGGTGGAGAATAAATACATACTATTTTCTTCTTTTTGGTATCCACAAAGTATATCATTTTACACTCTTTAGTTGAGTCTCATTTGTCTTCGTGTTGCCTGTTCACCCAGTTTGGAAAGATTTTGATTTCACCACCCAGAATAATTTAGTGTCATCTGCAAACTTGGCTTGCTTTTGTGAGTATCAGTGGGACTGTTATCCCTGGATATAAAACCTAAAGAAATGACCGGGAAGGGTGTCTTGGGGGTTGTGTTACTCTATATGTCACAGAGGGCACAGAGTCCAATAAACTAGAGCACTTAAGGAGAACACAATGTTTTCACAGCATCACAGTGGGAAGAAATACCAGACCCCCAAAGTAATATAATACAGAAGAAATACTCTCACCTTCTTGGACCAAAAATTGCAAGTTGTAGCTAGTGTGTGCAAGGCAGTGACATATGAGCCAATACTCTCCCCTTCAGATTGCTCTCTGATGCAAAATCTGTATCTTTCAGCAGTTTGGGGGGAACAATTGCTGCGCAGGGCTCCCAGAACTGCTTCCAAGGGTAGAATCTGTGCTAAGCTTTAGACTAAGTGATGTGGGATTGCCCCATGTCCAAGACTGGCCGGGACAGTTCAGAAATCAGGCTTCCTGTCTAGGATGTAGGGAAAGTGTCATCCTAGACACAAAATGACCCGGAATTTGAGCAGGAAGATTACTTTTACAAATGCTACCCATTTTCCTGGTGCTTTTCTTTAAGTATTGTAGCTACATGGTGTCAATGTTTAAAAGCTTTATATTCTTATCCTTTCTCTGGCATCAGTGCTGCCAAATGGCTAGGTTGGTTCTTTCTATATAGCTCAGTAACCCCCTTTCCCTCATTTAAACAACAGGTTTTTTTAAAATAAATTGTTAGAGACCCGTCTTCAGTTGCTGCCAGTTCACCTGCTGGTGACTCAGGGTAGGTGCTCCTGGGCTATGGAAACTTAAGTGCTCCCCATGGAAATAGAAGATTTGTCATCCTTAGAAGCATTTAAGAGAGCCATAGGTAAAAGTAAAGTGTGCCGCCAAGTCAGTTTCTACTCCTGGCACCCACAGAGCCCTGTGGTTTTCTTTGGTAGAATGCAGGAGGGGTTTACAAGTGCCCTCTCCCGTGCAGTATGAGGTGATGCCTTTCAGCATCTTCCTATATTGCTTGCTTCTGCCCAATATAGTAGCAGCAGGGATTCGAACCAGCAACCTTCTGCTTGTCAGTAAAGCATTTCTCCACTGCGCCACTTAAGGTGACAAGAGAGCCATAAAGACTATTTTTTTTAACCAGACTTTTAATGGTTTAAATGGGTTTTAAAGGTATTTCACGTTAAATATTTAAACCCTATAATTGTTTTAAATTTTGGTTGTGAACTGCTTTGAGCCATTTGGGATAGGGAGCCATCTTATTTGTTTGTTATTTCTCTGTGTAAACCACCCTGAGCCATTTTTGGAAGGGCGGTAAAGAAATCAAATTAATAATAATAATAATAATAATAATAATAATAATAATAATAATGGGAAAAACATGTGAACTCTGCTCCCCCGCAGTGATGTAGATAGGCTATACCTCCCTTGCAGCTCAGGTGGATGAGGAATGCTGCAAGTCCATCAAACAGTAGAGGAGGAGAAAAGAGGCCTTGAAGAATATATCAAGGACAGTGAAGAAGATGAACTTAAAATGGTCAATAATGAGAAACTATTCAACACCAATGAGACAAAGCAGGCCTACAAGAAAGAACAAGTCAAGAACCGAGCAGAAAAATGGAGAATGGAGCCCCTGCATGGTCAATATTTGCACAATATAAGTGGAAAATCAGACATCACCAAGACCTGGCAATGGCTTAAGAATGGCAACTTGAAGAAAGAAACAGAGGGTTTAATACTGGCTGCACAAGAACAGGCACTAAGAACAAAGACAATAAGAGCAAAAGTTGAAAAGTCAACAACAAACAGCAAGTGCCGCCTTTGTAAAGAAGCAGATGAAGCAGTGGACCACCTAATCAGCTGTTGTAAAAAGATCGCACAGACTTACTACAAACAAAGGCATGGCAAGGTAGCAGGGATGATACACTGGAACATCTGCAAAAAATACAAGCCACCTGTAGCCAAAGATTGGTGGGACCATAAAATTGAAAAGGTTGTTGAAAATGAAGATGTAAAAATATTATGGGACTTCCGACTACAAACAGACAAACATCTGCCACACAATACACCAGATATCACTGTAGTCGAGAAGAAAGAAAAACAAGTCAAAATAATCGACATAGCAATACCAAGGGATAGCAGAATAGAAGAAAAAGAAATAGAAAAAATCACCAAATACAAAGATCTACAAATTGAAATTGAAAGGCTGTGGCAGAAGAAGACCAAAATAATCCCAGTGGTAATTGGCACCCTAGGTGCAATTCCCAAACAACTTGAAGAGCACCTCAACACCATAGGGGCCACAGAAATCACCATCAGCCAATTACAAAAAGCAACTTTACTGGGAACAGCCTATATTCTGTGACAATATCTATCATAACAGCAACAACATTGATAATAAAATTCAGCCATCCCAGGTCCTTGGGAAGGGCTCGATGTCTGGATGAAACAAACCAGTCAATAACACCTGTCTGACTGTGTAAACAAGAAATAATAATAATACTGGGAAAAACATGTGAAGTAGTGGAACATCACCACTGAGTTTTGGGGAATACTAGACTTTAACTCATCATGTAGACTACATATCCTAGGGTACATACTAGGATTAGCACAACAAAGTACAAAACATACACAGAATCAGAACAAACATGGCCCCAAAACATTTCCCATAAAATGAAAATGCAAAAAAAAATAGCAAAGCATTTTCAGCAATCTAGTATGACCAGAGGTGCATCTAGTTAATTTTGCCTGGACTTAAAGGCCTTTGGTGGCTCCCCTGCTGCAAGTTAAGCATCATTTTTTAACACCTAGGTTCTTGAGGGCACAAACCACACCACCCAGGACTGACTAAAGGGGATTTGGGGGCCCCCAGGAGGTGTGGAGGCCCTGGACTTTGCCCTGAAGTCCAGGGGTAAGAGTGCCTCTGGGTATGACAGATACAAGCATTTCCCTTATTCCTACAAGGTTTTATGCAACTACACCTCTAGGCCACCTCCAGCCTCAGAGACAAGATGCCTCCAAATTGCAGGGGAGCAACAGCAAGAGAGAGGGCATGCACATACCTCTAGCCTGTGGGCTTCTCAGAGGCATCTGGTGGACCTCTGTGTGAAACAGGATGCTGGACTAGATGGGCCTTGGGCTTGATGCAGCAGGGCTCTTTTTACGTTCTTAATTAAAAGGTTGTATAGCATCTTTACAGTACTTTTATCATGGTTTCAATACTCAAAAACCTTATAGAATATTATTCACCAGTTTGAACACCAGTTATATTTTCCCAAAGATAAAAGCCCTATTCAGACATTAATTTAAAGGGAGGGAGGGAGGGAGGAAATTTGTTTCCCAGTGCAGGCGTTCACTGATCATTGAAAGACATTAGCCTGGTCATTTCAAACTGGTCAAGCCAGTTACCACTAGCTTTCCTCCTTGTTATACTTATAATCAGAGAATCATAGAGTGAAAGGGCCCTGAGAGGCAGCATGCATCCTAGGGAACTTGCTGAGTTGCTTCAAGGACAACACAGGACAACTGGCTGATAACTTGTGAACTGCCTAACCGATCTGGATCAAAATTAGTCTATTGTAGGGATAGTGAAAAGAAAGTAGGCAGATTAGTTCTTACCAGAACAACTTGTTATATCTTTAACCCCCTCGAAAACACATAGGGGTGGTTTGAGCGGTGGTTTGTATTTGCTACGCTGATTTTTTTTCTTACTTCCACAGCTCAAAATATCTGTTATATTTATTTTGTATTCAACAAAATAGCTAATACTAAGGCAAATACTAATTAGCTAATACTAATCTGAGGCAAAAATACTGACTGGGCAGGTAACGTATCTCAGGGTTGGCAACCCTATGCTGGAGAAATGGGTGGCCTTTTTGAAACACACAGGCACTAAAGGCAGCTAACAGCAAAAACAAAAACATAGCCAACTGCGACACAAAACAATACTAACACAATACAGTAGGAAAAAAACACCAAAAAAAGCAATGACTACAGCAAACCCCTCATAACAATCCAAAAATCACAAGCAGCAGCTTCAAACTCAGCAAGAGCAGGGTAACAGAAATGCTCATATCAACCCTCTCTTGATTTATTTGACTTGGAAAAAAACAGAGACCTGTGCAATCAACTTTTATTTACTGTAGGAATAAATTTTAGTTATACCTGAAGACCTCTTTTAAAAAATCTTAAAATGTCGAAATCACCCTGTCAGTCCAAAGGGGCACAGGACAACATCCAACAAGAATAAGTAAACATTTCCCCCAGTCAAAGTGACCCTTAAAATTCCCTAGTGTGACTGCCACAGCTAAAGAGATTGCCATCAATTCTGAAGTAAGTATCATTCAGTATGCCCCAGTAGTTTCATTTTCAAAGCAACCAAATCATTATCATTGCCATGATGGTGTGTAAATCAAAGAGAAATACATTACAAGCCTGTAAGTAGGAACAAACATATATGAATGGCTTATGGCCAGAATTTCACAAGTTGGGGAAAATGAGATCAAGAATTAGTTGTTTGTTACCTCTCAAGCAAAGCCACCTAATGGTGCAGCAGGGAAATGACGTGACCAGCAAGCCAGAGGGTGTCAGTTTGAATCCCCGCTGGTATGTTTCCCAGACTATGGGAAACACCTATATCAGGTAGCAGCGATTTGGAAGATGCTGAAAGGCATCATCTCACACTGTGCGGGAAGAGGCAATGGTAAACCTCTCTTTTATTCTACCAGTCTGAGTTGGCCGTGGCGAGTTGTCCCATTCCCTTTGCTGGCACACTCTTGTGGGTGTTCTACACCATCAATGCTTTTCAGATACCTGAAGAGGGCTTGTAAGGCTTATAGTAAAAATGCTGGCTGGGGGGAGGGCTGGTGAGGAGGCAGGCTCCTATCTGCCTCACTGCACTGGATCCAATTTTCTTTGAAGGCTCTGCCACTCGCACAGCACATGAGCCGTGCAGCAGTGAGTGGCAGAGCAGGGAGACGGAAGAGGAACTCTTCCAGCAGTCCTCAATGCACCGTATCAGCAGAGGGTAAAATTGGGGGATTTCCCCAGAGTGGGGTGCTCTAGCCACCTGGCTCTTTGTGTGCTCGGGCTGCAGGCAGCCCGAGCACACCCAAGTCTGGGGGCCTAGGGAGAAGGGCACAATTGTGCCTTTCTGCCTGGGTAAAAGCCCAGAGGGAAACCTCAGGCTCTCTGGCGGGACAGCGCCAGGATTAGCCCCCAACCCTGGTGCTTCACATGGGATGGAGCCATTCATTCTTGTATATTTTTATATTATTAGGTCAAGACTTCCATGACCTAATACTGCATGGTGTCCTAGTCAGCTGGTTATTCAACCGCCTGCCATCATGGATACAGCATTTGCCTCTTCAGACAAATTCCACTGTAACTGTGAGTGGCACACAGTTGGGGTGAGTGACCGCGATGGGACAGGACTCCAGGTGTATTTTCTATAACGTCTGTTGTCAGAAGTCTATTACCTAAGCATGTGGATGTGGAACTAACTTTCACTGAGACCAAGTATATGTTTAGGAGTGTGGTGCTGATCAGCTGAGGTCTAAACACTTCAGTTTAATTCGGTCTTAAAGAAAAGGAGTTGGAAGACTGTATGTTTTCTTTCAACATAGTGAGGTCACTCATACAACCAAAAACTGGGTAGGACAAGTGTCCTATCCAGGTTTGGGAGCTGTGTGCGCTCCCATTTTTGGTCGTGTGGATGGAAACTGTTGGAGCTAGGACCCTGGCAGCATCAGCTCTCAGCTGCAATGTCTCATAATGACCACTGGGGTTTTTTAGGGTCATGGATAAAAGTACTGGACTCCTCCCCTCTTTGTTCTTCCAGTGTTAGTCTCCATTTTGTCTCTCCAGAGATGGCTGTTTGTTTGGGTCTCTCTCTTCAGCCATGAGCTACAGCTGAAATTAAGCTGCAGGCTCTTGCACATCTGTTTGTAACCTTTTATTTAAACAAATCCTTATAGTTCCTCAATCCTAAAGAACTGTCTCAAGACCTCTTGCTTTGCTGCTTTCTCACCAAACTGGTTTTGCTTTGCTATTTGGGGACTGAACTAACATTTTTCCCTTACAGAAACAACTAGGTAGGAGGAGGGAGAGTGATTGTGTAGAATCCAGGTAGGAGGAAAAGCTGGGTAGGACAGTTTTCCCTCCTACCTTGGTCAAATGCTAGCTATGAAAGCTGGGTAGGACAGCTTTTCCTATCACTCTCCCTCCTCCTACCTAGTTGTTTGCACCCACTCAACCAAAAATTGGAGCACATACAATGTCCAAACTTGGGTAGGACAGTTGTCCTACCCAGTTTTCAGTTATGTGAATGACCTCAGTATGTATGTACACACACACACACACACACACACACACACACACACACACACACACACACAAATTTTCCTTTGAGACTAGGTAGAAAACTGGGCAAAGCTAGAATTCACTGCAACTAAGATTAGCTTCGTTAAGTTATAACACTATTTTTCTCTTCTTGATCTAATTTCCTATTGGGAGAAAAATTAACTTTATCATTCTTATATTTTCCTTTCCTTTCCTCTATTTAATGAAACATCAGCTCATGCTCTTATCAACATTTTCCACCTCAGAAAAGACAGCTTATGAAAGATGTGAATATGCTTTTGTTGCTGGCTTAAAGTTGCTCTAATACAGAAGTGAAATCTCCAACCCAAATAAGCAGGAGAATTAGGGATTGGGTCACATCAGTGCTTGAATTGGGGGTAAGCAGGTAGTGTGGCCCTTAATGAAATCCTCAGGCTCCACCCCCTGACTCCTCACAATTTTAGCCAAATCATGCCCCTGCTGAAGCCTTCTAAAACAGTACTAAGGAACCGACATGAATGGTAAGAGGGATTCGCCCCCTATGCCCCCTTGTAATCCAAGCACTGATGTGCATGTACATCTTTGTCACATGCAGTGGCAGCCAGTGCTGCTGTAGCCTGGGGAGGGGGAGGGAGGGAGGGCAGGGCAGGGCAGGCCTCCATCCCACCCTGGCTGCTCCCCCTCTCCCCTTCCCTGGCTTTAACTTGAGCTACATGGGCTGGTCATTCACTGGGCTGAGCTGTGCACACTCATTCAATGGGGATCCCAACCTGGAAAATTACCAGCCCGCATGGAGAGAGAGGGAGGGAGGAGAGAGGGAGAGGGGCAGCAGGGGTGGCAGGGGGCAGGGAGTGAAAGAGAGAGGCAGCTGCAGCCTGTTCTGCACCTGCCTGCTGTCCTCACACCCGCAGTGACACCATCTGGTCACATGGTAGCTGCAACATCCAGTGATGACTTGCATCATTCTGTCACACATGTATTACCTCGAAAATGAACATTCACATCACTTCAAACACAGGGATTTCCAATGGGGCAATTTCACACATTAACTTGCTACTCGGCAACAGTGCAGTAATTGTGTATAGACAAAACTCGTTTAGGTATAATCCCAACCTGGAAAATTGCCAGCCCGCATGGAGAGAGATTTATTTTTATTTCCATTTATTTCCCTTTTCATTTCCATTGTCGTACATCCATGCATTTCAGCTCAGTTGTGTTGTGGGGCTTCTTTTTGCTTCTTCTTTTTAGTCTGGTCTTCTCCAGGACTGGGGCATGAGAACAGATCAAATAAGAGAATGGGGTCTGGGAGTGGCATTTAAGTTTGTCCCAGAGACCTTTTTTTTTACTTGTACATTTGCCTTATTCTTGTCTGAATGGAAAGGGTGTTCATTTTAGTTTTAGACATTATCAGGTATTGTACCCTATTAAGTTCCTCCATGGTAGCATGATGAAATAATAATATAACTGACCTTACATAAGGCATCTGAATTATAGAGAATACAAAGAACTAGGAAGGAAAGAAAATGCGCGACTTGTAATGGAACTGTTCTTAAAACCTATGTTAAAAGTAGGTTATTGCTTTTGTCAATACTTGCCTAGCTGCTTAGTTGATGAGAGCTCGAGAGCATTATGAATGAACATGTGTTGCTTGTATTATTAACAGCTTCAGTTATATTTCACACCTCTTACCTGCTTGCAACAGGAGGTTTTTTGCAGGCTCTGTTCTTTGTCTGTTTCTCACAGACTGTGGAGATGATAGAGACATTACACACAGCTTGTGACCCCCTGCAAAATAGCTCCTGAAATCTAGACAACGGCTTTGTCATGATAATGGTTTGATGAAGGAAAGAGAGGATAGCTTTTTGCTGGCCTGTTTTCTGGAACACATGGACAGTGCAAAGAGAGAGACATGAATGCATATGCGCACGCACATATGCACACACACACACACACACACACACCCCACAGTGATTCTGGGATCCAAGGACCAAACTATAGATGATGCAGGAGAGGTATGCTTGGATTTCTTGATGTTTTCATTTTAACTTTAAAGCAGCCATGGGAGCCACCAGATTTGATCTCCCTGGGGATATTTTTTAAAAAACCCTTTCCCTATTCCACTTTCTTGAGCTATTTTCCCCGCTTGTAGGGCTAACCATTGCTTCAGGGGGTGATTTAGACTGGGGAGATGGCATGGAACCAGCCTCAAAATTTTTTTGGAGGGAATGCAGAAGTCAGAAGAGGCAGGTTGTAAAATGTTCAGTGAAAACAGTCAGTGAGGCCGGGGAGGAGAGAGAATTTTTTGGTGTGGCAGGTACACACCATGCCACCAGCTGGCTACGGGCCTGGAAGGAAGAGATTAAGCAGCCCTGCCGCTGTGCCACTGCTCCAGTGAAATTTGGAGCCTCTCCACCGCACCCTTCAATGGAAACAAATCATCAGGAGATCCTGCTGTCAGTTTCCCCCCATAACCTGCAGTTTGGGTCTCAGAAATTGGCCTGGCTTGAGCTCTAGTTGTCTGCAGATAGTGCCCCTGAATGGGGATAATGAGCATTGTTGTTCACATCAGCAGACACTGGTAGCTGGTTCATTGGACCCCAGTGGGCACTCTGATGTAGGTATGCCTCTTCAACAATGTAAGAAGCTGTCTTCCACATACAGATCTCACTTGTTGGATCAGGATGGCAGGCATTACAGGACCAATCATTTTTTAAATGGTTCTAAATCTCCCAAGCTTTGAACAGTTTGCTGAATTTATCTAGAAAATGGACCCTGAAAACTGTTCCAGAAAATTAGTGCCCCCCCACCCCTACTCTCACCCACAATCATTTTCATTCAGAAAAGCAGCAAGGGCTGTTGTAGAATCCTAAGGCAGTCCTGGCACTGTAAGGAATGTGCAGTTGTGCAAGCTTGTGCATTCTCTTCAGAGTTGGGGCTGCCTTATGGGTCTGCCACTGCTGCGAAGAGAAGCGCAACATCTCCATAATGCTGCACACTGTGCCGTCCACTGATTCTTCTTAGAGCTTCGACTTGTTGAATAGCTTGTTTTTGTGGGGCTGCAGTAAGACTCCCAGGTTCAGTGAGGACGGGGCTTCTGTGTCTTTGAGCAACTGTGAAGAGCAGAGTGTGTCAGAAAATGCTGCTGCTGCTGCTGCTGCTGGCTGCTGTTAGAGAAGGGACTGCAGCTCAATGGTAGAGCACATGTGGAAGGTCCCAGGTGCAGTCCCTGCCATCTCCAGGTAGGGCTGGGAAATATCTGGAGGGCTGCTGCCAATCAAGGCAGGCAATGCTGAGCGACGTGAACCAAGGGTCTGACTCAGTTTATGGCAGCTCCACAGAAGAAGCTGCATGTTAATTTTTCCCTGGTTTATATTAATTACTATAACCCTGCAGATACAAATTCCCTGAAAAGTTGGGAAATAAAAATAAGGGACCTCATCTAGCTGCCAAGAAAGTACTGGTGAAGAACTGGGTTAGGCTGCACCATTACATCTATATATTTAATTCTCTTAGCCGGCATGCCTGTCCTCCTGGATTTGACGGTGGAGCTCTCACAACACATTGCAAGAGTTCCAGCCTTGGGTGAAACTTGAAGTGGGGGGAAAAATGGAGGCGGCGGTGGCAGTAGTGGGCCGCAAAACAGCCAGAGGAGGATCAAGATCAAGTTAAAATATCTATAAATACTACCAAATAGCTAAAAAGCTTGGCTGAAGAGATGTGTCTTTAGTTGTTTCCTAAAAGCTAATAGGGATGGAACAGCTCTAATATCAGCAGGAAGTGCGTTCCTCAGCTCTGGGATGAGCCCATGGACTGAAGAGTGGTGAGAAGGAAAGTAGTGAAGTGCAGTGGCTATGTTTCAAAGTCCCTTCATTTGAAGAATGAGAAAAATGAACAGCAAATACACTCATAATCAGTGACAACAGAAACACGTTCTCCCAACATTCCTACATCAGTCTAAGTTCTCTGGGAAGCTAAGCTTTGCATAATGAAACATTAACTGGGCTAAGAGTTTTTAGGGGCCACAGCCAATACTTCAGCACTCCACTTGTAATGGCAGCTGTATCCTATCTATCTCATTAAAGGACTTTGAGACCCACAGACTCTCACCTACTAAAGTTCAGCTTAATGAATTTTTAGCTTAATGAAATTTAATTTGGTTAATTTCATTTGTCTTATTTTACATTATATCTATTTTTAAAATTTTGTGAGCCGCCCCGAGCAGTAGTGTACTGGAGGGGTGGAGTATAAATATATTAAATAAGTAATAAATAAATGAAGTAATTCAAGGACACAGCAAATAGTATCGTGCTGATTTAATAGCCTGTTTCCTTCAGCACTTCGAGAGGCGGCTAAATGGGACTGCTAAATTCAGCCCATATTTTCAAGCTGCCACATACTGTTCCAGCCGCTAGATTTAGTCTCATTTAGCATACAGTGGACCCTCGACTTACGAACTACTCGACATCCGTAGTTTTCGACTTACGAACGACAAAAATGACCGGAAGTCGTTGCCGGTTTAGATGCGGCTTCGTCGACTTATGAATTTTTAGATGCGGTTTCCTCGACTTACGAATGTTTCCAGACCTCCGTGGGTGCGCTTTTCGACTTACAAAAATTTCGACCTACGAACGTGCGTTCGGAATGGATTAACTTCGTAAGTCGAGGGTCCACTGTAGTTCTCTTCATCTGTCTCTTGCTCCAGCCATTCCAAACACTGGCCACCATTTCAAGATTCCAGCAAATTCCAGAACTGAATGGAGTCCTCTCAGACTGATGGAGTTCCCCTTGCCCTGTATATTGGGCTGGACTCTCACGTCTTCGCCAAAGCTAATCTAGATTGGGATGCCCCCACAATACTGGTGCCCAGAAGCCTTGAGGCCCTGATGTGACCCTGCTGTGGCCTTTAAGCCACAGAGTCCTTCCCACCATGCATTATTTCCTGCCAGGAGGAAGGGAATGGCCAAAGAAAGCATGAAGGCCAAAGACTTCTTTGAAGACCGGGACCCTCCTGCATATATGTGGTGTATCTGGGGAAGCTAGAAACCACAGGAGATTTCCACAGCCACCTATGGTAGGCAGCCGCATAACTGTAATTGGCAGATGTGTTCTGAGAACAAGGGCTGCCCCAGGCCATCTTGAGAAGAGGACGCACCAAAGTCCCCTCATCTGTAATCCCTCCTCCAGCTCTTGCTTCTCACCTGCCACCATTTCCCAGTTGGCTTGTGTGGCAGTAAGTGGTTGAAAGGGCTCTCTCCTCTCTCAAGCAAACTAGAGAGAAAAGAGGCCATTTAACCACTTACTGTTGCACAAACTGGTTGGGAAATGGTGGGCATGTATGCACCCTGTGTGATGTCAACCTTTTGCCTTTGTAATGCTGGCAAGTCATTAGGAGAGGAGAGCTGGTCTTGTGGTAGCAAGCATGACTTGTCCCCTTAGCTAAGTAGGGTCCACCCTGGTTGCATTTGAATGGGAGACTAGAAGTGTTAGCACTGTAAGGTATTCCCTCAGGGGATGAAGCCACTCTGGGAAGAATAGAAGGTTTCAAGTTCCCTCTTGGGCTTCTCCAGGATAGGGCTGAGAGAGATTCCTGCCTGCAACTTTGGAGGAGCCGCTGCCAGTCTGTGAAGACAATACTGAGCTAGATAGACCAATGGTCTGACTCAGTATATGGCAGCTTCCTATGTAAGTCATTGTATTGTTGTAGACCACCCAGAGACTTGTATTTTGGGTGGTATAAAGTTGTGCCCTCGAGTTGGTGTTGACTCCTGGAGACCACAGAGCCCTGTCGTTTTCTTGGTAGAATACAGGAGAGGTTTACCATTGCTTTCTCCCGTGCAGTATGAGATATGGGTTTTTTCACCTACTCCGTTCTGTGTTCTGGGTGCGTAGTTAGAGTTAGGTTGGCCACAATGGCAGTAACAGTGCGGGCGGGGTGGTAATTTGAGGGTTAGAATATCGGTGAGCACCCTTGGATATGTAAAAGGGTGATTGGTTAATTGCTCCTTTGTGGCCTGCGCGGCACGGGGAAAATGATTGCCATGAAACCTGCTTCAGGACTTCTCCAACCTTTGGGCTGCGCGGTCCGGGGTGGACGAATGCCTAGAAGTATCCAGATCCTCTCTTACAGAAGAGGGGGTTGGCTTTGAAGGAACTGAGTGGGGCGTACCTGCCCATTCCCGAGCCAGGGTGTGTCGCCCAGTAGGGTGATGGGTAGGACTTCAGAGTTCTTACCTGCTTCTATTGGCCCGCACTGTTCTCTAAGGGTGATTAATCACCTGGTGTTCCAGTCTGCCATGCCTGTGTAATAGTTAATAAAGTTGTGGCCCTTTTCATCCATATTAAGTCTGCGTGTCTTCTTGAGCTGGGGTCTGGGGACAATGTTTAATTCGTGTTTTAAAATGTTTTCAAATTGTTAATTGTTGTGTTATTGTTTTTAATTTGTTTTAGCTTTTCATTGTTTTACAACTTTGTTTTAATTGTAAACCGCCCTGAGCCATTTTTGGAAGGGCGGTATATAAATCAAATAAATAAATAAATATGCCCTTCAGCACCTTCCTATATTGCTGCTGCCTGATATAGGTGTGTCCCATAGTCTGGGAAACATCCCAGCAGGGATTGGAATCAGCAGCCTCTTGCTTGCTAGGCAAGTCATTTCCCCGGGCAGTATACAAATATGTTCAATAAATAAGTCGACTGGCTCTCTGGCATGCTGCTCTGCTTGCAGTGCTGGCAGACATGAAGGAGGAACACTTCTCTGGTTATGATTCCTAGGGAAGGGATTGCTCATTTTTCTCATTTTGGAAGGCAGGCAAGGATTCCCCCTGAGCCTCATTGTCCCCCCTTTAGAAAAGATATAGCCAGGGCCATTGCTGTTGGCTGCTACTGAAGAAGAGAAATCCCACTGCTCCTTTACTATTGCGGGTGTGGATACAGTGGCAGCAGCTGCAAAGAGAGAAAAGGAAGGAGACTAGATTGCTTTTCACAGATTCACTTGCTCGGACTTATTCCCTCCCACTGCAACCCCTGAGCATCTTTCCATTCAGAACTTTATTTTTCTAGGTTTTATTTAAAATGCTGGAGTGTGGAGTTGTTGTTTTAAATTCTTGCTTTAGTTAAGAAATTCAGTTTTAGCGGGGAGTGGGGGACCACAGTCAATTAGATGTGCTAATACTTCCTGATACACTTTGCTCTTCTGTGGGAGAGAGCAAGAAATGGATGAACCGAAGAGAGAACTTGAAAATGACTCCTTGGCTCAAGGTCCTTTGACAAGTTCTTCGCCCTCCGACCTGTTCCTGCACCCCGTGGACTTCATTGAACCCTGGAACTTCCACCTTCTTTCTGCCTTGATGTTCTTGGTAACGGTCCTGTCTCTGACTGAAAATTTTTTTGTCATGCTGGTGACTCTGAAATTCAAACAGCTGAGGCAGCCTGTCAACTATGTCATAGTAAACCTGTCTGTGGCTGATTTCCTTGTCTCATTGATTGGGGGCACGATCAGCTTTTCAACTAACCTGAAGGGTTATTTCTATATGGGCCACTGGGCATGTGTGCTGGAAGGATTTACAGTCACTTTTTTCGGTAAGCTGCAAGTTATTTCTATCTGCATTTGCATGCCCATTACCAGCCCTTGTATCTTGTAAATGGAAAAAAGGAACCTCTCTGTGTACACAGTTTGCCATGATATAATTGCTGCATTTGTATGCAGCTGCTGTTACCCTATTAATTATGTAATAGTGAGGTTTGTCATATACCTGATGCCACATGAAAGCACATATGCTGGACCGCATGTTTTTGTTTTTTTTTTAAATAAAGGTTTGTTTCCTTAAAATATTGGGATGAAAAGTATTTGTTACAGAATCTGAATGCATGCTGTTTGGAATGAATGAGGCATACCTTGGTAGTAAACATTTTATGGCTTGAAGTGATAATGTTGACATATACCGCCCTGGAAAATAACAGTGTTGTAACTTCTTAGTTGATGAACTGTAGCACTTCATCTGTTTAATTGGTCAATTACTCTGCATCTCAGTTCACCCAATGATGGCTCTTTTTGCAGTCCCCCAAATCTGAGTAATCTTAATATTTTCTGAGGACACTTGCAGCTGGCTTTTCTAACACTGGCTGACATGATGAGGAAAATTACTCAGAGCTGTCCCACTGAAATTAAAAGAAATTTATTGAATTTCTTTCTAAATTGAAATTTCAATTTCAATAAGATAGCTCTGAGTAATTTTCCTCATCATGCAGTCATTATTTGTTTATTCCTGACTTAAATGTAGCAGTCAATTGCTCTGCTTCTGTACTGTTCAGATGGCTACTCCAGCACAGTTATTCTGCTCTATGTGTCTTATTCTGTCTTTGTATGTCTTCCTTTCCTCAATGAGATCACAATTCAGCATGGGGTCAATCCATTTTCCATGGAGATCTGATTGATAACTTCATTTTATTCTGATAAAGATTCTGTGAGGCTTAGAGATCACAACTAACCTGCTTTATGGTTGCATGGGGACTTGAATCCAGGATTCCTTAGTCCAGGTCTAACACAATGTTCCCTACATCACACTGGTTTTCAGCAGAAAAGTCAAGGGCGTTCCATATTTACATGTGCATAGTAGGACATATGGTGCTTCATGCCTTTGAAAGGTGTCCTCTACCAAACTATTTCTGCCCCAGGATGCTGAAAGCAGTTACATTGTACTCTATATCAGAAGCACCATCTATGTCTCCCCTGCCTGGCCTGGGAGATTCATTGCAGCCCCCCACCCCTCTTCCCTGGCCTGGACAGCCAGAAGATGGGCTCTGCTCGGCACTTGCTCTGCTGCCTTAGTTAGAGTTATGCCCTTCCTTACCTGATTGCCTGATCATCTATACCTGTGGGCACTGATTATATCAGCCCTGTCTTGGAGTCTCCTGTGAGAGGTGAAATTCTGGGTTTCTAGGGCTTATAAGGAAAGAGGGTATGCTGGAGGTGCAGCCGGCCAAGCTGGCTGCCAAAGGGGGCCAACTTTTGGTCCTGGGCCTTTGGTGTGGGACTGAGGTCGGGGGCAGAGTATTTTATTTTATGATGGTATAAGAAGAAGCTGAAGCTGTTGTTGAGAAAGCTTCTGTTGAGTCTTGAATGAAGTTAGTCTATAATGTGTCTCGGTTTGTCTGGAGTGGGGGAGACAGGGATGTATTCATTGACTGCGGGGCAGCTATTCAGGTGGTGGTGGGGAACAGAAGAAGTAACATTAGGAACAAAGGAAGCTGCTTTCTGCTGAGCCAGATGTTGGTCCATCTAGCTCAGTATTGTCTACACAGACTGACAGCGGCTTCTCCAAGGTTGCAGGCAGGAGTCTCTCTCAGCCCTATTTTGGAGATGCCAGGGAGGGAACTTGGAACCTTCTGCATGCAAGCATGCAGGTGCTCTTCTCAGAGCATTACTATCCCTTGAGAGGAATATCTTACAGTGCTCACACATCTCCCATTCAAATGCAAACCAGGGTGGACCCTGCTTAGCAAAGGGGACAATTCATGCTTGCTACCAAAAGACCAGCTCTCCTGCTGTAATGTTGTAAGGTTAGCAGGCCATTACAGGGGAAGGGAAATCAAAAATGGAATAGCTGTTTCCCCTTTGGCTGTCCTGCCAGCTCTTTGAGCTTGGGGAGCAGTACCCACAGAGCCTCACCTTGCTCCTGTGTAATACCAGCTTGGTCCAGAATACATCAGAAATAATATATAATCTGATTATGGATGAAGGGGTCAAACTGGTATGTATCACAGAGACTTGGTTGGAGGAGGCTGGTGGCCCAGTCTGGTCCCAGCGTCTCCCTCTAGGAGCAGGTGGGAGCAGGTGAGAGGACGTGGGGAGGGAGGTGGAATATCGGTGGTCTATAAGAATAACACCTCCCATGCCAAGATCCCTGTCAAAGTGACTGACCATATTGAATGTGTGTACTTAAGTTTGGGGACCAGGGATAGACTGGGACTTATTTTGGTGTACCAATCACCCCACAGCCCAACAGAGTCCCTAACTGAGCTGATGGATTTTGTCTCAGGCTTGGCGTTGCAGTTCCCCTGGTTTGAGTGGTGGGGGACTTCAATGTTCACTTCAGGAACAATTTGTCTGGATGGCTCAGAAGTTCATATTGAACATGACAACTATGGGCCTATCCCAAGTGGTCTTAAGACTGAAACATGTTTGATCTGGTCTTTTGTTCTGATCAGGTTGGTGTTCTGTGGGTGGGGACTCCTGTGATTTCCCCATTATCATCGACGGACCACCATCTGATTAAGCTTGGACTCACAATCATGTCCCACCTCCGCAGGGGTGAGGGGCCTATTTGGATGATCCACCTGAGAAGGTTGTTGGCTCCAATAGGATTCCAAGAGGCAGTGGAAGGATTTAGTGTTGGTTCTGCTTGAAATTCCATCAGTCCCCTGTGGAGAACTGGAACAGCAAACCCACCAGGTCACTAGACATGATAGCTCCTAAGCAATCAACTTTAAAACTAGCCCCTTGGAAGAACTACGGGAGCTGAAGCGGCAAGGTAGATGACTGGAGCACAAGTGAAAAAAAGACTTGACTAGAATCTACTAGATTACATTTGAAGATCTATGCTCAGGCAGCAAAGAAGTGATTCTTTTCTGCCTGTATTGCATCTGCAAGTTCATGTCTGTCGGAGTTGATCAGGGTTGTGAGAGGGCTAGTATGTGCCCCTCCTCCATTGAATCAGAATCTGGAACCATCGATTACCCGCTGTGAGGTTTTTAATGAGTTCTTGTGGATAAAATATCTCTCATTTGGGCCAACGTTGACCTAGAACCCGCAATTATTGCACAGTCTAATGCAGAGGTGGCCAGCAACTTCTCCTGTGTGGTTAGGCTGGATCAGTTTTAGTTCATGACTTTTGAGGATGTGGATAAGCTGCTTGGAACCTTGTGGCCTACCACCAGTTCTCTTGACCCTTGTCCGACATGGCTTATACTATCTGGCAGGGAGGGTTGTTGTAGAAGGCCTGGTAGCAATTATAAATGTCTTAAGGAGGCAATCATTAGACCTCTTCTGAAGGCATTTGATCCCTCAGAGTTAAGCAACTATGGGCCTGTCTCCAACTTTCCATGGCTGTGCAAAATTAACGTTGGACTCACAATCATATGAGGAACCTATTAGGATGGTCCACCCAATAAGGTTATTGGATACAATACGATTTCAAGAAGCCTTGGAGGGATTTAGTGTTGGCTCTTCCGGCAATCCTGTGGATGCCCTGGTGGAGAACTGGAACAGCAAACTCAACAGGACAGTAGACATAATCACTCCTAAGCGTCCTCCTCAACCCGCTTCAAAACTGACTCTTTGGTATATGGAAGAACTACAGGGCCGAAGCAGCAAGATAGCCTGGAGCGCAAGTCTATCCAATTCCTCCAATTGGAAAAAAACTTGACTCGAATCCGACAGATTGTGACATGGAGTACATTTGAAGATCTATGCTCAGGCAATATATGCCACAAAGAAGTGATTTCCGCTTCCTTTGCATTAGACCCCACAATTACTGCATAATCTAATGGAAAGGTGTCCACCAACTTTTCTTGTGTGGTTAGGCTGGATCAGTTTTGGTTTGTGACTCCTGAGGATGTGGATAAGCTGCTTGGAACCGTGTGGCCTACCACCTGTTCTCCTGACCCTTGACTGACATGGCTTACACTATCTAGCAGGGGAGTTGTTGTAGAAGGCCTGATAGAGATTATAAATGCTTCTCTGAGGGAGGGCAGGATGCCTCGTCTTAAGGAGGCAAATATTAGACCGCTTCTGAAGAAGCCTGCCTTGGATCCCTCAGAGTTAAGCAACTACAGGCCTGTCTCCAACCTTCCGTGGCTGGACAAGGTAATTGACAGGATGGTGGACTCCTAGCTCCAGACAGTCTTGGAGAAAACCTATTATCTATACTCATTTCAGACTGGCTTTCAGGCAGGCTATGGGGTGGAGACTCACTTGGTCAGCCTGATGGATGATTTCCAGTTGGGAATTGACAGAGGAAATAGCAATAGCAATAGCAATAGCACTTACATTTATATACCGCTCTATAGCTGGAGCTCTCTAAGCGGTTTACAATGATTTAGCATATTGCCCCCAACATTCTGGGTACTCAAATGTGACTCTGTTGGTCTTTTTGATCTCTTGGTGGCTTTTGATATGATTGACCATAGTATCCTTCTGGAGCATCTGAGGGGGTTGGGAATGGGAGGCACTGCGGTGGTTCTGCTCCTACCTCTTGGGCAGGTTCCAGATGGTGTCACTTGGAGACTGTTCTTCAAAATCTGAACTTTTGTATGGTGTCCCTCAGGGCTCCATATTGTCTCAGATGTTGTTTAACATCTACATGAAACTGCTAGGAGAGATTATCAGGGGATTTGGTACAGGGTGCTATCAGTAGGCTGATGACACCCAAATCTATTTCTCCATGTCAACATTATCAGGAGAAGGCATAACGTCCTTACATGCCTCCCTGGAGGCGGTGATGAGCTGGATGAAGGCTAACAACCAGAGACTGAATCCAGATAAGATGGAGTACTCATTGTGCGGGGTTGAAACTCTGGCGATGAGTTTGATATGCCTGTTCTGGATGGGGTCACACTTTTAGAGAAGGAACAGGAATACAGTCTGGGGGTGCTTCCGGATCCAAGCCTCTTCCTGGTCTCCCAGGCTGAGGCAGTGGCCAGAAGTGCCTTTTATCAGCTTTGGCTGATATGCCAGCTGCATCTATTTCTTGAGATAGACAACCTCAGAACAGTAGTACATAGGCTGGTAACCTCCAGATTTGATTACTGCAGTGTGCTGTATGTGGGGCTGCTGTTTTATGTAGTCTGGAAACTACAATTGGTCCAGCATGCTGCAGCCAGGTTGGTCTCTGGGTCATCTCGGAGAGACCATATTACTCCCATATTGAAAGAGCGACACTGGCTGTCGATAATACAAGGTGCAAAATACAAGGTGCTGATTATAACCTATCAAGCCCTAAATGGCTTGGGTCCTAGGTATTTAAGAGAATGTCTTCTTTGTCATGAACCCCTCCTCCCATTGAGATAATCAGGAGAGGTCTGTCTGAAGTTGCCAACAACTTGTCTGGTGGCTACTTGGGGATGGGCCTTTGCTGCTGCCCTGAAGCGTTGAAATGTGCTCCCTGCTGAAATAAGAGCCTCCCCATCTCTGAGGACTTTAAAAAAGTCTTTAAAGATGCATCTGTTCACCCAGGCTTTTAATCAAATACTGTTTTAATAGTTTTAACATTGTTTTAAGATTTTAAATTGTTGTAATGTTTTAACTTTTTCTGTTGTCATTTATTTTGTTTTATTGCCCAGAGATATAAGTTTTGGGTGGTATAAAAATATGCTAAACAAACAAACAAATATCTAACACTCATCTCAGAAAGAAATAGATCACTGGGCTGAAGCAGTAAAGCAGTTATGTTCTGAAAGATGTTCTTGGTTGGTGCATGTTGTGGAATGGTTATTTTATTTACAACATATTTATCCTACCTTTCCTCCAAGAAGTACTGTATAGGGTGGTATACATACGCTCCTCTTTTTATCCTCACACCAACCCCTATGAGGTAGGTAAGTGCGAGGGCTTTTTGGTGGTTGCATCCCATTTATGGAATAGCCTCCCCAGTGAGGTTCGCCAGGCTTCATCACGTTCTTTTAGACGCCAGGTAAAGACCTTTTTGTTCACCCAGGCCTTTTAAATTAAGTTTTTCAGATTTGATCTGATTTTTAACTAATTTTAAAATGAGTCTTTAAGCTGCTTTGTATTGTATTTTGTATTTTCTTTTCTCCATTTTTTGTAAGTTATGATTTAATGTGTTATGTGTTTTTATTGCATATTTTAATCCTCTGTTGTGAGATGCCAGGGAACAATTTGTAATGGGGAGACTAACAAGTGAAGTTTTTATTAATTACTTATTTATTTTTTATAATTATAATTATATTCTTCTTATTAAGTCTGAGCAATACTGACTGGCTCAGAGTCTCCAGGGAGCTTCATGGTTGAATGCAAACTTGAACTTGGGTCTAACTGCACAAAATCTGTCATTCTACTCACTGCACCACAATGGTTCTTTTCCTCTTTTGCTGACAGTGCTTATTCTCATTACAGGAATTGTTGCTCTCTGGTCCCTTGCTCTGCTTGCCTTTGAGCGATACATTGTGATTTGCCGCCCTGTGGGAAACATGCACCTCATGGGAAAGCATGCAGCTCTGGGCATTGCTTTTGTGTGGGTTTTCTCCTTTATCTGGACCATTCCTCCTACGATGGGCTGGAGCAGCTACACCACCAGCAAGATTGGCACTACGTGTGAACCGAACTGGTAAGACCACTCAGAAATGTGACATTCATTTGCTCAGTCTTAATCAGAGAGAACCTAAACTGCAATGCATTGTGTGATTTTTATAGGTATTCTGGAGACTACAGTGATCGTACTTTCATTATTACATTCTTCACCACTTGCTTCATACTGCCCTTATTGGTGATTTTGGTATCCTATGGAAAATTGATGCGGAAACTTAGAAAGGTAGGTGCTAATAAACAAATATGGAATCATAGTGATGTGATACTTTGTTAGAAGGTCTAATTTTAGATAAATCAGGTTTCCAAACTTCACACTCTTAATTAGTCATGTAGATTGTATACACCTTGGATTGTGCCTAACTGAGCTCAGTTTCCTAGGTTGGCTGACATGGGATGCAGATGCAGTGTTAAGTGGTACAGTCTGAACAACACCACAGGTCAGTTACACGTTGGATGCGCAACTGACTCACACTTTTCCTGCAGTTCTGATGGATGCTTATCAGGAATGCCATCCTAATGCTGGCACCTGAGTGATCTCAATAATGCTTCAGGCCACATGATTCCCATTTAAACAGAGCAGTTCATCCCACAACCAGGTACAGCTCTCCCATGAGATGATGTGGTGCTACTGACTCAGACTCAGGCGGTGATTGTGCCATGAAGCAGCATGTGTGGACACCCTGCCTCAACCCATCATCCACCTGCCTCTTGCCACTGGTCCCACCTCACCCCTATAGTGAAGGTGGAGGAAAGAAGGGTGGTGTCAGTGCCAGCTTCTGATGAGGGGAGGTAAGGCCATCAGAAGCCATCTCAGATGCTGCTCATCTTCCCCCTCACCTTCTAGGCACCACATGAACTCTCTCCTGATGCTGGTGTGCTTGCTGCTTGCTGTATTAGGCAGGTGGTATACATTCATCCAGATTCACTGGCCCCTGTCTTTCCTTTTCAATGCTGGCACTTGATGGGTGAGACAGGGCCTGGTGAATCTGGACAAATGCACTCTGCCTGCCTTATACAGCAAGCAGCAGCTGCACTAGCTTCAGGAGAGAGTATTCATGGAACCTGGAAGATGAGGGCAAAGATGGGTGACAGGCCATAAAATTCTGTCCATAAAAAACTGCTTGAAGGGTCTAGAGATTTTTACCCAGTCATTTCCAGTTTCTTTTTACAGCCATATTCCCCCCCCCCATAATTAGGATACTTAAATAAGAACAACTGTTCTTTTGTATGTAGAATTATATCAGATGAGTTAAAATAAACAAATAAACAAATAAATAAACAAATAGCTGCACATACTAATTCAAGGAAGGAGGGGGCAACTGAAAAGAGATGGTACTGAGCCATTAGCCAGATTAAATAATGGCACCAAACTGGATCAAAATGTTTGGAAAATATTTCTACCTTACCAAAATTATTAGGGACTTCAAAACCTCCATATGTAGATTATGATAATGAATGAAAAGAAAGCACTTAATTTGCCTTCCTCCTTCTGGGAAAGGTGCACAGAACATCATTTTCTCATAGGGCTGGCTGGAACTTCAAATCCCAGTCCAGCTCCAGGCTGGAAAAGACCTTTCACTGGGACCTGTAACTTCCCCCACTTCTGTTGTCTTCCCACCTCCCAAGGTAAGTTCCTGGGTGCCCTGGGACGGGGAAAGGAGAGATGGTGATGACAGAGGCAGCTCCCAGCATCCAGGTAAACACAGTGCTGTGTTCACCTCTTTTCCAGTCAGACCTGTTTGCACCGATCCTAATTTCAATCAATCAATCAATCAATCAATCAATCAATCAGTCAGTCAGTCAGTCAGTCAGTCAGAGTTCAATATTTTGAACTCCCCTGATTGTTTGTTCATGACATTTCTAGCCTTGTGTTGGCTCCAGCCAATGGCTGGAGCCAATACAAGGCTAGAAATTAGGCAGCCAAAACATGGCAGAATGCTGCTCCCAAGTTGTGTCCACTGAATGCAGATTGAACAGAAACCAAATCCTCCTACACAGGCAGAACACAAAATCTAGTGGCTTGACGGGATGCTATCGATTTGAACTTGAATAATACATATTTGCAATATATTAAAAGCCACAACCAAATCACACAAACACTCTGGAAGTGATGTATGACCTCTCTGCTTGCTCCTCTGCCTGCCAGGATAAATAGATGCCATTTCCTTCATTAACCCACTTAACTCCCTCCATGACCCACTCAGTTCTCAAGAGACTGGAAGAATGGATGGCACATTTCATGCCACACAGAAATGCTGTCCTAATAGGAAGAACAATAAAAATATGTTTAATATACGAACACTTTCCTTTAACCTTCACTCAGACAGTTGGGTCAAAGTTACCCAGATAAATGAGGGAAAATGATAAAACTTTGATTTCAATCTTCTGTGGTACTGCTTTTGATCCTCAACCTTGATGAGGAATGTTGTCTTGTGGTGTTACATAGTCCACCTGCATCTGCACTTTTTTTTTGTAAAATGCAGTGTGTGCTCTGACTGTCATGGGGCCATTTTTACAAACTGCATTGAATGAGATACTGACCAGCATTTGCTGTTCAATATCATTTTTTCTGTGCACTAAAATATCAACACTAAGATACCATTATCTTTGCTGCTGTGCTAATCCTGTACTGCCAAGGACTAAATAAATAAAGAGGCGAGTCTCACGATCAGTGAGACTCGCTGGAAGGGGGTTTGTGGAGAGAGCAGGCTTAGCCCACTCTCCCCGCAGACGATCACTATTGCAGCCCTGGGCAGCCGGATCGGCCACCCACACGACTGCCGGCTCTGTCCCGGAGCCGGCGGGGGCTGTGGGGACCGGGGGCCACATGGCCCCTGGAAGTTCCAGGAGGAACTGCGCGAGTGTGCGGGGCATGCTGGAGAGATCTCTGAGCCCAGGAAGTTGCTTGCAGCCTCCCGGCCAGGGGGGGTGTCTCCTTATGTGTTGCCACCATGTGGAGCTGCACTACAGAACACACGATTAAAAACCCAGGGTTAGCAGGGTGCTCACTCCACTAACCCTGTTTAAGGGGAGGGGTATTTAAGCAGGTTACCTGCTTTGGGGAAACCAGGCTCACCTGTGAGCCCGGTGGTTCCCACGCTCCATGGAAAGCGGGCTAAGTTCCCTTAGCCCGCTTTCCACAGATCATGAGAATACCATCCAAGTGTTGCATTTCTTTCTTTTCTTTGTATCTGCTATTATAAAATTTTGTTTCTTTGACTTAACGTTGGGATATATTCAATACTGGGCCGGTAAAGCATGTTTTTATTAGGTCAGGGTTCTAAAGAAACACCTCCAAGAATCTATCAAGAAAGTGTAACATCTGCCCAGTAAAGGGTAACAACCTTTTACAACAATCTTTTAAAAACTTAATGGTTATTTGTCAGTGGATCAGCAAGCATAGCCCACTCAGTGTCTTCTCTACCATTGTCTTCTTTCTTCTCAGTAACAGAGGTGTGCAAATCGATTTTCCGTCGAATCGATTTAGGTTGAATTGAGAGTGATTAGCAGATTCAACCCCAAATTGAATCACCCTCAAAATAGAGGGCCTAGTTTGGGATCAAGGAGAATCACCTCGATTCAACCCAAATAGATTTGGGGGATTTGAATGCCATTTTGAGGGCTGTATTGGCCCTTGACCTATGCCAAACCTTTATCATATTAAAGTTATTACATTGATTAAATAAACACATTAGACTGCTTGTTTTTAGTATTTTGATGTTTTACCACAATTTATCATCATCATTCGGGGTATCATAATCCTTTCTCCTCCATCCACTCCTTAAATTTCAGGATGTAGATCTAACTGCTCTAGATTTTAATATTGCTTTGCATAACTGTATCAGTATTAGCCAACATGCTGCACAATGCAACTTCTACACATCAAGATTATGCCCTTGTGGATCTGGTAACGTTGAAACAACTGCTCATGTTTTACTGCATTGTGAATATTACAGAGACATAAGACGCCAACAAATTGCCCCACTTTTGATAAACTTTCCGGGTCGTGGAGAGGATTTCTATTTAAACTATTTGCTCACTAATCCTAATCCGGATGTTATTCATATCGTGGCCAAATATTGTTATATAATATGCCAAATGCGTATAAATGTAGTCTGATTTTATATTATCATCTTATTATTGTTATTATCATTATTATTTTAATATTGTTGTATTGCTGGTCTACGACCGAAATAAAGTTTTACAAGTTACAATGCAACTTCAGTGTTTCTAGTGACTTGTGCAGCTATTTAAATACCTTGTGCAGCTATTTAAAATCATCCACAGGCTCTTGTGCCTGCATGCTGTCTTAAGTAGTTGTTTAACCTTTGCATGATTTGCTCATGTTTAACCTCACTAGGACTGGCTTTTATGTGTGCAACATCCCCGGAAAGTCAAAAATGCTGACATTGCATTCTGCAGCATGTTGACTGCAGTTTTTCTCCTTGCAGTTGAGTTCAGGGGAAAAAGAATTAGCTGGCACACCAGATGAGATCTTGGTTTTCTTTCCTTTCCATCAAGGTTTCACATACTCAAGGCAGATTAGGCTCCACAAGGAAGCCAGAAAGACAAGTCACTCGAATGGTTGTTGTTATGATCCTTGCATTTTTAATATGCTGGTCTCCATATGCAACTTTTTCTATCCTGGTTACTGCCTGTCCTTCTATTGAACTGGATCCTCGTCTTGCTGCAATCCCAGCTTTCTTCTCAAAGACAGCTACAGTTTACAATCCAGTTATCTATGTCTTTATGAACAAACAGGTACTGTATGTCTTCTTTTTTGATATTTAAACTGTGTTATATCCAAAATGATAGGGATGTTCTTTGTTTTTGCTTCCCCATCTACATATGTGTTAAGTGATTGCTCCTTGTTAACATCATGGATGTAGGCTGATCTCCAAACTAACATTCTGGATGCTGAACAATTTTTCATCTTGCAATAGGGGAGGGGCAATTTCACTAATCCCGCTTCCTTCTGTGCCTCATGTCCTTGAAAGCCCCACAACCCTCAGGGATATTTTCAGGAAACACAGAAGACTGCAAAGGCAAGGGTAATCAGCAAAAGGTTACCCCACATTGCACACATAAAATGTTATTGGTCACGTGCAACATTTGTTTGGATTTTGGCTGCTGTACTTAATTCAGCTTAAATACATAATAGATTCTGGCTACAGTTTGGAGTCTCTCAACTCCAGAATATCCTGTTAAAAATCAATTGCAGTGCTTTAGCATTGCAGTTGCTCTCGTGGTTTGCAGAAACACAAATAACATTGTTATCCATTCACCCTTTTAGGAGAGTCTTATTTAGGAGGTAATGAGCCAACTAGGTATGTTGACCTTCTAATTTCTCAATTATAGTGGTGTGACACAGTATGGACAGTATACAGAATTGTTTATGGACCAAAAAAAAAAAAAAAAATCTACACTGATTTTGGTGATCTGGCCATGTGCTGAACACATTCTACTATAGAGCTGCAAAACTGTAGCCATATGGAGCCAGTGCACATTTAAATACAGTGGGCACTGCCAGATAAAGTAAAGATATCTTACTTGCCATCTGAAGATATGTTACTTGCCATATGTGGGGGGCATGGCACATTAAAATGGCCTTCTTTGCTGCTGTTGGGACAGTGGTTAAATGAAAGTGGGTGGACTTGTGCTTTCAGGAATGCAAATCTCACAGGTTTTGAAACTGTAGCCTTGTTCATCCAGGTGCATCATGTACATCAAATCCAACATGCTCATGAAGTGACAGCAATTGCACTTTACAGATAGCAACAAGAAGCTTCTAAGGCATTCCAAATGACACAACACATCCTTTAGTATTGTTTGAAGGATGGCGTAGCAAGTCCAAGCACCACTCTAATGCTGCACTACAGCTTAGTTCTTGAGCGGAAACTTCTCTTTTTTATTTGTGTGAGAGTGCAGAGAACATCCAGTTTCAACCAGTATGTAAATACCTTGGAGCAAATGGCTTAATGGTTCCACATACTCTACAATCTTCACTGTGTTTGATGGCTACCATGCCAAGACAAGACTTGGTGTCTTTGAAACACAGTGAAAATAGTGTATGTGGAACTATTAAGCCTTTTGCCCTTATACACACACACACATACTGGTTGAAGGGTCACCTTGGTCTAGCAAAAAGCTTCCAGGAAGGGAAGTTTTCACTCAGAATAAAAACTGACATTCTCCTGTGATTTCACAGATTTCACAGATTTCCTGTGAAAACTGTCATTTTCCTGTCCCTATGTCAGATGTGTGAACAAAGCAGCCAGCTCATCAAGCAGACAGGTGCATCAAATCTTGAAGACTTTTGCTGTTGAAGTGTTTCTAGTCTTGAAGTTGATTGCATTGTGAAAGAGTTTGAAGAGTGCATGGGCTACACCCCTTTTGATGAGGCACTACAACACCATCAATAATCCCCACTAACCAATCAGTAGTTCTATGCATACATTCAGAAGTTTTGTAATACTCTGAGGCAGAAAATCTTTTGTAGAAGAAAAAACATGCTTTGATTGTTCTAGACAGAAAAAGGTGGATGAATCTGCCATCAAGACTCCCCCATACATTTATTACACCAGTGAGAAAGCATACCAATGATCTGTGAATGCAAGATTGTTAGACTGCACTACAGAGGGGAAGACTGAGCTACACCATTTCTAGAAATGCTCTGTAACCACATGCTTCCTATGTTCAAAAACACAAAAAAAGTTGAAACATGTACACAAGCCAGGGCCCATCTTCCCTGTACTAGGAACAGCCCTTCTTACAACTATATATCAGCTGTCTCACATCATCACATAACTTTTTGGACATGAAAACCAGCTATCCCTGCCATTTCCTGCAGACAGCAGGAACATCCAGTTAAGTCTGAAGGCTGAAAAACAACACCAAATATTTATATGCCGCTTTTCAACAGAAGTTTCCAAAGCGGTTTACATAGAGAAATAATAAACAAACAAGATTGCTCCCTGTCCCCAAAGGGTTCTCAATCTAAAAAGAAGCATAAGACAGATACCAGCAACAGTCCCTGGAGGTATTGTGCTGGGGGTGAATAGTGCCAATTAATCTTCCCCGGCTAATAAAGAGAAGCACCACATTAAAAAGGTGCCTCTTTGCCCAGTTAGCAGTATGGTATGGTGGATCAGTAGTGGTGCAGTCTTGGAAACCTGGAATGTCAAAGAGTTCCCAGAAGTATTTTCTATATATGTTTGTATGCTACACAATAAGACAGCTTGAAACAATTAGATGGTTGGATGTGGTATCAGATTGAAATTTAGAGAACAGTTCAAAAATAGTGGCAAGAAAGAAAAAATAGATAGGTGTCAGACGACATTTTTTTCCACCCCCCTACTATCTTACAGAACTGGCAGGACTTCCACTACCAAAGAAGATCAAAGAAGAGCATTCTCAATATATGTCAAGAGAGTTGGTGAATTATGTAGCTGCATTCATAATATGTTGCCACCAATGACACAACTGTAATGACAGCCAACCAAACTGCTAATGCAGCAGTGCTTGAAACTTGTACTCATGAGGAGTTAACACACGGCTGTTTCTGCATCCTCTTGATACTACTTGTCAAGTCTGAAACCAGTGATTCATATGGACAGTTAGCACCAATGTTTTGGTTATAGCAATGACCATATATTACCTATACCAAGCTAGTTATAGACTGTATCAGTAATCCAAAGACCTTCACTTTGAGATGTGAATTAAGCTGCTTTACATTTTCACTTGTCCTCTAAAAAGAAAGGAAATTGCAAGTTAGGGTGCCTATCTTAATTTCTGCACCATATAAGTTGTAAAGACTTTGTACAGTTTACCAGACTGTACAAATTCTGAAATAATAATAATAATAATAATAATAATAATAATAAATCTTATTGTTAGGTGTAAATCTATTGTTAGGCATTTAATAAATCTATTGTTAGGTGTTTAAGCTTCTGGCTTAAACACCTAACAAGCCTTCATAAACAACTATCAAAACAGTTCAATCACATTATGAAAGGCGGTGATATTGAGAAATGGCTAACAACTGGGAAAACTCATCTCATTATGAAAGACCCAGCAAAAGGTGCAGTTCCAAGTAATTATAGACCGATAACCTGCCTGCCAACCATGTTCAAATTATTAACTGGAATAATAGCAGATGCAGTGATGCAACACTTATTAACTAACAAACAGCTTCCAGTTGAACAGAAAGGAAATTGCCCGAACACCAGAGGCACAAAAGACCAGCTGCTGATTGACAAAATGATTTTAGAAAACTGCAAGAGAAGAAAAACAAATCTAAGTGTTGCATGGATTGACTACAAGAAAGCCTTCGATTCATTGCCTCACACATGGATACTAAAATGTTTAGAAACAACTGGTGTCAGCAAAAACATTCAGATATTTATTTAAAAAAACAATGAGCATGTGGAGTACACAGTTAACAATCAATGGCGAGGCACTTGGACAGGTTAGCATTAGAAGAGACCTATTTCCAAGGGGACTCACTATCCCCGATATTGTTTGTAATCACCATGACCCCACTTTCACAAATACTAAACAAAACAAGCTTCAGATACCAAACATCTAAAACATCCAGTAAAATCAACCATCTGCTGTACATGGACGATCTGAAGTTGTATGGAAAGTCCCAGTGAGAAATCGAATCACTGCTAAACATTGTCCGTATATTCAGCAGTGATATAGCAATGGAGTTTGGACTAGACAAGTGTGCTGCATTAATAATGAACAGAGGGAAAATACCAAAACAGAAGGAATAGAACTGCCCAATGGAAGCAAGATCAAGAACCTGGAAGAGAAAGAACCTTACAGATACTTGGGCATTCTCCAGGCTGATAACATTGCATACACTGAAGTTAAAAGAAAAATTGGAAGTGAATACATCAGGAGAGTTAGAAAAATCCTCAAGTCCAAACTCAATGGCGGGAACATCATACAAGCCATAAACACCTGGACTATACCTGTTATCAGATACACTGCAGGAATAATAGACTGGACCCAGGCAGAGCTAGAGATGCTAGATCGTAAGACCAGGAAAATCATGACCATCAATCATGCTCTGCACCCCCGCAGTGATGTAGATAGGCTCTACCTCCCTCGCAGCTCAGGTGGAAGAGGAATGCTGCAAGTCCATCAAACATTAGAGGAGGAGAAAAGAGGCCTTGAAGAATATATAAGGGACAGTGAAGAAGATGCACTTCAAATGGTCAAGAACACGAAACTATTCAACACCAATGAAACAAAACAGGCCTACAAGAAAGAACAAGTCAAGAACTGAGCAGAAAAATGGAGAAATAAGCCCCTGCATGGTCAATATTTGCACAATATAAGTGGAAAATCAGACATCACCAAGACGTGGCACTGGCTTAAGAATGGCAACTTGAAGAAAGAAACAGAGGGTTTAATACTGGCTGCACAAGAACAGGCACTAAGAACAAAAGCAATAAGAGCAAAAGTTGAAAAGTCAACAACAAACAGCAAGTGCCACCTTTGTAAAGAAGCAGATGAAACAGTGGACCACCTAATCAGCTGTTGTAAAAAGATCGCACAGACTGACTACAAACAAAGGCATGGCAAGGTAGTAGGGATGATACACTGGAACATCTGCAAAAAATACAAGCTACTTGTAGCCAAATATTGGTGGGACCATAAAATTGAAAAAGTTGAAGAAAATGAAGATGTAAAAATATTATGGGACTTCCGACTACAAACAGACAAACATCTGCCACACAATACACCAGATATCACTGTAGTCGAGAAGAAAGAAAAGCAAGTGAAAATAATCGACATAGCAATACCAGGGGATAGCAGAATAGAAGAAAAAGAAATAGAAAAAATCACCAAATACAAAGATCTACAAATTGAAATTGAAAGGCTGTGGCAGAAGAAGACCAAAATAATCCCAGTGGTAATTGGTGCCCTGGGTGCAGTTCCAAAAGACCTTGAAGAGCACCTCAACACCATAGGGGCCACAGAAATCACCATCAGCCAATTACAAAAAGCAACTTTACTGGGAACAGCCTATATTCTGCGACGATACCTATAACCATTGACAATAAAATTCTGGCATCCCAGGTCCTTGGGAAGGACTCGATGTCTGGATAAAACAAACCAGTCAATAACACCTGTCTGACTGTGTAAACAACAAATAATAAATCAATGTTGTTGCTGACACCAGTTGTTTCTAAACATTTTAGTATCCATGTGTGAGGCAATGAACAAACATTCAGATATTTATTAAAAAAAACAATGAGCATGTGGAGTACACAGTTAACAATCAATGGCGAGACACTTGGACAGGTTAGCATTAGAAGAGGCATTTTCCAAGGGGATTTACTATCCCCTCTGTTGTTTGCAATCGCCATGACTCCACTTTTGCAAAAACTAAACAAAACAGGCTTCGGATACCTAACATTTAAAACATCAAGTCAAATCAACCATCTGCTGTACATGGACAATCTGAAGTTGTATGGAAAGTCCCAGTGAGAAATCGAATCACTGCTAAACACTGTCCGTATATTCAGTAGCGATATAGCAATGGAGTTTGGACTAGACAAGTGTGCTGCATTAATAATGAACAGAGGGAAAATAACAAAAACAGAAGGAATAGAACTGCCCAATGGAAGCAACATCAAGAACCTGGAAGAGAAAGAACCTTACAGATACTTGGGCATTCTCCAGGCTGATAACATTAGTGAATACATCAGGAGAGTTAGAAAAATCCTAAAGTCCGAACTCAGTGGCGGGAACACCATACAAGCCATAAACACCTGGGCTGTACCTGTTATCAGATACACTGCAGGAATAATAGACTGGACCCAGGCAGAGCTAGAGACGCTAGATCGTAAGACCAGGAAAATAATGAATCATCAATCATGCTCTGCACCCCTGCAGTGATGTAGATAGGCTATACCTCCCTCGCAGCTCAGGTGGAAGAGGAATGCTGCAAGTCTATCAAACAGTAGAGGAGGAGAAAAGAGGCCTTGAAGAATATATAAGGGACAGTGAAGAAGATGCACTTCAAATGGTCAAGAACGCGAAACTATTCAACACCAAAGAAACAAAACAGGCCTACAAGAAAGAACAAGTCAAGAACCGAGCAGAAAAATGGGAAAATAAGCCCCTGCATGGTCAATATTTGCACAATATAAGTGGAAAATCAGACATCACCAAGACCTGGCAATGGCTTAAGAATGGCAACTTGAAGAAAGAAACAGAGGGTTTAATACTGGCTGCACAAGAACAGGCACTAAGAACAAATGCAATAAGAGCAAAAGTTGAAAAGTCAACAACAAACAGCAAGTGCCGCCTTTGTAAAGAAGCAGATGAAACAGTGGACCACCTAATCAGCTGTTGTAAAAAGATCGCACAGACTGACTACAAACAAAGGCATGACAAGATAGCAGGGATGATACACTGGAACATCTTCAAAAAATACAAGCTACTTGTAGCCAAATATTGGTGGGACCATAAAATTGAAAAAGTTGAAGAAAATGAAGATGTAAAAATATTATGGGACTTCCGACTACAAACAGACAAACATCTGCCACACAATACACCAGATATAACTGTAGTCGAGAAGAAAGAAAAACAAGTGAAAATAATCGACATAGCAATACCAGGGGATAGCAGAATAGAAGAAAAAGAAATAGAAAAAAATCACCAAATACAAAGATCTATAAATTGAAATTGAAAGGCTGTGGCAGAAGAAGACCAAAATAATCCCAGTGGTAATTGGCACCCTAGGTGCAATTCCAAAATAACTTGAAGAGCATCTCGGCACCATAGGGACCACAGAAATCATCATCAGTCAATTACAAAAAGCAACTTTACTGGGAACAGCCTATATTCTGCGACGATACCTATCATAACAGCAACAGCATTGATAATAAAATTCAGCTATCCCAGGTCCTTGGGAAGGACTCGATGTCTGGATGAAACAAACCAGTCAATAACACCTGTCCGACTGTGTAAATAAATAATAATAAATAAATAAAATATATGATGATGGCTTTAGAAATAAGGCTCCATGCACCCACATTTTGCTTTGATCAAAGATGCATCAGGCAGAAAATCATCAGGGGCATCTCTAGGAAGTGATTGGAGAAGCTGCACCTGTTAAATGCCTCCCTGGATACATCCCTCTCCAGCCTGAAGGACCAAGGCAACTGGTCAGCAACACCATGCTGGCCACACATATGGTTTCCGAACATGTGTGGAGGCCATGTGCATGCTGATGCCATGTGGTGGGTGGTTGTGGGGAGTACTATTGCAGCCGGAAGCTGCATGAGGCGGCCAGAACAGGTAAGGACCTGCTGTACTCCCTCTTAAAGGTTCCACCCGCTGCTCCCCCCACCAATGGCACCAAACTGGTTTGTGCGCATCCCTAGAAAACACTCCTCCTCTTAACAGTACTGGCACAGCTGTGCCAGTATATTGTGCCATAATGGGAGCAAGGAAAGAAAGGCACATTGACCTGTTTGCTAACCCACTTAGAGTTGAGAACTCAGAGATGATTATATTCTTCCACGCTTTCACCAGTGTCATTAGTCATGTGCAGGCATTATGTTACATGTGCATACAGTCGTCTGTATACATGTACGAGTTTTAGTGTGAATGACTTTACATGCATTCATCTTAAAAGTGAACCTCAGACCTCAAATGCTGGTTACAGATAGGAGGTGTACTACTGAACATGCATGGAGCATAACAAGCCTTTCAACACAAACAGCCTAACCCAGGCTAGGGCAGTCCTGGGATGGGCTGCATGGGTGGAGTGCTGGGATTGATCCCGATTCCAGCACTGCCCTTCTGCCCAGCATGACAGCACACCCTTAACCCTGGTGCCGGGGTTGTGTGTATGCTTGGGCTGCACCCAGCCTGAGCATACACACAGCTGGGCACCTAGAGCTCCCAACTCCTGGGTGAATCCCCCAATGCACTGTGCTCATCGTGCAGTGCATTGTGAGATTATCTGAGGCGGGGACTCATTGTCCTGACCTGCACTGATCTGCGCTGCTAGGTGCAGCACAGATCATGTAAGCATGCAGCAGTGCACCAAAGGGAGAAACAACCATTGTTTGAGCCCCTGGTGGCGCAGTGGTAAAACTACCGCCCTGTAACCAGAAGGTTACAAGTTTGATCCTGACCAGGGGCTCAAGGTTGACTCAGCCTTCCATCCTTTCGAGGTCGGTAAAATGAGCACCCAGAATGTTGGGGGGCAATATGCTAAATCATTGTAAACCGCTTAGAGAGCTTCCAGCTATAGAGCGGTATATAAATGTAAGTGCTATTGCTATTGCTATTGTCTGGGAGAAAGGTAGTTCCATCCCTCCCTTACCCCCTGCCCCGCCCTATCAGTTGTGTGCATATCCTTAATCTGTGAATAGGGCTATTGTTTCATGTTCATGGGAACATGTGATACTGCCAACTGACTGAACAAGTGGGTGCACCACTGACAAGGAAGCAAGGAGATACCTGTTCACCAAGAAAGGCTGAAAGGATTCTTGCTACTGCAGATGCTTTGCCTCCATATAGAAAAAGGGCAGTATTTGTGCCTGGACATGCATGGAGCAGGCTTTGAACACGCATCATCAGCTACCTACCTTTATCTGGGACTGCATGCTCTCTTTTGATATGCAATGGGAGGCATTGTGGATGACACAACCAGAAATCTTTAAGCTCTACAGAGTTCACCCGTTGTGCTTGCAAAACAGAATTTAGAGAATTAATCACATGGCTCAGGTAAGTTTATTCTGTCAGCCATGCACTGGATTGTGTGAATGTGATGGAGAATGCAACAATTTTACTCATATCTACTCTTCCTCTTCAGCTATAATAATTTAATGCAGCACATGTTTACATAATTATATTCCTGTTGTATGTCCTAATATGAAGGCACACTATTGCCCTGTATCTTTCATATCTGTTTAATTACCACTCATATACTGATATCTTGAATTAAATATATTTTTGGGCACTGGATTTAGCCAACCTATATATTTTACAACCAGAGAAGACTTTTTGTCTTCCCATACATAAGTATGCAAAGGACACATACCCTCAAAACATTCCAATACCCGTTTGAGAAAACCTAGTTCCATAGCCTACATTAGCCTACACCAAGAGCCCCTGGTGGCGCAGTGGTAAAACTGCCGCCCTGTAACCAGAAGGTTACAAGTTCGATCCTGACCAGGGGCTCAAGGTTGACTCAGCCTTCCATCCTTCCAAGGTCGGTAAAATGAGTACCCAGAATGTTGGGGGCAATATGCTAAATCATTGTAAACCGCTTAGAGAGCTTCCAGCTATAGAGCGGTATATAAATGTAAGTGCTATTGCTATTGCTATTATTAGCTAGCAAAACTGCACAAGAGCACATTTTCTCATGCTTCTTCTACTGCTTGAAAAATCCTTGTATCATGCCACTCCATTATGAAATGCCAGTCTACATGAGACCACCAAGAAATGCTTCTCTGTGTTTTAAGAAAACATTGTTCTCATGACCAATGTGGGGAGGGCTGACGGGAAGGCAGGAGCCTACCTGTCTTCCCCCACATGATCTGAGCTGCTTCTGGGCTCTGCTGCATACACTTCCACATGATCGACACTGCAGTGAACCCAGAGGTGATTTGGAGTGGCGGGGGGTGGGCGGGGAAGGAAGCCAGGCTACCAGGTATCCCACAAGGTACCATGTGGTGCATTGGGCTACCTACCTGCTGCTAGGAACCACTGCTGGCAGCCTGATCATGCACATGACCACCGGCAAGTGAGGAAGAAGGGACATGCATGTCCTTCTACCTCACGTTAAGCCCACGTTAAAAGGTAGGGCTACCCAAGAGAGGTAAAGTGTGCTGTTGAATTGGTGTTGACTCCTGGTGACCACAGAGCCCTGTGGTTGCTTGATGGCACACTTTACCTTTACTTTACCCAAGGGAGCAATGGTGGGATTTGGAGTGATCCAGCATTTCTCACATCCAGCCCTACCTGGGCTAGCCCTGTCCTACCCGGGTAGGGGCTGGTTGTGAGAACAACCTCATTAGCTGACATCCTCTGCAGCCTTAGGAGGGTGGTAGACTAGCTGCACTCAAGGCTTGCCACCAGCACAGTCCGTAAGGAGGGAGATGGAAATGTGATTTTTGTTTCTCTCCTCTTCCTGCAAAAACCCTGTTTGCTTGTAGAAATATGTCCTTGAGGGCTAATAACTCTGAGGGCTTTTGCTCCACCCTCCCAAGGCTGCAGAGTCACTGGGTTTTTAAAAAATTGGGCGGGGGCATTTTTCATGGAAGAAACATAGCACTGCAGTAACAATGAAATAAATTAAAATTAATTAATTAATTACAAAAACAATAATAATTTACCAGTCAAAACAAGACAAGATGTTTCTTTGGACTGATAGAGCCAATAGTATTATATTGGGTCTACCATGCAGTAGGACAGAAAAGTGTGGAGTCCTTACTCAGATTAAATCCTTAGTGCTATAAATAAACTTTAAATGAAATTGTATCAATCTATCAGTAGGATTTTCCCACTCTCTTCAAAATTATAATACACTGTTGGGATATTTTAATATCAGGACTCCTAGTTAGTAGAATTAAGAGTGTGTTTTTCTGACTCAATAATTGACAATAATTGCCATTTCCTTTTAAATATTAAATTATGAAAGCAATTTATTTTGACTTATGCAGAGGAAATTAGCATTCCCACTTTTTCTCATGGCTGTAGTTTTAATTTATGTGATAATGTGACGCTTTTGTATATACATAGAGGGAATATATGTGTATTAACAATCACAATGGCTCTTTCATTTCCAGTTCCGGAAGTGTCTAATCCAGATGTTCCGATGCAGTAACCAAGATGTTGTAGACTCCAATGTGAATCCAGCTTCTGAGAGGGCAACACTAACCCACAACAAAAACTGTGGAGAGATGTGCATAGTAGCAGCACATGTTGCTGTCTTCAATCAGAGAAGTGAAAATGAACACAGCAGCTCCCCTTCTTTTGCCCAGCTAACCGTTTCAGAAAACAAAGTCCGCCCAGTGTGAAAACAGCTTTTCAAGAGGTTGATAGAGCTCCAAACCATTTCGTCGTTTACCATTATTTGTACAACATGGCAGCCAACAAGAATGCCAAGGCCAAATACAGAAAATACTCCGCCAATTGTTATAATTATGTATTCTCTATATCCATTCAGTGTTCATCATCAAGCGTTTATAATAAGCATGCTTTGGCATTAATTTGGCACCATCTGGCATTTGGAAGTGCTTGGTCGCAGGTGGCCCTCAGTCTAACCATCTGCTGCCACCAAAATAAGATCTTTAGCTTGTGTGACTGGTTCCACTTCCAGTCATTGAACCCTTTGAGGCTGTTCTCACATGCAGCCAAAACCAGGCTAAGGCAGCCAAGCCTGGTCTTGGCTGCACATGAGAAGCAGCAGGAGGCGAGTGGCTTCTGGTGCCAAGGCAGTGGCAAACCCGCCTGTGGAGCCTGCCCCTAAAATGGAGCGAAGGGAGCGAGTGCTCCTTTAGCCCCATTTTTCCAATTGTCTGCAGCACTGGCTGGTTTCAGCTGGCGCTCTAGCAGTGATGGGTGCCCTCCTGTCACTGCTGGAATGCCCACAATGCACCACACACTTGCCTAGTGCATTGTGGGAGTCCCAGGGGTGGGATGATGCGTCCCGACCCCCACAGTTCTGCAGGGGACCATCTGGGTACGGGGAAGGTGAGCTTCTGCTTTCTTCCTTGTTGCCCAGCCCTTCTCACTAATCGTGAGAAAGGGCTCTCTATCTTTCAAAAACAATAACAAAAATCAGTAGTATGGTAAATAAAATAGGCAGGTAGGTATGAGGTAGGACTAAAATAACAGACAGAGACACCAGTAAAATCGTATTAAAACAACAACAGGTTTACTATAATACAAGGTTGCAAAAATTCAAAAAACAGTACAGGAACAAATGATGTAAAATTGATTTGGCAAGAGTACAGCGTTCAAAATACAAAACAAACAACCTTGCTAGCCTTCTCTCCCAAGGCCTAGCAGTTTCTAGTAGGACCAGCTCCCTCACCGCTACCTTCCCTAGCAGTTTCAGCCCAACCCTACTCCTGCCTTCTGGCTCACACAACACTCTGCAGCACTAATGCACGCGCACACACACACACACACACTCACACTCGTGCACTCACAGAACTCTTCTCCCACAGCCTTCCTTTTCTTGGCTGCTCAACCCTCCCTTTTAACCACTTCCAGAGGGATACCAGGGATAGTTCAGTCAAACAAAAAAGCCCAAAGTGACAAATGGCAATTTTGATTAATGAAACATTGTAGATCCCCCCTAGGTATGCTTTTATGTTTTCCCTCAAGTTCCATAATATGGCAGGAATGAGTCTGCTGCAGAGTTTTGGAGGAAAAATTACAAAAGCGTACATAGGGAAGATCTACAATGTTTCATTAATCAAAATTACCATTTGTCGCTTTGGGCTTTTTTGTTTGACTGAACTTGGGCTGGGTAAAAGGCAATGGGATATATAGATTGATGTTTTAAAGCAAAAAGAAAGCCAGAAAACATCAATCCACCCAGAGCCAGGATTCTGTACAAGTATTTCAAAGGAGAGATTTCCACAAAACTCAGTGGTATGAAGCCTTAAGTGAAGGCGTATCTAATGCAGGCATGTTTATATTATTTGGATTACATTTGTATCACACTCTTCCTTCAAGGAGCTCAAGGTGGCATTAGTGATGCACCTACCTTCATTTTGTCCTCACAAGAAGCCTGTGAGGTAGTTTAGGCTAGGAGACAGTGGGTGGTCCAAGGTCACCCAAAGAATGAATGAAGATTTCAACCTACCCTACAGCTCCCTATGTGAGAAAAAAGAAGAAAACATCAATTCCTGTGGTGCTGGAGATCCAACAGGATAGAACTTACCCCACACATCTCATCCTGTCATCTTCTGTAAGGAGTTATGAGAAGGCCTGAGCCCATACAGCTGGGGACATAACAAGATTGGCCTTTTCTCCTTATCACCCAAGAAGAAGGATGGGAGAATGGGTCACTTTGGGATACTTTTGAGCAAGAGTCTCCAAGTGTCTCACTGGCCTAGAGCTGTTTAAACAAGAGCCTGTTCTGTTGCCTTAGAAATGGCAACCCTACGAGAAACTGGTCAGGCAAATTGGTACTCAGGGAAGTGTTGAAGGTAATAAGGCATTTGGTTTTTATTGCTAGATTGATCCCCTCCCCCTCTGCTCAAATAAATCTGTCTGCTGTTGGAAAATGCATAGGATTTCGTCCTTGCAATTGCTCAGGTCTAGAGGCCTCTGATATTTAAGGCTATGTAGCAGCATTACAAATGTTGTTTATTTAATATGCCCCCCCTTTTAAAAAATATATTTTGTTGGGGCCTTCTAGGCAGTTATCCCCCACATCTCTTTAGCCCTCATTCTAGCCTAAAACTATTATTTCACCATATGAGGTGGCAGAAACAGCTCCAACATTACACAGTAGGTTGTCATCAGTAATTGCTGAAATCTGTAACATCAACTAGCTACAAACTATTCTGTGATCTGTGGTGTGTTGCCCTGAGCGAACCATGTAATTTCAAGTACATACCAGATGCCATAAACAACAGTTTCTCAATCTTTGACCATATGCACATTTTTATTCTTATACCTGCAGCAGTTTGTTGAACAATTCCACTATAAAACTGAACTGTGTGAAATATCACATCGGAATACAAACTGAGATTACCATTAAAGCCATTGCCTTACATACGGTGCAGGACACCATCAATCCGAGCAAGAGGCATGTGCACTGCTTGTGAGTCACTCTGTAGCCCACTGCCCACCCATGTAGCTGGTGAAGGTGGGGCTGCTTTGTGGCTAGTAAGCAGTGCCTCATCACAGTTGTGTTGCTACTCTTGTAATTCCCAGTGGGACTACTGTCCCAGTTGTGATGATGCAGTGCTTAGTAGCCATGGAGCAAGCTGTACCTCAGGCATGCTGCCCAGGTGGGCTGTAAAGGGGCTTGCAAGCCGTGTGCATGCCTTTTACTTGGATTGGCAAATTCCTGCACTGTATGTAAGCCATTAGTAATTTCAGCTGAACACAGCTGTTCAAAATGCAAAGAGCTCCTCTGAAAGTTTCTTCCTATTTTCTTAGCACAAAGTTAGGTTACATGGAATGAACAGAAAGCATTAAGGCCAATTCTAAACTCAGCCAAGAATACGGATTGACATATTTTGTATGTGCAATGAAGAAGGGGGTATTTTGACCAATTCCCTCCAGGGGCGTAGCAAGGTTGGAGTGGGCCCAGAGATAAGGTTTTAAAATGGCCCCCCCTCACTGAAGCTCAGTTCATGAAATAAAGAAATCTTAAATGAGGCTGAATAGTGGTAACAAAAAGCATACCTATCTATCTGTCTATCTATCTATCTATCTATCTATCTATCTATCTATCTATCTATCTATCTATGTGCCACAATAGAACATCATCCTAAATTATTTTTTAAAAGGTTTTGTAAACTGTGGACGATGCAAGTCATTTAATGGTACTAGAGAAAGACATGCTGTTCTGGTAGCTCCAGGTCTTAACACTCATATCAATTTCGGAGGATGAATACAACTGAAGGAAGACTGGTGGGTGAATGGCTGGGGGAGTCAGTCATGTGACTTGCCTCTGGGGGGCCCCCAAGGCAGTGGGCCCCCAGACATCTGTCTCCCTTTGCCCTATTCTAGTTATGCCCCTGATTCCCTCCTTCCCTCTGCAGCCTTCTATGCCCCTGAAAACAGGTCCCTCAGGGACCTATTTTCAGGGGGCACAGAAGACTGCAGAGGGAATGGGGGAATTGGCCAAAATACCCCCTTCTTCATTGCATGCATGAAGCATAAGCCTGGATGTCAGTTAGTATTCTTGGCTGAGTTTACAAACAGCCTTAATGCTTTCTGTATATCCTCTTTATCATGAAAATTGAAGCATTATTTGGCATGTAAAATGCTGGTCTGGATGTCAGGCACTGTATTAATGTATAATTGGGCAGATTGTCCAGGTTATATCTGAGTTTCTATGAATAAATGGAGTTCTTTGGGATATTGTTATAGTCTATCTAGTAATAATTTGTGTTTTGTTGTGTGGAGGTTTGTCCCAGTGGTGATCCCGTAGAGAGTGTGATGGCGGTGGGGGCAGTGGAGTCAGAAAAAAAATGGAGGGAAAGGAGAAGGAGAAAAAATGGAGTTGCTTCTGAATAAAGCCTTAGTTAAACCAGCATAATATTTCTTCGTGGTTACAAGGGAAGCAGTTACAAAACAGATATCAAAACCAAACTGGATTTCAAGTTTTGTCCTGTCTGATTGAAAGTACTGGGTGGAAACTTAGGGAGGTAACAGTTACAGCTTGGATAGTAAAGAATGGGAAGGTAAATTACTCCAGTTAATCTAATTACTTTTCTAGCCTAGATTTTTAAGGTATCTTTATTTTTGCGGGTTGTTTTTTCTATTTCCCACTTTTTCCTGTCCATTATAGTGAAATAGTTCTTTTTTGCTATAATTTAATGAAAATAAGAATAATGGTTTCTTCCATTAATTTAATGCTCCTCCCATGAAGGACAAATTCTGACAAAATAAGACACAATTCAGCACTAGTCCCTGAGTCCAGCTGACCAATGGAGTAACAAAAGAGTCTGAATGGGCAAACAAGAAGCTTTCAGTGTAAAGGAACAGTTCTCCTTGAAGTTTTAATCGGGATTTTCTACAAACTTCACAATTCAGTGTGTTATCAACTGTTACTCATACAACACCTATAGAAAAAAGAATAAGTGCTCTAGCTGTTACATTTTCCCTAAAAAATTACTCTAAAGTTAGCTGAAAATCACAATCCTGGAGAGACTGAAAATGTACTCCCATTGGCTGATGTGATTATGACATCACTTTCCTGTTCTTCTCTGGGGCAGATATACTGCAATTTATTCTGCTGAGTTTTCTTGGTCTTACCAACTCACAGGGACCAAAATTCTTAAGGTGAAAAACTACGGGAGTAGAGGAAGATAGGGAATTCAATTCATCCAATTTTGCTATCAACTACATCAGGGTTGCAGCCCTGATTTGGGTGGGATATTGGGGCAGGGGGACTGAGAAACTCTCTTTCTTGGATACTGCAGGCCTTTGGTGTATGAGGTGGTGGCAGCTCTGATTTTTTTTTTTGGCGGGGGGGGGGGCTACTGGAGGGGGCCTGAGGAACTCTTTCTCTATAACCATCTCTAGTAATCTTGGGAGTGGAGTTGCAGTGTGGGTGGAGCAGAAGGCAAGCATCAGACAGCATCTGTGCAAGGTGGTGTTTACTTTGCATTTTAAAATTTTATTGGTTTTTACAATATCTTAACAGTCCAATTACACTTAATTAAGTAAATATTGACTTCCCGCTTACCAGTCTGCACGGTTCATATTAGCTATACAAATCTACCATTGCTATAATAATTCAAAACACATATACTCCACATTGCAAACTCAATTTTACCCTACCCAACCTGCTGTTGTTACTAAATTTCAAACCCTGCTGAAAGGTCCATATTGGAAAAATAGTTCTTTAAGTAAAGTAAGAATGGCTCCCAATCTTCTTTGAAACATTCCAAGTTTTCATCCCTTATAAGTGCTGTAAGTTTTGCCATCTCAGCGTATTCCAAAATTTTTATCAACCAATCTTCTTTTGAGGGCATTTTATTATCTTTCCATTTCTGCACATATACTATTCTAGCCGCCGTGGTTGCATACATAAAAAATGTTAAATTTCTTCTGGAGAACTCTCCTTGCGTTATTCCCAGCAGGAGGGATTCTGGCCTCTTAGGAAATGTCATTAAAAAAACACAACTTCAACTCATTATATATCATATCCCAAAAGGCCTTTGCCTTCCCGCATGACCACCACATATGAAAAAAGGTTCCTTCACATTGTCCACATTTCCAACATTTATTTGGAACATTTTTATACATTAAAGCTAATTTTTTCGGTGTCAAATATCACCTGTACATCATTTTATAATAATTTTCTTTTAAAGTATAACATGCAGTGAACTTTAAATCAGTTTTCCATAATTTTTCCCTAGCTGCCATATCTATATTATGACCCACATCTTGAGCCCATTTTATCATAGTCATTTTAACCACTTCATCTCTTGTCTCCTCCAAAAGCAACTTGTATATCTTAAAGACTAATTTTTCATCATTTTCACACAATTCCTTCTCAAATTTCGACATTTGATCCTCAAATCCAACTTTAAGAGCCTTCTTGTACATTTCATTTAGCTGATGATACTGAAACCAGTTACTAACCAAATTTTGTACTTCGATTAGGTTTTTCAATTTACAGCCCCTCTCTTGAAAACAAGGTGGTGTTTACTTAGTTACACTGAAAGACCAAGGAATCTGTGTTTCCTGAGTTTCTCCCATGTTCTTAAAGGAAAAATACTCTGAGCTGGAGCAGAGAAAGCCAAGAAGAAGAAGAAGAAAGGAGAAAAGCAGGATGGGGACTGGCTAACAAGTGTGCGGAGAGTAAATTTTACTTTCAGTGTGGCAGGAGATCCTGATCTTACGGTACTTCAGCTCCAGATATATTAGGCAGACTAGGCAGACGTAGGCAGACTTAGCATCACTTAAGTTAAGGTAGGAATAAAAGCACCCCCAGCACCCAGCACCCCTGCCAAGAAAGATTCCATGTGCCTTGGAATCCCTGCTCTTTAATCCTAGGTGTATGGAGGAAGGGCACACTGCAGTTAACAGTAATGCAAGAAAAACACTCCGCAGTTAATGGTAGAAGGAAGAAAAAGGCACTCTGCACTTTGATTTTCAGGTGATTTTCAGCCACTCATGTAATGGAAAAACCTGGTGCATGCATGGAAGCTTAGCCTGGATGTCAGCTGACAAGTCTAAGGTAAAGGGCTAGTATAGAAACAACCTCCAAACAGGTTTCAGAGTCCTCCAGATAGACAGAGAGGCAGAAGGAGCTCCAGGCAGATGTAGGGGCTCGCTGATAATAAAGGTGCCAACCCAAAGAAGCAGCTCTTTTGTTGAGTTTTGATGAAAGTTTTGAGGAAACTTTGTAAAATACTTAAATTTTTGCGCCAGAATGTATACCTGTCCTTCTGTAGAAATTCACTCATACCACATGAAATGACAGAACTGGATACTTTACAAGTCCCAAAGAACTTCAGATTTTATACAGAGTGCCAGTGCTAACTGATGAGAACAATAATTTCAGACTTCTCCCTCACTATACCCTTTTTATCACTTCCTCCTTGTTTGATATTTAAGATCATTGGTATAACAAAAACTCATAGTGCAATGAACAAAATGCTAAGGGAGCCCTCTTGTGGCTAGTTTAATGCACAGTCATACGAAGTTAAACGAGACTTCCCTTAAAATATTCACTTAGCCTTGCCAATTTATTAGGTCAGCCATTGAACAAAGCTAGCTGCAGGCCTTTTTTTTTTTGCTTAAAAGATCACTGGAAGCATTTCAGGCAAGGTTCAAACACTATCGCTTTATGATATTTTATAATCTTTGTTATTTTAACTCCTTCTGGCTCAATCCTTTTTGCTATTGTTGAACTCAAATTTGATTCAATTACAAACATTATCTAAGGGTACATCCAGACTAGGCACAAGCATCAGTTCTTTGGGCCCAGTACAAACTTGTAATGTGAACCCAACATCTCAGTTCAAGAAACCTTACACAACATAAGGGCTAACCATTTGTTTTCTGATATTACAAGCAGTAGCGAAATTTAGCCACACAGTAGGTAATCTCAACATCAGAATCAGAATGAAGGAGATTTACATACAAGTCATCCGACCTGCCTGGATAGTGTAACAAAATTGGACCAATAAGAAGAGAACGTACATCTCTATAAAATACACAATAAAATAATACATGCACCACTGACTCAGTCATGCTTGAGCATCAGGGGCAGAGCCATTGGTAATACCACATATGGCCAACTCTGTCTTCCAAAAATTAGTTAAAAAAAAAAAAAAGGTTTTAGTCTCATGAGATTTGAACATATCTTGAATTAGGTGTGTAATTTGAGTAAGTTCTAACCAAGGAAGGTGAAGGTCACTGGTTTTGTTTATTATTTCTTGAGAAGAAAGAATTTAACTTTTGTTCAGGAACATCTTTTTGTTGTTGTTGTTAGACCTACTTTTTTCCAATATAAGAAGGAATTCACCTCTTTCCCTGGAGGGAAGAAATCTTGCCTGAGAAAGATTACAGGGCAAGGTGAAGGGACTAGTATACACTTTTTGGTATACTAAATATAGTATGCTATATTTTAAAGAGGCCGGAGAGAAAAGAGTTCTGAGTAATTGCTGTAGGTCTGTTGCTAGGTTTATGCCACAGAACTTCACTGATGTCATATAACAGAAGGAATTTTCAATATGTGCCCATGGTATGTGGTTAAAGGAAAGCCATAGTTTGAGAAGAAAGGAAAATATAAAGATGCTTCATAATATATTTGTAGATTTGGGTACTTCAAGAACAAATCTTTGGATTCTGGGTTTCTTATGTCTCCATATGCAATTATCCAAGGTTTGTTGCCATGTCTGGATTTGTGTGGAAGGTTGCTATTGAGATTGGGATCATTTGAAATAGAAATAGCATTCTGGGAAGAATGGCCATTTTTACTAAGTAAATTCTTTGTATCCAAGAGAGATTTAAGGAGTTCCAGATACTGAGATCCATTTTGGTTCTTTGGAGTAGAGCAGGCCTGCTCAGCTTTGGCCCCCCAGCTGTTTTTGGACTACAACTCCCATCATCAGGAACAATAGCCAGCAGCCAACAACAGCGGCCAGTAGCCAGGGATTTTGGGAGTTATAGGCCAACATTTGCAGGAGGGCCAAAGCTGAGCAGGCCTGGAGTAGAGGTTTGTAGTTGGTATCAAAAAGTGAGTCTCCATTGGATGGAATCCAGACACCCAGGCACTTCCATTTTGAATTGGGTAAGACTCAGAATGTGGTCCTCTTCATCTTAAAGGATGTTGTAAGTTGCGTGTAGATTTGTTAATAGTGAAGCCCGAAGCTAGTTTGTATTGGTCCAGAATGCTAAGAAGGGCTGGCAGTGATTTAAGAGGCTTGGAGAAGTAAAGGGTAACATCAGCATATAGGCTAATTATATGCTCCATATCGTTTATAGATAGACCAGTGATATGAGGAGATGACCGGATAGCATGTGCTAAGTGTTTGATGGAGAGTGTGAATAGCAAGGTACATATAATGGGCATCCTTGCTGTGTCTCTCTTTGGATGTTTATTACCTCTGATTGTAGGCCATTGAGAAACAGTTTTGCCATGGGAGAGTCATAAAGTGACTTAATAATTCTTTGAAAGTTGGGGCCAAATCCAAGAAGTTCCAGTAGGCAATGTAGGAATTTTGGTTCCAATCTGTCGAATGCTTTTTCAGTGTCCAGATTCAATGTTACCAAAGGTATCTTATGTATAATAGCCCAATTTATGACATTTATGGATCTTCGAGAATTGTCTGATACATGTCTATGTGGCATAAAGCCGGCTTGATCGGGGTGTATGTATTCTCCAATAAATGTAGTGAGCCTCTTGGCCAAGATTCAAATAAATAGTTTAACATCTTGGTTGAGCAGTGAGATGGGTCTGTAGAAGCCTTGGTCTATATGGTCTTTATCTGGTTTAGAAAGGACTATAACAAAAGCCTCTTTCCAAGAGGGTGGGATAAACCCAGTAGATAGCACTGGGTTGAATAAAGGTGTAAATGGAGCTAGCAGAAGTTTTATGCTAGCATGGGTTGAAGATACTTTGAATAATAGGTAGTTATCCAAGAATCTAGTGACGTTGGCTGAACATGGAGAGTCTGTGGAGTATAAAGTGCTGTACAATTTAGTAAATTCAGCCATACTGTCATCAGTTTAGTTTGGTTCCTGGACAAAATCAGTTTAACTTTCTCCAGAATTTCCTTTTGTACTAATTCAGTTAAAATTTTACTAGCTCTTCATCCCTTTTCATAGTCGTTTCAAGTGTCTGTCATATTAAAATTGTTTATAAAGCTTGAAAGGGTTGTCTCAGCCATCCTATATCTATTGGCAAGTCTAAGAGACGATTTATCTAAAGGTAGAGATAGATTTATCTAATATTGAGTCCATGACTGCATATTAATTACCTCTAATTATCCAGTCAGTTACTTTCATCAATTGTAACTTATTTAAAAGATCCTTTAGAAAATTTTGTTGGTTATTATTGGGTACATAAATGAAGCCCAAAATGATACATTTATCATGCATAGTACCTTCCATTAAGACATAGCGGCCTGAATCATCTTTATGTATTTTTACAGCATTAAAGGGGCAATCTTTGGGAAAAAGAATGACTGTGTCCCTGGATCTGGAGTTACCAGAGGCAATATATTGTCCAATATATAACTGGTAAAAATTAAGGGTGAAATGTTTAGAGATGGATCTCCTAGTATGAGTTTCTTGTAGTGAAATTATGACAGGCTGTTGTTTTTTGAGCATTCAAAATATCCATGTATGTTTCACACATGATCCCGATCCGTTACAGTTAACAAAGAGCCTGCGTGGTGTAGTGGATAGAGTGCTGGACTAGGACCGGGGAGACCCGAGTTCAAATCCCCATTCAGCCATGATACTAGCTGGGTGACTCTGAGCCAGTCACTTCTCTCTCAGCCTAACCTACTTCACAGGGTTGTTGTGAGGAGAAACCTAAGTATGTAGTGCACCGCTCTGGGCTCCTTGGAGGAAGAGCGGGATATAAAAAAAAAGTAACAAAAAATAATAATAATTCTTACGTTATCCACCATGCTTAGAATACAGTTTACTATAGCACATTATTTTAAATTGAGTTACACCTGCAATAACAAACAGCTGTATTTGGCAAGAAGTTAGAGAATGAGTAAGGAAAAAGGCACAAAATAGTGTTGTTCCGTGTGACATGTCTTCTAGGATAAATGACATAAATCTCAACCATGTGACATGTCTTCTAGGACATGTCACATGTCTTCTAGGATAAATGACATAAATCTCAATCTCAAATTGGAGGTTTTGTCTTTTAGACACAATTGGGCTAGCCCCTTGTGTCTAAAAGACAAAACCTCCAATAAACAAATGTTAACAAACAACAAAGCAAGAATATGGAAATTATTATGAGTTGTTTAAAGATGGAGGAAAGTCTGAAACTAATTTCCCTTCCCCTTGGAGTTAAAGAGACAGTTATTATATGATATTAGGAACATAGGAAGCTGCCATATACTGAGTCAGACCATTGGTTTATCGGGCTCATATTGTCTACACAGACTGTCAGCGGCTTTTTCAAGGTTGCAGGCAGGACTTTCTCTCAGCCCTATCTTGGAGAAGCCAGGGAGGGAACTTGAAACCTTTTGCTCTTCCCAGAGCCACTCCACCCCCTGAGGGGGAATGTCTTACAGTGCTCACATTTCTAGTCTCCCATTCATATGCAACTAGGGTGAACCCTGCTTAGCTAAGGGGACAAGTCATGCATGCTACCACAAGACCAGCTCTCCTCTGCACAAGATTAAATTGTGTTCATTATCCAATATTGTTAGAAGACAGCAGTTAGTAAAGAGATTCATTATTAACAATTATACTGGCTCTTATCAAGAGGAACAGGTCAGATAAAATATTACCCATGCAGTGACCAAAGCATACTAGCAATAGCACTTACATTTATATACCGCTTTATAGCCGGAGCTCTCTAAGCGGTTTACAATGATTTAGCATATTGCCCCCAACATTCTGGGTACTCATTTTACCGACCTCGGAAGGATGGAAGGCTGAGTCAACCTTGAGCCCCTGGTCAGGATTGAACTTGTAACCTTCTGGTTACAGGGCAGCAGTTTTACCACTGCGCCACCAGCGGCTCTTACTACCTCTGATACCTGATAGTGTTTAGGAAATCATTTAGCAAATTTGGGCTTCCCCAGAGGTAAGGATGTCGCATTTTCAGATGTGGATGTGGATAGGCCAATAGTGGAGAGAAGGTCTTTTCCAGATTCCAAGGCTCTAGCCATTAATATGGTGCCTTTATAGTGAACTTGTAATGAGAAAGGAAAGCCTCATCTGTAGCTGATATTTGCAGCATTGAGAGCAAATGCATTGGGGGGGGGGGGAATGACCTATGGCATCTGAGTATCTCTGGTGAAATGTCTGGAAAGATCAGAATTTCTCTATTCATGTGTTGGAAGTGGCCCCGATGTCTAGATTTAGTACGAATATCAAGGAATTTCACTACAATGTCCCTTGAAGGACGTTCCCATTGTAAGGGAGGAGGTCTGGTGCTATATGCGTTAACAATGGTGGGAGAAATACCACCTCCAAGTTGCAGCTCTCTTCCCAGCCACAAAGTTAGGAAAGTCCTTGTCCCAGGTTTTTCTGCAAATCTGTAGAAAATCAAAGTCTCAGATTTTGATTTTCTGCAGATTGATTTTCTGCAGAGAATCAAAGTCCCAGAGAATCAAAGTCCCAGGTTTTTCTGCAAATCTGCAAAAATGGATTGAGTCTCTGAGAAACTGATTTCCCAGGTTTTCAATTCTGATTAGATAGTCTTCTTCATCTTTTTAAAAATTTTGCAGGAGTTTTATTTCTGTCTGAAAGGCGGTGCTAAGCTCCATAGCCAAATCAGCTGTCGGTGCAATATGGGCAGTCTTTTGTTCTAGAGAGTCAATCTGATTTTTCATAGGGAGTAAAATAGATTGTATTTCTGTTAAGCTATCAGACCTCATTTTCTGTCTGTCATCCAATACAAGCTGAATATCTTCCAAATGTTGGGAGGGGGGTGCTAGTTGAAGCTTCTTCAGTCACCACATTGGCTTCAGAGCTTCATTGAAATGGTAGTAATGAGGTGAGAGTTTTAGGAACAATCAAATAGTCTCTAAGCTCCCTTCCCCGCCCAGGGGTTCTTACTTGAGATTTGTTACTTGAGCTGCCCATTATCAGGTGCTCAAGACGTGGGATGACCACTTTTAGAGACTTAGGGAAGACTCCAAGGTGAAGTGCAGGTGTCCACCATGCAGGTGATGTCAAGTCCTCCAGGACCTCCATGACTGATGCCCAATTGCATGGAGGTCCAATTTTCATGACACCCTTTTTTAAATTAAGGGTGAGTAATTACATGAGTGAGCCTCCATGTAATCAGGCATCCTAGCAGTCTCAGCTCACCTATTCCTTGAAGTGTGGGGTGGAGCTGAGGGGAGGTTTGCTTGCTTTCAACACCACTGGTGGTGTATGAACTGGGGTAAGTCCTATTGTGATATACTTAACTTAATTAAACCATGTGTTCCATTGGTTTCAAATTGGGAACTCATGTCATGACTAGCTTGAGATGGACTGGAGTCTATGTTTTTCTTATTTACAGTCATTTGGTAAATCTAGTGCCTCAAAACATTACACTAATTGGCTGGTGCAACAAGAATTTTATGAAGATATCTGAAATGTGTCTGTGGGGAAGTTTGGGTGCATGTGAACGTGTGTGTATATGTGTGAGAGAGAATATAATTGGTCTAGAATAATTCTCTTGTACAGATCTATTCCCTTGGGTTAGCCAGGCAGAAAAGTGATTATAGGAAATCATAGGATGCTGTAGGAAGCATTAATATTTAATTATCACTTATCTCTAGAGAATGAGTTGAGTGATTAGATTAATTGCATGTGGGGCTTTTCAGAATTACAAGAACAACAACAGATTGCATGAGGTGAAAGACAATCTATACTAAAATGCATGCTCAAGCATTTGTTCATGTTGTAGCTTCGGGTGGGAGGGAAAAATATTTCATATTTAAGAACCCATGTGAATATTGTATCCAATTTGTCTCAATTGATGGAGAACTATTTTTTGAATATATGATTAGTTCCTGCATTGTCCTATTTTTCTCATAACACTCACAACCAACCCATTGATAGGAATGAGGTGACTTTGACAAAATTTCTTAGTAAGATTTTTTTAGGCCAGTAAAAAGATGACCCCTGCTAACTGAGCAAGTAGGCGCCTTTTAAAAATGGTGATTCTTTTTATTTAGCAGGGGGAGAGTAACTGACCCTATCCATCCACAGCATAGCATCCCTCCAGTGGCTAGCACGGGCCGCCCACCTAACTTCACTTTTAAGCCTTACTTAACACAGAACCTGAGGTTTACTCAACCTCCCTCAGACCCACTAGCACACGCTTCCCCTTCCATCCCTGAGTGCCTGCCCACCTCCTTTATAGGTTATGATATGTGAAGATAGGTCACAATGTACAAACCCATCAATCTCAGCATATTGCTCAAGGAACCTGAGATCCTAAAGTTATTCTTGCTTGGGTTATAGTGAGTTTCAGATCTCAGGTTCCCTGAAGCAATATGGGGAGATTGATGGGTTAGTATATTGTGATAGATATACATGCAGGGGTGGGAGTGGAAGCGTGTTCTCCTGGGGCAAAGGGAGTTCACGCAAACTTTGGGTTCTGGGTCAAGTATGAACTCGTCTATATATTGTAAACCCATCCCAAGTACAACACAAATCTGAAAAAGGTAGTTCAGATTTTAAATTACTTTACTGGAGTAAGTCCCATATAGATCCATGGTTTCAGAAAAAAACCATGATGAACAAAACATCACTTTCAGCTAATTATACTTTTTTACTATTACAAGACCACTGTGTACCTTAGATTTCTAGAGAGTTATCATATAATAGTAAGAAAATTATTTATATAATTTTTATCACAAGATGCTTTATTAATTTCAGTCACTGAATCTAACCCTATACTATTAGTTTAATCTGCTAAAATGTGAATGCTACTACAGGGACTACCATACAGGGAGGCCACCATAATGCATTGATGGTAGTGCAAATTGTATTGGATTATTAAATGGTTCTCTGTTAAAGAGGTTTGCCACATGACTAAAATGGTGATCAGAAATTGCACTGATTTACCAAGAAACGTTTTGTGACATTATGTACAATTTGCTAAATTAGCATCCTAGATCTACAACCTTTTTCTGTTTTCCAATCGGTTATTTCATTTTAATGATGCAGCCCAGACAAACCAACTGACCTTCTTATAAATCTTCCATGGCATTAGAGGATAATTACTTTGTGTTTTTCTTTAAAGAACATGTCAGTGGTAATCCATCACATTGCTTGTTTACAAGGGAAATAGTGCTCTTATTTTGGAGGAACCATACGTAATGGTTATTAGCACTACTCTGTATTGTTATTTTGTAGGATCTATACATAGAGGTTGTCAGCACTGCTCTGCATTTAAAGGATGTACCAAATTCTGCTTTTGGATACCCTACTTTAATGAGTTTGGATGTTAGATTTGTGTGGGTTTGGCTGTTCCAAAAAAGTTATGTGAGAGAAAGCATCAATGATTTGTGGCATCTCTCCCCATACTTCTGATTCTTGTTTGAAAGAGTGTATTTTGTCTGAATTCAGTTCCCCCTCCAAGACAGTGTTTGTGCTGCCTTCTGCTCTTGGGGATGTTCCTTATCAACCTGAAGAAAGCAGGACTGCCCCATGGCAGCTTGGGGAATAACAGAGATGGAAGGCAATGGGTGAGATTCTTCTTACAATGCATTAGTGCCAAAGCTCCAGGAACACAGAACATAAATGGCAGTCTCTATGGCTTCTCCAAGATAGGGCTGAGAGAGATTCCTGCCTGCAACCTTGGAGAAGCCGCTGCCAGTCTGTGAAGGCAAATAAACCTTTGCTAGATAAACCAATGGCCTGACTCAGTATTCACAGCTTCCTATGTTCCTATGCCCACAAATGCCAATTTTGCCATGTCTTTGGGGAGGGAAAGGCTAAACTCTAATTAGAAAACTGATCTTTGCTGATTTTTATCACTGACAAGATGCAAATAGAAGAAAAGTGTTCCTGAGCATGATAATTGGAAATATTAGAACAAGACTTCTAGCATAATTGAGGGCATATATGTAACTTCAAAAATACAGCTTAGTTGCTGAACTGTTCCCCATTCAAATACACAGACAGAATGCTGATCAGAATCACTTTCCCACCTACTGCTTGTTCTGGACATTTTTCTGCATATACATTCACTGCTGGAATGGGAAATTCCAGCAGCGAATTCCAAAGTGTTCTCTCTGACCCTCTTTGAAATTGGCCCCTTGATATATGGAAGAATTACAGGAGCTGAAGCAGCAAGGTAGATAACTGGAACACAAGCGGAGAAAGACTCGATTCAATTCTGACAGATTACAACAAAGAGCACATTTGAAGACCTATGATCAGGCAATACATGCAGCAAAGAAGCAATTCTTTTCCACCCATATTGCATCCACAAGTTCACATCCAGCGGAGTTGTTTAGGGTTGTGAGAGGGCTAGTGCATGCCACCCCCCCCCGAATCAGAATTTGGAACCATCAATTGCCCATTGTGATGTTTTTAATGAGTTCTTTGTGGACAAAATATCTCTTATTCGGGCCAACTTAGACTCAGACCCCACAATTATTACAGAATCTAATGCAGAGACGTCCAGCAACTCCTCTTATATTGTTAGGCTGGATCAGTTTCAGTTTGTGACTCCTGATGGTGAGGATATGCTGCTTGGAATGGTGTGGCCTACCACCTGTTCTCTTGACCTTTGTCTGACATGGCTTATACTATCTCACATGGGTTGTTGTAGAGGGCCTGGTAGATATCATAAATGCTTCTCTGAGGGAGGACAGGATGCCTTCTTTTCTTAACGAGGCAATCATTAGACTTCTCCCGAAAAAGCCTGCATTGTATCTCTCAGAGTTAAGGAACTATGGGCCTGTCTCCAATCTTCCGTGGTTGGGCAAGGTAATTGAGATGGTGGTGGCATCCCAGCTATGGGCTGTCTTGGAGGAAACTGATTATTTAGAATAGGGATTCTCAACGTTGGGTCCCCAGATGTTATTGGACTTCAACTCTTATAATCCCTAGCCCCAGTGGCCTTTGGCTGGGGATTATGGGAGTTGAAGTCCAATAACATTTGGGGACCCAATGTTGACAATCCCTGATTTAGACCCATTACAAACTATGGGGTGGAGACTGCCTTAGTCAGCTTGATGGATGATCTCTAAGTGGGAATTGATTGGGAGTGTGACTCTGTCCTTTGAGATCTCTCAGTGGCTTTCAGTACTATTGACCATAATATCCTTCTGGACTGTCTGAGAGGGTTGGGAGCAGGAGGCATCCTACCTCGCAGGCAGATTCTAGATGGTGTCACCTGAAGACTGTTCTTCAAAATGTGAACTTTTATGTGGTGTTCTCTGAGGGCTTCATACATTCTCCAATGCTCTTTAACACCTACATGAAACTGTTGGGAGAAATCATCAGGGGATTTGGTGCAGAGTGTTATCAGTATTCTGATGACACCCAAATCTATTTCCCCATGTCAACATCATCAGGAGGAGGCATAAAATCTCTCATATTTGGGCTGAGCTGGATTCCACAGTTACTGCAGAGTCTACTGTGGAGGTGATCAGCAACTCCTTTTATGGGATTAGAATGGATCATTTTCAGTATGTGACTCCTGAGGAAGTGGACAAACTGCTTCAGACTGTGCATCCTACAACCTGTTCTCTTGACCTTTACCCATCTTGGCTTATCTCATTGGGTAGTCATATTATCAGAGAGGGTCTGGTGAATATTATAAATGCTTTTCTGACAGAGGGCAGGATGCCTCCTTGTCTTAAGGAGGCTATTCTTAGACCTCTTTTGAAGAAACCTGCATTGGATCCCTAAGAGTTAGCTAATTACAGACCTGTTTCTATTCTTCCATGGTTGGGCAAGGGTTGTGACCGCTGACCTCCAGGCTTTTTTGTATGATGCAGATTATCTAGACCCATTTCAAACTGGCTTTTGTGTGGGCTATGGGGTTAAGACTGCCTTGGTCGGCCTGATGGATGCTATCCAACTGGCTATCGACAGAGGGAGTGTGACCCTGCTGATCCTTTTGGATCTCTCTGCGGCTTTCGATACCATAGATCATGGTATCCTTCTGAACCACCTGAGGGAGGTGGGATTGGGTGGCACTGGTTTCATTACATTGGTTCTGCTCCTACCTCTCTGGTAGATTCCAGATGGTGTCACTTGGAGACTGTTGTTCTGCTAAGGAAGAACTATAGTGTGGAGTTTTACAAGGCTCCATACTGCCTCCAATGCTCTTTAACATCTACATGAAACCTCTGGGAGAGAACATCAGGAGACTTGGTGCAGAGTATTATCAATATGCTGATGACACCCAGATCTATTTCTCCATGTTGACCTCATCAGGAAATGGCATATCTTCCTTAAATGCCTGCCTGGAGGCAGTAATGGGCTGGATGAGGAATAACAAACTGAAGTTGAATCAAAATAAGATGGAGGTACTGACTGGGGGAGGGGGGAGGACCCAAGAGATGGTTTAGATCTGCCTGTTCTGGATGGGGTTACACTCCCCTGAAAGATCAGGTACGTAGCTTGGGAGTGCTCCTGGACCCAAAGCTCTTTCTGGTTTCTCAAGTTTAGGGAGTGGCCAGGAGTGCTTTATATCTGCTTCAGCTGATATGTCAGTTATATCCATTTCTGGAGGTAAATGACCTTAAAGCAGTGGTACATATGCTGGTAAACTCCATGCTTGACTACTGTAATGCACTCTGCATGGGGCTGCCTTTGTACGTTGTCCAGAAACTGCAGTTTCTGGGCAAAATACAAGTTGCTGGTTTTAACCTATAAAGCCCTAAATAGCTTAGGACCAGGGTATTTAAGAGACCGTCTTCTTCACTATGAGCCCCATTACCCAGTGAGATCATCTGGAGAAGTTAGTCTGCAGTTGTCTGGTGGCTATATAGGGACAGGCCGTCTCTGTTGCCGCTCTGAGACTCTGGAATGTGCTCCCTGATGAAATAAGAGCCTCCCCATCTCTGATAATGTTTAGAAAGTCTCTCAAGACACATTTGTTCACCCAAGCTTTTTCACTAGATTTGAGGTTTTAAATTGTTTTCCAGTTTTAATTTATAATTTGTTTTATATTGCTGTAAACCACCCAGAGATGGACGTTTGGGGCAGTGTACAAATGTGATAGAAAGGTAGATAGATAGATAGATAGATAGATAGAACCATAAAGAGTGTGCCAATTTAAAATAGGTTCATGCAAAAAGTAGGGTTATGCACAAACACATGTTTTGGGATGTGCTGCTTATGTGCAGTGGTCATATGCATGCCAGCGTTGCACAGGGGCAGCTGGGGGAGAGCGCTGCTGGTGCACGATGATAGGTGGGGAGGCACTGCGATTAAGGAGTGGTGGCAAGCAGTGGAGGAGTAGGTATGGACCTGCTCTCCTCTGTGTTAAATGGTTGTGCTGTGATTCGGTGTCCGAATCACGTTTTGTGCGCATCCCTAGCATCCCTGTGGTTGCCTCACAACTCTGGAGAGTTACCCACATCTGAGCCTAAGCATCTTTTGAAAATGCCCTTTTGGGATAGTGTTGGGGCAGGATGAAACTGGTGGAGGGGTGGCGTTTTAACATTTAGCCTTTGAATCATACTGGATTCAAAGGCTAAATCCAGTATGATGGATTCAAAGGCTAAATGTTAAAATGCCACCCCTCCACTGAATTTTTATTATGTGTGCTTGTGTTGACATTTTTATTCTCATCCCTACAGTCCTTTGGAATTGCACAAACCAAAAGTCTCCAGTGCATGAGAAAGTTTGCCATAATTCTAATCTCATGTATTTTAAAACCAGCATTTCTAAATAGTCATAAAATAATGCCTCGTTCAAAAAGTTTGATGTCAGTTCTGCTTATTTTAGTTCTCAATAAAGATCGTGCTTTTTCTTTATTGTACTAGCACTGAAGTCTCAGCTTTTCTGCTAGTCACAAAGAGTTAAACCCTACAAGAGAATTTAAGGGCTTTTTGGTAATTTGGCACATCAGTTTCATACCAGTTATTACTAAACTGCATCAAGATATTAATGTAGTCATCTCTCGTTAGTCTCAATGAATTGCAATAAAAATGTCAAACAGTTAGATTATATATGCCACCACAACCTTATTTGATTGAGTAGAGCTGCAGGACATGTCCCTTGAATCATACTGATGAAGAATTGGAAACGCTTGTGGAACTCCATTGTAAATTTATTTCACTTGGTGAGGCCATTTACATTCTCAATGCCAGTAATACTGGATTTTTTTTTTTAAGGAAAAACCCCCCACCCCTATCATACAGATACAATCAGCCGGAATAAGAGCTGATATCCTTATGCAATGAAAGCACAACAATGGCTCAGGTGGGGGTGTCACCTGAGGTGACACTGGCCACATCCCCTGATGCCAGTGTCAAGGGGCAGTGCCAGCCCTCCCTCCCTCTCTCCTGCAGGGCTCTCTGGTGCTCTAACCTTCTGGGCAGCCAGGCTTTTAAACTGCAGATCTGTGGGGAACCAATCTGAGACTGAGCACATAGCCAGACAGTAATGAGGAGAGGAGGCAGGAAAGATACTGCCTGATACTCTTCTCCCCCCCCTTCTGGAGAGGACTCATCTTGCTTGAAGCTGAGTCCTGCAACTGGGAGCCTGATGTGCCAGTGAGTTGGAGAGGTGGGGTGGGGTGAGTGAACTGCAAGTTGTCACCCAGCCCAGGGCCCCTCACCCTCAGTGGTCTGGGGACAACTGTCCCAATATATTCCATAATAAGAATTCCTCCAAAACAGTAGGACACTAATTTATAAGCCCAGTAGATCTAACACAGTAAGCAGCTAAAACATACCAATTACTGTTCATTAAAAGCAGTATAAAAGAAAGAGTAAATAGGAGAACCTTGAACTTGCACCAAAAATACAGAACAGGTGGCACCAGGAGTGGCAGCCTTTGGGGGCTAGTAGTGCAATCTACGGTTCTTACCTACATGGTTTCTGAGGGCAGCAGCACGACCTCTTACTCTGATATCGAGGAGCAGAGAGAGTTCATGCGGAAACAGTTGATCCTATTCACATTGAAGTCCCAAACAGTCAAGGTCCCTCTTGACAAGAAGCCACTGGAGGAGTTTTTAAACTGACCAGATAATAGCCTCCAATCATGTAGTTCCAGTCAGCCATCTATTGTGTACTGATCTAATGGAAGTTTCCAAGAAATCTTCAAAGGCAGCCCCACATGCATATGGAGTCATACACAGCATTTAAGACATTTTGTTTATTTTGTTCATTACAAAAATAAATGATTGGTAGTAATTTCTAAAGGACAGAACTAATGCTCTATTCTTCTATTTTCCATTTGATATTACTGTGATCCCCAGTAAGCTGAAGGAACAGTTTTCCCAACTGTCTGCCCCAATGATTTTGGAAAATCTTTGACTTAATAGGGACAAAAATATTATGGTTATGCTTCTGCATCCATGGGAAGTGACTGGCCAATGAAGGTTCACAGTGAGACAAGACCAGAGGAGAGTTGGTCTTGTGGTAGGTAGCAAGCATGACTTATCCCCTTAGCTAAGCAGGGCCCACCATGGTGGCATATGAATGGGAGACCAGAAGTGTGAGCACTGTAAGATATTCCCCTCAGGGGATGGAGCTGCTCTGAGAAGAGCAGAAGGTTTCAAGTTCCCTCCCTGGCATCTCCAAGATAGGGCCAAGAGAGATTCCTGCCTGCAACCTTGGAGAAGCTGCAGCCAGTCTGTGAAGACAATACTGAGCTAGATAGACCAATGGTCTGACTCAGTATATGGCAGCTTCCTATGTTCCTGTGACCAGATAGGTGGGATATTAAACTGAAAGAACACTACAAACCTCTGTGTATCATCTTTCAAAAGAAAGTCTCAGTTCTTCTGGACAGCTGTTGCACCACCTCAATAGCACACACGTACAGGAGCAGGTTCAATGAGCAAGAAAGAGTGTGTGGAAATGTTGCACATGCATGGGTGTAACATAAAACATAACACAACATAAAAACATTAACAAAACATAACATGTATCTTATTTATGTAGCCCCATAACAATTGTTCTCTGGGCAGCTCACAAAGTAAAACAATAAAACACTAGAATAAAACATACAATTTTAAAAAAACATTAAAAACAAACACCGACATTATAATAAAATACAACCAGAACAAAATACAAATGCTGCTTTAAAAGCCCAGGTGAACAGAAAGGTCTTCTCATGTCATCTAAAAGAACATAGTGATGGCATCAGGTGAGCCTCACTGGGGAGACGAGTCCATAAATGGGGAATGTCCCTCTCCCTAGTCAGGAGCAGAGCGAGGCTGGTGGTGGCCTGTGTGTAGCCGCCCCCATGGCCCCCTGGCCCTGCCCCCTGCATCTGATGGGGCTAGCCACGCCCCACACCGGATGTCAGACGCGGGGGCGTGGTCGCCCTTCCAAATGAGGCTGTGCAGCCCCGTTTGGAACAGAGATCTGCCTGCACTGCATTGGGCAGAGTGGGCTGGAGTGACTCTCCTTGCCTTAAAGGCAGGGAAGCTGTTCCGGCCAGGCTGCCAATGCAGCACGGGCCGATCTCTCTCCTTAACGGGGCCACGTGGCCCATTTTGGAGCAAGATCGATCGGCCCAGCTGTGTTGGCAACGAGACCAGGAGCAGCTCTCCCTGCCTTTATGGCACGGAGAGTCACTCCAGCCCACACTGTCAATGCAGCGCAGGCCAATTTCGCCTGAAATAACCCCCCTGTGTCTGATGTCAGATGCAGGGGGCACGTCTGGGGCCGCGCTTGTGGCCCCTGATGGGTGGCAGCCTGGGTTCTTTGAACTTGTTCGTCTAATGGTGGCTCTGCCCCTGTCCCTAGTAGTCACTCAGCTTATCTCATGGTGGCAGGAGTCGGGGGTGGGGGGCCTCAGACCAGGGCTGCTGAAAAAGGCCTTGAGATCTGAGCATTTTGGGCAAGGCGCTTTTTCAGATAATTTGGTCCCAAGCAGTTTAAGACTTTACTGTAAATGATTCAGGGCCCATGAGAACCAGGTATTAGCTACGGTTATTTGCAAGTTGGAGCCGCTATGACGAGAGGCCAACCAGCACCCCAGCTGTTGTTGGATTACAACTCCCAACATCCCCAGCTGCAATAAATTGTAGTTGGATTGATAGGAGTTGTAGTTGCAACAACAGTTGAAGAGTCTCAGCCTGTATACCCCTCTGCTATGTTATTAGTAAGCTTGACATATGAGAAAAAAGATTATAAAAATGTTGCTATTCCTACCAACTGAAGGTTAATCAAAAGTGACTGACACCCACCTAACACTGCACCAATGCACCAGCATTTTCTGTTGCTCAACAGGGGAGGGGTAATTTTTGATGACTTCACTTCCCTTTGCAGCCATTTGTGTCTAATGAACGCTGTCTCTGAGAGTCCCCCAGCAATCAGAAACGTACTTTCAAGAGGCACAGACCGATGCAGAGGGAAGGAGAAATAATTGAAACTCGTCTCTCTCACATTGCACAACAGAAAATGGTGGTACATCTGTGCAGCATTAGCTTGGATGTCAGCCAGTGCTTCTAATAATTTTAATTTTAGTACCTCATTAGCATGTAAATGTCAACTGTTTTTCACTTTCCAGTTTCCATTGTGCTTCCAGAATTCCTATCTAATGTGACAAGATAGAGGCAGAAGGAGCACAGAAGTCAGGCCAATCAAAAATGCATTGCTAAGCACACACAAGTTGGCATGAGTTGCTTCCTTATACAGGCCCTCATCCCATCACATGTAGACTATTACCAAGGAAGTGGATTTGTGTGTTTGTATGTGAAGAAGTTAATACTGATCAGATCAAGGTCCAAGGATTCATTTTCAAAATTCTCTTCATCACAACCCGCTTGTTTCTCCAACACGGCATACTGAGAACATTACAGTTTTGTAAGCTCTCCTTGGAAAACTACCCACCACACAGAATTAAGCTCTTGTCCTTTAATATTATTAATAAAATTCAATCACAGATTCCCTCGACATACTTTTTTTTTTTTAGGTTACATAGGTTTAAGCAGTTCAATTTTTCCTCCTGATGAAATGCCATTACTGTTCTAAAAGCTAATTGATAATGTGATTTGTTATGTTGCTGAGACATAATTCAGAAAGTTATTTTAAACCCTTTGATACATGAACAGCACTAACTGTTTAATATTTCTTGTGTGAATAGACAAAGCATCAGGTAAAAAATGTAGAGCTGTGTGAATGAAATATTTCTAGAAGCTTTTATTCTTGTTGTTTGGGTTTTTGCCAACAGCTTTCTAGTAGAAAGCTCATATTTCTTTAGTCATTTCTGTTAGAATGTATTTCTTGCTCCTTAGTATTTTTATTAGTCAAGAAAAGAATAAGGTATACATCCATTTCAAAAAATCAAGATCCAATAGATAAAACATAGGTGCTCATTTTAAAGATTATGTTTAGTTTCTAATCTTGTTTAATATCCATGCTTGTAAGTGATACTTCTGACTGATTTTTGGTGATCCTTGTCAAAAACTTGTTTTTCTATCAACATTTGAGGCATTTTAAAAGAATATTTGCAAATATCTATGTATCAAATTTGTATAATTTGAAATCAAGGTTGACCACTTCTCTATCAATATTCTGGAACAACTAAACAGATGTTCATTTTTGTAGGTTTACAATATCTTTGTGACACAGATTAAAGGGGAACCTGAGGAGTTACTAGACTGACAAACCCTGTCCACTAATGGCTGGGGTTCTGGGGAAGAGGGGTGGGGGAATACTGGACTTGCAAGTAAGTTCCAATGGTTTCAAGGACATTTAGTTCTGAGCCAAAGTATGCTTCATGAAACTCTTAATGACAATTTAATATTCTTTTTAATAGTAGATGCATAGGCTTCACACATTTTGTGTCACTTAGATGAAGTAGCAACCTGATATGGCCATTTAAAATACAGCAAGTCCCACTGATTTAATTTTTGGTTAATGATCAGCATGTATCCAGTTTAAGTAGCTGTGCAGAATAAACATGTATTGAGAAGAAATTAAAAGAAAGTAGATATAATCTAAAGACCAGTTTCTCCATGTATCCATCCTTGGGGATTCACAACCATGCTATGATGTGGGGGGGGGGCACTATATGAATGAGTAGTACATGGCTGCACAACAATTTTTTTTGCATTGATGGTATTTTTTGGCCCCATTGCAATCCTAGGGCACTGCTAAGAAGTGTATGCCTGTTCACACAATTATTCATAAATGGGTGGCAGCCATCTAGGTTAGATACAACTCCAAAATCTATTAGCACAGTTACTGAGAGACAAAATCAGAACTTTGGGCAAAGCCCAAGAGTTTCCATAGATTTAGTAAATGCATCAAAATGTTTCCTGAGTCAAAACAACATGCATGATTAAGTATTATTCCAGGGCATTAAAAAAAAAAGTGGTTCTTACACCTGCTGCAATTTTGAATCTAGGATGGGTCCGTCAATGGGGCACCTTGTGCCATTTTTTAAATCTCTTAGACAATGAGGCTATTCTCATGAGTCAGCAAAACCGGGCCCAGCCCGCTCGTGAGAACCACCAGGTTTGAGGGTGAGCCCGATGGCTCCACAGTGGCAAGCCTGACTAAGAAGCCACCCCCTTAAATGAGGTTAAGGGAGTGAGTGCTCCATTAACTTAATTTTTTGGATCGTGTGCCGCAGGTAAGCCACCGCTTGTCTGGGAAGCCAATCCGCCCACCCAGCGATGGGTGAGTGCTTGTCTGCAGGGAGGGTCGGGCAAACCCACTCTCCCTGCAGACCACTGAGAAGCTCTTATCACTGATCGTGAAAAGAGCTTCCATGTCACACGTGCTTTCTGCACTAACAATCCTTAGAAAATATAAACGCCACACAGCTCCAAGCGTTCTCCTGTTATGTTAGTGACAAACATTTCCGGTATCTTGTACTCAAGAAGTCAAGATTCTAAGTCTGTAGTTTCCTGGATCTGGACATTACTCTTTATCAGTGCTTTTATGATAAAGTGAGGCTGTCAGGCCATAAAGAAATTTTTGGTCTTGCTCATCCATCTTTGTGACAGAAGATACTGACGTAGTTGCCAAGGCCAAAGTATCTATTATACATGGAAACATTTTGGTGGAAAACACTTTGGAAGATTAAATATTTTGCATCAGTTGCATAAAGTAAATGAACTTTTGTAAACTATCAAATTAGCTCATTATACCTTGCTGTAAGGCACAGATGGACAACCGTTCTTAATCTTTGATGCTTTGTGCCTGATATCTTTATTCACCACAGCACCTACTTTTTTGTAAAGAAGAAATTACTAATAGCCTAAGCCCTACCTATTTTCCCCAGAGCAGGGATAAGCAACTATCCCTAAATAAATGGTGGCTGGGGATGATGGAAGTTGTCATTCAACAATGCTGGAGACACAAGGTTGCCTACCCCTGCTCTAGAAACCAGTATTTAAGCCTGTTGCTTAAATGAATCTGTCAATTCCACCCCAATATTATTTGCTTAGAACAGTGATTCCCAAACTGTGGAGTGTGAGACAGATTGAAAGGTGCAGTCACAAATTAAGCCATCATATGATTGGACACATTTACTACTCCTTGCCTTTCAGAGCCCTGTACAGCATAGATCCCCTCTCTTTCTGCCACTATACAAACAGCGACATCATCATCATAATCATCATCATTATTTACATTTATATCCCGCTCTTCCTCCAAGGAGCCCAGAGCAGTGTACTACAGTACATACTTGAGTTTCTCTCACAACAACGTTGTGAAGTAGGTTAGGCTGAGAGAGAAGTGACTGGCCCAGAGTCACCCAGCTAGTATCATGGCTGAATGGGGATTTGAACTCGGATCTCCTCGGTCCTAGTCCAGCACTCTAATCACTACACCACACTGGCTCTCCTTAGGCTTAGGGGTTTGTTGTGATTGATGAAGGAAAATTCCACTATCCCCTTTCACCTAGTTGTGTCACCTACATAAGCCCTAAAGGTCACTAGTTTCTGCACTCTGTTGTTACAGGGCCCCCTTTCCTGGAAACAATACTCTGCCCCGCCTGACTAGAAATGAGCACCTGTTGGCCATACCTTGCCCTGTCTGACTAGGGAGAAGCACAACTAAAGCTGATTGGTGCATTATTGCTGGTTTCTGCCTTGTGATTGGTTCACCTTGTCTACTAATGGCTAAGCTTTATTCTGCTTGTACTAATATGACTGGTGTATACCTTGAAACTTTGGCCTCTGAGAACAATGGGAGGAAATGTTAAATGGTCACTCTTGCATTTCCAAGGAGATGCTTTGTCAGTATATATTAACCGTGAGGGGGTGTGTACAGCTTTAACTGCAAAGTGCAAGTCACCATATTACAGCAGGTGGTGTAACTGGCAACATGTGAAGCCGGTTAACGAGTGATAAGGCCCTGAGTAATGGCCTGCAGTGATTGGTCACTACTAGTATAAGGGTAAAGCTCAAACCAGAGCAACATGTCCACAGTGGTAAATGCTGCACCACTGTGGTCCACCCGGCTGATGCTGTATCTATGTGCCTTCTCTGTGTGTCTTATGTATGTGAATGTGTAACTGGACCTTACTGAGACAATACATCATGTGAGTGTCCTCAACTTCAATATATTTCTTTGTTGAACTTTTACCTGTGCGTGGAGTGTTCTTACTCAAGCAAGTGGGACACAGGTAAATTACTCTGCTATAGGGCGCAGCACCCAACAGGTTATGGGCCCAGCACGCCTCTGCTGCACCACATAAATGGATGTGAAGAGGGGGAAGAAGTAAGTAGAGTTTCCCTTGTGGCGTGCGTGGAATTTGAAGTGAGGATGATGGCTAGCAGACAAACTCTCCATATCCCAGTGAGCAAGTTGAATGGGACTAATTATTTGGCTTGGAGCCTCAAGATGGAGATGCACCTAAGGAGGGAGGGTTTGTGGAGTGCAATTAACGACCCCCCTGACCAGCCGGATGTGGATGTATTGTATTCTTCTTCTGAATTTTTGAATGTGATTAGGAACTTGAAAGAAGTCAAAATGGAAACAGGAGGCATGATAATTAGGCTTGTAGCGATCACAGCTACAATGTTCTTTTGGGGCTCAATTTAATAAAGGTGTTTTCCAGATTCCCAGAAGTTGGCAAAATAGCAAATGACAAAAAACTCATTAACTCAAACCACATTTAAATAGAGGAAAATAAAATGGAACAAAATAGAGAAACCATACATAATTCCAAATGAAATAATTTGATGGAAGTTATCTGATAAACTGTGCTTTCGGGAAAAAGAGTACATGTATTTATACTCATGGATGAATCCCAACTCTCAAAACAAGGTCTTAGAGATGTCAAGATTCTGTAATACTATGCCACAAATTCTTACATCAGGCTCTAATTAACTTTAGCATAGCAGGGGAGCCAAGAATAGTATTTTTCTATGACATATTAATGCCTTTAAAGGGAATACAAATCATTTATCACAAGGAACAGGCATGTCTGGCTTACTGAACAAAATAATGTAAACGTTTAGGGTACAGTGATGATCAGATTTTTGCATTTTCAGTTTATATTTTCTATTAAAGTGAGTAAACAGAAGATAAAACAAAATTGGAAGATATTCACAGCAGACTATGTCATTTAAAGTTAATTTTGAAATGTTGGTTAATTTAATTGTTGTTCATAGTGGGAGGGTTTATATTACCAAAATCATTGCTAGAAAGATAATGGCTAAAGATTGCCAGTAAAACAGAACTTCAGATTGGATCCACAAGTATGAACAGACTCGGGGCATAACAAGGTTGAATTGTGGCCTGGGACAAGAAGTGAAGATGGCCCCTGGGAAACTTTCTTCTCCCCCACTCACCAAGCTGTGTGCTGCAGAAGAACTATGTGGACATGGTGAAAAACAAAATATTCTCAGCATGCCCTTTATCTCACTTCTATGCAAATAATATTACACACTCCCCACATACATACTCAAGAGTTTGCCAGTGGTCAGGAAGGCAGAGTGGGCAATTTCCCAACCAGTGGGCCCCTTTCCTACATGGATCCAAGACCATCTGTCTCCCTTGTTCAGTCATAGCTGTTCTCTTGAGCAAAGTTCCACTCACACAACAGGTTTTCCACCTTCCTTTCTGTTATAGCCCCATACTCCTCAAAAGCTGAGGAGCGTCAGGGCACCCTGAGGGTCAGGACACCTTCCACAATAGAGAATTGATGAAAGGGAGAAATCAGTGGAAACTGGGAACCTCCCTTGTGGAAGAAGAAGTGCTTTTCACTGAGCAAGGAACTTTTTGAATTTCACCCAGTATCTTAGAAGCACAGAACTTTAAAACTGAAAGGGGCCCTGGAAGCCTTCTAGTCTAATCCTGTTCAAAGTAGGATACTGCTGCAGAAAGGAAAAGCAAGACCTGAAGGTCTTTGTATAAGGAAATCTGCATAGTATCAAACACTCATTTATTTGTTCAAAATATGAATAGCAAGCAGCCTTTTCAGATTCTGAGGCAAGGGTCTTTTCCTGCTATTTGAGATCCTTTTACTGGCGATAAATCACTTCCAAGCTAACACATTATGCCCACAAAACAAAAATGCTGCCACAGAACTTCCCAAATGATCTGACAAAACTATTAAACTGTTCACATCAATTATGAACTATTAATAAATGATATATTATACATTATTGGGGCTATACATGGTCCAAAAAACCATCATATTCTGACAGGATAGACATTATTATTATTATTATTAGTATTACATTTATATCCCGCTCTTCCTCCAAGGAGCCCAGAGAGGTGTACTACATACTTAGGTTTCTCTTTCACAACAACCCTGTGAAGTAGGTTAGGCTGAGAGAGAAGTGACTGGCCCAGAGTCACCCAGCTAGTATTATGGCTGAATGGGGATTTGAACTTGGGTCTTCCTGGTCCTAGTCCAGCATTCTAACGACTACACCATGCTGGCTCTACAGTGCCGCTGGCAGTGGCACTGTCGGGAGGACCCATGTCAGGCTCCCCAACTGTTTTTTCATATGTCAGAGACCAAGCATTTCTGTTGGATCCCCCACTCACCCGCTGCCACTCCCTTCTCCTCCTCTTTCCCTCCTTTTTCTGTGACCAGCTGGAGGCTGGGTCACTTCTTCACTCTGGAGGGAGCACTCAAGCAGCTGTTTTGTCTTCTGCAATGTGAGTTTTAAAAATACATTTCCCCCTGTAACTTGCCTTCTAGGGCACTATGTGCCCTGAGTGCTTCTGGGATTGGTATTCCCCCCTCCCCGCCCTGCCGCCCACCAGGCTGCAGCTATGGGAAACTACCAGTTTCGAAAGCTTCATGTCCAAGGTAGAAGCAGTCCAAGGTAGTAAGATGGTATCTGACGGACATGGACTGCCTTGATATTGGACTGCTTCTGTCTTGGATCGCTTCTGCCTTGGTACTGAATTGCTTAAAAACCAAGCCTTCAACCTGAGTACAGTAACTGTCTAGAGCAGGGTTTCTTAACTGTGGGCCCCCAGATATTGTTGGACTACAACTCCCAGAATCCCCAGCCACAAAGGCCATGTCTGGGGATTCTGGGAGTTGTAGTCCAACAATATCTGGGGGCCCAAGGTTAAGAAACCCTGCTCTAGAGAAATGGCTTCCATGCACCCAAGACCCAAACACCATTTGTAATCTCACTCAGGTTATACTTAGAGTCAATATACATAGCTGATGTTGTATCAATAGTTACCATGGTTAGGTAAGCTTACAGATTTCTGTTAAACATAAACATTCAGGATGAGAAAAATGGGTATTCCCCACTTGCCCTTAATCTAGGGCCAGACTAGATGAGAAGATTAGAGAGATCTGTGATAACGCTGCATCAGGTTGCATACATTTTCCCTAATGGGGCAAATAGGAACTAGAAAGGGATTTTCATCAGGAAAACGGCACTTCCCTCCACCAGCAAGATGAGCCCAATTCAGATCCACACCATCTCCACAGCTATTTGCCAGAAAGTAAAGGCATGGGAGATCTGACCATGGACCTCAATTGTATTTTCTAGTTTGGCCCTTTGTGTAATATACCATGCAGTGTTGTAATATGTCACAGTGTTTCTATCACTAGGTGTCACAACCATGCTATTTGTTCAGTTAACAGCACTACAGCAGCACTTCGCAAAACATAATGTATTATGTGATGCAAAGTATATACAGCTGCTTGCATGATTATTTCCTTTGAAGCATTTTTGAGGGGAAAGATTGTACAACTCAGGCTTACATGTATATGATACAATAAAGTTATTCACATGACTGTTTTGGGGCTTGGGCAAGGGGAAGGCAGAGTTTAACCTACTTTCCCTGTAGATGACCCGGGGCGGTCAGAGCAGTGCTGTGCTGCCACGCACATGAGTGCCACGGTGGTGACCACCACAGCATTACAGAGCCTGAGGAACTGCTCCCTAGCCTCTGGGAATCCCACAATGCACCACACACTGAGCCCAGTGCATTGGGGGATTCCTCTGTCAGACGGGTGCTCTAGGTGCCCATCTCCGTGTATCCTCAGGCTGTGTGCAGCCCGAGGAGATTCTGGTAGCCAGGTTAAGGGCACACGCGTGGATCCCAGTGCTCCACACAAGCAGTTTAACCCAGGCTGGGCTGCCCTAGCCTTAGGCTGCTCATGAGAACAGTATGTGTAAAGGCTTTATGTCACATAAAAGCTTAAGAGTGGAGGGTGCTGGGTAAATTTCCCTACTTATGCAAAAGGCAACTTGGCTGGGCATGTAAACTGGATCTCATACATTCCCTTTTCTGCATATATTTGGATCAAGGGTGTATTAATCCTACTTTTGGAAAATCCTAGGCCTAAAGCAGAAAATGTTCAAGTGGACCAAAACTTGTTAGTGAGTTGGCTCTAACTTTGTTAACAGAAGAAAGAAACAAGACACTTAAACTGTGTAGTGAAAAACCTAGAGCAAACAAAAAATTTAATAGCAAAAACACTGCTGATATTTACCTTACTGACAAAGTTTAAATTCAAGAAAGCCACCGAGTGCAGCTCAAATGTTTGTGAACTCTTATTTTAACAAATGCCAACAAAAAACATCATTACTTCACACTATAACCAGTTTCCATTTTACATAAAGCAATCTGTTGTGAATTACGTAAACATCAAATTGGGCAGCCCATATAAAACTGTATTAAGAGCTGATGGCTGAATTACAGAATGGCTTAGTCCAACAGGGCTTTTTTCTGCCTCTTCTTCTTTCTTGGCTTCAGGAGAGTCTCCATGATCCAGGTGCACTAGAAATACAGTTCAAAGCAAATCATTAAATGATGTCTAGATATTAAGATATTTTCAAACAAGAGAGGGTATGATCCAGTCAATGTGAAGTGCTCTGAACCTGTATTGCTTCCAATGGAAAAGATTTAAGCCTGTGCTTTGCTATGAAATCAGTGGAGGTTCAATATGCTTAGCTGGATTGGATCATGTCTAGATGTTTAATTGCTGCTTTTCTCTTCCATCTCTTCAGCCTGTTCAGATGCTTTGTATTTGGAAAAACCCTTGACCTAATCCCAGGCTTTCATGCATCCCTTCCCATGAACTTAAGGAACTGGTCTGTATTACAGTCATTTAAAACTACACATTATTTTAAGCACATGCTTTGCAAGCATGTGCTTGTGTTTTAAAATGTTAAATAGCAGTTAAATTGAGACCCCACAGATTGGGACTGTGGTTGGGAGGGCTGAGGAGTTTTTCACATTGGTGGCTTGCGCTACTATTTGTGAAGGGAACATTTTTACCCTTGACAAATGGCAGTATGGAGGACCCAGTCTAAATCATGGGTGTCTTTCCGTTTTTTAATTTTTGAAAATAATTTGTTATGAAATGTGGCTTCATGCTTGCAATATGGATCTAGCAAATTTGCTCAGAGAAAACTGAAATATTTAGCATCCAGATGGCAGTTCAGGCATGCTTAGTGTCTCATATGATCATAACAGTTTGTGACTCCTGAGGATGTGAACAAGGTGTTTTGGACTATGCGTCCTATCACCAGCTCTCTTGACCTTTGCCCAACTTGGCTTATTTTATCTAACAATCAGATTATTGGAGAGGGCCTGGTAAACAGCATAAATGCTTTTCTGAGGGAGGGAAGGATGCCTTCTTGTCTTAAGGAGGCTATCATTAGACCATACTTGAAAAAATCTACATTGGACCAGTCAGAGTTAGGCAACTATAGGCCCGTCTCTTATCTCCCATGGCTGGGCAAGATTATTGAGAGGGTGATGGCCTCTCAGCTCCAGACAGTTCTGGAGGAAACTGATTATCTAGACCCATTTCAGACTAGGTTTCAAGTGGGCTATGGGGTTGAGACTGCCTTGGTTGGCCTGATGGGTGATCTCCAATTGGGTATTGACAGAGGAAGTGTGACTCTGATGATCCATTTGGATCAATCGATGGCTTTCGATACCACCAACCATGGTATCCTTCTGGGTCGCCTAAGGGAGGTGGGGTTAGGTGGCACTGCTTTTACAGTAGTTCCATTCCTATCTCTTAGGTAGATTCCAAATGGTGTAGCTTGGAAACTGTTGATCTGCAAAGCGAGAGTGACTCTATGGAGTCCTACAAGGCTCCATACTGTCTCCAGTGCTCTTTAACATCTACATGAAACCACTGGGATACATCATCAGATTTGGTGCAGGGTACACTGATGACACCCAAATCTATTTCTCTCTATCAACTTCATCAGAAAATGGCATAACTTCCTTAAATGCTTGCCTGGAGGCAAGCAATGGGCTGAATGAGGGATAACAAACTGAAGTTGAATCCAAATAAGATGGAGATACTGATTTTGGGGGGCGGTCAAGACTTGAGAGATGATTTTGATCTGCCTGTTCTGGATGGGGTTACACTCCCCCTGAAAGATCAGGTATGTAGCTTTGGAACAGAGTTGCTCTTACTCCTGGACTTCCGGGCTGAAGTCCAGGGCCTCCACAACCCCTGGAGGCCCTCAAATCTTCTTCTTTAGTCTGTCTCAGGTGGTGTGGTCACCTGGCCGAGTATGATAGTGCTTAATTTGCTGGGGTGGGTGGGGGTGTGTGTCCAAAGCCCTTTAGGTTCAGGCTCAAAAATTACCTAGGTGCACCTCTGCTTGAGAGTGCCCCTGGATCCAAAACTCTCTCTGGTTTCTGAGGTTGAGGCAGTGGCCAGGAGTGCTTTTTATCTGCTTTGGCTGATTTGTCAGCTACACCAATTTCTGGAGGTACATGACTTTAAAACAGTAGTACATATGCTGGTAATGCACTCTACATGGGGATGCTCTTGTATGCAGTCCGGAAACTACAACTGGTACAGAATGCGGCAGCCAGGTTGGTCTCTGGGACAACACGAATGATCATATAATTCTGATTCTGAAATAATTGCACTGGCAGCTGATATGTTTTCAAATGAAATTCAAAGTGCTGGTCATTACCTATACAGCCCTGAATGGCTTAGCTCCAGGGTATTTAAGAGACTACCACCTTTGTCATGAACCATGCTGCCTATTAACATCATCTGGGGAGGTCTGGTTACAGTTGCCGGTTACAGTTGCTTGCCTGATGGCGACTCAGGGCCAGGTCTTTTCTGCGGCTGCCCCAGGGCTTCGGAATGCACTCCCTGTCAAAATAAGAGCTTCTCCATCTCACATTGCTTTTAAAAAGACCCTTAAGACACACCTGTTTTCTCAGGCTTTTAATTAAAATTAATTTTAAACTGTTTTACTCTGTGGAATTGTTTTAATTATTTTATTCTGTGAATTGTTTTTAATTGTTTTTATTCTGTGAAATTGTTTGTTTGTTTTTATATTGTAATTTGGATTATGTACATTGCCTAGAGAGAGAGATAGATCAGGCAGTATATAAATATGATAAACAAACAAACAAAACAAGAAAATGGTGAGATGAATAATGTGATGAAAATGGGTGTTGTGTTTATTTGTCTGTATTTATGTCTGTGATATGGTTTAAAGTTACATTGGAGGTTTTTATGGAAGGTAATGGAGACAGCAAAAGCACTATGGTGATTGGGCAGTGGGGATTCCATTTGTGGAGAGACAATCTGTGACAGTTAAGGTCAGTTTAAATCAGTTGCAACGTAATGGTTACTGAATGTAAAGACGTGTTTTTGGGGAGCTCTGTGAAAGGAGAGAATTGTATATATTTTCAAACAAGAATAAATATCTAGTTGCTTATCTGGAGTGGCATTGTTCTCTGTTAGGACAGAAGGATTGTGGTGGCAAAGTGGCACCCTGAGATGCTGAGGGCTCAGAGTGAGAGCTCAAATTTATCTCAAGTGGTGGTAGCAGCCTACCTTCTCTCTAAGGTGTGCGCATGAGCACACATGCAAAGGACTCCAAACCCCTGTGCAGCTGTTTTCAGCAGGCACTCATCATGTTGCTGCTGGAGCTGCCTTTTCCTATCCCCCGCCCCGCCAAGCCACGCTGCACCATGCTGTTCCTTCCTTTTAAGTTTCCAGTTGCACAACATGGGATGGCATGCAGATGGAGGGAGGTGTGTGTGTTGTATCTGTAGTGGCACATAATAATGGATACTAGCTTAACCCATGCAGAGCATCTGCACACTAGTACTTGATTGTTCGCCTCCCCTCCTGCCACAGCCCGCCTCACCTCAGACATCTCTCCACCCTCACCTGAGCTGCATTCCTGCTCTTCCCCCTCCATCCGGTTGCTTCCATCCCCTTCACCCCTCTTGGTCACTCTTCCATTCCTTTACTCCATCCCCCTCACCCCTCTTGGTTGTGGCTGCAGCATTGTGGCGCCTACTGGCCAAGCTGCAGCCCCATATCCCCAGAGAGCTCACCACCCTCACCCAAGCCCTGCTCCTGCTTCTTGTTGGAAGTGAAGGACTATGCACTGTCTCTTGTCTGAATGACATAGGAGGACAGACTAGTGAGTCAGAGGGCTAGAGAGTCAAGACATTGGTCATCCCTTCTCTACTGCTCTGACACTATCCCTTTGATATGTAGATTGCTAATCTCAGGGACTTCCTTCCTTCCTGCCACTTGCTCTTCCCTTTTCTTCCCTTTCTCCTACCTTGCAACATGCAAGCTCCTCTCCCCTGCACCATGTGTGCAGAGATGCAGAATCCATCTGCATCTAGTTAGATAGATTAGAGATTCTATCTCCTCACTTTCCAATCTAGAATGGAGTTCTCTAATAAATACTACTTATATTGACTTGAAACTATGAACTGGCTCCAAGTTACTTTACTCTCAGCATACACGCATGCTTAACTAAATTCTGCTGTGTTGTGCCTCTGTGGACTCTGCTATAATGAAAAAGGGTTTCTCTTACCAGAGAGAATTTCCAACACTTCTACAGGAGGAGCGTCAGCAGTGGTTGACCAGGCCCTTCCTTGCTGCCGCAGCCATGGCCACTTGTTCTCCTCAGGCCGCTGACAGGTTCAGGCCTGACCTTCGCCCTTCTTTCTTTCTCTCTTCCCTTCTCTCTCTCTCTCCTCCACTCACTCTTCCCTTGTCTTTCCTTCCCTCCCTTCTTTTTTTCTTTCTTTCTCTCCCTCTTTCTCCCCTCCTGAGTTAACAGATTTTGTTCATTTTGTTTCCTCATCTGATTCACACAATGGCAGCCTCCTTCTCTTGAAGTGGCTATATATTAGGGGTGTGCAATCTGGATTTTCGGTGATTCGGTTCGGGACCTGAACCGAATCACCCCTGTTCTGTTTTGTGCCCGAATATGGGCCACCCAAATCACCCTTGATTCGGTTCGGATTCGGATTTAACCCTAATCCGAATCGATTCAGGGGGGGAAAGGGCCCAGGGGCAAAATTTTGGGGTGGGGTGGTAGTGCCCAATGGGTGGAAGCTACCACCCCAATTTCAGGGAGATTGGGCAAAGGGCTGATTTTGGGGGAATATTTGAAGTTTTAGTGACTTTGGGGCAGTTCGGGGGCATAGCATGGGATCTGGGCAAAAAAAGTGGGGTGGGGTGGTAGTGCCTAATGGGTGCAGACTACCACCCCAATTTCAGGGGGATTGGGCAAAGGAGTGATTTTTTGGGAATTTTTGAAGTTTTTGTGTCTTTGGGGCAGTTTGGGGCAGAAAGTGGGGCCTGGGGCAGAAGAGTGGGGTGGGGTGGTAGTGCCTAATGGGTGGAGGCTAACACCCCAATTTCAGGGGGATTGGGCAGAGGGCTGATTTTTTGGGAATTTTTGAAGTTTTGGTGTCTTTGGGGCAGAAAGTGGATCTGCCCCAAAAGAGTGGGGTGGGCTGGTAGATAGTGCCTAATGGGTGGAGGCTACCACCCGTCCCCAATTTCAGAGTGATTGGCCAGAGGGCTGGATTTTGTTGATTTTCTGAGGTTTTTCTTCATAAAGTGCTTTGTGGTAGATTGATTCATTCAATATTCACAGTAAGTGAGAGTGTGAAAAAAGTGAAAGTGGGGTCATGAGAGTTCTTTAATTGAAAAAAATCTCTTGCTATCATTGAATGAGAATTCACACCTCAGAAGTTTTTCTGAAGGGATGTTATTCCCTTATTTTCTGAGGTGTGAATTCTCATTCAATGATAGCAAATGAGATTTTTTTCAATTCGGCCATGAGCCGAATCACCCGAATTTTTCGGCCCCGAAATTCGGGTGATTCGGCTCGGCCCCGAAAAATATCGGGGGACATCGCGGGTGATTCGGTTCGGCCCCGAATCACCCGAAATTGCTCATTTCGGGCACAGATCGATCTGTGCCCGAAATTTTTTGCACATCCCTACTCTCTCTCTCTCTCTCTCTCTCTCTCTCTCTCTCTATATATATATATATATATTCCTTTCCTCTACAATCCTCTACAATGCAAAAGATTCCTCTCCTCCTACAATCTCCCCTTCCCACTACCCTTTTATATAAATATAGATCCCTCTCCTCTACAATCTACTAGACAGAACATCTTCCAACCAGTAACAGTTGCATTTCAACTGACCTTAACCATCACAGGCTCCTCTTCCCTATCTGCATATGGAATCCCCACTGCCCAGTCACCTCGGTGCTTCTGCTCGCAAACTCTTGTGAGAGCTGCCATGCAAGGGATTAGCCACGGGTACGCCTTAGAGAATTATATAGATAGATAGATAGATGTGTGCACACCTCCTTGATACTGCTGCCCAGAGCTAACCTCATTCCGCTCATTGATGAAAAAATTAGAGGGAACACTGGTAGCAATTAAAAACACCTCAAAATGAGACAACACACGTGGTGGCAATTGTGGTGGAATGTGATGTAATTGACAGAGAAATAAGGCAAGGATTGGATATGTTAAGGAATTTGGTCAATTGAAGCTTAAAGATACAAAGCCAAGGGATTTTAGTTTGAGTGGCTTTTGCAGAGTCATAGTGGCAAGACTAGCATACTACTACGACAAATATTTATATACTGCTTTTTGACAAAAGTTCTCAAAACAGTAGAGATGGCTCCCTGTCCCCAAAGGGTTCACAATCTAAAAAAGAAAAACAAGGTGGACACCAGCAACAGTCACTGGAGGGATGCTGTGCTGGGGATGGATAAGACCAGTTGCTAAATATAAGAGGATCACCACTTTAAAAGGTGCCTCTTTGCTCAGTTAGCAGGGGTAATGAATAAGGCTGAACTTATTGGATTGTGTCAGGCTCTAGGACTACCTTCTGAGGGCTAGACATCAGAGGACTGAGATAGGAATTCCAAGAGGCTCTGATAGTGAAGGAGCCCAGTGTGCCTACAGGATGTGGTCATCCAGGACCAGAGTATATACAATTGCTGAAAAAGCAAAACTGGTTGAGGGAAATGGAAGAATTGAGGCTGAGGCTGAGGATGGAGTTGGGAAAGAGGAGAGCATAGTATCAGTGGGAAGAAGAGTGGCTGAAACATCAGAGGGAAGTGTTGCAGTTAAAGTTGCAGCAGCCTGCAAAGGTCACTCCCAAAGATTTTACTTCTTTTGCTTCTAAAGATGACTCTCTTGTGTTTTTATCCAACTTGAAAGATTAGCTAAGAAGTTGAGTCCACTTGAAGACTATGAGGCTATTCTCATGATGGGGGAAAACTGGGCTAAGGGAGCCCAGTCCAGTTTCCCCCCATTGTGAGAACCCCTGGGCTTGTGGGCGAGCTTGGTGGTTCAATGGCAGCTAGCCTACCAAAGTAGCCCTCCCCTTAAATGAGGTTAGCGGAGCAAGCACTCCACTAACTCGTTTGTAAGAATGTGAGACACCGCAGCGACTCGTGAGTAGACCCCTGACTGGGAGGCTACAAGAAACCTCCCAGTCTTGGGGGTCTCCCCAGAATGCCCCGTGCACTCACGTGGGGCATCCTAGGACTTCTGGAGACCGGTCGGCCCCTGATCCACCTCACCCCTACTGACTCAATGATGGAGCTGGTAACTGTGTGGGTGACCGATTCAGCTGCCCAGGGCTGAGCGCCTGCTCAGCCTACTCATGTGCAGGGAGAGCCCGGATGGGCTCTACACACAGATCGTGTGTAGAGCCTCTATATGAATTTTACTCCCAGGTTGGTCAAGGGAAACTTGGAAGAAATATGAGATGAGATAGCATGCCTCAGGAGGGTGCTGTTAAATTTGCTGAAGATGTACGTGTTTTGTTGAGGAGAAATGTATTAGGAGCTGATGTCCAGATTTGTTTCATAACACAAAGACAAAGTGTTCAGAAGACAACTCCTCATGAGGATAGGGATTTTTTAGGTGACCTAAAGAGAGAGTCAGAGAGTCAGAGTCTAGTGAGATAAATGAATTGCAAAAAGGATGGGGAACCTGCAAGAGGACATCCTGTATGTCTGGAGAGGGATACTATGGAGGAAATTGCTGTGAGTGAGAAGGATGGGAATCGGGTATAGAAGTTAAAAAGCAGTGAACGGGCAAACAATGAAGAGTTAGGCATGAAGTCAAATTGGAACCTGGTTAAGAGGATTAGCCTTAAACCAAGAAGTCCCTTTCATGGAGCAGCTCTGTCAGCAAATGGTGGGGAAGCGTGATTTGTTATATAGGCTTTGGTTACCTGCATGTCAAAAGGTGACTTGGACTCCTGTCAAACAGTTTATTGTGCCAGAGAAGTTTAACCAAAGGTTGCTAAGACTGGTACATGAAATACCTTGTGCAAGACATTTAGGCATGGGGAAAACTCATATGAGGTTGCTGGCAAATTTTTACTGGCCTAGAATGCCTCAGGGTGGAATTAAATGGCCTTCCAAGGCTTGTAGTGTTGCTTTTAAAAAGTATTTCAATTGGTTTTAAATGGTTTTAATTGTGTTTGAATTGTTTTTATACTGTTTTTAGCATTGTGGGTTTATAAATGTAATAAATAATAAAAAAATAATAAATACAGTCAAGATTGTGAAATCTGTCAGTGAATAGGGGAAATTGGATAGAAGTTGAAATCTCTCTCCTGTGTCATCTTTAACCATTATTGGGGAGACAGATTGGGTGAGTGAGGTTAAGCATAAGAGGGAAAAAGATTAGGTCTGCAAACTATTTATTGGTGACTTAAGCTTTGATACAAGTGATGAAAGTTTGAGAAACTACTGTGAACAATGGGGAAAACTAACAGATTGTATAGTAATGAGAAGCCCTCCAAGTAAAATACTCATGAGGATTCTCTTCCATGGCTGGAGTTGATGCAGCAATGGTTGCCATTGATCATTTGATTGATGGAAGAGTAGTAGAACCTAAAAGAGCAGAAGCTAGAGAGGGATCTGAAAAGCCTGGGGCACAAGTTATTGTGGAAAAATTGCTTGTTGGTGGAATTAAAGAAGATGCTGAAGAACATCTTGGAGACTGCTTCTTGGAATATGGGAAAATGGACACAACTGGAGCATTTACAGACAGGTAATCTGGAAAAAAGAGGGACCTGGTACCTATATGACAGAATGCTTATTCTCCCAATTTCCTAATTATTCTCCTAATTTCCTAAATGCACACTGAACTTTGGAGGATGATCAGTGTTCTGCTTGAGAAGAAGAGTGGTGGTGGTGGGGAGGGAGATGGGACGAAATGGGGGATGTGTTGTCGATTTGTCTGTATTTATGTTTGTGATATGGTTTAAAATTATATTGGAGGTTTTGTATGAAAGATAATGGAGACAGCAAAAGCACTTGGTGATCTGATAGTGGGGATTCATATGTAGATGGGGAGAGACGGACTGTGACAGTTAAGGCCAGTTTAAATCAGTTAGAGTGTAACTATTACTGGATGTAAAGACGTGCTTTTTAGGAGCTATGTGAAAGGAGATAGTTGTCTATATTTTCAAACAGGAATAAATCTTTAGTTGTTGTTAATCTGGAGTGGCATCATTTTCTGTCAGTTCCCATGTGAGGACAGAAGGATTGTGGTGTCAAGGTGGCACTCTGAGATGATTGAGGGCTCAGGGTGAGAGCTGAAATTTACCTCAAGTGGTGGCAGCAACTAAAAATTACTCTGTGCTGCTCCCGGCAGCTAGGATCAACAGAGACCAGGACTCGTTTTCCCGGCCTCTGGATATCCTACAAGGCACTATGTGATGAGTGCAGTGCCTACAGGCGCTCTAGGTGCCTACCTCTGTTTCTTGTGCTTCGTGGAGCCCAAGGAGACACACGAGCCCAGCAGCCAGGTTAATGGAGCACTTGCTTCCTTAACCGCGGCTAAGAGTCGGGCTTGAGAGCAGGGTTAGGCTGGGTGGGAGCACTGGGATCAGTGTGGTTCCTGATGCTCCACATGAACAGCTTAGCCCAGGCTAGGCTGCCCTAGCCTGGGCTAGACTGCTCGTGAGAACAGCATCATTCTGTAATATTAACTTAAATCTGTTTGTGCACCTCATTTAAAAAGTATACATTTTACCTTTGGGCAATTCCTCTGCTGCAGTCTTACTCCTCTGAAGAATATGAATAGCCTGTCCAGTTGTTTTTCCTACTCTTATCAAATCTAAAAAGAAACACAGTACTTTTATAATTAAAGAAATAACAACCCCAAAGCAAAACATAGTTTTCTTCCAGATAGTTAAATGAGAGCCTGATTCTATTCAGAGTCTGTGGTCTTAGGCATGCCAAGTCCTCCATATGTTTAGACTTTTAAGCTCTGAGCCAATTCTCACGACTGGAGAATGGGCTTGGATGGGGCACGGGAAGGAAGCCACGAAACGCTTACCTTCACTGCAGAAGATGCAATCCATGTTGCTGGGTGGCCAGATCAGCTGCCCAGATGATTGCCGGCTTCTGCTGGTAGCAGGGAGGGAGCAGGGAGGTTTGGGGGCAGGCCAGAGCTTCCATAATGCACTGCATGAGTGCCGGTCTGGAGGCTACTTGTGTTTAGGTTCTGCGTGAAACTGTGTGGCACCGACACACAAACATTTAGTCTGCTTTTGGTGCACCCTTGCACCTAAAACCTGGGCTAAGCAGTGGGCTCCCTAAGTGGGCTTGCCCCTGCGCACCAAAACCGGGCTGGGCTGGGCCATGCAAAGGCCCATTGTGCATGTGTGGGGGCCTCCAAAATGGCCACCATGATGGGGGTGAGGCCCGGAACAGTCCAAAGACTGCCCAAACAGGGCAATTTGAGGCAGAATGGAGGTCCGCAAGGGGAGGAGAACCTCCTGAAATCCCACTGCAGCCTCGGAGAAGCCCCACTGAGGGTACACTTTTAAAAAATGTAACAGAAAAAACTTGCAAACCCTCCCAAAAGGCCGGTGGGGGGGAGTGTCGGTCTAATGTCGAGTAGAATGGGTTGCGGGGGGGGGGGGTCAGCTCGATATCAAGCCATCAAACTAGTTTGCACATCCCTAACTACTACCAGCCAATCACCCTCTAAAATGCATAGCTGCAGAGAACATTGAGTGTACTCTAGTACACATTCTCAATTCATGTGGAAGCACAGGGAGAAGACTAACAGGCTTGACTAGTGCCCTTCATAAACTCTTGCACACTTCCCAGAATTCTCTGCAACATGCAGGTTTCCATAGCAGATGTGCAGGGGTTTCTTAGTGACAGTCTGATGTGGAAAGGGCTCCCTGGAGCAAATAACTGCCCTAGGACCTATGTTCTCACATCTTTTCTCTGTGTAAACCTCCCTGAGCCATTTTTGGAAGGATGGTATAGAAATCAATCAATCAAACAAACAAATAAAACAAAACAGACTAATTATAATATTCTGAAAAAAGTATTAGGTATTAAATATTAGGTGCAGTTTTATGAAAAGGTTGCAACAAAGTACATACTCTCACACAAGCTTTGCAGTCTTGTTGCATTTTCTTCCGGGAAACAGTACCACTGGTTGACTATAATGGAATGCACTCCAATTAGGCTCAGAATGATCGCTGTCTCAGTTGGCATCTCTAGAGACAGGCGTAAAGAACTAAAGAAAATAATAAGAGACTGTAAATATGAATTATAAATATAGGCTGTAAATGAAAATTATAGACTATAAATGGAAAATATAGACTGTAAATGAAAATTACAGGTACAAGCAGTCTTGAATGTTCTCAATGCAAAGGAGAAAAACATGTAGCCACATGAACAAAATATATCTGTTCCTCATCAGCATATGTTATATAAAATAAAGGATTTGAATATTATGAGGTCACACAGCACATTACGGTTCCCAGTTGGCTATCTCTGGGTTAAGAGTTTAGGTGCCAAATCCTATCTACAATTACTCGGAAGCGAGTCCCACTTAGATTTGGACTTAGACCTGGCCTACATCTTCAGCAGAATCAAATGGCAGAATTTTGCAGTGATATAATGGACTATATCAGATCAGATTACTGATGGTCACCTTCCTGAATATTTCTTGATATGAAAAAGCTTCCTGTAAGAACAAAAATAGCACAACAAAGAACAGGCTTGGTTAGAATCTTCTCTCTTTGTGTACTAATATTTTACTTGCAGGGAGCATTTTATATGGGAGAGCACACTAAAATGAGATCTCCTATCCACTTCTAATGTCTTGTATGGGGATTACCTGTGAAGACTGCTCAAACTGCAGTTTGTCCAAAACACTGCTGCAAGAAGTATATGGTATTGTCCCTTTATATATCTTGATATTATCACAATTCTTGTAGTTTCTATATACATATTTGTAGTTTTATTTTGTATAGACTTTATAGTTTATAGATATTCCTTGAATAATTTATTATTGAAACATGTCAGAATAAATATTTCTTTATCAGCTGCTCTTGTATTGTTTTTGCTACCAACTGGGACCAGACATTGTAAACATGTATGTATGTTTCTTCGTAACTGCTCTCCCCCACCTACCACCTCAGAACTCTAAATCCCATTTATAGAAGTAAAAGGAGGATGGTGGAAGTAGTGGTGGATAGGATTGCACAACCTAAATGTCATAATTGCACATTGCTCAGAATGTTTTCAGGGAAAAGGGACACTGGTAAGCCACCCAAACATGCATAAACACCTGCGCTTCAGATGTGGAGAGGCTATGGTTGTGGTTGTGAATTATCTGGCTGCACGGACGTAGCAGAGTCAAGATGTCAGCCACAGTTTGTTTCTGGTTTTAAACATTTGCACTCTGGGCTTTCAGGAGGTTTCAGTGGGCTTTCGAAAGACTAAAACCATTAGTCTGTTGGCTAGGGGTCTAAAAATGGGTAGATTGGTACATTTTGAGTGAATACAAGGGGTAGTGTTTTTTGGATTGCTGATGAACCTACTAGAATTGGTAGCTATGATGGCCTAATGAGTAGCTTTTACCACACAAACACACACAAAACAGCTTATTGTGTAAAAAATAGCTTAAAATGTATAATCAGCAACAGTGACCATATGGTAGCCAAACAACTTTACTAACCCAATGGTTTCTATCTAAAATGACAGACTGACAGCAAAAAATGAAAAACAATGTTTCCCCATGGCAATATTTATTTTATTAGTATTTTGAAAGAAACAGCTTGCTCACTGGAAGAGATCTGTCGACATCCATCTGAGTACCCAGAATGTTGGGGGCAATATGCTAAATCATTGTAAACCGCTTAGAGAGCTCCGGCTATAGAGCGGTATATAAATGTAAGTGCTATTGCTATCCATAAGTATGGGATTCTGCGTCTGCGCAGGAACCATGAGGTAGCACTGCCGCAGCTTGTCAAGGTGTCCAAGCTCCGCCCCCATGCCTACAGCTGGGTGCTCAGTTCTTGGACGACCGCCATGAAGGATGATCATCCAGATAAGCAGGTGAGTTCATCAGTATCAAGGGTACACATTTGTAAGTCCCTTTAGGAAGGCTTTACTTTCCGGGTGAGAGAAGAGAATCTTGTCATCACTCCTGGGGTGCTTTGATGAGAGCAGCCAAGTGGAATTTCAGGGACACATTAGCCAAACCTTGCATCTTTAACGTAGTTAGATAGAGGAGAACCTCTTGGACAGTTGCATGTTTTGGTAGAAATCCATGTTAGAGGCCTTCCTCTGGTTTAGCAGGATATGCTTCAGAACCCGATTTGCCATGCGGTCAGACGAAGTGTGAGCATGTCTGGGTGGAGGACGTGCCCATCGTCCTAAGACAGGAGATCTAGCCCCTGAGGCAGACGATAATGATTCTTCGACAGTCTGAGTAGCTGTGGAAACCATGGTTGCCTGGGCCACCAAGGGGTCACTAGGATGCAAGATGTTGGCACAGCCAGGAGATGAGCCACCACTTGACTTATTAGTGGTCGTGGGGGAAACATGTAAGGTGCTTCTTGAGACCAATCTAGCTGGAAAGCATCCCTTAGTGACTGCTGGTCATGTCCCGCCCTTGAGCAGAAGTGGGCACACTTTGTGTTTATCAAAGCCACAAATAGATCTATGGCCGGGTCTATCCAGTGGTCAAAGAGAGGAGCAATGTATTCTGTCTTGAGCTCCCATTCGTGCTGTTGGTGCTGCACAAACACACGGCTGAGATTGCCCGCTAGGACATTCTCCAGGCCCTTGATATGGATGGCCATTGGGAACACTCGATGTTGGATGTGCCAGTGCCATAGTTGTACACTGAGGGCACACAAGGTTCGAAATACAGTCCCACCTTGACGATTGATGTATGCCTGGGCTGTAGTATTGTCCAATTGTACTTGTACGACTTTGCCTTGAATCAGTGGCAAGAAGACCTGTAGTGCCTGGAAGACAGCTGGTAACTCCAGGAAGTTGATATGCAATTGGGCTTGGTGTGGAGTCCACTTGCCTTGTATCTGATGGTTCTCACAATGGGCACCCCTCCCTAGCAGTGATGCATCTGTCGTCAGCCAGATTGACGGAGATGCTGTCTGGAAGGGAATCTTCTCTAGGAGATTCAGAGTTTGGCTTTACAGCCTTTGCACCTCTTAAAGGATTTTCTCTCTTCAGCCATTTCACTAATCAAAAAACTTAAGTCAGGTCCATTCCAGGGTCACGTGCCAGTTGTTATCTGTCGGCCAAAGCCAATCCAATGTATCACCAAACATAGTCTGTCAGCCAGAAAGAGGTAAAAAAGCTCAATATCTGTCCACTTCTTAAAAAAAGATGAACTCACAGAAAAAACTGAAGAATTATTCTGATGAAATGCATCAGACTATTCTGATGAAATGAGGCAAACGTGATGGTGGTAATAAAAAAACTGAGGAACATGGCACCCAGCCTGCCTTTAAGTAGCACGCTGTAGGAGTGGGGTGGGGCTTGAATGCTTCGACAAGCTGCGGCATTGCTACTACGTGGTTCCTGTGCAGGCGCAGAATCTCATACTTATGGATCTCGATCCAGATCATTAATTTACAGAAAACACTCAACTACAATTTTTTAAATAAAAATTTGTAGGAAACTGCAAAGTTTTCAAGTAAAGTTCTTTTCACTAATCATAAAAGTCATTGTTATCATCTGCTTGTTTCAAAGTCATCCTCATCTTCATCAACTTGGTTGTCCCATTGCTCTACATGGCATATGATTTTTCTTGCACACCCCTGGTTACACTACATAGACCTCTCTGCAAAAAAGAGTGTAGTAAAGGGGTAGGCAACCTTGGCTCTCCAACTGATGTTGCACTATAATTCCCATAATCCTCAACCACCAACACAACAGTTCAACAACAGCTGGATAGCTAATGTTGCTTATTTCCTAGTGTGGTAGAATTGCATCAACTGCCACCTTGTCCTCACTCCCTGCAACAGCACATTTGCCATGTTAATTATGAAGGTTTATTTGGAAAAGTGCTTGATCCAGTTTCCAGAAATCCCCAGAGCAAACAGCTATCATGGAATAATTTATTTATTTAATTTATTTATTCAATTTCTATACCGCCCTTCCAAAAATGACTCAGGGCAGTTTACACAGAGAAATAATAAATAAATAAGATGGATCCCTGTCCCCAAAGGGCTCACAATCTAAAAAGAAACGTAAGATAGACACCTGCAACAGTCACTGGAGGGACTTGCTGGGGGTGGATAGGGCCAGTTACTCTCCCCCTGCTAAATAAAGAGAATCACTATGTTAAAAGGTGCCTCTTTGCCAAGCTTGCAGGGGTTAACTTGGAATAATAGCAAAAGGTACTTACTATTCAGTGGATGGCTGGGAAACCAGCTTCTGATTCAGTTCTAGAACTGTCACCCTGCACGTGCAAACTGTCATGTGCTGTGCTCATGTGTATTTGTATGAAGAATGATTTGGCGTACATAGCAAAATACCATGTAGAGCAATGTGATTTATTTATTTAACACATTTGATGCGGATGAAGATCAGGAAGATAAGGATGACTTTGAAACAGGCAGATGATGACAATGACTCTTATGATTAGCGAAAAGAACTTTACCTGAAAACTTTACAGTTTCCTGATTGATTAAGTGCTATCAAGTTGGTATCGACTCTTAGCGACCACATAGATAGATTATCTCCAGGATGATGTGTCTTTTTAACCTGGCCTTTAAGTGGTGCATTCATTGCTGTTGTAATCGAGTCCATCCACCTTGCTGCTGGTCATCCTCTTCTTATCTTTCCTTCAACTTTCCTCAGCATTATAGACTTCTCAAGGGAACTGGGTTTTCATATAATGTGTCCTAAGTATGATAGTTTGAGCCTGGTCATTTGTGCCTCAAGTGAAAATTCTGTATTGATTTGTTCTATGATCTGTTTGTTTGTTTTCCTGGCTGTCCATGGTATCCTCAAAAGTCTTCTCCAGCACCAAAGTTCAAAAGCGTCAATGCTTTTTCTATCTTGCTTCTTTGAAGTCCAGCTTACGCATCCAGTGTCAAGGGAAAAACCATTGTCTGAATGATTCTAATCTTTGTAGGTGTAGACACATCACAGCATCTAAATATCCTTTCCAGGGCTTTCATTGCAACCCTACCAAGTGCTAGTCTGAGGCGTATTTCTTGACTGCTGGATTCTTTACTGTTGATGGTTGATCCTAAAAGGCAGAAGCTATCCACCACTTCAATGTCTTCATTGTCATTTCTGAGACTGGTTGCTGTACCTGTTGTCATTAGTTTAGTCTTATTTACATTTAGTTGTAGTCCCATTTTTTCACTGTGTTCCTTGACTTTCATTACTAGAGCTTGCAGATCATCTACATTCTCAGCTATCAGAGTGGTGTCCAGTGGTCCCTCTAATTTTTTTTCATCTCTGTGTGGAATGAGTTTTGTTCTGGGTGGCAGTATCAAGACACTGTGTGCACATGTGCATTCAGAATGGGGCCTTCCTGATTCAATCTGAGCAGGTTTGAAAATGAACTGAGCAGACATCCAAAAGTTTGTGAGCACGCGCACGTGCGCACGCTTTAGAGGGAACAGTGGTGGTGTCATCAGCATAGTGAAAGTTATTGATGTTTCTTCTTCCAACTTTAAAACCACACTCATCTTCTTCCAATCCAGCTTTTCTCAGTATATGTTCAGCATAAAAATTGAATAAAGGAGAAAGTATACAGTCTTGTCTTACTCCCTTGCCAATCTGGAACCAGTCTGTTTCACTGTGTTCCATCTGAACTGTGGCTTCCTGTCCTGTGTACAGGTTTCTCATGAGAACAATGAGATGTACTGGGATGCCAATTTTCCTAAAGATATTCCACAACTTGACATGGTCAAAACAATCAATCTTTTCTGTAGTCAATAAAGCACATATTGACTTCTTTCTTTCTTTGGCTTTCTCAATTACCCAGCACACATCAGCAATGATGTCTCTTGCTCTTCTGCCTTTTCTGAAACCAGCTTGAACATCCGGCATTTCCCTTTCCACGTAGGGCTCTAATCTGCGTTGGAGGATTCTGAGCATTATTTTGCTAGCATGTGAAATTAAGGATATTGTGCAATCACTTGCACAATCTGTTAAGTCTCCTTTCTTTGGTATGGGTATGTAGACAAAACTCTTCCAATCTGTTGGCCACTGTGTTGTAGCATAGTTTGGTTAGAGCCTTGACTGATTCTTCTTCTGTTGCTTGCCATATATCTGTAGCTATTCCATCAATTCCTGTAGCCTTCCGACTTGGTAATGACCGGAGTGCTGATCTAACTTCATCTTCCTGACTAAAGGTTCTTGCAAGTAGGGAATATCTTCTATAGTATCTTGCATGTTGACGTTCCTGCTGTATAGATTTTTAGTATACTCAGTATACTCCTTCCATCTCTGTTTGGTCTTCTCTGAATCAGTTACTATCTGTCCTTTGGCATCCCTTAACATATCTATTAGAGGTTGGAACCTGCCTCTGAGTTCAGAGATCTTTTGGAAAACTCTCCTTGTTTTTCCATGTCTATTTCAATTCCCAAGGTCTTTACGGTTTCCTACAGATTTCTATATCAGTACTGTGATGGTTATGTGTTTTCTGTAGATTAATTATTTCAAAATACTAATAAAATAATAAATATTGGCATGGGGAAACATTCTTTTCCATTTTTTTGCTGTGAGTCTGTTATTTTAGATAAAAAACATTGGATTAGTAAAGTTGTTTGGCCACTAGCAACCAGTCACTGTTGGTTATGCATTTTAAAGCAAATTTTTACACAATAAGCTGTTTTTTTGGTGGTGAAAGCTACTCATTATCAAAGGCCACCATGGCTACTAATTCTGCTAGGGTCATAAGGGGTCCAAACTACACTACCCCATTATTCACTCAAAATGTACAGGTGAACTTAGGTATCCGTGTGGGCTCCATTCTCCGCTACAACCGTGGATAACAGAACTGTGGATACCAAGTCATTGAGTCAATGGGATTTGGTGAGGGGTTAGGTTCCTGGAGGCTCTGAAAAGGGAGAAAAGAGTGACAAAGTGCCCTGAAAACTGTAAAAAAGGTGCCTGGAGGCCTGTGCTCCACGAGTCTTCAGGTGTCCACCAATGCTCCCTGCAAAGTCCCAAATCTGGCTTTTTGACATGAAAAATTGTGGGTTTTAAAAAACAAATGAGCCACAAAATGGATCCTCTCCTCAAAATGGCAGCCAGAAATGACCTCATAGGTCATTCTGAACCTGTGGATATGTGAAATTAAGCCTTTGTAAACCTCCCTTGCCCCCACGTATGCCGAGGTTGGGTGTCAATTACCCGACTACGGATATGCGAAACCGCAGATTTTGGATCCGTGAATGACGAGGATCACCTGTACCAATCAACTCTTCTTGCCCATAGAATAAATAATATTGTAATAATAATTTGAAATTTTGAAATAATTTTATTTTATTGTGCAATATTATTTCTTATGATTCAAAGTAAAGAGTGAGGAACTTAATTGTAAACAAGTCCCAGCATGTATACAATAAAATTGTAAAAATTGTAATTGACTTTAAAATGAGTAATTAACATAGGTTTTATTTCTGAGAAACTATCAGAAGGCTTAATTTACCTTTTATGTGCATCCAGACTTGCCATTCGTACAACAGTTGGCAATGCATGCACAAGGTCGGAAAGAATCATCAACTGACATTCTGAGGGGGGAAAAATCACAGAAGTTATTTCAGTAGAATTTAATGGAAAGTAGGCATGGATTGCATGCACTCATAAATACAATTTTCTCCACAGAGCAAATGATGATGGAATAAGTACACTGTGGCTTTGTTCACATGACCAAATGAGGTGGGGAGAACTAGAGGGAAGGCAGGACCCTACTTTCCTGCTTCCAGATAACCAGAGCCTGTTGATGGCAATGCCACTTGTGTGTCCACATGAATGGTGAGATCGGTAGGGGCTAATCCCATGGCTGAGATCAGGAGGGGGTAATCCCAAGCAGAGTCCTCCAGTATCCCACAATGCATCACACGAGCAACAGAGAGGCAGCCCTCAGTGCAGCAACAGGGCTTCTCTCCTTGGCCTTGCAAGCATCACAACTTTATGGGAAACATGGCCACCACCTGCCTGGGAGCAGTTTAAAAGTGGTGGCAGCACACACAACCTGAAGGAGAGGTAGTACGGGCTCTGCTTACTCCTTCCTCACTTTTAGCCTGGGTAGTGGACTATGGGCTACCTAGACTTGGAGCTGTTAGGTTGGGAGAGTTTTCAATGCCTCAAGTGACCAGAGATTCCTGGGTTAACCTTCTCCTATCCAGGAAACTCTGGTTCTGAGAACAAGCCTTATTGTTGTCTTTGCAGATACAACTAATATGTGTCTTATTAAGACTGCGCAGATTGTAAATTACTCAATGGAAGTTCTACTGAAATGAACTAGTCCTTCAGAGTTACTCCCGAGTAATTCTACTAATTACTTAGTATTACTCAGTAATACTCCTGAGTTATACTAAGCTGCATGGCTCCTTCCTGCACTATGAAGTTAACGTCAGAAGTCTGAGCCCCACAGTGCATCCTCTTCCCCATACCAACAGTTTTTAGAAGGATCAAAGTTGCCATGAGGCTGAGCTCCAATTTGAGTTCACCTCACCTGGCTTGGAAGTTCTGAAGTTGCCTTTTGCTGTGTAAGAAGAAGCCATGCTGTAGCAGCTTTCATCTCGCAAAGGTAACTTGAGAAGGAGCAGGTACGTAGTCTGGGAGTACTTCAGGACTCAAACCTCTCTCCCTGGTCTCTGAGGTTGAGTCAGTGGCCAGGAAGGCTTTGGCTGATATGCCAGCTACGTCTATTTCTGGAGATAAATGGCCTTTGAACAGTGGTGCATATGCTTGTAACATCCAGACTTGACTACTGCAATGAGCTCTATGATGGGCTGCCTTTGTACATAGTCCAGAAAATGCAGTTGGTACAGAATGCAGCAGCAACATTCATCTCTGGGGTTATCCAAAGAGATAATATTACATCCATTTGAAAAGAATGACACTGGCTGCCAATAAGTTTCCAGGCAAAATAAAAAATGCTGGTTATTAACTATAAAGCCCTGAATGCCTTGTGTTCAAGATATTTAAGAAAATGTCTTCTTCTTTATGAACCCCGCCACCTATAAATATCGTCTGGGGAGGTTCGGTTGCAGTTGCCACTAGCTTGGTTGGTGGCAATCTAAAACTGGGCCTTTTCTAGAGTTGCACTTTGGAACACACTTCCTAACAAAATTGGAGTCTTCCCTTCTCTGGATGTTTTTAAGAAGGACCTGAAAACTTAACTGTTTAGTCAGACTTTTAGTTTATAGTTTTGAGTTTTAGAGTTTTTACTTGTATTTTAAATTGTTTTAATTGTATTAATGTTTTAATTATTGTGTTCTGCCCAGGGACATGTGTATGTGGCAGTACAAAAATGTGTTAAATAAAAATAAATGAATAAATAAATAACAAATCTGATCACCTGGAGCCTCATTTGACTGGCAGGGAAAGGACAGCGCCAGCCCTTTAGTGAAGAAGTGTGAGAATTGGGGTGTGTGTGTGTGTGCTCCTGTTGCCATCTGAGATCGACCACAGCAGTCTAAGAGCGACTCCCTGCTCGAACTGCTCCACCTGGCTGCCTGCACCGCCACCAGCTTGCCCAGCCTTGGCAGCATCATGATCTGAGTGAGCCTCCAAGCTGCAGCTCACGAACACTGCTCTGCCGCTGCCTGGGATCAGCAGCAGCTACATTTTTTTTGCTACATTCTACAATGAGATATACTTTTTGACTCCATTCATTCACCTGAGATGTTCATAGCAACCAGTCTGTCAAGTAAGATCTGAGCAAGGAATCTTGACATTCCAGAGAACAGAAATGCACTGCAGTTAGATTTTAGTAAACGTTCCCACACAGCTTGACTGAAAAACAAAATAAAACAAAAAATAAAATTTTGACAGTACATTCAATCTAAACAGATATTGCGGAGCAAAGTATAACTATGATATGACACAGGAAGATAATACAATATGTAGTCTATGCAGTGCATCAGGTATAGAAAATGCTACATTTAAAGAAATGCAATGGTTTTGTCACCAGTTGTGTTCCCTATGACATTAGGAATACTTGCTATATGTATTTGAAAGGGAAAACCAGATTGCTTACCTGTAACAGAGTTATTCACACATGGCTTTGTGCCGCGGGGTATCCGAGGAACAAATCTACTTCACAGTAGATTCAAGGCAGTTTAATTCAGGGGATTAGATGGACAGTTCACATAGGCGTGGGTTCCTCCCTGCAATCTTTCTTCTATGTGCATTCCCACTGCTTGTTCCGGATTTTCCCTCCAACAAATCATATCCCCCAATGAAGTGCAAGACACTTCCCTTCAGTATTACTTTTTTTTTTTAGTTTGACAGCCAGCCAGATTTCCGCAAAAGTGATAAATCAAAATGACAGACGCCCCAACTTGCAGTCTCCATTGTCTATAGAGTAGATAAAGTATAGGATGGGGAACTTGGAACCTAGATGCTCTTCCCAGAGCAGCTCCATCCCCTAAGGGGAATATCTTACAGTGCTCACATATCAAGTCTCCCATTCATATGCAAGCAGGGCAGACTCTGCTTAGCTAAGGGGACAGGTTTGGGTGATCATCTTTGGGTGATCCTTGATCATTCACAAAGTGGGTTATGTGTCTGTGCAGTAACGTCTGTGGAAGGATTTTCAAGCTCCCCAAAGCTCTCTGTAGCTTTGACCTTTGTGAGCCAAGCACGCTCAGTATCTTCAGTGGCAGAGCACCCTTTTGCTCAGTTGCTGATCAACCACTGTGACGACTGATGCAGTTTCCATGCATTTAAGTTCAAGTTTAGAGGGCTGTGATGGAAGACCTGACCTTTCTCCTGGGATAGAAGATTGAGGTGCTGAGGAAGGTGACAATGGGATCCGTTGTATAGCCTCAGGAGAAGAATGAACCATGGCTGCCTTGGCCACCATAGAGTAAGTATGATGCACCTTGTTTTGTCCTGTAGGACCTTGCTGAGTACAATCGACACTAGTGGGAAGGGAGGAAAGAGGTAGAGTATGTGTTTTCTCCAGGGGATTTGGAACACATCACCCAGATACCTTTCCCCCATTCCCACTCTTGAGCAAAAAAGATCACATTTCTTTTTGGCTGGAGTTGCGAAGAGGTTGATATGTGGTGTTCTCCAGTGAAGGAAAAGGTTGGAGAGTACTTCTTGATGGATTTCCTATTCATGTTGTTGAAGGGAATCCGTTTGCCTGCTTAAGCTGTCCGTGAGGATGTTGTCGGTGCCCTTTATGAGTAGAGCCAGAGGGTATATCTGGTGACATATACTCCAGTCCCAAAGTTGGATTGCTAAGTTGCAAAGGGATCTGGAGACTGTCCCTCCTTGTCTATTGTTGAAAGTAATTTCTGTGGTGTTGTCCAGTAGAATTTGAACTGTTTGGTTCTTGAGCAGTGGAATAAAAGATTCAAGGGCTAGAAAAACTGCCAGGAGCTCTAGGAAGTTTATGTGCAGAGCTGACTGGTGCTAATTCTACAGGCCTTGTGAATGGAGTCTGGCACAATGGGGTCCCCATCCCCTAAGGCAGGCCTGCTCAATTTAGGCCCCCCCCAGTTATTTTTGGACTACAGCTCCCATAATCCCCAGACAGTGGCCAATAGCCAGGGATTATGGGAATTGTAGGCCAACATCTGCAGGAGGACCAAAACTGAGCAGGCTTGCCCTATGGGAAGCATTTGTTGTAACCGTTATAGATGGTGAATGGGACTGAAAGGGAACTCTCATTTCAAAGTTCAGTGGCAGAGTCTACCAGTGAAGCCAGTACTATCTGTGGGATGAGGAGCCACATGTGTTGACTGTCTATGTTCAGTTTGAATACTGACAGAAACCATTTGGAGTTGCCTCATCTGGAACTTGGAGTATCTTACAGTGTATACAAGATGCCATCAAAACTAAGAGCCTATGGATTGTTAGTGCTCTTTGTTTTGGATTGGCTCTGAGTGTAAGTTAAGCATACAACTGAGAGTCTTCTTTCGCTGGGAGGAAGGCACTTTTTACTTGTGTGTATAAAATAGCACCTGTGTAGAGTACCACCTTCGATGGCTGAAATTTGGACTTTCCCCAGGATACCCAGGTCCTCCTTAGTGAGAGGATGCATTTTATTTGATTGCACAGAGAATCCTTGTTCATCGAGGTCACCAACCAATCATCTAGGTATGGAAAAATGGGGACCCCTTGAGCCCTCAAATGTACAATAATAGAACTCATGCATTTCATGAAGACCCGAGGTGCTGTGAGAGGTCAAACAGAAGAATGGTGTATTGGTAGACTTGGTCTCCAAAGGTGAAGCGGAGGAATTTTCTGTGCTTTGGCCAAATTTCTATAAGAAAATAGGTGTCTTTCAGATCCAAGGTAGCTAGCCATTCTTCCTCCGCGATAAGAGGGAGAAGGCCTTGTAGAGTGATCATGCAAACTTCCTTAAATGACTGAAGTCATTGAGGAAATGCAAGTCAATAATAATAATAATAATTTGTAGAAAATGAAGATGCAAAAATATTATGGGACTTCCGACTACAAACAGACAAACATCTGCCACACAATACACCAGATATAACTGTAGTCGAGAAGAAAGAAAAACAAGTTAAAATAATCGGCATAGCAATACTAGGTGATAGCAGAATAGAAGAAAAAGAAATAGGAAAAAATAACAAAATGCAAAGATCTACAAATTGAAATTGAAAGGCTGTGGTAGAAGAAGACCAAAATAATCCCAGTGGTAATTAGCGCCCTAGGTGCAATTCCAAAACACCTTGAAGAACACCTCAACACCATAGGGGCCACAGAAATCACCATCAGCCAATTACAAAAAGCAGCTTTACTGGGAACAGCCTATATTTTGCGACAATATCTATAATAACAACAACAATATTGATAATAAGATTCAGCCATCCCAGGTCCTTGGGAAGGACTCGATGTCTGGATGAAACAAACCAGTCAATAACACCTGACTGTGTAAACAAGAAATAATATAATTAATAATAATAATAATACTTATTTGTTAGCCACCCCATAATGTATTATTCTCTGGGAGGCTCACAACACAAACAATCAAATAAACACACATATAACACATCAAATCATAATCCATTTTTAAAAAGAATACAAAATACAGTACAAAGATTTTAAAAAATCAAATTTAAAAATAGCGTGAGAATAGAGTGGAGAATGCTGTCCCTTTTGGGGACTTGGAAATGTCTTGAATGGAAACCCCTCTGTTGATCCTTTGGAGCGACAGGTTCTATCGTACCATTTCTCAGCAGATCCTGCACTTCTGCCAACCAAGTAGGAGTTGTGTGGGTGTATTTTACCCCCCCAAATAAGGGGGTGGTGGTAAATTCTATTGAGTGTCTGATGGAGATGATACTTAACACCCAAGTGACAGATGTAATGCAAAAATGTTAAGCTGGGGTGAAAGGGATGAGTCTTATAGTGGCAGGGGTCTCGGAGGTGGATGGAGGGAGGAAAAAGTCAAATGCTTTGTTTGGACTGATCCTGATGCTTGGATTTCTGTTGTTGCTTATGTTTTTGGACAAAGGACCATTTCTGGTTGTATTGGAAGGGCTTCCTGTAGTCCCTACAGTCCAATTTATTGAATTGAAATTCTTTTCTTCTGTCATAGCCAGCGTGGTGTAGTGGTTAGAGTGCTGGACTAGGACCGGGGAGACCGGAGTTCAAATCCCCATTCAGCCATGATACTTGCTGGGTGACTCTGGGTCAGTCACTTCTCTCTCAACCTAACCTACTTCACAGGGTTGTTGTGAGGAGAAACCTAAGTATGTAGTACACTGCTCTGGGCTCCTTGGAGGAAGAGTGGAATATAAAATGTAATAAATAAATAAATAAATTTCCTATATCTTTGAGAGTAGGCTTGTGTAGTGGAAGTTGATGTAAAGGTCTTAGTCATACATTTCTACTTTTTCATCTTTTCCATTGTGTTACCCTTCTGGGAACTGAATAAACCATCTCCATCAAAGGAGATATTTTCTATTTTGTCTTTCATGTTCATTTGAAGTGACGAAGACCGAAGGCAGGTGTGCCTGCAAAGGGTGATAGAGTGTGAGATTCCGTTTCTGTGAGGTGTTTAGCTGTACTAAGGTGTTTGAGAGTGATATCAGCTGACAGAGAGTATCCCCTTAAACCTGGATCTTATTGATTCAGGAATATCTTTGATGTCTTCTTTAAAGTCTTCCCAAATAGAATAATGGTATTTAGCCATACAGGCCATATAGATGGCTATCTTAATCGAAAGAGTAGTTGAAGAATAGACTTTCTGACCCACAGAGTCCAATTTCCTGCTCTCTTTTTCTCGGAGTTGTGGGGGGAGTGGTTTTTTTCAGATTTATTTCCCATGGTGCAATCCACTACCAAGGAATTTTGGTGTGGGATGCTTGAAAAGGAATGTGCAATCATCTTTCTGCATTCTATTAAAAATCTTGAGGTGTTTAGAGGGTGTAGTAGAAGGGGGCCTCCCATGTTGATTTCGGTGACTAAAACTGGAAGCATAGGAAGGGCTCCTAGATGCAAGGTGCTAGAAGAGGACTGAAGTCAAAGATAGGGTCCTTAACTTCTGGCACAGGAGATTTCAGCTCCAGGCCTGAATAAATCTTGGCCATTTCAGCTACCTGGACTCAATAGGATTTAGTTTCCTCTGTAGGAGAGTCAGATGTATATCAGCCAACTCTTGTTTTCCAGGAACAAAAACAAAAAGAGGCTTATCTTGAATTGTTGGAGGAGAGATAATTTGCAGATCTGGAGAGGGAGAGTGAGTCACCTCCATTGGTTGCTCTTGTGGAGGCTGTGGAAGGAGGTAGATCTAGAGGCCTCTTGAAAGAGGAGCCTCACTCTTTAGAAAGGGCTTGAGCTTGGGAACTAAATGCTAATTTCAGTTTCCTAAGTTTCCACATCTTGATCTTGTCATAGTAATGAGGCAGTGAAGGAGAGGGCATATAGAAAGGATCTCTGAATCTTCCCATCCTTCTAACATAACTTCGATCAGGGGCACCTGGCGAGCTCTAGTAGTCCATTCTTCTCTTATAGGAATAGTAGGTAGGGACCGAGAAGTGGTATTGCTCATTCCAAGGGTGGTTTGGAAAGTAAGATGGAGAGGAAGAAGGTGTCACCCTAGCTGGTGAAGCTGATGGAGTTTTAGGGATGGGCATCACACCAGAACCTATGTCATCCTCAACATGTTGAACCAGAAGGTGTTGTATGGGAAGACCCAATGATAGAATTAATGTCTTGCAGAATAGGGAATTCTTTCTACATCAATGATGTCAACAGAAACTCCACTCTGAAATTAGATGATGCAGGAACATTCATGGAAGGAAGTAATTGCTACCCCAACTCAGATATAGACGTGACTGGGGCTAGCATCGAGATTGTCAATGTTGAGGTTTGGTCTATAGTGAAAGTCGCACTCACTTCCGGAATTGATGTCAATATGGGTGTCAGTGTCAAAGTTGGTGTTGGTATCAATGTCAGAGCATGTATAGACATCAAGACTGGAGGTTGATTAGAAAAAATTTGGACCAGTTCTTAAGAAGATGAGGAGGATCAAGAATTAGTTGAGACTATGGCCTGAACCACCAAGGGTGAGAGGGTCCATTCTTGCTCCAGCAATGTTGGTGTTGTAGAGGTCGCAGGCAATGGTTGAGCCAGGGTTGGCGATGCTAACTAACAAGGAGAGGAGAGCTGGTCTTGTGGTAGCAAGCATGACTCGTCCCCTTAGCTAAGCAGGGTCTGCCCTGGTTGCATCTGAATGGGAGACTTGATGTGTGAGCACTGTAAGATATTCCCCTCAGGGGATGAAGCCGCTCTGGGAAGAGCATAAGTTTTCAAGTTCCCCCCTTGACTTCTCCAAGATAGGGCTGAGAGAGATTCCTGCCTGCAACCTTGGAGCAACCGCTGCCAGTCTGTGAAGACAATACTGAGCTAGATAGACCAATGGTCTGACTCAGTATATGGCAGTTTCCTATGTTCCTAACTATTTATCCTTAGAGGTGATGTTGAGGAGGTCAATGTCTGACTCAACATTGACAAGGACTTCCAATGTTTAGAACGAGATGGAGAGTTGTCCTCATTGTGTTTTAGTTTCTTGTGATACTTATGATGTCCGTCTTTAGCGAAATCAGGAGACTTTTTGAATACATCTTTAGAGCCTTTAGTAGGAGATTGATGTCTATTATTGACGGGTGCGGCCAGTGTCAACAGTAATGGGGACAATGGCATCGGAGTAGGAGGGTGCAATGCTTGTTCATATAAAGCAGCCCTCAAACACGATTTTCTTATTTTTTTGGTTTGCTTAGAAAAGGATAAGCAAATTTTGCAAGGTTGGACAATGTGGTCTTCTTCAAGACAGAGCAAATAGCGAACACATTTGTCGGACAAAGGGAGTGTCCTGCAACACGAAGAACACTTTAAAAACCTTTTCAAATGTCCATTAGGGCAATATATAGAAAAACCAATCCAAATTGCTAATCAAAGAGTAAATTATAGGCAAACTGTGGTAGAAAACCATGGAATCTAAACAGGAATACTTTCTTTCTTTTCAGGAACTGAGCATGATCAAATTCTAAGGGAAGCACACAGAACAAGAGAGAACTGAGCAAATGGGCACTTTGCTACTGAAGATACCGAGTGTGCTGGGTGTGTGAAGGCCAGAGCTACAGAGCGCTTTGGGAGCTTGAAAATCCTTCCGTTACTGTGCATCAGCATTATGGTTAAGGCTGCATATGTTTTCTAAATTCTGGAACCAGCTTTCTATTATTTAAGGCTACTTTTCTTAAGTTTTGTTTTATGTATATTTATTACAGTCATGAAAGACTATAAGCATTGAGCACTTTAAAGATCAAATTCATTTCAATTCAGTCAATATTTATTTCAATTCAGTTACATTTATTCAACATACTTAATGCGTGCATCACAACCAATGATACATGGAAGTACTTAAACTTTGGGTGGACCGTGCTGTGTTTTGACTCTTCATTAGCTGCATATGGACAATAATATTAAGCAATGGTTTAGACCCTAAAATCTTGTGTGCATAATCCCCTAGAAACAAACATACATACCTTGCAATCTCCACATTACCAATAACTCCATCCCAACGAAGTGTAAATGGCTCATATTTTTCTAGAATTGTCTTAAATATTTGTGCAGGATTTTCTGGTTCTGAGTACAAAAATGTATTATTAGGCAATTTTGTTTTCCAGCATTGATATAAACAAACCGATTGTATAATGTGAAATACTTATAGCTTTAGCAGCTGTAATACATTGGGCTGCTTCAGCCTTTAATGCAAAATGAACAATTGGCACTTATCTGAAAGGTCATTCTCCTCAGAAGTATAGATTGTATCTGCCAATAGGGTTGTCTCAACCACCTGCTTCAAACAAAACCAATCACAGAGTTTTCTCATGGTCAGGAGAGAGGAGCAATCTCCTCAACCTCAGTTATGTAGCCAGCACTCTGACGCTCCGTAACCAGAAAACACTAGAGGAATTTACAAACATAAAAAGGCACCATCCACAATAATGTGAGGGGAGGAAAAAACCCACGGAATATTGCCTAACAATAACACAACACCCTCCAGGGAGAACAGTCCACTCAGAAAAGAACGCTGCCCACAGACAAAAGGGCAGAAGAAAAGGACCCAGATGAACCTGGGTGGGGCGGATATAACCTATATTTCTGAGGAGAATTACCTTTCAGGTAAGTGTCAATGATTCATTCTCCCTCAGAAGAGGGTTGTATCCGCCAGTAGTATGAGACCTACTCGAGCCCCTTGAAATATACAGGGTGGGCCTTAAGAGTCTGGTCCCTAGGATGGAACCACCTGCTGCAGAACCCTCCAACCAAAAGAGGCATCAGCTGAGGCCCAGTTCTATATTCTATAATGTTTCATGAAGTCAGATAAACACAATCAGGCAGCGGCCCGGCAAATATCCACCAACGGGGCCAAGGTGGACAAGGCGGCTTAAGCAGCCATGCTCCTGGTAGAGGTGCCGTTACACCTTCCGGAGAAGGCGCCCCTTTTTCTGGGTACGCCAGCTCTATACATTGGCAGATTCACCTAGAGAAGGTGGACTTAGATACCTTTTTACCTAGGGTACAATATACCTAAAATAAACAAAAATAGACTCTGAGACCCTTAAGGCCTTTGTATGCCTTAAGTAGACTTTTAGGGCCCTACGCATATCCAAGGTGTGCCATTCCTTCTCCTTAGGAGAAGCGGGCCTGGGACAAAAGGAAGGTAGCATCAACTCCTGGGACCTATGAAAAACAGAATTATCTTTAGGTAAATAAGTAGGGTCAGTGTGGAGGAGAACATAATCAGGAAAGACTTGGCAAAGAGGCACCTTTTAACATGGTGATTCTCTTTATTTAGAAGGGGGAGAGTAACTGGCCCTATCTACACCCAGCACAGTACCTCCAGTAACTGTTGCTGGTGTCCATCTTATGTTTCTTCTTAGATTGTGAGCCCTTTGGGGACAGGGATCCATCTTATTTATTATTTCTCTGTGTAAATTGCCCTGAGTCATTTTTGGAAGGGTGGTACAGCAATCAACCAACCAACCAACCAACCAACCAACCAACCAACCAACCAACCAACCAAAGTTCCTTCCACACTGAGGGTCAGAAACCCTCCTTGCAGATGTTATTGCTACTAAAAATAAGACCTCAAAGGATAGGAGCTTGAGGGACACTGACCTGAGAGGCTCAAAGGGAGGCTTGGTAAAAGCCTGCAACACCAAGTTCAGGTCCCACATGGGGAACCTGTACACTGTAGGCAGTTTAAGAGCTGCTGCCCCTTTAAGAAACCTCTGAACATGAGTGACCGGAGAATAAACTCCTTGCCCTTCCATGACTGAAGCCCCTCATCCAACCCTGTCTGCAAAACCCCCCAGGACCTGGCTTATTGAAGCAGAAATGGGCAAGACGTGTTGCATGCCACACCATTTGGCAAAGGCCTTCCATGTTGACTGGTAGACTTTAATGGTGAAAGGGTTGTGGGAGGCCATGATTGTATTCTGGACTGCCCTCAAATAGCTGCAGGCCACTAGAGACTCCCACTTAACCTCCACGCCTATAGATTGAGCCATTTGGGCTCCGGGTGAAAAACTGGTCCCTGGTGGAGAAGATGAGGATGGAATCCCAAGGCCATAGGCGGCTCTATGGATAACTCCACCAGGTCCAAAAACCAAGGCCGTCGCAGCCAATTCAGAGCCGCTAAGATTACTTCTGCCTTCCCCTGAGTGACTTTGTGCACTGTCTGGGGAATTACAGCCACTGGAGGAAAGGCATGTCAGGCCTTCCGGCCAAAGTGCCGTCAGTGCATCTGCTCCCTCGGCCCCCGGGGATAGGTATTTGGACAGGAACCAGGGCAGCTTGGTGTTGGCTGGAGTGGTGAATGAGTCAGTCACTGGGCAACGGAACCTCTGAACAATCTTTTCAAATGACGGGTTGCTCAGAGCCCATTCTGCCTGGTTTAACTGGGACCGGCTTAGCCAGTCTGCCACTGTATTGTAAATTTATTTATTTATTTATTTATTCGATTTTTATACCGCCCTTCCGAAATGGCTCAGGGCAGTTTGCAATTAAAACAGAAACCATTAAAACCAATAACAATTAAAACAGAAATATAAATATAAACACCAATTAACAATTAAAACATCATAAAAAACAATTAAACAATCAGAACAATTAAAACCCTGAAAACCAGTTTACAGCATTAAAATAATTAAAACTAATTAAAAACCCTGGAAGGCCAGGCCAAACAGATATGTTTTTTAATTCCCTTGACATGATCGGTCTCCAGATATCACAGATGGAGATCTACCCAGGACAGAAGCCTGTCTGCCTCCCTCATCAGATCTTGGGACCTTGTGCCTCCCTGGTGGTTGATGTGGGCCTTTGTGGTCACATTGTCCGCTCAGACTAGAACATGATGGTTTTGGAGAACTGGTAGGAATTCTTGGAGGGCATACCTTATTGCCTGTAGCTCTAGCCAGTTTATTGAATTTGTCTTTTCTGCTTAGGACCAGAGCCCCTGCGCTAGCAAGAGATGACAATTCCCCCCCCCCGCCGCCCTACCCTGCAGGCTGGCATTGGTTGTGATCTGGACTTGAGTGATTGGAACATGAATGCCCTTCAGAGTGGCCAATGATGTCCACCACCTCAGTGAAAGCAGTATGCATCCTGGTAGGGCAGGCCTGCACAAAATGCGGCCCAGGGGCTGGATGCGGCCCGCGAGGCCTTTTTTCCTGGCCCCCGGGGCTATTTCCTCTTCCTCCCCCTGCTGCTTAAAAAACACCTCAAAAAAAAAAAAAAAAAAAAAATCAAGCCGCTGCACGGCCGAGGAGATGGCTGCGGGGGGTGCGGGTGTTTGTCCTTACCCTCCCCCACGGCAGCAGTGGCGCACAGCAGCAGAAACCAGAGCGACACTCGGGTCTGCCATTTGGCCCGGTGTTGCTTCCTAACTGCGAGGCGCGCTTGCGCAGTTAAGTCTCTTAAGTCTCTCTCTCTCTCTCTCCCTCCCGCCAAGACTGCGCCATTCTCTCTCTCTCTCCCCCTCCCCCTCCCTCCCACCAAGACTGCTCCATTCTCTCTCTCCCTCTCTCACCCACCAAGACTGCTCCATTCTCTCTTTCTCTCCCACCAAGACTGCTCCATGCTCACTCTCTCACACACCCACCAAGACTGCTCCATTCTCTCTCTCTCTCGCCAAGACTGCTCCATTCTCTCTCTCGCCAAGACTGCTCCATTCTCTCTCTCTCTTGCCAAGACTGCTCCATTCTCTCTCCCTCTCTCACCCACCATGACTGCTCCATTCTCACCCACCGACTGCTCCATTCTCTCTCTCTCTCCCTCACCCACCATGACTGTGCTCCATTCTCTCTCTCTCTCACCCACCAAGACTGCTCCATTCTCTCTCTCCCTCTCTCACCCACCAAGACTGCTCCATTCTCTCTTTCTCTCCCACCAAGACTGCTCCATGCTCACTCTCTCACACACCCACCAAGACTGCTCCATTCTCTCTCTCTCTCGCCAAGACTGCTCCATTCTCTCTCTCGCCAAGACTGCTCCATTCTCTCTCTCTCTTGCCAAGACTGCTCCATTCTCTCTCCCTCTCTCACCCACCATGACTGCTCCATTCTCACCCACCGACTGCTCCATTCTCTCTCTCTCTCCCTCAGCCACCATGACTGTGCTCCATTCTCTCTCTCTCTCTCACCCACCAAGACTGCTCCATTCTCTCTCTCTCCCTCTCACCCACCATGACTGCTCCATTCTCACCAACCAAGACTGCTCCATTCTCGCTCTCTCGCTCTCTCCAAGACTGCTCCATTCTCTCTCTCTCTCTCTCTCTCTCTCTCTCAGGCCAAGCCTCCTGCTGCATCCTTTCCATCTTTCTTTCCCCTTCTCCATTCTTTTCCAAAATTATGAGAAGAGGTTTTCACCCCCCCCCCGCAAAGTGTTCCATGTTTTGTGTGATGATTTGGCAGAGGTGGAAAGGAAGAACAATGCATTTTATTATGTATTTTGTACAGATTGTATAATATTTATATTATTAAAATGAATTTTAATTCAACTTATTTCATATTAATTTAAATCAATCTTGGCCTGCCAGAACATCAAAAGTTAAATATTGATTAAATTCATTTTAAATTCATTTTAAATTCATTTCACTTTAATTCAGTTGATTGATTGATTGATTGATATTAAGTGTTACTCTAATAATCAGCACCCTAGGAATTGACCTCGGCCCCCATAAACCAAGTCACGGTTGGTTTCGGCCCGCCAGGTCATTTGAGTTGTGCAGGCCTGCGGTAGGGTGACGTTGAGTCTGGACCATTCCCTGACTTGATCCTGCCATGGCAGAAGTTGCCGTGCGTGGAACTGTCCCCATGGACTATCCCTATGGTAGAAATCATTATCCCCTGTAGTTGGCTGAGGAAAATAATGTTGGCCCTGGGTTGCTGAATCAGTGCTTGGCACTTGGCCACCAATTTCTTCCTGCAGGGGGAGGAAGGAACCCGCCCCCACATCATGTCGATAACCACCCACAGATGTAGAATCCTGGTTCTGGGCTGCAGGGAGCTCTTCTGGACATTGACAACGAAGCCGTGAGACTCGAGCACTGAGAGAGTGATCTGAATGTCCCCAAGGCTCTTCCTGACCAACTGAGACGTGATTAACAGATTGTCCAGTAGGGGTAAAGATGACCCCCCCTGCCCTCAAGTGCGCGATGAGCACCACCATGATCCTGGTTAAAATGTGGCACAGTCAACAGACCAAAAGGGGGCACACGATACTGGTAGTGGACATTGCAGTAGGAAAAGCGAAGAAAACACCTGTCCTGGGGATGGATAGGCACATAGAGGTAAGTTCCTTGAGGTCCACTGAGGCCAAGAAATCCCCCTCTTGAACAGCCATCAGGATAGATCAGAGGGTCTCATCTGGAACCCCCCTTTCCCCCCTCAGGAACTTGTTGACAAATTTGAGATCCAGGATGGCCCTCCATTCCCTGTTCTTCTTGGGATTGAGTAAACCCCCAAACCCTTTTCTTCCAAAGGCACAGGTTCAATGGCATGAATCTGCAACAGCATCAGGGAATGCTTGGCTCTCCTTTGCGACCTCGGGGAGGGGAGAAATTGATCTGGGGACTGGGAAATGAGTTCCAAGGAGGACCCCTGAGAGACAGTCTGGAGCCTTGCACGTCAACTGCCAAACCTACGCAAATGCCTGCAACCTTCCCCCCGCCCCCACCTGCATAGGGTCTGGAGATTGGGCCTGAGGTGAGTCATTGGCTGGAGTTTTGCTTAAAGCCCGGCTTGCTGGAATGGCCGGCCTGCTGAGGCTTATGAAAGACAATGTCTCAAAAGGAAAATTTTGGTTTGGACCAGGCAAACCTGTCCTGCCTACTTTGCTGGGGCCAAAATGTTGGCTTGAACCCCCTGGAGTACGAAAGTGTGGACTGAAAAGACTTGCACTGTTTCTTTAGGATAGCAGAGGGCATAGCCTTCTTTTTATCTTTTGTCTCTATTAAAATGGCTCTAATGCCTCTCTGAACAATTTCCCACCTTTAAAGGCTGAATTGGCTTGATTGCTCCTAGACATCTGATGACCTTCCAGTTCTTTAACCATAGCATCCTACAAATGGTAACGCCTGAGGCTAGCATCCTAGCACACAGCTTGGTGGCATCCAATGAAGAATCAGCCATAAAGGCCACCACCTTGCCCAGCTTATTTAACACCTGACTTAACTTTGGGAGCTCAGGCGGAACCAGTGGCAATAATTCCTTCACCCGCAAAACAGACGTCCTAGTGAATATGGAGTTGGTCATAGAGGCTCACATCAACAGGGCCATAGCCTCATGTGACCTCCACAAAGCAGTGACACATTTCTTATCCTGATTTCTAGAGACCTCATCCCCATCCTTGGGGAGCACGGCCCCCGTCACCAAAGCAGCCACCTCTGTATCTATGGGTGGCACCTTTAACTTTTCCATCATTGGCTTGGTTGAAGTATAGCATCATCTAACCATAGGGGGAGGCCCCTTACTTTCTGTAGGTCTGTCCCACTCTTCCTGGATAACATTTAAAAACGGCTTTGGGCATGGATCTGACACCTCTAGTGCCTGCATGGAAGGAAGGACGTCAGGATTCCTCTCTGGTTGTTCAGGCACTGGCTGAATAGTTCTCTCTAAGTGGAGACTCTTTTGAGCTTTATGGAGAATGACTGGGAAATCAGTGTGATTAAACAGCCGATAGGATGTAGACTGGGAAGGGGCTGTCATCCCCTGACAGCAATCCCCCTCCTCCCTTGTCTGAGTCAGGCTCTGCTGAAGAATCAGAGTTGGGCTCAGCCAGCAATCGAGGCACTGTGGGCAGTGCTGGAGCTGGGGACCCATGTGGAGAAAGAACCAGTGGGTCATGATTATCCCCGCTGGAGGAGATACAAGAGTCACACGGGACTGGGGCCCTGCTGTCCTCCTTGTACCCCCTATCCTCCAAGCTATTCCCTGCTCCCGTTGTGAGCACAGCAGGAGAAATGGCGGGAATCAGGACAAGAGTGGGAACCTGCAGCCAGGGCAGTTTTTGGAGCTCCTCCGCCATGATTCGGTAGAGTAATGCCACAAAACTTGGGGGTATATTGTCCTCCCCCCATCATCCTCTTCATGCAGGAGTGCCCCTGAAGGGCGAGGACACTTGGCAGCTGGACCTTCACCAGAGCACGATTGTTCCCCAGCCTCATGGCTGCCTGTCTGTCTACTCAGCGTGGCCCTCTCAAGCTCTGTCCCTCAGCTACAGCTGAGGTGCCCACACCCCCCTTCCACTGGCAAATCCACCTGACCTGGGGTCTTACTTTTGTGGCTTCCTGCCTTCTTCCTTGCCACATTCTTCCCCCCCTCCCGGCTTTCTTTTTCCGAATGTCTGTGGTAGGAGAAGTTGCTGCCACCCATTTGGTCCGACAAACAGACCGAGAGGTCGAATCCTCTGAAAGAGAGGGAGAAACCTCTCTTACCCTGTGTGGGGCACTAGTGGACATGTTGGAAGAGCCACAAAGCACCATAGTGGAGGTTGTTGGCAGATTCTCGATCGCACAGCTGTCTCCCTGCTTCCCCTGACTGCTACTAGCTAACAAAGGAAGAGGCACAGGGAAGGGAGACAATAAGGCCAAAGATGTTCAATACAAGAAAAAACTGCATGGAGCAAACCTTTTCAGCAACTTGTTGGAGCGTGACAAGGCAAAAAACTGAGGTTGAGGAGATTCCTCCTCCTCCTGACCATTAGAAAACTCTGTGATTGGCCCTGTCTGGAGCAGGAGGTCGAAACAAGCCCATACTACTGGCGGATACAACCCTCTTCTGAGAAAGAATAATAATTTTCTTTAACTCTAGTTTCTTTAACAAGCCAGGATTCGCTCTGCAGACAACTACCAAATTCTAGTTTTAGTCTTACCATAGTTCATCTGGGTTCTCTCCTCCTCACCATAAGTGCCTGCCTTAACTTGCAAACCTTTTCATTGATGGAGAGTTGGAGGATCAAGCACATTACTCTTACAGTTGTGTCAAAGTGGCATTTTTATTTTAAATCTGTGTGTGGTTTTGCGTGGGGAGATTAAATAAATGCACATATCAAAGCTTTCTTGTGATGGAAAACCAGACTTTACAATACAAACATTAAGATTTTGAGGCCTGGAAGCACTTTTTCACAAAATCTATGGAACTCTCTGCCATGGGATGCGATGACGGCCACTAGCCTGGATGGCTTAAAAGAGGCTTGGATAAATTCATGGAGGTCTATCAATAGCTACTAGTCTTGATGGCTACAGACCACCTCCAGGTTCAGAGAGGATGCCTATGAATACCAGTTGCAGGGGAGCAACAGTAAGAGAGAGGGCGCATCTTCATCTATTACATGTGGGCTCCTCAGAGGCACCTGGTGGGCTACTGTGTGAAATAGGATGCTGGACTAGATAGGCATAGAGCCTGAGCCAGCAGGGCTGTTCTTATGTGACTTAACATAAGCCTGCTCCTGGCCTTCAAACATACTTCTTTGGGATAATGGTCAGTGGTAACATCTCCTGCTCTGCTGTCCTGCTCAGTTGAGGAGGAAGAGCAGCCATCAAACAAGGAGGAATTTTCACCGAATGATTGTATTCTGCTTGTAAGGCTGATTGAAAATAACTTTTCTGAATGCAATAACAGACTCAAAACTGAACAGTCCATTGGTTCATTATTTCTATGGAGTCCCCATGCTCTTCCAGTGACTTTATCAGTGGTTTGTTTAACCATGGATCTAGTTCTAAATGGAATTCCTCCAATATCACTTCTTGTACACTGGAGCTCATCCAGTAGACACACAGAATTTCTAAACTTAGTCTGGGTATGTGTGCATATACTTTCTACACAGGGAGCTTAGTAGGAGCAGTAAAAGCATAAATAGGTCTCCCGGCTATGGATCCAAGATATCTCTGGGGGTTGCCCTCAGTTGAAGGATGTGTGTGTATCCTAGTAACTCGTTCATGTGGAAGTCTGTTTAGGGGAAAGGATGTCAAGGTGGAAGTTAGTGTCAATTGTACAGATGATGATGCCATCCGTCCTGAGATATCAAGGGCAACATGAGTTATGTAGATGCCCTTGCCACAGCACATGGTACAATAATCTTATTTGTCCTTTGCTGCTTGTCTAAAATGTTAGTGCCACTTCTCATGATATACCCAGGGGTTAAATCCCTCTGGTTCAGAAAGACTGCTGCCAACTTCTCAAAGTCTTGCACAGTTCATGCTCCACATCAGAATGCTTGCTACAGGATGGTTATCTCTATTTTCCCCCTGGAGACAATTCACCTTCTCTTGACATGGTGCAATAATATCATCTCTTCACCATCTCTTTTTAGATCCAGTAATAGATCACCTCATTGTGGAACAGAATTTGGAATTTCTTCTTCTTCCAATAAAAAGTCTAATGAGAAGATGCATTTGATTCATTTGCATTTTTTTTGCATTTGATTGGCGAGGTGGCTAAATGACAAAACTATCTGCCAATATACTTCAAAGTGAGGGGGAGGTGTGTGAGCGAAGCTGCTCCTATGCAAAGAGAAGAGGAAATGTCTGCATCAGAAAGCTAAACTTAGCCTAATCAGGTTTCTTTCACTGCTAATCTAGGCTGCCTTATCAGTAGTTGAGTGTACTGAATGGCAGAGTGCTAAAACAAACCCTGAACACAAGAGGTACAAACCAGGATTCTCAGTTGACAAACTTTGGTTAACAATACAACTTCAAACCATGGCTTCAGATCCTAGTTTCTTGGGCCAAAATAAACCATGGTTTGTTGACTGGTGCTGGTTTAGACAATCAAACTAATGATTTTCACAAAATAAACCATGGCTTTGTGTTACATCTGAACTTGGCCATATTCTTGATTTTGTGTGAATCATAAAAAACATGTTAGAATAATCTTTTATTTCGCAAAAATATTTACTCAAAAAGAAAAATTGCATTTTCAGACCTGACTTGTTTTGTTTATTACATGACATAAAATGAGTCACAACATTAGACTCTAGTAACTTTTAACTTATGTATTAGCAGTACTGTCTTTTAAAATTGTTTCAATGATGTTGCATAAATGGTTCTAGTTTATTTCTTGCAATCAGGTAATGTAACAGCAAATAAGTAATAGGTTATAATAGACTTTACAAAAGTTACCTGTTTCTTGAACATCATTATGTGGATCCACAATGTCTGAGACATACAGTTAAGGACATTAAATCAAGGGCATTGCTGTCAAATGGGCTGAGAGGCCAAACTCTCCACCAGACAGATATTTGGGTTCATACTCCTACTTTTGCACCAAAAGTCCCAATAGTTTTGATGGGGCCAGTTGCAGGATGAATGGTTAACTTTTAAAAATATACTCACTATCCAACCCCAATGTGCCACCCTTCCACATTTTGCTCATCATCATTTCATCAGCACGAGATTCAGCCCTTCTGGCCCTTCTCAATTCTAAACCATCAATCCCCTTTCCACATGCCCTGCTTGATCTCCATAATCTTATCATATGAAAAAAAGAAAGTTGCCTTTTCCCATCCTGCCAACTTAAACATCTGCATCAAGTTAGTTTATTTTTTCACTGATCAAAGGCCACCCTCACTTCCACATTCTTCCTTCTTGGCTGCAAATGCTGACAAGCTGCAGAGCACACACTGTAACACTCCTTGACACTTGAACTGTTAATTTAAACTGAATGGGACAGAAAGTACTACTATGGCATTCAATAACAGCCACTCAGAGGCAGGATGCCTCTGAGTACCAGTTGCAGGGGAGTAACAGCAGGAGAGAAGGCATATCCTCAACTCCTGCTGTAGACTTCCAGCAGTATTTGGTGGGCCATGGTGTGAAACAGGATGCTGGACTAGATGGGTCTTGGGCCTGATCCAGCAGGGCTGCTCTTATGTTAATGGGTAGGTGATATCCTCTCTACTAAAGGCATCTTTTCTAAATGCCAAAGATTATTATTTACTTATTTATGCAGAGTGCAGATCACATTGGGGATTTTAAAGGACTTTATTTTTGAGAGCTTTGATGTAAATGATGTAAAGCATTCTATTTGGTGAAATGATTTTTGGAAGGATACATTTAACATTATTTATATCAATTGAAATGCAGTTGGGTGGCAGAACACGGTTCAGGAAAATCTGTTAAATAAGAAATTGGTTTTATCTTGGCATGAAAACACTCCTAAAGCTTAATTCTAAATGTGTTTATCTGCATTAAAAATCAATGGCCCACATTCTCCACAGCACTATGAGAGCAGAGCAAGAGCTCCACTCTTGCAGAGAGTCATAATATTCTCAGCACATGGGAAGAGTATTGTGAAGTTTTATAGCTAATTGGTTTGGTTTATAGATATAAAAGGAGCTAAGGAGCTCCTTGTAAGGAGCTAAGCAAATATAGTGCATTATGCAACTTCACCTCTTTATGTATAGTCAAGGAAAAGTAAAACTATTTAAAAAAAGTAGAGAGGTTTTGGATTCTCCTGTCAAGGGCATTGAGGTGCAGCTCAGAATTTCAATGGAAGTTATGACAAAATATATACTTACTGGTTTTAAATTCTTTTTAATGTCACCTTTTGGTTTTGTTTCCTTTGTACCCTTTGTTTCCTTTTTAACTTCGTATTCTGTAAACATTAAAACACAATTAACCTAAAATGAGATTTGCTGAACTAGGATGTTTCTCTAGCAGGCAATAAGGCACATTTTATGTCTTGGGCAATGGACTCTGTACTTAGCATTATCTAGACCAACTTGGAGCAAGTGAATGGGGTACTTGGCACATCAGTTCCAGCATCATGAAGTGAGCTCAAGATCATATTATATGCCTCAAAGATGTTCTGAGGAATTCCCCGAATCCAGGGATTTGAACGATCAAAAATTTGCATTCCATTCTGGTTCAGGTTCATAGTATTTTTTAACCATTATAAGCAATGGCTACTTGGCAATCTCTTTGTTAGACAGTTTACTAGCTATAGTTCAGGAGGCTAAAGGATATCTCTGAAAGAGAGAGTTAATCTTGAGCTAGCCCGATGGGGAAAGCGACTAATAGTCTTGCACTAGTCACATTCACCGGATGGGAGAGCTGATATGCAAGTGTAAGGTGATGCATCTTCTACTTGGAAGTAGTGGTGTGCAGCTACCCAGAAGCTGTTTTAAGTCATTCCACAGCTGCCCTGTCACCCAACACCAACAAGACCCATTTCATGTTCTCAGCAGCCCCAGTAATTCTTAATTTTGATATTCTGCTGCGCAGTATGTCAGCCACTGTTAATAATTGCCTATACATAGTGAAAACACTGCAAGATAGGGGTGTTTATATCCCAGGTTCATGAGGCGGTCCAAATTCAGACCGGTCCACTGGTTCAGTCCGTCTGAACCACGGACTAGTTTAGCAGTTTGAAGGCGCTGCCAGGGTAGGGGTGGACAGCAAGCTGCACCTTTAAAAGTGAGTAAGCAGTTCCTCACCTCTGACTGCCACTCCAGGCAGCTTGTTGTTGTGGCAGCATTCCTCCCCAGCAGCCTGCATGTAGCAGCGGTGTGGTGGCAGCATGCACCTGGACTCTGTGCATGCGCGAAGGCAAGTCTGCCACACATGGGCTGAGGAAGTGCTGCTGCAGCAGGAAGCTACCTGGAGCAGAGATCATGCAGATAATGAGGTCTTGCAGGTAAGGCAACTTTTAAAGGTGCCGCTTGCCATCCCCCCGAGGCTCCCTCGAATCGCTGAGCTGATTCGTGGTTCAGACTAACCAGAATGAACTGGTTCACAGATCAGCAGACAGGTCTGAATTTGGACTGCCACATAAACCTGGGTTTGGGCACATCTCTGCCGCAAGATTCTAGAGCAGTGTCAGCATAAAATTACGATAAACAGTGATGAGATACAAGGCTTGCCCTCCAAGCAAATTTCAAAAATATCCTCATGACACAAACCCTAATAGAAAAGAGAGAATGTAAAGTTTCTAAAATTTTCTATGTGTGATCTCTATTTATAAATCATACAGATATATTTTCTAGTCTAATGTGTACTATTGTAGAATATTTTTGAAGTACTTTTATTGTATGTATATATTTGTTTATTTTGGCCCAAGGCCAGCACAGAAGTACTTTTATTATATTTTCATATATAAATGTAGCTGTACCTGTATCGTCTTTATGCAAGCGGTTGTAGACAAGCTGGAGAGAGAAATCTCTGGATACAGAAGTTATTGCTTCTTCTTGAAAGATATTCAGAGCTTCCAAAGGTAACTCCATAAGAAATTTGTCTGCCAGTAGTATAATGCATTCTCCCATATCCTCAGCACCAGCTGAAAATAAGAAAAACCAGGCAGAGTAGTAATTCCCAATAAAAACAGTAATACTAAGAACCGTGTTGAAAGGAAAGCCATTTCCTTATGTTCAATTATACAAAGCCTCTACTCCATCATATTCCTACATAAAATTAAGAGGTAAATGTGGCCTCTTCACTTGAAAACACATTGGGAAACCTCTGAGGATATAGTGCACTGAATCATGGAGGCTACAAGATTCCTTGGCTTGGGAAAATAGAACAATGATATAGCGAATTAATAGTGAGTCAACATCTTTCCCCCCCACCCAAACATAATGGATGCATTCAGATGTACAGGTTATTCACGGTCCCAGCACCTATTCGCATATCTGAGATTAGGTCATAGAGACTCAGTTTCTTTATTTGCAAAGTGAAAATATTTTAGTGAAAATATTTTAGTGAAAAGTGAAATTATTTTAGCCTAACTGTAGTTCTTGAGTGGCCAGAAATGACTTCTGATGTCATTTCCTGATGCCATTTTGTGGCTCTTTTCAGCAAGCAAGCAAGCAAGCAAGCAAGCAAGCAAGCAAAAAAACCAAAAATGGGAGGATTTGTAAGTTTGGGGGCATTGTTGGAGAGCTGGAGAGCAAGGTACTGTGCTTATTTCTGTTCATCCCTGCTTTTTCCTATGATTTTCAGCACAATTCAGTGTACTTAGGATCCTAACCCTACAATCTGTTGTCTTGTTTTTATGCCTGTTTTTAGCCTGATGTTTTTACTGCTTTTTACTGTATGTTTTTAATTTTTGTAAACCGCCTTGGGGTTTTCTTTTAACGAAAGGCGATATAAAAATGTAAAAACAAATAAATAAATAAATATCCAAAGAGTTAAGAGAAAACCTTTTTCACTATGAGCTCCATCGCCCATTTGAGATCATCTGGAGAGGTTTGTCTGTGCCACCAGTTCATATGGTGGTTATGCAGGGACAGGCCTTCTGTTGCCAAGCTAAAACTCTGGAATGTGCTCCCTGATGAAATAAGAGCCTCCCTATCTCTGACAACTTTTGAAAAGTCTTTTGAACTTTTCAACTTTTGAAAATAAACACATTTATTCACCCAAGCTTTTTAACTAGACCTGTGGTTTTAAATTGTTTTAAGGTTTTAATTCATGTTTTCATTTGTTTATGTTTTTGTAAACCTCCAAGAGACAAAGTCTGGGGTGTTGTACAAATATAACAAACAAACAAACAAATAATAAAGGTCTCTTTATATGCAGCTTCGTTATCCATGGAAATAAGCAGGAATGGAACTCCCATGAATAAAGAGGGCCTCCTGTACCAGCAAGCCATGGCAAAGCAGACAGGAAACCATGGTTACTTTGTGCAAAATGGCAAACTATGGTTTGCTACAAATGAGGAATGGAAGCTCCTAAAATACTCTGCCTACACATGGAGGAAAGGGAAGGGAGAGTACATGAGCTCAAGGATAATAATGCTCAGAATGGCAAACTATGGTTTGTTGTTACATCTGAATGTAATTGTTGGTTGTTTTGGTATAATCAGTGCTAGAAATTACATAGCTATGAACACTAATAACTTATACAACTCTGATCATACAATAATGTTTATTGGAAATTTTGTACCAAACTATTTAGCAAGCACATAATTGTAATAATTTGACACAACAAATACAGTTTAAAGGTTAAGACATACCTTGAGCGACAACATTTTTGTCCTTATTTTTAGTTTTTGATTTTCCTGTCTCATTTATTTTGGTCTTTCCTGAGTCAGCTGCTTTAGGTTTTGGTGAGCCACCTCTTTTGGTTTTTCCTGAGTCAGCTGGAGAGACTGCTGGACTTTGCTGCCTGTGGAGATGAAAATCAGATCTTCAAATTACTCCATTTCTAAAAATGCTAATGGAATTAGGTACTTGCAGCCTTATTCATGTAGTCTGTGTTAGCAAAAGCAGTGCTCACAGCATCGTTCCTGGCTTTACATTGCACAGGAAACCCATGTCCTCATAGTTTGATTTAAGTCCCACACAGGTTTGCACTGACATTTGCAGCTCTGATGGTACCAATTATTGCACGTTTCAGTACATAAAGCCTGCTGCTGACCCACCTATAGGCAGTGAGTGCTATAGGGGGCACAGTAAACAAACACATCTCTGAAACATTACTTTCCTCCCTTCAAAAGCCTCTAGCAGTACTGATAAGTGGTCACAACTGGTTACTGGTACCAAAAAAACCAGACATACAGCCAAATCAATTTGAATTGTACACTGGGGATGGTGAAGAATTCATATGATTACTTCTCCACAGGCTAAAGTCTGCACAAACCTATACGATCCAAAATGGCACTCAGCAATAATCTTTCTAGAATGATGTATCCATATAGATGATCATTACAAATTGATTTGGAGAATTACCTGAGCTCAGAGAAATTAAATTGTGACAATACAGGTTCCAGATATTCTTCCATATCTTTTAAGATAGCCTGTAATTCTGATGTAAAATCTTGCTCGTCTTCTTCTTCCACATTCTATTGCATTAAATTAAAAAGCAGAATGTCTATGAAAATGTTAAAATTAAGAGATGCGGGAGTGTGTTGCAGAGGCGTAACTAGGGAAAACGGCACCCGGGGCAAGCACTGAAATGGCGCCCCCCCCACCATACTACATTATACTTAGGTTTTTCCTCACAAGCGCCCGCTGCCGCCGCCAAGCCAGGCCACTGACTGGCCGCCAGGCACCAGCAAAGCAATGGGGGGGGGCACGGGCGGCGCAGAAGGGACTGCTCATGGGGGAGGGGGCACCGACGTGCTCCCTTGACTGCTGCAGCACTGCTGCACTGAGCAGGAAACATTTGTATTAACAAAAAATGTTAAAGAAAAAATTTTAAAAATTTTTTTTTGTCATGGCGGCGCCCCCCACGTGACCAGAAAAGATGGCGCCCGGGGCACGTGCCCCCCTGCCCCCCCTATAGTTACGCCTCTGGTGTGTTGTCATGTGTCAGAAGAGGAATGCTCCCAGCAACTATATTACCCTTTCTGCCCTTTAGCTGTTGGGAGCTCCCCTCCTTGGGCACACTCCTGATGACGACAGGTTAAGGACCCCCCTCACTTATCCACAGCCCTGCTGGGGTCCAGGTATTCCGGCATTTTCACCCAGCACCTTTCTGGCATGATACCAAGAAAGGATGACAACATGTCAAAGCAGCCACATATGTCCGGTCACCAGGACAACCAGGCAGGGTCCAATCGGAAGTGAAGCGGGAAAACTCTCACAAGTCCCAGAAGAGGGCAAGGCCTCATGAAAGCTGGAGACTAGGTGGAGGGACTTTCAAAGGGCAGCAGGAGACCAAAAAGAGATCAGAGGCAGAGGGCAACTTAGTTCCCTGGGAAGGAGCCAGTTGAGAGATGCAGTGTGGGTGGGGGGAGGAGGACTTGAGTGGCGAGTGGGGATGGTGTCATAGCTTATTAGTCAAGCATCTGCTGTGCATGCAAAGGTGCAAGATTCAATCCTTGGCATCTCCAGGTAGGGCTTAGAAAGACTCCTGTCTGAAACCTTGAAGAGTGCTGTCACTCAGGGTTGACAATAAAACAGATTGCTTACCTGTAACAGGTGATCTGGTAGTGATGCCTCGACATTCATAAAAAATGGGTTCTGCGCCCACGCAGGACAACTTCGGGTAGTATTGATTAGCTCCTCGCGTAGTATTGATTAGCTCCTCCTCCTTTTAACTGCCACAGCATGAGCCGTGCAGTACCTATACTGGCAGTTAGGCGTCTGTTGCTCAGTTTCTGAATGACCGTTTGACAGTCTGTAACGACCACAAAACTTTAGCTTCCTAGTTGCTTTTTCTCTGTTGGAATGTAATGCTCCAATTACACTCTGTAGCGGGGCCGGCTGGGAGGGTTTTATGAATGTCGAGGCATCACTACCAGATCACCTGTTACAGGTAAGCAACCTGTTTATCTGGATAGTGATGCCTCAACAGGCATAAAAAATGGGTGAATCACGAGCCGCCAAAATGGAGGAGGGCATTGCATGCTATTGGAGCACCCTCCTTAGCACGGCCCTGCCAAACTGCGCCGCCTCTACAGAGCGAAGGTCTAGTGCATAATGTCTCACAAAGGTTTGATCCGAGGCCCAGGTGGCTGCCATACATATATCCTTGAACTTTATCCCCAAAAGGTGAGCCGTGGAGGCAGCATGAGCCCTTGTAGAATGGGCTCTAAGAGGATGGTGGTGTGACTCCCTGAACATCATAGGGCATCCTAATGAGTTCCACTAGCCAAAAAGACAGCTTTTGGCAGGATGGCTGAAGGCCCCTGTTCTTCCCATTTAAGGCAATGAAAAGATAGTTAGCCTTTCTTATCTCTTTCGTTCTTTGCAGGTAGAAAAGGATGGCCCTGCGTACGTCCAGCTTGTGTAAAGAAGCCTCCAGTGGAGTGGACGGATTGCTGAAAAAGGTAGGTAAGAGAATGTCCGCATTCAGATGAAAATCTGTAACTATCTTCGGACGGAACTCAGGGCCCAAACACATAACCACTCTGTCAGGAAAGAACTGAGTATAAGGCTCATCCATCCGAAGGGCCCGCAACTCGCTCACGCGTCTTGCCGACGTGATAGACACCAAGAACAAAGCCTTTAATGTCACCAATTTTAAAGATGCGGTGGCCACTGGCTCAAAAGGGTCCCCTATTAAAGTCGAGAGAACCAGGGAGAGGCTCCACTTAGTAGATGGTTATCGTACGGGGGAATATAGATTATTCAACCCCCTCAAAAAGTCCTTGCATTTGGGATGAGTGAACACGGTCTTTTGTTCCCAATCTCCATGTCGAGTGGAGATGGCCGCCAAATGTACTCTTATGGACACATTGGCCAACCCACTGGATTTTAAGGAGGTCAGGTATAGTAAAACTTCCCTCACAGTGGCCTGCTTCGGTTGGAAGTGATTATCACTGGCATATAACGAGAATCTTCTCCACTTGGAGAGATAATTTCTCCTAGTTGACTTTCTCCTGGTGTTTTGCAATATTTTCTTCAGTAACCCACTTTCCATGCTGTCAGATTGAGAATAGCCAGCTTGGGATGGAGTATTTGTCCCCCCTGCTGCGAAATCTGGTCCTTCTGACAGGGCAACCTCCTGTACGTATGGTTCGACAGCCGTAGAAGTTGTGGGGACCACGTTTGTCTGGGCCACCAAGGGGCGATCACAATCGCCCTGGTGTTGTCCTGTAGTAGCTTTGCAACAATTCTGTTCAGCAGGGGATATGGAGGGTACAAATAAAACATACTTCGTGTCCACCGGTACTGGAAGGCATCTCCCTTGGATAGGTGGCCCTCTCCCATCCTTGAGCAGTATTGGCTGCATTTCTTGTTCCCTGCTGTTGCAAACAGGTTGACTGTCGGGGTGCCCCAGGCGAGAAATATCTCGTCCAGCAAGTGGGGGTTAAGCTCCCATTCGTGTTGCTGAAGGACAGGAGATCTGCTTAGAGCATCTGCCAGGACATTGTCCTGACCCTTTATGTGTATCACTACTAGGTGTATGCGCCTCGCAATACACCAGTTCCACATCTGGAGCCCCAGATGACATAACGGTCTCGACACTGTCCCTCCTTGGTTGTTCACATAGGCGATTGCGGTAGTATTGTCCATCTGGAGTTGCAATACTCCCTCCTGAATGATGTCTTGGAGAGCTTGTAGTGCCTGGAAGGCAGCCAGAAGTTCCAGGAAATTGATGTGATGGAGCTTTTCCCGCTGAGTCCACTGGCCTTGCACCCTGTGGACTCCCAAATGAGCCCCCCCTCCGAGCATGGATGCATCTGTGGTCAACATGCAAGAGGGTACCGGGGCCTGAAACGGCACCCCCCCCCCCGCATGTTCGCATCCTTCGTCAACCACAGCAAAGAGTCCAGGATTCCGCTTGGGATTAGAAGGGGCATGCTCTGGTGGTTCACATTGGGTCGGAAAACATCCAGGTACCACAACTGCAGCTTCCTCATGCGAAGCTTCGCGTAGCGAACAGTAGTGGTGCAAGAGGCCATCAGCCCCATTAGAACCTGGACCGTTTTGGCCTGTTGTGTCGGAGTGGCATGAAAGAGTAAAACCATATTTTTTATTCGCTGGTATCTGTCTCATGGAAGGAACGCCCTCTGGCAGTCCATGTCCAGCTCCACTCCTACAGTGAGGGAAATAAGTATTTGATCCCCTGCTGATTTTGTCCGTTTACCCTCTGACACAGAAATGACCAGGCTATAATTGGAATGGTAGTTTTACTGTAGCTGTGAGAGACAGAATAACAACAAACAAACCCTCAAAAGCCCAGTGCCCAAAAGTCAGCGATGGATTTGCATTGTAGTGAGGGAAATAAGTATTCGATCCCCTATCAACCAGCAAGATTTCAGGCTCCCAGGTGTCTTTTCACTGTATACAGGTAACGAGTTGAGATGAGGAACACCCTCTGTAAGGGAGTGCTCCTAATCCCAGCTTGTTACAGTACCTGTATAAAAGACACCTGTCCATAGAAGCAAGCAATCACTCAGCTTCCAAACTCACCACCATGCCCAAGACCAAAGAGCTGTGGAAGAATGTCAGGGACAAGGTTGTAGACCTGCACAAGGCTGGACTGGGCTACAAGACTATCGCCAAGCAGCTTGGTGAGAAGGTGACTACAGTTGGCATGATAAATTGCAAATGGAAGAAACACAAAACAACTGTCAATCTCCCTCGGTGTGGGGCTCCATGCAAGATCTCACCTCGTGGAGTTGCAATGATCATGAGAACGGTGACAATGCAGCCCAGAACTACACGGGGGGAACTTGTCAATGATCTCAGGGCAGCTGGAACCATAGTCACCAAGAAAACAATTGGTAACACACTACGCCGTGAAGGACTGAAATCTTGCAGTGCCTGCAAGGTCCCCCTGCTCAAGGCACCACATGTACAGGCCTGTCTGCAGTTTGCCAATGCACATCTGAATGATCCAGAGGAGAACTGGGCGAAAGTGTTGTGGTCAGATGAGACCAAAATTGAGCTCTTTGGCATCAACTCAACTTACCATGTGTGGAGGAGGAGGAATGCTGCCTATGAGCCCAAGAACACCATCCCCACCGTCAAACATGGAGGTGGACACATTATGCTTTGGGGGTGTTTTTCTGCTAAGGGGACAGGACACCTTCACTGCATCGAAGGGACGATGGATGGGACCATGTACCGTCAGATCTTGGGTGAGCACCTCCTTCCCTCAGCCAGGGCATTGAGAATGGGTCGTGGATAGGTATTCCAGCATGACAATGACCCAAAACACACAGCCAAGGCAACAAAGGAGTGGCTCAAGAAGAAGCACATGAAGGTCCTGGAGTGGCCCAGCCAGTCTCCAGACCTTAATCCCATAGAAAATCTGTGGAGGGAGCTGAAGGTTCGGGTTGCCAACCATCAGCCTCGAAACCTTTCTGACTTGGAGAGGATCTGCAAAGAGGAGTGGGACAACATCCCTCCTGGGTTGTGTGCAAACCTGGTGGCCAACTACAAGAAACGTCTGACCTCTGTGATTGCCAACAAGGGTTTTGCCACCAAGTACTAAGACATCTTTTGTGAAGGGATCGAATACTTATTTCCCTCACTACAATGCAAATCCATCGCTGACTTTTGGGCACTGGGCTTTTGAGGGTTTGTTTGTTGTTATTCTGTCTTTCACAGCTACAATAAACCTACCATTCCAATTATAGCCTGGTCATTTCTGTGTCAGAGGGCAAACGGACAAAATCAGCAGGGGAGCAAATACTTATTTCCCTCACTGTATATATATCAGGTGTCTTGCAGGAGTAAGGTGGGACTTTTCTCTGTTTATTCGAATGCCCAGATCATGCAGCAGAGTAGTCACTGTTTGAATCTGTCTGTCCAATAGATCTTTGGTCTGTCCAGTAAGAAGCCAGTTGTCTAGATACGGAAATATCGAGACTCCCTGCATCCGCAGGTAGGCTACGATGACAGCCATACATTTAGTAAACACTCGTGGAGCTGTCACCAGGCCAAAGGGCAGGACATTGTATTGCAATATCTGACTGCCCAGCGTGAAACGTAGATATTTCCTGTGGGACTCCTGAATGCTGACGTGGAAGTAAGCATCCTTCAAATCCAACATCGCAATCCACTGCTCCTGGTGAAGAAGAGGCAGGATTTGCTGCAATGTTATCATCCTGAATTTCGTCGATAAATAGGTTCAGCCACCTGAGATCCATGATCGGACAAATGCCTCCATCCCTCTTGGGTATTTGGAAATACCTCGAATAAAAGCCTTTCAGAGCATGAGCCCACGGTACCGGAGAAATTGCTTCCTTGTCCAGCAGAACCGTGACCTCTTCCTCCAGTGTCTCTGTCTCATACTGTATCCCACTGAACTGAGGAAGAGTCTTGAACTCGATAGCATAACCAGTCCTGATTATACGTAAGGCCCATCCGTCTGATGTTATATGTTGCCATGCTTGGGCATGGCTTGTCAGTTTGATGGTGCATCTGGTTTGCAACAAGGTGATGTTGGTCCTTGTGGTTCTGTAGGGTAAGCTTGGTGGTTCCGGTAGTTGAGATTCCGGCAATTGTGGGCTCTGTGAACAATCAAAGATGTTGTTTTGGTTGTTGAGCAGCTTTATTGTGGCCCTACTGTTCTGACTTATTCTTTTGTGTGTAATTTCTGCGATTGTATCGATTATACGGTTTCTTATATTCCTTGCGCTCATACCTCCTGTAGGAGCTTTGTTTTGGCTGATATGGCTGAAACTTATTATTTGTAAAACGCTGTGCTGCGAACGTCTTCGCTGTATACTTAGACTTCTTCAAATGTTCCAAAGTATCATCTGTTTGTTCTGCAAACAGGCCTTTCCCATCAAATGGTAAAGACTCAATGCGGTCACGCATATCCTGCATCAAAGTGGTCGAGCGGAGCCATGCATGCCGTCACAACATCACAGCAGTTGTCAGAGTGCGCGATTCCGACTCTGCCAAGTGCTTGGCATTTGCCAATTGCTGTTTACTTTGCAAGACAAGCTATGTAATTCGAGATCTTAACAGACAGGCAAGCCATGGAATAAGCCTTCCTAGCAAGCACATCTAGCTTCCTGCCTTCCTTGTCTGCCGGTGTAGTATGTCTCCTTCCCGATTTTCCCGAAGAGTTGCAATCGATCACCAGTGAATTAGGAACTGGATGAGTTAGCAAATATTCATTGTCCTGCTCCCTTATTCTGTATAGAGACTCCAGACGTTTGGAGGTAGTTGTTGAAGTCTGTAAGACTTCCCATGCCGCCTTTGCCGCCTTGGTGATCACTGGGAGCATAGGCAGGAAAACCGGCTGCGAGCCAGAAGATTTTTTCAAAAAAATTGTAAACAGGGTCATCCACATCTGTTGTTTTCTGTGAGAAATCGAGACCCAGTACCTCAGCTATTTCAGCAACCTGCTGATTGTAAGATCTCATTTCCTCCGTAGGTGAATCTGTTGGACGAGGAACGACATCTGGACTGGGATCCTTTGGAAGCTGATCATCGGTATCATCCTTTGTGTTGTCTGAATCGTCCTTCGGGTCATCATCTGTGGAATCCGAAGGGTACTCCTCCTCATCAGAGGAGGATAGCGCATCATCAGGTAAGACAGTCTCTGCAGGCAAGGGTCTCCTATGACTAGCATGCGGCATTAAAGTGGCTGGCGTAGACAGAGGAGGTAACGAGGTCTGAATTGACACTGACCTGATAGGGCAGGATAGAGGGATGGCAGCTTGCACTGCCGAATCATGTACAGGTGGCCTGATAACACGTGGCTCCAAAGTCTGAACCGCAGTGCTAATGCCCCTGGGTACACCCTCCAAAGGAGTGTGAGTCTGAATAGAAACCGAAGCGCAAGGCAAAACGCCTGGAGTGGTCTGTGTCATGACTGTCAAAGAGTGCTCCGAGAGTAAGGGTCTCTTTAACCTTTCAGACTGCCACTCCTTATACATAGTAAACTCTGCAGGAGATAATGTAAGACAAGTATCTCCCCATCCTCCCAATGGGCATAAACCTATCGGTGTCCTCTTTGATGGAGTGATTGAAGGTATCCTGGGAGGAGGAAGACTTTCCATGTCATCTTCAACATCAAGCCCCTGGGATATAAATCCCTGGAAAGTAGAGGTCGAAGGAGATGTATTATCAGACTGAAGGAGCTGTAGGAGGTCAGGGTCAATATCAATTTCCCCCTCCGCTGGTGCTATCTCAATCTGCATTCCACTATCCAGAGAGTCCAGCTCAGCCCATGTAGGAATCATAGTGTCCCGATCTATAGGGGATGATTCTGCAGTGTGGCTTGTAGCACTTCCTGATGCAGAAGAAGCGGCTGCTGCCAACATCTGGGATGTTTCCCTATCCAGAAAGCCTATCGACGTCGAAGGAGCGCTTTTCTCTTTTGATCTCGTGGAGCTCTTGCTTCTAGCCTTGCCGGTATCCACCCTATGTCGAGTTGGATTCTTTTCAGCTGGCATCGAGTTTGGGGTTACAGGTGACTGACGTGGAGTCGGGGCAGGAGATAAAGACTTTGCTCTGCCCCTCTGCGGCTCATTCTGGAGACCCGATGGCGATGGGGTGGTGTGCCGTGAAGTCGGAGCTGCCTTATGCTTCTTCTTTACTGCATGTGCTGGCGGCAAAGAGCAAGGGCGCTTCAGGCTTCTACCCTTCAGTGCCGAGGGCTCTTTGAATAAGCCTGGCATAGTCGATTTCAGGGAGGTCCCCATAACGTCATTAGCCATGTCCGAGGGTTTAGACTGTGTAACAGCAGCCCTTGGCAAGGAGGAGGAGGTAGACGGGCGAAGTGCGTCCTCCATTAAAGAGACTTTCAGTCGTGCCGCCCTGTTCTTCAGGGTCTGTTTTGAAAATGTTTTACATATAGGGCAAGCAGTTGTGGAGTGCTCTTCCCACAGGCAGAGGAAACAAAGTTGATGGCCGTCAGTTGACGGAAGCTTTGCTCTGCAGCGGACACACCATTTAAAGGTGTTTTTTTCTCTTAGAGGTGCACTCATGAGTAAAGGCGTCAGTGGCTGTTAGGGACTGCCGTTACCAATTTATTAGGTTTAGTAAGGGACAGAGCTGAATAAGTCCGAAAGGGGCAGAGCCAGAACGATTGAGTTTCCCGCTCGTCCCTTGCCGTTCCGTGAGTGAAGGTATCCCCTTGAGTAAACTAAATCAGTTCCGTGTCAGTTCATGAGTAAATGTATCCTTTAAAGTAAGCTAAGTCCGTTCATGTGGTTTACTAAGGAGCAGTTGAATTGTCCTAAAGTCGATACACTGGTAAGTAAACCCTCCCGCGCTCTTAAACCTACCCCCCACCACAGTGCCGGACCACAGTGTGGCGGTTCCATGCACACCCCTACCGAGGAGCAACAAAGTTTCCGAGGTCCTAACTCATAGACGGTCAGAAAGAAACTGAGCAACAGACACCTGCCAGTATAGGTACTGCACGGCTCGTGCTGTGGCAGTTAAAAGGCGTCGTGAGGAGCTAATCAATACTACCTGAAGTTGTCCTGTGCGGGCACAGAACCCATTTTTTATGCCTGTTGAGGCATCACTATCCGGATCTGAGCTAGAAGCAGGGCTGTCCTTAGAGAGCTCTGGCAGGGTGCGGGGGAAATCAGCCAGTGCGGGGGCCCCCTTACAGTTAATTCTAATGGGGGTTAAAAGAGCAGGGCCTGGGGTGGTCACCCTGCTTGCCATGGCCTGAGGACAGCCCTGGCTAGAAGGGCCAATACTTTAGCTCAATATAAGGCAGCTTCCTATGAACCCCCTTTCCTCTAATACTGAGGTCTCCTGTGGCATGCGTATATAGCAACCGTAATCAGATATAAATAGAACCACAGCAAATTAGTGATCAATTCCAGCTATAAAAAACAATTACTTTTAATCACTTAGCATGTTATGCTTCATTATTTTTATGCATGCATTACTTACTTTGATAACAAGTTCTCTAGAAAAAATATTGGTGCTTTAATTGTAATGGCAATATATATTCATGAAACAATTCCTTAGGAAGTATTCTTGCTGACATTAATGAAACTATTCTGGACATCAATTTACATTGGCTGACATGGTGAAGAAAATTTCTCAAATTAGTTCCATTGAAATTAAAATGAAAATTAGGTAATGCCATTGTATCTAGAATAGTTAGAACCATTTCAAGAGAAAATAAGTAGTGACTGAATCCTGCTATGCTAACTCTTTATTTGTTCAATATAACCCCACCCCCAGTAAACAAAATCAGCAGTACTAGTGATTATGTTTGCTTACCATTTCTAACTTGGCAGATGACTGCTGCCAGTTTTGGAACTCAGTTTTGTCTTCTGGAGTTTTGTTTGGCCCTGTTTGCTCCAGAAGATCCTCCATTCTGTCTTCTTTGAGAACCTTTATTCTTTCCAACAAATTCATGAATGTTTCAGAGTTCACAGGAGATCGCACAATTTTAGCCTGCACTGATGATAATATAAAATATAAGCCTGTTGTAACTTTTAAAAAATGTAACTTAAAAAAAGAAAAGAAAATTGCTTCTTCATTTTTCCTATCCTTATTTGTGTGGCATATGACTATAGAATAGATCTAAGGTACAAGAAAGAATGAATCCTTGTAGTAATGATTCAGTAAATTAGATGTCAGATTAATATAATCTGTATTTATATATCTAGTATTTATATATCTAGATAACTACTCATGAGGGCTGCATGAATCATGAGGCTGGAGTGGCACAATCCTGATACCTCACTGTGCAGAGTGACTGCAGTCTGCACAGGACTTCACATTGATTAATTTCAGCATTATGAACTGCATTTGTATTAAAACTAGAGCAGAACTTAAAGAGCTAGGTGCTTTTTGCTGAAGCTTTTTGCATGAAAAATGCCCCCTTTCCCAGCAATTTTGGGAAAAGGGTGACAAAAAGGGGCACACGTGTTCATTCTGAAGGCAGAAAGCAATGCACTCACTCTTCCATGGCTTTTTTATTTTGTCACACAGCAAAATCTGATGGGCTTTTTGGAAGAGCCCTGGTGGGGGAAAAGCAGCTGGGCACGGGCTGGCAGGTAGGCAGCGCTTTCCCTGCCCCTTAAATGACCCCTCCGCCCTCCCGGAGTGCATGGAACTGGTTCTGTGCACATCCCTATTCAAATGTGAACATTCCATGCAGCCCTACAACAAAAAACAAGTTGCTTACCTGTAACTGATGATCTGGTAGAGATCCGTCGATATCTATAATAATGGGTTCTGCGCCTGCACAGGAGCCATGCGGTAGCCATGCCTGAGCCAGTCGAAGCGCCTAGGCCATGCCCCCACGCCAGAGCGTGCTATTTCAGCTGTGCCCATGGCACGAAGTCCCTCAGTTCTTGGATGACCACCATGGAGGACGACCATCCAAGTAAGCAGGGGAATTCATCCAAGGTGGACGATAGAGTCAATGGCAAGGGCTTGCACACCTGCATACACATAGACGCAGCACTACTGCAGAGTGGAGGTCGGGAGGGTCTTATGGATATCAATGGAACTCTACCAGATCATCAGTTACAGGTAAGCAACCTGTTTATCTGGCTCAAGATCCGTCAATGCCCATAAGAATGGGTGTTTAGCAAGCTCCATTAGGAGGATGGTAGCAGTAGTAGCTATTGCAACACCAGTTTTAATACACTCATCTTGAAAGTGGCCTCCACAGCAGAACGTACATCTTTGGCGTAGTGCTCCACAAAGGGAGACTCTGAGGACCAGGTAGCTGCTTTGCAGATGTTCTCAAAAGACTAGCTGTGGGTATTGCAGTTTTGGTGTCCTCTACGCTCCATACTAAAGCTAATATAATTGAATCTCTAGAATCAGAGGCCTTGGCTGTGCTTTTTAAAGTGGACAATTTTAAATTTATTTTGATAAATGTTTATCAAAAGCTAGCTCCAGCTAGCTCTCGTTCTTATAAAGAGAGCTCGTGGACCAAGTTGGAGAAATTTACTGCAGATATTCGAACCACTTTTAGTGATATTCATCTGATTTGGGTGGGGGATTTTAATGCGCGAGTGGGTCCAGATGACGCCACTACTTTTGGGAAATATCATCATTTTCCACTTCTCCCCCCAACTCCTTTTTCGCTTTTGGTTAGACAATCAAAAGACACTAGGTGTGATTTTCGGGGGTTTAATCTCTTGCTACTGGCCATGAAGGAGGATTTATGGCTGCTTAATGGCTCAGTTCCTTCGGATTTTCCGGCGGAATATACGCATTGGGTGGGGGCGAAAAGATCTTTAATCGATTATGTTGCTGTTTCCTCCAGGATGTTGTCCAGGGTTTTGAATTTCCAGATTATCCCCAGACTTGAAAGCGATCATCACCCTATGCTTCTGAAGTTTTGGTTGGGTGTTTGCTCAAGAGATGCAGCTGGACTGGTGGTAGGAGAATTTAGGAATATTAGTCATCAAAGATTGAGGTGGTCTGAGGAACTCGCCACACGAGTTGCTAATGTGCTTGGGTCAGCAGAGGCATGTAGTTTATGGGAAGCAATTATAACAGGATCTATTGGCTCCCAGAGGTGTTCAATGTTAGATCATTTTTCTTCAGTCTTAGCACTGTTGTGCCCAGTTTTTGTCACCTCAGTATATCCAAGTAAAAATCCAAATCATGCCAAGTCTTTTTCTCATTCCTGGTTTGATCGCGGTTGTTGTATTGCCAAAAATAACGCACTTAGGGCCTTTTTAACTTATAGAAGAGCACCTTCTTTGGAAAATAGGCAAAGGGCGCTCTTGATGAAATCCGCCTATAAGAGGTTGCTTAGGGAGAAGGAGGCACAAGCCGTTAACAAAAACCAGCTTAATTTAATTGAGGCCGCTAGGGCTAACGATCAGTCTAAGTTTTGGAGGCTTGTTTCACCTGCTCTGTTGAAAACACCTACACTTCCAGCTTCTGTGATTCCAGCTCAGGTTTGGGAACAACATTTCCTAAAGTTTTATAGTAAGGCTGATCATACGGTTTATTATGCTGAGCAACTAAGTGGAGATACTCTTAGGTGAAACCCAGTCTCCTGTTCAGAGATTGAAAAACTTATCCAGAAATTTAGTAATGGCAAAGCCTCTGGTAGTGATAACATTTCTATTGAGGCTATCAGAGCGAATCTTGATTGGTGGGTCCCCGTTTTAGCCTCATTATTTACCTATATAGATACAACTGCTAACATATCCAGCGACTGAAGCCTTGCTATAATAATTCCTCTTTATTAAAAAGGTAGGCGTGAGGACCCAGCCAACTATTGTCCCATTAGCTTACTTAATGTTATTAGTAAAATTTATGCAAGGCATCTTTTGATAAAACCTCTAGACTGGATCGAGGCAAATAACATTTTAGCTATCAAGCAGGCAGGCTTTCGGGAGGGCCATTCCACTACGGAACATGCTTTTACCCTTCAATTTCTGGCAGAGAAGTATTCTAGGTTCCCAGGTTCAGCACTTTATGTAGCATTCATTGATATTAAAGCTGCATTTGATTTGGTTTCTAGAGAGAGACTGTGGTCTAAACTGGAAGCTCTTGGAATAGATAAAAGATTACTCAAACTTATTGTTAGTCTGCATAAGCCTACTTATTTGAAAGTTGGTTATGGCCCAACTAGACAGTTAACATCGGGAATTCCAACTTTTAGAGGAGTACATCAGGGCTGTATACTTGCTCCTACTTTGTTCAACATCTATGTTAATTCTGTGGTTACTTGTTTGTCCACCCTTTCTATTCATCCACCAAAGTTAGCTGATAGGCATGTCTCCATATTATTATATGCGGATGACATGGCTATTATGTCGCAAACACCTGTAGGCCTTAAGTGTGCCCTAAGACTGTTCTCATCGTTTTGTAACCAAGAGTCTATTGAAATAAATGATAGTAAAACTAAAGTCTTAGTGTTCGCCAAGCAAGCTAGGCATTATAATTGGTCCATACAAGGACACAAAATTGAGCAGGTTAATTCCTTTAAATATCTGGGAATTACGTTTCACTCTGTTGGCTCTAGCAATGCCCATTTTAACTCCATCAGGCAGTCTGCTCAATTGGTTGTAAATAAGATCAAATCTTATCATTTTACACATGGTGTTGCTTTTATACCTGCGACAGTGAGACTTTATACAGCCAAAGTACTGCCTTTGCTCTTATATGGAGCCCAACTGGGGCCTGCAAGTAATTTTGCCCTACTGGAGGCTATCCAGACTAAGTTCATTAGATGCATTTTGCAGGTGCTGTGTTGTGCTCCGAATGCTGTCATCAGAAGAGAAGTTGGGCTTATTAGGCTGGAATCCTTATATTGGTTCTGTATTTTTCGATTTTGGTTAAAACTGAGTTTTGGATAGGCAGGTTTAGCCTCTTTGGCTATGAATGATGGTTTTAATTCGAGCTGGAAACTCTGTTGCCAGATTTGGCTTTTTAAAAGCCAAATTTTGGGTTACGGCCCATTTGACTTATGAGTATACCCCTTAGGTTCTGGCCACACTGGAATGAGTTGTGTTGAGTAAATTTTCTTTTTTTGGCCTCTCCGTAGAGGATTTGCATACTGTAGAAATTGAGCAAGCCAGGAAGTTAGTTAAGCAACATGTCCTGGATATAGAAGTTCAACAAGAAGGTGCATGGATCAAACAGGGTTTATACTTAGGGAGTCAAGCTATTAATATTACACCAGCTAAGTACTTTGATGTGGTGCTTGTCCCTAAATTTAGATGAGCCCTCACTTTAGCGTGTTTAAATGTTCTTCCTACAGCAGTATTGGATGGCAGGTTTAAGGGAGTTCTGCTATTTTTACGACTTTGCCCATGTGGCAAAGGGGTTATAGAATCCACTTCGCATGTTATTCTTTATTGTGATTTTAAAGTGAACCCCGTTTAAGACTTATATCTCCTATGTTAGATAATTTGCTTGGCCAGTCTGAAGAATTTTATTTAAATTATCTTTTAACTAATGTGGACACTGATATTATCTCTGTTATGGCCAGGTTTTGTTATATTATTTGTAAAATACGTACTGGTTTATTGTAAATGTTTGCTGGTCAATGACCGAATAAACTTATATATATCTATCTGTCCTCAAAAGTCACCCCAGAAAGGTGTGCAGCTGAGGAAGCATGTGCCCTGATGGAATGGGCTTTTATAGCTTCCGGTGGTGTTTCGTTCTGCATTTCGTAAGGAAACAGTATGAGTTCAACTAGCCATCTCGATAACCGTTGACGGGAGATGGGGTTGCTCTTAGTAGGGCCCTTGTAAGATATAAACAGACGGGTAGAGGTACGAAAGTCCTTAGTTCGTAACATGTAGTATAACAGAGGCCGGTGAACATCCATGGCATGCAGAGATCATTCCAGGGCAGAAGTGGGGTCTCTGAAGAAAGTAGGGAGGATGATGTCCTGATTGAGATGAAAATTGGACACTACCTTTGGAAGGAATGAGGGATCCAGGTGCATATGGACCTTGTCCGGATAGAAGGCTGTATATGGAGAATCCATCCTTAGGGCTGTTAATTCGCTCACACATCTGGCTGTAGAGATGGCAATCAAGAAGGCCATTTTCCAAGATACCAGCTTCAAGGAGGATGTGCCTATGGGCTCAAAGGGAGCTTGGGTAAGCGAAGATAGGACTAAGGACAGGCTAGGTGATTCTACTGGTGGCTTGACTGGTGGAACATGCAAAACTCCTTTCAGGAAAGCGTTGCTCAATGGATGTGGATGCAGCGAGGATAAGGCAGCCAGGTGAACTTTCAACGAGACATTGGCCACTCCCTTGGTCTTTAGAGTTGTGAGTTATCGCAGGACCTCCCGTACTGAAGCCCTTTTGGGAAGAAAACCCTTGGAGCGGGCATATGTTTTGAACTGGCACCATTTGCTCAAGTAATTACGCCATGTGGATGTTTTCTGCTGGTTAAGTAGGATGTGGTTCAGCAGATTATCAGCCAGGCGGTCAGGCGGAGAGTTTGGATGTCTAGATGGAGAATGCGACCTCCGTCTTGTGTGAGGAGATCTAGGTGGTAAGGCAGGTGTTGGTAGCAATTCCTGGACAGTCTGCGTACCTGTGGAAACCAGATTTGTCTTGGCCACCACTGTGTTACCAAGATGCTGCTGGTTGGTTCTGCAAGAAGGCGCACCACCACTCTGGGTATCAATGGAAGAGGAGGAAACATGTACGGCATCTCCTGTGACCAGTCTAGTTGGAAAGTATCCCCCAGAAAGTGAGAGTTGTGGCCCGCACTGGTGCAATAGTGGGGCAGTTTCGCATTTGTGGAGCAGGCAAATAGGTCTATAGTGGGGTACATCCATATGTCAGAGAGGGGCCAGGACTTCTGTCTGAAGCTCCCATTTGTGCTGTCAGTCCTGAAGGAAGACCCGACTGAGGTTGTCTGCTAAGGTGTTCTTTAGACCTTTGATGTGTACTGCCAGTGGGGTAATCTGATGCTGAATGCACTAGTGCCACAACTGGACACCCAGGGCACAGAGACTGCGGGATACCACCCTGACCTGCCAGATTATGTAGGCTTGTGCCGTCGTGTTGGACTTGGACAATCCTTCCTTTTAGAATTGGTAAAAATGCCTGCATTGCTTGGAAAACTGCCAAGAGTTCCAGGAAACTGATGTACAGTAGGGCCCGACGCAGGGACCATCTCCCCTGGATCTTGTGGTTGTTGCAATATGCCCCTCAACCTTGCAGGGATGTATCTGTGGCCAGCCAGACAGATGGAGAACAAGGTTGAAATGGGACTCCACTGAGTAGGTTTCTGCATTGTGTCCACCAGGATAGTCAGTGGAGAACCTGTGGTGGTATCTGCGAATGCTTCCACTGGCTGTCCCTGGTAGGGTGGAAAACTGACAGGAGCCAAAGTTGCAGCTTTCACATTTTTAGCCAGGCAAAATGGATGACCGTGTTGCAGGAGGCCATCAGCCCTAGAAGTCACTGTATCCTTTGGGCTGGCTGCAGGGGCTGTTGTTGGAAGAGTGATAAAAGGTCCAGAATGCAAGTGTATCTGTCCTCTGGCAAGTATGCTCTCTGTTCTCTGGCATCCAGAATGGCCCCTATGTAAGAGATTATGGGCACAGGCTGATGAGACTTTTTCCACTCAACCTGGATATCCAGTTCTCGTAGAAGGTCCAATACATAACAGATGTGCAAAAGAAACTTGTCTTTGTGTTTTGCTGTCATAAGCCAATTGTCTAAGTAAGGGTATATGGAGATTCCTCTGGTTCTCAAATGTGCAATCACCACCGCCATGCTTTTTGTAAAAACCCTCGGTGTGGTGGACAGTCCGAATGGCAATACATTGTATTGGTACACTTGGCGGTTGACGGTGAAGCGGAGGTATTTCCGATGACATGATCGAATATTGATAAGAAAGTAAGTGTCCTTGAGGTCCAGCGTCGCAAACCACTTTCTCCCTTGGATAAGGGGAAGGATCTGCTGCAATGCCATCATACAGAATTTTTTTACGCTGATGAACTTGTTCTGGCGACGGAGATCCATGATGGGCCAAATGCCTCCATCCTGTTTGGCAATTTGAAATAAACGGGAATAGAATCCGTCTTGCCTGTCTGCCTACAACACTGGGGTTATTGTCCCTTTTATCAACAGCTCCCTAACATCTTCTTGCAGAGTCCTTGAAGGTGGGGTGAGCGGCCTGACCTTCATGAACCGGGGTAGTGATCTGAACTCGATCATGTATTCTGAGGTTATGATCTTTAGGACCCAGTGATCCAATGTTATGAGTTGCCATGTGGGGGTATGGCTGGCCAGCTTGATGGCAGGCTGTGATGGAAGGATGGAATGATCCATTGAGGCAGATGTCATTGCCCCCGCTGGCAGGTGAGGGGAGTTGAGAGGTGTCAGTGGGCAGTCCTGTATTTCAAAGTAGCTTCTGGGTATCCTGCATTTTTTAACGCTGAGACTGGGAAGTTAAATGGCAGTCCTTTGATCTTGTCTCTCATATCTTGCTGGAGGCCCGTCAACCTTAACAAGGCATGCATCTGCAGAGTGATGGCAGTTGTCATTGCCCATGATTCACTCTCTGCCAAGTGCTTGGCAATGCTGAGTTGCCTGACTGTTAGCTCTCTAGAGTCTTCCAATGTTTTGCGGAACTTGGTTCTAAAATCTTGTAGTGAGAGCGTGTCCAGATCCTTTCCCAAGAGCTCCCAAAGGCCATGTGTGTATTTTGCTGTGCAGGCCACATAATTTGCCACTTTAATGGATAGGCAGGAGGTCGAGTAGACTTTCCTCCCCAGCATGTCCAATTTTCTCCCCTCCTTATCAGGTGGGACTGTATGATGTTTGTCACTCTTTGATGAGGAGGCACAATCAATCACCAAGGAATTTGGTGCTGGGTGTTTCAGCAGGTAGCCATTGTTTTTGTCTTGAATGTGGTAAAGGCTTTCTAATCTCTTTGATGTGGGAGTGAATGTGTGCAACACTTCCCAAGCACATTTTACTGCTTGTATGATCATGGATAACATTGGTAAGGCGATAGGTGCAGTTGATTGCAACTGTAGCATAAAGTTGTATACGGGATCATCTATGGTTGCAAGTTGGGAGCGAATGTCCAGTCCCTAGAGCATCAGCCATAACTCAAACATGCTGATCAGCCTTTAGTTCATCATTTGGGGAGACGTAGGTAGGAGGTGCCATATCCACAGGTGGATCCACAATGATGCTCTCTTCTTCAGAGTCCGATTCAAAATCAGACGAGTTATGGTGTTCCAAAGGAGAGCTTGGGGGAGGCATGTTCCTTCACGTATCAGCTGTAGTTCGAGTTTCAGTAGCCTCAACAGGAGACACCATCAGGGGGTCTGTTTGAGTCGACATAGAACAGTCAGACACTGAGGATGTTTGAGATGCCCGTTGGACCACATCCAAGGTGTCAGTCTGTGTTTTTGCTGAATTGTAAGTATGTAGTTCCGAGTGCAAATCCCTCGTGTGAGGCTGTGCAGAAGATGTCATGGGTTGCCAAGGCCTGTTACCCTCGAAGACATAATGTGCTGCTGGTGACGTGGTACCCAGAGCAGAATGGCTAAAATTACAGCTATGCCAGATTAGTGGAGACCACAGATGGGCCGCTGTTAGAGTCGAAGTCAAACGCGTCGTAATAGCAGACACCACCTGTTGTGCCGGTTCGACATTGGCTGGTAAAAAGCCCTTGAATGTCGGAGTAGAGTGCTTGCTAGACAAGGGGTCCAGTAGGGAGAGGAGATATCGAGTCGCCGAAGGCAGATTCTCCTCTGCGTCGACATCGAGTGGAGATCGGTACCTTGGGGTCACTTGCATTGACATGGAAAGGACCGGGGTATGCAAAGCAGACAGTATAGCAGTAGCAGCTGCTGGTGTTGATGGAGCAGAGGAAGTGAGAGGCATAGGTGCCAGCGAGAGCCAACGTGTTATCGGTATTGAAATGGTCATCGACGTTGACAAGGAGATAGCATCTATATTGATCGCCGTCAAGGGGCCCTGACTCGCAGCACTCAGCATCGATGTCGGCATCGAAGTTGATTGGACCGATGTCGACTGAGTCACTGCGGCCTGTACTACAGCCGGGGACGGGGTCTTTTCCATGGTCATGGCCGACGATTGTTGTTGGTTGCCAGGAGGTGATTCAGTGAGGTTGACAGCGTGATGTTTCATTGATTTCCGATGCGCCTCTCTTGTATCAGACAGGTGGACTGACCTCTTTGAAGACAAGGATTCCGCCAACGTCAACGTCGACATTGTTGTTATCGTGGTTGATGTCGAAGATGTTTTCAATGTCAATGCTGTTTTCGACGTTGACAAGATGGCTTTTGATGATCTTGATGAATCATGTTTCAAGGTCGAGGACAATTTTGAACCATGTTTGCCCGATGTCGACAGTGGAGGAGCCAAAGACGATCTTGGTGTTGTTTTCTGAGCCATGGTCGATGCCGATGGGCGAGGAGTGCCCAGTGTCGATGGGCTCAGACATCGTCATAGATAGCCGTCCGAAGGCGAAGTGCCCAATTTTTTCGTGTCTGTTTTGAACAAGACAGACAATTTTTGCACACGGAGACGTTATGCTCCTCATCCAGGCACAACAAGCAGAGGTCATGAAGGTCTTTAGAGGGGAATTTTGCCCTACAGCCTTCACACCATTTAAAAGATTTCTTTTCCTTAGTCATTTCCCCATTCCATAGAATAGTCAAGTCCATGCAAGGGACAAAGTCCACAGGCTCGTTGCTAGCCAGTCTGAGTCATAAACCCGAAGGGATTATCGTCAGCTATTCTGAGTACACAACCAAACATAGTTCGTCAACCAGTCCAAGTCAAAAGTCTGATAAATCAGTCAATTTTGAAAATAATAATGGGATGAACTCTTCTCAAAAAGAAAAGAGGAACTTTCCAACTTTCCAGGTGGTAGACCGAGGTCCAAACGCAAAGGCGGTCGGAAAAGAACTGAGGGACTTCACGCCATGGGCACGCCTTAAATAGCATGCTCTGGCATGGGGACATGGCCTATGTGCTTCGACTAGCTCAGGCATGGCTACCGCATGGCTCCTGCGCAGGCGCAGAACCCATTCTTATGGGCATCGACGGATCTTGATCTGCTTAGAAACACTTACTGCTTAGAAACACTTACATGTAGGCTGAACAATTTTCCCTTTTTGATGTCCACCCTTTTCTTTTTGCTGTCCACCCTTTTCCTTCTGCTGCCCGCCCTTTTCCTTTTGTTCTTTCTGCTCCTTTGGGCTGGTCAATTTTACTTTCTCAAGCACTGCACCATACAAGAGAGATCTGTGGAATTAAAAAAAATCCTATTCATATAATTTGTATGTGAAGGTCTATTCCTAGAGAAGCATTTTTCTTAACTCCTTATTGCCTTCTAATAATGATATACTTACATGTATGTATGTATGTATGTATGTATGTATGTATGTATGTATTTGATTTATATACCACCCTTCCAAAATGGCTCAGGGCAGTTTACAATTAAAACAATATATCACTTAAAATGATGCAATCTGAACACACCAAGTGATTACAGTTTTACTTGATTTGAAAAGGTGTGTGCCATATTCCCAAGAATCTTAGCTCTCATTTTCATTTTAAAAAATAAGTTGAATTTGGGAAGGAGTTCTCTGGGGGAAAAGGCAAGGAAGCGAAAATAAGTTGAGAACAGGAAGTATACTGGAAATGGGAAAGGGTGCTCTGCTAATTACTTGGAAACAGAGTTGATGGTTTGCTGTGAATTTTATTTTATTTTATTTGCAGTTAGCTATAATAACCATCAGAAATATTGTAATACCCCCCAAGCTTTTTTGGGGTGGGTGGGTGGGAGACTGACAAATAGATATATTTTTCTGCGGAGAAAAATAGATCCAGAAAGCCAACAGAGTGCTTGTCCTAAGTAACGTTTCTGAAATGCTGTAACTGTCAGCTTAATTCATCCAAGGGGAAACGTCTTAGTGGCTTCAAAATGCTTTAAGCAACAATACCTTGAAATGAAATGAAAACCATACTCTGAAGGAGGGCAAAGACCTGGAGGTGAGGGAGATAACCATCTACATTGTTAATGCTGTCAAAAGACGGGCCTTCTTGGTCTCTGCCCCGAGATTGTGGAATGCACTCCCTGCTGGGATACGATCCTCCTCATCTCTGGCAATTTTCAAAAAACACCTGAAAACCCATCTTTTCGCCCAAGCTTTCTCAGCTTCCTAATATTTTTGGGTTTTAATTTCTGGTTATTTTTAAATTATTAAATTGTTTTTAAGTTTCTGTATATGTTTTTAACTGGTTTTATGTTATTGTAAACTGCCCAGAGATGAAAGTTTGGGGTGGTATACAAATTTGATAGATAGATAGATAGATAGATAGATAGATAAATAAATAAATGTGCTGAAAGAGAAGAAACCATTTAATCGAAGCTGGAGAGGGATGTTAAAACAATCTATGGGCACACAGAGACAAGAGGGGTAAGAAATGTCAGGGATAGAAAAAGTTTGGGATAGGACAGACAGCCATGCAGAGGTGGGGTTGGTTCTATGTAAGTGAGAGACAGCTTTTCATTCATTCATTCATTGTCATTAAGTAGTTTGAAAGCTTATTTAGGAAAATGTGAACGTATGTATCAAACACAAACAAAAAGACAAATAATGTGCATTGGATAGAGATAGAGGGGATAGTTCAACATTATTGCTGTCTTTCATAACTTTGAAAACTGGCGTGGACTCATGAAATTTGGGGAAATTATTCCCAATTTTCAGTTGTGTGGAAGCAAGATATGAGGAAAACCTGGGTAGAAGTGATTGGGTGGAAGTGGTAGGAGGAAAACCTGGGTAGCTTTTCTTCCTACCTTGCATCCACACAATCACTTCTACCCATGTTTTTATCTTGCCTTTCACACAGCCAAAAATTCTACACAGCTCCCAAACCTGGGTAGAACACAGTTTTTGATTGTGTGAATGACCTCAGTTTTTGATTGTGTGAATGACCTCACTATATTCAGTAATATTAATTAATGACTTATTCCAATTGCAAGAAAATGAAAATACAATGTTATCTGGAACAGGTTATGCACAATGTGATATGGACTTGGAATTAGTAATACATTTGTCAACAGCAGCATTTTGTATGGTGATCATTCTTAATCAGTTCTGCATTTCCTATCTAGTCCTAAAGGAATTGGAATCTGAACCAGAGTTAAAGCAAAAAACCATGCTTAGCAATAATCATATTTGCACCAGGCCAATACTTTGTCAAATGGGGTTTGGGATCTTAACCAAAGTTAAGACAACCATGGTTAAGCATTATGTCTACATCAGGCCAATGACCTATCAAACACACTGCAAAATATAGAAACACAATATTCATACCTGTCTTCTGAATGTTGGAGTATAACTACATGGAAATTTAGTGGCAGTTCATTCATGATATTAAAATGTTGTGTAGAAATGTAGAGGCTTCCCCATGCCTATATAAAAAGTATAATAGTAGATTACTTTTCACATACATTATACAATGTATTTAAAATTTTCATCACCACGTGCAATGACAACACTGCTGTTCTTCTCTGTAAATATGTTATAGAATGCATTACAGTGATTAATGCATAATTAATAGTAATATTGTAGAAGTAATACAAGTTGCTTATCTACTATTTCCCATGCTAAGAAAGTTAAGTGTTCCAGTGTGGTTCACCAATTGCTGGAACATTTATTCAGTAAATCATTTGCACAACAATAAGTACTTGGGAGATTAACTGATTGATTGATTAAGTGCCGTCAAGTCAGTGTCGACTCTTAGCGACCATATAGATAGATTCTCTCCAGGATGACTCCTTTTAAAAAGAACATGTGCAAATACCACTTGTGGGGAGACAAAATTAAATGCACCCCAAAGCAGATTTCCAATCCAGCTGGGAACATGTGTGGAAGCAGGCTTTCATGCATCCATCATTAGCCGGATGGAGGAATACAAGGTTTGTTCACATGACCAAGGTTTGTTCACATGACTTTCATGTGTTCCGTGAGCTCTTGACTTTTGGTCGTTTGAGTTAAAAGGTAGGTTGGAGGAGGGGAAAGTGATGGTGTGGGAGGCAGGTGCAACCTCCAAGAGCATTTTCTCCTATCTTGGTAATATGCTGGGTAAAAGTTCCATTGGAGCCTTGTGTCTGACTCTCACATGATCACTTTCCCCTCCTCTGACCTAGCTTTTAACTCACACACAGCCAAAAATTGGGAGTGTACACAGCAGGTAGTGGGTAGGATGCTTGTGGGTAGGATGCTTGTCCTACCCACTTAACAGTCATGTGAACAAGCCTACAATATTTAACTTATTTTAAGTTACCTTTGAGATAGCAGCTAACCTCTGCTCCACATTTCTGAGAAGACTGCTTGTTAAATCTCCTTTTTGTTCTAGATGGTGCTTCAGATGCAACATTGCTGCCAGCTGTGAACTGCTAGTATTCAAGGTAGCTGCTTGCAGAATGCTTTTCATCATCATTGATGCTACACAGCTCTGCAACATTTTAATAGTATTCTACTTTGCAAATGTTTTCAAACAGACTGTTACTCAAAAAACTTAAGAAATGAAGCAACACATAAAGATTATTTACAAACAATAAAGTAAAAGAAAAACTGGGGAAAAATGAAGAGTGATTTTTCTGAAAGTTTATTTTCAGGGAATAATCTACCATCAGTCTTGTTTATTGAAATACCCTTTCCATGCTCAGTTAAATGAAAATTATATTGTTAAAAACAGGTTGCTCACCTGTAACTGATTATCTGGTAGTGATCCATTGGTATCCATTAGAACGGGTTCTGCACCTAAGCAGAAGCCTCTTGGTGTTGAGTTCCACAGCTCCTTTACGGTGCCTGAGCCCTGCCCCACATGACCACATGGCTATTTAAGGTGCGAGGATGCACATGCACCTCGGTTCCTTGGAGACCGCTGAAGCAGCTGCGAAGTGAGATGTAACAGGTAAGTTCTACTGACAAATGGCAAGTGTTACTACGGAAGGGAGGTTCGGAAGGGTCTAATGGATATCAACAGATCACTACCAGATAATCAGTTACAGGTAAGCAATCTGTTTATCTGGGGCATGATCTGTTGAATCAATTAGAATGGGTGTTTAATTAGCTCCGTATAGGAGGAGGGAGCAGTAGAATCATTGCAACACCCTTTTAAGAACATCTCTCCCAAAATTTGCCTCCGCCGCAGACTGTAAATCAATAGCATAATGCCTCAAAAATGGCTGTTCAGAAGACCAAGTGGCAGCTTTACAGATGTCCTGGAAGGATATGCCGGATAAGTGTGCTGCTGACGCACCATAAGCCCTTGTTGAATGTGCTCTAATGAACTTTGGGGGTTGAACTTTTTGCATAGTATAGGCTAGTAAGATAGTTTCTACCAGCCAATGGGAGAGTCTTTGTCGTGACAAGGCTTGTCCCAATGTGGTCCCCTGGTACGATACAAACTGTTTCTTTGTTTTCCGCAGAGCTTTGGTCTTTGAGAGATAAAACAGCAGAGCCCTGCGTACATCCAAAGAATGTAAAGCCTTTTCTAAAGGTGTAGTCGGGGACTGAAAGAAAGTAGGAAGGACAATGTCTTGGTTTATATGGAAGTTTGACACAATCTTCGGTAAGAAGGAGATATCAGGGCGTAGAAGTACTTTGTCCTGGTAGAAATGGGCATATGGAACATCCATGTGGAGAACTGTAAGTTCGCTCACCCTATCAGCTGTGGTAAAAGCCACCAAGAAGGCAGTCTTCAAGGATGTTAGTTTCATACTTGCTGATTTCATTGGCTCGAAAGGAGGTTCCATCAAAGCTGAAAGGACCAAGGATATGCTCCATTGTTTCATTGGTTGTCAGATGGGCAGATACAGATTATTAAGGCCCTTCATGAAGCTTTTGCAGGAAGGATGGGAGAAGACTGTTTTGTCATCCCAGCCCGGGTGAATTTCAGATAGTGCCGCTAGGTGTACTTTGATGGATACATTGTAAAGTTTCACGGTCTTTAGCGTGGTAAGGTAGAGGAGGACCTGGTGTATAGATGTATTTATGGGGTGGAAGCCATTCCTTGTGGTGAAACCCTTCCACTTCCCCGCATAATTCTTTCTTATGGAGGGCTTTCTTTCATTTAACAGGATTCTTTTCAGAAGCCGATCCTTCACACCGTGAGCTGTAGCATGAGAACACCTGGGTGTAGGATCTGACCGTTGTTCTGTACCAGAAGATCGGGACGCGCCGGAAGCCTCTTGTAGGTGTGAGAGGAGAGTCTGAGTAGATGTGGAAAACACGCCTGGTGGGGCCACCACGGTGTGACCAGAATTCACCTCCCAGGCTTTCTCAGAATCCTTGCCGCTACGCTGCTCACCAAGGGCAACGGTGGAAACATGTAATGTGACCAATTCATCTGAAAGGCATCTCCCAAAGAGGGAGGGTCATGTCCCGCTCTTGAGTAGAAGCGCTTGCATTTTGCATTCTGTACTGTAGCAAAGAAGTCTACTTCCGGGAACCCCCAAAGGTTGAAAATCAGCCACAAGTACAGGTTGTTCAGTTTCCATTCGTGAAGTGTGTCCATCGAGAACGAGCGGCTTAGGTCGTCTACCAGAACATTGTCTGTCCCCTTGATGTGCAGGGCTACAGGGGTGATGCTGTTCCTGATGTACCAATGCCAAATTTGAATGCTGAGCCCCCAGAGAGACCTGGAGACTGTCCCCCCATCGGTTGATGTAAGCAATTGCAGTGGTGTTGTCCAACTGCAGTTGCACTATCCAACCTCTGAGCATCAGGAGAAAAGCCTTCATAGCTTGAAAAACTGCAAGAAGCTCCAGGAAACCTATGTGAAGCAGGCACTGGGCACTTGTCCACCGTCCTTGTGCCAAGCTGGCATTGCAATGCCCCCCCCGCCCCCAGCCCCTGAGAGAGGCATTGGTTGTCACCCACACAGACAGGGATTGTAGATGGAAAGGGACTCCTCTTAGTACATTGAACCTCAGAGTCTACAAGGATAGAGAACGTAAAATTGGTAGTGGGACCTGTAGTTGCTTCTTGGGGCTGTCCCTGTGCAGATGGAAGGAGGATAGGAACCATAGCTGAAGCTTTCTCGTCTTTAGACAAGTGTAACGAACCGTTGACTTGCTGGAGGCCATTAGTCCCAGTAGGGGCTGGATTTGCTGAGCCGGCTGCAGTGGGGTGGATTGAAACTGCTGTATCAAGTTGGTAATGGCAAGATAGCAGTCCTCTGGCAGAAAAGCCCTCCCTGCATCCGTATCCAGAACGGCTCCTATGTAGGATATAGTGGATACTGGAGTCAGATGAGATTTCTTCCAGTTGACCTGGATTCCCAGGGCCTTAAGAAGGTTCAACATATACATTATCTGCAAAAGTAACTCTTTTTTGTCTCCCGACATCAGGAGCCAGTCATTGAGAAAAGGGTAAAACTTCAAGCCTCTTGTTCTGAGATGAGCTACCACTACCGCCATGCATTTGGTAAATACACACGGGGCCGTGCAGAGTCTGAAGGAAAGAACTTGGTACTGATAGATTGTGTTGCCCACAGTGAACCTCAGGTACTTTTGGTAGGAAGGACAGATTCCTATGTGAAAATAGGCATCCTTTAGATCTAACGTCACTAGCCACCGCTCTGGATATAGAAGTGGCAGAATGTCCTGTAAGATTGTCATCCAATACCTTTTCACTAGGACGAATTTGTTGAGTCGTCTGAGGTCCATTATTGACCAGAGTCCTCCATCCTTCTTTGGTAGCTGGAAGTAGCAAGAGTAATACCCCTCCCGCCGATGAGCCCACAGCACATGGATTATTGCCTTCTTTTGCAGGAGTTCTTGAGCTTCTTGAAGCAAGGCAGGGGTTGCCTTCGTGAAGCGCAGGCCCTGAAAATGAGGGTGAGTTTTGAACTCAATCGCATAGCTGGACAGGATAATTTTCAAGACCCATCGATCTGATGTTATGTGGCGCCTTGCTTGTGCATGACTTGCCAGTCTGGTGGTAGTGATGGCTGTTGGGGTCGGCAATTCGGTGTTGTAGGCCAATAACTCCCCCTCTCCGTTGGTTTGAGGGGTGTGATAGAGGCAATGATCTGGTGGTGTTAGTGGTGGCGATGGGCTTTCCTGGATCTCAAAGACGCTGCTTGTTACCCTCTCCCTGTTTGTTACACTAGTTAGAGGGGTACTTATTCTTCTGTTGGGAGCCCTGCTTCGAGAAGGGTTGGTAGGTTTTTTGGTAATCCCTCCGTTCCTGGGGCCTATAGGTAGATTTGGGCTGGAAGTAAGATCTTTGTCTTGAATAATATGATGTAGAACCCGAGACCAAAGATGTGAAGTTTTTTGCAGTGAATTTCGATTTCTTCATCTTCTCCATTGTTGCATCAGTCTCTTTGGAGAACAAGCCCTTGCCATCAAATGGTAGGCCTTTGATCTTATCCTTCATGTTCTGTTGGAGGGAAGCTGAACGCAGCCAAGCGTGACGTCTTAGGGTGATTTCTGCTGTAATAGATCGAGATTTGGATTCTGCCAAATGTTTTGCAGTGCTCAGCTGCTGACATATCAGGTTACCCGCTCTTTGCGTCTCTTTGTGTCTTTCTGAAATGGGCTTTTAATTGGTCAAGAGAGAGCATATCCAGGTCTTTCTCTAAGTTCTCCCATAGGAAGTCACTGTATTTTGCCATACAGGCCGAATAACTGGCCACGTTATCGGAGAGGCAAGAGGTGGAGTATAGTTTCCTGCCCAATACGTCCAGTTTCTGGCCTTCTTTATCAGCAGGAGTGGTATGTCGTCTGCCGGAACGCAAGTTGGTAGCACAATCGATTACTAAAGATTTAGGCACAGGGTGGTTGAACAAATAGGTATTGTCTTGTTTCTGCAACCGGTAGAAACCTTCTAATCGCTTTGAAGTTGACGTGGAAGTATGGGGGAACTTCCCATGCGCACTGTGCAGTGTTTGAAATTATTGGAAGGAGAGGCAATGTGACCAGTAGGGCCGTGTGGGACTGGGCCATGAAGTTATACACAGGATCATCAATCGTTTTAACCTGCGAAGTGAGGTCAAGACCCAGAGCTGTAGATGATATGCTTTTAGCACTCCCGTCGGTGAAACATGGGACGGTGTAGCTACATCCAGGGAAGGATCAGCCTTCACAGTCTCAGCATCAGATTCAAAGTCGGAGGACCCATGGTGACTGTCCTCCAAAGCATGTGGTGAAGGAGAGCGTGTTGAAGGTGCCATGGGCGTCACTGGCCGGTGCAATGGGCTAGAAGGGCCGGTATCCTCTGTTTGTATTGCCTTGGAAGATAGTTGTAGTCTTGCTGTTTGAATGTATTTTGTCGAGATTGTAACCTGGTTGTGTGTCTCAGTAGAAGTTTTAACCTTTCAGTTTGGGGCTGAATGCGCATGTCCTGCTGACAGTGTTTGAATTAGTAAGGAATTCAGCCGCTATGCTCTGCTCTCACCAAAGTTGTATGCCAAGCCATAGGAAGTGAGCCAGGTAAGGTGGGTTCATTCAACGGAGAGGCCGCATGGCTGAAGCCGCAGGTGTGCCAAGGTGTTGCTTTTGAAAGTTGGGTCCCAGACAGCACTTGAGATTTGGGATCCATAGGAGCAGTAGGCTCCTCTTCCTCCACTTGTGGAAAACCCTTAAAGGTTGATGGCATGCTCGTATTGGACTCCAGCATGTTCAGTAGAGACTGAGCTGCACCTAGATCCAACGTTGCTCCCTCAGTGTCATCAAGGTCCTCTTGTTCAAGTGCGAACGTCATCGGCACTCTAAACCAAGGAGTGATAGTAGAGATTAAAGCCGGCGTATTCAGGGTTGATGGTTGTTCATTTTCCCTCGACGTCGAAGGGGATCTTACTGGTGTTGGCGCCGGCATTAACTCCCTTGCTGTTGGTAGCGTGTGACTCAAGGTTGGCGAAGTGACCATCGGCGGCATGGTTGATACCTGCTGAGGTTGATGTCGAAGTGGCATCTGTTGGCGCTGAGGATTCTATTGGCATCAACCGGTTTTTCGATGTCGAGGTCTCTCTCAACTGCAACGGTGGTTGCTTCGACGTCGAAGTTGGGGACTATGTCGCAGCCACACAAGCCTTTAATGTTGTGCGTGTCGGTGTTGATGGTCTCGATATCGAGACAAAGAGTACATCCTGAGCCGAGGCTGGAGACAGAGTTGAAGCCGATGCCGAAGGTCTTGGGTCTTTTTGGCAGGTTCAGTCGAGGAAGCCATTTTATCCCCCTGCCTCTTCAAGGTGTGCGGGGTTTTACCGCTGGGCATCGAGATTTTAGACTGGTCAGATTCCAAGTCCCTTATGCCTTGTGTTTGAAGATATGGCTTCGAAGTGGATGGCGCTGCGAGAACATCATCATGCATGGAAGCCCTCAGATGCAATTCACGGTTTCTCTGAGTCTGCTTGGAGAAGGCCTGGCAAATTTTACACGTTGAGGTGTTATGAGCCTCACCCAAACATAGCAAGCACAAACTATGGGCATCTTGGGAGGGCAACTTAGCTTTACATTTTTTCACAGCATTTAAAAGTCTTTTTTTGACTTGGGAGTAGCCTTTTTTTTTTTTTAAAGCAGTCAGTCAGGTACTCACAAACGTAGTCAGATATCAGTCCATGGTCAAAAGCCGAATAACAGTCCGATCCTTCGTCAGCTAGTGGAGTAAGACAAGAGCATTTTCTGAAGGCAATCTGAGGTCTAAGGCCAAATATCAGTCCAATCTGTCGCCAATTGGCAGGGCAAGACAAAAGTGTTTTCCAAAGGCAGTCCGTAGGTTAATAATAGTAGAAACTTTTCAGAGAAGCAATTTAGAAAGGAACCAGAACAAGGAGCTGCAGAAATTGAGTGTACCAATCTCCACGGCGGCCGCAAAGGAACTAAGGTGCCTGTGCTTCCTCCCGCCTTAAATAGCCACGTGGTCACGTGGGGTGGGGTGGGGTGCAGGCGCCGTAAAGGAGCTGTGGAACCCGACATGAGAGGCTTCCGCGCAGACGCAGAATCCATTCTAATGGATTCAATGGATCATGCCCCAGATCTAAGGAATTTTTAATAGTGTTGTTGATTAAGTCTCCACTAGTGATTAGTTGAGCAACTCTAAAATTGTCAAAGGAAGAGACTGGGCATACAGAAGGATCTCTGGCTGCTATTTGTGGAGTTGCTCTGGTTAGCAGGGCAGGAAGAAGGGGCTGGAGAAGAAAAGAACAATGAAGGAGCTAAGCATCTGAGAAGGCAGCAGGCTAAGATGATAATCCTATCAAACAAAACCACTAAAAAAGTATCATTTAAGAAGTTATTTTAATTATCCAAAGATTACTAACTTAAATATCTTAATGACTGTCATTTATGTTGAAAAAATTATGCAGTAAAATGTCGTTTCCCACAAATATTTTAGTATGACTAGAAGGAAGCTTTTTCTTTTCTTTTAGAAGGTTAAAGGAAGGGGAATCAGTTTAATACCATACATTATCACATATCTGATCAATATGGAAGAAGAGGTAAACAATAATGCAAAGATGCGCCACAGAAATTATACAACTAGTCAGCTAATAATAATGATCTTCTCTACCACAAAAACTATGTTACCAAGATCTAGTGTAGAACTAATGCTAATAATTTGATAACCATGGTTAGGGAAGCAGAAACATGCTGTGGGCTTGCACACTCCTTTTCTCCTTCCCTTGCCCAAATGGGTTCATCCCTCCCTTCCCTGTTAAGTAGTTATTACCCCACTTTTCTCCAAAGAGCTCAGGGAAGCCCACATTTTATGCTTACCATATCCTTCTGAAGGACAGTGGGCCTAGCAAGAATGACCAGCTGGCACAAGGATAACCAGTAAATTCCATGACTGAGCAGGGATCTGAAGCTAGGTTTCCCAATACAAGTCCAATCCTCTAGTCACCACACCAAGTTGTTTAGTGATAACCATAATTAGTGCTTGTGAAAATATAATGCGGCAGAATAGTTACCACTACTGATGAACATGTCTAACCTACTTCACAGGGTTGTTGTGAGGAGAAACATAAGTATCTAGTACAATGCTCTGGGCTCCTTGGAGGAAGAGCGGGATATAAAATGCAAAAAATAAAATAAAATAATAAAATAAAATAAAATAAAATAATAAAAATAAACAAATAAATAAATAAATAACATTTACACCAGGGTTTGAAACAGAGGCTATTCACACAACTGTGTGGGCAGGTGGGTGGGCAGGCAGGGACAGGAGAGGCAGGGGTCAAGAGAGGCAGGGGTCAACCTACCTTCCCCCAGATAATCACTCTGTGGTTCTTTGGCGTGTGAGGCCGGGACTCATTTTCCTAGCCTCTGGATATCCAATAAGGCACCACATGATGAGCACGGTGCCTTGGGGGATTCACTCATCAGATGGGCATTCTAGCCACAGATCACTGTGTCTCCTCTGTGGAGCCTGAGGAGACACATGTTCCCAGCTGCCAGGTTAAGGGAGCACTTGCTCCCTTAACCTTGGCTAAAAACCTGGCTTGGGAGCGGGGTTAAGCTGGGCAGAAGCACTGGGATCCACACGGATTCTGGTGCTCCACACAAGCCCAGGCTGCTCGTGAGAACAGCCTCAGGGTAAGAAGCAATTTGCAAGACCTAGTTAAAACTAGCCATGGTTAACCATAGTAAAGTGCCAGTGCAGGCACAATGCTGATCACAGTTAATACTAATAAGGTATGGTATGTGATTTACATGGTAGTGGGGGCGGGGTGGGGGGAGGAGAAAATGAATTCACAACATACTCCCACTCAGCTAACCATTGTTAGAAGACTACTAGCATTATGCCTACAAGTCTTAATAGAATATTTGCTACATATTTATAAATATTAATTTAACTGCATGGCAATAGCAACAATCAAGGAAAAATAATTATTTCATTCATGAGTTTAATGGTTTGCTGTCAGTTTCTTTAACCTTTACCTCATATTAGTTTAGTTGATCATACTATAGATATTTTGAGCAGATATAGAGGCTATTCTTATGCACACCCTAACCCAGTCTAGGGTAGCCCAGCCTGGGTTAGGCTATGAGTGAGAACTGCTGGGATCGGGCCTTATCCTGGCGGGGCAGCACTGCCTGGCCCCGCTTTGAAACCTGGCTCTTAGCTAGGGTTAAGGGCTTGAGCGAGCCCTTAACCTGGGCTCTGGGATCAAGTGTTCGCTGGGGCTGCTTTCAGCCCCAGTGAACACCAAGATGGGCCCCTAGAGCACCCATCTCCTGGGGGCAATCCTCCAATGCATCGCGCATGTCACGCGGTGCATTATGGGATCTCCAGAGGCTGGGACACATCGTCCTGGCCTTTGGAGCTCCACAGAGCATGGATCGTCTGGGAGCGCAGCCTGTGCTTCCAGAAACATGACAGCAGTTATATGGGGGGAAGGTGAGATAAACCAGCCCCCCCCCCACACACTGCCTGCTGCCCTGCCCAGTCATGTGAATGACCTCATTGTCTTACCTGATGAAGAGCCAAAAACTGGCTTGCTGAAACTTGGTCAAAGCGTCCAAAACACTCCACCATTTCCAAACTAGCAGCAGCCAGAATTTCAACCATGTTGTTATTAATTGCAGCATTAATGCACTGCATCAAAACTTCAGTTGACTGAAACAGGTATTTCTGGGTCCAAGCCAGTCTCCTCTATATGATAAAAATAAAAATGTTTTGCATTCTGTATTGCTTAATCTACATAAAGACATCACCAACATATTGTTGATTATAACTGTTATGGAAGATAGGAGAATCTCATCTTGTGTAAAGTTAATTTTTTTAAATGAAAAGTACAGTCATCCCTCACCAACCACTAGGGTTCCATTGTGGCAAAACTTCGCTGTTGGCAAATTCACGGTTGGCGAGGCATTAAAATCTTTGGGAAACAGGGGGTTAGGGGAACCACGACAAAAGGACCTAAAAATAAAGGAACAAATACACCCCAAATGCTAAAAAAATTACAAAAAATCCTGTAATATCACCAAGAGCCACCAAGAAGAATGAGCAGATCAAACCTCTGGAAATTTTTTGAACCCTCCAAAATCACTCAAAGGTATTTTAAATTGGCAAGGGACAGCAAGGTCAACAAGGGTCAACAAGAGGAATGAGCAGATTGAACCTCTGAACCCCACAAAATCGCAGAAACCCCCCTCCCATCACTAAAAAACCTTGCCAGCCACGGATACTTGGGTCATGGTTGGCAAGACCTGTCACTTTTTCCTATACATATACTCAAAACCACAGATGGTAAAACCATGGTTGGCAAGGGATGACTGTCTTATATGAGTCTTTCTATCTCTAATTGTTATAGCAACTAATTACTGGAGCTTCAGTGATCACAAAAAAATCAGTGGGAATGTATCTGTTAAATGCCAGTTCAGAAAATATACTTTCTCACAGTATCTCTATACATAGGGATGTTGGAAGGGATCACATGGAAGCCATTGGTCTATGCCTGTGTTTACCAAACTTATGAAAACTGAGCATACTTTTTTCCAAATAAAAATGGAAGGTCCTTTATTCTTACATCCCCAAACAATTTATTTAAATATTGTAAGAATGACTCAGAAGGGCCAATCCCTATGTTCTGCATGAGTTACTGCTTTGGAAATGCCTCCTGATTAGAAGGAGGCACATCCAGAGAAGAGATTAATGTAGAAAAGCACTCCTCTGAGGATGGGTAATTCTGTTAAGTCACTACATTAGAATATATGAAGCTGTCTTGTGGCAAGTCAGACCATTGGTCCATCTAGATTAGTCTTGTCTGCTGTGGCTGGTGGGAAATCTTCAGAGTTTCAAACATAGGTTTTCCCCAACCCTATCTGGAAATACCATGGATTGAACCTGAGTGCAAAGTAAATGTTCTACCACTGAGCTATGACCCCTCTTACACTGAAAATAATGGAAACATCCCATGAGACAGTGGCATGGTAGAATATCACCCCCAGCTGAAGCTGACTGGGAGAGGCAAGTCCAGAGCAGTGAACTATATACAGTACAGAGGGCAACCTCCCTGTTGTTACTTTGGGCTCACAGATTCCTTTAATTATTTACTTAATTTATTTGTCACAGCACATTGTCACAACAGACTTGTATGCCTCAGCACATAGTTTGGAAGTTACTGATCTATGTGAACCACCCTTACTATCTCCAATAGGATTTGATTACCAATCAGGTTCATACTCTTCTTCCCAAGTAATTTTTACCAGCATCCTTTTTCAGGCACTGAAAATGCTGAAGCAGAACATTATATAAATGGAAATAGAAAGCAGTGAAAAGTGAAGACTGTGGAGAATGCAAAAGAAATCTGATGAGCCTCTATTCTGTTTCCCCCTCCCTCCTCGCAACAAAATGTGTCTTTTCTTTTCTTTTTTACAGTTAAAAAAATTACATACGTTCTTGTTCTGATCTTTAGCTCAGGTCAGAACTGAGTTTCAGAAACTATCATGACAAAGAAATGTGAGAAAAGAGAAACTTTAAAAATGGAAAGATCAGGAGGGAAATAGTAAAATATACTAGAAAAGTATCCATAAGTTTTAGTCTTTTTTTCATCGTCCGTTGCAGCTTGTTAAAATTCCACACTATTTCCCTTCTTATAAAAAAATTCTGGCTGATATCCAGACTAGCACTGCACAGGTGCAAAAGTGGCTGACATACAGACCAATAATGCAATGTTGCGTGCAGGACAATTTAAAATGATCTCCCCTTCCCTCTGAAGCTCACTGTACCTCCCAAAATTATATCCCTGAGGGTTGTGCAGTCCTCAAGGACATATTTTCTGGAGGCATAGTGGGCTTCGAAAGTAAGGAGAATAGTAAAAAATCCCCCCTGCCCCCTTGCTCAACAGTGCAGCATTAATCTGTACAGTACAGTATTACTGTACAGTATTAATCTGACTAGTTTAGATGTCAGCCTCTATACGCTTAATTAAAATTGTGCTTAATTAAAATCAAGCAATATACTTAATTTAAAAAATGAATATTAAAAATATTCAACAGGTTAAATGGAAGGTGATTCCTTAATTCTCATCCTTCATTGTCCAGTTCTACAATATTGACCTGGCAGGTCTTAATTTTAGAAATGACTTTTTAAAAAGAAAGAAAAAATCAAGTTATTAGAGGAACATACCCTTAATTTGCTTGCTTTTCTCTTGTACTCAGTAAGCTGTTTTTTAGAAAGTAATACACTACTAGTTGGTCTTTCACTTTCCTCACATTTTGCTTCAGCTTCTGGTGAGGGAGATTTCTCAGAGCTAGGCATAGCTTCCTTCTCCTGACAATTACCAAAATAAAATAAAAATTACTAATGTTAAAATATAATGATTTTTTAAAACAAAAAAGCAGTCCAATCCTAAGGGTGTACGCAAGACTGACTACACATGCATGTTTCTCCTTGTCTGATGAGGCATACAAGTACAGCACAGAGCCTATGAGTGGCATTTTGAGAGATGAATGATTTTGGTGGCAATGTTGGATTCTGAGGGGAGCAAGATGAAACAATCAAAGACCAGAGGAGAGAGAGTTGCAGTAGTCAAGGGGAGAGAGGGCCAGGCCATAACAAAAGATTTTGCCAAGTGGACAGAGAGGAAGGGCTGTATTTTTCCAGTGCTGCAAAGAGAAAAGCAACATGGTCACATAAAAGAACTCAAGAGCAGACAAAATATTATTTTAAAAAGGAAGGTAATCCTCAACTTAAGATGCTTTGAGTTAAGATGAACAGCACTTAAAGATATTTGTAAATTGCCACCTTGTTTCTACTTTTCAACTGTGTTTCAACTTTACAACACTTGCCATGGGAGGGGAGGCTCATTTAGATGGTTGCTAGTGCATAGAGAAGGAGATGGAGGCAACAATAGCAGCACAGGCACACATTGAGGCTGTTCTCATGAGCAGGCAAAACCAGGCTGACAAAGCCAAGCCCATGCATGAGAACCACTGGGATCTGGCCCAATCCCAGTGGTGTCTCAGCAACAAACCTGCCAAGCCAGCCACCCTCCTAAATGAGATTAAGATAGCAAGTGCTCTCTTAATCCCATTTTTGTAACTGTCTGCCAGATCCCGGCAGCTTGTAGCCAGGGCTGGCAGACTGTGGGGCTCTCAGCTGGTTACAAGGAGGGGGAATCCCCATAATGGGGGTTGTGGGGATGGGGCGATGCTTCCAAGCACCCCAATCTCTGAGCTGCCTGAGGAGGCAGCTGCACATCTGGTAAGTGATCTCCATGCCCAGACTCTCAACAAGGATCGTCTGTGGGGAGGTAAGCTTTTTAAGGCTTCTCCCCGCTGACCCTGCATATCTTTCTTGCCAAACTGTGAGAAAGGGCTCCTTGTCATTGAGATTGGTGGTTCTGGAAGCAGCAGCTGCTGCATTTGAGGCTGTGGAGGGACTGGCTAATGCCTATCCAAGATGCTCTCCTTAATTGCTACAACCACTGCTTCACCTCCTCCTCCTCCAGACTCAGTTGCTGTGCTGGGACGGTGATAAGGAAAGAGCCTAACAAATTCCCAGCCCACACATTGCTTCCTGCCCACCTTCCTTTCTTCCCTGTCTAACTGTTGTCTGGGGTGAGGAGAAGATGGAGGTGGGGGTGGGGTGGGATAGCATATCTGGCCTTGGTTCAGGAACCAAACTTCAATTTATAACTTTATTTCTTCTAGGAAAATAGAATCTGAGTTAAGACACGTCAAATTAAGACACAGTTTTCAGCAACAAATTGTAAGCCTTTTAAAGCAATTTATCCTTTTCATCCTTCAAAGATTAAATTAAACAAGCTGGGCTGGGTGCAGAGCATCTGCACCTCTAGTTCTCCCCCCGGCCCGTCCGCTGCCATTTTCTCCCCCCACTGCCCACCCACCGCCACCCCCTTCTCCCCACCACCTGCTGCTGTTTTCTTTGCTCACTTGCCCGTTGCCTTCTCCCTCCCGCCTGCCACCATTTTCTCCCCCTGCCTGCCACCCTGCTGCCATTTTTCTCCCTGCCCACCTGCCTGCCTGCCGCCGTTTCCCGCTTCCCCTGCCGGCAGCTCACTTGCGAATTCTCGCAAGAGCTGCCACGCATGGGATTAGTGATGGGTACCCCAGAGAGAGAGAGAGAGAGAGAGAGAGAGAGAGAGAGAGAGAGAGAGAGAGAAGTTGTAAAATAATTCCATACCACTGCATTTTCAGTCCAAAGTATAGCTGGACAGATGGGGTCCATGTGATCAGCAAGTAAATGCAAACACCTCCCAGTTAGATAGAGGTACTTCGTTCTGATATCAGGGCAACCTGTATAAAGGCTCTGTACACTTGTTAGCTGAGCTTGGGCATTATGACCAATAGTGTGGCTAAGTGTTATCCATGCCTGTTAAAGTCCAAAAAACATAAAATCAAATAGTTGTTTTAAAATGTGTTGTACATCTGCATTAATACAAACATAATTAATGATCCATTGCTGTAGAAATTTGATTAAAAATACTGAGCTGCCAAACCTTGTATTCAAATCTGGCTATGGTGGGCTTCACTGGGCAAAAGTGGTGGTGGGACCATGCAAAGCTGTAATATTTCTACAGTTACATTTTATTCAGAAGAGATTATGATGAGAGTAAACGCCTGGGTTTTGCCTCAGTTAACACATCTCAGATGCATTCATGATATCTCTAGGTTCAAGGGAGCTAACTATAGACTATACACTAAAGTTAATAGTCAAGAACCATTATCTAACCAAGAAACTGCATGTGGAACAACCACTGTTGCACTAGCACACAAGGATGGCTTAGTTCCGCTAAAAATGAGAACTTGTGCTATGGAACTCTTATGCAAAGAAGTTCCCATTAAAATAAATGAGGTGTGCTACAGTTGTGCAACAGCAAGTAGGCTTGTAGTTGTGCAATGTTAGTCTAGAACACATGCTCCAGACTTCTTCTTCATCATCATCATATTATTTACATTTATATCCTGCTCTTCCTCCAAGGAGCCCAGAGTGGTATACTACATACTTGAGTTTCTCCTCACAACAACCCTGTGAAGTAGGTTAGGCTGAGAGAGAAGTGACTGACCCAGAGTCACCCAGCTAGTGTCATGGCTGAATGGGGATTTGAACTCGGGTCTCCCCGGTCCTAGTCTAGCACCACACTGGTAGTGGTTACATAGCACAACTACCTAACGCAACAGCTTTGTTCTGGCGTAATGTTTTCCTGCATGCAGTACGATGCTCTGGGTGTCAGTCAATATTACTATTTTTCTTCAGTTTGGGAGATGAATCCAAGGAAGCAGGGGAATTCAAATGAACCATAACAGAATATCAAAGTTTAAAGGTTTTTAAAAAATTTATATCAAGTTGTTCTAGTAAGAACTAATCTGTCTACTTTCACTACAACTGGACTAAATTTGGTTCAAATCAACGTCCACAAGTTAGATCACTTGTGCCTCAAATGTTCATGCATCAGCCATCTTGGGGTGGATGACATAATTACAAACTACACCATTGAGGTGTCCCTGTGTGTCACTCACTACAACTCTACCTAATTTGGTTCAAATCACTTAGAAAGTCCACAAGTTAGTGCACTTGCAACTCAAATGTTCACACGTCTACCATCTTGGATTGGGGTGGATGACATCACAAACTCCACCATTGGGGCATCCCTTTGTACCCCTACAGCTGTAGCAAATGTGATTCAAATTCTTTAGGTGGTTCACAAGTTAGCCCACTTGCAATGTTTACGTGTCCACCATCCTGAATCGGAGTGGATGACATCATCACAAACTATGCCGTTGAGGTGTCCCTATGTGTAGCTTCACTTGTACCTGATTTGGTTCATATTGGTCCAGGTATCGCAAAGTTGATCAGGTGGGGAGCACACATGGACAAACAGAATGCCAGGTGATCTCATAAGCCTACTGGAAAGCAGGCTAAAAATGAAAAACTATCCCCATGTAGGATAAGAGTAAAGCAAGACTCAATGCTATTGCATGCCCTCTTCCTCTACAACTAGCCCTCATGATGACCATTACACAGAATGGGAGGCCTAAGGAATCCAGTTTTTCCTCCATAATATCTGCAAAAGACAAACCATATGCAAGTGTATAGATACATATTTTGGACTATCCTTAATATTTTGGCCCATTCTTTCCCCCCCCCTTTCAGAATTAGATTTGCAAGTGATGGCTTGAATCCAAATAAACAATGGCTTAGAGCCAAATGAAAAGTGAAATGGTCCCGTTTGTGAACAGAAGTAACCTCATGCTTATCTGGATCAAGCTGGCATATTTTAAGAGCAAAGTTAATTATATCTAATTATCAATTCAGAGTTTTTACAAGTTTTGTTCCTGAAAAAGAGAATTTCTTCTGCAAAAACACAAATATTAGAAATACATTGGGCGAGCACATATAAACATTTTCACAATGAATAGTTAACAGTGCCTTGACATAGATTTTTGTGACAGACAAGAGGAAAGTTATGCAGATAGGATCTACTCATGCAAGTAAATCACAGAAAAGCACGTAAGTACATACCTGTTCTACAGAAGCAGCATCAGGAGTAAACCGTACAAATTCCTCAATAATTTGCTCAATTTGTTGTGCTCCTGCCTCTTTCTTTTTTCTCTCAATATTGATAAGAACAAAAATATCCAAAATAATCTCTACAAGGGAGAATTTCATGCTAGCAAGTTTTCTCATCAATGGAGTGTTAACATTTCTAGTCTGTAATAAAAAAACAACTGAAACAGAAGTTAAGAATTTACAACAAATTGGATTCAGGTTTTCATAATCACTGTGGATATCTAATGACAAGAAAGGCCTTTCCAGACTCTTGGGCATTTAGAGAAGAAATGCAAAGCACACAGACTGTTTCACTGAATAGCACTGATGAATGAATGCAAAAGTGAAGGGGAAAATCTAGAGAGAGAGAGAGAGAGAGAGAGAGAGAGAGAGAGAGAGATAGGACTGGAGAATGGGGAAAGACCACACCTTGCTGCCTATTCAACTGCTGACTTAGCCAAAATGCGATTAAACAGGAATTTTCATATTGTTATCTCAGTATATTTGCTGCTTCTTGTTTGTGTTTATGTAAAATGCCCAGAGCCATTTGGGTTGAGCAGTATATAAATACAATGAATAAAAACAAACGAACAAAGAAAGAGCATGTCTGAGCTATAAAATGTAAGGCTGAATAGGCTATGAGAGGTCTTCTAATGTTTTTGGCATACCTCAGGGAGAAAGCAAGTTCATTCTAGTTTGATTTTGATTATAAAAAATAATCAAATTGAGCCTCAAATACTATTTGCTCAAACATCTGGAGTTTTCAAATTAGATTTTATTCAAAACATAATGTTAAGATCTATACTTGGTGCTCCCAGATTTACCGCCTCACTGTATTTATGCTGGAAACAGGAACATATCTTTGGGCCATGAAAATTTATCAGCAAGCTTTTATTTACTGGTTAACATTTTGAGCCATGCCAGAGAATTGTTTGGCTAAATTACGTTATATGGAACAAACTGCAATTAATTCCCAGAGGGAGAAATCCTGGTAAGCAAATATGGTATATTTGCTTCAAACTCAGAGCTTTATTTTTATCATTAATATCATGATAAATGATGTGTTTTTGCAAAGTCACCCCAACTAAAAATTGAATGCAATTTGTTATCAACAGTCATGCTTATTTCTGTATGTAATATTTACAACATGCGAAGGCTGTTGATACAATGGAGTAGGGATGTGTATGAAACAGATTTTGCATTTCATTTCGAGCTCATCAGAACAACCGGTTGAGCTGGTTGCTCCAACAGAATGAGCTTGGAATGTTTCGAGTGTTCTGAGCATTCCGAGTGCCATTTTGGAGGGCTATTTTTCTGTGAAGAGCTGGTCTACTGGTTGGGGTCAGTGGGCAAAATAATCTTCCAAAGCGGGTCGATGCGTTAAGTCAAAGGCAGAGGCCTGGTCTACCCATCTCACATGACGGATTGACGAGCCCTCTGAAGTGGGCCAATGCTCTAAGTCTGGAGTGGTGGCCTGGTCTACCCGCCAACCCCAATTGGTAGACCAGCATTCCCTGGAAAAACAGCCCTCCCAAATGGTGCTCTGAACACTCGAAATGTTCCAACTTGAAACAGGCTCTTCATTTGAAGAGCGCTTTGTTCTGAGCTCAGAACACTCAAAATGGCCTGTTCCAAGCTTGAAACGTTTTGCACATCCCTACATGGGATCAAGGCCAGCCCAGTCCATGAGATGGACCTGAGTGGTTGCATCAGATCAGGGAGAGGATTATTGGGAGTGTCTGTGTGTGCCATTGTCATTTGCTCTGTTCTGCCTTTACTTCTTCTCCTTCTCCCATGCTCCCTGGATTTTAAAAGGAAGAGGGGATGTGTGGAAGAGAGGAGTGGTGATCTAGAGCAGGGATTCTCAACGCTGGGTCCCCAGATGTTATTGGACTTCAGCTCCCATAATCCCCAGGCCCAGTGGCTTTTGGCTGGGGATTATGGGAGTTAAAGTCCAGTCACATCCGGGGACCCAACGCTGAGAATCCCTGATCTAGAGGGTTCTCTAGAGAAATGCCTGTATGTCATTGGTGAATATCCAGAACCAAAGAGTTACAGTAGTGAATGACCTTTGTGTGAGAGACCAGTGAATATGGACAATCTCCATGTTTTAACATGCTTACTAGATTTGAGAAAGGATATTCTTTTTCTTTTTTGAAATATATTATTTGACTCTCAATTCCAAACCAGATCAAAATCTTACATGCTGTGTTGTTCTCCCAGAACAAGAGCAATTTTTCAAACCACACAGATGTTTTAAGTTTTTTCACCGTCCATTGTAATGTGAATTGGCTTGCTTACTTGAGCTTCAGAGGAATGTTCAACATTCCTTTTTGATGCTGACAATCTTCACATTTTGGATATTTACTGTTACAACATAACAATCTTACCTCAACTGGAAGCACATTATTAATGTTTTGAAAAAGTTCTTCCATTTGTGATACCGCTTCTTGAGCTAATCTGTATGCATCCAGGTAATGACTTTGCTTGTCAGTAGTGCAGTCTGTGTATTTACCTAGAATCCTGTAAGAAAAGCAATATAGAACTTTTATGTATTTTGCTCCTGATGTTGTGGTGGTCTAGGAGAAGAAGAACAAAAACCAGATAGTGATGGAAACTTTTTAAATTTGTCCCCACTGACAAAGGAGAAAAAAATTGGAAACAATATATACATATACACAAACACACAAAGGAAGACCTTGTTACTCGCACATCCAGCATCTGTGGTTTAAAGCATCCGTGGTCAGGTAATTGATACCCAACCCCAGTATACATGGGGGGGGGGAATGGGTAGAAAGGGTTAAAGATGCAGATCAGGGGTGGCCAGGAATGACCTCAGAGGTAATTTCTGGCTGCCATTTTGAGCTCAGGAGCCATTTTGTGGCTCATTTTAAGCCCCCCCCCCAACCAATACCATGATTTTTTGCCAATAATGACGGAATGGAGACTCTGGGGGGAGGTATTGCTGAACTGCTGGGGATCCACGGAGCACAGTAGCCACTCTCCCCTACTTTTCCAGGGCAATTATCACATTTCCCCCACTTTTTTGCAACCTCCGGGAACTTAACCCCTGCAATCCCATAGACGTAATTAATAATCAGTATTTGCTGTTTTGTTATCCGTGGTAATTGTGGAAAATGGAACCCCTGGAAACTGTGTGTTGCGTGTAAGTGTCTGTGTGCACACACATATACATACACAGAGTTTGCAGGGGTTCCATTCTCCACAGTTACCACGGATAACAAAATGGTACAAAGAAAACTTCAAATCTAATACCAGTATTCAAAAAGAGAACCATAATTAACATATTCTTCAGAGACCAAGAAATTGATTATTGTTTTATTATTATCCATTTGTTTCAACAAAAATAACAGTATCTATGCTTAATGCAAAAAGCACTTTAAATTAACCTAAATTACATTCAGGACTTTCTGTTACACATTTTCACATGGATGTTGGCTGTTCCATCAAATCTCTCTTTACAGCTACTCTATCCCCCCCATTTTATTTTTTTTGGTACTACATAATTTTGTATATTAATGCTATGTACCACACACTTCTCCACTCATTCATTGGGCTAATATAACTCTGCTTCCAGTTTTGCTTTGTTTTTGTAATCAAGACATATGCCATCGCCAGCAAATTCCCTATCATTTTTTGACACTCTGGATTAACCCAATTGAGGTTCCCAAACAATAACACTAAAGGAGCCACTGGCAAATCACATTGTGCCATTTACTTTAAGAGATCAAAGCACTTTTAAGAAATTATGCTGAAAGAGCTTTATTTGCTGGCATGACTAAAGAGATAAGTTTAAAGGTGTTTATATCCGATGCTACGCCAGACTCTGTGCATTTTGCTTCACGATCAGCAGTGTCATCTGTAGTGGGTCGCAGAAATCTCTGGTTGAAGTATTGGCAGGTGGAAGGAACCTTTATCTAAAACCAACCTCACAGCAATGCCTTTTGATGGAAGTAAACTTTTTGGCGAGGCGGCTCTTAAAGATGTTATGATTGAGTCAAAGGACAAAAGGGAAGTGATGCTGTCCAATTTTCATAGATAGGAAAGTACACAACCAAGAAAGTCCTTTCAAGCTTTTCAGCCCTTTTGCTCTCCCAGGCTGCTATTTTGTGGGTATGACTGGGACTTTAGGTCCCAGTGTCAGCAGTGGAATAGAGCAAGAACCAACCAACAGTTCAATAGTGGCTGCTCCACAACCATGGCCCAGTCCAGAGGGGGAAAACAGCAGGCTTGACTCACCCCACAGGATGTTGGGGAGCCAGCTCTCACCTTTTCTGCATACCTGGGAGCGTTCAACAACAGATGGCTGGTTGCTGGATAGTGATGTGCACGGAACCACACCTCCATGGTCCGGCACTGGGGAGGGGGACTCTTTAAGGGCGGGGGAGGATATACTTACCCCTCCCACCGCTTCCCCCCCTCCAGCGCTCCTGGTTTTTAAGGCATTTGGGGCAGCAGGGTACCTCCCTGCTGCCCCTTCCATTCCTCGGCTAAAAGCTTCAAAAGGCAGACTGCGCGCACGCACGCCGTGAACGAGTCATATCCGTGCGTCCTGCACACATCTGACGCATGCACGCACGGGATGCATGGACGTGGTGTGCGCACGTGGCATGCGCACGCACAGTCTGCCTTTTGAAGCTTTTAGCTGAGGAACGGGGGAATGGGCAGCAGGGAGGGGTAAGTACTCCCCTGCTCTTAAAGGTCCACCCCCCCCCGGCGTCGACCTGCTGAACTGCCCCCAGGTCCGGAGGCCCTTAGAACGGGCTCTGGACCGGGCCGTGCACATCCCTAGTGCTTTACTCTGTGGCCACCAGATACAGAACAGAATTAGACACCAACCTGCCAAACAGGTTTCTTCCTACTCCAACTTCGCAGCTGCCTACCAAAGTCACGGACCTTCAGGAAGCTATCAGGCACCTGCTGGAAATTGGGGCTGTAGAACTGGTCCCTTTAGAGCATCAGGGCAAGGGTGTCTATTCTATTCTGTTTATGGTGCCCAAGAAGGATGGCTCCGTTTGGGCCATCCTGGACCTGTAATACCTGAATTGTTTGTTGGGTGAGAAGATGAAGGTTCAGGATGGAGTCCCCGAGGTTGACTGCAGAGACCCTTCAGCATCTGGATTTTCTGGCTTCAGTCAACCTCAAGGAATCTTACCTACATATTCTGATACATCCTCTCAGCAGTCACCTGCTTTGTTTCCTGTACACAGGTGTTCATTATCAGTACCAAGCCCTCCCTTTCGGGTTGTCATCAGCACCCTGGTTGCCTCCAGCCCCTGATTCAGGACATCCACTACCTCCCTAGGATCAGGTGACAAGGAGAGATAAAGCTGAGTGTCATCTGCTTTTTGCTGACAACTCAGTCCAAGTCCCCAGAGGACCTTTCCCAGCTGTTTCATGTAGATGTTTTACAGCATGGGATGTTTAACAGCATGGGAGACAAAACTGAACCCTACGGGACCCCTCAGACCAATGGCCATGGAGCCGAACAATAGTCCCCCAGCACCACCTTCTGGACCCTCCCCCCAAGGCAGGACTAGAGCCACTCCAAAGCAGTACCTCCGATTCCCATTATCGAGAGGCGGTCCAGAAGGATATCATGGTCAATGGTACTGAATGCTGCTGAGAGGTCCAGCAGAACCAACAGGGATGCACTCCCCCGGTCTAGTTCCTGGTGAAGGTCATCCACTAGAGTGACCAACGCAGTTTCAGTCCCATATCCAGGGCGGAAGCCAGATTGTAAAGGGTCTAGATAATCCATATCATCCAAGACCCTCTGCAGCTTGATAACACCCAGCACCAAACCTTGATAACACCCAGCACCAAACTTTGATAACACCCAGCACCAAATCTCTTCATAATCTCTCCCAGTGGTCTCATGCAGATGTTAAAGAGCATTGGAGACAGTATGGAGCCTTGTGGAACTCCACACTTTAGTTCTCGCTTAGCAGAACAGCAGTCTTCAAGTGACATCATCTGGAAGCTACCAGAGAGGTAGGAATTGAACCACTGTATAACAGTGCCACCCAAATCCTACCTCCTCAGGCAGTCCAGAAGGATACCATGGTCGATGGTATCAAAAGACACAGAGAGATCCAAAAGGATCAGCAGAGTCACACCCCCTCTGTCAATAGCCAGTTGGAGATCATCCATCAGGCCAACCAAGCCTCAACCCCATAGCCCACACAAAAGCCAGTTTGAAAAGGATATAGATAATCTGCATCATCCAAAACTGCCTGGAACTGAGAGGCCACCACCCGCTCAATCACCTTGCCCAACCATGGAACACTGGAAACGGGTCTTTAATGAGCTAACTCTGAGGGATCCAATGCAGGTTTCTTCAAAAGTGGTCTAATAATAGCCAATTTAAGACAAGGAGGCATCCCGCCCTCCTTCAGAGGGCAATTATGTGAATAAATGACAGATATTTGTGAATATTTGCATATACAAATTATGTGGTTTGCATGTATTATTATGTGGTTACCTGTGAATATTTGCACGCGCCATCAAAGCCTCAGCACTGCAGTCTCTATATCCATAACAAAGGAAGTCCTTCTGTACATGAATTAATTTATCATAAGGCTCCAGCAGCATTCCTGCTAACTCAGTAGAATGAGGACTGGTATTGATGAAATGCTGAGCAAAGTTTATCTGAATGTAAGCTTTCCTGCATAAAAGTAGATTGATAGCATTGTGGAAAACTGTAAAAAATGTTTCAGATATCTGGTAAAATATATTGTATTTCTTAACACCTTTTTGAATTTTCTGTGACTACCATATAATTAACGAAAGAGACAAAACATTCTGACTATAATTTATAATTGTCTATAAAATGTTATGTTTGCATTGAAAGTCAGAAGAAAGCACAATGTAAAGGTTTGCAGAACCAACTGCTTAATGAATACTCTAAAAGTTACAATCCTGCTTGAATGTGCAGCTGATTACCTGGCTTCAAGGGATGCAATTATAGCACCAGATTCAGATTGTCTGTTAGGTATTTCCTCCAATAAGGGTCTTAAGACATTTACAGTTTTTTGTAGAAGGTGGCAAGATTGCAGCTATGAGAAAGCAAAGTAATAGTTAAAATAATTTTAGTCCTAATATTAGTACTATTAAAAAAAACACTACATAATGAAATCATATACTGAGGTCGTGCACATGACCTGGTGGCTAAGGAGGGCTGGGGGAAGGCTGGAGTTTACCTGCCTTCCCCCACATGAGCACACTAACTCTAGGGAACCCACACAACTGGGGCAGCAGAGCTGAATACATTGGGGATCTGGAGAAGGAAGTCCTCCACTGTGCATTGTGCGGGAAGCCAAGAGACTTACTGCAGCAATGCTACAGCTCCAAGCTGGCAGCCTGCTCTTTAAGCTGCACTTTGTGATCTTCAGGGAGCTGGTCTGCTGAAAGCTGCAAAACACAGCCCTGATCTCACATGCAATCAGGGCTGCAAAAGATGAGATGGGGCTTTGGCCTTTAACCTTAGTTAAAGGGTAGGTTTAAAAACAGGGTAACTCTGCTCGGGAGCTGTGGAGTTGGAGGGGGTTCTAAGACTCCACACAAGCCTCGCAACCCAGGTTTTCCCACTCCTGCCCTGCTGCAGCTGATCATGAGAATAGCATTATATTCTACTAAAGGCCACATGACTTTCCACTGTAGAAATGGGCAAACTTTAATTAAGCCAAGCTAGAAAATGTGGGGCTTCTGTAAGCCCCCAAACCCAGATATGTATCAGAAACAGTTTCTAAACCGGGAGAAAAAAATCAAAGCCATAATCACTGGCTCACATCCTGAATAACATAGCAGGCACGTTAGTAGTGTCTCTGGGGATGTAGCAGGAGCCCTCGTGAGGTCCCCCAATCCTCTTGCACTTGTGCTCTTGCACAAGAGTGCTAATACTTCTGAGCACTGCCTGCACTCCAAAAGTGCTCTGTAAAAGTGGAAGTATGTCACTGAGGGTCAGCCATGTGTTTCCACTCTTCCAGAAAATTTCCAGAGTGCAGGCTGCACTTGGAAGTATTGGCAGTCTTGTGTAACAGCGTGAGCACAAGAGGACTAGGGGAGTTGCGTGACTTGTCAGGGCTGCTGCTGCTGCATCCCCACAGACCCCACTAACATGTGCACTTTAGTCAGGATGTCAGCCACTGATTCATGTGAACTAACAAGGAAAATAGTGCACAACTGCCTTTGTCATTGGCTGAATCCATTATCCTTCTCCATCTCTTGGAATCTCAGAATAAAATCACTGTAATTTACATATGTACAGTATTCTAAATGTGCAAGCCTGAATCTTCTCTTCTAAAACTGAAACACTTCACATAACCATATATAGTTTCACAATGCATAACAAATCATTAGAGTTTCAACTATATAATCCATTTTTACATAGGAAAATAGAAACACAAGAAGCTGCCTTAAATTGATTCAGACCACTGGTACATCTACATTGGTACATCTAGCTCAGTATTGTCAACACTTACTGGCATCAGCTCTCCAAAGTTTCAGGCAGGAGTCTTTCCCAGCCCTACCTGGAAATGCCAGGGACTGAACCTGGGACCTTCTGCATGCAGAAGCTCTACCACTGAGCTAAAGCCCCATCCTATACTTTATCTACTCTATAGATTTCATTGAAGCAAGTATCCAGATGATTTTCTCACCGTTTTAAACTTTCTGTTTTTGTCTTCCCCTAAAATTGCATCTGTGAAACACACAGTGCTATTGTACCAAAAATGCTCATTTCCTCCTATCAACTGTGCTTTTTCAAGTAGTGCTTTAGATTGTCCATAGTTTTTCTCCAAGTTAGCTAGCATTGCTAGAAGATAAAGGCACCGTGATACAGCACATGGATCATCATTCATTTCCTAGAAAAAAAAGGACATTTCAATTAAAACTAAAAGCATAGCTCTTAGATGCACTGGCTAACATCCAGACTAATGAAGCATGTGTGCAATGTGCTGTGTTCCAGGCTAAAGCAGCATGGGTGCTTGCAAAGGGTGTGGGACAATTTTGCCAGTCTCCCCTTCCCTCTGAAGCACTCTGTGCCACCTGAAAAGATTTCCGAGGATCGCAGAGCCCTAGGCTTTCTAATTTTCACCAATACAGAACATAATGTAGTGTAAGCCTTGGTGTAGTTCTTCACCTGGCATCACATGGGCAAATTCATTCAAAATATGGGACACTATTAAAATATCCAAATTTCATCAAAAACTCCACTGAGTTGAAGCAGAATGAAATAAATGTTTGCTTTAAATGTAGTTCTAACTAATAATTAGCTAATTTCATGGAGTGCTTCAAAGAGCAAAACCAAGAAGAAATGATAGAAGCTTGACTCACTGCTAAATTCTTTTGTAGCTGAATAGTCAAATAGTCAAAGAACTTTTGCACCCAAATGGCCTTCCTCCAAAGGGAGCCCTCCTAACCCACAATTGCTTCACAGTTTGTGAATCTAAGCCAGCAGGAATGATTTGTAAACTGGATTAGATTTAAGTCTCTTAGAACTTCTATGGCTTTGGGATATAATTTGGAGATATAACAAATTTGGAGTACATTTTCAAGCATATGCAACTCAACTCAAAACATTTAAATTTGTTACATCCCCCCCCTAATGTAGACCATCCTCCCCCCCCCCACCAATACTCTTTATGTTGCTGGGTTTAGGAGTTTTAGAAAAGTACTGGCTTTGGCGAATGCAGTTGCTGTGAGTTAAGTACCCATTTAATTTAAATACAAAACTTAACACTATTTAATAACACTGTTAATAGCACATAAATAAGATGTACATTTTTTCCAAAGTATCCTTCAAAATGTCCTTTCAAAAAGAAAAATAACAATAAAATGTTCAAAATAGAAGGAAGTGGGAGCAGGCACTGAAGGCATCTAATAACTATAGCACTGACTGATACACAGTGGAATGCCTGCTGAGGGATAATATGGTATAGCTTTTGCTCATGTGGGCTAGATGCAAGTAGAGATGGCATTCATATTTGGCCCACAGCTGCCCCTAGCGACTAATGTACATGAGAAGACACTGCCTTCTGTATACACGGACAGGGGCTGGATCATGTCTTGTTTCTTAAAATGTTTTGCCCAATTTACCAGAGTTGCTTGGTGTGCTTCTGAAAGTAACAGCCTGGCTGGTTGATATAAACACAGTTGGATTAGGACTTCAGCTTTGTCCATCCACAGATATGGGAAAGAAAGCCCACTTAGTCCTTTACCAGTCATAGCATTTAGTTCCAAAATCTGTAAAATAATTCATCACAGACATGAATCTAATACTTTAAAAAATATTTGTAAACATGAAATTAGAATTTTAAGACAGTACATAAATTGGCACAAACTCTTTTAAGTTCTATAGTATAGGAGACACTTCCAAAAGACACATGGGAAAAACAGGTTGCTCACCTGTAACTCATGATCTGGAAGCGATCCGTTGTATTCATAATGAATGGGGGTTCTGCGCCTGCCCAGGGACCTCATGGATAGACTGACTAGTTCCTCGCGACGCCCCAACCTGCCCTGCATGTGGTCAGTGCTTTCATTATTTTCGGCAGTTGGGGCATCCTCCCATTCAATTTCTTGCAGACCGCCACTCGCTGACGATCTTCTTTTCTTTTTTCTACTATTGCAGGGAGGTTAGGGTGGGTCTTATGAATACAACAGATCACTTCCAGATCATGAGTTACAGGTGAGCAACCTGTTTATCTGGATTGCGATCCGTTGCAGTCATAATGAATGGGTGATTAGCCAGCTTCTCATTTGGTGGCAGGCACAGTAGACCCAGAAGCTATGGCAACACCCACTTTAACACACTCCTCCCAAAACCTGCTTCCTTTGCCAATTGCAGGTTTATGGCATAATGCTTTATGAACAGTGGCTGTGAAGACCGTGTTGCAGCCTTGCAGATCTCATCCATTAGCACTCCTGACAAATGAGCAGCTGACAATGCATATGCTCTTGTGCAATGTGCCCTAATAGCACTGGGGAGTGTGTGTCTTTCCCCTGTTGCTTATATGCTTGTTTAATTAGCTGCACTACCCACTGGGCAAGCCTCTGTCTCAGTATCAGTTGCCCCCTTGCCTTCCCTAGTATGCTATGAACAACCTCGTTTTTCTTATGTCCTTTGTGGCATCGAGATAGTACAGCAATGCGCGCCACACATCTAAAGAATGCAAAGTCAACTCCAGAGGCGTTTCTGGCTTTTGGAAAAGGTAGGTAATGCTATGTCTTCATTTAAAATGAATTCTGTAAGCACCCTTGGCCGGAATTGTGGATCCATGCGCATTATCATCTTATGTGGATGAAATTGTGTGTGTGGGCTATCAGCCCACAGCTCTGCTAGCTCACTCTCTCGCCTTGCTGTATTGATTGAAATCAAGATGACCATTTTCATGGTCTTCAATTTCAAATTTGCCTCATCCAATGACAAGCTCCACTGATCCATTGGCCTTCTTACTGGCGGGTACAAATTGTTTAATCCTTTCAAAATCCATCCCTTGTGTTCCACAGAAATAGCAATAGCAATAGCAATAGCACTTACATTTATATAACGCTCTATAGCCGAAGCTCTCTAAGCGGTTTACAATGATTTAGCATATTGCCCCCAACATTCTGGGTACTCATTTTACCGACCTCGGAAGGATGGAAGGCTGAGTCAACCTTGAGCTGCTAAATGAACTCTTAAGAGATACATTTGCCAACCCCTTCATTTTCAAGGTTGTCAAATAAAGCAAGACCTGTCTAACTGTGGCCTTCCTTGGGAAAAATGCCCACTGTCTTGCATGAATCTTGAGTATTTTCCACTTGTTATAGTAAATTCTTCCTTGTAGATTGTCTTCTGTTGTTGAGTATTATCTTATTTAGTAAGCGATTTTCCACGCTGTTATCTTTAGTGTTCTTATTTGTGGCTGTTGGACGGCATCCCCATCCCGAACCAGTAAGTCTGGTCCAAGTGGGACTCTGTGGTTATACCCCCCCGACTGTCTGAGGAGTGGCACAAACCACAGCTGTCCAGGCCACCAAGGTGTTACCAGTATTCCCCAGTACTGGTCTTGCCTCTCAGCATCTTTGGCAGTACCCAATTTATCAATGGTTGTGGAGGGAACAAGTAAAGGATCCCCTTATTCCATACAAGGGAACCACTTGTTTTTAAAAGTATTTTAATTGGTTTTAAATGGTTCTGAATTGTTTTTAAATTGTTTTTATATTGTTTTGAGCACTGTTTTAAATGGTGTGTGTTTTTGTGTCTTAAAACTTGTACACTGCCCAGAGCCTTTGGATGGAGCAGTTTACAAATGCAATTAATAATAATAACAATAATAATAATACATTTTGGAACGCATCACCCAATGACCCCCTACCGAGCCCTACAAGTGAGCAGTATCTCCAACACTTTTTATTGGCAGCAGTAGCAAACATGTCTATCGTAGGATGTCCTCAATGGTTGAAAACTTTCATTAGGTACGTGCTATTCAGTTCCCATTCGTGTTGTTGGTTTAGTAGACAATCTCAGTTGTGACTAAGATCGTCCGACAGTATATTTTCCACCCCTCTTATATGGAGTGCTAAAGGGTGAATCCCTTGAATTATGCACCATTCCCATATCTGTAGACTTAGCACACAGAGGGAGCAACATACTGTCCCTGCCTGTCTGTTCAAGTAAGCTATAGCTGTTGTGTTGACCAGATGAATCTGTACCACTCTCCCTTGCATAAGTGGTCTGAATGCTTTCAGAGCCAAGAACACCGCTAATAGCTCAAGGTAGTTTATATGCATGTGATTCTGTCGCCCTGTCCACTGGCCTTGCACTTGATGCTCATTGCAATGCGCTCCCCAACCCCACAACGCGGCATCTGTCGTTACCCATCTCGTGGGTCTCTTGAGCTCGAAAGGTACTCCATTTTGTAAATTTGCCTGCAGTGTCCACCATGCACCCTTGGGGGAAGTGTGAGCATTATCCTCTGGCTGTCCACATTGGGATGGAAGTTCCTTAAATACCACATTTGTAGAATTCACATCCATGGCCACATGTAACAAACAGTGGCATTGCATGAAGCCATCAATCCCATTAGCCGCTGTATTACCTCTGCTAGTTGTCGAGGTTTTAATAGGATCAGATGTACTAAGTCTCTGATTTGTAGAAATCTTTCCATGGGTAAGCACGGTCTCTTCAATCGCATGTCCAGCACCGCCCCAATATAACTAATCTGTTTTTGTGGCTCCAAGTTCAATTTCTTCCAGTTGACATTGATGCCTAGATCTTCCAGCAGGCTTAGTGCAAATTGGATTTGAAAAAGTAACCTTTCTTTGTTGCCACTGGCCAACAGCCAGTCATCTAAATACAGATAAATCACTATGCCCTCTGTTCTTAAGTATGCTACCATGGCTGCCATTACCTTGGTGAACACTCATGGTGCAGTTGACAATCCAAAGGGCGGGGCAGTATATTGGTACTCTGCATCGTCCACTGTGAATCTTAAATACTTGCGATGGCTCTCCCGTATTCCTACATGGAAATAAGCGTGCTTCAAGTCTAGCATTGCTGCCCACTCCTCTCTGCAAAAGAGATGTAGTATTCCTTGTAGCGTTGTCATTCTGAATTTGCGGGCCCACACATACACATTGAGTTCCCTCAAGTCCATTATGGCCCATATGCCCCCATCCCTCTTGGGGATCTGAAAATATCGGGAGTAGAAACCAGATATTCTTTCCATCCACCACACTGGCACAATTGCCTGCTTCTGTAATAACACCTGAATTTCTTCTAACAGCACTGGGGTATGTTTTGTGTACCTTATCCCTGTAAATGGTGGCAAAGTTTTGAACTCTATTGTGTAGCCAGATTCTATCACCTTTAGCACCCACTGGTCTGATATTATGAGGTGCCATGCTTGGGCATGGCTTGCCAGCTTGATGGTGGTGCTGACAGCTACAAAGCTGACGTTGTGGGCTTTGGAAGTCGGTACTAGTGCTTTCAGTGTGTGCTGCGATGGATGGCTCTGGCCATCAAAAAAACTGTTTATGCTGAAGCCATAAATGTTTTTGTCGTATACTTTGATTTTCCCCACGACTCCATTGTTGAATCAGTAGTTGTTGTAAGCAGGCCATTCCCATCATAAAGTAAATGTGCCACTCTATCTTTCATATCCTGCTGCAAGTTAGTGGAGCATAACCACGCATGCCATCATAGTGACTGCTGTAGTCATGGCTCTAGACTCAGTCTCTGTTAGATGCTTAAAAGTGCTGAGTAGTTGCCTCGTTATTGCTGTTGTCTTCTCATAAGTTTGTGTAAACTTCTCTCGGAACGCCTCTGGTGACATTGAGGTGGAATCCTGAAACAACATGTCCCACAAATAATGTTTAAATCTAGCCAGGCATGCTGCGTAATTAGTTATCTTGATAGACAAGCTTGAAGTAGCATATATCTTCCTTCCTAACACATCAATCTTTCTTCCCTCTTTTTCAGCGGGAGTTGTATGCCATTGACTCGCTTTTGAATAGGCTGCACATTCCACCACTAAGGAGTTTGGTACAGATGACACATTAGTTAGGTATTTTCCTCCTCTTGGATTCTATATAATCCTTCTAATCTCTTTGATGTTGGTATAGATGTTTGCAGTACCTCTTATACTGACTGGGCGGCCATAACATGGGAAAAGCATGGGGAGTGACACTGGTTGTGATTCTCTTGCTCTCACCATCATATTGTAGACTGGATCTTTAAGGTCTACTTCTGGCTGTTTTAAATCTAAACCCAATGCCTCAGCTATCTCTCTTATCTGGGCATGATATGCCTTCAGTTCTTCAGAGGGTGATAATGAAGTCTTTGGCGGTACCTCATCCGGTGGATTGGCAGGATAACCTTCTCGTCTGTAATCTGTCTCAGTAGTATCTGTTGAGTATCCATCCCGATCATCATCATTATTCGCAGGGGGTACTACCTGAGGTGCCTTCTTTTTCGCCGCTTTCCTTGGTTAATTGGGTTGCTCTAGCTGAGGGGCCATAGGTTGCTCTGGACATAATGATAGTGTCTGCGTTGCTATCATTTGGCACACGGTGGTTGCTGCTGACTGTACCGTTGTTGGTGTATTTCTAGGTGCTGATATAGTGCAGATCTGAATTTGTGTCAGCTGCTGTATGTTGCGCACTCTCCTGCTGGGTTTTCCATGTCTGATATTCAGCATAATCTGGGGTGTATATGACCGTAGGGCTACGTCTGAATCCACAAGTAAGGGTAATCTGCTTGTGTTGAATATTACCAGATATGTCCACTGTTGCTATATGTGTGTTCACATACTGCTGAGGAAATTTCCATGTCAAAGGTGCATAACTAGCCATCGGTTTTGTTAAAGTCGAGAAGGGTTTGAATATTCCAGACTGTTCCCTTGGTTGGCTTAAAGGAGACATTAGGTAAATTGGCCTTGAAGCTGCGGGTATCACTCGTACCAGTGATATCGATGGTGTTTTCGGTACCGAGAGCAGTCCCTTTTTAGAATCGGGCTCGACATCAAGGCCTCCACTTAGAAATCCATGAAAAGTGGATCCATATGGGAAGCTGTTTGATTACTCTAACATTCTTATCAATGTTGTAGCTGTATTCAGGTCTAAAGAGACAGCATCTTCTTGTGTATTCTCCTCTCCAAAGCCCTCATAATCTCCTCTGTCATGACTGTGCTGTGGCATCTGTGTTGACGGTGATTGTCTTGGTGTATGCGCTGGAGTGAATTCTATTACCTTTCTCCTTTTGGTACCAGTAGCAGGCTCTGGTGTTGCTCTCAACATCGATGTCGCTGCTACTGAAGTTTCTCTCGGTACCGTAATCGGTATCGAAGACTGCTGCTGCTCCTCCTTCTCCTCCACTGTTTCAGTCATAGTGGTCGGCATCAACAGCAGCCTTTCTTGCAAAATAGTAGGGGAAGGCGTTCCGCTGTTGTTCTATGTTTTGCTTCTTATATTGATGGTGTTTCTTCAACAGCAACTCTGGGTGTTTGAATTCCATCTCCTTGGTGGCTTTAGACTGCGTACTAGAAGATTCCACCAGAGAGGTTCCTTTGACTTCAGTACTGTGCTTGACATCAATCCCAATGTTGAAGGATAAGTCGGCCTCAGAGTCAGTGGGTGGACTGCCTCATCATACAATGCTGCTCATAGTCGAAGTGCACGGTTTTTAAGCTTTTGTTTGGAGAACAAACAGCAAAGCTTGCATGCGGTGGGGTTATGCTTTTCTCCTAGGCATAACAAACACACGTCATGGTAGTCTGTGGATGGGAGTTTTGCATGGCATTTCAGTGCAGTGCTTAAACATAGTTTCTGTTGCTGCCCTAGTCGCCATTTCAGTTCCTGCTTGTTCACAATCGGTTTTTTTGCTTTCGTTGTAAGGATTTGCTTTAGATTTGCTGTTTCCAGTCCTTTGGTCACAAACACAGATAGTTTTTCATGCTGCCTTTAAGCAGCCCACTCCATTTCTTTGCTTTCATGTTTAGCCCATTTGGAGGTAGAATAGTAAATTAAACAGTCTGTTGCCCTAGCTGATACTTTAGTAATATTTTTGAGCTTTTTTGAAGAAGAATCTATTCACACCAAGGAGCTAGGGGAACAAGGTGTTGACACATAGGCAGTCAAACAGAAACTGAATAGGATGACACCCCAACTGCTGAAAATAATGGGAGCACTGATCATGTGCAGGGCAGGTTGGGGTGTCGTGAGGAGCTAGTCATTCTATCTGTGAGGTCCCTGCGCAGGTGCAGAACCCCCATTCACTATAAATGCAATGAATCACAATCCAGATCCACAGCTTGTTTGCTGCATGTCTTTAATCTCGTTCCTAAAGGCAGCAAAATGTCTTTTACTTACTTAATATTGTTCGTAAAAGCAGCAAAATAGTTTGAAATGCTTCATCACCATTTTATATGTGCAACATGAATGTAAATTACCTTATCTTTTGCAGTAAGCAGTTTTTTACTTGGATCAACTTCAACGATCTTTGTATGATCAAACAATTTATTTTCCTTCTGGTTAGCTTGTATAGCATTGTCATTTCTAAATGCAATCTCTTGTCTAAACCTGAATCAGGTAAAAGAGGGGGATAAAGATTAACAAATTTAATAGAACATATTGTAAAAGTATTTTGTTAGCACACACAAAATGAGTATGAAACATTCCTTGAGCTCAGTTATGTCAGCAGCAGCGTAAAATGATGGTGCTCTTAGAGCAAACAGTTATTACTCCAGCTTCAAAATACAGTACATTATTATAAAGCTAATCACTCTGATCCAGTGTGGAGGACATGGGTCCAGTGTAGAGGGAGCCAATGGGTCCAAATGGGCCCTGCATCTGCGGATCCTACTTCTGAGATAATGTGCTTCTGACGCTGCTTAGATCTGTATAATGTTTATTATCGATAGTCTGTTTTAATTTTTTTTTGTTATGTAAAATGCTTTGAGCACCAGAAAACACTATAAATGTGTTTTAAGACACACACACAAAAGAAATTATTTGAACGATTTTGCACAACCATTTCAAATAGGCTAACATTTTGCTGCTCAGCTATTTAGGATCGGGTGTGGGGATCTGAATTGGGGGTGGCTGGATTGATGTAGTTCAGTGGTGAGTGTATGCTTTGAATACAGAAGTTTCTGGCATCAATCCCTGGCATCTCCAGGCAGGACTGGGAAAGATCCTGTCTGATATATTGAAATAGGAGTCAGCTCAGTAGACAATACTGAGCTGAAAGGACCAATAGTCTGACTCAGTATAAGGGCACTTCATATTATTCAGTCCCCTTGTTTCCTTTCCCCACTAAACATCAGATGGATGGGATTTTAACCTTTTTGAAAGTGCTCTACACACACAGCCTCAGCTGTTCCAGGCATGGTACTTTGGATGGGGGCACACAGTTGTTAGACAGGCATGCAAACCGCCTATAGAATAATTGCTACAAAACAGCATTACCTTCCTTGTTCCATTTCATTAATGAATACTCCACCTACTGTCTTCTCATGATAAAACGCAGCTTGACACAGTTTTAAATCTAAACACACACTGGAGAGTCTGTGAAAACGAAAGAGATAATGCTTATTTGCTACCATAAACATTATTTATTGAACAAGATTTAGCAGTTATTGAAAAGTAAATGAAAAGATATTTTTATTCAATAAAGACTGGCTCTAGTCCATGTGAAAATGGGATTAATTCCATATAGTGTGCATCCTGGAAATATGTGGGATGAGGAATCTGTAAAAACAGCCACTTTATGATTTGGAATAAAACTGACACTCCCTAACGACATTTCCAAATTCGATAGGAAGGAAAATTCCACAATCAATAAGGGAAATATGAATTAGGGGTGGCTAGTTCCCAAATATATAGAGTTTTGCATTTCATTCACATAGTTATAAGAAGTTTAAAGCTTGAACACAATAGTCTACACTATTAATTAATCACAGCTTTCAAATACAAATTTTAATATGAGTTCCCCATGTGTCACTTTTCTCTGCTAGGGTTGAAGGACATCTCATATGGGTTATCCATTCTAGAGGCAGGACTTATGTTAATTACCCTAGGAAGCTTTATAAGCACTGGAAGGTAGGGATGTTCCTTGGCCAGTTTGGAGGTCCTTTTCTGGACTGGAGGTCCTTTTCCTTTCCCCTCCCTGCCCCTTAAAGGTAAACTCCTCCGCCCCCGAACCAGCTGTCTGCTGGTTCATGCACATCCCTACTGGAAGGGAAACCCCTCCCTAGGTCTTCATTCCTGCTTCCAGCTTCAGAGAACAACTCTTCAGCCTTCAGTCAAGGTCTTTAACTTCCATTCGTACTGTAATTTTCCTATTTTCTGCCAAATTTCTCTAATAGCCTTTTCTTCCTCCTGTCTCCTTGCCTCTGCCATTTTAGTTTGCTCTTAAAACAAAACAAAACAGTTCTATCCTTTTATTCTTCACTTCCCCTCCCTCCTACCTCTTCCATGGAGTGAAGAGAATTCTCTGGACAGCACCAGATCAGGCATGTGCTAATTCCCAAGGGGAATAACATGCGGCAGCCTTCCCCCCCCCTCCCCGCCCAGCAGAGCAGTGCCGACGCACACGATGGCAATGCCAATGACCACTGAGTCCTCGTCGGTACCACTGAAGGACACGAATAGACCAGATCCTCTTAAAGGCCTTCAGAAGACCACCAGCCTCAAAAATGAAAGATGAAGTGGCCTGGAGCCCCTGGCATCCCTGTCTCTCCAGGGATTCTGCCACACCTCCGACATGGCCTTCTGGCCCGGCCAAGGCCCACAAGAGAGGGAAAGAGATGTCTGCAAGGCCTCCCAAGTGGCCAAGATAAGATCCGCCTACTCTGGGGCCTGGGCCCACCACTCCCCTGCCACTTTTACCAGGGCCTAGTGGGGATGACACACCCACACCAGTGCTGCCACAAGAAGGCCTGTTGTGCGGGAGCGCTCCACAAGGGCCTCTTCCAGCCCTGACTGCTAACCTGTGATGCTGGTGACTGCTAACCTGTGATGCTAACTCTGTGTTTCTGTTTTCTTATTCGGTCTCATTTCCTCCTCTTTGAACATTGGACTTGGCTGATCAGAGCTGGGGAAGGGTTTCCCTTCCAGTGCTTATAATACTTCCTAGGCTAATCAACATAAGTCCTGCCTTTGGAGCATGTGGAATGGATAACCCATGTGAGATGTCCTCAAATCCAGCAACAAGAAAAAGCCTTTACAGTGCATAACCAATGCTCCTTTCCATTCCAACCCCCTGCACCTCTCCCAGATGGGGCTTCCAGACGCAAATATAACACTTTAAGAGGTGAAAAGTAGGGATGTGTGAAATTTTTCGGGTACAGAACAATCTGTACCCAAAACTGCCTGTTTCGGGTTATTCGTTGCCTAAAAGAATCACCCTCTTGCCCTCCCGAAATGTTTTGGAGCTGAAACAAATCACCCCCGTTTCGGCTCCGAATAATTTGTAGTTTTGGCCCTATATTTTGTGGCCGATAAAGTGCTTCTTCTTCCTCCTCCATTTTGAGTTCTGACGTCTATTTGAATTTCCCGCCTTTTTGCCTCCCATTGACTTCAATGCAAAAAGGTCCGATCTAACGTCTACTTGAATTTTGGGTCCCAGGGCCAAAAGTGTGGGGTGAGATGGTAGTGCCTAATGGGTGGAGGCTACCACCCAAATTGCAGAGGGATTGGGCAAAGGGCTGATTTTTGGTGAATTGTTGAAGTTTTAGTGTCTTTGGGGCAGATTTGGGGCACAAGGTGGGATCTGGGGTAGAAGAGTGGGGTGGGGTGGTAGTGCCTAATGGGTGGAGGCTACCACCCAAATTGCAGAGGGATCGGGCAAACGGCTGATTTTTGGTGAATGTTGAAGTTTACACGTCTTTAAGGTTTCCCCCCATAAAGTATAATGGAGGTATATCGCTTGATGTCGGGGGGGGAGGGGTAGCCTAGAGCGGTGTGGGGTTGGTGGTAGTGCCCAAGGGGGGCAAGGAAGCTACCAGAATTTTTTCAAAGTTTTTGGGCAGCGGGCTGATTTTTGCTGATTTGTTGAAGTTTACAGGTCTTTAAGGTTTTCTCCCATAAGGTGTAATGGAGGTTTCAGAAGCCCCATAATTGCACTTGGGGGGCACTGGGGTGGCCCAGAGCGAGTGGTGGTGTAGTGTACATACGGTGCCAACCACCCCCATGGGTTCTGTTGTTTCTAAGGTGTTCTGAGTGTAGATTCTTTGGTAGCAAGTGAGAGTGGATTCATGGTTTGTATTGAAAATCTCATTTGCTACCAACAGTCACAGTGAATCCAAAGTAATGAATACAAACCGAAGATGATAGAGATCTGACAGACTTTTGCTTTCTACGACATTGTTGGCAATGACCTCAGCCAGCTGAAGAACCGGAAGAATCAAGTGAGTACATAAAATTGTCCGTAGCTCCTTTACTAAAAGATCTAGGTAATATAAGGTGCGTGTCTAAAAATTTAAAAAGAAAAAGAATAGATTGTTGATGTCAATATTTTTGTCCCAATTCTTCAATTTTCAGCTGATAAAGGTACCCATTTCTCTAACGGTAATATAACCAATGGTAATACATTAAAAAAAAAATCATCTCCAATGGTTCTGGTTTGCAACAGAAGCTGGCTGTGCACAGCACCGAGAGGCATGTGCCTGTAACATCAAAATACCACCTCCCCTGATACCCCAGTGCTGGTTGATTTTTTAAATTTAACTTTTATGTCTATTAATAAAATAATGAATCCAATTCAATTAAACGAATATACATGTTCCATGTAAAAAAAGTAAGAAAACAAATGAAAAGACAGCCTGCCTAAAGCATGAATGAAAGCTTAAGACAAACGTACTTATCAGCATTTGAAGAACTAAGAAATACATTAGTATTGCAAAAGTGAAGGGAAGCTGGGTTCACTCTGCATGAGGAAAAATGTGCTACAGCTCCTGTGCTCAGGAGCTACTATGCAGCCCCACATTACCTACTATATATAAAAAAATACCGCCGAATATAGATTTATGCAACCAATTGTAATTTTATTTATTGTTCAATTTTTATGCCACTTTTCATAAGGCATTCCAAGGAGGTTTACAAAAATTAAAATACAACACCATTAAAATCATATTTAAAACCTTAAAATCAGTTCAAAAGTAAAATCATAAAACACACACAAAAAAAACACCCAACATTAAAATGACAAACAGAAGCAGGAAAGCTGAGAAACCTGGCAGACCCTAAGGAATATAAGCCTGAACAAATAAAAAGGTCTTATTATTTTTAAAAAGCAGCCACAGATGTCAAAGAGCATACATTTACTGGGAGAGCATTCCAGAGCTCGGTGGCAACAACAGAGAAGGCCCTGTCCCACATGCACAACAATTTAACCTCTCAAAGTGTTGGCACATGGAGCAAAGGCCCCTCTGACAACCTTGTTGGGCAGACAGAAACCCTTGGGAGCAGGTGGTCCTTCAGATATCCAGGGCCCAAACCATTAAGGGATTTAAAGGTAATAACTAGCACCTTGAATTTGATCCGGAAACAAATTGGCAGCCAGTGCAGCTATTTCAAAATATGTGTAATATGGTCTGAGCAAGCAGTTCCAGAGAGAAGCCTGGCAACTGCATTCTGCACCAACTGAAGTTTCCGAATATTCTTCAAGGACAGACCCTACATAAAGCACATTGCAGTCATCCAGCCGTTACGTGACTAAGGCATAGGTAACTATAGCCAGATCTACCTTCTTGAAAAAGGGACACAGCTGGTGCACTAGCTAAAGCTGTACAAAGGCACCCCTGACTACTGCCTCCACCTGAGCATCCAAAAGCAGAGCTGGGTCCAGCAACACCCCCAAGCTACTCACTTGCTATTTCAAGGGGAGCACAACCCCATCCAGAGCTAGTTAAATTACCTCATCCCGACTGGCTTGTCTACTGACCAGCAGCACATTCATCTTATCTGGATTTAACCTGAGTTTGCTAGCCTACATCCAGCTCAACACCACCTTCAGCCCCCAGTTCAGTATATCTACTGCTTCCCTAGTAATGGTGGCCATCAAGTGACAAGCTTATCGAGTGACACTACAGGCCAAGACATCTTGCCATACTAAATCTGTTCCTTCCTACTCAAAGAAGCGCCTTGAAATCACACAAACATGATAATTCTCAATAAGACATAACCATCTGTTGGGATTTCCTACCCTCCTCCGTGAGACAGGGTTGTTTACCCAGTCAAACAGCAGTGTGCCGAGAGAAGCAGGGGGCTCCAGACTCCAGGATAACCCCAGTCATTACCTTTCAGAAGTCAGGAAGGGCTCAGAGAGGTGGGCAACAGCTGCTATCAGCTCCATAGCTGCTGACATATGTAGAAACGCTAGTTGAGGGGGTGGACTTGGAGAACAGTTCCCTTTGGAGGCTAGGGATTGGGTGGCCAATCCAGTTGCCTGGCCAGGGAAGAAGGAGCAAGCTGGAAGGTGAGAGGAGTGTCCTAAATGTAGGGCTTTATTTAAGGCAGGGGCTGCCAAAGATGAGACGATCAGCAGGGATGGGATTTGTTGGTGTGGTGGACTCCTGGAAAGAAGCTCAGACCTTTGCTCCTGCTGATAGGCAAAGGAGTGGAGTGACTATACTTTTCTTCTCCCCCAACTCTGAGGCAATGCCCATGCCTATAATTTAGTGCGAGAGAGTGGGAAAGTTAATTAGAGAATTCCTCCTCCCTAAACACGGACACCATTCTTCCTTAAAAATAACATTTTGAAAATGTTACTCACAGGTGCTAAAATATTTTCTCTGTTCAAAGTGCAGCCACTTGAGTCTTCTTTGAAGGCACCTCTGATTTCATCAGGACAATCATAGCTAGCCCATTCCTCCACATTTGCTGGTAAGGTGTCAATTGGTCCTTTTCTCTTAGCCTTCTCTCTAGCAAAGGATTGTATCTGCAAAGGGAGTTATGTTTTATTTGTTGAAAATTCATGAAAAATAAGGGCGTTTTTCAAATGGGGCCCTTCTGCAGGCATGGAGGATGGCTACCTTTAGACAATTGTGCAAAAAAAGTGAAACCAAATCCAAAGATATTTTTCCTCTTGTGTAAGCTCTTGCACAAGCTCTTCCTCATGCTTCTACTTGCACAAGTAGAAGCATGAGGACTTCTACAGAACCTATTGACTCAAGGTTGACTCAGCCTTCCATCCTTCCAAGGTCGGTAAAATGAGTACCCAGAATGTTGGGGGCAATATGCTAAATCATTGTAAACCGCTTAGAGAGCTCCGGCTATATAGCGGTATATAAATGTAAGTGCTATTGCTATTCTAATGCTGCATGAAATCTTGTGCAGGCCTTTGCTGTAATAGCATGAGCAGCTCTTTTCATTTCACTCACAGTCAGTGGTAGATTAATGGAGAGGCAGAGTAGGCATTTGCCTATGGTGGCAAAATTTAAAGAGCAGCAAAATTTGCTCCTCAAATTTTGTCGCCCCCCTCTGTGGGCAGCAGCTGCTGCAGCAAGAGTGGAATGGGTGAGGAGAAAGTCCCTCCCTTTTACCTTATATGAAAAAAATAGCAAACCTTTTTTATTTAAGGTAAAAGTGCGGCAAAAGCCTTTTTGCTTATGTGTGGCAAAAAACTTAATCTGCCCCTGCTCACAGTTCTTTGAATCCAGCCCATTATATTAAAAAGAAAAGGTACCTGTCTGAGATCTCTTCTAGAAGGGCTTATTGGTGAAGTTCGACCAGCAGGAGGCTGTAGAGAACAACAACACCACAATGTTCTTAAGTGTACACTAAAATAGTGCTATTAATACAATATTAATACTGTATACAATACAAACCTTAATCTCTAAAATTATGTAAAATTAAACCATGGGATTTAATTAAGGCCCCAGATCATGGGGAAATATACACTGCTCTCACTCTAGCCAGTGATATTAAAAGACAGCAGGAAGCTAACAGGGCTGATTATTTGTCCGGGCCGGGGTGGTTGCCAGAACCTAAGGGGTATACTTGTGGGTCAAATGGGCTGTAACTCAAAGTTTGGCTTAAAAAAAGCCAAACCTGCCAACCTCTGGAGGGCAGAATGAGGAGAGGAATGTTGCAATCTGGACTGGGTTTGGTGCCTGTTTCCTCCTTTTCTTGTCTCACAGGTGATCAATGATATCAGAGCAGTTGTTTGTGCTGCCTCTTAACACATTTCCATGTTCAAACCTCACTAGACTGGGCTGCTTACATTTAATATGAACTCAAAGGGAAGCATTACAGATTCACAAAACTCTCTCTTGATAGCATAAATAATTTCTATAATTTATTACTGAAAACATTTCAATGAAAACAGACATAGATGTAGCTTTTTATATAGAGGACTGTCTTACTTGTTTTGCATCTTTTTTCCCTGTTTTGGGAGAGGCTGGCTGAGTGGGGGAGGTTTTCCCCTGTTTTTTGGGAGAGGCTGCCTGAGTTGGTGAGGTTTTCCCCTGTTTTTTGCCTCCTTGAGTTGGTGAGGTTCTGGCCAACATCTTTAAAACAGATCCTGCTGATGACAGTGAAACCTAGACAAAATAATTATATTTTTTAATGGGCAGGGGGAAAATCTCTACAAAGTATTATTCTTAATAGTATACTTGAATAGCTGAGGTGTTATAGTTGAACACAAAAAATGATGCACTAGTTAAAAGAACTGATTAGAACTTTTGAAATTTTGGGATCTGTTAAGACAGACCTCCTTCTCAGTCCAAGTCACACCTGAGGGCCTCCCAGGTAGAACCAGGTTTGTGAGTCCAGATTTATGATACCAGAGACCAAAGAGAAAAAAGGCATTCTAAAATGGAGTTTGAGAGTAGGTCAGAGCCTCTGCTCCTCTCTCCCTCACCTGCTAATAATGGGCTGGAAAGGTCTTTAAGGAATTAAGTGACCTGAGAAGACCTGGACATTTTCCACACAGCAGGCTTTACTGTGAGTTCAAAGTTGCAAAACAAACAAACAAAACAACCCGACAGAAAAAGTGGATTTTATTTTTTTTACCCTGGATATAAATCAGGCTACACTCTAACATGCAATGAAAACCCAAAATCGTGTGTGAAGTGCTCCCCAATAGCTCACAGGGACTTTGGGGTAAATCTGTCCAATAGTTGAATGCACACCCTCCATTCCAGAGGAGACGAGAGCTAAAAGCCCTTTGTGAAAAATGCCCTGGAGAAAGCTAAAAATAGCAGAACCCGAACATAGGAACATAGGAAACTGCCATATACTGAGTCCGACCATTGGTCTATCTAGCTCAGTATTGTCTTCACAGACTGGCAGCGGCTTCTCCAAGGTTGCAGGCAGGAATCTCTCTCAGCCCTATCTTGGAGAAGCCAGGGAGGGAACTTGAAACCTTCTGCTCTTCCCAGAGCGGCTCCATGATGTGCGTATGCTGAAACACCATTTCTAAATTGAATGCTATTCAGGGGGCACTCCAGTCAGAAGCGAAGACTGGGATCCCGACCAGTCTTGCTCATCATCATCATTTCTCTCTAAAGTAGACCTTTTGAATTTCCAAAACAAAATGGCAAGTAGCAGACTGGGAACCAAAAAGGGAACTGATTTCCTTCACACACCAATAGGACAGGCCTCGAAGGAACTTTCTTTAGCGTTAGCTGCTCCCTCCCCTGCCCTCCTGAATGGAATAGACCTAGAATCTATTCTATTATTTTGTTATTTCCAGTCATGGATATAAGAACCCTAGCTTCAAGACAGCATTTTGACCTCAGAAATGCCATAAATTCAAGTAACAGATAATAGAAAATCCTAGGGACAAAGTATCAATTCCAAATCAAACAGTAGCTCATACAATTATAAAGTACAACAGCTAAACATCTTCTCACCTGCCACATGCGAATCACGAAAGCATATGCCATCAAACAGTGATGTTCATGAGAAGGTGAGCCATGGCCAGATATGACAGCCATTAAAGTATGAGCTCTCACCAAAGCTTCTAACTGCTTTATACTTCTTAAATCTTCAGTTGTAATTTCATGGCTTGAATCTAGAGTGAGAAATAACAAATGGTATTGCCATTTTTCTCCATTTAAAATGTAGCAGCTACTCTACAACATGCTAAAAGTCTGACACAGCAGACTTTTTAAAAAGTGTTTGCTTTTAAAATCAAAGTCTGTTTATATATTAAATATAATGGCCCACATGTTGCATAGCCATCCACTGCTGTTAGAAAAGCTATGTTGCTGCACAACAAGGCTTTGCTTGGCTAAGCTGACAACTTGTTGAGCAGCAGAGTAAATATGGGGCATGGGTGGAGTGATTTTTGCTGATCCCCCCGCCTCCATTACTGCTCTTTGCCATTCAGAAATATGTCCTTGAGAGTTGTGTGATGCTCAGGGACATATTTCTGGAAGACAAAGAATAGCAATAGAAGTTTGGAAGCCTGAAAAAATTGCTCCATCCTCACTTCTCATGTGCTCTGCTGCTCAACTTCAATTTATATTTTAACAGGAACAGCGAGGGAAAAAAGGAGGAAGAACCTTTGTGAGGCAGCAGAAGCAGAGGATGAGAAAGAACTGAAGATGGAGGTGCTTGCCCGCCTATTTTACCGGGTGCTCCCTCATGCCTCAGAATGCCAGAGAGCGCCTATCGGAGCTAAAGATTCCTCTGCAGGGCTACTGCACAGGCACAGTTGTGAGGGAACATGGATCACCTCAGGGATCCCTTGTTGCTCAGTTCCCTTATGGCAGTGGATGGCCATGTAACATGTAGGTCAGTATTTTAAAGAAATATTATTCAAGTGAAAATGAGGAAAAATACAGTTATCAGGAGTACTAGAAACAGAAGTCTTACTCTGAAGTAATTTACTTAAGAATTGTTTGAAACGTACCTTTCTCATCAGGGGTTTTTGTGATAGGTTTTAGGTGTAGCAAAATATATATTGCCCAGTCCAGGTGTTTAATAGCATCACTAAGAGGAAACTGGTTGCAATACAGCCATTCTGCAAATTCTAATATATTATCAACCTTCTTTAATTCAGATTCTTTTTTCTATATAAAGTCAATTGATACATTATTAGGCAAGTTGCTCTTGATATAGATCAGAATTTCATTTAACTGCAAAAATACAGTTTAAATACATAGCAAGTAATCCACTGATCTTAGGCAAACCAACTACATATATGCACACAGCTGTAATAAAAACCACTCCTACGTTATCTGACAACAATATTTGTAGGCACACAAGTTAAGCAATGTTTTAAACGTTTTCTTTTTTTCATACTGAAAAAAGCTGGAGCAAGCACAGAAATTTAAACAATGGAAGTTATAGTAACAAACAAACATATCAGGACAACAGGGATAATATCATAAATTGATATAATTTGCCCAGGAAGTGCCTTAAACCATACACCAATTCTCTATAATAAAGAGCCTGTGTGTGCGCCCGTGTCTCTGCGCCTGTGTCTTCCTTGGCTGTTCTGGGCATGCGCGGAGCGCATGCCCAGAACGTCCGAGGAAGATACGGCCGCAGGCACCAGGCAGCCATGATGAGGAGAGCGGCGGGCCGAGAACAGACTATGGGGAGGGCAGAGGCAGCAGCGGCAGGACTGGCCCTGCCGCTGGAACATACGAGGCAGCGGCGGCGGGGAGAAAAGAAAGGGGAGAAAAGACAGCGGCGGGTCCGGCCCGACCGCAGGAAAGGCGGCTGTGGTGGGGCAACGGGTGGTAGTTGCGGGGCCGGCCCGGCAGCGGGCGGGCAGCCCGCGGCGGGCCCCGATACCGGGGCAGAAGGTGGGAATGGGGGGAGCGGTGGCTGTCTGCCGGACTGACACACGCGCCGCAGCCTCACCCAGAAGTGGTCCTTGAACAGCGTCTCCCGCATGGTGGCGGTGGCTCCTGCAAGGGCGGCGACCCGCCCCAGGTGCAAAAGTGCAGCGAGCGAAGAGGGAGCCGCGGAGGCTGCAGCGGCTCTCAAGAAGCGCAGCTGGCCGCCCCAGCCAAGTTCCTCTATTCTTTTTAGCGCCTTCGGCTGCCTGTGTCCGCTGGGCCCTAAACCCCTCCATTTCCCCGATAACAGCCAACTTTTAAAAATGCAGGGGGAGGTGGAAGGGCAAGAGGGAGTGGGGCAGGGGGAAGGGCAAGAGGGAGTGGGGCAGGGGGGAGGGCAAGAGGGAGTGGGTCAGGGGGAGGGAGAAGGGCAAGAGGGAGTGGGTGAGGGGAAGGGGCAAGAGGGAGTGGGGCGGGGGGAGGGGGAAGGGCAAGTGGGAGTGGGCCGGGGGAGGTCAGGAGGGACTGCGGCAGGAGGCTGAGAGGGAGGGGAGGGTGAGAGAGAGGGGTGGGAGGGGGAGGAAGGGCAAGCGATTGGGGTGGGAGGAAGGGGAAGAGAGGCAAGAGTGTGGGGCCAGAGGAGGCGGTGGGCCCAGCCGGGTGAAGGAGGACACGGTGCGGCTGAAGCGGCGGTGGGCCCGGCCGAGTGGAGGAGGCGGAGGAGGTATGGAGGAGGAGGAGGCTGGCCCTAAAGGTCTACTAGCGCCCGTTATTTTAACGGGCTTAAAAATACTAGTATAGTATAATGGTATAGTTAACAGGCATGTAGGAAGGTTGGTGGTGACCATGGTACAGGATACGAGAGTAGGTACTGTGCCACTCACTGCCATGCGTACAGTCATGCAACACCATTGGGCACATTACCCTGTGCAGACCATGCTCCTTCTGCCTATGTCAGCACATTGACACAGAGGTGTTGCCAGTGCTGAGGTGTTGCCACAGATGCACAGCCCATCATGCTCTCCTAGCCGGTGAGGGTGAGTGCTTTCTTCACTAGCTGGGAGCTTCTTTCCTCTCCCGCATTCATGAGGGAGAGGAAAGAACCAAGGGGGTTGGCAGAGTTGAGTTCAATGAGGGGTGCAATGGGGAGTGGCTTTCTATCCACTTTGGCCCAGGGACATTGTGCCCCCCCCCATCCAATAGTAGCTATGCACCTGATTGTTAACATCTGAACAAAAAAAATTATTGAAAGGAAAATGAATGGAAATAAATAATGTTAAACAGAATGAACATTTTAAAATGTGAGTAGCAGATTTGAGCATTCAGTTTCATATGTTCTTACATATCTTGATTTGAAAAGCAAGACATACTTAAAACACTACCCATTTCAGAATCTATCTTCAGAAACAGAAATATGCACCACTAATATTATGTTTAAAAATGAAGGCAGACACAAACCTGCACTACTTCAATTGCATTTTGGTAACAAGATAACTCTCCCACAAGGTCTGAAGACACAGAGGCCAGACGAAGCCACATATGTGATAAATAATCTTCACTTTCATCTTTGAATTTCTGAATTTCCATTATATAGTTACGTCCAAGCCTGGCCTTGACCATGACCATATGTTTAAAAATCGGGCTGGAAAAAAGAATATTATCAAAGCCATGTTTATCAGTAGTTTTATATAAATTAAGATAAAAGTAAAATATATTATTTTGGAATCAGGAGTCAGTGGATGACATTATGACTAATGTGGTGCATGCACTACGCAAGTTGTGCCATGCAACAGATGGCTTCTACTAACACAGCAATGGTAACAACAGGTTGCTTGCCTGTAACTGAGGTTCTTCTAGTGGTCATCTGTCCGTCACACTTGGGCTCTGTGCCTGCACAGTAGCAACCCTCAGGACTCTCAAGATTCTTAGATTTTTGGCGACAGCTCCGCCTCTCCAGCCTCACTCCCATTCCCTCTCAGATAAGTTCAGCAGTCAACTGACCTGGAGAAAGTAGAAGAGAAAATACGAAACTGCTGCAGGGCAGGATGGGTGGGCATGTGCACGGACAGATAACCACTAGAAGAACGTCAGTTACAGGTAAGCAACCTGTTGTTCTTTGGCATGGTCTCTGACTGTCGCATCTGGGTGCATCACAAGCTTACCTGGAAGGAGGTGGGCAGCAGTTACTGGAAAATGGAGTGGAGCACCATCCTGCCAAAAATTGCATCTTGGCGGGCATGGACATCCAAGGCATAGTATGTCACAAAAGAGTGCGGTGAGGCCCACGTGGCTGCCTGACAAATGGAATCTAAAGGCAGATTGGTGTCGAAGGCAGCAGACGTAGCCATCACTCTGGTGGAGTGGGCCTGGATAAGGCCTGGCAATGGCTTTTTTGCAATTAGGTATGCCAACTTTATGGCTTCCACAATCCATCTGGAAAAAGTCTGTGTTGAGGGCTGAGCCCAAATGGAGCGCTTAGCATAAGAGACAAAAAGATGGGGCCCCTCTTTAGTCATTAGGGTGTAGAAAATCAGATCTCTCCTCACATATAGGGAGTGCTCTGGTTCTGTAGAATGGTTTTGAAAAAACACTGGTAAGGAAATGGTTTGGTTGCGGTGAAAGCAAGAGACCACCTTTCTCAGATTAAAAAGTAAAGGTAAAAAGTTAGTGTCAGGGCGAAGTTGTACCTTATCCTTGTGAAATACAAGGAAGGGTGGATTAGCTCTGAGGGCACGCAGTTCACCTACCCTGTGCACTGAAGTAAGTAAGTGCAATCAACAGCACTGTCTTCCACATGAGGAGCCTGGGTTCGCAGGATGTCATGGGTTCAAATGGTTCTCCCATCAGTTGTGTAAAGACCAGAGGAAGATCCCAAGGAGGTGCAATCCTAGGATTGTCAGGGTATTTCAACATCAAACCTTTCAGAAAATGCTTAACTGTTGGGTTTGCAAATGGGGATGGATGAACAAGATTGAATAGGTAGCATGTGATAGCCACTAAGTGCACTTTAGCAGAAGATAACTGTAGGCCAGAGAACTTTAGTTCCAGAAGGTAAGAAAGTATATTCGATAGAGTGGGGTTCACCAGATCTGCTTGCATAGCGTGCATCCTGTGGGTGAAGTGCAACCATTTAAGACAATAGGACTTTCTTGTGGCCAGTTTTCTTGAAGATCACCAGTAACTCTAGAGTATGTGATGTCGAGCTTCCCTCACAGCCCAAAGGCCTTGAAGCACAGAATTGGTGCAGTGAGTGCCCCATCCCATTTCTGATGCATCGGTCATAACCACGAACTCTGGGACTACTGGAATAAAATACTTTCCAGTACGGAGGTTTTTGCAGGAGGACCACCACACCAGCGACCGGCAAATAGCAGGAGGGAGACACAGCTGCTTTGCCTGACTGTCATCACCCTGGCAGGCATCACCCTGGCAACTCCCTATGGGAGTTGAAGTGGTCCAAAAACCAACGCCGGAGAATCCACATATGGAGGTGAGTACTGAAGTGTACTGAAGTGGCCGATGCCATCAGGCCCAAAATCCATTGTATTGTCCTGGCAGGGTGATGACTGCTCCTTGACATAAGCAGAGCCAGAGAGGCGATGTTTTCTACCCAGTCTCGAGGCAGAAAAGCTAGGCCTTCTAGCAAATTGAAATGGATGACAATGAAACGGAGGGACCTTGGGGGAATAAGTTTGGCCTTTTTGAAATTTATCCGAAGGCCTAGGTCCGTCAGTAGCTGAAGGGTGCTGTGTAAATTGTCCAGGAGGGACTCCTTGGAATCCGCTGTCAAGAGCCAGTCATCTAGATATGGTAGGATCTGGATACCTTCCTCCTGCAGGTATCCCACCATGGCTGCCATGGCCTTGATGAATATCCTGGGGGCAGAAGCGAGTCCGAAGGGAATGGATTTGAATTGAAACACTAGGAACCCTACTTGGAATGCCAGGAAGGCATTCACTTCTTCAATCAGTAGGTGTGTGTGGGTTTGGGTCAGTTGGGTGTAGGAGGGTAGAATGGAAAGCTCTCGGAATTCCAGAGCGCAATAGTAACAAATATTTATATACCGCTTTCCAACAAAAGTTTCCAAAGTGGTTTACACAGAGAGAGAGAGAGATAGATAGATAGATAGATAGATAGATAAATAAATAAATAAATAAATAAATAAATAAGATGGCTCTCTGATTGGCTCACAATCTAAAAAGAAACATAAGACAGACACCAGCAACAGTCACTGGAAATACTGTGCTGAGAGGTGGACAGGGCCAGTTACTCTCCCCCTGCTAAATGAAGAGAATTACCATGTTAAAAGATGCCTCTTTGCCTAGTTGGCTGGGTAACCCACTCAGATCTTGGTAAAGACCCACTGATTGGAGGTGATCGCTTCCTAGCAGAGGAGGAAGGTGGGGAGGCGGGTGCCGAAGTGGTGGTGGAAAGGGTCAAGCACGCTTGGTGTAACTGCTTGCCTTGGACCTGGGATGATTTTGGTTTTGGGTTGGAAAGGTTTATTGTACAACCCCTATCTGTTATTGTGAAAGGAAGAATCCGATTGTTGAGAGTAGGATGATGACCTAGAAGTGGATTGCTTTGGCCCCCTGTATTGCCTAGATGATCTAGACGAGGAGGTTTGCAGACTCATGGATTGGGCTTTATTCTTGAGCTTCTGAACCTTTTCCATAGTCTCATCAGTGTTATGACTAAACAGTGCTTCCCCATCAAAAGGGAGGCTTTCTATCCTCAACTTGGCTTCTGCGGTTAGTCCTGAAGATCTTAACCATGCGTGTTTGTGAAGGGCCACAGATGACACCATAGACCTTGCAGCATAGTCAGCCTGATGCCTAGATGAATGTAGTTGTTGTTTGGCCAAGGAAGTACCTTCACTGTGAATCACCTGAGCAAGGCACCTCTGTTCATCAAGTAGCATGTCCAAGTAAGGGCCTATCTTCTCCCACAGGGAAAAAAAAAAATTCCAACCATGCAAGCTTTGTAGTTTGATATTTTCAGTTGTAAGGAAGTAGTTGAGTAAACACATCGGCCAATGGAGCCTAGCTTCCTCCCCTCCCTATCCACTCGCGCAGAAAGGGTTTTCTGCTTGGCTCAAGACTGCACCACTTCCACAATGATAGAATTTGGTTGGTTAAAAGAAGGCTTAGCCCAAGTCCCCTTAGTGACCTCCAGAAGGGGATGAAACATAGGAAGTGAAACCGGGGTGTGAGCTTCAGTTTCGATTACCCCGAAAATTGGATCCACGTCTAGTTTGGGTACTTGTTTGGTCTTAAGTCCTAAGGACGTAGCCATCCTCTGAATTTGTTCGGAACAGACATGAAGGTCCCCTGCTGGAGATTTGGGTGTGGGATCTGGGAAGTCCCCAGGAGGCGAGGAGTGGGTACTGTTTCTTTGTTTATTCAATTGATTTATTTTGATTTATAAACTGCACTTCCCAAAACGGCTCAGGGTGGTTGACTAGACAAATAATTGTCTGAATTCCGTTCTGAGGCCATGTCAGGATCTGGACTGGGCTGGCGGGGGGGAGTTACCCAGGTTACCTGGGAGGAATTGGTTAAGCAGGAGGCATTTGAGGCACAGGCTGTACAGGGGGTGCCTGTGGTAAAACAGAAGGCTGTGTGGCCACTGGTGGTGGTGGAGCTGAAAGTACTCTTGGGTTCAGGGGTTGAGTGTTTTTGTAGTTCTTCCCACTACCCGTCCTGTTGATGACACGTCTAAAAGGAGGTGGAGGGGGTTGTGGGACTGAAGACCTTGATCTTGAACGATCCCTAGAATTGCTTATCCAATTCTGAGCTCTATCCCTGTGAAAATAACAGTGTGGACTAGGGTTCGCACAGCTTCGGTACTGATGGTCATGATATGGATCCGAAGGAGAAACCAAGCAATGGTACTGATAGTACTCCTGCCTCAACTCAACTCCTGCCTGTGGCTTCTGGCAGCATCTGGTGGGCCACTGTGTGAAACAGGATGCTGGACTAGATGGGCCTTGGGCCTGATCCAGCATGGCTGTTCTTATGCTATTCCCAGACTTATAGCGACTTCAAACATAGGGGTCCCAGAAATCATCCCTAAGTTTCAGTATCAAGGATAACAAGGTACCTCATCATAAGGGTTGGGTCCATATGGATCAGGGCCATATGGTTCAGGATTGTATGGGTTGGGCTCATACGGATCAGGGACATAGCCCAGTAAATACTGAGGGGACTTGGGTTCATAAGTACGACCCCCATCTGGGGCTGGAGAGACAGGCCCTGGGTCAGGTTCCACAGGCATTGTAGGAGCATTAGGCTCAGGATCAGGACCTATGGGTTCTTGTAGTGTTGGCAAAACCTTTTTCTTTTTAGGAATCTTAGGAAGGTGCTGACCCGCTGGGAGAGATGGGTGCTCCAGAGGTGACTTCGAAGGAACAGTGATATCTGGAACCACCACCACCTCCTCCAGTTCCCCGCTCAGGTCAGTTGTGTGTTTTGTGAGTTTCAGCTTCACTGGGGAAACCCTGCGAGGTTTCCTTCATGTTTGCTCTGAACTCAGTCAGGAGAGCTCGTGGATGGTACCCAGGGTGCAGTGTTCAGTACCGAAGGCATCGATACCAAAAGATGGTATAGGTACCAATGATTCTGTAGCTCCAGAATCAAGTCCTGGCAGGAGTGGAGCCGGGCTGGCGGTGGCCCGTGTGCAGCCGCCGCTATGGCCCCCAGGCCCCGCCCCCACATCTGACGTCAGACGCGCCCAGCTGATGTCAGATACGTTAAGAAGAGTCTCATGATGAAAAACAGATATGCACAAGAGGTGAGCTCTTGCAGAAAAATTAGAGAGAGGAAGGTGGGGGAACCTACCCTCCTCGAGCCAAAAATTGTAGGAAAGACATGTGTGCCCCGTTCACAAAAGGCAGGAATGAATGGGGTGGTGGGTGGGAAACCATTAAAAAACAACAACATGCAAACAGCGAAAGGAAGGAAGGAAGAACTGGGAAGCAGAGGCTGGAATAAACAAATGAGAAGACTAAAAAAATAGAAAAGAAGATCAAAATGACATTGCTGAGAAGAACCAGAGAGCATCGAAAGAGCTGTTAGTTCTTTGGCCTATGACGAAAAAATGATCTGAGAGGGAACAGGAGTGAGGCTAGAGGGGTGGGGCTACCGCCAAGAATCTGAGAAGCTTGAGAGTTCCAAGGGCTGCTACTGTGCTGGCGCAGAGCCCAAGTGTGACAGACAGAGACCACGTGGAAGAATTGTAATTTTTCTGATCTCCCTTTGCCCCAGAAGTTCCCTGTGCTACCCAAAAATATGCCACACAACCTGCAGGGGCATATTTTCAGATGGTAGAGGGAAGGTGAGTCTAGCTAAGATCCCCCTGCCCACACCAACAGGCAATTGCTGGTGCTGCAGAAGTCAGGAAGCCTTCCACAGCATGGGAAGTTCTTCCCACTGTGTTTGTGTGCGCGCACGCAGCCTTAGTCAGGAATCAGTCAGTGTCTCTGGATGGCACACCTCTCTCTATGATAGATAGTAATCAATTCTGTTCCAAACTTCAGCATGTATACGAGTAAAGCAAAACAAGAGGTTGGATACAAAATTGTGTGAGCAGAACAAAGCTTATGCAAGGGTTCTTCCCATCTCCTCCAGAAGCACACTGTGCTCCTCCCAAAGCTGGTCTTGAAGGTTGGGAACTCTTGGAAATGGTGAGGAAGAATGCGGTGTGAGTTCCAAGCGATGTCTGAACTAGCCCAATACAGTATATATGCCATAAAGACAACATTTTAGCACTGTGTCAGTTTCTTCTTGTGATGTTTTAACATCCATCTACATTTATGCATAACATTACGTGACATACCAAACACCAGTAATGTCAGAGAAGTAGGACATAAAGGGTTGCATCTTTTTTTGTCTGTGAACATATTCCAGAAAAAGAGCTATGTTCATTCCATAAAAAACAAAACAAACAAAACCTAAGAGCAGAAGCTGAAACTCCACTTGTGCAAGGGGTGGGGATTTGTATCCCTTTTGTCAGTCTCACCTCCTGCTGCAGCCCCCACCCTATGTCACATGCTGTTCTGAGGTCTCCCTACCACTCACTGGAGCAGAGAGAAGAGTATATTGAAGAAAACTTCCTCCCCCCGCTTTCATGAGTGGGCTATGAGCACTTAGGATACGACCCACTGCATTAGACTGCTACTCACGCCCGATGGCTAAGATCCACTAAGTGACATATGTGTGCATAGGCTCATACATGTAGGACAGGGCATCTTCTCTTTTTGATTCTACCTCTCTATTTAACACATGACACATTGTATTACAACTTGGAGGCTACAATCCGACACAGAATTAAGCATGTTTAAACCAGTGACATTGTGATATGAGCATTTAAGAAGGAGCTCTAATGTGTTACAAGTGAGATGGAGAAATAGTATTCAGTATGTGGCGCAGTGGGGAAATGCTTGACTAACAAGCAGAAGGTTGCTGGTTCAAATCCCCACTGGTACTATATTGGGTAGCAGTGATATAGGAAGATGCTGAAAGGCATCATCTCATACTGTGTGGGAGGAGGCAATGGTAAACCCCTCCTGTATTCTACCAAAGAAAACCACAGGGCTCTGTGGGTGTCAGGAGTCAAAATCTACAGCACACTTTACCTTTATATGTTTCCATGCTGCTACTGTTATATGTTTCCATGCTGCTTTTAACTATAGGTTAAAATATATTCAACCTATAGACTAACATATATCATAGGTAACGCAACATCTCAGTGTGAAAAAAACTGCATATGTATTAAGGGGAGCATCTAGATAATCTGAAAAACTAAAAAATATACTAGCAGAACAATCTTATGCATGTCTGCTCAGAAGTAAGTCATGCTGAGTTTAATGGGGCTTACTACAAGACTACACAGAAATCTAGATGCACATAGGATTGTAAACTAAACATTTCATTTATTCCTTTTATCTTTACCATATTAAAATTGCAATCCCTCCCCCAACCCACCGCCACGTGGCACACACACTGGCTTTTCCTAGTTTTCCCCTATAGACAGAAACACCAGCTCAGTTCAGACAACCATCTACACCATGTCTTATCTTATCATGAATGACTCTCCACAGCTCATGCCATCCCGCTCCCGTTCCCTTCTCTACCTCCTACACATGCCAGAGGAGACTGAAAGCTTCTGGTTCTGAACTAACCAAAGATCCATGTTGCATCTAATCCCATCAAACTGCACATGTTGTGCAGACACAAGGGCAGAAGAAGAAGGGTTCCACCCTCGCAGAAAGGCTGGAGTCTAGCTGTGATGAAGTCTTATTCCACAGCCCAGCATACATGGAGAGGGGTGGGAAAGTGATTTTCACTTTTCTCGCCTACCTGCAAAAGCCCTTTTCTCTTCCAGAAATATGTCCCTGAGGGGTGTGCAGCCCCTTCTAGAAGCCCAAAGGGCTTTTGCACGGAGGAGAGACAAGCGGAAATCACTTCCCTGTCTCCCTCTGCCCATGTGTGCTAGGCTGCAGAACAAGCCCTCATCACTGCTAGTCTCCAGCCCTCCTCCTATTCTTGCATCACATGTGGGATGGAAATCTGGTTCCTGTAATCAGGATCATCTGAACCAGACATCTATGTGAACACTGATCAAACATCTGCATGGAACATTTTCCTTTATAAAACTACAGGAAGTCCCTGAATGTTCAGTTTGGATTGTGACTGTGGTTTTTAAAAGTAATGCAGTCATAGCAATCCACATTTTAAAAAAAGCTTCATAGAGTCCAAACAACTTACAATCTGTGCTTCGTTCGAGGGAGAATCTGAATAGCTTCATCTAACACTTTGAGGCCTCCCTCCCAGTCATTTTTATCAGCATGCACTTGGAACAATAATACATACAAGAATGTCCTCAAGGTCAAATCCTCATCAGCACCTTTAAAATATATCAAAATACTATTTTAGAACAGTATTACTTAATTGATACAGTCAGCACACCAGAGAAATCCTTGTTATCAAAAGACAGGAACTTACCTGGATAATAATGGGTATCTGATGAACTGCTACTTTGAAATTCTGTTGTAGGCCACTGATGCAAATATACCATATTTTCAGATTCCTAAATAATGGTATGCGGGAGGTGGGGAGGAAAGTTAATGAGCATTTTAATTGTCAACAATAAAACTTCAAGAAAGTGAATTTCTTTTAAGGCAGTGTAACTATTATTTATTTGGGAGAAACCCCTACTACACACTTAAGGGACAGGAAGATGGGGTATGAGAACTGGTTCAAATCAAACCTGGGTTCAATTCGAACTGGCCTCGTTCAACCAGCTCAAGCTTGAACTGGACAAGCCCCCCAAAGAGGGGGATGGCTCGAGTTTGAACCAGGCCCGGTTTGAACAGCTTAACTGAGTTGCTTATAAAGGGGAATCTGATAAGTATTCCCCTTTACAATCAAAGGGGGTCGTGGGGGATTCCCTATCCAAAAATAGGTTGTGGGGGTGGGTGGTGAGAGGACATCTTACTGGCTCTCGTGGTGGTGGCAGTTCCCCCCAATACTATGGGCCAGTGCACATGCACAGAGCGCATTTGTGTGAACTCTGTGTATATGCAGAGGCCATTTATGTCACTACTGGGGCCGCCCCCACTGCTGAGAGAGCTGGTAAGCCACCCTCTCACCAGCTCCCAACCCATTTTTAGATAGAGAACCCTCCCTACCCCCTTGCTTGTAAAGGGGAATCCTTACCAGATTCCCCTTTACAATCAGGGCAATTGAAATGGGTCAACCCAGCTCGACAGCTCAAACTGAACTGCTGTGGACTGGGTGGCTCAGTTTGGTTTGAACTGAACCACTCATTCCAGTTCCATGCACACCCCTATAGGATAAGCTGTGCTCTGCTGGCAGAAGTTAATAGACCAGCACAGAGAGGTTTCGAGTCTTGCCAGTAAGAATTCAAGAAGACAGAAGAGGAAGTAGAGGGCTGCATTTATTTATTTAAAAACTTCCCACCAAACCAGGAAATTCAGGTTCAATTGGTGTATTTTACACACTGATATGATCTAACAAGGCATTATTTTGTCTTTGGTTTTCTCATGTTAAATTATCCAAAAAGAATTCCTTTCTACTTGCTATAAATGGAAAGGTTCTAGCTATAGGAAAGGAAAGATTGTGAGTCGGTGTTGACTCCTGCCGACCACATAAGGTACTGCTATGATTACCTGCTTATTTTTGGCTTCTGCTGCTTTACCAATGCTGTTGAGAATGATTATAGTTGGCATTTTAAGCTGTTGCCTGTCTACCGAAGAACCAATGAAGGGTAAGCAGGCATTCCAGAAGTGTCTAGCAGCTATAAGAGCAAGAGCAATATTCCCTGCTTCTCCTGCATAACTTAGAGGGAGGAAAACACAATACAGTCATGTTTGCGACCTACAATAAACAATGCCTGCTCTCATTACAATGAAACCAGTCCAGTATTCTCTCTGTGACTTCACAGGATTCAGAAGATTTCCACAATTCCAGAAAGTATCAAGATCTTTAACCCACTAAAGACAGTACTTCTTTTGTAAAAATGAAGAAAAATAGCCTATGGGAAGTGTCTATTTCTGTTTTAAATATATATATATCTTTCAGGTTTGACAGAAAAAATGGCAATTGTGAATGGGACTCAAATGGTATTAAATACATTTTGGTGGTTTTGTTCTCAAAACTAATTTCTTGTTACAATTTTTTTAAAGCATGAACAGCATCCAGTTAGTCATGACTAAGCACCATCAATGAGACAGGTTTGTCATGACTAAGTCCCATAACTTTAAATGGCTGATATGTTGAACAGGGCGTGAAGGAATGACTCCTTCCTTTTATATTTTGTAAATTATTTTCTTTGTATTGTTTTGTTCTATGTTCCCTTTGAGTTCTGTAAAGCTCTGCAGAAGTTAAAAGGTTGCAACCTCTGATTGATAGCTGTCTGAGGTAAAAAGCTGTTTTGCCGCAGGGTTTTAGAGGGGAATGTATCCAAGTAATATGGTTGGTTGCCTAAGTGAGAAGGTTCTGGTTGCCTGAGGTAGGACTCACCCTGCTTGGTTGGTGTATACCTTTCCTGGGGCAGGGTGTGGGAGTGAAGAAAAGCAGGAGGAGAAGAGGGTGGAGAGCAAACTGCTGTGCAGCAGCAGCTGGTGTGGGCGCCGCCGGGAGGCACCTTTATTTATAAATTACTAGTTGCTTATCTCTCCTCCCGCTGCACCGGAAAGCTGTTTTGAGCAGCGCCGCGCAGCACCTGCTGTGGCAGAAGAGCAGCTCTGCCACTCAGCTGGTCTCCGCACATGCATGGAGGCCATTTGGTGGCCACGTAAATGGCCTCTGCCAGCTGGGTGCTGGGCAACATGCTGCTGCTCAAAACAACTTTCAGGTGCAGTGGGAGGAGAGGTAAGCACCTAGTAATTTACAGTTCTGAACTGTCTGTATTATGCTGAACAACATGCCAGCCAATGGGACTTAGTCTGAATGCTGCCCAATAATATTTATAGGGAGCTACTTACTAAATTTCATTTATCACAGTACATTTTGCCATTATTCCATAACATATTAAATATATGATCAATATTGTCAAGATATGTTCTCTATGGTTCCAATAAATAATAAATTGTAATTTAAACAATTACATTTTTGTCTTCCTTCTTTAATTTTTAATGCATTTATTCAACCATAACTGCATATTCATGTAATTTATTTTTTCATTCTTCAACTGTCTCTTTCTATCTAATAGTTAGTATAAAGAATTCTAGCTGTTATTACCATGCAGGAAAGGAACTTTCAACAACTACTATTGACAGGCATCACATACATCAATAGAAATATTAAAGTTTTCATAGATACATTAATTCCAGTTATCATGTTAATTGCTCTAATAATACTACTAAAATATTTCTCAGCACAAGGATAAGACTTCCAAAAATGGCAATAAGTTCATATTTCTCTTTTACATCTCCAGCATAGAAGATCACAGGTGTCCACAATTTCATATAGGGTTTCAGGCATTATATACCATCTGGTCATCACTTTATAGCAGTTTTCCCTTAGGTTAGTACAATATGAAAAATTAATGCTATCTCTCCAGATGTTTTCCCAAATGTCAGAACTCATTGGATGACCTAGATCTTGCACCCAATTTATCATGACATATTTTGTTTGCTGTTTTGCAGTAAAATTCCAACAGTACTATAGATTTTTTGACATTAAGGTTACAATCCTAAACACATTTATTAGAGATCAAGGCCCACTGAAATGTACATGAATTACTACTGTATGTAGGATTGTATTATAAATATTTATCTCCAAATGTTATATTTTTTTAACATACAGTCAATTCTCTAAAAGAGAAATATTGTTCTTGTAACTTTCTTATATAACTTTGTATCTGTATAGCTAAACTAGTATAGCCCTTCATTTTAAAAAGCATTTTTAACTTTCTCGTGGGTATTTGGCTGATTATATGCTAGATCTATGTGTCTTTGGATGCATACGCCTATGGAAAAATCATGTTCCTTTGATTAATCACACTTTCCTATAAATCCTATTAGGATTGAAATCCAAATCACAGATTATTGCTGCTATTTCAACCTTAGATAGACTCAACCTACATTTATATTTATCCATATTATTAACAGATTTTCCACTAGAGGGTGTTGCTTTCCTAGCTTAAATTTTGTTCTCCAATTTATCTATAGTGCAGCCTGTAAATTGAAAGGGCATAATAATTCTTTTTTTTTTACTACTATATCCATTTTGCAAACAACTGAATAGCATTTGCATAGTAATAAAGATTAATATTGGATATGGATATTGCCAATTCTTTTACATTTTTCATCCTTCCTTACAATTTCCTTAATTCTAGGGATGTGAACCAAACGGATTTTGCAATTTGTTTTGGGCTTGAAACGAATCACAAAATCCTCAAATTGATTCATTGAAACAACAGCCAAAGCCAACTGTTTCAATGAATCAACCTCGAAACACTCAAAATGTTCCGAGCACCATTTTGAGGCCTGTTTTTCCAGGGAGAGCTGGTCTGCCAAATGGGGCTGGCAGGCTGACGCACTACGTCTGGAACGGAGGGCTGGTCTATCTGCTTACCCCAATTGGTAAACCAACTCTCCCTGGAAAAAGCAGCTCTGTTTTTCTGGAAAACAGCATCTACTTCTGAGTTAGATTAAACAAAACCAAGATTAGTTGTGACATAAATACTGACCAATCTGAGTCTATCCTAATTTAGAATAAGCCATCATCTATAACTCACTTTAAACCTTGGGTCTGGGTCATAACTAGGGAAAATGGCACCTACGGCAAGCACTGAAATTGAGCCCCCCTGTCCAAACATCTGACACATCTTTCAGATCAGTGTTTCCCATAGTCCGGGAACCATTCCCATAGTTTGGCAAACATACCAGCGGGGATTCAAACTGGAAACCTCTGGCTTGCTAGGCAAGTCATTTCGGTGCCCCACCCACTCATATCAGAATTCTAGGGAACAAAGCACATTAGCTATATGTTCTACATTAGACCAATTTTCCAGCTAAAGTTTTGGTGAAAAAAGATTGTTGAAGGTATTAATAGTTACCCTTCCTTTTCTAGTACATTAAACATCTGAAATATAAGCTATTTTGAGATAGTTCAACTTAGGACATCTATTTCTTAAAATTAAAATGCCTCAGAGTGAGCAGAATTCATTATTTAGGGATAGAGTCTTCTCTCCATGTAGAAAGAACTGCTGCAGCATGAACGGAGACAACTACTAATCAAAACTTCCTAGAAAGGAGTGGCTGCAATCCTGCACACAGTTAAGTTGCTTAAATCCCATTGACATAAGGGGATTTGAGTAAGATGGTTGTTTACAGGATTGCAGACAAGGTCATCCCAACTCACATTTTGGTCCTTAATCCACAACAATCCAGCCTTTGTTACTTGCATAGGCTGCAAGGAAGACAACTTGCATAGAAAACTCAGACTTTAGAAGGAAAGATAGTAAGGAAACAACCAAGGCTGCTGATGCATTCTTGTCCAACAGAATCTTTCAGTCTTGAGTTTTAAGAAACCTCAGACAAACGCATAGAAAGGCACTGGGACATGGTATTTCTCCATCAAGAGGAGATAATCCCAACAAGAGGAGATGAGAATGAATCTATCCTACTCATGGGAAATGAGAAGGCGAAGGTTACACTCATACAACGCCTTCATGACACTGAGCACCCGAATCTAGTTTCTAGGGGAATAGGATCTGTTCCCCCTTATATTTTGGTATCATGCCCCCTTTGGGGAATAGTGGTGCTAAATATTTAGCTCTCCTACACTTCCCAAAGTTTAGGATAGCTTTTACTAGGGCTCGCATGAATGTTTTGCCTTCAGCTCTTCTGGAAAAAAGATTTAACAAGGGATCGTCAGATTATGGCCTATGCCCCTGTGGTGCAGGCCTCCCTGAAACAGTTCTGCACGTGCTGCTTTATTGTTCCCTGTACTCTGACACCAGGAAAGAGCTCATATTCCCCCTATTAGAGCATCTCCCAGGAAGAGCTGACCCCTTTTATCTGAATTTCTGTCTCGAGGATCGAGATAAGATTACTAAGGTGGTGGCTAAATTCTTCTATGTTGCTATTAGATTAAGATCCTGCTTAAGATCCAAATTTTTGGAGCCACTGTTTACTACTATGTACTATACTATTGTTGGTATGTTTTGTTTTTAATCTTTCTTATTTTGTATGTTTTCTGTAGGGCCTACGGCCGCAATAAATTGAATTGAATTGAATAAATCTATTCCGATCTGCTCAAGACTAGACATATTTAAGAATTCTGAGTAGCCACCCTAGAAGATTCTGTGCAGGCAATAGAAATCCAGTTCAGTTCTGTTTGGATATAGGGATGTGCGGACCGGTCCGGCGGTGAACCGAACCACCACCCCCTGGTTCCGTCGGACCGGAATCCGCAATTAAAAAAATAAATAAATTATTTTAAAGTACCTTTAGCCCCTTTGGGGGGCTTGCCGAGGCCATGGGTGTGTGTGTGTGTCTCTCCCCCCCCACCCCCGCCGGCCTTCTTCCTCACTGCCGCAGCCCACCACAGCTGGGTAAATGAACATCTTCGGCCCTTTGGGGCCTCCGTAGGAGCGCGCAGCTGCCTTACATGCGCCAATGCCCTCTGCCTTGCAGAGGGCATTGGTGCATGCACGGTGGCCGCCAAAATGGTGGCCACGTGCTCCTATGGAGGCCCAAAAGGGCCAAAAATGTTCATTTACCCGGCCGTGGCGGTGATGAAGAAGGCCGGCGGGGGGAGAGGGAACCCTTGCGGACCCCGCCCCCCGCGGCCTCAGCAAGCCTCCTGAAGGGGCTAAAGGTACTTAAAAATAATTTAATTTTTTAAAACAAAAAACAAAAAATTCATGGACAGGTCTGGGAAATGGACCGGACCGGGGGAGGGTTCGATGGGGGGCCAGACCGAACTGGCCCGGTTTGGTTTGAGGCCGATCTGGCCTCAAACCGAACCGGGCCAGACGGTTCCATGCACACCCCTATTTGGATATGGGCTCTGAAGAGCAGGAAGATATAAATCAGTTATAAGGCAGCCAGGTGGGATAAGATTTGACATAGGTATCTGCAACATAGTAACTGCTGAAGTTGGCATTGCTGACATATGGAGCTGGTTGGTAATAGCAAGTGACATTAGTAGCACTGGGAATGATGTTTTGCTCTACCAGAACTCAGTGCCAGAAGGGAGATAAATCTCAGCGTCTGTCTTAGTTTATGTCCCATGAGGCACACTGTGCTCTCATTCACCACGCTCTGCAAGGTCATAAGGTAGTCATATTTGCTTCTGTCCTCTTCTGCAAAGTGGTTCTGGGGGTATGTCTCCAGTTTACGCTGCTGTTCCAGGATGTCTGGGAAGTCTATGAAGAACCTGGAGCACATGTAATGCTCTAGTGTCTTTATCTCCTCTCTATCCATGGGCTTGAAATTTCTTATGAGAAGTTTGCTGTACTTCAGGAACCCCCCTCCCCTAATTTCCTCAGGGTTCTTGGTAGCTATCAGTCTTGGTAGCTATCAGTTTCATCAGGTGATGAAAGGGTGCCTCAAAATCACCATACATACTTTCACCAATCACAGTTGGATGGAAGTGCTCAGACATTAGGTTTTCAGAGCAGTCATAACACAGAAACCTCTCAGAAAAGGCTTGTCCATCTCGAACAACAAAGATCTCTCTTGTATGGGGATGGGCTTCAGAATGCTATAAAAAGCAGCCATTCCAAACACCTCCACCTCCATCCTTCATCCTCTGAGCTCATCGCTGCCAGGTTGGAGAACTTTTGAGAGATGATGAGTCTTGCCTGGACTTGTTAGCTATGCTGGAGGAGTGAGTGAGTGACAGCCCCACACTTCATAGTCTTTAGGGCAATGACGTATGTGATGTCAAAGGGGGCGTGGCCTCAAGCTCTGAAGAGCCTGAGCAAGCTCTTCTGAGTCATTTCAAGCAGTGCTTGCTGCCCAAAAGCATCTATTCTTCCTTTCTCTCCCTCTCTGGAGGAACAGAAAGGGGAATAGATGCTTTCAGGCAGCAAACACTGCCTGAAATAAACGGCAAGTGCTCACTGAGTGGGGGCGGCAGGGAGCCTTTCCGACCACAGTTGGGGTGGGGAGGTGGGGCATGGCAGGCACTTTGCACCCTGCTGCAATGTTGCCCAGGGCACGTGCCCTGCCTGCCCCACCCTCGTTACGCCCCTGCTTTGAGTACAGACCACAGTTTATTTCAAATAAGTTGGCTAGAATAAACTGGAATTAGTTGGTTTGGATGTCACAACCAATCTTGGTTTATTCTAATGTAAATCAGAAGTGGATGCTCATATGGGCATGGGAGTGGGGAAGTATGTGCTACTGAATCTTGAAGATGTCGTATAGGACGAGTGCAACCATAGTTGTGTGTTACATGCGAACAAACCCTATATTTACTACTTCTGTTCTGTCTTGTTTATTTTTAAGACAACAATATAATATTGGACAAGATCCTCCTTGGATACTGCTATATTGCTTGATAATGTTCAGAGAGGAAATTGTCCAATATTCCTCAAGCAGATTTCATAGGAACTATCATTGTGAAAATAATGTTGTCAGTGGATAGATCGTTTGCACAGTTTATTTAGAACTAATATCTGTTCTTTCTGGGCTATTTATTATTGTTGTAACTGAAGGATTTAAACATATGACAAATAATAAGGCTGATGAGGGACACCCATGCATAGTTCCCTTACTTAAATGAAATAAATTAGAAGTTTGCCCATTTACCTACAATTGCTACTTTTGAGCTTTTATGAATAGCTTGTTTCCCAGTCAGAACATTTCTTCCAAAGTGGAAGGTTTTTAATGTTTCAGACAGACTAGACCACTCAGTATCATTAAAAGCCATTTCTCCATCTGAAAACCTTAACAAGACTTCTGAATTAAAGTTTTAATATTACATATATTGTAAGAATTTTTAACATTCACAAAACAAAATATGGGCTATAATAATCTAGCAATGAGAAAGGAAATATTGTGTGTTCATATATTTAGGGCAGCTGCTAATGGCTGTCTTGCAGAGAATTAGTGAGAATCTTGCAGAGAAAAGTGGCAGGTAAGACTGAAACTACTACAAGACTCTGAGCTGCCTCCTGAATTTTGGGGCTTAACAAATGACAAAATAGTTGCTAAGGTTAATTGTGGAGCTGAATGAGAATGGCTAAAGGCCCCGGAGGCTGTGATTGGAAGCTCTGATCCTTCCCTATTTCTCCTTTATTGACTTTGGAAGACCAGTAAGAGCAGAGATGACTTATCCTCTCTGCTGTGTTCATTTCATTGATACCTATGGTTTAATGAATGCATAGTCTTCATTTGTATATGAAGATGGATGTATTTTCCTTTGACAGAGATGGGGCAACACTTAGTGGCTATCATAATCTATACTACCCTATCATGTCTTATAATGGATGGGAAAGAAAGCACTGAGATAGTGCTTTCCTCCAGTAAACTTTCAAAATTTCAATAACAAAAGCAGTGATTATACTGGCACAGTCATGCCAGTTATAGTTATGATGAGGAGCGATTTCAACATTCCTCCTTTATAAGCCCTGAAGATTCTATTGCTTATAAAATCAAATCAAATCATCCATCCAATCCATTGTGCACACAACTAGGGGACAAGAGACACAATTCGTCCAAATTTGGTGCAAATCTGTTGCAAAATGGCTGAGATACAGCAGAGGGTACAAAGTGTTAGGTAGCATTCTTAGAAATGCTACCTGTTCCACACACAGGGCCAGTGAGACAAGAGGAGCTGAGGGGTCTCAATGTGTGGATGAGATGGTGGTGCTGGGAGCAGGGTTTAGATTAGGCACTGGGATATATTTTGGGGCAAGCAAAACCTGTACAAAAGGGACAGGCCCCACTTGAATCAAAATTGAACTAGACTGCTGGCGCTTAAAATAAAAAAGGTTGCAGCTTTTAAAATGATGCCTGGGGGATAGCCAATAGGACCTGGGAAGTATCTGGTTCAGCGACTGCCATCCCTTAAAGTATGAGGGTGTAAATGCTTCAGATAAACCGGAAGGGGACAGAGTAGAACCAGATAAAAAGTAGACAGAAGGCTGTTCTAGCCAGTCTAAGAGATCAAATGACCAAAAGAAAGATAGCACACACCAGCTAAGAGATTCAGCATATTGGTGTTTAAATGCCAATGCCAGAAGCCTCCGAGCCAAGATGGTGAGCTGGAGTTACAATGAATATGACGAATATTTATATACCACTTTTCAACCAAACCTCCCAAAGCGGTTTACATACAGAAATAAACAGCTGCTCCAGATGGGTTGTTAATGAAAACACAGATATAGTGGACATAACAGAAACAAGGTGGAACAGTGAGAACCAGTGTGACACAGTTATTCCTGGATATAAACTCTATAGAAATAATGGGGCGGGGGGATTGGGGATGGGGTAGTGCTGTATATTAAAGAAGGGATAGAATCCCATAAGCTAGAAAACACAAGAAGACTGGAGTCCTCCACAGAAACTCTGTGGATGATAATACAAAGCCTGAAAGGAAATGTGCTACTAGGGACCTGCTATTAGAGATGTGCCCAAAACGATTTGGCTCCCTGCTGCCAAAACATTTCAGCGTGGGGTGAGGGGTTCCCTTAAGAGGAGGCAAGCAGGTCCTACCTGCCTGTCCCCCAAGTCTACACCACCCCACCCCACCCCATCACAGAGCTGTTCCCATCCAAGCTTCCCCGTGAAAGTGGCAGCCTGTGCCGCTTGCCCATTTAAAGCACAGCACTGCGGCGATTGGATGCTTCCCCCAGCATCCCTCACGGCGTCGACATGCAAATGGTGTTGCTGCATCACCGCGGCGCTTTAAAGGGGCAAATGGCACTGGCTGCCACTTTCAGAGAAGCTTGGATGAGAACAGCGCTGTGATGGGGTGGCGCAGGGTAGTGGAGGCTTGGGGGACAGGCAGGTAGGATCTGCCCGCTTCCTCTTAAGGGAACCCCTTGCCGCCCTTGGGATTGTGCCAAAGCAATTTGGTGCACATCTCTACCTGCTATCGCCTTCCTGATCAAAATGCTGACAGTGACTGGGAGTTGCAGAAGGAAATCAGGGAGGTGTCAAAGAGAGACAGAGCTGTAATAATGGGTGACTTCAATTACCCACACATAGACTAGGTAAATTCACAGTTGGGTATTGACAAAGAGGCCACATTTCTAGACATGCTGAATGACTGTACCCTAGAACTGTTGGTCATGGAACCACCCAGAGAGATCTTGAGTAGTGTAGAGGATATGGTGTGAGATGTCAGTGTCATGGGACCTTTAGGGAATAGTGGCTATAGTGTAATCAAATTCAGCATACATGCGAGGAAAGAATCACCAAGGAAGTCTAACACAGACACTTTGAATTTCAGAAGAGGAAACTTCAGAGAAGTTTGGTGGAAAAAAACCTGAAAGGGAAAATCAGGAGAGTCACTTTACTCCAGAATGCATGGAGTTTATTTAAAACCACAATAATAGAGGCCCAGTTAAAATGCATACCAAAAAGGAGGAAAGGTACCACCAAGTCGAGGGGAATGCCAACATAGCTAACAAGTAAAGTCAAGGAAGTTATAAAGGGGAAGAAGACTTCCTTCAGAAATTGGAAGGCCTGCCCAAATGAAGAGAACAGAACGGAATACAAACTCTGGCAAAAGAAATGCAAAAAGCGTCAAAGGGAATGACAAAAACATTTTTAAATACATCAGAGGCAGGAAACCTGCCAAGGAGGCGGATGGACTGTTAGATGATGAGGGAGTGAAAGGGATTATTATGGAGGATATAGAGACTGCAGAGAAGCTGAATGAGTTCTTTGCATCTGTCTTCATAGCAGAGTATACTGAGCATATACTTGTGCCTGAACTAAGCATCTCAGGGACAGAGGCTAAAGAACTGAGTCAGAGAGAAGTGATGAGAGATGGCATTCTAAACTGTCTGGAAAAATTAAAAATTAACAAACTGCCAGGGCCAGATGGCACCCATCCAAGAGTCCTTAAATAACTCAAATGTGAAATTGCTGACCCTCCTTGCAAAATATATATAACCTATCCCTACAATCAGGCTCTGTACCAGAGGCCAATGTAACACCGATATTCCAAGCAGCCAGTGTAACATCAACTTTCAAAAAGGGATCCAGGGGGATCTGGAAAATTTCAGGCCGGTTAGCTTAATGTCAATCAATCAACATTTATTTAGATCAAAGATCAAATACAGAGTTTTTTAAAAACAATGAAAGAAAAATATTACAATTAGCTGGATCAAGACTGTGTCAATTGTTGTCGTGTTTTCACCGCTGCTACACAGAACTTAGCTACCATACAGGTTATGGTTTGATTTATATTAGAGAGCAATAGCGTAGTATAGAACCCCTCCAGTCTGTCCGATTGCCTCTGCAGTAGAGGGAAAATAGCTTAATGACTGTTTCAGGCACGTTGCTTTGAAAGCATGCTCAAGGATAAAATAGTTAAGCATATAGAAGAACTGGCCTTGCTGAAGGAGAACCAGCATGGCTTCTGCAAAGATAAATCTTCCTTAACTAACCTTTTAGAGTTCTTTGAGAATGTCAAAAGGTATGTGGATAAAGGTGATATAGTTGACATTATATACCTGGACTTTCAAAAAGCCTTCGACAAAGTTCCTCATCAAAGACTCTTAAGAAAACTTAGCAGTCATGAGATAAGGGGACAGGCTCATGTGTGGAGCGTTAGGTGCTCCAACTGCCAGAAATAATGGATGCCCTTGGGTTGGAGTCTGGACTGCCACAAGGAGCTTGTGAAGTCCACCTGCGAGGGCACTGCACATGCACAATACCCACATGTAAGAAGGTACATGGATCCCAAAAAGGCTACATAACCACATACACCACTCTGGGCTCCTTGGAGGAATAGCGGGATATACATATTGGAATGAAACAAAACATTTTTTACAGGTTCTAGTTCAGTACTGATGTGTATTAGTCATTTGAAATGAGTTTTAGAATTGTTTAATGTATTCCAAAAAAGTACAACATACCTTGCGCTTTTAACAAAGCATTTTGATGCTACTAAACGTAAATGCTTTTTCCCAGCCAGGTTTTCCATTAAGCTTTTCCCTTGGGTACAAACAGCAATGCTTAGCATTTCTTGTCTCACCGCATAATCATTCCTGTATGAAAAACCCAAAATCATTTCCTAAGTTAGACTTTTAACAATACAGACCAGACTTTTAATTTATATTCCATTGACACAGAGTATTCACTGGCCCAGCATTCAGGATTGGCCAATTTGGGTCCTAGCTGAGGGAGTGCCTCCAAGAATCCTCCGAGAAAATGCAGGGAACTCTGGGAGGAAGGTCCATTCACTGAGGAGAAGCCACCATGGAAAGACTTGGTAGTAGCCCTTCTACCTCCTGTAGAAGAGCTTCTATTAGTGGTATGCTCTAAGAATCCGATTGTTCAAATTTAGTGTGGGGTTTCTTTGCCCATTGCATACCTTGCTTTATGAATTAGGCATCTGAACAGAAAATCACATTTAAACAAACAAAAAACCCCTCATATACCTTTCTAAATAAAGATTTGCTTATTTACCCTGGTAATTGGTCATCATATCTAACATCTCTCTGCTTGTTTCTGAGAGTGAAGGAGAAATAAAGAGCTCAACTTGGAAGGGGATACTCAGAAACTTCAGTCTCTCTCTCTCTCTCTCTCTTTCTCTCCCTATCACCTAGATAGTAGGTGGGTGTTGAAGATTGCACCTGAAATACCCAGAGTGAAATTAATGCCTTCAGTAGGCCTGTGCAAATATTGGCTTCAAATATCCGAAGCTGAGTATTCCACAGTCCTCCTAGCATTGCATGGAGACAACCATTCCCTAAATTCACCTCCGTGCAATGCTGTTGTTCTCAGCACTGGTGGAACCCCTTAAAGAGAAACAGAGCCCTGCCAGCTCCTGTGAAGTTGTGCAGAAACAGGGAGTATTGGGAAATGAAATCCTCTCCAGAACTATCCCTACAGAGTTCTTCCTGGTGCTCCCCGCATGCTTTCCCAGATGTTGCTGTGGCAGATGGGGCTAAGTTTCTCTTTAAGGGGTTCCATTGGTGCTGGGAACAGAACACCATTATATGGAGGTGAGTGGCGGGAACAGTAGCCTCTGTGTGAGACCAGGGGGCGTTGTGCAGATTATTCAGCTTCGGATATTTGGAGCTGAATATTTGCACAGGCCTAGTCTTCAGCAAAGGCAGCTTCATATGTTCAACTAAATGCAGATTTCCCTTTGTTTAGTTGAACATATGAAGACTATTCAACTATTCATTCAACTAGGCAGTACTGTCAACACTGATTGGAAGCAGCTTTTTAGGGTTCTAGATAGGAATCTTTTCAGCCACACCCTAGAGATGCCTGAGGCTGAACCTGGAACCTTCAGCATGCAAAGCATGCATTCTACCACTGAACTATGGTCTCATCCCTATTAACTTGACTGTAGAAAAAACTGGCTTTTTACCCAGGCTTTCGGATTAGTGTGCTGTTTTCATCTTGCTGCTGCTCTGTATGCTGTGTTTTATTTGTTGGTGTAAATGCTTAACTTTTAAATGGATTTGTAAATGTAATATGTGCATTGTTTTAATGGTTTAATTGATTTATATTATTTAACTATACTGTAAACCGCTTTGAGATTGTCTTAATGAAAGGCGGCATACATATTTAAGAACAAAGACAAGTCATGAAATATTTATTTGTGAACTGCCTAGAGCCACTTGCATGAGATGGTCACACACACACACACACACACACACACACACACACACACACACAGACGTATCCATGCAGGGGAGTGATAGAGACTAAATTCATAGTGAGTGAAAATGTAGTAACCTATGAGAATCTATGGGTTAGTGGAGATGATGATGATGATTTTACATTTATATCCCACCCCTCCTCCAAGGAACCCAGAGCAGGGTACTACATACTTAAGTTTCTCTTTCACATCAACCTTGTGAAGTAGGTTAGGCTGAGAGAGAAGTGACTGGCCCAGAGTCACCCAGCAAGTATTATGGCTGAATGGGGATTTGAACTCGGGTCTCCCCAGTCCTAGTCCAGCACTCTAACCACTATACCACGCTGGCTCTCTTATATGAGATATAATATTCCCAATCTCTTAACTAGGTTTCGGGAGCATGCCATGGACTTGTATGATCCCTTCTCCTCCCTGCTCCCTTCTTGTATGTGAATTATTACACCACTACCATGTTTTAAGTATGGTATACCATTACATGTGCACTGGTGTTAACTGTGGTTAATGCTAACCAGTCATGCATTTTTCACTAGTATTTGTAGTGGGCTTGTAAATATTACTTTCTGGGTAATCCTAGTTAGCATTAATCATAATTATTTTTAGCACTGAACTTAAATTCATACTATGCTTCCTGGCCAAGAAAGGTCTTGTTTCTTGTGGATAGAGACAATATGAGGTTGTTCTCACGTGCAGCCTAACCCAGGCTAGGGCCACCAAACCTGGGTTAGGCTGTGTGTGAGAATCACTGGGATTGGGTCCTGGTGGGCCAGCGCCACCTAACCTGGCTTTTTAGCCTGGCTGCTAGACAAGATTAAGCGAGCGAGTGCTCCCTGAACCCCGGCTACGAGATCGTGTGTTCGCTAGGGCTATGTTTAGCCCCAAAGGACAAAGAGAAGGGCACCTAGAGCACCTGTCTCCTGGGAGTATCCCCCAATGCATCACATGTATCATGTGGTGCATTGTGGGATCTCTGGTGGCCGGGACGTGTCATCCTGGGCTCCAGAGCTCCACGCTGCAGGCACACAGTGCAGATTGTCTGGGAGTGTGGTCTGTGATCCCAGCAAGAGTCCAGAGACAGTCCGGAAGAAAGATGAGTACAACTAGCCTTCCCCGCTCCTCCGCCAACCTGCTGCCCTGCTCACCCGGTCGTGTGAATGTCCTCTTGACAAAACCTTTTCATGTTTTGATGTACATGAAAAGTACATCAGGTTTAAACAAGCATGGATGGCAAAAGTAATTAATGCAGGACAGGAAGGAGCAGAGGGGACAGAGGTGTAACTATAGGGGGGCAGGGGGGGCACGTGCCCCGGGCGCCATCTTTTCTGGTCACGTGGGGGGCTCCGCCATGACAAAAAAAATATTTATTTACGTTTTTGTTAATACAAATGTTTCCTGCTCAGTGCAGCAGCGCTGCAGCAGTCAAGGGAGCGCGTCGGCACCCCCTCCCCCACGAGCGGTCCCTTCTGCGCCGCCCGCCCCCCCCCATTGCTTTGCTGGCGCCTGGCGGCCAGTCAGTGGCCTGGCTTTGCAGCAGTGGTGGGCGCTTGTGAGGACAAACCTAAGTATAATGTAGTATGTTGGGGGGGCGGGGGGGGCGCAATTTCAGTGCTTGCCCCGGGCGCCGTTTTCCCTACTTACGCCTCTGAGAGGGGAGGAAGTGTGTAAACTCATGGTGCTCTTAATCTCCTAAGCATGTTAGAGTAGAAAAGAGCGCTAGTCTGATGGGCTTAAAGAAGAGCAAGGAGTAGCACTTTTCTTCCTTGGCTATGATCCCATTTGTCCAATCTTGCTATAGAAAACACTGTTCATATCCAATCAGTATTTGTATGTTCCTTGTTTTGATGTTTAGCCTGAATACCATTACAGTTTTTTATAGTCTAAAGAAACACAGAAGTTAACATTTCATTAATGAACTGCCCTGACACTTATTAAAGTAGAAGGTATTAATTTTAGGCAGAGTGACTATTAATTTGGTCAATTTTATTTTGCTTGTGGGGGAATATGGAGTATCCAAGTTCACAGCAATATCTTGTCCATTTATATAAATGTCTGTGGTAGGTTTTCTGGTAGAAACAGCACATGGCCATTCTGCACACCATCTGCAAAAGCCTTAAGTACCAGCCTGAAGTGCCAGCAGATTTAAACTAAGCAGTCTTTCTGTCCTGACCGGAGTGTTCTCATTTTCTGTATGTGCTCTACAGCTTGGGAGGCTGGCTTTGATTACAACAATTGGCCTCAGATGCCATAACCAGATTTTTTAAAAGGTGCATCTTCAAAATTAAAGTCTCTATGTAGCTTTGTGTCTATATTTCCTCAGTTCTGTTTCTAATACTTACCTTATTTTAAATGACAACATAATCAACACCAAATTTATCTTACTCTTAACAGAAAACACTCATCCTCAATTAGCAAAAATATAGCAAACATTTATACACCATATATAGTGGTGTATAAATGCACTAGAATAGCTTCAGAAGCCTCATTAAATCTGAATGCATAGATAGATAGATAGATAGATAGATAGATAGATAGATAGATAGATAGATAGACAGACATGTAGCACTATTTGTAATTTATAAGAATAACTCTTTAAAATGCTTGCTACCTGACTATATTCTAAATGGCTTCAGAAACAGAGTACAAAAGATTCTGTATTTTTCCATGCTTCATTCCCTAGTGGTATGTTGTTGTAGTAGAAGTAGTAGCAGTAGTTGCAGTAGTAGTAGTAGTAAGTACTACTAACATCAGTGCACACAAGCGTTTTTGCCAGTTTGGTTTGAATCTGAACTGGATTTGAACTGATCTTGTCTGACTCTGGACTGGTTTGAACCAGTTCCAGACTGGTTTGGGGGTATACTGGTAAAGAGGAATCCAGTGAGGCAGTGGAACTTCCCCAAGCCTAGAGGGAATGGGAAAGGAATCAGTAGTACTTTCAAATAGCAGCAGCGGTGCTTGAGGAGATGGCGGTGGACCTGCCAACCCCACGGCCTCTCTCAAAGTAGCTAGGGCTGCTAGTGGCCTGGTTCAGGCCTTCTCCAGCCCAATTCTGGCCTCTGTGCACTCATGGAGACCATATTAGTGACAGCACATGCGCAGAGGCAATTTGCATGCCCATGAAATTTGCATGGTCACACAAATGGCCTCTATGCATGCACGTAGGTCACTAAAATGGCCTCCACACATGTGCAGAGGATAGAACTGGACCAGTGAAGGCCTGAACCAGGCGGCCGCTGGCCTTGGCTTCTCTGGTGGGGGTGGGGAGGAACTACTGCCCCGTCACTATTTTTAAGTACTACAGACTCCCCTCCTGCATCCTCTAGCTTTAGGGAAGCCCTCCTTTAGTGGTAAACGGGAATCCTCACTGGATTCCCCTTTACTAGTATATCTCTGGACTAGTCCAGACTGGCACACCGCTTTGAATGGCTGGTCCCATCCGAATTCAGGCCCCCTGAACAAGGCCAGTTTTATTCGAACCATGGTTTGAATTGAGGTTGCTCGCACACCCCTAGTAGTAATTAATTGATTGATTAAGTGCCATCAATTCGGTGTCAACGCTTAGCAACCACATAGATAGATTATCTCCAGGATGATCTGTCTTCAGCTTGGCCTTTAAGATCTCTCAGAGGTACATTCATCACTGTTGTAATTGGGTCCATCCACCTTGCTGCTAGTCGTCTTCTCTTTCCTTCAACTTTCCCCAGCATTATGGGCTTCTCAACGGAACTGGGTTTTCGCATAATGTGTACAAAGTATGATAGTTTAAGCCTGGTCATTTGTGCCTCGAGCGAAAATTCTGGATTGATTTGTTCTATGCTCCATTTGTTTATTTTCCTGGCTATCCACAGTATCCTCAAAAGTCTTCTCTGGCACCAAAGTGCAAAAGTGTCAATACTTTTTCTATCTTGCTTCTTCAAAGTCCAGCTTTCACATCCATAGAGTGTCATGGGAGAAACCACTGTCCGAACAATTCTAATCTTTGTAAGTATAGACATGTCACGGCATCTAAATATCCTTTCCAAGGCCTTCATTGCAACCCTACCAAGTGCTAGTCTGAGGCGTATTTCTTGACTGCTGGATCTTTTACTGTTGATGGTTGATCCTAAAAGACAGAAGGTATCCACCACTTCAATGTCTTCATTCTCAATTCTGAGGCTAGTTGCTGTACCCATTGTCATTAGTCTAGCCTTACTGACATTTAGTCGTAGTCCCATTTTTTTCATTCTGCTCCTTGACTTTCATTATTAGAGCTTGCAGATCATCCACATTCTCAGTTATCAGAGTGGTGTCATCAGCGTAGCGCAAGTTGTTGATGCTTCTTGCTCCAACTTTAAAGCTACCCTCATCTTCTTCCAATTCAGCTTCTCTCAGTATATGTTCAGCATATAGGTTGAATAAGGAGAAAGTAGACAGTCTTGTCTTACTCCTTTGCCGATCTGGAACCAATTTGTTTCACCATGCTCCGTCTGGACTGTGGCTTCCTGTCCTGTGTATAGATTTCTCATGAGAACAATGAGATGTTTTGAGACACCCATTTTCCTAAGGACATTCACAACTTGACATGGTCGACGCAATCAAAGGCTTTTCTGTAGTCATAAAGCACATATTGACATTTTTTTGTATGCTTTGGCTTTCTCAATTATCCAGCATGCATCAGCAATGATGTCACTTGTTCCTCGGCTTTTTCTGAAACCAGCTTGAACATTTGGCATTTCCCTTTCCACGTAGGGCTCTAATCTGCATTGGATGATCTTGAGCATTATTTTGCTAGCATGTGAAATTAAGGATATTGTGCGATGGTTTGCGCAATCTGTTAAGTTCTCCTTTATTTGGTATGGGTATGTAGACTGACGTCTTTCAATCTGTTGGCCACTGTGTTGTTCTCCAAATTTGCTGGTATAGTTTGGTTAGAGCCTTGATTGATTCTTCTTCTGTTGCCTGCCATTGGTAATGACTGGAGTGCTGATCTGACTTCATCTTCCTGTACTAGAGGTTCTTGCAAACAGAGAATATCTTCTAGAACAGGGATTCTCAACCTTGGGTCCCCAGATGTTGTTGGACTTCAACTCCCATAATCCCCAGCCCCAGTTGCCTTTGGTTGGGGATTATGGGAGTTGAAGTCCAATAACATCTGGGGACCCAAGGTTGAGAATCCCTGTTCTAGAGTATCTTGGATGTTGACATCCCTGCTGTACAGATTTTCAATATACTTCTTCCATCTCTGTTTGATCTTCTCTGAATCGGTTACTATCTGTAGAGGCGTAACTATAATACGGCAAGGGGAGACAGTTGTCTGGGGCCCTCTGCCTTGGGGGTCCTCCCAGAGACAAGTCACATGACTGACTCCCCCAGCCGCGCACCCATCTGGGCTTCCTTCAGTTGTATTCATCCTCCGAAACTGATCTGAGTGTTAAGACCTGGAGCTACCAGAACAGCATGTCTTTCTCTAGTACCATTAAATGACTTGCATCATCCACAATTCACAAAACCTTAAAAAAAACAATTTAGGATGATGTTCTATTGTGGCACATAGGAGATATATATAAAAACACACACACAATGCTTTTTTGTTACCACTGTTCAGCCTCATTTAAGATTTCTTTACTTCATGAGCTTCAGTGAGGGGGTGCATATTAAAATCTTGTCTCTGGGCCCACTCCAACCTTGCTACGCCCCTGCTATCTGTCCTTTGGCATCCCTTAACATGCAATTTCAAGGTTGGAACCTCCTTCTGAGTTCAGAGATCTGTTGGAAAACTTTCCTTGTTTTCCCCTAGTAGTAGTAGTAGTAGTAGTAGTAGTAGTAGTAGTAGTAGTAGTAGTGAAATGCTTAAATTCTTTAGTAGGATTTTACCTCAAGCATAAACATTCTTTGATTTCTACATTCACATCTCCTTATACAAATGGTCTATAGAACACAAAAGCATTCAGATAATAAGCAATTGAGATTAATGTATTATTTATAAAGTCACTATGCATTAGGTAAGCCCCTGTATGCAAGCTGAACTGAAATGAACAGGAGTCTGACAAGATTCCCCATACAGCTGCATTGCATAAAATCATATATGAAACAAATAATCTGGACAGTCAGGAAGTATAAATAATACATATACACTTAAACAATCTTTGCTAAAATGAAGGAGTCTACATTGACAAATTAACGTTGTCTCAAATACTACTGCATCTCTTTTCCAGTATATTTTAATAAAAGGGCACAGACATGAAAAAGAAAAAATTGATATTTAATAAATTGTCATATTTACTGAGGATCAAACTCCACGTGACATGTGGGTTCCTGTACTTTTCACCCATGAGGAACAAAGCAAATGGGATAGGAAAGGTTAAGCACCTCCTCCCAACCCACCAGACTATACTGCAAACTCCTCTAACAGCTTTTCATTTAAAAAAAAAAAAAAAGCTGGAAAAAGATACATGCAACTTGGCCCTGAGTCTACTTCTAGTCTTTACAATACTTTAGTATGATGATGCAGTAATAAATATGTCCTTTAGAGGTCAGTAAAGTTCTATTTTGTATATTTTGAAGGAAATTCTGAAGGCATTTTCCTCATTTCCTCCCCTAATATTGACCTTTCAATAACAAGATTCATAATGGATTATATTTATAAATAGCAAAAAGAATTCTTGGATCAAAACAGCTATATTAGAGATGAAATATTATATTCATTCATTAGATCTGGGACTGAAAGTGTTCTACGCACTAAACAATATTCCAAAAATACTTGATTTATCAGTGCTATTTCGCCTTGGGCCTGTCATCTCAGTGAAAGGAAGTATCAGGGAACACTGGATGGTGGCTTTTGTATATCCTCACTGTCTGGGAGTAGGGTCCTGTCTTATCCAGCCTTGGCTGGATCTCTATGAGAGGAGATTGCTTGGGCATATGGGGTAGGATTGCTCATATTGAGCAGGAGCTCACATTCTCTGTTGAAATTTGGGAAGGGGTGTGAGGTTGGATGAGAGAAGGCTTCCCCCTTTGTTATGGCTTTTGCCTTTAAAGCTTTTACTTTCTCCCTTTGATTGCCTAACTGGGTTCCACTATGTGAGAATGTGGGGCTGATTTGGTAGGTAGGGTTGGTGAGAACAGTCCTGCCTCCCTGTGTGACTTTTATTTCATTTGTGTGGGGCTCTTGCTGTGTAAGCTTTTAAACAGTACAGCTATATTCGTATTATTGGGGCTTTTGTTGTCAATGTTGTTTACGTAATTAGTTGATTGGGGGAAACAGGGAGGTTTCCTAAGGTGCTTCATTGTACTGTGGCGTGGTACTGCTGTATTGTGATGTTGTATTGTGGACAAGAGATGTGTTAGTGGTAATGATTAATTACGGGGAAGGAAAAAGGAACTTTAGATACCTACAACAGGACTCCCTTCTGTTTCCTCTTTCAGCCTATGGCACTCTGGTCAGTCTGGTGACAGCTGCCCAAGTCTAAAAATGATGCTTTTGAATGCCAGGTTGGTAAATGGCAAGACCTCAGCCATTCAAAACTTGATCCTGGAAGAGCATGCCAATCTGGCTGATATAAATCATTTTCAGTGGTGTCCACCAGATTTCCAGGTACAGCAGCCCAGCCAAGTGGTTGAGGAGATAGAGTCGCAGTGATCTGTTGTCAATCCATTCTCTTATGAGGTACCTGGTCTAACAATAACCTAATTTCAAGTGTATTACATGGCAGTGGATCACTGAGATAGGATTGGGATCAGTGTGCCCTCTAACAGGGATTCCTAGATGTTGTTGCTCCCATAATTCCTAAGCAAAGGCTATTGCAGCTGGGGATGCTAGGGGTTGTAGTCAAAAACATCTGGGAATCCTTGTTAGAGGGGACACTGATTGAGATTCTCTTGGTTACTGCCTCCTCTGCTTCCAAACAGTTTCCCTGACTGAGCTGGCAAAGGTGGGTTTGGGAGTGTTTGATTTTCATAGGCTTTTGGTATGAGAAGACATCCATGCTGAGGCTGCCCTCACTTGTAGCAGCTCAAGATTTCTTGGCTACCATGACAACTATGGGCCTGTCTCAGTTAACATCTGCCCTACTCACTGTGCCAGTCATTGCATGATGTGTGTTTTCCCCCTTTCCTGGGCAGAGAGATGGTGCTCTATAAGTAGGAGAGTTTGAATTACTTCCTTGTTATGGACAGATAGCTGGAAAAACAGGTTGCTTACCTGTAAAATATGATCTGGTAGTGATCCATTGACAGTCACAAAAGTGGGTTCTTCACCTGCACAGACCACTTCGGGGTAAATCCGTTAGCTCCTTGATGCACCCCTCCCCTGCCGTGTGTGCATGCTCTGCGCCTGCTATATTCGGTGGTTGGGCGCCATTTCCCTCAGTTTCTATAGGCTGATAATGCCTTAACCAGTTCTCAACTTTGCACCAGTATACAGATATACATCCAGTTCATGTTACATTTTTTTAAAAGCTTGCTTTTCATTGTGTGGACAGATGGGCAGGTTTTGTGACTGTCAATGTACCACTACCAGATCATATGTTACAAGTAAGCAACCCGTTTATCTGGATAGTGATCCAGTGACAGCCACCAAAGTGGGTGACTCACAAGCTTCCCCTACGTTGTTGTTGGTGAAGCAAGCTACTGTACCACCCGTTTCAGTACTGCCTGTCCAAAAGATGCCGCTGCTGCTGAATAAAAGGTCCAGCATGTAGTGTTTTACAAACGTCTGGTCAGAGGCCCAAGTGGCGGCCATGCAAATATCTCTGAATTTAATGCCAGAGAGATGGGCAGCAGATGTAGCATAATCCCTAGTTGAGTGGGCTTTGATTGAAGGAGGGTCCACTTTCTGCAGCATGTAGACTAGAAAGATCAGCTCAACCAGCCAGTGAGCCATCCTTTGCCGAGAAGGCGCAAAGCCTTTTGTCTTGCCCTTAAAACAAATGAAGAGCTTTTTCATCTTCCTGAAATCAGGAGCCCCCTGCAAATAAAACAACAGAGCCCGGTGTACATCTAGGCTATGCATCGCTTTCTCCAATGACATAATTGGATTTCTGAAGAAAGTCAGGAGAACAATATCTTGGTTCATGTGAAAGTCTGACATTACCTTTGGCTTGAATTCAGAATCAAGACATCTGACCACCTTGCCCGGATAAAACCTTAACGGTTCATCAATACATTGCACGTTGAGCTCACTAACATGCTTAGCAACTGTTACGGCTATAAGGAAAACTTTTTTTTAAAACCACCAGTTTCAAAGAAGTTGTAGCCATTGGTTCAAAAGGCTGTTCGGTCAAGGTAGAGGGGACCAATGATAGGCTCCATTTATCGACCAGTCTCTCCACTGGAGGATACATGCCCTTCATAAAACGTTTACAGGCCAGGTGTGAAAACACAGTCTTCCCATCCCAACCAGAATGGCGGGAAGATACTGCTGCTAAGGGCACCTTGGATGGACACATTCACCAATCCTGCCCATTTCAAATTAGTCAGATAAAGAAGTACTTTATGAATCCTAGCTGCCTTTGGACCAAAATGTCTAGATTTAGCAAACACACAGAACCTCTTCCACTTTGCAGAATAGGTTTGCTTGGTGGATGTCTCCCTATCATTTAAGAGGATTTGTTTTAGTAGCCTATCCTATAGGCCATGAGATTTAAAGTCTGTAAGTTTGGATTTGCTTCTTTGGAGGTGGTGAACCAGAAGTATCACCCTCTGCTTTACGCTTCTCCTTCTCCTGACGGGAAGCCTTATGGCTCGTTATGGAAGAAGACTTCTTAAAGACTGTGGTTGACCCCGACATCGATGTGTCGAGAGCCAGGGATTTCGACTGCATTGTAGGAGCAGTCCCCAGCATTGATCTCGGCATTGAGTCTGATGTGGATGGAGACTGGGGCATTACTTTCCATGGACTCATAGCAGAGCTACTTTCAGGCATGCAGCCCAATATTTCAAGTTCTGCTTAGATCAAGAGCTGCAGACCGAGTAAGTAGATGCAGCATGCCCCTCTCCCAAACAGAACATATAGAGGTCGTGGCCATTCGTAGATGGGAGTATGCCTCTGCAGCCACCACACCTTTTGAAGGTGGTTTTCCCCTGTAGAAAGGTCCCACCGATAAGGTATCACTGTGTGGTATATGCTAATCTGTCAGCAAAGCCAGTAAAGTGTTGCCAAAGTCCAATAACCAAGTAATCCACCTAAACAAACACAGCCAGTCCAGGAAGCCAAACACTAGTTTGTTAAATGTTCCGAGTCAAATTGTGCATAAAATCAATCAAAATACTTTACAGTTAGAAGAAGAATAGTCAAACAGTCTGAGATAAAATCCAAATGGTCAAAGGGAACATGAGAAAAAACTTGTAATAAACTTTCAGAGGAGCCTAAGTAACTAAAGATATGATTGCATTGGCAGTCAGAAAGAAACTGAGGTAAATGGTGCCCAAGCACCGAATATAGCAGATGTAGAGCACACACACACACACGGCGGGGGAGGGGCGCACCGAGGAGCTAACAAATCTACCCCAAAGCGGTCTATGTAGGCGCAGAACCCACTTTTATGGCTGTCACTGGATCACTATCTCTTCTGGATCCTGATGGTTCTGGGAGATTTTTCCTGCCACCCTATCTGGCGATTCTGCTGAAGCCTTCATTGATCTCTGGAAAGAGGAAATGACTTGGGTGGACGACACGATAGCTCCTAAACGTCCACTCCTACTGTTTAGAGTGATTGTCTCCTTGATGCTCTAGTGAGCTATGGATGATGAAACATCAGGGATGGCTTGGGTTTGCAATGAATGCAGCTACACACAAGCTGGAGCCCATTTTAAAGCCTACTCTGTGGCAGTGAGGGAGGCAAAGAAATTGTCACCATTGCATCCACTTAGATCAGCAGAGCTTTCCTGAGTAGTGAGGGGCCTATTACATCTTGGCCCCACAAGGTGGTGGTGATGAATTTGTGGTTGCCTGCTGTAACCATTTTACTCAATATTCTGTGAATAAAATTGTTTGCACCTGGTCAGACTTAGCCTCCTCATTGAGGGTAGGTCCTGTTGTTGTGCCCCTGGCAATTGCTTGTGCAGTTATCATGTTCAGTTTGTTCAACCTGTGAAGAATGCAACCAACTATGTGGTCTCTTGACCTTTGCCCATACTGGCTAATAAAATCTGCTTCTGTCCCTGAGGCAAATTCAGCCTTCCTACCTTGCCCAGATACTGGTTATGTTAGTACTAACAAGGTGGTTAAGATTACCCACTTTCCCTGTTTAATTAGAATCAATACCAGCTTCAAACCCTGGATAAGAATCCATAGTAAACATCAGTGCCAACGTAAATCTTAACTGCTTCTAAAATGGAATGGGCAAGTTTGCTCTGAAAGCAGTCTCAGCCTGCTTCTGATTTCTTTTCATATAGATTGCATGATATCTGCACCAGCCCCTAAACTTAACTTTATGCTTATTGGTGCGTATAAATCAACATTTGTACTTACATTCCTTTTTTCTTCGTGTCATTGTTGTTTGTTGCTTCATCGTCTAATTCTAAAGTCTTCTGACAACAAGTCATCACAAGTTCATGGTCATGGATGGTGTGTGCAAAATGTGTAAGCCTGGTCAGTGTCTGAAGTTGCACTAGAGAGTCTGGCCAGTTGTACTCTGAAGCTATTTTCACCAGCTGCAGATAATAATTGGATAAGAATATTTCCATGAGTCCACAAGGCTAGGACTTTCAGTCTTATACACGTGAGGCAATAAGACATTGTACACTGCTATAAAGGTTCACAGAAGGATCCCTGGGATGATCTTGGAGTGCCTAATGTTGCAGCACTGGTGGGGCTGGGTGCCACCTGTCTGGGAACTTGGATGAGAGACCACTGGGAGCCCCATGTCAAAATGGCATATAGGTATAACATATATATTTTCAAAAATAAAGGTGTCTTTAAGAGATACAGTAACATATAAGAACCAAAATAGGCTCAAGAAATAAACAAGTGTTTATTTCTAAGTGTTTTAATTCATGAATCCAACAATTAAAGTTTGCTGTCACTATTTGAAAAGGGCCCCTACTGCTCAATCAGCTGATTAAACTATCGATCAGACCAATGAAAAGCTGCAGCCCTATTAACCACTATTACCATGAGAGACATTTTATTTATTATTATTATTATTATTATTATTATTATTATTATTATTATTAACACAGTGAGAAAGGTGTTATTGACTGGTTTGTTTTATACAGACATCGAGTCCTTCCCAAGGACCTGGGATGCCAGAATTTTATTGTCAATGTTGTTGCTGTTGTTATAGATATCGTCGCAGAATATAGGCTGTTCCCAGTAAAGCTGCTTTTTGTAATTGGCTGATGGTGATTTCTGTGGCCCCTATGGTGTTGAGGTGCTCTTCAAGGTCTTTTGGAACTGCACCCAGGGCGCCAATTACCACTGGTATTTTGTGGTAATTATTTTGGTCTTAATACCACTGGTATTATTTTGGTCTTTTTCTGCCACAGCCTTTCAATTTCAATTTGTAGATCTTTGTATTTTGTGATTTTTTTCTATTTCTTTTTCTTCTATTCTGCTGTCCCCTGGTATTGCTATGTCGATTATTTTGACTTGTTTTTCTTTCTTCTCGACTACAGTTATATCTGGTGTATTGTGTGGCAGATGTTTCTCTGTTTGTAGTCGGAAGTCCCATAATATTGTTACATCTTCATTTTCTACCACTTTTTCAATTTTATGGTCCCACCAATTTTTGGCTACAGGTAGCTTGTATTTTTTGCAGATGTTCCAGTGTATCATCCCTGCTACCTTGTCATGCCTTTGTTTTTAGTCAGTTTGTGCGATCTTTTTACAACAGCTGATTAGGTGGTCCACGATTTCATCTGCTTCTTTACAAAGGTGGCACTTGCTGTTTGTTGTTGACTTTTCTACTTTTGCTCTTATTGCATTTGTTCTTAGTGCCTGTTCTTGTGCAGCCAGTATTAAACCCTCTGTTTCTTTCTTCAAGTTGCCATTCTTAAGCCATTGCCAGGTCTTGGTGATTCTGATTTTCCACTTATATTGTGCAAATATTGACCATGCAGGGGCTTATTTTTCCATTTTTCTGCTCGGTTCTTGACTTGTTCTTTCTTGTAGGCCTGTTTTGTTTCATTGGCATTTAATAGTTTCTCACTGACCATTTTAAGTGCATCTTCTTCACTGTCCTTTATATATTCTGCAAGGCCTCTTTTCTCCTCCTCTACTGTTTGATGGACTTGCAGCATTCCTCTTCCACCTGAGCTGCGAGGGAGGTATAGCCTATCTACATCACTGCGGGGGTGCAGAGCATGATTGATGGTCATGATTTTCCTGGTCTTACGATCTAGCGTCTCTAGCTCTGCCTGGGTCCAGTCTATTATTCCTGCAGTGTATCTGATAACAGGTACAGCCCAGGTGTTTATGGCTTGTATGGTGTTCCCGCCACTGAGTTCGGACTGTAGGATTTTTCTAACTCTCCTGATGTATTCACTTCCAATTTTTCTTTTAATTCCAGTGTGTGCAATGTTATCAGCCTGGAGAATGCCCAAGTATTTGTAATGTTTTTTCTCTTCCAGGTTCTTGATGTTGCTTCCATTGGGTAGTTCTATTCCTTCTGTTTTTCTTATTTTTCCTCTGTTCATTATTAATGCAGCACACTTGTCTAGTCCAAACTCCATTGCTATATCGCTACTGAATATATGGACAGTGTTTAGTAGTGATTCGATTTCTGACTGGGACTTTCCATACAACTTCAGATCGTCCATGTACAGCAGATGGTTGATTTGACTTGATGTTTTAGATGTTTGGTATCCGAGGTCTGTTTTGTTTAGTATTTGTGAAAGTGGCGTCATGGCGATTACAAACAACAGAGGGGATAGTGAGTCCCCTTGGAAAATGCCTCTTCTAATGCTAACCTGTCCAAGTGTCTCGCCATTGATTGTTAACTGTGTACTCCACATGCTCATGGCTTTTTAAAATAAATATCTGAATGTTTTTGCTGACACCAGTTGTTTCTAAACATTTTAGTATCCATGTGTGAGGCAATGAATCGAACGCTTTCTTGTAGTCAATCCATGCAACACTTAGATTTGTTTTTCTTCTCTTGCAATTTTCTAAAATCATTTTGTCAATCAGCAGCCGGTCTTTTGTGCCTCTGGTGTTCAGGCAATTTCCTTTCTGTTCAACTGGAAGCTGTTTGTTAGTTAATAAGTGTTACATCACTTCATCTGCTATTATTCCAGTTAATAATTTGAACATGGTTGGCAGGCAGGTGATCGGTCTATAATTACTTGGAACTGCACCTTTTGCTGGGTCTTTCATGATGAGATGAGTTTTCCCAGTTGTTAGCCATTGTTCAATATCACCTCCTTGCAAAATGTGATTGAACTGTTTTGATAGTTGTTTATGAAGGCTTGTTATGTGTTTAAGCCAGAAGCCATGCAGTTCATCGTCGCCTGGCACAGTCCAATTTTTAATTTTCTTTGCTCTTTCACTTATTAATTCTGGTGTTATTATTAGATCTTCCATTTGTTGGTTACCTTTTTCGACCTCTTTCATCCAGCCTGCTTTTTTATTATAATCTATTGGATTGTCCCATAATTTTCCCCAGAATTGCACTGTTTCTTCTTTATTTGGTGTTTCTACGTTTCTCACAGTTTCTCCTTCTATGCTTTGGTAGAAACGTCTCTGATTCGACTAGAATTGGAGATTCTGCCTGTGTTGTGTAATTCTGGCTTCGTATCTGCTAATCTTCTTTGACACTGCTGTTATTTGCGGCTTTATTATTTCCAGGACTTCTCTAATTTTCCTTGAATCTAGGTGGTATTTTTGGATAAGATACTGTTTGGTGTTTTCATTCTTCAGCTTCTTGTCTTTCATATCTTTCAATTTACTAGCATCTGATCTGAGCCTGGAGATTTTATTTTCTAATCTAATCTTCCATTTAGGTGATGTACTGCTTTCTTTTTTTACAGGTCCATTGATCTTATATCCGAGCTCTTGTGTTGTTATTGTTGCTGCACTGTACATTAGTTGGTTTGTTTCTTGTAAATTCTTGGTTGTTATCTCTGCAAGTGCAGCATTGACATCTTTTAATGCCTGAGCAAGTTTTTTTTTGGCAACTGTTTTTAGAGCTGGAAGTCGAACCCTGGTGGTTGTTTGGTTCATGTGCTCAGTTCTTTTTCCTTTAGTTCTTGTTGCTTTTCTGTTAAATGGCATTTGGGTTTTTGAGGTGAAGGCAAAGGGGAGGTTGCCTGGTTTTGATTTTGAAACATTTCAGCAACAGTGGCATCCTCGATTTCCAACACCTCCTCCACCTGTGCCTGAGCAACTGCTTCAGTTGGTGGTAATTCTTCTTCCATGTCTTGAGCCTGTGTTGCTCTTTGCAGTTCTTCCAGCTCAACTCCTGTGAATACTTTATTTCTTATTATGAATCCTCTCTGGTCTGCTAGCCTTTGTTCTGTTATTTCTGTATCTGGATGCTTCTCTTTCCAAATTTGGTACATTCTTTTTAAATAACCTCTTCTAGTTGGACTAGACTTGTAATAGCAGATCATTATTTCCTTTTTGGCATTTTTCGTATATTTTTTCCGGTTAAGCGACGTTTCTTCCAGTAACCTTGCAGTCTCCAGCCCTGGTTGCTCAACTGAAGATCCTGAGTCCTGTTGCCCACTTGCCACCAGATGTCCAGGGACTCCAGCACCTGGCGCGGTCCTTGTTGACTCGGGCAACGACCGAACCGGTATAGATTTATTAAAGTTATGTCTCACCATATTGTTGATGGGAGAGGCACTCTTTGTCTGGCTCCTCTGGTGAGACCTGTCCAGTATGGTTGGACCTCTGGCATAGCTCTCACCTTCCTCAGAGCACACAAGCCCCACAACCACGCCAAGGTATTATTATTATTATTATTATTATTATTATTATTTCAATTTCTATACTGCCCTTCCAAAAATGGCTCAGGGCGGTTTACACAGAAAAATAATAAATGAATAAGATGGCTCCCTGTCCCCGAAGGGCTCACAATCTAAAAATAAACACAAGATAGACACCAGCAACAGTTACTGGAGGTACTGTGCTGGGGCTGTCAACTGTTTCCATAAAAGTAAAAAGCCAGTAAATGGGAAGTTTAGTTTGGTCATGGTTACATATGCCTTAGTGAGATCTGGATTAAAATCTCTGTAACAATTTTTATTTGGGGTTATTTCTGAAAAGTGTCCAGAACAGTGGTGCAGCAATTGAGTGCTGATGGAAGCCTGATTTGGAGTACTGAACTAACTTCATTATCTCCCAATTTATTTTAAAGTGTCGGTATAATATCTAGCCTAAAATAGGCATAATACATTAATAAAGTAATGTAAAAAGAAAACATACGTGATGTAAATTGGGAAGTGAAAACTCCATGAGACCTAAACCACTGCATGAGTACATTTCCAGACCAATAAAAACTTTCGTCACAGGACTGGGGCCATCATCATTATTCTGAATAGGAAGAAACATTATTGTTTGAATTTTTATAAACAATGTATATAAATTAAATAAAGATATATTCTTTACACTGTCTAGTAATCACTCTGTACATCTTAATTTGGATTAATTACTGCAGTATACTTAACTAAACATCAGATACTTAGTGCAGTCAAATGCTTCAATAGGATAAAAACCTTGGAAATATTTGCCATTTAAAGAAAGAATAAAATACTATTTTAATATGAAGTATGTTTTCCCCTTAATAAACTTAGTTTAAATAAACACATCGTTTACTAGAGGAGTATGGTACAATTCATCTACAATATATTCCTTTATTGTGTCCCTTAAAGTTGAGCAAACAATAGGGCAGCGCACATGATCAACATTAGGGTAGGAGAAGCTTTCCACCCTAACACTGGTGTAGCCAGGGGAATTGGGGCCTGTGTTCACCCCTCTCTGCGGGGTGCATGCAGCATGCGTGTGCTGACACTTCCTGCGTAAGATGTTATGTGCAAGGGGGCATAGTCAGAGGCCCAGAAAGGCCGTGTGAGCCCTTTGGAGCTCACTCCCAGCCAGTGGTTGCTGGTGCATGGTTTTTCCCCCTTTCTCTCCCTCCAGCGAGGGAGAGAAAGGAACACAGATGTACTCAGCCAGCAAACACCAGCTGGGAAATGAGTACTGGCTGAGAGGGTGGGAGGCCCGAGACAGGCGGCTATCAGGAGCTGGGCAGCCCAGGTTCTTTGAACCCATCTGCTTTATTATAGCTCTGCCTAATTTGGGAGCTCTACAAACTCTTGATTTTTAATTGTGTGTCAGAACAAGGCTGGAGCTAGGGTGCTTGGTCGTGTGCTAAGCCCCAGCTGGGTAGGACAAGTACACCCTACCCGGATTCCATCTCCTGCCTTGGAACAAGACATGAAGAAAAACATACAACTCAGCTTAGGCTTAGCTCACAATCAAGCTCCCCACCTCCAATCTTTTTTTAATTGAAACATGATCGAAAATTGAGAGCACACAGAGCTCCTGAATTAGGGTAAGGGGCTTCTCCTACCCTAACGTTAATTGTGTGAACTGCTCTAGTTATTCGTTCAGGCCTAGTTCTCACAGAAAGCAGATGGAATGGTAAATCTGTCTCAAGTGTAGCATTTCAGACTGAAGGCAGGGATTCACATAACTGAATACTCCTTCATACAAAAACACAGAAAACATCTGTCAGGGAGAAGGGCTCTAGTTTAGCCTTTTCTCTATCACGCTAGTGTTTTTTGTTTGTTTTGGTGGAGGAACATTCCATCATGAGAGCCATTACCTGACTCTGATATGGTTCATTCAGATACAGAGTTACTACCTCATCTGCTTTTTGTGAGAATTGGCCCTCAGATTCACACTGCACAACATTAATAATGTGTCATCCCTGCTACCTCCCCCAACATTTTCTTTCTTTATTTAATGTAAAGAATCCTCCTCGCTCAAAGCCACTTTGATAACTGTGTTAAAATGTGTTAAATAAATAATAACAACTTCCTGAAGTTAAGCAGGTACAGGTTCTAGATGGCCTGAGAATCTCATGTACCCCTTTGTGTCCCACAATGGAAGAAAACGGAAATAAAAATATAATTAGTTAATAAATAACTCTTCCAAATTGCCTCCCCCCTCCAAACTGCTTTTGATTCCATTTGTATCCACTTCTTTTTCTCCATGGGAATAAGAATTCAAATGGATTTCAACAATTTGGAGACTGAAAAACAATTGAGCAGAAAGCATTAACATGTGCCTCAGTCTCTCAATTCTTCATCTCCTGTTGTAGATAGCTGCCTGGGTGCTTGCTTTAGGTTAAAAAAAATGGCGGTGGGGAACTAATGTCATGTGCAGTGTCAAATGACAGTTCAAATCCCTAAATTTTAAAAAAGTTTAATACAAGCAAGGTGATTCATTACATCTTTTTTTAAAAAGAGTTTTTAAAAGCATTAATCTCCTCTCAAATAAATACAAAAAACTAAAGTAATATTCTTTAGAGAATTTATTTTTAATATATTTTGTGGTAGTTAAGATAACCCACTGTAAGAGTTCTACAGCTCATCAGAAAAACAAATTGCTTACCTGTAACTGATGATCTGGAAGTGATCCGTTGACATCCATAAGAATGAGATTCTGAGCCTATGTGGGACCCTCACTGGTGGAATGCAATAGCTCCTTGTGCCGCCTGCATTCCATCTCACACGCTTGGTGTGATCGTTATTTAAAGCAAACGGGTGCCATTTCTCCCAGTTCCTGGATGACCGACAGAGTAGATGATCATCCCCATAGGTAAGTGTAAGTTCAGTATGAAGACATACGTTCAGACTAATATGAAATACAACATGGCTAATACTATCTGGCAGGGAGGTTGTGGTTGGCAGAGAGAACTATATACATCATGGCTAATACTATCTGGCAAGGAGGTTGTTGTAGAACGCCTGGTAGAGATCATAAATGCTTCTCTGAAGGAGGGCAGGATGCCTCCTTGTCTTAAGGAAGCAATTATTAGACCACTTCTGAAGAAGCCAGCCCTGGATTCCTCAGAGTTGAGCAACTATAGGCCTGTCTCCAACTATCTGTGGCTGGGCAAGGTAACTGAGAGGGTGGTGCCCTCCCAACTCCAGGCAGTCTTGGATGAAACTGATTATCTAGACCTGTTTCAGACCATCTTTCAGGTGGGCTATGGGGTGGAGACTGCCTTGGTCGGCCTAATGGATGATCTCGAATTGGGTATTGACAGAGGAAGTGTGACTCTGTTGGTCCCTTTGGACCTCTCGGTGGCTTTTGATACTATTGACCATAGTATCCTTCTGGAGCGTCTGAGGGGGTTGCGGGTGGGAGGCACTGCTTTGCAGTGGTTCCACTCTTATCTCTCGGGAAGATTCCAGATGGTGTCTCTCGGGGACTGTTGTCCTTCAAAAACTGAACTTCAGTATGGTGTCCCTCAGGGCTCCATATTGTCTTCGATGTTGTTTAACATCTACATGAAACCGCTGGGAGAGATCATCAGGAGATTTGGTGCAGGGTGTTATCAGTATGCTGATGGCACCCAAATCTATTGCTCCATGTCAACATCAAAGGCATGACCTCCCTAAATGCCTGCCTGCAGGCAGTGATGGGCTGGATGAGAGGTAACAAACTGAGACTGAATCCAGATATGACAGAGGTACTTTTTGTGTGGAGTCAGAATTCAGGAGATGATTTTGATCTGTCTGTTCTGGATGGGGTCACACTTCCCCAGATGGAGCAGGTACGCAGTCTGGGGGTGCTTCTGGACACAAAGCTCTCCCTGGTGTCCCAGGTTGAGGCAGTGGCCAGAGGTGCCTTTTATCAACTTTGGCTGATACGCCAGCTGCGTCCATTTCTTGAGATAAATGACCTCCAGACTTGACTACTGCAATGAGCTCTATTTGGGGCTGCCTTTGTACGTAGTCCGGAAACTGCAGTTAGTCCAGAATGTGGCGGCCAGATTGGTCTCTGGGTCATCTTGGAGAGACCATATCACTCCTATCTTAAAACATCTACACTGGCAGCTGGTAAGTTTCCGGGCAGAGTACAAGGTTTTAGTTATAACCTATAAAGCCCTAAACAGCTTGGGCTCTGGGTATTTAAGAGAACGTTTTCTTCGCTATGAGCCACATCACCCACTGAGATAATTTGGAGAGGTTCACTTCTCCCAAAGCTCACGTCTGCTGCAGAGCCAAGGTCAATGGCATAGTGCTTAATGAAAGGCAACTCTGAGGACCAAGTTGCAGCTTTGCAGATGTCCTTGAATGTAGTGCTAGATAAATGTGCTGTGGAGGCAGCATAATCACACATAAAGCGTGCTTTGTTTGACTTAGGCGATTCCACTTTCTGCTGTTTGTATGCCACCAAAATCAGTTCTATGAGCCAATGTGACAGGTGTTGTCTAGAAATACAGCGTCCCTTTGATTTTCCTTTGTAGGAAATGAAAAGGTGCTTGGTCAATCAAAAATATTTTGTACAATACAGAAAATATAGTAGGGACCTGTGCACATCAAATGAGTGCTTTGCCTTCTCTAGAGGAATAGTAGGATCTCTAAAGAATGTTGGTAGCACAATATCTTGATTTAAGTGAAAGTTGGATACGATTTTTGGTAGGAACGTGTGGTCCATGCACATCAGCACCTTATCAGGGTAGAATCTAGTAAAAGGTACATCTACACGCAGAGTTGTCAACTCACTCACTCTGTTGGCAGCAGTGGTGGCTATGAGGAACACAGATTTTAATGTAACTAGCTTTATAGGGGCTGTAGCCATTGGTTCAAAAGACACCGTAGTCAATGCCAAATGTACCAAGGAAATGCTCCACAGAGCCAATGGTTGCTGAATCAGAGGTACAAATTGGTTAGGCCTTTAAAGAAACTCTTGCAAGCAGGGTGTGGAAAAACAGATTTAGCATCCCATCTGGGATGCATAGCTGAAATTGCAGCCCAATTTATTTTGATGGCTACATTAGCCAAACCTTCTGATTTCAGAGAAGTTAAATACAGAAGCACCTCCGTGATAGATGCCTGCAGTGGCTTGAACCCTGACAATTTTGCATATGCAGTGAATCTTTTCCGTTCTCTGGCATAGTTAAAGCCTTGTGGATGGCTTACATTGATTTAACAAGATTTTATCTAGAAGCTTATTCGCCGCGCTGCCAGTCTCAGTGTGCCTACATCCAGATGAAATGCTTGACTCTTGTCCCAAGACAGGAGATCTGGGTGTTGTGGAAATCTCCAATATCTGTGGTGAGACAGTCCGAGTATTAACAGAAACCACGACTGGCATGGCCACCACAGCATTATCAGTATGCAAGACACCAGGCTTGCAAGTAGCTTGGCCACTACTCGACCTAGTAGAGAGTGTGGAGGAAACATGTATAGAAGACCTGTTTCCCAACTTACCTGAAATCCATCCCTTAGGGATTTGGGGATGTGTCCCGCTCTGGAGCAGGGCATACTTGGCATTCTGAGAAGTTGCAAAGATATCAGTTACAGGGTGACCTCATGCATGGAAAATGGGAGTCAGGTATTTTGAATGGCTTCATCCACCAATTCAGAGACTGCAGCACAGGAAAAAGGATAGTTAGACGTAGATGTTGGCTGTCCACATTGGGGTGGAAGACAGAGAAGAACCAGAGTTGTAATTTCCTCATTTTCAGAAGTGCATAATGTACTGTGGTGCTGCAGGAAGCCATCAGACCCAGAAGACGTTGGATCAGCCTGGACTGGATGAACCAAGAACTCCTGGACAAATTCCTTGATGGATTGGAACTGATCTATTGGTAAGTATGTCCTTTTCATGACAGTATTCAACACTGCCCGGATGTAATTTATGGTCTTTACTGGCTCTAAATGAGATAACTTCCAATTTACTTGAATCCCCAGATCGTGGAGAAGATTCAATACATAAGACATCTGAGAACATAACCCTTCTGATTCTCTTGCTTCCAAGAGCCAATCATCCAGAAATAGAAAGATTGCAATCCCCTTTGTTCTCAGATGTGCCACTATTACTGCCATGCACTTTGTGAGGACTCTTGGTGCTGTTGACAGTCCAAATGGTAATACCTTGTACGGGTATACTAAATCGTCCACAGTAAACCTCAGGTATTTCCTGTGGACTTCCCTTACACCTATGTGAAAATAAGTATCCTTTAAATCGAATGTTGCAAGCCACTGTTCTTGGAATAGTGGAAGTATGTCTTGCAGCGTCATGATCCAGAACCTTTTCACACTGACACACTTGTTTAACTAATGCAAGTCCATGATGGGATGAATTCCACCACCCTGTTTGGGATCTGAAAATAATGGGAACAGAACCCATCCTGCCTCATTGTCCACTGTACAGAGGCAACAGCCTCTTTCTCCAAGTCTCTCACCTCTTCGAACAAGGATGACATGAGTGTACCTGAGAAAACTGGTAGGGTCTTGAACTCTATTGCACATCCCACATAAATTATCTTGAGGACCCAGAGATCTGGTGTTACATGTTGACATGCAGGGGCGTGGCTTGCCAGTTTGATGGAGTTGGCAATCAATGATGGAGTGTGAAGTGCCGTGAAGGTGGTGTCGGCAGTGATTTGTTGGATTAACAGTGGACTTACAGATGTTTCAAAACCAGCTAAGATTTTAACAGGCACTGGCCTCGCCAAAGTGGAGGAAAGTGAAAATGAAATGGCAGACTGTGTCTGTGCCAGCTTATGTTGTTGAGCATTCCATAGTCTATAGTCCCGGTAGCCATAGGGCATTCCAGTATTGGTCATGCCTATGCTACCTGTAGATGATCCCCATGTAGGAGATGTAGGGGCTTGGTGCGCAAAACTGCATGAGTGCCAATGTGAACTACCTGCCAGAGGTGCAGACAGATGAGAGGCTGTTAAAGCAAAAGAGGTTGGTGGTTTAAACAGGCTTTGTGAAGACATGAAGATGATGGGTGCCGGTGACACAGGAAGTGTCCCAGGAGCTGTGGTTTGAACTATTTCTACACCTGGTTCTCCATCTGGATCACTTAAACTTTGTGGCAGGAAGCCCTTAAAGGTAGTATCAATCAATCAATCAATCAATCAATGATGTTTATTTATGGTCATAGACCAAAATTTACATACATAATAATATACATAATATAGTAGTAATATATACATAATATAATCAGGAACATGGACTCATCCTAATCAGCAGTTTCCCGTTTGCATAATCTGATTTACCATCTGTTGTCTAGCCTTCTTAGCTGCCTCACAGAACTTAGCAACTTTAAATGTTACTTCCTCATTCTGATCTGAGAGCAGGTAGTTGACGTAAAATGCATCTGTATGACCTGGGAAATCAATCAGTAATGAGGAAATATAACAAGTTTGTAAGTCTCTATAGAAGAGACAGCAGAGTAAAATGTGAAAGATAGACTCCTGTTCTCCAGAGGCACAAGGGCATAGTCTCTGTTCTTTTGGGATCCCTCTAAATTTACCTTCTAGTTCAGCTGAAGGTAGCACATTAAATCTGGCCAGTGTAAACATCCTGCGATACTTAGTAATGGTAATCTTACCCAGGTAATTCGCAGGTTTAGTGTTATACATTTGTAGACCTAGGAAAACTTTAGAGATTAAAGATCGATCAGTCTCCATTTCCATATCATAGATCTGCTGCTTTAATATCAGTCTTGCGCGACAAAAACCCATTTCTAATAAACCATCCAGACTAAAGCCATATAAACTTATTTGGCGAGATATTGACTGCTTCCAACTAGAATTAAATTTATCAATAAAAATTAGGTGAGCAAGGCCTGTAGAAAAAAAAGACAATCTTAACCAGAAGCTGAGAATGGAAAACCACATCCGGGCTTCCATCTTAGGCATACCAGTTTCCATCCTCAATATTACATTGGGAACACATCTAGGGATCTGTAAAATAGATCTCAAAAACTTTGTCTGAACTATCTCTAGTGGTGTGCAGTTACTATATGGGCCCAACTGCGACCCATAAAGCAACTGAGAGCAGGCTTTAGCTGTAAATAACTTAAGGGCGGCTGGTACAAATTGAGTTCCATCTTGGTGGAAATATGATTGGATGGCCAATGCCGATTTACGTGCATTTTGGGTAACATATTGCAGATGTGCTTGGCGTTTTGTAGTAGTTGAAAGTGTACTACTATTAGAGTCCAGAATGTACAACAGTGTGCGAGCGATGAATGGGTCGAAGCCAGCATCCAAATCTTCAAGGTCATCCTTGACATTGATGGTTGGTGGAGGCGAAGATGGTTCTCGATGTCGAGGTGTGACCAGTCTCGATGCAATGAGAACCAGAGTGTTCAACTGTGAAAATGTCTTTCAGTGTCAATATGATGGTGTCGAAGGTGCCAGGGAGTGAATCATTATGGCAGGTGAAATAGTTGTTAGATGTTGAGTCACATCATGAGGAGAGACGTTCAAAGTTGAGGGTCTCGGCGTTGATGGCTCTGATGCTGCATGTTGTTCGGCAGAAAGTCCATCCCCCAGTGTTTTCGGGGTTGTGGATATGTTGAGGCCTTGGTGTGTTTGGGATAACTAAGTATACTCTGCAGCCCCAATGGTGTCTTTTCCCAAGCCGAATCTTGGCTCATATGTTTTTTAGGTGCTGGCACTGAGGAATCCTCAGCCGAGGAGCTGCGCTTTCCCCAAGTCTAAGGAGGTCAGAACAATGCCTACGTCATAAATTTTATGAAAAGACCCACAAGGAATATTTCCTAGTTCTAACACAACACCCTCCAGGGAGAACAGTCCACCCTGGAAAGGAACACTGCCCATAGACAGAGGAGAAAACAGACCAGATGCCAGGGTGCTGAATCCCCCTTTGGCCAGCAACTCCTCCCAAAGCAGAGCCTTATGTGCCACTAAACTCCTGTTAATTTTTTCCCTCGACGCTCCCTTCTTCTCTGCGGCCTTTGGAGGCTGAGCATTGGGTGCGGGATGAGTCGCCGCCACCCACTTGGCCCGGCACACAGAGTGTGCCACGGAATCCTCTGAGAGAGGGGGATAAACCTCTCTTTCACTGTGTGGGGCATTGGCGGATGCCTCATGTTGTAAAAGATTCACCAAAAACTGCAGCGGAGGCAAAACTAGTCACAAACCCATGGCTCTGTCTCCCCGTTACCCCCTGACTAGCACTAAGCCACACAGGGAAGGTGGGGAAGGAGACAAAACAAAAACAAAACAAAGCTCAGAAACACTCCTCAAAATCACCAAGAACACAGAACAAAAATTTTTGGCACCTGCTGGAGTGAGACAGGGCAAAAAACTGAGATTGAGTTGATTGCCCCTCCTTCCTGGTGGCAGGCAAAGCTGTGATTGGCCCTGTCTAGGAGCAGGATGTCGAGGCAACCTGTAGTAGGCAGTGGATAATAGGCAGTGGATACAACCCTCTTCTGAGGGAGAAAGAGAGCTTTCTGGTGGTGGTAGAGGCTTAAATACTGGGTCCAACAAAGTGCTGGTCAAAGCAGTGGATGCTGAGGGTTTTGATTGCTTTTTCTCTGTGGCCCTTGGAGTCAGTGTTGGCATCAACTTTGATATCGACGTCAATGTCAAAGGGGCATTTGGTCTCGGTGTCATGGGTTTCAGGACATCAACATATAAAGCCACATGCAGTCTGAGAGTTTGATTTGAAAACAACAAATTTTAAAAGTTTCTGTGTTGTGTCGTTCACGCAAACAGATCAAACAGGAGACGTGGTGATCTTGAGATGGTAACTTTGCCCTGCACTCCGAAAACCTTTTAAAGGTTGCTCTATGGTCCACTGTAGAAGAAAAAAGGTCAGTCTGGAAGAACAATGAGGATTTTACTTTACCTTGCAGGAGAACTTTGAACAAAGAACTGATCCGAGACAAGGAGCAATAGAGACAAGGCCCTATCGCTATGGCAGTTGGAACAGAACTGGGGAAAATGGCATCCAGCTGCCTTAAATAATGATCACATCGAGTTCATAAGATGGAACACAGGTACAATGAGGAGCTATAGCATTCCACCTGTGAAGGTCCCACATAGGCGCAGACCCCATTCTTATGGATGGTCAACAGATCATGATGTAGATACATATGTTCAAAAGATTGTTCTATGATTGGCTGGAAGGCAATGCCAGCATTATTACTGGTTCTTGTTTCTGCACTCCATATAAAAAGGTAATTATACTACATAACAACAGTGAATAGTAACAATTTTAAAAAATCATTTTAAAAAATTGGCAGCTGTCATCCACAATTGGCAGCTGACATTGGTGCAGCAGTGCTAACTTCCACAATAATACTGCACTGTCACACAAGGTGTGTGTGTGTATGATTTTTCTGATCTCTCTTTTCCTCTACTGTGCCTCTAGAACACTGTGCCACCTGAAAATGTGTTCCTGCTGCACTAGCACAGTGCTAGTGTGGATGTCAGCCAGCACATTTAAAACAGAATCCTGCATGTTGGATTAACCTGGAGCCTTACGAGGAACCATTCTGCACCATGGCCTTAGTTAGGTGCAGGATTGCAACCTTATTCCAAACTGAAAGCTGACATTTGTAATCAAGTACCCAATACCTGACTTGTCTTTTTCAAATAAGGACTCTTAAAGTCCTTATTAGACTGTATATTATATTCTTATTTATTAGAATATATAAGAATTAATACCTCATCTTCAGCAACATGCTTGATCACAATATGATGCTGAACTAATTGTTTGGCTTTCACCCAGGTGGCAATAATCTCTTGACGTACAGCAATAGGTACTGGCTCATCAGGAACACTTCCATCGGGCAAATTCATGGCAAATTCACAAACCTAAGGAACAGTATTTTACAAATGTCTAACCAAAAAAGGCAATCTTAAGAAATATAACATTTTATTCAGATGCTACACTGAGATTATTTCATTTTACATTCAGTTATATAGTAATCTTGTGGTGGAGTAAAAGATCTAAAGAAGTTGTTAGTTAGCCTTTGAGAATAGTAAGGCAGATAATCGAATGAATTAATGAATACTAGCTGATCCGGTGCAGAGCATCTGTGCCTAGTTCGCTGCTACCACTGCTTTCTCCCCTCACCTGCCTGTCGCCATTTTTTTTGCTTGCCCGCCCCGCTGCATTCTTTCCCCCACCTATCTTCTTCCTTGCCTGCCCCCTGCCCACCCGCCTTCTTCCTTCCCCGCCTGCCGTCTTCATGTTTCTCTGCCCGCCCCCTGCCTGCTGTCTTCTTCCTTCCCCACCCGCCGGTAGTCTGTTTCCCCACCTGCCGTCTTCTTCCTTCCCTGCCCACCCCCTGCCCGCCCGCTTCTTGTTTCCCTGCCCATCCCCTGCCCACTGTCTTCTTCCTTGCCTGCCCAACAGCTGGCCCACCACCGTTTTCTTGGGTCAGTGCCATTCACCACCTTCAACTAGCCAGCCAGCTGCCACCATTTTCTTCCACCCCACCCATTCCGTGGCTATCTGGTAGCTCTCTGGACTCTCGCGAGAGCTGCCACACATGGGATTAGCCACGGGTATGCCTTAGAGAAATATACATTAAAAAGATAAAATGATGAATTGATGAAAACATTGCTGAAAAGGAGATGAGCTGTAATGTGAATATTGATTGTGTGTGTCCTCAAAGAAGTGAAAAGCAGTAACTTCATTTGTTACTATAATTTCTGAGATTATGGTCAAGTAGAAGCCAGTGGAGAATATTCAGCTCTTTTCTTCTAATCCTTGAAAATACATTCAATTGGAACCAGTCAGTTTTTGGGCTCCCCAAGCATTGGGGAGAAAGTGCCGTACTTTTGTCACATACTCTCTGCTTTTGCTTGTATATCAACAGTGATGTTGATGCTGAGCAGTTAAAAATGCATTGGGGCTCATCTTCAGCAACATTCAGGCTGCACTACTGCACTAGTCAGGCTGCACTACTGCTAACCAGCATGTGGAAATCCACAGAACTGTATCTGTCTCTTAGGTCTTGATTGCCATTGAGGAAAGGGGCAAGACTTTGAGGAGCTAATTCAAATGCAAATTATAAGCAGGTTCAGTAAGGATGCCAGCTCATGTATAAAGAAAATCAGCAGACCTAAGCGCTTCTTCTCTTGGCTTTGTAGGAACACAGCATCTGGCTAGAGCGTCCTCCACACAGTAAGTGTGGAGTAAGTATATTGCCTTATACTGCAGCAGTTTTATGTTTCATTCCCCTTCTGCTTATGCATTTTTGGTAGATTAAAAACTTTGTCCTGTTCCCAGGATGTGTTGAAAGGAAAAGCAGCAGTCAGGGATCTTAAAATATTCTTAGTTAGGGTGCCCTAAGTTCTTTAGCCTTGCTGCCTCAATCACTTCTGTTTATTGCTAGCCTTCTTTAGTTTAGAACAGGCTTCCCCAAACAGCGGCCCTCCAGATGTTGCTGAACTACAACTCCCAGCATCCCGAGTCACAATTTATTGTGGCTGGGTATGCTGTGGGTTGTAGTTCAGCAACATCTGGAGGGCCGCAGTTTGGGGAAGCCTGGTTTAGAACATAGAATTTCTAAACTTTAGTTTACAAATTAGAATTTAGTTCTGGGAAGAACTAATTTGCCTGCTTCCCTTTCACTATCTAAACTGACAGTGAAACGGAAGTTAGGCCACTTCACAAGTTAGGCCACTTCCACCTCAAACGTTCATGCACCCACCATCTTGAATTGGGGTGAATGACATCATCACGAACTACACCACTGAGGTGTCCCTATGTCCCACGCACCTCAAATGTTCACACACCCACCATGTTGAACAGGGATGGATAATATCATCACAAACTATGCCGTTGAGGTATCCTTATGTTCAACTGTACCAAATTTGGTTCAAATCGGTGAGGTGGTTCACAAGTTAGCACACTTGCACTTCAAACGTTCATATGTCCACCATCTTGAATTGGGGTGGATTATATAATCACAAACTATGCTGCAGAGGTAGGGACACCTGGTACAAATTGGTCCATGCATTGTGAAGTTAATAGGGACGCAGACACACACACATACACACACAGAGAGAGCTAGTGATCTCATATGCTTACTTTCCTTAAGGAAAGTAGGCTAAAAATGGTGACTAAGGGTGGACATGATAGCAGTTCATAAAATATTCTAATATTGTAGCATCCTAGTGTTCTAGTATTATAAGAGAAGAAAAACTGTTCTTTATCTACTTTTTCCACACCATGCCTAAAGTATAGGGAAAAATCATCAGAGAGTTTTTCAACCTCTCTCATAATACAAAAACTTAGGATCATCAAATGAAATTGGATGACAGGAGGCTCAGAACAAATAGGAGAAGTTATGTTTTCACATAGTGCATAATTAACTTATGGAATTTGCTGCTATGGGATGTGGTGATGGCTACTAGCTTAGAAGGCTTTAAAAGGAGGTCAGGTGTATTCATGAAGGAGAGGTCTATTACTGGCTATCAGTCATGATAGTTATGTGGAACTTTCATTTTTCAGAGGCAGTATGCCTCTTAATAGAGGTTGCTGGTGGGGCAGCAGCAGCTCTTGCCTTTTACGCCTTGCTTGTGAGCTTCCAACAGGCATCTGAATGGTCACTATGTGAAACAGGATGGTGGACTGGATAGACATTTGGTCTGATCCAGCAGAGTTCTTTTTATGTCCTTCTGTTCACCACCATATTAGGGGAGCTACTTAATGCTTCTGATAGGTTCCTTAAGGGGGACACATTAATTGTTTTATTTTTAATTTCAATTTTAAGTTAGTCAGTGACTATAATATATGCTTTTATTTATTTTATTTCAAAAAACTAAACCCCGCCTTTCTTTCAAAAGAAAATCAAAGTGGCTTAAAATAACAAAAATTTTAAATAATCATTTCAACATAAACAATAAAAAAGAAATAAAAAGTGCTGGACAAAAATAGGTGGGGGAGCAGACTCACACAAATTCAGGGGAAGCTAACTGAAAAAGAAAACTATACTTGGCTTACACACTTAAATACCAGTCTGAAGAAATATTCCTAATACACTAATATCTGGTCACCTCTACTCTATACAATCCATTTGCCTTACAGAAAACTAATGGAAATATGTACCTCTACAGCTGCTTTAATATCATGAATCCCAGCAGGATCCACAGACAAAGTTGGTACAAAAGGGACTTTTTCATGTGCTTTTGGAGCAGCCTTTTTACGTTTGATTGGTCCTTCTTCCATAACTTTCTTTTCATCCGTTTTGAAAACTGGTTTTGGAATCCATGGAAGGATTAAGCCTCGAGCCAGAGCATTACATAATCTCACCAAAAGAGTAGTATTCCTGAACAAAACAAGTCAACAAAGGAAGAAATCAAGATCTTAAAAATAGAATATGGAAATGAATTTAATCACATCACTATCCTATAGAAACACTGGCCAGCATCCTGACTAAGGCTGTGTGTATGCAAGCAAAAGAAGCATGTGTGCAGTGACACTCTATCTACCACTCCAGCAGCATGGATGCTTGCGCGGTGGGGTTTTTGTTTTTTTGTTTTTTGCCAATCTCCTGATTTGCCACCTGAAAGCATGTCCCTGAGAACGTTGCAACCCTCAAGCTCATAATTTTGCGTGGCACAGAGTGCTTTCAGAAGAAAGGGACATCAGCTAAAATTGCTCCACAATACACAAACATCTGTGCTGCTGAACTGGGATTGTAGCCACTAAATCTATGCTTCTGAACTGGGATTGTAGCCACTAAATTCATTGCTTCCTCACACAGCTTTAGTCCAGATATCAGCCACTGCATCCCTGTCTGGACATAAAAGAGGCATGGACATTCACCCTGCTAACATGTAGGAAATACATGCTCCAGTCTATGGGAGAATGGAAATGAATGAATAGTCTTATCAAGTAAGGGCTGATGACTTAGCAGATGCAGTAGGCCCCATGCATTGTCTGCAGAAGTATGCTGGGCCACCGTGGTGTAGTGGTTAGAGTGCTGGACTAGGACCGGGGAGACCCGAGTTCATAGCCCCATTCAGCCACGAAACTAGCTGGGTGACTCTGGGCCAGTCACGCATCTCTCAACCTAACCTACTTCACAGGGTTGTTGTGAAAGAGAAACTCAAGTATGTAGTATACCGCTCTGGGCTCCTTGGAGGAAGAGTGGGATAAAAATGTAATAAATAATAATAATAATAATAATAATAATAATAATAATACATTCACAGCCTGGCAGGGATCATGTGAAGAAGCTGATTGTATTATTAATGCTGCTGCATAGGGCCTCTACAGATCAAGATGCCAGATGATAAAATAGTAGACTTGAGCCCGAAAACGTTTCGGAGGCCATTATAGAAGCCTCCAAAACATTTCGGCCACTGGGGCCATTTCGGGTTTCAGAGGTGGCAGGGCTGCTCCCTTAAGGGCGAGTGAGGGTGCACTTACCCTTCATGCATGCCCAGTACTTCTGGCCACTTCCAGCCGAGAATGGCAGTGAGGCGGCAGGGAGGTATGCTGCCGCCCCAAGGGGCTTTGATACAACGAAGCACCGGCGGGGAAAATGCAGTGGGAGGGGTAAGTGCACCCTCACCCGCCCTTAAGGGAGCAGCCCCACCACCTCTGAAATGTGGAGGAGTGGTTCCAGTCACATCCCTATAAAATAGCACCTTCATGCAACATATGCTGTTTAGAGTCTGCTGGTAGACCGGCATATTCCTACAGGCTATTAAGTAGGAGAACTGCCACAATTATGAACTGGGAAAAATAATCAATCAGCATTTCAAACAGAAGAAAATTCAGTATCAAATTAGACAATTTTAAAAAATAGCTTATATGCTAATTATATAAGCTAATACAAGTGATCCCCATTTGCAAGTTCTCCATTTGTGGAATAGTGTATCTGCGGTTGGATCATAGGGACCCAGTTTATTCACAGGGTGAAAATAGGGTTATTTTTGTCTATCCGCAAATCTCGAGTGGCTGGAAAGGACTTCCAACAACATTTCCTGCTGCCATTTTGTATTTTGTGGAGCTATTTTGTGGCTCTATTCTGCAAAAACAAAACAAACCTCAAAAAAGAACAAAAATTGAGGATTTGGGAGTTTGGGGGGCATTGCTGGAGATAAAGTTACTGTGCTTATTTCTGCCCCCCCCTTTTTACTGTGATTTTCAACACACTTTAGTGTGCTTAGGAACCAAACCCCTCCCCCAAGCCTCATAGAGTTAAGGTTTTGTTATTCACAGTTTCATTAACCACAGAAACAGGCAAGAACAGAACGCCCGCAAGCGGAACAGCCTCCTGTGTATATAAGCTAATAAACATAGCTTATATATGCTAATTATATAATTATATCTGATTATTTCTCTCTTAATGTTTAAACACAACTTTATAGTCTTAACAATAATGTACATGATGGCCTTTCATTACAATAATATTTACAATGAACAGTACAGTATGTATTAAATCTGCATACACCAACAAAACCTAGTGAAATGCCACACCATCCTGTTACTAGGAAATTATCCTGTGTGATCCACTTTTCTTTCAGTTTTGCACAGCACAATTTCATGACTACTGGCTACTCTGATACAATTTATAAAAGTATTGCTTACTCATCTTTATAAATGGCTAGGATGTGTAAAATCAAAGGGAAATAGAGGGAAGATTTGTTCTATCAGGTGAAAGACACTACTAATTGCTACAATACAATCCCAACCAGTGTCCTTTAGTGATACCAAGATACAGCATAGTAAAAACAATATAGCATCAGTTTTTTTAAAAAAAGATTTTGTTCTCATGTACATTAAAAAAAGTTGATCTACCCAACAAAACTCTTTCAAAACTTACCCACTGTGCCCAGTATGTTTAGTTGCATTGAAGAGAGTTTGGAGGGAATCCACAATTTCTCTTTGTCTTTTTGCAGCAATTAGATGTTTATTGTGATTTAAGACATATACTACAGTGTTATGTACAATCCATGCTTCATTTAACTCTTCTCCAATTTTGGCAGCCCGCAGAAAATTTTCCATAGCATACTGAGATAAGTGAGTTATCCAATTACTAAAAAATTAACAATAAAGAAGGATTTTTAAATTGCTGAAACAAACAAAACTACAAAATCAATACACGAAGGACTTGTCGTGTAAGTAGCATCATTTTTCTAGTTTCTAGTTTCTAAAATGCTATTATTTTCAAACACACCAGTAACAAACTCCATTGTTTAGTATTTAGGTGTTCTCTTTCCTTTGTTACCTTCTGAGACCCACATCTTCTACAACAGGTGCTCTCCTGTACACACAAATACCCCATAAGATTTGTATTTATGCACATACATTCACATTCCCCCAATAACCTTCACACAGACGTAAAAATATTCTAACTTTCCAAGGTTTAAAACATAGACTTGAGACAGAATGTAGAGGCCACATATCCATTACTTCTCCGTGACCTGTCCTACATATATTATCAGCTACCATATTAACTTTGGAAACTTCTGTTTTAGACAGTACTGTCAATATGAAGAAAAACAGGTTGCTTATCTGTAACAGGTGATCTGGTAGTGATTCCACGACATTCATAAAAGATAGATTCTGCGCCTGCGCAGACCTGCTTCGGGTAGAATTCGTTAGCTCTTCAAGATGCCTCTAACCACCTCCTCAACATGCCCTGCAGTACCTTACTGCAGCGGTTAGGCGTCCCTTTCTCAGTTTCTTGATGTCCAACTGATGACATACAATCCTTTGTTGCTTTCCTCAGTTTTTTGTTTGTTTGTTTTAGCTTGCACTTTGCAATGGGGGACAGCTAGGCGGGATTTATGAATGTTGTGGAATCACTACCAGATCACCTTTTACAGGTAAGCAATCTTTTTATCTGGATAGCGATTCCATCGATGTTCATAAAAGATGGGTGAATTACGGGTTTCCCAAACGGTGGTGGGAGGTGCAAACTATTGCAACACTCTTTTCAGTACTGCCCTGCCAATCTCAGCCGCCACTGCAGAGCAAAGTTCTATTGCATAGTGTTTTACAAAAGTTTGGTCTGAGGCCAACAACACAGCAGTACAGATGTCGCTAAATCTGACGCTGGACAAATGATCTGCCGACGTGGCGTATGCCCTGGTGGAATGAGCTTTTATGGTGCTCAGAGGGGTCACCTTCTGCAGATCATATGTCATCTTTATAAGTTCTACTAGCCAATATGACAATCTTTGTTGCGATAGCCGTTGGCCTTGTTGATGGCTGCTTACACAGACGAATAGCTGTCTTGTCTGAGGAGCTGCAAAGATCCAAAGGTCCGATTGCTAAGGCGATCAGAAAGAAACTGAGATAGGGATGCCTAACCGCCGCAGTAAGGTACTGCAGGGCACATGCAGGAGGCGGTTAGAGTAGTCTCGAGGAGCTAACGAATTCTACCTGAAGCGCAGAACCCATCTTTTATTAACGTCGATGGAATCACTATCCAGATCAAACTAATGGCAGGATTGTGCACAGCTATGTATCTTCATTTCATAAGACACTTGCATTTCTTATGCACCTCTTGCTTCCAACCTGTTTAGGCCGTTAGGGGATAATTGAAGCAATTACCCCAGGCCTTTGAGGGGACCTTATCAGCTCTTGGGGGAAAAATGATTCCAACTGAGGGGGGGAAATGACATTGAAACAGAGTGCAATGAGAAGTAAGGGGGAGTCTCAGATTAGCATCCAGCCCCCAGGTATCTCAGATTCTTGGAAAAGGGCCTGCAGAGGTAGGAAACTGAGCTATAATAAACATTGGGTAGGAGCACTCTGAATGCCAACACCCCTCCCCAAGTCCTTGTGAGCAGGATTAGATCAAACAGAGCCCTGCAGTGTCATCCATTACCTTCATCCTGATCCTGCAATGTCACTTGCCTCTACCACCTGCCCTTCAAAGTGCCCCAAGGCAAGGGGAAACTGGACTTGAGGCAAGGGGAAGAGAAGACAGCAGAGATGGAAGCCAAGTGAGTTATTTAGGAATGACTGCAAGATCTTTTGCAAAGCACAGAAGATTTGCATACTGTTGCTGAAAGCAGTATTTTGGGGTTGCACAGAAAGGCACCCCCTCCATGATTTAGCAAACACGCCAGGTTAACAGGCTAGCAGCCTTCAGTAAACTTTCCACCACACACAGCTCCAGCCCATTGGCATGAGCCAGTCATTAGCACAGGTAGAGTTTGGCAATATGCCTCCAGGTTAAAGGTCCACAAGACTACAAAAGGGTCTTGCAGACCACTCCTTTTTGGAGTCAAGCTGGCTGGTAGACCAATCAAAAGGAAAAACTGTCTTGGGCGTGATACTCTCATCCAGCGGTAACACTTGGGATGCTCAGAGGAGATGAGCAAACATGGCCATTTCCCCCTCATTAGTTTAATGAAGTGGATGATAAAAATAAGGGAGGAAACGCTCATAGTAAACAAAAGATTTGTACTTTTGGAGCTGGGATGCCTTAGTTTCGAAAGAGTAGGCACATAAAACCATTTTCACTACTTACATGAATACTTGCATAGCTTCAACCTTACTTATCCAGAGGACACACCTGCAATGACTAAGTTCACCCTAGCAATGGAGACTTTTGTTTTGCCACAAACATCCTACCCACCAAGGAGGCATGACCAATGATTCAAAGACTGCCCCAGGGCACGTTTTCAAAAATATCTGCCACATGGCTTCAGACTCTGTTTGGATTCTACCATCCTATGGACTCTCACGCTACCAGCTAAGGCTGCTCCCCTCATCCCTGCTTCACCTCTCTCTCTACTCCTGAGGAGGCACCAGATTGCCCTTTGTGCACCAAATGCACCCAGGAAGGATGAGTACCTCACACCTCAGCTATCCCCCACTATATCTGGGCTTCCTCACCTCTTTCCCTACCTCCTTCCTTGCTCTCCAGGCACTTATCATTAAAGGACTCTCTTTTAAAAATGCTGGCTGAGTTACTGAATTCCCTAATCAAACTATTTTTGCCTTCTGTAACTCCCGATTTTTACTCCAAATAAAGCTTTGAAACTATAATCGTGTCTCTCTCATCTTTCCAATATGCCAGACTTGCTTGAATTAATGCTGTGTCTGAATTGTACTCTAATTCAAGCTAATTTCCCCACTTCAATCAATCAATCAATCAATCTTTATTGCAGTCATGGACTCCCCCTTAGTCCCAAAAGCTAGCCAAAGCATCCTGCCAGCACTTTTGTGTAGTTCTGGTGACAATATGTTTATTTATAACAAATGCACTTTCAAGGCAGCCAGGAGGGGTGCATGTACATCCCTAGTAGAAAGACAAAATGAGGGCATTTACAACTCCTTCTTTTAGGGTCACCAGAACTGCTGTCTTATCTGACCAATTAAATCTCTAACAGCACTAGCTGATTCAACATAGCTAGTACTTCTTTTTGTACTTCAAAAGGTAGCGTTGCATGAGCATGGAACCTGGACAAAGAGCACTTTACCCTAGCCAAACCTGTGAAAAGCTATTCTGCATTGTGAGTAAGGTATCTGGTGTCTGTCAAATTTAACAATCACATGTGTTAAAAATAATGAATAATAAAGACCAACCAATTTGTACCATCAGCTTTAACTGTCTTAATCACTAGTTCAATCCCCAAGCCCAAGGAGGTCAGAACAATGCCTACTTCATAACTTTTATGAAAAGAACTGAGAAGTCTCCCCCCGCCAATAATAACTAGCAGCTGTTTTAAGTGGAAATGTTATCATACTTAAGAAAACAGGCATGTTCATCCACAGTTTTAAGAAAAACAACTGTTCCCTGTATAATGCACCTGAATTTAATTGGCTGATACATTATGAATACAACAAATATGACAAATATTTATATACGCTTTCAACAAAAGTTCCCAAAGCAGTTTACAGATATATATAAAAATACAAAAATAAAATGGCTCCTTGTCCCCAAAGGGCTCACAATCGAAAAAACATTGATTAATTATTCAAAAGCTGGACCATTAATCAGCTAAAGGTAATAGGTTGGTTGCCTTAATGAACTCAACATGAGCAGAAAACCGAGTATAGGAAAAGGTTGTGAAATTATCTTGAAGATACATAGCCATCATAGAACATAATGACAAAACCATATTCTTGCTCAGAAGATACTGCCCTCTGTCCTGAACTTCTATATAGGCAAATATTCTGGAGGTCTAAAACTGCATATTACAGACTGTAGCTGTTAAAAGATTTGTTAGGGTCACAGTCTCTTGCATTTCTTTCCCACAAATGTGCTAAGCTGTGCATTTGATGTAGTAGTCACTAGTAGGGATGTGCACAGAACCAGGCAAGCAAGGGTGGTTTGGTGGCACCAGAGGTGCTGCTTTAAGAGTGGGGGAGAGTGCACTTACCCCTCCCTCCTCTCTTCCCCCGCCAGCACTCCTTTATTCTGAAGTTAATTAGGGTGGCAGAGTACCTAACTGCTGCCCCATTGTCCGGATACAACCGGAAGTATCTATTGCGCCTGTGTGCAACAGTGCATACAGGTGCAGTGGGTACTTCCGGTTGTATCCGGACAACGGAGGGGGGGGAGGTACTCTGCTGCCCTGATTAACTTCAGCGGAGGAAGGGGTAAGTGGACCCTCCCCCACTCTTAAAGCAGCACCCCTTGTGCCATCGAACAGGAGGAACTGGCCGCCTTTCGAACCAGTTCGGAGGCCCATAAAGGGCCTCTGAACCAGTTCCATGCACATCTCTAGTCACTAGCTTGTGCACAAACTTGTAGAACGGTGTAGTAGTTCAGGCTTCTGGAAAGAATGCATATACGTTGGTAGGAAGGAAATATAAACGTTCTAATCATTGTAATTTAACATCTGAATCATCGTAGGAGTGCAGATATGGAAATAAAGGATTATTTTCCATTTCTTCTGTGCAATATTTCATAAACTACTTAAAAAAATTCTAATTATTTTATGTGGGGCTGCTGCTTTTCAGCTTATGCAGGAATCTGTCTAGTTTATCTACAATGACAGGGTCCCTCCAGGACATGAAAGATCAGTGAACCACTCTGCCCTGCTTTGCTGGAAAGCTGAAATATGTAGCCATTTCGCTTCAAGCAGCATTTCCAGTGGCAGTGGTTCATATTGTCATGCCCCATGCATCATATGTCATTTCTATTTAACAAATGCATGTCTTCTTGCTTCCAAGTCGGTTTGGAATCATTGCTTCTTTTTAATTAAAAAGGCAAAGCTATTACAAGGGTCTCTGTTCCAAACATCTACCGGGCAAAGCATAAAACATTAGTTGACCCTAATTGCCTAATATTTTTATAGAGCAAGGTATGGTCATATGTAATCAGAATGTGGCTAAGTCTTCAGATTAATTTCTTTCTTTTGACGTTTTGTTTTTAATATCATTACGAAGTGACAACTGAACAAAAGAGGCACCTTTTAAAAGTGGTGATTCTCTTTATTTAGCAGGGGGAGAGCAACTGGCCCTATCCATCCTCAGCACAGCATTCCTCCAGTAGCTGTTGCATGTGTCTATCTTATGTTTCTTTTTTCCAACTGTGAGCCCTTTGGGACAGGGAGCTATTATATTTATTTATTTTTATCTATGTAAACCGCTTTGGGGACTTTTGTTCAAAAGCAGTATATACAGTAAATATTCATTGCATTCATATTCGTGATATTAAAGATCTCAAAATGGCCACATTCAGACGTAATGGCTAACTGTGGTTAAAAGTGGCTGAGGTTTTGATTTGGAACTTCAAATTATGCCATGGACATTCACCAAACTGCAGCCCACCAAACTCCAGTTGCTGGAGAGGGGAGCCTTTCCCTGCTGCTCAGGCTCCTAGGCCAATCTCAGCCAGCTCCATGCCCAGATTGTGGGCAAAGCATCACTGCGTCAGCCGCGATTTGCCACAAACTTGAAGGGGGCATATGGAGCATGATCGTACATTTTCAGAGCACTCCACTTGCCAGTGGGAGCGAAAGAGCATTTCAAGCTCTTTAAATGCTTTGCAATGCCAGTGCTTCTTCTGCCAGTGATGGCATTGCCACCTTGCCAAGTTGCCTTGCACCCTGAAAGCACCACGCAAGCACGAATTCTCAGGTGGTTTTGGGACAGGGGGCGATTCCGCTTTTGGTATGGGAGGGGAGCGGGGAATCCACATTTGTAAGTATGGGATATGCAGACTGAGGAGGGTAAAGGATGATGGAGGGTATGTCCCACCATAACCAGGGAAGATGTTGTGAGGGGTGACCCCAGCAAAGCAGTCCATGCAGAACCACCCAAAATTTGCTGTCTGGAAGCTTGCTGCCAGGTGGGCTAGCCCTCTCATGAGAGGACCAGTCTACTGGGAATATGGCTGCTGTGGTGTGCTCTCTGAAGGGCAATTCCCACCCCATGGACTGCAAGCACACGAGTTGAGCCAGCCCATTTAACCACCAATGAACCCAAGGGGGCCCCACTTTACCCAGCTCTCTATGGTAAAAAGTAGAAATGGTTCTCTACTACTTTCCTCTCCCTGAATCCTCCTGAAGCCTTGCACACACCACAGAGGAGATCCTGACACCCCATGTGTCAGTGCCTGGCCACGTGCATGGCCATGGAAACAGCCAGTGGGACATACATTTACACAAATTCAAAAATCCCAGGTCTGCTCCATCACTGTATGAAGATAAGTGGGTGTGGGGAATCATGAGAGAGGGTGCTTTCCTCTTCTTCCCCCAACCCCAAGGCAGCAGGGTCAACTGCAAGGGCCACATGCGAACATGTACCTGTGCACAGGTACAGACATCCACGCAGGAGGCTTGCTTCTGCGGAAGCTTGGCCACTGTCCTTGGGATCAGGAAAGCAATATCTGGGATACCCCTGCCCACTGCTTCCCAACACACAGCAGCACAGCACAGCTCTACTTAGAGCACCCATGGCCTGACACTCTCATGAGCGGGCACAGTCCACATGGGATTTGGTACCCAACCTCATCACAGAGGAAGAATCATTCCAAAAACTGGATCGATCCTGATCCTGCTGCCGCTGCTCATGAATAAGCCTGGGTTGTAAACATCCCACCCCCCAGGGGAAGTGGCTGGGTCCCACTTCATCACCTTTTCTTTGTATGGAATAGAACAGATCCCCTTGAAACCTCCCCACCCTCTTCCCCTGTGTAGACTTTTGCACACTTAAATGCCGTCCAGATGCTCGATCTGTCACTGTCCAGACACATGTGTGGAGGGGAGGGGGAGACACAGGGATGGACCTATAAACCCATTCAAAATTTGGGGGTGCCAGTCCGCACCATATACAGATCTCCCAGAGCAGGGATTCCCAGGAGAGAAGAGCCATCATGCTCAGGCGCCCCCGGGACAGTGGGCTCACACTTCAGGGCAAAGGCAAGGGTGGACATGTACACATGGGAGGGCAGGCAGGCACAGTTTCACAGTAGCTTGTCTATGGTGCTTAAGACAAGGAGAGCAGTCTCCGGAGGAACCCCTCCCCGTGGCTCACCTACACACAGCAAACTGGCTCTATTTATTTAGAGCCCCCATGGCCTAACACTCTTGTGAAGAGACATTCAAAATGGCCCATTCTGAGCTTAAAACGTTTTGTACTTTCCTACTACATTACCCTGCTGCTTCAACCTGCAGTTCTGGTGGTTCACCACATGGGGCAGCTGTATGCAGAGCTAAGGGTTCTTGGTCTGAGTAACTTCTGACACTCTTCAATTATGGAAGCTTGTCTGAATTATCTCTATGGAGGACTGATTATGTAAATGAAATTTATCATGTGCTCAATTCAGTATGGATTGCGATGATTTTTCTCTTTAATTTTTGCAGTCCTCTCATGATTGTGCAAAGTAACCAACAACTTTTGGGGTCATGACATTGTGAAGCCTTGAATTTGTCAAATGCAAATTACTGAATTTACATTGACCTGTGATTCTAACATCTGTTATTCTTCCAACAATATCACAGCAAGATTATTTCAAAAACTAATAATAATAATTATTATTATTATTGTTGTTGTTGTTGTTGTTGTTATTATTATTATTATTATTATTATTATTATTATTAAGATACTACTTTTCAATTTTTAAAAAGTGGTTTAACATTAAAAAGAAGAAATAAGATGGTTCCCTGTCCCCAGGGCACAAAATCGAAAAGATTTTAGATTTCAGCACTGCCATGCAAATAGCTGCTGTGCTTGCACAGAGGCCAGAAGAGTACCATTTTGGAGTCCAAAGTGGCATTCGGAACATTTTGAGTGTTCCGAGCTTATTCCATTGGAACCAGTTCACCTGTGCATATTGCTATAATGAAGTATTCTCAAATGCTAAATTGGCCCTTCCTACCCAAGTTGGCCATTGTGCTCTCGTAGACAAGAAAGACTATAAAAGGCTATGATTTTGTCTGAAAAACAACCGTCTTTCTGTGTTACTTGGCTAGGACTTCTGGTTTGGTCCCACAGCTCTGACTCCCTGGCACAACTTCAGGCTCTGGACAGCTACCTACAGCTTAGCCCTGGCAAGAGGTGAACCTGAATCAGAACTCAACTGGAAATGCAGAAAGAGTTTCTGATTAAGAGGAAAATATCTTTTTCTGTTTCCTGTGTTGAATAACCATTCACTACAAATGTGATGTGCCCCCTAGATCCTTTCCAATGTTGAATCCTTCACAGAGCTGTATCCAGAGAGGTGTGGGAGACCACTTGCAGAAGATGGCACTGCTTGCTTTGACAGATTCTCCTCCCACTGAAGACCACTTCTCCACATGCCATGCAATTTCCAATACTCCCCTGGCCTCAGGATCAGTTTTCCAGGAGGGCACCAGGAGCTGCAGTGGGAAGGGAGGGTGGGAAAATACCCTTCTAGGAGCTTCCTTTCACCCATGCTTCTTTGGAAAGAACCCATACTTTGAGGGATGGGGTTTTTGCAAACAACTTGATGACTACAAACTGTGAAAACAAGAACAAGTAATCTCAACTTGTCCAGATTTATTAGATCAACTTTCACATTTCATGTGAATGCCTCTAATCATCTATATAAAGATGCATGAGACTTACTGACTCATCTAGGTTGCAGTCTTAAGGACATTTACTGGGAAGTAAGCTGCACTAAGCTCAGTGAAACTTACTTAGTAAATATACTGAGGATTGCAGCACTGACAACAGAGAGATTACCAAAGTTGTTAAAAGTGCCTTCACAAAAAGACAAACTTTAAATAAGGAATAGACATAATTTAAGATATGCATTTTACTAAAAAAGAAGAAGAAAGTTTGAAAGTGAAACATTTTGACCTTGTTTATTACAAGGTCAGTTACAATTACACTCAAGGACAAAGACAAACCAAGGCACATAGTGGATGAAGTAAGAGTTCTATTTTCCTACCTTTGCCCCAACCTCAGGCTAAGAGCTGGGAATTTTGCAGAATCAAAGCTATACTGATAAATATACTTTTAATTAGAGTTGCCAACATGTTGCACAGTGAAATACAGTTGGTTCTGAACCATCAACCATGCTGCGAGTGCTTAAAAAAGAGTCAGTGTAATGTAGCGTGATTAGAGTGTTGGATCAGGACCATGGAGTCCTGAGTTCAAATCCCTATTCAGCCATGAAACTCACTGGGTGACTCTAGGCCAGTCACTTATCTCTCAGTCTAACCTGCCTCACAGAGCTGTTATTAACCATGTACATCACTCTGGGCTCCTTGGAGGAAGAGTGGGATAGAAATGTAAAAATAAATAACTGCCAGTGCTCTTGTACAAATACTTAAACTTGTGCAATCACATTTCCACAACACTGCTTATATTACTTCCAATGTAGATTAATAGAGATGCAATTACACAAATTTAAGTATTTGCGCAAGAGTGCTCTTCTACAACACTGCCAGTGGTTTTATTTTAGGAGCTCACAGTGATGCTAGTGATTAAGAACCACCCACATTTCACTGCACAACTTATCTGCCAATAACTTTACTGAACAATTGGGGAGCAATCTTGATCCTATTGTGCATCTTCTCTTCATTTTCATAGCCTCCGAGTTAAATTTTACTCTCCAAAGAAGTAACTATTGCTGTCACTGCCAATATTTATTATTCTGAAAAACTATCAAGAAATCATGGTGGTTGGTATTTGTTTTGGGGTTTTTTAAAAAACTAAAGCATGGCTACACTGAAGCTTTATCTCACACCAAAATGCTGATAAGTATTCAAAGCTTGCATTTAAAATTTAAGTCAATATCGTCAAATATAGCACTATTTTAAAAGGTAACTACAACAATTCAGATTCAAAATACAGTATAGTTTATATATCTAACTGGCCAAATTTTAAGGACGAATTGCTTCAAAAGTGTAGCCAAACAAAACAGAAATCCATTCTTCAAAAAAACCCCACCTGTATGTATTCCAGTCTGATTCACTCCATTGGTTTTGTGAGTGTTGAGAATGCCCTCCAGTGTGCTGAGTTGTATCCACAGGGACCACAGCATGATCATTGAGCTGGACACCTTCTGTTTTTAATAAATGGATGGTAGCCTAAAACATACAGAAATAGGAAAGAAATTAATCAGTACACCTTCATTTGCTCATAGTGTACCACACTGAAATTAAGGGTTTTGTAGCAGACATAGAAACTATGAGCCCTTTCTCACGATTGTGTGAGAGGGCTTTAGGGCAGGCAGCAGGGAAGGCAGTAGAAACTCGCCTTCCCCGCAGATGATCTGGCTGCTGGCTCCGGGAGAGTCAGGGAGCACGGATTGCATGCTCAAATGGTCTGCTGCTGCCACAGGCAGCATGAAGGTATGGGGGTCAGGATGCATTGTCCCGGCTTCTGGAAATCATTGTTGGGATCCCCCATGCCTGTCAACAGCTGCGAGCCTGCTCCTGTGCCAGCCTGAGTTTAGTAGTCTTCAGGGGCGTAACTATAATAGGGCAAGGGGAGACAGTTGTCTGGGGGCCCACTGCCTTGGGGGGCCCCCAGAGGCAAGTCACATGACTGACTCCCCCAGCCACGCACCCACCCAGGTTTCCTTCAGTTGAATTTATCCTCCGAAATTGATGTGAGTGTTAAGACCTGGAGCTACCAGAACAGCATGTCTTTCTCTAGTACCATTAAATGACTTGCATCCTCCACAATTCACAAAACCTTTTAAAAAATTATTTAGGATGATGTTCTATTGTGGCACATAGGTGTTTTCACTATTCAGCCTCATTTAAGATTGATTTATTTCATGAGCCAAGCTTCAGTGAGGGGGGGCATTTTAAAATCTTGTCTCTGGGCCCACTACAACCTTGCTACGCCCCTGGTAGTCTTCTTAGTGCTGTCGGCACACACATTGCCTGTTTCATTTGGAGCTCCTGGACTGAACACCCATCCCTGCCCTCCAACTACCACACAGACCCTACTTTAAAACAGATTGATTGGCACACACTATGCACAAACTCCACTTAAACCTCTTGACTGGCAGACACCCCAGATGCTTCTAAAGACCACCTTTGGATAGGCTGTGCTCCAAGCAGGTGAAAGTCTTACTGAGTTCCCCACTTGGGATCCACCCATTCCAGTGTTTGCAATCTCAGCAGACAAAATAGGGAAAAATCTCCTCTTTCCCTTTCCCTCTTCTGCTTTCTTTCACCCTCTGCTTGCATTTTCCTAACAGCTACTAGGCTCTGACTACAGTGTTCCCTCTAACAGGGATTCCCAGATGTTGTTGACTACAACTCCCATTATCCCCAAGCAAAGGCAACTGCAGCTGGGGATGCTGGGAATTGTAGTCATCAACATCTAGGAATCTCTGTTAGAGGGTACACTGTCTATAATCCATTCTTCCTTCCTCCTTCTGCACTCTTCCTTCACTAAACCAACCTTCAACTTCTTATTTGAAACCCACTGGCTGACATTCCAACTAAGGCAGCAGCAGCAGCATGCTGGGAAGACACACCTACACTGTTGAGAGCTTTCTTAACTCTGTAGCCCGAGGCATGCAGCGTGGTGGATGGGGATTTTTGCCACTCTCTGCATCCCCCCAAAATGCCGAGCCCTTCAAAAATATGTCCCTGAGGGTCACACGGCCCTCAGGGATGCATTTTCAGAGAGGATAGAGCACTTCCAGGGAAGGAAGGAGCAGCAAAAACCACTGCCTTCTAACACCCTGTTTGCTCTGCACAGCAGTGCCCTGGAAGCCTTCCACAGCACAAAATGCATATTCCCAGCATGCTGCTCTAGTCAGGATCAGCTATTATTTATTGCCCAATTACTGAATTTTATTATTTTTTAAATTAAAAAAAATTCCCATTGGAAAGCCTTGGCATCTCAACCTTGTTTGGCTTTCTTGCTCCACTCTCTGGATCAAAGTTCATTTTAAGTTACACAAACTGCTCTTGCTGATTTCACTAAAGTGCTGGTATTCTAAGCAGGCTCTGTTGGTTGCTTAGCACAGAATAATTCCCCAGAATAGATTTTGTATTCCTGCAAGGCAGTTGCCCTAGGATATGTAAACTAAGTGCACACAAGTATAAGACATGGGTTTGAACAGACATGGAGCTTTTTCAGATAGCAGACTTTACTGCGAATTCTGCAAAAGTTGCCCCAAAACACCAATGCAAAAAGTAGATTTTTTAATCCCGGATATAAATCGGGCTACACTCTAATGCACAATGAAAAACCCGAATCGTGTATGAAGTATTCCCCGATAACTCTCATGGACTTTGGGGTAAATCTGGCCAATATGTGAACGTACATCCTCCATTCCGATGCGATCTGAAACCTCTGTGTGAAAAAGCCTATGGTAATGCTGGGTTTCTAAACCATAGTTAAACTACAGCTCCTGAGTTTTGATGACATACATAGAGGCTATTCACACAATGGGAGGAAAGCGGGCTAGCAGAGGCTAGCCCGATTTCCTCCCATCGTGAGAACCACCAGGCTCGGCTGTGAGTCCAGTGATTCTTAAGTGAGTCACCTGCTTAAATAGCCCGGCAGTTAAACTGGGTTTGTGGAGCGAGCGCTCCGCAAACCTGGATTTTCTACTCGTGAGTTGCCGCAGCGTGGCTCTGCGCCATGGCTACTCACTAGGAGACCTCCGACCGCATAGCCCCCAAACTCCCCAGCCCCTGCTAGCTCCATGATGGAGCCGGCAGTCGTGTGGGCAGCCACTGTGGACGCCCAGAGCAGACAGTCTGCTCGTCTGCGGGGAGAACGGGCTAAGCTCGCTCTTCCCGCAAACCCTCCCCAGGCGGCTCCCACTGATCGTGGGAACCACCTCACTGTTGTGATTTTAAAAGAACCAGCTGAACCCGCACAGAGCATCTGTGTGGTAGTTCACTTCCTTTTTGGGGTTAGTTGGGAGAATTTGTTTGGCTGGTCCTGCCACAGCTCTCCCGCTCACTCTGTCGCCCCCCCGCGCGCCTCTCCCGCTCACTCTGTCGCCCCCCCCCGCGCGCCTCTCCCGCTTGCTCTGTCGCCCCCCCCGCGCGCCTCTCCCGCTCGCTCTGTCACCCCCCCACGCGCCTCTCCCGCTCGCTCTGTCCCCCCCGCGCGCCTCTCCCGCTCGCTCTGTCGCCCCCCGCGCGCCTCTCCCGCTCGCTCTGTCGCCCCCCGCGCGCCTCTCCCGCTCGCTCTGTCGCCCCCCGCGCGCCTCTCCCGCTCGCTCTGTCGCCCCCCCCCGCGCGCCTCTCTCGCTCGCTCTGTCTCTCCCCCCTGCACGCCTCTCTCGCTCGCTCTGTCTCCCCCGCCACCTGCCTCTCTCAATCACTAGAGTCTGCGGCCACCATCAGTCGCCAGGCCAGGCCCGCCAGCGTGGGCCGGCCAATTCTCCTACTCCCCTCCCCCCCAAGCCTTCTGCCTCAGTTCCCTCCACCCCAATCCTTCTGCCCTAGCTTGCTCCCTCCTCTGTTTCCACCTCTTTCTCTCTCTTTTTCTCTCTCTCATTTGTCCCCCCCTCCCCCCGCCTCTGCTTTTTAGCCTGCCTGTGTTTTCCCTGCTGGCCGTTGCCGCATCCTCCTTCCTCCAGTCCCTGGTGTCGGGCCGCCAAGCATTCAGCCAGCTCCTTCCTGCATGGCCCTCTCTCTAGAGAGCATCTTCCGAAGCGGCCAACTGTTTGTCTCTGCTCAGCCAGGCTCCCCCACTTTCTCTCCCCTCCCTTCTGCCCCAGTCCATTCAGTTCTCCTCTCCACTTGCCCGCTTTCCTTCCTTTCTTTTCCTCCCCAAACGGCCACTTCCCTACGCAGCCAACCAGCGCCTCCGCTGCCCAGCCAATCCGCTGTGTTGCGGGTCACATCCCCATATAATAGATTCTTTGGGGACATGAAGTGAGGAGGAAAGGGGGAGAAGGAGGCAGCACACAAGCCTAACAGACTTGGGTTGTGTTTAAGGCTGAAAATAAGTTGTGTTTAAGGCTCAAAATAAGGTTTTTTAATTAGCCCACTGGGTTAAATTAAAGGCCAATATTTTTATAACAACAATCCATGGTTTGTTGGGTCATCTGAATGGCCCATTTTATAAACAACCAATGGCTAAAAAAAAGACAAATAATATTTTGACAACTTTACAATTTACTAACCTCTGCGTTAATGAATCTTACTTCTGCTAATGTTCTGAGTAAATCTCTTTCCAAAGAGAATAATCGAACTGGTAAGGGTGATTCTGATGGCACACTTACTTCTTGATTATCATCAGCCATGGAGATACTCGTTTTTTTCTTAGATGCTAAGAGAAAAGTTGAATTATTTTTAAATTTTTCATGTGTATGTGTTTTGAGTATAGTTTCCAATAGCAAAACAACATTCTTATTCTCTGCTCTCCAAGGAAAAAGAATTATCTGCATTTGCCTTTATGATGCCAGATGACATATAATATTACATGTAATTAGTTGACTTACTTTTTTTCTGTTTTGGCCCTTTCGGCATGTGACTGTCATCATACAAGAGGCAGAATCTACATGCAGCTCGACACACATCCCACACACCTTGTTTCCGTGCTGTTTTTGCTATTTCTGACCAAAGTCTGATTCTATACCAATGAAAAAGTGCAAGGAGAAGTTCTATTAAACCAGGGGAAGTGGAAGGGAATCTGAACAATGACGGCATAACCAGACAAACACATTATTATGATAATTATTGCAGGTCTGTAATTCAAGGATGAGATGCCTTTATCCTGGCTTTAGTTTCAGATTTTTCATTTACAAAGTTTCCATACAATCCCAGCAAATGTAAACACTTCTAAGTCCTACTGATTTCATTTGGAGAGTTAAGCATGTGAACATTGAGATCTGGGATTTATCTAAACAGAGAATCTCCGTGACTCAGCAATACAGAATCTGCTTTTGATAGTTCAAACAAATTCATTCAAGAAAATGTAGGATCTTTTGGCTTGATTATTCACTTCTCTTTCTGGGGAGAGAAATTTATCTGTAGGGAAGCACAAGTATTTGTATTTATTATTTATGTATGAATTTATTTGTATTCTGCCTTTCAGTCCAAGGCAATCTGCATACAGTTAAAGAAAATTGTCAGAATTCTGACGACGGCTGTGTGCCTATTGGTAATTTTTTTTTTTAAATAATAATAGAATTTTAATTTTCAAATTAAAAAGTAGATAAAGGAGAGATAAAACAAAAGTATTCGGAGATATCAAGAAATACAAATTATGAAGAAGGAAAAGAAACAGCAACCTCTTCCCACACTTTTCACTGCCCATAGTTTGATAACTGAATAAAGAAACAACCTAACATTTCATAATTACAGATAAGAATGATAAAAAGCCAATTCTATTGAGTAAAAAAGAATCATTTCTATAAAAATCCTATTGGTGATTCTTAATGCTACAGAAGACCTGATGTAAATAACCCTCAAGAAAATTGCCATTAGGAAGAACTTAGCAGCAGATGACAGTAGCAGAGAGCAGAGCTTCTTCTATGTGCGGCTACAGGAATGAGAGGAGCTGAGGGCTGCCATCTCTTCTTCGCTATAGCAGCTCCAGTGGCGGATTACTGGAGAGGCAGGATAGGCATTTGCCTATGGCAGCAAAATTTGAGAGGCGGCAAAATCTGAGGAGCAACAATTTGCACTCCTCAAATTTTGCCACCCATCTCTGGGGACATCTGCAGCTGCCGGGAGGATGGGGGGAGGAGAAAGTCCCCCCTTTTATGTTTTTAAAGAAACACCTCTTGCCTCTCTGCTTCCTCCATGTGGAAGAAGGTCAGAAACGAGTGGCACAGCAGAGAGGCCCGAGCAATTACTTGGAAGGAGGGAGGGGAGCTGGAAGGAGCTTGCCACCCCCCCGTCCCAGTAAAAGGGGGAACTCTTGCCTCCTACTCCGTCACCCTCCCTGCAGCCACCACGGCTGTGCCCCATCCCACCACTCCCTGGGTCAAGGAAAATATTTAGGTGAAGGGGAACTCTCCCCTTCTTGCCCCCCATCTTCCCTGCAAGTACTGCCACTACAGTGGGTAAAAGGGGGGGGACTGTCTCCTTGAACCCCACCCTTGCTGCAGCTGTGCCCCATCCTGCTACTGGCAGTGGTGGTCCTTACAGGGCAAAAGAGGAAAGTTCCCCCTCGCCCCTCCCTCCCCGCAGCTACTGCCACACAATGGTGGGTTTTTTTGGTTTTGTTTTAAGATAAAAGGGTGGCGAAAGCCTTTTTGCCTATGGGCAGCAAAAAGGTTAATCTGCCCCTGAGCAGCTCTAAAAGGCAGAAAGGTCTGGGTGATGAGCAGGCAACATTTCCCACCCCAGTCCAGGTCTTTAGGCTGCTGCTGTGTGAGACCCAATGTAAACAGCCTCATAAGCCTAAGACCTGTATGGAAGTGGGGAAAGGAAGCAGGCCCAAAGAGAGGCAGTTAGAAAATGAAGGTGACTTGGGATGAGGGGATAATTTCATGTACCTATTCATGAGATGAACAGTTTGCGCACATTTAAAACAAGTTTTCTGCAGATTCACTGTGAATTTAGAAATTAAAGTCATTTTAGAGCAGCAGGGTGCTCAATAATTTGCAATAATTCCTTAAAGGAATAAATAGCCAGACAGATAGTACAGGTAGGTAGGTATAAGTAACTGGTTATTTACAATCATTACCTCTCTTTTTCATTTTCACGTCCTAATCGCTTCAAATGTCCATCTGCTTTCTCCACATTTCTAGTATGATGCTCTGCTTTTGCACAGAGATAACCAATGTGACCCATACTTTTACTTGAGGCAACTGAATGGGAAGGAGAATATGATATATTTTACGCTATATTAAAAATTAAAAAGCTAGACAGATTCCTATGAAAGATATAAAGCAGGCTTTCTTAACCTTGGGCCCCCAAATATTGTCGGACTATAACTCCCATCATCCCCAGGCATGGCCTATGTGGCTGAGCATGATGGGAGTTGTAGTCCAACAACATCTGGGGGCCCAAGGTTAAGAAACCCTGATATAAAGCATAATTGGGCCTTCTAACATTAACTGTTTATCCTAAACTGGAGGGGAAAATTTTATACCCCAAAATTAAATTTTGTAATCTCAATCTGCATAATGTATGCTAATGTACATTAACATTGGTTTTCTACAGATGCTGATACTGCAGTGTGTTAATCAGACAAACTGTAGTTTTTTTATCTAATGAAACAGAAAGACAGAGAAATAGGGGATTAAAGTTATTTACAAGCTCAAAAATATTTGACAGAGAAAGGAACTTAAACTGACAGAGACAAGATACAACAGGAAAATAAGCTGAGTCCTAAGGTAGAAAATGACTCTAGCAATTCAAACATGTCAAACGTTGATTATTTCAGCAGTATAATGACAAGGCAGTAATGCTTTCTATAAGCACGCTAGATATAGCTTTCCTACAAATCTGATGAGGCCAAGAACAGAACAGAATCCAGTTACGGTCCTTGACATAACTATGACTGAATATGCTTTAATTTGATCCCCAAGCAACATGCCTAGCAATAGCAGGGGGGAAACCAAACCAATTCTGAATTTAAAAAATAAAAAGGTAACTGACAAAGAGTTTCAGTGGGGATAAAGATACCAGCTGACATCCTCACTAACAAAGCGTTTTTGTAAATGGACAAAAGCGCAAGAAGTTGGCATAGCTGCACTAAAAAAGTGGGACTGAAGTCAAGTCAAGTTTTATTTACGGTCCTAGACCAAACAATCCATGCATGCAAACAGCAGAACAATTTATAGAAAACTCTATAGGTTCTCATTATACATCTTAAAAGCAATATAACAAAATTTGGCTACGGAGTTAAAATTTAAAACATTTTCATCAGAAAGTAAGTATTTAACAAGTTGTTCAGCAGATCGATCTGTCTGTTTACAGACCAGAGGTAAAATTAAGTGCTCCCTTGGTTGCCTATGTAATTTACAGGATAATAGAATATGCTCAATAGATTCTATTTCCCCACTGCCGCATCTGCAGTAGCGTTCTTCCAAGGGAACACCACTGTATCTCCCGGCTAATAATGCAGAGGGAAAAGAATTTGTTCTTGCCCTTGTAAATGCCCACCGAAATTTGCTGAGTGTAATATGGGACAAATAATTTGCTGGTGAAAGATCCCATCTAGTTCTTACTCCTTTGTAGAATTCTGTCAAAGAGGCCCGGTTATTTTGCAATTCAATATCTGTCAAACGCTGTTTTACTATTCTTTTCGCATTTGACAAGTCTAACTCCAGCAGTTGTTCAGGGTCTATTCCTAGAGCAGCAAGCTTTTTGCTAACTACAGTGCACCACTGCGGTTGTGGGTTTAACGATAGAAACTGAGGAATTAGGCCCACCGGGCGTAAGTGGACTCTCAACCAAAAGTAAATAATTAAAAGCCAGGCACGAGATTAAATCTTTATGAGGCTGGCCTCCATGCGCAGTGTTACATTTGAGGTGCATCTTGTAGTCCCAAAGATAGCTCTCAAAAAGCCGGATTGAATTCTTTCTAGCATGTCAAAGTTCGCATAAGGTCCCAGTTGGATCCCGTATAAGAGCTGAGGGAAAGCCTTTGCTGAATACAGTTTTAAAGCCGCAGGAATGAAACCTGCTCCCTGTGTTCTGAAAAATCTGTTAATTGCCACCACACCGCGTTTTGCTGAGTCAGCTACCATTCTCATATGTGCCGCTCTCCCAGCATTTTGTTGAAAAACCACCCCAAGATATTTTATTTGATTGACCTGTTCTAATTTGTGTCCATCCAAGGTCCATGTAAATATCCTTGGTTTATTTTTAAAGCACATAATTTTAGATTTATTATAATTGATCGTCAAGTGTTCCTCTTGGCAATAAGATGTTAGAACATCTAAAGCTCTTTTGAGCCCGACCCTGGTTTGAGATAAAATAACCGCGTCATCCGCATACATCAGGATCGGGATCTTTTTGTTGGCTAATTTAGGTGCGTGGATATCAACATTTTGCAGCCGATTAATCAGATTGTTAATGTACAGATTGAATAAATAAGGGGCCAACACACACCCTTGCCGCACACCTTTCTCTGTTGGAATTGAATTGGTGAAATTGCCGGCAGTGTCCAAACGTACTCTTAAAGAGGAGTTCTCATGGAGCTTGATGAGCAATAATAAAAGCCTTTGATCTATAGATGTACTAGCCAATTTAGTCCATAGTAGACTCCTTGAAATTGAGTCAAAGGCCATTTTAAGGTCCACGAAAGCGGCAAACAGTGGTCCTTTATGGACCCTAACTTGTTTATCCACAAGTTGTTGTAAAATTAAGCAATGGTCCATAACCGATCTATTCGGTCTAAAACCTGCTTGCTCATCATGGATTATATACTCCTGCTCCATCCAAGAGCAAAGTTTTACACACAGATGTTTGGCGTACAATTTACTTATTATATTCAAAAGGCTAATTGGCCTGTAGTTAAAGGGATCCTCCCTATTTCCTCTTTTATAAATCGGGACCACCATGGCTGAGCCCCACTCCTGAGGGAATTGTGCAGTTTGGTCTATATAGGTGAACAAAAGAGCCAGTGCTGGGGCCCACCAGTCTATATGAGCCTTTAATAGTTCTGGAGGGATGTAATCGTTCCCGGGTGCTTTTCCACCCTTCAGCTGCATAATTAGTTGTTCTACCTCATAGGTGGAGACTGTAGGCCAGGAAGGTAAAGTATCTATATGTAGGTCAATCTGGGGTTTAAATGTGTGGTTGCTATAAAGTTTCCGAAAATGTGATTCCCATAATTCAGGGGCAATTGGACAGGCCTGTTCAGAGTTCACCTTATTTTGGGATAATGAAATCAGCTTCCAAAAATTTGTTAAATCATTTTTCCTAGCTGCTTCTATCAAAGATAGCCATTCCTTTTGAGTTGCAATCGATTTCTTTGTTCTAAGAAGAGCTTTATACTCCTTTTTCTTTTTAGACAGTTCTAAATGTGTATGTGTAGATGGGCAGAGAATAGCATATTTTGAGAGCATGATAAGATGCCTTTTTGTCCTTATGCATTCTTGGTCAAACCACTTTTTGGTATGGCCAGTTTTCTTTTTAGGTTTGGCGTGATGATCTTTAGTTAGTAGAGATTTAATTGATCTTGTGAGAACCTCATACTTTTCAAGAATATGGGCATTTTGGTCTCTTTTAATCAGTGCATCCAGCAGCCCTTCCTTAAGTGATTCTCCGTTCTTCGAGTTAAACCATTCGGAGAAAACTTGATTAATTTGGGAATTCCATTTGATTCTGGGAGTCCCATCAGTGGCCTGTTGTGTAAAGGGCATAACTCTAGAACTCATATCTTGCTTCATGAAGGTGTAATTTAATACTAAAGGATAATGGTCACTTTCTGGCCTAGCTATGATGTTAAATCTGGCTATTGCTTCAAATACATCTCTAGAAACTAATACATAATCAATAGTAGATTGATTAGTGCCCCGTTGAAAGGTAAATTTTCCTGGGCAATCCCCAGACGCAGTGCCATTCAGAATTAATAAGTCCAGTTTGTTAGCCATTCGGGCTAAACATAGCCCTGCAAAATTGCACGTTGAGTCTAGAGAAACACGATTAGATAAACCAAGTTCTAACTCATCCAATGGGGGCCACAAAGAAAAACTTCCATAAAGTGAGACATCATTGTGACCTAGTCTCGCGTTGCAATCTCCAGCTATAATCAGAGGCGTATTAGGGTATTCATCTATGAGCTTAAAGATGTATTGTTCAATTTCTCCCCAGAGCGCCTCCGTCTGTGAGATGCAACTCTGCGTTGGGACATATAAGTTTACACACAGAAAGCTGGTTTTATGATCAGAGACCAGTATAGCCATAGCCCACTCCCCAGGACAAGATACCTTCACCACCTGCGTATTAAAGCGTGAGGTAATAAGTATACCAAGGCCTCCCAATGGTCTACCAGCCTTCTTACTAGCCAGAGCTGGCCTCGTGTAAGAAATATAGTTTTTGAGCTTTATTTCACCTAACCACCATGTTTCCTGTAAGATTATGATGTCAAACTTAGAGAGAAAGTTCAGGAGGTCACAATCTAAAAGTTTAGAGCCCCAACCATGAATATTCCAGACGATTATTGTAGCGGATTGACAAGCCAGGTGTGGAATAGGATGTCAGTTTTGCCTGGCAGTGTCCCCGACAGTGTCTCGTTCCACCAAAGTTTCTTCTCCTTCAGCGAGCCAGTCCCTCAAACCCAGTTTGGATGGAGATTGAAGTAGAACAGAGTTGAATTGAAATGAATGCTCTATAAGCGGAGATAGTAATTCCATAGAAACATTATCCAAGGGACTATTAGGCTGTCCAGTTGAGTTCCTGTTAATTGCACTCAGTGCTTCTATTTGGGTTGAGTTATTGGTTGAAATCAATGTATAAAACTCATCCAAATGTGGGTCAGATGATAGTGGTATCGCTGGAATAAACTTACCAGGATCCAGTGTTTTAATGGGTGCTCATTTAGTGGCTGAGGATGTTATGTCCAGTTTATCCTCAGCCACAAGGAGTTGTATTTTCCTTGGTGTAGTTGTTAGATAATCACCAGGTTGTGATGGATCGTTCCTAGGGTTGGTGATTTCAGAATGAGGATGGTATTGAGTTCCGCTGTGTTGTTCTGAATAGGGAGTAAGTTGTGTACTTCCCTCTCTCAAAGGGGAGCTCAGCCTATTCACTGTTTCGTAACTCGTAGAACAGACTGCATCTTTAGATCTAGTAGGTACATAGGTACGTTTGGGGCAGCGGACAGTAGAGTTATTGACGTTCCTGCTGTCTCCAGTTGAGCATTCTATTAAGGATAGCGTAATCAGTTGGGAAACATCCCAAGGTCCTGTTAGGTACTCAAGATCTCCTGTTGTCTCCGTTGCTATAGATGTAGAGGATGGACAAACTTGGGATTGCTTATCTACAGATTTTGAAGTAGATTTCCCCATCCTATGCTGTTTAACCTGAACAAAATATTTGTCCAAAGGAGTCGCAATTGAGGGTTTAGAAAATACTCTTTTAGGGAAGATTCTCCACTTATGCAGAAATTTCCTCATCCTTGCCAAGGATGCAGGAATTAGATCATTTTCAAAGGATAGTAGTAACTTCAGCACGAGGGGATTCCTTGTATGCTGCCTCTCAAATTTCTTAAGGTCCACAGATTCCTCCTCAAAACCCAGCAGCTGCGCCAAAGATTTTTTGATATTATGCAATTTATCCCAGCGACAAGCATTATGTCCATCCAGAATGATAATGAGTTCACTCTGGCAGGGTTGGAAAATATACCCTACACCAGGTTTAGCAAACAAATCATCAGGTATTGGGGAGCAGCAAGTGGTATCTGCACCAGTGAGTACTGTCTGAGAACATGCTTCAGCAGTAGCAATGGGTTTAATTTGCCTTGTAATGTTATTCAATTGATTTACTTGTTCATTAATCTTATCCAGTTTCACATTTACTGTAGAAAATCTCTGAAATAGGCACAACAAGGTTTCAATCATTAAAATAAAGGATTTTAGACTGGGATCGGAGGCTGAGTCAGCTGCTACCAGGTTCTTTAGAATTGTATCCACGTCAGTGGTACCATTCCCAGCCAGTGGATTCGCCTGTGCGGGGGGCGTAAGTGATGAAGGAATTGAGATCCCAGAGATAGACAAATTCAAGGAATCCTCAAATCTGTTAACGTTTCTATTTCCTGGATTGATCTCATTTATCTCGTTTAACATACGTACTGGTGTCTGCTTCATAAGAAAGGAATCTAGCTTTGTTTGCGTATACGCTGTAGTTAGTTTGACTTCAGCTAGAGAATCGTGCAGCTGTTTCTTGTTAGATATGGAGCGTTTCTTATTACCAGTTATCTTCCTTTTAGTGCACTTCTTTCTCATTGTTTGGCCTCGCTTCATACTTGCTGTTTAATTATCTCCTCTATTGGTCATATGCTGTCAAGGTCAACTTTTTAAATAGTCCCAAATCTTATTCAGCCATCCACCGTCCACCTCGTTGAGCACGGCCCCCCCGGTAGCAGGCTGTCTGCCAGCTGGTCAACTTCAAACTTCGTATCTCAGCCTGATATTACAGTCTTCTTCAGAGTCCAGCCTCCTCAGCAACCCCAATTTGCTAATGTTTGCAGCAATACTGTTAAGGAGGATTAAAACCATAAATAAGTCTTTAAAAGATTAAAAAGATTAAAATACAGCTCACAAGACGCTGATGAGACTGGGAGGGAGCCGGAAGCCGGAACCGGAAGTGGGATTCTTTTTCATACTACTCTTGCACAAAAGTTCTCTTTAAAACAAACAAGGTATCCATACATTGTGCAACTGTTTCACAAGCACAATCCTATTTGCATTGTGCAACATTAGTTTGGAACATAAGCTCCAGATTTAGTGAGAGTAGCTGGCACAACAGCTTTGTACTAGCATAATGCCCTTCTACAGGATGCCAGCCAGACTCTTCAAAAATAATTGATGAAGAGGTGCAGTGGATACTTTCAGTTCCACAACGCCTAATATTACTTAAATATGTTACTACTTCAATTATCTTTCAACTTTAAATATGCTTCCCATCAGTGGCATACATGGCCACACAGTATATTATAGTGATTCACTGACTGTATCCTATACAAAGAAGCGGTCATTACAAAAACACAGGCATTATCTCAGTTGAGTGTGCAGTTATAAATCCTATTCACATTAGTACATAAGAGAGCCAAGTGGTGTAATGGTTAAGGTGCTGCAAGAGGCCTGGGGGGACCTCAGCAAATTCCCACCCAACCGTGAAGCTCACTGGCTGACCGTGGGCCAGTCACTCTGAGCCTAACCTACCTCACAGGGTTGTTCTGAAGATAAACAGGAGGGAGAAAAGAAGAATCATGTACACCACACTGAGCTCCTTAAGGGAAGGGTGAGCTACAGATGTATATGAAAACAAAAAGCTATGGTTCTGGGACAACTAGAAACAGGAAGAGGAGGAGAAAAGAAGAAATTGCTACTGTTGAATTCAGTTATTTTTTCCTTCTTCAGAACAGAATTTAAGAAGACAAAATTTACATTATTTTAGTAAGGTATTGAATTCCTCTTTGCCATTCGCAATATCCTGTGCTGCTTATTGAAAATTATCTGCTAATGTATAATTCCTTATGCATGGTGAGCACAGGGAGATCCTAGCAGCCAAAGGGACTGGACTGTTGCTGAGCCTAAATGCAAAAACTCATTTTTAAGTGTGCATATGCTAGGGTCCAAGGATGCACTCCACAAAACAGAGGCCAAGACTGGGATTCCCCTGGACTGGTAATGGGAAGGACCTTTGTCTGGCTTCCAACAGGATATATTTTCTGTTGCTTTAATACAAGTTGGGGGTAGAGGAGCAAGAACAAGGGCTTCACAGAAAGGAGCACTTTGGGTTCTGAAGGGGAGGTAACTATTTGTTTCAGCCCTTCTTCCTAAACTGAAGCACTGTCTCAGGTTCAGGAAAGCCACAGGCACAAGCCTTTGTTGAGGCTTTTGCCCTCTTACTGGGCCTTTGCCTTTCCTGCTGCAGCAAGTGCTAGATCTACAGTATATCCTCCTTGCCCTGGAAGAGGACAGAAGTGTTCTGTTAAAGAGGGTAAGTTCTACTCCTTCTTTCTACTGCCCTATCCTTCCAAATGAGACACATTTCAGCAGCTAGGCCACAACCTATGTTTGAAGACTGCTGTGGGCAGTGCTGGCTGCTAGGCTGAAGGTGGCTGCTACTGTCTAGGCCTCTGCTGAACGGACTACATGCCTCCTAATCTCTGCAAGAGTGATAGGGAGGGGCCTCTTGGATGGATCTGGCAAGCTACATTCATCATATTGGATATATGCATTTGTTTCAGAGAGATGAACATAGATAAATGGTGTCATAGTGATGTGTTATCAATTTAAAAACTACTCAACCATGGTTCTCTGCTTTCAAGAGCTTCCAAACCAAATATAAAGAACTGGGGAAAAGATTCAAGTAGATGTCCATAGGTTAGTGACCGTACAGGACAGTTGGTTCAATACAACAGTTATGTAATTCCATTGTATAAAAGGTAGCACACATTGTTTAAAAAAGCAGTGAGTGTTCTGCTATGTTAAGTGGAAATTTAGAGTACATGTAAACCGCATTATTTCAGTTCTTGCTGGCAACTCATGTTTACTTCAATTAAAGCTCATCTCTAATTTATACAAAAAATCTATTAAATTTTTACTGAAAAGCTTTAGTTCTCCCAAGAGTGTATATGAGGGATAGTAACATTGGTATTACTTATCGTGAAGGGTTCTTTCTCCCCAATGTACGGAGGATATCCTTTGTAATGGGTTGTGCTCCCCACTTGCTCCCAACAGACAGGGCCAATGCAATTGAGGATGCGTCCAATGGTGCTTTGGGTGTAAGCCCCACCTAGTTCAGGGGCTGTTTTGTGAACTGTATGGAAAAAGAAGGCTTCAGCAAACCACTGACCTTAGAAAAAAATATTAAGAACAAAGAAATACATTTGATCCTCCTGGGCTCAGAGAAGCTATGTATAGGATATGTTCCCCTTAGAAAAGAGCAGCCAAATAAGATTCAAATTCATGTAAGCCAATTGAGTGATAGCTGTACTACACCCATAAACCAAGGGTCAGTCGGATACCCTCTGTGCACTGGGGAGAAAGAACCCTTCATGGTAAGTAACACCACTATGACTTTCTCCCCCAGTGTAGGAGGGTATCTTTTGTAATGGGAATAAACAGAGTGGTAGCCATTGCAGGGGGCATGATTTATTTTTGTGTATAGAGTCTTATGTGGCTACTATCGTGTCCTGTTGTAGGACAGTGCTCCTGAAGGCTGAGCTGATTGGGAAATGTGCAGCTTGTAGTGTTTTATGAATGGAGGACCATGTAGCTGCTCTGCAGATTTCTGAGAGAGGGACATTGGCCAAGAAGGCTGCCAAGGTCACTGCACTCCTAGTTGAAGGCTAGGAGTTGTGCTGTAATTTTGCGGGGAGGATGTAGTGAGCAAGACTTGTATGCCATAGTTAGATCTGCTTTAATCCATTGAGTGAGGGTAGCTTTAGATACCTTTGAGTCCATGGCAGTTGAAAAGAAGGAAGATGAACAAAGAGTCAGTTTGGTAAATCTCCTTAGTAAGTTTTATGTAAATTCTGAGGGTGAGTCTAATATCCAACGTATGCCAATTTTTTTCCTGTGGATGTTGAGCAGAGGGACAGAATGAGGGGATGGTGATGTCCTGATTCCTGTGGAAGGCTTTATTAACCTTAGGACAGATTTCAGAACTACAGAGTCCGGCTGGAAAAGGTACAAATGTTTATGCACAGACAGTGCTTCTAGTTCTGAGACCCTTCAGGCTGATGTAATAGCGACCAAGAAGAGGACTTTATATGCTATAAACTTTTCTAAGAGCTTTTCTAAGAGGTTCAAAGGGGTGGCTGTGAGATCATTGAGTACCTTATTCAGGTTCCAGGAGGGGAACCTATGAACCACTGGTTCATGCAATTTTGGAGATGCAATGTTGGAGGCTCCTCTCAGATTTTTCTTGATGTGGGGGTGAGATGCTAATGAAGTCTTTGATGAAGAGCATAGGACTGAGGATAGAACTGAGATTTGCCTTCTGATTGTATTTGGCCTCAGGCCTTTGTCTGTGCTGGCTTGGAGAAAATCCAGAACCTGGGGGATCATGGTTCTAATGGGGTTGATACAACAGGGTCTGTACCACTTTAGAAAAGCTGACCAGGTAATTTGGTATATTTGCAGTGTTGACTGACTACAGGAAGCCAGTATAGCATTTTGGGTGCTCCTGGAGTAACTTTTGGTTGCTAAGATAGTGTGTTCAGGTGTGAAGATGAAGCCATGAGGGATAAGGGTGCTGTAGGGAACCCTGCAAGAGGAGGTCTGGGTGATCTGGAAGCGGCCACATGGAACTGATAGAAGCTCCATAAGATCACCATGGCCTTCTTGGTCAGAATGGAGCTATTAGTATTAGATCTGCTCTCTCTTTTCTGAACAACCTTTGGGATTAGTGCAAATGGATGAAACACATAGAGGAGGTCCTGGGGCTATCTAATTGGAGCATCCAGTTGTTCTGCTTGGGGACAATGGTACCTTAGAAGAACCTTAGGAACATAGGAAGCTGCCATATACTGAGTCAGACCATTGGTCCATCTAGCTTAATATTGTCCACACAGACTGGCAGCGGCTTCTCCATGACTGCAAGCAGGAATCTCTCTCAGCCCTATATTGGAGATGCCAGGGACAGAACTTGGAACCTTCTGCTCTTCCCAGAGCGGCTCCATTCCCTAAAGGGAATATCTTACAGTGCTCACACATGAAGTCTCCAATTCAACCTTGGGAGTTGTCTGTTTTCCCTGGTGGCAAACGGATTGGCAGTGGGGTAGCCAAATTGGAGAACTATGCTCTTGAATATGGAGGCGTGGAGTCTCCACTCTGCTTGGTCCAGGTTGTGCCTGCTCAGCCATTCTGCTGTGGTGTTGGTCCAGCCCACTCAGATGTTCCACCTAGATGGATGCCAAGTACCTTTCCACCCAAGCACACAGAAGGTTAGATTCCTCCATCAGAGAGCAAAAGCGGGTTCTCCCTTGTTGATTTTTGTGGGCTTTGGTGGTAAAATTGTCCATCCATATTAGAAAGTGTTGTCCCTTGATCTTGTTCCTGAACTGGAGCAGATCCAGGTGAACTGCTCATAGCTCCAGTCAGTTTATGCTGTGGACACACAGACTCTGAGGGGAACCATGTTCCCTGGGCTACAAGGGCATTGCAGTGTGTCTCCATCCCAAATTCCTTGCGTCTATCGTTAACTGGATTCTGGATGCTTCTTTCAGTGGAATCCCTCAGGAAAGGACTAATGTCCACCACCAGTGGTTGATCAACCATCCCAGGTGCTTGATTTGTTGAGATGGGACTAGTAAGTGCTTGGTGATATTCACTAAGAGCCCATGGCTAGAAAGGATCCCAATGGTACATTAAATGTCTAACTTTGCTCTGTGTAAGGATGGGGATCTGATCAAGAGATTGTTGAGGGAAGAGTATACATGGAGAGACTGCATTCTCATGTGTGCCACTAGTGAACAACCTTTGGGATTAGTGTAAATGGATGAAACACATAGAGGAGGCTGGGCTCCTTGGAAGAAGAGCGGGATATAAAATGTAAAATAAAATAAAAATAATAATGCGTCCATCACCTTGGTAAATACATGGGATGCTGAGGATAACTCGAATGGGAGTGCCCAGTACTGGTAATGCCTCTGAGCGTATGTAAAGCATAGAAAATGCTAGTGCGATGGGAGTATCGGAATGTGTAGGTAAGCCTCTGTCAGGTCTACTGAGGTTAGAAAGTCTCCCAGCTGAAGTGCTTCTATAATGGTGTTAAGTGTCTCTATTCTGAATTTGCGTTTCCATATGTATTTGTGGAGACATGTCAAGTCCACTGCCCTCCAGGATCCATCCTCCTTTGGGGCCAAGAATAAAATGGAGTAAATGCCTTGACATCTTTCTGTCAATGGAACAGGCTCTATGGCTCTGATGTGAAGAAGATGATGAATTGCCAAATTCATAAGCTCATGTTTTCTCAGATTCCTGGAGAGTGGTGTTGACCAGAAGTGCTCTGGAGGAAAAGACTGGAAGTCCAGAGAGTAACCATCTGATGGCCGACAGTATCCATTTGTCTTGAGTTGGGTTATGCCATGCCAGTAGGAAGGTTACCAGTCTTCTCCCCCACCCCACCGCTGGGGTAGGGTAGTCATTGTTGAGGCTGCTTCTTGGAAGTGTTTCTGGTGAACTGGGAATTTGCAAAGGATTGGCCTGGTTCTGATGCTCTATGGGACTGTCTGGCTCTGGAGTTCCATGAAGGGTGTCATGAAAAAACAGGTTGCTTACCTGTAACTATTGATCTGGAAGAGATTGGCTGGTGGTTGTTGCACATGGATGTTTTGTGATGACCTTGATGTCACTAAGCCAGTATGTCCACTTTGCAAAGGCGGTATTAACTCAGAGGGGCAGGCAAACTCCCCTTGGCCCCTCTTTGTTTACATGTCTGCTGAACCTTCCATTGAAGGTATTCTGCATAGTCATCTGGCAGGGTGTGACGGAGGCCGCGAGAATGTGTTGGCTATGGCAAGATGTGTCCTTGTGTCGGCATGTATTGGTTGGAAGCCTTCCAAGTCGAAGACAGGGTTTCCACAGCCATAACTATAGGGCTAGCAGCAGCTATAGGCTGCAGGGTTGCTGCTGAGATCTGGGGCAGAGTGTAGCCCGACAATTGTGTGTCCTTCATGGGTGAAATAGATGGTGTTTTAGGTGGTGGCATCTCTACCATATCATCATCTTGCTCCACATCGAGGCCAGTGCTAAGAAAGCCCTGGAACGTTGAGCCAGAAGGCACACTGGTAGTCGAGTTCAGCAGGTCAAATAAAGTGTTTTCTCCCTCTTGATCCAGGCAAACGTTTTCTCTGTTGTCCACGACTCGATAGCTGACCACATCCCTAGAAGGCGGATTACAAGGTGACTGCACCGGGGTGTGAGCTGGGGACAAGAGCAGGAGCCTCTGCACCGTGGACGTTGGGCACTGTGTTTTGCGATGCAGCAGACACCCTCAGTACTGAGTCCGGTGCCAAGGATGAGGTTGAACGTGGTGCTGTGTCCCCTCACCTTTGAGTCAAGCAGTTTCTCTTGCATCGCTACCAATGTATTATTCCCTGTCCTTCGTTGCTCTACATGGGGCAAAAGCACAGACACAATCCCTGGTGATTCCTGTGAGTGGCTCCACACTAACAAAGAGCCTTCCAACTTCCATTGGGAGAGGCACCCTTGCGCCGATGTCAGGGAGGGTGTTTTAAGCTTCTTCGATGTTGAAGCCTCACTATCTGCTGGAGATTGTACCTTTCGTTTACGTTATGATCTCTATGCTTATGAGCCTTGGCAGCCTCCTTAGGCTTCTTAAACTGCCCATCAGGCGACCCGGTTTTAGACTGCTGTTTCCCAGCAGATCCATGGTTGTTTTTCTTTGAAGTCGACATTGTAGGGCTTGTCGATGTTGATGGCATATTCAGTCTTGGTGTAGGAGGACGTAGAGCCTCATCATACAGAGCTGTCCAGAGGCACAGCGCTCTGTTCTTTAAGGTTTGTCTTGAAAAGGAACAACAAATTTTACAAGTTGCAGTGTTATGTTCTTCACCTAGACATAACAGGCAAGCCTCATGGTGGTCCGTGGAAGGCAACTTTGTGCGGCATTTTACACAGCGCTTGAAAGTTGTCTTTATTTCCACAGTGTGATTTGCCACGCCCAATCTCACACCCGCGCAAGAATCAATAGATAAAGCATTGGTAATTCAGTCCAATTCTGTGTAACAAGCCAGTCCAACAGGCAGATTCAAGTCCAGTAATACAGTTCAAAGTCAAAGGCACATTAAAGCAACAAAGTCTCTAGTGAAAGTAACAAAGTATCTGTTGATCTGAGGAACTCAGCCCAAGGTCTGAACGCTGTGGTGGTCAAACAGAAACTGACAAGTGGACACTCTAACTAGGCTTGTGCATTTTGATTCGGCAACAAAATGTTTTGTGTCCGAAAATGGCATTTTCGGACGTTTTGTATACAAATCAAAATGAAAAAATTAAAAACAAATTTTTGTATATACAAATCGAAATGACCCCCATTTTGGAGACAAAGCTTTGTTCTTTGGAAAAAAGAAAATCGGACCTTTGGTCTCCTGACTGCAACAACTAGCAAGGCAGTGAATGTTTGTCAAGAAGATTAGCAGAAGATAAGATATGCAAAAAGCAGGCACAGCATCCCTGAGGAACCTCATTTCCTTGGAACGTGTTTTATTGTAAAGCAATTGTTTGTTAAGAAATTCTGATTAACCATTGCCAGCTCTAACAAACAATGCCCTGTTTCCACTCTTTCTGGGCTGATTGCTTTGAAGGTCAGGGGCGGGGGGCGGGTTTGGTTCAATTGTTAACTCAACAAGTTAGTTACTCAGTCGCTTCTAAGTTCTGCCTTTCTGGCTCCCTCATTCAAAAGAGAGAGAGAACTAGTTTTGCATTGCATGTCTAAACTCAAGTTTTCATTATGCCATGCTTGCCTTGCTGCCAGCCTGAGCCCAGAATGCAGGTCTGCTTAAATATAATGCAAGTCAAATGCCTGCCTGCCTGCCTAGGATGGTTTGTTGTTCTGCTGCATCTGTGTGGTCTTGCTTTGGAAGCCTGGTTCTTTGTAAAGCTCTGCTGTTGTTGTTGATGTGTTGAAAAAAATGTCTGTGGATGAGAACTGCTTGCTTGGTGGAGGAGGGAGGGCAGGGCACACTTGATGCTGCTGTTGGCCATAGTTTGCACTGGGTGTGTGTGTGTGCTGGGGTGGCACTGGGGGGCTTGGGAGTTGCAGCAGTGGAGTGTGGGGTCGGGGAGTGAGGGGTTGCTGAAGTTTGTGTGTCTTTGTTGCAGATTTGGGGCAGAAAGGGGGGCAGAGCAGTGGGTTGGACATTAGAACCCCAAAGGGTGCCTGCCCACCACCCAGATTGCTAAGGAGTTAGCCAAAGGCCTGATTTTAAATTGATTTCTGAAGTTTATGCATCTTTAAGGTTTCATCCCATAGGGAACAATGGAGGTTTCAGCAGCCCCATAACAGCACGGGTGTGTGTGTGTGCGTATGTGCGTGCTGTGGTGGCCCAGAGTGAGTGGTAGTGTACTGTACAGAGGGTGCCAACCACCCCCATGGTTTGCTAACCCATGGGGTACTGGGTTTTGTTGTTTCTGAGGTGTTCTGAGTGTAGATTCTCTGGTAGCATATTAGATTTTCAATGACAAACCATGAATCCTCTCTCATATACTACCAGAAACTCTACATACAGAACACCTCAGAAACAACCAAACCCTGTACCCCACGGGCTTGTGGGTATCGGGATGGTTGGCACCCTATGTGCACTACACCACCACTTGCTCGGGGCTACCTCAGTGCCCAAGGGGGAACCCGCTTTCGCTCTCTGATGGAGGAATCACATGTTGCCTACCCCGGGCTAGAGTATTCTTAAGTTCTAGGCCCTCACCTACAGACAGTTTAATTAAACGGTATCTTCTTCCAGGTTATGCAGTTCATCGCTGAACTCAAGCAATCATTTCAATTAGGCAACATCAGAAATGTCTCTGTTTTGCCATTGCAGGAAATATATACTACCTTTAGCTTCATTTTCACTATCCAAGACAATCTGAAAAGCCTCAGGAGCTAATGCACGACCAGCATTCATCAACAAAGACCGTTTTTTCCTCACACTGTCTTTTGCTGTCCCTCTCTTAGCCTAAATAAAGAAAAGGATTGGTTATTACATATTAACAATTAACTAATAATAAGTACTGCCATTTAAAATGGCAATATATGTCTGGAGAATCCTAAAAGGTGTTAAAATAATCAAAATATGTGAAAGTGGAGGTGGGCATGGAATACAAAAGTAAAATTCCTGGTTTCACATCTACAAGCTACAGCCCTGATTTAGCAGCTCCAGGGCATACACAGCACACAAGCGGGAGTGTTTCCATTTTAAATTGTTAATTCCTTTAAAAAATCTTTTGCAGTCAGGATGGGAAAATACTGTTGATCCATCTCACCCCGTATATGCTTTAATGATATAGCAGCTAGATGGATCCTTAGGGACATATTTGCTAAGTCACTAAGCTTCAACGTTCATGTTCAACGGTCATGTTCAGCAACACCTGTCTTAAAGTGGCCTTTCTAGGGGGGTAATCATGCTTATGTGCATATAATTCAAACCTTTTCCATTTGCTCCTGTAATTTTTTTCTTGTTGATAGTCTTTGATTATTAAGAAGAAACTTTTTAAAAACCCAATAGGCCCTTGTTCCACTGATGTAGAAACACATCTCCCAGTGATCTCCTGCTGACTCCTGCACATGAGCAGTATCTCTGACACTTTTTGTTGGCAGCAGTCACAAACAAGTCCACAGCTGGATGTTCCCACAAGTTGAAAACCCGTTGGAGATAGATGCTTTTGATCTCCCATTCGTGGTGTTAATCGAGCTGTTTTGAGCGGCTGAGGTTGTCTGCTAATATGTTGCCCATGCCTCTTATTTGTATGGCTAGAGGGTACACTCCGTGGGCGATGCAGCATTCCCAAAACTTTATGCTCAAGGCACAGAGCAAATGGGATACTGTCCCACCTTGTCAGTTAAGATACGCAATAGCCGTCGTATTGTCCAGTAGGGATGTGCGAACAGGTTCTACGTTGAACAAGTTGGACCATTCGGGGTCGAACTGAACCACCCCCTGTTCGGTCAACCCCGGACCGAACACCTCCCCCCCACAGTTCGAGCAGTTCACGAATTTATTTATCTTGAGGCAGCAGGGGGTGTGTGCATGGAGGTTCCCCCTTCCCCCGCCGGCCTTCTCTCTCTCTCTCTCTCTCTCTCTCTCTCTCTCTCTCTCTCTCATTGTCACCCCCAGTGGCCTGTTCAGGCTTTCAAACTTCGTCGCGGCAGCCATTTTGGGCGCCGCCATGCCTGTGCAATTGGCCTCTCTGACTCTAGTCTGAGAGGCATGCCATGACACGGTAGTACACTAGTACTTATCCAAATAGCCCCCACTGCTCTCTGGAAGATGGAGTTTAGAGAACCTACCCGTCCCTTAGCAGTAAACCCTCAAAATCGGGGGGGAAATCGAAATAATAACAACAACAACAACCCACTCCTCGCCGGGGCTTGTCCCGGTAGGAGCTTGCAGCCTTGAGGTTGGGTTGGGGGGGAAGCAGTACTTGACTTGAAAGCGACAGGTCCGATTAATCTGCATCTAGTTGGGGAAGCAAGATGTCAAACGGCAGAAAGGGGATCCCCAGACCGCTCCCTCCTCACTTTCCCACAGATTTTGCAAACGAACTAATTCTCCTTTTTAGATTGCACAGGAAGGATGTCCCTTTTTAGTCTGAGAATCTTCTGGGGCTGGTCAGCTTGCTACCATCTCTTTCTCATCCCCCACTTATCCGCCAGGTGTTGAACTATCAAGCCTGTAATGACCTCTGAGATCAGTAGAGTCTTCCTCCTGATCACCATGTTAATGATTGGGGTGCTAAGTTGTTTCCTTGGGGCACACAGTTTTGAGGAAAGTGGTTTAAGGATCGCAGGCTCCCCCCACCCTCCATCTGACACCTATTGAAACATAGTTCAGTGAAATGAATTGTGTGCGGCTCATTCTAGGCACTTTCGTTCAGAAATAAGTCTCATAGATTTAAGGAAAGCATATATTATTTCCCACCACCCGTGCTTTTGAAGCTGCTTTACCTGCAAGTCTCAATATCTCTAGCTGAAGAAACAGACTGAGCACAAACAACCACCAGCCTGCTGCATCGACCGAAATGCAGAGCCCTGAGAATGGAGGCAGGCAGGCTCTTTGAATTGGACCTATCGCTTTCAAGTCAAGTGCTGCTTCCCCCCACCCCCACCTCAAGCCTGTGAGCTCCTCAAGCCCCAGCGAGGACAAGCCCCAGCGACGAGTGGGTTGTTGTTATTATTTTACACAGTCAGACAGGTGTTATTGACTGGTTTGTTTTATCCAGACATTGAGTCCTTCCCAAGGACCTGGGATGGCTGAATTTTATTATCAATATTGTTGCTGTTGTTATAGATATCATCGCAGAATATAGGCAACAGACAAACATCTGCCACACAATACACTAGATATAACTGTAGTTGAGAGGAAAGAAAAACAAGTTAAAATAATCGACATAGCAATACCAGGGGATAGCAGAATAGAAGAAAAAGAAATAGAAAAAATCACCAAATACAAAGATCTACAAATTGAAATTGAAAGGCTATGGCAGAAAAAGACCAAAATAATCCCAGTGGTAATTGGCGCCCTGGGTGCAGTTCCAAAAGACCTTGAAGAACACCTCAACACCATAGGGGCCACAGAAATCACCATCAGCCAATTATTTTTATTTTTACATTTATATCCCGCTCTTCCTCCCAGGAGCCCAGAGCAGTGTACAACATACTTGGGTTTCTCCTCACAACAACCCTGTGACGTAGGTTAGGCTGAGAGAGAAGTGACTGGCCCAGAGTCACCCAGCTAGTATTATGGCTGAATGGGGATTTGAACTCGGGTCTCCCCGGTCCTAGTCCAGCACTCTAACCACTACACCACGCTGGCTCTTACAAAAATTACAAAAAGCAGCTTTACTGGGAACAGCCTATTATTATTATTATTATTATTATTATTATTATTATTATTTCGATTTCCCCCCGATTTCGAGGGTTTACTGCTAAGGGACAGGTTGGTTCTCTAAACTCCATCTTCCAGAGATCAGTGGGGGCTATTTGGAGAAGTACTAGTGTACTACCGTGTCATGGCATGCCTCTCTCTATTTGGAGAAGTACTAGTGTATTACTGTGTTATGCCATGCCTCTCAGACTAGAGTCAGAGAGGCCAATTGCACAGGCATAGCGGCACCCCAAATGGCTGCCGCGCCGAAGTTTGAGAGCCTGAGGGCCACTGGGGGTGACAATGAAGGCCGGCAGGGGGAGGGGGAACCTCCACGCGCACACACACCCCCCCCCGCTCCAAGGAACTCCCACAAAGGGGAGAAGGTAAAAAACATTTTTTAAAATTAAAAAAATAGATAAATAAATTCATGAACTGCCTGGACTGGACCGAACTGGAGGGGGTTTGAGGGGTGCTGGACCGAACAGGCCCATTCAGGTTTGAGTCTGGTCTGGACTCGAACCAAACCGGGACATCTAGTTCCGTGCACACCCCTATTGTCCAGCTGGATTTGCACCACGTTAGAAAGCTTTTAGCGCCATAAATGCTGCTAGCAGTTCCAAGTAGTTTGTGTCATTGGGTATTTTGTTTTGTCCATTGCCCTTGCATTTGATGTTCAGCACAATGGGGCCCCCATCCCAACACTGATGTATCTGCCACCCACTGAGTGAGGGTTTACAGCTTGAATGGAACCCCTTCCAACAGATTGATCCTCACCATCCACCAGCATAAAGAATGTAGTGCCATCTGTGGGAGTGTCAGCAGCTTCCTTCGGCTGTCAACACTGGGTTGGAGGTTCCTGAGATACCACTTTTGCAGTGGCCTCATATGCAAACATGTGTATAGCACTGTGGCACTGCAAGATGTCATTAGTCCCAATAACAGCTGTATGCTTTTCGTGGAATGTACTGGGTTCCGGGTGAAATGTTGAATCAGGTCCCTGATCTGTAGATAGCATTCTTTTAGTAAGTATGCCTTTTTGTTTGTACATCTAGAATTGCTCCAATATTATTTATTTAATATAACTTATGCATTTTTGTGGTTCCAGCTGACATTGATTCCTAGATCTTGTAACAGCTGTAACACATAGTGGATCTGCGAACGTAACCTTTGTCACTCACCAGAAGCCTGTCATCTAAATATGGAAAGACCGCAACCCCTTCCATCCATAAGTATGCCACTACCACCGCCATGACTTTCGTGAATACACGTGGAGCTGTTGATAATTCAAAAAGGAAGGACGTATATTGCAACACTGCATCTCCTACTGTAAATCTTATGTTCTTGTGGTGGTTCTTTTGAATTCCCACGTGGAAGTGGGATCCTTCAAATCTAACGTTCCTGTTCACTCCTCATTGCACAGGAGGGACAGTATCCCTTTCAACGTCATCATTCTGAACTTGGGTGCCAATTTAGTCCCCGTAGGTCCATGATTGCCCAAATTCCCAAACCAATTTAGTCCCTGTAGGTCCATGATTGCCCAAATTCCCCCATCCCTCTTTGGCATCTGAAAGTAGCAGGAGTAAAATATGGACAGTCTCTCTATCCACCGCACAGGGATGATTGCCTGTGTCTCCAGAAGCACCTGCACCTCTTCCAGCAACATAGGAGGTGCTCTGGTATACTTCAATCCTGAGAATGGAGGCAAAGCTATGAATTCTATTGCATAACCAGTCTCGATAATTTGAAGAACCTACTGATCCGGTGTTATGTGGTGCCATGCTTGGGCATGGCTGGCCAACTTGATGGAATTGTCGGCAACCACAAAGTAGGTGTTGTGTGCTTTGGCAGTCATCTGATGTTGTTTGGACAGTTGTATAGATCAAAGAGTCTGCTTATTATTTTCTTTGGTGGGGCCCTGATGTTCTGGCCCTTGCTATTTTGGCCGATCCTTTATTTCTTTGGAATGGCCGGTATTGACGACAATAATCCTGTCTGTACGTAGGTCATTGGCTACCATAAAGACAGTAATGGGAAGACGCTGCAGAAGTAGACGTGGAAGCCATAAATGTTTTGGCTGTGGATTTTTTTTTTTTAAATTTAATGATGCCATCGTGGAAACTGTGTTCTCGCTAAAGAAGCCTTTCCCAACAAATGCCTGATTTTCTACATGATCATGCATGTCTTGTTGCAAGGCCATGGATCTCAGCCATGCGTGATGGCGCAAAGTCATCGCAGTCACCATGGCTCGCGACTCCATTTCTGCCAGGTGCTTGAATGCACTAAATTGTTTAGTAACAGCAGTAGTCTTCTCATATAGCTCTGCAAATGTATCTTGGAACTCTTCTGGTGTTAGTGAGGTGGAATCTTGCAATAAAGTGTCCCATGAGAAATGATTGAATCGAGCCATACAGGCTGCATAGTTGGCAATTTGTATAGCCAAGCTTGAAGTATAGATCTTTCTTCTTAATAAATCCATTTTTCTCCCCTTGTTGTGGACGGTCATAACCCATCATAACCAGAGGTATCAACTCAGAAGTATGTGAAATATAGGCCCGGAATACAGGCCTGTATCTGATTTCGTTTTATATCAAGAAATGAAATCAAACCTGAACTCTGACATACTGTTCCTTGGTCTGTGAGGAGCAGGAAGCAACCTGGCATTGTGTTGTTAAAATGGGATATGAAGGGAACAATGGAGCCAGGTCTGAATGCTGAATGCTGCAATCCATATGCTAATACCACTGGCTACCAAGGTGGCTGTGGACGGGTTGGCCAGACCTGTTGAGTTCCTCCTTCCATTGTCAGTAATGGCCCTGTAAGGCCCAAGTGATTAAGCTCAATTGCTGTCTATAGAAATTCAATATAGCCAAATGTATACAGAGATAATGCTTGTAGACTTTAATTCTTACCTCACTAATGCTACAAGTCTCACACACATGTATGTTACTTTAAATATTCTCTTGTTTTCAACTGCAAGCAAAACACTGGATAAAGGTAAGAAATAGTGGACTGATTGTCTCACACCAAATGGGGCCAATTCCACAATCCCCTTACTAATTCTTGACTTCTTAACACCTTCTGGGGGCTAGACTGCCAAGATGTAATTTGCAGCATCTTAAGATGCAGATTTTCCCCCCCCTCCCTTCCTGAACACGCAGTTTACAGGAGAAGAGTCAAATCTCTCTCTGGACTAGCTGATATCCTGTATAATTAAGATTTTGTTCAGAAGGTGGAAGTTGACACCTGTTTGGACATACAGGAAAAGAGGAGATTTTTGAATAGATTCTATTCAAGGATCAAAGAGAAAAATGACTATAAGAATGAGGCTTGAGACAGAGAGTTCAGCAGTTCTGTGCCTACGGGCATTCTGCTCACACGCTAGCAATCTTTGCCTACAGCAAAGCTGCTCACAAGATCCCAGAGTTTGCTGCTAAAGCTGCGGGGCTAAGCAGGAACTCTGTTCATGAACAGAAACTACAGCAATGCCTGAGCTCTGCTGCCCTAGCTGCCTGATCTGAAGCAACTGCACAGCTCCTGTCTCCGCCAGCGCCTCACTCCTTCAACTGAAGTGATTCTTCTCTCTCCAGCCTCGGTTCCTGGTAAATATGCTGCTTGGGATCCCCTCATCCCTTCCTCTTTCCCTGCTCCCCTCTCCTCCCCCTTTTTCCTCCACTAATCACCCCCAAACCATGCCTGCCAGCCTCTCTCAACCCCCCCCCCTCTTTTCTGCCTGTATCTGAAATGTATTAGAATCTAGGAAGATTTAATTACACACACATAATTTAGTTAGGCACACGGTGAATATTGGTACTGGCTAGATGTTCTGTTTTAATACTGTTAGCAATTCTGCTTTGCTAGGTTGTTGTTAAGCCTTTTATGTTCAATAAAGCCCATTGAACCCCTTTCAGGAGTGGTTTGATCTCCTTTCCTATTGCGCCCAGATCACACACGGGTCACCATATAAAGAACTTGATGACATTGTGGGCCAGACCTAATTTTGTATACTAGCTAATGAGCATGTTTAGTATATAAATCAGGCCTGGTCTTTAACACCCTCTTTATCTGAAGGTGTTGTATGGCGGCGTCCAGGCTTTGATGATAATGCAGTTGATTACCATGGAATTTGGGACAGGATGATGAAGCAAGAATGCATTCTCTTCCTTTTGTATCCTATATAACCCTTCTAAGTGCTTAGACATTGACGTTGAGGTCTGTAGCACCTCCCAAGCCATCTGGGCCACCTTACTGATAACTGGCAGCATAGGAAGGGCAACTGGATGTGAGGTCTTTGCCATCAACATCATATTGTAAACAGGGTATTTCAGGTCTGTCTCAGGTAGCTTTAAGTCCATGCCTAATGCCTCTGCAATTTCTCTTCTCAGTGCATGATAGGCTTTTAACTCTTCCAATGGAGAAGTAGACGTTTTTGGTGGCACATCTGGGGATGGATCTGATGGATGCTTCCCCTGTGAGAATCTGAATCCGCAGAGTCTGAACAATAATCATCACTGTCTCCTGCCAGGGGTGGAGGTGGTGCCACTAGTGTCTTTTTCTTCTTTTTCTTTGGCAGCAGTGGCACTACTGGGGTATCTGGTAAAGGAGAATTTGGCTGCATAGGTTGTGTATGACAGGAAGTTGTGACTGTCTGAGTAGCTGGCAATGGAGGGGCATTGTTTAGTAATCCAGTATCCATCGAGGTGCCTGTAGTTTGGAGGTTCAATCACCTCTGGAACAATCACGATAGGCTGTTGAATCACGCATTGCGCCTTCCACTGGAAGTATTCTGCATAATAATCTGGTAGATTAGGCAGTGCTGAATGCCGAAAACCACATGAATGTGTAAGCTCTCTTTGACTTTGCAGTCCTTGAATGTTGTGCTGCAAGAACCCCCTGAAGAACCCCACTTACTGCATGGGGGACTTCCATGTGAGGGACACAAAAGCTGATGTCATCGTAGCTGGTGCCATTGGCCTCGATAATACAGGGACAGTACGCATCACCACAGGCTCTGGTATGCACAAGGGAGACATCATTTGGAATGGCATTGTAGATGTTGTTGTAGTGATGTGTAGTAGAGACATTGATGGAGTTTTTAGATGTGACACTGGCACCTTCTCGACATCTTGTTGAATGCTGAGGCCACTACTAAGGAATCCATGAAAAGTCAAACCCAAAGGGTTGCTTGTTGAGGAATCCAAAATTGCTAGTAAAGAAGTAGCAGTGTTTTGGTTTAAGGAGATATCATCATCCTGTTCATGCTCCACTCCCAGATCCAAGAAATCCCCTTTATCCCCCACATTCTCATGTTGGGGAGTAGATGGGGATTACACTGGTGTTTGTGCTGGAGACAACAGAAGTAGTCTTCTGGGTGGTACTGCTGCTAGAGGAGAAGCTGCCGTTTTTGTTGCAGATGCCGAAGGCTGCGTCGACATCAAAATCAATATTGTCGTCGACATCAAAGTAGATGTTGATGCCGCCATTTTGTCCAACATCGAGTGGATGGACATAGGTCGTGGTGTCAACATGGAAGGATAAAGATAGAGATCTTGTAGCCCCATAGATGAAGATGTCCAGCTGTCGGTGTCAAAGGCAATCTTGGTGACTTGTTTCTATGCTTCTTCGAGGGTGGAGGAGAGAAACCTTCATCCAAAGTTTTTATCATCTTCTTATGTTTGTGGTGATGCATCGAGGGGGAACCCTTTAGAAGCTCATTCAGACACTTAAAGACATGTTCCGAGGTCAAAGCAGTAGCAGTGGATGTTGAGGATTTCAGCTGAGCAGCTATGGCAGTCCCCAACATAGATGTTGACATTGACAGTGATGTCGAGGGAGACCTTGGCATCAGAGTTGGCAGCCTCAGAGCTTGCTCATAGAGCATGGCATGAAGGCAAAGAGTGCAGTTTCTTAAAGTTTTGTTTGAGAATGATGTACAAATCTTACAGGCTGCTAGATTATGATGTTCGCCAAGTTGCAAGAGTCAAGAGTCATGGCAGTCAGTAGATGGCAGTTTACCACTGCACTCTGTGCACTTCTTAAAGGGTTTTTTAAATGTCAATTTGCCAGCAAAAACCACTTAACAATATCAACAAAGCCAATGTCCAGTATCCAAAGAATAGTCCAGTCCAATGTATCCAAATTTAAACAAAGCAGACATCCGAACTGTGAAGAATAGTAAAAAACCCAAAAAACCTGTCTGAGTCAAATAAATGATAAATCAATGTATCTCTTTTGTTTTGTAGAACCAATCAGAAATGGAGGAGCAGCAACCAATAAGCTGTTGATGCTTTGGCAGTCAGAAAGGAACTGACAATATGGCATCCTAACTGCTGAAAATAATGAATACACTGAACACATGATCCAGAACACGGGCACAAGGAGCTAGAAAATCCACCATGAGATCCTGTGCAGGCACAGTACCCATACTTATGAATGGCAACAGATCATGATCCAGATCTTTGAATATGCAATATCAAGATACTCTGTAAGAGGAGAATCAAGGAGGCAAGTGAAGAGAACAAAATTATGTGTAACTAGTCTCAATATTTCTTTAAAAACAGGTTGCTTCCCTGTAACAGGTGATCAGAAGGTGATCCATTGAATCCATAAGGAAATGGGTTCTGCGCCTGCGCAGGCACCTCACTGGCTGACTAAGTAGCTCCTTGCAATGCCCAGCCACCCTCTCGTGCTCTTAGAGTCTGTTATATTGAACGGTTGGGCGTCTCCCTGTCAGTTCTGTGCAGACCGCCACTAATATATGATCTGCTGTGCTTGAAGTTCATCGTGTTCCCCCTACACTTCTGCAGTGGGGATGGCTTGGGAGGGTCTTATGGATTCAACGAATCACCTCCAGATCACCTGTTACAGGTAAGCATCCTGTTTATCTGGATCGTGATCCGTTGATCCCATAAGGAAATGGGTGAATAGTTAGCTACTCCACCCTGGTGGTGGGTGCAGAAGGTGGACTCTATGGTAACACCCTCTTCAAGACACTCCTCCCAAATTCTGCCTGGCACACCATGCGCAGGTCTATAGCATAATGTCTGATGAACAGCTGCTGAGACAATCATGTCGTAGCCATGCAGGTATCATCCATCTTGATACCTGATAGATGGGCTGCCGAAGCTGAGTATGCCCTAGTTGAATGTGCTCGTACAGTCTTTGGGGGAGATACCCCTAGCTGCTTATACGCTAGCAAGATTAGTTCCACTAGCCAGTGTGCTAAGCGTTGTTGGGACACCACCTGACCTTTATGCTTGCCCTTGTATGCTATGAAAAGCTTCTTCATCTTCCTGAATGTCCTAGTCTGCTTCAAGTAGTAAAGCAATGCCCTGTGCACATCCAAGGAATGTAGCGCCCTTTCCAGAGTCATCTGTGGGGACTGGAAAAAGGTTGGCAGCACTATTTCTTGATTAAGGTGAAACTCTGTAATGATCTTAGGGCAGAAATCTGGGTCCAACCTCATAACCACCTTGTGAGGGTAGAACTGGTTGTATGGCTTATCAACCCTCAGAGCTGTCAATTCTCCCATCCGCTTCGCTGTGGTTATTGCAATTAGAAACACTACCTTGAGTGTAAGCATATGGAGGTTGGCCAAATGTAGTGGCTCAAAAAGGCATTCAGAGAGAGCTGAGAGCACTAATGAAAGGCTCCACTGTTCCATAGGTCTTTTCAGCGTAGGATACAAATTATTAAGCCCTTTCATGAAACGTTTACTTTCTGGATGGGTAAAAACCGACTTTCCATCCCAACTTGGGAGTTTGGCTGAAATGGCTGCCAGGTGAACCTTCAGAGACACGTTGGCCAAGCCCTTCATTTTCAAAGTGGTCAAATAAAGCAGTACCTGGCGCACTGTAGTGTGGAGTGGCATGAACCCCTGCTCCCTAGTGTAGGCCCTGAATTTCTTCCATTTGCAAAAGTAGCTGTGTCTTGTCGAAGGGCGTCTACTATTCTGAAGAATGTTGTTTAGTAACCGAGTTTCCAAGCCGTCAGGTGCAGAGTTTGGATCTCGGGATGCAGTACCCGTCCCCCCTCCCTTTGGAGTAGGTCAGGAGTTATTGGAAATTTGTAGTATGTTCCTTTCAACAGTCGAAGTAGTGGTGCAAACCACGGCTGACGTGGCCAGCACAGAGTCAGAAGTATACAGGTCGCTTTGTCCCGTAGGATCTGGGCTAAAACTCGATTGAGCAGCGGTAGTGGTGGAAACAGGTTTAGAAGGCCCATGCTCCAATCGTACTGAAATGCGCCGCCCAGCGACCCTACACCCACGCCTGCTCATGAGCAATATCTCCAGCACTTCTTGTTGGCTGCTGTGGCAAACATATCTACTGTCGGGAAGCCCCATCTCTCGAAGAGGCGATTGATGCAAGTCGACTTGATCTCCCATTCATGTTTGTGATTGATTTGACTGGTCAACTGAGTGCATCAGCTAGGTGATTGTCCACGCCTCGTATGTGAATTGCAGTTGAGTAAATGGTATGTGTGATGCACCAGTCCCATAACCTCATGGACAAGGCACAAAGCATGGGGGAGACTGTGCCCCTCTGCTTGTTTATGTATGCGATTGCCGTCGTGTTGTCCAGGTGGATCTGCGTTAATGTCTCCTTGAGTTGAGGCTCGAAGGCTTTCAGCGCCAAAAATGCTGCCATCAGCGCTAGGTAATTTATATGACGTCGAATTTGTTGGTGTGTCCCCCGCCCTTGAATGAGGTGGTCCGCAATGCATCCATCATCCAAGCAGGGACGCATCTGTCGTGATCCAAGTTGTTGGAACTAGGGGTTTGAACGGTACTCCAAGCAACAGGTTGCTTTCTGATATTCACCAACGCAGAGAATTCAATACAGCTTGGGGGAGATGTAGGCGCAACCTTTGGCTGTCCACATTGGGCCAGAAATGTTGCAAGGGGCTGTCCACATTGGGCCAGAAACGTTGCAGGGGGCGCATTCGTAACCACGTGTACCCGACAGTTGTGTTGCAGGATGCCATCAAACCTAACAACCTTTGAATCTCCCTTGCCGGCTGAATAGGGTTTTTGCAGAACAGGTGCGCTAGTGCACTGATTTGGCGATAGCGAGCCTTTGGCAAGAACGCTCTCTTTTGATCCATGTCCAGAGCGGCTCCTATGAAATTTAGCTGTTTTCTGGGTTCTAGGTTTGACTTTTTCCAATTGACGTTGATTCCCAACTCCAGGAGGAGACATAGCAACAACTGGATTTGTCTGCAAAGTAGTTCCTTGTCTCTGCTCACCAGAAGCCAGTCGTCTAAATAAGGATAAATAATCAAGCCCTGTGTTCAAAGATATGCCACAACAACAGACAACTTTGGTAAATACCCTCGGTGCTCTTGAAAGGCCAAAGGGCAAGACTGCATACTGGTATATTGCATCCCCTACTGTGAATCTGAGGTATTTCTGGTGATTCTCTTGGATGTCCACATGAAAATAAGCATCCTTCAGACCCAACGTTGCCTCCCACTCCTCCTGATCTAAGAAGGGGATTATTTCCTGCAACGTTGTCATTCTGAACTTCCGGGCCCAGACAAACTCATTGAGTCCTCTCAAATCCATGATTGCCCTGATTCCACCATCTCGCTTGGGTATCTGGAAATAACGGGAGTAGAATCCTGTCAACCTCATTGCCCACTGCACAGGAACAATAACCTGTTTCTCTAACAACACCTGTATTTCCTCCTCTAGAACCGCAGTTGCTTTGGTGAATTTCAGGCCTGAGAATAGGGGAATAGTCTTGAACTCGATAGCATATCCCGTCTGTATTATTCTCAGTACCCAGCGGTCTGTTATATTGTGCCATGCTTGGGCATGACTTGCCAGTCTGATGGACGAGCTGGCAACTACAAGGCCTATGACAATGGCCTTGGCTATTGTTTGTGAATGCAGTGGGTTGGCAGAACAATCAAAAAGATTCTTTGGAATTGTCCTTATTAGGATGGTTGTTCTGGTTCTTCTTCTTCTTGTTGTTGAACCCTCTTGATCACTGGTAGGCTCCATTTTGTCTTCTGAAAGCCCTCCTTTCCTGGTATCGGTATGGCCTTTGATGGGCATAATTTCGATTACGGGAACTCGATGAAGAGGTTGTCACCATGAAGGTTTTTGCTGTGAATTTTGATTTCTTTAAACTTTCCATGGTTGTGTCAGTGTCTTCATGGAACAGACCCTTTCCATCGAAAGCCAGGTTTTCCACCTGGTCCTTCATAACCTGCTGTAGTGTCATTGCTTGGAGCCAAGCATAGCGGCGCATGTGACAGCAGTAACCATAGCCCTTGATTCCGTTTCCGCTAAGTGCTTGAAGGCGCTAAGTTGTTGTCTTGTTACTGATGTGGTTTTCTCATAAACCTCATTGAATTTATCTTGCAGTTCCTCTGGAGTCATAGAGGTGGAAACCTGTAGTAAGTTGTCCCAAAGCAGGTGAGTATAACGTGCCATATAGGCTGCATAATTAGCTATGTGTATAGCTAGGCTCGAAGTAGTGTATAGCTTTCTGCCTAGAACATCAATCTTCCTGCCTTCTTTGTCTGCTGGCATTGCCATCTTCCCTTGGATGTAGTTGCACAATCTACAACCATGGAATTTGGGTCTTGATGATGGAGAAGGTAGGCATTTTCTCCCTCCTGAACTCTGTAGAGATTTTCAAGGCATTTAGATGTGGGGTTTAAGGTCTGTAAAGTTTCCCATGCTTGGAAAAGTCTTGGCAGCCTTTGCTATCGCAGGGATCATGGGCAAAGATACTGGTTGTGACGCCCTGGCATGCACCATCATATTGTATACGGGGTCTGATATTTCCGTCTCTGGTTGTTTCAAGTCCATCCCCAGTGCTTCTGTGATTTCTCTAATTAAAGAGTGGTATGCCTTAAGTTCCTCTGTGGGGGATCTCGAAAGGCGGGGAGGAACATCCAAAGGGGGATCTGAGTGACGACTCACCCGATCTGAGTCTGAGTCCCCTGAATCAGAATACTCCAGTTCCCGTTCTGGAGATGGGGATGAATGCTGTGTTGGAGGTGGGCTTGGAGATGGGCTGGACTCATCACTCCTCGTCGTCGAGTTACCCAACCTCGAGGATTTAGTGCCCTTTGACAGCAAAGACTCTTCCAGTCTCAGAGCAGCTGTCAACGTCCATAATAAGCCAGTCCCCCGAACATCCGCATCCCAGTCAGTGTCTGATCCTTGAGCTGAGGATGGAGAGGGTGTTCGGTGACTCATTTCCAGTGAGTCATGATGACATTTCTTGTCCTTGTGTTTCATTCCCTTGGAGGAGACTTCCAGTGGTCTCTTGGAAGTATCGCCTGCAGGCACGGTTTTAGACTGTGTTTGTACAGATACGTGCTGCCTCGACCTCGCTGCTGGCACCAATGTCGAGCCATCTCCCATTGATGTCGATGCCATACTCGAGCCATCTTCCCTCGATGTCAATGGCATATTTGGGTGAAGTGTAGGAGGGCGCAGCACCTCATCATACCACGCAACGCAGAGGTGCAAGGCTCTATTCATCCTGGTCTGCTTTGAAAACGAGCAGCAGATCTTGCAGGTTGCCGTATTGTGTTCTTCCCCGAGACACAGTAGGCAGGTGTCATGGTGGTTGGTAGAAGGTAACTTTGCGCAGCATTTGACACAGCGCTTGAAAGGTTTTTTAGCTTCCATTTTCTCTGAGGTTTCGTTGCGTTTTCCATTCGACAATCCGAAGTCAAGTAAGTCAAAGTAGCCGTCCGATCTGTCAACAAAGTTGGTCCGTAACGCTATCTCAATCCCAGAAACAGTTCTTAGGTCTAAAATGCCAGGTAGTCAAGCAAATCTTTCAACTAAACTAGTCCAAAATCCAAAAGGCAGTCCTACTGCAGTCCGCAGTCACAAGCAAGTAATCACAATAATTTCTGCTACCGAGGAGCCCAAACGAGGTCTGAACACTATGGCGGTCAAACAGAAACTGACAGGGAGACACCCAACTGTTCAATATAACAGACTCTAAGAGTACGAGAGGGCGGTTGGGCATCGCGAGGAGCTACTTAGTCAGCCCGCGAGGTGCCTGCGCATGCGCAGAACCCATTTCCTTATGGGATCAATGGATCACGATCCAGATCCTCAAGATTTCAAGGAACTTGCTCACTTCAGAATGTTCATTTTTGGGGCTACGATTCTAGAGCAATACATCAAAGGTTAAATGATATGTCTGTCAGATGATGCTGGATATCCATCAGTCACACGTAAATCTGTTCATTAAACTCTGCTAAAAAAAATGCATGTCATGACCCCTTTATTTCAATATACATTATAAAGAGTCTTTATGTTTATGAAGGATCCACCTTTGATTCAAGGCATAACATACTTACATATACATGATTAAATTATATTAATTTTGATATACTTAAATAACTTTTCCAGGAGTTACCTGTTCAACCATCAAACTTGCTTGGTCTTCTAAACGTTCCAATGATTTGTACAACACAGTATTTAGATTAAGCCGATGGAAAGCCATTTTAAGGTATTCATGATATTGCCCATTGCTATCCAGATGGATGGCCTTCTGCAAATGTTGCATGGCAACCTCTATTCTTTCTCCCTTTTCTTCAATGCAAGCAATTTCCATATGAACTTGACATCGTAATAAAATCAACATGCTAGGAAACATAATCAAAGCCATTTTCAAATAAAACTATTTAATAATTCTAAACCAAACATTCTCTTGATGCATTGGATATGTACAACAATTAAGATGTTTTCTTACTAAAATATTTTACTTTCTCCATGTTGTTCATTAACCTGGCAAAGAGCAAGTTCCGACAGTTAACATAACTGCTTCTTGAAAAGCATCACCAAAACAGTTTTGAAAAGATTCTTATATGCATAAAAATATTATTTCAAGGTAGATTTTCATAGTGGTCACATAGGCAGACTAAGACACAGATAGGCCACAACTTAGTGGTAAAGCAATGTTTTGCCTATACTGTATATGGTTCAAACTGAATCTCTGGCAAAATGATCTCAAGTATCAGGTCTGGGGAAACGTCTGTCTCAGACTTTGGAGAACTGCTGCCAGTAAGAATAGACAGTGAAGTCATTCTCACAACCAATTCCTTTGGGGCTGTGGAAGGCTGGGGGGAAGGCAGGACCCTACCTAGCTTCCACCACACAATCCATCCTGCTCCTGGGCTCTGCCTTGCTGCATGCCCACATGATTGACACTGCAGTGAGCTCGGCAACGATCAGGAGCAGGAGGAAGGAAGACGGGATGCCAGGTATCCCACAGTACAACATACAAGCAGCATGGTGCACTGGAATACCTCCCTGCTGCTGGACCACTCCTTCCCTCGGCTGTATGGGTAAGATGGCTGCCAGCAGCTCACCCAGAAGACCAGCAAGTGTGTGAGGAAGCGGGCATACATCTTCCTACCTCCACTATAAGCCTGGATTAAGAAGCAGGACTGGGGGTGGAGCATCAGGATTGATCCCAGCACTCCTCACAACCAGCCCTACACAGGCTAGCACTGCCCTACCCGGGTAGGGCTGGTTGTGAGAACATCCTCCATACTAGGCATGATTGATGGATAATCTGATTAAGTATAATGTGGCTACCTGCTATATCCCTTGTACATAAGTTATCTAGTACTATAAAACAAGAAATCAGAATACAAACTGAAACCCATTTTACCTGTCAATCTTCTCTAAGACCTCAGCAATAGCTAGCAATGGCTTTCGTACATGGTGTTTCAAATTGTGTTGCAGCAATGGTAAGCAAAGATTCCACAGGGTTGTGCATACTGTCTGAATAGTATTAGGGTCTTTCAGTCGAATTGCACGATGCAAAATTAGTTCAAGTTTCTGTATTACTTTTAGCTGAGCCTACAAGAATAAAAATATACTTCAGCATTGATTACTGAAGTAATGTATTCTGCCCCTAGTCCATAGGCCACTAGGTAATCTGGACAGCAACTTCATCAGGTCTACCAAATGTAGAGTAACCCAGCTTCCTTACAGGTTTTGTGCCATTTCACTGGGGACTGCAGCAGCCATATACTACTAAATGACCACTTTCTCCCACATAAACTGGTCTGAAAAGCTGGATTATCCTCAGAAGCCCTTCTTTGGTTTCCCCCACAAGTGAGGTGGGTGGTGACCCAAAACAGGGTCTTCTCAGTTGTGGTACCTTGACTCTGGAGGAAGTCTCATCTGGCAGGGTTTGATGTATTTTTGGTGTCAGTGAGGAACTTTTCATTTGTCTAGGCCTTTTAGATTTCACTTTTTAGATTAAGGGTCCAAAAACACACAAACACCTTCAGTCCTGTTGTTTGCATTTATTGTATTTTTTATCATTGCTACCCATGCGGGGAAGTAACTTGCCTAGAGAGCAAGAGGTTGCTGGTTCGAATCCCCGTTGGTATGTTCCCCAGAATATGGGAAAATGTTTCCCATAATATAGGAAACACCTATATCGGGCAGCAGCGATATAGGAACATGCTGAAAGGCATCATCTCATACTGCACGGGAGATGGCAATGGTAAACCCCTCATCTATTCTACCAAAGAAAACCACAGGGCTCTGTGGTTGCCAGGAGTCAACACCGGCTCAACGGCACTTTTACCCATCGCAAGAGCCTTTGAACTAAAGAGCAGGATATGAAATATTCTAAATATTAAACAAATAAAATAGCTTACTATGGGGCTTAACCTCTGGCCTATAGGAAGTTCTTTTCAAATCCCTCACCCAACTGTAATTGGTCCCTGAACTAGCATACTACTCTCTTTTTTTCAAGTTTAGCAAGAGGAATGTTTTCCTATCTTGGCTGTTTAGCTATATTTGATGCCCAAGAAAGAGACAGTGACAGAAAACTACATGTTTAGGAAGCACATTATTGCACTTGTGTTCTTGCTTTTTCCTCATCGTAGAGCTGCTGGTGGCCCAATCTGGATCAGCATGAAAGGGAGAAGGAATTTAACCTATTGCCATGCCAATCCAGATCAGATCAAGGTACAAATGGCAACTTCTCTCCTGAGGCAAATAGCAGCTGTATGGGGCTACTTGGACCACAGTGGGAAGAAAAAGTTAATTCCCCTCTCTCAGAGCCGTCCTGATCTGGATTGGTGGTTCCAGAGCTGCTGTTTTTTTGTGGGAGGTAATGGGGAGCATGCAAGGGCCACTAATGTGCTAAATCTAACATGTAATTTGGGCCACAGAGAGAAACCCCAAATCTTTGGCAGGGGCAAGGTAAATTTCTTTATGAAGTAGTACTAATTAAGAAACAAGCATACCTCCACAACACTTTTAGCGTAAGTTTCAATTTTAGGCCCAAGTTTCTGGACTTCATAGTCACATTCCAAGCAGTCTAATTCAATCTCTTTTCCAGTGTCCTATTAATACAAACATATTTCCACTAAGGTATTGGAACATTGGTACTCACTGTGAAGGTTTCTTCTTGCTGATGTAACAGAGGGCACCCATTGCGGGTTATCTCCACACACATGCTCCAGAGGCAGGACTATTTAAATTAAGGGAACTTTTACATGGAACAGCATAGGCAGATGTTGCACCTCATACACCAGAATGGTGCATGGCGAATTTAGATACCTTTTGTCCCATGGCAGTCGGCAGAAAAGAGACAAAGAATCCAATCTGCGGAATAAGATATTCTAGAGATGTAAGTGTGTAGAACATGCCACACATCCAGTTTATGCCATTATTCCTCTTTAGCATGCACTGGATGCGGATAGAACGAAGGAAGGCAGATGTCCTGGGATCTGTGGAATTTAGAGTTTAATTTAGGAATAAACGAGGGGTCCGGAATTAGGCAAGCTGAATCTTGAGAGAAAACGCACAGATGGTACTGTCAGAGGTGCTAACACAGGCACACCTCAAAGGAGGTGATGTAAAGTGGGTGGTTTGTGATAACACGTTGGTCTGGACAGATATGCACCTGGCCAGTGAAGAAGCCTGTTGCTTTAGTGCATTGGCTTTAAGGCCTTAAGGCCTTTGTTAAGGCTTTTTTTCTTTTTTTAAAAAAAGTCCATTAATACGTTCAGTCTGCAATTAGATAAATATTGAGGGCATTCCAGTAAGCCCATCAAATAAAGTTTATCCAGATATACGTTTAAATACAGTTTTCAGAGGGTCTACACAATGCTAAAAGCATGTCCACAATCTGAGGGAATAACTGGGTAGTGTTATAATGTGGCATTCAGCCACTATGTGGCAAGCTATAGCTATGCCAGATTGGAATGTAGAAGGGGCCCTTGGCTGAACAGATCTGTGTGATGTGGTGGTTCTGCCAAAGGTAGACTATGAGGAGCACTTCAGCTCCATCTGTGTGCACTTTACTGAGGAACCTGACAATGAGCAGTACTGGTGGAAATGTGTATAGGAGTAGCAGAGGCCACAGGGATGACAGAACATCCGCTAACTCTGCTCCCTCCATGGGAAACCAGGAGAAGAACCTGGGGAACTTGGCATTCACCAGGGAGGCAAAGAGGCTGATTTCAGGTATTCCCAGCTGGTTGATATCCCACTGCAGGACCTGTGTGCTGAGGTTCCATTCCCCCAGGGGCAGTTCCTGGGGACTCAGCAAGTCTGCCTTCCTATTAAGAATCCCATTGATGTGATGCACTGTTGTGAAGGTGAGGTGTATTTTGACTCAGTGTAGAATCTTGGATGCTTTTTGATGTAGCAGGAGTGTCCATTGTAGGAGGCTGAAGTGGAGCCTGGCCCACGGAACTGAGTCCAACAAAGAGACCATCAGGCCCAGGAGGCGTGCTAACAATTGAATATCTGCATGCATGTCAGTTGGCTGAAGTACATAAGAACATAAGAACAGCCCTGCTGGATCAGGCCCAAGGTCCATCTAGTCCAGCATCCTGTTTCACACAGTGGCCCACCAGATACCACTGGAAGTCTACAGGCAGGAGTTGAGGACATGCCTTCTCTCCTGCTGTTACTCCCCTGCAACTGGTACTCAGAGGCATCCTGCTTTTGAGGCTGGAGGTGGCCTATAGCCCCCCTAAATAGTAGCTGTTGATAGACCTCTCCTCCATGAAGTTATCCAAACCCCTCTAGAGTGTACAGTGTCTGGGTGTGATCCTGTGAAGGTAAGAAACTGTTTATCAGGATATCTGTGATGACCCTGAGATGCTGAATCCTACAGGGAAGGGGAAGGTGACTCTTGCACAGGAGGAGGTTGTGTAGGTATGCATTTGTATGTATTCTCTTCAGACACAGATAGACAACCAGTGGAGTCCACATCTTTGTGAAGGACAGGCCAAAAAGGAAGGGGCCTGCATTGGAAGTTTTGTTTCTGGTAACAAAACCACAAAGGATCTGCTGCCCAGGTGGATGGGACTATGCAGGTAAGCTTTCCTCAGAACTATGGGCACTAAGACATCCTGAAGTTGTAGGGCTTCTGCTATTTATTGTAGTTCTATCATGTACCCTGACTGAAGTGACTGCAGTACCCATTTGCCTATTGTGGATAGCTTCCAGGTGTTCCAGAAGTCCGAAGATGTCCCCCACCAGTGGTGGCAAGGATTCAGGACTGCTGTCTTGGAGTCCTGAACTAAAGGGTGAATGGCTCTAGGTATGAGTGGCCTGTCTGCCTGGGCCACGTGGTCAACTAAAAAATAATAATTTTAAAAAAGCATCGTCCTCAGAGTGCCCCCAGGGCAAAAGGATGGCCTGTAAAACCCCAAAGGCCACAAAAACCTGCAAGCAGATCCTTTGTCCTCCTTCCCAGGAAGGGAGTGCTCTGCACTTGTCCCCACACTCAATCAGGACATTCCTCAGCACATTGTCACCAAATAATTTGGAGCCATGCAAGGAGATCATGGCCAAGTAAGATTTAGAGGTAGTATCTACTTGCGAGTGTTTAAGCCAGATGTTTCTTCTGGCTACATTTGCTCGCATGGCTCTTGCTGTTAATCCAACACTATGCAGCATGGCATCTACCATGAAAACTACCTCTTTCAGAAGCAGAACAGCCAGAAGGAGAGAGGCATCCCCTAAGGGGTAAAAGCCCAAAAAACTATAGTTTTTTCAGTTGTTTTTTAATAGCAGCCACAGATGCTAGAGAATGGACACCCACCGTAAGATGGGAGACCCTAGAAATTATTGAGGCTGTTGTGCCTTCCCTAATGGTTAGAGTCTATGCTTCATGGGTATGCATCTGCTTCTTTGTAAGGGGGTTCTCCTGGGGTTGTGTCATCATCTTTAGGCAAGATTGCTCCACTGAGCAATGCCACCACTGGCCCATCTGTTAAGGGAAGGGAAATTGTGTCATTTATTACGTAGGTTGCTAGTACTTATGTAAATACTTGCTATTTTAATGTAAACCGCCCTGAGCCATTTTTGGAATGGTGCTATAGAAAACAAACTAACTAACTAAATAGTATGTTTATTAGAGGAGGGTGCCAGCCATTCCTGCTTTAATGCATCTAGAAAGCTTTCAGGCATAGGAATGTTGGCCTGCATGGGCTTGGAGAACCGGTAGTACTAAGGAGCCCCTCAAGGTAGACTCCCAAGGTAGATGGGTGTGCAGTCTCCAGCTCCCATGTGGAAAGTGCATGAGCGAGGAGTGAACTAACATCCTCCTTACGGGATGTTACCTAACATCCATACTTAGCCTCTAAGTATGGGAAAGTGCACTTTCGCCCTGGTCATCCAACCAAACCCGTCAGCCATGTTGTAAACCGCCCAGAGACGTAAGTTTGGGGCGGTATAAAAATATTTTAATAAATAAATAAAAATAAAATAAATGTCACTGGACACTGGATGAATGGGGCAGAGTCATTCCTTGTCTTGGTCTAGTTGTGGAAGAGAATGTGTGTGCCAGGAGACCCCTCTCCTGATGAGTGCATATCTGGTTGGGGAGTACTGACTTGAGACTTTCCCTTGGTAACCCCTTTCTGCGTTTTGCTTTGCAGGAAAGTGATCAGGGGACGAAAATGGAGAGGAAGACCTCTGTCTGGAGTCCTCTTGAGTGCGGTTTGCACATTCCGATTTCTGCCCCTCACGGATTGATTAATGGAACAGTCAGGTTTCCCAACTAGATGCTATAGGGTGGTCTCCTGTGATGGGAAGGGATGTGGGCTTAGACGGGAGAACCAGTGGAGAAATAGGGTTTGGGATAGCAGGGTGGGTCTCACCAGTCCTGGAGTGGCTAGTTGCTTCTGATCATCTGTCTACAATGCTTCCTGTTGCTGCGGCTGTGTGGGAGTGGCACTGGAGAGGGTGAGGACACTGGAAGTGTCTTTTATGGCCTAGCTGGGAGTTCTGGGTCCAGAGTTTGCTGGCTGGTGGAGTCATCAGGCTGTGCCAGCAGTGATTGTGATGTGCACGGTCCGGAGAAGTCCGGACCGGCACCGAAGGGGGGCCTTGTTTTTAGGGCGGGGAGGGCTTGCTTAGCCCTCCCGCCTCCTTGCCCCCGCCAGCGCCCGTATTTTCTAGTATAGGGGCGCTGGAAACCAGCCGCCCCCCCCCCCCGCCGCCGCCGTGGCCGCGGCGAAAGAGCCCCCAATGCCAGCCCTCCCTCCCTCCCAGCTAGCTGCCCGCCCGCCCGCCCGCTCGCTCACCGCTCACCGGATAGGAAACGAGAGGAGCTCCGGCACAGAGCTCCTCTCGTTTGGAAGGCCTCCGGCAGAATGGTGTTTTGCGCGCGCGCACATGCGCGCGCCGCAAAGCACACCGTTCGCCGGAGGCCCGGTCTACCCGCCGGGAAAGGGCCGGGTAGACCAGGCCTCCGATCGCTGGGTAGACCGGGCCTCCGATCGCCGCCCGGACCCGAAAAGGCATACCCCCCCACCCGGACCCGAACCAGGCAGGGCCGGACCGGTCCGGCAGTTCGGCCATTCTTTGGAATGGCCGCCGGACCGGTTCGGGCACAACACTAAGCAGTGAAACAGGAGACAGCGGGCATTCTGGAACAGGCACAGATGCTGAGGCCTGACTTCCTCTCTTTGGCTTTTTTGCTGGTGGCCACATATCCCTCTCCATTTCTCCCTCTGCTAGTGAACTTCAATGGTGAGAAACGTGACTGGAACCCAAGGCCTTTGAAGAACCCTCTTCTTGGGTTGGGGAGGAGAGTCAGAGCCAGCGAGGGCCTAGTGTCGCTCAGAGTACTTAAGAAAGTGCCTTCTCTGTTGTGAACCCTGTCACCTATTAAGATCATCTGAAGAGGTCCGGCTATGGTTGCCGCCAACTCATTTGGTGGCAACTCGGGATTGGGCCTTCTCTGTGGTTGCCCCAGGGCTTTGGAACTCACTCCCTGCTGAAATAAGAGCATCTCCTTTTCTGTTTTTAGGAGGACTCTGAAGACGTACCTATTTTCCCAGGCCTTCAACTGATACCAAAATATTCAAATTTTAATGTGTTTTTATCTATTATGATTTTTCTTTTTATGAATTTTAAATAGTTTTAAAATTTTTATATTGTGTTTTAATTCTGTACACCATTGGGTGGTATATAAATTCAATCAATCAATCAATCAATCAATCAATGTGCTCCCTCTAGAGGCTAAGCCACTGGCATTCTGGCGTCGGAGTGTTTGGGTGGGAAAGACTTATCATAGCTTTGCCAGAAAACTAAGATGTTCACCTGCCTGGGCCACGCAGAATCCATTGCAAGGCAAGAAGGAAGGAAAAAGAGAAGGATCAACCAATGATTTTGTTTGTGCTTGTTTGTTTGTTTGTTTTTGAGAGAAAGAGAAACAAAAGAGGTGCCTTTTATCAGCTTCAGCTGATACACCAGCTGTGGCCGTTTCTTGAGATAAATGACCTCAGAATAGTAGTACATCTGCTAGTCATCTCCAGACTTGATTACTGCAATGCGCTCTATGTGCGGCTGCCTTTGTACATAGTCCAGAAACTGCAGTTGGTTCAGAATGCGGCAGCCAGGTTGGTCTCTGGGTCATCTCGGAGAGACCATCTCACTCCTATCTTAAAAGATCTACACTGGTTGTCGATAAGTTTCCAGGCAAAATACAAGGTGTTGGTTATAACCTATAAAGCCCTAAACAGCTTGGGCCCTGGGTATTTAAGATAATGCTTCTTCGCTATGAACCACACCGTCCATTGAGATGACCTGGAGAGGTTCGTCCGCAGTTGCCACCAGCTCGTCTGGTGGCTACTCAAGGACAGGCCTTCTCTGTTGCTGCCCCGAGGCTTTGGAACACACTTCCTGCTAAAATAAGAGCCTCCCCATCTCTTACAACTTTTTAAAAGGCAGTCAAGACATATTTGTTCACCCAAGCTTTTAATTAGATATTGTTTTAATTGTGTTTTTAATAATTTTAACATTTTAAATTTTAATTGTTCTAATGTTATAATCTTTTTATCTGTTTTTATTATTTTGTTGTAAACCACCCAGAGACTTGTGTTTGGGGCAGTATATGAATGTTAAAAAGAAAGAAAGAAAGAAAGAAAAAGAAAGAGGAATGGATAAGGAAAACAGAAGAATGCCCAGAAGGGGAGAATTCAGATATAAGGAGAAAAGAAACAATAGATAAGAACCAAAAGTTCTTTGAAAAACTAGCAAGTTAGAAAAGGTAGGCATCAAAAACCAGCAAGAGCTGATACAGAGTGGCTCTCTGGAGCACTGGCAGGACTAGAGGGGGATTGCCCTACACAGGCTCCTAAAGGTTCTCTTCATTTGAATCGTCCTGCCTGTGGAGCATGTGGGTGGAGATAACCCGCAATGGGTGCCCTCCTACACCAGCAGAGAAAGAAATGATCATGATGACTCTCTGGTGATTTTAGATGTTTAATCACAGAGTACTGCATTTGTATTTTTAGTACTAGCTTGCCAGATGAACAACTATGATGACACAGTTAAGCAAAAGTACAAGTTTTGGTTAGATGATGCAAAATCGCTGTGCCAACACATCAGGTGGATGATTTCATACTACACTCTAACCTGTCATTGCATTACTGCAGCCTTGAAAAACCTCTGATCTGTGTAGATGTTGCATTATCAGTGATGTGGGCCAGTCGCCCTGCAGCCTGTGCCAATATATATTTTCATTCTGCAAGTACTTAACATTTAGGATCAACTAAGGAGACAGGTAAAACAACTATAAAGATGTCTTATCTCCCTTCTCACATACCCCAAATTAGCAAAAGGGCTTCATGGGGAAGTAAGGACATACTGGTTATCATGGCTGAATGTAATATTCCACATAGGTGTGATTCTTCCCAAATAAAGTGTGTTTATAGCCCGTTTTCTAACCCAGCTCAGGTGAAGCATATACTTGGCCAAACATAATTAATCTTTGTGCACAGCATTTCAAAAATTTCCTTATTGTTAAATCTATAGTGGCATATTTATATTTCCAGTGATATGTTTACTTCCTTAATAGTTTCAGTAACCGTTTTTCTGGAGCAGTGATTCCCATGGGTTCTAGCAATAGCTAACATCATATAAGTATGATTGAATTTATTCTCCTGTTATTCAACACACCACTTCACATTTTTAAATGAATCAAAAAGGAAGGAACATTCCTACATTAAGGGTGATTTCATTAAGAAACACAGTAATTCAGTGAAGAATTTCTGAACACTCACTGTGATCTTACAGCTCTTCAAATCAGTTATACATAATGCTGCAATAGAGATGCAATTTAATTTCAGCGAAAGACGAGCTAACTCCAGAAGCAATGAAATTCTGCAAAAATAGAATCAATTGGAATTAATTAGAATGGCCGTGGCAATGAATCTTACACACAAGTACAATAGACTTTGTATCCAATCTTACTTATTATTGTTAACATGTAACAAATACTAAAAAAATTAAAATCTGGTAGACTTTTCTAAAAATTCATCAGTAAGATGGAAAAATATGGTGTGGACATATACTCACTGATCATTGGGTCATGTGCTTTTTAATTCTCTTTGAGTTTGTCGCCCTGTAACCTGAAGAATGGGTACATTCCTTCATGTTTCTAAATTCAATGGGAGAGAAGGCACCTTCCACTCATTCCCTTGCCAATTCTGTTGTCTACCCATCTCCTTTACCCACTGAATGTTATAATCAAAATCTGCTTGCCATAGAAATCAGACAGGGCAGATAACAGTACTTGGAGATAATGGATGGAAGGAGACATGGCTGGCATTTTTCTTTTGTATCAGATTTAAAGGAATGTGCCCAGTGCCCATCTTGCAAGAAAGCAACCCTAATTCTTTTTATAAACAGTTTAGATAACACAGCATGGCCAGGGCCCTCCCAGCATCTTGGTTCTGACAAAGACTAGTTGCCCTAGAAAATGGAGGCAGAGAAAAAAATGAACCCCTGCTTATCTCCATCAGCAGACCTGTGCATCAACTGGGCTGTGCTGCTCCTACTACTTGAGCCTGAAAATAACTATCTGTATGTGGGCAGCTGCCTCTTGGGCATTCATTAGCCAACATCCTGACTAAGGCTGCATGTACAGTGGGTATTGAAAAGAATCACCCCCTTCGATAGACCTTAAATTCTGGTTCCCTTACATCCTGAAATGAAAACACAAAGAAAATTCCCTTCATCAGCTGTACTTATCCAATGCAACCTATAACACCCAACTGAAAAACATCACAATTACAGTCCAGAAAAAGTGTCAGAAATAAAAAACAAGAATTATTGATATTGAAAAAGGATCACCCCCCCACCCAATGTCAATATTTTGTTGAACCACCTTTTGCTTTAATAACAGCCTTGAGTCTGTTGGGATACTTCTCTATCAACCTTGCACATCTAGACGGAGCAATATTTGCCCACTCCTCCATACAGAACTGTTCAAGTTCGGTCACATTGGATGGTAGGTGTTGGTGGACTGCTATCTTCAAATCTCCCCACAGATTTTCTATGGGATTTAGGTCTGGGCTCTGACTGGGCCACATGAGGACGTTCACTTTTTTCTCCTTCAGCCACTGTGTGGTCAATGTTGCTGTGTGCTTTGGATCATTGTCATGTGAAAGGTGAATCTTCTGCCCATCCTCAGCAGTCTGGCAGAGGGTAGCAGGTTTTCTTCCAGAATCTGACGGTATTTTGCCCCATCCATTTTTCCTTCTACTCTAACGAGAGCCCCAGTCCCTGAGGCAGAGAAACACCCCCACAACAGGATGCTGCCACCTCCATGCTTCACTGTAGATATGGTGTGTTGTGGATGGTGAGCTGCGTTGGATTTACGCCAGGTGTACTGTTTGGTGTTGAGGCCAAATAGTTCAATCTTGGTCTCATCTGACCATAAGACATTTTTCCATTTGGCATCAGAATCTTCAAGGTGCCTTCTGGCAAAGCTCAAATGAGCTTTAATGTGGCCTTTCTTAAGAAGTGGCTTTCTCCTTGCGACCCTCCCGAACAAGCCACATTTTTTCCACAACACACCATACCTACAGTGAAGCATGGAGGTGGCAGCATCTTGTTGTGGGGGTGTTTCTCTGCCTCAGGGACTGGGGCTCTCGTTAGGGTAGAAGGAAAAATTGATGGGGCAAAATACCTTCAGATTCTGGAAGAGTTTTCTGCTACCCTCTGCCAGACAGTTGAGGATGGGCAGAAGATTCACCTTTCAACATGACAACGATCCGAAGCACACAGCAAAATTGACCACACAGTGGCTGAAGGAGAAAAAAGTGAACGTCCTCATGTGTCAGAGCCCAGACCTAAATCCCATAGAAAATCTGTGGGGAGATTTGAAGATAGCAGTCCACCAACACCTACCATCCAATGTGACCGAACTTGAACAGTTCTGTATGGAGGAGTGGGCAAATATTGCTCCGTCTAGATGTGCAAGGTTGATAGAGAAGTATCCCAACAGACTCAAGGCTGTTATTAAAGCAAAAGGTGGTTCAACAAAATATTGACATGGGGTGGGGGTGTGATCCTTTTTCAATCTCAGTAATTCTTGTTTTTTATTTCTGACACTTTTTCTGGACTGTAATTGTGATGTTTTTCAGTTGGGTGTTATAGGTTGCATTGGATAAGTACAGCTGGTGAAGGGAATTTTCTTTGTGTTTTCATTTCAGGATGTAAGGGAACCAGAATTTAAGGTCTATCGAAGGGGGTGATTCTTTTCAATACCCACTGTATGTAGCCAAAGGATACACTCCTGTAGAGGCAGCATCCCTGCTTCTGAAGTGCAGGTGCTTGTGCACAGGGGATGGGAGGGGGGTGATTTTTGCCAATCTCCCCTTCCCCAGGAAGTGCTCTGAACAACATGCAATTACATCCCTGAGGGTTGCACAGCTCTCAGGGACATAATTGTGGATTGCTCAGAGTCCTTCTGAGGGATGGGTTGATGACTGTAATTTTCAAATTACAAAAAAGGAATGTTCTACGAGTAAAGATAGAGGAAGCTGGCAGAGGGCAATAAGTGCAAGATCGCTTCAAGGACAAGCACAAGCACAGCCATGCTAACACAGAGGGATTGAAATTTTGATATTTCTTGGCTTTAAAAATCTAAGAAATTGGGCCAAATGGAAATATCTGCTTTTGGCATATGTACAGTGCACAAGTCATTCTCAAGAATGGGAAGCTTGTGTGCATCCTGTTTCCACATCTAGCCTCGCCCTCGCTAGCATGAACCAGACATTATCCAGAATGGAAGGCCTCCATAATTTTTCTTTCCCATTCAGCCTGCCTTGTCTAGCCCAGGACTCCAGCCAGGAATTATCTGAGTTTGAAGTAAATTTCAAGCCAGGTCTTGGGTTGGATAGGGAAGGCTGGATGGGGAAAGGAGAAGTATGGAGCCTTCCATTCTGGATAAAGGTTAGCAATTGCCAAGGAGCAAGAGGAGGGAGGTGGCTCTATCAGGTCAGATAACAAAATACCTCTATTTGTGCTAGGCAAGATTGTGACCATACAGAAAATCACAACTGATCAATAAAGCAGATCTTTAGAGATCTGCAAAATAAAAAGCAAATATTATGTCAACTTCAACTTCTTGGATTGAGTGCAATATAAACAGAACAAGTAAAGGTAAAAGGTAAAGTGTGCCGTCGAGTTGATGTCGACTCCTGGTGACCACAGAGTCCTATGGTTGTCTTTGGTAGAATACAGGAGGGGTTTACCATTGCCATCTCCCATGCAGTATGAGATGATACCTTTTAGCACCTTCCTATATTGCTGCTGCCCAATATAGGTGTTTCCCATAGTCTGGGAAAGAGAACAAGTGGTCACAGAACAAGTACTGGCATTAAAAGAGAGAGAGGGAGAGAGAGAGACTTTTCAATACGTACTTTTCATTACGTTTTAATATATTTTTACATCCTTTCAAAAGTTCATATATATTGCTCAGTTCTGTAGCAGCTTCTGGTGGAATCTCATTTGCATCCAAGGACCTGAAATTATATTACAAGTTGATGATTACTAAATCAGAAAACATTTCAAGCTGCTGATTGTAAAATCTATCCAGCAATCTGCATCTCCTCTTCCCTACCTCTTCCCAAATGAAACTTATAAGTACTTGCAAGTATAGTTTTATTCAAAAGAAAGCAATAAAATAAATAAAGATAATTTTCTTTAGTGGTAAAGACATCTGGCCTTAGCTAGAAAAATTTATAAACTGCAAGCAAGAAGAAAGATGTTAGTGGGAGCATGCTAAAGGAAGCATATTCAGAAAATTGAAGCAGCATAAGGAATGTCTCTTTAGTACACAATTCTGCTTTTGGTGAACATCATATCTTTAGTTACATCAGTACATATTATGCCACTGAAGATTTGCTACCTTTTTCAAGCTAGTATTACAGTGTGTTACCTGCTTGCCTGTGATAGCAGCACCTGAGTAACAAACTACCTAGGTCCTGCTGACCAGCAGCACTGGATCGTTGCCTTTCACCTTTTCAGGTGAGTGATGGCATGAAGCCCTGCCCCCAAGTGAGAGCCAGCACTGATGCAGCACCATGCCTCACTGGCCCCTCCTCCTCCTCATGTGCCCAGGTGCCGTCCTCTGCCTCCTCAACAGCCTCAGTGTGTGGGGTATGCTGCTGCTGGCAGTCTGCACTGTGTGCCTCATGGGAGGCAGCATGGCGTGTGCCTTAGCAGTGTAGTGGCAACAGAGAGGCCAGGCAGCTGTCAAAGGCACACGCCATGCTGCCTCCCGTGAGGCACACAGTGCAAACTGCCAGGAGCTTGCAGCAGCTTGTTCTTCCGGCCTGCCCTTTCTCCCACTGCCTCCCTTTTCCTCCAGCACGAGGGAGAGTGCGGGAGAGCTTGCTGCTGGCTTTGCAGCACAATGGCAACAAAGAGGTCAGACAGCTACTGCTTCAAGGCACACTCCACTGCTTCTCACAGGGCACACTAATCAAGCAGCCAGCAGTGGCAGCACACTCTAGATGCTGAGGCTGATGACAAGGAGGAAGAGGGCAGCACCTGGGCATGTGAGGCAGCAGGCAGAGCTAGTGAGGTGGTGGTGCTGTGTTTGTGCTGGTTCCCACCAGGGGTAAGCTTAGTGAGGCAGGGTGGATCGTTGCCGGAGGCATGCTCAGGAGGAAGATGAGACAGGGAAGAGGGCAGTGGGGGGCAGGTCCTGCCACCCCAAAAAAGGCCCCCAAAGGTGTCCCCTGAGGGACCATCCCTGCTGACCACACACTGCTGCTGTATTTCTATGCAACTCCAAAGACATAATGAGACAGGGGGTGATCCTGAAAGGTAGTTTTCTGTTTTCCCTGTGCATCTGCACTAGTAATATTTTTTATTTCTACTTGTGACCTTTTAGATCCCAGGCCACAACTAGACATTCTGGGTGGATTCAGACTGGTTTATTCGGTCATGAACGTGGCCTGAGCCCTTGTGTGTCCCCTTCCCCCTCTTCTTACATCCTGAGTTCTGTTGCTGAGCTGGGATGTAAACATCATGGTTTACAGCTCTGTGACCCGTATGAAATGGAAGTTGTGTTTTTACAGTGGTTTACAAACCACAAGTGAAACCAGGGTTGATTCCAAATCCTGATTCCAAATGCTGGTTTAACTGTTGTTTGTAAACCACAGTTAAAGCATAGTTCCAGGTTTGGATGAGCTCCAGAGTAGGAATGGGCACGGAACTGTTTGGTGCTCCATTTTAGGAGTGCCAAACTGGTTCTGGAAACCGGCGTTTGAACTGGATCAGAGGGGGCGGGGTTTCACTTTAAGGGGCAGGGAAGGTGCTGCCTACCTGCCAGCCCGCCCTGCCGCTTTCCCTCTGCCAGCACCCTTCCAAAATTGGCCGTGCAGGGCTGCAGCATGCCTCCTTGCAGCCGGGATGAGTGTAGCCATGCAAATGGCCACACACGCACCAGCCACTTCCATTATCACGCTGACTGGGGCGGCAAGGAAGTACACAGCCATTCTGCGGCAGAGATTTTTGGCACAGTGCCAACGGGGGAAATGTGGCAGGGGATGTAATGGCACCCTCCCCACTCCTTAAAGGAGCGCCCCCCCGCCTCCTGGGAGTGCATGGAACCGGTTCTGTGGACTTCCCTAATCCTGGCTGCAAGGAGGCACACTGCAGCTCCATGCGCCTGCTGTTTGGTAGAGTGCTGGTGGTGGTGGTGGGAGCAGCAGGGTGGGGGCTGGCAGGTAGGCAGGACCTTCCCTACCCCTTAAAACCACAGTGTTGATGGACGTGAGTGAAGGGGGTAAGTTGAGGGAAAGGAGGGAACATACAGAATAAGGCTGCATTATTTATTTCATTATTTATGACTGAATAAACCATGTTTTATTTGACCATCTGAACCACCAATGATTTAAATTTTGGAGATACATGTAATATAACTAAAGTCCAGTACTTACAATTGCATTGTTTGGATTTTATGAATAATTTTCAGGCTGGGAGTGCTTTCTAGTTCATCCTCTATTTGTGATGCATCCACTAGTTTGTGACGCACCTACAGACAATTATAATCACTATCTCAGTATTTAAAGGAGAGAAATATATCATCTAGAAGCAAGCTGAGAAAAATTAAAATCCTTCACAAAATATTCATAGTTCTTTATGTTCATGGAATAAGGATGCCATTGCCTGACAATCTCATAGCAGGATCTGTAGATTATGAAACTTTTCCAGTTTAAAATAGTAGGCATTTTAACCATAACCAAAATAACCTCAATAGTCACTCCAGTAAGCACTCAGAACTCCCTTCTTTCTAAAGGCTTTCCAAGTGTAGAACAATCTTTTCTACTGAGGTGAACAAGGATTGGGCACTCATTTCTGGATTGTGGCACAGGAAGAGAAACGTTAAACAACTGATACAAGTATAAACTTACGTATCAAATAATGTACTATGCTAAATAATGGGCTGCCTTTGTACGTAGTCCAGAAACTGCAGTTGGTGCAGAATGCGGCAACCAGACTGGCCTCCAGGATAACCTGAAGAGACCATATGACACCATTTTAAAAAAAACTGCACAGGCTACTGATATGTTTCCGAGCGAAATACAGTGCTGGTTATTAGTGCCGCTTCTAAATTTGCCCCTTTGGAATACAGAAGAAATACGGAGCTGAAGTGGCAAGGTAGGCAGTTAGAGCGCAGGTGGAGAAAGACTCGACTCGAATCCAACAGATTACAGCACAGAGTGCATATGAAGATCTATGCTCAGGCAATTCGTACAGCAAAGCAGCAGTTCTTTTCTGCATGCTTTGCATCCACAAGCTCACATCCAGCAGAGTTATCTAGGGTTGTGAGGGGACTAGTACATGCCCCTCCTCCCTTGAATTAGAATTTCTGGATCTCTCAGAAGCTTTCAATACCATCAACCATGGTATCCTTCTGGATCGCCTGAGGGGATTGGGGGTGGGAGGCACTGCTTTGCAGTGGTTCCTACCTCCCACCTGTCAGGCAGATTTCCAGATGGTATTGCTTGGAGATAGTTGCTCTTCAAAGTGAGAACTATTATATGGAGTCCCACAGGGCTCCATTCTATCTCCAGTGCTTTTTAACATCTACATGAAACTGCTGGGATAAATCATCAGGATATTTGGTGCAGGGTGCTATCAATATGCTGATGATACCCAGATATATTTCTCCCTTTCAACTTCATTAGGAAATGGCTTAACCTCTCTAAATGCTTGCTTGGAATCAATAATGAGCTGGATGAGGGAGAACAAACTGATGTTGAATCCAAACAAGATGGAGGTACTTGTGGGGGAAGTCCAGAGGTTAGGAAGTTGTTTAGATCTGCCTGTTCTGGATGGGGTTACACTCCCTGGGAAAGATCAGGTATGTAGCTTGGGAGTACTTCTGGACCCAAACCTCTCCATGATATCTCAGGTTGAGGCAGTGGCCAGGAGTGCTTTTTATCAGCTTTGGCTGATACATCCATTTCTGGCTGCCAATTAGTTTCTGGACAAAACACAAAATGCTGGTTATTACCTATAAAGCCCTGGGTATTTAAGAGAGTGCCACATTCTTCATGACCCCACTGCCTATTAAGATCATCAGGGGAGCTCCAGTTGCAGCTGCCACTGGCTCACTTGGTGGCGACTCAAAACCGGGCCTTCTCTAGGGCTGCCCCAAGGCTCTAGAACACACTTCCAAATTAAATCAGAATCTCCCCATTTCTGGTTGTTTTTAAACAACTAGTGTTTCATCAGGCTTTTAGATTATGATGTTTTAAAGTTCTAATTATGGCATTTTTAATCAGTTTTTAATGAGTTTTAGGTTTTAGTTGTTTGTTGAAATTGTAAGATGCCCTGAGATTTTATATAGGGCAGTATATAAGTGCATTAAATAAAATAAATAATAAAAATTACCTATAAAGCTGTTAACGGCTTGGGTCCAGGATATTTAAGAGAGCATTTCCTTTGTTATAAACCCTCCCACCAACTAAGATCATCTGAGGAGGTCTGATTATGGCAACCACCAGCTCGTTGGGTGGCTACTTGGGACCGGGCCTTCTCTGTGGCTGCCCCGGGGCTCTGGAATGCACTCCCTGTTAAAACCAGAGAAAAGGAGCTGGAACTGTTTTTTTAAAAAGACCCCTAAGCCTGTTTCCTAAGGTTTTTAATTAATTTTAATTGATTTTATATCATAATTGTTTTAATCATTTTTGCCTGTTTTTATATTTGTTGTATTTTAAATTATGTGCACCACTTAGGGATGTACATATCAGGTGGTATAGAGATATGGTAAATAAATAAATGCTAAATTGTTACATAGAGTTTTCCCCTCCATAATAAAATTATAATTAATTCAATCTCATTTGTTCAATCCCCAAATGTCATATTACACCAATATTTTAATTGAGACCTTCCATCACAGAGTTTATCTTTTTGCTAGCCTATATTGTTTTTCAGCTTCTATTTCTCTTTTCCATGATCTGGAGGAATACTGGAACACCCGTGCATTATGGGATTATTAAAGGAATGATTAGTGGTACACCGGAGACATACAGCTCAACAGCCAATTTTAAAATGGTATTATAGTTTAAGACCAACATTAGGCGGCTTTTCTCCAAGGTAAAAAAATGCTTTGAGTAGCATACAATATATGACCTAGTTTGCCTTGATCTTACAGCTTTATTAATATATTACAGCTGTGGGAAGTCCAATACATTTTTCATTACATGTGATGTTATGCAAGATACATTTCCCATTTCCCCAAGACTGATCATGTAGAAAGAAATAAATTGAAGAAAAGAACTGAAACAAAATAGGAGAGCTATAAACAAGGTGGAAAAGTCCCTGAAGCTTATTAAACTCAATTCATATGCATATTTGACTGCTTTGTAATAGTTTTGCCTAGGGCTGCAATCCATCAAGTTCAGTTATCAGCCTATATTTTTCTGGGGTTTGCACTGAAGCAGCATTTAGTGGGCTATACTGTATTACCTTCATGTCAGTAAGTAGTAAGTTAAGGAGTGCAGGACAAACAACTATGATACAGTTCTAAAATGCTGGTTTACTTGTAGCTGTATAGTTCTATAAAGTTTTCTAGAAAGATAGGTAACCCCAAGCTTTTGTACACTCTTTGAAGTTAACTCAGAGTTCTGGTTCTTCATTGGTGTATGTCACTGCATTTTAAAATGGTAGTGGGGGGGCAGGACAAGTTTAGAATTACTAGAGGAGAAATGCTCTAAAAATGATAAGCTCAGCTTTCAAATTAATCAGGTGTGTTGATATTGAGCTGGTTCATAAAAGGCTTAAATATGCCCTGGATAAAGATATCTATACTGATACCAATGCAAGAGAATACTAATCGTAGCAGATGTGCGGTATCTTTGGGAAAATTTAAGTCCTAAATCAAGTTTCCCAAACTTCAAAAGTTGTTACCATTAGTGAAAATAGTTGTTTGTATTTTCCTGGAACATTTTCTTTAATGAATTCTGCTGCAGTAGATGAAAACTGCTTGGCTTCTTCAATTCTAGAAGCATCTAAGAAACATTCAATCAATTCTCTGCAAGGCAAACAAAACAAAGTGATAGGAAACATTATTTATAAATTCTAAAACTATACAGGAACACTATTTTATCACGGTAATGAAGGCATACATAGAAGTAGAGGTGTCAGTGTCTTTTGCTTGTGGTGCAATGGTAGTGTGTTGGATTAGGACTACAGAAACTTGGGTTTAAATTCACACTGAGCCTGAAAGTTTACTGGGTGATCTTGGACCAGTCACCCTAACCTACCTCACAGGGTTGTTGTGAGGGAAAAAAGAGGGGTAGGGGAGAGAATCTTGCATGTTGCTTTGAGCCGCTTGGAAGGATAAATATGCAAATAAATAAATAAATAGGAAGCCTTTAGCTTCCATTCAAAGTTACTTTTCAATATACAACATTAGGGATGCCACTCAATTAAAAAGATTGCCGAAAATATTACTGAGCTCACGGACTTGGTTGTGGAACTTGCATTGGAGTCTCCCAGACTTCTGGTGCTGGGGGACTTCAATGTTCATTTTGGGACCAATTTGTCCAGGGCAGCTGAGGAGTTCATAGTGGCCACGGCAACTATGGGCCTATCCCAAGTGGTCTCTGGACCGACGCATATTGCAGGTCACATGCTTGATCTGGTCTTTTACTCTGATCAGGGTGGTGTTCCATGGGTGGGGACTCCTACGATCTCCCCGTTGTCATGGACAGACCACTATCTGGTTAAGGTCAGACTTACAGCCACTTCCCACCTCCACAGGGGCGAGGGGCCTATTAGAATGGTCCTCCTGAAGAGGTTATTGGATCCGGTAGGATTCCAAGAAGCCTTGGAGGGATTTAATGTTGGCTCTGCCAGTGATCCTGTTGATGGCCTGGTTGAGAATTGGAACAACTTGCTCACCAGGGCAGTAGATAAGATTGCTCCTAAGCATCCCCTCTGACCTGCTTCAAAACTGGCCCCTTGGTATAAGGAAGATCTACGGGGGCTGAAGTGGCAAGGTAGGCACAAGTGGAGAAAGACTCAAAAGACTGGAGGCACAAGTGCAGAAAGACTCGACTTGAATCCGACAGATTATGTCATAGAGCACATGTAAAGATCTATGCTAAGGTAATATGTGTGGCAAAGAAGCGGTTCTTTTCTGCCCGTATTGCTTCTGCGAACTCGCATCCGGCAGAGTTGTTCAGGGTTATGAGGGGACTAGTATCTGCCCCCGCCCAAACCAGAATTTGGAGTCATCAATTATCCTCTGTGATGTGCTTAAAGAATTTTTCGCAGATAAAATCTCTCGGATTCGGACTGACTTAGACAGAGACTCCACAATTAATTCGATGTCTGAATTGGAGGTCTCTGACAACTCATCTTATGTGGTTTGACTGGATCGGTTTCAGTTTGTGACTCCTGAGGATGTGGCCAAGCTGCTTGGAGCAGTGAGGCCAACCTTGTCCAACATGGCTTGTTCTATCTAGCAGGGAGGCTGTTGTAGGAGGCCTGGTGAAAATCGTAAATGCTTCTCTGAGGGAGGGCAGGATGCCTCCTTGTCTTAAGGAGGCAACCATTAGACCTCTTCTAAAGAAGAATGCATTAGATCCCTCAGAGTAAAGCAACTATAGGCCTGTCTCCAACCTCCCATGGCTGGGCAAGGTAATTGAGAGGGTGGTGGCCTCTCAGCTCCAGGAGGTCTTGGAGGAAACTGATTATCTAGACCCATTTCAAACTGGCTTCCAGGCAGGCTATGAGGTGGAGACTGCCTTGGTCGGCCTGATGGATGATCTCCAGTTGGGAATTGACAGAGGAAGTGTGACTCTGTTGGTCCTTTTGGATCTCTCGGCGGCTTTCGATACTATCGACCATAGTATACTTCTAGAACGTCTGAGGGGGTTGGGGGTGGGAGGCACTGTTTTACAGTGGTTCCGCTCCTACCTCTCGGACAGATTCCAGATGGTGTTGATTGGAGACTGTTGCTCTTCAAAATCTGAGCTTAAGTATGGTGTGCCTCAAGGCTCCGTACTCTCTCCAATGCTTTTCAACATCTACATGAAACTGCTGGGAGAGATCATCAGGGGATATGGAGAGGGGTGTTATCAGTATGCTGATGACACCCAGATCTATTTCTCCATGTCAACTTCTTCAGGAGATAGCATATCTTCCCTGAATGCCTGCCTGGAGGCAGCAATGGGCTAGATGAGGGAGAATAAACTGTAGTTGAATCCAGACAAGACAAGAGGTACTTATTGTGCGGGGTCAGAACTCCAGAGACAATTTTGACCTGCCTGTTCTAGATGGAGTCACACTTCCCCAAAAGGAACAGGTTCGCAGTCTGGGAGTACTTCTGGATCCACACCTCTCCCTGGTTTCTCAGGTTGAGGAGGTGGCCAGGGATGCTTTCTATCAGCTTCGGCTGATACGCCAGCTGCGTCCATTTCTCGAGATCAATGACCTCAAAACAGTGGTACATTTGTTGGTAACTTCCAGACTGGACTTCTGTAATGTGCTCTACATGGGGCTGCCTTTGTATGTAGTCCGGAAACTTCAGTTGGTTCAGAATGCGGCAGCCAGGTTGGTCTCCGGGTCACCTCGAAGAGACCACATTACTCCCTTGCTGATGGAGCTACAATGTCTGCCAACTGGTTTCCAGGCAAAATACAAAGTGCTATTTATAACTTATAAAGCCCTAAACAGTGTAGGCCTTGGGTATTTAAGAGAACGTCTTCTTTGTTATGTGCCCCACCGCCCATTGAGGTCACTTGAGGACGTCCGTCTCCAGTTACTGCCAGCTCGTCTGGTGGCCACACGGAGATGGGCCTTCTTGATTGCTGCCCCGAGATTGTGGAATGCACTCCCTGCTGAGATACAATCCTCCCCATCTCTGACTATTTTTTAAAAAACATCTGAAGACCCATCTCTACACCCAAGCCTTTTCAGCTTTTTAGATTTGTAGGTTTTAATTTTATACTGTTTTTAAATAGTTAAATTGTTTTAATCTTTTATATTTGTTTTAATTGTTTTTATTATTATTATTTTCATTTCAATTTCAATGATTTATGTCACTGTTAACCGCCCAGAGACGAAAGTTTGGGCGGTATACAAGTTAAATAAATAAATAAATAAATAAATAAATAAATAAATAAATAGTATGAGTTTTGATCACTCAGTTGATTATATTTGCATAAATGTGCATGCATATAAGATAAGGGTTTTAAAAAGCATCCTGTGATTTGTAGATGATGCATGCATGAGTTGCAGCATGTTATTCGACTTCAGCTCCCATAATCCCCAACCAAAGGCCCCTGGCCTGGGGATTATGGGAGTTGAAGTCCAAGAACATCTGGGGACCCAACGTTGAGAATCCCTGGTGTAGACAATACTGAGCTAAATGGACCAATGGTCCGACTCGGTATAAGACAGCTTCCTTTGTAATGTGCCTACAATTGGCAATTTTTACAAGTACTTGAACAAATAAAAATATTTCAAATAGGTATTACCTAATCCATCAGAGGCATTTTTGTAGCCAATCAAAAGTTCTTTAATTAGTAACTCAATTAACTAAATTGCCCCAACTGTAATGTATTACTTTCCTTTTTAAATATCATTTACTGTTTTCCTCTTTTTTAGGCACTCAGATTTTTTTTTTATGGCCTAGACAAAGTTTTGATTAAACTGCACTCATCTTCTGTTTTCTCAAGGATAACTCTTAAGTTTGACAAAATAGGCAATAGAAATACTGATAGACCCCTTTATGCAAGTCTGCTTTTATGCTAATATAAAAGATTATTTCCCTATTTCAGTTTCCCTAACATTTATGACAGATCCAAAGACTTCTGGTGTACCACTTTCAAAACCTAACATTCAAAAATGTGTGTGTGCATGTGTGTAGATATCCAAGAAAACTATCACTGCATATACCTAGCTTTATACATTTCAATGTATATATGTTTCATTGGGCAGCTTTGTATGATCTAGTGTGGCGAGTAAGTAGGAAGGAACCCCTGGTTCACAGAGACTGTGCACTCCCAGGGAGGGTGTCCTCTGAACTCACCAAATGCCGATTCCCAGGCCCTCCATCTGACTTTCACCCAACATTCTCTGCCCAACTTCAAATCTTGGTTACAGAAGTTGGGCAAAAGTTGGGCAGAGGGCTTAGGAACAGATTCGGACAACACACCCACAAGGAGTGCACACTCCCTGGGAATCAGAGGTTCTCTCCTACTTACTTGATGGCGGATTGTGCAAAACTGCCCACTGTGATGGTATAATACTCCAAAGAGGACTATAGATGTTCAGATTTTACATGACAGGATGTTTGTTTGCAAGCACTAACACATAAAAACCACATCCCATGTAAAAAAGCTTAGCACACCACTATCAACAACAAACAGGCTAGTCTTTTCTTTGACCTTTAAGTTTTGAGTCAATTGCATGATGACTGCATGCTACCTCCATGAAGCATACAGGAAAAGGCTCTGTGAATGCGGCTAGATTCACACCAATTTATGTAATCATTCTGAAGATGAAAACAAATCATAAAGACATCAATCTCCTTCCTTAAGTAGATTTTTACTCAGACCATCAAATCTGTGGTTTAGATCATTCAGAAAAAATGAATTGTCGTACATTCCTCCTGTCATTTCAGATGCCCTCAGTTTGCTTTCTGGTTCTAAATCTTGAAGTTGTTTCAGTACAACATTGTTATAATAATAAACTGGAAATTCTATCCATGTTTCAATGAGTGTTGATAGCAGGGCTAAGGTTCAAATGAATATAGAAGAATTAATCTAGCAAGTTTGAGCCGTCAAGTGATTGACTAGAACTTCCTCACCAATTTTTTTCCCTCCTTTTCCACCTCCCTATAAGAAATGTACCTAGCTTATGAAGAGCCAGCATTAACATCAGACAATAAAATAACATCATCTTGATTTTCCCATCAACACCATGTCCTCCACTTGCTTCATCTGAAAGATATAGTGATCTGACTAGCGAAGAAATAACAACATATCTGATCTGTTTAGTTCACAGAAAGATGACAAGGACAAAGTATCCAGTATACAGCTGGCATATTTGCCAACGCAGAGAAGGTGAGTTTAAAGCGGGGGCGGAGTAAGCAATTATATGATTAGGCAAATGGAAGAAGGGAAAACCAGCCATAAATCAATTTGCAGTTTGAAAATATGTAACATGTTATGATCATCTGCAGTACAGTGCATTCTTGGGATTGCCTAGCCAAAAGAAGTAACAGTAAATAACATGGGGGGCAGGGGCCTGGAAATCAGAGAGGAAGCAATTCTGTCATTCAGAGAGATTAACTGCCCTTCGTTCAGCAAGTCAACTAAAAAGAGTTTCAGCAACCAAAAAGATTTTGTAATCCTTAGTTTTTGCCTGCTGAAATATAGTTCAGTAGGCAACTGAACCTATAAAACACCACATCTTCCCAACAAATCACTTCCCATTTTCTTCACATGCATCTCTTGCATTCTGTTTTCCACACAATTCTCATTCTGTTTTCCACACAAGAAAACCACACAACAAAATCAATGCGCCAAAATCAATACGAAACTTCCTTGCTGTCTTTGACGTTCAAATGCACATCTTTTACAACATCATTCAAAAACAAACAGAATTTCCTAATGCATGTAAATGCAACTAAGCAAACATAGATGTGTAATCATTATGCAGGATAATTTACACATGGTTACATGATATGTTCTACTTTCCATGCAAGTCCAACTTTTCCCCCAATACTTGATTGTACCTCATTTAGAAATCGTCAGTAAAAGAAAATGAGCTACATGTTCCAGTGTTAGGAGGGTGGAACGTGAGTTACACCTGCACACTCGCAGAGAAGCTGCTGCGGAGGTCAGCCAAAGGCTTGTCTCACAGCCAAGCCCATGTGGAGGGGGAGGGGGGGATTATTTTAGCTACTCTCCCCACCATCCAAAAGTACTTTTTGGCTTACAGGAATATGCTCCTGAGAGTTGCACAACCCTTAGGGACATATTTTTGTGACACACAGTGGGCTATAGGGGAGATAGTAGGGGAGATACCCTAGTAGGGGAGATAATTAAAAATCACCCCTTCCCCCACTTACTTGATGGCAAAGCAATAGTCAGTATTACTGCAGCAGCCCTGGATGTCAGTCACTGATTGCTGTGCATCTGCAGGTTTTGACAGCAGTTTAGTAATCAGAGTGCCTTCACTAGTCTCATAATTGCTTTACTTAGAGGAACTGAGTATGATCAATATTTGATACTTGGTCAAGGAGTTTAATATTAAAATAATCAATCTATTTGCCCCCAGGCCAGGATGAATCTTATTTATTTTTATTTATTTATTTATTTGTTTATTTAACATTTTATATCTCGCTCTTCCTCCAAGGAGCCCAGAGCGGTGTACTACATACTTAGGTTTCTCCTCACAACAACCCTGTGAAGTAGGTTAGGCTGAGAGAGAGTGACTGGCCCAGAGTCACGCAGCTAGTTTCATGGCTGAATGGGGATATGAACTCGGGTCTCCCTGGTCCTAGTCCAGCACTCTAGCCACTATACCACCTAGTGAATGAGTACAAAAAATGTTATCTAAACCATATCTGCCTAATTATTTTTATAGAAAGCCTTACAAAAGATATACTCTTCTACCTCAACCTTCATAGATGATACTCCAAGCACAGCATACGTGAGACAGCATAGACATGTCAATGCTAAATACTGATCAAATATCAAATGGATGCCATGGAATCTTTCCCTAAAATAGCAAGTCATCTTACATCATGAGTTCTGCTGTCCAATCTTTGTCCTGCTCATCTGGATGGTTTAATGCAGGCACAATCTGAGAGAGGCTGGGAATAAGAAATTGGAGGAATCCAGGCTTAAAAAATGGCCTAACATTCTTCCAGTAAATAACTGAAGCATTATATATCAAAAAATAGTATCTGCAAAAAGAGAGAACACATTAAGGTATTATTATTTAAAATAGAAGTAGGCATGAAATACACAAAAGAACAGCTGAATTGTTCTCAATTTTGGATGAATATATGAACATTCTGATAAAATGACCATGCATTTCCATATGCAACATATGGTAATTTTCATTTTGTCTGGTCAAGCACAATAATTGTTCCAAAAATATTGTGGAATGAAGTCAGGGAGATGGTTTCCAAAAGAATAGCCAAAATGGTAGCCAGTTATAAAAGTAATACCTTGAATCGCCTAATGCAAAATCTATTGCTTTCAGCAGGTTCATAATGAATTGTTCAAACTGTTCCTAAAATATAAGAAAACATTTCACTTAGAAATAAGGCTGTATTACTAACTTAGCATGACTTAAAACTACCATATGCTCGAATTCCAACATGTATTTATTTAAATTACTTATATACTCTTCTTCATTAGAACCACAAAGTGATTTAAAGCATTAAATGCAATCAAACCATACAACAGCATCAGCTTAAAACATGCAATAAACAATAAAATCACACAGCAACAACAGCGTGGTGTAGTGATTAGAGCACCAGACTAGGACCGAGGAGACCCAAGTTCAAATCACCATTCAGCCATGATACCTGCTGGGTGACTCTGGGCCACTCACTTCTCTCTCAGCCTAACCTACTTCACAGTAGGGATGTGCACGGAACCATGGAGGTGCGGTCCGGCACTGGGGGGTATATAGCTTTAAGGGCGGGGGGGGGTAGTACTTACCCCTCCCGCCACTTTTCCCCCTCTGGCGCTCGACTTTTTAGCAAAGTTTTTGGGGCAGCGGCGTTCCTCCCTGCCGCCCCTGCCCCCATCGTTGCCCAGCAAAAGGGGAAGTTGAGTGCACGCATGTGTCCGTTGTGGCACATGCGCACCCGTTGCCGCCACCACACACCGCACAGGTCACACGTTGCATGCGCATGCAACATGTGACGTGTGCTGTGCATGCGCATGGCGGTGACGGGCGCCTGCGCACCGCAATGGGCGCATGTGTGCACACAACTTCCCTTTTTGCCAGGCAATGGCAGGGGCAGCAGGGAGGAACGCTGCTGCCCCCAAAACTTTGCTAAAAAGTCGAGTGCCAGAGAGGGAAAAGCGGCGGGAGGGGTAAGTACTACCCCCCCGCCCTTAAAGCTACATACCCCTCCCCGTCGGACCGGCCCCAATCCGGACTGGTTCGTAGGCCTCTGACATGGCCCCGGACCGGTCTGGTGCACATCCCTACTTCACAGGGTTGTTGTGAGGAGAAACTTAAGTATGTAGAACACCGCTCTGGGCTCCTTGGAGGAAGAGCGGGATATAAAATGTATTAAATAAATAAATAAATAAACAAACAAACATTCCCCAGTTAACTGGGCAAAAAAGCACCTTTTAAGTGGCAGTTCTCTTATACTTAGCAGGCAAAAAAGCAGCTATCCCTATTCATCCCAGCACAGTGTTCCTTGCAGTAGCTGTTCCTGGTATTCCCTTGTGTTTCTTTTTAGACTGAGTGCCCCTTTGGGACAGGGAACCATTTTCTCATAGCTAAAATAGGAGAAAATAGGGAGAAAAATACTATAGGGAAACAGGTTGCAGAGAAGAATCTGCAAGAAGGAAAGTTTAAGTAGTCCATCAAACTTGCAAATTCTCTCTTTCAAACCCACAAGTCCATCCCCACAACAACCTGAGTGCTATGTAGCAAACATGAGTTTGGGAATCTTATATTTACTGTGTAACATGTAGTTCCGCACCTAATTTATCATAAATTCCCTACAATTAAAAAAGACAACTTAGAATTAACAATGTTAAATTGTATGTGCTCACCAAATTATCAGTAGACACGGGGGTATATAATAGGCTCCTGCACAAGTATGCTCTACCCACAAATTGATTAACAGGAGGTTTTCCTTTAAAATACATTTGGAGACAGTCTTTGCTCATTTCCGGAAAACCCATCTAAAATAAAGCATAGGTTTTTAGTTAGAATTAGGAAGTATCCAACAGAGAAAATGTCATCCACCATCAAAAGGAGTGTGTTGTTACCTTGTGTGCTTGTTCTGCACACAAAACATACAAGTCAAAACTGAAGCTCTCTGATGAATCAAGGGCTGATTTTCCTTCATCAGCTGATTTAATCAACTTGTATGTAACCTTCAAAGCTTCAACATCTAAAAAGAACAATTTTAAATTAGGTGAAAAATAATGTTGTCTTTCAATATTATTGATAATCATTTTAAGTAACAACCATTTAGTCCCCGTCCCCCCGCCGCCTCCAATAATATACATAATGAGACACAGCCATGGCCCGAAGAAAACTTCCTCCCCAAAACCAAGAAGGTGTAGTCCTTTTATTTCCTAAAACCAACATAATAGTTCCAACTTCTCACCCACTTAAACTGGGATTCTAACCCAGCAAACTCCAAACAGACACCTTTTAGACTATCAGTCTGACTCAGGGACAATTTGCATGACCAATAACTGGGTTGGATTCAATCTGGGATGATGTTTTTCAATCAGCCAAATTTCACAAAAGATGTGTGTGATAAAGCAGGTTCCTGAACAGTTCACCACAAATGAACTGTTCGAGGGAAGAGAGCTGGTCTTGTGGTAGCAAGCATGACTTGCCCCCTTAAGCTAAGCAGGATCCACCCTGGTTGCATACGAAAGGGAGACTAGAAGTATGAGCTCTGTAAGATGTTCCCCTCAGGGGATGGACCCGCTCTGGGAAGAGCATCTAGGCTCCAAGTTCCTTCCTTAGCATCTCCAAGATAGGGCTGAGAGAGATTCCTGCCTGCAACCTTGGAGAAGCCGCTGCCAGTCTGTGTAGACAGTACTGAGCGAGATGGACCTATAGTCTGACTCAGTATATGGCAGCTTCCTATGTTCCTAATCCTGGCTCTATAGCTTAACAACAGAACATGTGGTTTACATGCGCCCCAGGTTACATCCATAGCATTTCCCGTTAAAGAGTTCAAGTAGCAGGAGAGGGAGAGATCCTAACCTATGAGAACTACTGCCAATCAAGAGTAGGCAGAACTATGCTAGATGAGCCAATGGTCTAACTCAGTATAGACATGTACATACGTTAATATGGCTGCACTGACTGGTCATGTGAAACTTTTAATACATCATTTATTGTGGTCTTGCCAGCAATCTAGGCTTGGGGTAAAACTACTCAGATGAATATCTCACATGCACACTCAATCTAGAAAACATGAGATCAAACTAAAAATGAGTTAAATTTTTCATCATGCAAAATTCCCCTCAGTTCCCCATGATAAAGAGTCAGCACACACTTAGTAATTTGGAAGCCATCCCATGGGGTCAAAGCCTGTCACTCGACCCTCACACAAAAAAGATGTAGGATTTGCTGTCTGTGAAATGAATGTTTCCATAGTTCTGCGGGCTCATAATTCAGTGTGTCTAAAATGTTGAATCAGCACATCATGAAATTTTGATACTTCTTTTAAGTGTATATGAATACATACATTACATGGTGGGTACAGCTGCTTGAGAAAACTAGAAGTTTTATTTGTGAGTATGTGTAACTTTCTTATTTAAAACAGAAAAAATCATATTATACATAGTTTTAATTTCAGGACTAACTTGCTGAGGAAAAATATATACCTAGCCTATTTTAATGTCTAAATAAAAACCATAATAGCTAACATTACATATGAAAAGAAAGAGAAATATGTAATAATAGTATATAGACACTTACCTTGGTGTCTCTCAGCATCAGACAGTTGCTGCCTGATCAGCAACTCCATGCCTTCTTAGTCATAGATCTTTTTGCTGAATCTGCTGGCAGAACAGTAATAAATAACACTCTTCTAAATAAAAGTTATTCTAAAGGATGTTGAAACTGATCCATTCAAATTTTCCACAGATTTATATTTTGGTTCCTTCTTTCCTAATTCATCAGGATTCTGCCACCATGACTTCTTTGTAAGATCATCATTTTATAAAGGAGCACTAAAATTCAACCAAGACAGCAATCTCTATCCATACTTGCAACTATGCCCAATAACTCAGGAAAAATCACGTTCCGAGATTAAAGTTTGTAAATAACAAAATTGCATTTTTAAAAAATTATATAGGGCATTTGTATACCACTTTTCCTATCATAAACTCAAATCTGCTTACATTCTTAAAGCAAAATTTATAGTCACACAAAATACAAAAGCACAACAATTAATAACAATTTGATTTTTAAAAGATCACACACACACACACACACACACAATCCACAACCTAAAACCCACATCCCTATTCATCTTAACTGCCAAGGCCATACTAAACAGATGGATTTTGCACACCCTCCGGAATGCCATCAAGGACAACCTGTTCTTTTGGGAGCAAGAATATATCCTTAATTATCATTACCTACTTTGTAGCTCTCGTTGCCCACTACTTCTTTGGACCAGTTCTGAAAACCAAACAGAAGGCAACTTAACAGAGAAAAAGGCAGAACAGCCAGGCTCCCAAAATCACGCAATATTTAGCCCAATGCCCCGCCCTCACCTGCCTCTCTCCCTGACCGATCCCGGCCCCTACAGCCCTTCCCGACTCACGATGGTCATTCGACTGCCCTCCCCAGTCGTGGCCTTTGGAGATTCATCCCCCAGGCATCCCTCCATCCCCCGCCAGGGAAGTACCCTTTGGAGGGACCCGTCCTTCTATAATGCGCAAACCGAACAGCCCAGCAGCCACTTCAAGCCGGCGCACGGCGCTTTTCCGCGTCCCTCGGTCTCCTAGCAACGAACCATCATCAACACGCTCACGCTCATCCCTACTCCGCCTACTAGTGTACGGGTTCCTGCTCGGGACAAAATGACATTCCAGCGAATTGCTTTCCCATCACGCACGGTAGCGGCCGCTGGAATAGGCAAATATCGCCTATGTACCACGTTTTGCAAATCGCACCGCTTGTCTGCCTCGTCCTCTTCTTCAGTCCTCCCAAAGTGAAGACGAAAATGAGAGCTCCCTGATTTGCCTGTTTGAGACTCATTTGCATAATATGCACGTTCTGTTGCCTATTTGATGGCACAGAGTTATTAAGGACATGTTTGCCAGTTAAGGACAGTTTACAGCGTCCGTATCCAAAACGTACAAAATTACCATGTACACTTGTTGCTAGTTGAAGTTCAGAAGATTTTGTGTGTTTAGAAAAATGTGTATGTATATATCTAATTTTCTCATTAAAAAATCACCCACAAAAACCTAAGTAATTTTCATGGAAATCCAACACAGATTAAACTGCAGTGAACTGGAAAAAATAAGATTGTTTGTTGCTTCATAATTCAGTAGAAACCCAGACTTTCTGTCTTTAAAAGTACCAAAGAAAACTGCCACAATTTGTTGGAAGGTATCATTCCCCATGCTTTTCCAATGGGAGAGTTTTTCTGCATTTTCTGGCAAATTAATAACTTTTCCCAGGCTTTTCAGTTTTTCTGGTAAGGATGAGGTCTAGAACTACCTTTAAAATGGTGTGTTTCTATCTTTTGTGATTTGGTCTGGGAGTTTCATGTCAGTGAGTCAGGCCCTAACATGGTGGATGAACTATTTCTGAAAGAAAAACAGTATTGTGTTTCTGATTCATACCCCTTAACTAAAATGGAAGCAATCCCATGGTGAACTGCTCTTTACATATACTGATGCCTTATATATATATTGATGATTATAATAATAAAGAAAAACACTCATGAGTATGTAAAAAGCATCTTTCCTTCGAATTTTCACAGGGTTCCGCATCAGGAGCAGGGAGCCCTTGACCCCTTCACCTCTACCTTCTGATGCCACCCATGGCATGTACAAAAACAACAATTTGTCCTTTTCTACCACAGGCCTGATTTACACATTTACACATAAAGAATGATGAACAAGCAGGCACGAGAGAGACAGTGGCCGCCTGAGTAAGGATTTTTTGTGGGAAAGGCATTGCCTGAGATATAAAGAGACATATCAGCTAATATTTGCCCATGAAGAAGTGGGGTTACCTCAAAATTGGCTCAGAACCCGGGTGCCTGTCGGCACTGGCACTTCTACAGAGTGTCACCAGATTTACAGTGTGTCACCAGCTATTTCAACTTGACACTTTTATGGCGTGGAATCTGTGATTCTTGGCACTTCCATAGAGCAGTATTTACCATCTCATTTGAGGATATCCACATTGGTGGATTGGACATTTTGACATAGTACATTGTTTGTTCCTTTATGACCCATTGGGCATTTATTAAGATTGTAAACATTGATAATGGTGGTTACTATTCTATGTATCTATTTCACTTGCTATCTCCTAATGTATGCACACATGTGAACATATAGTTAATTTATATTATTCAAGCTATGGACATCCTCTATAATAAAATGCTTGGCGTATGTCCGTGTTAATAAAGTGCTTGGCGTGCGTCCGTGTCTCCCTCAGCTGTTCTGGGCATGCGTGGAGCGCATGCCCAGAACACGCCGAGTGAGACACGAACGCTGGCATCAGGCGGCCATGTTGGGACCGGGAGAAGGATCAGCGGCGGGCCGAGGAGAAGCGGCCGCTGCCGGGCGGGGGGAGGAGCAGCGGCAGGCCGAGGAGAAGCGGCCGCGGTGGGCGGCTGCGCCGAGGACAAGCGGCCGCTGCCAACGCTGGACGGCTGGGTGGGGGGAGGAGGCAGCGGGGGAAGCCGGGCGAGGCGGGGGAAGCTGGGAGGAGGCGGCGAGGGCTGACAGGGCCAGGAGGGGGAGTCACGGGGGAACAGAGGCGGCCTGGCTGGAGACTGGGGCGGGGGGACAGAGGCGGCGGCGGGCCCAACCCGACCGAGGAGGCCACAGGCGGCAGCGGCCCAGCTTGACATGGCCAGAGCCGGGACGTGGCTGGAGCTGGGAGGGCCGAGCAGCAGCGGGAGCAACAGCCAGGCCCTTCCTTCCCGCCCCCACTCCTCATCCTTCTCCTCCCGCCTTTGCTGCTACTCCGGCCCCGTTGGCGGCGGCTGCACTCCGGCGAAAGTGAGCGGCTGCTGCTGCACCTCCTGCTCCTCCCTAGCTTTGCGCTCTGCCTGGGGAGCCATCGACTGTGGGGGAGGAGGGGAGGGAGGGGCTGCTCGCTGTCTTGGCTGCGGCGCTTCTGGGGCCTGAAGGCGCACACACTCAGGAAGCCCGCTGGGCTGGGGCCTGCCATTGCTGCAACTAGCGCCCGTTAATGTAACGGGTTTAATGTCACTAGTATATTTATATTTATGTTTGTATATTTAGTATTTTGGGATTTCTTACACTCTGTTATTTATTTTTACTGTTCATAGTGTTATGATTATTTCACAATGTAGATTTTGATTTATGTATTATAATGTTTTCAGTTTATACATTCTGTTTTCAGCATCTTCAGGGGAAGCAATTTTCTTCATGATGGTTTATTTAGGCATTCTCTCTAGAGAGTCCTATAAAGAGGTTCAATAAGATATATATAGTCTATTGTATTTTTTAGACTTTTATATATTAGTCTGACACGGGGGATTTCTTCATCTTCGGCCTGATTTACACATGAAGCAGAATTTTGGCTTTTACCACTGCAGTTCCCTGTCCCACACTGCCATTTTGGAATTTGCACCATGCAAACAAATTCCTTGTAAGTAAAAACCAAAAACCAAAAACCAAACTAGCACATTTAAAAGAGGCTATGCAAAACTATTTCTCTATTGTGCTAAATTTCTATATGCAAGATGGAGCTTTCTACATTTAGAACATGGTCACCTGCTGCAGTCTAAACTTCAGGGTGTGCCACTGCTAGGGGAAGATTACTCTGACAGTAGCAGGAGGAGGAAAGGAGAAAGGCAAGAAGGAAATGAGGCTGCAGGCCTTGTGCTGCCATCCCAATAATCCTAAAGCAGTCATCTCACTGGGCTTCTTTAGAAGGTCAGCCTTGGCAGCAGCAACCACTCTCCTCAATGCCTTAGTTCGAGAGTAGATTGGCACCAAAGTCTAAAGAATACAAAGACACTGAAATCAAACAGGATTTCTTCCATTCCAAGCTCCACAGGGAACTCTGCAGAAGTGGGAGGGGGAAATACTGCAGAAGTTCGGTAAGTCAGAAGTGCACAAAATGGAAGTGATTTCTTCTGCTGATTTCAGTGGGACTTCTAAGTGTGCATGAGACCACACACAGCCTAAAGTATAGCAGCAGCATTTAAGGGATTCTCTCTGTTAAAGCTTATTAGGCCATGGAGTTGCTCACAACCATCTTGTCTTTTACAGTCTGACATGCAAATACAAGCTTGTGAACCACGCTGAATCTCCATGAGCTTTCCCAGACAGCAGGCTTTACAGCAAGTTCAAATTTGCCCAAAAACCCGAAGTGTTTTTTTTTTTTTACCCTGAACATAAATTGAGCTAAGCTCCAATATGCAGGGAAAACCTCGAATCGTGTTTAGGGGTGTGCACGGAACCGCCAAACTGTGGTCCGGCACTGGGGTGGGGGGTAGCTTTAAGAGCGGCGGGAGGGTTTACTTACCCCTCTCGCCACTTTCCCGCTCTGGCGCCGTAATTGTAGGAGTAATTGGGGCAGCAGGATACCTCCCTGCCACCCCTTCCCCGCTGTTGCTGTAAAAAACTCCCAGGAGTCCTTTGCGCGCGTTGCAGTCATCTTTCGAGAGACTCTTCCCGTTTCCAGGTGCCCGGTCAGGCCATCTCAGAATTTCGAGTGCTTGTCCTTGAGGGTAGGCCTCCAAGATAGGCTGGGGATTCTGCTGGTGTACCGACCACCCCGCTGCACTTCAGTCTCCCTACCTGAGCTGGTGGGGGTGGTCTCGGAGGTGGCCTTGAATTCCCCCAGGCTTATTGTTTTGGGGGATTTCAATGTCCACGCTGAGGCCCCCCTAGTGGGTGCGGCTCAGGATTTCATGGCCTCCATGGCAACCATGGGCCTGTCTCAATTGATATCGGGCCCTACCCACGTGGTGGGACACACTCTAGATCTGGTTTTTGCAGACCGGGAAATAAATGATCTGGAGGTGGGGGAATTTAAGATCACTCCTTTCTCATGGACAGATCATCATCTGGTGGGGTTTAGTTTGACTGCTCCGTCTGCCCTCTGCAGGGGTGGTGGGCCGATTAGGATGGTCCGCCCCCGGAGGCTTATGGAATCGCTTGGATTCCAGATGGCCCTCGGGGAGTTTCCAGTGTCCAGAGCTGGTGACCCTGTCAAGGCCCTGGTTGGAATGGAGAGATGGCCCGGGCTGTTGACGCGGTTGCTCCTAAACGCCCTCTCCGGCTTGGTGGAGCCCGATCTGCTCCTTGGTTTTCCTCAGAGCTTATGGCGATGAAGCAACTCGGACGACGGCTAGAACAATGCTGGAGGAAGAGTCGTGATGAATCTGACCAAACACGGGCTAGAGCCCATTTTAGGGACTATGCCGTGGCGGTGGGGGCGGCAAAGAAATGTTTTTTCTCCGCCTCCATTGCGTCTGCTCAGTGCAGACAAACAGAGCTGTTTCGTGTGGTAAAAACCTTGCTCCACACATCCCCCCAGACAATGGGGGAGGAGTCATCTACAGCTCTTTGTGATCGGTTTGCCTGTCGCTTTGCAGATAAAGTCGCTTGCATCCGTGCTGACCTGGACTCCAGAGTTTTGGCAGTTCCGGCAGACGTGCCTCTGGTACCATCTGGTCCCGTTGTGTTGGATTCTTTTCAGTTGGTGCGGCCTGAGGATGTGGACGAGATCCTGGGCAGTGTGCAGGGTCCCTTACCCTTCATGGCTAATAAAAGCTGCCAGGGAGGGGACAGGCAGATGGCTGGAGGTGATCGTTAATGCTTCATTAAGGGAGGACAGGATGCCATCGTGCCTCAAGGAGGCGGTGGTAAGACCACTATTAAAAAAGCCCTCCCTTGATCCCTCCAACCTGGATAACTATAGACCTGTGTCTAACCTTCCCTTTTTGGGCAAGGTGATGGAGCATGTGGTGGCGTCCCAGCTGCAGAGGGTCTTGGATGATACGGATTATCTGGACCCTTTTCAATCTGGCTTCCGCCCCGGATATGGGACTGAGGCTGCCTTGGTCGCTCTAGTGGATGACCTACGCCGGGAACTAGACAGGGGGAGTGCGTCCCTCTTGATTCTGCTGGACCTCTCGGCGGCGTTCGATACCATCAACCATGGTATCCTTCTGGGCCGCCTCTCGAGTATGGGAATCAGAGGCACTGCGTTGCAGTGGTTCCGATCCTTTCTTGAGGGGAGGGTCCAGAAGGTGGTGCTGGGGGACTACTGCTCGGCCCCGTGGCCGTTGGCCTGTGGGGTCCCGCAGGGATCGGTCTTGTCCCTCATGCTGTTTAACATTTACATGAAGCTGCTGGGAGAGGTCATCCGGGGACTTGGACTGAGTTGTCAGCAATATGCGGATGACACTCAGCTCTATCTCTCCTTGTCATCTGATCCTAGGGAGGCGGTGGATGTCCTGAATTGAGGGCTGGAGGCCGTGATGGGTTGGATGTGGGCTAACAAACTAAAATTGAATCCGGATAAGACGGAGGTACTGTTGGTCAGTAGGAGAGCCAATCGGGATGAGGAGATTTTACCACTTCTGGATGGGGTTGCACTCCCCTTGAAGGAGCAAGTACGCAGCTTGGGGGTACTACTGGACCCGGCTCTGCTTTTGGAAGCTCAGGTGGAGGTGGTGGCCACGGGTGCCTTTGCACGGCTTCAGCTGGTGCGCCAGCTGCGTCCCTTTCTCGAGAAGGCAGATCTGGCCACGGTTACCCACACCTTAGTCACGTCGCGGCTGGATTACTGCAACATGCTCTACGTGGGGCTGCCCTTGAAGAATATCCAGAAACTGCAGCTAGTGCAAAACGCGGCAGCGAGGGTTTTATCCGGAGCTGCCCGTTGGGACCATATCACCCCCATTTTGAAAGAGCTGCACTGGCTGCCGGTTCGTTTCCGGGTCCAATTCAAGGTGCTGGTTTTGACCTTTAAAGCCCTAAACAGTTTGGGCCCGGGGTATTTGAGGGACCGCCTCCTCCCAAGGGTTGCTGCCTGCTTGACGAGGACATCTGAGGGGGCCCTGCTCCAGGTGCCAACAATGAGGGTGGCCCGGCTGTCGTTCCTCAGACTCCATCACGGCTTTTAGCTTTTAAAGATTTGGCTTTTTACCCAGGCTTTTACATAATCGTTTTTACTGCTGCTTCTGTGTGTTTTTATCTGTTGTATTGTTTTTACCCCTGTTTTATATGTTTTTAGCTTGATGTTTTTATTGCTTGATGTTTTTATTGCTTTTTATTGTATGTTTTAATTTTTGTAAACCGCCTTGGGGTTTTCTTTTAACGAAAGGCGGTATAGAAATGTAAAAATAAATAAATAAATAAATAAATAAATAATTCTTGCTCATACCAAGGTTGGAGTAAGCCCTGAGACAAAAAGTGAATCTAGGCCCCTTCCCCATCTTCAGAGAAGCATGAGGGTGAGGGATCAAATAGCAAGCTCTAGCCCAGCCAGCAGGGTCCGCTCCAGGGGCGTAGCTAGGGGAGAAGGGGCCCGTGTTCATCCCTCTCTTTGGCACACACCCCAGATTGAGGGAGAAAATGAAGAAAATAGGGAGGGGTGGATCTGGAGGGCCCTCAGGAGCTGGGGGCCCGTGTTCTTTGAACCCTTTCACTCAATTATAGCTACACCCCGGGTCCCCTCGCTCTGTTTGTTCCCCGCTGCTGCCCTGCACCATGTTCAGTTGTAGCTACAGCTCTTACGGGTTCTGCTAAGGAGAAGAAACTGCTTGTTGACAGTTTCTTCTCATTGTCCCAGCCCATTCGCAAAAAGTGGCCAAGGCACTGAGGAAAGGCTGCCAGCAAGCAATCGCCTTTCCTCAACCCCCGCCCCCCTTTTGAAATGCTTCAGGAGTAAGGGTAAGTGGCATCCTTAGCCTCGCCTCAGGCACATAAATATCAGGGAGCAAATGGAACCTAACAATTCACAGCATGCACCTTGATGATGTAATTATAGCATGCCTAAAATGTAAAAATATGGTTTTATAAAAGAAGCAGATTCTCTCACAGCATGGCTACTTACAGAATATTTCCTTCTTAAAGAGTATAATGATGACAACCAATGGGATCCTCAGTTGTTAAGTAGTTATAGCAACTGAGTCCCACATAGCTGATAATCCACTTGGATAAATCTTAACAGAGAGAGACTCTGCGCTTAAAGGTTCCTTTTATAATCCAAGTAATTCAGCCAGTGCCCAAAGCATTCTTTTTATTCGATAGTATGCAGACTTCTGATGCTTCCTAAAATAAATGTCTCAGTGAAGCATGTTTCACTAACAAGCGCTCGATATGCACAGCCATCACTTTCAAAGAGCAACTTGTTTCAAAAAGCTGTGATCAATAGCTTCATATGAATGAGAGAATCATGACAGGATGTTATCAGCATTGACAGGAAATCTGTGCCGTTGGTTCTTTCTTATGATAAAATTATTTGTGATGAAGCAATGCCACCAGTGACTGCAGCTTTGGGCTGAGATCACTTGTAATCACAAAAGACATCTGGATCATATTTACCAATAGAGACAACAGCCACTGGGTATAAATGATCATTTTTTGAAATGTAAGGATTGTTGTATCTAGACTCCTTTCATAGTATATCAACCAAGCATGTTTCCGAACTGGAGAATATTTCACAGAAGAGTGGTACTACTGAGCAACGATACCATTGGAGACAGATTGGATACTGTAGAACTCTTCTGACACTGCTGACATCAATTCAAAAGAGATGTAATATGGAATGTATGCAGAGGCCTTTCCTGTAGCCACTCTGCAGGCACGACTTCCTACAGTATAATTTATAGAACTGAGATAAACAAGCACAAAATAAATGCCTAATCAAAGAGGGGATGAACACATTCATTTTTGAGCATGTATATCTCTCATATTGACAAAAGATAGAAATTCATCAAAAGCAGTGTATTAAAATTAATTTAATTTAAAATTAAAATTAAACTGTTGCTGCTGCCGCCGCCGCTGCCACTGCTTCTATTACTACTACTGCTACTATTACTACATAGATAATATTTTGTATGGCATAATAAATACATATGGTATTTTGCAGAGTGTGGTGAGCAAAAAAGACAGCTTTGTCCCAACAAGCTTGCATTGTTTTCACAGTGAGAAAGACAAAAGACAAGATGAGATGGTATGTGGTGATATAGAGCTGAAATAAATAAATAAGTAAGTAAGTAAGTGGGGGTGGTCAGTAGACTAAGTTTGGTTATATATAAATTCAAAACCCATTTATGTTTTATCTGATCATTTGTGCTTGATTTAAAAAATACTTTAAAAAATACATCCTTCAAAACCTTTTTTGTTGGTTAAGTATCAACTCACTAAAAATCCATGCAGAGCCCCATGAACATGCAATCTTTCATTGTACAAATGCTCAATATTCACACATGGCATTCACTATTCAAGCTGAATAATGCAATACTCACCAAGCCTTTCTATCTCTTCATTGGTCCATTGAGCCCAGTACTGCATGCCTGAAAGTTTAGAAGTGTATTGCATAGTTTTTGCTTACCACAACTTTCAGACATGGACATTTTCTTCTACTGAGCAGAAATTACAGACCAAGGCTGGTCACTCAGTTGGGTTGTTTAAATCTTCCCGAAGTCCATAGAATGTAAGCAGCCTGTCAATTATCAGGATTACAGCCCTAAGGTTAAATATAAGGTTTTCCTACTACAATATTATTTTGGAAAAGCTTAGATCATATTTGTTTTATTGCTTTACACCTGTATCCTGTTCTTCCTTTAGAAAGGTCAAAGTGATTTACATGGGGTCCCAGTGGTCTTGCTTTTAGGGGTGTGCAAACCGGTTCGATATCGAACCAGTTCAGTTCAAAGGTTCGGGGTCGATCTGAACCACCCCCGTTTGGCTCGACCCCAGACTGAACACACACACACACACCAGTTCGGAGGTTCGTCAAGCCTTATATTTTAAAAAATCTCTTTTTTTAACTTACCCCCTCTGGGGGACTTCTCTGAGGTAGCAGGGGAGTCTGCGGAGGTCCCCCCTCCCCCCGCTGGCCTTCCTTTTTGTAAAAATTGCCCAGTTTGGGTGTCTTTGGCCCTTTCCGGGCCTATTCCCTGGTGTGGCAGCCATTTTGGAGGCCGCCGCATCTGTGCAGCGGATATGAGAGATGTACGGGGGAATTTTGCTAATCCTCAATGCCTTGGCAGGCTCCTGTATCCCGTGGAAATCTGTTCCTGAGGTTCTCCCAACCCTTGGGACATATTTTCAGGGGGTTCAGAGGGAAGGAAAGATTAGTAGAAATAGGGCCCCCCCACTTGTGTGAGTACAAGTGTTAAGTGTTGTATTGTTGTGCAGGTGTTAAGGGTCTTCCAGATAGCAATAGAATGTGGGATCTGCAAAGCTCCAGATGCCTTCTTACAGTGTGCAAACTCACACAGGCATCTGTGCTCCTTCCCAACTGAGCTTATCCTTCGGCCACGCACAGAACATAGACCTTGCATAATTTTTGTAGCACCACCTACCAGCCAGCTCTTGTGTTCTGAGAACTGTTACATAATGCAAGAGCTGGCTGGCAGGTGCTGCTGTGAAAATCACGCAAGGTCACTGTTCGGCATGTGGCCAGAGGATAACATCGCATTGAGACTGAGTGCAGAAGCCTGTGTGGACTGTATGACAGGGGCTGGAGCTTGCATGGAAGTTTTGAAGGCCCTGCATTTTATTGTTGTCTGGAAGAGCCCTTAGTCTGGATGCTGCCCAATATTTTTTAGAGAAGTGCACAATTATAAAATCATAATGAACTATCTTTTCTTCAGAAAAAAAGGAAAGTATTCTTATTCAATGTTATATAATATTTTTACAGAGTATGTGCCTCAAGCATTAACAATGGCCAAGGGAGATGGAAGCTGATGTTTGAACTAGTTATATTGTTAAACTGGAATTAAAGATGAATGCAACTTTCCTTTTTACTGTGGTTTTTTTTTTTCATTTTCTAAGTGCAATACAACACAGCTTGGGTTTCAATGTTTACTTTATACACAATATTATCTTTTAAAAACCATAATTGCTTGAGTGAGCTTTTCTTTGCTCTCCCCAGATAGCTTAAAAACCCTTTGAGCAAGTTATTTGCTACTAAAGACAGTGGCCCTTATCTGATGACAGAGGATGGAGATGGGAGTCTATATTTGGTTCAGGCCTGCCTCCTGAACATATTTTGATACTGTCAGAGTCCACACTGCCAACCATTTGTTTGGTGCTGCTCTTGGTGCCCCAAATACTGCAACCATAATTATGCATACAGCCCTAGTTCTTTGATGCAATCAAACAGCCAGAAGATCTCCACACAAAATATCCCATTGTTAACATGGATTGCAATCCAGTGAAACATTCCAAGCCTGTTTTGCTTTTTTTTTTGCTGAACTGAGCACCAATGTTTAGCTATTTTATCATTTGAATGATGAAGCAAGAATAGTGATATATCAAATTCAGATGGAAAGACCAACTTACATGTTGCTGTTCATGGATGTGGCATTTTATAATGGGCAGCTTCACACAACTGCTGGCAAATCAGTAAGCCAAGAATATGTTGGTAAAAAGTCAGGAACTGTGAGCACATGCTCCAAATTGGTGTGACATCTGAACCTGCCAAAGTCCAGTTCCCATGTTGGATTCCTGAGATTCATTTGACATTCTCTCAAGATTCTCTGCCCAACTTCAAATGTAGGTAACAAGTGGGTCAGGTGAAGCTTGGGATAGGGGTGTCCACAGAACTGACTAGTCCAGTTTGGTTCGAGTCTGAACTGGACCTGAACTGGATCAGGCCAGTTTGGTCCGGCACCCCTTTGAACCCTCCCAGTTCGGTCCGGTCCGGGATGGGGGGTTCGTGAGTTTTCTTTTACAAAAAATTTAATTCTTTAAAAAAACTTACCTCCTCTGGGGAGTTGTCTGACGTGGCGGGGGGTGGGGGTGGGGTGATCTGCAGAAGTTTCCCCTTCCCCCAGCAGCCTCCCTTATTGACCATTCGGCCACTCTTTGGCTGCTCTTCGGACTTTCCCCCTAGGCACGGTGGTCATTTTGGAGGCCGCCACACCTGCTCAATAGGCCTCTGCATGGCCTGGCATGACCCAGGCACAAGGGAGTCTGGCAGGGGGAGGGGGAACCTCTACAGAACCCCCACCACCTCAGAAAACTCCCCCAGAGGGGGCAAGTTTTTTAAAAATTAAATTTTAAAAAAACTCGTGAACCCCCAGAGTGGTTTGGTCTGGGGTCAGACCAAACAGAGGGTGGTTGGGTTTGACTCCGAACAGTTGAACCAAACCGGTTCGACGTTGAACCTGTTTGCACATCCCTAGCTTGGGAATCTAGCATAGGCATTGGACTAGGATTGGTTCAGGCATCACTCCCACTTGAAGCACATGCTTCCGGTTCCCAACCTTTTCTCAACATGTTCCAAACTTATTGACTTGCCAGAGGTCAAATGAGAGGATGTGCCACTACCTGAAGGGACTTCCTATCTGGAAAATAGACAGATGAGAGAGGAAAATGGAGGGGAATGTGGGCAGGACTCACTAGGAAAAGAACATGTCATTATGCCAGTTACACATACTTGGCTCAGTTACGGTAGGGTTTGGGAACTAGTGACTTTATGCTGTGAAATCCCACTTACATATAGCAGTGAAGGAAGAATTGTAGGAAAATATAAAACAGGGATAAAAATACTATTATTTCCCAGTGTTTCAGCTTCTGATAATTAAGTTCACATTGACGGTTAAAAAGAGAAAGACCTCCAGGATAATTTTAGAAGCATCATTTTAATGAAATATGCAGTTCTTGGTAGCTCCAGTGGATATAATTACATCATGTAAAATATGAGTTGAACACTACAGGCTAAAGAAACATCCTTGAAGAACTGAAGAAACATCCTAAAAGATGAAACTGGAGATTATTGACTCAAATGAATATGCCTTGGACAAGAGAAAAGGAAGAGTTCCCAGCGTGTGCTAATTCTCCATATTGACATGAGCTCTTAGGAAGCACAGATGTCCTCTCAAGACATGTGACATGTGGCCAAAGTATGTAGAAACTTCCCCCCACCAAGGTCTTTTTCAAAGGGTTAGTGACACCTAGCACAGTAATACAAGCCCCATGTTTAGCAGTGTTCCTGGGTCAACTTTCTATATTTGTATGTATGTGTGTATGAAATGTCAAAATGGGCACTTGTACCTTTCTTTTCCTTAGTGGGTATGTGGTTTGTTCTATGGGTTAAATGCTAACCCAACTAAAAATAGATGACAATGATGCTAAGCAATATGTTGGAGAAAAGAAGCATCCATTCTGCTATTCCACATTTTTTAAATGGGTTCCTCTATTAAAACCCAAGATATGCCTAAAGGTTAATACTGCCAGTCGCAAACAATCAAGGCAGCAAGTGGCTTACTCATTGTTTGGTTGACCTTTCACATTACTGTAATTTACCATGGAAGGGAATAAAGTGGCCATTTGGGGGTTAAATAGAAGAATGAATTGGGGGGAAATCAAGGCTAACTCATGTTGATGGAGAATGCCACTGCATTGTCACATTTGGTAAGCCTGGATATCTGTGGTTGGTGGAAGGAAGCCTACAAATAAAGACGTAAGTGAAAATATTAAGTAGATATTCTACAAGTAGTTTTCTGTGATTTGCCACCTAGCACCACAGTACAATCACAATGCTCCTCGTCTGCCTGTTTCTATCCTTTAGGGGGAAAATACTATGGTATACACCTCCATCAATCTGTTCCAGTTTTAATTGTTGGTGGCTTTGTGACAGCTCAGTCTACCAGCCCTTTAGGAGATGTCCCCTTGTACTAGGTGAGCAATTGGATATTGATCCCTTACTCACATTGGGACTAGCAAACTAAAGCTGATTATTCTATTGTAGGAAGAGCATGGTTGCTGCTGCCGGGGCTGGCCTTTAAATGAGGCCCAGTGAAGTGGCTGCCTCAGGAGGCAGATTATTGGGGTGGCAGCAGGACACCTGCAGCCTCATTTACCTGCCTCCATCCCTTTCTCCCGCCGCTGCTGTTATCTGAGTAGTCTTCATCAAGTGGTGCCCCCTCCTCTTTTTCATAGCTAGCAGTACACTTAACACTGAGTTAAGCAGTTGTAGCAGCTGGTGCTATCACCAGCTGTCTGTACCCCGGTCTAGCAAAGCGGAAGGAGTCATGAGCTCATTTAGCAGCAAAAGGCTGGTGCCAGCTGAAGCTGCTATATAACCAGCAACATCCCAACCCCTTATTGAATCTTCAAGCCAGTTGTGGTGCCTGAGCAGCCCTTCCATTCCTCTTGAAGGGGCCCATCATAAAGGAAGCTCCAAGTAGCCATGTGGGAATTCCACTTTGGAGCTGGAGCTCAGCCCTGGCATGGCATCATTTCTACTCCTGGGAACTCAGGAGTGACAGAGTGGCAGGAGCCTCACAGCAGGGGCACCAGGCTCCCATGCTCCCCTGAGGGGATGCCTGCAGGAAGTGTGACAAGCTATGGTTACTCTGGGTTTATTGGCTCTAAGGGGCTTTTGCGGAGACCAGAGGTCTCAGCTGTAGTATGCTCCTCCTCCTCTGATAGTCTCCATTTCCAGGTTGAGGTCCAGTTGAGTCCTAAGGCTAGCAAGAACAACAGCAATGAAAATGAGGGCAAAGGCAGCAGATGCGGAAGCAGGGCATTTGGCACCATTATCTCTTTAGCCACCACCATTGGCTCCTGTTCCCCTGTGGCTCCATTCCACAGTATGTTTGCATGGGAAACACCATGCTATTCAGGTCTGTTCAGATCATACAAGCTTAGCTAGTCACACAGCCTTCTGCTGAAAAGGTGCCCCTCCTCCGCCTTCAGTTCCTCATGGCATGTCTCAGATTGAAGCCTTCTGAATTTCTTCTTAAAGAGGTAATGCACAATAGAAGATTTGAATTTTGTGATGCTTCCAAATTCCTTTGCTTCATTTCCCCCAAGTATTTTCATTTACATTGAAAAAGAATAATAATTTAACTGTTTACAACTTTAACTTTAATCTTGCTTTCTCACACATTTTCTTAAAAAATACTTCTAATAAGAGCAAAATACAATTTCCATAAAATCTACATTTTATTTTTTCCTGAGTTCTGTATTACCTGAAATCCTGCATTATTCTTTCCATCCTCATTCCTGTTTATTTAAATCCTTATTCCATTGCCTGAGGCTGCTTGCATATTAGAAATAGAAACAGAGATTACAATTAAGCTGTTTTATGTGTCCTGAACAATGAATATCCAAGGAAGCACATTGCAGTGTATTTACATCTGTTTAACTGATGCCACATGCAAAATAGCCTAGTGAAGCAGGTGCCGAATATAGCCAATTCAGAGTGCAGATTTACTACATCATGGCTATATAAATAAATGCACATTGCTACAGAGAGCAATACCACCTGGAGAAAGACATCAGAACATTGTCTTCTGATGCATTCTGACCTTTTACAGGGTGGGGGCTGAACTGGATTTTTCTTAGGCCAGATTCACAGGTGTTTGTACTGTTTGTTTTCACAAGGAAGTTGGGGAGAAGGAACGGGGTCAAATCTAAATCAGTAGGAATAGTAATGTAGGAGACTACTCTATTACTGTGGACATTTGAGCATAATAATTCATGTTTTTAATGTCCTGTTTTATAGCTGCTTCCCTCACAAACACAAAGTAATTTTATATAGATTCAATGAAAAGTTTCTTCAGAAACAACTCCACTTTTTTCCTTCTCCTTTCCCTCCCTTTTCCTTTCTGACTCCACCCCACACACTCTCTACAGGATCCCCACTGAGGGGGAAACTTCTAAACAACAAAACATGGAGAGAATGCAACACATCCCTCCCCTTTATAACAACCAGAATTGAATTAATTTAAAATTCAGTGACAAAGTCTTAAAGTCTTTTTGGTGGTCTCCTGTCATGCACACTCCTAATTCTTGGGTTCTCTGGCACAGGATCTATTAGCAATGTTCTTTCTGATAAAGAGGATTGCCTGTCACTTTCAAAACTGGAGGCAAGATCAAAGTCCTCTCCATTTCCTTTCTCAAGCCCTGACTCTCCTCTTTTCTCATAGAATGCATGCTGGAAACTCTTGAGCTGTTCCATTTCTTCCCATTATCCAATATGACAGAATCTCCTTGGATTTCAATTTGTTTGTGTCCAGAATATTGGGAACATCCCTTTCTCACTTTATAAGGCAGCTGTACTCGAAAAAAGTCTCCCACCTGAAATGTTTGCTGTTTTGCACCCCATTTTTGATCCACATACAATCTGTATTTTTGTTGCTTCCCCCTTACCCAATCACAAAACTCTTCAGCCTCTGAGCGAGATGCCACAGAAAGCCCTATCTATTGTTGCCATTGTGTAAGTTTGGTAGTATCTTTGTGCCCTCTCAGCAGTTAAAAAAGTGATGTTTTTTTCTGTAGTGGAATGAGGAGTAGTTCGATAAGCAAATAGAGTTTCACTGATTTCCTCTTTCCAGGTTTGATGGTGCATAGTAGCCAGTTGTACACTAAAGAGTTCACTAAACTCTTCATTCTTTGCACTAAGCCATCCCCTTGAGGATGGTAGAAAGAAAAAGAAATTTTTCGTGCTTATGGAAATATTGCTCCATTTCAGATGAGGTAAGCTGTGTCCCATTGTCAGTCACTAGTTTTTTAGGAAGACCTTGTCTCGCAAAAATTGCAGCCATGAATTGGATCACCTTGTTTGTAGTAATGTCAGCAAATGAAACTTCTGGCCACCTGGAATAGTAATCTACCATCACTATACCAAATCTTTGGCTTGTGGGTTGGATATCAAAAGGTCCCATTATATGCAGATCAAGTTTTTCCCAGGGACCATTGGGATACTCTCCTGGAGTAAAGTGGGTGGGGAAAGTATTCTGGGGCTTGTAAATACAGCACAAGCCATAATCTTCAATGTGTTTGTCCATACCTGGAAAAAGTATTCTGTGACTTGTCAAATACAGCACAAGCCACACATCTTCAATGTGTTTGTCCATACCTGGCAACCAAAAACCTTATCTGATTCACCTTTTAGTCAAGCTCATGCTCAGGTGACCTTCATGGGAAATTTCGATCACTTCTGCTGTTAAGGAGGTTGGCACCACCAAACGATCAGTCCTCAGCACCAGCTCATTGAGAAGAGACAGCTCACTTGCTATGTGCATGTATGGTTGAAGATATTCAGGTACTTTGTTTTTACATGGCCATCCATTAGTTATGTAAGGTTTAAGTTCAGTAAGCGCTTAGTAAGCACTGAGGGAGGCTTTTCATTCAGAAGGAGTGATCACTCCATGTGTGGATAAAGTTGTTTTCACAATTACAACTCCCTCATCCTCTTCTTCTGTGAGCTCCTCTTGGCCTGGAAGTGGAAGATGAGATAAACAATCTGCAGTTGTATTCTGAAGACTTGTAAGATATTCCACCTGGAAATCAAAATCCATAGGTCTTGTGATCCATTTGGCTATTCTTGGGGTTGCTTGACTTGATCTCCTAGTAGTAAATAAAGCAGATTGGGGTTTATGGTCTGGTCATAAAGTGATTTTTCTGCCCCACAAGTAGTAAGTCCTGAAGTGCCTCACTACCCAGAAACATGCTATAGTTTCTTTTTCAATGGCAGAATAAATCTTCTCTGATGCAGTAAGCACTCTGGAAGCAAAAGCAACTATAACTTCCCTGTCCCCTTTTTGCTGGGTCAAGACAGCACCAAAACCATATTCAGAAGCATCAGTGGTTACAATAATGTGCCAGTTGGTGTCAAAAGGAGTGAGAGCAGGGCTTTCAGCAATGGCCGATCTGATAGTCTGAAAACCAGCCTTGCAGGATGCATCCCAGTTAAATGCTACATTCTTTTTTAAAAGGAGATGCAATGGGCAACTTTTGAGGCAAATTGTCTAACGAATTTAGAATAATACTCTAGTGTTAAATATAATAATACTCATAGTGTTAAATATGAGCGAACTCCATCCTTATTGTGTTGTTCTGGTGCTTCCCAGATAGCTTTCACGAAGTCTATTTTGGGATATATGCCACTCTGAGATATTGTGTGTCCCAAGTTCGTCACCGAGTGTGTGCAAAACTGACATTTCATATGCTGTCATATCAGCATAAGGATGCTCCTTCATCCAAAATACAGGTTCTATGCTATTTGGGTCTAACACAATCCGTAGATCTTTCTGATGTTTCCAGCCCGATATTGAGACTCCTTTTGGGGACACATACACTTTCCCTTCTGCAGTAAGTCCTTTGTATTCTAGGACCTCCATATCCCCATGGGTGGATGTCTGAAGGCTGCAAGTGCAGATCTGATGTAGTAAGGAGTTTCTTTTAAAGTAGATGGGAAATGATAGTGTATGGAGAACCAGAATCAGTCAGCATCCACACTTCATGGCCATTAAATTTAACTTGACAAGGTGGAGAAGCGGGCTCTTATTCTGTCACACTTAAAATGCTGTCTGGAAGTGGTTGCAATACACAGCCCTGGTAGGCAAGCAGTAATTTACATAAAAAGCAAGCTATCTTCTCAACTTCCCAATAGAGATCCCCCACTGATAAAAACAAAAACAAAGGCACATTCCGCAGACGATTACTGTACTTGTGAAACTCTCCCAGCTAGCCTTAATCTAATTCCAGCAGTTGAGCAGAATAGTGACCACATGTTTTGCTCCATGACTTCACTTCTACAAGGGCTACAGCTTACCTTTTTTAAAAATGAAGGTTGAAATCCAGGAGAATGCAGATGGGCTAAGCAATCCAGGTGACATGCTTAAAATCTGGATACTACCCAGAAAATTGGGGGAGATGGCACTACTAATCATGATGGGTGCATCCACTTTCCGACTGTATTGGCAGGTATTCTCTAAACTGGTTCTGTGGCAGTTGCCAAATTGGTAACTGCAAAGGAACACTGGGGGACAATCTCTAGAAGCTGTGAGGAAAGGCTGAAAAAGCACTTTTCCTGAATGTTCAGCTTTCATTAACTGCAACAGCAACAACAACAACAAAAATGTGCCAGTGGCATTTCTAGCCAGTTCTACTCATGCACTGACACAATACTACTGAATAGGAAGTATTCTACTCTCATGGGAGGAGAACTCATCTATGAAAGGAGAGCTGGTCTTGAGGTAGTAGCAAACATGAATTGTTCTCTTTGTTATTCAGGGTATACCCTGGCTTGCATTTGAATGGGAGACTACATGTGAGCACTGTAAGAAATTCCCCTTAGGGGATGGGGCTGCTCTGGGAAGAGTAGTTGCATGCTTGCATGCAGAAGATTCCAAGTTCCCTCTCTGGTGTCTCCAAGATCGGACTGAGAGAGACTCCTGCCTGAAAATTTGGAGAAGCTGCTGACAGCCTGTGTAGGCAATCCTTAGCTAGGTGGAACAATGGTCTGATTCAGTATAAGGCAGCTTCCTATGTTCCTAATAACTTAAAACATATCAGGTTTCCTGCCCCTCATAAGTCTCCTCCCTACAAAATTTCTGGTGATGGGCCTAGGGCAAAGTTTAATACATTAATTTAAAAGCAGTAGCCTGGTTCTTAGCTGCAGACGTTATAGTGATTATAAGGAAAAAGAATAATAGGAAGAGGATGGTTCTCTAGCCCAAAGGGCTCATGTTCTAAACCAACACCACCACCACCAGGTAGATACACCAGCAACATCCACTGACAGAACACTATGCTGGGACAGAATGGGGACAGTTGCTCTTTCCTTGCTAAGAATAAGAGAATTGAGAATTATAAAAGGAACTTTAAAAGGCCCAGTTAGAAGGGGTTTTTGTCCTTTGTTATCCCATCAATCTGTATTATAAAATATGCAGACCACACCTTTGTTGTTTTTTTAAAAAGTGAGGGCATGTTCACATTTGCAGGACAAAATAATCTTTCAGCATTGCATTTTAGAGGTATACTAGCTGGGCCAGGCACAGAGCATCTGCGCTTCTGGTTCACTGCCGCGCCCGCCCACTGCTTTCCCCCACTGCCTCCCCCTGCCACCCACCGCCACCCTTGTTTTCTTCCCGCCTGGCCTCCTGCTGCCTTCTTCCTCCCCCACCCACGTTTTCTCTGCCCGTCCACCAGCCAAGTGGCCACCGCCACCATTCACCATCTTCACCCCCGTCACCATTTTCTTCAATCCCACCCGTCCCCATCGCTATGCAGAAGCTACTCGTGAACTCTCGCGATAGCTGCCACACACACACACACGTACGTGTGTGTGTGTGTGTGTGTGTGTGTACACACATATATGAATGATTGTTATTGAAAATGGGTTCCTGGGCTAACAATTGTGCTGGTTTTAACAGGTCTTCTAAAACCTAATTCTTGTTATCTGCAGATAATACTTCAAAAATACTCTTTCTTATTTTTATTTTTTTAATTTAACATATTTTTATACTGCCCAAAACTTATATCTCTGGGTGGTTTACAACAAAATAAATTCTTAGTTAATGTAACAAATTAACAAATTAATTCTTTGTTAATGTAATTCATACTAATGGCTTAATTTCAGCCTGTTTCCCTACCTACCACACACACACCTACATGCAACCAAATAAAATTTGTTTGTCCCATTTATACAGGCCATTGAGTAGGCTCTTGCTTAAGTGCCTTTTTATTAGTAGAAGCCTTCACATTAGTTTATTTTGACAGCTTTGCTTGAACACTGCAATCCCCTAGAGAGTGGCAACTTACGGTATTGGCAGATGTCGGGTGGAGGGGGAAGGTTATAAGAGGCAACTGAGGGCAGCAGCCAATGGTTACAGAGTGCAAGGTGAAGAGCAGGCAGGGGCTTATTCTGAACATCAAAACATCTTTTAGGAGCAGGTTTAGTGTAGGGAATCCGAAACCTAACAACATAATGATTCCATCTGTTTCAGGACTTCTCTGAAGTTGTGTGAACAGCCCTAATTTCAACTCATGAAGTGTTTTATTCAATAGAAAAGAAGGTTTTATGGAAATATCTTATGGCAAGGGTTCTCGGCAGCAGGTACTAGTACTCTTAGGGGTACTTGAAGGACTCCCAGGGATGAGACTCAAAGCCCTCCTCCCTCCCTATGCTCCAGCCACCCTATCTGAAGATCGCTGGCTTGAAGCAGATATATCTTCAGCAATGTATCCACTCCAGAAGGGGCGGGAGGAGAGTTAAGATGTACCCTCCTCCTCTGCTCCTGATTGGCTGCCTATCTACTGAAGCTTAATGTACCCCTCCCCTCAGCCTGGCTGACAGACTTCAGGAAATCAGCACTGAGTACTCTCACTGAAATTAATAGGACAGGTAAACTTGTCCTATTGATTTCAATGGGAGTACTCATGAGTAACTTAGTCTGGATGTAAGCCAGTGACTGGAGTAGCCTGTCTTATAACTGCAACATTTAAATTTGTATTCTCTCTCTCTCTCTCTGAGGAAAAAGTGTACCCTTGTTTTAAAAAAGGTTGGGAATTCCTATTTTATGGGATGCAAAAACTGTGCATGGAAAGATTAATGTAAAATGAATCAAAACAGTCCCCTCAGGTGTTCTTTTTCTTCTTAAACCCAATTAATATAATAATTATCTTGCATACAGAAAATGAGACTTGCACTGGGTGGTAAAGTTGTCAAGTAGTAAATAAAAATAATGTTGTGGTAATGATGTTATGTTGCATTGAATTAGAGGTAACCATTTTTAGGCTTTTATATAACTAGTTAAAGATGTTCTTTTGTGGGCGGTAATGGCCAAAAATACTTGCTCAATGACTTTTAATGACTGGTGACAACTGGTTATTAAACACAACTCACATGCTTGGATATGAGCTAGACTTCAGAAAAGCAGTTTAGCAGCTGAAATATAACCTGGGGAGGATACAGAAAGCTTGTTTTACAGCTGCTTTCTAGGGGCTCCATGCATGTGCTATTTGCTTTGGAGTAAAATTATGATGCTTTAGTAAGTAAGATTTTTTATGTTGACTGTGTACATTTGTAAATAAGCTGATATTTTTAAAACTCCTTGAGGCTGTTCTCACACCCAGCCTAGGGATAGCCTGGGTTAGGCTGCGTATGAGAACTGCTGGGATTGGGCCTGATCCCCGTGGGGCAGCGTCGCCTAGCCTCATTTTTAAACCTGACTCTTAGCCAGGGTTAAGGGCTTGAGCAAGCCCCTACCCCAAGCTCTGGGATTTTGTATTCACTGGGGCTATGTTTAGCCCTAGCAGAAACAGAGACAGGTGCCTAGAGCTCCCATCTCCTGGGGAAATCCCCCAATGTATCGTGCATGTCATGCAGTGCATTGTGGGATCCCCAGAGGCTGACGTATGCATGCAGTGCTGCATGTAGCGCTCCAGATCCCCAGGGGACCGCACATAGCGCTGCTCATCTGGGAACGTGGTCTGCACTCCCAGAAACAAGCCATCACTCATCTGGGTGGAAGGTGAGCTTAACCAGCCTTCCCAACCCCTGCCTGCTGCCCCGGTCATATGAACGACCTCTTTAATTATACAGTTTTTTTTTTCTTTTAAGAAAACGGATCCCATGAAACTTACTACCATTCAAAGATCTGGAAAGTTATGAAACAGTATCTTGCTTCAGCTTCGGAAACTTTGCTTTGAAATCTTAAGATTCTGTTCTGGAAATAGGGAAGCTTGTACCTGATTATGATCTCAGTTTCAAGATTCCATATTCCTGCATATTCTATATTTTTCAGAACAGAATCATAACCATCAGAATGTATTCCTCTTTCAGAATCTGGCAGAGTTATATTTTGTGGCATTCATAGGAAATTATGAATGTGAAGTGAAGAAATATAATACAACTTTATAAAGAAGTTGTTTTATTGTTTGAATTGTGTACTTGCGCATATGCATATTTTATATTCTTCAAAATAATTTGAAAATAAAAAGCTTGTTTTTAAAATCCAGGAATGCTTGGCTTGTTCTGAATTCTTTTTCCCCCTTGTGTAAAATATTTTGTTAAAAGAAACATTTGTTCCACTAAAGACATCTAGAGATCTAGATTTCCAACCAGAAATTTACTAGAACAGAAATAACCAGATGTTAGAAACATAGAATAGTTATTAAAAGTAACTGAGGGAATCTGTTCATCCCTATTCAGAACATTACCAATCTTCACCCCCGCTATTACAAGAATATTTTTAAATGACATTGAAAGATTCAGTACTGTCAGTTTAGATCTAATCTTTGCTTATGTTATAGTAATTGTTCTAGCAAAGAGCAATGAAAGCATCCTAATTATATATTTATAGATATTGGCCATCACAAGAATGTTGGCAGTTCAACATTTTAGTCATTTCAACTTGGCACCTAACGTGCTTTTAATTGACAAGAAATATAGTCATAAAATGTTAATAGCTATTGTTAAAAATAAATAAGATGTGTTTATGAAAGTGGTAAAGAGATGAAGGAGAGATAAAGCAAGACAGACAGTGAAACAGGGATTTGGATCAATAGCATAATCTGCCAGTTTGGCAATAGTGATTCAAAAGTGAAATGTCACCATTGGTTTCTTGGGTACTATTTTATTATAACTTCAGTCATAGCTTTCTCACCATTATTTAAAAACTTTTATTAACTGTAGAGATTCCTCAGAGATCAGTACTACTTCTCCCCTCTTAGTTCTACTATGCATTAGTTTGCTTTCCAATAACACTTTTATACTTGTAGTCTACAACTCTACTGTTCTATACCTGTTCTTCTTCTCTTGTTCCAGGATATACTGCTTTCTCAGGATCAAACTACATGTTACATTAAACGCATAGCTTAGCACCATATGGTCCCCACCCCCACAGTAAAATAGCAGCCATACTAGGGGAGGGATCAGGGGAGGGACTGTGATGCACAGAGAGATGATATTGCTTTTCTCCTGTATGACTGTCCCAATAAAAAGCATGCCCCTGATGCTGCTATTATTCACCTTGGGAGAGAAGTTTCAGCGGATACCGATGGAAGCTTCCCTCCTGGATCTAATAACAGCATTGGGGGCTCCATTTTCATTGAGACTTGTCACACAGCAGGAGAGGTTTAAATAATCCTTTCTGCCACACCATGGTCCTGATATCAGGCCACTCACAGCTGCTATTTACTTGAAAACAATCACACACACACACCCAAACTATATGTTTAAATGTAAGGTTCCATTTGACCCTTAGATAGCTCTCAATAGATTAATGTCCATTTCCTTAGACTTAACTGCCAGGACTGAACTTTTGGCTTTTCTTTCCCTCTCAGCCTTTCTCAGTCATTTTTTTCTTGTTCTTGATAATGTTTGTTTGTTTTTCTCCTCAGAACTGAAATCTTGGAATATTGTTCCAAGATTTTCTCTTTTTCTCCATATATTTATGTTCATGCCAACCTTGACCATCTTCAGTTTGTCAACATACAGTGGGGCTACTCATACAGCACGGAGCAACAGAGGCTGGGACTCGTCATCCCAACCACTGAGTATCTCACAGTACACCACATGCTGAGCGCAATGCACTGGGAGATTTCCCCAGGGGACGGGTGCTCTAAGAGCCCGTCTCTGTGTCAACATGAGCTGCAAGCTGTTTGCACTGACACATGAGCCTGGAGCCGGGTTAAGGGCACCCTTAACCTCAACTCAGAGCCAGGCTTTTTCAAGAAAGGAACAGTGTTCAACACCCTAGCTAAAGACAGCCCAGAAAATCAAGCAAGGAAGAAGGCATAACTATCCTCTCCTCTCCTCTCCTCTCCTCATAAGTGTCTGTACAGAGCTCCTCAACACCCTGAAATAGTAAGGGCATCTCCAGGGAGCCACCACCCATTTCTGTTTCACTAATTTAATATGTGAGATGCAGCTAGCCCACCCACAAATGCACTTTGCCCCTCTGTGCCCCCCTCAAAAATTTTCCTGGTGCCGCCACTATAAAACAGACTCTTAGCCACATTCAGACATCACACAGAACCCTAACCCTGCCCCCTACCGTGCTTACCTGTCTGAATTTGGATGTAAGTGCTGGCCTCTTCTCTGCAGTCTGCGAGACTACAGAGAGGAGAGGGAACTGACTCCTTTGAGTGATGGACAGCCGTGGCAGCCTGAGTGAGAGAGGAACTTCCTTTCTTAACTCCAGTCCCAGGGAAGGCTGCCTCCATTACTGGATTTGGACATAATGGAGGCAGCTGCAAACGGGAAGCCCAAGCATCAAGCCTCACATCAAACCAAGGGTTCAAATTGGAGTTTGGTGAGTGAATCCTTGGTTTGAGTTAGGGTCTGGACTGCGGTTTCCCGCATTCGGATGTTCAGGTTTGGGGATCTCTGGCTCATCTGCCTCCAGTTCCCCGTTATGTCCAAATCCAGCCTTTGTAAGGCCCCAAAGTAGGCTCCATGACTCTTCTTGTTTTTCTGTATGTCCTCATTTTTGCATCTAGGTGTGAAAACCTCCCAGTTCTTTTTTTCAGATCTGCCTAAGCCTTAAAGTTCACAAGCCTTTTTGATCTGCAAATTCAACATTTGGCTCCCCAGGAATCCCATTATGCAGTCTAGCCCCTTTGAACCCATTATTCTATTGTGTTCCACTGAAGATCATTCATATTAATTTTAACCTGAGAAGAGACTGGTGGTTAGTGACATTCTACCCTATAAAAATCTTGGCTAGAGACCCCTATTTTTCACAGTCTTTGGGACCCATCCTAAAGATTGTAAGCCTCTCTGCTTGTCACCATCACACCCCATTTTTCTCCACTGAGACTCCAGCTTAACATAGAGCAGGTAATTATAAAGAGAATCCCATTTATTCCTCCGCTCTTGGGAGCTTTCTATTTTTCACCCCCTATCCATTCTTCCCACCCTATGTGTATGTGTGTGTGAGAAAGTGCAAGGTATCAACCAGCTAGGCTAGAAGGTTTTAAATCTATTTTTCACCATTAAAGGTGGGAAAGGGGTATGACCCATTTCTCTATAGGGAGGGCAGTCAACTCTTCCTAGAATAAAAAAAGAGTCCCCATAGAGACTCTTGACCTTAAGGTCAGTCCAAAGATCACAGTCTCATGACTTTTTTATTCATTTGCTTTGATTCAATTTATTCATTCAACGTATGGTTGGATTGAAGGATGGCGTGCATGTCTTTGTCAAGAATGTCTTATGCCTCATCCTGTGGATCACTCTGAGAGTGTGAGCCACAGTCAGAAGGGTTTCTTAGGCTTAAATGCTTGGGTTGGAATGAATTCCAGCTTATTTTCCTTGTTAGGGTTATCACTCCAATATACCTTTTGATTTAAGTTACTCTAACCACCCAGACACTTACGTTATGGTGCACTGTGATGTAGTTCCTCTTAATTCCCATACTGACAACCATTTTCCCATAGACGGCCACCTGGCAACACAGGGACTGTCATCTCTTCCAATCTCACCTCCCTGAATGTAATAGTTCTCTTTCATTTGCATAGCTCCACCTCAAAGTTCGCTCCATAGTTGGGAGGCCAAGCTGCGGCCTTCCCTTCTTAGAACGAAGTTGGTTCTCCCCATTCTTTCCTGATTCTTTTTACCTGAACCCATTTGAACTTATCTGTCTCTCTACTCAGCTCCCTCCTCTGAATCTTCTGATGGGCTAGATATGCTTTCCTTACCTGGACATGTTTGGGCTTTCTCACACTCTCTCCTATTCCCCTGTACACTCCTTTAGACTGACTCAGTGCTACTCCTTCTACCGGAACCCATTTGGGTTCTTTTCCTCTGTCTTTCTGCTACCCCTCTGGTCCTCTTTTCTTTACCCAAGCCACTTTCCTTACTCACATTCATCCAGGTCTGTCTTCAATCTTCCTTTGCTGCCTTCCCCAGATCTCTTAATTGGTTTGTCCCAAACTCATCCAAGTCTGTATCTTTCTATCTTTCAATTTCCCTATAGAACCTTTTACCAATCCTGCCTTCCTTTTGTGCTTGAATTTGTTTGGATCTATCCCTGTTTCTCTCCATTAACATCCTCCACCCTCTTCCCTTCCCCCACTCCTCAGTATAGTACACACATTTAAATAGCCATTATCTATGTATTTTAAAGCTTTAGGATGTATGTTGCACATCCCATGGTAAATGGCACATCTCATGAGAGTTTATTTTTATTGACTGATTGATTGATTTGTGCTGGATGGGGTTACACTCCCCCAGAAGGAGCAGGTACACAGCTTGGGAGTACACCTGGACCCAGGCCTCACCCTCAAGTAGAGGTCATGGCCAGGAGTACTTTCTATCAGCTTTGGCTGATGCACCCATTCCATGAAGAGGATGACCTCAGAACAGTTGTGCATCAGCTGGTAACCTCCAGGCTTGACTATTGCAATGTGCTCTACGTGGGGCTACCTTTGTATGTAGTCCAGAAACTTACCGGTTAGTTCAGAATGCGGCCGCCAGATTGGTTTCTGGGGTAACCCAGAGAGACCATATTTTGCTTGTTTTGAAACAGTTACACTGGCTGCCGATATGTTTCCGGGCAAAGTACAAAGTGCTGGTTATTACCTTTAAAGCCCTGAATGGCTTAGGTCCGAGTTATCTTAGAGAGTGCGTTCTTCTACATGATCCCCACCTCACGTTAAGGTCCACTGAGGAGGTCCATCTGCAGTTACCACCGGTTTGTATGGTGGCAACAGAGGCGGGCCTTCTCTGTAGCTGCTCCTGGGCTGTGGAATGCACTCCCAGCAGAAATACGCAATCTGAATTCTTCATTGACCTTAAAACCTATCTGTTTGGCCTGGCCTTCCAGGGTTTTTAATTAGTTTTAATTGTTTTAATGCTATAACCTGGTTTTCTGGGTTTTTAATTGTTCTGATTGTTTAATTGTTTTTTTATGATGTTTTAATTGTTAATTGATGTTTTACATTGTTTATATTTCTGTTTTAACTGTTATTGGTTTTAATTGTTTGGTTTTAATTGTGAACTGCTCTGAGCCACTTTGGAAGGGCAGTATAAAAATCGAATGAATGCATAAATAAATAAATAAATTTATATACCACCTTTCATTAAAACAATCCCAAGGCAGTTTACACAGAATTTAAAAACAAGCTTATAAAAATGCCACAATTAAAATATTAAGCCAAAATATAAAAACAAATCTGATTAAAAAGTTTTAAAATACAAGCATAAAAACAGTATAAAATACAAAGAAGTAACAGCAGAGACAATCACATAAAAGCCTGTGTAAACAGCCAAGATTGAACACATTTTCTGAAAACTGTGATGGAGACTGAGGAGTGAATAGCCACCGAGAGAGCATTCCAGAGTCTGGGGACAGCAACAGAGAAGGCCCTGTCCCATGTGCATGACAACTGAGCCTCCCTTATTGTCGGCACCCAGAGCAGAGCCCCCTCAGATAACCTCATCAAGACTAAGAGGGCAGCAACCCTTGGGAGCAGATGGTCCCTCAGGTATCCCGGGCCCAAACCGTTAAGGGCTTTAAAGGTCAAAACCAGCATCTTGAATTGGACCCAGAAACAAACTGGTAGCCAGTGCAGCTCTTTCAAAATGGGTGTAATGTGCTCCCACCGGGCAGCTTCAGATAAAACCCTCGCTGCCGCATTTTGCACTAGCTGCAGTTTCTGGATATTCTTCAAGGGCAGCCCCACATAGAGCCCATTACAGTAATCCAGCCATGACGTGACTAAGGCATGGGTAACTATGGCCAGATCTGCATTCTCAAGAAAGGGACACCGCTGGTGCACTAGCCAAAGCCATGCAAAAGCACCCCTGGCCACCGCCTCCACCAGAGCTTCTAAAAGCAGAGCCGGTTCCAGTACTACCCCCAAGCTGTGTACTTGCTCCTTCAAGGGGAGTGCAACCCCATCCAGAACCAGTAAAAACTCCTCATCCCGATTGGCTCTCCTACTGACCAACATTACCTCCATCTTGTCTGGATTCAGTTTCCATTTATTAGCCCACATCCAACCCATCATGGCTTCCAGCCCCCGATTCAGGACATCCACCGACTTCCTAGAATCAGGAGACAAGGAGAGATAGAACTGAATGTCATCTGCATATTGCTGACAACTCAGTCCAAGTCCCTGGATGACCTCTCCCAGCGGCTTCATATCGATGTTAAACAGCATTGGGGACAAGACAGAACCCTGTGGGACCCCACAGGCCAATAGCCACGGGGCCGAGCAGTAGTCCCCCAGCACCACCTTCTGGACCCTCCCCCCAAGAAAGGACCGGAACCACTCCAATGCCATACCTCTGATTCCCAAACTCGAGAGGCAATCCAGAAGGATACCATGGTCGATGGTATCGAACACCACTGAGAGGTCCAGCAGAACCAACAGGGACACACTCCTCCTGTCTAGTTCCTGGAGTAGGTCATCCACTAGAGCGACCAAGGCAGTCTCAGTCCCATATCCGGGGTGGAAGCCAGATTGAAAAGGGTCCAGATAATCCATATCATCCAAGACCCTCTGCAGCTGGGATGCCACAACACGCTCTATCACCTTGCCCCCAAAGGGCAGGTTAGAGACCGGTCTATAGTTCTCTGGGTTGGAGGGATGAAGGGCGGGCTTTTTAAATAATGGTCTTACTGTTGGCTCCTTGAGGCACGATAGCATCCTGCCCTCCCTCAATGAAGCATTAATAATCAACCATCTACCTGTACCCTCCCTGGCAGCTTTTATTAGCCATGAAGGGTCAAGAGCACACGATGTCACCCACACACTGCCCAGGATCTTGTCCACATCCTCAGGCTGCACCAACTGAAAAGAATCCAACACAATAGGACCAGATGGTACCAGAGGCACGTCTGCCGGAACTGCCAAAACTCTGAGGTCCAAATCAACAAAGATGCAAGTGGCTTTATCTGCAAAATGACACGTAAAGTTGTCCAGAGGAGAGAAAAGGCACGGAGTAGAGATGAACGGTGGACAGAGGGGCAGCTGCTGTGGAGGGAGGGAGGGCCGGCCAGCTGAGGAGACAGCGGCACTGTGGTAACAAGGAAGAAAGAAGAGGAGACATTGAGCAGCAGGATGTGTTGCCCTGCCGAGTCTCCTCGTGAGTAGGATGGCCGGGGCAGAAGAGAGCACTGAGGGCCGTCTGTGCAGGCTGGAAGTGAAGTCCTGGCTCAACCGTTCTCCTCTCTGATGCCGGAGGCCAGCCCTTGGTGTGCTCTCCCAAAGAATCCTACTGTCGATAGCCAGCTGGAGATCATCAATCAGGCCAACCAAGGCCGTCTCAACTGCATAGCCCACACGAAAGCCAGTTTGAAATGGGTCTAGATAATCTGTGTCATCCAAAACTCAGTCCAGAGACCAATTGGGATAAGAGTTCATAGTGTCATGGCCACTACGAACTCTTGAGCCTCTCCCAACAACTCAGTCCCAAAATGAACATTGAAGCCCCCCACCAACAGCAACCTGAGCCACTTCAATGCCAACTCAGCAACCAGGTCCATCAGTTCAATTAGGGACTCAACTGGGCAGAAGGGTGATCAGTACACCAGCAGAAGTCAAAGTCTATCCCTGGTCCTTGACACATTCAATATAGGCCAAATTCCTGACAGGGATCCTGGTAAAGAAGCTGGGACCAAACCGGGCCACTAGCCTCTCCCAACCAGGTCTCTGTGATACATACCAGGTCAGCTCCTTGATCCATAATCAAATCATTGACTACCTCTGATTTATTTGAACTGACCTGGCATTACAGAGTCATAAGGTGAGGTTCTGTGGGTGGGTGACATTGCTCACCAAGATCAAAGAGGTGGTAGGCCTGCTGGAAGGGGAAACAGCAATTAAATCTCTGAATTCCCTTCCCCTATAATGGCCCACTGGCCTACCAATGCCATATCTTCATTGATTCACCACCACCACTAGAATAGCTGCCCCAGGGTCATCCCCTACCTCCCCATCTCTGTTCAACCCAAGACACATACCTGTACCATGTCTAAGTACTAGGCAACAATAATGTGACCAGGTGTCTTCCTTACAGCAGTCCAAAAGCAATGGGTTGGCCACAGTCCCCCTCAGTCCCACCCACAAAGACCACCACCAAAGACTGGCCCCCTTTGGAGAGGGACAGAGGTTAAGCATTAGCACTGACACATGAAATCTTGCATGTTCTTTGTAGGAATGTGCACGGAACTGGCTGGCCTGGTTTGGTTTGAGTCCAGACTGGACCCGAACCTGACCAGACCAATTTGGTCTGGCACCCCCTTAAACTCCTGCAGTTCAGTTTGGTTGGGGTGTGTGTGCAATTTTTTTTTTTTTAGTGAATTTTTTTTTAACCTTTCCCCCCTTCGGGGGACTTCCTTGGGGTGGCCGTGTGTGTGTGTTTCGCAGAGGATCCCCCTCCCCCCCACCCTTTGAAAGGCTGGTTTTTCAACCCATTTTGGCCTCTGAGGTTCGATGCGGTGCCCCAAATGGCAGCTGCTGCGCATGTGCAAATGGTCTCTGTGAGGCCTTGGGTCATGCCAGGCCTTGCAGAGGCCATTTGTGTATGCGCAGCAGCCACGATTTTGGGCACAGCGCCAAATTATGAAAGCCTGAATGGGCCTAAAAACCATCAAAAACTGCCAGAGGGGTGATTATGGAGGCCAGTGGGGGGAGGGGTAACCTCTGCAGCCCCCACAACTGCTGGTGTGTGTGTGTGTTGGTCCGAGTTCGGACCGAACCTGGGGAGGTGGGGAACATTGGTTCAACCCTGAACAGTCAAATCAAAACTGTTTGCACATCCCTAGTTCTTTGTAAATTAGGAATGCCCCTCATGGAGGCATAGCAGGGAGATTGTAGGAGGTGGCCTAGTTAATATCATAAATGCATCACTGAAGGAGGATAGGGTGCCTCCTTGTTTGAAGAAGGCAATAGTTAGTCCACTTCTTAAGAAGCCTTCCCTGGACCCCTTAGCGATGGATATTTATTTATTTATTTATTTATTTATTTATTGGATTTATATACCACCCTTCCAAAATGGCTCAGGGCGGATAGTTATAGGCCAGTCTCCAATCTCCCTTGGTTGGGCAAGGTGATTGAGAGGGTAGTGGCCAACCAGCTCCAGGCAATCTTGGAGGAAGCTGATTATCTAGACCGATTTAAAACTGGCTTTAGAGCTGGCTATGGGGTTGAGACAACCTTGGTCAGCCTGATGGATGACCTCTACCTGGGAATTGACAGAGGGAGTGACTCTACTGGTTCTTCTGGATCTCTCAGTGGTGTTCAATACCATCAACCATGGCATCCTTCTGGATCCCTGGGGGAGTTGGGGATAGGAGGCACTGCTTTGCAGTGGTTCTGCTCCTATCTCTCAGGTAGATTCCAGGTGGTGGAGCTTGATGACAGTTGCTCCTCAAAACAGGAGCTGTTATATGGAGTCCCTCAGGGCTCCATTCTGTCACCAATGCTTTTTAATATCTACATGAAACCACTGAGAGAGGTCATCAGGAGTTTTGGTGCTGGGTGTTAACAGTATGATGACACCCAAATCTACTTCTCCTTTTCATCTTCATAATCAGGAAATGGCATTCATTCCCTAAATGCCTGCCTACAGGCAGTAATGTGCTGGATGAGGGATAACACATTGTAGCTGAATCCAAGCAAGACAGAGGTGCTCATTGTGGGGGCTCAGAATTTGAGGGATGTGTTAGAGCTTCCTGTGCTGGATGGGATTACACTTCCCCGGAAAGAGCAGGTACGCAGCTTGGGAGTACACCTGGGCTCAGGCCTCATATCTCAGGTGGAGGCTATGAACAGGAGTACTTTCTATCAGTTTCGGCTTATTAGACAGTTTCGGCTGATTAGACAGCTGCACCCATTCCTTGAAGTGGTGCATCAGCTGGTAACCTCCAGGCTTGACTACTGCAATGCGCTTTATGTAGGGCTGCCTTTTATGTTGTTTGAAAAGTTCAGCTAATTCAAAATGCAGCAGTCAGACTGGTCTCTGGGGCAACCCAAAGAGACCATATTATGCCTGTCTTAAAACAGTTGCACTGGCTGCTGATATGTTTCCAGGCAAAATGCAAAGTGCTGGTTATTACTTTTAAAGCCCTGAATGGTTTACATCCAGGTTACCTTAGAGAGCATCTTCTTCTACATGATTCCACACTGTACGTTAAGGTCAACTGAGGAGGTCCGTCTCCAGTTACCACCCATATATCTGGTGGCAACTCAAAGGTGGGCCTTCTCTGTAGCTGCTCCTCCGCTGTGGAATGCACTCCCTGCAGAAATCCATAATCTGAATTCACTACTGTCTTTCAGGAGAGCCCTTAAAAACTATCTGTTTGATTTAGCCTTTCAGAGTTTTTAAACTGCTTTTAAACTGTAAGTGTTTGGCCTGGTTTTCCAGGGTTTTAAAATGGTTTTAAATGTTTTAATTGTTAATTGGTTTTATATTGTTTTTACAGTTTCTGATTTTAACTGTTAATTGATTTTAATTGTTTTTGTTTTAATGTAAACTGCCTTGAGCCATTTTTGGAAGGGCGGTATAGAAATTGAATAAATAAAATAAATTAAAATAAAAAATGTCCTTTTCATCCCATTCTCACTCTGTAGTGAATAAAAAATATTTTTATTTGGATGTAAGCCTGTGGTCTTGTGACACTCTGAGAAATTGTCTGCTTTTTAACCCTAGCCTTAAGGGCCCCAAATGGGCACAACAGGAGCTCCTCACATTAGTCTCCCTTCTTTTATCCTTAAGCCTCTTTACTCTGTTTTATAAGTTGCTAGAAAAGTCACTACCATATATGTGTGTATCACATTTCTGTTCCTCCCACCACCATGTAATCATACACCATGCACCATGCTTGTGACTGAAGATAGGGCCGAGAGACCAGGGGAGCTGGTCTTGTGGTAGCAAGCATGAATTGTCCCATTTGCTAAGCAGGGTCTGCCCTGGTTTGCATTTGAATGAAAGACTACATGTGTGAGTGCTTTATAATATTCCCCCTTAGGGGATGGGGCTGTTCAGGGAAGAGCACCTGCATGCTTGCATGCAGAAGGTTCCAAGTTCCCTCACTGCTGTTAATGGCACTGCTCCCAGGGAATTGGCAACCCCCCGCCCCAGCTACTTTTGGACTTGTGTGGGGAACTAGCAAGCGTGAATGGAGCAGTCCATCAAAGAATAAATTTGTGCAAAGCTTCAGTCTTGGACAGAACTGACAGAGTTTGAAGTTCAAAAATAAAATCAGGTTTATTTTAGGGTTTAGCAGTACACTTAATTAAATATTGATTAATAGGAAACACAATGTTAACTAATAAAACAAGACTAACAAATCAATAAGACTAAGCAATTTGGCTTGAGATCTGAATTAAGTCCACTCAAGGCTGACCAGACAACCAGTCTTAGAGAACAGCTTTGGGTTTTAGAAAAAGCAAGAAAGGAATGGAGTCTTTGGAGCAGAAATTAGTTATACCTAAGTCCATCCAGTGAGGTGTATGGACTCTTATAACTCGGCCGGTGTCAAGGAACCTCTCTCCTCCAGGACAGGCAGGAAAGCAAAAGACAGGAATGGTGACCCAAGTGCCAAATGGGGGTCTGAAAACCAGGCAAAATCCAAAGGGGATCTGATCTTGGGAGATCAGTATCTCACAGCCAAGCATACTGCACAGATCAGGCTTGGAAAAAGGGCCGATATGGAGGTGGCAAGCAGTACAGGAGCAAAAGTCCAGGCAAGACAAAATGGAGTAGCCAATGCCCAAATGCAAGCACAGACAGCAGTTTGATTGTGTCTTGGCTAGAAATAGACAGTGTTTTGCCCTTAGGTGAATTGCTATTTCACCTAAAGGTATCGAAATATTATGAAACCTGTGTGGGGCTAAATGAAAGATAAGGACATCAGAGCTTATCTTGTGTTTTTCAGAAAACCTTGGGAGTGATGATGTTCTAAACTGTCAGGAAAAACTGAAAACTAACAAATCATCAGGGCCAGATGGCATCCATCCAAGAGTCCTCAAAGAACTCAAATGTGAAATTGCCGAACTCCTTGCTAAAATATATAACTTATCCCTGCAATCAGGTTCTGTACCAGAGGACTGGAGAGTAGCAAATGTAACACCGATTTTCAAGAAGGGATCCAGGGGTGATCCGGGAAATTACAGGCCAGTTAGCCTAACGTCCGTTCCAGGCAAATTGATGGAAAGCATCCTCAAGGATAAAATTGTAAAGCACATAGAAGAACAGGCCGTGCTGGGAGTGAACCAGCATGGGTTCCGCAAAGGTAAATCTTGCCTCACCAAACTTTTGGAGTTCTCTGAGAGTGTCAACAAGTGTGTGGATCAAGGTGATCCAGTTGACATAGTATACCTGGACTTCCAAAAAGCTTTTGACAAAGTTCCTCATCAATGACTCCTGAGGAAACTTAGCGGTCATGGGATAAGGGGACAAGTACATGTGTGGATTGCTAACTGGTTGAAAGACAGGAAACAGAGGGTAGGTATAAATGGAGAGTTTTCACAATGGAGGGAAGTACCGTGTTTCCCCGAAAATAAGACAGTGTCTTATATTAATTTTAGCCCCCCAAAATGCACTAGGGCAATTAGCGGTACATCAGAAATTACTGCTAGGTCTTACTTTTGGGGTAGGTCTTACTTTCGGGGAAACAGGGTAAGAAGTGGGGTACCCCAGGGATCTGTAATGGGACTGGTGCTTTTTAATTTATTCATAAATGATCTAGAAGTAGGGGTAAGCAGCGAGGTGGTCAAATTTGCAGACAATACCAAACTCTTTCGGGTAGTGAAATCCATAACTGATTGTGAAGAGCTCCAAAAGGATCTCTCCAAACTGGGTGAGTGGGCGACAAAGTGGCATATGCGGTTCAATGTTGGCAAGTGTAAAGTGATGCACATTGGGACAAAGAACCCCAACTTCAAGTATATGCTGATGGGATCTGAGCTGTTGGTGACTGACCAGGAGAGGGATCTTGGGGTCGTGGTGGACAGCTCGTTGAAAGTGTCGACTCAATGTGCGGCAGCTGTTAAAAAGGCCAATTCCATGCTAGGGATCATTAGAAAGGGGATTGAAAATAAAACTGTTAATATTATAATGCCCTTATACAAAACTATGGTGCGGCCACACTTGGAGTACTGCGTACAATTCTGGTCACCACATCTAAAAAAGGACATTGTAGAACTGGAAAAGGTGCAGAAGAGGGCAACCAAGATGATCAAGGGCCTAGAGCACCTTTCTTATGAGGCTAGGCTACAACACCTGGGGCTATTTAGTTTAGAAAAAAGACGACTGTGGGGAGACATGATAGAGGTCTATAAAATCATGCATGGTGTGGAGAAAGTGGATAGAGAGAAATTCTTCTCCCTCTCCCATAACACTAGAACCAGGGGTCATCCCATGAAACTGATTGCCAGGAAATCTAGGACCAACAAATGAAGTACTTTTTCACACAATGCATAATCAACTTGTGGAATTCTCTGCCACGAGATGTGGTAACAGCCAACAACCTGGATGGCTTTAAGAGTGGTTTGGATAATTTCGTGGAGGTCTATTGACGGCTACTAGTCGGAGGGCTCTAGGCCACCTCCAGCCTTGGGAGCGGGGTGCCTCTGGGTACCAGTTGCGGGGGAGTAACAGCAGGAGAGAGGGCATGCCCTCAACTCCTGCCTGTGGCTTACAGCGGCATCTGGTGGGCCACTGTGCGAAACGGGATGCTAGACTAGATGGGCCTTGGGCCTGATCCAGCAGGGCTGTTCTTATGTTCTTAGTAACTAGGAATGTTTTAACAAGCTAGCTTCCCAAGTCCCAAGCCAGCCATTAACACATTCATTAGAAGAGGAGATGACCTGTTACCTCTTATCTCACTCCTTCCTATGGAGGTGATAAGCTTGAACAGGGAGAGTATCTGGCTAGTTCTTGAGTAGAATAGCGCTTAATTAACTTTAGCTTCCCCACCTGAAGGGCAATCAGAGAGGCGAGCACAGGGATAGTCCTTCTGCTGTCTCAGGTTAAACTTGACCTAGAGCCAACTTTTCTCAGGCTATATGCCAAGTAACATACCTCATGAGTTAGCTCATGCGAACTGAATGGTGAGCCCACAATCCTGTGAGTTCTGAAAGGCAAAAATGGAAACTACAGGCCTGTAGCTCCAAACTAGGTATAGGAGTGTTCCCTTGAGCCCCCACATAGGCTATCTTGGTAACACTGGCATATCCAAGATAGGGCTGAGAGAAATTCCTGCCTGCAACCTTGGAGAAGCCACTGCCGGCCTGTGTAGACAATACTGAGCTAGATAGGCCAATGGTCTGACTTGGTAGTAGGGATGTGCACGGAACCACACCAGGTGGCTTGATGGTGGCAGGAGGGTTGCACTTTAAGGGTGGAGGAGGTTGCAATTACCCCTCCTTCCATTTCCCCCCAACCGGTGCCCGGTTTTCCTAAAGTCCTATGGGGCAGCAGCGTACTTCCCTGCCACCCCATTCACTCTTTGGCCACAAGTGGCTGGAAGTAGCTGGCACGTGTGTGCCTGGCGGGGAGGCGCGTGGGTGCTTGTGCTGTCCGCACGCTCATGCCCACCAGGCGCATGTGCGCCAGCTACTTCTGACCACTTCTGGCCGAAGAGCGAAAGGGGCTGCAGGGAAATACGCTGCCGCCCCATAGGACTTTAGGAAAACTGGGCGCCGGCGGGGGGAAAGCAGAGGGAGGGGTAAATGCACCCTCCCCTGCCCTTAGAGTGCAAACCCCCCACCACCTTCGAACTTCAAATTGCCCAGTTCTTGAACAGTTTCATGCCCATGCCTACTCGGTAGAAGACAGCTTCCTATGTTCCTAAGTAACTGCTCATCTATGTGTAGCCGAATGTGAATGTGTCGACCAGGAAATGGTGATGAAACATATGGAAAGAAGGCAGAGTTCAACCCAAGATGCTAAAGGAACCTTTGATTGTGCCCAGAATGCTCTGTGTGGTTCATGCACACTGAAGCAATGTGCTCCTGGCACCTCTCCTGTATACTAAATTCCTTCTGAGGCAGTTAGCTTGATGCGTTATCAAAAGCGCAAGACGCCAGAACAAAGTTGTGATTTGCTTCTTTCTCCTCAGTAACCATATTACTGCTTGTACACATACTTCAAAATCAGTAACATAAATGTTTTCTGCTTAGGCTAGCTGAATTCAGCTCTTCAGAGGCTTCCCTTTGAAGGCTATAGCCTGCAGCAACAGAGCCTTTTGCCTATGCAACCATCTCAACAATAAACAATCCAGTCCCACAGTGTAAATGTAACTTACGACTACAATTCTACCTAAAGCTAAAAGACCTGGGAGGGTTTCTAAAAATAAGTCACTAGGAAACTTGATGACCTTATCATATATGCATAGCAAGGGGTACATTCCTTTTTCTATTAATCCAGAAATGCAGTGGAAATTTATCAAAGGTGTATTAAAGAGAGATAAATCAATGGCTTGGGTCCAGAGTACTTAAGAGAGTGAGTGCCTCCTCTGTTGTGCACCCTGTCGCCTATTAAGATCATCTGGAGAGGTCCGGTTACAGTTGCCACCGACTCGTTTAGTGGTAACTTGGGGATGGGTCTTCTCTGTGGCTGCCCCAGGGCTTTGGAATGTGCTCCCTGCTGAAATAAGAGCTTCATGGACCTCTCCTCCATGAAGTTATCCAAACCCCTCTTAAAGCCATCCGGGTTGTTGGCCGTCACCACATCCTGTGGCAGAGAGTTCCACAAGTGGATCACGCATTGTGTGAAAAAGTAATTCCGTTTGTTGGTCCTAGACCTCCTGGCAATCAGTTTCATGGAGTGACCCCTGGTTCTAGTGTTGTGTGAGAGGGAAAAGCATTTCTCTCTCTCCACTTTCTCCACACCATGCATGATTTTACAGACCGCTATCATGTCTACCCGCAGTCGTCTTTTTTCTAAACTAAAAAGCCCCAGGTGTTGTAGTCTTGCCTCATCTCCAAGATGAGGTGAATTACTATCATTGATCTCCAGGATGACAGACAGACCTCCAGGATGAAATGAATTACTATCATTGATCTAATTCAGGTTCCTTGGTAACTTCTTGGTGGAAGAAAGTCTTATTATCTTCTGATAGGCTGCACTTCTTTCCCCGAACCTTTACAATTTGGCTAACATTGAGTATTCATTTGGCAACCATGAACGACTTAGAACCAGGTTACCAAAGAGAGCACCACCTTCTGCTAGATCCTCTCTGCTTATTTAGCTCATCAGGAGAAGTCCATTTCCAGTTGCCACCAGTTCGGTGACTTGGGGTCAGAACTTCTCAGTAGCCACTCCTGGGATGTGAAATGTACTCCATGGAAATACGAGGTTTGACATCTTTAGAAGCTTTTAAGAGAATCAGAAAAACACACTTTTTAAAAGACTGGCTTTTAAAAGTATTTTTAAAGTAAAGTAAAAACATTTTTTTTTGTTTTGAAATCAAAACAAAACTGGCTAGAACTGTCCAGATTGGGTAGTATATCAAACAAACAAACCAGTTCTCAGGTTCTAGTACCTGAAGGGCTCTATTCTAGAGAGGTGTCATATGTCATAATTGCCTTGCCATTAGGTTCTATTAATTTAGGTTGAAATCCTGATCCTAGTTATTGATCTCAGCAGAAGTGTGAGTTACTGGGTCCAGGACTGCAAACATAGTTGGACTCATGTGAGATATAATAAATTATTACAATGCAGATATTGTCAATGAGCTAGCATTCCTTAATTTCATTAAGAAAAACATTGCAGATAATTCATTTTTTTCCATCATTATGTAGTTTCAAATCAATTTGGCATTCAGAGTCTCTGCAGACACTGATTCACATTAAAATCAGCTATATGGATATCCAACTCTCTACTATGCCTCTGGGCATCTTCCATGTGAAAGAATGCTTTTTCTTTGCAGTTAATACATCTGACATATCTTTTCTCTTTAGACCCGAAGAAGATTAAATGACTTCAGCATAATTACATCTTTTTAAACACAATCAAATGACAATTTGAACCCTTTCGCCTTAAGAATAATGTATGTGATCTGATGGCATAATTATGCCTCAACACATTCTAGGGCCCATTTGTGCTTTAACAGAAGATAATCTGAAATCTGGCCACAATAACAGATACAAGAATACCAAATTAAGGAGTGTGCACTTCAGACACAGTGGTAGAGCAGTGATCAATTGATTAATTAAATCATGGCTTCAGTCAGAGCCAATAAGATCAGCCTGAAAAGTTAAGCTATCAAGTAGCCATTTCAAACAAGACCTAAGTGCTATATAGGTTTGCTTTCTGCCTATAAATGGCAGAATGGGATAGCAAAAGGAATGCCCATTTCTTTCTTGTAAAGGCCTTTCCCCATGTACTCTGTCAGGGGCTTGGTTTTTGTTATCCAGTTGGGACTGCAAAGGAGAGACAGGGAGTAGTCAACAAATATCTTGAAAGTCACAATATATCGCTGGTGGGTTGTGGGCTACAAGTTGTACAGGCCTAGTCAATGGGACCCACTGAATGGGTCCTTAATCAGCAGGAAGGAATCTTTTTGATACAGCCTTATGTAGCACTTTGTCAATATGCTGATTTTTTTTGCTTTTGTAATTATTTGATGACTGTGAGTAGAAACCAAATATATGTGGCGTTACAATATTAGGGATAGTTATCTGGGAACTTGGCAAAGAGGCACCTTTTAATGTGGTGATTCTCTTTACTTAGCAGGGGGAGAGTAACTGACCCCAGCACAGTGCCTCCAGTGACTGTTGCTGGTATCTATCTTATGTTTCTTTTTAGATTGTGAGCCCTTTGGGGACAGGGTTGCATCTTATTTGTTTGTTATTTCTCTGTGTAAACTGCCCTGAGCCATTTTTGGAAGGGTGGTATAGAAATTGAATAAATAATAATAATAATAAATAATTAATAATTCCCCAATGTAGGGTGCAGGGTAGAGAAAGTCGAGTATGCTAATATACCATTCAGACAAATGCCTACACAGCAAAGCCTTTAATCACAGGCATCCTAACTCTAAACCAACTTTTGATTCTCTTTTGATGGTAGGAAGTTATCATTTATTCATTGGTTGCCTCAGAATGATGAAGAAGAATGCCAAATATCTACTCCACCAAAGGGATGCTTTATATCACTTTCATCATTCAATTTCACTTAGTGGGACTACTCAAGAGTTAAGTCTGGATTGGGATTAGGATTGCAGGTTTATCAGTTTGGGAAAGGAATACTATGGAGGGGGAAATGTTTAGAGACTGATTAGTAAATGAGAGAAAGGCAATGGATTATCAGGTTAAATAAAACATCTTATGTCTTCATTTCTCCGGAGGCTATACAAGAAGGGTGGACATTAGTCTTCTGGTTCTTTACTACTCTTTTATAGTCTATTTTAATAAAAAAAATTGGTTAAGTATCGTATAGATCATTTATGAACTATGTAACCTTCAGGTCAGTGAGTATTACAGTAATAGTTCAAAGGCAACTAATAATGTAGACTGTTCTAGATATAAAATAAAGTAGATTTCTTCTTTCAAAGATGAACAATCACATTGGAACATTCATCTTGTTAAGTACTGGAAACAAGAATAACAAGAGTATCATTTCCTGTGTTATTGGCCATCATTTAAAAAGAGGCTCTATATGCTTTTCTGCAAAATAAAACCAGTCTTTTCAGTGAAGCTTCCTTCTTACATGTACTTGGACACCAAATAATGTATTTTTGGAAAAAATAGATGATACTTTTTTTTTATTTTTCTCTATTCTGTTCTTTTACATTTCTAATTCTAATAACCAATTAATGATTAATAGTGGATGCATTATAAAGATAGTTCAATAATTCTTGCAATTTATCTGGCTTTGCCTTTGATTTTCAGCTCTGTACTAAACATAGTCTTGGTATTTCTCTAACACTATCTACATTGGCTGACAATAGAAGTGCCAAGGAAGTGCTGGTGCAGTGAGAGGAGGAGCAGAGGTGCAGCTAGGTAATTTTGGACCCTGGACACAATGAGCTTAAGCCCTTCCCCCCTGCAAAATAAGCATCCTCTCCATATATATTTCATCACAAACTCACAGGTCTGGGGCCAGACTGCATGGCCCAGACCATGGAGAAGAAGAAGAAGATTATGATGATGATAAGCAACTCCCAAAGGATCCATATATCTTCTTGGTCATTCACCACAAACTCACAGATCTGGGGGTCAGACTGCATCTCTCTTTCACACACTCACACCTACACCTACGCAAGCCCCAATGAATTCACACAGCTTCTTGACCATTCACAAATTAATTGGGGCACATGTCTCCCTTGCTACACAGTTCAAACGCAAAACCAATTTGGACACATAGTATAGTGCATTTGGGAGGAAAATAAATTAAAACTACAACACGTGTGCCCCTTGCTTCACAGTTCTCATGTAGACATTTTGGATCACAAACCAACTTGAGCATATTGCATTTGTTTGTTTGTTTGCTTGCTTTTTAAGTAGTTTGTTCATTCAGATGCAACAGTTAGTTCCACGTTCACCTGGTGTGAAGTACTCTATGGATAGAGAGAACTCTTTCTGGCAGCTTTACTGCAGTAGGGGAAATATTCATTAAATTCACAGGATTAACCAATTTTCTTGAACTAAAAAATACACAGAGTCCTGCCATCTTGGGTGCCATGCATGCCCAATTTCAGAACTCTAAACCCATCCTTAAGGGGCGCAGTGGGGAAATGCTTGACTAACAAGCATAAGGTTACCGGTTCGAATCCTTGCTGGTACTATATTGGGTAGCAGCGATATAGGAACATGCTGAAAGGCATCATTTCATACTACGTGGGAGGAGGCAATGGTAAATCCCTCCTGTATTCTACCAAAGAAAACCACAGGGATCTGTGGGTGCTAGGAGTCGAAATTGACTTGACGGCACACTTTACCTTTAAACCCAGCCATGCTGGAAACATAAAGGCGGGGGCATGTTGCACTTTTTTTACATAAAGGCAAGGGGCAGAATACTTCACATGGGGGTGGAATGATGGTTCAAGGGTGGGTGGTAGGGGGCTTCAGTTCCAGAAGTTTTGGTAATCTTCTACCACGAAACAAGCCACTTGTAGACTTTTTCTGGAAGTTTTTTAAATTGAAAAAAATCTTTAAAAACCAACAGATTGGCCAATCTGCTTCATGATGAATGCACAGTGACTTGCTAACTTGTCCTACATCTATTCCGAATTTCAGAAATCTAAGCCAGGCATTTCTGGATATATAAAAGGAGGGTAAAAGGGGGGTGATGTTTAACCTTTTTGATGAAGGCAAAGGGCAGATTCCTCTACATGAGAGTGAAATGATGGTCCGAGGGGGTCTTCAGTTCCAGGAGTTTTTGTAATTTTCTACCATGAAACAAGCCACTTCTAGGACTTGTTTGGAAGTTTTTTTAAATTCAAAAAATCAATAAAAATCAACAGATTGGCCAATCCTCTTCAAAATCAAAACAGAGTCCTGAAAACCTGTCTTACATCTGTCATGTTTGAGAACTCTGGGCCAATCCATTCCAGAAATATACAAGTTGTTCGAGTAAGAACTAATCTGCCTACTTTCCTTTTACTATCTCTACAATTGGTCTAAATTTGGTTCAAATCGAGGTCCACAAGTTAGATCTCTTGTACTTCAAATGTTCACACGTCTGCCGTCTTGGATAGGGGTGCATGACATCATTACAAACGACACCACTGAGGTGTCCCTGTGTGTCACTCACTACAACTGTACCAAATGTGGTCCAAATTGGTTAGATAGTCCTCAAGTTAGTGCACTTGCACCTCAAAGGTTCACACGTCTGCCTTCTTGGATTGGGGTGGGTGACATCATCACAAACTATGGCATTGAATTTTCCCCATGTGCCCCTACAGCTGTAGCAAATTTGGTTCAAATTGCTAAGGCAGTTCACAAGTTAGTGCACTTTGCCTCAAAAGTTTATGCATCCACCATCTTGAATTGGGGTGGATGACATCATCACAAACTACGCCACTGAGGTTTTCCTGTGTGTCACTCACTACAATTGTACCTCATTTGGTTCAAATAGTTAGAAAGTCCACGTTAGCCCACTTGCGTCTCAAATGTTCATGCATCCGCCATCTTGAATCAGAGTGAATGACATCATCACAAACTATGCCATTGAAGCATTCCTATGTGTCCCTACAGCTGTAGCAAATTTGGTTCAAATCTTGAACGCCACTGAGAGGTCCAGCAGAATCAACAGGGACACACTCCCCCATCTAGCTCCTGGTGTAGATCATCCACTAGAGCTAACATGGCAATTTCAGTCCCATATCCAGTTCAGAAGCCGGATTGAAAAGGGTCTATATAATCTGTATCATCAGCAGCTGGGATGCCACCACACGCTCTATCACCTTGCCCAAAAAGGGAAGGTTAGAAACAGGTCTATAGTTATCTAGGTTGGAGAGAGATATCCAGGTTGTGTTGGAAGTTAAAGGACTTTGCGCTGTCTCTTTGCCTCAGACAGTGGAGGACAGATTAGTAAGTCAGAGGGCTAGAGATTCAAGACATTGGTCATCCCTTCTCCACTGCTCTGATGCTATCCCTTTGAAATGTAGATTGCTACTCTTAGGGGATTCAACTTCCTTACTTCTCTTTCTTCCTTACCTGGCCTCCTACCTTGCAACATGGCAAGCCTCTCTCCCTGCACCATATGTGCAGAGAGGATGCAGAATCCATCTGCATCCAGCTAGATAGATAGATTAGAGATCCTAACTCATCACTTTCCTATCTAGAATGGAGTTCCTTAATAAATGCCTTTTATATTGATTTGAAACTATGAATTGGCTCCAAGTTACTTTACTCTCAGCAACCACGCATGCCTAACTAAACTACCGCTGTGTTGTGCCTCTGTGCACTCTGCTATAATGAGAAAGGGATTCTCTCACCACAGAGAATTTCCAACAGGTTGGAGGGATCAAGGGAGGGCTTTTATAGTTATCCAGGTTGGAGGGATCAAGGGAGGACTTTTAAAATAATGGTCTTACCATAGCCTCCTTGAGGCATGGTGATATCTTGCCCTCCCTTAATGAAGCATTGATTATAGCCTCCGACCATCTGCTTGTACCCTCCTTGGCAGGTTTTATTACCCATGAAGGGCAAGGGTCAAGAGTGCACAATGTACACTCATGGGTGTAATTGGGGGGACAGCCAGGGCACGTTCCCTAGGCGCCACTGAGTGGGGGGGTGCCATGCCAGTGCCTGCCCCCCCCCCATTGCCCACCTGCCCAGCCCCGGGGTCCCTCAGCCACTTGCCGTCCTGCTTGCCTTGCCCTCTGGCCTAGGATCAGCCTGCAAACTGCAGAGCTCTTCTCTCCCTGCCTCTCAGCTGATTGGAGGGTAGGCGGGGCTTACAGAGAGGCCTCTGTGCAGGCCTCCCTGAAGCCTGAACTCGGCAGGCCCCAAGCAAGCAAGCAATCAAGCAAGCAAGCAAGGAGGCAGGCAGAGTTCTCTGCAGCAGAAGACCCTCTGCCCAGACCATCCAGCACAGCTTTTGCCAGGTAGAATGGGAATTCCTTTTTGTGGTTACCCCCCCCCCCATATAGGGATCTGCTTGCCATAGGGCTTTGATATGGGGTGTGTGTGGGAGACTGAGAAGCCTCTGAATATTTAATTTAAAACAGATTGGAAAATTTGCTGGCTTTAAAAACAAAAAATTTCTAAAAAGGCCTATAAGTGGCTTGTTTCATGGCAGAAAATAACAAAAACTTCTGGAACAATATTATATTCATTAATTCATTCATTTAGAAATGCACTTATGTTCAAGTTGTTTTGCAACTCAGAAGGTCTGTGTGAGAACTGTGAAGCATGTATTGTGCTTTTATTTTATTTTTCTTTTGTGAAAACTGTTCCCCAATAACTCGCAGGGACTTCAGGGTAGATCTGGCCAACATGTGAATGCAGCACCTCCATTCCAGAGGAGAGGTGTGTTAAAGGGCTTTAAAAGCCTTGTGTGAAAAACCTCCTGGAATTAAACTTTACTGAATTTGTTCAGAATTCTGAGAAAACATACATAGGCTCACACTCCATGGTTGAAAGTCTCCTTTGCTAATCTGCAGCAAGGGGCCCATTTCAATAATTAGTGTTTCTAGTGTGTTCTAGGCATTAAACATAGCACAAATATATAGTACTCTATGTATATCACTATAAATTGTGGAGTGTGCGTGTGTTTATTCAGTGAAATGTATTTCCAGGCAGCATACTTATTTTGAAATATCAGACTTAAATCCTTGGGGGCCTGGGGTGTGTGGAGGCCCTGGACTTTGAGGGGCTGGGGCCCATTTTAAAATCTCATCTCTGGGCCCACTCCAACCTTGCTATGCCCCTGGCACAATAGATACATATGTATTGATCACTACACATGGGTTTCTGCCAGGGTGGATTTGATTTAAATAAAACTGATTTAAATCATGATTTAAATCACAATTTAAATCACTAGCAGGGTGGATAAAAATAAAAAAAAAATCTGATTTAAATCAAAAAAATCCAATTTAAATAAAAAAATCTGATTTAAATCAAAAAATCCGATTTAAATAAAAAAAATTGATTTTTTTGATTTAAATTGGATTTTTTTGATTTAAATTGGATTTTTTTGATTTTTATCCACCCTGCTAGTGATTTAAATCGTGATTTAAATCGTGATTTAAATCAGTTTTATTTAAATCAAATCCACCCTGGTTTCTGCACAACACCTGCACAGAAGAAACTTCCATGTAGAAAATGTGTCTCTTGTAAATTGACCCTGAATTTTCCATCCATGACTGGGATATCTGAGACTCAGAGTCAATAATAAAAGAATAGCACACTGCTTGTGACAGGAAGGGGCAAATTACAATAATTTCTTAGTCTGGCAGGGGCTGGTTTTGGCCCTGGCAGAACTTGGCTGTCAGCTCTTGTTGCAAATTCCTTTGTCTAGTGTGGAAAACTAATGTATCCTCCTCCCTCCTGGTGTCAAAGTAAGCACTAGAATGGTGAATGCACATATACCCCATCATGAGCCAACAGTCATCACAAGACAAAGGCTGGCAGGAATCATTCACTGGTTTATAGACTCCCTCCACCCCGCCACCTTCTTCTTCCCCTATTTTGCTAGTGGCTATTTGGGCAGGTGATCCTCAAATAGGATTTATGTTTTCATGAAATAAAAAGTCATGTTTTTAAAAAAACATGAGATGAGACAGAGAAAATGACACTTGGAATCCTCACAACTCCTGACTGTTGTTCTAAGTCTTTAACAGAGATGGCTCATGTTTAAAGGTTTTGATCAACAACCATGTCTAGATGGTACAGTGTTCCTTCTAATAGGGATTTCCAGATATTGTTGACTACAAGTCCCATCATCCTTGTTTGGATAGGGGCGCAATTTCAGTGCTTGCCCTAGGCACTATTTTCCCTAGATATGCCTCTGTGTACACTGTACAGGATCTTGTGTGCATACTCAGGCTGCACTAGTAGGGGTGTGCGAGCCAGCTGTTCAGGTGGGTTGGTTCAAATCTGGACCAAATTAAAATGAACCTGGCCCAGGCTTGGGCTCTACTGAACTGGATCCAGTCCGGTTTGGCCATCAAACTGGCCCGGGGTATATACTTGTATAGGGAAATCCAGCTAGGATTCCCCTTTACAAGTAAAGGGGGATTCCCTAGACTAAGAAGGGCTGATGACGAAAGGGGAATATTTACCTTTAGTTGCCTGCTGGTGGGGACAGTGGGGACAGTGGAGGCGGCGGTGAGGGCTCCTCCACCAATCCCCCTGGCCTCCCAAATGACAGGCTGGCAGCCAGGGTGGCCTGTCATTTGGGAGGCTAGCAGGAAGTGGTGGAGGAGCCCCCACTGCCACCTCCGATGTTACCACCATGGCTGCCACTGCAGCCGCCTCTGCCATCGGGAAACTAAAGGTAAATATTCCCCTTTGCCACCACCCCTTATTAGTCTAGGGAATCCTTCTTTACTTGTAAAAGGGAATCCTAGCCAGATTCCCCTTTACAACTATATTCCCCAAGCTGGCCCGCAAGCCGGTTCTTTGAACCTGGGAGCGGTCTGGTTCAGACTTGGACCTGTATCCCCCTTTGGGGGTCCAGGTCCATTTGTTTGTTTGTTTGATTGATTGATTTCTATACCACCCTTCAAATGGCTCAAGGTGGTTTACACGGAGAAATAACAAATAAATAAGATGGGTCCCTGTCCCCAAAGGACTCACAATCTAAAAAGAAACATCAGATAGACACCAGCAACAGTCACTGGAGGTACAAGCTTGAACTTGGACTGCCCAAACTGGGTTAGCTCAATGTTGAGCCCGGCTCGATGCCAGCCAGCTCACATCCCTACTGTCTAGGCCCTCTAGCTCCTGATCCTCTACTCCGCTTGATCCCTGGTGAGTCTCTAGCTCTCCCAGTCCTGGCCTTGGGCCATGCCCCCCCCCCCAGTGGCTGCTGCCCACAGCTCAGCTTTCTGGCATGGGAGATGAGAACTTATCCCTGACCTCAGACCTCCTTTTTAGGTGTTGAGATACAATTTGAGTATCTGCATGTTGAGTGTTTCCTTTTCACGCCAACACTTTTGCTAGGAATTGATGAGCCCCGATGCATCATTTCCATTCTGTTTCCTCAGCAGAGCTTACCATCAGCACCTGCCTGGCGTGGTTCAACTGTACCACATAAAAGCACTAGAACAGGCAGGGAGAAGCAGATGGAAGCCCCACAACTCAGCATCCTAGAGGACCAAAAGAAGCCATGTTCACAATGCTGTACCTAAAAATGGACTAGTAGAATCACTCTGCTGATCTCTAGCCCCTTTTATTTCTCCTGTCCTGCAGTCACCTTCTCTGTAAGCTTCCAAGAGAAATAACAGGCAAACAAGTTAATCCATCAAGATTGCAAGTGGGTCAATTAGGGAATGCTCATTGGGAATGGCATGGTCTCTTCAATGGTGTTGTTAATTCTAGTTTTTGAGAAGTCACAACTTTGCTCTCTTTTACTGGCAGCTGTTATGTGCTCAATACCATCAGAGGGCTTCCTGCCCCCTGCCCCCCACTGGCTGTCAAGGCTGTCTTTCTTTTTTCTCTTTGCTTGATGAATGACATGAAGGGATGGAGCAAATGCCTGACCCATAAGAACAGGGAATGATCACCCCTGCACAGATCTACTGCTCAGGGTATTGCTCCATTTCTAATCAGATCAAGGGTTGGCAGCTGCGGCCCACATTGAGGCTTACATTTCTTTAATTCCTTCTGCTCACAAAGGCTTTAGGCAGTTAAACAAAATACCTTGTTCAATGAAAGGCACAAGAGAGCAATGAATGAAAGTGGGGGGCGGGAAGCAGTGATAGAACGGGCTTTGCTACCTCTCTAGAAATCTGCATAAGAGAACAACTGACATGCTGTGTGTCTGTCGCCTCCAAGCTGCCTCTCCCATGCTCCTGTAAATGCTTCTAGGAAATGATGAGCCATGTTGAGCCTAGTAGACTAGTGCAGTGCCTGCACAATGCTGTTGCGCTAGCATAAAGTTGGAGCACAAGGAAGTTGTGTGAAGCAAGCAAGCTGTTCCAGACTAGTTATTGCATGAACAAAAGATTTTGCACTGCCCACCGCACACTGCCTATAGTGCAACATAGCCACCTAATGACGCAGCAGGGAAACAACTTGCCTAGGGAGCAAGAGGCTGTCAGTTTGAATCCTCACTGGTATGTTTCCCAGACTATGGGAAACACCTATATTGGGCAGCAGCGATATAGGAAGGTGCTGAAAGGCACCATCTCATAGTGTGTGGGAGGAGGCAATGGCAAATCCCTCCTGTATTCTACCAGGAAAACCGCATGGCTCTGTAGTCACAGGAGTCAAGACTGACTTGACAGCACAATCTTTCCTTTCTTTATAGCGCAACATGTGGCACTATCTGATGTACAAGTGGCACTACCTTTCACATAACACGTCACACCACCTGTTGCATAGTGCCCAAGAGAAGATCTTCTGCTAGCAGCTGAGCAACATTGTGGAGCACCACAGAATGGCAAGAGTTGCATATATTCGCATTAGGCAAGCATAATGCTAGACAGGATGCTGCCCAACAGCTTTGATGAAGCTGTGCTTCCTCCCTTTGGTCCTGGTGCTCCATTTTGAAGATCAGCAAAGCTGGCTGAGTCGGAGGGTGGCTGCTACAGCAGGCAGGAACTGTATTCTGGCTGGCAGCGGTGGGAGGGGGAGATTCCAAGCAGAAATCCCCACGCTGCTAGGGCTTCACATCTCCATGCTACCTTCACCTTTCATAGGGAGAGCAAGCATGCCATCTCTCACTGCCCTGAACCATCTACTAGGGGTGTGCATGGTCTGGAGTCCCCCCCGGTCCGGCACGGGGGGACTGTTACTTTAAAGGGGGGTGGTAGTACTTATCCCCCCACACCGCTCTTCCCGCTCCGGCGCTGTTCCTTTGAAAAATCTTCTTGGGGCGGCAGAGTTCCTCCCTGCCGCCCCTGCCCCCGTCGTTGTTCCTAAAGGGTTAAAGAGACGAGCGCTAGCGGCACGCACGCTCGTCTCTGATGCTGGCGCGCGTGGCAGCATCAGAGACGCACTGCTAGTGCTCGTCTCTTTAACCCTTTAGGAACAATGACGGGGGCAGGGGCGGCAGGGAGGAACTCTGCCGCCCCAAGAAGATTTTTCAAAGGACCGGCGCCGGAGGGGGAAGAGTGGCGGGGGGGGTGTTAAGTACTACCACTACCCCCTTAAAGCTACATGCCCCCACCCTCCCGGACCTCTGAACCGGTCCGGCGGTCTTTTAAATTGTGCCTGGACCGAACCGTGCACACTCCTACCCTCTACCCTGCTAAGGATGGCCCTGACTCTGAAATAAGGATTAGGGCTTCATCTTTTTCTCCTGCAGGCAGGGCTCCAATCCTTTATCAGCTGTGTGATAGGCAGATATTCAGTTGGCGCAGCTTCCCCTTCACTGCACTTCCATGTTGGCAGAGGCTGCACCAGGAAGTTTTCCACACCCAGCTTTTGGTTCACATCTTCTCCGGAATGGAGGTGTGTGTTCACCTTCCTCTGACTGTATTGAAGTATCTGTTCTGTAAATCCCTCCCTCGTATGTACTCCTTCCAACACTAAGCATAATGAAGCAGGAGTAAATTGCTATTTGGAAACCTTCAGGAGCTTTCCCAGACAGCCTGCTTTACTGTGGGTTTTCTGGGAGGCTTCACTGCGAGTTCAAAGTTGCCTCAAAAAACCAATGCAAAAAGGTGGTGTTTTTTTTTACCCTGGATATAAATTGGGCTACACTCTAATGCGCAATGAAAAACCCAATCATGTGTGAAGTGCCCCCTGATAGGTCAATCTGCAGAGACTTTGGGGGTAAATTTGGCCAGTATGTGAATGCACACCACCCATTTCTGGCCAATAGGATGGATGGGAAGAAGCCTGCCATGTGAACAAGACAAGATTGAAAAAACCATAAGGAACTATGATCAGCCACAATAACGATCAGCAAGTGAACAGCCCAGATTTGCTCCAATTTCTACTTCTTTATATACATACTTCTTGCTTCTATGCACTTTATATACTTCATCCTAACCCGTCCTAAATTATACCATTTCCTACCACGGTACTCCCCCACCAAAATGGAAAGCCTCCTGGCACCATGCAGAAGGGTGGTACACAAAGGAACCCCAAATAGAAATCTCAATATATAAACAACTTAAGCCACGAAGTATCCCACTTTAATCAAACTTACATAATAAATAACAACACTTCATTAATTCCAATGCATTGATCCCACATACTAAAATCATTCCAAGTATTCATACATTTAAAACACACATTAAAAATATACACTCCTATTATAAAAAGTAAATAAACATAATCTCTAAAAAATTCCAGAGAATGTTTCTTCTATGGCTCCCAGTTGGTGCATTACAAGTCAATATGGTGTCCTTAATAGATCTCCTCCCCCAAGTCCTGCTATGCTGCCTCATCGTGGTGGTGGTGGTGGGGGGGTTGTGTTCCTAGGAGGCAAGAGTGAAGTACCCTGGGAGGTATACTCCCAGTAGGGTCACCCAAAGCGCGAAGGTCATCCCAGCTGCCCAGCTAAAGCAAGCAGGCACCTATATTGGGCAGCAGTGATAAAGGAAGGTGCTGGAGGCAGAAGGTCACTTCAGTGACAACGACAAAGGCATCATTTCATACTGCATGGAGAAGGCAATGGTAAAACACTCCTGTATTTTACCAAGAAAACTACATGGATAGACAAAATAGAATGATTGTCGATCTACTGCTAGATGATGGGCCCTTCAGGTCAGATGGTACTCAACATGCTACTGAGGAAGAGCTGAGGATCTCTCAGAGTACCGATGGTGTTTATGACGTGGTTAGACTAAAGCCTTTTGGATGTCTAGCAGCTGATGTTGCCATGTGGAAAAAGAAAATCCGAAGCTGCAAAGACAGAATTACAATGGGAATGTGGAACATAAGAAGCATGAATATGGGAAAGCTCAACACAGTGAAAGATGAAATGAATCGACTACAGATTGTTATCTTAGGCATCAGTGAATTAAAATGGACTGGAATGGGACACTTTCAGTCAAAAAATCATACTGTTTACTATTCAGGACACGAAAACCAAAGAAGGAACAGTGTTGTTTTCATAGTCAAGAAGGATATAGCAATGAAAGTACTTGGGTACAATGAGGTCAGTGACCACTAATATCAATTAGATTTTGTGGACAACCCTTTAACATGACAGTTCTTCAAGTCTATGCCCCAACGACTGATGCAGAAGAAGAAGAAGAAGAAGTTGAGTTTTATGTTCAAGTTTAGTCTGAAATTGACAGAACATGCAAGCAAGATGTGATGCTGGTGGTTGGAGATTGGAATGCCAAAGTTGGAAAAGGTAAGGAGGAAAATACAGTCAGACTATATGGCCTAGGAAACAGAAATGAAGCAGGAGAACAACTTATTAGCTTCTGCTAAGCCAATTATCTCTTCATTGCTAACACATTCTTCAAACAAACAAAGCGGCACCTATACACATGGACATCACCATGTGTACACAGAAATCAGATTGATTATATTATTGGTGCAAGGAGGTGGAAGAGCTCAGTTATAACAGCAAAGACGTGGCTGGGGGCCAATTATGGAACAGATCATGAACTGTTCATGTGCAAGTTCCAAGTCAAGCTAAAGCGGAAAAACAAAGCTATGCGCCTTCCATGATATGATCTTGAGAATGTACCCATCATTTTCAAGGAGAACATCAGGGATTGCTTTGAAGTTCTGAACCACATTGATATGGAACCAGATCAACTGTGGAATGAAATCAAAGAAGTTGTTAAGGACAAATGTGAAAAGAGACTGCCAAAGACCAAGAAACAGAAGAAAGCAAAATGGATGTCAGAACAGATGGTGGAAATTGCCAAGAAGAGCAGAGAAGTCAAAGTCAAGAAAGATAAAGACCTTATGAAGGAACTTAATAGGGAATTTCAGAAAGCTGTTAGAAGAGACAAGGAGCAGTACTACAATGTAATCTGTAAAGACCTTTAGGATGGAAATAGACACAGAAAAACAAGGCAAGTTTTCCAAAAGATGTTTGAACTCAGAAGGAGCTTCCAACCTTGAACTGGTATGTTAAGGGATGCCAAAGGACAGATAGTAACAGATAAGGAAAAGATCAAAAAGAGATGGAAGGAGTATAACTGAAAATCTGTATAGCAGGGACGTCAACATCCAAGATACTCTAGAAGATATACCCTACTTGCAAGAACCTCTAGTACGAGAAGATGAAGTTAGATCAGCACTCTGGTCCTTACCAAGTCGGAAGCCTACAGGAATTGATGGAATAGCTACAGAAATATGGCAGGCAACAGAAGAAGAATCAGTCAAGGCTCTAACCAAACTATGCCAGCAAATTTGGAGAACAGCACAGTGGCCAACAGATTGGAAGAGGTCAGACTACATATCAATACCAAAGAAAGGAGACTTAACAGACTGCGCAAACCATTGCACAATATTCTTAATTTCACATGTTAGCAAAATAATGCTCAGGATCATCCAATGCAGATTAGAGCCCTACGTGGAAAGGGAAATGCCAGCTGTTCAAGCTGGTTTCAGAAAAGGCAGAGGAACAAGAGACATCATTGCTGATGCACGCTGAATAATTGAGAAAGCCAAAGAATACCAGAAAGAAGTCAATGTGTGCTTTATTGACTACAGAAAAGCCTTCAATTGTGTCAACCATGTCAAGTTGTGGAATATCCTTAGGAAAATGGGCATCCCAGAACATCTCATTGTTCTCATGAGAAACTTATACGGACAGGAAGCCTCAGTCCAGACGGAATATGGTGAAACAGACTGGTTCCAGATTGGCAAAGGAGTAAGACAAGGCTGTCTACTTTCTCCTTATTGATTCAGCCTATTTGCTGAACATATACTGAGAGAAGCTGGATTGGAAGAAGATGAGCATGGTTTTGAAGTTGGAGGAAGAAACATCAATAGCCTGTACTACACATTTGACACCAACCTGATAGCTGAGAATGCGGATGATCTGCAAGCTCTAGTAATGAAAGTCAAGGAGCACAGTGAAAAAAATGGGCTATGACTAAATGTCAAGAAGACTAAACTAATGACAACAGATACAGCAACCAGCCTCAGAATTGAGAATGAAGACACTGAAGTGGTTGATAGCTTCTGCCTTTTAGGAGCGACCATCAACAGTAAAGGATCCAGCAGTCAAGAAATATGCCGCAGACTAGCACTTGGTAGAGTTGCAATGAAGGCCTTGGAAAGGATATTTAGATGCCGTGACATGTCTATACCTACAAAGATTAGAATCGTTCAGACAATGGTTTTTCCCGTGACATTCTATGGATGTGAAAGCTGGACTTGGAAGATGCAAGATAGAAAAGGCATTGACGCTTTTGAACTTTGGTGCTGGAGAAGAGTTTTGAGGATACCATGGACAGCCAGGAAAACAAACAAATGGATCATAGAACAAATCGATCCAGAATTTTCACTTGAGGCAAAAATGACCAGGCTCAAACTATCATACTTAGGACACATTATGCAAAAACGCGGCTCCCTCAAGAAGTCCATAATGCTGGGAAAAGCTGAAGGAAAGATAAGAAGAGGACGACCAGCAGCAAGGTGGATGGACTCGATTACAACATCAATGAATGCACCACTGAGAGACCTTAAAAGCCAAGCTGGAGACAGATCATCCTGGAAAGAATCTATCTATGTGGTCGCTAAGAGTCGACACCAACTTGATGGCACTCACTCACTCACTCACTCACTCAATCAATCAATCAGCTAAGCTCCATAGATGTATCTCAAAACTCCATATGAAATTGTTCTGTTTCAGAGAAATATGCCCCAAAATTCTTCACAATATTCCAAAATCTATATAAAAATAAACAACTGTATTCAGAGAGAGATGTCCAATAATTGTGAACATAATCCTGACCGGATTCCCCTTTACCAACCCTCCGAACTGCAAGACTTCTGAGGTCTAAGTTTGGTTGTTCCATGAAAATCATTTGCACTTTAGCTGTTGGTGTATTTTGAGTTATTCTGAGCATTTGTTCATAGGACTTTGCAAATGGGTTGATGCTTCTTAGCATGGCATCTAAGCTTTCCATTACTGTTTGTAAGCAGCCAGTGTTGTTTTGTAGGCATTGTTTTGTGGCTTCTCCCAAATCGAATATGTTCAGTTGTCTGTACCCTGCCTGGTGCTGGTCATTCGGATACAGTGGTGATACCTTATGATATATTTGTCCATGAATCCTGAAACAGTATGGTCCTGTGCCTGGTGGTATGTTGATTTCAGATCCCACTGAAGCCAAAGCAGCATTGTATCCTCTGATATGCTGTCAGTAATTTTTTGCCTCTGGTGACTCTGTTAGTAGCAGTTCTTTGAGTAAATCAGGGGCTTCTGAGGGTGAAGGGAGTGTAACCTTTCCATCATGACATCATTTGGTACATTTCCTTGAAGTGTTGAGTTCATCCAACCAATACAGTGCGCCACAGTAATGGCAACTCTCAGTTAAGTTTCCACAGTTATGTTCTTTAACGCTATCTTCATGATAGTGATTTGTTGCATTGGTTTGTTGTTCTGTTATTCTGTATCATTTACCCTGCCTTTCTGTGCTTACTTCTTGTTCTCTGGATGCGGAGGTCTCTCCTGTCCATTTCCATTTTGGTTTGGGGGCCTTGTGTGGTATCTTTGGTTGCTGGGAGTGTTTTATTTGTTAGCCTCTTTGCAGAGGTGTGCATGATGTTGCGTTAGTTTTGGATTTGCTTCTTCAACTGCTTGCTTATCTTCAACTGCTTTGTATTCAGCCTTGTGTGTTGTTTTTGAAGTCATTATTTGTTCAGTGTTATGTTGTCTGATGTTATTGGTTAAGCAAGATTTTGTTCCTGTTTCTTTTTCTTTGTTTCCTCTTCTGCAGATTCATTTTGTTGTTCTATTTTTCTTTTGGTATTATTGGTGATTTTATAGGTTGGTGTTGGCATGTGTGTTACACGCTGTGGTTGAGCTGGTTTGGAAGTCAATTCTGGGCCTTGTTCCTCTATTTTATTTCTCAGTTCTGCTCTCCGCTGTCTTTCACATTTATTTCTTTCATTTTTTCTCCTTTCCACCTCTGCTGCAGATTCATTTTGTCATTCCATTTTTCTTTTGACATTATAGGTGATTTTATAGGTAGGTGTTGGCATGTGTGTTACACGCTGTGGTTGGGCTGGGTTGGTAGTCAATTCTAGGCCTTGTTCCTGTATTTTATTTCTCAGTTCTGCTCTTTGCTGTCTGTCTCGTTGGTTTCTTTCATCCCCCCCCCCCTTTCCTCCTCTGCTGCAGATTCATTTTGGCATTCTATTTTTTAAATTATTATTATAGGTGATTTTATAGGTAGGTGCTGGCATCTTTGAAACACGCTTTGGCTGAGCTTGGTTGGAAGTTAATTCTGGACATTCTTCCTTTATTTTATTTATCTGTTCTGCTCTTATATTTATCTTAACTGGTCTTTGATTTCTGTCTTTTGTTAGTTTTGTTTCTCTCTCCAAATGCTGCTGTTCTTGAGAAACCTACATTTGGATGTTGAGGGAAAGAATAAGGCAATGGTAATGCGTTCTCCCCCCCTCCAACCTTTTTTTGGAGGGGGGCAGTCTGGCAGCTGTTTGTCCTCATGCCACACAGTCCCTTTTTCTGGTAGGATGACTGAGAGCTGTGGCTCCCTTTTCCCCACCTGCCCCCACATTGCTAGGCAGTGTTACTGTGAGGGACTGTCTCTGTGCATTCTGTCCCCTTCCCATGGTTTTTTTTTTGTGTGTGTGTGGGACACTGGCAGCTGTCTTTCCTAACAGTTTCAAGTTTGTGGGGGGAATTGCCAGTGGCTGGCCCTCAAAATCCCCAAGTTTCTTTCTTTCTTGATGTGGTGACTGGGAGCTGTGCCCCGCCTTTTGTTTAGGGGACTGAGGAAGACTGTCTGCTTTGGTGGGGGGGGGGCTGCCAGGGGCTGGGCCACAAGGTCTCCTGGTTTGTTGTTTTTGATGGGGTGGCTGGGAGTTGTCAAGGGGTTTGGGCTGGGGGGGGGGAGGGAACTGCCAGCGTCTGGGCCACATAGTCCCCAGGTTTTGTGTGGTGTTTTTTTAAAAGATGCGGTGACTGTTCTGGCCTTCACAATCCCAAGGGGTTTTCTTTTGAGGGGGCAGGGTACAATTTTGGGGGGGCGGGAAGAAGGGCAGCAGTGAGCCCTCACAGTTCCAACGGTTTTTAACAGCCCTCACACTGTCAATCCCTCACCAGCCTCACACTGTTGACCCCCCCCCACTGTATTGAGTTTGATTTACCCTTGCCTGCTCCTTCAGCTCCTTAACTTTATCTGCGATTTTGGAGTTCATTTGTTGCTCTTTCTCTGCCACTTACCCACCAGCTGCCCCATTAGATGAACCTGCACAGAGCAAATGCACCCCATTCCCCACCACTCGCAAAGCAGGCGCTCTTGCCGTTTTGTGGTCTCTCATGTCAGACGCTGCCACCCCCTCCCAGCTACCCACAACCGCACTCCTTGAAGGCGCTCCTTGAAGGCGCTTCTTGAGACCAGGCAAGCTCCTTGGGTGTCGTTTACCTCAGAGGGTTGAACTGTTTTCTCTTTTCATGGAGCGCTCCGCTTCTTTGGTCCCAGCCGCCCCCTCTCAGCTGCCCTTTGCCCTTGAATTTCCTCCTGCTCCAGTGTCTGTTGTCTCACCGCCCATGTTTGCTTTTTTCCTCCTTCCTCCTTTCCCCCAGCTCTGCCAATTTCTCTACACTTGGTAGTCATCATTCTCTCCCCCCCCACTGCATGCAGTCTCCCACCTGCCTCCCTTGCTGCCCTTCCCTCCAAGGCAGTGGCTGGAGCTCCACACGAGAGTTCCACCAGACATCCAGACGCATCCCCACAGAATCTTCTCTGTGGTCCTCCGTAAGAGAATTAAATATATAGAAGATTTTTAACACTGTGGGGACTCTTTGGAGACTTTTGTGGTGAATAGCCCTCTATTTCCAGTTTTTTGTTGAGGGATTTTGACTACTTTTGCCATTTAGACCTGGCAACCCTAAGTGAGACTCAAGGTCGCTGCTCTCCGCACCCTCTGCTCAGCCACTGGCAAGCTGGTGGGCGATTTAGAACATCTGTCCACTCACTCGTCCTAATCACCGCTGCCATCTCCATCCATAACTTTTGCAGTGGGTGGAGGTGGTGGCAGCAAGGAGGGTAGGTGAGAGGGTGGATGTTCCCATCACCGGCCCTTGATGCTGCAAGAAGTACCAGGTATCGGAGAGAGGGCATGCACACACTCTCCTTTGCTTGCCCACCTGACCCTCCTGCTCAACGTGGCCAGGAGGGCGCCCTGCAGAGCGACAGAGGCGGTAGGGGCACCTAGGCAGGCTTTGCTCGAGGGTCCCTGAACCTTGGGTTGGCGGCGCCCTGTTTTGTCCAGGACACTACTAATAAGCGGACAACCGGCAAGTGCTCTAGGGTTCTCCCTCTTGTTAGTGAATGCTCAGATCATGAGGAGTTACAAGGGCGAAAAGTGTGTGGAAGTGAACATCACTGAAGGCCATGTGGGTGTCGGATGCCACAGGTCACCCGCCATGTTTTGTCCCAAGCGTCTTTGGTTCCATTCCCCCCTCCCCTCCCTCTCTCCCCTCCCCACTCAACTATTTTCGCCATCTGGACCTGGCAACGCTATGCCTACGTGAGACCCAAGTTCACTGCCCACCGCGCCCTCCCTGCGTCCACCACCGGCAGGCTGGTGTGGTGGGCGATGGGGAATTCCTGTCCTCTCGGCCTACTCACCGCTTCCACTTCCCTCCGTAGCTTTTGCAGCGGGTGGAGGTGGTGGGAGGACAGCGAGCGGGCGGATGTTCCCCATCTCCAGCCCTCGACGCTGCCGCCAACAAGTAGCAGGTAGCGGCAGTGGAGTGGAGGGCAGGGGCGCACTCTCCTCCGCCCCCCACCCTGGCTAGGAGGGCACCCGGGCGAGCGACGGAGGCAGTGGGGGCGCATAGGCAAGCAGGGGGTACCTAGGCGGGCTTCGCCCGGGGCGCCCCTGAACCTTGGGTTGGCCCTGTTTTGTCCAGGACGCTACTAGCAATAGCAATAGCAATAGCACTTACATTTATATACCGCTCTATAGCTGGAAGCTCTCTAAGCGGTTTACAATGATTTAGCATATTGCCCCCAACATTCTGGGTACTCATTTTACCGACCTCGGAAGGATGGAAGGCTGAGTCAACCTTGAGCCCCTGGTCAGGATCGAACTTGTAACCTTCTGGTTACAGGGCAGCAGTTTTACCACTGCGCCACCAGGGGCTCTGTACTCCTCATTAGTAGTACCTACTCAACACTTCTCAACTATTTTCGCCCGGTGGACCTGGCTACCCTATGTGAGACCCAATGAATGAGCATACTCCGATCAGATCAGCGACAAGGAAGAAAAGTTTGTGGAAGCAAGATAAGCGACCCTCACTTAAGGCCACGTGGGTGTCGGATGTCGTGGGGTCACCGGAGTTTTAGCCTAAGCCGTGCTAATAAGCCCACTCACCTTCGGTTCCAATCCCACCCCTCCCCACTCAACTCTGGTGTTCCTCTGATACTCCCTCTTAAAGGTTTGTCCGGCTTCCTCTTCCCAGCTGCTGCTGCTGCGTTAAATGGAGCAGATCCATGTCGTCGTTCCAGTGAGCCCTGGTCGTGCTCCCCCGCCCTTTCTCCCTTGCCATTTCGCCTCCGCCTCTCGCTTGGGCTCCAGCATACGCATCCCCAGACGCTGGTGAGAGCCGCACTCCCACGCACCGACCCGTGTGCGCTCCTGCAACATAAAGAACATCCTGGACCCCATAAACAAAGTCTGCCGAGTCGGATTATTGCTGGCTGGTGTTATTCTCCCTGCATTGAAACAAAGGAGCAAATATGTCCAAAGTATTAATTCTGTAGGTGAGTTTGTTGCCTTTGCAATGGGTTCTCCTAAATGTGTGTGCGGGTGCTGATTGTGTTAAAAGAGATTGTTGAGCAAAAGGAAATACATTGAAGTTTTGAAATGATTGTTTGCCACATGGCTATTTAGGTTTTAATCTCTCTTGGAATAGGGAAGAAGGGAGTTAGAAAAAATTACTATTATGGAGTTGCAGTTCTGTAATTTAGAGGGGAAATATGTAAAGCCTGCAAATGGCCAAACTATTTGTGGGGAGGATGACAAATTTATTTTGACATTTATTTTGCCAGTGGTGTAGTGAATAATCCTAATCACTGCAGCCTTTTTTCCAAATTGCCCATATAATATATATTTAAAAATACTGGGAGAGATTATACTTGAAAGAGCTGAAAATCAATGCCAGTATTGGTTTTTGTTTTTTTTTAAATAAAGAATGTACTGTCAGTGTATGCAAAATCATTTATTATAGTATAGATTTGTTGGAGAATTCTCAATAAGTTAGTAAAATCTTCCAAAGTTTGAAATTGACATAGGTGACAAAAATTTTCTTCCAATGTTGGTTTCACTGTGATTTTAGAAACATAGGAAGTTGCCTTCTACTGATTTGGACCATAGGTCCATCTAGTTCAGTATTGTCTACACAGACTGGCAGCGGCTTCTCTAAGGTCACAGGCAGGAGTCTCTCTCAGCCATATCTTGGAGATGCCAGGGAGGAGACTTGGATCCTTCTGCTCTTCCCAGAGTGGCCCCATCCACTTAGGGCAATATCTTACTGTGCTCACATGTAGTCTCCCATCCAAATGCAAACCAGGGTGGACCCTGTGTGGCAAAGGGGACAAGTCATGCTTGCTACTACAAGACCAGCTCTCCTCCCACTTTATTTGCAGTTCATATTCATACCACTGTTATAATACTCACAAAAACCAAGTATGACAGAAGAATGACCAAAACAGAAAAGATAGATCCATTTGCATTATTAAAAATGACACATAGCAGTTTGGTGCACACACACACACACACACACACACACACACACATGCTAAATGTTAATTTGTACTATTGTGTCTGTGGGGATGGGGCATCTATTTCACATACAGAAGGTCCCAGATTCAATCCCTGGCAGCATCTCCAAGTAGGGCTGGGAAGGACTCCTGCCTGAAATCTTGGGCAGCCACTGCCAGTCAGTGCAGACAGTACTGAGCTAGATGGACCAATGTTCTGTCTCAGGATAAGGTAGCTTCCTATGTCATTCCTTGTGGTTTCAAAGAAGCAGATAATTTGTGTCAGCCAGGAATACAGAGAAGGTTTTTAATTCAGAAGTTCTTTATCGTAAGAAGCATTCAGACATTTTGTGTACCTGAATGTATGTATTTTGAAGTGTGTGTCTTCCAGTTCCTTCCTTTTATTACAGTGTGCAGAAAGTATACTAGTTAATAACACATAGCATTTGTGCTGTGCAGCTAGAGTGGTATCCTGCACTTAACAGGTGGAGGGGGATCACCTTGCTCTGCTTCAGTAGTGGCCACAACCTTGCTTTTTTCAAAATGAAAATCCTCAGCATTTTGAATTCAATTTGTGTAGTGTAATTCTGGGATCCATGCTGGCCAGCCCTCTGGCTGCTGTTCAGAGGGACACTTGCTCGATCTGCCTTGATCCCTCTCCTTGCATAATATAACCAGGGGCGTAGCCACCATCGGGCGACCGGATTGAAAGAACCCAGGCTGCCCCTAAGGGACTGCGCCTCGCAACCCCAACACGCCGCACGCATCTGACGTCAGACGCTGGGTGGTGGTGGTTTAGCTCCTGAACGGGGCCGTGTGTCCCTGTTTGGGAGTTGAATGGCCAGCACTGCGTTCGCAGCATGGCCAGGAGTGGCTCTCCCTGCCTTTAAGGGCTGGCCATTTAATTCCCTTGCAGAGCTGGCCATTTAACTCCCGAACAGGGCCACACGGTCCCATTCAGGAGTTAAACCACCACTACCCCGTGTCTGGCATCAGATGTAGGGGATGTGGCTAACCGCCCATGTCTGACATCAGACGTAGTGGGTGGGGTGAGGGGACTGCCACGGCAGCCGGACACAGGCCACCGTGGCAGCTGGACACAGGCCGCTGCTGACCTCCCTCGGCTAATGGATATAACTGTTCCATGTGGGGTGCGAGAAGCAGAATTAGCACAACAGTATTAATGGCGGCTTTACCTGTTCATTTTTTATGATCATAATTGTACCCCACATTCCACCAAGAAATGTATACAGGAGGTTTTGTCGTCACAACAACACTGTAAGTTAGGCTAATCTTGGAGACAATGTCTGACTCATGGCCACTGAGTAAGCTTCGTTAATGTGGAGATTTGAGCCCAGGTCTTTCCTGGTCCAAGTCCAATATGCTATTCCTATCCTACATATGCTCTCTTATTGGGGCATTCAGTTCCCTGCTCCCACCTTGGTCTTCCTGGATGACAGGCACAACCTGTGGATGCAGCTGCAACTTGATGGGAGACCCAGTACAGAAAACAATATGGGGTCTCCACGAGACCCCTGGAACACACCCCATCCAACACAACCCTTGGTCAAAATGCCTGTTCATCTCAGCTTTCATTGACCATGGCTAACCACCTTACATGTTAGTGATACATACTCAGTTCCATGAGGACCACACCCAAAGGAATGACTTGTAAATGGACATACAAATTACTTATCAATTTTGACTAATCTACCTATGAAGAGATCCAGCATCCAGTACCCTGAATAATGCCTGGAACCCCAAGCAATACAGGGCCAATTGATTCTTTTCTAGGGCCTGTAGTCCTTGGCTGGTTGCATGACAGAATAGTAGTGTAAGGGGAAATTATCTGGGAATGGACTTGCCACTAGAAAGTTCAAGAAATATGAGGTCTCCATTCTAAAGTGTTTTCCAATTTACTAGATTCCTAGCAGTGCCCTCTGGGGAGTGGGGTTAGTGGTGGAGATGCTAAGACAGAAGGAATGATGATGGCACAATATGGCCCTGCCCAAAATGTTTCTTTACCATCACCAGTCCACTCCTTTGAGGCAAGAGGCTTTATCTGCAAAAATCAGCTTAGCACACAACAGATATGATAGATCTGGGGTTCCAAACCTTGAGTACCCAGATGTTGTTGGATTAGAACTTCCACCATCCCTGGCCACAATGGTGAATGATATTGTGGCTGGGGATGGTGGGAGTCATAATCCAATGACATTTGGGGACCCAGTGTTGGGAACCCCATCACAGAAGATATAAGCACATCACAATACAAACTACCGGGTTATGTTCTGTTTTTTAAAATCGCAAATGTAGCATTACCCAGCCAACCAAAGTGCAAGTGGGAGACTGTTGTCCTTTGACTGGGGAGACCTTGGTTCAAATTGTACCTCACCCATGAAAACACACTGGGTGGCCTTGGGCCAGTTATGTCTCTCAACAACAGCTCCCCATAGTCTGCTTCAGGCTGTCAAACATCTGTTTGAAGATATGCTGATGACACACATTAACCAAACATTCATCTGACTGCTGGCATACATTAGGATGAGTCATTGTTTAAGACACACATGAGGTTTTCTTAAAATTTCATGTTGGTTTAGAATGTAAGATTTCATTAAAAGGCACAAGGCATTTTCATATGTGAGGCTCTAAGACAATTTTTGCTTCAAAATGATTCATAATCTGAAAGTTACAATCCAAATGCTTCTCCACATTGCAAATTCTTCTCTTCTGATTTCACTTCAATGAACACGGATCAGACAGTAACATACATATGGTTAAGAGGGTCACAGGTAATTGCAGACTCATATGAAAACCATTAGCACATGGGTTGTTGATTCTTGATGTTAAAAACCTCAGTGTGAATTTTGCACTCAAGCCTTTATCTCAGGCACTTACCATAATGCTCCTTTTGTTATCTACATAGCTATGAACTCTTCTTATGGTGTGCTTTTAAAGTACACATATTTCTGCAAGTTACTCCCATGTTTAAAATTGTAAGGTATGAAGGGAATACTTCTAAGGGCACTTTTGGGTGGCTTCTTCCCCCATCAACTGAAGTGCTTTTGTGAATTGCAGGTGCTCAGAATTGAAGCAGATGATACTCATAAGGCTGACACTGTCTGGCATAATCTCATCTTGATTTTTACAAGTCCAAATGGATCATTCAGGCTCTGCAGTGATGATAGCACTAAACCAGCTACCATTGTATCAAATCTGCAGCCCTAGGAAGTACTGCTCTTTCTCGTTTAGATGCTTGCTGTTGTATTTCCTGGACTGGTGCTCTGGTCACTGGAGGTGCTGCCATTAGGAAAGATCCCAAACCCTCGTGATGTTATTGCTGAGTTGCTCTGACCCTTGGTATTTATGAATCTTTTTGGAAAGATTCAAATACACATGTACAAAAACTTCCTATTTATGTTTTCAGACATTGGAATTACTTGGGGGAACACCTAAGGTAGCAAGTGGCCTTCAGATTAAGCTGTGAATAACAAATTATTTTGCAAAGTGCCAAGCTGCTCTTTTTTGTGGTTGTTGTTTTAATTTTGCAAAGTCTAGAAGAAGAAATCCAAAAATTCTGGAAAGGCATTCTTCCAGCCCATTGAAACCTTTGTTGGAAAGGTCACCTATCCCCACATAATCCCAGGATTTATTTATTTATTTTTTAATCAGAAGCAGTTAGATAAAAGATAACAATGTATATGTAGCAAAAATATCAAGAAGTCTTGAAGATCAATACTATTGCAGCATCCTTCATCAGATGCATGAAATGTTATCCTTAGTTGGAGGGGACATGTGTGTGCATGGCTGCTGTCTGGATTAACCCCCTCCTCTTAGGAACATAGGAAGCTGCCATATACTGAGTCAGACCATTGGTCTATCTAGCTCAGTGCTGTACACAGACTGGCAACAGCTTTCTCCAAGATTGCGGCAGGAATCTCTCTCAGCCCTATCTTGGCGAAGCCAAGGAGTGAACTTGAAACCTTCTGCTCTTCCCAGAGCGGCCCCATCCCCTGAGGGGAATAGCTTACAGTGCTCACATGTGGTCTCCCATTCAAACGCAACCAGGGCAGACCCTGCTTAGCTAAGAGGACAAGTCATGCTTGCTACCACAAGTTCAGCTCTCCTCTCCTCTTATGGTAGTGGGTTTCTTTCATTCTTGGGTGGGCCAGCAGCAACAAGTCTTCTAGTCAAAGACTGCTACAACACAACATCCCACCCTCCCCACCACCACACAATTCCCCATGTAGTGTTTAACAGCCTTTGGCTAGAATGATACTGTAACTACTGCTAGCCCACTGAGAATGAATACTTTTTATTTCCCTTTCCCTTCGGGGAAAGTGCACATAAACTCTAACATGTAAAGGGTAGGAGACCTTTCTTCCCTTGCTAGACCCTTGTCAACCTTTTTTTTCAGCCACCGTGGAAAAAGCATACAAAAAGTGTAGTTCTTCTCCTGCACCTCTCACATGTAAAAACCAGATTCCTTGCCAGCTGAGCTGTTATCTCAAATCTGTCTTCCTCAAGTTATGAGGATCAGAAAAATAACATTTAAGAAAAGGTGTCTTCAATTTAACTTGTCTTGCTGTTAGCATCTGAATCTATATCCACGATACAAAATTATTAGCCATGCTTAAATTATAGAAGAAAAGGTAAGAGGCCCTTCATGAAAGCTTTACTTTCTGACTCCCCCCTCCAACTTCAGGCAAAATCATTCACCACAGTAATCTGAAAACAAGGGTCAGGCAGTACAAAATATAAGGTGGCTGGGCTTCCTCTCCTCTGCCCCCCCCACCCCATATTTCAGTCAGTGAAAGTGAAAAATTGCAGATTTGTGTAAGGAATATGTAAAATACAGCATTCCATTCTACTGCATCTTTCACCTTCACTAGTACTTTAGGACTGGTTTCCAGTGTTCCATTAATGGTTGAAGCAAGAACTGGCAGAGTTCTCCTTTCTACTTCACTGAGGCTGTTGTGAGATTGTGTGCCAAAGCCCCAGGTCAAGCTCCACAGCTGGAAGACGCCTATAGAAGGCATCTATCTGAGCATGAGGCAGAGACCTTTGTCTGACCCTGGGGCAGGATTAAGCCTCTGCACTGGGGAGAGGGCTGACACTGTCAGCTTTCCAAAAGGCAACCCAGAAGGAGATCAGAAGGAAATGGGGAGGGCAAGCTGCAAAAAGGCAAGAGTACCAAAGGTAGCACGACTCCTGAGTTTCCTTACTCAGATCCCAATAATTTTTTTATGAAGGTATTTCATCATTTCAGCCAACTCCTCAGACAGCAATCCTTTCCCAACTGCAGGGAGGCAAAGTGGTGGGTGCTTCTTATTGTCCTTTTCCAGGCTTGGCCTGCTCAGAGGCTGGTTGTGGCAGCCGGTCCTGTCTAGTGGCAGCAGCTGTATCACCTCTGCTCTCCTCAGCTGGTTCCTGAAGGGAAGATTGACAAGGAGGCAATCCTCTTCCTCCTACTCCAAATTCCACCCAAACTGCCACACCCAGTTCCTACTCTCTGACAAGTTCAGTGCAACCAGGGTGTGAATGTGCACCTGCTCTAGCAGTGGCTGGACTGGTAGGAGAAGGAGGCCTGCATTTGCCATCAGCCTCAGGGTGGAACAGGAGCAGAAGGCTATAGTGGGCCTCTAAGAACTAGACATAGAAACCTTCCTCTTGAATTCCTATGTCCACTTCTAATTCCTCTTCCCCTTTCCTTCAGATATTACCTGCCTCTGGGTATGCTCTATACCTTATAGGGTGTCCGTCCCACCCAGTCAGCCTTTCAGCCCTTTGCCTTCCCTGCACAACTCTTCCTTCCAAGTGCCTGGTTTAATCCTTTCCTAACTGATAACTATCCTTCCCACAGAAGCAAAATTGTGAATGTTTTGTTGGCGATAACTTTGTTCCCTGATAATTTGGAATGCTTGTGGGTACAGCTCGACTAACTGGTGTTGGAGGCTTCACTGCCAGAAGCTCAATATAATATAGATGTTAGGGGTCTAAATTTTGTGCAGCTGCTGTTAAGATCTACTGACAAATAATTTATACCTTTAGATCTTACCATAAAAGGTTTATTTTTTTTAATGATAGATTTCTTATCTGAATGTTGTATAATTTGTTGTGTTTATGTCTGATCCATGATCATAATAAAACAATTCATTCATGTTAGGTAAAGGTAACGTGTGCTGTCGAGTCAGTGTCAACTCCTGGCGACCGCAGAGCCTTGTGGTTTGCGTTCTCATGGTTTCCCCAAAGAATCCTGAAAACTGCAATTGCTGAGAACTATCTCTTGAAGATCCCTAGACCCCCTCAAGGAGTTATGACTCTCTGTAAAGTACAAATATAGTTGCTGCAATTTATACACTCCACCTTCTATAATGGAACTATGTGTACTCCCTTCCAGATAGTGACAAGATCAGAACCTGCTGAGCTTCAGCAAGCTTGCTCCATCATACACCTTCAGACCATATCCTGGGATCCAGATGAATAGTGCATACGTGGCTAAATGTAAAATTGTCATAGATGTTCTGGCAGGATGATCATGCCTTAAAACAGCTGCAGGACAGACAGTCTTCTACCTTTATCTCAGCAAGGAGATAAAGAATTTATGGTTGTCATGAAGGTATTAAAGGAACAAGAACCTTGCTAGAATAAAGGTGTTGGTCCTAAAATATTGAAAGAGTTAGGATGATTTTGTTTCCCACAGTTTACACACACACACACACACACACACACACACACACACACACACACACACACTGCAGCCCCTGATGTTGCATTTGAAGTGGAAGATCAGGGGGGGGCAAGAGGTCTTTTTGTAAGCTACTTTAAGGACATTGGTCAGTGGAGCAGTATATACATCTCTGGGCCGTCCTTAGGGCATGGCATTCAGGGTGACTGCCCCAGGTCCAGCTTTTTAAACTATTAGAATTAACTGGAAGGGGGCCCCCACAGTGGCTGATTTACCCCGGGCCCCACACGCGCCAGGGCTGTCTAAGGACAGCCCTGATAAATCTAATAAAATAGTAAATAAATAACCTTTCCCTCTCATGCTGTTTTTCTGCTGTAAACTGACTTCCTCCCCAAGCTGTATTTATCCCCTTGCTTTTTCTATGCTGGAGAAAGATAGATACCTGGATTAAAAAGCCCCTCTTCCCTTGCAATGCCTTTCTGCTTCAGTTTGCAGCTTTAGTGGCTGCATTGTATAAAACAAAAAAGCCACAAAAAGAATTGCAAAATGATGTGTCATGTAGTTCCGCTTCATGCAGAAGTGCCAGAATTAATGTATTGGAAATACAGAAATAAATGGATATAGTAGCTCTAAAAGCCCCTGGTACTGTCACATCTTCAGCTGGATACCTCGCTATGAAAATTTCATATTGAAATATAGAACTGGTTAGAAAAGATGGTGGTGTTTGTTTTTTTTAGTTATCAACTTTAAATCTCTAGGTAGGTTGTAGTGCTTTCCACAGTAATATACACAGACACATACAGATATGGGATGAAGCTTAAAAGCTTGCAATTTTTATGAGGCAGGATGATATTTCAGTATTTGTTGTAATCTTCAAAGGGTTTGAGCACTCCGCAATAAGATATAAATTATAAAATAAAAGTTCCTGTAGTCTTCAGCACCTTGATGCATCAGTGCCAGAGCTTCTTTATGTATTATGGCTAGTCGATATGTGGTGCATCTTATTTATCTGTAATAAAAGTTCTGAATAGAAGCTTCTTGACAGTTCAGATCTCACCACCTTGAAGGAGGTTATAATGGCAGGAACACCACCAGCTAACTGGAAAATGCTCTGAATGGCACAAATTCTATATATCCATCCTAACATGGAAGTATTCAGTGCTGAGGGGTGTGAGGAAAAACCAAATCCTCACACAGCAGAGTATGCTCTGGTGGTAAAGAATTTTAGCCCAAGAGATTATCTGGAGACAGTAGGTGGAGTTCAAAAAACAAAGTTTTATTAAGAAACTCAAACATCACATACTAAGAAAGCCATTGAACAACACACATAAACAGGCACTGGCCTTCAACAACAGCTAAACAATTCTGACTCTAACTGACCAAGACAGACCTATTAACATCTCATCATGCAGCTGGTGGCCAGAAGAGGTTACTGCAGTAGTAAGAGCAATCCTTTAGAATTCTCACTTCTAACATTCAGAACCTCCCTTAAGTCTCTAGTAACTGAATGCCAGCTTTATAACATTAGATTTTTCAGCCTTTAGCATCTATGAAAAAGCTTGAACTTGTGCCTTCAGTGTATCATTGACATCACAGAAACTAGAAGTCACTCTCGTGACTCTAAACGGTAGAAGAAGCACCCAGCCAGAATAGGAGACTTGTGCACGCTTCTGATCGGCAGTTGTGTGAATGCAAAAATCAAGGGAGCAGGAGAGGTGAGTGATCATGTGAGAGCCAGGAGCTGGGTAGGACATTTTTTCTTTCCCCCTTGATAAAGTGCTGGAGGCAGAATGTGGGTTGGCTGGCCCATCCTACCCAAATCCCAGCTCCCACATGATTACTCCCCCCACTCCTCCTACCCTGATCTTTGCATTCACACAACTGCTGATTGGGAGTGCTCATGGTTTTCTTATCCTGGCTGAGCACTCCTACACTGTTTAGGGTCGTGAGAACAGCCCTACGTAGTATATAATTAGGGTTGACCGCTTTAAAAAACCTGGTGGAAACACTATGCTTTTAAGACCTGTAGAGTAAGCAAATGTTTAGCAGGTGAAACTTGACCCATCACTGCAGCTTTATGGTGTTATAGGCACAGCAGTCCTCTGGGGCAGGGCGGGGGGAACCATTGGCAGTTGTACATATGGTTTGCACAATGACTCCTGTCTTCCTCTTCTGGTATGTCTGCCCCAATTCCATCTTTTCTTCCTTCAATATCTTGTCCTACTAATAATTACTGTGAGTAGCTTTTATTTAATTCTAAGATCTCCTGATTCCAGATAGTTCTTCTTCCCTCTTTTTAGCACTAAGATAGTGTCTTATAAAAAATATATAGCCATGCCCTTTATGATGCAAATGGATGGCTTGGACACATCTTTTGCAACAGTGTTAGTTCCCACACTTCCTCTTCCATGTATAGCAGAGCTTTTTATTTTCTTATTTTAATGTAATTTACATCATTACCTACCTACCTACCATCCATCTGTTCTGCAGTCTTTTCCTAGCTACTTCTGTCCATTCCACATTCAACTGGGATAAATGACAACATCCCTGTTGATTTAAATGAAGCCAGATTGCACATATTGTGCCTATTTTAAAAATGTTAATTGTACACATTCCTTGTCTACTTTGCAACTGCAATAAGCGTGTACTCCAGTGGTAGGGCACATGCATTGCATACTTTGCATTGCATACTTTGCAGTTGAGGAATTGGAGGCTCCATGGTCGTCTACCGGGCCAATTTTGGAGAATTTTAATCAACTTTTGGAGGCCGATGTTGAGAAAATTTTGATGGCTATGAGGCCTACCACATGTTCCCTAGATCCATGCCCCTCCTGGCTTGTGAAGGCCGCCCGGGAGGGGTTGTAGGCCTTCCTTGGGAATATTATCAATCTTTCCCTGGAGAAGGAGATTTCCCCAGGAGAGCTGAAGGAGGCATTGGTTAGGCCACTTTTGAAGAAGTTATCGTTGGATGCCTCAGAGCCAGCTAACTACCGCTCAGTATCAAAATTGTCTTTTTTAGGTAAAGTGATAGAGCGAGCGGTAGCAGTACAGCTTCAGACGTTTTTGGAGGATGCAGCAGTTCTCGATCCCTTTCAGTCTGGGTTTCAGCCTGGGCGTGGAGTAGAAACTGTCCTTGTCGCCCTGGCTGATGATCTCCGTTGCCAGCTTGATAAGGGAGGGTTGGCGCTGTTGTTGTTGTTAGATCTCACAGCAGCGTTTGACATTGTGAACCATGATATTCTGATCCACTGCATAGCTGATGCTGGGATTCGAGGCATGGCCTTGTTGTGGCTGTGTTCTTTCCTACAAGTCCAGGGTTATAGAGTAACTATGAGTGATAAGAGGTCTTCACGTCATGTATTAACATGTGGCATCTCTCAGGGGGCTATTCTCTCACCCTTGCTGTTCAATATTTATATGTGGCCTTTAGCAAAGCTGGTGAGGAGTTTGGGGCTAGGGTGCCATCAATATGCGGATGACACCCAGCTTTTTCTGCTGATGGATGACAGGGCCAAGGACACCATAGCTCAGCTGACCAGGTGCTTGGAGGTGGTCGTAGATTGGCTGAAGCAAAGTCATCTACGGCTTAATCCGGATAAGACTAAAGTTCTGTGGCTGGGCCCGAAGAGGTCAGGGGAGAATTTCCTATTACCGACCCTCGATGGTGCTTGTTTGATACCTCAGCCTACAATAAAGAGTCTGGGTGTGATTCTTGATGCCTCTTTGAATATGGAAGCTCAGATCATGGAGGTTGCTCAAAAGGCCTTTTTTCAGTTATGCCAAATATGGCGGCTAGCCCCTTATCTGTCCCCTCCGGATTTGGCCACTGTGATCCATGAGACAGTCACTTCTAGGTTAGATTATTGCAACTCACTTTAGGTGGGGTTGCCATTGCTCCTAACTCAGAGATTGCAACTGGTGTAGCATGCAGCGGCCAAGGTCCTTACTAAGGCGCCTTGGCGAGCACATGTGACACCTTTGCTTGTTCAACTGCACTGGTTGCCGGTTGAGTCCCGGGTTAGGTTTAAAATATTAACTTTAACATTTAAAGCCCTGCACGATATGGGCCCTCCATACCTCCAGGACTGCCTTGTTCGATATGTCCCTCGCCGGGTCCTGAGATCATCCACAAGTAATACCTTGGTGATCCTGGGCCCTAGGGATGTTAAACTGTAACCAACGAGAGCCAGGGCCTTCTCAGTGGTGGCCCCGGCTCTATGGAACTGTCTCCCGGGTAATATCAGAGCTCTCCATGATTTGTTGGCTTTCTGTAAGGCATGCGAGATGGAAATGTTCCGTCGGATGTTCGGTCACTGAGATAGCTGGTCGTAGAGTGATCCGGTAATCCATAGTTATTATGTCTTGTAATGAGTACTGTATGGGGTTGTGGTTATGATTTTATGTATGTTGTATTTTATAGAACTGTGTTGTTTTGTATGTTATTGCTTGTAAGCCTGAGTCCTATGGGAGTAGGGCGACATATAAATCTAAATAAAGAAATACAGACTGGGTTTAATCCCTGGCATCTCAAATGAAAAAAGTGTCCAGAAGAATGTAACAGGAAATACATCTGCCTGATACCATGGAGTGCCATGGCCAGGCAGAACAGACCAAACTGTGCTGAGTAAACCAATAGTCTAATGTATAAGACAAATTCATATGTTCCCCCTCCTCAAAAATATTAGTGATTACACCAGCAAAAAGACAGACTCCTGCCCTGATGAACTTAGAATCTAAATACTGATGGAGGGAGAAGCAGGCTAACAAGGGATGATAAGGGCAAGTGTAGCTGCATGTAGGCTTCCTTTCAAATGGAGTTGAGGATACAAGTGCTAAGCAAAGGTTCTACAGAAAACATACTGTAGAGCTTGAAGAAATGTTTGAAGAAGAAAGAACTATGTAAGTGTATTCAGGGCTGGCCTCACAATGAGGTGAACTGAGGTTGTTTCTTCATTATCAGACTATCAAGGCTGGTGGCATGCTGATATCTACCCACAGCTGCTACCATCTCACTCAGATTTGAAAAGGAAGAGGGGTTTGGAATGGAAGAGAAGGTGGAAGAGAGTAGGGATGTGCATGAAAATGGGTGTTATGTTTCATTTCAAGCTCAAAATGAAATGCAAAATGGTTGGAACATTTCGTTGAAACAGTGGTTGAGCTGGCTGTTTTGATGAAACAGGCTCAAAACATTTTGAGTATTTTGAGTGTTCCAGCCATAGGGAACAATGGGGAACTTGAAACACCCCATTGTTCCCCATGGGTAACTCCTAGGGAGACCAAAGTGAGTTGTGTGGTAGGGCATGTTGGGTGCTATCTACCACCCAACCCACAAAAGAAATGGGCAAGCAGGTGATTTTTTTTAACCTTTCCCCTAAGCCCTCATAGGATCCTATGGGGGTTTTTGGAGAAAGGTCAAACATTTATTAAAAATCACCCATTTGCCCATTTCTTTTGTGGGTTGAGTGGTAGGTAGCAAGCTCGAAACACTCAAAATGGCCCATTTTGAGCTCAAAACATTTTGCACATCCCTACAGGAGACCAGTGAGCAGATGTTATAACCCATTACTCTACATTTCCTTTTTTGTTCCACCCATCTCTTCCTTTTCAATCCAAGCAAGGCAATTGCCATGGGCAGCTGAAGTGGCTGCTGTCATGCCACTGAGGCAGGCAGGGGCTGGGTGGCATTTGCCCCCACCCTCAGGTGCCCCAAAATATCTGGCTGCCCCTGGATGTGAAAGGAAATTCCAGGCATAGGAACTGAGTGGGTGAAGTTCAATTCCAGGCATAGGAGTGAGTGAAGTTCAATAGGGTAGGGGAACTTCTGCTGCTGGAACTGAACGACCAATATGTGTGGGCAGGGAAATGCTATACAATGGGAAGGAGAGGAAATAGCTGTGCCTCCTCTGATGGTGGGACAGGCTTCAGGCTGCAGGGCTAAGTCTCTTTCTTCTAAGGAACTATCCAAACAGTACTCCTGCATAGTCCATACAGAAAATTCTGTGGATGAGCAGCCGACATGAAGAAGACCTGGTGTAATGAGGTCCGGTGGGCCCGTCCAGAATCTCAAACCGTCATGCAAATCTTGCCCAAAGAAGAACTGCAATATATAAGCAAGTTCATAAAAGAACAGAAGATCTCCAATTCTCTCTTTCCTTCTCTGCTCAGGAGCTTTCTGCTGTGCTTGAAAACTCTAGAAGATTCTGAGGACCTTCTGAGCATGCCCCACAATCCATTAAGATGGGGCAGGAGAGATCATACACCCTTTAGCTGCCAGTTCAGGGAACCTACCAATAGTAATAGTGGGGGTTACACTCTCATACCAGTTTCATGTGCTGTTGGGAAGTCCAGACTATAAAATACATGACTTGCTGCATTTTATTTGGATAGCTTCCTGAAATGGCATAAGTTTGAGATAATATTGCCTAGTTAATATAGCATATAGTAGAGTATTTGTTAGTACACTCAGTCTTTCTTTGTATCTGTAGTAGTGTATTTATAGGTAATATTTAAAGATAATCTTTCATTGTACCAATGTTCTGGGAATATATGCAAGCTTTTGGAGGCCTAACTACACATTACATGCAAATGTGTGTATAACAAAAGCCTAATAGTCATTACTTCTAGGGGGAAAAGCAGCTTTTGGAGAAGGATCTGGAGAGATAAGGAGTGGAGTTGGTTCTTAACTTGTTGTCTCCATATTGCCCCCCACCAAGCTACTTTCCCCTAATACGCACTTTCAGATGCACTCTTGCCTCTCCATCTGCAAACATATACTGTATTTGTAACCCCACAGGGGGGAAAAAAACAATTCAGCGTGTGTATGATTCGGAATGGGAAAGTGATGCATGGGGAGAAAATTTAAGCACCCTCTGTCTGATTTTCTCTCCCCAAATGGTTTTTCCCTAGGAAAAGCAGCAGCTGGCTTTTATTATATGCATTTGCACGTATTGTGTATTTCCATCCATAATTATGCAGAGCTTTATGCAAAAACCCAGGTGTAACTTTATGGTGTGCATTTTTCTTCTGTAAAGGGACATAATATTATTAACTTTCTTTTCTAGTCCTCTGGAAAGTATACAGAAACCACTGCCTAGAGTAAACATGGCTTTGTACAGTAACATCTATTTCCCATTCAGTGGCACTGGCCTCCATCCTTATGGTCAAATAGCCAGGTCACAAGAAACACCATTTGATCCCAGAGGAGATGCTAAAGGATGAAAATGTTCTCTGGACAGAAGATCTTGCAAGCTGGATCAAGCTGGAACAGAGCCTTTTCATGGATGCCTCAGCTGTCTTCTTTTGCTGCGCTTTTGATAGGCAAGCTTTCAAATGCTGTTGTAAATTAGAAGGAGGCTGACTGGCATGCCAGGAGCTAACTTGTCAGCCAAATGAAAGCAGTAAAACTACAGCTAATAACAGAAAACAGACATGACTTCTGGCTTGCCCTTCTCACTTGGTTATATTCAAAGAGTGGATCCGGCAGCTGGGCCTGGAAGTCCTGCAGCATTGCTTGCCTGCTGGGTTCCTCTTCCCTCTCCTTTAAAAAATTGTTGCATGAGCCTTCCAGTCCTACCTGTGATACTAACTACTGTATAAATTAAAAAGTCAGTTTTCTCCCTGCTGTACTGTTTCCCCTTCTTGTAAAAACACATTCTTGCTTGTTAAAAGTCATTCAGCCAAGGGAAGAAATGGGTGATACTCAGATGGAGAAGCAATATATATAGTTATAGTATTATATATCTGTTTGTATGCTTCCTTGTGGCAATGTGATACAGAGCATCCTAGCTTTGAGAATGACAATCCTGAAAAGGCTCTAAGTTCAAAAGTCCTTTTTCTATTTCTCTGCAATTCTGGCTGTTTTTACCTCCAGATAGCAATATCCTCCTATTCTGCTCTGCAGACTGCCAGCTTACCAGTCAGAGAGTTAGAACCTTAGAAAGGTTGTTCACATGACCCCAAATCCCTGGTGGCTACTAGGGAGGGTTGGTGGGAGGAAGCAGGAGTATGGCCACCTTCTCCCACATGAGTGACAGTGTGTCTGTGCTCCACCATGCCCTATGCATGGCACGCCCACACAATCGGTGCAGCAGAGATGGTCTGAAGGGGACCTGGAGAAGGAAGTCCTCCAGTACCCCACAATGAGGCTATTCACACGATGGGGCGAAATCGGGCTAGCGGAACCTAGCCCGATTTCACTCCATTGTGTGAATCACTGGGCTCAGCTGCGAGCCTGGTGGTTCCTAGGCGGGTAACCCACCTAACTACTCCTGCCCTAAAACCAGGTTTGTGGAGCGAGCGCTCCGCAAACCTGGTTTTTAAAATCATGAGTAGCTGCAGCGCGGCTCCGCGCTGTGGCTACTCACGAGGAGACACCGGAGGGGAGGCAAAAAGCCGCCTTCTGGCTCTGGGGGTCTCACCAGCATGCCCTGTGCATTTGCGCAGGGCACGCTGGAGCTTCCAGGGGCTGATCGACTCCTGCTTCCCCCAGCCCCCACCGGCTCCGTCACGAAACCGGAAATCATGTGGGCGGCCGATCCGGCTGCACCGGGCTTCCGCCTGGATCATCTGCAGGGAGAGCGGGCTTAGCCCGCTCTCCCCACTCTGCTGCAGAGACTGGGTCTCACTGATCGTGAGACCCGGCTCATTGTATTGTGTGAACAGTGGAGAGCCTACCCAAGTTAATGCAGCAGCTCCAAGCTTCCTGACTGCTCTATAGGTAGCACTCTATAGTTTAAAGGAAGCCAGGCTGCCAGGAACTGCTGCAAATAGCCCTGATCGCACACATGATCTGAGGTGTTGAGGTAAGACAGGGCTTTGCTCCTCTTATTTTGGTTTACCTCAAGTAAAAGAACAGGCTAGCCTTGCTCTTGAGCAGCAGGGTAGGAGCAGGTGTCATGGCTCCACACGAGCCTCACTACCTGGGTTTTCCTACTCCCACCCTGTTGTTGCTGATCGTAAGAATGACCTTTGTATGTGGGCCTGTGCTTCATAAGTGGTTCCCCTGTAATGGATACACCTCCTTAATGTGCACCTATGGATGCAAGAAGTCCCAGACTGCTGACTTGTTCTACATGTACAAGACACTGATGACCTCGATCCTTTCTCTCTCAGTAGTTTCATCTTCCACTTAAGCAAACTAATATTGGGTCCAAAAAGCCAGTAACCTCCAGATTCTGCCAGGGTGCACCAGTACTATTGCTCCAGCAGTAGCTCCTGCTATTAAAACAATACCATTAGATAGGGAAAGTGTTGGTGTTAACAGTAAAGGGTTTTGGATGGAATCAGGCCTGTAACAGCCTCAAAAAAATTGGGGGGGGGAGGCAGGTTATAAGTCAGGGGAGGCAGGTTATAAAATGTTCAGTCAAAACAGTTAGTGAGGCTGGGGAGGAAAGAGAATTTTTTGGTGTGGCAGCTACATACCATGCCACCAGCTGGGTACAGGCTTGAATTGAATTGCCCTGATAAGAAAAGAACCAGGCAGAACTGCCAGCTTGCCTGGGACAGGATTGTACAGTAGCTGTGGTAGCACAAGGTTGTATTACTGCAACTACTGTGACTGCCTAGGATCAGGCTTTAGAGCTATAGTTGTTGTAAATACACTTTGGTTAAAATCCCATTTGTCAAAGGGGAATTCCTTTTATTAAGAACTGAGACGTTAAATTTGAATCTGCAAAACTGGATTAGACTAATCCCCCTGAACTCGCACTAGAAGAAGTCATATTCCTGTCTGCTGTTTTCAAATTATGCTTTTGAAAATATCACCCTGTGTGTCCTCATGTAACCTGTTAAGACTCTATGTATTTCTCCTAGTGCTATAGGAATAAAGCTTTCCTTCGTTTGCTTTTAGGAAACAATAGGATTTTTGGAGCCAACTCCAACAATGTGCACTGTGAGATGGAATTCCAAAGCCCTCTTGCTAATGCTATTGTGCAGGTAAGAGCTGGTCTTTTATTATTCTTTCAGCTTTCACAGACATGCAGAATATTCTTAGTTGTTAGATAAGCAAATTATTAAGTAAAGGAAATGAACAAATCCCAGATTCTCGTAATGCTATCCTAGTGCTGCCAATCTATTGCTAGTAGTGTGATATCCTGTCCACAAGCAATTATGGAATTTGAGGGGAGCGTTGCTGCATGAGATTGCCCATTGACTGCTTTCTCCTTAACAAGCCTGCAGCCGCAGCTTGCTCTGCTTCTCCTGTAGTCCTATCACATGCCTTTCCCTTCTGTCTGCTGAACCAAGCAGGAATGTAGTTTGGCTACAGTGGAGGAAAGTGTAGAGGATGGACAACAGGAGCAGGAAAGGAGAGGCCATGGCAGGATCCTCCTTCAAGGCTGGTAAGGAGAAATAAGGTGATTCGCTGGGTTGTAACTCGGCAGGCCTGTAACATTAATAAAGAAGATGTGTGCCCACAATTCAAAGCACTTACTAAAATATGTGGGGAGGGAAAAGATCAGGAATTCAATTTTTTATTTTCTCAGCAATCAAACTAATACTTTGACACGAGGAAAATATCAGTCTTCCCTCTTCTGACTTGTGACAATAGAATAGTTTGGACTATGAGAATGTTTTTCTGTTTGAAATACAAAGTTGCTATTAAAATAAAAGTAGAGTGTCATACTTGGACCAGGGAGACCTGAGTTCAAGTCCTCAGTTAGCCATGAAGCTCACTAGGTGGCCATCGCTCAGCGTAGCCTACCTCACAAGTAATTGTAAGGATAAAATGGGAAAGGGGGGAACCATTTATATCATCTTGAGCTCCATAGAAAATAGATGGGATGAATATATATATATATATATATATATATAGAGAGAGAGAGAGAGAGAGAGAGAGAGAGAGAGAGAGAGAGAGAGATTATAGCAATAGCACTTACATTTATATACCGCTTTATAGCCGGAGCTCTCTAAGCGGTTTACAATGATTTAGCATATTGCCCCCAACATTCTGGGTACTCATTTTACCAACCTCGGAAGGATGGAAGGCTGAGTCAACCTTGAGCCCCTGGTCAGGATCAAACTTGTAACCTTCTGGTTACAGGGCGGCAGTTTTACCACTGCGCCACCAGGGGCTGTTTGTTTGTTTATTTATCAAATTTGTACACCGCCCCAAACTTTCATCTCTGGGCAGTTAACAATAGCATAAAATAAGTTAAAAACATATTTATTTGTTTGTTCGATTTTTAGACTGCCATTACAAAATAGCTCAGGGAGGTTCACAAACATCAAAGACAATTTAAGAGCACTGGAAGGCCAGGCCAAACAGGTAGGTCTTTAGGGCTCTCCTAAATTCCAATAAAGAATTCAAATTACAGATGTCTGCAGGGAGCGCATTCCAAAGTCCAGGAGTGGCTACAGAGAAGGCCCACCTCTGGGTTGCCACCAGACGAGCTGGTGGCAACTGGAGCCGGACCTCCTCAGATGATCTTAGCGTGCGGTGGGGATCAGACCGAAGAAGTCGCTCTCTAAGGTAACCTGGACCTAAGCCGTCCAGGGCTTTAAAGGTAATAACCAGCACTTTGTATTTTGCCTGGAAACATATCGGCAGCCAGTGCAGCTATTTCAAAACAGGCATAATATGGTCTCTCCGGGTTGCCCCGGAAACCAGACTTGCTGCTGCATTTTGAACTAACTGAAGTTTCCAAACTACGTACAAAGGCAGTCCCATGAAGAGCGCATTACAGTAGTCAAGCCTGGAGGTTACCAGCTGGTGCACCACTGTTCTGAGGTCATCCTCCTCTAGGAATGGACGCAACTGTCGAATCAGCCTAAGCTGATAAAAAGTACTCCTGGCCACAGCCTCCACCTGAAATACCAGAGTGAGGCCTGGATCCAGGAGTACCCCCAAGCTGTGTACCTGCTCCTTCTAGGGGAGTGTAACCCCATCCAGCACAGGGAGATCTAATTCATCCCTCAGATTCGGAGCCCCTACAATGAGCATCTCCGACTTGCTTGGGTTTAGCTTCAATTTGTTATCCCTCATCCAGCCCATTACTGCCTGTAGGCAGGTATTTAGGGAATGAACGCCATTTCCTGATGAAGCAGATGAAAGAGAGTAGATTTGGGTGTCATCAGCATACTGATAACAGCCAGCACCAAATCTCCTGATGACCTCACCCAGCGGTTTCATGTAAATATTGAAAAGCATTGGTGACAGAATGGAGCCCTGAGGGACTCCATATAACAGCTCTCATTGAGAATAACAACTGTCACCAAGCTCCACCATCTGGGATCTGCCCGGAAGATAGGAGTGGAACCACTGTAGAGCAGTGTCTCCTATCCCCAACTCCACCAGGTGACCCAGAAGGATACCATGGTTGATGGTATCAAACGCCACCGAGAGATCCAAGAGAACCAACAGAGTCACACTCCCTCTGTCGATTCCCCAGTATAGGTCATCCATCAGGCTGACCAAGGCTGTCTCAACCCCTTAGCCCACTCTAAAGCCAGTTAGATTAGAGATTAGAGATTGGAGATTAGATATACAAAAAACTTAAAACAATTTAACAATTTAAAAATAAACCAGAGATTAAAACCTAAAAATTTAGGAAGCTGAGAAAGTTTGGGCGAAAAGATGGGTTTTCAGGTGTTTTTTGAAAATTGCCAGAGATGGAGAGGCTCGTATCTCAGCAGGGAGTGTATTCCACAATCTCATGGCAGCGACTGAGAAGGCTCGTCTCTGTGTAGCCACCAAACGAGTTGGCAGCAGCTGGAGACGGACCTCCTCAAGTGACCTCAATGGGCAGTGGGGCACATAGCGAAGAAGACGTTCTCTTAAATACCCAGGGCCTAAGCCGTTTAGGGCTTTGTAAATTATAACTAGCACTTTGTATTTTGTCCGGAAACCTATTGGCAGCCAGTGTAACTCCATCAGTAAAGGAGTAAAATGGTCTTTCTGATATGACCCAGAGACCAACCTGGCTGCCGCACTCTGAACCAATGGAAGTTTCCAGTCTAAGGCAGCCCCACATAGAGCGCATTATAGAAGTCAAGTCTGGAGGTCACCAACAAATGTACCACTGTTTTGAGGTCATTGATCTTGAGAAACGGGCGCAGCTGGCGTATCAGCCGAAGCTGATAGAAAGCACCCCTGGCCACCGCCTGAACCTGAGAAACCAGGGAGAGGTGTGAATCCAGAAGTACTCCCAGACTGCGAACCTGTTCCTTTTGGGCAAGTGTGACCCCATCTAGAACAGGTAGATCAAAGTGGTCTCTAGAGTTCTGAACCTGCACAATAAGTACCTCCGTCTTATCTGGATTCAGTACCCAGACACGAGAGATATCATGTAACCTTAAAAAAACCCTATGTCAGATATCTGCATGGCCATGCCTTTCCTTTTTTCCACAGTCTAAGTCCACTGCACTTCTTTGGCTCTGTAGTAATCATTTTATAACTTACTCTCCAGAATGTTGATTATCACATATTTTTACTTTCCTATTCTCTTTGAGTTTAGCTAAGTCCACCTTCATTTGAATGCACTATGTAGTGCATTCAAATGTAGTTGTTACTATAGCAACATCCAAAAAAAGTAAAGCTTTTAAAAAACTAATTTTACTATCTAATTTGGACATTCAGATTGGTTCAGTCTTGCATCCTGTAGCAGAGCATGGCATAGAAGACCTCTTCTCTTTTCTAGTGACCAAACGTTTACAGGAAAGAATAGTTTAAAAGCACTGTTCATCAGTAACATGTTCTTATAAGCTGTTCAGGATGTATTTGTTTTTATTGCAGGTTTTTTTCTCTCTTTAAGGATGTGTCAACCATTATTTGCATCTTATTTGTATCTTGTCTTTGAGAACATTATCTCTGAACAGATAGATGTGGGGATGTATTTCAGAAATCTCAGTCAGTAGATAGACCAGTAGGTCCAATGAATTCTATGATTCCAGTAGAATACACAACAATATATACAACGTTATAAAGCAAAAAGAGATAGAACTTTGTGGAAGGGCTGAAAAACAGATGATTTGCTGGTGTCATGTTGTCACACAAAAATCTCCAGCATGGTACAATGCTGTGATTTTTGAAAGAAATTTAAATAAATAAGTAAGTAAGTACATACATACATACATACATACTAATAAGGTGATGACTAAACATCCACATGTACATGTGACACTTAAAAAATAAAAGGCAGGTAGCCTCCCAAAAGCATGTGTTGAAGTGCAAGTCTGACAGCTTAACCAGAGTTTGATTTGCAAACTGATTTGTATGTCTGTTACTCAGATTGTGAAGCTAGAGGGAAGCCAGATTCACACCACAGTATAGGGTCCTCTTTTGTCCTAAAGAAAAGCTGTGGAAAGTCACTGACCAGGAGTGAATGGTATGCGGTCTGAAGTAATCTAAAGATGGAAACTTTCTTGACAATTCAAAGCATCAAGAACATTGATGTGGCAATAGAAATTGTCTATAGAACAGCTGTTGCACACAAGATTATAAAATATATTATTTATCATCATTCTGCAGTATTCTTGCCTTAAAATTTTATATTCTGCAGCTATTTAAATTCCCACCCACCCCCGATCTTGTCAGACTATGTTTTTACCACAAGATTTCAAAGTAAAATTCTGCCCTTTTTGGAGGGTGGATAGTGGGTGGGCAAAAGGTTTTAAGCATAGATTCATGGCAGCTTCCTATGCTCTTGCATGAGCATTGAGGCACACAGCCAGAATTGCAGGATGCACCCCAGGAAAAGGCAGAGACCTTCTTCCTCTGATTCTCATACGACCGCTCATATGAGCCTTGTCAGTTGAATGGAGTGGCGAGATGCTGCTTATAGGTCGAAGCCAGTGAAGGGATCACTTCCTAGATTGCACCCTTCCTAGACTGTATCATTTCCTTGATTGTAGTATGTCAGAATGCAAATCTTGTAGATTTCAAATTGGGCAGGTGTCAATGACTGTATTTTTAGATCTTTTAACTGGGTTAAAAAATTGGCTTAATTGTTTTGAAACTGATGACCCAGTTGCATGCTGGCTGTGACTTGGACCTTCAGTTTTGAGAGTCCTTTTATAATGGAAGTTTGTTATGCACAGAAAAACTTTTTTAAACATGCATTACATATTCATAATTTTTCTAACATGCTTATTCTGTATTCCGTATCCTTGGATGACTACTTTGTAGTAATGATGTATTTGCATGTGTGCCAGTGTGCTTGGCATAGAATGCTTGAAAAAAGTGTGTGAGCAGCATTTATATAAGAATAAATTGACCATATTTTAAAATTTAAGTACCACTTACTGCATTGTGCAAAGGATGAGGCAGTGTATATTTAAGAAGAAATTGTTCTTTGCTCATCCCTTCCAAACAATGTATTATAGAGCTGCCTTTAAAGGAAAGGTAGTTAAGTATTTTCTGCCTAGAAAATTCCAGTATCAAATGTTTGCATACATTTTCATTGATAAATTGGTGGTGGTGGTGGGGAGTTTGAATACTGACAGTAATTGAGAGTATAATGAAACGATCTTTTCTCATGATATACACATTTATCTCACTATACTCTTTCTGAGCCATATATACTAAAAATGTATGTAACTGTAACCAAAGGGCCTTTTATGTACAGGACTGCCAGAATGGCAACTGGGAGTGGAGAAGCAACAGAAGAAATGGTGGTATTTCTCTCTACTCAATAAGTCAGTACACACAATCATTAATAGAGTAGGACAAGTATCCTACCCAGCTTTGGGAGTTGTGTGTACCCCCAATTTTTGGTCATGTGCTAGCAAAAAGAGCTATGTAGGAGAATGTGAGAGTGATCGTCTGTGAGACAGGAGCTGGGTATGACAGTGTCATCCTACACAGCACTTGTACCAGCACTTCCATGAGGTAGGAGGAAAAGCTGTCCTACCCAGCTCCTGTCTCACAGACTATAATTCCCCCCCTCTTACCTAGGTTTTTGCTAGCACACAATCATTGGAAGCATGCACAGCTCCCAAAGCTGAGTAGGACACTTGTCCTATCCCATTAATCATGGCTAGCCCATCCACTAGGCAGACCTAGGCTCTTGCCTAAGGCACAAATTCTTGGGCACTGCTGCATCTGCCTGGGTGGAAGTCAAGTGTGCAGGTCCTGCCTCCTAGCTGGCCTCTGGCTTACTTTCCTCCTCCTTGCACATTCTTCCCTGCCCCTCCCTTCCTCACTCTGCTCTGTTACTGCTATGGCTACTCCGGCAGAAGCCTCCATCCTGGTTTCCCAGGTAAAGGTAAAGTGTGCCGTTGAGTTGTTGTCAACTCCTGGTGACCACAGATCCCTGTAGTTGTCTTTGGTAGAATACAGGAGGGGTTTACCATTGCCTCCTCCTGCTCAGTGTGAGTGAGATGGTGCCTTTCAGCAGCTTCCTATATTGCTGCTGCCCGATATAGGTATTTCCCAGATGGTGCCTTTCAGCAACCTCTGGCTTTCTAATCAAGTCATTTCCCCACTGTGCCATTAGATTACCCAGACCCAAAACAACTGTAACATCAAGTGATGACTTTAACTTGTGATGGCTGCCTTCATAATTACAATACTATAGGAAGAGCATTCATATCATCTCACTTCAATTCAATATTTCTTTCAGTTGAAGCTGTCAGGAACCTACCCTGATGCTCCCCAAGTTCAGGAACCTGATTTTTTAAAATGATTTTTATATCAATTGTGTCACCACGTTCATGGAATTTAATAGGTTACTACTTTCTTTCGCTGCCACCATATGATTGTTTATTACCGTGCTCTCAGTAAATAACTTCTTGGTCATGCAGCCTCGTGCGTGCATGATAAGTATATGTGTTCCCTATAAGGTTTAGAGAGACAATGAAGAAGGTATAAAACAAATAAGAACAAGTTATTATTTACTTAAGACGGGAATAAGGATTTCTGCAAAGCAGGGCACATAGACTTCATTACTATGTTACCAAATCAGTCAGCTTTTAGATACCACATAGAGAGCCGGGTCTCACAATCAGTGAGACCCAGTTTCAGGAGCTGCGCAGGAGAGTGGGCTAAGCCCACTCTCCCTGCACACAAGCAGGGAGGGATTCCTGGGCAGCGGGATCGGCCATCCACACGATTTCCGGCTCCGTGACGGAGCCGGTGGGGGCTGGGGGCAGCGGGGGCCGAGTGCGCAGGGCATACTGGTGAGACGCCTGGAGGTGGCTTTTCGCCTCCCCTCCGGGGGTCTCCTCATGAGTAGCCACGGTGCAGAGCCATGCCACGGCTACTCATGATTGAAAAAACTGTATTTGTGGAGCAGTTGCTCCGCAAACCCGATTTTAGAGGAGGGGTATTTAGGTGGGTTAACCCGCCTATGTGAGCCACCGGGCTCGCTTGTGAGGCCGGTGGCTCCCACGATCAGCCAAAATCGGGCTAGGCTCCCCTAGCCCGATTTTGGCTGATTGTGGGAATAGCCCCAGAGTGTTTTTACCTTTCTGAATACAATACTGTTGTGTGTTGAATAACTTAAGACAGGTGTTTTCTACTGTGTTTGTGTATCTCGGCATAACAACATAGATCTCTTGTTTGTTTAACCAGGAGTTTTGCCTCTGGGCACCTTTCTCACTCAGGATTCCCACTCAGTGTTTTTTTTTTTAAATCCAAATCTCAGAGTACTGTTCCAGTGCTCTACTGGCTTATTACAGTCTCTGAACATCAATTAACCAATAATTCACATAGAATTTGAACCATTTTCCTTGTTCAAAAATCCACACAGAAACTCTGGCTCTGAGCTCAGTTTTGTCTTACTCGGTCCTCTCCTCCTAACCAACTAACTGTCACCAACTGTCTCTAGTCAAATCCTCCTCTCAACATTCTGTGTGTGGTTGCTGTGGCAACTCTTGTGTCCTCTCTCTCTCTCTCTTTCTCTCTCTCCATGTACATTGCTTCACAGAGGCAGTTTATGATTTAGCAAGAAATCATCAACACATCAGAATATATGCATGTGTGAATCAGCCCTAAAACTTAGTGAAGACCTAATGCTGGGCCCCTATAAGTCCTGGTTTGCAAAATAAGGGGCCAGCTTTGGGAATGAACACCCCATCCCCTTTCCTTCTGTGATGAAAATTTCCTATTCCCTTACCTTTTTTTTTTTTAAACCATGGTTCAGTATTACATCTGTACAAATGCTAATAATGCTTAATACTAACTAGGGTACCCATCAAAACCAGGATTTGAAGTGGGTTTACAAGGTACGGTTAGGAAGAAGCTTAATGTTTACCATGGTTTATGTATTGATGCTAAGATCAAGAAGGGGGTTAGTGTTGGAAAGGGGATGGAGCAATCTGTTTGCAAACTTTGGATTGTGGGGAGTCTGCATTAAATCTGCAATGGAAGATAAGGCTTCTAAAGGTGCAAGTTCAAGGCATGCATGTTTTCTGGCACATCTCCTTTAAAAAATGAGATAAGGGATGTGTGTGTACACAAGCATTCTCTTCTTCCATTTGAACTTTTTTCATTAACTTCTTCCATGTGAACTTTTTTCGCCAGTTCACCATCTTGCTTCAAGCTGGTGACCATTGCAGTCTGTATGGGAATGATTAGTGCCTGTACATATGATGCCCTGTGTTGCCAAGGATAGTTAGTGGTGTCTGTGAGTGTTTTCATACGCAAGACTTAAATTGCCTTTGAGCCTAAATAGCACATGTGCTATTTATGAACATTTGATCACTGCTAATGAGGAAGAGAAAGTGAAAGAGATGCATTTGTAACGTGAAGCAGCATTCTGGCTTATATAGATTTTACATTTCCATTACAAATGGGATTGAGCCTCCCTTTTTGTTTCATTTTTTATTAATTTAATTTCTGAAGGAAGAAGGCTTTATGAAATCACCATGTCTGTATCCCCCTCTAATAATATTCACATTTACAGTATGATACAAATCAAATTTACAGCACATCAGAGGGGGTTCTAGGGGACACCAATGGGTGTATTGTTTTTGTCCATTTGCCATCTTGTTTCAAGATGATGGTCATTCATAGTATAAACAATACCACTTTGTAACTCATGTGTTGATGGATAAAAACCAAATTCATAGTAAATGGGAGGGGTCCTAAGGGACTCTGATGGGATTTTTTTTTTTGGCCAGTTCTCCATCTTGCTTCAAGCTGGTGACCCTTCAAAATATGGGGGGGGACCCTTTTAACTCATGTGCTGACAATAGGAAACAGATCACATTAACAACACACTGGAAGGGGTCCTATATAGTCATAGTGTCTATGATAAGTGGAAAGTTGACTTGATTAGTTCTGTTTGGAACTACTTGTTGAGATTGAGGTGGTCGTAGGATAAACGCATGGTTACCATATTAACACAGCAGATTGTTAGATTGGAAAGCTAGAGTTGGTGTTAGTGTTCACTAATTAGCTTCCTGTGTCCTAATTACAATTACATTTAAGAATTGTAATTATTTTGAGAACAAAATTAATTTGTATTCTCAACTCCTTAAATCGTTTGTGATGATAGTGCAGACTTTAAACTCCCACTTTCCATAGCACTGCTTGCCCTCATTCCTCCTTAACTGTTATGACTGTGCAACAGTAGCCCCTCTTGTAACAGAATGCAAGGAAGCATTGACGGTCCACAGTAACACTGCGGCAGGATAGGGATGGAGGAGAGGAATCAACCCTTCCACAGAAGCTCAGCTGAGTAGAATTTGGACAATCTGTTCCACTACATCATTGATATTCAATGGGTAGGCCATACCATTGGCAGCACCAACATTTCCTGCTCTTTCTGGTTTAGATAAAAAACAACAACAACTTAACTTGTAGACTGTGAAATCAGCCTACTTTGCTTTCACTGTCTCTACATCTGGACTAAATTTGGTGCAAATGGAGGTCCACAGGTTAGCTCTCTTGTACCTCAAACGTTCATGTGTTCGCTATCTTGGATCGAGGTGGATGTTATCATTACAAACTGCACCACTGAGGTGTCCCTGTGTGTCACTAACTACAGCTGTTCCAAATCTGGTTCAAATCAGTTAGACAGTTCTCAAGTTAGTGCACTTGTGCATCAAAGGTTTATGCATCCGCCATCTTGGATTGGGTGGGTGACATCATCACAATCTTCACCATTGAGGTGTGCCTATGTGTCCTTACAGCTGTAGCAAATCTGATTCAAATCAGTTAAGTGATTCACAAGTTAGCTCACTTGTGCCTCAAAAGTTTATGGTTTCACCATCTTGAATCAAGGTGGATGACATCATAACAAACTACACCACTGAGGTGTCTCTGTGTGTCACTCACTACAACCATACTTAATCTGATTGAAATCAGTTAGACAGTCCACAAATCAGCCCACTTGCACCTCAAATGTTCATGCATCAGCCATCTTGGATTGGGATAGATGACATCATAACAAACTACGCTGTTGAGGTGTCCCTATGTATCCCTACAGCTGTAGCCAATTTGGTTCAAATCAGTTAAGCAGTTCACAAGTTACTCCACTTGTGTGTCAAAGGTTTATGCATCTGCCATCTTGAATCAGGGTGGATGACATCATCAGAAACTACACCACTGAGGTGTTCCTGTGTGTCACTCATTACAACTGTACCTAATTTGGTTTAAATTGGTTAGACAGTCCACAAATTGGAGTGGATGACATCATCACAAACTACGCCATTGAGGTGTCCCTACAGCTGTAGCAAATTTGGTTCAAATTGGTTAGGCGGTTCAAAAGTTAGCCCACTTGCACCTCAAAAGATTATGCATCCACCATTTTGAATTGGAGTGGATGACATCATCACACACCATGCCATTAGGGCATCTCTGTGTCCCTATAGCTGTAGCAAATTTGGTTCAAATCGGTTAAGTGATTCACAGATTAGCCCACTTATGCCTCACAAGTTTATGCGTCTGTCATCTTGAATCGGTGTGGATGATATCATCACAAACTATGCCATTGAGGCGTCCCTGTGTGTCACTCACTGCAACTGTACCCAATTTGGTTTATATGGGTTAGGCAGTCCACAAATTAGCCCACTTGCACCTCAGATGTTCATGCAGCTGCCATTTTGAATTGGGGTGGATGACATCATCACAGACTGCGCTGTTAAGGTGTCCCTCCAACTGTACCCAATTTGGTTCATATTGGTCCAGGCATTGCGAAGTTGATTAGGGGGACACACACACAGAATGCTGGGTGATCTCATAACCCTAGTGGAAAGTAGGCTAAAAATAATGAAAAAGATGGTGAGGACAATAGAGAGAGCAAGACACCAAGAGAGAGGGAATGGAAAGATGCAGTTCTATATGGTGAAACATGACAGGTTGTGGTTGATGGTTGATCACAGAAGGACTGAGAAATTAAAGACTACTTGATCACATTGTACTATGTTTTGTATGAAAAACAAGGCAATTAATAATAAACTTGACACTGGTTTTTTTTTCCTTCATTGATTCAAAAATAAATTGCACAGCACCTTTGAGACCAACACATATATTGTGGCATGAGCTTTTTGAAGACATGAGCCTTGCTTCATTACATACTGTACATGAAACCCCATTAAAGTAATTTTTATTTTCATGTATGTTAGCAATATGGGGGATTTTGGTTCATGTATGTACAGACAAGGGTACTTCTGTAATTGTGCTTCGCTGTTTCTTTTTCCTTATTCATTTTTGTATTATCTGTGTTAGTTTGGTACAATAAAAGCAGAATTTGGGGAAATTAGCACAAAAATATATTCTCTCTCTACAAGTAAACAACAACTCTGCATTTTCTCCCTTGGGGCGTTTTGATTAAGCAGATTTCATAGCATATAAGAAGAAGCTTCATTATAGCCAATGAGGAAAGGTCTACTATTATATATCTTATAAAAGAAGTGAGAAAAGAAACTGAAGAGATCTAGAAATTCATTCAGCAATCAGGGCAGATGTAACAAATTTGGGTAAGACATAAGACTGATAGATTCTGTTATGGAGGGATTAACAGTCTTCTCAAGTCTGGCATTTTCAGGGCGATACTTTTGCTACATCTGTATGCATATAAACAACACAACCACCTCTATATTATAAATCTACCCCAAAGCAAAAAAGATGTGTTTTACATCTGTGCTACCGGCCCTGAAATAACCTCCTTGTTTTTCTTTCTGATTAGATTAACAAAAGTCTCTCCAGCTGAAGGAAAGGGTGAAATTCTTCCTCCAACCATACAGAAAATAATGAAAGGATATAACAAGTATCTGCGCCCATTTTTTGACAGTAAGTAGAAAAAGTGATCTGACTGGAATAAGCTTTTTGATACTAGACAGTATTTGAAGAATGAAAATTGGAACCGTAATGAGAGCCTCTATCTTTGACAGCATGTCATTTTGAAAGGATATTATGTTTTATATCAAGAAATTGCAGGGCTTGGAAGGATCCTAAACACTTTAGTTCTACTCCCACAATACTAAGGCATGTTCCTCTTTATCTATCAGATGTGATGAACTGGTCTATATGATAAATATATTTGTGGTGGCCAGCAAGCCAAGTGCATGCACTGCAAGAAATGCATTCACTAGAGCAACCAAAACATTTCCAGCTATTTGCTAGAAGGGCTGTATGTTACCTGCTGAACATAATGTATAGTATCACAAATTTACTTTTTGGAATCCAAGTGGCACCTCTGCAAGCTACTTAAACATAATTCATCACATTATATCCCAGGCCCTCTCTCCCAGCCTTTATACTGTGTACTGTTATGCCAGTAGTTCCTAGTGCTCTTTCCATAAAATTGAATAGAATGCAGAAACTATTCACTTTCCTGTGTAAACGTTAAAATTGAAAAAAAAGAATCCATTTTGCTTCTTCAACCATGCTGTGAAAGCTTTAAAACTATTCATTTTTACACACACATATGCACATGTTACATGCTGGGAGTTGCAACATTCTAATCTGCTAGTTAAATAATTTACAGTGATTTGTTTATATTAAAGTAGCTTAATTAACATGATTTATAGCTAGTACATTTCAAAGGGATAACATGTCCTTTTAATGGTTCTAAAATGAGTTATACAAAAGTAGAGACAGATGTTAATGCTGATTTCTCACTTCCCTATTGCCCTGAGAGACAGATGCTTTAGACAGAGAGAATGAAATATGGAGCATCAAAGCACATCATGGACTGAACAGGGAATCAGCTGTGCCCTCAAGACATGCTATGTTTCCAGTTTTAACAGGTTAAACTACCAAGGAAAAGTCCCACAGTGGAATTCCTGTGTCTGTAAAGTCAAAACAGTTTTGGATATGGAATTGCAGATTCTTTTCTGCACCTCTCAGGGAAAAATACAAGTCAAACATTTAGTTATTTAAAAGGCCCACAACACCATGGAATTGAAGATAAACTCAATAGAATCATTACCAAGTCAGTCCAAATTATTTATTTATTGCATGTTTATACTGTCCTTTGTTCCTAGACCCCAAGGCCAGTCACAATTATTTAGTATATAATAAAATATAATATATATCACAATGACAATTAGAAATTAACTGCTCTCCTTGTGAAGATGCTCCTAAGGTGGCCAGATGGAAGGTCTGCTCTATGGCTGCTGTCATTCCACTCTCCCTTGAGGTATCTCCCCTTGGGAGCTTGCAGCTCCCCATCCCAGAGGTAGCTGTAACAGCTGGCTGTTCTAATTCCCTCCTGGGTCATGGCCCTTCTGCAGTCATTCTTCCCCTCAGCAGCAATGCTCATAGCGGGGTGGGGGGTGGGTGGGCAGATGGAAAAGACTCTGCCCTGGAAAGTGGCCATTATGGGCTGCTGTCATTTTCCCCTCCTGGGGTGTGGCTAAATTCCCTAGCATCTTAGTCTTTCTCTTTCCTCTGCAGCAGTGATGCTCTTTGGGGCCTAAATGTTAAACGCTCAAGGCAGTTGGATGGAATGCCCTGGCTGTTATGTTCTCTATCCTCTTCTCCTGGACCCATTAGAGACTAGATAATGTCCCAAGCCCATTAGAGGCCTAGGCAGGGAGGAGCCAAGTACCCTTCTGCTTGCAGTGCTTTCCAGTGGTGGTATGGAAAACTATTTCCACATGATCACGACAATCTGCATGTGAAAAGCTTATTGTATTTTATACTCTCCACATGCAATCAAGGAGGCAATGCTAAACCCCTTGATGGCACACTTTACCTTTACCACATGCAACCAATAGCAGCCAGAGCAGTTGGTGTCACCTAGCATTGTTAAAGGCATTATTCAAAATAAACACAAGGAATTCTGATAAGAACTAATCTGCCTACTTTCCTTTCAGTATACTTTTAATTGATAATTACCATGTTCAGAAGTTAGCCCACTTATATAAATGTTCATATATCTGCCATCTTGAATTGGAGTGGATATCATCACAAACTTCACCGTTGTGGTGTCCTTATGTATCCCTACAGCTGTACCATATTTGGTTCAAATTGGTTCCCAGTTCCACCTAAAACATTCACATGTTCATCATCTTAAATTGGGATAGATGACATCATCACGAATTACGCTTTTGCAGTGTCTCTCTGTGTCCCTACAGCTTTACCAAATTTGGTTTAAATTGGTTAGGCAGTTCACAAGTTAGCCCACTTGCACCTTAAATGTTCACACATCCAGCATCTTCAATTGGGGTGAGTTATATCATTACAAACTACACTGTTGAGGTGTCCCTATGTGTCCCTACAGCTCTACCAAATTTGGTTCAAATCAGTTAGGTGGTTCACTTGTACCTCAAACATTTGTTCATCCACCATCATACATTGAAGTGGATGATGACATCAACACAAATTACACCATTGAGGTGTTCCTATGTGTCCCTACAACTCCACCAAATATGGTTCAAATCGGTCCAGGCATCGTAAAGCTGATAGGGACACACGGACACAGAAACAGACACAGAAAGTTGGGTGATCTCATAAGGAAAGTAAGCTAACAATGCAGTTTTAAGGAATCAGCAGTACAAGATGTATTATTATTAATTCGATTTCAAATTTTAATTCGATGTAAGCATGTGGTTATTCCGTTCACTCCAAGTGTTCAAATGCTGATGCACATCTCTGATTGTTTTTAATATGTCTTTTGGTTGTGGTAAGGTCTTGTCTTTGCAACAATTCACACTTGATCCTGCCAAAGCCCAAGCATCGTTTCTTTGGGTTCAGTACAAACCTCAGTATAAAATGCTGGCCCCCATTTTGGGTTCCGTATAAAATGCTGGCCCCTCCCACACACATATCCTCTCATGAGCCATGGAAGAACAAAAATCCTATTTTATTTTTGAAATTATATTTACTACATTTCTGAGCCATGGCCCCACAGTTGGGCTTTTCTTTGCCTCAAAATAGGCCCCCCTCCAATTTCTTTGCTGTTTTTGTTTAACATCCAGCCTAAAGAAGAGTAGAATTTGAATGCTTGCTGTTTTGTCATTTTTAAAAATTGTTGGTCCTAGTAAAGATATTAAAGGTAATGTGTGCTGTCACGTCGATTTCGACTCCTGGCACCCACAGAGTCCTGTGGTTTTCTTTTAGTAGAATACAGGAGGGGGCCTGTATCTCCTCCTACGCAGTATGAGATGATGCCTTTCAGCATCTTCCTATATCGCTGCTGCCCAATATTGTACCAGCGGGGATTTGAACTGGCAACCCTCTCCTTTTTAGTCAAGCATTTCCCTGCTGTGCCGCTTAAGGTGACTTAGTAAAGGTATTACCCAGTCTATATTATGATTTTTAAATTTTTTTCATGGACTGTCATCAGTTGCCACAAACACAGTCTATGAAATAAGTTTCATCTTCTTTTTGTTCATATATTTTCCCAATTAGTTTATTGCCTGCAGAAAGGTCTTGTTTTGAAAAATTGGAGGATTGATTGGTGTCTTTTAGCTTCATTTATATTCTTTGTTTAATATTTCTTACTATTTGATTTTTATATTTATAGACAGATACGGCATGACTGTGTAGAAAAAAAAAGTCCTTTCCTTCCAGGCACTATTCCCTATTCTTCTGTCAGTTCTTCTCTGTGTAAGCGATAGACCAGGCCTAACTCATTTATTTGCTCTTTGGACCAGTAAATCCTACCTGCAGCACTGGTATCTCCCATTGCCCAGGGGATCAATGTTGCTAATGATGTAATGCTTTGTCCTTTTCCACCTTAAGGAACTCTGGGACTTCTGGTTCTTGAGAGAGAGTGTGGAGAGGGATAGAGGTACAAGCTTCCCATAGGGAAGCATAAATCTTTATATCTCTCAAATGACAAGTCTTAGAAGTCATTGAACAAATACAGAGCTAGCCAGGAATTCACTGTTCAGAATCTTGCTTGCTCTATTCTGCTTCTGATTGGCTTCAGCAAATCTCACAACTTGGACACTCCATATAGGCAATATCATTTTCCAGAAATATCCTTAACAATTTTCCAGAAATATCCTTAACCTACAATTGAGCGTTACTCTCCCCCCTCCTCCCCCATGGTAACGGCATTGCAGCCTGGGTTGGGCCTCCCTAGATATCTGGGCTTTGGTAAAGTATTCCCTTCTCCTTTTCCCTGTGATTGCGACCTGGATCCTACATTGATGAAATAGGATTTGAGCCTGGATGGTAGACATTACAGCACTGCACTGTCAATATGGGAAGATATCAGTCTCTCTCAGGCTAATAGGCATTTAAACAATTTCTAGTGGAAATTCCCTGTCAGGAGATAGTGGCAGGTAGGAGGAATTCCTTATGTGTGGTTGTAGTTCTTGTGCTTGTAAGGAATCACTAGACCAAGGCAAACATATTGGCAAAGGTTTGTTTCACACAGGCATGTACACATGAATGAATATCATATTATTAGTCATCACTTGATGAATTGCTGTTGATTGTATGAACAACCTTCACTGAAAAATATTGTGTCAATGGTGATATGAAAGTTCTACCTGAGGTGTGGGATCTGTGATGGCTCATTCACACATGACATCATCAAATAATGAGCATGCATGTGTGAATCTGTCCAAAGTATGGATTGCAAAAGTAAATACTTTATTTACTTTAAATTGGAAAAAGTAAATACTTTACTTTTACAAAAGTAAATACTTTACAACAGTTTTGGATTGCAAAAATAAATACTTTACTTTTATTTTACTTCAAAGTAAAACAGTGGCAGACATACAGACCAACACTGCACACACACAACAGAGGAGAGGTGATTTTCACCAATCTCCTTTTCTTTGGAGTGGCCCATTGTGCCTCCTGCAGATATGTCCTTGAGGATCATATGACTCTCGGGGAGCTATTTTTGAGAGGCATAGTGCTGGGTTTTAGAAGAAAGGGGAAATGGCAAAAAAAAAAAATGCTGTTCTATGTAATCTGTGCACAGTTTGAATCTAGATATTTAATCTGAATATCCACTGATATTCAGACTCTCTCTGTTTTGAACACCTTATTATCATCACCTTTATTTTAGGTTTGTTTTGTTTTACCTTTATTTATTGCTGGGCTATTTGCAGAAGTCAGTAATTGAACTACAATTGAACTCAACAGAATTTTGGGCATTTCAATGCAAGTTAAATTTAGTCCATCCCCCCTCCCCCCGCTGTTGCTATTTAGCACCCATTTTCTTCTGTCATGTGAAGAATGAACAATATGTTGAAGTTTCTTAGGTCCACGGTACTATAGTTGTTTATTTTATCAGTGAGCTGCTATATATCCTATGCTTTCTTGTTGTCATGTCCAGAGCTGTTTTCACTGCATAACTGTCTTGCTCTGCGTGATGTAAGAAGACTGAATAAAAGTAATAATTCAGTTTATCAATAAAGCATTTGTTACCAGATAAACTATTCACATCTGTTTAATGTTGGTAGATATTTATCCTTTATTAGTTTAGCCTTGTGGACTTGCAAAGCAGTAAAAGGTGAGAGTTCTCTATTGCCATCTATTGGAGAGAAGGAGGAAAAATTTCAAGATGTTCCTTAATGAGAACAGCGATGCTTGTATTGTAGGGATGTGCGTTTCGTTTCGGATACAAAACGTTTTGTGCACAAAACAGGCCATTTTGGCTGTTTTGTAGCCCAAACAAAACACCCAATGCTCAAAACAGAAAATTTTGTAGCCAAAACAAAATATCCCTGTTTCGGATACAAAACGTTTTGTTGTTTCGGCTGTTCTGGAACTCTTTTTTGCAATCGCAAAAGGTCTTTCTCCTTCAGTCTCCATTTTGAGTTTTGACATCTGTTTGAATTTCCAGCCCTTCTAGCCCGCAGATTGGCCAGCGAAAAGCATGGGCTGATCTGCTGGCAATTGTTTCCTTATTCCTTTTAAGCAAATTTAAGGGTAAATTTTACTCTCATTGGCTAGTGGGGCAGTGTGCATTTACTCTCATTGGCCAGTGGGGCAGTGTGCGTTTCATTGTTGTTGTTTCACACTGTTGTGTGTAGATCAGTTGCATTTCGGGCGGGGGGATGTGGATGTGCATGACCTTTGGAAATCTGCCTGATTTTCCCCAAAGCTCTGCTGTTGTTGATGTGTGATGTTGATGTTATTTGGGGTGGATTCAGGGCAGAAAGGGGGCTTTGGGGGCATAAGAGTGGTTCAGGTGGTAGTGCCCCAATGGGTGCCTACTGCCACCCAGATTCCAAAGGAATTGGGAAAAGGGCTGATTTCTTAGAAATTGTTGAACTTTACGCTTCTTTAAAGTCCCCCCCCCCCAGGGAATAATGGAGGTTTCAGCAGACCCATAACTCCACTTGGGGGGCACTGGGAGCGAGTGGTGGTGGGAGCGAGTGGTGGTGTAGTGGTGGGAGCGAGTGGTGGTGTAGTGCACATAGGGTGCCAACCACCCCCATGGGTTGTTAACCCATGGGGTGCTGGGTTCTGTTGTTTCTGAGGTGTTCTGAGTGTAGATTCTCTGGTAGCATATGAGATTTTCAATGAGAAGCCATGAATCCACTCTCACATGCTACCAGAGAATCTGAATCTACACTCAAAACATCTCAAAAACAACAGAACCCAGTACCCCATGGGTTAGCAACCTATGTGGTTGGCATCCTATGTGCTCTACACCACCACTCGTTCTGGGCCACCCTGGTGCCCCACAAGTGCAGTTATGGGGCTGCTGAAACCTCCATCATTCCCTATGGGGAAGAACTTGAAAGACTCCATTAAATCTTTAATAATCAGCCCTCTGCCCAATTCCGTTGAAATAATTCTGACAGTTTCTTTGCCCCCACTGGGCACTACCAGCCCCCCCCCACTCTGCTCTGGGCCACCCCTTTCCCCCCAACATGAAGCTATACTTCTGTTGAAACCTCCATTATTCCCTATGGGAAAAATCCTATACTTCAAAAATTCACCAAAGATCAGCCCTTTGCCCAATTCCTCTGAAATTTGGGTGGTAGTTTCCACCCTTTGGGCACTACCACCCCCACCCACTACTTTTCCCCTTGGGGGCATTTTTTAAAATCCAAAATGTTTCAGATTCGGATTTTGCAATTTCGAACAAAGAACAAAATTGGGGTGTTTTGGATTGGCTGGTTTCGAACAAAGAACAAAACGGGGGTGTTTCGGATTTGGGCCAAAAACAAAACAGAAAAAAACCACAAAATGCACAACCCTATTGTATTGTGTTTTCTCTCCTGAGGCTAACAGCAGTTTTAGGAAAACAATTTGGATTTTTGCAACAGTGGGTGAAAGAGTTAGACCCACTTCTCCCAATGCCATAGATTTGCCCGATTAAAATCAGGCACCCCATGGCTGATTTTAATGAAAAGAAAAAAGTAAAAGAAAAAGAAAGCTGCTGGTGGTGGTGGTGGTGTGGAGTCAGGAGATGCATGCAGAGATCTGTGTCACATATCGTTTGGCATTAAGAAGAGGGATCTTAGGATCAAATTTATGCAGTCTGGATGTCCAAATTCTACAAGTTGATGACAAAAAGAATTTTAAAAACTTATTTAATTTGATACAGTAACTAGGGATGATTTTCCCATAATAGGCTTTTTTTTTTTAAAAAAAGGGTGTGTGTGTGTTTCCCAAACAGTTTTTTTAAAAAAACACCCTCCTTTTTTTACATTTTTCTTTTTCTTTTTAAAAGCCCCAGGATCTTCAGGAATGTCTGAGCACTGTGTGGTGAGCAAAGCTCGCAGCAGGGTGGCAGGCAGAGGTGGGAGGGGTCCCCAAGCTGGTGTGGGAGGCCAAGGTGGGGGGCAGAGAAGACACCATCCTGGGGTCCCACAGTCCCCACTGGTGAATTCTTGAGCCCAGGTGAGGTGGTGGCACGAAGGCTCTCCTATCCGGAGGAGCGTGCTGCCACCGAGCCAGGTCCTGGACCAGTGGCGTGTCCATCAGGTGGTGCACCGCCGGGGCTGGTGCCTGGTGCAGAGCCTGGCGGTGTGGGGGGATCTCCTGCTAGGGAAGCTTCTTCTGTGGCAGGGGTGGAGGGCAGGGGCTTGACGGCTTGCAGTGCAGCCAAATTTTCTTTCCCTCTTGTGGTCCTTCCAACACTCCTCTCGCCAATCAGTGGGGGCACCTCTGATGATGGCCAGGTCGTGGCAGAATCCAGTGCTGGGTCGTCCCAGTCTGGGACTGAGGGGGAAGGGTCTGCTGCTGAGGTGGAGGGGGAGGCCCCTCCTCCAGTGAAGCTGGGACCTTCTTCTTCCATGCAGGGTGGAAGGGGTTGGGTGATGGTGGTGGACGAGCACCATCAGCCCCCCAGATCCTCCGTAACCCAAGAGGCTAAAGATGGTGCCCAGGGCATCCGAGGCCACCCAGAGCAGTGATGTTTGGTGGCATTTTGAGGTCCCTCAAGATGCCCCAACTTCTGCTTGCTGTGTTCACTGCAGGGCACAGGTAATTCAGGGCAAGGATGCGAAGCATCTGGGAGCGACCTCCATGTGGCGACAGATGCGACAGTGTCACCCGGATCAGTGACACGCTGGCAGTGCTAGTGCGCCTCGTGTGCCTACGACTAGCGCTGACAAGGGCAGTGCGTCAGCTTCCATGAAGCAGGGCATGCTGCCAGTCAAACGGTGGATGTAGCAGTTGAGCAAGAAGCGGACTGGTCATGTGGTCCCACATCTCCTCACCCGCCTCATAGGGGATATGATGGCCACTGACGACCAGCCTTTTCAGGTGGTTGAGAACTCTGGCTTCTGCTGGATTCTCCAGCTGCTAGCACCCAGCTACACCATCCCCTCAAGGACCACGTCCAGCCAGAACGTTGTCCCCTCCCTGTACAGGCAGTGTAGGGAGCTTATGTCAGCCATGCTGTGTGCAGCACCGGCTCGCACCAGCGGCGTGGATGTGTGTTTGCGTTTGGTGTGTGCGTGCTAGCTAGAAGGCTCTGAAAAAAAGGGATAGGAAAGTGCAGCTCAGAGGTGGGTCAGTGGAGGCCACACACAATGTGTTGTGGTGGGAGACCACTTACTCATCATTGCTGGTGCATGCATATCTGGTGTGTGTGAATGTGCATGTGGTCAGCAGAACCAAACTGGAGAGGGAAAAGAGAAGGCGTGCCAGATTGGTTTTACTGCTTTGCACCATCTAGTCAGGTCTTGTTGGTTTGTGGCTGTTGTTGTGTAGTCTGTGCTGTTGTTTGATTTGGCCCCCTTGGCTTTGCAGTTGTGCGGGCACAGCAGCTGGTCTGTTTCTGTGGTGGTTTTGTGGTTTCCAGTAGGTTGTCATCTTAGTTGTGTCACTATGTGTTGGTATGGTGGCCTGCTAGGGGCACAAAACTGGGGTGGATGGTGGGCACCCAGGGGTGCCAAGCACCCACCAAACCCCAAAGCAACTGGAGGGACACTTCTGTGATTTTAGATTTTTCCCATTTTTGCATTCCTCCCATAGAGAATAAAGGGGATTTGAGGTGGCCCAGCCGGCCCATTCTCCCCTTTGGGGGGTGCCAGGGCACCCCAAAGTGGGTCTGGAGGCATTCTGGGTTGTACCATGACTCTTCCCAGGCAGCCCCAAGCTGGCAGGGTTAATGACCCCCCCCCCAGATTTTTTTCAGTTACTGTCTTAACAAGTCTATCTCTATCAGAGTAGCTTCTCTGGTGTGTGTTTGTGTGTGTTTGTGTGTGTGTGTGTGTGTGTGTGTGTGTGTGTGTATGAATGATGTTGATAGGGATTCATTGAGAGAACTCATACACAGCAAGGTCAAAAACAAATTAGATTCTTGGTGGCTGTATGAGTTCTCTCAATGAATCCCTATCAAGATCCCTCCATACACACATATATATACAGACCAGAGAAGCTACTCTGATAGAGATAGACTTGTTAAAAGGACAGTAGCTGAAAAAGAAATCCTGGGAGGAAAGCAATGAACCCCACCAGCTTGGGGTTCCTCAAATCCCCATTATTTCCTATGGGAGGAATGCAAACATTGGGAAAATCTTCAAAAATTCATTAAAAATCATAGAAGTGTCCAATTGCTTTGGGGTTCAGTGGGTGGTTGGCACCCTTGGGTGCCTACCACCCACCCTGGTTTTGTGTCCCTAGGTGCTATACATAAGGAGTAATGGGCCAGTTTGAGTCCCCATTATACCCTGTGTAGAACCTTTTAGAACTGGTTTGAATTGGGTTCAAATTTGAACCAAACTGTGGGGGAGGGTTTGAGCAAAACCAAGCCTACCCAACCTGGTTCAAAGCTGGTTCAAATTCGAACCAAACAGGCCAAGCCAGTTTTGTGCACATCCCTAACAGTAACTCATTCAAGACCCAAAGTTCATTTAGCACAACCAGATCTCTATTCACATGTTGTATTCAACTCATATAAGTGTACAATGCATGCATCTGTAAATATCTGTATGCAAGTACAGTTATTAACATTTTATGTTGAACGCTGGTAGAGCAGTACACTTCCTATTTGTACTATGCATCTGAAGTACCTCTACCATGATTCACTTTTTAAATGAATGCTTTTTAAAATGAATGCAGGGACAGTCATTCACAAAAAACATGTACATGTGTGTGCAGACATTACCCTAACCCTGTTTTAGAAGACAAATGGCCAGGTTATGCAAACATGATATGGATATAATGGGAAACCATATATCTATCTATCTTTCTTTCTTTCTTTCTTTCTTTCTTTCTTTCTTTCTTTCTTTCAATTTCTATACCGCCCTTCCAAAAATGGCCCAGGGCGGTTTACACAGAGAAATAATAAATAAACAAGATTAAAAAAAAATAAAATTTAGGGATAGGGGTAGAAAATTTCCCCAGAGGTTACATACCTATCAATTCTGTCTTTTACATACTTTCCTGTGGTTTGTTGTATTACTCAATTCCTCTTCACATTTTAACCAAAACAAAATTAAAATGAATATCTTCTTGCACAAACAACTTGGGCCCACTCTGCTTGCTTTCTAAATCTGGCCCTTTGTAATCTGAAATTTTTACTTTTTATGAAGTAGAAGTTTTACTTTTATGAGCCAAACTGTTTTGGTGTGTGGAATATCTTGCACTAGGATATGAATTAAAGCAGATCTCCTTCCTCTCTAGCATTATAGTTTTATAGGTGCCTCCTAAAGGATATGTATTTGTACATTTGGCAAGAGGCCCACACTTTTAGTTTCCTTTTCTGAAACTGCCTCCACAGAATCTCCAAGCAATTCTTACTCTTCGCTTGAGACAGAGGAGGTCTCCACACAGCAGGCTTTACCATGAGTTTTCAGTGAGGTTTTATTGCAAATTCAAAAGTTATCCCAAAAACCTGATGCAAAAAGTGGATTTTTTTACCCTGGATATAAATCAGGCTGCATTCTACCGCGCAGTGAAAAACCCAAATTGTGTGTGAAGTGCTCCTCTATAGCTCTCAAGGACTTCAGGGTAAATCTGCCCAATATGTGAACACACACCCTCTATTCTGGAGGGTGTTCCTTTTAAGCCTAGGGGAAAACCTCACATGCAGTAGCTCTTTTCCTTTAAACTGTTATTTCCTAAAGCTCCAAATAGCTGGCTTAGTAATTGGGTTAGGAGGTGTTTGGGTAAGTGTTTCTGTGTGACCCATTTATGAAAAAAGAAGCCTACAAAAAGATGGGTGCACATGGGCTCCATTGGATTACAACCTATTATTCTTTAATCTTTTATTTCCACAGGGAGATGTCATTTGCAGTCTACAAACTGCTTTTAAATGGTACTTCAGGGGTTCTCAAACCTGGGTTCCCAGATGTTGATAGACCACAACTCCCATCATCCCAAGCCACACTGAAGGTGACTGTGCCTGGGGATGATGGGAGTTGTAGTCTAGCAACATCTGGGGACCCAAGTTTGAGAACCTGTGTAATACTTGGGTACAACATAATAAATATACTAATTGTTACAGTTCCTATGTATGCATTATTATTTCATCATAGAAGCAAGGTGGGAAATAAATGATCCCACTTTTATATGCAGAGGAATTGAATTGATGGCTCTTTGTGGTTAATGAATGTCCTCAATGCCAAGAATTACTGTTGATAGAATATTAATTTTATTGTGTGAATATGTGTTTGTGCATTTATTTCAGATGGCCCTGTCTCAGTGGGAATGAGTATGGATATAGCAAGCATTGACACAATATCAGAAATAAACATGGTATCGTATTATACATTTTTCTTATTTAGAATTCATAATCTATTAACCCCAGGGGGAAACTGTTTGTTTTGCTTCCAACATCTAGTGCATGCTTTGGTTCACAAAAAAGGAACCTAGACCATAGTTTTTAAAAAGACAAGGCAATGTAGCCCATTTCACAGGCTCTTGTTACCTATCAACTACACAGCTTGGGTTTGTTTTTTTTAACTGTTCTACTATAAAGTGAGTGTGATGTGGTGGTTAGAGTGTTTGATAGAGACCCTGATTCCAATCCTTATTCCTCTACAAAGGTCAATGAACTGGACCTTCAGTCCAACTATCTCCATAGGGTTACTAGGATAAAATGGTGAGGGGAATCATGTGTGCCAGCTTGATTTCCTTGGAGGAAGGGTGCATTAAAAGTGTATTTTTACACAAAAAGCCAGTTAGAGGGCAGTTGTCTCATCTCATGTAGTGGTATGCGTCATACATTTTGCCAGCTTTAGCGTTTTACTTTGAATTGGTTGTTTTTGTATCACGTAGATGAGATATTTATTTGTAGATCATCATGAGAGTTTTAGTATTATTTTTTGCAAAATATAATTTTTGCAAACTGGTTGCAGCAGCATACTGCCATGCAGCTGTGAATGCAGTTATTTGCATGGCAGTGGCTTGTCTGGGATGTTTGTTGTAACAGAACTTCAACTTCCAACTTGTTCTAGATTGCATTCAGAGTAATACTTACTAATTTTAGATTCTTATGTAGATATTTTTTAAAGGGGGAGCAACAGTACTGTTGAGATAATGCACCTTTATTTTTTATCTTGTGCCTTTGAACTGAAATCTGCTTTTCAAATAAAATACATTCTGCTTAAAAGTTAAATTAATATATTTATGCCATCCTTGTATAGGAAAACTGTATGATTTTGCATGTACCAATGGGTTGCGTAAAAAATCCTCTTCTGTAGTTGGATAACAACTCAGGATTGACTTTGCAGAGTGTCCTGTAAAGATAGTGAAAGCGTGGCTTCACATGACTGCTGGCAAGTCTGTAAATGGCGAAAATGCCAGGGATATGTTGGGGACCAAGAAAGCACAACTGGTGGGCATGACATCTGAACCTACCCAAGTCTGTCTGGTTTCCCATGCTCTCTGCCCAACCTTCTCCACCCAACTTCAAAACTTGGTTACAGAAGACAGGTGGAGGTTTGGAGAATGTTGGGTGGAGAATCTCTGAATTGGTCTTGTGCCAAACTCATTTCTGCTGGGGAGCTCGTGCTCTCACATCCCAATATATCCCCAAAGTTTCCCCACTTACAGACCTGCCAATGGTCTTGTGAAACCATCCACAGTGAGAAACTAAAGTTGGCCAAATGCAGATAGTCCTGGATAACTGCCCTCTGGCTAAGTGATTTATGAAGCTAGTTAACTGCTCCACAAATTTGTGAAGTTTATTGGCAAACTCCATTATTATTTCTAGTATTACTAAAATAACCTAGATTGCAAAAATATGTATTCAGAGGCATAGCAAGTTTGGAGTGGGCCCAGAGACAAGATTTTAACCCCCCCCCCTCACTGAAGCTCAGCTCAGGAAGTAAAGAAATCTTAAATGAGGCTGAGTAGTAAAAAAATGTTATATATATATCTCCTATGTGCCACAACAGAACATCATCCTAAATTATTTTTAAAAAGGTTTTGTAAATTGTGGACGATGCAAGTCATTTAATGGTACTAGAGAAAGACATGCTGTTCTGGTAGCTCCAGGTCTTAACACTCGCATCAATTTTGGAGGATGAATACAACTGAAGGAAACCCGGGCAGGTGCGCGGCTGGGGGAGTCAGTCATGTGACTTGCCTCTGGGGGAGCCCCCAAGGCAGTGGGCCCTCAGACAACTGTCTCCCCTTGCCCTATTATAGTTACGCCCCTGTATGTATTATTATAGCTTGCTCTTTATTACATGGAGCTCCCAGTGATTTCTCAACCAGATTGTTGATCAGGTCCATATCTACTTAACTTTGACAGTGCTGCAGCATTGCAGAACAATCACTGGGCTGCAAACAGCTTATTGTATTTTATACCTTTGTTTTGACTGCAGGATTTGTTTTTGGAATAATGGAGCAAAAGGAACTGGAAAATAGCTGGTTGTGTAGGACCAACATTTGATGGCAACAGACAGAAAGAATAGTTTACTACTGAGGGTATTGATTGCTGGTAGGGTGGTTGATATCCATCTTCTTAGCAACTGATATGTACCTAGCCCTTCTTTTCTGTGCCCATACCACTCTCTCAGGCAGACACAACCAAATATTTCCCCTTTTTTCTCCATAAACATGACTGTTTAGAGTGGCTCTTTTTGAAAGTAAAACCGAAATTCTCTTGGGAACAAAAAAATCTTGGGAACAAAAAATATAAGAGGACTGAGGATGTTGGCTTCTATGCTTGGGGGTACAAATACAGCAGTGAAGATTTCGAACTATCTTCTTCCTCCCCATGACAGTTTATTCTCTAGGTGTCTTTGAATGAGATGCCCAGTCACTTGTGTATTCAGCTGGCATTGTAGAACCATCCTGTCCATAGGGGAACTTGCAAAGGAATGATATTCAGGCTGTAGCTGGCCATGCAGCCTGTTCAACTTCATTGCACAACCTCTCCCTTTCAGTATGACAGTTCTGTGCTGCCAGACACACACAGAAGTGTACATGCATTGCGCAGGCTGTGTGGAGAGCCATTACGTCAAAATCTGCTCTGGTTTGATTTTTTAAAAAGCTGTTTTCATGCATGAAGTAGATCAAGGAAGGGATAACTTTTCTGTTTCAATATTTTTTGAAAATTGCCTTGTCTGTTCCTAGGATTACACAGCTACTATATTCCTAAGACAACGATGGACTGATGAACGCCTTTGCTTTGAGGGTAATAAGAGCTTAAGCTTAGATGGCCGCCTTGTAGAAATGCTTTGGGTACCTGACACCTTTATAGTGGACTCAAAAAAGTCTTTTCTTCACGATATCACTGTTGAAAACCGTCTAATAAGAATATATCCCAATGGAACAGTCCTTTATGCCATACGGTATGTCATAACTCAAACTCTGCTTTTTTGCTGTTTAAACCTTGATGACCATTTGCCAATATATTTCATTCTTCTTATACCAGATCCACTGGCACAAAAACCATTTTTGTTCTAGGCCAGGTTGTCCCTGATCCAGATATTTCTTCTGAGTATGGATGATCCCGTATGCACATGGCAACCCACCTTCTATGCCATCATTTCAGTGCAGAGGAGAGCTCCAGACATGCAAACAGTTACACACCTTGAACTCACCCCCCCCATTGAAATGAATGGGAAAGCTTGTTGGCAAAACCTAGTGTTAGGGATATCCCAAATGGTCACAAGCAAATATTTTCAGCATGCAAATGGTGTTTGTTTCTCGGGGAGGGGCAGCAGAATGGGATATGTCCTCCAAACACTCCTTTATTTATTTCCTTTTGGTGTTGATCAAGTGCTGTTCATTGTCTGATCAACAGATCACAGGGACACTTATACTGAATCAGACCATTGGTCCAACTAGTTCAGTATTGTCTACACTAACTGGCAGCAACTCTCTAAGATTTCAGGCAGAAATCTCTCTCAGGCCTACCTAAAGATGGTAGGGATTAAACTTGGGACCGTGAGCATGCAAAGCAGATGCTCTACCACTGACCTACAGCCCTGACCTACAAAATCACATAGTCAAGTGTGATCACAAAGGCAAATCAGAGTGAGGGCAATATTCCCTGTCCTGAATGAACAAACATTTTCACACTTTGGGTACAGTCCAGAGTCCAGCTGAAAAAGTGGCAGTTTTTGTCGCTTGCAGAAGCTCAGCCCCAAGTAACTATGGGTGGTAATTAGGTAACTAGGTAACGATGGGTGGCTTCAGGCTTCAGTTACAGCTGAGCTTCATGTAACCTCCCTGCACTCCAGGAGCACATGGTCCCACCTCCCACCCCTGTGTGAGTGCCTACGTTTTTTCTAGTTTAGGATATGCTGCGATTGGTTGTGACGTCCAAACCCACCCATCTCAGCTTATCCTAACCTATTTTCTTCAGAAAATCTGAGCCACAAATCTCACTTGAATCCTCCCTCCATCCCTTTCCCCAGCTCTGGCCCATTGCATTTTGTTGCTTCATGCAAACAGGAATCTACCGCCCTGTCCCCTTACTTGGTCCATTCCTAGGCGGGAGGCAGCACTAACACAACCCCACCTCTTTGTTGGCTCCACCCCTGCCTCACATGCTCAGGTACTGACCTATTCCTCCTTGTCGCCAGCCTCAGTGCCTGGAGCATGCTGCCACTGCTGGCTGTTTATGTGGGGTGTCCCAAAGGAGGCAGTGTGGAGCCAGGGGCGTGGCTAGGGGAGAGAGGGCCCGTGTTCCTCCCTCTCTCCGGTGGCTCCTCAGAGTGAGGGAGATAATGAAGAAAATAGGGAGGGGTGGAGCTGAGGGGCCCTCAGGAGCTGGGGGGGGGGTCTGGATTCTTTGAACCCATGAGCTCAATTATAGCCACACCCCTGTTGTGGAGCATCCCTTCAGCAGTGGCAGCATTACTAAGCCAGCAGCAGCAGCTTACTTTCTCCCTCTCTCTCCCCCCTGCCGCCCCACATCTCACCTTCCCTCCAGCAGCAGATTTGTCCAAAGACAAGAAGAGACAGATTTTAATAATTTAGTAAATGTTCATATTCATAAACTGTGACTAGATTCGGCCTTTTCATTTGCTGCTGCTGAAGGTGTTTCCCATGCTGCTTTCTGTGTGGTGCACCATGCAGACAGCCAGTGTCCCAGCTGCTGAGGCTGGTGAAGAGGAGGAAGAGAGTGGCACTTGGGCATGTGAGGTAGGGTGGGCCAGCAAGGGTGTGGGGTAGCGTCAGCAGGGGCTCCTGCCTGGGAGTGAGATCAGCTCTTGGGGCAGGGTGACCTGTTGCTGGAGTCATGCTCAGGAGAAGATGGCAATGGAGAGGGATGGGGTGTGTGTGTGTATTCTGCCACCCCCTAAAAGACACTCCAAGGTGCAGCATGAAACAGCGGCCTAATTTTGCCTTATGAAAGAGCTGCCCTAGCCTTTTCCTCCTCCAGTTGGGCACCTGTAAAATGAAAGCTTCCTGGTTTATCATCTAGGTTTGTTGGGCTTGCTTAAATCAGTTTCCCACCAGGGACAGCATAGGAAACTAGTTGACAAACCAGGAACCTTTGTATTTAGCCAGGGTGATTTCCAAATGCTTCGACTTGTCAGGATCGTATTGAAAATGATTCACAGAATCGCAAACTCTTACAACAGGAAAATACAGCTTTTTTTCTGCAACAGACTTGCAACAGTGTAGCACTCTAACACAAAGATAGAATTCAAAATAAGGCATCGGAAATGTGAACGGCACCTTGTGTCAGCGCAGGGACTGTGGTGTCACAACACAGCAAGTAGAGAAGCACATTTTAGCAGATCCATAGTGACACTGTTGTAGGGTTTCACCTGGAAAGTGCCCTGGTGCACAAGAGCAGAAGGGATGAGGAGGAGAGTGTGCATGGGCTCCATGGCTTATTCATAGTACAGCAGTCTATGGAGCCCCTGGTGGCGCAGTGGTAAAACTGCCGCCCTGTAACCAGAAGGTTACAGGTTCGATCCTGACCAGGGGCTCAAGGTTGACTCAGCCTTCCATCCTTCCGAGGTCGGTAAAATGAGTACCCAGAATGTTGGGGGCAATATGCTAAATCATTGTAAACAGCTTAGAGAGCTCCGGCTATAGAGCGGTATATAAATGTAAGTGCTATTGCTATATTGCTATATGGGCCCTTTCTCACTATCAGGGACCTGGGTGGGAGGGCGGGAAGGCTATAGAAGCTTACATCCCCTGTAGATGACCAAGACCCAGTCGCTGGGTGTGTGGATTGCACACCCAGACAATCTGTTGCTGCCCCAGCTGTGTCATCCTGGTTCTTCTCAGAAAGCCCACAATGCACTGTGCGAGTGCATGGTGCATTGTGGGGATCCCCCTGGCGATGGGCAGGTGCCCCTCAGTGTCTCAGCACCAGTTGAAAGCAGCCAGTGCTGACACACAGTTAGTTAAGCAGGGTTAAGGGGGCACTCGCTCCCCTAAACTCGTTTAACAGCCAGGCTTGATAGTCAGGTCTGCCATTGAGGCGGCACCGGGATCCATGTGGATCCTGGCAGTTCTTACAGACAGCCAAGCCCGGACCTGGCTGCCTTAGCCCCATCTTGGCTGCTCATGAGAACAGCCTCAAAGATTGTTTGGATCGTCTAAACTGGGTCCATGTGTAAGATCTGTAGTCCCCACCCCACCCCCTTTGACTGTTAATTGTCATTCAGTTTGGCTCATTGCTATATGCTTACAGTATGTTGTTGTTGTTTGTTTGTTTACTACTGCTGCTACTACTATTATTGCTTTTGTTGCCAAGGCTCCTTGTAAAAGGAGGCTGCACAGACACAGCTCTGGGACTTTCCTAGCTTCTTTTCATAAAACATCAGCTGATGTTTTCCCCTAGCCATATGTTTTCTCTATAAAAAAATAGCTCAAATAAGTAGGATAATTTGTTGCTATTTTTACTGCTCAGTGTTATGCATAGATGGTAACCATCTGTACTTTGCTTTTAAAGGATAACGACAACAGTTGCATGTAGTATGGATTTGACTAAATACCCAATGGACAAACAGACGTGTATGTTGCAACTGGAAAGCTGTAAGTGATTTAATTGCTTCTGTTAAAAACGAAAACCCCTAATTCTGTGTGGAGGGACCAATGTATCATTAGGCAAAGGATGGTATATCTTCAAGTCCCAAATATACCAACCCCACCCCTCATGGGCTGCAATGTAGTCAGTGAAGGCATGGTTCATAAATTACTGCTGTGGTTTGTCTACTACTGAAAATAGCTGCTAAGCAGTTGACTGCCCATGTTGCAGCAGCAACATATACAAGCAGTGATCATACTGCTTGCCTAGATCATCATTTCATTATTATTTTATGTGCCTGTGTTGATCCTCTACAGGGCCCATTGGACTGGCCTGGGAAGTAAACAGTTTCCACTTGTATATATTGCTACTAGAACTAGAATTCTGACTAGGGATGAGTCAGAATTCCACTTCACTATTATTCCAACATTCCGATATGCCTTGGGTTCTACTCTGTTTGAATTCTGGCAGGAAATGTGGGCTACTCTGCCCAACCTTATTCATTGTTAAACTTTCCTGCTAGCTACACATTAAGAGCAGAAGAACAGCCCTGCTGGATCAGGCCCAAGGCCCATCTAGTCTAGTGATGTGCATGGAACTGCGGAGCTGCGATCTGGCGGGGGGAGGGTGTACATACCTCTCCCACCGCTTTCCCCTCTCCGGCGTGCCTTTTTTAGTTAGCAATTGGGGCGGCAGGATACCTCCCTGCCGCCCCTTCCCCAGCTCGGCTACAAAATGCTTCAGGAAGCCTTTTGCGCGTGCGCACGCATCATGTCTCCACGACGTGTGCGTGCGTGTGTGGCCGCGCGCGTGCACGTCACAGAGACGTGACATGTGTACGCACAAAAGGCTTCCTGAAGCCTTTTGCAGCCAAGTGGGGGAAGGGGAGGCAGGGAGGTATCCTGCTGCCCCAATTGCTAACTAAAAAAGGTGCGTCAGAGGTGGAAAAGTGGCGGGAGGGGTAAGTACACCCTCCTCCCGCCCTTAAAGGAACCCCCACCCCAGTCTGCCCAAACCCTGAACCGCCCATGTCCGAACCGCTCCGGAGGCCTGTAGAATGGCCTCCGGACTGGTCTGTGCACATCACTAATCTAGTCCAGCATCCTGTTTCACACAATGGCCCACCAGATGCCACTGGAAGCCACAGGCAGGAGTTGACAGCATGCCCTCTCTCCTGCTGTTACTCCTATGCAACTGGTACTCAGAGGCATCCTGCCTTTGAGGCAGGAGGTGGCCTAAAGACCTCCAACTAGTAGCCATTGATAGACCTCTCCTCCATGAAGTTATCCAAACCCTTCTTAAAGCCATCCAGGTTGTTGGCTGTCACCAAATCTCATGGCAGAGAATTCCACAAGTTGATTATGCGTTGTGTGAAAAAGTACCTCCATTTGTTGGTCCTAGATTTCCTGGAAATCAATTTAATGGGATGACCCCTGTTTCTAGTGTTATGTGTGAGAGAAAAGAATTTCTCTCTATCCACTTTCTCCACTCCATACATGATTTTATGGACCTCTATCATGTCTCCCCTCAGTTGTCTTTTTTCTAAACTAAAAAGCCCCAGGTGTTGTAGCCTAGCCTCATAAGAAAGGTACTCTAGGCCCCTGATCATCTTGGTTGCCCTCTTTTGCACCTTTTCCAGTTCTACAATGTCCTTTTTTAGATGTGGTGACCAGAATTGTACGCAGTACTCCAAGTGTGGCTGCACCATAGTTTTGTATTAGGGCATTATAATATTAGCTGTTTTATTTTCAGTCCCCTTCCTAATGATCCCTATCATGGAATTGGCCTTTTTCACAGCTGCTGCACATTGAGTCGACACTTTCAACGAGCCCCAAGATCCCTCTCCTGGTTAGTCACTGACAGCTCAGATCCCATCAACATATACTTGATGTTGGGGGTTTTCGTCCCAATGTGCATCACTTGACACTTGCCAACACTGAACCACATTTGCCACTTTGTCTCCCACTCACCCAGTTTGGAGAGATCCTTTTGGAGCACCTCACAATCCGTTTTGGATGTCACTACCTGAAAGAGTTTGGTAGCATCTGCAAATTTGGCTGCTTACCCTTACTTCTAGATCATTTATGATCTAGAACCACATTGTGTTTAATGTTTAAAAAACATACCTGGGGGTTTTATGCACAGCAGATTTTACCATGGGTTTACCGGGAGGCTTTACTGTGAACTTAAAACTGTCTCAAAAAACTGCTGAAAATAGTGGAGTTTCTTTTACTTCAGAGATAAATTGGGCTACACCCGGGTGCAGTGGAAAACCCAAATTGCATGTGTGGACTACTTCCCGATAATTCGCAGGGATTTTGGGGAAAATCTGGCTGATATGTGTACTTTCACCCTCAATTCCGGAGGAGATGTGAGCTAAAAGCAAAAACCTTGCGGTAAAACTGCTGTGTGTAAAACTTCTTGGCTATAGCTGCTTATGTGATAGATAGCTTTTTATTCCTTTTTAGAAGACTTTAGATATCAGATTAAGGAAGTCTTGCAGCGGCGTGGGGTGGGGGGAGTGCCAGTGTGGCATAGTGGTTAGAGTGCTGGAATAAGACCCGGGTTCAAATTCCCATTCAGCCATGAAGCTCACTGGGCAAGTCTCTCAGCCTAACCTACCCCACAGGGTTGTTGTAAGGATAAACATAACCATGAACACCGCTCTGGGCTCCTTGGAGGAAGAGCAGGATATAAACGTAAAAATAAATAAATGAAATGAAAAAAACCCAAGTCTTAGACTGTTTCTGGGAAAGTAGATGATGAGTAGGACAAAATAATATTTGAAGCAGAAGAGTACTTCCCTGCTTAGTTGCACATACCACCCCTGAAGCATTCTTTAGACAGAAAAAAAAGTATGTTTCATATTGGTTAGGTCCAGTGTTCCAGTACAGTTTTGGTCTTCAGTCAAGTTCAGGTCTGCGGACACACAATCCTGTGGCTAGTCAGGCTACTTAAACCCCATTAATCAATGATATATAAGCAGCCCAACTTTGTACAGGATTAGGGTCCTAGTCATGAAGGCATGAAGTCTTTCCCCTCCAATAATCTTAGTGCAAGGTTTCTGGAGAGAGAGAGGGAAAGGAACACATGCCAGCTGACAGCCTAAAACGGATGTGCTTCAGGCCAGGTCCCTCCTTCTGTCAAGCTGTGTCCTGATCTTGCATTAAAATCTGTGTTTTTAAGGCTTTCTGCTGAAGACGTACTGACTGATGGAATCTGAGTGTGTGCCAGCTTAGTCTTAAACTTCTGCCACCATTCATGCAAATAAAACTCAATTGCACAATTATTCACATAAAGTAAACCACAAATTCACTTTCTAAAACTGAGCAAATATTTGTTGACTTTTCCTAATGGAATTTGCCCTATTATAATCTTTAGAAACTCCATATCAAAAGTGGTACCAAGCATACCAAGTTACCTCCAGGGAATATGAAGTTTGTAAGCAAAAGACAGTGATCCTGATTCTTTTTTAAATGGGTAAGAAGGCACTGTTTTATAGATACAGCCCTCTAGTGGGGGATATAAAGAATGTTCAGAATAGAGAAGGATTCAGCTAAGACACAAATGGATTGGTTGCTCTGCAACTATTCAAAACTACATGGTCCTATTCAATTGCATGGGATGTTTAGATTCTTTAGAAAAGAATCTTCTGTTTAGATTCTGAATGTTTAGATTCTTTAGAAAATAATTTTCTGTGATTCTTTTATTAGCATTTTTTCCACCTTTATCACTTATCAGTAGATAAGTAATAAGTAAAGTAAAGTAACCAAACTAAATTGATTCTTGCAGTGATTCTTTCAAATGGGCATACGTATTGATGCACACATGAAGGTCTTCTTTCAGTGAGGACTTTCTGTTTATTGCTGTGGAGAAAATAGATCTATGTGCTTGTTCTTTTTCTCTCTGTTGAAATGAATGGGACAGACCTTGCATGCCAAAATTCTATTCAGGCATCTAACTGTGTCTTTCAGTGAGATGCATCTGAATACACTAAGTACAGTATGTCCAGTCATCTAAATGCACCTAAGACCATTTTGGACTTTTGATTTAGAGTGTGTGGAGGGGCAGATCTATAATTGGGCAGATGTGTTCAAAAATCCTGTCACCCAGCTCCTGGGAGCTGCCTGGCTGCCTCCCCACACTCAGCTCAAATTGCCTCATTTCCCAACTGGCTTAGTTGTCAGCTGGGTATCTTCTTTATTCTCTTCCTCACTTCAAGTGAGGGAGAGAACAAAGAAAACATCCAGCCAGCAAGGAAAGCGGCTGGGAAATGAGCTCTGGAGGGCTGAGATAGCCCTTCTGGGTGCTGGCCACGCCCCTGTTTGTGATGTCACACAAGGGGTGTGGCTGGTGTGCACAAGGGGCCACTGGGGAGAGGGGTGAACATGAGCTCATACTCCCCTCCTTCCCTTCCTCCTCCTCATATAAGCCATCTCCTATTGAACTATAACAATTTGCATTTACTATATTTAGTGGAGTTTGCACAAGAAGAGAATTTGATGGAATCTTTCTATGCAGAATATAACTGAGGGGCTATAGTGGTTTGAACCCAAACTATTCAGCTTCAGAGGCCATGGAAAGAGAATTGTGTTCACATAAGGAATCCTTGCATGAGCACAATTCTCCTTCTGTTCATCAAAGGAACCTACGCAATCAGATTAATCAATGGTTGAGAACTTCGTCAAAAATAACAGAGCTTTCTATTTAACTAAGTGATGTGTTTACAGTTTTTCCCTCAAGAGTCAATGGAGTCCTGTATTTTAAATTTCCCTCAGGAGCTTTGGATTTGGTCAGGGAAATAAAAATTCCATATGTACCTTAAAAACAGAGTTTCAGAATGATACCATCTGTCATTCAAAAAGCACACAAGCATCTCCTGAATGAATGAAGGGAAAACAGAGTAATTAAATCAAAATTGGTCACATAACTTTCGTTATGTGCTTAGTTTTCAGTAGCGGGGGTGGAGCAAAAGACATCAGGAATGACTGGTCTATAATGCTTCAGTGAGTTCATTAAAAAAGATGGACTGTTAACATTCCCCCCCGCCCCTTGCTCAGTTTGAACAGTTGTTGTTGGATAAACACTGCCACCTTCTAGAATTATGCTGTGAATATCAATATGAACCTGTCAAAACATTAATATGAATGAAGAATTTCTAGCAGTAAGGAAATGTTTAAATGGAAATGATTTGCACATTTAGAGAAAAACAAAAAATATTGCCAAATATCTTTTGCTTAGATACAGCTTGCAGAAGATAAGCTTGTAGAAGACTATAGAGTAGACATTTTTTCAGCTTCTGTTTTAGTGGGATTTTTTTCTTAGTCTGTGAACACAGAGCTGCAATATTAGTTGCTGTTATAGAACTGCTTTCTAAAATAGCAATAAGAGATCAATTTTGTGTGTGGAAATTTTACACAAAATCATTATAATTAATTATTTTAAAATATTTCTATACCACCCAAAACTTGCATCTCTGGGCGGTTTACAATTAAAATCATATAAAACATTAAATCAATTAACAATTAAAACCATATAATTAAAAGCCTGGGTGAATAATTGTGTCTTCAGTGCCTCTTTAAAAGTTGCCAGGGATGGGGAGGCTCTTATTTCAGCAGGAAATGTGTTCCAAAGTCCAGGGGCTGCAACGGAGAAGGCCCGTTCCTGAGTAGCCACCAGATGAGTTGGCAGCAGCCACAGGTGAACCTCTCCAGATGATCTTAGCAGGTGGTGGGGCTCATGGCGAAGAAGATGTTCTCTTAAATACCCAGGGCCTAAGCTGTTTAGTGCTTTATAGGTAATGACCAGCACCTTGTATTTTTGCCCGAAAACCTATCAGTAGCCAGTGCAATTCCTTCAACACAGGAGTAATATGGTCTCTCCTAGATGACCCAGAGACCAACCTGGCTGCCGCGATCTGAACCAACTGGAGTTTCCAGACTATGTACAAAGGCAGCCCCACATAGAGCGCATTGCAATAATCCAGCCTAGAGGTTACCAGCAGATATACCACAGTTTTGAGGTTGTTCATCTCAAGAAACAGACGCAGTTGGCGAAGCTGATTAAAAAGCACCTCTAGCCACCACCTTAACCTGGGACACCAGGGAGAGTTTCAGATCTAGAAGCACCTCCAGACTGTGTACCTGTTCCTTCTGGGAGGAGCGTGGCCCCATCCAGAACAGGCAGATCAAAATAGTGTCCCGAGTTTTGACTCCGCACAATAAGTACCTCCATCTTAGCTGGATTCAGCCTCAGTTTGTTATCCCTCATCCAGCCCATTACTGCCTCCAGGCAGGTGTTTAGGGAGGTTATGCCTTCTCCTGATGATGTTGACATGGAGAAATAGATTTGGGTGTCATCAGCATATTGATAACACCCTACACCCAAGCCCCTGATGATCCCTCCTAGAGGTTTCATGTAGATATTAAACAACATCAGAGACAATACAGAGCCCTGAAGGACACCATACAAAAGTTCAGATTTTGAAGAACAGTCTCCAAGAGACACCATCTGGAATCTGCCTGTGAAGTAGAAGTGGAACCACTGCAAAGCAGTGCCTCCCACCCCCAACCCCCTCAGACATTCCAGAAGGACACTATGGTCAATAGTATCAAAAGCTGCCAAAAGATCCAAAAGGACCAACAGAGTCACATTTCCTTTGTCAATTCCCAATTGGAGATCATACATCAGTCTGACCAAGGCAGTCTCCACCCCATAGCCCACCCGAAAGTCAGTTTGAAATAGGTCTAGATAATCAGTGTCCTCCAAGACCACCTTCAGCTGGCCACCACCTTCTCAATCACCTTGTCCAACAATAGAAGGTTGGAGACAAGCCTGTAATTATTTAACTCTGAGGGATCCGAGGCAGGCTTCTTCAGAAGTGGTTTAATAATTGCCTCCTTAAGACAAAGAGGCATCCTGCCCTCCTTCAGAGAAGCATTTATAATCTCTACCAGGCCCTCTACAACAGCCTCCCTGCCAGATAGTATAAGCCATGTCAGGCAAGGATCAAGAGGGCAGGTCACACCATTCCATACAACTTGTCCACATCCTCAGGACTTAAAAACTGAAACTGATCCAGGGTCATCACATAAGAGGAGCTGCTGGATACCTCGGCATCAGACTCTAACAATTGTGGAGTTTGAATCCAAGTCTGCCTGAATACGAGAGATTTTGTCCACAAAGAACTCATTAAAAACGTCACAGTGAGTAATTGTTGGTTCTAAGTACGGATTCAAGGGGGAAGAGGTGCACATTAGCCCCTTCACGACCCTGAACAACTCTGCCAGACGTGAACTTGTGGAAGTGATATGGGAGGAGAAGAATAGCTTCTTTGCCGCATATATCGCCTGAGCATAGATCTTCAAATGTTTTCTGTGGATTTGAGTTGAGTCTTCTTCCACTTGCGCTCTGGTTGTCTACCTCGCCGCTTCAGCCCCTGTAGTTCTTCCGTATACCAAGGGGCCAGTTTTGAATTGAGTTGGAGAGGATGCTTAGGAGCGATCGTGTCCACTGCCCTGATGAGTTAGTTATTCCAGTTCTCCACCAGAGTGTTGATAGGGTCACCAGCAGAGCCAACACTAAATCCCTCCAAGGCTTCTTGGAATCCTACTGGTTCCAGTAACCTCGGGCATACCATCCTAATGAGCCCTCCACCCCTGCAGAGGTGGGACGTGGTTGTGAGTCCAACCTTAAGCAGATGGTGGTCTGTCCATGACAATGGAGAAATCACTGGAGTCCCCACCCACAGAACACCACCCTGTTCAGAGTGAAAGACCAGATCAAGCATGTGACCAGCAATATGCGTCAGTCCCGAGACCACCTGGAATAGGCCCATAGTCATCATGGCCGCTATGAACAGCTGAGTTGCCCTGGACAAATTGGTCCCAAAGTGAACATTGAATTCCCCCAGCACCACAAGTCTGGGAGACTCCAACGCCTAGCCTGAGACCAAGTCCGTCAGCTCAGTTAGGTACTCCACTGGCAATCGGGGTGATCAGCATACCAACAGAAGTCCCAGTCTATCCCTGGTACCCAAACATAGGTACACACATTCAATATGGTCAGACCGACAGGGATCCTGGCAAGGGAGATATTGTTCTTGTAGACCACAGCCACTCCACTTTCCCACCCACTTCCCCTCCCCTTCTCCTCAACACAGTACCCTGGAGGAAGAAGCTGGGAACAAACTGGGCCACCAGCCTCCCCCAACCAAGTCTCCATAATACATATCAGATCGGCCCCTTCATCCAGAATCAAATCATGGCTGATTTCAGGTTTATTCTGGACTGACCTGGCATTACAAAGGAGCAAAATGAGGCTCTGTGGGTGGTTGTCATTGCTTTCCAAGGTCAGAGAGCTAGCAGGACAGCCAGAAGAGGAGACAGCAACTATGTTTCTGATTTCTCTTCCCCTACAACGGCCTGCTGACCTGTCAGCATTACTTCTTCTATTCACCACCACCACCTCCACTGGAATAGCTGCCCCATAATCAGTGGATACACCCCTTGTCGCCCCATCTCCAGACAGACCCAGACACATTAAAACTCGTCACCCAAGATTTCAAAAAGAAGCCCAATTATAATACCCACCCTCCTTTACACACCCACAAGGGATCTTGAGCCAAACAGCCTGGCCCTCACCCTCGTTAACCCCTGAAGTGGCTCCCAAAAAGGGGCAACAGGCAGCGTTCCTATAAAGCCCAAAGCTGGGCAAGTGACCCAAGGAACTGCTGAGTCACTCAGGAGCTGGTCCCAATCCTGCACACACTCCCCACAGATGTTATACATCTGTGTAAAGATTGTCCAAAACCACAGATTGTCCAAATATCATGCACTTCACTTAAAACATTTGTTTATTTCAGACACTTAAAATGGAGCACTGTCCCTATCATTATTTATATAGCAGTTTTCAACAGAAAGCTCACAAGATGTTACACAGCAAAAGGACCTAACTCAACCTAACAACACAGAAGACACCAGCAACAGCCACTAGAGGGATGCTATGCTGGGTTGAATAGGGATAGTTGCTCTCCCCTGCTAAATATGAGCACACTGCTCTAAAATGTGCCTCTTTGACCAGTTAGCAGGAGTTATCACAATAGCTTTTTTGCTATGGAGGGCATAACAAATACACTGGCTAACATTCTCCATAGCTGTGGATCTGCAAGACCGGGTGTGGAGGGGGAGAGGGAGTGATTTTCATATCTCTCCTTTCCCTCCAAAAGCCCTTTCCACTTGTATAAATATGTTCCTGAAGTTTATGCAGCCCTCTGTGTGAATTTGTGAGTCAAATTAGACGATATGCAGATTACATAACTGGGGGCTATGTTTTTCTTTTTTTAACATTGGTGCCAGTGGGAGCTTCTCATCTGGGGCAAATAGCAAATGTAAAAGAGATTGAGAGAACTGGATCAGAACTGTGGCAGGAGGGAAAGGGTTCAAGTCCGGTCCTTCCCCCGCAGTCCCAGTCCAGATTGGGGCCCTGAGCACCTGCTAAATATATTTAAAAAATAAAAAAGCAGACCCCAACCACACAATCTGCACATTGTTTAGTCTGCCCCTGAATTTGCTTTTCAGCCTCAAAGGGAATTAATAGAATTAAAAATAAGAATTTATTTTCACAGCAGAATACCCTTTAAATCCACTCATTATTCAGCTTGTCCTCATTCTTTGGAAAGCAAAAGAGATTTATTTGCAGCAGAAGGATGAGTAGCACTTCTTAGCTTTCAAAAGCTTCAAGAACTGTTTTTCTTTGGCTATTTGCACAGTTAGACAAAAATATCTGGAACATTTTATAATCTGCTTAATATGGCACTTTAAGTATTTGGAACCTCACTGTAAATGTCATTGTACTATAGACAGCAACCGAGTTGCGCTGCAGGGTGTTAAGGAGCAGTATTGATATTCATGGACGTGATTAACATTTATAGCAGCAGCTGTTTGTTATGTTGCAGGGAAATGTGTAAAGATCAGACTTCATCATAATATGCCACTTCAACAATATGACCTTACTTAATAGAAATTGATAGGTTTTGCTGTAATGTACTTTGCCATAATGTTGTATCATTTCTCAAAAGTATCAATTCTCAAAGCAGTACACTGTGGCAGCTTCACTGCTAATAGGAAGCTTCACTGCTACTCCAACAACTCTGTCTTAACAGCATGGAGGGTCAAGCTGCTTAGAAATACTTGAAACAAACTGTTAATAAAAACAGCATCAACTAGGCAGCTGACACCTGCTGCAGTTAACTTATCCCACCCACACCACGCAACCAAAACTCCAGAACAACAAAATACATACAGTGGGATTTCAGATATTCTGGAAGGCCTCCCTGCCAGGTCTCACCTTAAGCTATCCCCTCACTTCTCTCGTAAGGGACATCTAGGAGACTTTCACTGATTTCTCCCATGGAAGTAAATGGCTGGCTGCCATTTCTTCTGATGAGATAAAGCAAAGCATTGTACTTGAGGACTCTGTTATAATGGGAGAAAAACTTTCCATCCATCTTCAACATCCTGCTGCTTGAAAAATACAGAGTGGATTCTTCAATGTGTCTCTGGGTACATAGCACACATAGATGAACTGATCCCTCCTGACTCCCTGGAACATATGCTAGATGGATGGGAATGCAAGCTTTAGTCTCACTACACGGGGGCTTCAGGAAAGCATTTAGATGTATCTTGTCTCTTCTTCATCTGCACCTGCACCTGGCTGAAGTGTATGTGCCAGCATTCAGTACTGGTCTATGCACCAGATGCTGGATATTTGGAGCTGTTCTTTTTGCCTATACATATTGCGGGCCAGTGTGCCGCAAGGGCCATAGCGTGTGTGTCAATTAATGGCTGGATCCAGACACTTTAATTTAAATTGCACTATTTATAACACATTCATGCAAGAAGTTAAGCAAATAGCTATGCAAATCCTTCCAATTGTCTTTAGTGGAAATTGCTTCCCTCAAGGGAAAAAAGCTTAATCTGTGAAGACTTTTGCATTTAAAAAGAGAATCAGTCCATGTTATGCAATTGTGTAAAGTATGAAATCATGTGGTTCCCTCATTTGTTGCTTTATTTTTTTCTGCTACTTAAATGGAAATCTTGGACCCATTAGACAACCAGTAAACCAAGTGAAGTGAATGGGAATTTTGTCAGGGTATTTAAGTGAACTACATAGGCACAACAAATGGACATTCTGTATTTAGTAATCTCTCCATTTTCTGTTTCCCTCCAAATGTAGGGGGTTATAACATTAATGATGTCATGTTTTACTGGACAAGAGGAAATGACTCCGTCAAAGGACTGGATACCCTTCGATTGGCACAGTACACAGTAGAAGACCATTATACCTCTGTATCTGAAGCTGTCTATGAAACAGGTAGAATAATGCTTGAAACAATCCTATCAGTAGTCCTTCATGGACATAAAACATTGTAAAGGATTTGCTGAAACATATTTTTTCAATAGTCATTCCAAAATAAGACAAGAAGTTCTGGTAAGAACTAATCTGCCTACTTTCCTTTCACTATAATCTTAACTGATAATTACCACCTTCACAAGTCAGCCCATCTCCACCTCAAATGTTCATACACCCACCATCTTGAATTAGGGTGGATGACACCATCACAAACGACACCGTTGAGTTGTCCCTATGTGTCCCTACAACTGTGCTAGATTTGTTCCAAACTGGTTTCCACTTGTGCTTCAGATATTCACATATCCTCCATCTTGAACTGGGATGACATAATGACAAACTACGCTGTTGTGGTATCCCTATGTGTCACTACAGCTGTTCCCAATTTGGTTCAAATCAGTTGGGCAGTTCACAAGTTAGCCCACTTGTGCTTCAAATGTTCACACATCTGCCATCTTGAACTGGGATGGATGAGATCATCACAAACAATGCCATTGGGGGTGTCCCTGTGTGTCCCTACAACTTTACCAGATTTGGTTCAAATCAGACCAGGCATTGATAGTAGGACAGAGAGAGAGCGAGCGCACGAGCGCGTGAGCTGGGTGATCTTATAAGCTTATTTTCCTTAAGGAAAGTAGGCTAAAAAATGGTGATCAATCTGCGACTTGTTACTATATACTTTCCCAAGTTCCTACAACAGTGTTACACAGGAATGGTCTACAGGCATGCTTGTATCACAGATGTAACTGTTGCACAGACATCCTTGTATTACACAGAAACCCTGCAGAGGCTAAGCAGGTCTGATTCTGGTCAGTGTCTGTATGGGAGACTTCCTGCTCTGAGATCTGTGATATAAGAAAAGTCGGATATAAATGAAATACATAAATATTTCACACACACACACACACACACACACACACACACACACACACACACCAGAAAGAGGAATGGTTGGATATGACTTGGTTTGCCACTTTGTAATTTTAAGAAATACAGGACAGAGAAAATGAACTAGATTACCCATTTCTTCCCGCCCCCATACTGGGTCTATTTGGCTGCAGCAATTGATCTTTTTGGAAGGGTTCTCCTACCATAAAGCTGTTATAGGTGTGATCAGTATTGTATTTTAAACCCTTTGGTGTGAATGCATTTGGTTTCTTGGAACCGAGAGGCCTAACTTTTAACAAGGAGTAGGCCTTTATAAGCCATATCTAGGCCATTACTAGGGGTGTGCATGAATCAATTTTTGTGATTCAATTTGAGCTTAAATAGAATTGCTAAAAAATAGAATTGATTTGTTCACAAATCAGCCTTGAATCACTATCATTGATCTGAGTGATTTGTCCACTATTTGGAAGCCCACTTTTCCAAGAAAAATGGGCCCCCAAATGGCATGTTTCCCTGGGGAAAGCTGGTCTACCAATTGGTATCAGAGAGTGGACAATTCCTCCACTCCAGACTTAGCATGTCAGCCCACCTTGGAGGACTGGTCTACCCCATTTTGATGCCCGTTTCCCCAGCAGAACAGCCTCAAAATGGCACTTGAATCACCCAAATCAATGTGGGTTGAATAGGGGTGATTCTCCTTGACCTCAAATTTGGCCCTCTTATTTTGAGGGTAATTTGATTCGGGGTTGAATTGGCAAACCAATTCGACCTGAGTCGATACAAGGGTGAATTGAAGTGCACACTCCTAGTTATTACTATAATGAGGAACTGGTAGTATAAATATCAGATTGGATTTGTTGGGATAGCTGGAGAAGTGTCATATTCAATGTAAAAATCTCTTTGTGTTGCATTGGAAACATAAATTTAATTTAATCTGGTGTGGTGGTTGTTAATAAGGCCTTCAGTTTTCACAGCATACCATTGAAGAAACCGATTTGTACATTGCAGCATGTACCTTCTTTTTTCAAAATGGATATGACAAGGAAGTGTCAAACTTTAGAATGTATTTTTAAAGTATCATGATATTACCCAGTAGGGCATTTATAGAATTGATTGATTGATTAAGTGCCGTCAAGTCGGTGTTGACTTTTAGCGACCAACCACATAGATAGATTCTCTCCAGGATGATCTGTCTTCAACTTGGCCTTTAAGGTCTCTCAGTGGTGCATTCATTGCTGTCATGATCGGGTCCATCCACAATACAATATGGTAAATATTGATTTTTAAGGGATGTGCAACCCTCATAAAAATGTTATTTTTGTTAAGGTTACATAAAAGACTATATTCTTCTTATTTCCCCAACAACCTCCTAATGTTCTGATTTCAATAAATATAGTTGGTGGTTTGGTGGAGGTTTCTTTATACAAATAATTGCCTAGAAGCAAAACCTAACACATTTTTAATTGCTTTGTTTATAAATAATTAAGCATTTCATTGAGCAATGGTATTTGATTTCAATTTTTAGGATGTGGTAATATTGGTGGTGTTAGATGTTAGCTTTAATTAGGTTATATTTTCCTAGGTTTCTGTTTGTCATTTGATGATGTTTGTTTTATACTGAATAACAAATATACACACATTAAAAAGCAAATGCAAAAACACAGCAATATAATTGCATTGGTAGGTATACATATTGCAGTGTGCAGATGGGTAGTAAAGGCCACAGGGATGCTGGAACGCTGGTAATTGCAACAAGACATGTCATTGCTTTGGGCATCCTGTGTTGGAGGCTAACCTTCTAGAAACAACTTGTCGGTACTGTTGATAATGTTCTTCCTCTTCTCACATTAAAATTTAAACCTCAGTTAAATTCCTTTACATAAGGATTTCCTGGGCAGCTATTTAATTGGTAGTTCATATCTAGAGGTAACACTGTCCTTAACTCTAGGTTCCTGTGAGCCTGCTTATAAGTCTGTAGGCAAGTGAGAACCTATCTGAAAATAAGAGAAGGCTACTTTTAGCATAATGAGGGAGGGGGCAGATGACGACCACTAAATGGTAAATGTCACCAACAATGATATGAATTCAAGACCTGATTAGTACTGTGTTAGGCTGTCAGGATTTGGTCTTGGTTGCGTACCTCAATGTAAAGGTAAAGTAAAGTGTGCCATCGAGTCAGTGTCAACTCCTGGCGACCACAGAGCCCTGTGCCAGAGGAAATAGTGGAAGATCAGCTGTAGGCATGTGACTTTGTGGACTCCCTAAATCACTACTCTGGAGATGCTACTGGCCCTTCCGAAGGGCAGGAGAACTGTCAGATATGCTTAATTATTTTTCTTAATGTTTCCCCCCATGTATGCTACATACATTTTCTCATCTGCTTGGGATACCAGATGGAACTTCCTTTACATTTCCTGGACAGCTATTTAAATTGTAATTCATGACTCAAGAGTTTTGTGATTCTTAATTTCAAAGAATATACAGTGCACACTTTCTGTTTGAGTGCATTGTTGGAAAAAGAAATATATTTTTGACAGATCACTTGAAATACTAACTCATGTTTAAATATTAAAAGGTCTATAAATTGGTATAACATACAGATCTTCTACAGAGTAGCAGACTTTATGATCAGAAACCACCCAGCAACTTATATAACTGGCATCTGCTTGCTTTCCTCCTGTTTCTGCTTCCAGCTTGGTAACAACATGCTCAAACAATGCTAACAATTCCATACTGCTGCTCTGCCCAGAGAGAAAGCAGAATCTGTTCACCATTCAAAAAACAAAGTGCGTGTTTACTTTCTCATCTCAGGGAGGGGAATATTCTCCTCACACTAGAAAAGCAAAATGAAGGCCATTGTTTTCATTTAATTGGAATAATAGTATTTTCCAATAAGTATAGCCAAAAATATAATCTTAAGAAGCTCTTAGTTTCTTAGTGTTTCATTCAGAGTGTTTTCATGTTACCTGTGAACACACCATACATATTTAGATACATGGCTTCTTGTCTTCTCATTTCTAATATGGTGACCCAGGGCAAGAACAATTTCTAAATACATGCAGAGTTCACATGCTTCACAACAGAACTATATCCTGAGGCTACACATCTGAAATTAGACTGTGGCTGGAGTTGAGTAACTGTGGTTCTTACTCCTTATCACCCTTCAATGGTCTAGGACTCTGGGGTGCTCTCAGTCTGTACACTAGGAGGCAGGTTCCTAGAAGACTTGCTTCAATGTGGCCTAGGAGATAAACTTCTCAAAGTTTACTTTCTCTTGCCTCCACTGTGAATGGAAGCAGGTTCACAGCTTGGCCAGAGGGACTGGCTGCAGCTGTTTAGTTTCCCCCTCTCCATTGGTCAGGTGATTAAAAAGAAGATTGAAGCGAGAAAGCTAATGGCAGTCTGCTTCAAGGGGAGATCAGGACAGAGATCAGAACCTGCTTCCATTCCATGCCGTCCCTTGAACTCTCAATGAATCCTTCTCCCTTATTGATTTAGGACTTCCAAGGGGAGTAACACCCTTTGGTGATGGCACAGGCCTCTGTAGAAGAGGGCTCAGAACAGATCAGTGACTGGTAATATGTATATTACCAGTCATATGCAGGATATGCCCTGCATATCCCCCTCCTTAGCTCCTATGCACTGTGGGTGTGTTCTGCTCCCCCATCCCTGCTCCAGTGCTGCCCTTGAACTACCAAAGCATGTCCCCACTTCCTCCCCTTCTTAATTGATCCAGGAGTGAGGTGGGGGGGGGGCTGGATGGTGGCTGGACTGGCATGGGTGGGCACAATGAGGGAGCAGGATTGACTCAGTGTTCCAACCCTCATGACCTGGACTGTGTAATGCACAATCTGCTTTGGATGGATGGGGAGCCTAGCTGGGAATGGACTCCAGCCTTTTTGGAGTCTCCAGCCCCCCAATTTGAGCACTCCCCCCTTTTTGCCCCTGCCTTTGCCTAGGGGTCTGGCATGGCTACTGGATCCTTGTGTTCCCATCTGGTGGCAGCCATTTAAGTGGCAGCATTTATACCCCCGTCTCTAGAGTAGCTATTTGAATGGCAGTGATCTTCATCCTGCATTAACAGTATCCATCTGAGTGGCGACATTGCTCTCGGCACTGCCATATTGGGGAAAACATAATTCTGGTTGGCACCATTTTACTTACTATATTCCCACAACTGAAAGGGGTCTGTGGGAATATGACCAGCTACCTGCTGTCGCCCTACAGCCCGGCCTGGCCATCTGAGTTCAGTTTTACTCTTCCTTTGGGCCAGTGGGACCATTCCCTGGGGCCTTTTGTATTCCCCCAAAAGAAAAGAAAAAAAGTAATAAATGTCGCCGCCACCACCACCACCACCACTACTACTACTACTACTATGAATATATGTACACACACACACACACACACACACACACACACACACACACACACACATACCATTCTTTAGTCAAAGTGCACAAAGCAATTTACATAGATAAATAAATAATACATACATAAGATGACCCCCTGTCCCCAAAGGCTTCACAATCTAAAAAGAAACATAAGGCAGTTACCAGCAAGAGCCACTGGAGGGCTGCTGTGCTGGGTCTGGATAGAGCCAAGTTGCTCTCCACCTGCTAAATATAAGAGAATCGCCACTTTAAAAGGTGTCTCTTTGATAATAGCAGGGGTAGATGCATGAGAGAGACTGATAGATGTAGTCTTTCAAGTGCATACAGTCTTTATAAGTACATACAGTCAAGTACATACAGGCTTTCAAGTCTTTTCATGCAGGTGCTATGGGACTGACCTGGCCTGGTGGAGTGGAATCCATCCCTCCCCCCAGGCAGGCTGTCACACTTCTTGCCCTATTCTCTCTCCTTATTGTAGGTATTATAGGGAAGAGCAAAACAGAAGAAACCAATAATGCTAACAAAAAGCTAGAATTCACAATGGAGGCAATCATGGCACTTGTGCCACCTTCCAGAACCACACTTCTAGTGATAGACACTGAGAATACACCAATATGATTGCAGAACAGTTTGCAGGACCAGTGGTTGTTGAAGGCCAAGAAGCTGCACAGACAGTAAGCCCACAGAACACCAGACAATACATGGCCTCTATTATTTCAGTCACTGGGGATCAATATGCCAACTTTGATCCTACAGAGTACTGCTATGCCACCCATCATTATTAATTATTCCCAACCAATAGCAGAGCCAGCAGCACCATCTCCAGTGCCAACTGAACCAGAACCAACTGGTTCAGAACCAAACTGAACCAGTAAGTCAATATTTTTGCCCCACCTACAGCAGATGACAACACCATAAATAGGCCTGCCTCTGCACTCTAACCAGCATTCTCAGTTCTGGAAGAGATGGACCAATACACACAGAAGACAAAGAGGCCCCAGCAACCTTCTAACAGTGATGTTACTGATGTCTTGGCTGAGTCTGGGAAGCTTTCAGAATCTGCAGATGAAACAGAAGACATAGGCCCTAGATGTCTGTTCCCCTCTTGGCCTTTCTGAAACTGCTCAACAAGATGTTGGATGTGCTTCATACCCAGGGTGGCATGAAGTCACTGTCTCTCTGCCACCTGTCCTATGCGAATGTATACATCATCCTGGGACTATTTGAAAGGGCTTCTCTTCCTACTAAAGCTCTGACTGTGACTCTACTTTGTCACCTATAGCATCAAGCAGAGGATGACCAAGATCTCCCTCTTCAGGTAGCTCAAGGTATGCATTGCAAAAGCAAACAGAGCATCAGGAAATGCTCTGGCAGCATCTTTCCCAGTCCATCGGGGGAACTGCCATCTTCTGGGAAATTCACTACAGAGTCTCTGCTGAGGAAGTATGCAAAGTGGTGGCATGGACATCTACTGTATATACACGTTCACACAACATTACAAGATCAACATGTTCACCTCCACTGAAGCAGCCTTGGGTAGAAGGGTGTTTCTGACTGTACTGCAAAATTAAATCTCAGCTAGCCCTCCTACTCTAGGCCATGGGGGCACTGCTCTGGTGTGCCTAGAATCCTAGACCACTGGAAGGCAACAAGTAGAAAGAATGGAAAATTTCATTACCTGTGTATTTCCTTACCTTCTGGTTGTTTGTCTGACAGTGGTCAATGTCCCAACTTGCTGGGCTTCCTGGATGGTTCCCCCTCCTTTTCCAGTTTTCCTAGTCTCCAGATTCATTGGAAGGGTGTGTGTTGGCTTAGTGGCTGGCTCTGCTGCTTTCACTGCTGCATCGTTAGGGATTGGTTCTGTGACAAAGAGGGAGGCACCCCCTAGATCACTTCCAAACAAAACTTTCTTTACAGAACCTGCCTCCTAACCGATAGGCTGAAGAGCATCCTAGAGTCCTAGTGAACAAGCAGGAAAATAATTCATATGTAAGGAAATTCTCCTTTCCCTTCCATAAATAGGAAGTGGAGGTTCATTTGTTGTAGTTCCCTTACGGAATCTGGTGGTGCTTTGACTAAGTGGCTCCTAGATCTCTCCAGAGACTGTAGTCTCTTACTTGGTATTCAAAACAGATCCTAGAGCAGAACTTTTCTTCAAATTAAAGCCTTCTGAGACTAATGCCAAAATCACTTACAAGGATAGCTCCCCAATACAGTTCATTATCACCAACATGAAATAGTAATTTTAAATACTGCAACTAATAAAATGTCTGTACTGGTCATCATCAGTGTACTCATTAAATATTAGTAAAATGTTCTTTACATCAAGGCCACCCACAAGCTTAAAGCAATGCCTTTTAAGGCACAAAACAAGAAGCATGACATACATTGGTGCACTTTATGTGGGATATACAACTTCTTGTCTTGATTGGCACCTAAGGGACTTCATACATTATATACATATTTCATGGCAGAGAGTGGAATGTGCTTTTTGTGGCTGACCACCCACACATTTCTTTGGAATTGCATGGGGTAACAAAAGTGCATCATAGAAATGCTGACACACAGCACTGTATTTAGAGTTCACAAGGATGTGTACAAGAAATGTGTGTGAAGCAGAAATAAGGCACAAACCACAAAGAAGTAAATTTTTCAGGCTGCAACACGACTAAAAATGTGTGGCTGCTGCCCCACATTTAACAAAGTGGGTCTTATTATTTATTTATTTATCAACCTGTCCTATCAGCCTAGAGCATTGCTTAAGGCTTATATGAACAATTATTTGTTCATATAAGCAATCGGCACAGTCCAGAACTTGTGAGGCAAGGTTGCAGAACCTTGGGGAACTCCAAGTGAGCAACTTGCTCTGACAACTGCCAGAGTTTAAATACCTCCAGGCTCAGACTGCCCCTGCCAGGCTTCACTTCCCTATCTGGAGAGCAGAGAGATTTAAAGGAGCGGTCCTCTGGCATAGTGTCTAAACACTTCTGCTCTGCTAAAGCAAGTTCATCTTGGCCAGTTGTCAGTGCAGTTGTATAGGCCTGGGGGAATGCAAGATACATGGTGCAGAAGAAACCAGTTCATTGTGTGGCAGACTCAGGCTAGATGAGTGATGCATCTAGGGTTTCTGGCTCTGGGATTTCCCAGCTAGTAGTAAGCTCAGGCTCCAGCCTGGTGTCAGAGCTTCGGGTTGGGGACTCGGGCTGACTCTTCTAGATAGACTGTTCCTCCCAAAGTAATGATACGTGTCATATACAACAGGCTAATGCTACCACATATGAAACAACCGCCTAGAGATGTAGGTATCAGGCAGTATAAAAAGGTAGGTAGGTAGGTAGGTAGGTAGGTAGGTAGGTAGGTAGGTAGGTAGGTAGGTAATAAACATTAAATAGAGCTATCAACCATTATATAAATCACATAAAAATGTGGAAAATACAATTAACAACTGTTAATGCATGTTATACAAAATGTCACATTTTGTATCAGGTAGAAATCAACTCAGCATTTGTACAACTTAAAAGAGGAACTTAATATAAGTAACAAAGTATACCTGGAAAATGTTTCCCCCCAAAAAATTCTCACACATTTAATGTCTTTTCCCAATCCCAATTCCTTGTGAGCATTCCACATTGTATATTTATTTTTCCTCTCTCCTATCTCCAACACTTAAAAATGAGACTGTCAGAAAAACTTAAAAATGAGACTGTCAGAATCTAATCTAGTAGTAATAAACAGGATCCACAAGTCAAGTGGCCAGACAGTCCCTGCTCCTCTAGCTATACACATATCTTCTCACTGGACCTCTCATTTGCACTACAGTTTGAAGAATGTAAGAAACAACCAGGAGTCTCTTCTGAAGAGGAGGAGGAGAAAGTCCTATTTCTTACCTTCTTCATGCTCCAGCACAAATGAAAGAAGACCTTGCTGTTTTCTCTCTCTCAAGGTCACTGCATTTGCTACAGAGCTCAGGGGAGGGGAAGAGGGTTGGTTGGCTGCAAATAATGAATGGCTAGTAGTAGGGATGTGAAGAACGTTCCGAGCTCAGAACATTCCAACTCAGAAAAGGCCATTTCTAGTGTTCTGATCTCGAAACATAACACCCCTAAAAAGGGGGTCCTATTTCAAGCTTGGAATGGAACAAGCCCATTCTGTTCAGAATGTTTTGGGGTTTTTTAACATAGTGAGGAGGGCGGCACTGGGGGTTGGAGAGAGGTCCCTCCAATATCAGATTAATCCAAGCTCTTACCAATGGTACTGCCGGTGCTGCAAGGTGCCACCACCACAGTGCTCTAGCCTGCATCTGTGGTCCAAAGCTTACCTTGCCTCCATACATGCAGATTTGATGTTAACGGTACCTCTCTCCGTCCCCTAGCGCTGCCTTCCTCACTATATTTACAATATTATTTTTATTTTATTTTAATGGTGGAACACCCAGATGTTCCAAATGGAACAGGCTTGTTCAGTCGAAACACTGGGTTGCCCCCAGAGCTTCAGTTTGAATGTTTGGACCATTTTGCATTCTGTTCCTAGCTCGGATTGGAATGCAAAACCCGTTCTGGCTAATAATATAAACCCAATTCTGTGGAACTCTTGTAATAAGAGAGCCCAAGAGTGAATGCATTAAAAGTGTCCTGATGCAATTCAGTCTATTAGAAACATTCTCCACATAAACTGCAAGAGACATAGTCACATAGCTGCTGGTCTGTTACTGAAAACAATTCAAAATGCTGTTGCTCAGATTTAAAACCCTATATCGCTTGGGATCCAAAAACCTTGAGAATCATCTTCTCACATATGAACTTGCCCATACATTAGGATCATCTCAGAAGCCCTTCTCTGGGTGCCCTCACCTTTGCAGGTTAGGCAGGTGGCTGCTGGGAAGACAGCGTCTTCAGTTCACCTTGTCTTTGGAATGCCCTCCCCAGGGAGGCTTGCTTGGTGCCAACTCTCGTCTTTTCGGCACCAAGCAAAACCCTTTTTATTTTCCTAGACCTCGCTTGAATCTGATTTTATTTTGCAGCTCTGTTTTTGTGATTTTACTGTCCTATTGCTAGTTATGCTATGATTGTATTTTTGTTTTATTCTTTGTGAGGTGCCCTGAGAACAGCAGTGCTACTGGGTTGGTTAGAAACGTTTGAGCTGGGATAAGATAAAGGATGTACAAATCACCTTGGAGCACATATTGTTGTTCAGGCCTGTTCCTGAAATGTGTCTATATTTAACATTTGGGAGTCTGAGTACACAGAATTAGAAATACCAAGTATACACTCTGTGGGTACTCTGAAGATGGCCACTTCAGTACAGCAAGAATAGTTTGTGCTAATGGAGCTTTACAGAATTGCTGTGTGCATTTATAGATTTTTTAGCCTTGAGGTACGCAGACACTGGTGGTTTCAAAAGCTAACATGTGCTTTTATCTTTGTAGCAAAAAAGGGACAAGTTTCTGCATTGTCCTCCTCTGATATTATCCTCTGTGTTGCCCCTTGACTTTTATATGGGCATGGAAATATGTGTATATGTTGGGGACCTTTTCCTTATTTAAACGGCACTGCCCTGAATTTCCATTCTGAACCATGTGCTGATACAGGCGCAAGGAGTTGGGGAGGTCACTGCTAGCACTAAATGGATAATAAAATTAAAAGTCCTGCTGAGCCAGCTCAGACCCTTGCACATACACAAAGTGATTTTCTGGATTGGGACCACTGGGTATGGCCTGTTTCTTTAAGCAGACCTTCCAGGAGTTCTGATATAAAGGTCAAGGTATGCGTTCTTTTTTTGTTCTGAGTTTATTGCTTTGATATTTAATGTTGTAGTTTTATTATGGATTTTTATGATGCTGTATTTCTTTTTGTGACTCTGGGTAGTTCATTTTATTTTATTGTGCTTTGCTTGTAAACCACCTTAGGCCTTTGGGGATAGGGCAGGCTATATATATATAGGCCAACATACTATCTACTGTGCTGCTTTGATCTCAACATTGTATCCAGCACTGAATACCACCCCCACCAGTTGAAAAAAATATATAATAGGCACTGTACTGGTGAACTGGTAAGTCAGTAATTTTGCTTAAAAAACATGTACAGAAAAAAAATAGTAAGCTATGCTATCAAAATACTTTCCACTAAATTGCTTATTGCATTCTTTTTCAACAGGACACTATCCAAAGCTAGTCTTCCACTTTGAGCTCAAGAGGAACATTCTGTACTTTATTCTTGAGACATATGTACCGTCTAGCTTACTGGTTGTTCTCTCCTGGGTGTCATTTTGGATAAGCCAGTCATCAGTTCCAGCCAGAATCTGCATAGGTGAGAAACCACACAGACACCTCCCCATAACACCTTCTGTTGGCAGCCTGGGAGCTGCTCCATCACTTGAGTAACATGAGAAACTTTGGGCCTTATGGGAGAAGCTCACACAGCAGTTCCTACCCACTGCACTATTCACTTTCCCGCCAAATAAGGAGAAGACTTGGGGTCTTTCCTCCATGGCTTAGGATGCTGCATGTTAGCTGAGAGCACAGGAAGAAGCCACTATGATGGCTCTTACACTGCCAGTATGTGAGAAAGAACCCACAGTGAAGAATTCAGTGAAGAAAGAGAAACAAGGTATGGACATTTGTTGCACACTCTTCAAAATCTGCTTCAAGAAGATGCATGTCTTACGTTCCATGTCATTGCTTTTTGGATTGCCATCAGCAGAATATTTAACAGGAAAATGTTCTGCGGAGCCATAAGGACTCTTTGAAGACAACAGAGTCATTCCAAAAATCACTTTTAGATCAGTGTGCATGTCCTGATTTAAAAAATGTTTGCGCTGTCAGCAAAGGCAGTCTATTTATGTATACCAAAATAAAGTTCAGTGAGATATCTCAAGTAAAGGCAGGATAAATGTTTTAAGAAAAAGCGGGGTGGCGGGGAATTAAGGAAATAGACAAAGGAGCCATATAGTCAAGTACCATCTATTTTTAATGGCAGTAAATCTCCAGGGTCTCAGAAATGAATTTTCTAGCCAAATTTACTTAATTGGAGATTCAACTGAGACCTTTTATATGCAAAGCATTTGCTATCCTCTAAAACTTACATGTTATAGCTGCTGGCTCTGAATGAGAAGCTCTGATTTTTGAAAATCCCACAGATCTCCGTCTCACAATTATCTCTACAGGTAGGAAAATATAGAGAGTCTGGAAGACCTAGTTCACCCTTCATCTTTATCTACCCACCCCACAAAAGAGGATAAAGACCAACTAGTCAAATGAGTAGGAATAAGGTAGATTTTCTTGTCTGAAAATCATCCAGTCATTATCAGGGACAAAAAAGGAAAGATTTTTACTTTAACTGTTTCCTCCCTTATAAAAATGGGAGACTGAAAACAAAACTAGTCAACTGCAAGATGTCAGTGTTACTCCTTCTATCAGAAAAGAAGCTATTCCTGTTCTTTTGATTCAGCTGGGGTCTCTCTCTACCTGTTGGGATCATTGTGCAGAGAGATCACTGTGCAGAGAGATCTTAAGAGATTTTCAACCTAGGTGCATTTCACTAGAGGAATATGGCTACATAGTCCTCTATGTAGCCAGGCTTCAAGCTACGGCTCTATCGTGTATAAATACCACACATGAACACCCACATAATTAAAAGTTTCAAATAGTTCTAAACAGCCAACTGCTTTAAATAAAAGGCACACACATGCTAATATACAACTTCAGCAATAAAGGCAGTTGAAACTCCTGTGTTATCATTGCAGTGTAGTTGCCACTGAAAGCTCAGACTTAGCTACTTCTGTGAAAATAAACCCATGGGTTCAGTTCAATTCTAACCATGCCAAGGAAACCTTTCTTAGAAGGAAGTAGTCCCTTGTTATGTTAAGACTTAGCCAACCATGTGGGAAATGACCAATATTCTGTGCAGGGAAACCTCAGTGTTAGCAAGCTGCTGGGGCTGCAGCACACATAAAAGGCAGCCCTGGGCTGTTGTGAAACTCCTTAAAACAGTGCATGGGCCCTTGTGTGCTGTAGAAGTAGTGCAACCCATGTGCCTGTGCACCCCTTTAAGGAGTTTCACAACTGCCCACCTCAGCAACAGCCCCAAAGACTGCCATTTACATGCACACAGCAGATCTGGTGGCTTGCTAACACTGAAGTATCACTGAGCATAATAGCGGCCACTGTTTTTCACACAAACAGCTATCTAACTAGGATGAATTACGTCCTAGGGAACTAGAAGAATTTGATGATGTACTCTCACCTTTGAGAAATTCAGAAGAATAAGTGATGCCCCTTAAGACAGGAAATGGGCTAATCTCCAGTCTTCAAATCTCCGTCTTCAAAAACAGGAAGAGTAGGATCTAGGAAATGTAGGATCCAGAAGACCTAACTTTTGATACCAGGGAAGTTATTAGAACAGATGGTAAAGCAGTCAATCAGTAAGCATCTTGATAACAAGGCAATGATTAGTATCTATGCCAGTTTTAGTATCTATTGTTATCTATGCCAACATAAATTTTTCTTGCTTCAGAAAACCTGAGCCCAACTTGAGTTTTGGGTTCACGTTTTCTAAAGCAAGTAGGTTAGCATAAACCAAGATTGGTGGGTTTGGATGTTGTGACCATTCTCAGCATATCCTAACCTAAAAAGGAAGTAGGCACTGGTGTGTTGATTGGTGGGGGGCACACGGAATCCGGCTGCAACTGAAGTTCCACACAACATCTGAACGCACCCAGAGAATCTCAGAGGCTGCTTAACATGGGTCCAGAAATTATTAAACGTAGCCTTGTAGAAATCTCAGTACATACATTTGCCTAGGAGAGTCCCTTCAGCTCTCTCATTTCAAGTCCTGAGTAACACTGGAACATTTTTCTCAGGCATCTTTTTTTTAAATTTAGCATTCTCGCAAATCTGGACCTCCTTGCTATCCTGAGGTAATGTGAGGTGTGCGTGTGTGTGTGTGAGAGAGAGAGAGAGGAAGAGAAGAGTGCAATGAATAGTGTGGAGATTGCAGTATAATTTAGGCATGTTGTCACATACCAGTATTTAAACCTGAAGGTCTTAAAGCACTGGGATTGCTTCAGAAGTTCAAAATACCATTTTAGATTTGGTTTGGATATATAAGTAAATGGGCCCATATGTTTGAATCATTTCAGAACAAGTTTGCCCTAGGAATGTGCAGGAACTGAGGTTTGTGCACAGTTTCAATGCTGAACCAGTCTGGACGAGGTCCGAACCAGTTCGGCACAGCTGCAGCGGGGGGTGGGGGGGTGGATGGCAAGTGGGATCGTTAAAAAGGAGGAGAGCAGGTTCTTACCTGCTCTCCACTGCCCCACGCATCTGCCTGCTGGGGCAGCGCTTCTCCCCAAACCCATGCACTGTGCCAGCACACACATGGCAACTGTGCATGTGCAGATGCCATGTGTGTACTGATGCTATGCATGGGTTCTTGGAAGGAGTGCCACCCCAGCAGGAAGCTGCATAGGGTGGCGGAGAGCAGGTAAGGACCTGCTTTCTTCCTTTCTAAAGATCCTACTTGTTGCTCCACCCTGGCTTTGACGAACCGGTTCGGACATTGTTCAAACCGGTTTGTGCCGAACTTGTGGACAAACCTCGGTTTGTGCACATCCCTAGGACAAACATGTTCTGAAATGATTCAAATGTATGGGCCCATTTACTTATATATCCTGCGCTCCTCCTTTTTAAAGATCCCACTTGCCACTCCCCCTGCCCCTGGTGCTGCCAAACCTGAACTGTCTTCCCCAAATTTTCCAAGAATACTTCTGCACCAAGCTCTTAAAATGTAAAGCTTGAATTTTGTTGTGCATTAAAAAAAATGGAGTGGATTGAAATGTATGAATTGAACACATCTATGAATTGAACACGTCTATGAAATACTACCATTTCCTGCACAGGAGATGCCATCATGACAATCCTGCGACATCACCTCTGATTTCTCTTTTTTTATAGGTGTTACAACAGTACTTACCATGACAACACTTATGATGGGAGCCAGGACATCACTTCCAAATGCTAATTGCTTCATCAAGGCAATTGATGTATATCTGGGTATTTGCTTTAGTTTCATCTTTGGAGCTTTGTTGGAGTATGCTGTGGCTCATTTCTGCACCTTGAATCGATCTGGTGTGAAGAAACTTACAAAGGTATTTGTTTTTAATTATTTTAATTTACTAACCTCTACACTTTCTCCCTATGTTTTCATCCATTGCTTCCTGAGCCATAAAGGCACATCATGATTTCAACTTCAAGCAACTCCTTACAATAATATTTCCCACCTATTGTAGAGGGGTGATCATGTTTTTTTTCCAGTTGTGTGAGCCTTACAAACTATTCCCAGTTATAGTTGTATGCAAGAAAACACATATTGAGACTGTTCACACAACCAAAAAGAGGTTTTGGATCTGTGTGTGCTCCTATTTTTGGTTGTGTGGGAGCAAACAACTAGGTTGGAGGAGGGAGAAGTGATTGTGTGGGAGACAGGAGCTGTTTAGGACAGTGCTGTTCTACCCAGCTATCATACCCAGGATTTGACCAAGGTAGGAAGAAAAGCTGTCCTACCCAACTTTAGTCTTTCACACAGTCACTTCCCCCTCCTCCTACCTAGTTGTTTGCTCCCATGCAACAAAAAATCAGGAGTGCACACAGCTCCCAAGCCTAGGTAGGATACTTGTCCTACCCAATTTTCAGTTGTGTGAACAGCCTCACCATGTGATCCAGGAGCTCATGGATCTTGGTCAAAGCAACATCTTTCTTGGCCACTTGGTAAGATTATTCTTTTGAAAACAATCATTGTGGTATTGCTATAATGAGTATTTCAATACTGGTACAAAGCAAAATGCCTTTATTCCTTTATGTTGTGCCAGAAGGAAAGAAGGAAGAGCTGAAGAAAGTTGCTGTCAGAGCTGCCTGTATGTTAAAACAAATTGTGATCAGTGATATACAGAGCTTTACATACAAGTCACTTTCATTCCAGCCACTGGCCAATCTCCAGAATAACCCTCTGCTGACACCCAGGAGGTCATTCTCATGACCATTTGCACCAGGCTGGGAGGAAGGCAGGACACTACCTAGTACCCTCTCCCACATTATGTTCACTGGTCTCGGGCTCTGTTGTGCTGTGCGCCCACACAACTGGCACATGAGTGATCCCAGAGTGGTGAGTGGGTGGTGGGAAAGCAGGCTGCATCCTCCCATATTCCTGTTGGGGGATTCTCCACTGTCCAGCCACTGCTCCCCACCCCCAGCTCTATGGGAGTGCAGGCTGCTGGCAGCCTGAGCTTCCACACAACCAGGCAGTGAGGTAGGAGGTGCATGCTCATCCTCCTAACTCTCTCTTAGCCTAGGTTTAGAACCTGGGCTAACTGGCGGAGGAGTGCCGGGATCTGGACTGATCCTGGCGGATCTCACAGTCAGGCCTACCCAGGTTTTAGCTCCCCTACTTAGGTAGGGCTGGTAATAAAAACCACCTCTAAGGCTTTCTGTTACATAAGGAGGGAAAAGATCACCAAACATTGTCCTTCTTCATGCAACGGAAACCCCTGACGAGGGGTTAGTCTGGATGTCAGTCATTATATACAGAATATCACAATGTCTTTTTGAACCAATTATTCAACATGATGAAAAGATAGTTTACAAAAATAGGGTTTCCCAAAAAAACATATGCAAGATGAGTACTTGAAAAAGAAATAAAGCAAGTCAATTTCTCCATTAAGTTCCAGGCTCTGCCAGACCCAGTCATCCGCTGTAGTTTGTTGGTAAGTTTATCCACTTTAAAAATGTCCAGGGACTTCGATAACCATTTTCTACCCATAACTGGTCTGACAGAGTGTTCAAACAGTTTTGGTAGCTAATAAAACATGCACTATAAGAAGCTTTGATAAGTGCAGAATCTTTAATTACATTAAACAATACCCTCACTGGAGACAAGTTCAGATTACAATCAGTTATTGCAGAAATAGTGAGCAATAAGAAATGTATTTTAGAACGGGTTTCTTGAAGGTTTCTAAGACCTGCTAAATACTATGACACTCTCTAGTAGGAAGTACAGTTTTAAAATCTATACTTTTCCACAAAAACACATCTTTTCTCCATTCTGTAGGCTATTGAACAAACACATCCATTAATAGAAACAAGGAGCAGTGGCAGATGCTATTTCCATTAGGTTTCAGCTGTTGTACAGTTGTGTTCCATAGATGCTGTAACTGATTTTTATATTCCTTTATATTGCCATCTGCTTACTATTCTCTCCTTAAGAGCAGGAACTGGCAGAAGAGTAAATAGCATTACTGTACTACTTTAAAATGCACTCAGAGTTGAGCTGCCTCTTGAAATGCAAGTTGGATTTTCATAATGTGTATGTTTTCATTTTCTTCTTTACCTGTAGCCCCTCAGCAGTCCTTAAATGTCCCCTGATACTCCAGATTTGTAAAGCAGATAGGTATTTGTAGTTCCAATATAGATTCTCGTTCTTCTCTTTGCAAAGGCAATAGGAAAATTAAACCTGTGCTAGAAACACATCTTCTTAAGCTCCTATGGAGAAGAGCAGGTTCTAACATACACACAAGAAGCTGAAACACACCATACCAGATGCTGCATTTTTCAAACGCGGTTTAGCTCTCTCTTAGGAAACATAAAGGAGTTAAAAGCAATCTGATAAAGCATCAGCAACCTGCAAACAACTCTCCGAAAGTAGAAGAAGAAAAATAACATGTGTGCAACATCCTTTCCTGCTGTGTGAGAAACCTGCTGCTTTGTAAAATTTTTACCATTTTTACTGTTAAAAAAATTGTTATGTATGGCACACATTACTTTAAACTGAAAAATGCACTCAGACCCATCTATTCTTAGCCTACTTCCCTTAATGAAAGTAAGCTTATGAGATTGCCCACCATTCATTCTCTCTCGCTCTCTCTGTGTCAGTGTCTCGTCTGTGTCTCTCCCCTATCAACTTTGCAATGCCTGGACCAAAGTGGGTACAGTTGTAGCAGTTGGCTCTATAGGGACACCTCAACAGTGTAGTTTGTGATGATGTCATCTACCCCGATTCAAGGTGGAAGTTGCATAAATGTTTGAAGTGCAAGTGAGCTTGTGAACCACCTAACTGATTTGAACCAAATTTGTTACAGCTGTAGGGACACACAGGAACACCCCAATGGTGTAGTTTGTGATGATGTCATCCACCTCTATTCAAGATCAGGGGCATATCTAGGGTAGGGCAGGCAGGGCACATGCCCCGGGCACCACTTGAAGGGGGGTGCCATTTTGTAAATTTTTTTTAAAAAAATTAAAAATGGCTGTTGAAAACAAAATGGCCACCGTGCATGCTCAAATGGCCTCTGTGAGGCCCTAGGTCATGCCAGGCATTGCAGAGGCCATTTGAGCATGCGCGGTGGCCATTTTGTTGTCAGTGGCCATTTTTTTTAAAAAAAGATTATTTTTAAAAATGGCCACCACACATGCTCAAATGGTACCTGCGAGGCCCTAGAGGCCAGTGGTGGGAGGGGGAACCTTTGCAACCGCCCCCCACAGCTTTTAGGAAGCCCCCCCCAAAGGGACTACAGGTTAAAAAATTTTTTTAAATTAATATAATATAAGACACTGTACACATATTCAGATTGGCACTATGTACAGAGAATCAGGGCTTGTGAATACTGAGCTGACGCTTATGACCTAGGATTGTATTCATTTGCTCTTACTTTGCTTCTTGTGATAAGTGAGTTAAATGTGATGTCTTGCTAATATGGCTATTAATGGTGAGTTTGTCTTTGAATCAGTGTGAAATCCTTAATATTAAGGGCCAGTGGGAGTTTCTTGCTCTCTTTCTCTCCTTTTAACTGTCTTTCTGAAATACTAGAATATATTCCAAGCAGTGACACAGTTTACTCTGCATATCCTTTAATTATTTTCAGAGTATCTGGGGAAAGTCAAATTCTCCATTTATGTTTAAAACCTATGTAATAGTAATACTACAATGCATAGAAGAGAATTAGACAGACACTTCTTTTTAGTTTTCCAAGTACACCTCCACATAGTATTTGGGTATTTCATGAGCCCCAGCATACTGAAATTTGTAGTTTTCCAGCATTTTTTGGTCTGGCTAAGTCCACTGCTAAATAGTTTTTGAAATATTAAAAGATTAACGAGCCTGACTTGTATTTTTCAGCTGATATTATGGTAAAGTTATCTGAAAGATGGGTGTCAGATGCTTGGACAGGGGGGCGCAATTTCAGTGCTTGCCCTAGGCACTATTTTCCCTAGATATGCCTCTGTTCAAGATGGCAGATGTGTACACTTTTGAGGTGCATGTGGGCTTACTTGTAGACCGTCTAACCAATTTGAACCAAATTTGGTAACGTTTTAGGTAGTGACACATAGGGACACCTCAATGGTGTAGGTTGTAATGATGTCATCCACCCTGATTAAGGATGGCAGATGTGTGAATGATGGAGACACAAGTAAAAAAACTTGTGGCCCATCTAACTGATTTGAACCAAATTTGGTACAGTTGTAGTGAGTGACACATAGGGACACCTCAATGGCATCGTTTATGATGATGCCATCCACCCCAATCCAAGATGGTAGATGTGTAAACATTTAAGGCTGAAGTGGGCTAACATGTGAGGATGGTAATTATCAATTAAGATTATAGTGTAAAAAAATAGGCAGATTAGTTCTTACCATAACAACTTGTTTGTTTTTAGTTCCGATGATCATCGGTACCACTTCCCCTTTTAACTAATAACAACAGTTATGATTATTTTCTCCATTTTCTGTATTTTTTCCTAAATATACTGCCAAATCATTCTGCTGTAATTGGAGATCACAAAGAAGATAAATCGCATTTTTCTCTCATGCACTCTGAAAACCTGAGAGAACGATCTAAAGTATGTTTTCTCAGAAGTATGCCCCACTGATTTTGATGGGATTTAAGTGTTTCTAAGATTGTGACCTCAATGAATAAAGTTCAGAATTTGTGAACCAAGTGCAGATCTGGTATTCAGATCTCAAACTTCTTTGCTGTAACCAAGAGTCTCGTAATCACCCCAATGCAAATAAAGAGTTGTTACACACAGGCAAGTTGCCTCCTTCAAGTAAACAGGAAACAGATTTACATGTGTAAAAGAAACTGCATGTAGTTCTCCTTTCTCCATGGACACAAATATGGAAGCTCTTGTGGGAGGGGGAAACTATGCAAACTGAAATGCCAGCATCTATAAGAAACCACTGAAGTGGGGCAAGAAAGAAGTCTTTTTATATCAGTAGGATTTAATTTCAATATATAATTTATAAGTGATCCTTGGGAAGGCATCCTGGCACCCTGATCCTAAGCATAACTTACATAAGGATGTAATAATCAGGACTGAGTTCCATATGAATATATTCAGGATAAGGTTGTTAGGCTATGATTTTGAGGGGTAGTGGTGGTTGCTGTGTATGACAGTGAGGAGGAGAGGGAATTATTGTTTTATTTATCAAATTTGTACACCGCCCCAAATTTTCATCTCTGGGTGGTTAACAATAGCATAAAACAAGTAAAAAACATATACAAAAAACTTAAAGCAATTTAACAATTTAAAAATAAACCAGAGATTAAAACCTAATTTTTTTTTGGAAGCTGAGAAAGCTTGGGCGAAAAGATGTGTTTTCAGGTGTTTTTTGAAAATTGCCAGAAATGGGGAGGATCGTATCTCAGCAGGGAGTGCATTCCACAATCTCAGGGCAGCGACTGAGAAGGCCGGTCTCTGTGTAGCCAGCAAACGAGTTTGCAGTAACTGGAGACGGACCTCCTCAGACGGCCTCAATGGGCAGTGGGGCTCATAGTGAAGAAGATGCTCTCTTAAATACCCAGGGACTAAGCCGTTTAGGGCTTTATAACTAGCACTTTGTATTTTGTCTGGAAACTACTATCGCCAGTGTAGCTCCATCAGTGAAAGAGTAACGTGGTCTCTCCGAGATGACCCAGAGACCATCATTGACTAGTACTAGGAACATAGGAATATAGGAAGCTGCTGTATACTGAGTCAGACCATTGGTCTATCTAGCTCAGTATTGTCTTCACAGTCTGGCAGCGGCTTCTCCAAGGCTACAGGCAGGACGTGGGCAGGGAGGTGGAGTGGCTGTGGTCTCTAAGGATGACATTTCCCTTACAAGGGTCCCTGTTAGGGTATCGGACCATATTGAATGTGTGTACTTGAGTTTGGGGACCAGGGATAGATTGGGACTTCTGTTGGTGTACCGATCATCCCGCTGCCCAGCTGAGTCCCTTACTGAGCTCACGGATTTGGTCGCTGGACTTGCGTTGGAGTCTCACAGACTTTTGGTGCTGGGGGACTTCAATGTTCATTTCAGGACTAATTTGTCCAGGGCAGCTCAGGAGTTCATAGCGGCAATGACAACTATGGGCCTATCCCAAGTGGTCTCTGGACCGATGCACACTGCAGGTCACACACTTGATTTGGTCTTTTACTCTGATCAGGGTGGTGTTCCGTGGGTGGTGACTCCTGTGATTTCCCCATTGTCATGGATGGAACACCATCTGGTTCAGGTTGGGATTACAACCACTTCAAACCACCTCCGCAGGGGTGAGGGGCTTATTAGAATGGTCTGCCCAAAGAGGTTATTGGATCCTGTTGGATTCCAAGAAGCCTTGGAAGGATTTAATGTTGGTTTTGCCAGTGATCCTGTTGATGCCCTAGTTGAGAATTGGAACAACTTTCTCACCAGGGCAGTAGACACGATTGCTCCTAAGCGTCCCCTCCGACCCACTTCAAAATTGGCCCCTTGGTATATGGAAGATCTACGGGGGCTGAAGCAGCAAGGTAGGGAACTGGAGTGCAAGTGGAGAAAGACTCGACTCGAATCCGACAGATTACGACATAGAGCACATTTAAAGAACTATGCTCAGGTGATATGTGCAGCAAAGAAGCAATTCTTTTCTGCCCGTATTGCTTCTGTGAGTTCACGTCCAGCGGAGTTGTCCAGGGTTGTGAGGGGACTAGTATCTGCCCTCCTTCCCTTGAACCAGAACTTGGGAGCATCAGCCACCCGCTGTGATGTGTTTAATGAATTTTTCGCAGACAAAATCTCTCGGATTCGGGCCGACCTAGATGGAGACTCCACAATTAATTTGATGTCTGAACTGGAGGTGTCCAACAATTTCTCTTCTCCGATTCGACTAGATCAATTTCAGTTTGTGACTCCTGAGAATGTGGACAAGCTGCTTGGATCGGTGAGGCCTACCACTTGTTCTCTTGACCCTTGTCCAACATGGCTTATTCTATCTAGTAGGGAGGCTGTTGTAGGCGGCCTGGTAGAAATCATAAATGCTTCTCTGAGGGAGGGCAGCATGCCTCCTTGTCTTAAGGAGGCAATTATTAGACCTCTTCTAAAGAAGCCTGCATTAGATCCCTAGGAGTTGAGCAATTATAGGCCTGTCTCCAACCTCCCGTGGCTTGGCAAGGTAATTGAGAGGGTGGTGGCCTCTCAGCTCCAGACTGTCTTGGAGGAAACTGATTATCTAGACCCATTTCAAACTGGTTTTCGGGCAGGCTATAGGGTGGAGACTGCCTTTGTTGGCCTGATGGATGATCTCCAATTGGGAATTGACAGAGGAAGTGTGACTCTGTTGGTCCTCTTGGATCTCTCGGCGGCTTTCGATACTATCGACCATAGTATCCTTCTGGAACGTCTGAGGGGGTTGCGGGTGGGAGGCACTGTTTTACGGTGGTTCTGCTCCTACCTCTCCGACAGGTTTCAGATGGTGTCGATTGGAGATTGTTTCTCTTCAAAATCTGAGCTTGTGTGGTGTCCCTCAAGGCTCCGTACTCTTTCCAGTGCTTTTTAACATCTACATGAAACCGTTGGGAGAGATCATCAGGGGATCTGGTGTGGGGTGTTATCAGTATGCTGATGACACCCAGATCTACTTCTCCATGTCAACTTCTTCAGGAGAAGGCATATCCTCACTAAATGCCTGCCTGGAAGCAGTAATGGGCTGGATGAGGGAGAATAAACTGAAGCTGAATCCAGATAAGACGGAGGTACTTGTTGTGCGGGGTCAGAACTCTAGAGACGATTTTGATCTACCTGTTCGGGATGGGGTCACACTTGCCCAAAAGGAACAGGTCCGCAGTCTGGAAGTAGTCCTGGATCCACACCTCTCCTTGGTTTCTCAGGTTGAGGCGGTGGCCAGGTGTTCTTTCTATCAGCTGATATGCCAGCTGCGCCTGTTTCTTGAGATCAATGACCTCAAAACAGTGGTACATTTGTTGGTAACCTCCAGACTTGACTTCAGTAATGTGCTCTATGTGGGGCTGCCTTTGTACGTAGTCCGGAAACTTCAGTTGGTCAGAATGCGGCAGCCAGGTTGGTCTCTGAGTCATCTCGGAGAGATCACGTTACTCCTTTACTGATGGAGTTACACTGGCTGCCGATAGGTTTCCAGGCAAAATACAAAGTGCTAGTTATAACTTATAAAGCCCTAGATGGCTTAGGTCCTGGGTATTTAAGAAAGCGTCTTCTTCGCTACGAACCCCACCGCCCATTGAGGTCATCTGATGAGATCCATCTCCAGTTACCGCCAACTCGTTTGGTGGTCACACAGAGACAGGCCTTCTTGGCTGCTGCCTCGAGATGGTGGAATGAGCTCCCTGCTGAGTTATGATCCTCCCCATCTCTGGCTATTTATTAAAAACATTTGAAAACCTTTTTTTTTTTTTAACCGGAGCCTTCTCAGGTTTTTAATTTAAAAATACTGTTTACTTTTATGGTTTTTAATTATTGTATTGTTTTAACTTTTATGTGTTTTATTTATTTATTTATTTTTGCATTTATATACCGCCTTTCGTTAAAAGACAACCCCAAGGCGGTTTACAAAAGTTAAAACATACAATAAAAAGGCAATAAAAACATCAAGCTAAAAAATATAAAAACATATAAAAACCAGGCATAAAGACAATACAACAGGTAAAAACACACAGAAGCAGCAGTAAAAACTATTATGTAAAAGCCTGGGTAAAAAGCCAAGTCTTTACAAGCTTTCTAAAAGCCGTGATGGAGTCCGAGGAATGAATGGCCACTGGGATAGCATTCCAGAGTCTAGGAGCAGCAACAGAGAAGGCCCTGTCCCGAGTGCACGACAGCCGGGCCTCTCTCATTGAAGGCACCCGGAGCAGGGCCCCCTCAGATGTCCTTGTCAGGTGGGCAGCAACCCTTGGGAGCAGGTGGTCCCTCAAATACCCCGGGCCCAAACCGTTAAGGGCTTTAAAGGTCAAAACCAGCACCTTGAATTGGACCCGGAAACGAACCGGCATCCAGTGCAACTCTTTCAGAATGGGGGTGATATGTTCCCAACGGGCAGCTCTGGATAAAACCCTCGCTGCCACGTTTTGCACTAGCTGCAGTTTCCGGATATTCTTCAAGGGCAGCCCCACGTAGAGCGTGTTACAGTCATCCAGCCGCGACGTGACTAAGGCATGGGTAACCATGGCCAGATCTGCCTTCTCGAGAAAGGGACGCAGCTGGCGCACTAGCCGAAGCCGTGCAAAGGCACCCCTGGCCACCGCCTCCACCTGAGCTTTGAAAAGCAGAGGCGGGTCCAGTAGTACCCCCAAGCTGCGTACTTGCTCCTTCACGGGGAGTGCAACCCCATCCAGAAGCGGTAAAATCTCCTCATCCTGATTGGCTCTCCTACTGACCAACAGTACCTCCGTCTTATCCGGATTCAATTTCAGTTTGTTAGCTCACATCCAACCCATCACGGCCTCTAGCCCCCGATTCAGGACATCGGGATCACCCCTAGGATCAGATGACAAGGAGAGATAGAGCTGAGTGTCATCCGCATATTGCTGACAACTCAGTCCAAATCCCCGGATGACCTCTCCCAGCGGCTTCATGTAGATGTTAAACAGCATGGGGGACAAGACCGATCTCTGTGGGACCCCACAGGCCAATGGCCACGGGGCCGAGCAGTAGTCCCCCAGCACCACCTTCTGGACCCTCCCCCCAAGAAAGGACCGGAACCACTGCAATGCAGTGCCTCCGATTCCCATACTCGAGAGGCGGCCCAGAAGGATACCATGGTCGATGGTATCGAACGCCGCTGAGAGGTCCAGCAGAACCAACAGGGACGCACTCCCCCATCTAGTTCCCGGCGTAAGTCATCCACTAGAGCAACCAAGGCAGTCTCAGTCCCATACCCGGGGTGGAAGCCAGATTGAAAAGGGTCCAGATAATCCGTATCATCCAAGACCCTCTGCAGCTGGGATGCCACCACACGCTCCATCACCTTGCCCAAAAAGGGAAGGTTAGACACAGGTCTATAGTTATCCAGGTTGGAGGGATCAAGTGTTGATATATGTTGAATTGTTTTATCTTTTATATGTGTTTTAATTGTTAGCCGCCCAGAGACGTAAGTTAGGGCAGGGTATAAATTTAATAAATAAATATACATAAAATCTCTCTCAGTCCTATCTTGAACAAGCCAGGGAGGGAAGTTGAAACCTTCTGCTCTTCCCAGAGCAGTTCCATCCCTTGAGAGGAATATCTTACAGTGCTCACACTTCTAGTCTCCCATTCATATGCAACCAGGGCAGACCCTGCTTAGCTAAGGGAACAAGTCATGCTTGCTACCACAAGACCAGCTCTCCTCACCAGTTCATGGGTATTAGTTAGCTTTGCGGTGACTGATGCAATAATATTCATTATAAATTATCTTCATTCTACTCAGCATAGAAGCTGAGTATGAGACAGTTTGGGACCCTGGGCCAGCCAGGGTTTATCCTTTAGACTGATTTTTGGGGATAGAGTTCATTTTTGTGAAGTAAGAATAAAGAAGAGCATCCATGAACATAAGACCTGTCTTGCAATATCAAACCATGGTCCATCTGGTTCAGCTTTCTGTTTTTAAAAGCAACAAACCAGATGCCCCTAGAAGCTCATAAGTAGAGCATAAAAGTGATGAACTTCCTTGATAAGAGAATTATTTCTTTCATAGGAACATAGGAAGCTGCCTTAAGTCAGACTATTGGTCCATTTAGGTCAATATTGTCTACACAGACTGGCAGCAGCTTCTTCAAAGTTACAGGCAGGAGTCTCTCTCAGCTTTATTTTGGAGATGCCAGGAACTTGGAACCTCAGATGCTCTTCCCAGAACAGCCCCTTTCTTACAGTGCTCACATGTAGTCTCCCATTCAAATGTAACCAGGGTAGGCCCTGCTTAGCAAAGAGGACAATTCATGCTTGCTATCACAAAACCAGCTCTTGAGTGCAGACTATTGAGTACAGCCTGCTCCCATAAACATCTGAGATTAGGCTTCCAAGTCAGAGTGTGTAACTTCAAGGAAACCCTTAGATATATCTTTTTAGACAGGAACTAGTGAGTAGGAGAGAAGGCTACTGGGTTCATAATCCAGGGGTCAGCCCAGCTCAGAGAAAGAACCCCAAAGAAAAAACTAATCAGCAGTTTCAATGTGAGAACAAAGTATTCAAAGCCAAACAATCCAAGAGAGTTTAACAGAGCAAAGGTCAAAGGTACAGTGTAAATACAGAATGGCTGTGTTATTTATTGTATGATAGCCTACTGTTGACACTCAGTGGTGTGCTAGCCTCACAAGTCCAAGGCAACTGAGTGAGCTTCATGGCTGAGTTCGAATTTGAACTAATGGTTCAAAGTAAACATTCTAGTTCTTCCCCTGTGCTGGAATAGTGCAACTACCAGACAAAGGTGCCTTCCATGAAATGTAAGGAACAAACATTCAAGCTAGGTAAGAGTATCTAAAAGGCTTAAGTTGCAGTGACAGGCTAAATAGGTGGGAAGATCAGAAGAGGCCTAAAGAAGTGGTGTCAAGGGCTATGTTAGCTTTTGATTTTTGAGCTGCTGTGATTGCACAAATGGTGGCAGTCTCATGTCTGGGCCCCACGTGGAGAGACTGATTTATAACAGCTGTGCTTCCATGCAGTCCCTGCTGGGTTGTGAGTTTGCCAGTGGCTTCATATGTTCAACAGATGTTTGAGGGCTGCCAAGAGTCTGAACTGGGTGTTTCACTTTGTGTTGCCTACTGGGGGCAGGGGAAGGAGGTCCTTTTTTTCTTGTGTACCTGTACCCATTACATAAATCAATTACATGGAGAAATGTTATCAACAGTTAAATAAGTATGTGATAGAATTTGTGGTGAAGAGGCTCAGTCCAATTGCATTTCTTACCAGGAGGAAGATGAAGAGGCTGAGGAGGAGATCAATGGAGTCCTGTCAGCAATCGCCAACAGTTGCAAGGCTGATAAGATTAACAAGGCTGACTCAGACAAGCTCACCAAAATCTCCAGTGGCAGAAAAGAGGAGAAAAGTAAACACAGCAGGTGTCACTCACCAATGACAGTGATGAAAAGACTCTTCTGTATATTTGACTGCTTCCATATTAAAAACCCATATCACATAGACAATTATGCCCGGCTTTCTTTCCCATTATCATTTATCATAATAAATGTTTTTTATTGGGTATATTATTTGTATTTCTAAGCTTTTAAAATCTCTCATTAGAAGGTGTGATGAGTATAGCAAGCAGCGAAGGGAAGGTACGCTGACTTTTGTCAGAGAAAAGCTTTTACTCTGCCATGCATTAGGATATCAAAAGCAGGCTGTCATTTTATTGAGTAGTATTTCTATTCTGGTTAAATTACTGTCCATCTGTTAAAACTACTGTAGTATAAAATCTGTTGCTGGTCATCTGTTAAATGACTGTATTTTAAAGTTGACCTCATTTTTAGCATGCCTGAAACTCTTATTTGTAACATCTACTGGATGGCAGAAAACACTTTTTTTTAAAAAAAAAATTTACTTGTAAAACTTTGTAAAATGAGACTTGCATAACCCCAGTTTCTGGGCTGTGTTGAATATGTTTAAAAATAAAACCAAAAAGTGTTATTTTTTCCTGTTAGACTCAATATCATATTCCCTTTGGCATTGTCAATAATGCATAGACTTTCAAGGACATTATGTAACAAAAGTGTATCAGTGCCGATTAAACGTTTTCACTGAACAGCAAAAATCACTACTTTGAAGATTCAGCTTATGAATGCAAACCAGTTTGCCACTTAATTCTTTGTAAGCCTGTAAATAATTAGAACCATTCCATGCTAAATCTTGCAGAAAACAACCACAGATATCAAAAGGATTACTATGCATGCATTTCTGGAAGAATGCTGTGATGATTTGAAAAGTAATTCACTCAAAAGTGTGCACTTTTCCCAAGTGAAGAAAGATCTAGGTGTAGGTGTTGTCTTTTATCTCAGTATATTGATTTTATGATTGCAGATTTTAAACCCTGCACTTCCGACTTTGTGTTCTTTCCTCCAAGTCTTTCATAACTCGACTCAAATTTTAGATGGTTCCATTTCAGGCAGTCTTATGGTGCACAAGGAGTACTAAATCTCTCTCTGAATGCTTGTATGTCTTGATCAGTTTAGGCCCGTGTTAGTATCACTTTGTACACTATTGAGTTGGGTGCAATTATCATGAATACTATCGTTTCTACTGTAGATATGCCAACTACTTTCGCAGCTGGGCTGTACAATGGATGGCATCCAGACTCTGTTACACAGCAGTGCTCTGTCACTGGAAACTCCTGTCAACAGAAGGAGAGCTGGACTCACATGAGGATCCTTCTGTAAGCAGGAGGGGTCCTTGTGTCAGCGCAGCTTTCCTTCCATGAGCAGAAAGAGCTTCCAGTGATGGAGCACTGCTCTGCCAAAAGTTTGAATGCCACCCAACGTTTATAAAACTGGTTTTACAGTGTTTGGATTTGGATAATGTGAATACATACAAATATCTAGATTAAGATATTATAGAGACGAGAAGCCAAGTTAAGGAAATGTGGAACTCTAGATTTTTTTTTGTACAGACAAGTATAGGGTATAACAGCAATAAAAGGTGAAGAAATGATGGTTAGAATGACTTTTCAGAGTTTTGCAAATAGCAATGATATTTAAGTTCTTGATAGGGTTTGTCATCACTAAATGCAGGTCTCCCAAATCAGCTGCAATATCCTCTAGAGCATTGATTTTAACTGGGTCTAGTTCTGAGCTTTATTCACTATATATTGTTTTATTTGTTTTATTGCTGTGAGTTGCCCCAAGTAGTATTGCATTGGTAAGGAGGATTGGGATACAAATATTTTAGAAAGATAAGATACATAGATAATAGATCATAATGGCTCACCTTGCTTTTCAACCTAGAGGTCCATCAAATCTACATGATCCCCATTGCACGTTAAGGTCATCTGAAGAGGTCCATCTCCAGTTGCCACCAGTTCATCTGGTGGTGACACAGAGGTGGGCCTTCTCTGAAGCTGCTCCTGGGCTGTGGAATGCACTCCCGGCAGAAATTCATAATTTGAGATCATTACTGTTCTTCAGGAGAGCCCAGAAAGCCTATCTGTTTGGCCTGGCCTTCCAGGGTTTCAAATGATTGACTAATCCTTTTAAATTGTTGCCCTGATTTCCAGGGTTTTTAGCTGTTTAATTGGTTTTATTGTGTTTTAATAGTTTGATTTTAAATTGTTAACTTGTTTTAATTGTTTTTATCATGCTGTAAACCGCCCTGAGCCATTTTGGAAGGGCGGTATACAAATCTAATAAATAAATAAATGGAGGTCCTTCAACATTGCTATGGACACATTATAGCCATGGTCTCATATGAAACAGACAAACTTAGTTATATCTGAAAATGAGTTCTGTTTGAAATCTGTTCTACTTCTACAGTAGCAAATATATATATAAGTAATTATAGTGTTTTAATATGTAAAGCAATAGTTTATATTTTAACATTCATTCATTCATTCATTCATTTCTCAAATATGTAGACTGCCCCGAACTTTAGTCTCTGGGTGGTGTACAACAACATGAAACAGATTAAAAAGGAAAACCTTAAAGCAATTCAAAACCACAGTCAATTGAAAAAGCTTGGGTGAAAAAATAAATCTTTAGAGCCTTTTAAAAAGTTGTCAGAGATGGGGAGGGTCTTATTTCAGCAGGGAGTGCATTCCAAATTCTCAGGACAGCAGCAGAGAAGTCCTGTCCCTGTGTAGCCATCAGACAGGCTGGTGGCATCTGCAGACAAACCTCTCCGGATGGTATCAATGGATGATGATGGGGCTCATGGCGAAGAAGATGTTCTCTTAAATACCCAGGGCCTAAGCTGTTTAGGGCTTTACAGGTTATAACCAGAACCTTTGTATTTTGCCAGAAACCTATTGATAACCAGTGTAGCTCTTTTAGTATAGGTCCGGGTCTCTTCGAGATTACCCAGAGACCAATCTGGCTGCTGCATTCTGTACCAACTGCAGTTTCCAGACTACGTACAAAGACAGCCCCACATAGAGCACATTGCAGTAGTCAAGTCAGGAGGTTACCAGCATATGTACTACTGGTCTGAGGTAATTTATCTCAAGAAATGGATGCAGCTGGCATATCAGCCGAAGCTGATAGCACCTCTGGTCACTACCTTAACCTGGCACACCAGGAAGAGGTTTGGATCTGGTAGCATACCCATAATCTCCCTAAAGGAGGAAGCCAGCCGGCGGCCCATGTTCTTCCTGCCGTGGTGGCCCCCTGCATCTGATGTCAGATGCTGCTGCGTCTGATGTCAGACACAAGGGGCACAGCTTTGCTTGCAAATGGGGCCACGTGCCCTGTTTGAGAGCAAATACCGACCGGTGCTGCTTTTGCAGCAGCATGGCCAAGAGCTGCTCTCCCTGCCTTTAAAGGCAGGGAGAGCATTCCTGGCCACGCTGTGAATGCACCCAAATGAGGTGCGTGGCCCCATTTGCGAGTGAAGCTGCTCCTCAGGGCAAATACCAGCCAGTGTCGCATTCACAGCATGGTCAGGAATGCTCACCCTCCCTTTAAAGGCAGGGAGAACAGCTCCCGGCCATGCTGCAAAAGCAGGTATTTGCTCTCAAATGGGGCACATGGCCAGGCGCGGTCCCTGATTGACAGCAGCTTGGGTTCTTTGAACTCGTTCACTAAATGGTGGCATCGCCCCTTCCAGGCAGATATTTAGGGAGGTTATGCCTTCTCCTGATGATGTTGACATGGATTGATCTATCTATCTATCTGTTAGGTTCTGTGTGGATGCACAAGGCTTGTATAGACTTGGTCCCGGACTTAAATGAAACTGCATAGTCTGTGGATGTATAGATGAAGACAACACTCTGACCAGCACTTGCAAGCTACTGTTTCAATACATGGGTTATACGGTTTGTACATGGTGTGATAATGAATACAGAATCTGAAATGGCAGTGCTTCTGGATAAATTAATCCAAGTTAAAAATATTTGATAGTGAGCTTGATTTACAGGGTTCATGATTCCACTATGCTGCTCCAGTGAGCTTTTCACACCTTGAATAATTGGCTACCTAGCATAGTGGAAGAACAGGGAATATTATAATCACTGCTGAAGAGGTTATATCTGTTGGTTAAATTCATTCTATATGCTGTAGGTGGAGCTGATTAATTGTTCTTTTTACCTGATTAGATGTGTGGATAGCTTTAAATGGGGAAATCTATTTAAGACAGCTCTTAAGGAAGGCTGTTAAATAACCTGACATCTCTCTGAAAGCAATTAGGTCATGTTCACAATGATGGATTAATTAACAAATGCAAACAATGTTGATTGGATTACTAAGGACTTGTTGATACTTTCCTCTGCAAAGGAAATCCTGACTGCATCCATTGTTCCATTGTATATTCTGCCACAAACACTTGTCAGCATTATTTCAAAGGATGTACGAAGACATTAGCAATGTATGTGATTTACTGTACTGAATGATGTGCAAACTGCCTCCATCCCAGTTTAGGGCTTTTGCTTTCTTTCTCTAGGACAAATATTTGTCCTATATGTTGCCAATATGTGCTTGTAAGGAAACAATAGTCCCCCAACTGAATTTGTACCCCAAAAGAAGAGGCACATGCCAAAAGTGGATGCCATGTTTCTCCTCATCCCTTTGCATCCACATTATCATCCTCTTCCTCCCAATGCATCATTTAAAAAATATATATATATTTAACTCATTTCCATCCCATATGCAAGTCCCTGGGTGGTCCACAATCATGGGATACATACACTAAAATTGCTTATTTTCTCTATAGTATTTTTTCTTCTGTATGGGCATCCCTTAAAACATCTCCTTTAAATAACTTGTTTAAAAGCACCTCTCTCTCAATTTTCCACTGCTAAATGCAGAACAATCACTTTATATTCCTTTTGTCCTATCACTCTGAAACAGGGGCATAGCAAGGTCAGTGCTGCCCATTTTCAATAAATGAACACTGGGGTCCCTCTCTTTAATTTTTTTTTTTTGGACGGCATCAAAGGCACCACACAAACCTCTTGCTTTATTTTTTACTTTTTTAAACCTACTGCCGCCACTCCTCCTCCTCCTCCTCCTGCCCGGCAGTACTCCTTGTCCTTGCCTCCTGCCACACTGCTCCTTGCCTCTGCTGCTCGTTACCCCCACTGCTCGGTAACCAGTTTGTGCAGCAATTGGGGTGGGGGTTCCCATGGCTTCTCTCCTCGCTTGAACAAGGAGAGAAGCCATAGAACCCCTCAGTGCTGCAAGGCCAGCTACAAAATGGAGGTCATGCATGTGCCCGCATTAGGGCACATGCACACCTTCAGTTTCTTAGCTGGCTAGTACAGCTTTGAGGGGTCCTATGGCTTCTATCCTCCCTTGAGCAAGGAGAGAAGCCACAGAAAATGTCCCCCCACTGCAATGCAAACTGGCTATTGAGCAGCAGGTGCAAGGAGCAGCAGGGCTGAAGGCAAATGGTGAGGCTTGGGTTGGCAGGGCAGGAGGCAAGCTGTGGGAGTGGGGAGGGTGAGAAGCAGATGGCCGGGTCCCTGGGGGTATGATGGCCTGGGGTTCATTGGACACCTTTGAACACTGCTAGCTATGCCCCTGCTCTGAAATAATCTATGCACCATGAGAGTGAGGTTGATATGATTGGCTGCAGTGGGATGTTAAATGCCTACTTTTTTCCTTAACTGTTTATTGTCATCTTCATTCTTCTTGTGCACTCTCAATAAGCTCACTAAAGAAAACAAATGAGTTTTCCTTTATAAGTTTAGTATGTTTTACAATACCTCATATACAACCTGACAACCTTTACTGTGGAAGAATTGTGTATAACCAAATTCATTCTGATTATATTTTATCAACAAACGTATTGCAATGCAGTCCTTGATAAATTAACACTAGTAGGATATAGGGGTGTGCGAACTGGTTCGAATTTGAACCAGGGTGGTTCGAAGGTTCGAATTCGAACCGAACCAGCCATCAGGTTCGAGCTGCAGGTTCGAATTCGATCCGAACCAGGGGGTGGTTTAATTAGAACTGGTTTGAACCAGTTTGAACCAGTTTGGACATCCAAAAATTGGTAGAATGGTAGCTGGCACCCAGGGGTACCTGCCACCCAAACCCCAAAGCAATCGGACACTCGTACAATTTTTTATGAATTTTTGAAAATTATTTTCTATTTTTTCTTTTTATGGAATTCCAACCAGGCCATTATACCTTATTGTGGAGCACCCATGGGTGCCAACAACCACCCAAACCCTGAAGCAATCGGACAGTACTACGATTTTTTAGGAATATTTGAAATATTTTCAATTATTTTTCTCATAGAGTATAATGGGACCAGAACCAGTCCATATCCCCTATTGTGGAGCACCTAGGGGCACAAAAGTGGGGTGGGTGGTAGACAGACAGGGGTGCCTACCACCCACAAAACCCCAAGGCAACTGGACACTCCTCTGATTATTGGTGAATTGTTGAAGTATTTTTGAATTCCTCATAGGGAATAATTAGGATTGCAGCAAATGTATAGCTTCACGTCGGGGGGAAAGGGGTGTCATAGAGTGGAGTGTGGTGGGTGGTAGTTCCTAGGGTGAGCAAGGAAGCTATCAGAATTATTTGAAAGGAATTGGGCAAAGGGCTGATTTTTAAGTGATTTTTGAAGTTTACGCATCTTTAAAGTTTTTCTCCATAAAGAAGCATGGATGCTTCTTTATGGAGAAAAACTTCTTATATGGAGAACTTCTTATATGGAGAAATATATACTATATATATATACTATAGAGAAACTATACTATACTATACTATATATACTATAGAGAAAACTTCTTATATGGAGAACCATCCATATAAAGAAGCATCCACCTCCATGCTTCTTTATGGAGAAAAACCTTAAAGTCACGTAAACTTCAAAAATCACTTAAAAACCAGCCTTTTGCCCAATTCCTTTCAAATAATTCTGATAGCTTCCTTGCCCACCTTGGGAACTACCATCCACCACACTCCACTCTAGGATACCCCTTTCTCCCCGACGTGAAGCTATACATTTGCTGCAATCCTCATTATTCTCTATGAGGAATTCCAAAATAATTTTAAAATTTACCAATAATCAGAGGAGTGTCCGATTGCCTTGGAACTTTGTGGATAGTAGGCATCCCTGGTTGTCTACCACCAACCCCACTTTTGTGCCCCTAGGTGCTCCACAGTAGGGGATATGGGCTGGTTTGGGCCCTATTATACCCTATGAGAAAAATAATCAAAAATATTACAAATATTCATAAAATATCATAGGGGTGTCTGATTGCTTCAGGGTTTGCATGGTTGTTGGCACCCATGGGTGCTCCACAATAAGGAATAATGGGATGGTTGGAGTCCCATTATATCCTATGAGAAAAAAATAGAAATAATTTTCAAAAATTCATAAAAAATTGTACAAGTGTCCGATTGCTTTGGGGTTTGGGTGGCAGGTACCCCTGGGTGACAGATACCATCCTACCAATTTTTGGGTGTCTGAACTGGTTCAAACTGGTTTGAACCAATTCGAATCGGTTCGACCCGTTTCAAATTCGAACCGAACCAGGGGGAGGTTTGAGCAAAACCAAAACCGAACCACCTCCTCCTGGTTCGAACCTGGTTCGAATTCAAACTGAACCTGGCAAACCGGTTTTGTGCACATCCCTAGTAGGATAAGCTTAACTCCAGGAGACAATTCAAGTTTCCTGGCAGGGTTGCCCTGGAAGAACTGCTTGCTGAGAACGGCAGGGATTCTGCTGAGATGATTAAGCAGCTTGTTGCATGAACTAATTATTGCAGTGTTGTTGATGAGTATTAGAAAAAGCACTGCTTACGGTGCAACATGGGAACAGTGGTTCCTTCCCAAACCCTTAGCAAAGCAATGTAAGCATTGTTGAGGTACCTCTTTAATATGGAAGCTGAATAGATTCACTACAGAGGGCTGTTTTGTGTGCCACTTTTTCCTCACTCAGGGAAAGTAGAGACAACTAGTATGGGTGGAGAATTTGCTCTGTGTAAAAAGGCTGGGTCCATTGTATTTTATATATGTGCTGGGCAGCTGTCACATGGTTCAGCTTCTGCTTCCCAGCACATGTACTTTGAGAAAAATCAGGTACGGGTCTGGCTGTTTACATATGGCTTTACCAGATTTTTGATATGGATATTAATCTCATGGGCTAGAAAAAAGCAATAGGTTAAGATGTTCTAATCAAATTCAAAGAATCCTGTTTCTAAAATATCACATTTGAAAATGCAAATAAAGTATCTACCAACTCTGAAGAAACATGAAAAGTTTACTATGGACTAGAAAAGAGAATAATTATCTGATCTGGGACAATCTTTTATTGGATGATTTTGGACCTGATTAAGGTCTGCTGGTATTAGTCACTCTAACCTCAGAACTGTATGCCACTACTACAACAACAAATATTTATATGCCGCTCTTTAACCAGAGTTCTCAAAGTGGTTTACAAAGAAAAATAAATACAAATAAGATGGTCCCCTGTCCCCAGAGGGCTCACAAATTAAAAAGAAATGTAAGGCAGATACTAGCAACAGCCACTGGAAGGATGATGTGCTAGGGCTGCATAGGCCCAGTTACTCTCCCTCTGCTAAATATGAGATAATTGTGACTTTATTTATTTATTTAATACATTTATATACCTCCCTAAACCAAAGTCTCGGGGTGGTTCACAATCATAAAACAATACAAATAAATAAAACATTAAAATCAATTAAAACTCCAAAAAGCTGCTTAAAATGACACTTTAAATAGTGTCTCTGCTCAGTTAGCAGGAGTCAATTCAGGGGCAATTTAGATTAGAAAATGGCATTATTATTATTATTATTATTATTATTATTATTATTATTATTATTACATTTATATCCTGCTCTTCCTCCAGGGAGCCCAGAGCGGCGTACTACATACTTAAGTTTCCTCTCACAACAACCCTGTGAAGTAGGTTAGGCTGAGAGAGAAGTGACTGGCCCAGAATCACCCAGCTAGTATCATGGCTGAAGGCTTGATACTAGCTCGGTGGGAAGGCTTGAATGCCCCCCTCAGTGTCATGACCCCAATCCGATTCAGCTCACATGAATCAGATTTCTTTTAAAGGATTTTTGTAAAGGGAATCTGTAACCAGATCTCATGTTTCTCACTGAATTTAGCCTTAAGCTAATCCCACATGCAGCAACTTTCCATTGAGCTGGTTTGAGCTCCTGGCCTTTCTCATTGTGTGTTGCAGGATGTGAGCATACATGCCCTGGCCCACTCTTAGTGCACTGTCCTGCAACTTCATAATTACATTTAGGGGTGTGCATTTTGGAATTTTCTTGTTGCAATTTGTATCCGAGTCGAAACATCCCCGTTTTGTTTTGTACCCAAATTTTCTGAATCCGAATCAGCCCTGTTTTGTTTTGTAGCCAAATTTTCTGAATCCAAATCCAAATCATTTTGGATTTTTAAAAAGGGTCCCAGGGCAAAAAGAGTGGGTGGTGGTGGTAGTGTCCAATGGGTGGAAGCTAACACCCAAATTTCAAAGGAATTAGGCAAAGGGCTGGTTTTTTTTTTGGTGATTTTTTTTTTAAAGTTTACACATCTTTAAGAATTTTCCCATAGGGAATAATGGGGATTCCAGCAAATGTATCACTTCAAATCAAGGGGAAAGGGATGACTCAGAGCAGAGTGTGGTGGGTGGTAGTGCCCAATGGGGGCAAGGAAACTTCCAGAATTATCTCAAAGGAATTGGGCAAAGGGCTGATCTTTTGTGATTTGTTGAAGTTTACGTGTCTTTAAGATTTCTCCCAAAGGGAATAATTGAGGTTTCAGCAGCCTCATAATTCCACTTGGGGGGGGCGAGGGTTTGTGTAGTGCACATAGGGTGCCAACCACCCACATACCCACAAGCCTGTGGGGTACTGGGTTTTGTTGTTTCTGAGGTGTTCATTGTAGATTCTCTGGTAGCATATGAGATTTTCAGTGAAAAACAAGAATCCACTGTCATATGCTACCAGAGAATCTACACTCAGAACACCACAGAAACAGCAGAACCCAGCACCGCATGGGTTAGCAACCCTTCCCCTGGCCAATGTGGGGTCAGTAAAGAGTGGGAAGAAGCAAAAGAGCCAATGCGGAACAAGGAGGGAATTGTCAGCAGGTCAGCCCATGATTTAGGTCACCGTTCAGAAGGCTGGAAGGGTGGGAAATTCAAAGAGATGTCAAACACAAAATGGAGACTGACTCAGAGATCACCACAAAATGGAGGTCCAAAACAACAAAACATTTTGTAGCCGAAACAGGGGCGTTTTGTTTTGTATACAAAACTTTTGGATCTGGAAAATGGGTGTTTTGTTTTGTCTACAAAACACCCGAAACAGGCTGTTTTGGGCACAAAACTTTTGTATCTGAAACGTTTCGCACATCCCTAATTACATTTAAGGTTTTGTGGGTCATCAGAACCATTGTTCACTTGCACACACTTCCCTGCCCCCATATCCCCACCCCCAGCACCCTGCAACCTCACAATAACATGCGGGCAGTTAATCTAAAGTGTCCCTCATATACAATTTAAATACTACATAAATGTACAATAAATCATATCCCAATGCTCCCCATGTAATTATGAGGTTGTGAGAAAGCAGGATGTATGCAGTGCACTAATGTACCACAACATGTCTTGGAAGGATTGGTCAGACTGCACCAGCCTATACTGAAGGATGGACCAGGAATGAAAAATGTTACAGGATGCAACATAAAATCAGAACAAAACCTTTTGCACTTTAAAGTTGCATCTAATGAATATGGTGGACTATATTTCCCATCTAATGATGTGTAGTCCATGAAAGCTTATGGCACATTAAAACTTAGGGGTTGTAAACACTATCTCAGCTACAAGCTCCTTAGGGCTGGGGGCAGGAGCGGATCCAGGAGGAAATTACAGGAGATCCAACAGGGAAGACCCCACCCCCCATTATAAAAAATTGGGGGCTTGGATTTTCTCTCTCTTGCAAATGCACTATGCCAGGGGTGTCAAACTCAAATCTGGTGTAGGGCTGGATTGGATTCTGATGAACCTCTAGGAAGCCGCAGATAGTCTTACACTGTCTTCTGTCACCTCCTGCCCACCGCACACCACCTTCTGTCTTCCTCTTCCCCCACTTCTCTCATTCCCTTTCTCCCCCACCCACCCCTTGCCCTGCCATTTAAATTAGCTGAATGCACTACTTTTTACACCAAAACACACTAAGGGGAAGATTGAATTTCATTCATATCCTGCTGATACCAGATTTTGCATGGACAATCCTGCCACTCTCCCCTCTTCCTCTCTCCTTTGCAGAGATGTTGCTAGGTACTTAAAAGATCCAGGGCTTGGGCCCACAGCCTCCCCACATTTTGATAGTCAAACCCTTTCATGCTCTCTAACACTCTCCTCTCCACTAGTTTACTTTACCACTAAAAATAAATCTTCTGCATTAGCTTTCTCCTGCAATCAATACCCACACAGTTTAGAACCAGTGTGGTGTAGTGATTAGAGTGTTAAGACTAGGACTGGGGGGTCTTGCATTCCCCAATCTGATCTTCCTTCAGTCATGACTTTAGGTGAGACATACTCTCTCTCTCTCCTCCAAGATTGCCTCACAGGATTGTTGTGAGGAAGATCATGTTCACTACCCTGATCACTTTGGAGGAAGTACATGATATGTGTCATAATAAAATATGTGTCTATAACATATACATATTTATGTTGACTTTTAGCCACATCAATCTTCAACATGGTAAACTCAGAAGCAAATTCAAATAGCAATTTTATATTGATCACAGCAGCCCGCAGCCCAGTTCTTCTATGAACCACATTTTGTTTAAGCAAAAAGCATATGAAACTATACTGTATGTCCATACACTACAGTGCATATATAGTGTATAGTTTGTGTCTATAAACTACAGAAGGAAAAGCCATCAATTTGATTTCAAACAAGACAGCAGAATGTCATATATGGCACTACCCCAATTTTTTAGGATTTAAAGACAACCAAGCATTTCATCGGCAAGGGCGTTTTAAAAATGTGTTTCTTGCTATCTGATTAGCAAAGCCTTATTTTGAAGCAAGTGTATAAAATAGACTTTTGGTGAGGGAGAGGAAATGCTCAACATTCATTTTAGCAATCTGTGAAGCTACTTTCAAGAAGTTGGAGCATTTTAGTCCATTACAAGCTTATTCAAAAGACAGTAAGGCTCTACACAGAATCTAGAGCTAAAAGGGCGGGGGGGTTGTGGGGAGAGCGGGCTTGACTGCCCACCCAGACGAGCGGCGGCTTCTCTTGGGCACTCCGGCACCCAGCAGCAGCTCGTCCAGCAACTCCGGGGGTCGGGCAAAGAAAGGGAAGCGCAGCTGTACGGTGCCCTGCCCCCGGGAGCCCCAGTACGGCACCCTGCCATGGGTTCTGGGTTACCCCCTCCCCCTTCCAGAGTGTGTTTGCTATAGCTGCAAGCAGCCATGGCAGCCACATGATCAGAAAAACAGGGTTAGCAGAGTGTGTAAGAGGGGGGGCATTTAAATGGGTTTGCTGCCAGGAGCTGTACAGCTCCTGTTGTGGCACACACAACCAGCCCAAACTAGGCTGGATTCCTTTAGCCCAGTTTTGGCTTGCTGTGAGAATCGCTTCAATATGTAAGTTATTTGTGAGCTACTATTACAAGCACAAAGCAAAATAAAATAGTCATGGTTATAAGGGGAAACGAGTTGAGAAAGAACCATTTTCTCATATTTTGCTATTTAGGCCATTTTGAGAACTTTGTTGCTAAAAAGCCCCAGCATATAAATATTTTTGGTGGGGGTGGAGAAAGAGAGAAACCCAAACAGACAGACCAGATTAGAGCTATAAGCAGTTTATTATCTGCAGGAACAAAAGGCAAGGACAAAAACAAAATCAGATCCATTTTGTAAGAGCATTTCTCCTACTCTCATTTTAAAAAAAGCTTTTAATAATTTTGGATGGAAAAATGCCATCACAAGAGAAAGGGAAGAGAAACACAGTGGCTTAAACACAGTGGCTTAAACAAGGGGAACAAATCTCTCTCTCTCTCTCTCTCTCACACACACACACACACACACACACACACACACAAACGAAACGAGGGTTGGGGTTTTTTATGTTTTACTTTCCTCTGTGTGTGTGTGGGGGGGGGGAGACAATCCAACAGCCAGCTTCCACCTCCCATTCAGCAACTCCAATTTGCTCCTTCGTGGCAGATTGCAGTACATTCAAAGGCTGGCCAGAGATGGGGGAGGAGCACAAGACCCCAGGAGAACAAATCAGGCTGCTCCTACTCCTGCTGGGAGAGGGCAGGACTAGCAGCAGGAAGTGAAGTTAACCTTTATTTTTTACTCTGCTGCTGCTGAGGAACTGCCAATCTGGATTCAAATTCACAGTGGGGTGAAACTGCACCCCCCAAGTTCCGCCTCTGGCTTGGGGTGGGGGGAGGTAGGAGCAAACCTGCCTTTCCCTGCAGACAAGTGGTGGCCATCTTGCTAACTGGGCGAAGAGGCACCTTTTACCGTGGTGATTCTCTTTATTTAGCAGGGGGAGAGTAACTGGCCCTATCCACCCCCAGCACAGTGCCTCCAGTGACTGTTGCTGGTGTGTATCTCATGTTTCTTTTTAGAATGTGAGCCCTTTGGGGACAGGGAGCCATCTTATTTGTTATTTCTCTGTGTAAACTGCCTTGAGCCATTTTTGGAAGGGTGGTATAGAAATTGAAATCATCATCATCATCTTGGCCTCTGCCACATTGTGAACTCACACATGTAGTGGTGCAGTGGAGGCCAGAGCTGGGATTGGGAGAAGTAATTGATCCTGCATCCCAGTGTGCCCCATGCCAGGAGCGCAGTGGCTGCTCATTCCTGATAAGCCTGCAGTCCCAGCGTGAGCCACAAGTTCCATTCCTGGTGTGTCATTTAAATCCGCTATGCCACATTCCCCAGCCACTCCAGCAACTCAGCATCTATAACCTAGATTTGAAGTTTGTTACAGATGTCGGGTTCTCAGAGGGACATACAGCTAGGGAACCTGACATTGGTAGGTACATACAACACACTGGGAATGGAATTTGTGGCTTATACCCGGAGCACATGCTCACTAGGAACTGTTGGCTGATGGAAACTTACTTGCCACTATGATATATGAAATTACCTTTCATTTTTTTGGATTTTTCTTTTGCCATATCCTGAAGGAACAGGGCCATTTTTTATTTTTAAAAACATAAATAAATCACAGTATTATGACATTTAAGTGAGGTGCAAAACAGATATTCTAGCCTCTGGTCTCATAGTGCCAGATGGACAAGAAGTAACAAGCAATATAAGAATGCACATGATAAAAGCCACCAGATGACTATGTCAACATGAGCAAAGCATGAGCATGCAAATGAATAAAACAGGTTTCCCTGATATACAACATGGACTGAACTAAGATTTCAGCACATGCCAGAGCACCTGCACTAAACCAGTATGAACATAGGAAGCTGCCATATACTGAGTCAGACCATTGGGCTATCTAGCTCAGTATTATTTTCACAGACTGGCAGCGGATTCTCAAAAGTTGCAGGCAGGAATCTCGCTCAGCCCTATCTTGGAGAAGCCAGGGAGGGAACTTTGAAACCTTCTGCTCTTCCCTGAGTGGCTCCATCCCTGAGGGGAATATCTTAGATTAACATTTCCAGCAAAATCACCCTGAATATTAATCCTCACTCTTGGTGTTTCACCTCTCAGTGAATTCTGGTGCATCTTCTTCTATTTCCACTTCTTTTCCATCTGCACCAGGTTTTTCATTGCTTTCCTCCTAAGGAAGTCTGTACCCAATCTTAACATGCAAAAATAATAAGCAACAAGTTTCAGGTCTGAAACTAGAATAGCTAGATAGAAAGTGGAAGCTGCTTTTTTTGCAAGTTACTACTGTTGGTGTCTCTTGTCAACTGAGCATTTTCTATGCACCTTAATTAAACGACAGATAAATAAAATGGCATCATCTTGTTGGGTTTGCCACTCCCCTCTTCCTTTAAAAATCTTTGTTTGTTAAAAGGAACAATAATGCATCAGAGAAGTTACATAACAGTTAATAAATTTTGTGCCATGTTTTTCTCTAGGCATTAAGTTCCACTATTGTATAAATCCAATTGCTGAAAAAAGATTTTCCATGTGGATACTTCCCAACATTATTTATAACAAAATTGCTTTGCATCAGCATAGTATGCCAAACTCTTTGTTTCCATGCCTCCGTACATGGCAACTGCACAGATCTCCAATTCTTTGCTAATAGAATACAACCAGTTGTCTACATACTGCTGGCAACAGTCTTGCAGGGAAACTAATAAAACTAAAAAAGTATCTAAAACAATCTATCATAGCCTACAACTTTCTTAATACATTGCAGAACCCCCTTCCAATAGTTTTTAATTAGCCCTCCATTGTAATGGTGTGAATGGCTCACTGCATGTGCAAATACCATCATGGGGAGAGTGTCCATATCTCATCCCATATTCTTGATGCTCACAGGTGAGACTGTGGGGGCAGTCTACTCATGTGTCAGACTCCCAGGGGACAAAGTGGGCTCCTAGCCCTTCTTAAACTCCAGTATGACTAGAGCAACCCCAAAAAGGTCAGCCTCAGGAACAGCCAGGGGAGGAGGTTAGCTTGTCACCTGAGTCACCCTTCTGGCTTGCTGCATTCAGCCAGATCCCTCTCCGGGAGAACTCCTGGCTCCCATACTCAGAAACAGCTCCTTACAATCAGCTGCCTGGTCTTTAAATACCCCAGTGTAGCACTCACAGGGCTTAAAGCCTACTTCCAGCCCTGCCCCCTTCTTGACCTTGCTTCTTGTTTCCTAAGACACCCAACCTAGCTGTCTCCCTGGAGCTGTTTCCTGCAGCTCTCCCTGCCTTGTCCTCTCAACCCCACTGGGATCCGACCAGCCTGGGTCCTTCTCATCCCCACTGACTGCCCCCTAAAGGGAATGAAAGTCTCAGAGGAGGGATGCTATGCCCTTCTCCAGTCTCCACAGGGCCACCCAAGTGACCAGGTAACATGGCATCCTGACAACATGATGATAGTATCCACTTGATAACCTGTTTCAGTGTGTGCTCTCTGTGTGTGTAAAACTCAGGGGTGGCATTTTTAATGTCACCCTTGAGTCTAGCATAACACAATGAGATGTGCAAAACTGCCCTGATAAATTTCATCAGTCTTAGCCAAACTCTTTCAACTTCTCTTGGCATACCTCAGTTGTTTTGCCTAAGCCTCAAATGCACTTCACATTTTGCTGCAGGCAAAATTTCAGTGGCAAATCTAGGAACTAGAGTGCATGTTTCTGGTTTAATCTGCTTGCCTCAGGATGATATCACTTGGCATTGACAACAGCTTTGAAAGTAATAAGTTTGCTTTGCTATGTTACCTTGTCCTTTAACTAAGTTTATGTAGAAGCATTCCAGTTTTAATGTTCATTCTGTGGACTGGCTATATGCAGAAACGTAGGCATGCTGGTCAAAGACCATATTAAGATGACTTGATTTGATTTGATTTGAAAACACTTAGGCCTCATTTTCACTGGGCTGGTAAGCCTGTGGCTGTTCAACTTCAGACAAGAGAAGAAGGTGCTCATATGTTTAAATGTTCTTCATAACCCGCCCCCCCCCGCAAAAAAAATTGTCTCACATGGAAAACTAGTATGTTCAGGAGAAGGATTCTAAGCAAGCCTTCTCCCCAACAACTAGTTTGCAAACTACAGATGTGGGGGATTTTTTTATTTTTTTAAATGGAAGGGAATTCAGTGATGTAAACTCTCAACCTCTGGTATAGCTCAGACGGTATAAATACCTCTGTGAGAATTAAACCCATGCCTCCCCCCACCCCACCCCACCCCCACTTCAAGATCATGACACTTGCAATAAATGCATGAGCTTGCTGGGGGGAAAATAGTGCTTCATCATAATTTGCTAAAGAACTGTGCAGTCTACTATGCAACCATTTTCAATAGGAAACTGCAGTTCTTTCTAGAGAGCAGAAGAGGGTGCTCTCAGATCAAATTGCTATGTAGATGTGGTTTGTCTTCATCTGTTACAGCTGTGAAGACTTTATTGTGATGTATTAGATTTAATAAAATGCTTTCTATTATTATACTACATGTTGCAGCCTCTCGTCTCAGTCTACACTGTGAGTGAAAGATTAAATCTGACTTGATTAGTTCTACAGCTTTGCACTGCTGCCAGAATCTTTGGGAAAACTCACTTATTTTATGAACCAATGAATTTAGTTTTGTCACAATCACAGGTTTGTGCATTTGCTCTTTACACACATTCCTTTGTTTTGTACATGAGCTGTGGTGTTAAGGGAAAAGAGGCTTTTCATTCCCTCTTTCTAGAAATTAATTTGATTTATATTTGCAGAAGCCACAATTAATAATAGAACACAAACATCCATCCAACGATGAAACAGATAGCATAGTATTTGTTTTAATCATCTCAGCACAGCAACAGAGGGCAGAACTAATATCTGGTATTTAGACAAAAAGCATCTTGAATAATTCATATTGTTTGTGAAAAGCTCATATGCCACAGCTAAGGGCCATTCATAGTAGCCAGCACTGCTAAGAAATGCAGAAGCTTTTCAGAGTCTTTGACTGTAGCATAGACATTCCAGGGCCCTTCTGTCGTCTGTCCACCATTGCTATTGCTTTGGGAAATAAAGGAGAACACACTTCCATTTGGCTGCATTACTTTCCTCCAGTGTCTGATGGGCTCTCTGTTCTTTCCAGACCCAATTCATTTGATTACTAATTATGTTGTCTTGTCTCATAGCTGAGTTCTGCTGTTATTTTAGTTGTACATCTTCTTAATGTACTATTTGGCTGATGTCCTAACACTGCATGAGTGCTTTTAACAACAGTGCACATACAGCGCTAGTCCCTGCGCTTCTGAAGCATGGGCACTCTTGTGCAGCAGCATGATTGTTTTCAGAACTCTCGCCATGCTCTAGGAGTGTCCTCTGGGGAGATCCAAAAATAGTCACTCGGTTGTGCAAGAGCAGCCCTTGCTTCAGAAGGATGGGAGCTAGGACTGCATGCATTGCGTGCTGCTGCTGTTAAAAAGCACACTTGCAGTGTTAGGATGTCAGCCATTGTTTTTATTCTTTTTTGCACATCAATGTGTACATTCATGGAATAGTGGCATAAACATTTAATTAATTAAACAAACAAATCTATACAACTCTGAACAGTTTGGGCATAACCTTTTCTCCCAGTTACTCCATTACAAACAATAAGATTTCCCCAAGATTTCCCCCATTCCCCCTCTTAATGACACCACCTTAACAATAGAGTTGCCAGCTTGAACTGAAGTTATTCCTGAATATGTTCCCTCAAGCCCCAATATTTTTCAGAATTACAAGTCATTAAAATTTCCAGGATAGCTTTCAATTGTCACCCAGGGAGTGATGGTGGTTCCTAGAGACTCCAAACCAGTCCTAGAGGGTAGGCAACGAACTCCCTCCCACTGCAGACTCACTAAAACCCAAGCCTGAGCACCTTTTGAATCCGTTGGGCTCAGTGAAAGGTCAGGGACATTGGAATTATTATTTTTTTTTAAAAAAAAAAATCTGTTCTGTTGGGGAAGGGGAGTTGTTTTTGCTAACTGCCTTGATTCTTTGAAATTGAGTGGGCTACACATCTAAGTACATAAAAAAGCACTTCAGTTCTCTTTCAACAGAGGAAGCTTCTGGGCATTGGGTGGGAAAAGCTACTGAGAAAGAAAATAAAAGGAATATATTGCTGCACACTCCCCATTTGTTCAAGTGCCAAGTAGTTCCACGGGCAGCACTACCTGGGTTTTTGTTTCTTTTGGATGGGAGATCATTGGAGGCTTATGGTGTTCTTATTACCATTTATTTACAAATACAGGTAGAGCATCAGGTGCATGCCAGCAGCTTGAACACTCCTACAAAGCAATAGACCCGCCCTTTCACATCCAATCTGGAGAGAGAGGGAGTGGGGGGAGAGAGTCATTCTCACATCCCAGGTACCCCCAGTAAATTCTCATTTCTCAATCTGTGGCTGACAACCTATCTCAGAACTGAGGAGGGCAGGATGTGCCACTTTCTTCAAACTCTTATGACTTTCTCCTTTGAAAACACTTCAGTGGTCTCTGTACCCACAGACCTTCTCCCAACAATTAAATTGCATAAAGAAACATCTGATGAACATTAAGGAACATTAACATTCTTTTGCCAAATTGTAGATCATGATCAGGTACAGAGTTAAAGCAAAAGCACAGCAGTAATTTTTGTGGAGAGGAGCAAAAAAACCAACCCTGTGCTCAACTGCCCCTGTGGTTGAGCACAGGGATGGCCAGTCAGTAAGAGCAGAAGCAACGCTCCCCTCCCAACAAGCAAAACAAATGGTTGTCAAGAAAGGAGACTTACAGCCCATAAGGAAAATGAGAGACAGCCATTTTCCCCGATAAGAAAGGAGCTAGCTTCAGCCCCTCCTCCCCATTGATGCAGCCTCCTGTCTTGTGTTATTGGTCAGAATAGCTGCAAGTCATGGTCATCTGGTTTCTGATTGCTTGGGGGCACTTTAAGCATTGCTTCCAAGAAGGAGAAGAAAAGGAAAAATACATGCACTGTGACAATACAGCAGTGTCCATATTTTTCATTCTTTTCTCCCTCTCCTCTTGAGGTCAGTGCTTAAGGGGGTCCCCATACTTGCAGTCTTGTTCTTCACTCTAATATAAAAATATGTCATGTGGCCTAGGAGATCATATCCTTAATCTTAGGCATGGAGGAACATATGGCTTCACAGTGGTAAGGAAAAGATACTAATCACATGCTCAGTGGCACTCTTCTTTACTAACACTCTATAAAGATATTTCACACAACAAAGAACCAGAAGGTAGGATACAATAAACCCAGCTTTTTCTTCTCATGAGAACCCATGGGGCGTCAGTCTACCCAGCCCACTCAGAACAGAACATACTTTATTTCGGTCATTGACCAGAAACATTATCACACACAACAGAACGTAATTTGCATAAAATATAACAAAACTTGGCCACTGTGTTGGTGTATTTATGATTAAAATTTGACAATAAAATTTTTAAGAGTGACTCATCTGGATAACCAGGAAACATCACAAGATACGGCAAGATACGTGTTGATCGATCATTCTTGTAGAGGTCACAATGTAAAATAACATGTTCAGTAGTCTCAATATCGCCTAAACCGCAAGGGCAAAGTCGGGATGCGTAAGGAACCCCCCTAAACCTCCCTTGGAGCACCGCTGTAGGGAGCGCATTTAATCGAGCTAAAGATAGCGCCCGTCTGAACTTGGAAAAAGAAATATTATTTAAGTATGCAGCGGGTTTTGTATTAAAAAGCTGATCTCCAAGGTAAACACCTTTTGGGATTTTGGCAACTTCTAACTGTAAATCAGTGTCAGAAATATGTTGTTTAATACCAGCCCATTCAAATGTAGGTAGCCCAACTTTTCACCTTGCTTTTTACAGAAGTAGGATGAAAATAGCTGATGCCCTGCCTTGGTCTGCTGATTGTGTGTTGAAATCCACATTTTAAACAGTCCCCAGCAGCTGGTGGCCCCATGTTTGTCAGAGAGTTCTGTGGCTAGAGGGCTAGTCAGAGGAGAGCTACTGGTGTGCTGAGGGCTGCCTCGCTACTGGAGTGCAATTCATTCTAGGATATCTGCCTCAAGGCTTGGAGGACCCAGCTCTCTGAGGCAATAATGGAACCCACTGCTGCCCTGTCCATGTGTGGGGTTAGTCAGCAGAGTCAAAAAGAGGCTCTGCTCATCGGCCGGGAATAGAGTAGAGGCTCTTCTCTCCCCCAAACCACCCACAGATGATTATGTGAAAGACCTTTATATATTCTGGAGCTAAACCGGGCACTGAAGGTTCCACTCTGGCAAATCATGTTGTGAATAATAATAATAAAAAAATGAAAATGCAAAAATACTATGAGACTTTTGACTACAAACAAACATCTGCCACACAATACACCAGATATAACTGTAGTTGAGAAGAAAGAAAAACAAGTCAAAATAATCGACATAGCAATACCAGGGGATAGCAGAACAGAAGAAAAAGAAATAGAAAAAATAACAAAATACAAAGACCTACAAATTGAAATTGAAGAAGACCAAAATAATCCCAGTAGTAATTGGCGCCGTAGGTGCAATTCCAAAACACCTTGAAGAGCACCTCGACACCATAGGGGCCACAAAAATCACCATCAGCCAATTACAAAAAGCAACTTTACTGGGAACAGCCTATATTCTGCGACAATATCTATAATAATAACAGCAACAATATTGATAATAAAATTCAGCCATCCCAGGTCCTTGGGAAGGACTCTATGTCTGGATAAAAGAAACCAGTCAATAACACCTGTCTGACTGTGTAAACAAGAAATAATAATAAATTAATAAAATATTTTATTTTATTATTAAAATTGGTGATGATGATGGTTTATCCAAGCCTCTTATTAAAGGGGGCTTGAACAAATTCATGGAGGATGGGTCTATCAATGGCTTAGTCTGGATGGCTGTACACTACCTTCAGGCTCAAGGGCAGGATGCCTCTGGATACCAGTTGTAGGGGGGAGCAACAGCAGGAGAGGGGGCATGCCTTCATCTCTTGGTTATGGGCTTCCCAGATTCATCTGGTGGACCTCTGTGGGAAACAGGATGCTGAACTAGATAGACCTTGTGCCTGATCCAGCAGGGCTGTTCTTATGGGTATGCTAAACTGAGAATGCAATTGGGCTATTGTGTTGTTGACTGCATAAGAAGTATTATTTGTTTATGGCATTTATGCCCTGCCTTTCATCTGTGGTGGAGCTCAGGGAGGCATTCTTAGAGTTCCCAGACAATTTTGCACCCAGACACTGACCAGACCCAGATCTGCTCAGCTTCAACAAGTTGCTGCATCATGTGCCTCATTCAGACCACTCCCTCATCTCCCCTGCCCCACAATATAATCTCTTTCTCTGCAATATTCTCCTCATGCCCTTGTTTGTATGGGCAGAGAGATGCCAGTGACAGAAGTAATACACATGGTCAGTATTTCTGATTATTGTTCCCCCCGCCCCCTGTCCCCAGCACCAAGGTTTACAGCAGCACTCATACAGGGCTTTTTTCTTTTTTGTGATGACCAGCATCCTCTGACCTTCCACTGTGCCCTTTCCACCCAGAGCCTTCCTTTGTAAGATTGTCCAACCACTCATGAATTTAGTTCTTCATTTCCCCCCATGTTTTTAAAATCTACAGAGTGGAGTCATTTTGGAAGGGCTAGCATTCCTCTTTTCCTCTTTACCAGCTGTTCTTTTGCAGCTGCTGTGTACTATAATCACCCTGATCATTTTTATTTAGTGGAGTCAGACTTCTCTCTAGAGATCCGATGTTTGCTGCAATATTCCACAGAAATGAGTTAAGAATGCTGGGGAAAGACAAAAACCCTATTCAAGTGGCTAACAGCAGACATCACTAGGACAAGCATCTGTGGCCAAATCAAATTTGTATGAGTAATTTAGCCTTCAGCTTATAATGGATTGTTGCTGTTCATAGTAGTTGTAAACACTATACTTCCAAGAATATATACCATTGCTATTGGTGAGTATAGGGCAATGATGTCCAAACTGTATGGAGAGAAATGCTGCTGTACCATGAGAAATAAAAATAAGCTCCTGGGAGCTGAATGTAGTCGCCCACTACAGAGAAGACCTTGAATGATTTGCTTAGTGTTCAGATTATTGCAAAGAAGTAAGGGAGTCCTTAGTGAAATCCCCAAGTCCCAGCTCCTGAACACCACTCTTATTTTAACCAATCATGTACCAGCTCCTGACCACTCTCTAATTTTAACCAAATCAAGTACCTCTGTCGTAAGGCGGTCCTAAATGTTAGAGGGGACTGATTTGTTGCACAATGTACTAAAGTTTAATGTTCTACTTTTCATTCTAGAACAGTTTCATCCAATATAAAAATGGTGCATGATGAAGCAACACTAACAGTACTGAGACTCTCTCTGAAGACTTATGCCCCACTTCTTCAAAAGCATTTTCAAGGCAACTTCCAATAAAGTAAAACAAAATAAATAAATCACTACCAAAATGTTTAAAATATAAGATCAAAACCAAACCACAATAAAGCTACAGTCAGCATAACAATACAATAGTACAATAATTAAATCTTAAGTGACACCAAAAAATCTAATTAATGTGTCAATATCTTTTATGCATTAAAGAGGTCATTTTGAAGTTTGTCTTTGGAGCAGTGCAATGCATATTTCATCGCTGGTATATCATCTTAAAATTCTAGTTGTTGAATATCTAGGTGATTAGGTGTTTCCAGATGAGAGGGTATTCCACCAAAAAACAGCAGCCGTTAGCTCTTTTATTGTGTGTTTATTACATTTCTAGACCACCCCATCCAAAGGCTCTGGGAGTTGCACAACAGGTTTAAAAAACACAAAAACAAGCACTATTTAAAACACACTGTTTAAAACAATATAAAAACAATTCAGAACCACTTAAAACAAAATACTTTAAAACAATTTAAAAACCTTGGAAGGCCAGGCCAAACAAATACGTCTTTAGGGCTCTCTTGAAGGCTGACAGTGAGCCTAAAGTGCAAATTTAGTGCGAATTTATAGTGCAAATTTCCCCAAATCTGCCGGGAGTGCATTCCACAGGCCAGGGGCAGCTATAGAGAAGGCCCAGTTCTGAGATGCCACCAGATGTACCGGTGGTAACTGGAGACGGACCTCTCCAGATGACCTCAACATGCAATGGGGATCATACAGAAGAAGGTGCTCTCTCATGTAGGCCAGACCCAAGCCACTCAGGAATTTAAAGGTAATAATCAACACTTCGTATTTTGCTTGGAAACGTATCGGCAGCCAGTGCAACTGTTCTAAAACAGGCATAATATTGTCTCTCTGGGACCATATGGTCTCTCAGAGACCAGTCTGGCTGCCGCATTTTGAACTAACTGAAGTTTCCAAACTATGTACAAAGGCAGCCCCATTTAGAGCACATTGCAGTAGTCAAGCCTGGAGGTTACCAGCTGATGCACCACTGTTTTGAGATTGTTCTCTTCAAGGATTGGACACAGCTGTTGAATCAGCTGAAGCTGATGGAAAGCGCTCCTGGCCATAGCTTCCACCTGAGATACCAGGGTGAGGCCTGGATCCAAGAGCACTCCCAAGCTGCGTACCTGTTCCCTCTTGCAGAGTGTAACCCCATCCAGCACAGGAAGATCTAACTCATCCCTCAAATTCCAATCCCCCACAATGAGTACCGCCGTCATGCTTGGATTCAGCTTCAATTTGTTATCCCTCATCCAGCCCATTACTGCCTGTAGGCAGGCATTTAGGGAGTGAATGCCATTTCCTGATGATGATGATAATAATGATAATGATAATGACAATTATGATGATGATAAGGAGAAATAGATTTGGTGTGTCATCAGCATACTGATAACACCCTGCACCAAATCTCCTGATGACCTCACCCAGTGGTTTTATGTAGATGTTAAAAGCATTGGTGACAGAATGGAGTCCTGAGGGACTCCATATAACAGCTCACATTTCGAAGAGCAACTGTCACCAAGCTCCACTATCTGAAATTTGCCTGAGAGATAGGAGTGGAACCACTGCAAAGCAATGCCTCCTATCCCCAACTCCCCCAGGCGATCCAGAAGAATACCATGGCTGATGGTATTGAATGCCGCTGAGAGATCCAAAAGAACCAACAGAGTCACACTCCCTCTGTCTGTTCCCTGGTAAAGGTCATCCATCAGGCCAACCAAGGCAGACTCAACCCCATAGCTTGCTCTAAAGCCAGTTTGAAATGGGTCTAGAAAACTGGTTTCCTTCAAAATTGCATGCAGCTGGTTAGCCACCACTCTTTCAATCATCTTGCCCACCTTGGGAGAGGAGAGCTGATCTTGTGGTAGCAAACATGACTTGTCCCCTTGGCTAAGCAGAGTCTGCCCTGGTTGCATTTGAATGGGAGACTACATGTGAGCACTGTAAAATATTCCCCTTATGGGATGGAGCCGCTCTGGGGAGAGCAGAATGTTTCAAGTTCCCTCCCTGGCTTCTCCAAGATAGAGCTGAAAGAGATTCCTGCCTGCAACTTTGGAGAAGCTGCTGCTAGTCTGTGTAGACAATTCTGAGCTAGATAGACCAATGGTCTGACTCAGTATATGGCAGCTTCCTATGTTCATACTGGTTTAGTGCAGGTGCTCTGGCATGTGCTGAAATAAATATCTCTCTTAGAGCTTGCTGGCTTACCTTTCACCCACTGACACACATTTCATTCTTTCCAATTAGATATTATTTAATGCCTTAGAAAATCCTAATAAAAAAAACCCATCACTCCTATCAATCCGGGGATGCTTGGGAGGGACTGAGACCATTTTTGCCATGGCCTCAGACCCACTTTGGAGGTGCTGCCACCCCACAGAGGCAGGTTTGGGGCTGCCCCAAATCCCAAATTATATACAATGGGATCCCCCCCCCAAAAAAAATTCACCAATAATACTAGGAGCAACCAATTGCCTTGGGATTTTTGGAGTGGAGGACACCCATGGGTGCCTACCACCCACACCAGCCTTTTGTCCCTAAGTGCTCCACATAGGGAGTTATGGGCAAAACTTTAAAATGTTTTTAAAATTTGTATAAAATCATAGGGAGGTCCAATCGATTTGAGGTTTGGGTGTTAGGTGGCACCCAAGGTTACCTTTCATCCTACCTACCCAAAAATTCACCAGCAATACTAGTGGCACCCATCAATTGCCACCCCAGCTTTTTTGCCCCTATCTGGGCGCCCTAACACGTAACATCACCCAGTCAGTCCACCTTACCTTACCTACCCAAGCAACTAAGATGACACACAGACAGACACCAACTATTGACTCTTTGATCTAACATAAGGCCACTGCTGTTGCTGCCTGCCAGCAGTACAGCACACACACAGAGAAGAAGCAGGAGGCGGAGCAGAGCAGCAGACCTGCTGCTCTGCATGATGGATGATGTGATGCCCAAAGAAACCACCGCCTCAGTGCCTGCCACTGAGGCCACCACAGACAGACAGAAGCCAACCTGCTCTGCTCTGCTGCTCCTCCCCTCCATGGATGACGCACACACACCCTACATCTGAGTTCTGATTCTTCTGAGACTGAAAAGGCCAAGAAGGTGCCCAGGCAGGCCAGGGGACCGATCCAAACCAGACCAAGTGTAGAGTCAGCACAGGCCAGCAGCCAGCAACAACAACTACTGCTACTACCACTAGTGCTACACCAACATTGCCAGTCACACGCACCATAGCCTGAGCATAGCATACAGCCAACAGGAGGGGGGGAGGGGAAAACATGTAGACACACAGCACAGACAGAGAAGACAGCACACTACAGCAAGCATCCACACACAGAGACAGTGCTAACATCCATCCACACAGACAGACAGACACAACAGAAAGAAACAGCCTGCACCACAGTCCACACACACACACACACACACACACACACACACACACACACCTTTCTTTAAGCAGCAGCACAAGCACACAGACACACACAGACCCAATTCCCTCCCCTCCCCCCAAATAACCCAGACAATTAAGCAATAATCATCAATCAATATGTTGTGTTGACAGCCAGTTCATTTCTATTATGATGGTTTGGGGTTTTTTGCCATCAGAGTCAACATCAACAGTGACCATAATCAACAACATAAGATAAGAATTCATTCAGGAAGGAAGTGGAACCATTAAAAAGACATTAAACTCATTTTGCATGTAAACCAACCCCCGCCCCCACATATGATTTCTTAGGTAACATTTTTTAGAAAATCAATCCATTCTGCAGTCATATATTATTTCGTTTGTTACCAGTATGATTTGTAATATTTTTTGAGGGTTGATTTTAACATGACATTTTTCAAAAACTTTATTTACATATTTATTTACATATTTACAGAATGTATACTAGTACTACGAGGGCTGTGCTACTTTAGGTGTGTGTGCCGTGCCCACGCCAGGTCCCCAAATGCTGACAGGTGGAGATAAGGGGCTTGTGGTCAGCATTGGGTTTCTTTTTAGGTGGGCGTGGTATAAATGTTTGGCCAGTCGCAGCACTACTACTACTTGATCTTGTGGTGTGTGGGCACTGCACACTGCGACTTGGCTGGCACGGCTCAGCATCTGTCACATCAGCTCAGCTAGAGGTGGAAGGGGGGAGGGGAGGGATGAGCGCAGAGGATGAGCCAGGCAGGTGACCAACCATGGGGTAACCACGGTAATCACTCACCCAGCTCAACTTCCAGCTTGGGATAGCCAAGCAGGGGGAGGTTGATCTTGAGAAAGACCAACTGCTCCACCAGACCAGCGTCCAAGCGGGAGCGAGAGAGTGTCACCACATCCCCAGCATGTGAGAACACCCGCTCGCTCTGGACACTGGTTGGGGGGCAGGAGAGGAGGCGCACAGCAACCACCGCCAGGTCCGGCCAGACTTGGCAGTGGGTCGCCCAGAACTGTGCACAGTACAAGCTGTCTTCCTCCACAGGCGGCTCCTCCAAGTACTGCGCAACGCATTGTTCAGCACTGGAGGGGGGCCTGGCAGGTCGAGCCTCCCGCACACCAGGCAAGGCACCAAGGCACACCCGCTGAAACCGCTGGGCGGATTTCACGGCGGGAGCAAGTGGCTGCTGCGTTGGCGCTGCCTGGGATGCCATGCTGCTTGACTGGGAAGAGGAAGGGGAAGGGGGAGCTGACACCGGCTGGCCGCCCACGCTGCTGCTGGCTGTGGGTCAGGCGGCAAGGGATGCCCCCGCACCACTACCAACCTCCTGGTCTCTGGAGGCCCTAGCGGCCTCCTCCTCCCTCACCTTCTGTACCAGGAGGTCCCTCCACCTGGGCAAGTTGCCGGCACTAACGACATTGCCCTTGATGGCTGGGTTGCAGAGACAAGTGAGGACATACTCCTCCCTGCTTCCCAACTCACCAACCAGCCGCTTGGCCACCCCAGACTTCAGCCTTCCAGCCAGAGCACGACCCTCTGGCGTGGTCAGAGAAGCCTGGAGTTTGCCCATCAGCTTCTCCAGACCCAGAGCTGTGGGCAGCGCCTGGCTCAAGGGAGTGGTGTTGGCACACAAGCCCTTCATGGCAAACTGGAAGGGCTCGAGTGCCAACACCGCCTCGGACATCTGCTTCCACTCTGCATGCAAGAGGTCGCAGACAGCCAAGGACTCGTCCTTCACCAGGGTGCCAAGGGCTCTCTCCTGCTCCAACAGGCACTAGAACAGGAGGAAGGTGGAGTTCCACCGCATCTCCACATCTGTAGGGATGAGATGGCGAGGAAGCCCAAGGTCATCCTGCTTCTCGTGAAGCAGTCTCCTGGACTTCTCGCAGTGGTGGAAGTGGGCAGCCAGCTTGTGAGCCTTCTTGACAAGCATGGCCATGGCAGCAAAAGCACCTGGGGGGGGGGCGGCCCTGGCCCTGAGACACCTTCAGCTCCTTAAGGCCAAGGGCACCCCTGACAGTCAGATGGAGCGTGTGTGCCAAACACCGTATGTTCACACAGCCCATGACAGTTTCGACAGCGGCGGTAACGTTGGATCCATTGTCAGTGACAATGAATCCCCTGGAGAGGTGTGGACACCCGCCAATCCACTCCTCTATCTGGCAGTCGAGTACGGCTGCCACCTCCTCCATGGTGTGCCTCGTGTCCATCGTCTCCACGTGCAGAACGGCCCACCTGTGCCGTAGTGCAGCGGGAGCCGCGCCGGACCCGGAAGCATTGCCCAAGGAGGTCCCCTCACTCTCCGGGCCCCACCAGTGGGCAGTGAGGACCAGGAAAGCAGCGTGCATCCCACTGACACTGGTCCAGAGGTCAGTCGTGAAATGCACACTGGTGCCAACCGGAGCCGCACGCAGCCCGGCCGACACAAGCTCCCTGCACCAGCGGTACAGGGAGGGGACCACGTTCTGGCTGAACATGGTCCTTGAGGGGATGATGTAGTCGGGCACAAGGTACTGGAGTATCTGGTGGAAGCCAGAGTTCTCGACCACCTGAAACGGCTGGTCATTGGTGGAAATCATCTCCCCTATGAGGTGGGTGAGGTGATGATGATCCACACAGACAGTCCACTTGCTGCCCGACACCTGTGTCCACCACTGGACTGGCAGTGTAGCCTGCTTTTTGGCTGGTGCAGGCACACTGCACTTGTCCACCCTAGTGGCAGGTGCACAAGGCGCACTAGCGCTGCCAGCCTGGCCAAGGAGACCTGGGTGGTGATGCTCCATGTCCCTCCACATGGGTGTCGTACCCAGATGCCTTGCATCCTTGCCACGGCTGACCTGCACCCTGCAGTGGGGACAGCGGGCATGGTTTGGGGCATTTTGAGGGATCTCAAAATGCTCCCAGACACCGCTGCCCTTGGCCTCCCGCACCCTGGGCGCTGTCTTAGGCCTCTTTTTGCTGGGTGGCTGCAGTCCTGGGGGGGGGTGGCCGCCGCCGCTGCCTGCCCACTGCGGCCACCCAACCTGCTCCTTCCACCCTCCATGCGAGAGGAAGGGCTCGGCTCCACTGGCAGAGGAGAGGCAGGCCTCCACCACCTCGGCAGACCCTTCCTTGGAGTGCTGGGCTTCATGGGGGGGGGACTCACTGAGCTGCGAAACTATAGGGGGAAGGGCCCCAAGAGGGAGGGAGAACCTGGCTGCATCGCTGCCAGCTGTAAGATCCTCATTGCCCTCTGTCTGCTCTCCCGCACCAGCAGTCTCCTCCACCACCACTGGTGGTGCCCCAGCAGCACCTGGCACTGCCAAGGGACCCGCCACAGCCCTTGTGCCTCTGCCTCTGCCTCCGCGATTGCCAGCAGCAGGCTAGGGGAAACCTGCGGACAAACCCCTCAGCTGGGGCAAAGAATTGTGCAATGGGGAGGACCAGGGTATCCTCAGGCTCCTCGCGTCCCCTCCCTCCTCTCTGCGCCACAGCCTCTGCAGGCACAGCCCACACCTGGCCTCTCCCACCTCTACCTGCCAACCTTCTGTGAGGCCTGGCCGCAACACGGCGCTCGTGTTGGTCAGACATGGTAAACTTTTTCTAAAGGTGGGAGACTGTACGAGGAAGGCCAGAAAGGGGCCAAAAAAAAAAAAAAAAAAAAAAATTGGAGGGGGGGAGCAAGGGGCAAAAAAAGCCAATTAATTGGGAGGCGGCGGGAGGGAAATTTGATGGAAAAAAGCCAATGGGGGAAGGGAAGACTTTTTGCTGTGGGGAGAAAAAAGCCAATTGAGGTGAGGGGGAGGGGAACCTTTGGAACTTGGGGTCAGGTGGGAAGCCAATTGGGGATGGGGATGGGTGTTTAAATTTGGACCCCTGGGTGGGTGGGTGGGTGGGTGGCATGGGCAGTTACTAGGTGGAGTAGTGGGGGGGAGTCTTTTTAGTATGGGGAAAATGGAAGATGGGGGGAGGGCACAGCACCTACCGGAGAGGGACGCAGTCAAAGCTTGGGGTGGAAGAACCTGAAAATCAAATGAAACCCTTCTTTAGTGAACAGTGTGTGGATTGGGTTGGGGGGGATTTTAAGTAATACTGGGGTACAAGCAACCTTGCCTATTTTAAAATAGCACTTTCACAAAACCCACGCACTCCACCCAAAGCAAGCAAGCAAAACACAAAAACATCATATATCATAACAACAATGACCTGGGGTGGGGGTGGGGAACCTGTTAAAACAAGAAACAACCTGCAAGAAAAGCAACAACAATAATTGCTTCAGCAACACAACAGTACATCTCAAAGTGTCCCTCCCCACACCCAAATGCATTTCAAAAAACAGGTGTCCCTATTTAAAACCGCCAACTAGGGAAAGGGGACAACAAAAGGTGCACACACATGCACACGACGCACACTCACCCCTCTTCTTCTGGTCCTTCTCCTGCCGCACACTGCTGGTCACAGACGCACCACCAACCAGCCACCCCTGGGCTGGGACACAGACAGGGCAGTCGCCACCATGGGGCACAGGCATTTGGGGTGGGTCAAGGATGTTTGGAGGGGCAGAAATGGGGAGTCAACACTATTTGTGTGACTCAACTCACCCCGAGCAGAGACAAATAAAATAAAATACTTTGGGGAAAACCAAAAACTGATGGCAGGGACCAGTGAGGTCGGTGGTACTGTGTGGCTGCAGCTGTGGGAAGAAGGGATGAATGAAAGAAGGAGAAAGAGAGAGAAGCAGAGAAAGAGAGAGAGCAAAGTCAGAGAGAGTGAAGAAGTGGAGACTCAGAGAGAGAGAGAAAATAAGAAACAGAGAAAGAGAGAAAGGAGAGAGAGAGAAAGAGCAGCACAGAGGGGGGCGGTGTGATGTAGCAGGGAGGGGGGATTCAGGGGGACAGTGGCAGCAGGCCCAAGAGCCGAGGCCCGAGAGCAGGGGGGGGTGTTGGGGGTATTAGTGTCAAGGGGAGGGGAGTGTGTTGGGAGTGGGGCAGGGGCAGCAGGCCCAAGAGAGCAGAGGGGGGTGTTGGGGGTATTAGTGTCAAGGGGAGGGGAGTGTGTTGGGAGGGGGGCAGGGGGCAGCAGGCCCAAGAGAGCAGGGGGGGTGTTGGGGGTATTAGTGTCAAGGGGAGGGGAGTGTGTTGGGAGTGGGGCAGGGGCAGCAGGCCCAAGAGAGCAGAGGGGGGTGTTGGGGGTATTAGTGTCAAGGGGAGGGGAGTGTGTTGGGAGGGGGGCAGGGGGCAGCAGGCCCAAGAGAGCAGAGGGGGGTGTTGGGGGTATTAGTGTCAAGAGGAGGGGAGTGTGTTGGGAGTGGGGCAGGGGCAGCAGGCCCAAGAGAGCAGAGGGGGGTGTTGGGGGTATTAGTGTCAAGGGGAGGGGAGTGTGTTGGGAGTGGGGCAGGGGCAGCAGGCCCAAGAGAGCAGAGGGGGGTGTTGGGGGTATTAGTGTCAAGGGGAGGGGAGTGTGTTGGGAGGGGGGCAGGGGGCAGCAGGCCCAAGAGAGCAGAGGGGGGTGTTGGGGGTATTAGTGTCAAGGGGAGGGGAGTGTGTTGGGAGTGGGGCAGGGGCAGCAGGCCCAAGAGAGCAGAGGGGGGTGTTGGGGGTATTAGTGTCAAGGGGAGGGGAGTGTGTTGGGAGGGAGGCAGGGGGCAGCAGGCCCAAGAGAGCAGAGGGGGGTGTTGGGGGTATTAGTGTCAAGGGGAGGGAAGTGTGTTGGGAGGGAGTCAGGGGGCAGCAGGAGTGGGGTGGGGTGGGGATCAGGACCCAAGGGGCATGAGCAACAAGTGGGCAGGAAGCAACACAAGACAACAACCAACCAGATATAAAACCAAGAAAATAATAATGAGTGCAAACTACTAGCAAGAGAAAAACAAGTGGGGTTCAAGGATCAAAGGGGGAGACGGCGGCAACAGAACACACCAAGAACTCTTGCAAACCAAAAATTGAAAAAAGTTTAAAAGCACAGCAGCAACCCAAAATCCTAAACAAAACCAGGCTCAGGCAGGCAGCAGCAACAGAGGGTGGGTGGTTGCGTGGGGGTGGGGAATCTGAAGGGGAGGAGGGAGGGTGGGAGCAGCAGTGGTGTGGGGTGGGGATCAAGAGGACCCAAGGGGCACACAAATCAATAATTAAATCACACAGCAATAAATATATAAATTAACAGCAGCAGCAACAAGAAGACAATAATCAGGAATCAAATCAATCCAAACAATATATAATCAAGTCAATGAAACAAAACCCGGGCACAGGCAGCAGAAAAAAACAGAGAGCAGAGAGGGGCAGATGTGTGGCACACAGGAGGAGGAGGGTGAGGGTGGGTCACAGGGCAGGGAGACCAGGCCGGACTGCAGGGCCTAGGCCCCGAGCCAGGGACTGGCCTGGCCTGGGAGGGATAGGATGGATATTGGATAGGAGATGGGATGGCAGCAGGAACCGGGAGAGACTACAGGCAAAAGGCAAAAACAACAATAATTTTTTAAAAAGCTGAACAACAAGGAACAAAAACAAAGCAGGGATAAAAGTAAATGAAACCAATGCAGATGGATGGAGGTGGGGGTGGGGGGGACGAAAAAGGATGAGGAATGAAAGAATAAATGGATGAGGGAAAAAGGACAACAGAACAATATGAATATGGGAAAAGAAGAGTAAGTAGTAACAGAGACAGACACAGGGCAGAGAGTGGATGGACAAAAGAAAGACAAGACAAGAGCAGCAGAAGGTAGGAGGACACACAGTCAAGGGACTCACAAGCAGACACCAGCAGTGAAGCAAGGTCCAGAGATTATAATCCCACAACTGCAGCCAAAGAGAACTTTCCAGGCAAGAGGCTTGGCTTAAATAGGTCTGAAACTCCCTCCTTTGGGAGCCCCCACCTTTGCACTCCCCCCCCCCGCCGGCCATTAGGGTGCCAGCTCTCAAACAGTGGCACAGCCAACAGCCTACCAGAGCGCAAGACTCATTCTGGCCAATCAAAGGATCAATAGCCCAGCCAATGCAATGCCTGAAAAACAGCCTCACAAAATGGAGGCCAGGAGCAAAAGTTGAAAAAAAGGAGCCACAAAATGGAGGACATACAATTCTATCAATAAAGACCCTATAGAGCCCTATGGCACATCCGAACCGGTTTGGATTCGGTTCGAATTAGAACTGGTTCGGTTCGAAAAGAGCCCGGTCTTGTTCGAATTCGAACCATCGAACCAGGATGGTTCGAATTCGAACCGGTTCGCACATCCCTAGTCTCCGGACATGGCAAATTAGCAAGCTTTACCTGACCAGCAGATCTTTGCTCATGTACAAATCCCCAGTGCCTGCTGTCTAGCTGTGGAGCTAACAGAGACCTGAAACCTGCAGACAAGAGACTGTTCAGTGATTCTTGCTGTGGGGCAAAGAATCAAGGGCTAACTCTGTCTGTGAAATCCAGCGCCAGCTCTTTCCATCTGAAGCCTCATCGTTCCCAAGACTCGCATCCAAGCTGTGTACACTTGGTGCCCCACGTTGGACCCTGGTAAATATGGCCTTGGTCTCCACTTCCTTCTCCCCTACTAATCACTGCCATCCCTTTCCTAGGCCGTCCCTCCCTTATTTTCTCTCTGTTTCTCTCTGAATGTTTTATTAGGATTTGTTAGACAGCTGTAATTATTTATTGCACACATGTGATAGCTAGACACATTGCACTACACCTTGAATTGGAAACATGTTTAATTTAGATGACTTGTTTGAATTTTATCCTGATGAGCAACTTTCTATAACAAAACCCATTGAATTATTTGGGAGTGTTTTGGTCTTCTTTCTACCTTCGTGCCCAGACTGTACATGGTCACTATATAAAGAACTAGTAACTTTGTGACACTGGTGAAACAAGCCTAACTTCATATGCTAGCTCCAGAGCATATCTAGTATACAAATCACGCTTGGCTCACAACAGAAAGTCCAAGTATACTATGGCTTATCTTTATCAATATGCCTGTCGACACTCTCAAATAATTCCAAATGGTTGGCGAGGAAAATTTTACCTTTGCAGAAGCCATACTGGTTCTCCTTCAGCAGAGCCTGTTATTCTATATGCTTAACAGTTTTATCTTTGGGAATGTTATCAATTTGCCCAGCACAGACGTTAAGCTAACCTGCTTGTAATTTCCCATATCCCCCTGGTTCTCCTTTTGAAAATCGTTGTTACATTGGCTACTTGCCAGTCCTCTGGTACAGAGTCTGATTGTAGGGATAAGTTACATATTTTTGCGAGCAGGTCAGCAATTTCACATTTGAGTTCTTTAAGGACTCTTGGGTGGATGCCATCTGGCTCTGGCAATTGGTTAATTTTTCATTTTTCCAGACAGTTTTAGAACGTCATCTCTCCTCACCTCTGTCTGTCTCAGTTCTTTCACCTCTGTCCCTCAGAAGCTCAGTTCAGGGACAGGTATACACTCAGTATCTTCTGCTGTGAAGGCAGATGCAAAGAACTCATTTAGCTTCTCTGCAATCTCCATATCCTCCTTAATAATCCCTTTTACTCCCTCATCATCTAACAAACCAACCACCTCCCTGGCAGATTTCCTGCTTCTGATGTATTCAAAGAAGTTTTTGTTATTTCCCTAGATGCTTTTAGCTAAATGTTCCTCAAACTCTCTTTTTGTCTCCCTTATTGTCTTCTTGCATTTCTTTTGCCAAAGTTAGTGTTCCTTTCTGTTCTCTTCATTTGGGCATGCCTTCCAATATCTGAAGGAAGTCTTCCTCCCTTTTATAACTTCCTTGACTTTACTTGTTAACCATTTCTGAACTTGGTGGTACCTTTCCTCCTTTTCTCCTTCACCTACCTTTCCTCCTTTTTGGTATACATTCTAACTGGGCTTCTATTATTGTGGTTTAAAATAAACTCCATGCATTCTGGAACTAAGTGACTCTCTTGATTTTTCCCTTTCTGGTTTCTTTTCAACAAACTCCTCATTTGGAGAAGTTTCCTCTTCTGAAGTTCAAAGTGTCTGTGTTAGACTTCCTTGGTGATTATCACCTCACATATATGCCAAATTTCACCACACTGTGTTCACTGTTCTCTGTGTGTTCCACGACATTGACATTTCACACCAGGTCCTGGGCACCACTTAGGAATAAGTACAAAGTTGCCTTCTCTCTGGATAGTTCCATGACCAACTGTTCTAGAGCGCAGTCATTAAGAGTATATTGATATTTTGCCTCTTTGTCATTACTTGAATGTGAATTTACTCAGTCTATATGTAGGTAATTGAAGTCATCCAGGGGCGTAGCAAGGTTGGAGTGGGCCTGGGGATGAGATTTTAAAATGGGCCCCTTGCTGCAAATTAACAAAGGAGACTTTCAACCATGCAGTAGGAGCATATGTATGTTTTCTCAGAAATCCTAACAAATGAAGTTTGCTTCCAAGAAGTTTTTCACACAGAGCTTTTAAAGCCTTTTAACACACATCTCCTCTGGAATGGAGGAGGTGCATTCACATATCAGCCAGATTTACCTCAAGTCCCTGCGAGTTATTGGGGAGCAGTTCACACACAATACAGGTTTTTCACTGCTCATTAGAGTGTAGCCTGTTTTATATCTGGGGTAACAAAAAAATCTACTATTTGCGTTGGTTTTTTTTTGGACAACTTCGATTTTGCAGTAAAGCTTCCCTGTAAACTCACAGTAAAACCTGCTGTGTGTAAAAGTCCCAGGTAAGTTTGTGGAGACTTGCAGCCTCAGGCAGTAAATCTAACCACATTTAGCTAGAACATGTTCCTAGTAGCGCATTTCCTTTCAGGCCTTGTATTGTCATCCATAGAATTTCCGGTCTTCCTAGATTTTATAGCTTGTTAGATTCTATCCCTTCTTTAACATAAAGTGCTATTCCATCCCCAATTCACCCTCCCTGTCCTTTCTATAGAGTTTATATCCAGGATTAACATTGTCCCACTTGTTCTCAGTGTTCCACCATGTTTCTGTTATGCCCATGATACTATGTTTTCATTAGAAACCAAGCATTAGGAAACTCGCCCATCTTTGCACGGAGGCTTCCGGCATTGGGGCAGTTTGAGGCAGGGGAGATGCTAACTGGTTTGGCCACTTGAACTCAAGGCAAATTAACAGCATTGGCTCAAAGAGCTCAGCCATATGTTAGTCAGTAAGCAGAGTGATGGAAACACAGGCACTGCACATCAGTTGTGTTGCCTGTGTCGTCTGTAACCTAGCTCTTTCTTCACCTGCTCTGTATGTTCTTTTCCATGGATTCATTGTTCTTGGGAGAATTAACTAAGTATTTCCCACATGTAAAGCACTATGAGGAACACTCAATTATTTTAGCAAGTCCTGCATGTTTATGTAGCTCTGTTTAAACTTTTAGTTCTTACTTTGTGCTTGTGATTGTGTTAGGTTGGACCATAGTGGCCTGAGATCACATATGGATGCATTGCTTGCTTGGAAACTTGTAAGCATGTATAACAGTTGGACACTTTAGGTGAATAAGCAACCCTGCTTTGATTCATCTCCTCCCCCCGCCCCCTCAATTTGATTAGGGCTTCAAGGGGAGGTCCTGATTTTCTTCAGCCGAATTCAGAGCTGATGCGTCAGTCCTTCTTTGCCACCCTCCTCCAATCCCTGTAGGTACTTGCTGGGCACAGGCAGAAGACAAGTTGGCTCTATTTCTATTTTTATTGAAGTGTGGCAAGGTATCAGTGTCTTCTGCTGCATCATTTTAAATGGACACCTAGAAAACAGTTACTTTTACTTCACTTCTTATTTCCCTTTTTATTTCCACTACTTATTTTTCCCTTTTACAGCAATGGCTGCAGCCCCAGAGAAGACTATAATTCCCAGGAAACCCTATACCATTTCCAGGACAGTGGGGGGTGGGGGGGAGCAGGCGGCAGGCGGGGCTGCTTCCAGGAGTCATTTTTAAATAATGCCACTCTTGATGTTGCTACCTCACAATTGGACGAAACAGAGACTGTCTTTCTCTTGCCCATGCCTGGTAAGAAGTGAGAGGGGTTGGGGGAGGATGGTGATATGTGGGAGCAGCCAAAGTAGTCAAATTGTTTCTGAAGTGAATCAGCCCAGTTTGGTCATTGTTGCTTCGGTTCAGAATGAAGTGGCAACTAGCTGGTTTTGCTCAAAATCTATGAGTTGAATTGACTACCAAAGATTTGCACAGGCTTAATAAACATGTATAACTACAGTGTGCTATATATGTTCACTAGGGCTCTTTCAGGCTCTGGCCCAGGGTATAGATTTGGTCTAGTCTAGTGCTGGTACTACCTGTCCAGGGTCATCACTATTCTAAAAGGGTGAGGGGATAGATCTGGAGATGGGAAACCACCTGATAGTAGGGGGAAGGGCAATTGTATCGGAGCTGCACAGGCTTTTGCAGGAAAACATATGCCAGTCTTGGTTACTGCCACCAGGCCCTGTATTTGAGGTGTATAGGATCTCAACATACGACTTAATACGTTCTACAAATGAACCTTTATTACTTAACCCAATTATCTATGCAATCATCTTTCAACACATTGGTAGAGATTAAGTTTTGTTAAAAGCCCATCAGAGTGCTCCACATGGATTTGTATCACCCTGAAGGACTTATCAGCTAGGTGAGGTGCTCTTCTCTGTCGCTGGCTTTTCAAGGGGATTCTAAAGGTGAAATCAGAGACAGCCCAGAAAAAGGAAAAGGGACAACTTGCAAAGTTAAGAGAAATCAGAGATGGTGCAAAAAGAGAGAGGATTAAAACTAAAGAACAAGAGAAACCACGCCAAAAATTTTAGGGTCAAGAACTGAATTTTATTTATTTATGTCCCAACTGTTTTATTATGTTTCCCTGGCAGGCATCCCACTGCTTTGAGAATTTGGGGGAGAAGGTTGACAGAATGATGATGCAGTGGGGGATTTCAGTTTTATTGATTTATACCATTACAGTTGGGTACGTTCCTTGGTTAATGGATCATGCATTTTTAAAATGGCATCTTGCAGAAGCAAGTAATATTTTCCCCTGAATTTCAATGGTTGGTTTGGGATCAGATATGTTTCAGCTTTAAAAGGAAAAAAGTGTAAGAAATGTCAAAGAGAGAATGCAGGCAAGTAAGGAAAACAGTCTATTTTCAAGCTTAGACAGAATACCACGTGACAATGTTGCCAACCAACAAACCTAGTAACAAGAAACCTAAGTTGTTCTTGAAGTTCAGAAAATCGTCTTCTAGGCATCACAAAACACCAAATGAAGCAAAAGAATAATTTATTCCTTGGGAATTTTCTTTGCTATGCTGTTTACACATAAATATTTCTTTGTGTTAATAGCTGGTGGTTGTACATTCTGGGCAAAGGCTGTCAAATTTAATATCAATTTATTGTTACATGTATTTATTTTATTATTTTAAAACTCCTCCAGAACAATACCCATTGTGGTATCCAGGTTAAAAGAGCATAATGGAAAATAGGTTCAGGCATTCAAAATCTTTTTACTCTGACCCTGGTAGCAGAAATACGTGCTTGAAAACTGGAGTTGTGAATGAAACAAATTTTTAAACTCACTTCGAATTCAAATTGCGTTCCAAAAATTCATTTCAAATTCAAATAAAATTTGAATCTAGTCAAAAAGTTCTTATTTGAATTGAATTTGATCCAATTCAACCCTGTTTTGGCACCTTTTAAAAATCAATCAATAGCAATAGCAATAGCACTTACATTTATATACCGCTCTATAACTGGAGCTCTCTAAGCGGTTTACAATGATTTTAGCATATTGCCCCCAACATTCTGGGTACCCATTTTACCGACCTCGGAAGGATGGAAGGCTGAGTCAACCTTGAGCCCCTGGTCAGGATCGAACTTGTAACCTTCTGGTTACAGGGCAGCAGTTTTACCACTGCACCACCAGGGGCTCAAGGACCAGAATGGTTTTTAAAAGGTGCCAAACAGCTCTTGAATCAAATTTGAATCACATTTCAAAATTTTGATTTGAATTCAAATCAAATTGCCCTTTGAAGGGGTGATTTCATTCAAATTCAAATTATTCGAATTACCCATATCCGAGTCAAATCAATTCAAATTCAAATTGATTTGCACATCCCTATTGAAACAGGCTTCTTCCTATGCATCACCAGCTGAATGAGAAACCAGGGATACAGAAAGTGAACTGCTGTGGATGCCCATAAGGCTGGTAGGGGTGTGCACGGAACTGGCTAGCCCGGTTCAGCTTGAGTGTGAGCTGCACCGGTCTGGTCCGGGGGGGTTCGTGATTTGTTTTTTAAAATTTAAATATTTTTTTGAGTACCTGTAGCCCCTTTGGGGGGCTTCCTAAATGCCGTGTGTGTGGGGGGGTCCACGAAAGTTCCCCCTCCCCCCACCAGCCTTGTTTATCAAAGTTGTCAGAGCAAGAAGCACACAATGACCTCATGCCACCACTGGGGAGATCTGAGGGGAAGGCAGAAGTCTGCCTACCTTTCTCAGAGGATGAGTGGCATTGCCTTTGCCTTTGCCACACTATGCATCCACACAAGCAGCAGGGGCAGAGCCACCATTGAGAGGACCGGTTCAAAGAACCCAGGCTGCTGCCCCTCAGGGGCTGTGCCTTGTACCCCAGACATATCCCCCGCGTCTGATGTTAATCGTGGGGGACATGATTTAGCTCAAAAAAAGGGCTGCACAGCCCCGGTTTTGAGCTAAAAATCAGCCGGTACTGCTTTTGCAGCATGGCTGGAGTGACTCTCTCTGGTTTTTAAAAGCAGGGAGAGCTGCTCTGGCCACACTGGACCATAAAACTTTTCAGCCAGTTCAGGCCTCTGTAAATCAGAGTGGCAGGCATTTTGCCTGCCGCCATGCATGCTCAAATGGCCTCTGTGAGGCCTGGCATGGCCCAGGGCATCACAGAGGTCATTTGAGCATGTGCAGCTGCCATTTTTTTATTTTTTTAATGCAAGGAGGATTTAGCCACCCCCTCCCTGCACCTGATTTCAGACGTGGGGGCATGCTTTAGCTCCCAAATGGGGCCATGCGGCCCCATTTGAGAGTTAAACTGGTCAGTACTGTGTTCACAGTGCGGTCAGAGCAGCTTAAACGTTAACACACCTTAATCATCCACACACCCACCATCTTGAATAGGGTGGATGACATCATCGCAAACTACCCCACTATGAGGCATCCCTATGAGTCCCTACAGCTGTAGCAGATTGGGTTCAAATCATTTAGGCAGTTCATGTTAGCCTGATTGCACCTCAAATGTTTACATGTCTGTTATCTTGAATCAGGGTGGATGACGATCATCACAAACTACACCACTGAGATGTCCCTATGTGCCCCCACAACTGTACCCAATTTGGTTCATATTGGTCAAGGCATTGCAAAGTTGATAGTGGGGACACACACACACAGAGAATGCTGGGTGGTCTCGGCATGGCAACCAGCATGGATCTTGGTGGACACCAGCAACAACCACTGGAGGGATGCTGTGCTGGAGCTAGATAGGAACAGTTGCTCCCCCACTGCAAAATATAAGAGAATTACCATGTTAGAGGGTGCCTCTTTGCTCAATTAACAGGAGTAACACAGAGTATTGTCTGGGCACAGATCTCTATGCACAGGGATCAGGCCATTGTTTCCTATTTGAGTAATTTTGACATACATACTAGACTTAAGAAATCTGGCCCTGGTCTGTGTAATTCAAGTACAACACTCTATACACTATCCCACATTGGGCCTCCCCTTTTGTAAGGAATCCATAATTACATTAAGCCTCTGTAGATGAGCTATATCATTTGAAAATATACTGTGATTTCTATAATTTGATTCAAGAACTTTTGCTATGAAAGAACTATCTTGTTACCCAGACTGTAGCCTTGTACATACCCCAAAGATTTACACGCACTGTCCGTTTTGAATTCACTTCCCTAATGGACAATTTAATCCAAAGTGTGCCCAAGAGAAAACTCGCCAACCTTCTCATTTATTGCTTTTTAAATCCTTATGTGCAAAAACACATAGATCATAATAGCGAAGGAACTGTTCCATGCATCCAACTGGTTCTAAAACACTTCTCCTGTGTCTCTCTTTAGCCGACTTTATTACTAGTTGAAGAGATATTATTTAACTTACTTATGTGGTGAAATGATTTATGTCTATTTCTCTCTGTCTTCTCCCTGTGCTAAAAGTGATTTAAAGTACATTTATACCCCATAACTTGCCATAGCATGTTCTTCTAAAGTAATAAACTATTTGTCTCTAAATGGTAACATGCTTGATAGGAAATTAAGACAGCAGGCTATGTATTACTGTTTACAGGCTCTGGACATACAATACTCGGATTAGCTATGCTTGTAAAAATGATGTAAAAGCTTCTGTTTCCAGCATCTTAGAGAAATCACATGCCTACCAGTTTTAGTTTGCTCTACCTGAGATCAATCCATCCTTAAATGTGCCCAGACTAGCAGATTTATCATTAATGCAACACTTCATATTAACTCAGTGGGAACTAGCTTATGGGATTTCCAAATGCTGAGCAATAATGCAGTGACATTTGCAGCAATACTGGGACATCCCGAACAGCCAGCGTCAAGCATAGAGGCATGTTTCAAAAACATTACTCCCAAGGCACCATGTTGGGAATAAGATGTACAGGCTAAATAATTTCTGGACTTTACAGCACAACTTTATTTCCAAGCTGTTTTATAATTCCGTGATTCTGTCTAATTGTATGCAGTCAGCAGGCAATTCACTTTTAACAGTAAGACTTATCTGTTGCTGTGAATGATAAAATACCTTGAGAGGAGGATATCAATATTCTACCATTCATTGTCTCATTAGCTGGCAATGGTACATACAGAGGGAGCCAAAGCCATCATATAGTTGCTATGCTATATGTACAATAATGAAAAGAAATTGCTTTTCTTTTTTCCCTGGTCTTTGATGGGCATTAATAGCTAATACTTTTGAGCATTTCAGTTCCTCTAGCAGGGAAAGCGACACAGCTGAATAAATGACAGCCTTAATATTTGCTGACAGCAGAGTTGAGGTATGATGAATCAACTATATAAAGAGCGGTAGGAGAATTATATATGGGTGCTATTCAGAAGGTCACCACTTCCACTCAAGAGTGGAATCTAGATGCAGGAGGATTTTTAAAAAATGTCTATGCTAGGACAGAGTGTATAAGAAAGGTCAACATATCATCATTATTAAAAGTTTTCAAATTGATTTACATAGGAAAAGGTATGAGAAAACAGTGCCCCAAAGTATGTGCAAATACCCATATAACAGAGACACCAGCAACAACCACTGGAGAGACACCGGCTGACATCCTGACTAAATGTATTAAAGGAAATCCTATAGAGATTTAGAAGTCCTTTAATAACTCCTGAGATGTTCTACCTAATAATTTATTCAAGATGTCAGCCACTGTGGTGAGTTGAACAGGCCTGCTAAACTATCATATTAAAAGGTGCTTCTTTGCCCTTTTATATTTATTTAACAGGGTTCCAATAAATATAATACTGTCTCCTTAAATACAAAAAGTTCTTGCAACAAAGAGGGGTCTCAAGTTTAAAAACCTTATACTCTAGAAAACTAGATCCAAGTTAGCTCTTAGATTTGACATGAGAGGACATAAACTTCAGTCTTGTTTCATTTATTTGTTTGTTCATTTGTTTATCTAACACATTTCTATACCACCCCATACCCAAGTCTCTGGGCAGTTTAAAAACACAACAATTAAAACCTTAGCACAATTTAAAAGGTTTAAAAAATAGATAGAAACTCTAAACTTTAAACTTTAAAAGTATAAACTAAAAGCCTGAATAAACAGGTATGTCTTCAGGTCCTTCTTAAAAATATCTAGAAAGGGGGAGGCTCTAATTTCATTAGGAAGCGTGTTCAAAAATCCCGGGGGCAACCCTAGAAAAGGCCCAGTTTCGAACCACCAACCGAGCCAGTGGCACCAACCAAGCCACCAACTGAGTTGCCACCAACTGATCCAGTAGCAACCGCAACTGGTCCTCCCCAGATGATCTATACTGGTGGTGGTGTTCATGAAGAAGTGTTCTTTTAAATACATTGGACCCAAGCCATTCAAAATGTTTTGTACCCGAAACAGAAAATCCTACCACTCTTCCTCTCTCTCTTACAAAGGTGTTGCTAAGTACTTAAAAGATCCAGGTCTTGGGCCCACAGCCTCCCCACATTTTGATAATGAAACCCTTTCATGCTCTCTTAGAGGGATCCAACACTCTTCTACCCACTAGTTTGCTTCATGGCTAAAAATGAATATCCTTTTTCTCCTGCATCAGATTTCTCCTGTGTCCTTCGCACACAGTTGGGAACCAGTGTGGTGTAGTGATTAGAGTGTCAAGACTAGGATTGGGGGACTTGTGTTGTGACAGAGCCGGTAATCGTGTGGGTGGCTGATATGGCCGCCCGGGGACAGCTGCCTGCTCATGTGCGGGGAGAGTGGGCTAAGCCCTTTCTCCCCACTCACCACCCCGAGGCGCTTCACTTTGCTCATATGAAGCACCTCAGTATTTGCATGCCAGTGCATAGTATCCTGAATGTGGAAATGGGAGGTGTGTGGGTTAGAAGTGACACTGGCAAATCAACACAATTACTTAATCATGGGCTGAAGTGGCTGGAAGTAATAAGGAATAGGATTTCCGCACAGAAATAGTACAGGCCAAATTAGTTATGCAAGTTCTTAGTTTAGACTGGGAGCATGTATAATATCATGTTAAAGACAGTAATATTAAAGTAATTAAATGTATACTGATAGCTTCATTCAACCCATAAAAACTTGTAGCAGAAGACTATCCAAGGCTTCATTCTCTCACTTGTAGGTCCTAGCTGTGCTGATGTCATAAAAACAGTTGCCATTCTAAAAAACCCCCAATATAATCTTGGTATCTCTATTGGACCAAATTTATTGTGCATGTTCTTCTTGAAAATGTATTTGCATACCTTCAGATTTGTGACGTACCTTCAGATTTGCAGTGAAATGCTTCCCTCCTGATTTTCAAGGCAAAAACAAAATCTGAAAAAGTTGTATTACAATCATTTTTGGAGTTATTGTGAAATTTATTAATTAGACACTATTTGCAAGAAGCAGAAGATATCTGTGTAGCTTGGTTCCTACTTTCCCAACAAGTGAAGATTCGGTAAATTAAACAAATATTTCAGAGATATTGGGTTTCCATATAAAAGCATGGGTGGGGTGGGGAGAGGCAGGAGTGCCAACAGGATTCTCTGGGCCCAGTATAGTACATGTGGATACAGTGTGGCTTGCCCTCTGCCCTCCCTGCCAAAAAAAACAATCTGCTGGCAAGAACAGCCACACTTCTGCACAGGAACTGTGAAGAGGCAGAGTGAAGCAAGCCAGTGCCCAGGAACAAGACCCCAGGATGAATGAGCTTGGGCAGGCTGGAGGCAGGACAGGAGCTGGCATCAGGTGCACTCCTTGCTTCTCCCTGCGCTCTGCTCTGCTCTGCATATAAGAGGGCTGCCTCTGGGGAAGGTTGGCAGCCTGGGTCCCCTAGTGGCGCTTGGTCAGTATGGCAGGTTCACCTGTATCCCTTTCAGGCAGACCAGGGGGAGGGAACAAATCTATTCCTGCGAAAGCTCACAAGATATATAATAAAGATACTTCATTTCAGAAGGAGGGGGAAAAGAATGTATCAGAAACATTCTATATTAACACAGCACACTACTGTGTTTTGTAAAAGCAATGAATAATGTTTCACAGGCCAGTATTCAATATCATGGTCGGTACTTCCAGACTGCTAGGGAAATCTTCCAACAAGTAGTTGAATTTGAATACGAGGATGACTTTGGGTGGCAATTTGCCAATTCTGATGTGCAAAAGCTCATATGGACAACTTGCATTACTGCTGAGGAGATACATATCTTGCAAACTGGATACTTCATAATGGTTCACTATGAAGTTTCCAGTATCTAGTCCTGTCAGATATAATGCTGGGATTTATTAAACAATATGGTCTTTCTGCAACCACCTAGTCACCGTGATCAGCCCAAATCAAGGGCGTAACAAGGTTGGAGTGGGCCCAGAGACAAGATTTCAAAATGCCCCACCCCCCGTCACTGCCTTCCGCTTGCTTTAAAGTCCTGCAAAACCACATGGTGGGGAGAGATCAGTTGCAATGCAGCAGATCTTTTATATCTTTCCCCAAGATTTCAAATGCACTGTGCAATAATTGCTAACCTTATTTGATGTTAATTTTTGTAATTGTTGTTGCAAGGAAATATGTTTGGGCTGTAAAAAGAAGTGTGTGTGTGTGGTGGGGGGAGGATGCATGCTTTTGGGGGAAGCTGGGGCAGCCGAGGTTGGGGTTTGCAAGCCTAGCAGGATGCAACCCATGAGTGTGCCAAAAGCTCTGCAAGGAGATTCGTGGTAGTGTGCACTTCTTTGCCTTTCTCTCCCCCACCCCTTGTTCTTGTTCCATAAGCTGTTTCCAGTGTCTTATTAGCAGGCTGCCTTAGGTTCAAACTACATTCTATGGTAAAGAGCGATTAAAAATAAATAAAACGACCTATAGTGGGCCATGCCCAGACATGTGGTGCGGCGCGGCAGCCATGTAGGTGGGGGGGGGAAGCGGGTCATCAGGCTTCTGTTTTTCTAATGGGGGGAGGAAAGGGGAACGTCTCGATTAAAAATAAACAAAGTGAGTGACCCGGGCTATGCCCAGACATGTGGCGCAGCGGCCGCACGGGCAGGCGGGGAGGTGGGTAAGTGGGCCATCATGCTCACTGCCAGACATGCGGTGGGCGGGTGGGTGGGGGGAATGCGGGCCATCATGCCCTAATCAATGCCCAGTGGGCAACGGTGAACGCTCTCAAAGCTAACCTGAGGGCTCCTGCGAGTCCTGCTGTGGCTCCTCCATCTCCATGTCTTTTAAAGTAACTTAGAAAAACAGAAGTGAATTTTTTAGAAGATACTTCTTCTAGGCTAGCTAGCCTGCCGGCTGCAAGCTATAATGACCCCTTCTTCCTTGCTTGGCAGCGGCGTGTGTTCCAGGCAGTAGCTGAGCTGACCCACCCAGTCATGTGCCTTCCCTTTCTTGATCACGTGGGGTGCCACCAGCCAATGGATGGGGAAGGAGGAGGAGCCGACAAAGCAAAAGGGTGGAGAGGGAGGGAGGACAAGGAAATACAGCGCACACATGAACAAGAATATTTTTTAAAAAAATATATAAAATGATTCAATTAAGAAGGAGCTGCAGCAGGTGCTGCGTGCGGGGGAGGCATGTGACATGTCTCTGGAGGGGCCCCCAAAGGCCGGGGCCCTTAGACAGCTGCCTCCCCTTGCCCTATCATAGTTACGCCCCTGGCCCAAACACAGGGGCTGAGGGAAGGGTCCCCTGGAGACAGCCTACAGCTTGTCAACAGCTGTACACCTCATTTTTGAAACAGAGTCCTGAATGTTTATTTTTGCCTGCTATTGGCTCTCACCTGAACTGGTTTGGCATGAAAATGTGGTTCATGCACATACCTAGAAAACACTCCTCATCTTATCAAGACTGGCACAACTGTGCCAGCGTTTTTGTTTCTGTTTTGCTTTGAATTGACTTAAAAGATCAACTCTTGTACGTGTAAAATCAAATGATTGTGTAGGCATCAGTAGCTGTGAACACTCTCAAATCGGAGACCAAAACAACATTTCCTCCATTTTTACAACCTATTAATGGCTCAGACATTTAGGTCATCCACACAATAAAAAACTGTGTTCCACCTGGGTTTGGGAGCTGTGTGTGCTCCCAATTTTCAGTTGTGTGGAAGCAAGGTAAGGTGAAAACCTGGGTAGAAGTGATTGAGGCTATTCATACGCACTGTGCAAAACCGGGCTAAGGAAGCCCAGCCAGGTTTTGCACACACGTGTGTGTACTGTGTACTGCTAGGATCGGGCTGATCCTGGCAGAGCCTCAGTTCAAAATAAGGTTAGGAGACGGAGCACTCTCTTAACCTCATTTTTTTGGATTGTCTGTCAGCCATGGCTGCTTGCCGGGGTCCTTTCTCTGCTCATGAGAAAAGGCTTCGAGTGTGGAAGCAAAGTAGGAGTAAAGCCTGGGTAACCTTTCCTCCTACCTTGCTTCCACACAACCACTTCTACCCAAGTTTTCCTCTTACCTTGCTTCCATACAACTGAAAATTGGGAGCATACGCAGCTCCCAAACCTGGTTAGAAAACAGTTTTTGATTGTGTAAATGACTTCATTGTCTCATACAACTTTGCTTGATAGGAACACTACCAATCCTCCATTTTCTATTTATCTTTTCTATCTTGTTTGGCCTTCAAGGCTAACTTGCTTGGCTCTTGGGCCAAGATTCCTTCTGGATTTAGCCCTATTTACAGTTTTTAAAACAAAAAAACATAACCAGCTCCACCTTCTTCATTTAAAAATAAACAAACAAATAAAATATCTGTCCCACCTTTTGCCAGCAGGCTCCAAAGCAGCTAATAGGGATTAAAATCAATTCGAAAAACACAATAAAATGCACTGAAAACCACAGTAAAATCAAGCACATATCAGATACAATACAACCATCTGAAAAAGCAGCAACAGTTCAGTACCAGGTCATCCTATCAATCATATCAAAGGCCTGGCAAAAGAAATAAGTCTTTAAACCCTTCTTAATGCCTGGGAGGGAGCATTTTGAAAGCCCTGCAGCATGGAGTTCCAGATCCTGGGGGTTACCACAACCTATCCTGCATGCACCAGCCAAGTTTCAGTGAGAGACAGGATGAGGAACAGGGCCCCGCACAGCTTTCAATGGCTATGGTAGACAGAGTTATATGGCAGCAGGTGGTGCTTGATATACAGTAAACCATATAAGGCTTTAAAGCTAAGTTAGAATCCACTATCACTGTTCATCTTTGTTCATTCATAATCTTCTTTGGTGCAAAATGATGAATGAACTTAACAAGAATCCACTCTCATTTCCTACCAGAGAATCTACTCTCAGAACACCTCAGACATTGAAAACAACAAAACCCGATGCCCATGGGCTTGTCATTTTGGGGGGTGGTTAGCACTCTAAGTACACTACACCACAACCCACTCTGGGCCACCCTGGTGTCCCCCAAGTGGAGTTATGGAGCTGCTGAAATTCTCCATTATTCCCTGGGGGGGGGGGGAGCTTAAAGCTGTGCCAACTTAAAAAAAATTAAATCACCCCTTTCACCAATTTCTTTGAAATCTGTGTGGTAGATTTCTTGCACCCATTGGGCACCACCACCCATCACAACTCACTCAGGGCCACTCTGGTGCCCCCCCCCCCGGGAGTTATAACTAAGGCTGATGAAACCCCCTTTATTCCCTATGGGCAAAAGCTTAAAGACGTGTGAACTTCAAATTCTTTTAAAAAAATCACCCCTTTGCTCAATTTCTTTGAAATATGGGTTGTAGCTTCCTTGCAATCATTGAGAACTACCACCCACCACAACCCACTCTGGGCCACCCTTGTGCCCCTCACATGGAGTTATTAGGCTTCTGAAATCCCCATTATTCCCTATGGGGAAAACCTTAAAGACTTCAATTGTGGTAGCTTCCACCCATTATGCACTACCACCCACCCCACTCTTTTGCCCCCGGAACCCCTTTATTTGCCCTGAATCGATTCAGATTTGGAAAATTCAGGTACAAATTGAATCTGGGGTGATTCAGGAGGGATAGACAGATTCGAACCCAAAACAAATTGGGGGTGACTCAGTTCAGATACAAATTGAATTTTTAAAAAATACATTCATGCAAATCCCTATCCAAAATCCTCTGGCATTGAGATGATACTGTAGTGATGATGATACTATGAATTTATAAGGTATACCCAAGTAACTTTTTAACTAATCATACAGTGCAAACACACAAAACACATAAAGAGAAATGGCATATTCAAAAATAGGCACATACACCTTGCTTCTTAACAAAATATATTTTTAATTTTTTACTCTGGCACTTCTTCCTTACATAATAGCATTGGAATTGAGAGCTTTCTAACTGGCGTTAAGGTATTGCAAGAGTGTTCAAATCCTTAAAGCTCTACGCTGCAATCCTCCACACACTTATCTGGAAGTAAGTCTCATCACTTCAACTCAGAAGTAAGAATTCGATTGGACTTACTTCTGAGTAGACATGCACTGGATTGTGCTGTACTGTACATCATGGTACTTTCCAAATGTGTGTGTGTGTGTGTGTGTGTGTATGTATGTATATATATATATATATATATATATATATATATATATATATATATATATATAAACCCCCTCCCCTGGCTTAAGAAAACATATTTGAGTTTTTGACTGAACTGAAGTGTTGGATGGCTTATAACAAATATTACCAAGTGGTCCTTTGATACTGAGCTTGCTATATACAATTCTGATCCTTAGGGATATTATATGTTACAAGGCTGCTGCTTCATTTTGATTTTATTGCATTTTTGTATGAGCTTCTCAGAAGCCTTGATTTATAAATGTATTACACCAGGGTTATTTTTCATATAGTAAATAATATCTATTAAAACCAAACAGTCTCTAAAATGAAACATGAGGTCTTCCAGATACTGTTAGATGATACGTGGGAAGCAAGTACACTGAAGCTTATTTAAGATGCACGTATTCAAAGCAGGAAGGCCGAGAAGGAATGATTGCAAAAGGGCAGGGAGGTTTAGAGAAACAGGGAGACAAAACTCTGCCAATAATGGAAGTGTAGATTTGACCATTGTGTTTAGTTAACCTTCCTTGCATGCCAGCAATATACTTCCTGAAGGGAAATTGCCTCCAAATCATGCCATTAGATTAACCAACCTGCTTGCAATCTGTCTGATCACTAGATGGAGATATAAGATATGAAATTGTTTGTTGTAAACAATCATTTGGTATTAGTTTTCCATTGGGTTTGATGTGATAATGTGACAGGGATTTATAATTCATCTATAGACCTCAAGTACTGCAATTTCCTTAAACAAAAATAAAATCAAGTAGATTGGACTGTTCTACATGAATAAATTCACCTTGGTTTGAGATTCATTTCGCACCTAGCTCTAATTACTTTAATTGCAGGTATGGTGCCAGAAACTAATCAAATTCTGAATGAACTACAGACTTGTTACATTAAGAGGTATTACAAAATCCTTATGCTCTATTTGTATTTTAATTGCAACAATTATGTGCAGTTTTATTCATATAAGGTGTATGGCAACAAAATGATGCATGACATTATGAGAGTGTGTTAGAAAAATTAGAATTATAAGGCCTATAAATGATAAATAATGGAAAGTTCGTATTGTGCAGTGCAACCCAAAGCATGTTTACTCAGAAGTATGTCCAACTGTGGGAACTGTAATACTGACTCACCTTGCAGGATTGATATAAAGATGACTGAGATGATATATGTCAGCATACATACTACGGTGTTTTAACTATAGCAGTCTATAAATGCTAAGTATAACTATTCTTTAAAATAAGGACAAATTCATGAAAAATTGAAAATGAAAAATGAAAATGAAAAATTCAAGCCATCCACAGCTGTGCATTTACATGAGGAAACTTAAAGTGTTATTTGGGAACTCAGTGTTATTAGTAAGTGCCCACTCTCATGATCTCAAAGGCAAGACATCTTGGCTCATAGAAGGCAATGCTCTTCTCTGAGAAGTTGCTGCAGCCAATATACATTATTTTATTCACACCTTTCCTAATACCTACAGATGCTTTGGCGAGATTGCAAGCCCATTGGAAGCCAGGGCCAGAAAACCAACCAGCAAGGGGGAAACACAGGCCTCCAAAACATCTCAAATCAAAACAGGGTTGTTTTGTTTTCAAGCTCGAAACAGGCCCATTATTTAAAGGGCATTTTGTTTTGAGCTCGAAACGCTTAAAATGGCCTGTTTTGACATTGAAATGTTTTGCACATCCCTAAAACGAATAGAAGCTGCATAGGAACAACTCCCAGTGGCTTATGCCCAATGTCTTGTCTAGCTGAATAATTAGAAGCAGATTGTATACAGAGTTTGAGGAGTAGAAAGCAACTGTTGCACAGCTAGGAACAAATGATTTTCCCACAGAGTCATTCACAGCAGCATTCCTGGGCCAGATTTAATTCCACAGCTTCTTTATTATACCTCTGTTCACAATTCCCACCCCCACTTTTTTTTTTAACTTATGGAAGAAATTCTAACATGCAGTACTATAGGAGCATGGTTCTTTCTTTTCTTTTTAAACATTTACAGAAGTTCACAATTCTGACACAATTATTACAGTTGTCAAGTTGCCAGCTTTACAGTAGCCATAACACATTGGATGCCTGAGAGAGGTAGACAGTACAAAAGAGGAAACAGGCAAACAGAAATGGGAGAAAGAAACTGTCTTTTCTTATTACAAATCTCTCTCCCAGTCACCAGATTTCTTGATGCCTTTCACAGTATTATTTGTTCCTGAATGCACAGGTGATGAAGCATGAACACATTATGATCAACACCTTGGCTATTTGAAGGTGGTTTCATATATTCTCACTGGGAATAGAAAAGCAGTATAGGAAAAGGTTGCACCGTTTGGATTTCTGCCTCTCTCACACAGCTGTGAAAAGCACAGAAACACCTCCAGGAAAAAATATGGCATCCCTACCTTTCTGCCCCCTCGATTATGCCGCTGGTATAGCCAAGCACCCGGGGGTGGGGGTTGGCATGGCGACACAACTTTCACTTACGTGTTCCAATACTCTTCACACCCAGAACTATACTTATGGCAGTACTTACTGGAGGGGGTGGGGTGGGGAGATGACTGTGGTTTGTGTTTGCTCCTTCTTCTTCTCTCCTCTGCTAGACCCCTTTTTTCTAAGTAGTGTGCAGTGCTTTGTCCTTTCACCCACTGTGGTATTGCAGAGTTTCCCATGTTTGTGTGCAGAAGCATAAAGCAGGTATCTGTGGGGAATCTGAACACCCAAGAGTTATACACCGACCTTCTCTCTTTTTTGGGAACACCTTTGTCCTTGTGCAGTGTTTATTATTCATATAAGTGCTCTGCTTTGTGCTTGGTGCTCTGCATTACCATTATGCTTTCCCTCACATGTACTTACTGTTTGGAGTGTGTAGTATAGTCCTTTGCCAAGTGTCTGGTTGTGTAAGCTTTATTTCCTTGCTGCAGCTTATATGTCAATGGCTTGATTCATAGACAGTTATGGTGTGTCTTCTCGCTGGTCCAGTCTCTTTTTATGTCTCATGTGCTTAGATGGTATCTGTATATTGTCAGCTATCTTGTGTAAGTTACATTGTAAACCTGATAACTGGCAAGTTGCTGTTTGTGTGTGTGATGTCTGTACCATAGGACTATTCCAGGCCTGCACAACTTCAGCCTGCCAGTTGTTTTTGGACTACAACTCTCATCATTCTCAGCCACAGTGACCAATACGGGGTTGGTAGCTCAACATCTGCAGGAGGGACAAAATTGTGTAGCCCTGGGCTATTCATTCTGGTATTATGCTTCAGGTTATCAGTTATGTTTCCCATGCATAGTACTGTAACAGCACAAGAAGAGTTCCTATGCTAGCATCTTGAATAGGATAACAATTATCATCTCTTTCTCCCATTGTTCCTCCATAAAGCCTCGCCACTGTTCCATTGTGATCTGCAGCAAGCCTTGCCTGGAGCAGCTGCATCAGCTCAGATACAACACGGTAATACTGTGGTCCAAATTGCTGTTGCAGAGTTCACCATAATTTGGTTGACACTGTCATCATGGTCACATGAATAACTTTGTTGCACTGGTGGTGCACCAATACGTGATCCTGTACTGACCGGAGACTAGGATTAGGCTATAGGTGAATAACTCATTACCATGATGCTTGCAGCTAACCTCATTTGTTTTGAAAAATTAGAGAAAACAAGAACCCTATTAAATTTCAGCCTAATGAGGAACAGAAAACAAAAATAGAAGGAATACATATTTTCAGGATCAGAGGAAAAAATGCACTCACTTAGAAACAAAAATATCTTTGTCACTTCTGTGAAATTAAAACTAGAATGGATAACTAATGTGGTTGCTAAAGTACTAATTAACTTTGCTTGGTACCTGGGTAAGAGTTTACTCAGATCACACTATCAGAATTGTAGTGAGCACCAAGACTGCTTGAAATGTACCCAAAAGAACCCTTTTGATTTTCTCAAATTGATCTACAGTTTTAGAATTTACCTTTCCTCCCATGTAGATCTTATCTGACATATATTTACAAAGATATCTGTAGTAAAGATATTTACATAAATAAAGATATTTACACATTACACGCCCAGACTCTTCTGTATGTTTAATTATTTGTTATTTTGGACAGCCCTCCGCACTGCCTTTACAATACATTCTAGAATGTTTTTGGTATAATAGCGTTTGATACCACACAATATTAAATGCATTTATCATCAGAACCTATGAAATTATTGTCACAACCTATGACAATCACAACCTATTCCAACCATCTTTCTTGCCAAAAGATATACAAAGCAGTCAAGACTCTGGGCAAAACAGGTCCTTATACATAGCAAGAATGGTGATTTAATGCTGGAATCAGGCTCACAATGCATTAGAACCACAATATGACTGTTCCAATATAAAATACTTTGGACGGTCACATGGCACAGAAGTTGCTCAACAGTGAGGCAGAAAGCAGGACATTGATGTTAGCAAACAGGTGGCCTGGCCACTGGCCGACCTTCCGCATGTTACTTTCCAAAGCCCACCACTTAATGAACAGTAATAGAAAAACAAAACCAAACCCAGATATACATTAAGTAAGGGAGATGAACTGAAAATCTATGTAGTATCTTACCATGGGGTATTAACTTGGTATGTTGGTTGATTGCTCTAAATTATTGCCCTAAGTGGTAGGGAAGAACGTTACTATTTCTGTTTCATCAGATTTCTTATCAGGTGCAGTCTCCACATTATTTGGTAGGCTGATGGAGAGAAGAGATGGAAGAGGAGAGCTGGTCTTGTGGTAGCAAGCATGTTTTGTTCCCTTAGCTAAACAGGTGGTTTACAAAGAGAAATAACAAATAAGATGGCTCCCTGTCCCCAAAGGTCTCACATTCTAAAAAGAAACATAAGACACACACCAGCAACAGTCACTGGAAGTACTGTGCTGGGGGTGAATAAGGCCACCCCCAGCGGGGGTGTAGGCAAAAACTGAGCTAGATGGACCAATGGTCTGACTCAGTATATGGCAGCTTCTAATGTTCTTATGATGCTTACCAAGTGGTTACATATACCCAGTTAATGAAGGCCTTGGAGAGGATATTTAGATGCTATGACGTGTCCATACCTACAAAGATTAGAATCGTTCGGACAATGGTTTTCCTCGTGACACTCTATGGATGCGAAAGCTGGACTCTGAAGAAGCAAGACAGAAAAAATATCGACGCTTTTGAACTTTGGTGCTGGAGAAGACTTTTGAGGATACCATGGACAGCCAGGAAAACAAACAAATGGATCATAGAACAAATTAATCCAGAATTTTCACTTGTGGAACAAATGACCAGGCTCAAACTATCATACTTAGGACACGTTATGCAAAGATCCAGCTCCCTTGAGAAGTTCACAATTCTGGGAAAAGTTAAAGGAAACAGAAGAAGAGGATGACCAGCAGCAAGGTGGATGGACTCGATGACAACAGCAATGAATGCACCACTGAGAGACCTTAAAGGCCAAGTTGAAGACAGATCATCCTGGAGATAATCTACTTTTGTGGTTGCTAAGAGTCAACACTGACTTGATGGCACTTAATCACATACCCAGACCATGGTAAATTATCATGCATCACCTCTGTTTACACACATTTCAATTATTTTGTGTGCTATCATTTTCTGCTTCTATGTATGTGTGCAAAACAACAGCCATAGCATTGTATCGCATTTCCAGAATGACACTTTGCAGTGCAAATGAAAGGCCCATCATCCTTAAATAATAATGAGCTGACATCTTGCAGGGGTTAGTTAACTAGGTCCTTCTGACAAGCATCTACTAGTTTGCTTTGCAGTCTCTGAAAGTGTTCCAGTAAAAAGGCAGTTGTATCTGTCAGGTAACAGATATGTCAAATGAAAGAGGGATGGATCATGAAAGGTAGTTTATTAATATATATTCCTCTATCTGACACTTTCATTAAGCTTTGGACCAAATCCCTTGGCTGCACTCTTGATGAAAAATTGCATCCTGCTCTGTGACTTTCAAATCTCAGCTGCAGATGTGGCATTCCTAACAAAACTTAAAAAGTTATTTGTTATTTAAAAAGTTATTTGTTCAAAGAATAAACCCCTGCTAACTTGGCAAAGAGGCATCTTTTAATGCAGTGATTCTCTTTATTTTGCAGGGGGAGAGTAACTGGCCCTATCCACCCCCAGTACAGTACTTCCAGTGACTGTTGCTGGTGTCTATCTAATGTTTCTTTTTAGATTGCGAGCCCTTTGGGGACAGGGATCCACCTTATTTATATATTCTCTGTATATTTATTTATTTGATTTTTATGCCGCCCTTCCAAAATGGCTCAGGGTGGTTTACAATTAAAACAAACCATTGAAACAGTAAAGAGCTAAATCTAAAGTGAAAAACAATATAACAACAATTAACGATTTAAAAACATTTTAAAACAACAATTAAACAGACGCAATAATTAAAAACCCGGAAACTGGGTTAAAATATTAAAACCGATTAAAAAACCCTGGAAAGCCAGGCCAAACAGATACATTTTAAGGGCTCTCCTGAAGGCTAATAGTGAATTCAAATTACAGATTTCCTCAGGGAGTGCATTCCACAGCCCTGGAGCAGCTATAGAGAAGCCCCGCCTCTGAGTCGCCACCAGACGAGTTTGTGGTAACTGGAGACAAACCTCCTCCGATGACCTTAATGTGCAGTGGGGATCAGGCAGAAGAAGGCGCGCTCTGAGGTAACTCGGGCCTAAGCCATTCAGGGCTTTAAAGGTAATAACCAGCACTTTGTATTTTGCCTGGAAACATATCAGCAGCCAGTGCAATTGTTTCAAAACAGGCGTAATATGGTCTCTCCGGGTCACCCCAGAGACCAATCTGGCTGCCACATTCTGAGCTAATTGAAGTTTCCGAACTACGTACAAAAGCAGCCCCACGTAGAGCGCATTGCAGTAGTCAAGCTGGGAGGTTACCAGCTGGTGCACCACTGTTTTGAGGTCATTCTCTTCAAGGAATGGGCACAGCTGTCGAATCAGCCGGAGCTGATAGAAAGCACTCCTGGCCATGGCCTCCATCTAAGATACCAGGGTGAGGCCTGGGTCCAGGAATACTCCCAAGCTACGCACCTGCTCCTTCTGGGGGAGTGTAACCCCATCCATCACAGGAAGATCTAACTCACCCCTCAGATTCTGAGCCCACACAATGAGCATCTCCGTCTTGGATACAGTTTCAATCTGTTATCTCTCATCCAGCCTATTACTCCCTGTAGTCAGGCATTTAGACAATGAGTGCCATTTCCTGAAGATGAAAGGGAGAAGTAGATTTGGGTGTCATCAGCATACTGATAACACCCAGCACTAAATCTCCTGATGACCTCACCCAGAGGTTTCATGTAGATATTAAAAAGCATTGGTGACAGAATGGAGCCCTGGGGGACTCCATATAACAGCTCCTGCTTTGTGGAGCGACTGTCACCAAGCTCCACCATCTGGGATCTACCCGAGAGATAGGAATGGAAGCACTGCAAAGCAGTGCCTCCTATTCCCAACTCCCCCAGGCGACGCAGAAGGATACTGTGGTCGATGGTATCGAACGCCGCTGAGAGATCCAAGAGGACCAACAGAGTCACACTCCCTCTGTTGATTCCCCGGTAAAGGTGATCCATCAGACCGACCAAGGCTGTCTCAACCCCATAGCCAGCTCTAAAGCCAAGTATAAACCGCCCTGAAGCATTTTTGGAAGGATGGTATAGAAATCAAATGAATGAATTAATGAATTAAAATCTGTTTGACATTATTAGTAAAGATAAAGTTGTGCTTCACAACAAGGTATTTGCAATGAATTATGGAAATTACAAAAGAAACGTGCATAGCCCTTGTTTTATTGCTTTATTGCCAGCATATCTCAGTGATGTCCCCTTGTAGGCTAGACATTTTATTTATTGATAGATTTTATTTGATTTTATTTATATATCACCCTTCCAAAAATGGCTCATGGAAGAAACCAATCTATTCATATCATACCACACTATCCCACCACACTCAACTTGCCAGAAACACCACAGCCCACTGAATTAAATGCTATGTTATGTGCAGGAAAGGCCAGAAACCGTGAGCTACCAGGAACCCCAGCATAGGATCCCCAATATCACTCATACACACACTGCAAAGAACCATCTTATTCACTGCAAATAGATTCAGATTTGATTTCGAATAGATTCGACTCAAATCTGGCTGATTCATTTTTGAATTGACTCACCCCTTGAAAGGACAATTCAATTCAAATTTGGCACTTTTAAAAAATCATTCAGGTCCCCTGATTGGTTAAAAAGGTGCCAAAACAGGGTCAAATAGATTCAAATTCAAATTGAATTCAAATCAATTGTTTTGACCTGATTTGAAGTCAAAATGAATTTTTGGAATTTAATCCAAATTCAAAATATCAAAAAATTTGTTTCATGCAGATCTCTAATATAAAGGTCTGGGCTAGGAACCAGGTGAACCATGGCTGAGCCCAACCAGAGGAAATGATAGAATCAAGGCTAAACTCACCTATTGTATATCTGGCCAACAACAATCATATCAGATGCAAAAGAGATGCTACAGGCAGATCGCAAACTCACACTGCAAACTCCACAGAGTTTATCTCTAACCACCTAGTCACAGCAAACACAAGGTGAACACATAATGGATGCCATGCCATATCCAAGCAGTTAGCTGAAAGATAGGGCCAAGAAGGTTATAGAGGGAGACTTACCCCATGGAATTGTGCAGGTTTCACACCTAGATTCAAATTCTGGATGTGGAGGACTTTTGGGAGGACTTCTGGAAGGACCTAAGTGTAATGACTGAACTAATCAAGGAGAGTGGCACGTGAGCCAATTGCCTGGCTCCCACAAAGACCAGTCTTTTGCATCACTCCTTCCCCTGGCAAGCCATGTGACCACTCCCCCAACCCCCATGCTGTTTTTCTTGACTGACCAGCCTTGCTGGTTATTTGTGTTGTCATTGGACAAATTGTTGTTACTGAAACAGCATCGGAGATAGAGTGCATTCTGAAAGAGGAGGCCAAATTAGACATATTCTCTTGTTATTATGTATGAAGGCCTTGTGTTCTACTCAGTGCATAGCAGCCACAAAGGGGGAAATACATATTGGGACCATGCGGCAGAGGGAGGGGAGCATACAAAGGTGTAGGAATTTGTCTGGAACAAGTAATTTGGCAACCTCACAGAAGAAGCACACTGTGGCTGGTCATGCTATGGGCTCCCTTTTTGGTCTGCATGGTACTGGAAGTTTCTGTTCTCTGAACCTGCTGAGTAGAGCAGCTCTCCACAGTAGCAGCTGTGGAGAGCGACTTATACATTATATATCTCCTCCTTATACATCTCCTACCTAGAGAGATAAAATTGCTAGAAATATAGCCATGGAGGGGAAATATGGGGTCTTCCTGGTCCCCCCTGCCTTGGGAAAAACAGAAATGTTGGGGAAACTGAAATACATACAAGATTTGTTTTTGTATCATATTTAAATACTGTTTCAAAGACACAAAATGAATAATGTGCAGGTTATTAGCACATAAGATTTTCCTTTCTAAAAATAAAATTGTGGCATTTATGCTTTAAAATATTGCAAGCGTACATTACAATAATTACAAAGGTATGTAGTGCTACAGATTGACCTGTAAGATGTAATTTATGTAACTTCCTTCTATAGAACTTGGTGTCAAGGTGGGATAGAATGGAAGAGACCAGGAGGAAGCAGATTCCAAACTAACCATTTAAATGTTCAGGTGTCCTTTGAGGCTTTGCCAACCACACCAGGGGTGCTCTTAGGCATGGACTTGGGAGCCTGACATGTCGACCTGTGCCAACTTTCTAAAAGGGCCCCATGATATTCCTTAAGGGAAAAGAGGGCCCCTTCTATATTTCTGGAATGGCTTGGCCTAGGGTTCTGACACTTGGCACAGATGTAAGACAGGTTATCAGAACTTTGTGTATTGACCCAAAACTACCTAGCTATACCCCTGCCCACAGCAAACTCTTTCAGTAACTAGTGAGTGCTGTTCTTGCTGGCAAGGCAGTGAGGGTGAGACAATATCCCTTGAACTGGCAGCAAAAATTAGCTGCCACCAGTACCCAGAATGCTGTGCAGGATGGAGGCGTCTGACCTGGCATCCGGTCGGGAGGCTGCCCCACTGCTTGGTTGGTCAGTACACATGAACCCCTGGTTAAAGTGACACACACCCCCACCCGCTTGGAGCAGCACTCATCAGGGGCTAATGATCTACAAGAATATAGATTGCTTGTTTCCCTGAAGGAGAGTGAAACATGGTGTCACAATTCTTTGAGGTGAGAGAATACCTCCAAGATGAAAAGGGACAAAATCAAGAAGGTGGTGTATCTACGACTCTCCAGTTCAAAGAGGAATGCAAGCCAGAGGAAAGGAGGCAATAACTCACAAGCAAAAAAAAAAAAAAAGGGGGGGGGGAGGGGGCCTAGGAAGGGCCCAAGTTGTGCGTGTTCCTCTGGTAAATATGACAGTGTGCCATGTGAGGGGCAAAGGCCAACATGCATCTGGGATTTGAGAGTTATATACAACTCTAATTGGACAGGACTAAAATTATAATTATCTAATTTTTTTCATTGTTTTGCCTTAAACATTTTCATATTACATTGTTGTTAGACAACATTTTGAAAGAGCAATTGGCAGGAACTAATAACAATATTTTAAAACCATGCCTTGTGAAGCATTGCATAATCTTTTCCAGGAGAAAAAAAATATTTCAGAAGAGAATATTTTTTTCAAGTTTTCCAGTGTCCAATATTTTAAGCTCTGGCCTTGGGGAAAACAGAAAACAAAAAATGAAACCCCCACTTCCTCCTGAATTTTTTGTACTCCCCCCCACCCGCCGGGTCTTTGTACCACTAAGTCCTCTCTTGACTGTACTGGCCTAGGATATGGCACTGTGTGTCATCTTGTAGTAACTATAAGATCATTCTGCAGGACTCTCCATGCTTTGAAAAGACCTCTCAGAATCTTCACCAAATGCCCATTTTTAGTGTCCCAGATTAAAAAAAAAACTTATCATGGGTGAACATCAAAATAAGGGTGGATTTTTTTATCCACAGCATCTGAATTGAATTGTTATGTCTGTACTCATTTCCTATATACTTGTCCTACAAGGAAAACCATTGCATTTGAAAGTAATTACAGACAAATCTGCTAAATGGTTCTGATGACACTCAACATATTGATTTGCTGGCACTTTCAATTACTTTATTATTGTACTGCATGAAGAGTTGTAGACACAGAAATGTGTCCAAATGTTTATATACAGTAGCAAATCTATTGGTCCACAAAATTAACTAACATAAATAGAAAGCAGAGTATGAGCACTATGAAGCCCCTGATATTTATTTTTTCCTCTATGGAGAAAACTTTAAAATGTCAGCAATTTATAGACCATGTAAACATATGGTATTTATAATGATAATAGCAGCAAGGTAGACCTACCTGCTTTTTGTTAGTTTCACCTTTGCGGGCATTCAGAAGTCTTAAAACAACTGTACTGAACTCCTACATAGTTCCACATTCCTAAGTTCATTCATTGTCATGGTTTGAGAAGCAGCAGGAGTGCCAAAGAGCCTTTAAAAAAAAAAGGAATGTTCCTTGGGTGTTTGGGGGTGTTGTTGTTTTTAAAATGCTTTTCTCCCACAATATCATGGACCATGTAGAGTTAAAAATACTCTTGCTGAACCCTGAAATATAGAGCTTGAAATACAGAGATCAAAAGAGCTTTACTCTTCTGCATGCTTGCTTCCATTGCCAATGCACGCAGCTCTAGTCTGGATGTCTGCCTATAACTAAAAAAACAAAAAACCAGTGGTGGGAGAGTTGGCTCCAACTCTCATGTTTCCTCCCATGCCTCTCGTGATGCAGAAATCGTATTAGAAGTGTAGACTCCTCTGGGAAGAACTGTGAAATTACCCTCAGTCCAGCATCTAATGCTGCTGTGGTTCTGCCTACGATAACACATCTCCCTCATGGCTTTTCTAGATTTCCAGACTTCCTTCGAGATGCAGAAACTGGTTCTCATTTTTTGACTCAGGATGAACTTAGTGTGACTCAGTGGGACTTAAGTGGGTAACAACATGCTTCAGTCCACTGTTTTTAAGAAGACCTGAACACATCTATTACTTCACATTAATTGTTGTGTGGTTGTAAGAAAAATAAGCAACTTATTTTCAATTTTTTTTTGTAATTTCCTCCTATCGAGGAAGTTCTTGGATGTTTGTAATACCCTAAACACTGATTGATTGATTGATTGATTGATTGATTGATTGAAGTACTGTCAAGTCATTGTAGACTCTTAGCGACCACATAGATATAGATGACCTGTTTTCAACTTTAAGGTCTCTCAGTGCATTCATTGTTGTCATAATTGAGTCCATCCACCTTGCTGCTGGTTGTCCTCTTCTTCTCTTTCCTTCAACTTTTTCCAGCATTGAGGACTTCTCAAGGGAGCTGGGTTTTCGCATAATGTGTCTGAAGTATGATAGTTTGAGCCTGGTCATTTGTGCCTTGAGTGAAAATTCTGGATCGATTTGTTCTATGATCCATTTGTTTGTTTTCCTGGCTGTCCATGGTATCCTCAAAAGCATTCTCCAGCACCAAAGTTCAATAGCATCAATATTTTTTCTGGCTTGCTTCTTCAAAGTCCAGCTTTTACATCCATAGAGTGTCAGGGGGGAAATCATTGTTGGAATGATTCTAATCTTTGTAGGTATAGACACGTCACGGCATCTAAGTATCCTTTCCAAGGCCTTCATTGCAACCCTACCAAGTGCTAGTCTGCAGCGTATTTATTGACTTCTAGATCCTTTACTGTTGATAGTTGGTCCTAAAAGGCAGAAGCTATCCACCACTTCAGTGTCTTCATTCTCAATTCTGAGTCTGGTTGCTGTACCCATTGTCATTAGTTTAGTCACCTTTACATTTAGTCATAGTCCAATTTTTTCACTGTTTTCCTTGACTTTCATTACTAGAGCTTGCAGATCATCCGCATTCTCAGCTATGAGAGTGGTGTCATCAGCATAGCGCAAGTTATTGATCTTCCTTCCTCCAACTGATTCTTCTTCTGTTGTTTGCATATTTCTATAGGTATTCCATCAATTCCTGTAGCCTTCTGACTTGGTAATGACCAGAGTGCTGATCTAAATTCATCTTCCCATACTAGAGGTTCTTGTAAGTAGGGAATATCTTCTAGAGTATCTTGGATGCTGACAACCCTGCTGTACAGATTTTCAGTATACTCCTTCCATCTAGGAAGGTGCACGGACCAGTCTGGAGGCCATTCTAAAGGCCTCTCGATCAGTCTGGAACTGGGGCCAGTTCAGTGGTTGGACGCCGGGAGTGGTGGACCTTTAAGGGGAGGGGAGGGCATACCTCCCCTTCCCATCACTTTCCCCCCTCCAGCGCTCCTGTTTATAAAGCATTTGGGGCAGCAGGGTACCTCCCTGCTGCCCCTTACCTGTCCCCCCCCCCACACACAGCTGCTCCATCAGAAGAATCAGACAGCATCTCCACTGTGACACAAACTCATGGCTTTCATCCTCTGATTCAGAGGAGTTTCTTGTTGACTTTCCAGCCCACGTAACAGTCTCCCAGTACTACCTCAGATTGTGCTTAGAAAACTGGGCAAGACAACATAACCTTTCCCAAGGAAGGGGAGAGGCCAATCCACTCTACCTGGACAGCAGCCTAAAAAGCAGCAGTGAGCTCTAAGAGACTGCTGGAGCAATACTCACTTTACTTGTCATTTTAACTTGTGACCATTTTCTGTTTTGTACAGTCTGCCATCTGTGTCCCTCTTAGATTTCTGCCTCAGCAGAGTCCCTGACTTGGCCTGAAATAGGGTACAGTCTAGTTTGAATGCAGACTTTTTTCATTTTGGAAATACATCTCCTATGTAGTCATATAAATGCTTTTCTTTACTAGACTCCTAGAGAAAGGTTTTTAAAGAGAGAGATAAAAACATGTTTCTGTCATGTTATCATTCATACACTGAAGATCAAGCAGAAACTGTAGCTGTTAAAAAATCTGTTACATTTTGCAGGAGGAAAAAATGATGTATGCCAACCTCCACTGATTGAAGATTGAACTCTTATTTTGCTTATTCTTTAACCCAAAATGAAAGACTTTGGTAAGCAGAAGTTATCTCTTCTAATACAATATTTTGTGAAAAACAACTTGTAATGTGAAACCATTATATCCACTGAATTCCTCTTCTTGAATTATTCAGATCCCAGGACCTTGGAAATGATTTACAAAACGTTTGCTATTTTAAGTTTAAAATGTAGACATTGGATAGATACCATGTAGCTTCTAGACAATGAACATTTGCTTTTTAAAAAGATTATGGGTTAAAAAAAACAATTTAGAAATATTTCTGGCATCAACTCAGATTAGCTTTGGTTTATCCTAAACTCTTTTTCTACTCCCTCCCTCCCTCCCTCTCACGTATGCATGCATGTGTGCACATGCACGCGTGCGTACACACACACACACACACACACACACCATGCTTGACCTTTGTTAAACCACATTTAACAAAGAGGTTAAGATGAAGCTGCAACACTAGTTTGGCTAAGAAGGAATATGCTTCCTCACAATTTGTCAAAAAAGCACATCTGAAAGAAAAATGGGCCAGAATCCAATATGGAGATATATAGTAAATGAATGAACTTTTTCTGAAACCTTGTATAGTGAAGAAAAAAAACCCCTAAACATTGGATATGGCATGGAATCAAGGGCTCCACGTGTCTTAGCAAACAAAATTATACCTCCTCATTTGAGCAGATGTTACAGCCCCTGGGGCCCATCATCCTGTATGTTTCAAGTTATACCGATAGCGCAATCAGCTGAGGGACTCTCAGTTTAACATAAGCAGTGTCCTTTATTACAGCAGTAGAACTACCACGAGCCCTGCAATTCTCTCTGTGCCTCTTTCTCACACACTCTGTAACACCTCCCTCAGTCTCTTCCCATTTCTTCTTCACACTCTGTCTCCCTGCTGCTGTAGCTGGTTCCTGCGAACAATGTATGCATTGGGCTGGTCAGATGAGCAGCAGACCAAACCAGCCCCTATATGCTTGAATGCGGGGTGGGACCACAGTGAGAATGGGCTCACCTCAATATCACTCAAGGATGTGCCAACCCAATAATTGAGTGACATCGGGCTGGGTGCATTCTCACCATGGCCCTGAAATTATCACCTGTAGAGGCTGCTGCAGGCCACTGTTTATCTGAACTGATCCACAATTACAACATGAAGTATGTCATCAAGGGTTGGGCAGGGGATTGAAATGTCGTAATGAAGGAAGGAGTTAGTCTTGGTTAAAAAGGAACAAATTGTGACAAATTGTGTTATAATGGGCTTTTAAAATGACAGAGTATAGGGATGATTTCTAAGCATGTTGCCACAGGGTTGGCTTGTAAAACTTGTTACCTATCAATCCAAGCACATCCCCTCAGCTGTAGGCCACATTAGGATGCCAAGTGAGCGCTGGTTTTAACTCAGCATCCTGTTGTAGATGACAGTTGCTTTATTTTTCTCAGTGGAGCATAGCTTGTGCAAAGTTGATGTGTCATACACAGATATCCACATAGGATCTTGCTGTGCACAGAATAAAAAGGCAGGTCCAGTGATCTGCCTTCTGTGCATGGCAAATCAGACACTTCTCTGATTCTACATGAGTATCAATTTAACATTTTGGCAATCCCATCATCAAATCCAAATCCGTGTCAGGGATGGTATATATAATAACATTATTTAATTAATGGGATTACATAATTGAATAGCATCCTGCCTGTCTCTGGGTAGGTTTCACAATTTTACATTTAGAGGGAGATGAAACAAATATTACAGTTCTAATAAGCATGTGCAGGGAGGGGAGCGGTAGCTTTAAGGAGCAGGTATGCAGAAGTTTACCTGGTCATCCACTGCCCTGTTGCTGAAATGAATGTGTGGCTTTTTCCTTGTTCCCAGCAGCCTGCGCACAGGTGTCGTTGTCACCTACATGGTGTCCTCATGGACACCATGCCACTCACAGGCTGTTGGGAACAAGGAAGCAGCCGCACATGTTCTTTTTGGCAACATAGCACCGCAACCGGAATGGCGGTGGGGCAGCAGAGGAGCAGGTAAGCACCTGCATACCTGCTCCTTAAAGCTATTGCTTGCCTCCCACTGAAAAATTTGAGCTGCAGCAACTAGAATTAGAGGTGCCAAAATTATTTGTGCACATGCCTAAATTCCAAATGAAGGAAAGAGGTGCGTTTTGTGTTTTTAAAGTATATAAATACAAAAATTATGTCAGCAACCTTATGAAAGCTTTCATAGCCCCATACTACCAACCTTTGAGGCAAGATATTCTCTATAGGGATAAGACCTGGTCTGATGGATCATGAATTTAGTCTACATAGTTGTCTACATCTGGATGAGCACCTAGTGGCTGACATGATGAGCAGAGTAACATGGGTGGTTCTGAATCTCCCGTGTTGCTGTGAGCATCTAAAATGATCCCTGTGGTGTTGTGCAAGAGCACTCTTAAAACTGTGCAATTCCACTTCCATGGTGATCCTTGCACTGGAAATAACCATCACACAAGTGTGATTGTGCAATTTTAAGTATTAGCGCAAAAGCATCCTTGCATTCTTTTTAGATATGTGCATTGTTTTAAAGACCCACAGCAGTTCGGGTGGTTCAGAACTGCCCACATTATTCTGCTCACCTAGTCAGCCACTGTTTCTGTTATTGTGTTATTGGGAATTCTCTCTGGTAAGAGATACCCTTCTAATACAGCAGAGTGCACAGAGGCACAACACAGCAGAGTCTGCCCAGGCATGCGTGTATGCTAAGAGTAAAATAACTTGGAGCCAGTTCATAGTTTTAAATCAATATAAGGATTATTTATTAGTGAACTCCATTCTAGATAGTAAAGTGGAGAGATAGTATCTCTAATCTATCTATCTAGCTGGATATACAAGGATGCATCTTTGCACACATGGTGCAGGGAGAGAGGAGCTTGCATGTTGCAAGGGAGAAGAAAGGAAAGAGGAAGGAAGAGGAAGTGGCCAGGCAGGCAGGAAGGAAGTCCCTAAGAATAGCAATCTATATACCAAAGGGATAGTGTCAGAGCAGTAAAGAAGGGATGACCAATGTCTTGACCTCTCTAGCCCTCTGACTCACTAGTCTTTCCCCCTCTGTCACTGAGACATGAAACAGCGCAAAGTCCTTCACTTCCAACATCTATGTCAGGCACAGGGCCTTTGCTTATATCACAAGATGTAGCTGTTTCAGCTTCCTGGCTTGCTATATTACTTCCTCTTAGCTCTGTTGCTAGCGCTGCTCTTTGGTAGGTTCCCAGAAGCCTCTCTGCTTTGGTCTGAGACCACAGGTTTGTGGTTCTCACTTTTAACATGCTCAGGAGTCTCACGGGATCGTGAGCTCTCCGTTTGTTGGCATATTGGAGACCAGTCACTTAGCAGGCAGAGGGACAGTTACCCCCAGATTTAGCAGCTACCAAAGCCAAATTGAAAGGGAACTAGCCTTGTGCCTTTCCATATGTAGACTTCTGAAGTTAATTGACAAAATTTAGCTTTTCATTCGAGGTCTCTCTCTGTGCAGAGATTGAGCTCCTCTTGGTCTGCCTCTCCATCACAAATGCCTCAAACAAACTAAAAACCAATTACATCAACAGTAAGTCAGATCTGGCTCTGCAATGCAACTCCCTTCCTATCAGAAGAGAGCTAAGTGGGCTACAGAACTCAGAGGTGTACTCATCAAAATACTGATTGGTTTACTAGGTTTGTCTGACCTAAGAGATACTTCATTCACTCAATTTATATACAAGGTGCACTCGACCCATCAAATCACTGAGGTGATTCATACAATCAACAAAAAGTGGACTATGGGAGCCTAGCCCACTTTTTGTTGATCGTTGAGCTGTGCAGCTCCCAGCAGCAAACCCCACTATTTCCCCCTCCCCTTAGCCGAGGTTAGTGGAGCGAGCGCTCCGCTAACCCATTTTTTAAAATCGTGAGTTGCCATGGCGCGGCTCTGTGCCACAGCAACTCACAAGGAGACCCCCGGCGGGGATGATAAATACAGCCTCCCAGCTTGGGGGTCTCTCCAGCATGCCCTGCAAGCTCACACAGGGCATGCTGGAGCTTCTGGGGGCTGTGCAGCCCCCAAACTCCCCAGCCCCCACCAGCTCCATAACGGAGCCGGCAGTCGTGTGTGTGGCCAGTTTGGCTGCTTGCAGCTGACTGACATGTTGTCTGCGAGGAGAGCGGGCTAAGCCTGTTCTCCTCACAAACCCCATCTCGGCGGTTCCCACTAATCGTGGGAATCGCCTCATTGTGTTGTAGTGCAGCACAGCCAACACAGACAATGGAACCTTTTGAGATTCCCTGGAACTACCCTATTTAACAAAGGAGAGCAACTTGAATGTTGCCTCAGGACACATTTTGGGCTATAATTGCTCCTGGTTCCTTCAGACAGTGTGCTTTATTTGGTTTCTACACCTTGAAGTCACTCACGCTTTGGACACTAGACCTGATACCCACTATAACAGTGAGCCGTGTCTTGTTCTGTGTGCCAATCATGCTTTTAGCATCCAGATCGACCTTCTTGCCTGGCTCCGTCTGCCCAGCCAACCTTGCTGCCAGAAGTTGGCTACCCAAGAACAGATCTATCTTTGATGCCTAACCCCCTTGTTTTCCCGCTACTGCCTGCTGCTTCCCAGTCCATCCCTGAGGAAAGCGGTCCTTTGGTTGTGCCAGAGCCACACAGGTCCAATCACCACTAAAAGGAAGGACAAGGTTGTATGATAATCACTGCACCCCTCTAGGTCTCCCTATCCCCGCTCTCTTCTTAAATCCAAAAACCTATTTCTCTCAAGCCTCCTGTCTCTAGCCAGCCTGGAAGTTATTTTAATTTGGACACTAAGCTTGATTTCCTCTTTGCAGTGATCTAGTTAGTCTTGTAACATATTTTTAGTATTAATGTTGTTTTAATCAACTTTCTTATTCCATTGTACCCCTACCCTACAATAAAACCTTGCTTGTTTTTGAACTTCAACCTCTCTCAGTTCATTTTCCTATAACCGAAACTTTGCACAAAAATTATTCTGATGTGGAACTGCTCCACCTCTGTTCACTAATTCCCCACACAAAGCCAGAACACATCTTTGGGTGCTCATCAATCACCCCAAGGTAGTTCCATTAATAGCTCCACTCTGACCTTCCCACTCTAGATAAAACTTCCATCTTCATGGAATCCCTGCACACTTTCTGCAGTTGTTGGGGTACACTGGAATAAGCAGTGTGTGCTCCATTGAGATTTGTGTCTCTAAACATGTTGTGGACATGCAGCAAGGTTAACTGAGGCTATTCCCACACACACTGAGGCTATTCCCAGGGTCACTGGAAAGTGGGCTAAGGGAGCTTAGCCCGTTTTCCAGGGATCGTGGGAACCACTGGGCTCGCAGGCGAGCTCAGTGCTCCCAAGGCGGCTAGCCTGCCTAATTCTCCCTCCCCTTAAATGAGGTTAACAGAGCGAGCGCTCTGTTAACCTCTTTTCTCTCTCTCGTGTGTCGCCAGGGTGCGCAGCGACACACGAGCAAAATTGTCCTCCATGGGTGCGCTATCTCAGCAGGCCCTGAGAGAGTCATTCTGCCACCACCACCACCACCACCACCACCACCACCACCACCACATGAAAGCTATGAGCACAGAAGTGGTCTCAGGGATCAACACTGGATCCTTCTGAGGTCTCTGGGCCTCAGCAGTTGCTCAACAATGCTAGCCTATTACTCGGGTCCTGGAAATGGCTCGTACATTTCTTGTCTCTAATCAAGCTGGAGCAGAGCAGTACTGCTACTACCACCTTCAAAAGTTATACTTGTATATACACACACCACAGAAAATCATTGCATGGAGGCTGGGGTGGGGGGAATGGAGGGTAGAATTTAAAATACCTAAGTGGTGTTTTTCAAAGTCTTTCTTCTCATTTTAAATGTCACGAGGGAATTGTATTTACACTAAATATATAGTAGAGAAGCTGTTTGGAATGACAAAGTTCAGTGTGTTCACCAATAAATATGTCTGCGGTTTAAATTAATGGGCTACATAATTTGACAATTCTTTGTGCCATGTATGCTTGCTTTTGACTTATATAGTCCCTAACTGATCATATTTTTTATAAATGGGAGATAGTTTGGAGGCATCCAATCTTAACTTTTAGCAGCTTGTTAGTGCACCAGAGTATTGGAACTAGAAATTACCATTAAGAAGGGGAAAGAGATCTTCTGCTATCTATTATGTATCATATTTTACTAGAATATCACTATATTATTTTAAAACCTTTTAAAGTGCATTGTTCCATGCATTATTCAGTTCTCCTTACTTTTTATTCCCGCTTTCTGAAATTCAACTTGAAAGGTATGCATGTGTCTCTTTCTTTAAATGCCACTACTGTGTTATTACAGAACACAAAGAGGATCCATAAATGAACAGAACAATAGGGCTTCACTGGGGAAAATCTGCACAGCATAAGACTATTCCAAGGACTGTCAGAGGAGAACTATGTTGAGTGATAATTTAAGATCTGGACTCATAGCTGCACTGGAGATACCGAGAGGATTAAAATGTGTGTCGAGAGAGGGGGCGATCAGCCTCTTAAATAATTAAATATATAAAAATACAAAACATGGGAAAGAGTGCAAATTGATATACTGTAGATCTTAGAGAATTCATATAACATGCCATGAGAAACACATGTCTCTGAAACTTCAACAAATCTCTTAAGTTAAAATTTGAACCTGGCTCCTTATAATATCATATGCTAATACATAGTTGGTTGAACACAGTTCCAATATCCTACTGAATTTTCCAACTCATAATTCCATTTGTAGATAACATCAAAATATTTTTGTATGCATTGTTATGAGAAAAGAAGATCTAGTATAGTAACAAGTTCCAAAATGAATGCTCATAAGCAGAGGTGTAACTAGGGAAAACGGTGCCCGGGGCAAGCACTGAAATGGTGCCCCCCCGCGCCCTCCTGCCCCCCCAACATACTACATTATACTTAGGTTTTTCCTCACAAGCGCCCGCCGCCAAGCCAGGCCACTGACTGGCCGCCAGGCGCCAGCGAAGCAATGGGGGGCGGGCGGGCGGCGCGGAAGGGACCGCTTGTGGGGGAAGGGGCGCCGACGCGCTCCCTTGACTGCTGCAGCACTGCTGCACAGGAAACATTTGTATTAACAAAAAATTTAAAAAAAATTTAAAGGTTTTTTTTGTCATGGCAGCGCCCCCCACGTGACCAGAAAAGATGGCGCCCGGGGCACGTGCCCCCCCTGCCCCCCCTATAGTTATGCCTCTGCTCATAAGAGAACACAGGTTGTGCATTATTTATACAACCATGTTTTGAACTGTACTCAACATAGACTGTTTTGTGCATACAGGAGGCATCAAAAAATGCCTCCTGTAGTTTAACCCGCACAGAGCATCTGCGCACTAGTACTTGATGCTCCCCTCACCCCCCCCACCACAGCCCCTCACCTTAGAGTTCTCTCCACCCTCACCTATGCTGCACTCCTCCTCCTCCATCCTATTGCTTCCATCCCCCTCATCCCCTCACCCCTCTTGGTTGCTCCTCCATCCCATTGTTCCACCCTCTCATCCCTCTTGGTTGTGGCTGCAGTATTGCCTGCACCAGTTGGTCAAGCCACAGCCCCCTAACCTCAGAGTGTCTCACCCAAGCTTGCTCCTCCTCTTCCCCACAGGAGTAGCAGCAGCAGTTGACCAGGCCCTTCTTCACTGCCGCTGCCATGGCTGTTCGTTCCTCTCAGAATGCTAACAGGCATGGGCCCACCCCTCACCTGCGTTCCTGCTTCCTTCCATCAATGGCCCCTGTAGCTCTGAGCATTGGCGATGGTTGACTGGGCCCTTGCTTGCTGCTGCCATGGCCAGTTGTTCCCCTCAGGCCACTGACAGGCCCAGGCCCGTCCCTCACCCTTCCTCCTCTTCCTCTCCCTTCTTGAGTTAACAAATCTTGTTCATCTTGTTTCCTCATCTAATTCGCAGAGTGGCAGCCTCCTTTTTCTGAAGGGGCTCTTTCCTCCCTCACAACCCCTCCCTTTGCAGACCCCTGCCCACTATATGGATATGGATATAGATTCTTCTCTCCTCTACAATCTTCCCACCAGTAACAGCAGCATTCAAACTGACCTCAATCATCACAGGCTCCTTTTCCCTATCTGCATATGAAATTCCCACTGCCCAATCACCATGGTGCTTCTGCTCTGTTGCCTCTGATTGGTAAAGTACTGTGTAGGCAGGGCTTGCCACACACCATTTGTGATGGACCACCTAAGCCTTCCTCCATCTCTTATCCCTCCCTGGGCAATCCAGCTCCCTGCCCTGCCTTCCCCTCTTCCTGCTCCTTAAGCTGTCCCCTGCCATCCCCATCCAGGATGGCAGCAGAGGTGGTGAAATCTTCCCCACTCCCCCCCCACAACTCTCACTCACTTGCTTGCTCCCCCCACAACTCTCGCTCACTCGCTCCCCCCCACAACTCTCGCTTACTCACTCTCCCCCACAACTCTCACTTGCTCACTCCCCCCCACAACTCTCGCTCACTCGCTCCTTCCCACAATTCTTGCTTGCTCACTCGCTCCCCCAACTCTCACTCGCTCACTCCCCCAACTCTCATTCGCTCACTCCCCCCACAACTCTCACTTGCTTGCTCCCTCCATAACTCTTGCTTGCTCCCCCCACAACTCTCACTTGCTCGCTCTCCCCATCCCTCAGCCTCTCCCTCGCCTCCCTTCCCTAGGGAGAGTGGCATCATGGTGGCTTCTGTTGCGTTGCCCTGCCAAGTCTCCCTGTGAGGAGGATAGCCAATTTGGGTGGGAGAATGCACCGAGGGCTGGCTTCCATGGCTCTGCCGAATCTCCTGAGGAGAATGGCCAAGCCAGGGCTTCCATTCCAGCCTGCATGGACAGCCCTCAGTGCGCTCCTCTGCCCCAGCAATCCTCCTCACAAGGAGGCCACTGCTCAATGTCTCTTCTTTCTTCATTGTTGCCGCAGCAACGCCTCCTCCTGGGGCCCCCTCCTCCTCAGCAGCTGCTCCTTGACCCACCACTCAGTCCTACTCCATGCCTTCTCTCTCCTCTGGACAACTCTCGTGAGATGTACCACCACAGGATGTGCAACATATGTCCTAAGGCTTTTAAATATATCAATGGATTCTTTACCAAACCGATTTATTTAAAAGACAAAAGGTTTGAACAGTCAGAACCTCTGATAAACTGGAGCAACATTTATGTACCATTGCAGCCTATTTTTATCCCATAGTGTTGAAGGAGCAAAACAAGGTGAAGCCTGGGACATTTACTGATCACTCATTGCCCATCTTTACATAGAAACAAAGGAAGCTGCCATATACTGAGTCAGACCATTGGTCCATCTAGCTCAGTATTGTCTACACAGACTGGCAGTGGCTTCTCCAAGGCTGCAGGCAGGACTATCTCTCAGCCCTATCTTGGAGGTGCCAGGGAAGGAACTTGGAACCTAGATGCTCTTCCCAGAGCGGCTCCATCCCCTAAGGGATCTTACAGTGCTCACACTTCTAGTCTCCCTTTCATATACAACCAGGGCAGATCCTGCTTAGCTAAGGGGACAAGTCATGCTTGCTACCACAAGACCAGCTCTCTTCTCATCTTTCTAACTGGTGGCAGTGCTGCTGCCAGTCCTACTGCACTATGCTCATGTGAGAATCCCTAGCCGCCTTCTTTTTTTAATTGTACGCCCATGTGAAACTAAACATGAAAGGCATGTGAATCAATTCTTTTTTGTTTCTCTGCATTTCTGCAAACTGGATGTTCCATTATGCACATTTCTTCTGACAGCCCATGGAATAGTCTTGTACTTTAAAAAGAAATACATTATAAAAGGAGTACATCCTCCCCCCTCCTCATTTTATTAATTAAAATGCACTGAGCATTTCTTAAAGTGGAGTAAATGTTTGTGTGAATGTATCATTTGATCCAAAAAGAGAGATACAGTTATGATGATTGTTCAGAGCTCAACCACATGCTTACAATGGTTTTTTGAAGTAGGCAATCTCAAGATTTGAACCTTAATTACTTAGACCATAACTGAAAAGCCATACACCACTGCACCCCTCTGCAGTTCATCTCATCCTAAGTGGCTAAGCCAGTTGCTGTTGTGAGAATTCTATGATAGCACCTTGTATATTTGTCTGCAATGTGCCAGTCAGGCATAAGACTATTCATATGCAAATAACAGCTTGATATATTGCACAAGGCTCTGCTTCAACAGCAGCAGAAAGGTGATCTGAGCAGCTTTATCATACACTTGCTACATTGTCCTTCAACTACAGTCACTGCATATTAAAGAACAAACAAAACTTAGAAAATGAATAACTTTTCCTTTATCTCTCAGTGAGCCATGTAAATAAATAAGGTTACAACATATCCAGCATATATATAAATAATCCCCCCTGACTGATGGTGAGAGACTATCTGGTTCTCGGGATCACTCATGCATTGGAATGTATATGATATTGCCAAGTGACATTTAGCAGCAGCCAGATATTTTCTTCTAAAACTTTTGCTTTCTTTCGCAGATGTAGAAAGCACTCACTGGGGCAAGGATCAGATAGAAAGGAGGTGGAGGAGTGCCAGACTCCAGGCTGGAAGGCTGCCTCTTTAAGGCTTCAACTCTTTAGGTAGAGAAGTGGAGCCTAGCTGGGTGTGGGGGGGGGGAGCCTGAACTCAGAGATATTTAGAAGCTCCATCTACCTTTCTGGTATTGGAGCAATTTGTCCCATGGACTTGTCTGTGGTGCTTGCCTTGTTTGTGGGACAGGAGGGCACAATATCAAACGGAACGTGAAGACAGAGATATGTGAACTCAATTTTTTTTAAATAGCTACCTATAGGGGCAGGGCAGATCAAGATAGGGATTGGGTGTGAGGAGTTAATTCTTTTCTCTGAACCATTGTCCAATGAAAATTCCATTTCACTCCCTGGCACTAGTTACCAAATGAAAGTTGCCCTGATGAAGCTGCTTGCCTGTGTTGGGGGGAAATCAAAGATGGAAACTTGAACCAAAGTATGCTGTCTAGGCCTTGCTCCCTTAAAGGTAAAGTGTGCCATTGAGTCGGTTTCATCCCCTGCTGCCCACAGAGCCCTGTGGTTTTGTTTTGGTAGAATACAGGAAGCGTTTACCATTGCCTCCTCCCATGCAGTATGAGATGATGCCTTTTAGCAACTTCCTATATTGCTGCTGCCCGATATAGTACCAGTGGGGATTCAAACCGGCAACCTTCTGTTTGTTAGTCAAGCATTTCCCTACTGTGCCATTAGGTGGGTTTTACTGTCTGGTATTTGTTAAGATGCTGCAGGTGCCGATTTTAAACAATGTACAATTGCCTGACTGTAGTACAAGGCCAAACATGTGTAGTAGCTCCGAAGAAATGTATCTCGTTAGTTAACCGTGATCGTTCAATGCTGGTTCGAAGATAGACCATGTACTGGTGCATCTTTCCCGCACTCTATTAGCATATATGATAAGGCTTGAGTATATACAACCACCATTTTGGGGGGTCTCTTCTCCCTCATCTTGGTGATTGGAGAGGGCCTAGTATACCGTGATCAATAAAACTTTGAATCTGCCAGAACGGTGTGGCCATTGCCTATAAAGAACTCTAACAGAGAAGAATTTTTTCAACACCTGGTAGGAAAATATATATGCAGAAGTATATTTTCCCTATGGGAAGAAAATGCAGCTTGGTGTGTTTTCATCTGAGAAATGGTGTGGAAGGCAAAGGGTGAAATCTCTGCCTCACACAGTCCTGCTCTGGATCAGACCCATCTGCGACTGCTAAAAAAAATTAAATGACAGCTAGCTATTTGCACAGTGTTGTGCTATTAGCTAGTTTTGTGCTATCACAAGCAAGCTTGCACTCATGTAACAGTTGTACAACTGCAGCAAGTCTCATTTGTTTTAACAGGAACTTTTCTGCAAGAGCGCAATTCCAGAAATCCCCATTTTCAGCACAACAAAGCTATCTTCCTGTGCTAGTGCAAATTTGCATGTTCCACACACACACCATTGTTCTGGATGTCAGCCATTGTTCCAAACATGTGATATTACATTTCAGCCAGGCAGAACTATATGCATCATCACAATTTTATTGCAGCCATTGGCCAGCAGAAATAGAAATAACAAACATATCCAATACAACAATACTAAAACACAATAAAACAAAATGCAGGCATTCATAAAAAATTAGTTAAAAAAGCATAACTATATGCAGTAATAATAGGGAGGCTTTCAAAAGTCTTCAGCTTATACACTACAGATCATTAACATAATTCCATCAACTTTCACTTCCATCCAAGACCTGCTAATTTCAATTCAGTTGAGATTGTTAGGGAACATGGTTTGATGTCTGTACCTTATTAATAAGTAAAGTACCAGATGCAATTCAACCACACTTAAATATCAATAATTGAAAAAATTAAAAGTATAATTTTTCCATTACAAGATCAAATTAAATATGATTAAAATACTAAGGTAACCTTTAAAATGGAAGTCAATGGAATAAATCAGGGTTTCTTAACCTTGGGCCCCCAGATGTTGTTGGACTACAATTCCCAGAATCCCCAGCCGCAAAGGCCATGTCTGGGGATTCTGGGAGTTGTAGTCCAACAACATCTGGGGGCCCAAGGTTGAGAAAACCTGGAATAAATAGTCTACATATCTTCCTTCCCATTAAGGAAACAAACAAGCTTCTTCTACTCATAGTAATGAATTTACCTAACATTCACAAATTTTAACTGATCTTTTCCAAATAGTCCCGGGATTTTGACTCAAGTCTCTCATTAAATTAAAGCTCTCTAGATAGACATGCATTCATTTCATTTATTTATGGTCAACGACCAGAGCACTACAGCAAAAAACAATACAATAACATAAGTAAAAGTTTAAAAACCAGTTTCCAGGCACCTTATTTTACGTGCCTCTGAACAAAAACAAGCAATCCTATGGGTGACTTCTTCATGCTTATCTTCTAAAAAATAAACAATAAAATGTTCCTCAGACCAATCCAAGTGTTTCTTTTGATAGGGATCAATCTGAATAGAAAGAGCGATATCATAAAAAGGGCAGTTGACAAAAATATCTGTTAATGTTTCCACCTCAGCAGCTCCACATGGGCACAAATGTTCCTCCAAGGGGGTCCCTCGAAATCTGCCCTCCAAAATAGCTGAAGGGAGGACATTAAAACAGGCTTGAGAAAAGACCCTCCCCAGCTTGGGTGTAGGCAAGTGTGTAAGGTATACAGCTGGACTTGGATAATTTGGGAAACCAAGATAATTATATCTAGAAGAAATCAGGCTAAGGTCACTATGCTTTTCTACATCTCTTACCCTCTGTGTGATGGTTTTTTTTGGGGGGGGGCCTGATCATAATTTAACAATTGTATATATTGCTCTGAGAGAACACAACTACCCAAGGTGTCATATATTCCTCCCCCAAGTGGAACAGAAATCATCCACCAAAGTTGGTGAACCTAACCCTTGGGGGCAGCTGCTAAATTTAAGCCAATATAAAATTGCTTGCAGCCGGACCTGGGCAGTTAATCTAATAACGCCTGCTTCCAGACGCAAAGCTGCATTCGGGACGCAGCTGGGAAGTTGAAAGATGTCCTGTAAGAACCTTGACTGAATTACATCTAGAGATTTTAAGTTCCCATCTGAAAAAATCTGGGCACCATACAGCATCTGAGCCCGAAGTTTCGCCTGATATACCCTTAGATGGACATGCAATCCAGTTTTCTTTTATCTCCTTTTCCCCTTGCTTACATAGGAGGCTGAATGGATTTAATTATAAAAAGACCCATGGTCCAGATTATACATATGTTGTTTGTGGAAAGATAGCTAAGTTAAGTGACATTGTATTATAAAAGAATATCCAAATTAATGAAGGATTGTTGGATTTGTGAACAGTTTACAAAATGAAAATAGTTTTGTTTTCAAAACTAAAACAAAACTTTAAAAACTAAAACAAAAAAACAGCTGAAATCATAGAATTGGTGCAATATAGCACCCAACATTGGAAGTTTGGAAGCTGTCTTATACTGAGTCAGGCCTTTGGTCCATCTAGCTCAGTAATGTCGACACCAGGCCTGCACAACATAAGGCCTGGGGGCCAGATCCAGCCCACAGGGACTCTTTTTCTGGCCCCAGGGATGGGCCCAAAGTTTCATGGTGCCTGAGGTGAGGTGGGAAATGCTGCCTTGCCCCGTGGTCCTGGGGGGAGTCAGCCCCCTTTCAAAGGATGGGCCCAGCCCGGTCCAGACCTGGGCGGTTCGGGTGGGGGGGTGCCTTTAAGAGCGGGGGGAGGGTTTACTTACCCCTCCCACTCTGGCGCTGTAATTTCAGAGCTTTCCCGCTCTGGCGCTGTAATTTCAGTAGTAATTGGGGTGGCGGGATACCTCCCTGCCGCCCCTTCCCCGCTGTCGCTATGAAAAACTCCCAGGAGTCCTTTGCACGCACGCACGTCACAGAGATTTTTAATATTTTTAATGAGTAATTAATAATTGCTTTCATTTATATTTAATAATTAATTTTAATATAATCATTAATGTGCTGGCCATTTACCTCAGCCTCCACACACCAAGTCATGGTTGGTTCTGGCCCACTGGGGTATTTGAGTTGTGCACCCCTGGTCTACACTGACTGGCAGCAACTCTCCAAGGTTCAGCTGGAGTCTCTCCCAGCCCTTCCCAGAGATGCCAGGAAGTGAACCTGGGACCTTCTGCATGGGGCCATAGCTCTTCCACTGAGCTGTGGCTCCACCCCCTAAGGGGAATATCTTCCACCATTCACATGTAGTCTCCCATCCAACTGCAAACCACGGCAGACAAAGCTTAGCCAATGGGACCACAAGACCATCAGTCCTCCATTATTTACTGTGAATAATTTTATTCATTCGATGGCCTAGCTATAGTTATAAATTGCTTCTTCTGGTTTCAGCTCTTTAAAGGCATTTTGTGTACCTATTTATACAGAACACTTTTGTCAAGTATTTCATTATTATACTATGAAGTGTAGTTGTGAATTTCGAATGCGATCACTCCCCCATTAGTAAAGTAAGAGTGTTGCACACAAATGCAATAGGTGCCCCTCTCCCCCTCCAAGAAAAGCAGAGAGAAAAGACATATTACCATCTGAGCCATGCTGGAAACGCTTAGATAATCCCCTCCGCACCCAACAACAAATGAACTCTCTCTCTAAGCCCAAGACCAGAACAACAACAAAGAATAATATTTATATACCACTCTTCAACCAAAGTTTTCGAAGCAGTTTACATAGGAAAATAAATAATACATAAATAAGATGGTCCCCTGTCCCCAAAGGGTTCACAGTCTAAAAATAAACATAAGGCAGATACCAGGTGCTGTGCTGGGTTGGATAGGGCCAGTTGCTATCCCCCTGCTAAACATAAGAGAACCACCACAATAAAAAAGGTGTCTCTCTGCTCAGTTAGTGAACACAGCCAATGAACACAGCCAATGTGCCCTTCCCCACCCCCTGCCACAGCCAGTACAGAAAGGGAGTATGCTGAGTAGAATGTAAAGCAAGAAAGCAACCTTTCCACTCAGCCACCCATGAAAGTCAGATTATTACTTGAAAACACTTCTTAAATAGTTTGGAACCTTTAAAAAAAAGGGAGGGAAAATAAGTATTGAGAAAATTGGGAGTCTGTGTGACTGCAATTCACATTACGATAAATGAAGTTGAAAATACAAGAAATTATTACACTTATTGTAACTTTATATTTTCCCATTTAAGAAGAACTCAAAGGACCACCTGGAAGAAAAAAACCTGCAGTAACCCTCAGACAATTCATGGCAGGAATATGGAGAAACAGAGATAAAATTATCTGATAGGAACATAGGAAACTGCCTTCTACTGAGTCAGACCATTGGTCCATCTAGCTCAGTATTGTCTACACAGGCCAGCATCAGCTTCTCCAAGGTTGCAGGCAGGAGTCTCTCTAAGCCCTATCTTGGAGATGCCAGGGAGGGAACTTGGAACCTTCTGCTCTTCCCAGAGCAGCCCCATATTTTACAGTACTCACATCTAGTCTACCATTCAAAGACAACCAGGGTGGACCCTGCTTAGCAAAGGGGACAATTCATACTTGCTAGCATAAGACAAGCTCGCTTCTCAAAAAAAGAAGCTTGAAATTCTCTATTAAATTTCACTTTGGAGCCATTTAAGTTCCAACTTGAATCAAGGGTTTCTGTGTGTACATGGATGTGTTTTTGAAGGTCTTACAAGAAGTCATGCATTAGCTCTGCTGATTGGCTAGTTCTTAAGAGACACTACAGTGTCTTGCCATTGCCAATGAAGAGGAAAAGTTGATGGTGGATATTTGATCCACACTCTTACTTCAGAATAAATAACATTCACTATTTGGAATGAGAGGCATCAGTGCAGCATCAGCATCAGTGCACCATTTCATGAACAGAAGGACAGTTCTGCTTGCATAAGGACAATCTCTGTTCACTCAGGGATCCCTTGCATGATCACAACCCTCCTTCCATTCATGTAAGGAACTTCTGCTGATGGTGCACCGATGTGCTAAAAGACTGGATGCTGCCCGATTGGTTTATTCCTCCAGCTGTGCACTTACTTACTTCCAGAAATATTAGGATATAATCTGATAATATTAGGAATGTCTCATTACTTTAATTTGAGCTTCTTAGGGCACCCTTTGTATATATATTTGTGTTTATATCACAAAGTGCACAATTCTAATTATAATGGCTTGGCCACTACACTACTGTAGGAAGACTAAATTCCCATACTTTAAACCTAGCCATTTTTAGGGCATGAGACCAATGGATTCAGAATTTTTTATGGGAACAGTAATAATAATAATTTCACATTTCAATACACCACCCAGTTGGAGAGGTTTTTTTAAACATAAATCTCAATTTTGTTCTTTTCCTGTTTCCAAGTAACACAGTTGGAAGCAGGAAGCTCTCTCAGGGTTTTGATCTACAATAATTCAGAGGATATCCTCGTCTCTCCCCACCTTCCTATAAATAAATTGAAGAATTTTTACTATGTTCTTACAAAAGCAGTGTGTAAACTCTAGAGGCTGACTGTTGTTCTACGCAATTATTGTATAAGCAGTGTGTGCTTATGAGGGTCCCACCCTGTTTTTTCCTAGTATTCAGATTCATAGGGCTGGCAGGGACCCAGAAGGTGACCAGATTCATGCCCTTGCTCTACGGCAGGATTGTCACATGTTTAGACCTTCACAGATTAATCATTTAAATATTGTTGAGTGTGTCACAAGTAGACAGAAGGTGTGACATCTCAAAGGAATCTGCACATCTGATAGCTATGGAAGAGGAAAGTCAACTGCTGTGAAGGTACCATATACCAAAATGCATGTCCACTAGATAGTCTCTCGCTTAGAATGGAGAGTGTACATTCACATATCGGCTAGATTCACCCTCAAGTCCCTGTGAGCAACCGGGGAGCACATTGACCAACATCTGGATTAGCAACATTACAGACACATTGGGGTTTTCAATTGCGGGGGATATGTGTGTGTGTGTGTGTGTGTGTGTGTGTGTGTGTGTGAGATTTTTGGCAATCTCCCCTTCCCCCGTAGCTGTCTTTGCCTCTTGAAACTATGTTCCTGAGGGCTGGGGAAATAGTTTTGGGAGGTCTAGGGAGCTGGAAATGGGACCCCTCCAACTTCACACAACAAAAGACCTTGGCAGAGAGTTAATCTTGGTAGAGAGTTAATCTGGATGTCAGCCATTGTTCATTAAAATAGTTGCACTGATACCTTCAGGGGAGGAATAAGGGAATTTAAAATATAACTTCCGAAGTGATAATTATGTCCTGGCAGAGAGCCTTTGTTTAACTGACATCACAGCTTTGCTCTATGCAGCACAGGTCAATAACATTAGTCTGTAAGGGCTAAAAGACATGACCAGCTCTACCCAGGCTTGCACAGCTCTAACTGGACAATGCTGGTCATGTGAAGCGCAGGGATTGGTCCTAATCACTGTTCTCTGCACTGAGGTAGCCTGGGTTTTGTACTGGTGCTAATAGTGAGATAGAAGAGCATGAGTGTGCCTGGTCATTGTGTGCCTGCAGCTTGAGCATCCAGAGAGCCAAGCAGCAACATGAAGCCATGTTTGGTTGTAAAGTTTGGTTTGGTTGTAAAGGGAGTTGGCCTAATGGACATCTTTCTTCTTAGGAAGGTAAATGAGAAAGAGGAGAGCACTCTCCTAGGAGAGCCATGTGTTACAGAACATTACATGGTTTAATAATTGATTACAGTATAGCAGTTCTTCATCTGGTCTTCTGACAGTCCTGTTGCATTTTGTGTTCTGAATGTTGTAATAATGGCAAGTTATGAATTTCAGCAAGATACCACAGATTGTATGTAGCATCCACTCAGTTAAAGAGAAATTCTCACCAATACTATGAAGGCTGTGTATAGAAAATTATTTCTATAGAGCAATGCAAGTTACTTTCTTCTACTGGTGCCCATAGCTTTGATCCAGCATCAGTAGTTTGATAACTATACAAATGTAATGGAAAGGAAGGGAATTGCTACTGAAGGAAAAGCAGATTTCCTAATTCCTTATTCTGTGCACTTCCCTGAGTACCAAATAAATGGAATGCTGAAACTGACTATACAACAGATGACAGAAACCTCAGTTCCAACCAATTTTATTCCTAAGAGAAAATATGCACTGTTTTTTTTTAAATGCCTATATGAGCACATATATGCTCAGCTATCTTTTCAAGCACCAAAAAGTAACAAAAACTTTTTAAACCAGTTCCAAAACTTTGAAGGTGGTAGTATGTTTGTGTGTTCTGCTCATTATGGGCACTATCCAATATTTACACATGATAGTCACATCCAAATTTACACATAATCTACTGAGGTGGTGTTGGTTATGTGCTTTGTCCTATTTTTGCTTTGGGGGCATATAGATTGAAGTACTATGCAAACCTGCACAATGCTAATATTATGCAAATCATTTGAGCAGAGTCCATGTTTGGACACAGACATGAATTATAGCTGTACAGTTCAACAAACTTCACAATTCCACCTCTCTGGAAATAATATATATTCTATATGAAAACTATATTCTCTTTTCCTTCCACCCCCATCATACATTTTCCTTCCACCCGCGTCATACATTTCAATCATCCATCCTGTTAGCATAAGGTTTAAAGAGGAAGTGAGGCAGGGTGGGTGTCAGAAAACATCAGAACAATCCACACAGTTTATTTTGAATAATGTCTGGCAAAATTCAAGATTTTGAAAATATAAATAAACTAAGTTCACAAGCAAGAATGGAACATGCAGCATTATACATGTAGATACAGAAAGCCAATGAATAATATTCTATGAACAATATTGTGAGCATGTCCAGTTGTAAGACATCCTGAACACAATTCATGTCTCTATGATGAGGTTAAGGACATAAGAATAGCCCCACTGGTTCAAGCCCAAGGCGCATCCAGTTCAGCATACCAATGCCTCTGAGAAGCCCACAGGCAAGAGGTGAGGGCATGCCCTCTCTCTTGCTGTTGCTCCCTTGCCTCTGAGGCTGGAAGTGGCCTATGGCCACCAGACTAGTAGCCATTGATATACTGGTTCTCCATGAATTTGTCAAAGCCTCATTTAAAGCCATCCAAGCTAGTGGCCATCACCACATTCTGTGGCAGAGAATTCCTTTTTTTTTTTTTGGTCCTAAAATTCCTAGCCTTCAGTTTCAGGGGATGAGCCCTGGTTCTAGTGTTGTGTGAGAGTGGGAAAAATTTATCTCTCTCCACTCTCTCTACTCCATGCATTATTATATATACTTCTATCATGTCTCCCCGTAGTCACCTTTTTCCAAACTAAAAAGCCCCACATGTTGCAGCCTTGCCTCATAAGAAAGGTGCTCCAGGCCCCTGATCATCTTGGTTGCCCTCTTCTGCACTTTTTCCAGTTCTGCAACGTCCTTAAGATATGGTGACCAAAACCGCATGCAGTGCTCCAAATGTGGCCGCACCATAGATATGTATAAGGGCATTATGATATTCACATTTTTATTTTCAATCCCATTCCTAAAAAATCTTTTAATTACATTAATAGTTTTAATACTTTTAATGTTGGGTTTTAACTGATTTTAATGTTAATGATTTTAATGTTAAAATGATTTTAATTGTTTAATTGGTTTTAATGTTTAAATGATTTTAATTGTAAACTGCCCAGAGATGCAAGTTTTGGGCAGCATAGAAATATGTTAAATAAAATAATAAATAAAATAAAATAATAATGATCCCTAGCATGGAATTTTCCTTTTTCACAGCTGCTGCACACTGAGTCAACACTTTCAATGAGCTGCCTACCACAACCCCAAGATCTTTCTCCTGGTCAGTCACTCACAGCTCAGACTCCATCAGTGTATATGTGACTTTACACTTGCTTACATTGAACAGCATTTGCCATTTTGTCACCCACTCACCCAGTTTGGAGAGATCCTTTTCGAACTCTTCACAATCTGTTTTGGATTTCACTACACTAAATAGTTTAGTGTCATCTGCAAACTTGGCCACGTCACTGTTAACCCCAACTTCTAGATCATTTATTAACAAGTTAAAGAGCACTGGTCCAAGTAAAGATCCCTGTGGAGCCCCACTTCCTACCTACCTCCATTGAGAAAACTGTCCATTTATTCCTACCCTCTGTTTCCTGTCCCTCAGCCAACTACCAATACACACATGAACCTGGCCCATTATCCCATGGCTGCTAAGTTTACTCAGGAGCCTTTGACGGGGAACTTTGTCAAAACTTTGTCAAAACTTTGGAAGTCCAAGTATACTATGTCAACCGGATATCCACATTCCTATTGACACTCTCAAAGAACTCCAAAAGTTTAGTGAGGCAAGACTTGCCCTTGCAGAAGCCATTCTGGTTGTCCTTCCGCAAGGCCTGTTCTTCTATATGTTTAACAATTTTGTCCTTAAGTATACTTTCCATCAGTTTACCCAGCACTGAAGTTAAGCCGACTGGCCTATAATTTCCTGGATCCCCCCCCCCCCGATCCCTTTTTGAAAGTTGGAGTTTCATAGTCTACTTTCCAGTCCTCTGGTACAGAGCCTAACTGTAGGGATAAGTTACATATTTTTGCTAGGAGATCAGCAATTTCACATTTGAGTTCCTTCAGAATAGATCCATATCCTTCAGATGGTGGATGCCATCTGGCCCTGGTGATTTGTTAATTTTTAGTTTTTCAAGACAGTTTAGAACATCTTCTCTCATCACCTCAAATTGGTGCAGTTCTTCATCCTGAGAAGCTCAGTTCCAGAGTGGATATATGGTCAGTATCCTCCGCCATGGAAAGAATGCAAAGAACTCATTCAGCTTCTCTGCAATCTCCTTGTCCTCCTTAATAATCCATTTCACACCCAGATCATCTAAGGGTCCAACTGCCTCTCTGGCAAGTTATCTGCTTCTGATATATTTAAAAAAGTATTTGTTATTCCGTTTGACTATATGCCCCAAGCTATATGCTCCTCCATCTCTTTCCCCCCTCCCTTATTGGATCCTTGCATTTCCTTTGCCAGAGTTTATTTTCCTTTCTGTTCTCTTCATTTGGGCAGGACTTCCATTTCTGAAGGAAGACTTCTTCCCTTTTACAGCTTCCCTGACTCTACTTGTTAGCCACATTGGTGTCCTCCTGAACTTGGTGGTACCTTTCCTCCTTGGTATATGTTCCAACTGAGCTTCTATTATTGTAATTTTTAATAAGTTCCATGCTTTATGGAGTGATTTGACCCTCCTAACTTTCCATTTCAGCTTTCTTTTTACCAATCCCCTCATTTTTGAGAAGTTTCCTCTTCTGAAGTCCAACATGTCGGTGTTGGACTTCCTTGGCTGTGCTCCATGTGCATATAAGCTGAATTGGATCACACTGTGGTCACTATTCTCCAATGTTTCTACAACTCAGATATCTTACACCAGGTCCTGGCTCCACTTAGGATTAAAAGGATATCAGAGAAATACTTTACATAAAGTGAAGGTCCTTCTTGAGCTGGAGACAGACAATAGTTTTTAAGAGAGCTGAAGACAGTATGATGGATCCATTATTAGCCAAGTTATGCACAATCCTTTTTTTTTGGTGTGTGTCCTACTATAACAGGGTTGCACAACTTTGGCCCTCCAGCTGTTTATGGACAAAAACTCCCATCATGCCCATCCCAGTGCCCAAAAATCTGTGCTGGTCTGAACTGCACAACTTTGGCCCTCCAGCTGTTTTTGGACAAAAACTCCCATCATGCCCATCCCAGTGCCCAAAAGTCAGGAATGATGGGAGTTGTAGTCCAATGTCTGCAGGAGGGCGGAAGCTGTGCTATAACCTCCTATCAAATTAATATGTCAAATTTTCCGGTACAATAAAAATCTGTAAAATGTGTTTGACCAGAGATGAGAGTGGTAAAGCAAAGGTAAATATACATACCATGAATGATGATGTTCCTATCATCCCACTTTCAATTCTAACCTTTAAAGAACTACTATCTGTGCCAAGCCAAGGCTACAACTTTCTTTCAGGTAAAAGGAAAACATAGGTAAAATGCAGGAGTGGCTACCGAAAGGCTAAAAAAATCTACTTACTAAATTGGAAATTTGGTCTAGACTGTCTTTGCATCTAACACAAACTAGAAAATATTGATTCTTTCAAGCCAAATACAGGTGGCAGAAAGAGCCAAAAATTGTTATGGTCATTGTGGAAAAAACAATGATACAAAGGAGTAGAAGCCAAGACATTTTGCTATAGGAGCAGGCTATAATGCATCACAGATCACACATGGTGGTGGGGAAAAAAAGAATACAATAATTTCCTGTTTTGGTAGTTTTGTAGATATTGGCAATGCTGTGGACATTGTGAATCTTGATTTCAGCAAAGCACCTGGCAAAGTCTCCCTTGTGGGCTAAATGACACTACTGTTATGTGGCTTCACATGTGAACCAATGAACCCAATTAGTGCTCATTAATGTCTCCTTATCAGCCTGAAGGGAGTTATTGAGTGGAGTGCCACAGTACTTTCCTAGGTCCTGTGCTGTTCAATGTTTTTATAAATTATTGAGAAGAGGAAGTAGAGGGCATGCCTGTTAAATCTGCAGTCAACAGGAATTTGGCAGGGATGGGGGGATAGCTAACAGCTTAGTAGAGACCAATGTGGACAGGCTTGAATACTGGGCCAAAATCAACAAGATGAATTCAACTGAGACAACATGAAGCCCCATATTAGGTAAGAAAATTCAAATGTACAAGTATAGGATGGAAGAGATATAGGTTGGCAGCAGTCTGTATGAAATGCCGTTCTCTGCCCCCGCACCCATGTGGTGAGGCGGGGGCGGGGTTGTGCCTCCAGCCTCCAAAACAGGCACGGTGGCCACCATCTTAGTCTCCCTCCATATGGCCGGGGCCAGCCAATCAGGAGAGGGGGGTGGGGAGAGACTTGCCTGGCAGCCGCCATTTCACACATTCCCAATGTCCCACTTTCTTCAGAAAGTGCTATCTGGGTGGGGGAAGTGGGGCTAAACAGAGGTTTGCCCCACTTCTGTGGCAGAAGAGTGTAGGTGTTGTGTAGGTAGATTCAGTATCGGTGTTCAGCTGGAGGGCCAATTGGGGTGGAGTGCAGGGTCAAGGAACAGCCCTTCAGGGTTTTGGCAGCCCAGAGGGCTGGGAATGCCCCCCACTTGGGGGATGGTGCGACTCACCAGCTCATTGCTTTGGCAGCTTGGGTTTGGGGTGGGGTGGGTCGGGCTGCTCCCCCCCTCAGTGGGGTGAAGCCTCGTGGTGAGAGGAGGTCAGGACATGGTGCCTGAATCAGTATCTGGCTCTTTGCCCTGGTGTGGGATGGTCCTCACTAGGAGGTGGCCACCACACGGGAGCAGTACCCACACTCTGATTAGTTAGGGACCTTGTTGCAAGTGTGTTATCTGCTGTAAATTAATAAAGTGGCCCTTATTTATTCCAACTAAGCATGTCTTCATTGGGGCCTGGGGGTGCAAAAGGTTTGGTATTTTAGTGGACTACAAGTTGAACATGAGCCAGCAGTGTTATGCAGCTGCTAAAGTACAGTCTTGGAGTACAAGACTGTTATGCAGTCTTGTACTCCATTAATGTGCTTTGGACACATACATAGTGTTCAGATCATAAAAAGTAATTGTTGCACTATATTCTGTGCTGGTCTGAACTAACTTAGAATACTGTATCTAGTTCTGAGCTCCAGATGTTAAGAAGAATAAACTGAAAAGGGTTCAGAGAAGGGCAACAAAGAACGTGAAAGGTCTGGAAAGCAACTGCAGAACAGTTGGGAGGGGCTGAGTATGTTTAGTCAAGAGAAGAGAAAGGGAGATCTGATTTGGGGAGATACGATAATTATCTTCAAATATCTGAAGGGCTGTCATTTAGGGTGAGATCACACATAGTGGCAGCAAGTAATTATGGAAGAACCTCTGTTTCCCAGTGGACTCCTGCCACCACTTCCATCTTGTATGAACCCAGATATGCTGAGTGGAGAATATCATGTACCCACTTCTGCCCATCAACTTCAAAATGTTGGATACGGATATCAGGTGAATGTTGGGCAGAAGTGGGTACCCAATATTCTACACCAAACATCTCCAGGTTGGCACAACATAGAAGCAGCAGCAGTAGCAGAAGCATGCATTTTCCGGGAAACAGCAGTTCTTCCGTACTTACTTGCCATTATTATGTGTGAACCTGCCCCTTGAAGGAGGATCAAACTTAATCTCTGTTGCTTCTGAGGGAAGCTCTAAAACCCATAGGTTAGAATGACAAGGAAGCAAATGTAGGCTGGACACGAGGAAGAATTCCCTAACTGTAAGAGCTGTCCAGCTGTGAAACAGTATGCCTTCTGAAGTGGTGGCCTCCCTAGAAGTTTTCAAAAAGTCGGGGCAGTTACTGAGCAGAGAGTTGGACTAGAAGATCTCCAAGGTCCTTCCAGCTCTAAATTATAAAATTCTATGCTAAAACCGCTAGAGTCAATAGTTAAACGAAACAAAGTATGTTCTAAATCATACAATATTATTTTTAAAGCTGTATGTTTTCAAAAGATATGAAGGACGACGGACGTATTAAAAAAAAAACACAACCAAAATTTGGTTCCCAGAAGTGATGTCATAAAGATGGTTGTTCCATTTCTGTTGGTTTGTAGAAAGGCCAGGCACAATATACTGTAGGTCAAATAAGAAAGACATGTTGAATTACTAAAACCAAGTTTAGTTGCATACTTGTCGTTCTTTGCCCTTGATACAAAAGAAGAAAACCCATAGTAGGACCAAGGGGCAGCACATCCACTTGTTTGGTTCTTGGAAGTGGGCGCTGCAACATTACAGTTACCTAAATTATTTATCTTTAGTAGCTTTTAGCAATATTGCTTCAGTAAGCTCAATCCATTTGAAAGGCGTTTCCACATACCATGCTCTTGTACAAAGGGCTTCTAAAGGTGCTTCTATTTACACTTGTTTCTATTTACACATTCATAAAAAAATCATACCCTTTGGGCAAAGGATGTTGTGATTCTTATATAACACCTTTTGCACACTATTTGCTTCCGTTATTGGAAGTGATTCACGAATACAAACACGTTTCTATTATGAAGGAAACAAAAAAAGTGTACAAAATGGATGAGGAAAGAGAATGCCCTGTTAATTTTAGAAAAGTAAATAACAAATAATACTTAATGTTATCATATATATTGATGGGGTCTGTTGTCAGTGATTGACCAGGAGAGGGATCTTGGAGTTGTGGTGGACAGCTCGTTGAAAGAGTCAACTCAATGTGTGGCAGCTGTGAAAAAGGCCAAGCCAATTCCATGCTTGGAATAATTAGGAAGGGGTTTGAAAATAAAACTGCTAATATTAAAATGCCCCTATACAAAACCATGGTTTGGAATCATAAGCAAGAGGTTTGAAAATAAAACTGCTAATATTATAATGCCCAAAACTAAGGTGCAGCCTTTTGAGTACTGGAGTACTGTGTGCATTTCTGGTCACCATATCTTAAGAAAGACATTACAGAACTGGAAAAGGTGCAGAAAAGGGCAACCGAGATGATCAGGGGCCTGGAGCACCTTCCTTAGAAGGCAAGGCTACAATACCTGGGGCTTTTTAGTTTAGAAGAAATACAACTGAGGGGAGACATGACAGAGGTCTATAAAATCATACATGGTGTGGAGAAAGTTGATAGAGAGAATTTTTTCTCAGTCTCTCATAACGCTAGAACCAGGGGTCATCCCATGAAACTGATTACCAAGAAATTTAGGACCAACAAAAGGAAGTACTTTTTCACACAACGTATAATCAACCTATGGAATTCTCTGCCACAAGGTGTGATGACAGCCAACAGCCTGGATGGCTTTACGAGGGGTTTAGATAAATTCATGGAGGACAGTTCTATCAATGGGTACTAGTCTAAGGGTTATAGATACCGGTTGCAGGAGAGTAGCGGTAGGAGAGAGGGCATGTGCTCAGCTCTTGCCTGTGGACTTCCCAGAGGTATCTGGTGGAACACTCTGTAAAGCAGTATGCTGGACTAGATGGGCCTTGGGCTTGATCCAGCAGGACTTTTCTTTTGTTCTATGTGCAGAAATGCTGCAAGTGGATCGCCCCTAGGGAGATTCCACTTGCTGGTTATAGGCTTCTTTCCAAAGTTTGGGTATGATTTGCACCACAATCTCTGCTGAGGGGAGTCTTGATGACTGCCCTTTCAAATCCAGGGAGCCTGCACTAATTCCATCAAAGCTCTCTGCTCTTTAAACTAAGGCGAGTTGAATCTAGATTAATCCTCCTGTCCAAAAGTGGCACTCACCTGGCTTTGCCAGGTGCTGCCTCCCTGGCCAGGTAACATGTCCCAGAACCACCCACTACAATTACTATGTATGATATCTGCCTTACACACTGGTAGCAGCTGTGCAGCTATCTTGTGGCACAAACTCTACTGAACTGTCCCTTATCTCACTCACCCGCTCAATGCCCCTTCCTTCTTATTCTTATTATTTCTCAGTGAGTCTTCTGTGTTTCTCCCCAAGACCTCCTTCCCATCTGGAAGAGCCCCTTGCCATAGTGGGGTATCACTAATTGTGTATGTACAGGGCTGTGCAGCTTAGGAATTCAGGGAAGGTCACTTCTATAAAGAGTGGCAGGAAAGAGTTAATATAACTTTCCTCTGCCAAGGGTGGGTGATCAATGTTGAGGAGACACAATTGCACAAAACGCGCCCCTGCTCACATCATAGCCAATAGCTGCTGGGTGACTGACACACTGACACAATGACCACAATCTGGTAACACAAGTGGAATAGAGATTGCTGGGATGGAGGCTTTTTGGACTGCGAGCCCTTTGTGGACAGGGGTCCATCTTATTTATTTATTATGCATATATCTTTGTAAACCACTTTGGGAACTTGTAGGCTGATAAGGGTAAACACCCCACCCAGGACTGGCATACCATATTGGAGTGTGGCGGTTGCACCCTGATAAGCACTCCTCCCATACTTACGGCAAAATAGAACCAATCCACTCTTGCCACCCTCTCTCCCTATACATTTGCACCACCTCTTTTGTACTCTATAAATAAACGCACCCTTCTGATGTTCAAGAGGTCCTGCATTGACACCGTTTCCGCCTTGTTTGTTCCCTCATCTGGTGACCCCGACGTGATCCAGATCCCTCAGCACCCTGCTTACGCGACTGGAACAGTCTTCTTAGTGCACTCAGCTTCGGCTCCCTCGTAAGTATGGGCTCTAGTCTTTCTGTTGATCAGAAACAGCATGCGGAAGAATTGCAAAAAATTATCCGGCAACATTCCGGGGAGGTGGTGCCTGTGCACGATCTCGCTGATCTCTTACGGGAGGTCGATTGTCAATGCCCTTGGTATCCATACAAAGGGACATTGAAAGCAGAACATTGGAGAAAGATAGGGACCGAGCTGCAGGCAGAGCCACGAGCTCCGATCCAGCACCTCCTGCTCAGCAGAAAGGTGCTGGAAGCAGTCGCGGCTTTTTTCGGTGGGGAGCCTGTGCTCCTGAAATCTGAAGTTGTGGATGCTGCGCCCCCTCCGTACCCTGTGTTGCTGCCCGCCGTCACGCCGACGGCCTCGGGGGCCCCGAACGCCAGGGCTCTTAAGGAGAATCTGGGCTTTCGAGGGGTTGTTATGGAGGGACTCCATCATGCCAAAAAGTCCGGACAAATCCTGGTAGATGGGGAAGAATGGGCTGGAGAGAACTCAGCTCTATTCCCAGTGACGCGAGGTCCGGTAGACGGCCAAGGAAACGCCCAAGTGGACTGGGAACCACTTCCGTATTCGGTCCTCCGGGAGTTAAATCGAGCCGTGAAGGACTCAGGACTCCAGTCTACCTTTGTCCAGGGCATTTTGGAAGGTCTTAACAATGGATACCTCATGACCCCGCACGACTGGAAGGCGTTGTTTCGTATGATTTTAACGCCTTCACAGTATGTGGTGTGGGATAGCGAATACCAGCAGGCAGCCCGTTTGGGCGCCACAGTGCAGATTACAGCAGAGCAGGTTTATGGTTCTGGGCAGTTCGAGCCTCTGGCCATGCAATGCCAGTTGCCTGATGGACACATTAAGGCGGTTGGAATGTGTGTCCTCCGAGCGCTCCGCAGGGTGCCCTCGGCTGGCACCCCGGCTTGCTCCTTTGCAGTAATCAAGCAAGGACCCTCAGAGCCGTACACAAGCTTTGTGGACCGTCTGAAGGTTGCGATCGCTCGGCAGTTGGACAATGTAGAGGCTCAGGGAGAGCTGCTGCAAAAATTGGCATTTGAGAATGCCAACGCGGACAGCAAAAAGGCCTTGCAGGGAGTTATCCACTGTCAGACTTATTCCCTGGCGGACATGATTCAGGCTTGTGCTGAAATCGGCTCAAAATCGTACGATATGGGCCTGTTAGCTATGGCTTTGAAACAATCCAATAAGCCCACGGGGAACTGCTACAACTGCCAGAAGCCTAGCCACTTCCGTGCTGCGTGCCGAGCGCCAGGCGGAGGAGCACATAAATCTGGATTGAACCAGAAGAATGCTGGTCGCCCCTCAAAGAAGTGTCCCAGATGTAGTAAGGGCTACCATTGGGCTAACCAATGCCGTACTAACCCTGTAGGAACAGAGACCTCCCCGGGAAACCGGGGAGTGGGCCTTCCTCGGGCCCCGGAATAAAGAAAGAGGAATCATTGCCGACACCCGGATGTGCTGTCGCGCTTGTGCTTCAAAAGAATGCCACCTCAGTGTTCCCAGGGGAAGTTATACTTGTTCCCACATTGCCAGCGACTCCCTTTGAGGGTCCTGAGCCACTGCTTATTTTACCAACGCAAGCAGCGAGCCCCCAAGGGATTTTTGTGGTCCCGGAATTGCTTGACTACATTCCCCAGACATCTATCATGCTTCAGGTTTGGGGGCACATGACCCTGACCCTTAAGCAGGGAGATTCGTGGGCTCATTGCCTAAGCGTACGGAACCTCACCCCAGTGGGGCCTAAGGCCTCTATGTTATCCCCACAGGTTGCGCTGGTCCAGACGAACATTGCCAGTGGAAAGCCAACTCGTAAGTTTTGGGTTCATGGGCACTGCCTAGAAGGGTTGTTGGACACTGGGGCGGATGTGTCGGTCATTACGGTAAAGGAATGGCCGTCTCAGTGGCCTAAGGAGCCCGCCCCCTCTATTTGGGGAGTGGGTGGGGAACAATCTTCTAGCCAGAGCACTGAGTGGTTGGCGGTGAGAGCAAGTCAAGCCGGTCCAGTTATAGCTCACTTTCAACCGGTCATAATACCGCTCCCTTTTAACCTATGGGGACGCGACCTCCTGCAACAGCTGGGAACTCGGATCAACATGCGGGAGTAGCTTCCCCGCACCAAGCATTGGCCCTCACCTGGAAAACTGAAGAACCAATTTGGGTAGAGCAATGGCCTTTGCCAAAAGACAAATTAGAGGCTCTGCTGCACCTGGTAAAGGAGCAGGTGCAAGCTGGACACTTGGAATTTTCCTCTAGCCCTTACAATACCCCTGTTTTTGTGATAAAGAAAAAATCAGGGAAATGGCGACTCTTACATGATTTGTGGGAAGTAAATAAAATTATTGAACCCATGGGCCCCTTGCAATGCGGACTACCTAATCCTAACTTAATACCTGCGGGTTACCAGGTCGCCATCGTAGATTTGAAAGACTGTTTTTACACTATTCCCCCTCAACCTCAAGATAAGAAAAAGTTTGCATTCACGGTACCAGTTCTGAATAATGCCCAGCCCACACAAAGGTATCATTGGTCGATATTGCCCCAAAGCATGTTGAACTCCCCTACGCTGTGTCAGCTTTACGTGCATCAAGCATTATCGGAGTTTCGTAAGCGTTTTCCGACCCTCCTAGTTATTCATTACATGGATGATATCTTGGTTTTGGGGCCTAGATTACCTCTTAATTGGTTACCTATTCTAACTCAGTCCCTGAGAGAGTTTGGGTTAATAATTGCACCTGAAAAAATCCAGCTCTCCGAGCCCTTTTTGTATCTTGGCCACCGTTTGATGAGCGCCTACGCCATGCCCCAACTACCCGAAATTATTTTGCCACCAAAGCTGACTTATGTACACTTACAACAAATCTTAGGGACCCTTAATTGGGCACGGCCATACTATAAATTGACAACTAATGACCTCCACCCGCTTTTTGAGGCTCTTAAGCAAGGCCGACAACCGGCTGACCTAATTACATTATCTCAGCCTCAGTTAGAAGTGATTAAGAAGGTGAATATCGCCCTAAAAGAGCATTGGGTAGATCGTGCAATAGAAAATATGCCCCCTGCACTTCTAATCGTAGCAACCCGACCTCAGTTCACCGGAGCAATCGCTCAAGTCTCCTCGTCGGAGGTGCATATTTTGGAGTGGCTCCACCTTGCACATACGCCAAAAACCACTGTCTTGACTCAATTGGCTATGCTAGCTTTGATCCTCCGCAAAGGGCACGATCGTTGCTTGGCCCTTTTTGGCATGGATCCTATTCGACTCCACATACCCATCCCCCAAAGCGACTGGGAGTCTGGTTTCCATTCTTCCTTAGCCTTGCAACTCGCGTTAGCTGATTTTACTGGAGAGGTTGTATACCACCTTCCCAAGGATGTACGGTTGCAACTTCTCCCCCATTTGCCTATTAGACTCGGCACTTGCCTAAGCCCAGCCCCCCTCCAAGGGGCACCCACTGTCTTTACTGATGGGTCACCTACCAGAGGTGTGATGACTTGGCAGGTGGACGGCGAATGGAAAGCCCGATATACTACCCCACAAACATCTCCACAACGTGCAGAGCTTGCTGCGGTAGTCCTGGCTTGCACAGTGTTTGCAGACTCTAGTTTTAATTTAATCACTGACAGCTTGTACGTTTATAATGTCCTCGCTGTACTTGAAGGAAGTTATGTCTCTCACAATCTAGACAGGAACCTTCTTGGTTTGTTTATTGCGTTGCAATGTCTGCTGGCGCAGCGCTGAACGCTTCTCTTTGCCGCCCATATTCGCAGCCATCAACCCTTTCCAGGCTCGCTGGCAGAGGGAAATGCAAAAGCTGATCAGCTATTACGCGCCTTTCCAGTCTCCCCAGCGCAAAGTCATGCCATGCACCATCAATCTGCCCGCAGCCTCGCCCATAGGTTCTCTATTCCCCTCACAGATGCCCAGGCCATTATTCAACAGTGCCCCCAATGTTCAGGCCAAGCCTCTTATCCGTCCACAGGGGTAAATCCCAGGGGGTTGGGAGCCAATGCATTGTGGCAGATGGATGTAGCGCAGTGGCCCCCATTCGCTCCCTGGTGCTGGCTTCACGTTACAATCGATACTTACTCAGGGTACATTTGGGCCACCCCACAGAAGGGCGAAAAAACTCGCTATGTCTGCAATCACCTTGTCCGCTGCTTTGCAGTCATGGGACAGCCGTCCGCTTTAAAAACTGATAATGGCCCTGCCTACTGTTCCTCGGCCTTTGCTTCCTTCTGTGCGCGTTGGGACATCCGTCATACTTTCGGCATACCTTACAACTCAACGGGCCAAGCTATCATTGAACGGGCCAACCGCACTTTGAAGGCTGCTTTGGTTCGACAAGACAGGAAAGGGGGAAGTCCCCTGTCCTTGCCGGACAGGGAGCAACTGCTTGCATCTGTTCTATTTACTATTAATCACTTAAACCTTATTTTCTCTGATTCTCATTATTTATCCTGCGTACAAAAACACTTTCGCACCACCGAGCCGTCCCCCCGGCCCTTGGTGCGTTACAAGCGCCTGCCAGACCCGCAGTGGAAAGGTCCCGTTCCCCTGATCACTTGGGGCCGGGGTTATGCTGCTGTGGATCTCCCAACAGGCCCGTTGTGGGTACCTGCCCGCTGTGTTCGACCAACCCAGGATGTCGTGGCATCAAGGTCTGTCCAACCCGATCCCGAACTTCGGCCTCCACCTGAAGGAGAGCTTCCCGGCACAGCCCCGACAACGAGGCAGCAACAGGAAGAACAACCCGCCAGTGACCTGGGGAATGGTGAAGAATCTGGCAGCGCAGGCGACCGTGCTCCTGGAGCAGGAGGAAAAAGAAAAGACCCCTGAGAACTTTCTGGCAGCCGTGTTTGCAGCCCTGAATGCAAATTCTTGCCTTATTCTGTTTTGTTATTTCTTCTGCCTTTTTTATGTAGCTACTGAAGCTTTGCCCTTGGCTTCGCTATGTCCTCCTGACTATCGTCAGTGTATTGAGTGTCGGGGTTCTGTTATGTTGCTGTATACAATGTGTCCCCTCCTTTTTTACCCTTCTCCGACCCCACACTCCTACACGCCGAGAGCTTTATTATGCATATCACCGTGTGAAAATAGAAAAGGGGGAGATGTAGGCTGATAAGGGTAAACACCCCACCCAGGACTGGCATACCATACTGGAATGTGGCGGTCGCACCCTGATAAGCACTCCTCCCATACTTACGGCAAAATAGAACCAATCCGCTCTTTCCACACTCTCTCCCTATACATTTGCATCACCTCTTTTGTACTCTATAAATAAACGCACCCTTCTGATGTTCAAGAGGTCCTGCATTGACACCGTTTCCGCCTTGTTTGTTCCCTCAGGAACTTTTGTTGAAAAGCGGTATATATTATTATTTGTGTTTACACAGTCAGACAGGTGTTATTGACTGGTTTGTTTTATCCAGACATAGAGTCCTTCCCAAGAACCTGGGATAGCTGAATTTTATTATCAATGTTGTTGCTGTTATTATTATAGATATCACAGAATATAGGCTGTTCCCAGTAATGTTGCTTTTTGTAATTAGCTGATGGTGGTTTCTGTGTCCCCTATGGTGTTGAGGTGCTCTTCAAGTTGTTTTGGAATTGCACCTAGGGTGCCAATTACCACTGGGATTTTTTTGGTCTTCTTCTGCCACAGCCTATCAATTTCAATTTGTAGATCTTTGTATTTTGTTATTTTTTCTATTTCTTTTTCTTCTATTCTACTATCACCTGGTATTGCTATGTCGATTATTTTAACTTGTTTTTCTTTCTTCTTGACTACAGTTATATCAGGTGTATTGTGTGGCAGATGTTTGTCTGTCTGTAGTTGAAAGTCCCATAATATTTCTTCTTCTTCTTCTTCTTCTTCTTCTTCTTCTTCTTCTTCTTCTTCTTCTTCTTCTTCTTCTTGTAGTAGTAGTAGTAGTAGTAGTAGTAGTAGTAGCCTCAGTGAACTAGGAAGAGGGAGGAATTATTCTGGTCAGCAGCTGGAGGTACTGAAACTTGATTGTCTGCATTATGATTCTTGGGTTCAGAAAGTAACCACAGGTTTTTTTAATTGAGCTTTGGCGCTATGTCTGAATGGGGCCATATACTGCATAACAGTAGCTAAAACAGAACCCTACTGTAAATGAAATAAACTGACACTACCAGCTATCACTCTCTGATATTAACTATTTTGGAATTTAGTGCTCACAGACAAATAAACACAGTAAATGCATGTTTCACAAAGAATATCCCACTCAGACAGCTTTACAGAAAGGGGTATCCACTCATCTTCTCTGCTAATATAGGCATCAAAACTATTCAACACATCAAATAGATATGCCCCATTTTAGAAAGATGTTTTTGCTGTGTAAAAATGAAGCCCATTATTTAAACACAATATCTGGACTGTTTCTGCATCCTTCATGTACTACTTACTTTCTGTCCTGTAATCCACATATTTTCAACAAAGTTAAGCTTTTCTTTTTTGACCTGTAAAAATGAGAAACCTTTTATAAAAATATAGGTGAAAAAGTTCAGTATGGTATGTAACAGTAAAAAAGTACAATATACTAATACATATCTTCATAGTATATCTACAACCCCCACAGCATTTTGATAACTAATTAACAGATTCACTCCTGAACAGTAATAATCAAAAGCTTTTCTAAATAAAAATAATGTACATGTTTACAAAAAGCTAGCTCTGACAGGCTCTTCTTGGGAAAGAATTTTATAATCTCAGGGCCATTAAAAGATGCCTTACACATTTCCAGATCTTATCAGATGGTACTAACTTCATAATTAATTCACCATATAGAACACAAAACACAGACATTAGAAAAGGTTGTTTTGTTTCAGCAGTGCTCCTTAGAAAGTGTCTTTTGTGGAATTTTCACTAGGCCTAAAAATAACACATTCCTTCACAACTTCCTGTTGGTATTACCAACCAGCTGAAGGTTGTATGCATTCAGTTTGTGCTGAAGTGCACATGTATTTGGCAGTTTGTGCTAAAGTGCCAAATCAGGAATGTGGTCTACAGCTATCCAATGATGCCATAATTAAACAGGAACTTAAATGAAGCATTATGGTAAACATAAGACTGATGTTCAGAACATCAGCCCTTGGCTTGCCTTCTCCTCCCTTTCCGTAACACCAATGGATACCCAATGTGTGACATGAGAGTATCACATCTGGGAGTTTTCCTGTCTCTGTTCCGCTTCATTGGCTGCTACTTGCAGTGGTGAGAAAACTTACAAGGGAGACGGCGGAGAATGACACACATGCATAATATCTAGTTCTGTCCTCAGACTCAGGTCCACCATTCTGCCCACTGTGACATAATTGCTCTCTATTTGTTTTTGTTTTATGCATGGAAGTACACACAAAATAGTCATCTTCTGCTGCTGATATTGGAAGAATAATCAGTATAAAGCCTCTGGGAATTAAGTACTCATTATTGTCTAGCTGTCATGGTGGTATTTTCTTATAAATAGTAGTAAAGCAATAATGTATTTGATTAGTCATGCAAACCTCCAAGCACTAGAATCATAAGCACAGGAGTTAATAATACCAGTGATTATCTATACCTGCTGCAAAAAATTGGTCCTGTATAGTGGAATTTGACATGGTGCTGTAGATAATGGTAGAAAGGTTACACTAGAAAAAAAAGACTTGCACAATTATCATTCAAGTTTCTTTGATTTGCCTAGGGCAGGGGTAGGCAACCTTGGCCATCCAGCTGTTGTCGAACTACAACTCCTATCATGATGAGAGTTATAGTTTGACAACAGCTGGACAGCCATGGTTGTGCCTACTCCTTGTCTAGTGCACAAACCTGTGTCATGGCAGCAGGGACTTAGCAAAATAGATACATTTAAGAAAGACTGGATAAAGTAATTCACTAACAGCCTGAAGAAAAGAAGGAAGATGCTGCAGTTGGCTAAAGTATTGCCCAGCTGAAGTTGGCTAAAGTATTGCCCAGCTGTTTGCAGAGTTATAATTAAATTCTTGTACTGTCACTTTTGATGTGCCCTATAATTCTGATAAACTCCTTGATATAACACTCATACAATTCAGAAGTCATAAAAGAATATGTTTGGTTATATATAAGAACATATTCTCAGAACTCTCTTGTTTGGACTGCCCCAGTGTCCAGTCATGTTAACATGCTCTGAGATTGTCATGTAAATTCATTAACTTTTGACTTTTTGTAAAGAGTAGTGACATAACAAAAGTAGGTATGTGCATGAAACAGATTTTGCCTTTTGTTTTGAGCTTGAAACAAAACACAAAATGGTTGAAACATTTTGTCAAAACAGCATCCAAGCTGGCTGTTTCTATGAAACAGACTTAGAACTTTTCAAGTGTTTCAAGTGTTCCAGCCATAGGGAACAATGAGGAAATTGAAACACCCCATTGTTCCCCATGGGTATCTCCTAGTGACACCAAAGTGGATTGGGTGGTAGGGCATGATGGGTGCTACCTACCACCCAACCCACAAAGGAATTGGCAAGTGGGTGATTTTTTAAAAACCTTTCCCCACTAAGGGTTGGGTCATAGTGGTGGAGCTCAAAGTGGTCCCACATTATGCTGTCATCGGAGCTGATCCAGCCCCATTTTGGTGGTGGTGGTGGTACTGGGTCTGCTGATTCTTTCTGGGGATCATCACCACCACCACACTTGGTCTGAGGCTGAGAAGGTTCAGGATATGGAATGTCTTCCTCCTGCTCCTCCATAGTCTTGGGGCGGAGCAGGAGGGGGTGTTGCACTGCCAAGAGAGGTTGGAAAGGATGGTGAGAGTGATATGGTTGGGCTGGTAGCAGCTGACACAATCACCTCCTCCTCTGCTGCCACAGGAAAATCTATCTATCTATCTATCTATCTATCTATCTATCTATCTATCTATCTATCTTCTTCCCTGACAAGGGAGGACCTCCCCACTAATTCTACCTCAGTTGACACTAGCAACTGCACTGCAGGACCAACCTCCTCCAGAAAGGTGAGCCTGTGAAGATGGTGGTGGGGAAGACTCGGGGAGTAGGCCTATCTTGCCATTGCCCACCACAACCAGCATCACTCCTTCCTCCGCCTGCCAATCTGCTCCTGGCTCTGCCTCGCATCCTCTTGGACATCTTGGGTTGTTGTTTTTATTCAATCCCTAGCTCTGATGGGAGAGAAGTGCCTTTAAGGCGGGTGTTTAAAAAAGGGATGTGGGTGGTCTATTTAAGCTTTGTGTGCCACACACAGTGCTATCTATAGAAAAAGAAAAAGCAAGAAAAATTAAATACCACCCTAATAAAGAAACAAGATTTATTGGGGTGGGGGCTTTTTTGGAGGGGAGCGAGCAACTATGGGGTAATTTGAAGGGAAGGGAAGGGAAGGGAAAGGAAAGGGGATTACTTTGATCTCACCTAACCCACCCTTCCTGTCTGATAGTCCTAGTTCCTAGAACACACATGCCACATTATTCACAGGGGTTCTGTTCCTTGTCTGCAACTGCAATGAAACTGCAAATAATGAGTCATTGCACCTATGGGAATTGGGGGTGGGGGTGGTTTCGGTTCCCAAAGGGTCAAAACTCATGGGGAAAATGGCCCAAAAATGTTTTTAAAGGATGGAATTAAGTGCCCTACCATGCACTGCAGGCCTTCAGCTATGAAACAATGTCCCCCAGAAGTTCAAATGCTTCTATTTTTCTGTGATTTTTTCCGGGGGGGGGAAGGTCAATTACCTGACCACGGATATGCGAAACCACGGATAACAAATCAGAGTTTAGCAATGTCCGCCTGTACCTACATCCCTTCCACAAACTAGGCCTTATTTAAATAACTCTATCCTGACCGGGGTATGGGGGATTGCCTTCTGGCATCTTCTGCTGGAGTCTGATCAGGTGCTGCTCTCTGAGAAACTCAGGCCAAGCAGACACTGGGACTCGACAGCTGGGGTGGTAAGACAGGTGTCACATACTGAAATCTTAGTTACTAGGTTATAAGAAACAGATATTTAGACATTGCAAAGCACCACACAGAAAATAAAGCAACTACTAACGCAAAGTCTGACTAAACATACTTTCTCCGGCGCTAACTTCCGAAAGTCGCAGCCTGTCTTCCTGCCCCTTAATCTCCCCAAAGCCCTGGAGAGATCAAGCTCCTGCGATCCTGTGTCTCAAGAATCTGCAGACTCACCTAGAGAGACAGCATGGTCATCCTCCATATTCCTCTTCCCCGGCCCACTTCTCTTTCTTCCCAGCAGCCCCAGGAGCCCTCATGTCCCACCCTCCTGAATGACTGAATGGTGAAGACCTAGGGTTGCCAGGCTGTCAATCAAGGACAGGGCTCACTTCCTGTTAACTCTATTAGAGCTGGAAGGCTGCTCACTACACTCCTCTCTTTAAAATGAGACTAGGAGGTGGAAACAGGTTGACATCTCCAGTCTCAAAGGGATGGGAGCACAAATCTTACTTATTAACTCAACTATCTATACTTACATCAGTTGTAAACAATAACATTTCAGAATAACACTTGGAACCTCCTGCCTTCTGTTGCCTCCCCCCTCCCCCAAAAGTCTTTAAGTTCCAGTGGAGTCCTCACAGGGTCTCCGTGACAAGGCATCCACCACGATGTTGGTCTTTCCCTGCATATGCTCCACATTGAAGTCATACTCCTTGAGAGCAAGACTCCAGCGAACAAACTTCTTCTTGTTGTGTTAAGCCTTACTTAAGAGCAGCATGGTTGGTTTTGAGTTCAAATCTACGCCCCCACAGGTAGTGGTGCAACTTTCCCAGGGCACAGACAATTGCATAACACTCCTTTTCTGATACAGACCAGTGGGCCTCCCTCTCTGACAGTTTCTTGCTAAGGAACACCAGATGAGGGACCTGGTCTGCGCCCAATTGTGTAGTCACTGCCCCCAATGCCCCTCTCAGAAGCATCAGTGGTCAGTGTGGATGTTTTATCAAAGTATGGGGCATAGAGGATGGGGCCCTTACTGAGGGCTGCCTTTAGCGCCTCAAAAGCTAAATTTATCATATATTTATTATGATTGATAAATAAATAAATAAATAAATAAATAGCCACCTGGCACTCCCTCTACCACACCTCCACATTGGGTTTGTTGATTTAGACCGGCCTGGGGACCGACACCTCTTCTCAGGGATCAGAGATATGCTCCCTGGCATGTTGGTCATGCCAGGCCTTTTGCTCTGCTTGAGCCTCCCGTAGATTTGGCTGCGCAAGGGATAGGTGGTCTTTCAGTGTGTTTTGGAGCTTGTTCACAAAGTCCAATATGTTTTCTCCCTTGGGGGCTTCCTCCCTCTCCCACTGCTGTCAAACCAGTTCCAAAGGCCCTCTGACATCTCTCTCATAGACTAACTCAAAGGGAGAATATCCTAGGCTTGGGTGTAGCACGGCTCTATAGGCAAACAACAGCTGTGGGAGCACCAAGTACCAGTTATTGGAATGTTCATTAATAAATTTCTGGATCGTGGCCCCCAAAGTCCCTTGGGCTCCTCCCACTAAGCCAGTTGTCTGGTAATGGCCAGACATGGATGTGAGATGCTCCACGCCATGGGTGTGCCAATCTTCTCCATCACCCCGGATGTGAAATTGGCACCTGCAACTGACAGGACCTCATGTGGCCAACCAACCCTGGCAAAAATGTCTGTTAGAGCTGGACTTAGTCTTTGCACCTATCCGGCTTAGGGCCATTCCCTCAGGCCACCTAGTGGCATAGCCAGAGTTTGTTAATTCATGAGAAGAAGTGTGTGTGTGTGGGGGGGAAGCCTCTAGTGCAAAAACGTCTTTGACAGGACTGCTCAGCCCAGCTATCATTACTTCTTTCCACATGCAGGCATCCATGTGAGGAAGCAATTGTTTTTATATATTTTTGCCTGTTGGCAAGGGGAAGCAAAGTTTTGGAATGGGGATTTTTGCTCATTCCAATTTTAAGAGTGAGTTACTGGCAGCAGTTTAAACTACCGGAGTTTTCCTTTTTATTTCTTTAACTTCTTGCATTAAAAGTTAAAGATTAAAACCCCAGTCAGCTTCATAGCTCAGAGGGAGGAGTGACTCAGCAAAACTTCCCTCGTGAGTTAGCTGGCTGGGACCAGTTCACTACATATACATTTTGAAACTTCCTCCTTTTGTATCCCCCCACCGCCTGCCCCCAGCCAATGGGGGCACAGTTGTCCACGACAATGCTTGATTTGGATAATAAGCCACCAAGAAGCAAGGAAATTGCAAGCCAGTTGGAAACCAGTGCCAGAAAACTAATCAGCAAGGGGAAATCAGGTCTCCAAAATGGCACTCAAGCACACAAAATGTTTTGATCAACATGGGGTCATTCTGTTTTGAGTTTGAAACAGGCCCTTTATTTTAAGGGCATTCTGTTTCAAGCTCGAAACATGCAAAACGGCTGTTTTGAGCTTAAAACATTTTGAGTTTGAAAGGTTTTGCACATCCCTAGCCAAAAGCAAATATATACACAGACCTCGTCACATGGCATTGGCAAGCATATGGTTGCCTAAGCTCATGACATCGCAGCTAGGAAGCAGAATAGCCTAACTTAATATCACAGCTGTAATACAAATGAGCTGTTAAGGTGGGAAAATGCTAACTTTGGAATAGAAACATGAAATTGGGGGCAGAAGTAATATTTTGAAAAGCGAATCCTGCTTCTTCCTATGGCTTTGAGCAGAGCTAATCAGAGGCAGATGCAGAAGGGCAATTTGGCTTGGACCTCAAGTTCATAGAGGGTCTCAGATTTAGACTCTTGGTAATTTATTGGTGCCTTACTTTTGTTTTCATGTATTGTCAATTTTTATTTTTGTTATGGCTAGGGTCCTCAAAAGCTGGAAGTGGCCTGGGCCTCTCAGCCTCTGAGAGGGCTGGGCTCTGTGTGACTTACACAAGGTCATGCAGCTCTCAGGAACCCACTTCTGGATTGCAGGGATTGCTTCGATGGTGGCGGAAATGAGCAAAATTCCCCCCTTCCTCATGACCCCTGCACTGGCACTTCATTAGGAAGTCAGTCAATATTGAAACCTTTAGGCAGGGCAGGATTCCTGCCCTGTGTAAACATAGTCATGACTAAGCACCACTGAAATCAATGGAAGATGTTGGTTATGACTAACTTGAGTCTGATACATTTCAATGGAACTTAGTCATGATGACTGACTTGGTTTGGATGCTGCCCATAAAGTTTACAGAATTATCTTTAGCATTTAGGAAGGTAACCATACATAACTGGGAAATTTAGGCCCACTTCACTTGTCCTCTCAGCAGCATGGGAGCTACCAGTGTGTAATTATACCGCAGTGGCATTCAGGGTGCCAAGCATTGTGGGATAGCACCAAGTGGAGCTGCCAAACTGCTATGGAAGTGGTTAGCAATTAGGTAAAAAATTAACAGGCACCCACTGTATGCCCAAATGAACAACACTTTTTGGGGGTGAAAAGAGTTGCATGGGCTGGCAGATGCTCTCAAACATGGTATCTTTCTGCAAAATCGAAAATCAAAGCAAAGTAACAGTAACCAGCTTCAACTATACATTTATCAATTTTGGCAGTTATATACTGTTTTTCAGCTGAACCTCATAAAGCAATTTTCATGAGTGCATTAAAACCATAAGCATCAGTAAAAATATATACAAGAAGCAACAAAAACACAAAGAGGCTGTTCTCACGAGCAGCCTAGTCTGGATCCCGGTACTCCTGCCAAGCCTAACCCCACTTCCGGCTCTTAACTGAGAGTGAGCATTCCCTTAACCCGGCTGCTGGGATTGTGTGTCTTCTCAGACTGCATGCCCACAGAGATGGGCGCCTAGAGCCTCTGTCTGAGGGAATCCTCCAAGGCACCACACAGTGCCTTTTAGGCTATCCAGAGGCCAGGGAAACGAGTCCCATCCTCTGTTGATCTGTGCTGCTGGGAGTAGCGTGGATAGTGATCCATGCTGCTCCCAGCAGCATGGATCGCATGGCTCTGCAGCTAGTGTGCCAAAGACACAAACATCGATCATCTGATGGAAGGTAGATTGAACCCTGCTTTCCCCCCACGTCCACCCGCCCTGCCCTGGTATTCATCGTGTGAAAGACCTCGAAGAGCTTTACATGTCATATTCTTAGATTATCTGATAGGAAAATATCATCTTTCCTCCCCTTAGAGCAAAATGGTCCTTGTAGCTCTGTGATGGCAGTTGGAGGAGGGAAGGGCCACCTCAGATGGAACATGGTGGGATGGATTGAGGCAGCTTCTCAGCCTGTTGAGGCAGCTTCTCATCTTGTTCTCTTGCCTGAGAACAAGATGGCTGTTAGGTAGCTCTGTGATGGCATTTGGGGAAGGGAGGGGCCCACTCAGCTGGAACATGGGGAGCTGGATTAAGACAGCTTCCCAGGCTGTGCCTGTTTCTTCTCGCCAACCCTCAGAGCAAGATGGTTCTCACAGTACCCAGTAAATGCATTGTCAGTATTACTTAGGAAAAAGGCACTGAATACGCTTTGGTAGTAAACTAGAACAGGACACAAGGACATAAAAATCCCGATGTGTTGGTTTTCATATTCTCTTTATAAGACACTCATGAGAAGAAGAAGAAAACACTCTCCTAACAAGTGCATAACCCAGTTTTAAAAGTGGTTAATTGTGTATTTCTGTTCCTAGCCAGAGTCTGGGTAAGGTGAAACAAAGCAACTCTACATATGAGCAAGTTTATTTTTTCACTTCATAAATCCTTTAAAAAGTGTTCATTTTCTTCAACAAAAATCAGACAATATGATAAAATGGCTGCTCCCAGATTGTCCACTTGGCCTTCTGCCATTTCTCTCTATTTCTGTGATTTATAGGTATGTGAGCTGAAAATTTTTACAGATGTCTCTTCCCTTTTAGTGAGGCAAAGTCTCAGCTGGGTGCTGTTTTTTTTATAGTCCTTTCTTTTACTCAATTGAACAAAAAACAAAACATTAGGAGAGTGTGCGCCTTAAGACTAAAACAGATCCTCAGCTTCCACACATGTCAAAACCTATCTCAAACACACATTATGCAAAGTTCTGTGATTTGACTTCTGAGTAGAGGAATGGCAAAAGCAGAGGTGAGTCATAACTTTCTCTCTCTTGTCCCTTTCCAGCTCAAAATCAGTCTTCCCAAGCGGGCTTGAGCGGGGCATCCTGGAACTCCCAGGGGCCACCTGGCCCCTGATCCCCACTGCCACCGGCAGTCATGTGGGCAGCCGATCTGGCTGCCCAGGGACAGCTCCCTGCCCATGTGTGGGAAAAGTGGGCTAAGCCCGCTCTCCCTGCACTACACCAAATGTGTGAAGCGCCTCATTGAGTCTCCCCACACATAGGGCTTGGTTTTGTAAAGCAGGGAAATCCTGCATGACAGAAGTGCTGGGGAATTCAGAAGTCATTTTGGGAGCCCCTAAGGCCAATACAAAACCTTAAATTGGCCACAGCATAACCTACCATACAACGCATGGAACAGTCTACTGCACACTAATTGTTCACACTTCCAGCAAGAATGTAAGTGGATTTATCAGATGATATGATGCTGCTGTATTATAATCAAATTAAGTGCACATCCTCATAGGCATCTTATGGATTTTGAAAGTGTGAGGGTCTTATATTTAAAGAAGAATGTTATACTAAGGGAAGTTAATCTGAGTAACAATGAACAAATCCTACACTATTTCAGCATTTTTTGATTCCTGAAAAACATTCTTGCTGTTTCACAGTTTTAAAGTGGGACAAAATCATTTTTTTAAAAATACACACATTGCAGATCTTGCCAACTGACTGAAAACAATAAGAAAAACCTGCACCCTTACAAAGATTATAAGCAATTCTGAACTGAAATTTATACATGAAAGCAGGAATGGGAACTTGCAGTTTGTGGATCCAGGCTGTATACACGGCACCAAGGATAATTACTGCAACCCTTGGGTACTTGTTAGAAGTTTGAAAAATCTCAGACTTCTTCTTCTTCTTCTTCTAAAAAACAATCCTATAGATCCTATGGTTTGAGTTAAATTATGAATGTGTTGCTGAGCAAGTAACCCTTCTTCTCACTTTTATTGTAAAGTATAAAATGTATTCAATCATATGGAACTGATGAAATAAATAAATGCATATATAAATGACAGTGTTGAAATATTGGTCCCTCCCAATTCTGTTTCATTGTCAACGTTGAAAAGCAGGAAAAGGGGGGAAACCTTTTTCAGCCTGTATTCTTTTTGACTCTCTCTATATAAAATATGATATTACAGTCAAGCATTTCCTTCTTTACAAGTTTCTGTGCTGGCGATGCTGCCCTAGTAGTGTTTCACACACCTGCAAAGAAGGGAAAAGGGGAAGAAGGAGGAGAAAGACATTCCTTATTTGCAATTTCCATAAACAGGTAAGTGAGGTGCGAGTATTATGAAATTCAGCAGCATCATGAATATATCACTATTTAAAACATAAATGTATGATTACTATTTATATACTGTATCACTTTTCAACAAAAAATGTTCTTAAAGTGGTTTATATTTAAAAAGAATAATAAGAAAATGGCTCCCTATCCCCAAAAGCCTCACAGGCTAAAAACAAACACAAGCAAGATACCAACAACAGCCACTGGAAGGATGCTATAGTAGGATAGGGCTAGTTGCTCTCCCCCTGCATAGTATGAAGATAATCACCACTTTGAAAGGTGCCTCTTTGCCCAGTTTCCCACATGTGCCTGAGCAGGGGTTCAAGCCCTGCACCTTCAGATTATTAGATGACATTCTACAGATGGAGTTATCTAGTTAATTCATCTAAGCTTTCACCTACTGCACTGTCCGACCTTGATATCTAAGACTGAAAGAGTACCATCCTGATTGTTCCATTAGTGTAGTAGATTTTGATAATAAGGACATGCAAAAAAGCATTTATGGTGGTTGCCCTGCAATCCTCTTCCCTATGAGACTAAAGCCCAAGCATCAGCTGCAGCTGATTTCCAAAATACAATAAGGATTTTTAGACAGTAAGGGTTAAGTCACTTAGGAAGGCTTTGCTTTTATAACACACACAGATAGGTTTTTAAATCACCTTGGGATGGCTGAAATTTTAAAATATCTGTATTTTATACTGCCAGATGATTTATGCTTGTGCAGTTTCCCTTAGGATAGAAGAAAGATAGAACTCTTAAGTATGACATTTTATAATCTACGTAAGAGTTACAGAGGTTGCTTTTAAAAGAACAGAAAAGTACCAAAATTCATTTTATTAAGACATCAAAAACAGATTGCTCAACAGAGGGAGAATAGCACAAGTGTACAGTGATCTAATGTGTTTAATACTTCTGTTGCAAAACATATGACTTGCGACAAATGTGCAATTCCCCTGAGGGATTTTAGCAGGCTTCCCATTACGAGAGGAAAACTTGGCTCATTTCATCTGCCAGTAGTTCAATCAGAGAGGGTCTGGTGCATATTATAAATGCTTCTCTGAGGGAGGGCAAGGTGCCTCCTTGCCTTAAGAAGCCTATTATTAGAAGAAACCTTCACTGGATCCCCCAGAGTTAGCCAATTATAGACCTGTCTCCAAACTTCCATGGTTGGGCAAGGTGATTGAGAGGGCGGTAGCCTCTCAGTTCTGGGCAGTCTTGGAGGAAACAGATTATCTGTGTGGGCTACTGGGTTGAGACTGCCTTGATCAGCCTGATAGATGTTCTCCAATTGGGTATTGACAGAGGGAGTGTGACTGTTTTGATCCTTTTGGATCTCTCAGTAGCTTTCAATACCATCAACCATGGTCTCTTTCTGGGTAGCATGAGAGAGGTGGGATTGGGGTGGAACAGTTTTACAGCAGTCCTATCCCAACCTCTCTTGCAGATTCCAGATGGTGTCACTTGGAGACTGTTGCTCTGCAAAGCAGGAGTTAATGTATCCAGTTCACAAGGCTCCATACTGTCTCCAGTGCTTTTTAACATCTACATGAAACCTTTGGGAGAGCATGAGAATTTGTGCAGGGTTTTATCAATATGCTGATGACACCCATATCTATTTGTCCACATCAACTTCATCAGGTAATGGCATAACTTCCCTAATGCCTGTCTGGAGGCAGAAATGGGCTTGACTACTGTAATGTACTCTACATGGGGCTGCCTTTGTACATAGCCTGGAAACTACAGTTGGTGCAGAATGTGGCAGCCAGACTGGTCTCCAGAATAACCCAAAGAGAATATATAACACAGATCTTAATAGAACTGCACTGTCTGCCAGATGCTGATATGTTTCCAGGTGAAATACAAAATGCTAGTTATTACCTATAAAGCCCTATACTGCTTGGGTCCAGGGTATTTAAAAGAGTGCCTCCTTTGCCATGAACCCTCCCGCCTATTAAGATCATTTGGAGAGGTCCAGTTATGGCTACCACTTGCTCGTTTGGTGGCTACTAAGAAATGGGCCTTCTCTGTGACTGCCCGGGGCTCTGGAATGCACTCCCTGTTAAAATACCTGTTTTATCAGTCTTTTAATAAATTTTAATTGATTTTATATCATAATTGTTTTAATCATTTTACCCTGTTTTTATATTGTATTTTAACTTATGTACAGCTCCTAGGGATGCACATGTCAGGCAATATAGAAATATGAGAGAGAGAGAGAGGTCCTTATAAAATACACAAGACTCAGAGAGAGAGAGAGAGAGAGAGAGAGAGAGAGAGAGAGAGGTCCTTATAAAATACACAAGACTCACACTCGGATCCCCCAGTTTTAAACAAACCCTGCCCCCCTCTGTAGACTTCTAAAAACAGTGAATAAGGGGACTTTGTCCCCTTCTGCCTCCCCTCACCCATAATTAAAGCACTAGATTTCTGATCCTTGCAGTTTTCCTTTGAGCTTTTACGTTCTCCTTCCTGTCATGTCTGGACTGCTGTTCCTTAGTTTAGCCTTTCTCCTAAAAGTTTCTAAGAAAATAGTTGCATATTTCATACTAGTATCACTTTTGCCCTTTAAAAAGCCCCTTACTATATGATGGTAGATGGTATCATGTTACAAAGTCTGGCCATGAGTCTAACATCATGAGCCCACCCCCCTCCCCAGCTCTCCACTTAGCCTACTGGTCTTGTTAATTGGGAAAGAATTGCCTTCACATGCCTTGATCTTTCTTACACATGATTAGAGTGCAGGGATGGTGTGCCATGGGAGATCCCTGAGTGGCTCTCCTGACACACTTCTCTTTATTTAAAAGCAGCAATGGGGACTGGGAAGGGCTGATTTGGATTGGGTACAATACAGGTACCTGTCCTTTCTGTCCTTGGTGTGTAAAAACAGCTTCAGAAGTGAGGCTTTAGATCAGGAATCACAGCATAAGGGAGGAGGGTAACCCGCACCTCACCCTAGGACCACAGCCCCAATTTAAATTGCTATCCTCTCTGCAGCTACTTATAGGCAAAGAAAAATATGTCAGGAAGTGTGATTATGGACTCCCTCCAGGTCACAACTAATTTGGTCTTCATGCACTGCAGTGCTCTACAGTCAGCAGAAGACTCCAGAGCTACACTGGTGCTTTAGCACTTAAACCAGAAGTCTGTATGTGTGTGTGAAAGAGACAATCAGGACAGGGTTCTTTTTCACTACAGTTCCTATTGCACCCCCAGGCCCCCAATGAAGACAGGACATGCTTAGTTGGAGTAAATAAGGGCTACTTTTATTATTGTACAGAGGTAACAACACTTGCAACGGGGTCCTAATTAACCAGAGTGTGGGTATTCATCTCGCGTGGTGGCCCTTCCTAGTGAAGGGCACCCCACACCAGGGCAAAGGGCCGGGTCCTGATTTGTTCAGGCTCCAGGTCCTGACCTCCTCTCACCATGGGGTCCATCCGAGGAGGCAGCCGGGCTGGTTCCTTCCCCCTGCCTCCAATCCTGACTGGCGAGGCCACTGGCCACGTGGAGGGGGCCGAGATGGTACTGAGATGCCTGCTTCTCAGACCGGGCGCACAACCCGCCCCCTACCCCACTGCTCAGGAGCGGAGGTGGGAAGCGGCATTCTGAAGTGTACTATCTGCACTGATCCTTTGAGACCTTATTCTATGTTTGGACTAGCGCAAGGACTGGCATGGTCCTTGCATGGCATTTGAGTGTCAAGCATGCTGAATTAACTTTTAAAAACTACTAGGAGAAATCCTAAGACTATAAGAGTAAATCCCATTAAACTGAGTGAAACTTAAAGTCATCTTCAGATATTATAACAAGCAAGGATGCTGTCCCTGTGTCCCTGAGAGCATGCTTGCAATCCCTAGCCCCACACTGACATACTCAGAAGCCCCACCCTTGCTGTCCACAGTTAGTCTGCAGAGACAAGCACTGTAACTATGGACAGTGGGGGGTGGGTGGGACTTCTGAACATGCTGGCATTCTGATCCCTGGAAGAACCTGTCCACGAGATGGATACAGCATTTGTTTCTGCAGACAAATGCTGTAACTGTAGATAACAGAGGTGAACTTCTGAGCACGTCTGTCTGAGGGATGCAGTCATGATTTGGGGGGTGCTGTACATGTGTCCCCACTTTTTATAATGTCTGAACAGGGCCATGGGTGTCTGAAAGACTTTTGGGGGTGGGGTGGGGACAAAGACTGCAATCTTAGACCCACTTAACTGGGAGTATGCCCCATTAAATTCAATGGGACTGGCTCCACTGGGAGGCACTGCCCCCTCTTCTCCCCCACCCATAATTGCCCATGAACGGGGCTTTACTTTGCAGCATGTAATTATCCAGACCCCAGGTGTGAGCTGATATTGGAGAACATCCAGGCTAGATCTTTCCAGGACATAGCAGAAAGCAAGTGGACTGGAGAAAGCATGGGGCAGGAAGGATGTGAAGCCACATGATCTTTAGTATGTTGCTCAGAACTAATCTTTATTGAGTTTAATGGAACTTACTAAGGACATTCACATGACTGTTTGTCCTGGGGTTGCGAGGGCAGAAGGGGGAGTAAGATTGGTCCTACCTTATCCCCACACAACCACCGTTTGCCTTCAACTGTGCCACTTGCATGCCCACATGATCTGTGCTGCAGTGAGTGGCATGGCCATCTAGAGGCCAAGGGAACTAAGCCCCTAGTCCAGAAATCCCACAATGTACCACATGAGAAGCACGGTGCTTGGGGGGATTTCCCCACGGCTGGCGTGTATGTGTGCGTGTATTGGTTTATTTTGGCCCAAGGCCAGCATAAATGCCAAAGGAAAAAGAAACAACAGGAGTAAATACATAAAATAGATAAAATACATAAAACCTAAAATACATAAAACATGAATACCGTCACATACCGTATACATAGCTAATTTCATTCAAATAGAACCGGTTAATCTGAAGTGCACAACCCGGCATCTTGTGCCTCAATCATTCTAAACCAAATCTTACTTGCTATGAATAAAAATTTTGCTACCCTCCTGTAAGCATACAAGGACCTCTCCTGTAAGCATACAAGGACAAGAACCTTGTCCTTGCCAGAAGGGCAATTAGAATTGTAATGAGTTAGCAGTGGGGAGAGAAGCTTTCCCCTTAATTCAGTATAAAATCTGCACTTCAGCATCAGATGTTCCGTAGTCTCCACTTCACCGTTCTGGCAGGGGCATAATCTTTGATCATAGGGCACCTTCCCAAAACGTCCTTCCAATACTGCCGTACGAAGGACGTTATGTCTAGCCGCTGAAAGAGCCCTATGATGATCCCCATTAGAGATCCTAAGTAGATATTCAGTGGGGAAATGGCTACTGATTTGGTCTCCTAGGAATAGGCCAGGACCTACTTGAGCAACATCCCCCTGCTTTGTCATGTCCCAGATACGTTGGGTTATGGCAATTCTGGCCTTGCTGTGGCCCAAAGTTCTAATCAGGGGCAGGGAAAAACCCAAGGATGCTAACATTGCATTGATATCCTTTTTCCAGCGGGTCATAAAACCATCCTCCAGTATCAAGGGAGCAATGCCCATAGGGTGAAAAATCAAATTAATCCAATAAGAGAAAACCATTTTCCAGAGTTTCGCTTGTACAGATGGCCATCCGATCTCGAGCCTCATAGCAGCATTTGAAACTGAGCATGGTAATCTAAGAAGAGACCTAATAAACTTAGATTGGACTGTCTCCAACTTCCGATAATTAGTTTTACTCCCTAGCGCACCTCCCACTAGGAGCAAGGCAAGAGCCCTGGCCTTAAAAAGCTCTAAAGCTACTTGCAGCGAGTGAGCTCGTTTCTTTATGTGCAATGAGCAAATTGCTGAGGCGGCTTTCTGGCCCTGGCTGGCTGCTCTTGCCACCCTGCTCTAGGAACACTAGGACTGCAGGTAGCCCGAGTATTCATATGACCATGGAGTGGGGTAGAAGGGCGCGCTCACAAGGCTGCCTTGGTGAAGCACACTGGGATCGGGAGCAATCCCGGCACTCCACATGAGGAGCCCTACCTGGATAGGGCTGTGAAGCCCGGGTAGGGCTGCTCGGGTGTATGACCTTACTTCCTAGGAAGCATACAAATGATGGCAACCGAAACATACAAAGAGAGAGATGGATCCTACTTCTTAGAGCCAAAATGATGTGACACAGGTAATCCACTCTCTCATCTTTTAAAATGTTTATTTTTAAAGCTGCTCCTGGGGGATTCATTTTGATTGAAGCAGAAGTACTGGTGTTTAAACCACTTCCCCTCACCTTTTTCAAATCTAAATCAACCCTCCCCCCTGCCCCCCACTCCAAGTCACTATCACTCCATTAGGAGGTGGTTGGGAAATGCAGGCATGCGTCCATCTTTCATGCCAGATTTGTGGGGTTTGTTTTGTTTTGTTTTTTACTCTTAGCTGGAGCCTCATCAGCCTCCTTTGCTCACCCCTACTTATTTCTGATGCTGCCACCTACTGACTCATTCTGGCCATGATCCATAACTCAGTTAAGATGGAATGCTTACTGCCTGCTTGTATTAATGTTTACTTGGAAATGAATGCCTTTGTCCTCCATTCCATCAATGGGTCACGTACCAGATTTTTTTTTTACTGCAGCAAGTTCTCAGTTAATAGACAAATTTAACTTAACAGATTTTACTGAATATATTGAATGGAATGTGATGAACTTCTGGGAAATGTCAAATGCCTCAGGGATGAGACAACCACAATAACACAATTAGAAAAGAAGGTGCTACTCAAATGCTGCTAAGTAATTTGTGTGATAAATTATATGACATCATTCTTGCTTCAAACTGAATGATCTAAGCATCACCTCTGTGCAAACTAATTGCTGTATAGAAGTACCCTATTAATATTTCTGCAAACTGGCAGAAATAGAGTCATCGGGGGGAGTGGGGGACAGACATACATGCTGACAGTGGAATCGACATTCTGTGCCCCCACCCCACTCCGCAGAGTTAGGGCTCTCTCTTTTTTGTTGGGTCATTTTTTTCCTTTACCTATAAGCTCTGGCTATGTCTGAGATCTCCTCACAGCATTTCTATCTGGCAACCCTCTGTGTGCAGACACCATCTGCTATTTGGGGATCCTGCCATCACACCAAAAGACTGTAATCCATCCTATGCAAGCTTATCTGTACCTCTCTATATAATTATCTAAGGCATACCCTTGGCTAATCCTGTGTGTGGCAGCTCTCACAAGAGTTCATGAGCAGAAGCACCATGGTGATTGGGCAGTGCAGTGGGGATTCCATATGCAGACAGGGAGGAGGAGCCTGTGGCACCATGGTGATTGGGCAGTGGGGATTCCATATGGAGATATGGAGGAAGAGCCTGTGGCACCATGGTGATTGAGCAGTGGGGATTCTGTATGCAGATAGGGAGGAGGAGCCTGTGATGGTTAAGGTCAGTTGGAATGCAACTGTTACTGGTCGGAAGATGTCCTTGATTGTAGAGGAGAGGAATCTCTATATATAAAAGGATAGTGGGCAGAGTTCTGTGAAGAGAGGGGTCCTGAGGGAGGAAAGAGCCCCTTAAGGAGAAGGAGGCTGCCATTGTGTGAATTAGATGAGGAAACAAGATGAACAAGATCTGTTAACTCAGGAAGGGGGGTGGGGGGGAGAGAGAGAGAGAAGGGAGGGGAAGAAAGACAGGGGGAAAGCGAGTGGAGGAGAGAGAAAGAGAGACAAAGAAGGCAGGGGAAGAGAGAAAGAAGAAAGGGCAAGGGATGGGCCCGAGTTTGTTAGTGGCCTGAGGGGAACGAGTGGTCCTGGCGGCAGCAGCAAGGAAGGGCCCAGTCAACCACTGATGCTGCTGAGGAGGCAGGCAGGCAAGGGACGGGCCCGGGCCTGTCAGTGGCTTGAAGGGGATCAGCGGCCATGGCGGTGGTGGCAGTGAGGAAAGGCCCAGTCAGCCACTGCTCCTGCTCCTGTGGGGAGGAGCAGGAGTGGGGCTCAGGTGAAGTTGGGGCGGTCTCTGGGGATAGGGGGCTGCAGCTTGGCCAATAGGCGCCACAACACTTTAGCCTTGACCAAGAGGGGTGAGGAGGATGGAGTAAAGGGACTGAGGAGTGACCAAGAGGGGTGAGGGGGATGGAAGCAATGGGATGGAGGAGGAGGAGCAGGAGTGAAGCTCAGGTGAGGGTGGGGAGATCTCTGAGGTGAGTGGGGCTGTGGCAGGGGTTGAGGGGAGCAATCAAGTACTAGTGTGCAGATGCTCTGCATGAGTTAATCTAGTATATATATTATTTGCTAAGATGTACCTGTGGCTAATCCCATTTGTGGCAGCTCTCGCTAGAGAGTGCGAGTGAACTGCTGGGATGGGCAAAGTAAAGTGACAGTACCATTGTCGAAGATAAGACCAACAGGCGGGCAGGTGGGGAGAGAAAGTGGCTGGAGGGGAGAGGGAAAGCGGCGGCCGGCGGGGAGGGTGTCAAGTGCCCAGACAGACCAGCTGCTGCTCCTACAAGACTGGCCAAGCAAGCGGCAGAGAGGGTGGCACAGCCTCTCTGGGACCACCTGCCGACCAAAAGACAAGTCAGGCTTTACTGGGGCCGCCTGCACAGAGAGGAGAGGAAATGGCGCAGCCTCCTTCTCTGGGGCAAGCAGAGGGAGGGACGAACAGATGACTGGCGAGTGGGTGTGGGGTAGGAACGGGCAACCATCAAGTGGGGGGAGGGAGGAATGGTTGAATGGTGAGTGGGTTGGGGAGGGAGGAATGGGCAACCAGCGAGTGGCTGGGGGGGGGGAACAGCTTGGGCAACTGGCAAATGGGGAAAGGGAAGAACAAGCATCTGGTGAAATGAGGAGAGGAATGGGCGATTGGTGAGCCAGGGGAGGGAAGAAGTATGGCAAATGGGGGGAGGGACGGCCAACTGGTGAGTGGGGAGGGAAGAACCGGGAACCACCGGGGGTGGGCGGGGAATGGACAAGCGGTGGGGGGGAGCCAAAGGCTGAGTGCACTAGTGCACAGATGCTCTGTGCTCTATTCAGCTAGTTTTATAATAATTCCCTTTGAATTTGGTGGGACGTATATATGAATAAACATACATAAGATCAGTCCACAAGTAGCAGATATCATTGTATTATTATTATTATTATTATTATTATTATTATTATTATTATTATTATTATTTCTTGTTTACACAGTCAGACAGGTGTTATTGACTGGTTTGTTTTATCCAGACATCGAGTCCTTCCCAAGGACCTGGGATGGCTGAATTTTATTGTCAATTGTTAAAAGATATCGTTGCAGAATATAGACTGTTCCCAGTAAAGCTGCTTTTTGTAATTGGCTGATGGTGATTTCTGTGGCCCCTATGGTGTTGAGGTGCTTTTCAAGGTCTTTTGGAACTGCACCCAGGGCGCCAATTACCACTGGGATTATTTTGGTCTTTTTCTGCCACAGCCTTTCAATTTCAATTTGTAGATCTTTGTATTTGGTGATTTTTTCTATTTCTTTTTCTTCTATTCTGCTATCCCCTGGTATTGCTATGTCGATTATTTTCACTTGTTTTTCTTTCTTCTCAAACACAGTTATATCTGGTGTATTGTGTGGCAGATGTTTGTCTGTTTGTAGTCGGAAGTCCCATAATATTTTTACATCTTCATTTTCTTCAACTTTTTCAATTTTATGTCTTCAATTTTATTGTTGGCTACAGGTAGCTTGTATTTTTTGCAGATGTTCCAGTGTATCATCCCTGCTACCTTGTCATGCCTTTGTTTGTAGTCAGTCTGTGCGATCTTTTTACAACAGCTGATTAGGTGGTCCGCTGTTTCATCTGCTTCTTTACAAAGGCGGCACTTGCTGTTTGTTGTTGATTTTTCAACTTTTGCTCTTATTGCATTTGTTCTTAGTGGCTGTTCTTGTGCAGCCAGTATTAAACCCTCTGTTTCTTTCTTCAAGTAACCATTCTTAAGCCATTGCCAGGTCTTGGTGATGTCTGATTTTCCACTTATATTGTGCAAATATTGACCATGCAGGGGCTTATTTTTCCATTTTTCTGCTCGGTTCTTGACTTGTTCTTTCTTGTAGGCCTGCTTTGTTTCATTGGTGTGGAATAGTTTCTCGTTATTGACCATTTGAAGTGCTTCTTCTTCACTGTCCTTGATATATTCTTCAAGGCCTCTTTTCTCCTCCTCTACTGTTTGATGGACTTGCAGCATTCCTCTTCCACCTGAGCTGCGAGGGAGGTAGAGCCTATCTACATCACTGCGGGGGTGCAGAGCATGATTGATGGTCATTATTTTCCTGGTCTTACGATCCAGCATCTCTAGCTCTGCCTGGGTCCAGTCTATTATTCCTGCAGTGTATCTGATAACAGGTATAGCCCAGGTGTTTATGGCTTGTATGGTGTTCCCGCCAATGAGTTTGGACTTGAGGGTTTTTCTAACTCTCCTGATGTATTCACTTCCAATTTTTCTTTTAACTTCAGAATGTGCGATGTTATCAGCCTGGAGAATGCCCAAGTATTTGTAAGGTTCTTTCTCTTCCATGTTCTTGATCTTGCTTCCATTGGGCAGTTCTATTCCTTCTGTTTTTATTTTTCCTCTGTTCATTATTAATGCAGCACACTTGTCTAGTCCAAACTCCATTGCTATATCACTACTGAATATACGGACAATGTTTAGCAGTGATTCGATTTCTGACTGGGACTTTCCATACAACTTCAGATCGTCCGTGTATAGCAGATGGTTTATTTTACTTGATGTTTTAGATGTTTGGTATCCGAGGCCTGTTTTGTTTAGTATTTGTGAAAGTGGGGTCATGGCAATTACAAACAACAGAGGGGATAGTGAGTCCCCTTGGAAAATGCCTCTTCTAATGCTAACCTGTCCAAGTGTCTCGCCATTGATTGTTAACTGTGTACTCCACACGCTCATTGCTTTTTAAAAAAATTAATATCTGAATGTTTTTGCTGATACCAGTTGTTTCTAAACATTTTAGTATCCATGTGTGAGGCAATGAATCGAAGGCTTTCTTGTAGTCAATCCATGCAACACTTAGATTTGTTTTTCTTCTCTTGCAGTTTTCTAAAATCATTTTGTCAATCAGCAGCTGGTCTTTTGTGCCTCTGGTGTTCGGGCAATTTCCTTTCTGTTCAACTGGAAGCTGTTTGTTAGTTAATAAGTGTTGTTGTTGTTGTTATTTTACATTTATATCCTGCTCTTCCTCCAAGGAGCCCAGAGCGGTGTACTACATACTTGAGTTTCTCTTTCACAACAACCCTGTGATTTAGGTTAGGCTGAGAGAGAAGTGACTGGCCCAGAGTCACCCAGCTAGTTTCATGGCTGAATGGGGATTTGAACTCAGGTCTCCCCGGTCCTAGTCCAGCACTCTAACCACTACACCACGCTGGCTCTCATGGCATGGATGAATGAATGAATGAATTCCCTCAATATATTCACCTGTTGTGTTTCACTTTTTAAAAGAAGACTTGGAACCTTTTGTTTTGCATGTGCTATCAGGAATCAACAGTAGGTTTCCCTTTAGCGCATCTTTTCCTTCTTTTTCCTTTTAAAAATGTGCTTTAATATTTCATGTGACTTTATTATTGATGGAAACTTTGGAAGTATTTTATAGTTTGCAAAGTGCTCCATGTGCCAGATGGGGAAGGTGTGTGTTTTACAGTTTAAAGTTGTTAGTATTTCTTCTTCTTCTTTCTTTTTATTGTTTCTGCTGAGCATGGAACGCTGGGGAAAGGGAAACATATGCTAGTCACATATGACAATTGTGAGAGCCAGCATAGAGAGCCAGCATAGTGTAGTGGTTGGACTAGGACCGGGAAGACCCGTGTCTGAATTCCCATTCAACCATGAAACTCACTGGGTGACTCTGGGCCAGTCATGTATCTCTCAGCCTAATCTACCTCACAGGGTTGTTGTGAGGATAAAAACAAGCATGTACACTGCTCTGAGCTCCTCGGAGAAAGAAAGGAATATAAATGTCAAAAAATAAAATAAAAATCCAAGCATTGATATAAGAGCTCTATGGCTCTTATACACGACATTCCAGAGCAGCCCATTCTTGGAAGATGGGAGACTTGCCCATCTTGGGCCTTGGCAAGTGTGTTATATCTACTGATTGATAATTCTACTGCTGTAGCTGCCCCAGGTTAACCCAGGTAGTGTTAAGATGTTAGAGGTTGTTGATTTTTACCCACAATAGGTAGAACAGCAGAGCACTAAGGAATGAACACACACTCCAGTTACAGAGTAGGTTGCAGAGGATGGTTTGGATATTGCAGCTGTTTAGAGAAAAACACATAGAGATCCTTGTATGACTAAACACTAAATGTTTATTGGTTAAATACACTTAGATAGGAAAGACCTATATCTAATCTAAAGGACTACATAGTGGATAGGTAAGGAGAGAGAGAGAGAGATGTTTCCATCTGCTCTCTAGGAGGAAAGGAAGGTTTGTGACTCAGCACAGGAAGTGCTGCAGAGTCAGTTCAGGGGTCATAGAGTAGCGACAGATAGGGAGACCCTGACTCACTGTCTCTACTCCCAATGCCCCTAGTGGTCATTAGGACAGTTGGTGCAAAAGGTCAATGCACTGGAAGTTCATCTTCAACATAAGAAACATGATGTGTGGTTTTACTACTTAAAAAAAAGAGAGGATTACCTGAAGGAAGGGGGGGGGCTGTTGGCTTCTCTAGTTTGCATGCAAGCTACACATGGATGCAAACATGCTAGAGAAATGTATTTCTGACTGAGTGAGGCAGGTGAGGAGGGCAGGTGAGGAGGGGAAGATTCACTCTATACCTGTGCTTCATTTTCTTGCCAAAAGTTGCCCCCTGAAATGATGATTTGCCTTGGGAATGACTCCCAGGTAAATCTGCATAGGATTACAGCTGTTTAGTATAATGGCAAACAAAACAAAAGATGATGTATGAAGACACTGGTTGCTGCTTCAGGGGAAAATTGCTGCTTAGTGGGTGAAATTTTCAGATGGAAAATGGTGCACGGGTACAGAGATGAACCTCCCCTTCCTCTGTCTTGTCCAAGTTCCACCACATGGTTATTTTTGACAAGGCAAAAAAACAAAAACAAAAGAGGCACTGGTGTTTGAAAGCACACTTCTATAGCACATGTTTGTGTGAATGTGTAGTTGGGCTCTCTCTGAGACTGCATTGTGAAGCTTGGAGATTCAGCTGGTGGCATTCACTCTTATGTGAGGTCTGGGAACAGATGGAACAAAATAAGATGGCATTGGCAGCAAAGAGTTTTTACCACATGCAGCACTGGCTGAAGATCTGCCTATACCTAAGGGGAGATGCCCAATGCAGCCCCTCACTCCCCCAGCACTGTCAGACTGCACTGAATGCTGCCCCCCCATAACTAGTGCCATGCCAAGGAGCAAAAAGCCGCCTCCTCATGAGATGTTCTAGCTCACCCCCATCTCTCTCTGTCACACTTATCTTCTGCTTTGTTCCCCTCTAAATCCAGAGAGTGTGGTAGGACAAGGAGGAAAAGGAGTGGCAGGGATGAGGAAGTGGACAAAGGCAGATAGCTGTGGACAATGGTCATGCAGCACTAGCCTGTATGCTGTTGTGAAGCAACTGCCTCAGTTCCCCTTACGGAATGCGCTAGCCTTGACCACATGGTTCCAAAACATGCTTTAAATCCATAAGCAAGGTTCACATAAAAGCCTGTTAATTATGTAATGGGTAATAAACAAACTGGGTAGGATTTACAGTATAACTGAACTGGAACTGGGTATAAACAAATTGGTTGTAAATAATGCAAAGGAGTGAACTTCCTCCACCTCCTGACTCAATCAACAAACTGGCAAAAACGGAGAGAGAAATCATGGAAGAATTGGTGACTCTCCTAATGACTTCTTGTCAACAGGGAGTCCCACTTCATATTCTGAGAAGCATGAGTTTAGAAACTGCTATGTGCCTACTGCTCTTCAGACTAGGCTGTGTCAAGGAGGAAAATCGTGACTTTGGAATGACTTTTCAGACTTTTCAGGGCTTCCCAGAGGCATTTGGTTGGCCACTGTTGGACACAGGATGCTGGATCAGATTGACCTTTGGTCTGATCCAACAGGGTTCTCCTTATGTTCTTACAATACTCAGCATTTTTCTTCCTGTGTTCCATGGCTAAGAACAGTAATTCGGGGGGAAACCACCTGCATCCTGGAATGTGCTCTGTGGGAGAGACAGTTCCATTCAAGATGTGCAGATATCTAGAACTAGCTCTGGCCCAGCAGCTGTACATCACATGTCAAGAGCTGGGCTTGAACTAGAAATCCTGAGGCTTAGAAACTGGTTTCTTGTTCCATACATCACTGGTCAGAACAGGGGACTGAAGTCAGTACCAGCACAGTGCACAATCATCTCTGTCTTGGGAATAAGCAGGGGACACCAAAAGGGCAATTCCATTCTACTGTCAGCTATGAAGTCCATGGATCATTGGGGCATAGCAAGGTTGGAGTGGGCCCAGAGACAAGATTTTAAAATGTGCCCCCCCCCGGAAGCTCAGCTCATGAAGTAAAGAAATCTTAAATGAGGCTGACTAGTGGTAACAAAAAGCATAGGAAAATATATGTCTGTGTGTGTGTGTCTGTGTGTGTGTGTGTGTGTAACACCTATGTGCCACAATAGAACATCATCCTAAATTATTTTTTAAAAGGTTTTGTAAATTGTGGACGATGCAAGTCATTTAATGGTACTAGAGAACAAGGCGGTAGCTCCAGGTCTTAACACCCACATCAATTTCGGAGGATGAAAGGAAGCCCCGGCGGGCGCTCGGCTGGGGAAGTCAGTCATGTGACTTGCCTCTGGGCCCCCCCCCAAAGCAGTGGGCCCCCAGACAACTGTCTCCCCTTGCCCTATTATAATTACGCCCCTCATTGTTTGCTCCTCCTCAGTCTGGATGCTTTGTAAAGATCAGCCAGTCTTTGGTCTCAGGAACTCTGGGAAGTGCCTGAGAATAAGCAAATAAATTTGAGTGGGCTGCTCAAATATCTGCCCAGTTCAGGGTTAGTGAATACTTGGACACTGCGGTCTGTTTGAAAGACCACATTGGCTATTTCTGCAAGAGATATTGGATGGGTGAATTGCCATTCTACACTGTTTGTGCGTGCACACATGACAATATCGCTCAGTTTCTCATCATAAGGAGGAATGTGTTTACTGAAGTCATGTGAAAGTATCTCAGGCTTCTTTGCTCTGTCTTCTAAAGAGTAATTCTTTCTATGTGGATAAAGGCCTCTGCTGTATATACACAGGAGAGCAAGCATGTTTGTTGCCACTTATGTGAAGCAACACTCTCCAAGAGAACAACCGCTCAAGAGCATGGCGGGTGGACATGGCTTTTCCGAAGGCTCACCTGCTGACTCAGTTTTTTTTAAGAGCGCAGGGAACCCCCGTCGCTCACCACTCCCAACAGGGTACCGCTAGTTAGTTAGAAGTCTGCAGACCCAGTTTCGTGGACGGGGTCATACAGAGGGCACCCGTGGCGTCGTCGAACGCCCCCAGTTGAGGTGGCCGCTGTCCTCCCCACCTGGCTAAGCACACGAGCAGCGGACGTTTTATTCGGGGGGCGGGTCACACGACTGACATCAGCTCCTGGTCCTACCGCCCTGGAGGGATATCCCGCTAGGCGAGGCGGGATCTTTTTTCGTCAGCGATACTTTTCTTTCTTAAAAAGAGAGAGAGAGAGAGAGAGAAATTATTCTGGTGAGTGGCGGTAAGGCCACTGTGGCGGGCGGCGCTGCGTCCTGCGCAAACGAGGGGCAGGTTTCGGTGGGGTCCACCCAGCGACGCGGCTGCGGGAAGCGACGCTGCCAAGGCGAGGGGGCGCCTCCCCGCCCATGCCCGGCTGCAGCGGGGAGGCGTGGTGGACAGCGAGCCCCCTTTGCCTGCCGCGGGCTGCTGTGCGCGCCGACCATGCCATGAGCGCCTCAGCACACAGCAGCAGCAGCAACAGCAGCAACTGCCGCCGCCGCCTTTTCCTCCACAGCCGCCCAAACGCAGCAGAGCCGAGGCGCCACAGGAGCTGCTGTTGCTGCTGTCGCCGCCCCGCCTCGCCATGCACGGTCTGTGCTGCTGCCTCTGCTTGGTGGTGGCCGCTGTGGTGGGGCTCTCGGTGGCCAACAGAAATTGCCCGGATCTCGTCGTTGACAGCTGCCTCTGCACAGCCGAGCGCTCCAAGGGACCCGGGCGACGAATCGTCCGCATCAAAGTTGTCTGTAGCGGAGGAGAGTTGGTGGAAACTTTGCAGCCTTCCTTACTGCCGAACCGCACCGTGTCCCTGTGAGTAAAGGGTCTGGGGGGAAAGCGGGTGCGTTTGACTTCTAAGGCAGAGCCACTCAGGGATGAGGCTCCGGCTTTCCTGGAGGTCCTTGGAAGTTCATATTCGAAGCGGGAGGGAAAGGCATTCTGCACATGCTCGGAGGCGAGCTCCACAGGTTATGTGACGAATGTCCAGAGCTGAAAATGGATCCAGGATAGCTGTCCCGCTCAGCCTTACGTGAAATGTTGGTGGTTGGATTGGGGCGTTGAAGACCCTGTCATGTTTACATACTGACGTGGGAGTTAGTTAATTCTGTTGCTTTCAAATGAACTTTGTTGCAAGTCAGTGTGTGCTTAATGCTTAAACACACACTATGGCTGTTTCGTTGTGACGAGGGGCTGTGGGATTTGAAAGGATATCTAGTTGTCAAGGGGCTGCCTCTGGCAAAAGAGGGCTGCAGGGATTCAAAACCAAGCAAAGGAATCTATAATCATTCAGGATTTAAAGCAGAAAGACTTGCGTAAAGCCAGTAAGAAGGACGTTTTCATTGCATTCCTCAGACAGAATGGGGATTTTAAAAAACTTTTTTTTTGTTAAGTGTGTGTGGGGGGTGGGGGTGGGGAGCTAGTCCCGTTCAGGAAGAACTGGGATCTCTTTCCTAATGACATTCCTAAATGAAATTCCAATGCAAGCATTTAGTCATTCTTCTGTCTGTGTCATTGGGAAACTTTCAACTCTCTAAATGATATATTTCCTTTCCAGTTGAAAAATGACAAACTCACCTAACAAAGAGATGCTGAGTGCATAGTTTGCGCATGTGTAGCATGCCCTTAAATGTCCCATGCCTTCCGCCTCCCTACAAAAAAGGTTTGACAGGAAAAGATCCTCTGGGAATGTTTTGGTGTGAAAGAGGAAAGGAATTCATAATATTCTGGTACATTGTTCATAAATACAAAGAATTGGAGAGGCTGTGTCAAACTGTGATGGTGTTATAGGTTCTTCTTTTTCTTCTGCTCACTCACTCTTATAGGGCTTATCTACTACTAGAAGTTTGAGTTTTCTTTCCCTTTCATTTCTGGAAGTTCTTGGAAACATTTTGTTTGCTTTTTGGGGAGCAGTGTGTACTGTGGAGTAAATTGCACACTGCCTTGCCCAGTGGTTTTGCAAATAATACTTCCACAATACAGATTATATCAGCTGAGGCATCTTTAAATCTGACAAGAGGATAATTTCAGACCCTAAAGATAACAGGCAAAAACAAACTGCATAATGATGCTGTTTACCGAAATTGATGGCCTGCCCTTAACTGGATTTGAGAAATTAGATATACTGTCCATATTTTTAGATGCCCATTTTAACTGTTTGGAACATGCCACAAGCTTCCTCCCCCACCACCCCCAACCCAGAACTTGATGGTTGTATACTTTGGTATGTTAAAAATACATTTTTGAGTTGCAGTTGCCTATTATATAGACTAAAATGAAAATGTAACATATATTTACACTTCTAAGAATATTTACTTGGAAGTCTTTCACTGAAATTAATAGCAGTGCTAGGTATACATGGATAGGACTGGGCTGCAAGTTAGGAGGCTGATTCACTGCACAGCCAAGCTAAAGAATTTAAATTTAAGTCATGCAGCCCAGTTTTATGCATGTATATTTGGAAGTAAGCCCCATTGGGTTCAGTTGTACTTACTACCAAGTAAGTGTGCATAGGATTGTAGCCCTAATGTAGTCTTGTTGATATACACCCTTTTCTTATAGCTTGATCCACAGTCCAGGCAAAGTGCTAGAATTTAAGCTGATACACTGTCACTAAATTCAGTGGGAAATTTAAAGCACTGGGGGCGGGGTGGGGCAGGGCTTAAATGAGTAGCTGAATGAACTGTTAAGAATAGACTAATGTAATCTACTTATAATGGACCCACGAGTTACCAGCTGCATGACATTGCTCCCTAAATCCTTCCTTCACCCAACTGATCCTGTAGTGCTGAATTTATTTGTTGACAATTCATGCTGTGAAAATTTCCAGTCTTTGCTGAACTTCCTCTTAAAATCAACACGTTTTAGAGACACAACTGAAAAAGATAGTAATTTACAACATCTGTGGAGCTTGTGCTTGGAAATGCACAGATGTACTCTGTGTTCTGTTGCTCAACTTTAGTGAAAGCTGTTGAATTCTTATTATTCCTATGGGAACCTCATTAAGGTACAGATGTGATAACTGTATTTTGACTTCAGAAATATTCCAAACAATGCTATAACACTTTATGATGTTTTAATGTTGCTTCTGTGGTTTTGATTTCTTAAGAATAGAGCATTCTAACTTGCCCATGAGTGTGAAACACAGCCACAATGACCCAGGCTGCAGTCCTATACCTACTTATATGAAATAAAATTCCCTTGAACATGGTGAGATTTACTTCTGAGGAGTCATGCATAGGATTGTGCTGCTTATATATTTCCTCTACCAGCTAGACTTTCTGCAACTTCTTAAAAACAATTGAAAATAGTAAAGACTGCTTTATTTTAAAAATGTGGAGTCATTTTTGTAGCTCTTTGCATCTTAGTCCTAAAATTGATTTTGATTGGAGGTAAGATCCTTTGATTTCAGTTGAACATGCTTCCAAATTAGCTTGCTTAGGAATGTAGATTCAGACTGACATATTTATCTTATAAAAATTTATACTGTTTCTGTTTGCAGCTATTGAATGCAATACACTGACACATTAATAATACTGTTCCCCATAGGGTTATTATATTAGGAAGCAAGTGGGCTGGTAGAAAAATAATGATGGAGAAAATCAATTTAACTCCTAACTAAGATGAAAGTGAGGCAAATAGATAGTAATTTTCAGTTGCTGACACCTAATCCTGTTTGTGGTTTTGTAAAAAGAACGTGTGTGCGCACACACAAACATACACGTACAGGCTTATGAATAAGAAAAATACACTGACTGCACACTTTGTTTAGAACTCTTTTTGGACCTTTTAAATGAGTCTTTCATACTTTGAGAACATTGCAGTATATGGATTTACATGGCTTGAAGGTAATAATTAAAATCTAATACTGTAATGTCAAACAGAGGCTAAAACAAAAATCTAAGTAAACAAAAGGAAAAGGAAATGCCTTTTTCAGTAGCTGAATATGTAACTGGTGACGGTTTGATTGAAAGTGTCAAATACTTTTCTGCACAAAAAGTGTTTATGATGAATTAAGTTACACTGTGTGACATTTGTTCAGCTGCAGAAATTGGTGATAAAAAGCATTAAACACTAATGCTCATAGATGTTTTTCTAGCTGCATGGAAGACGTGGGAAGAAGCAATTCTATGCAGACTCAATGCCTGTTTTATTGGCCCACAGAGAAGGAGCTGCAGCATATGGAACATAACTTTTCAGATTATTTTAACAAACTGAGACTAGAGGGGTGAATAAAGAAAATGTGTGCTACAGATGCAGAAACATATTTTTTAAAATAATAGAAACCATTTTATCCTGTGATAAAATTCCAGTCTTGTAATAAATCAAGATTCATTTTCTTGGATATTCCTTCCATGGAAAATAGACTGAATGACTTAATCTTAAGACTTGTTGCATCAGCACATAAAAGTACTCGGGGTGTACTCACAACTGCACCACCACCACCACCACATCACTGATGCACAGAGATATTATTTCCTTATTGTGAACAAATATGTTTCTGGCAAATAATTAGGTAGAAGATTGAAGATTCATTTTGTACTGGACAGTGACATCTGCCAGTGAAGGGAAATGATGTCATAGATACATTTGTCTATGAGCGTTGAAGTTGTGTTGAACACAGCTAGTCACTCACAAGCATCCAGTGTGTGTCAGATATACAGTGGATGAAGTGTACTTAATAAACTGATACAACTGGTATTTTGGAGGGAAAGGATGCTATGTTTTAATTTCTGTTTATACTGCTGTAGTAGAACACACATGGCAGGATTAAGCATAACTGCTGCTAGATATCTTGCCAATGTGGGCCTTTACCTTGTGCCTGAGTGTCAAGAAAGAGTTTCTCAGTCTTGATCTGTATTAACAGGTTTTAGAAACTATACATCATATAATTGTCTAGGCTATTGAATGCGAGACCCACATAAATTAAAGTGCACTGGCAGTTGAACCCAACTGACATGATTAGGCAGCTGCTCTGCCTTATTGATGTTTAAAAGGGAACTTTGTTTAAAATATCCTGCATGCATGCCATTCTGACTAATAATTCATGTCCTTAGAAATGAGAACTCTGCAGTCTTAGCCGAATAGAGTTTGATTTCCCTGCCCCAATAGCATTTGAAATGAGCATTTTCCACTGGAATGTTGGACTGTTATTCCATATATTATTATTAGGAGACTGATTGAAGCCATGGCCCTTCTTTTTCCCTTGGCCACCAACTCTAACAAGATAGTGCTATTATAAAAATGTGTTGAATTACTGTGCTCACTATTTCTAACACTGGAGATACCAAAAACTGCTGCAGTGTAAATCTTCTGACTAGAATTATTATAAAACAGTATTTTGCAATCTATCTGCTGGCAGAATAATGAGCGTATAAGAGCATATTTTAGCTGAGACATTTACACTATGTGTTAACAGTTCAGGAGAAGACAAATTCAGTGATTCGGCAAATAATCTCCCCCCTGCCCCCTCGAGTGTGAACTTTCCATCTTTGGGAGTGTTTATGTGTGATATCATGAATACTTGCAAAAGTCTGTAGACGTCTCACATTGTCTATGTAGGTTGGTTAGTAAATAATTCTGGGGAGGAGTCAGCAGTTGTGGTGCACACTGGCAGCCATGGCACTGGGGAATGCAGGCAGGAAGTGCTGGAAGCCAAATCTAAGTTGGACAGATGACTATTTGAAAACCTCCAACAAAGGAGCGCCTACCACTGCACGAGGCACTGTTGAACAGCTCTTACAGTTAGGAAATTCTTCCTAAGTTCTAGCCTAACACTGCCTCCTTGTAATTTCAACTCATTGTTTCTAATTCTTACCTCAGGAGTAATACAGAACAAGTCTGTTCTTTCTTCCATTGACAGCCCTTCAGATATTTGAAGGCAGATGACATATTTCCCCTCAGTCCTCTTCTCCTGGATAAACATCCAGCAACTTCAACTGTTCCTCATAAGATCGTTTCCAGACACTTCACCACCTTTGTTGCTCTCATTTGAACCTGTTTCAGTTTATCAATATTTTTCTTCACGTGCAGGGCCCAGAACTGGACATGATATTCTAAGTGAGGTCTGACTAGTGTAAAACAGTCACAGTTACTTCTCATTATCTGGACATAATGTTTAATGCAATTATGTGTCACCTAAGATTGCATTAGTGGTTTTTTAACAAGAGCATCACACTCTTGGCTCATGTTGAACTTGTTGTCCACTAAGGAACACCTATGTTCCTTTTACATGTATTGCTGCCAAGCCTGATATCCTCCTGTTGCTGCTGTTGTTACTATTTATATATGCTTTTCAACACAAAAATTCTCAAAGTGGTTTATACAGAAAAGAACATGGTTCCCTGTCCCTAAAGCAACTGGGGAGACCCGAGTTCAAATCCCTATTCAGCCATGATAACAGCTGGGTGACTCTGGGCCAGTCACTTCTCTCTCAGCCTAACCTACTTCACAGGGTTGTTGTGAGCAGAAACCTAAGTATGTAGTACACCGCTCTGGGCTCCTTGGAGGAAGAGTGGAATATAAAATGTAAATAATAATAATAATAATAATAATAATAATAATAATAATTATTATTATTTTTAAAAAGTCCAAACTCAATGGCGGGAACACCATACAAGCCATAAAAACCTGGGCTATACCTGTTATCAGATACACTGCAGGAATAATAGACTGGACCAAGGCAGAGCTAGAGAAGCTAGATTGTAAGACCAGGAAAATAATGACCATCAATCATGCTCTGCACCCCCGCAGTGATGTAGATAGGCTCTACCTCCCTCGCAGCTCAGGTGGAAGAGGAATGCTGCAAGTCCATCAAACAGTAGAAGAGGAGAAAAGAGGCCTTGAAGAGTATATCAAGGACAGTGAAGAAGATGCACTTCAAATGGTCAATAACGAGAAACTATTCCACACCAATGAAACAAAGCAGGCCTACAAGAAAGAACAAGTCAAGAACCGAGCAGAAAAATTGAAAAATAAGCCCCTGCATGGTCAATATTTGCACAATATAAGTGGAAAATCAGACATCACCATGACCTGGCAATGGCTTAAGAATAGTTACTTGAAGAAATAAACATAGGGTTTAATACTGGCTGCGCAAGAACAGGCACTAAGAACTAGTCATGTGCACGGACTGGTTCGGAGGCCATTCTAAAGGCCTCCAGACCGGTCCGGTCACGGGGTGGTTTTGGTTCGGGTGGGGAGTTCTAATTAAAAAAAAGGGGGGGGGCTTTACTCACCCCTTCCAGCAAAGTCACGTATTTTATGTAGTAATCGGGCGGCAGGGTGCCGCCCGCTTCAATCTCCGCTGCGCGGGCTCCTTTGTAGACATAATCGGGCGGCAGGATCGCTCCCAGTCCCTGCCGCCCAGTCCCTGCCACCCTGCAGCTATCAAGGGGTTCCCCCCTCCCCGCCGCCCCCTTCTTGTCAAATAGCCCCCCATTACAAGAGGACGGTAGGAGAACTCCCTGCCGCCCGCTCGCCTTGCCGGCTTGGCTTGAAATGGCTTCTAGGAAGCCTTTTGCGCACGCGCAGCGGAGCCTGCGCAGGAGCCCACGCAGCGGAGATTGAAGCGGGCGGCACCCTGCCACCCGATTACTACATAAAATACGTGACTTTGCTGGAAGGGGTTAGTAAAGCCCCCCCTTTTTTAACTGGAACTCCCCACCCCAGTGCCGGACCGGTTCCGTGCACACCCCTACAAAGAACAAATGCAATAAGAGCAAAAGTCGAAAAATCCACAACAAACAACAAGTGCCGCCTTTGTAAAGAAGCAGATGAAACAGTGGACCACCTAATCAGCTGTTGTAAAAAGATCACACAGACTGACTACAAACAAAGGCATGACAAGGTAGCAGGGATGATACACTGGAATATCTGCAAAAAATACAAGCTACCTGTAGCCAAAAATTGGTGGGACCATAAAATGGAAAAAGTTGAAGAAAATGAAGATGTAAAAATATTATGGGACTTCCGACTACAAACAGACAAACATCTGCCACACAGTACACCAGATATCACTGTAGTCGAGAAGAAAGAAAAACAAGTGAAAATAATCGACACAGCAATACCAGGGGATAGCAGAATAGAAGAAAAAGAAATAGAAAAAAAATCACCAAATACAAAGATCTACAAATTGAAATTGAAAGGCTGTGGCAGAAAAAGACCAAAATAATCCCAGTGGTAATTGGCGCCCTGGGTGCAGTACCAGAAGACCTTGAAGAGCACCTCAACACCATAGGGGTCACAGAAATCACCATCAGCCAATTACAAAAAGCAGCTTTACTGGGAACAGCCTATATTCTGCGACGATATCTATAACATGGACAATAAAATTCAGCCATCCCAGGTCCTTGGGAAGGACTCGATGTCTGGATAAAACAAACCAGTCAATAACACCTGTCTGACTGTGTAAACAAGAAATAATAATAATAATAAAGCATCATCTGTGTCTTCCTCTTGACCAGGTGGTGTATAGTAAACTTCCATGATGGTAACAGTTTTATTTCTTTCTCCTTTTATTTTTACCCATACACTTTTAACTGTGCTTTGACACTCTGATTCATGGATTTCTGTGCTGTTTTATAAATTCTTAATCTTTATATATAATGCAATTTACCCCTCCTCCTGCTTTTTGTTTGGTCTATTCCTTTTAAATAAGCGATACCCTTCAAGTATTGTATTTCAATCATGAGTCCCATCCCACCAAGTTTCAGAGATACCTCTTGGGCTCTGTTTGCCTATATTTGCCTTCAAGCTCAAGTATTGGTTTTATACGCATTCATTCATTCATTCATGTATTCAGTTTCTACTCGGTGGTGGACTTTTGTCTCCCTCCCCCATTGTGTTCAGTTTTAAATGCTTCTGGTTTGCAAGGTTCCTGCCAAACACGTTCTTTCCACTCTTTGTGAACTGCACCCCATATAGTTCCAGAAGTCCTTAATGTAAGTAGCTTGGGCTGTAGTCCCAGAATCCAGACCTTTATTGACAACACTGTCTTTGTAGCCAGCTGTTTACTTGCAGAATCCTGCATTTTCTTTTGCATCTTGACCTTCCACAGGAAGGATAGATGAAGACACCACTTATGTACCCAGCTCATTCACTTTCCTACTTAGTGCCTCATAGTCCTTATAGATCCATTTTATGTTTGTTCCAACAATATCATTCATTCCGACATGATTCTGCAGGAAGGGGTAGTGGTCAGTGGGTTTGATGGTGTACATGGTTATTTTTTTCTTCACAAAAACCCTGTGAGGTAGGTTAGGCTGAGAGATGCCTGACAGGCCAGAGACACCCAGTGAGTTTCATGGCTGAATGGGGATTTGAACTCTGGTCTTCCCAGTCCTAGTCCAACATTCTAACCACTACACTATGCTGGCTCTCATCTCCTTGTTAGGACAGTAGTTGGGTTCCTCCCAGTCATGGGGGACTGGGAGACTTCCTCCTCTGCAGCCCAGGATTGCAGTTGTTGTCCAGAGTCCAGATAGCAGCAGGTCACCAACCATAGATAGAGCCTTATACTGGTTGCTCAGCCCACCCATCTCAGTGGGATCTAAGCCTCAAATGGGTTTCTCTCTCTGAGTTTGTCCGCTTGGGGAGCCCTAGCCCTTTCAGGTAGGCAGCACACAAGATAGGATCTCATGCGTGCCCTCAACCGTGCCCAATGAGGAGGTGCCTAGGGCAGTACTGAAGTTCCACACAAGCCATATTTCAGGCTATGTTTTCTGGATCCCACAAAGTAGTGTTCTATAGTGTTCGGAACTATAATCAGTTTAAAATCATTTAATATCATGTGGCAAATCTCTTATGTCATTTATGTGCAACATGCTTTTTTAAAAAAGTCTTTTAAAAAAAAAGTCTTTCCCCCCCTTTCTTTTTTGAGTGTGGGATTGCTTTGCTTTTTGTGGTTGCCTTTTTCTGTGTTATAATAGAACAAAATTGGGGCGGTTTTTTCCTCTGTATTTGGTTTGGAATAGTTGGGGTTTTCTTTTTCCATGAAATATTACATGTCCAATGTATACATTATTCTGATAATAAATAACAAATATTGAAATTTGTTTTGAAAAGCTCAGCAAAGGAGATAATTGTTTCTTAATGGATTTTATAGAGTTATTCAACTTTATATCCATGTTTCACTCTATGCAGCACACAGAGCAGTCCCTAGGGTTAGGTGAACTGGGCAATTGTCCCCAGCATCACTTCAAGGGGGCCTCCAGATTGCAGACGTTAGTGCTTGGCCATCTTCTGCAGTGGTCACTTGGACTCTGCTTGCATCAAGTGAGAGCTTGACTCCTCCTCTTACTTCCTCTTTCAATTCCTCATTCATTCCCTCTATGTATAACTGAGCATGTGCTGTTACTGTGCTGCTCTGACTTTCCTCTTGTTCCAGTTGGCCTTTGGAGACAAAGGGGCAGAACAGTGCAGCAGTGGCACATGCTCTTTGGCCATTGCTGCTGCCTAGAAAGTGGGAAAGGAGGAGGATGAAGCAGAGCAGCAGCAGCAGCATGGCCTCTTGCCTGCCTATCAGCCAACCAGCCAAATGACTGACAGATGGACCCTGCCTCTCCATACCACCTTGCCTTTCTCAACACTTGATGCAGTCAGAGGCAGGCAGAGACTTAATTGGTGAATAACACAATGCAATGTGTGTCTACTCAGAAGCAGGTCTGATTGAGTACAATGGGACTTGCTCCCCTATAAGTGCATATAATATTGCAGTCTTAGAAACGTTGAAATGTCACTATCTCTTTTGACAATTGGGAACTTAGGATTCATACATATAAAACATAAATCTTCTAACTCACTGTGGAATGATGGCTCTGGGTTGAATATGAATTTCAGATTGAAGGTAGATTATGAGACTGGTGAGTGTGTGTGTGTATGTATGTGTAGATAGATAGATAGATAGATTACGGATGTGCACAAATCATTTTTTAATCCGATTTGTGCCCAAAACAAATCACCCCTGATTTGTTTTGTGTCCAGATCTAACCCCGCAAATCACCCCAGACTCAAGTTGTATTTGCTTCAGTTCAATTTAGATTTGGACCAATTCGGACCACTTAACAAGTCCGAGGAGCACCAAATTTGGGTGGTGGATAGGTCCCCATGGGTGCCACCTATCAGCCAATTTTTAAGGCAGTGGGACACTTGGTTGAATTTTATTTTATTTTATTTTTATTTATTAAAACATTTTTATACTGCCCAAAACTTAAGTCTCTGGGCAGTTTACGACAGAATAAAAACAAAGTAAAACATTCGTTAAGACAAAAATGGGGGGGGGGACACACACATTACAATAATTTTAAAATTTTAAAATAATGTTTTAAAACAGCATTAAAAACCATTAAAACCATTAAAACAACATTAATTAAAAGCCTGGGTGAAGAAATGTGTTTTAAAAGACTTTCTTAAAGCTGTCAGAGATGGGGAGGCTCTTATTTCACTAGGGAGCGCATTCCAAAGTCTCTGGGCAGCAGCGGAGAAGGCCCGTCCCTGAGTGGCCACCAGACGAGCCGGTGGCAGCTGCAGATGGACCTCTCCAGCAGATCTCAGTGGGCGGTGGGGTTCATGCCGAAGAAGGCGTTCCCTTAAATACCCAGGGCCCAAACTGTTTAGGGCTTTATACGTTATAACCAGCACCTTGTATTTTGCCCAGAAACATATTGGAAGCCAGTGTAGCTCCTTCAATACAGGAGTTATATGGTCTCTCTGAGATGACCCAGAGACGAGCCTGGCTGCCGCATTCTGGACCAGCTGTAGTTTCCCGACTATGTACAAGGGCAGCCCCACATAGAGCGCATTACAGTAATCCAGTCTGGAGGATACCAGCAGATGTACCACTGTTTTGAGGTCATTCATCTCAAGAAACGGACGCAGCTGGCGTATCAGCCGAAGCTGATAGAAGGCACTTCTGGCCACTACCTCAACCTGGGAGACCAGGGAGAGGCTCGGATCCAGAAGCACCCCTAGACTGTGTACCTATTCCTTCTGGGGAAGTGTGACCCCATCCAGAACAGGCAGATCAAAATCATCTCTTGAGTTCCAACCCCACACAATGAGTACCTCCGTCTTAGCCGGATTCAGTCTCAGTTTGTTATCCCTCATCCAGCCCATCACTGACTCCAGGCAGGCATTTAGGGAGGTTATGCCCTCTCCCGATGATGCTGACATGGAGAAATAGATTTTGGTGTCATCAGCATACTGGTAGCACCCTGCACCAAATCTCCTGATGATCTCTCCCAGTGGTTTCATGTAGATATTAAACAACATTTGAGACAATATGGAGCCCCACAAAAGTTCAGATTTTGAAGAACAGGAGTCTCCAAGGGACACTATCTGGAACCTGCCCGAGAGGTAGGAGCGGAACCACTGCAAATCAGTGCCTCCAACTCCCAACCCCCTCAGATGGTCCAGAAGGATACTGTGGTCGAAAGTATTGAAATTTTAATGATTTTTATAGTTTTTACTGATTTTGAACATTTCCACCATGGAAAACAATGGGGATTCGAAATTGCCATATCCTAACCCTAACAGGGACCCCCAGCTTTCATTTTTTTTAAAAAAAGCTAAGCTCTAGCCCTTGTAGAAGTGGAGTTATGGAGCAAATGTATAGTCAGGGGCGAAACTACCATTAGGCAAGAGGAGAAGGCTGCCTGGGGGCCCCCACGCCTCGAGAGGCCCCCCAGAGGCAAGTCACATGCCTTTCCAACACCCGCAGAGCTTCCTTCATTATGATCCTGATTCCTTCCTTCGACCTGGCTAGTATCTCTCTCTCTCTGTCTCTCGATCCTCCCTCCCTGCCTCTCTCCTTGTAGGCTCCTCCTTCCCCGTCTCCAGCCAGCCTTCTCTGGTGTTAGTTAGGGCTCACAGAAAGGCTCTCATTGGCTGGCGGGTGCATAGTGTCGGCACCCTTCACACGCATTTGAAAAGTCCAGAAGGAGCAAGAAGACATTGCTGGGTTACAATTCCCCCTCCTTCCAAACACACACACCTCTCATTTTGCTGCTGGCTACAGGCCTGGGAAACTCAGCTCTGCTGCATGTGCTGCCGCTGGGGAGAGAAACGGTGCCGTGGAAAAGCCAACCCCAAGTTCGGAGCAAAGGCGGCATGCATGCAGCAAAGCCCTTGTCTGCAGAAGCAACTCTAAGCCGGGAGCGCTTTTACCCATGGCGAGGGTGGAGGGACGAGGCAAGCAGAGGGCTAAAGTGGGGAAGTGGAGTTTTCTGGAGAAGCTGGTAAGAAGCCTTCTGTGAGGACAGTCCCCCTCCCCTCCCTCCGAATGCAGCCTTGGCTGGATGATGAGTGTGCAGCAGCTGATTCATGCAGTTGAAATAGATTGGCTGTGCCACAGGGGTTCCCTCCCACCTTTGAAAAACTCACCAAGAAAAGAGATTCAAGGGAAGGGATCTTGCTTACTTGCTTGGTCTGTATATAGTTATATTTATAATGATATAGTTATAAACATAACTATATAAATATCCACCATATTAATAATGGGGATGTGAGTGCGCTATATATTGTGAAGTGTGTGTGTGTGTATCAGCGAGGGGCCCATTTTAAAATTTTGTCTCTGGGCCCACTCCAGCCTTGTTACGCCCCTGTGTGTAGTCATTATTTTTCAAGTGTTTGGATTCTTTGGTGTATAATAACTTTTCCTCATAATGAATCCGTATGAGGATTCATTGCACACCTTCATTTCTTCTGCTCATTTTGACTGTCACTGGACAGTGCCAACTGTAAACTGCCATGTGTCAACTACATCCGCCCCCCCCACCAACCTGCAAGGCTGTGCAGTACTCATTTTAATTTTTAAGAATATTGAAATGTTTAGATTATTTGGTGTCTAATAACTTTTCCTCATAATGAATCCCTATGAAGATTCATTATACTCCTTCATTTTGACTGTCATTGGACAGTACCAACTGTCAACTGCCATGTGTCAACTACACCACCCTCAACCCCCCGCCCCCACACACTGGGGTACTCAGTTTATTTTTTAGGTATATTTGAAGTGTTTCGATTCTTTTGTGTCTTCATTACACACCTTCATTTCTTCTGTTTATTTTGACCCTACTGCTTTGCAGGTGGGGGTGGGGAATTAGTGGCATCCCATGTTCCAACTACCCCCCAACCCACAAGCCACTGGGTACTCAGTTTTTATTTTAGGGATTTTTGAGGTATTTAATGAATCCTCACAGGGATTCATTATGAGGAAAGGTTATTAGATACCAAAGAGCCTAAATACTTGAAAAAAATCCTAGAACATAAACTGAGTAATACCCCACTGCCTTGCGGGTGGGAGTGGGGTGTAGTTGACACATGGCACCTTGACAGTTGACACTGTCAAAAAGACAGTCAAAATGAATAGAAGAAATGAAGGTGTGTAATGAATCCTCATAGGGATTCATTGAAGAAAAGTTATTATACACCAAAGAATCCAAACACTTGAAAAATAGTGACCACACATTTTGCTCCATAACTCCACTTCTACAAGGGCTAGAGCTTAGCTTTGTTTTTTAAATGAAAACTGGGAATCTGGGGGAATTAATAGGAGGAATCTGAATCTCAAATCAATTCAAATTGAATCAGGTGCAATTCAATTTGTACCCGAATCTAGCCAATGGACCACAGGGGTGATTTGTTTTGTCTCCAAATCACCCAAATCAGTTAGATTTTGGTACAAATCAATTTGTACCTGAATCAACTTGCACATCCCTTAGATAGATAGATAGATAGATAGATAGATAGATATATCTCCAGAAACTCTGATTTGCCCTGCCCCCCCATCCAGGCACAGCCTGGCAATACATAATTAGAAATACAAGGAGGATTGTATCTACAAGAGAGTATTAAACTTCCCTGTTTTTCAGTTTTGGTTAGATGTCAGAGGTGGCTTTGCTATCAATAATAAAACCGACTGTCCACAAAGTCATTCTTCTTCCCACACAAAAATGATAGGGCATATGATCTAGATGCTGGATTTTGACATACTAGGAACAGTAGGTGTTCTACCAGATCTGCACCTCTCATTGTGTTAGCTGCTGACTCCTTTTACTGATAATGTGTGAATCTTTTTGTCTGAATCTTGCCTATCTTCTTTATGTACAATATTTGAAGTTAATATTTGGGGCAAGCCTGGAGAAATAGGCATATGGACCCTCCTGGAATGCTCCTTTTTCTTCTGCAAGGGAACAGATCTTATTTTTGCATGGAAACTTTAGGGCAAGAGCTTGCTTTAATCATGAGGACATTAATGAGGTCATTCACATGACAAGGTGGGTGGGGTGGTGGCAGGGAGGCTGGTTAAACTCACCTTCCCCTCAGACTAGTGCTGTTTTGTTGCTGGGGGGGTGCGAATCACACTCCCAGACGATCAGCACGGAGCTCTGGAGGCTGGTGCACAGAGCTCTGGAGGCTGGGACAATGAATCTCAGCCTCCGGATATCCCACAATGCACTGCATGACACGTGCAATGCCAAGGGGGATTCCTCCAGGAAATGGGCACTTTAGACACTCATCTGTGTCTGCTGGGGCTGAATATAGCCCCAGCGAACACACAATCCTAGAGTCTAACCCTGGCTAAGAGTCAGGTTTCAAAGTGGGTCTAGGCAGCGCTACCCTGCCGGGATCGGGCCCCATCCCAGTGGTTCTCACTCACGTGCAGCTTAACTGAGGCTGGGCTTCCCTAGCCTAGGTTAGGGTGTTTGTGAGAATAGCATCAGTAATTCTTAAGGCCTTTGAAATCAATGAGGTCAAAGATAGGCATGTCTACAGTGTTCCATTAATTTCAATGAGACTTGAGTACAACCCACTTTTTAATTGGGATCTCAAGATCTAAGGAAAATATGCTATATAAATACTGTCTGCTACTTTCACTTTTATCTTCTCTTCCCAGTCAGCCACCACTTTTGAGTTCCTTCAGTTTTTCTGTTTAGTTTTTAGTAATCACCTGAAGTACAGTTCATTTAGGTGTGCTGACTCAGTCCCAACCAGGTGCGCAGCCAGTTGAATGGTGGCTTTGGTCCGGCCCCTCCTGGCGGCCTCTCTAGCGATGTCCCATGAGCATGGTTTCACATGCACGGGGCCTGGCTCTGGCTCTGGAAGAGCCCGGAATACACTCCCCCACCCATACCCGGGCTCTGGAGAGCCCCGAGCAAGCTCTCACCTGTCCTTTTCAGGCAGTGTTTGCTGCCTTACAGCCTTTATTTACCTTTCTCTCCCTCCAGTGAGGGAGAATCTATTTCCCTTTCTCTAAATTGGCATAAAATGTATTTTCGATGGTATCTCACTCCAGTGATGATTGCAAAGATGGACAATAAATCGTCTGGAAACTGCTGGAAATGCATGAACCAGGTGGGAACTTTCTATCATATGCGGTGGACATGCAGTAAAGCTCAGCAGTTTGGAAGACAATTCATCGCAAGATGCAACAAGTTTTAAACATTAACTTTCCTTTCTTACCAGCTATTTTTTTGTGTTAAATATTACAAAACCAACAAACAAATATATATAACCTAAAATATACTGAGTTGTCTTAATACATGATAACTTCAGCTAGGATGCTTTATACTTTACATTGGAAAGTCAATTCAACCCCATCATTAGATGAATGGCAACTTAAGCCATTAGGAGAGGAGAGCTGGTCTTGTGGTAGCAAGCATGACTTGTCCCCTTAGCTAAGCAGGGTCTGCCCTGGTTGCATATGAATGGGAGACTTGATGTGTGAGCACTGCAAGATATTCCCCTCAGGGGATGAAGCTGCTCTGGGAAGAGCAGAAGGTTTCAGGTTCCCTCCCTGGCTTCTCCAAGATAGGACTGAGAGAGATTCCTGCCTGCAGCCTTGGAGAAGCCGCTGCCAGTCTGTGAAGACAATACTGAGGTAGATAGACTAATGGTCTGACTCAGTATATGGCAGTTTCCTATGTTCCTAAGCACTGGGAATATGCATCAATGGCAAAGATTACTTCATACATAAATAATAAATCAGAGGTTAAATTTGTTTTAATGTGGGAACCATTTATGCATTATAATTTGGCACATGGTTTAACGCCACATCTGAGATTTGGATTCTCTTTCTAAAGAAGGCCATAAGCTTTGCATTTTAAATTTTGATGTCATGTGGTTTGATGTTGTTTTTTGTTTGCTTGTTTATTTTGTTTGCTTGTTTGTTGTTTTTTGGTGGTTTGAAATTAAAATAATTTTTTAAAAAATATTTCCCTTTCTCTCCCTCGCTGGAGGGAGAGAAAGGGAAATAAAGGCTGTCAGGCAGCAAATGCTGCTTGAAAATGACAGGGGAGAGCTTGCTCAGGGCTCTCTGGAGCTTGGGGCTCTTCCAGAGCCCGAGCCACTCCCCCCGTGGGCTTTGGTGGCCCTTTTCATTGGCGGCCCAGGTTCTTTGAACCCATTCACACAATGGTGGCTCCACCTCTGGTCCCAACATACTCTTAGAAATGCACATCTTTTCCTATGCTCATATCTAAGAAATGTTTTATGTCTGTTAAATGGTCTTCTGTTATTCACTATTCCCAGCTTGACTTGGTTTTCCTGACTTTGAATTGACTTCCTCTTTCCTCCTTTCTTGCTTCTCTAGAGCTCTTGAACTTACTTTCTGTTCCAAATGTCTCGGGTCAATTTTACTCTATTTCAGGGGCATAGCTAACAATGTTCACTGGTGTCCAGTGAACACAGGCTGCCCCTTGCCCCTCCGCTTTCCCACTCACATTGCTTGCTGCTTCTTCAGTTTGCTTCCTGCCCTGCTGCTCCTCACCCCTGCCACTTGGTAGCTGGTTCGCACAGTGGTGTTGTAGGGATGCCCTGTGGCTTCTCTCCTGCCTCAGACCAGGAGATAAGTCATAGAACCCCTCAGGACCGCATGAGCCAGCTAAGAAATGGAAGGCACTCATGTACCTTGATGCCTAATCTGGGCAGATGTATGGCCTCCATTTTGTAGCTGGTCACACAGTGGTAAGGAGTTTGATGGCTTCTCTAATTTGAGTGAGGTGAAGCCAATGACCATCCCACCACCACTTCATAAACTGGCTACTTAGCAGTGGGAGTGAGGAGTGGTGGGGCAGGAGGCAAGAGTGGGGGAGAGGAGCAACGAGGGCAGCAGGAGAAGGAGAAGAAGTGTCAGCAGCAGTAGGGAAACAAAAATAAAGTAAAAATGTTTACAGTGGCTCTGGCACTGTGAAAAGAAATTAGAAGAGAGGGCCTGATGTTCATTTATTGTAACTCTTCCTTTTCTTGGTGACCTGTTTTCTATTATAACAGTTTAAGTCTCCTCCCAGCACTAGTCTCTATTGTGTTAGGTGGACTACAGTTAACAACATGGACTTGTACTCCTCAGTTCTTCTTATCTGTTCAGAATCTTACTTTGGGAACTGGAGCTCTTACATCTCAGTGGCTACTTGCCCTGAGTAGGCAAACCATCACACTATTGCAAGTGTTCTTGAAGGAGAGAACACCCAAATGAAGACTACTCAAAATGGAAACCTTGCCTTTCCTCACTCTGTGAGTTTGTGTTGAGAGAGAGAGAGAGAGAGAGAGAGAGAGAGAGAGAGAGAGCCACATAACACTTCAGAAGCAGATTTTATCTGCTAAGTTCTAAATTGGACAGCTAAGAAGAATGAATTAGTTCTAATCTAGAACACTAGGAACAATACCTTAAATTATTGGAACACACTAGAAAAAATGGAAACAATTTGAAACACCTGGCTGACAATGTGCAAACTATTATAAAAGTATTCAAAAGCAATCTGTTCTGCCAGAATGCAGTAGCAGAATCTTGAAATGTTTTTATGGTATTTGGGACTGTAGGCAATTAGGGAAGCTGCTGGTTTTTGGCTCTGTTTTTCCTGCCATAGAATCTTCCTAAGTAAGGACAGAGTTTCTCCCTGACAAATACTTTGCAGATCTTTCTTTTCTTCTTTCAGATCTCTAAAGTATCCAGTTATTGCTGAATAGTATTGTCGCAGCTAATGAAGGTTGCATAGAGAGCATTTCATAGATTCAGAACCTGTTAGGAGTAATCATGATAATGGCTTTAAGAGCAGTCTTTGGCAAATGTGTGTGTATCAACGTATGTTGTAAGGATCCCTGATATTTGCCATTATGCTTTGCAATATTCCAGACAGTAAAAATGACATTTTGCTATTTTAGCCAGAAATCAAGAGCTTGATTTTACACATAATTTTGAGTAATTCCCAAATGTACACATAGCCCAAAGAACATACCGTAGTTAAAGAGGGATATGCAAACATTTTCTGCATTGGGTGATGGTCTTGAAAATGGAAATGCTTCAGTACTCAACCTGGTTTTGGTATTTATTATCTTGTGGAATCTGTTATGATGGCTGTTGTGTTTTGACAGAAGTTATTAAAAAGCAGTGCATTTTCTGCAGAGTGCCAGGCTGAGTGAGAGCCATATGCTGTGGGCAGGGTGAGATAAATGTGGAGGGCGGGAGTCTTTGGACACACACATTTACTTGTGATAGTTCCAACAGATGTGGCTCTTACCTAAGGTCAGAGTGGGTGGCGGCCACCTGAAAATATTTGTCAGCCCTTTTACCTCCCTTGCACATCTTCTGTAACCATTTCTCTAACTGCCTCCCTGTCTGTGCCTCTTCCCTGCTTGTAGTCCAGCCCCTTTGTTTATGTAGGGCGAGTTACCATACTTTTGTCTCAAGGGGGATCCTGTAGAGAGTGTGGGGGAGGAGTCAAGAGGAAAAGGGAGGGAGAGGGAAGGAGAAAAATGGAGTTGTTGCTGAATAAACCTTTAGTTTAATCTACTTAAGTTTTTATTGTGTGTATGAGAGAAGCAGCTATAAAACACTACTCAGAAGAATGCAATCACCATTTTGGTTAGAGAGCAGGCAGTCAGGCTTACTGTTGGTAAGTCTGATCTTTTGCTGGCTTTGTTTGTGTTTGTGTTTGTTTGGAGGGGAGGAATGTAACCTTTGCTTTCTCTCCCTTGCTCGCTGATCTGTATGTAAAGCATTATGGCCCGTTTCCAAAATAACATGCCATAAAACATTGGATAGAACAGCAAACTGTAAGACTCAACTAATTAGATAAGAACCTGGTATAAGGCCAGAAAGTTATTTGGGGCATATGCATAGATTTCTAAGTCCAAACTGCTTTTCAAATAATTGCAGAAGTGGCTTTGCAAGTGGGTGTGATGTATGTAGAGAGAGAATGCATTATGCTGGAAACAAAATAATCATTTAAAAAATCCATTTGCTATGCAGAGAGCAAAACCTAACCAGGTTTTTCTCTGGATTGTGGCCAGTATCTGTAACATTAATGTGTCCACTGGGGTTTATGGCTCATTGGGCAAGGATTAAGGAAATGATCTCTATTAAAAACATTTGTTGCTTGCTAGGATGGACACTCAGGTTAAGTGTTGGGGAACCCAAGGTGGGCAGAGAGTGGCACCCAGCTGTTCTGCAGGCATGGACTAGGGAGAGGGTTCTGCAGGCTTCGACTAGGGAGAGGGTGCTTCCCATGGTGTCCTCTAAGTTACAGGATATGGTTCATAGCTGCATCAAGCATCATGGAAAACCCTCTGATTTTTCTATTATGTATGCATTTTTAAAATAGGCCGGGAGAGCTACCTTTGTCACTTCAGAATGCATTTGTTCTCCATTTTGTAGCTAGTCTCTGCTTTACCTGTGACTTATATAGATGCATTTGCTCTTACATGTATAGCCTGTGCTTCCTCCAAGAAGCCCAGAGTGGTGTGCATGGTTACATGTATCCTCTCAAAAGCTCTATGAGGAAGGTTATGCTGAGAGATATGTGATTGTCCCAGAGTCACCCAGTGAGTTTTATGACTGAATAGGGATTTGAACTTGGATTTCCCTAGTCTAGTCCAGCACACTAAACACTGTACCACTCTGGATTAGAGTTATTTCTGGTGGTGTTTGTTTGTTGATGTTAGTATTCATTTTTGAAATAATTAGGCAGACAGAGCTGGCCTGGTGACTTCAGAATGCATTTACTCTCCACAGAAGCAGCCCTTTGTAGCTGGACTGTGCTTTAGTTGTGACTTGTACAGTTCCTTTCAAACATAGTGCTTGTGTTTGATCCTGCTGTGTTAAATACAAATCTATACACTATGGTAGTCCTGTTAATCACTATAAAGCAACTGATGTTTTCCATATTTCTCTGTATCTCTGCTGATTAGCAATTGAGATGTGTGTGTGTGTGTGTGTGTGTGTTTGTATTTTGATCCCACTCGTTAGCTACAAATCTACACTTTGCCAGTTATTGCTAAGGCACCCACCTAGTCCTGGCTCCACTTCTGCAGCTGCTCACAGTTGGCTCCACCTCTCACTACCTATGGCTCCAACCATCACCTGCCCTACCTAGCCCACCCAGCCGGACAGTCCTATAAACCACCAACTGCCACTGAGTTCCCACGGCAATTTACAGTTAAAATCATTCACAAATAGAATCTGAATAAATAGAACAATAAACAAATAGACAAGTAGCTACCAAATAGCACTGAAATCAGGACATTCAAAATAGTCAGAAAACGCCAACCCCAACTTGCAGTAAAAGCAACTTGTTTCATCTAACTTCTTGGAACACTGTACTACTAGGTGAGTTTCTGATCTCCTCCCAAAACAGAGAGAGACTGTGCCTGCTGAATCTCCAAGGGGAGGGGCTCCAAGGGGAACCTTCAAGGGCAGGGAAGTCATGCATGTTGCCAAACCATAAACATCACATATCTCCAATATTCTTCTCTCATCTCTCTCACTTAGTGGATTCTAGCTTATCTGCTAGAATCATGTCTTCCCATAGACCAGTTGTCTTTCAGCCATTTGTTGGGCTCTCCTGTTCTATTCTACAGTGACTTGAAGAGACTCTTGATGCTGCTATACTACACTCAGTGGCTGTACACTATAGCAACTTAGCCATCTTGCCATGGTCCCACCCATTCCTGTTCAGCATGCCCTGTGATTGGTGGGAAAATGGCTGTTATGTCATAGATCATGATGAATTACACCATAGACCATTAGTCTTCACTGTTGTTTTTGTTTAAAGTGGGGGCTGCTTTGGTAAAAAGTTGCTCTCTTTGCTATGAGAGTCATTTCCCACCATGCTGGACTTTGCGCAGCATGGTTAGTCTACCAGAATCTTGTCTAGGAAGCTCAAGTGATTTGATTCAAGGGACTCAAACAAAGAAAACAGAGAAAGCTCATCTGTTGTGACTCAAAGCTCATTTACTTCAATGGAATTTGCAGTAACCTGTGCCTTGTGGATTGCACTCAGAAGCAGCTTTTCTAGGTTTTGAGACACCACTAACTTCCATTACCACTTTAGTCAGCTGAGCTTGAATTGAAATTAAACGGCATTGGCATAACTTTCATGCCACACCTGGAGTACACACTCCAGTGCTGTGCTTTTTGCTGGGGTGTAAGTGTGGGGTTAGAAACAGAGTCCTGTCAAGCCCCAGAGTCATCTTGAAAGGGGCTCACAGAGTGCTGGCAGGTGTATTCCTTCCCAGTATTTCCACCGTGGAGATCTGTGTGGAAATTGCTGGGAAGGATTACACTATGCATGCCTTCCAAGATGGCACAGGGCTCAACAAGGCTTCATTTCTCTTAAAGAAGCCCCACCAGCACTGGGCAAAGGGCAGCACTACACGCTGAGAACAGTTGCCTCCATGCAGTTTTGAGGGCTGTGCAAAGTGTTTGACTTTGGTTGAAGCTTCACACAGGCCTAGTAAATAATTAGGCTTGATGGGAGCCACCAGCGCCTCTTGGGCCTTGTAAGGAAGAACACTGCCTTCATCATTGGGCAGGAATTTCATCTTATTTTAAAATAAACGTAATTTAAAATAATTTTAAAATAAACCTTTACTTAGCTGGCAGAGAAAAAGGGAATTAAATTTGAGTTTCTCTTTATTCTGGTAATGAGAGGAATACTTACATATTTTTGTTTTGATGTAGTTAATGTGTATGACCAATTAATTCAAAGGAACCAGTCTGATAGCTTAAGGAGAAAAATCTGGACATCTCATGGACACTTTATTATAAATAATGGCACCGTAGTAGTAGTGTTCGCCATATCAAATGCAAATTACCCAATTTGGGGCATTAGCAAGTAATTTGAAAGGTAGAAATTTCAATGTTACAGCATGTCATAGAAATATCAGGTGGTCATCACCATGATAGGTATGTATGCTGAAAAGGGCTTTTGTTTTTCCTGTGCTGTGTAAACAAATAAGGTACTTTCTAAAAAAAATCCATAATATGTGGATGTTTGACCTGCATTTCCACAAATTATAATAACCAGATATCTGGTTCAGTAGTTAGAGTAGTCTTCCAAGTATGGTCAAAATTATGTCACAGAGTGATTGTTTCTGTAATGTTTATTCCTTTTTGTAGAGTATGGATGATACATTTTTTTCCCTTTTAGCATTATTCTTGATAAATGAATTTCCAAAATTATTGCAGGGAGCTTACAGAAGTACAGGGTGAGCTTGTTGCATGTGTAAGTTTTAAGCTTTTAAAATTCCTGTCATCTAAGGGCAGGACAATGACTAAATGTGAAGGTAAAATGAAAAAAGAGCATAACCTGAGGCTGCCTGAAGGCCTGAAGATTTAAGTGAAACTGCAGCTTGAAACGAACTAATAGAGCTCCCTTGCTTTGACACTTCAAGGAGTCCCAAGACAGAGAAATTGCCTCCTAGCCATTCAGTATTGTACCCTCACTGCAATGTGTGAACAATTCCATTGAAGTAAATAGCTTTTACTTCATATGGAAGGTGTGCTTACATAACTCACTGGCAAACTGCATAAATTCATATTACTTTCACAGAGAGTTTTTGCTAGAGGAAAACTCCTTTATTGTACAACAGTGCTGAATCTTAAGCAGGTCAATCTAAATATTAACACCTTCACATTGCCAGTGTTAAACATCAGGTATGAAACAAAAAAGGGGCCCCAGATGATAGCTTAAATTTTCAGAAATTTCTGATTTTTATTCCTTGTACACTTATTTTGTAAGATAGCAGGTAAAAATCAAGCAATCTCTGCCCCTAATGTTGCCATCATTTCATATTGAAATTCAGCATCAGAATACAATGTTGGGGGGGGGGTGGATCCAGGGCCTATAGTTCTGGGAGAACTGTTAATAACCTCATAAAATTGGGTTGTGGAAAGTAAGGAGCTCAAAGTGAGGAAGTTGGGGTCCATGATATTGAGCTGAATAGTAGCTGTAACAGAATTCTCACAAGACATTATTTCATAGTTGAGTGAGACAGCCTGCAAAGCGTTAGGGGAGTTCATGTTTTAAAAGTTGAAATGTATAGGACAGTCCATAGAACCTGGATCTAATTGCAACAGAAGTGAAATGGAAGACAAACTTGGTATATGGCAATGCCAAGACTACTTCTCAGCACATGCCCACACCCATAATACTTTTACTGATATTTTCATGATTTATCATTATTCTGTTTTTATTAAATGATTCTGTGCTGGAAGTCAGAGCCAAAAAAAGCAATAAACCTGTCAGGTTTCCCAGGAGATCAGTAGCTGGAAGCAAAAGAAATACTTGAAAAGATATTAACCTTGGCAAAGATCAAAATCTTGGCGTTGGAAGGAATCCAGTGGATCGTCTTGTCTAACTCTTCTTTTGAAAACCTGTGAAGAAAGAAAGTCCACAGCATCCCACAGCAGATTGTTCCATTCCTGAAGATACAAAGTTCTGCCTAATGGGTAACCTTGAATAACCTGCTTAAAGGTTGTTGTGGTTTTTTTAAGGCTTTTAAAATTTTCACTGAAGATAGGTTAAACAACTGTCGTCCTTGCAGGTTTTAAAATTCTTATTTATTTAATAACATTTAAATCAAATAATTTTGAAGCTTTTTATACCATTTTCCCACTAAAAAGTGTTCAAAGAGTCCTAGCATCCTTTTAAAATTGGCCTACTCTTTTCTTGGTTGCTGGTTGATAGCCCATAAGAGGGGAAAGCAATAAGAGTATGTTGAGTAAGTCATATTGACCTGAAGGCATTGTAAAGTGACATCAGAAAGGAGAGCTGGTCTTGTGGTAGCAAGCATGACTTGTCCCCTTAGCTAAGCAGGGTCCGCCCTGGTTGCATATGAATGGGAGACTAGAAGTGTAAACAGAGTAATATATTCCCCTCAGGGAATGGAGCTGCTCTAGGAAGAGCATCTAGGTTCCAAGTTCCCTCCCTGGCAGCATCTCCAAGATAGGGCTGAGAGAGATTCCTGCCTGCAACCTTGGAGAACACGCTGCCAGTCTGTGAAGACAATACTGAGGCTCGGCACGGAGGGAGGTTGTAGCTTTAAGGGCGGGGGGGTAGTACTTACCCCCCCCCCCGCTGCTCTTCCCCCTCCGGCGCTGTGGTTTTTGTAAAAGTTTCTGGGGTGGCAGCGTTCTTCCCTGCCGCCCCTGCCCCCATCGTTAGCCTGCCAGAGCTTAAGTACGTTACACGCATGCGCCCATTCTGGCGCGTGTGCGCACTTGCTGCCGCCGCGTGCTCCGTATACGTCACACTTCGACGTGTGATGTATGCGGAGCACGCGCGGCGGCAGCAAGTGCGCACGCGTGCCGGAACGGGCGCATGCGTGTAACGTACTTAAGCTCTGGCAGGCTAACGATGGGGGCAGGGGCGGCAGGGAAGAACGCTGCCGCCCCAGAAACTTTTACAAAAACCACAGCGCCGGAGGGGGGAGAGCGGCGGGGGGGGGAAAGTACCACCCCCGCCCTTAAAGCTACAAACCCCCCCCCCCCCGTGCCAAACCGGGCCGGTTCGGAGCCATGCACATCCCTAAAGCAAATACCATCTTCTTTCTTATGCGTAAAACCTTACATTTCTCTTTGTTGAAATAGTAACTATATCTATCTGTTTAGTTTCATAATATAAATATCTTGTTCTTAGGCTATCTAATACAGTATTGTTCACACTTGAACAGAGTGGAATGCGGGACAGCATGTTGGAACTTTGGTGGAAAGATAGATTTGCCCCCCTTCTGCTTTCTCTCCAGCTCTGAATCTGCTTTGATTCAAATTGACATCAGTTGTTCAGGAAACAGATATAGTAGCTGTTCTTTTCTTTTCTTTTTGGTTTGCACAACTGTGCCAATATGCAAATGTGTATGAAGTGCTAAATTTAGGAAAATGTGTGTGACTTTGTTATGGATGCAATTGCACTATTTGTGGTAGAACCAAACAAGAAATGGAGAAGGGAGGAAGAAGGATCGAACCACTTATCTAGAGTCATTACAATTTACAGCAGCAATGCTGGCAGAGTTTGAACTTATCTGGTGTGAATTAATTCCTTTTTTAAAAAAAGAGTATTCTTTGCACTGCATGCATGGCCTCAGTTCTTTTTTTCTTTTTTGGAAGCTTTTTCTTGAACATTAAATGCTATAATAAAGATATACTGAAATGCTTGTGGCAATTATTAACATGTTTCCTTGTAATTTCTCCTGGAGAAAGAATGATAACGAGGCATGTCTTTCAAGAAAAGGGAAATTAAAACAACAAAACAAAAGTTATAAATACTCCTGCCTATTTTTCATTTCAAGTAATGTATAGTTTAGATGTGTCTGTAACCTACATGCTGTCTTGTGTAGTCATATAGTGCTTGAGGAAAGTGTTTGAATTGTTTTGACTTAAACCAATGCATCAGGGCCCTATTTATCTTTCCATTGTACTGGAGTATGCCATTTGGTGCAAGTCTAAAGCCATGCTCGAGCGTTCAAGGAAAAAAAAACACTCTACATGAGTAGAGTATCCAAAGCAGGCCCCAGAGTCCCCCATCAACCCCCTCCCCCAAGTTGCTCACTGTTACAGTGGCTTTTGTCTGAAGAGGCGAATTCCCTAACCGTGATGGTGGGCACTTCTGTGATTGGCAGGCTCAGGTGCTCCAGCCACCATTATGGCTGTAACCACCATTATGGTTACAGTGTTCACCTCTTCAGATTAACACTGCTGTAACCATGAGCAATGTGGGGTGTGTGTGTGTGAGTGATGCACTGGGCAAGACTTCCAAATCTACTTTGGATGCTCTGCTCATGTAGAGAGTCTTTTTATTGAATGGGGTTTAAGTGAACCCAAACTTGTAATCCTTAGGAGTGTAATCAGATGCAGTAACTACTTGGCTGCAACATTCTTCTTAAAAGAATATAATAATTAATTGTAGCTGAAAGGCAACACATTGCCATCTAATAACAAGACCATAGGTTTTGTTAAAGAATCACATATTTCAAGAATATTTACAGCAGAATGTTTAGTGAACTGGCTTTTAGTAGATAGGGAGTGGGTGGAGGAATAAAAATAGATATAGACTTGTAGTGAGAATACTTTTTGTTTGTTTTAACAATTCATTTCAACAGGATGTAAACTACCCTGCTTCAAAAATAAGTTATTTCCACTGAGTTATGAGAAACAACAGACTTATCAGATCTAATGTTACATGCTTATTTAGACTGGTGCTGCATCTAGCTACCCTGGGTAGATTATCTACAGCAGAAGTTGGAAAGAGAGAGTATATCACTGTTAGTTCTGCTGGTCCTTTTAGGTAGCTTTTGATATCCTCAACTATGGTATCTTTCTGGACTGCCTAGCAAGGATGAGCCTAAGGGATACAGGTTTGTGGTGGTTCTGGCCCTTCCTGAAGGGTAGGCTCCAGGAGCTGGTATTGAAGCACTACTGATCGCTCCTGTAGCCATTGACTTGTGGAATTGCACAGGGTTCCATCTTGTCTTCCATGTTATTCAACAGCTACATAAAACAGTTGGAAGAGTTCATCTGCTCTTGGGAGATGGTTGTCACCAATATACCTATGATGCCAGCCAGTGTTCTCTCTAACAGGGGTTTCCAGATGTTAACTACAGCTCCCAGAACCCCCAGCTGCAATGGTTTTTGCTTGGGGATACTGAGAGTTGTAGTCAACAACATCTGGGAATCCCTCTTAGAGGGAACACTGATGCCAGCACTGTTGGGTATCAACAAAACCATTTTTTCATTGAATTCAATAGCAGAGAAAGCCCTGAACTGGTATTTGAGATCAGTGAAGGACTGGTGGATGCGACGAACGAGCTTAAGACTTGCTCGAGCCTGGAGGCAAGACAGAAGTGCTGTTGGTCAGTAAAAAAGCTAATTTGAGATTAGGCGAACAGCGTCTTCTGGACAAGGTTTCAGTCTTCCTGGATGAAAATCAGATTCACAGCTGGGGGTACTCCTGAACATGGTGCTGCTCCTGGTTCCTGGGTAGCAGCTGTGGCTGGAAGTACTTTTGCTTAGGTTAGGCTGTTGCACCCTTTCTTGAAAAATAGTCATGTGTGGTGGTTGCATCCAGATTTGGTTATGCAACATGCTCTGTTGGGTGCTACAATTCAAAAGTATTTGGAAACTTCCACTGGTGTAAAATGTGGCAGTGAGAGTCCTAACTGGAACAGGTTTTTTAAAAATATAATGTGACTACACTGCTGCACCAGCTTCATTGGCTTCTGATTTGTTTCCGAGTCCAGTTCAAAATGCTGTATTTCATCTTTAAATCCCTAAATGGTTTAGGGCCAGCATATGTGAAGGATCACCTCTACTTGTACTAGTCTATCCTGCTTCATGTCCAGCTACCAACAGAAGCTTTGTTGGTGGGTATGCAGGAGAGACTTTATCTGTGAATGGCACCCAGACTTTGGGAAGTGTGACTCAGTCTGTGATGACATTCTGGCACTTTCTGTAAGCTGATGTGTTCTGCCATAAACCTGATCTTGAGGTTCAATTTTGTTTTCTGCAAATGCTCATTTGGCTCTGTTTTATCTGTCTTAATATGCTTTTTATTCATTCTTTGACTGTATCTGAGTGCCTCATATTTGGGACAAAGCTCAGGGTATACATATTTTAATAATATATAAAAGAAAATCCATACTTTTTTTTGGTATCTTTAACAAGTTGAGCAGGGGACAAATCAAATTAACAAAGCAGGAGTAAAAAGAGTGGGAAGGTTTATAATGTACTCATTTTCAGCATTTAAGCTATCGGAGTTAGGTTCTTGAATTTTCTTTGTATTAACTTGGTTTATGCTCCAGCATATGTCAACCAATGTGTCTACTTAATTAGCACCTTCTCAATTGACTTAATGCATTTGTAAAAGTGTGACCTATAGCGGATGGTTTATAATAGCTAATGCCAGGACTGACTCTCACATCGATTGATTGATTAAGTGCCATCAAGTCGGTGTCGACTCTTAGCAATCACATAGATAGATTCTCTCCAGGATGATCAACTTGGCCTTTAAGGTCTCTCAGTGGTGCATTCATTGCTGTCGTCATTGAGTCCATCCACCTTGCTGCTGGTTGTCCTTTTCTTCTCTTTCGTTCAACTTTTCCCAGCATTATGGACTTCTCAAGGGAGCTGGGCCTTCACATAATGTGTCCTAAGTATGATAGTTTGAGCCTGGTAATTTGTGCCTCGAGTGAAAATTCTGGATTGATTTGTTCTATGATCCATTTGTTTGTTTTCCTGGCTGTCCATGGTATCCTCAAGAGTCTTCTCCAGCACCAAAGTTCAAAAGCATCAATGCCTTTTCTATCTTGCTTCTTCAAAGTCCAGCTTTCTCATTACATAGGAACATAGGAAGCTGCCATTTACTGAGTCAGACCATTGGTCTATCTACCTCAGTATTGTCTTCACAGACTGGCAGCGGCTTCTCCAAGGCTGCAGGCAGGAATCTCTCTCAGCCCTAACTTGGAGAAGTCAGGGAGGGAACTTGAAACCTTCTGCTCTTCCCAGAGCAGCTTCATCCCCTGAGCGGAATATCTTGCAGTGCTCACACATCAAATCTCCCATTCATATGCAACCAGGGCAGACCCTGCTTAGCTATGGGGACAAGTCATGCTTGCTACCACAAGACCAGCTCTCCTCTTCTCTCATTCATAGAGTGTCATGAGAAAAACCATTGTCTGAACGATTCTGATCTTTATAGGTATAAACACATCACGACATCTAAATATCCTTTCCAAGGCCTTCATTGCAACCTTATCAAGTGCTAGTATGCAGCATATTTCTTGACTGCTGGATCCTTTACTGTTGATGGTCAATCCTAAAAGGCAGAAGCTATCCACCACTTAAATGATTTCATTATCAGTTCTGAGGCTGGTTGCTGTATTTGTTGTCATTAGTTTAGTCTTTTTGACATTTAGTCATAGCCCGATTTTTTTTTCACTGAGCTCCTTGACTTTCATTAGTAGAAATTGCAGATCATCTGCATTCTCAGCTATGAGAGTGGTGTCATCAGCATAGCGCAGGTTATTGATATTTCTTCCTCCAACTTTAAAACTACCCTCATCTTCTTCGAATCCAGCTTCTCTCAGTATATGTTCAGCATATAGGTTGAATAAATAAGGAGAAAGTAGACAGCCTTGTCTTACTCCTTTGCCTATCTGGAACCAGTCTGTTTCACCATGTTCCGTCTGGACTGAGGCTTCCTGTCCTGTGTATAGGTTTCTCATGAGAACAATGAGATGTTCTGAGATGCCCATTTTCCTAAGGATGTTTCACAGCTTGACATGATCGACACAATCGAAGGCTTTTCTGTAGTAAATAAAGCATAAATTGACTTCTTTTTGGAATTCTTAGGCTTTCTCAATTATCCAGTGTGCATCAGCAGTGATGTCTCTTTTTCCTTGGCCTTTTCTGAAACCAGCTTGAACATCCGGCATTTCCCTTTCCACATAGGGCTCTAATCTGTGTTGGATGATCCTGAGCATTATTTTGCTAGCCTGTGAAATTAAGGATATTGTGCGATGGTTTGCGCAATCTATTAAGTCTCCTTTCTTTGGTATGGGTGTGTAGACTGACCTCTTCCATTCTGTTGGCCACTGTGTCATTCTCTAAATTTGCTGGCATAGTTTAGTTAGAGCCTTGACTGATTCTTCTTCTGTTCCCTGCCATATTTCTGTAGCTATTCCATCATTCCTTTAGCCTTCCAACTTGATAATGACCAGAGTGCTGATCTAACTTCATCTTCCCGTACCAGAGGTTCTTGCAAGTAGGGAATATCTTCTAGAGTATCTTGGATGTTGACATCCCTGCTGTACAGATTTTCAGTATACTCCTTCCATCTCTGTTTGATCTTCTCTGAATCAGTTACTATATGTCCTTTGGCAGCTCTTAACATACCAATTGAAGGTTGGAACCTCCCTCTGACTTCAGGGATCTTTTGGAAAACTTTCCTTGTTTTTCTGTGTCTATTTCCATCCTCAAGGTCTTTACAGATGTTGTAGTACTGCTCCTTGTCTCTTCTAACAGCTTTCTGAAATTTCCTATTAAGTTCCTTTCTGACGTCTTTATGTTTCTTGACTTTGGCTTCTCTCCTCTTCTTGGCAATTTCTACCATCTGTTCTGACATCCATTTTGCTTTCTTCTGTTTCTTGGTCTTTGGCAGTCTCCTTTCACATTCGTCCTCAACAACTTCTTTGATTTCATTCCACAGTTCCTCTGATTCCCTATCAATCAGGTTCAGAACTTCAAAGCAGTTCCTGATGTTCTCCTTGAAAATGGTGGGTACATTCTCAAGATCTTATCGTGGAAGCTGGATAGCTTTGTTTTTCCGCTTTAGCTTGACTTGGAACTTGCACATGAACACTTCATGATCTGTTTCATAATTGGCCCCCAGCCACATCTTTGCTGTTATAACTGAGCTCTTCTACCTCCTTGCACTAATAATGTAATCAATTTGATTTCTGTGTACTCCATCTTGTGATGTCCATGTGTATAGGTGGCACTTTGGTTGTTTGAAGAATGTTTTAGCAATGAAGAAATCATTGGCTTGGCAGAAGCTAATAAGTTGTTCTCCTACTTAATTTCTGGTTCCTAGGCCATATAGTCTGACTGTGTTTTCCCTCCTTACCTTTTCCAACTTTGGCATTTCATATTCCTTAAACGATATAGTATTTAAATATAACTTATGTATAGGACAGTGTATATGATTTGTTTTTGTTTTTCAGCATGTTCAGGTTGGCTGCACATTTTGTTGTTTTACCTTTTCTTTCCATCTACTTTGCCTGAGTCAGGAACTCTTGTTTCCTGTAATAAGGTTTTTTGATATTCTTGAAAGGAGCCAAAGCACTAGATTCTTAAACTGCCTGATTTAAGCTCTTATTCCTTCATGAAAATATGACTATATAGCTTAAAAATATATTAATCCTATCTATAATGGTGGCCTTGTATAAAAGTATTTGAAGACTTGAAAATGTAAAGATATTTCAAGAAAGACACATTGTTACAGCTCTTGGAAATGTGTCCAGATGCTCCAGAATGTTGGCATAGCCTTTAGCCATTTTAAATATATTTTGTTATTGAAAGGATATAAAAACACCCCAAGCATATAAAATCTTTTGGCTGGTTTACAGATTTAACATTCCAAAGTATTATGGGGGGGAAAGCCACCCTTCTCTATTATTTAGAGTTTATGGAATTATTGGAGGCTCTTGATAGAATTCTCATGGGAATCGGGCAAATACTACAAAGTTTTGTATGAGAAGAAACTGAAGTGTGTATTTACTTGGTGTAATTTTCCCCCAGTGTATTCTTCAAATACAAAATGGTAATTTCATATTAGTTTAACTGGTAAGTCATTTGGAAGCAATCTGGCTCTCCCTATGTTTTGGGGAGCGGGGGCGGGGAGAGGAAGGTTGTATTTTCTATCACTCAGATATTCCCCTCCTACCTTAATAATATGATAGGACTAGTCATTTGTCTTTTGTTTGCAAAGACTGTAATTTGGTTTAATGCAAGTAATAAAATTTAGCTAGAAACTTTGGGAGATATGACAGCATACACATTGTACATTCTGTAATAAGCTTGACAGGCACACTCTTAAATCGCACTCCAGGCAACAATCTAACTAAATAAAAAAGATGAGGATCAGTAATTTTGTTTGTACTTTCTAGTACTAAAGTTTGCAAGAGGCATTAAAAACATACTTGCCTTAAAAAAAACATTCTTTGTATGGAACAAATTACTACCTGGTGGGTGGCTTAGATCCCTGGTTAGTAACTAGATTTGCTTGAAGGCCTCATTGAGGAGGCAATAGCAACCAAAGGACCTCCACATATGTGGTCTATATGGAGATCCTGTTGTTACTGCTTCCCCTTCTTCTGTCCATTCTTCCTTCTTCACCTTCCCTTTCCCCTGTTTCTTCTGCAGGAGTAGAAGAGGAGGAATTATAGTTTTCCCCTGTGCTGGAGTTCATTAGACTGGGTTGTGGACTGATTTCCCATGGTGGGACCCTATAGCCCCGGTTCCAGTTCTGCCTCACTTGTGATTGCATGTCCAGAAATGAGCTCTTCAGCTAAAAGGCTAGTTTCCCTCCATTTGTGGTGTTTTCCCATCTCTGCTCCCCTGCTCCCCGCTTCTTAGATTGTACAAGGGGGGGGGGAGGGTGCAGAGTTCTTATTTCTAAATTGTTTCCAAATTATTCCTTTTTTAGTTGCAACCTCAGTTGGCTACTGTTTTGTTTTTGTTTGTTTTGCTTCCTGCTCATGGAGCAGTCACAGGCTAGCGAGCCTTTGCTCTCTCTCTGAGGGGACACAGGAGACCGGAAGAAAGGGCTTTAAAAAAGCATTCTCTCTCCATGATAGACATGCCACAACTGGTTTCTCTGGTTCCCACACAGCACTTGCCTTCCTCTGTAGCAACTGAGAGAACAGACGCGGCTCCAGCGGCCCCAAAAGCCTCCAAAAAGACAAAATATTGCAAGGAGCCAGGCAAAGCCCCAAAGAAAAAGTGCAAGAAGCCACCGCCTTCCGTTTGGCTCAGTGAGTACTTGCTCATTCAGGCAGTCTGCCAGCAGAGGAAACCGTGCTGCCTCCTTGCCGCTTCTGCAGACCATGTGGCGGTTGCGGTAAACACTAACTACCCTCAGGGCGCATCTTGGGCTTCCAACCCAGCCAGTCTGGTGATCGGCATGGTGGAGGGGAAAACGGCTTGTCCGTGCATTCCCCCCGCCATGCCTAAACTACCTCATCTCTTAATGGATGGCTCTGCTCCACTCGACTAGACTCCCATTTAGACAGGAGGAAATTCAACTCCTGAGCTATCTACAGTGAGTAATATTGTCCCTCCTCAGGGAGCATTTAAGCCATTAATTGTGAATGTTAATGTCCCTCCTCAGGGGATGCTTAATCCGCTTACTGGGAGCAGTACTGTCCCTCCTCATGGACTGTTTAACCCTTTCACACCTAAAATGGCGGGCTGGCTGAAGGAGTGATTAGCATTCCATTATATTATTGCTCCTCCTCCTGTTCCAGTCATTCCCACAGCTCCTCAACCCCCACCTGAGCCCCCTGCAAGACCCAGAAGCTCAAAAGGGCAACTTTCTTCCAGACACTAGCCCTATTAGACAGGCCATCCCTGCCAGCAAAATGGGGCACTTTGCATTAATTAAAAGGCAATATAGGCAAAAAAGAGGGTTTTTCACACTTCTTCCTCAGAGGATCCCCCTCCACCTAAACCCCCAAACCTCCCCCCAGCCACTCCTGCTCCCATGGTATCCACTTCCTCTGTCCCAGTTGTTCCTCTGCCCAGACCCCAAAAGCCTCCCTCCTTCCCATGGTACCAAATGTTACCATCCAGTCCTCCCCACGTATCCAGTCTGCCTTGCCTGAACAACCACTGAGGCCTCTTACAGGCAATGATGTATCTGATTCTGATTCCTCTCACTCTGGGCCTATTGTTCCTGCGGGCCCAGATAACGAGGACTGGGAGTTATCTGATGAAGAGGTAGCCCTAAAGGCACCTATCTCTTCCTGACTTTTTTCATTCTTAGATTTTGACGTGCTGCTGGCAAACGCCGAGAGGGCCATTCATGATGTTAGCCCACCAGATGAGTTCTCATCCACTACTGAACTCAATCGGAATGTATTCCTGATGTCTGCCCCACCCTCTGCTTCTGTTCCCTTCACCTCTATGTTTCGTAAGGTCATGTTAGTGGAATGGGAAAAGCCCATGTCTTCTAAAACAATCAGGGTTTGCCCCCCAAAGCATTATTCCTTCCCACAGGAGGTCTCTGCCCTCTTAGAGCTGTCATGTGTTGACCCTCCAGTGGCACAGCTTGTGTCAGGTGCTCTTCTGAACATGGAAGGTCACGAACAGCTCAAGGTTCCAGAAGATAAGAAATGTGACCTACTTCTCAGAAAGGTGCACAAAGTATGAGCCATGGTAATTAAGGCTGCCACCACTATGTCCATTTTTACCAGGGCCTCTGTTCTCTGGGCCAAAGAATTAGCAGCCCTTGTCGCCCCCAGAGAACACTAAGCTCCATCTAGGCCTTAACAAAATGGCAAAGGCTGGAGCCCTTATGGCAAATTCCAGTCTTGATTGTCTGCAGTATGCCTCTAGAGCTATGGCTGTGGGGGTTGCAGTCCTAAGGTCCTTATGGCTGAAAAATTGGAATGTTGTGGATACCAAGTCCAGATTGGCATTGACTGCATCTCCCTTTTCAGGCCCCAACTTCTTTGGGCCATCCCTAGAACCAGTCCTTGTCAAGACCAAACCTGATAAGAAGACTATGCCCTCTATCAGACATGATCCACAAAGGCCATTTCGGGGCCAGGGTTACTCCTTCCGCCCTCACAGGCAGTCTTGGGGATACCAAGGTAATCAGTTCAAAGACTTCAGGGGCCCCATGTCCAGAGGCTTCTGCTGCCCCCTGTGGAGATAACGCTACAGAGGCCACAGGGCTTCCACCCTTTCAATCCCAACTCAACAAAAAACTATGACTCACCCCTGGTGGGAGGCAGACTGCTGGAGTTCGAGACCACATGGATGTCTACCTCTCAGGACTAATGGATGCTCAACACAGTCTCCAGAGGCTATTCACTCAATTTCACAACACTTCCCATCGACCACTTCATCGTGTCTCCCAGATCCAGGAACCCAGAAAAGCACTCTTGTATGATGCTAGCGATTCAGCATCTGCTTCAGATCTGGGCCATCGAACCTGTTCCACCAGCAGAAGTAGGTACTGGTGTCTACTCCATCCTTTTCCTAGTCCCAAAAAAGGATGGATCCTGGAGAGCGATCCTGGATCTAAAGAGGCTCAACAAGTTCATATGGAAAAAAGGGTTCAGAATGGAGTCCCTCCATACTATCATTCCAGCCAGGTGACTTCCTAGCGTCTATAGACCTCTGAGTCATATCTTCACATCCCCATTTTACCAACACACAGATGCTTCCTCCGGTTTGCCTACAACCTGATCCACTATCAATACAGGGCCCTTCCCTTCGGGCTCTCATTGGCCCCACGGGTCTTCACCAAGGTGATGGTGTCCATGATTGCCCACCTACACCTTCAGGGCGTGCATGTACACCCCTTTCTAGATCGTCTTTTGATTCAGTCCCCTTCTCTAACTTAGGCCAGAAAGGACATAGCTGCATCTCTCCAATATCTCAAGGATCACGGCTTTGTGGTCAATCATGAAAGTAGCCACCTCCAACCATCACAGGTCCTCCAGCACCTAGGGGCACTATTCAGTACAAAACAAGCCCTGGTCTTGGAAAGACAAAATAATATATCTCCTGGCGCCTCTGCTATGACAGCACTCAGCAGACCTGATGTTCATGGCCCTATAGTTCTGGGACCATGTTGGTCTGCCTGGAATGTACTCCCTTGACCAGGTGGCACTCACGACTGCGCCAATGGTTCCTTCTTCCCTTTCAAGATGACATCATGACCGGCACACACAGACAGGTTCCCCTGCCAGTGGTGCCAGTGGAGGTCAGATGGTCCTTCCTCTGGTGGCTCTCCCCCTGAAGACCCCTCAGTGGATAATCATCACCACAGATGCCAGTCTGACAGGTGGGGAGTACACTGCTCAGACCGGTTCACCCAGAGTCGCTGGTTGCTGGAGGAGGCTTGCAGGAGCATCAACTGGTTCAAACTATAGGCAGTCCAATTAACACTTGTCCAATTCAGCCATTTGACCCAGGGCCACCATGTCCTGTTAAGGACGGACAATGTCACCGCTAAGTCGCATGTCAACTGCCAGGGTAGCACCAGATCCTGGACCCTGATGGAGGAATCTGACTTCCTCTTCTCCTGGGAGGTTTTCTCTTTTCAGAACACCTCCGCGGCAATGCAAACCTTCAGGCAGACTGGATCAGCAGAAACACAATAGACCCAGCGGAATGGAGTCTACACCCAGAGGTCTCTCATCAGGTGGCGGCCCATATGGGCCAACCTCAGATAGACCTATTCACCTCCAATGCGAACCACCAACTTCCCAGGTACTGCCATTCCAGTTCCCTGGGTTCCAAGGTTTCCAAATCCACCTTCACCTGCTGGATCAGGGCGTGCATCGTACTCACCTACAAGGCCCTTAATCTTCCTGTACCTCCTGGTATCATGGTGCACTCCACCCACAGTGCGGCTAACTCAGTGGCCTTCTCTTCACACGTCCCCCTAGCTGACATCTGTCAAGCAGCGACCTGGTCTTCCATCACGCCCTTCATCCGCCATTATAAAATCTTGTCCTTCCACAATTCCCAAGTGACCTTTGGCCTCAGGGTTCTACAGCAGATCGTATAGTCCTAAATCCTTCCCACTCAGTTTCAGATCGCTTGGGCAAGTCCCAGTCTGATGAGCTCCAGCACAAGAGAAAAAGGAATATTGATCCTACCATGAAGGGTTCTTTCCCCCTGTGACTGGAGCTCATCAGCCCCACCACAGATGCATATAGTTTGAGGGTAGCCCCTTTTGGGGAGAGGGCAGCTCCCAGGGTTCTTTAGCAGGTAGTTTTCCCTTCTGTTGTCTTTTCTTGTATGTACAGTTACATTCTGGTATATTCCTAACTGCTTGCCTCCTAGGCTACCTTTTCTCCTTTTCTGTCTTTCATGCCATGCTCAGTCTACAGTCCCGGAACTGGGGCTATTGGCTCCCGCCACAGGAAATTAGCACCATGTGATCTGGTCCAGCCTTGAGCATGCTCAGTCCACAACCCAGTCGGATGAGCTCCAGTCACAGAGAAAAAGAATCCTTCATGGTAAGACCAATGTTCCTATTTATGAGCAAGAACCCTGTATGCCTCTGTCTGATTTCCAGGTCACCCACAGAAAAAGAGAGAGTGGTTTTCAGTAAAGGGGACAGATAGAAAGGAGACAGAGTTCCTGTACATTTTAAAAGATATGTAGGAGAAATAATTCTATCAGGTACCATTTATTGTGCAGACCTGTTGATTTTTCTTCTCTCCACAACTTTTACAAGAGCCCTTTTCTCCTCTTTGATCATCCTAGTTTCCAAGGTATCTACGAAGCCCACATCTATCTATCTGTCTATCTATCTATCTGTCTATTTAACATTTGTATACTGCCCAAAATGCAAGTCTCTGGGCAGTTTACAACAAAACAATAAAAACAATAAATAAAAAGGTTAAAACATTGTAACAAGTTAAAATGTAAAAGGTTAAAACTATTAAAAATCAAACAAAACAGTATCTAATTAAAAGCCTGGGTGAACAAATGTGTCTTGACTGACTTTTAAAGAGTTGTAAGAGATGGGGTGGCTCTTATTTCAGCAGGAAGCATGTTACAAAGGCTCGTGGCCTCAATGGAAACTGCCCCAGCAATATTGCTGTTCTATATAATTGTGCCTCAGAATACCTCTCTAATCTGGCTGCTTGCCGGCCTGACTGGGTGGCGTGGCTTGTTTGCCCCAGCCCCTTCTAAGGAGTATGCGACATCGGGGAGCCCTTGCCATTGGCTCCCCTGGAGCTCCCGGGGCGGGGCTTACTCAGCAAGCAGCGCAGAGCGCTTGCACCGATTCAGTCCATCTCTCGAAGGCAATGAGAGTGGACATGCAGGTGATGAGCTCCGAGGCCGGCCGCGACCACGTGGCTGGGCCTATGAACCTCGGACTGCGTGGCGGGGGTCGGGCTTTTAAGCCCACACGCCCATAGCCACGAGCAGTTGCGAGGTGGGTGGGCGAGTAGTCAAGCTCAGCCCATGGCTTGTCGGGCAGTGCTGGTGGTCACGTGGCTAGGCCTGACGCGGCCGCCATGCGGGATAGCCGGAGCAGCTGGCCAGGTTCTACCCCAGCCCAGGTTTGTTGTGGGGGGCGGTTGGTTGCCAGGTGGGTGGGCTTTTAAGCTTGGCCCGCGGTGGCGGCAGCACGGTGTTGGCCCTATTACAAATGGGCCTGCCAATCCCTGCGGCTGCCCAGGGAGGCCCTGGCGTCCTACCACACCCTCACCAATACCAACAAGATGGCGGCCACCCAGGGAAGCCTTGCTGGCACCGAAGGGCCTCAGTGGCCTACCCCTCCAATCCCAACCAGAAGCGGCAGTGCGGGCTGACTCTTCCCCAATGGGACTCTTCTCCAGCGCAGGGGCTCTAAGTGGCACAGTTGGGAAATGCTTGACTAAACAAGCTGAAGGTGGTTGGTTCAAATAATCTCTCCTATATTGGGGCAGCAGCTGTATAGGAAGATGCTGGAAGCCCTCATAAATCATTAAATGATGATTATAATTTAAATGAGGGGAAAAATAAAAACAAAATTCAAAAATTCATAAAAAATCGTACAAGTGTTCGATTGCTTTGGGGTTTGGGTGGCAGGTACCCATGGGTGCCAGCTACCACCCCACCCACTTTTGGAGGTTCGAACCGGACCAAACCGGTCCAAACCGGTTTGAATTCGAACCAAACCCAGGGGAGGTTCGAACAAAACCAAAACTGAACCACCCCCTCCTGGTTCGAACCCGGTTCGAATTCAAACCGAACCAGGCAAACTGGTTTTGTGCACATCCCTAACTCCAAGTCCGGGAGGGAACAGGTCACATCTTTATCTCCTGAGGCCTCAGTAAGGTAAAACATCCTTTTGCACCTGCACTACTAGGGTGATTCCCTTATCGCTAGGTGCTCCCTCTCCTGGTAAGGGTACGTACTTCAGGGATGTGCTGTTTCTCACATGTCATACTGAACACAGGCAACTAGCTGAGGGCCGCAGGCTCCCTCGTGTGACTTAGGGGCCCCTGCTGCCCCTCTGTTTTTATCTTGATGCTCCATTTTGAGGGAGTACATTCACTCGCTTCACCCAGTTTGAACCCTTTAAAGCCTACAAAACCACAGGCACCGGTAGCCTCACAAGAGAGCTGGGTCAGGGGTAGCAAACATGGCTTGTCCCCTTGACTAAGCAGGGTTTGCCCTGGTTGTGTAGGAAGGGGAGACTAGAGGTGGGAGCATTGTACGATATTCCCCTGAGGGGATGGAGTCGCTCCGGGAGGAACAGATGGTTCTGAGTTCCCTTCATAGGTCCCCCAACATCTCCAGTCACAAGTATGATGGCATACCCCTGGGAACAGGCTTCCTCATCCCCTGACCCCCCCCCCCAAAAAAAAAAGGTTAAGAGGGAATCCGTTGCTTAAGACATGCTTGATGGAGCCATACCTCAGCGGTAGTGCATCTGCTTTGCATGCAGAAGGTCCCAGGTTCAGTCCCTGGCTCCATCCCCAGATAGGGCTGGGAGAGAGCCCTGCCTGAAAATTGAGAGAGTGGTTGCCATTCAGTGTAGATAATAATGAGTTGGGATGGACCAAAGGTCTAGCCTAATTCAGTATAAGGCAGCTTCCTAGGTTTAAATTTCTCTCAGATCTCCACACTATGGGCTCAACACTCCCTTGCCCTGCCTGAATATTGGGAGAGCTGTTCCCAGTCAGTGTAGATAATACTGAGTTGGGACGGACCAATGGTCTAGCCTAAAAGAGAGCCAGTGTGGTGTAGTGGTTAGAGTGCTGGACTAGGACCAGGGAGACCTGAGTTCAAATCCTGATTCAGCCATGATACTTGCTGGGTGACTCTGGGCCAGTCACTTCTCTCTCAGCCTAACCTACTTCACAGGGTTGTTTTGTGGAGAAACCTAAGTATGTAGTACACTGCTCTGGGCTCCTTGGAGGAAGAGCGAGATATAAAATGTAACAATAAACAAACAAACAAATAAATAAATAAATAAATAAATAATTCAGTATAAGGCAGCTTCCTATGTTTAACATTTTTCTCAAATCTTCACACTACGGGCTCGACACTCCCTTGCCAGACAGCGAACCAAGAAGGCTGTATGGCCCTCCAGTGATGTACCTCTTGCCCAGTGCTGCTTAGTTCTAGATCCTTGGGGTCTGCCAAGGTCACTCGCATGACTTCTGGATCAGCCACATGCTAAAAGTCTGGGCGGCTTGTTGGGCAGAGGGCTGCCTTCCCAGGCTTGGGGTCTGGATTGTTGGCATGGTGCTGGACGCGTATTGGCTTGGGACGTGGGTCTCAGCTGTAGGGTGTTGAGCACACAGTGGCTTGGGACGCGGGTCTCAGCTATGTGGCGTGGAATGCAGGTTGGCCTGGGATGTGGGTCTCAGCTATGTGGCATGGAATGCACATTGGTCAGGGACACAGGTCTCAACTTGGTGGCTTGGAACACAGCTGGGCCTGAGACGCGGGTCTCGGTGTGGCAGGAATGCACAAGGGCATGGGACGCGAGTCTCATCTGTGTGGCGTGGAACGCATATTGGCCTGGGACAAGGGTCTCAGCTCAGTGGCATGGAACACAAATTGACCAGAGACGCGGGTCCCGGTTACGTGGCGTCGAACACGGAATCGCCAGATTGGCCACTGACGCAGGTATGTGTCCAAGTGGGCACAAGGTGTGGACCTAAGAACACAGTTGGGTCTGGGAGCCACGTGGATGGCTCAACGGCTGCCTTTATCGCAGGAACCTGGGAGGATAATCCAGCGTGGGACTTCTTGGTGTTATACCCGGGAGGGAATGCCTTAGTTAGCCAGTCGGAATTTCTCTCACTTGGGAGGCCATAGGTGACCTTGAGGCAGTCCTGTCTGGGTGACCTTGAAGCGGTCCTGTCTTAGCGTAATAGGGTCTGACAGTACACCAAGCAGGGTTTTTGAGAGAGACTCACGAGCAGAATGGGATCGACAGGGCCAGGCAGGGGTTAGTGCTGCCCTAGCCCGTGTTTTGGCCTCCAGGGGTGCAGCTGTATACTGTACACCGACATTCGGTTTTCTCAGCTCACCCTCTGTGGGTGGTCTGGGTCCACCAGTCGCCACAGGCAGGAGACTGTTCGGGGGAGGACTCACATCTGGGATTGGTGATAGGATTGTGTGGGGGTGTGGGGCGTTAAGCTAGGCTAGTGCCCTCCATGGTAGGTACAGTGTGGAGGGAAGCAACAGCTTAAAATCAGTGATGCACCTTAGGTAAGCATTTGGCATCAAGGAGGAGGAGTGGATCAGGTCAGGGATGCCGCACAGATTAGGGATACCGCACAGCCCTTCTTCTCTGCAAAGCAACATTCTTCCGTGTGGCTTGGCAGCATCAGAGGGGCGTCATCAGTAACAGAGACCTGACCTTAGGTCAGCTAGGAAGGGCGGCGCCCGCTTTGGAGTGAGGGAGCTGCTTGGAGCCAAGGTGCTAACACCACAGTCGTCTAGGCCAAGGTGGCCACTCTCATGGCCGGCCTTCTAGGAACCGCACTATGGTGGGTGGAGCACCAATGCCAGCTGAGTGCCATGTTGGCACGCAAAGAACTATGTCTCAATAAATGTGGCCAATTTCACCAAAGAATCACATGTCCGTGTCTCCTTGGGTCTGGGTGCAAATTATAGTTTGCACCCTGGTTACTTTGCATCTTCAGTTTAAACAAACAAACAAAATATAGTACAGGAGCTCTTTGATTATTGCAGGGTTTACGTTCTTGGCTACCACTGCAAGACGATGGTACTTATTGTGCGGGGTCAGAACTCGGAAGACGATATTGATCTGCTGGTTCTGGATGGGCTCACGTTCCCCCAGAAGGAACAGGTTTTCAGTCTGGGGGTGCTCCTGGATCCGACCCTGGTGTCCAAGATTGAGACGGTGGCCAGAGGTGCTTTTTATCAGCTTCGTCTGATACGCCAGCTGCGTCCGTTTCTTGAGATGAATGACCTCAAAACGGTGGTACATGTGCTGGTAACCACTAGGCTGGATTACTGAAATGCACTCTACAGGTGAAACTTGAAAAATTAGAATATTGTGCAAAAGTCCATTAATTTCAGTAATGCAAATTAAAAGGTGAAACTGATATATGAGACAGACGCATTACATGCAAAGCGAAATAAGTCAAGCCTTAATTTGTTATAATTGTGATTATCATGGCGTACAGCTCATGAGAACCCCAAATCCACAATCCCAGAAAATTAGAATATTACATGAAACCAATAAAACAAGGATTGTAAATAGAACAATATCGGACCTCTGAAAAGTATAAGCATGCATATGTATTCAGTACTTGGTTTGGGCCCCTTTTGCAGCAATTACTGCCTCAATGTGGCGTGGCATGGATGCTATCAGCCTGTGGCACTGCTGAGGTGTTATGGAAGACCAGGATGCTTCAATAGCGGCCTTCAGCTCTTCTGCATTGTTTGATCTCATGTCTCTCATCCTTCTCTTGGCAATGCCCCATAGATTCTCTATGGGGTTCAGGTCAGGCGACTTTGCTGGCCAATCAAGCACAGTAATCCCATGGTCATTGAACCAGGTTTTGGTACTTTTGGCAGTGTGGGCAGGTGCCAAGTCCTGCTGGAAAATGAAGTCAGCATCCCCATACAGCTTGTCTGCGGAAGGAAGCATGAAGTGCTCCAAAATCTCTTGATAGACGGCTGCATTGACCCTGGACTTAATGAAGCACAGTGGACCAACACCAGCAGATGACATGGCTCCCCAAATCAACACAGACTGTGGAAACTTCACACTGGACTTCAAGCATCTTGCATTGCGTGCCTCTCCATTCTTCCTCCAGACTCTGGGTCCTTGGTTTCCAAATGAGATGCAAAAGTTGCTCTCATCAGAAAAGAGGACTTTGGACCACTGAGCAACAGACCAGTTCTTTTTTTCTTGAGCCCAGGTAATACGCTTCTGACGTTGTTTGTTGTTCAGGAGCGGCTTGACAAGAGGAATACGACATTTGAAGCCCATGTCCAGGATCCGTCTGTGTGTGGTGGCTTACACTAACTCCAGCCTCAGTCCAATCCTTGTGAAAGTCCCCAACACTTTTGAATGGCCTTTTCCTGACAATCCTCTCCAGGCTGCGGTCATCCCTGCTGCTTGTGCACCTTTTTCTTCCACACTTTCCCCTTCCACATAACTTTCTATTAATGTGCTTTGATACAGCACTTTGGGAACAACCAACTTCTTTTGCAATTACCTTTTGAGGCTTTCCCTCCTTATGGAGGGTGTCAATGATGGTTTTCTGCACAACTGTCAAGTCAGCAGTCTTTCCCATGATTGTGATTCCTAATGAACCAGACTGAGAGACCATTTAAAGTCTCAGGAACCCTTTGCAGGTGTTATGGATTGATTAGCTGATTGGAGTGGGACACCTGGAGCCTAGACTGTTGAACCTTTTCACAATATTCTAATTTTCTGGGATTGTGGATTTGGGGTTCTCATGAGCTGTACACCATGATCATCACAATTATAACAAATTAAGGCTTGACTTATCTCGCTTTGCATGTAATGCATCTATCTCATATATCAGTTTCACCTTTTAATTTGCATTACTGAAATTAATGAACTTTTGCACGATATTCTAATTTTTTGAGTTTCACCTTTATGTGGGACTGCCTTTGTACGTAGTTCAGAAATTGTAGTTGGTCCAGAATGCAGCGGCCAGGTTGGTCTCTGGATCATCTAGGAGAGACCACATCACTCCTGTGTTGAAAGAATTACACTGGCTGCCGATACGTTTCTGGGCAAAATACAAGGTGCTGGTTATTACCTATAAAGCCCTAAAGAGTTTAGGCCTGGGTATTTAAGAGAACTAGCTAATCCCGCATAGAGCACCTGTGTGGCAGTACACTCCCCCCACTTTCTGCCCCAGTCCCCTCCCCCTAAGCCTTCAGCCCCAGTCCCCTCCCCCCAAGCCTTCTGCCCCAGCTTGCTCCCTCCTCCATTTCCCCCTCTTTCTCTCTTCCTCTCTCTCTCATTCGTGCTCCCCACCCCACCGCTGCTTTTTAGCCTGCTTGTGTTTTCCCCACTGGCCATTGCCGCCTCCTCCTTCCTCCAGTCCCTGGTGCATTGGGCGGCCAAGCATTCAGCCGGCTCCTTCCTGCACGGCCCTCCCTCTAGCAAGCATCTTCCGAAGCGGCCAGCCGTTTGTCTCTGCCCAGCCAGGCTCTGCCACTTTATCTCCCCAAAGCTTCCCCCCTCCCTTCTGCCCCAGTCTGTTCTCCTCTCTGCTTGCCCACTTTCCTTCCTTTCCTTTCCTCCTCAAGCGGCCACTTCCCTACGTGGCCAACCGCTGCCCAGCCAATCCGGTGCCTCCGCTGCCCAGCCAACCCGCTGGGTTGCCAGGACGCATCCCCACAGAGGCACCTCTACGAGAATTAATATAATAGATGTCTACTTCACCATGAGCCCCACTGCCTGTTGAGAGATCATCTAGAGAGGTTCGCCTGCAGTTGCTGCCAACACGTTTGGTGGCTACTCGGGAATGAACCTTCTCTGTTGCTGCCCTTGGACTTTGGAATGTGCTCCCTTTTGAAATAAGAGCCTCCCCATCTCTGGCAACTTTTAAAAAAGCACCGAAGACACATTTATTCACCCAGACTTTTAATTAGATGCATGGTTTAAATTTTTAATGTTGGTTTTAAATTATTTTAATGTTAATGTTTTTAATGTTTAAATGATTTTAACTGTTAATTGATTTTAATTGCTTTTATTTGTTGTAAACCGCCCTGAGCCATTTTTGGAGGGATGGTATATAAATCAAATAAATAAATAAATAAATGCCGAAACTGCTATAATTGAAACCTTGCACATATGAGAATGATGAGGTTAAGTTCCTTAGTACATTGAGAAGTGCTAAAAATAACAAAAGGGCGGGGGGACCAGAAATAAGAGGACTACAGCATTGTATGTAGGCCACTGCAGCTCTCAACTCCTCCAGTAATGGCCACCAGAACAAACAAACAAAACCCTCCAAATTCCACAAAAAAAATCCCAACATGGTTCCACATTGTTCCTAAAAGTGCCTCCAAACCTGAAACTTATTTTTTTTAATTTATCTATTGAATTTATATACCACCTAATATAGAAATCTCTAGGTGGTGTGCAGAATTAAAACATACTATAAAATATAAAACATTTAAAATTCATAAAAAGATAAAAATCATAATAGATAAAAACACATTAAAATTTAAAAATTTGGTTTCAGTTAAAAACCTGGGAAAATAGCTATGTCCTCAAAGTCCTCCTAAAAAAAGAGAAGGCGATGCTCTTATTTCAGCAGGGAGAGCATTCCAAAGCCCTGGGGCGGCCCCAGAGAAAGCCTGGTCCCAAACCATAACTGGATCTCTACAGATGATCTTAATAGACAACAGGGTTCATGATAGAGAAGATACTCTCCAAGTACCCTGGACCTAAGCCGTTAAGGGCTTTATAGATAATGACCAGTACTTTGTATTTTGTTCCAAAACATATCGGCAGCCAGTGCAGTTCTTTTAGAATTTGTGTTATATGGTCCCTTCAGGTAAACCCAGAGACCAATCTGGCTGCCGCATTCCGTACCAATTGTAGTTTCCAAACTGCATACAAAGAAATGCTACGGGAAGTGTAAAATGCATACACACAGGAACTGCGGATGGCCAAAATTCACTCCTGTGATACTGGAAACAGGGTATATACAGCTGAACCCACAATAATACAGAGTCACCTGTACTTCCACAATGCTAAGTCAGGATATGATGCAAAACTTCACACATTGCATTGCAATAGTAGAATACATACACACAAGAGATGAGCTTTTGATTCTATGAGATAGCTGCCACTGAGGCTGATGGTAAAACAGGGCTTACTGTGTATGTCTATAGCTATGGATCCTGTGTCAATCAGCCTGCAGTTTTTTAGCTTACTTTCCAGTAGGCTTATAAGATCACCCAACATTCTGTGCATGTGTCCGTGTGTCCCCCTCGTATCAACTTCGCAACACCTGGACCAATATGAACCAAATCGGATACAGTTGTAGGGACACATAGGACACCTCGATGGCATACTTTGTGATTATGTCATCCACCCCAATCCAGGATGGCCGACTCATTGTGCAGGTGGGCTAACTTTTGAACCACCTAACCAATTTGAACCAAATTTGCTACAGCTGTAGAGACCAATAGGGATGCCCAAATGGTGTGGTGTGTGGTCATGTCATCAAATCCAATTCAAGATGGTGGCCACGTAAACATCTGAGGCGCAAGCAGGCTAATTTGTGGACTGTCTAACCAATTTAAACCAAATTAGGGACAGTGACAGTGAGTGACACATAGGGACACCACAACGGTGTAGTTTGTGATGATGTCATCCACCCTGAACCAAGATGGTAGACGAGTAAACGTTTCAGGCACAAGTGAGCTAACTTATGAACCACTTAACCGATTTGAACAAAATTTGCTGCAGCTGTAGAGACACATAGGGAAGCCCAAATGGCGTAGTTTGTGATGATGTCAACTACTCCAATCCAAGATGGAGAATGTGTGACTGTTTGAGGGCCAACTTGTGGACTGTCTTAACTGCTTTGAACCAAATTTGCTATAGCTGAATGGACACATAAGGATGCCTCAATGGTGTAATTTGTGATGATGTCATCCACCCCAATTCAAGATGGTGGACACGTAGACTTTGGAGGCACAAATGCACTAACTTGAGGACAGTCTAACCAATTAGAATCAAATTTGGAACAGCTGTAGTGAGTGACACACAGGGACACCTCAATGGTGCTGTTTGTAATGATCCAAGATGGCGGACACATGAACAGCTGAGGTACAAGATATCTAATTTGTAGACCTCGATTTGCACCAAATTTAGCCCAGATGTAGAAGCAGTGAAAGGAAAGTAGGCTGATTAGTTCTTACTAGAACAACTTGTTCTGATATTGTCTTGATAAAGAACATGGTTGAGAATTCCAGGGGTGGAAAACTCTTAAGGAAATATGATGAATTGTGTGATGCTGGAAGCTCCCTAGATTATTTGCATGAGGGCCATGCTAAACTGTTTATCTTACACTTGTATTTTTAACTGAAAGATTATGAAGTATAGACAAAATATAATTATTGTAGCAGAGAGATACAAGTACAGTTACTATTCAAATATGTAGGAAATAAAAAACAACCCTCTCTCAAAATGTGTGCACTTGTGTCACACTTTCCATGTGTATGTATCAATGTATAGTAGCTTTTGCTCAAAGTTTTGCAAACAATTTTGGGATACCAGTGGCAACCAACTGAAGTCTTCCAAAGCTTAGCTTAACCTAGCAGGGTGTAACAAATTCACTATGAAGTCCTTTTAAGGCAATATTTTTGCTACCTCTGTTGCATTCGTATTCGCATCTTCAGCTCAGAACAGAGCTGTCAATTTATTTTCAGTAACAGGGTTCCCATTATTTTCTGTTCTTTCAATTGGTTACATTTTTAAAATATTTATTAATAATAATATTAAATAATATAATAATAAATTCAATTTCTATACTGCCCTTCCAAAAATGACTCAGGGTGGTTTACACAGAGAAATAACAAACAAATAAGATGGAACCCTGTACCCAAAGAGCTCACATTCTAAAAAGAAACATAAGAGAGACACCAACAACAGTCACTGGAAGTACTGTGTTGGGGGTGGATAGAGCCAGTTACTCTCCTCCTGCTAAATAAAGAGAATCACCACAGTAAAAGGTGCCTCTTTGCCCAGTTAGCAGGGGTTTATTTTATGCAAGGACTTGATTGTCCTCTTGAAAATGAGGCATGTTAGACTGACGACATTGTTTTAGGAGAGTTGCAAACCCTGTTGTGTTCATAGGAATGGGGAAATGCTTAGAACAGATTAACCAAACTTCATTTTCAGTTTATTGTAGCTCCAGGACATTTATTTCCTGCAAAGGCTTTGGAATTCCTTGAGGATATTGCTGCCAGACTTTGTTATTTTAAAAGCAATTCAGCCAGCCGCAGTAACTGTACATGTAAATGTTTCAGGAGGCATTAGGTAGAAATCTAGGTGGTAAGTTAGTGCTCAGTATACTGTGCTATGGTGGAAGAAATGAAAGGCAACTTAATGGTGTGTGCCTTTGCTAATGTGGAAGAAACAAAGGCAAAACATGATCCAAACATTCTTGAGATGCCTAGGAGGTGTTAGTGGACTGCACATGGGGCAAAGTGTTAGGTGCTTTGTTTTTATTTAAATAAATGCCTTGAATTCTGGTTTTTTGGAAACATGGAAGATTTCAGTTAAGGCTGAAATGAAAGGAACATCAAATATTGAACAATATGCTCAGCCTCAGACGGTTAATGCATGGAATGAAAAGAACAGAATCAAGTTGGCTACTGGCATCTCTGTCAGGAAGATCGTAGATTGAAATGGCTTGGAAATTAAAATCTCCTTTCAGGTACTGACACTATTTGTCAAACTTTATATCCTTTGATCTGATGAAAATGTAAAGTTGTCTTTTCATAAACAGAGGTGGCAAGCTAGTGAGGTACCTTGAAATGAATATAGGTGACTGATGGATTTCATACTGTTGATCAAATGGTATGATTGGCAATTTATTAATATGTTAAAGTCGAATAGATGGAAAATCCACGGAGAATTTTTCAATCAAATTTGGATGATGCATCCCATTAGCAACTATGCCACAGTTCTTTGCATAGAGGAGACCCATCATTGTAGTAGTGATTAGAACATATCTGGGTAATGAACACATTTATAATTTGTTTCAAGACAAATATCATTTATGCTAGTATGGAAATTGGGATTCTCTAGATGTTATCCCATCTGAATTCATCAGAAGGTGTGAGTTGGTCCTTGGAAAAAATCAGTGTACAGTTAGTGAAGAAACACTGGTTTCATTCTAGCAGGAAATTTAAATTTCTCAAGCTCAGTACTGAGACGTTAACACAATATAATTCATATGCTAATACAAAATGTATTTCTTTTTTTAAAAATGGGACTCATGTAATTTCTCAGCCCCCACCCCTTAGCCATATTAATTAAGGACCAGGAACTAAATGTGCTGATTCCATTTTTAGCAGCAGCCATATGCTTATTGTTGTAGGGGAAGCAGAGGTTCACCTAGGTAATTTTGGACCCTGGGCCTAAAGGCCTTTGGAGGGCCCCCCACCACTGCAAGTTAAGCATCATTTTTTAACATGTAGGTTCTTGAGAGCACAAACTACTAGGGTTGTGCATTTTGTTTTTTTTCTGTTTTGTTTTTGGCCCAAATCTGAAGCACCCCCATTTTGTTCTTTGTTCAAAATCAGCCAATCCGAAACACCCCAATTTTGTTCTTTGTTCAAAATTGCAAAATCCGAATCCGAAATGTTTTGGATTTTTAAAAATGGCCCCAGGGAAAAATTAGTGGGTGGGGGTGGTAGTGCCCAATGGGTGGAAACTACCACCCAAATTTCAGAGGAATTGGGCAAAGGGCTGATTTTTAAAGATGTAATGGAGTTTGCGCATCTGTAAAGTTCTTCCCCATAGGGAACTATGGACCTCCATAATTCCTGCCCTATAACTGCACTTGGGCACCAGGGTGGCCCAGAGCGAGTGGTGGTGTAGAGCACATAGGGTGCCAACCACCCCCATGGGTTGCTAACCCATGGTGTACTGGGTTCTGTTGTTTCTGAGATGTTTTGAGTGTAGATTCAGATTCTGTGGTAGCATATGAGAGTGGATTCATGGTTTGTCATTGAAAATCTCATATGCTACCAGAGAATCTACACTCAGAACACCTCAGAAACAACAGAACCCAGCACCCCATGGGTTAACAACCCATGGGGGTGGTTGGCACCCTATGTGCACTACACCACCACTCGCTCCCAGCCACCCCAGTGCCCCCCAGGTGGAGTTATGGGTCTGCTGAAACCTCCATCATTCCCTAGGGAGAAAAAACCTTAAAGAAGAGTAAACTTCAACAATTCCTAAGAAATCAGCCCTTTGCCCTATTCTTTTGGAATCTCGGTTGTGGCAGGCACCCCTTGGGGCACTGCCACCCAACCCACTGTTTTGCCCCTCAAGCCCCCTTTCTGCCCCAAATCTGCCCCAAAGACATCTCAACTTCAGAAATTCTTTAAAAATCAGCCCTTTTCCCAATTCCTTTGGAATCTGGGTGGCAGCAGGCACCCATTGGGGCACTACCACCTGAACCACTCTTCTGCCCCCAAAGCCCCCTTTCTGCCCTGAATACACCCCAAATAACATCAACATCACACATCAACAACAGCAGAGCTTTGGAAAAAATCAGGCAGATTTCCAAAGTTCATGCACATCCACATCCCCTCCCCCCCCCCGAAATGCAATTGATCTACACACAACAGTGTGAAACAACAATGAAATGCACACTGCCCCACTAGCCAGTGAGGGTAAAATTTACCCTTAAATTTGCTTAAAAGGAATAAGGAGGCAATTGCCAGCAGATCAGCCCATGCTTTCGCTGGCCAATCTGCAGGCTGGAAGGGCTGGAAATTCAAACAGATGTCAAAACTCAAAATGGAGACTGAAGGAGAAAGTCTTTTTGCGATTGCAAAATGGAGTTCCAAAACAGCTGAAATCACAAAACGTTTTGTATCCGAAACAGGGACGTTTTGTTTTGGCTACAAAATTTTCTGTTTTGAGCATTGGGTATTTTGTTTTGGCTACAAAACAGCCAAAATGGCCTGTTTTGTGCACAAAATGTTTTGTATCCGAAACGAAACGCACATCCCTACAAACCACACCACCCAGGACAGACTAAAGAGGATTTGGGGGGCACAAGGGTGTATGGAGGCCCTGGACTTTGGCCCTGAAGTCCAGGGGTAAGAGCACCTCTGAGGGGAAGAATGGCAGTTCAGTCCTCAAATAGCAAAGCAAAACCAATTGTTTGTGAAAGCAGCAAAGCAAGAGGTCTTGAGACAGTTCTTTAGTATTGAAGAACTACAAGGATTTATTTAAAGAAAAAGTTACAAACAAATGTGAAAAAGCCTGCAGCTTAATTTCAGGTGTAGCTCATGGCTGAAGAGAGAGACCAAAACAAAAAACCATCTCTGGAGAGACAAAATGGAGACTAACACTGGGAGAAAAATCTGGGAAGGAGTCCAGCACTTTTATCCATGACCATAACCACCCCCGGTTGTCACTATGAGACATTGCAGCTGAGAGCTGATGCTGCCAGGGTCCTAGCTCCAGCATTTGTGACATCTAGTTTGGCCTAAGGTTTCATGTTACTAAAACTTATCTACTTTAACTGTAGTGAGTCTGTTATCTACAGTGGATTCTTGTAAAAAGTGGAGGTAGGTGTGCAATACTTCCATTTTATCAGAAACCATTTGCCAGTTTTAAGGAAGGCATTCCTGCTTGGCCTGAAAGGTAAAGTTTATCAACACTGAATGAATGAATGAAAATGGATTGTGGAAATAAAATCTGAGTTTATTGTCCATTAATAAGTAAACATATAATTACTGCGTACTGGAACTTTTCTATCCAGAAATCAGTATGGTTCCATTTTTATGGCATCCCTAGTCAGGAATAATAAGCAGACTAAAGAATGTACAGCTCATTTGAGAATAATATTTCTGATACTTTGATTGGATACCTTGACTTTTAGCCTCCTTATTAAGCTGTTTTCTGAATAATGAAATTTGGCAGTTCACCTCTGTTTTGCTGGGTAAGGCACATAGGCTACTGAGAGCTCATTGGTTCTGCTGAGTAGGGAGCAATTTTAAGTTTGAGCTATTAAATATATTTTGGAGGAGCCTAGTGGAAAATCTCCAAAAATGAGCCCCGAATTCAAAAATTGTATTTTAAAATAAATCCATATTGTATTTACATATGAATTGTGTTGTGCTAACATTTTAGTGCTATCCTTGAGAAGCAGTGTGATGCAGTGGTCAGACTAGATCCAGGGAGATCCAGGATCAAATTCCCACTCAGCCGTGAAATTCATTGGGTGACCTTGGAGCAATCACACTCTCTTAACCAACCTACATCTCAGGGTTATTTTAAGAATAAAATGGCAGGTGGGGAGAACTATGTACACCACCCTGAGCTCCCTAGAGGAAGGGTGAGACAGGAATGTAATAGTCAAAATAAAATAGAAACATTGAATTTGTTGCTTCAGAAAGGGATTAATATGCCTTGACATGAAAGGTATGTTTTAGAAGCTGACATGACCCTTCCCTGCATTAACACAAGTAGCCAAATCCTAGGCATACTCTCAGTCTGCAAGTATGAGATATACCTGATGGCCCCCATGGCCCTGCTACTTTTATCAAGGCTGATGTCCTGGAGAGGCCGCATCACATCGTGCAACAGGATTATCTGTCAGGAATATTAGAAACCATGGTTCAGCTGTCAGAGTGAGGCAGGCTCCCAGAATTCTTCACTGTCAGAGAAGCAAATGCACCAAGGAAACATATAAAGAATTGTAACATATTCCTTTATATTATTTCTGCTGCTTCACAGGGCAGGCGTGGGTTTATGGCACAGAAAAGCATGTTCTGGCTTTTCTTATCAAAACTCTGTATTAATACAATGAAAACATCTCTGTGAATAATCCTACTCTCTTGTGCATTCTAAATTAGCAGAATCTGTTGCTAATAAATATTTGCCTTAATCCAGTTTTTATTGCTGTAAAACCTAGTTGTCTGGGATGACAATGTGCATCCACCTCATAAAACTAAGTCCCCAGCTCAGGGGAGTCTACATTTGCTTCTGAATGGGCACATAGTGAGGCTGTTCACATGGGCAGCCAAGTCCAGGCTTGGGCAGCCCAGCCTGGACTTGGCTGCCCATGTGCACCGCCAGGATTTACCCTGATCCCGGTGCTGCCTTGGCCCCAAGCCCAGGAATTTACTTCAGGCTTTAATCTGAAGATATACTCTGCACCTGGCCAAACTGGTGTGGGTGTGAGACACACCCATTGGGCTTCTGAGATCTTGGCCTTTATTAGAGTGGGCTGCAGCCAGAAGGGTGGCTGGAAGACGGCTGTGGGGTTAAGGAGTTCTTATCTGGCTTCTACGCTCCACTCTGCTGTGGGTGGGGAAGAGTCTGGCCAAGGCTTTTTCTTTGCTCTTGTCCTTCTTGCTGTAGCCTGTTTGCTATCAGGGGCTGAACTCACTCTAACTGTGTTCAGATTTACCCTGCACCTGGCCAAACTGCCTGATTGGTGTGGGTGTGAGACACACCCATTGGGCTTCTGAGATCTTGGCCTTTATTAGAGCAGGCTGCAGCCAGAGGCACAGCCCACCTGCGGGCAGCTGACAAAGCCAGCCTCCAAAGGGGGTCAGCATTTGGAGGCAGCCTTCGGAGGTGGGACTGAGGGTGACATACTAACTTGAACGGCTAGAGAATATTCTTGCTCACTTCACTGTTGATGAGATTGAGTTGAAGTAGTTATGTGTTTGGGTTCATCTAGAGATGGGGAGACAGGGGGTGCCTTGGTTGAATGTGGGGCAGCTATTCTGGTGGTGGTGGGGAATAGAAGAAGAACACTTGGCAGGTTAGCAGGCTGTTCCAGAGGAAGGGTAGTCAGAAATTTAATAGCTGTCCCCCTTTCCGGCTGTCCTGCCAGCTCTATGGCCTCGGGGAGCACTGCAAACAACCCACATAGCCTTACTTTGCTTCTCTTCAATGCCAGGTCGGTCCAAAATAAACCTGAGGTCATCCATGATGTGATTATGGATGAAGGGGCTGACCTAGTGTGTATCACTGAGACTTGGTTCGGGAGGCTGGTGGCCCAGTCTGGTCCCAGCTTCTTCCTCCAGGGTATTCTGTAGAGGAGCAGCTGAGGGGACGTGGGTGGGGATGTGGAGTGGCTGTTGTCTATAAGGACAGCATTTCCCTTACCAGGGTCCCTGTTGAGGTATCTGACCATATTGAATGTATGTACCTAAGTTTGAGGGCCAGGGATAGATTGGGACTTCTATTGGTGTGCCGATTGCCCCGCTGCCCAACAGAATCCCTTACTGAGCTCACGGACTTGGTCGCAGAACTTGAGTTGGAGTCTCCCAGACTTTTGGTGCTGGGGGACTTCAATGTTCATTTCAGGACCAATTTGTCCGGGGCTGCTCAGGAGTTCATAGTGGCCATGACAACTATGGGCCTATCCCAAGTGGTCTCTGGACCGATGCACACTGCAGGTCACACACTTGATTTGGTCTTTTACTCTGATCAGGGTGGTGTTCTGTGGGTGGGGACTCCTGTGATTTCCCCAATGTCATGGACGGACCACCATCTGCTTAAGGTTAGGCTTACAACCACTTTCCATCTCTGCAGTGGTGAGGGGCCTATTAGAATGATCCGCCCGAAGAGGTTATTGGATCCAATAGGATTCCAAGAAGCCTTGGGGGGATTTAATGTTAGCTCTGCTGGTGATCCTGTTGATGCCCTGATGCAACATTGGAATAACATGCTCACCAGGGCAGTAGACACGATTGCTCCTAAGCGTCCCCTCCGACCTGCTTCAAAACAGGCCCCTTGGTATACAGAAGATCTACGGGGGCAGAAGCGGCAAGGTAGGCGACTGGAGCACAAGTGGAGAAAGACTCAACTAGAATCCGACAGATTACGACATAGAGCACATTTAAAGATCTATGCTCAGGCAATACGTGCGGCAAAGAAGCGGTTCTTTTCTACCCGTATTGCCTCTGTGAATTCACGTCCAGCAGAGTTGTTCAGGGTTGTGAGGGAGCTAGTATGTGCCCCCCTTCCTTGAATCAGAATTTGGAACCATCAGTCACCCGCTGTGATGTGTTTAAAGGTTTTTTGCAGATAAAATCTCTCAGATTCAGGCCGACTTAGATGGAGACTCCACAATTAATTCGATGTCTGAACTGGAGGTGTCTGGCAACTCCTCATGTAGATCGACTGGATCAGTTTCAGTTTGTGACTCCTGAGCACATTGACAAGCTGCTTGGAACGGTGAGGCCTACCACTTTTTCTCTTGACCCTTGTCCAACATGGCTTGTTCTGTCTAGCAGGGAGGCTGTTGTAGACGGCCTGGTAGAAATCATAAAGGCTTCTCTGAGAGAGGGCAGGATGCTTCCTCGTCTTAAGGAGGCAATTATTAGACCTCTTCTTAAGAAGTCTGCATTAGATCTCTCAGAGTTGAGCAACTATAGGCCTGTTTCCAAACTCCCATAGCTGGGCAAGGTAACTGAGAAGGTGGTGGCCTCTCAGCTCCAGGCGGAGGAAACTGATTATCTAGACCCATTTCAAACTGGCTTCCAGGCGGGCTATGCGGTGGAGACTGCCTTGGTCGGCCTGATGGATGATCTCCAATTGGGAATTGACAGAGGAAGTGTGACTCTGTTGGTCCTTTTGGATCTCTCGGTGGCTTTCAATACTATTGACCATAGTATACTTAGCAATAGCAATAGCAATAGCACTTACATTTATATACCGCTTTAATAGCCGAAGCTCTCTAAGTGGTTTACAATGATTTAGCATATTGCCCCCAACATTCTGGGTACTCATTTTACCAAACTCGGAAGGATGGAAGGCTGAGTCAACCTTGAGCCCCTGGTCAGGATCGAACTTGTAACCTTCTGGTTACAGGGCGGCAGTTTTACCACTGCACCACCAGGGGCTCTGAAATGTCTGAGGGTGTTGGGAGTGGGGGGCACTGCTTTACAGTGGTTCCGCTCCTACCTCTCGGACAGATTCCAGATGGTGTCGATTGGAGACTGTTGCTCTTCGAAATCTGAGCTTAAGTATGGTGTCCCTCAAGGCTCCATACTTTCTCCAATGCTCTTTAACATCTACATGAAACCGCTGGGAGAGACCATCAGGGGATTGGGAGCAGGGTGTTATCAGTATGCTGATGACACCCAAATCTACTTCTCCATGTCAGCTTCTTCAGGAGATGGCATAACTTCCCTAAATGCTTGCCTGGAAGCAGGGAGAATAAACTGAAGCTGAATCCAGATAAGACAGAGGTATTTATTGTGCGGGGTCAGAACTCTAGAGATGATCTTGATCTCCCTGTTCTAGATGGGGTCACTTCCCCAAAAGGAACAGGTTCTCAGTCTGGGAGTACTTCTGGAGTACTCTGGGAGTATGCCTTTCCCTAGTTTCTCAGGTTGAGGCAGTGGCCAGGGGTGCTTTTTATCAGCTTTGACTGATACGCCAGCTTCGCCCGTTTCTTGAGATCAATGACCTCAAAACAGTGGTACATATGTTGGTAACCTCCAGACCTGACTTCTGCAATGTGCTCTATGTGGGGCTGCCTTTGTACATAGTCTGGAAGCTTCAGTTGGTACAGAATGTGGCGGCCAGGTTGGTCTCTGGGTCATCTTGGAGAGATCACATCACTCCTTTGTTTATAGAGTTGCACTGGCTGCCGATACGTTTCTGGGCAAAATACAAGGTGCTTGTCATAACTTATAAAACCCTAAATGGCTTAGGCCCTGGGTATCTAAGAGAACGTCTTCTTCATTATGATCCCCAACGCCCTTTGAGGTCATCTGGAGAGGTCCGTCTCCAGTTCCCGCCAACTCGGCTGGTGGCCACCCAGGGACGGGCTTTCTCGGTTGCTGCCCCAAGACTGTGGAATGTGCTTCCTACTGAGATACAATCCTCCCCATCTCTGACAATTGTTAGAAAGCATTTGAAAACCCACCTCTTCACCCAAGCCTTTTCTGTTCTTTAAAATTTTAAGGTTTTAATTCGTGGTTGATTTTTAAATTATTAAATTGTTAAATTGTTTTAAGTTTTTGTATATATTTTAACTTGTTTTATACTAATGTAAACCACCCAGAGATGAAAGTTTGGGGTGGTGTACAAATAAATAAGGATGCCCTTAATCCTGGGTTCAGGATTGTGTCTGTGCATGGTCAGCAGGCAGCCTGTGCACACACCGAGCCAGGTGGCAAGAGTGCCTGGCGGAGGGAGATCCCTCAATGCACCGCTCTATTCCTCCTTGCTCCCTGCTATGCCACTTGCCATGGCACAGATTGTCTGTCAGGTGAGTGGCAGAGTCAAGAGAGCAAAATCGCAGGGGCCTGCCTCCCCGCCAGCCCTCTGTCCCACCTGCTCATTTGGTTCCTCCCTGCTATGCCACTTGCCATGGCACAGATTGTCTGTCAGGTGAGTGGCAGAGTCAAGAGAGCAAAATCGCAGGGGCCTGCCTCCCCGCCAGCCCTCTGTCCCGCCTGCTCATTTGGTTGTGTGCCCCGCCTCAATATTTATGTGTGAGTAGTGGGAATTTAGCAACAAACTACTCTAATTCATGACTGCTTGAGAAAGGTTGAAGTGATAGCTAGTTTAGAGGTTCCCAGCCTTGGGTCCCCAGCCCCTAGTTACCACCAGATGAACTGGCAGCACCCATAATCGGACCTCTCCAGATGATCTTAATAGATGGCAGAGTTCATGACAAAGAAAGCTATCTGTTAAGTACACTGGACCTAAGCCATTCAGGGCTTTATAGATAATGACCAGCAATTTGTATTTCTCTTGGAAACATATCGACAGCCAGTGTAATTATTTTAAAATCTGTGTTATATGGTCCCTTCAAATTGTCCCAGAGACCACTGTGGCCATCACATTCTGCACCAGTTGTAGTTTCTGGAATACATACAAAAGCAGCCTCACATAGAGTGTAGTACTGTAGTCAAGTCTTGAGGTTACCAGCATATGTACTTGTAACAATTAGCCCCTTCCCTTCCTTAAAGAGTGAAATGGAAGTGAACCCTGTCCAGACTGACAGGCTGGTGACCTCCAGGGATCAGCCTATCAGCACCAGGTGTGTGGAACAAAGAGGGCCATGATACAGGAAGAGAGCGGTTTCTTTGTTCAGTTGAAGCTAGGCTGGGCTGGCAGCCCGACGTGTGGCCATGGAAATGGCTGCAGAAAGGAGGACTGCAGTTCTTGGAAGTTAAGACTGCAGGGGCTGGAATTCTTTCCTGGAATTTGGGGTGAGTTCAAAGGGGGAAGGAAGCCTGGGCTTTTGGCTTCTGGAAGTTTAGCCTAGAGAACAGTTTGTTAGTCAGTTTGCATTAGACTTTTATTTTCCTTTCATGTGCTCTGTATATCCTTGCAATTGGTCTAGGACTGTGTGCCTGTAATGTAACTAAGCTAAGAAACAATAGTCCACCCATCCAGGGCTCTGCAAAAGTCTCTGTAAGCTTTTAAGGGTGCTTTTATATTTCCTTACATCCATATTCTTTGTAACTGGGTAACCATGATTTTTAAAGTGTGCCACTCCAATACAAACTGGAGTGCTTTTTGGAAGGAACCTTGTGATCTAATGAGTATTTTTGCTTGTAACTAAAAGCTGAGAAAGCCACAGATGGAAACAGTCTGTAGCATTTTGAATAAAGTTTATTTTTCTTTTGTTTGCAATTTTAACCAGCCCCTCTGAGTGGATTTCTAACTCAGGAAAGGGGGGCTGGAAATGGGTTTACTCTGGTGCAAACACACCTCAATTTGATTATTCAGCTACCATGTTTTCTCACCACATGTAAGCTTGCACATGGAAGGCTTTTGTACTTTTCCAATAGTAAGAGAAGGAGAGTTTTCCCCCTGGAATTCCACCCAAGTCCGCCGAGTGGGGGGGGGAGGCATTAAACTATGTTCATAATTGGGTGGTGGTTAGCTTATTGTGAATAAGCTACTAAGTACAGGAAAGTTTTGAAGGGATGCTTCAGCATTTTTCTTCTCCTCACGTGGGCTTGCTCTGAGACAAAGGCTCTGGTAAATCCGCTACAGTACTACTGTTTTAAAGTCATTTACCCTTCCTTCCTTCCCCTATTGTTGAACTACAACTCCCATTATCACCAAGCATAATGGCCTTGGGATGATGGGAGTTGTAGTTCAATAACATCTAGGGACCCAAGGTTGGGAATTCCTAAACACATGACGCAGAGAACAAAAACTTGAAAACTGGTTTTCTATAGAATGGTGATTTTGGAACAAGCATTTTGCTTTCAGATGTATTGAAACAATTTGAGGTAATCTTCTAATTCCTTGAAGTGCTTTGTGTGGTTAAACAGTAGGGATGTGCACGGAACCAGCGATGGCTGGTTTGACCATGAGGTATTACCTCTTAAGGAGCAGGGAGGGTGCTCTTACCCACCCCCCACGTTCCCCTGCTGGTGCTGTGCTTAAAAACAGTCCCGTGGGGTGGCAGCGTACCTCCTTGCCACCCTGGTGCATGTTAGACCAGAACTGGCCAGTGCGTGTGCTTGCAAGTGCGTGCATGCAAGCGCACATGCACTGGGCACTTCCGAGGCAGCAAGGAGGTACGCTGCTGCCCCGCAGGACCGTTTTTAAGCACAGCACCGGCAGGGGAAACGTGGCATGGGTTGGGGGAGAGCACCGTTCCTGCTTAAAGGTAACCCCCAGCCATTGAATCAGCCAAACTGCCGAACTTCTGAACCAGTTCAGATGTCGTAAACCTGTCCCACTAATCTGGAGCTGTAAATATCAGCCACCGGAGAGTGAAACAGACGGGGTGGAAGTCAAATAACAAAGCCAGGCAGTAAGCAGTTTCTTCAAACCATAGTCATTCCAGGTTGTAATATCACCAGTCAGTCGAATAGAGTCCAAATCGTAATCCACAAACAGAGTCCAAAATGGTTCAAGGTCAAAACACAGGCACGGCAAACAGGAACACAGCCAACTATCTCAGTGAAGAACAATGTTGATACCAGCACAGCGGCTGTTAGGCATGTGCACAAAACTCCTGCTGTCTCTTTGAGCAACGCCTCTCTACTGCTGAGACCAGCCGTTCTTCTTCCATCAGAGCTGCTACAACAGGCTCTAACTCTTCTCTAGCCTCCCATGGGCTGGTCCCACTCTCCTCTGCACGTTCTGGACCTTGCACTCCCACCTCTGCTGCCATCCCATCCGTCTCTTCCTCCTCCTCCTCGGAGTCCGTCCATGTACTCATGACATCAGAGGTCCATAAAAGGGACTCCGAATCGGTTCATGTAAATCCCCATTAAACAGGTGAATGTATCTAGTGATGCAGTAATATCATAGGTATAAATAAACTTAATGGTACTATTCATGACCACATTGTATCTCTTTTAATTCCCCCAGTTCATAAACCTGCCAGCCCCACTCCTTGATTACATACTTGCTTCAACCCAGTGCTAAAATCCAGTGGGCCAGTTCAGATGAATACTACCTAGCACACATGATAAGACTAGGGCTGCCCTGAGACATCAGGATGGCTATGCTCTTGGTGCGTCCCTAACTTTGTAGCATGTGCTGGATGGTACTTGTCCAAACCAGCCCTCTGTCAAAAGCAAAATTGATCTTTTCAAAGATTTTGACCCAGAACAACAGGTTTTTAGCTAATAACTCATCTTATTGCTTATTAGACTCTGCAAAACCCATGTAAATTTTCCATCTGAATGTAGTATGTTAACATACATTCCTTCAAAACCCTTCTTTGGGAAAAAATAGTTCAGAATTGGCCCTGTAAGCCTGACTGGAAACTCATTTTCTAGTAAGGCCTATTGAAGATATAGAGGTTATTCCCACGACCACTGAAAAGCAGGCTAAGGGAGGCCAAGGCGGCTAGCCTGCCTAAAACACCCTTCCTTTAAATGAGGTTAATGGAGCGGGTGGTGACACATGAGTAGACCCCTGGCCAAGATGGCCCGTGCACTCGCACAGGGCATCCTTCCTGGGGCTTCTGGGGGCTACGTGGCCTCTGATCTCCGCAGCCCCCACTGGCTCCGTGATGGAGCTGGTAGTCATGTGGGTGGCTGATCCGGCCGCCCAGGGCTGCACTGTGATCATCTGCGGGGAGAGCGGACTAAGCCCACTCTCACCGTAGACCTGACAGAAGTTCTTCTCATGGATCGTGAGAAGAGCTTCATAATGTTTGCAAACTCCTAACCATGGTTAGGAAATGGGAAGCATATGGACCCCATTCACATGTAATTCAGAACCGCAGGTCCAGTGAATGCGCGGTTCTGCTTGTCCCTCCCCCTACTCTCCTATCTGAATTTGGACATCACAGAGAGTGATCTCTTTTCATTCAGTGAGACTGCAGATAGGAGAGGGAACTGGCTTTTCAGGCTTCTCCTTCTGGCATGAAGGACAGCCTGCACAGCCAATCACAGCCAGAGCGAGGGAGGAGCTTCCACTCTCAACTCTCTCAACTTTCAACTTCCTCTCTCAACTCTGGCTACAGCTAATGCAGCCTGCATTTCTGAATTTGGATGACACGTGGGTTTGGAACCTTGGATTGGGGAGACAAAAGCCACTACAACCCGAGGGTTCAGATTGCAGTTACAAAATTGAAAGTGAGGGTGAGTTGCTTCATGGAATAGGAGTTGCAAGCATTCAGACAACATGGTGAGAAAACCTCTGCCCTCTGAAACTCCAGTTCTGCATTGCGTGTAAATGTGGCCACTCTGTCCTTTGTCTTCCTTCCTTTCCCCTTTCCTCTCTCATGTGTGAATACTCCTCCCTTCTGTGGTTCACTTTAATCATTTTGTAGTGTTACATTTGCATTGTTACTAATTATGGCCAATGCTAACCAGGATTCCTCTCATTACTAGAGACTGAAATATATTTGTCAGTTCTGTTAAAATGGAATGTAGTTTGTGTTTATCAACAGTTGGTGCTGTTTCTAGCCACACTTGCTGTGCCATTTTGAGTGCTTCAGAGTAGCCCTCACATTTAGTCACTTAACCACTTTCTTTCTTAACCTTCTTGGAAAAGAAACTGTAGCTGCATTTCAGGTAAAAGGTTGTTCTGACAAGGCATTTAGGTGCCTTGAGGTCATTTGCAAAAGGCTGGAATGGAAAAAGGAAATGACCCTCTGATTGTATCAGAGCATGTACAGAGAGAAATGCAGGGCAGACCCAAACTAGTGTAAAATAGAGAAAGGAATGCAAGCTCTCATCCTCCCATATACAATGATAAGAAGTCTCAAGGCTAAACAAAACTTATCACTTTGTTTCCTCCTTGCTGTTATCAGAACTGAGTAAGTAATGTCAGAATGTGTGATGTGCCCCTCCCCTCTCTATTCAAGTGATTGCTCTCAGCAATCTTTTGGTGAATATCTCTTTGTTTAAAGAGCATAAAGGGGAACCACCCCAAACATAACCTAATCAATACTCTATATTCATGCCTTATTTGGAGCAAGAATTCCAAAACACTAGACGTTTCCTAAAGAAATACCTTATCAGTACTTGATCTGCCAAAACACTCCAAGCATGCCTTAGGGTATGTTTTTGCCTATAAGAACCTCTTCAAAGATGGCTTCAATCTGTCACACACTCCTTTAGCCAACGTCTGTGTCTCATGCTTCTTAGGCACACCTCATTGCTCACCTCCTGCTTGAGCCAGCCAGAGAGAAGGATCCCTAGGTAGAAGCAGATAGCTATGAAAAATGGCTTTCCTCTTTCTCTCACCTTCAAGCCTCTTTCCCCTTCCCAGCATTAAAAGCTAACCACCTTCTCTTCATGTTCTGTACCCCGCTTTACCTCTCAATAAAACAACTCTGTTTTCAAGAACAAGTGTCTACTCTTTTGTCCTTTCCAATGTGTCCGTGCTATGGCCAACTTTCCTGGAGTACTTTAAGGTTAATATTGCTGTTGACTGGTTTGCACCCATTCCCCCCCCCACCTTAAGCAAAGTCTAGTCACTGAACATGGCAGCTAACATGCGTCCATGCAGATCTCTTAACAGTGCTGATGTAGAGCTAAGTGGTGTTTAAAGCAAATTGAGAGGGAATTCTGCTGGGAGAGGAGTAAAAGAAGTAGGCAAGCCCACATCATTCTCTTTATTTCTTAACGGATTGAGAATTAGGAACATTAAATCTGTACTGAGTCTAATTTTGTTTAGGATTTCAGCACACAGTCTAACATACTCACACTTCACAATTTGCAGGAGGATACAGTACTGCCTTTTAACAAATGGCTACCATTCCATCTTATCTTGACGTTCTTTCTACCAGAAAGTAGCCTTTATTTCACATGCAAGAGTAAAAACTTGAGAAAGAAAAACTATAGAGTCTTATGTTTCACTTAGACAATCTGTCTTCAGAGAACCTGTGTTGTGTTCCTGCTTTTACAAAAATAACCAATAAAATGAGTGCAATCGTGTGTGTGTGTGTGTGTTCAAGTGTGATGGTTTTCAGATACTTTCTGAGGTGAATAAAAATTCATCCAACTTGTGCTTTTGTGCCTGTAGGTTATGTGCATTCAGAGAATATATACACTTAAACGATAGCACCTTTTTCTCTCGGAAATTCTCAGAGCAGTTTTAAAGTATCTGCCTGAAGTATCTGACTCCCATATGAATTCCGTGCTGCTACATCCATTTTCCAAAAAGGTAAACTGAAGCACTGAAAGGGGCAGTGATCTGATAAAAATGAAGGTAGTGCTAAGTAAAGCTGGAGATAGAACCCAGAGGCTCTGGATTCTGAAATTATAGGGGTACTAATTTATAATCTGAGAGGTGGAGAATACTACAAAATTTTGTTACATTGCAAGCCATGTAAGGAAGCAATTGCTAAAATCATGATTGTTGATTATACTATGTATTTAGGCTATTCACACGAGTGTGCAAAACTGGGCTAAGAGAGCCCAACCTGGTTATGCACGCTTGTGTGAATCACCAGGATCGTGCTTGATCCCCATGGCTATACAGCAGCAAACCTGCCAAATACCCTACTGTCAAAATGAGGTCAAGTGCTCCCTTGACCTCATTTTTTTTATTGTGTCTGTGTCGCGGCGGGCACACTCAGGGGGAGGATCCCAGTAATGCACTGCACACTCATGTGGTGCATTATTGGGCATTGGGGGGGGGGGAATGATGCGCACCAATGCATCCTGGCACCCTGACCCCAGAGCCTCTGGGTGAGCCACAGGGGAAGCTGCCGCTCATCTGAGGAACAGGAGGCCATCTGCGGGGAAGGTAGGCTAAACCTGCCTTCCCCGCATCCCTTCTCAGTGAACGTAAGAGTTCTATTGTTATATTGTAAATGGGGTTTTGTAAGAAAGTACTGGCAGAACCATGATTGCTGGAGGTTACTACTTATCTATTGCGTAGTATTCAACGGTCAGTGACTGAAATAAAATTTCCATTCCATTCCATACTATATTTTACATGATAGCAGTAGCCCTAAATAGTAGTCTCATTTCAGAAAAGTAGAGTAGGTTATTTTCTTGCTATAGACAATGTTATGCATCATTTTTTTTAAAAAAAAGTTTAATTGACTGATAAAAGCCCACTGTATGCATATTTCTTATATCTATCCAGGCAGGTTTTTCAGAGTTGACTGTACAATCCTACCCCCACTTTTAAATGAAATACAGATTTTAAAAATCAGAGCCTGACAACTGGTGCAGCACAACAAAGGTGGTGGCAATCCACTTGTGATGTTACAGGCTTGCAGTGAAGCACCAGTGGGCTACCGGTTTTGTGCAAGAGCACACATACTTCATTGAGCATGTGCACACTCTGAAAGCGCTAGTTAGATTGGAAACATGTCACTGGCAAACTGGCAATGTTTTTCTAATCTAATTAGTAATACTGGAGAGCTGGTCTTGTGGTAACAAGCATGAACTATCCCATTTGCTAAGCTGAGTCCACCCTGGTTTGTATTTGAATGTGAGACTACATGTGTGAGCACTGTAAGATATTCCCCTCATGGGATAGGACTGCTCTGGGAAGAGCATCTGCATGCTTGCATGCAGTGTTGGGATATGCAACAGCTGCAGCCTAATTTACTGTGTATAGTTTGCATGTAATCTGCTATGAAGCCCGAGGGGGCACTGTAGCTTCCTCAGTACTGATTGGGCTAGCTAGGAGTTTCTGTTCTCTTTCCTGTTTTTGTTTCTGTTCCTGTGTGAGTCAGCAAGTTCTGTACTGATTTCTGAGTGCTTCTTTTGTTTGTCTAACAAGTAAAGTTATCTTAAACCAGGCCTGCTCAACTCAGCCCCCCCTAGCTGTTTTTGGACTACAACTCCCATAATCACCAGCCACAGTGGCCAATAGCTCAGGGATTATCGGAGTTGTAGGCCAGCATCTGCAGGAGTGCTGACGTTGAGCAGGCCTGTCTTAAACCTTTCTCTGGTGTTCTGAAAACCATGCAGACAACTCACATTCTGCAGCAGGTTATGGGCCCATACTGCTTCAGAGCAACCCAGTATAGAGCCCAGAATGACCTTGAAGGGCAAACGACCTTGAAGCAGCCTGGAAAGAGCAGAAACCACAAGGGGACCCTCTGAGAGGAAGCCTGCTGAATGCAAGTAAACAAAGCTCTCTGTGAAAAAACTGAATAATGGAAATTATCAGCTATGGAAATTTAAAGTAGGAATGCTTCTAACTAAGGATGACTTGTGGGAGATTATTTACTCAGACAGACCTGCAGCAAATCTCCAAGAATGGGATAGACAGGCAGGGGCAACCATTAGTCTTCTAGTGGAAGATGACCCATTGATTCACATAAGGAATCAGGCTACAGCAAAGGGCATGTGGAATGCATTGAGAAATTTGCATGAAAGAACTGGTTTGAACAGTAGACTATTCCTTTTGAGGAAGCTGTACAAACTGACACTTGGAAAGGGAACAGAAAAGCAAACCACATAAATGCCATTCTGTAAGTGGTGGCACTATTGTGTGGAATTGAGAAAGAAATAAAAGTCAGTCACATAGCAGCCCTATTACTATGTAGCTTGCCTGACTCCTATGGTGCCCTCATTAATGCCGTTGAGACAAGGCCTTTGGAAGACCTGATACTGGAATTTGTGAGAGGCAGACTTCTGGATGAATTCCAGCACAGAAAGGAAGTCATGGAGGAAAGTATCAGTTAGAATGGAGAAGTTGCACTGAAAACTGCAGGTGGCAGAGAGCACAAGAAGGAAACAGGCATGTTTCTGGTGCAAGAAAGAGGGACATTTAAAGAAAGACTGTTCCATATTTTATTTATTTATGCATTTATTTGATTTCTATACCACCCTTCCAAAAATGGCTCAGGGCAGTATACACAGAGAAATAATAAATAAATAAGATGGATCGCTGTCCCCAAAGGGCTCACAATCTAAAAAGAAACATAAGATATACACCAGCAACAGTCACTAGAGGTACTGTGCTGGGGGTGGATAGGGCCGGTTACTCTCCCCCTGCAAAATAAAGAGAATCACCACGGTAAAAGGTGCCTCTTTGCCAAGTTAGCAGAGGTTTGAAGGCAGAATAAGATAAACCACAAAGAAAATCTCCACAAGCGCTTAAGCAAAAGGCAAAAGCTACAACTAGTGACACAGAACAATGGAGCGGATGCTTCAAAACAGCACAGTGTAACTCATCCAAGGGCTGGTGCGTTGACTCTGGTGCAACTAGTCACATAACCAGAGATAGACACTTTTTCACAGAAATGGACTTAAGGAAAAGATTTGTCTTGCAGATGGAATCAGTATAACTGCAAAGTGAATTGGATAAGGATTTCTGAACTGCACCAAGACAGATGGGGACATCCTTGCTATTCCAGTAAAAGATGTGCTATATGTTCCTTACTTGGAAGGTGGTCTCTTATCGGTTAAGTGGATGGCAACCAAAGGACTCACCATTAAGTTCCAGGGCAATGAGTGCACAATCCAAGAAGGGACAAAAACCCTGGCCAGAACAATTGCAGATGAACACTTGTGTCGCTTAAGTACAACAACAGAGCAGGTAAAGCTCACCACACACAAGCAACATGACAACAGCTTTCACCTACTACGGCATCGGCATCTTGGCCATAGGCACCCTGAAAGTGTAAAGGAACTGGTGAAACAGCACCTTACAAAAGACCTTGTGATATCAGTCTGTCCAGTGACTATGAAGTGCAACTGCTGCATCAGAGCTAAGGCTACAAGAGCAACACTTCCCAAAGCAAGCCAAACCAGAGCTTCAAAACCATTTGATCTCATACACAATGATGTATGTGGGCCGATGCAAGTACCGACACCTGGAGGCAACAGATACATAGTGACCTTTATAGATGACTTCTCAAGATATACAGTCATCTGTCTCATAAAGCACAAGGATGAAGTGTTGGGAAAGCTACAAGTCTAGGTACCCATGGCAAGTAGCAGATATCAGCGCAAACCACTTATACTTCAGACCAACAATGGAGGCGAGTTCACAGGAACTCCCATGAATTCCTATTAAGAGCGCATGGAGTAGAACATCACAAAATGGTCCCTTACATGCCCAAATAGAATGGAGTGGCAGAATTCAAAAATAGGACCCTAACAGAAATGATTACATGCATGCTGACTGATTCAGGTTTACCTGAAAAATACTGGGGAGAAGCAGCAATCACAGCTACATAGTTGCAAAACCGATCCTTCTCCACAACAGTGAAGAAAACCCCATATGAACTGTGATATGGAGAAGAACCCAGTGTGGGACACTTTACATTATTTGGGTGCAAAGCGTATGTATACATCCCAAAAGACAAATGTACCAAGCTGCAAAACAGGGCAGTAGAAGGAATTCTAGTTGGCTTCAGCGAATGCTCCAAAGGATATAGAACTCTTTAGACTCAAACACAGATAAAGTGACTATTAGTAACAGCATGACATTTGAGGAAAGCTTTCCTAATGATGTCATGACTTTACAAAAATCAGGAGAACTACTACCCAAAGACACAGAAGAACTTTCTGAACAAACAGCTGAAGTTAATATACAACCAGCTTAAGGGCAGAGGCAAGCAGAATCAAAAGATGATCATCCAGGACAAACAAAGGTAAACTATCTCTCCACCTGTCATGTAAAGCTAGTACCAATAGGTTACCTGCATCATCATCCTGGGAAGAGATCTGGCAAATGCCAGAAGGGGAATCCAGCAAATGGGCTAAGGCAGCAGAAGAGGAAATGAAGTCCCTGCACAGCATAATACCTGGATGCTTACTCCATTACCACCAGATAGAAAGCCTAAAGGCTTTCTAAGTGGACATTCAAGATTAACACAATGAAGAAGGCAAAATTGAGCGGTACAAGGCTCGGCTTGTTGCAAAAGGCTACTCACAAAAGTTTGGAGAGGATTATGATGAAACGTTCACCCTAGTTGTTAAGCACACAACTATTAGGACATTACTAGGTGTTGCAGCTGGAAGAGGAATGTATGTCAAACACCTAGCTGTAAAAACAGCCTTTTTGCATGGCGAGCTTAAAGAGGAAATCTACATGGAACAGCTGCCTGGTTTCAAAAATACAGAAGGATCTGACTTTATATGTAAGTTGCACAAGAGCATATATGGACTTAAACAGGCCACAAGGGCCTGGAATGCAAAAATAAATGAAGTACTTATAAATGGAAACTTTACCAGAAGTAAAGCAGATCTTTACCTATACTCGAAGAAAGTAGACAATCGATGGATCTTTCTCCTGGTCTCTTTGGATGACCTACTGATGTATTTTGAACAAGAAGGGGATGACAGTGGAATAATGAAAGCATTAAATAAACAATTCGAAATGAAAGATCTGGGAAACATAACACATTACTTGGGAAGACAGAGAGAGAAGATGATGAGCGCTACCTCCTTAAAGCGGCAAAATATAAGTAATCATAGAGGGCTTTGGAATGAAAGATGCAAAGGCAATAAGTACTGCCATGGAAACCAGTTATTTAAAGGAGAACAAAGAACAGAGTACATTGTTGCCAAACAACCAACAAGGTAGAGAAGGAATTGGGAAATTGTTATACATTGCCACTGTCACATGACCCGACATTGCAGCAGCAATTGGGATTTTATGCAGGAAGGTCTGAGCACCAAGTCAGAAGGACTGGAATGCAGTGAAGAGAGTTATACGTTATCTAAAAAGAAATTTACACCTTAAGCTACGACTCCCAGCAACTTCTGAATGTAATCTAACTGGATATGTGGATGCAGATTGGGTTGAAGACAGTTCTGATAGAAAATCTACCAGCAGTTATCTGTTTTTGCTTGGAGGGAGACTTATCAGTTGGGCCAGCAGAAAACAAGCTTCCGTAGCACTTTTTTCTACAGAAGCGGAATACATCACATTTGCACAAGTTAGTCAAGAAATAATCTGGCTGCAACATTTATTGATGGACTTGGGTCAAATGTCCAAGAAAACCCACACAAATCTTGGAAGATAATCAAAGGTATATCACATTTGCACAAACTGAGAGAAAGCATATAGATGAGAAGTATCATTTCCTAAAAGACTTACAAGAACTAGGACTCAAAGACCTGCAGTATTGTCCAAATGAGAAAAGTCTTTGGTCAAAGAGAGGCATTGTAGGCTGTCAAGGGTAATTAAGTGGGCTAATGCTTCAACTGTTGAGAAGGAGTGTTGGGATATGCAACAGCTGCAGCCTAACTTACTGTGTATAGTTTGCATGTAATCTGCTATGAAGCCAGAGGAGGCACTGTAACTTCTTCAGTACTGGTTGGGCTAACTAGGAATTTGTATTCTTGTTCCTGTCCTTTTGTTTGTCTCACAAGTAAAGTTATCTTAAACCTTTCCCTGGTGTGTGTTCTGGAAACCACGCGGACAGCTCACATTCTGCAACTTGCAGAAGGTTTCACGTTCCCTCTGAGACTGACTCTTCCCTTCAGACTTGGAGAAGCTGCTACCAGTCTGTGTAGACAATACTGAGCTAGCTGGAACAATGGTCTGATCTGGTAAAAGGCAGCTTCCTACTTGAAGTATTTGAGCTCTTTAGCTAATGCTTCACTTTGAGCCTGCAGCAGTGTGGGTGAATCAGCACTGTTTGTCTTATGCTGCTCCAGATGTTGGCTATTGGTTTTTCAAATGAGAGGAATTTAACTTTATTTATAGTTATAATGACCTCAAGGAACACATCAATTAATGATTTTTTTTTAAAAAAAATCGGTTTAATGAACGTTTTAATGTTTAATTCAGCTATGAAATCTAAATTATGATTCATTTAAATTTCTATAGATGTTGAATGGAAATGGGAATAAAGGTTTCAATGAAGAGTTTGAGTTATTTGTTGTGCAGACTATATTGCATGCCCTGTAGCATCAGAACTGAGGGCCAAAGGTAACTATGGTGATAGTGACTGAAGATGAATCTGGTCAGGGCTACAGTAATTGTTGCAGGCTTTGCAATCTTGAGAAGACAGATCTGCCCACCATTTAGAGACTCTCAGTATTGCCCAACAAGTTGAGTTCCATGGCATTAGGATGCCTCTGGCCTATGATTGTTCTTGAAAATATGGTGCTGCTTCTGATTCATTTTAGTAAATCAAGGGGGGAAATGTTCCTTTAGACAGTCATGCAAGAGGTTTTTATAAGAGACCACTACACCAGGAGCATTTTCAGACAGCAGGCTTTATGTGAGGCTTTACTCTAAAGTTGTCAAAAAAACACCAGCACAAAAAGGGGATTTTTTTTTTTTTACTCTGGATATAAACCAGGCTACATTCTAACCACAACGAAAAACCTGAATCGTGTCTGAAGTACTCTCCGATAGCTCACAGGGACTTTGGGGTAAATCTGGCCGATATGTGAACTCACACCCTGCATTCCGGAGGAGATGCAAACTAAAAAGCCCTGTGTGAAAAAAGCTCCAGGTAGCCAATGTAGTGTAGCAGGCAGAGTTCTTCATTTGCACCAGGAAGACTTAGTTCAAATACTCATGTGACTATGAAGTTCACAGTGTGACCTGCAGCTGGTCACCTTTTTTGAGTGCAACCCACCTTGCAGGGTTGTTGTCCGGGGGAGGGGGGTTGAGTAGCTCTGTGTCTGCCATGTGTTCGATGGATGAATGGCAGGATACATGTGTAAGAAATAAATACATCCCCAGTGATGGTGATGCTGCACAATAGTGCTTGCAGTCAGCCAAGAGTCAGCCAGGAGTGATCTAAAACAAACTATTTCTTTTTCTTAAACAAGCCTACTGGACCCCTTTATCCTCCTTCCTACTCTCTTCCTCTCTGTCTCCTGTTGTACAGAGTTGCTTCTTGATTGCTGTCCCTTGAGTCTATGTCTTCTCTCTGTGGACCAAAGACCAAAACTGCATGTGCTGACTCTCGTGTGTTTAATTCACTAAATAGCTGTGCAGGAGCAGAGGGGGAGATGGGAAATGTAGTGTGGATGGTTTAGCCCAGGGGTGTCAAACTGCGGCACTGGAGCTGTTGTTGATCTACAATCTTCATCATTCTTGGCCACAGTAGCTAGTACCCAGGGAGGATGGGAGTTGTAGACCAACATCTGCAGGAGGTTCACATTTTGGCACCCCTGGTTTAACCCTTTTGTCTCTGCTATGATCCCAGTCTGGATTCTCACCTCTACAGCTGTCCTGAGAGGCAAGCTGGCTTTGGAACCCCTGTGTTGCTGAATTATTCCTCCAGTCTGCTTTCTTAATGCTTTGACTTCCGCCTACATTGATGCAATGAGAATTAAACAGGAATATAGGAGATGTATAGTATTAGTTGAAGCATCACATGAGAAGATGATGTATATAAACCACAAGAACAGAGTGCCAAATGACCACAAGTAAATATTTTGTCAAATCAATTTGTGAAAAAATGACATGTGTCTTTACCCACATGTTTACAATATAGTAACTTGAATGGCATTCAGTTCATGTTAAATTCATGTCCTTTTTGCTATCTGGAAGTAATCCAGGGTACAGTTTCTCAAGCTTTCCTTTCCTGGTTGATGTGGTAAAGAAGGAGAAAGAGGAAGAGACAGGAGCTCCCTTTGTAACTTCAAGAAGGAAGACAGTTGAAGGGAGAGAGTGCAAGGATGGAAGTAGCATCAGAGAAAAACTTAGGCCAGTTGTCTGTCCTTGAAGATAGATTTGGGCCCCTGCCTAATCTAGTTCCCAAGCACTGATCCATTTGGCACTGTGATATTTTATACCTACAGTATTAAACTGAGTTTGTGTTTTAAAAGTGTTGCTCTTCCCAAGCCTTTGGGATGTAGTTAGCCAGAAAACTGAATAAGTAATGTATGGACTTAAAGAATATGGCGTATTATTTTAAGGACCTGTGGTATTGTTTAAACTTGTGTAATATTTTGCAGCTTGATTACTGTCTAGCTCCAACTCTCTTTACCTACTGGTTATGCTGTGTCTTGAGATTGCTAGCCCTGGAAAGTTAGGAACAACACCCAGTTCTCTTGCATTTTTAATGCAGAGTAGTTGCTATCCAGCCAGGCAAGCAAAGGTCCTAGGAGGTCTGAATGGACCAACCAAACCCCTGCCTAATGCAATTAGAAAAATTAGTTGCCACTGATTTGAATTGGCATAACCTGAGCCACCCTCGGCTGTGTTTACCCGCCCAGTACTCACAAGCCTATAGTTATAAAATTATCATACATTGTGCCTTTTGTGGTCTTGGAAACCCGCTGTTCAGAAGCCACCCCTGTCCTTTTTTCCTTTTGTTTTAACCACTGTAAATGACCTGGATCCCCTGAGCTTGGTGTGTTTTGAGAACCAGGTTTGCTGGTAGACACTCTGACCAAAACTTAGCTGAAGCTCCCAGGCAAGTGCCTGCCCTCAGAGGTGCACCTAGGTAATTTTGGAGCCTGGACCTAAAGGTCTTTGGAGGCCCCCCTCCCTGGAAAATTAAGCATCATCATGCTTGGCTTGGGGACCACACCACTGATGACAGACTTTGACAGAGGATTTGGGGGCCCCAGGGGCTGTGAGGCCCTGGTCTTTGGCCAGGAAGTCCAGGGGTAAGAGTGCCTCTGCCTGCCCTTGCACTCCCTGCTGAACCCAGTTTGTGGCACATTTCATATTCAACTTCTGTTTGGAATCTTGGATCTCGTTGCCTGCCAAGCACCCAAATGTAATTAGTCCCCTTTGTATTAGGATTAGATGCTAGGAGGGCAGTCTAGGAAGTCCTTCCACCCAGTGATGGCCTTACTGCATTGTGGAAGTAGGACTGAACTGGCCTAGAGTCTTCAGAAACTGGCATCAATCTCCATGTGACTACTGAAAGCAATCCTGGATATTCTAATGGTTTTATATTGTGAAAAACATTGGAAAATATTGTGGTGGGAGGTGGAACTCCAGGAGTAACTCCAGTCTGAATTGAACCCTGTGTGGAAGTCAGATCTCCAGCTTGAGATCCACCCTCTCCTTTTGAGTGTCTTTCATCCCTTTCCCCAGAAAAGAAGAGGTAGAAACTTTCCTTCCCCAGCTCTTCTTTGTCTTTCAAACTCCACTTTCCTCTCAGCAGCTTCACTATGGTGGTTATCTCCTGGATATTGATTTGGTGTTCTGGGCCTGGACACACATACTTGGTGCACACATGTATGGGAGACATGGGCCCAAGCAATGTCTGCCCCCAGGAACTTAGAATACAAAACCGACATAGCACGCTACTTCACAGAAACAGCCTCCATGCAGCCCCACTACAAGTTGCAAAAATACAACTGTTGAATGTATATTCAGCATCTTCAACTTTTTATCTGTCCAGTCTGTTTGAGTTTGAACTGGTTTGTTTTCAAGAAGCTATGTAAACCTGTCCTGGTAGACTGATATACAAAAGATGGATCACTGTGGTTTTAACATTTTATGGTGTTAATCTTATATTTTGCATGTTAATTATTCATTATAAATGTTTTAATTATGCACATGTATCTTGAGGCCTTTAGGCACTAGGCATTTTTGTTTAAAAAATAACAAGCAGTATGTGGGGAAATACACAATTTTTGACTTAAATCTTTTACTTCTTTGAAAAGAGAGTATAATCTTATCTTCTTAGCAGGTTGTGATGGGCTGGGGTTAAAATATTGGCCCAGATGTGTTTCAACTGAGTTAATTTAATGAGCCACCCACAGTGATAGATGCAAAATTATTTATCTTTCCCCTTGCTTTTTGGAATGTGATTTAATAGCTTCATGAACCACCCCAGAGAAATATTTGGAGAAAGCATCCAACTAGGAAAAACTCAGGCTTAGGAATAGTCGTTTTCTCAAACAAAACAAAAGTGTATTCAGACTGAAATCCTATGTACTCTTACTTAGGAGTATCATTTAACTCAGTGTGGCTTACTTCTGCATAAACCTGCACAGAATTGACTTCTCAGTGTTAACACCAAGGCTTCTGTGATATTACTAATTTTAAAAAATGTTTTATACTGTGAGTATAGTCTTAGATAAACAATGATTGCATTCAGAGGTGCTCTTAGGATCGGGCCACGGGGATCTGGCCCAGTTCTCCACTGCCGGGTGTGTGTGTGGGGCTTCTGAGTAGCTCCAGCAGCGGTAGACATCTGCGCAGGCCGCCTCCGCCACAGTAGTGGGCAGAAGCCTGGTGGGGGCCTCAGTGGGGATAGGGCTGCGCTGCTGTGGCCATGCCTTGTGCTCCACTCTGCCACTGACTCGGGCTCGACCTCTTGGCCCAGTGGCCCTTGAGAACTACAAGGAGCTTCATCACAGCTCTCATGAGGAACGGAGTGCTGGAACTTCCAAGAACTGTGAGGAAGCTCCTTGCAGTTCTCAAGGGCTGCTGGGCTGAGAGGTCAAGCCCAGCAGCCGCTCCTGAGGCCCGCTCTGCCTGCCGACATCACCAACACCAGGTCCACAGGGATGGGGATGGCCTGATCGGCTCACCCCCACACCCCACACACCCTGGCTGTGCACATGGCATGGTGGCGGCAGGCAGGAGGCCCCCCTGGACCTTTTGGTGCCACAGTTTGCAGCAGGTATGTTATTTTTTTTTTAAAAAAAAATTAACTTGGGGGGGGGGCGCTCTGAAGCCCTTCAGGGCCAGGCACCAAAATTACCTAGGAGCACCCCTGATTGTGCTAAGAATATATTTTATAATTCAGATCAGGGGTTCATAACCCTTCTGTCACAAACCTTATGCTCAGGTACCTAATAGAGATTGTGTTTGCATGTGTGTGTGTGTGTGTGTGTGTGTGTGTGTGTGTGTGTGTGTACAAATTTAAATGTTACATGCTTTACTCATGCTGAGCAACCAGCTGTGGGTCTTGCCTAAACCCAAGCAGCTGAAAAGTTCATGAGCCCATGAACTGAAACATTCAAAATGGAGACACTGTTCCCACAGTCCCATGCACACAGAGGGGTGCTTTCTATGCTATCCTGAAATGCAGCTTGTCTGCTAACACTGTCCCCAGTTGCAAAATCTCAGACAGCCCTTTGTGGTGAAGGGCTTGGGAAGCATCTCTTCCCCTTTTTCTCAGTCTCAGGAGCTGCCTGGATGATGTCCTCCAATTCTTCCTCTTTGTCAACTCCTCTTGATGGGATTGGAGGAGTTCCTCCACCTCTTGTGGCTTGATGGTCGTCCAGGCCTTCTCCACCAATGGTTTGCACAATGTTGGTGACCCACTCCACTTCATCAGCTACTGAAGGAATGGCTGCAGCAGATGAAGAGGTGACTGCTCCAGGCCACAATGTTTTCCAGACTGCATTCTCTTTGTGTTATTTGATCTATGCAAGGGGTGCTGTTATGTTCTGTTATGTATAGCTCCTCCAGCAATCGCTGACTGAGTGGGTTCATCTTCCATGAGATCCAGCATCCTCCTGAAGGTGCGGCGAGTGCACTACAACTTGAAAATCATGACCGGACCTTGCCATCGGTTGAATGCAAAGGCTCTACAGAAATTTCTCTTAAAAGGCTCCAAAAGCACTAGAGCAATGACTTTCTTTATTGCGGTCATAGACCAGTACTTAGTAAAACATACATACTTGCAAGAAACTCAGCATAATAAATCACACAGATTATAACACAATATTAACAGGTTAGAATTAAAGCAGATGTGGTGTAGTCCAGATAGATCTTGCTGATGGCCAAAGGGAGCACAGCACCCTCCATTACAATAATAAAACAAAAATCATGGAAAAGAGAAAGCAAAACATTATTGGAAACCTAAGCGGATGTTACAAATGATATAACAGTACCCAGCCATTTTGCTGATTAGGTCATCATCAAGACTGGACAGTAAATACTTCAAATAAAAGTCATCCAAATGCCCAGGAAAACGTTGCAGCAAAGGGGACACTAATCTTAAGCGGGCGTCCATATAGAAATTACAATATAAAATGGCATGCGCGCTTGTCACCACTTGACCAGACCCACAGGGACAAAGTCGAGCAGAGAAAGGGGTACCTTTAAATCTTTCCTCCATAACAGCAGATGGAAGCGCATTTAGACGGGCGAGTGTCAAAGCACGTCTGAATTTAGGAATGGTAATTAGGCTCAAATAGCTAGCTGGTTTGATGTTAAGCATTTGATCCCCCCAAAAAACATTCTTCTTCTTATTATTATTATTATTTGATTTCTATACTGCCCTTCCAAAAATGGCTCAGGGCGGTTTACACAGAGAAATAACAAACAAATAAGATGGAACCCTGTCCCCAAAGGGCTCACATTCTAAAAAGATACATAAGATAGACCCCAGCTACAGTCACTGGAAGTACTGTGCTGGGGGTGGATAGGGCCAGTTACTCTCCCCCTGCTAAATAAAGAGAATCACCACGGTAAAAGGTGCCTCTTTGCCCAGTTAGCAGGGGTACTTAGGCAAGGAAGCAACTTCTTCCTGCAGTTCCATATCCATGATACATTGTTTGATCTGAGTCCTGGCTCGATCATATCCCATTTTGATAATCTCATCCTGAGAGAAACCATAATGAGCCAATTTGTCAATAATTTGGGTCTTCCACTTGAATCTGAAACAATCAGTCTTAATAAGGGGGGCCAGTCCTACACAAGAGAAGACAAATTTTAACCAGAATAATATGATATTCCTCCAATAACAAATTTCCAATCTAATCATACCCACCTCTCGTCTTAACGCAACATTAGCCACACATCAGGGGACTAACAATATGACTGCAAGGCTTCTAAAGCTGTAAAGTTGGTAACAGGTCCTATTTGGGCTCCGTACAACACTTGAGGGTGGACTTTAGATACAAATAGTTTAACTGCAGCTGGGATATAAGAACCCAGAGCAATGACTCTTAAAGGTTTTCAGTGGCTCCCTAACTGCACCAAAGGCTGCCAAATGTTCTTAAAAATGTCTTTTTAAGCACAACAAGTTCTAAACATGCAGACCAAAACATGCAGATCAGTGACCATATAAATATGGAACCACACACCAAAAACTGTGAATATGCGAAACCACTGTACAGTGGATAATGAGGTCAGGTCTATATTGCCCAACTGTGGAGACACGAAACCATGGGTTCCAGGACTGCGGATACCAAGGGCCCCCTTTGTTATAGTTAGGAAGACAAGCTACTACAGTCACTGGCTTACATCCACACTAAGTTATTCATAAGCACTCTTATTTAAATTAAAGGGACAAGTTTGTTCATCCTATTAATTTCAATGGGAGTACTCAGTGCTAATTTTCTGAGGCCAGTCAATCAGGTTAGGGAGGTGTATGCTGAGCTGCAGCAGGTAGCCAGTAAATCAGGAGCAGAAAAGGAAGGTCTCCCCTTCTGCAGTGGACACATAACTGACGATGCAATTGCTTCAGGCTGGCATGAGGAGAAAGGAAAGCTCTGAGTATCTCCTGGGAGCCTTTCGGGTACCTCTAGCTGTACTAGTACCCCCTGTTAGGGGTGTGTTTGATACCGGCTGGCCCGGTTTGGTTCAGATCTGAACCGGTTAGGTTTGTGTTTAAAGGTGTATTTATGCGTCTTTAGATACTCATGTTTGCAGTAGGAACCAGGTTTGTGCTAGTTTTAAATAGTAAACAGATATAGCCATATAATTTAGTAGTTGCTTCCAGTATGTTTAATATTTTAGTGGCTCAGAGCTTTAGGAAAACTAAGCTAAACACAAAAATCCAGTAGTTAGTTTGGGGTATGGATTCAAAACTATCTGTAATTCCCCTGCTAGGCTTCCAAACAACAAACTACTGGGGCCATTCACACAACTTACTGGATGTGCAGGGGAAGGCTTCGCAAATCTTGCCTTCCCCCAAGATGATTGTCCTTGTTCAGAGCACAGAGTGCGCTCCCACACAGCTAGCACTGCTCCATGCAGTGAGGAGCAGCGCAAATTGCTCTGAGGCTGGGACTCGTCGTCCCAGCCTCTGGTGTCCCACAGTGCACTGAGAACAGTGCATTGGGGGATTCCCACAGGGAACGGGTGCTCTAGGTCCCAGGAGTCGGGTTAAGGGTGCATTTGCCCTTAACCTTGGCTAAGAGCTGGGCTTCGATGCTGGGTTTGAAGCCGTGGCATAGCTGGGATCCATGCAGATCCCAGAGGTTCTCACAGGCAGCCAAGCCCAGTCTTGGCTGCCCATGAGAACAGCATCACCACCGTGTTTTATTTAGAGTTTTAAGCAGGAAATTGGAGAAGGTCTATAGCTTAGTTGAAGAGCATCTTCTTTAGGTCCAAAATTCAATCTCTAAGGGAATCTCCAAATCTAATCTCCTAGTATGACTGGGAAATTCCAGTTTAAAACACTGGAGAGCTGCTGCCAGTCACTGTAAATAATATTGAGCTAGGTGGATGAATGTTCTGATTCAGGATAATGCAGTTTCCTATGAAGGTATAAAAACACTATGCTGAAAGCATATGAACAACCAAGAATGGAGAATCTAGCAACTGATACTGAAGAAAACAGAACAGTATATTTAGGATTTCCCAGGTGTTATATATTTTAAAAAAATTTCTTTGAAAGGAACACACACTGTTCTTCTTATTACACAAAAGCAAGAATAGTGAGAGAACTGGAAAAGTATGGCCATGGCATTGCTGTCTTCCTTGTTCACAAAGCCAAAAATGACAGGTGCAGCTTCAGGAGCATTCATGAACCTATTAAAACTCAGACAGTTCCACCTCTCTGTAAGATGGCCCTGGGATATTCTTACCTACTTAAATCTTTAGATCCTGGGCTATTAGGGAAGTCTCTACATCCCATTTCCTGTGATGATAGACACACATAGCTAAGTGCTTACTCGGAAAAGCTGCCTGAAGAAGAGGGTTCATTCATACAGCATAACTTCAGTTCAGGGAGAATTTCATTTTTTCAAATTGTTCAGGATGACTGTTGTTGGAGTGTACACTTTGGGAGCGTTTGAAGATGCTTGCCAATTAAAATAATTTGGTTATATAAATGGTGAAGAGAAAAGAAAGTCAAATAAAACATTGCAGATTAGAAAGTGATTTAAACTTGTGAAATCTTAGGACTTCAAATGATATCTAGAATCAAAAAGGAATATTTCATTTGCCAGATTAGACGAGCTGATATGACAAAGAAAAATAGGTTAAGCAAGCTGTAAACAATTGTCTTGTTGAGCAAGTTTATTATGTATATACTATTCCTTACAATCACCTAGTGATGATCTCTAAGCTTGATTCAGAATGAGCCTGATTCAGTTGAGGTCTGAATTAGTCCATTTAAAGCTTGAGCCCATTCCAGTCTCCAGTTGTCATCATGTGACACCATCAGTTATGATGCAATTGCATCAACAAGAACACCATGAAGCCTGGAGCCCTTAGCCCACTGCTTACCTTTGCCCTAAAACTTATGTGGCGGCCACAATGAGAAGGGCTGCTGCTGTGGCCTTCAAAAGGCAGCATCAGAATTGTGGAAAATGTAGTTTTTTGATCCTTACTAAGAACTTAGAAACACTGGGAATCTACACCTCCCAGAGATCTTGGTGCTCAGAAGTTTCAACCTGGGGAATACTTAGTATACCCTATTTACAAACTTTGTCTGCATCACTGCAATCACTCAGCCCATGAGTGAAAATCATGTAACAAAACAAAAAGCATAGATTATTCAAAGAAAATACTGTGATTGTCAGATTTCTGAATGCCTCCTCTTTGTACCAGGAACACAAAATTATGAATGTGAGCAATCTTATTATTTTCTCTAGTTAAGCTAATTATTAGGGATGTGCACGAATCATTTTTTTAAATTCAATTTGTGCCTGAATCAAATCACACTTGATTTGCTTTTTGTCCAAATCTGTCCCCTCGAATCACACCAGATTTGATTTAGATACAATTTGATTTTGACTACTTATAAAGATCCTTTGGGCACCAAATTTGGGTGGTGGGTAGGTCCCCATTGGTGCCACCTACCACCCAGATTTCAAGGCAGTGGGGCACTTGGTTGATTTTTAATGGGTTTTTAAAAAGTTTTTACTGATTTTACATTATACCGCTATAGGAGATAATGTGGATTCGAAGTTGTCCTATCCTAACCCTCAAATGGATCCCCAGCTTTCATTTTTTTTTAAAGCTAAACTCTAGCCCGTGTAGAAACGGAGTTATGGAGCAAAATGTGTGGTCACTATTTTTCAAGTGTTTGGATTCTTTAGTATAATAACTTTTTCTCATAATCCCTATGAAGATTCATTACAGACCTTCAGTTCTTCTGTTCATTTTGGTTGTCATTGGAAAGTGCCAACTGTCAACTGCCATGTTTCAACTACACACACACCCCCACCACACACACACACACCTGCAAGGCAGTGGGGAACTCATTTTAATTTTTAGGAATATTGAAGTGTTTAGATTTTTTTGGTGTCTAATAACTTTTCCTCATAATGAATCCCTAGGAGGATTCATTATACACCTTCATTTCTCCTATTCATTTTGACTATAATTGGATAGTGCCAATTGTCAATGGCCATGTGTCAACCACCACACACCAAACACAAATTGGGGTACTCAGTTAATTTTTTCTAGGATTTTTATTTATTTTTCTTTGGTGCCTTTATTACACACTTTTATTTTTTTTCTGTTCATTTTGACCCCACTGCTTTGCGGGTGGGGGATTAGTGGTATCCCATGTGTCAACAACCCCCCAACCTGCAAGCCACTGGGTATTCAGTTTATATTTTAGGAATTTTTGAGGTATTTATATTCTTTAGTGAGTAATGAATCCTCATAGGGGTTCATTATGATGAATAATTATTAGACACCAAAGAGTATAAACAGTTGAAAAAAATTCATAGAACATAAACTGAGTAGTTTCATAGATCATAAACTGCTTTGCAGGTGGGAGTGGGGTGTAGTTGGCACATGGCAGTTGACAGTTGGCACTGTCCAAAGACAGTCAAAATGAACATAAGAAATGAAGGTGTGTAATTAATCCTCATTGGGATTCATTGAGGAAAAGTTATTATATATACCAAAGAACCCAAACACTTGGAAACTAGTGACCACACACTTTGCTCCATAACTCCACTGCTACAAGGGCTAGAGCTTAGCTTTTTTTAAAATGAAAGCTGGGAATCTGGGGAAATTAATAGGAGGAATCCAAATCTCGAATCAATTAGAGTCGAATCAGTTGTGATTTGATTTGGACCCGAATCTAGCCAATGGAACACAGGGGTGATTTGTTCTGTCTCCAAATCACCCAAATCAGCTAGATTTGGGTACAAATTGATTTGTACCCAGATTGATTCACACATCCCTACTAATTATATTCTTTATGCTTTCACTATGTTTTCTATGTTTTTATAGTTAAGAATTTGCTGCCTAATTAATTCATATTTGTTTATATTTGGATATTAAACAATTTGAATACCTATAGAGCATCCTATTGGAAACATACATAGGAAGCTGCCATATACCCAGTTGAACCACTGGTCTATCTAATTAAATGTGGTCGACACTGAATGGCAGTGGCTCTATGAAATTTCAGGCAGGAAGTTCCCACAGCCCTACCTGGAGTATCCAGATATTGAATTAGGACCGTCTGCATGCCAAGCAGATGCTCTACCACCAAGGTAAAGGTAAGTAAAGTGTGCCATCAAGTCGATTTAGACTCCTGGTGCCCACAGAGCCCTGTGGTTTTCTTTTGGTAGAATACAGAAGGGGTTTACCATTGCCTCCTCCCGTGCAGTGTGAGATGATGCTTGGTGCATGGAGCTCCTGGCTTTCAGGGAACAAGTTCGTTCACTTGAGACCGAGGTGGCGGATCTGGAGAAGCTCAGAGAGGCAGAGTCATGCAGACTAGGCCTTCAGGGACGTGGTAGAGGCATCCCACTCCAGGGCTGATAGCTCCTCTGCTGTCAGGCTGAATGAAGGTCTCGGGGAAGGAGGACATCGGTCTGAGGAAGAGGGAAATGCAGAAAAAACAGAAGGAGACAGAGCAGAACCACATAAAGAGCAGACAGAAGGCTGTGCCAGCTGGTCAAAGAGTCAAAAGAAAGATAGCATACACCAGCTAAAAGATTCAGTGTATAGGTACTTATATGCCAATTCCAGAAGCCTCCGAGCCAAGATGGGTGAGCTGGAGTGCTTAGTTGCTAACAAAGAAATAGATACAGTGGTCATAACAGAAATATGGTGGAACAGTGAGAACCAGTGGGACACTGTTATCCTTGCATATAAACTCTATAGAAAAGACAAGAGGGGCGCCTTGGAGTGGAGTAGCATTGTATGTTAAAGAAGGGATAGAATCTAACAAGGTAGAAAACCTAGGTGGACTGGAGTTCTCCACAGAAACCTTGTGGGTGACAATACAAGGCCTGAAAGGAAATGTGCTACTGGGGACATGCTATCACCCTCTGGATCAAAACGCTGATAGTGACTGGGAGTTGCAGCAGGAAATCAAGGAGGCGTCAAGGAGAGGTAGGGCTGTAATAATGGGTGACTTCAATTGCCGACACATAGACTGGATAAATTCACAGTCAGGTAATGACAGAGAGGTCCAATTTCTAGATATGCTGAATGACTGTGCCCTAGAACAGTTGGTCTTGGAATCAACCAGAGAAAAGGCGACCTTGGATTTAATCCTGAGTGGCACCCAGGACCTGTTGTGTGATGTCAGTGTCATCGACCCTTTAGGCAACAGTGACCATAGTGCAATCAAATTAAGCATACATGCGGCTAGAGAATCACCAAGGAAGTCTAACACAGACATTTTGAATTTCAGAAGAGGAAACTTCTCCAAAATGAGGAGTATGGTGAAAAGAAAGCTGAAAGGGAAAACCAGGAGAGTCACTTCACTCCAGAATGCATGGAGTTTACTCAAAATCACAATACTAGAAGCCCAGTTAGATTGTATATCCAAAAGGAGGAAAGGTACCACTAATAATCAATAAATCATCTTTATTACGGTCAAAGACCAGCACAGGATATGTTAGAGGTTGTTGATTTTTACCCACAATAGGTAAAACAGCAGAGCACTAAGGAATGAGCACACACTCGTTACAGAGTAGGTAGCAGAGGATGGTTTGGATATTGCAGCTATTTAGAGAAAACACATGGAGATCCTTGTATGACTAAACACTAAATATTTATTGGTTAAATACACTTAGATAGGAAAGACCTATATCTAATCTAAAGGACTACATAATGGATAGGTAAGGAGAGAGAGAGGTGTGTTTCCATCTGCTCTCTAGGAGGAAAGGAAGGATTGTGACTCAGCACAGGAAGTGCTGCAGAGTCAGTTCAGGGGTCATAGAGTATGGACAGCTAGGGAGACCCTTACTCACTGTCTCTACTCACAATGCCCCTAGTGGACATTAGGAGAGTTGGTGCAAAAGGTCGATGTACTGGAAGTTCATCTCCAACAGGATATAGTACAACAAACAAAAGCACATTAAAATTAGTATAAACCAGATAGATACAGCTAAAATGTCTGTGGCTATAATTAAGCTATAAAATAGTAACTATATGATTATGATTAGTGAAATACAACTCTAAAACTGTACAAAGAACTTGTAGAGCATATACAATTGAAATAAAACTCATTAAAATTATTAAAAACCAGATATATGTGCCTAAAATCCTGTGAATGATCACTGTGGTTATGATAAAATATGACTCTATGATGTGTGGGATAGCTAATAAAATAGGATGCTAAGCCTAGAAGCTGTAGGGAGATTAAAAGAGTATAGATAAAACAGGATTAAATATACAATTATCTTTAAAAGTGGGGCTAATAATATAAAAAGGTTAAGATTACATATAAAAGCTACTATGTGAGGTAGAGGAGCAAATTAAAATTATGCTATCAAGTAAAATGATCAGTAGTTGAAAGTCTGCTGCAAGGGATATTAACTGGTGATCAGGACCCGGTGGATCTTGCACTCTGCCCCACAGAACCTGGCAGCATTGTACGTGAAAGTCCGATTTTCATCTGAGAGCAGCATCTTGGTGTAGACTTGACTAAAGCGACCAGGGTATTTGAGAAGCAAGGGAGATATGAGCTTGTCACGGCTGTCTTTATAAAAGGGGCATGAGAGGAGCACAGGTTCTGTGGTTTCCACCTCCTCAGAGCCACAAGGACATGAGTGGAATCTTCTTGTATTTGCCTTCCCAAATGGCAGAGGGGAGGGCATGACACGGGCAAGGGTGAGTGCCCTTCTGTGGCTTGATATTTCCAATTGCTCCAGATATGGAGAAAGGGTGATGGCAAATCTACGATTATCCGGGGCCAAAAAGCCTTGCACCTTACTTAAATCTGCCTGGCATTCCATGTCCAGAATCTTCTGTTTGATGGCCGTTTTCGCCTTGTCCCAGCCCATAGCCAACAGAAGGAACAGGGAAAAATCCACACGCGCCACTTTGTTGAAGACAGCCCATTTCCATGAGGATTGGAAGTTGTTCTGCAGGGTTAGTGGGGCCAAGCCCCACGGACAGATCGCTAGTTTGAGCCAATGGATTAGAACTGACATCCAAACCTTAGCCTCCACTTTTATCATGCCAGTTTCCAACCGTAGAGTGGCATTGGAGACACAGCAAGGCACTTGTAAGGCCCCTCTCAAGAATTTAGATTGAACATGTTCCAGTATAGGCAGATTGGATGGAGATCCTAGGTGGGAACAGTATAATACCCCTGCTAACTGGGCAAAGAGGCACCTTTTACCGTGGTGATTCTCTTTATTTAGCAGGGGGAGAGTAACTGGCCCAATCCACCGCCAGCACAGTACTTCCAATGACTGTTGCTGGTGTCTATCTTACGTTTCTTTTTAGAATGTGAGCCCTTTGGGGACAGGGATCCATCTTATTTGTTTATTTCTCTGTGTAAACCGCCCTGAGCCATTTTTGGAAGGGCGGTATAGAAATTGAAATAATAATAATAATAATAATAATCCCCCAGTGAGGCACTACCTTGGCGTGGTTGTGGGGCTTGTGTGCTCTGAGGAAGGTGAGAGCTATGCCAGAGGTCCAACCATACTGGACAGGTCTCACCAGAGGAGCCAGACAAAGAGTGCCTCTCCCATCAACAATATGGTGAGATGTAACTTTAATAAATCTATACCGGATCGGTCATCGCCCGGGTCAACAAGGACCACGCCAGGTGCTATAGTGCCTGGACATCTGGTGGCAAGTGGGCAACAGGACTCAGGATCTTCAGTTGAGCAACCAGGGCTGAAGACTGCAAAGTTACTGGAAGAAACGTCGCTTAACCGAAAAAATATATACGAAAACTGCCAAAAAGGAAATAATGATCAGCTATTACAAGTCTAGTCCAACTAGAAGAGGTTATTTAAAAAGAATGTACCAAATTTGGAAAGAGAAGCATCCAGATACAGAAATAACAGAACAAAGACTAGCAGACCAGAGAAGATACATAATAAGAAATAAAGTATTCACAGGAGTTGAGCTGGAAGAACTGCAAAGAGCAACACAGGCTCAAGATATGGAAGAAGAATTACCACCAATTGAAGAAGTTGCTCGGGCACAGGTGGAGGAGGTGTTGGAAATAGAGGATGCCACTGTTATTGAACTGTTTCAAAATCAAAACCAGGCAACCACCCCTTTGCCATCACCTCACAAACCCAAATGCCGTTTCACAGAAAAGCAACAAGAACTAAAGCAAAAAATAACTGAGCACATGAACCAAACAACCACCAGGGTTGGACTACCAGCTCTAAAAACAGTTGCCAGAAAACAACTCGCTCAGGCATTAAAAGATGTCAATGCTGCACTTGCAGAGATAACAACCAAGAATTTGCAAGAAACAAACCAACTAATGTACAGTGCAGCAACAATAACAACACAAGAGCTCGGATATAAGATCAGCGGACCTGTAAAAAAAGAAAGCAGTACATCACTTAAATGGAAGATTAGATTAGAAAATAAAATGTCCAGCCTTAGATCAGATGCTAGTAAACTGAAAGATATGAAAGACAAGAAGCTGAAGAATGAAAACACCAAACAGTATCTGATCCAAAAATACCACCTAGATTCAAGGAAAATTAGAGAAGTCCTGGAAAAAATAAAGCAGCAAATAACAGCAGTGTCAAAGAAGATTAGCAGGTATGAATCCAGAATTACACAACACAGGCAGAATCTCCAATTCCAGTCGAATCAGATACATTTCTACCAAAGCATAGAAGGAGAAACTGCAAGAAACCCAGAAACATCAAATAAAGAAGAAACAGTGCAATTCTGGTGGAAATTATGGGACAATCCAATAGATTATAATAAAAAAGCAGGCTGGACGAAAGAGGTCAAAAAATGTAACCAACAAATGCAAGATCTAATAATAACACCAGAATTAATAAGTGAAAGAGCAAAGAAAATTAAAAATTGGACTGCGCCAGGCGACGATGAACTGCATGGCTTTTGGCTTAAACACCTAACAAGCCTTCATAAACAACTATCAAAACAGTTCAATCACATTTTGCAAGGAGGTGATACTGAACAATGGCTAACAACTGGGAAAACTCATCTCATCATGAAAGACCCAGCAAAAGGTGCACTTCCAAGTAATTATAGACCGATAACCTGTCTGCCAACCATGTTCAAATTATTAACTGGAATAATAGCAGATGAAGTGATGCAACACTTATTAACTAACAAACAGCTTCCAGTTGAACAGAAAGGAAATTGCCCGAACATCAGAGGCACAAAAGACCAGCTGCTGATTGACAAAATGATTTTAGAAAACTGCAAGAGAAGAAAAACAAATCTAAGTGTTGCATGGATTGACTACAAGAAAGCCTTCAACTCATTGCCTCATACATGGATACTAAAATGCTTAGAAACAACTGGTGTCAGCAAAAACATTCAGATATTTATAAAAAAAAGCCATGAGCATGTGGAGTACACAGTTAACAATCAATGGCGAGACACTTGGACAGGTTAGCATCAGAAGAGGCATTTTCCAAGGGGACTCACTATCCCCTCTGTTGTTTGTAATCGCCATGACCCCACTTTCACAAATACTCAACAAAACAGGCCTCGGATACCAAACATCTAAAACATCAAGTCAAATCAACCATCTGCTGTACATGGACGATCTGAAGTTGTATGGAAAGTCCCAGTCAGAAATTGAATCACTGCTAAACACTGTCCATATATTCAGTAGCGATATAGCAATGGAGTTTGGACTAGACAAGTGTGCTGCATTAATAATGAACAGAGGGAAAATAAGAAAAACAGAAGGAATAGAACTGCCCAATGGAAGCAAGATCAAGAACCTGGAAGAGAAAGAGCATTACAAATACTTGGGCATTCTCCAGGCTGATAACATTGCACACACTGAAGTGAAAAGAAAAATTGGAAGTGAATGTGGCTGATCCCTGGATGTGGCTGATCTTTGCGGGCTCCGGGAGACATTGCTGAGAGATGAGACAGGGTGACTGATCCCTCCACATGATCAGGCTGTCTGGAGCAATCAGTGCAATGAGATTGTCGAAGTGGGGATCGCTGGCATAAGGCAGTCCTAAACTGGGTGCCAGCATGTTGCTGCTCCTCAGGGGAGAGGGGCATTGTGCAGAGAGCCCAAGCTCCCTCTGAGCTGAAAATGTGGGGAGGGGCTGTGGCAGTGAATTTTCTTCTGGGTCAGCCTGCATTTGATATGTCCCCTCTGCAAGTAGTGCAGTTAGCAAGTATGGGCCCTCTCTGGAGAGATCGGGATGTCCATATCTAGGAGGGAGGTGGCTGATGGTGAGGGTCCCATCCCCAGCACGGGCTGTTGTACAGGAGGAATGGCGGGCCAGAAGATTCAATCTCAGACTCATTATCTGAGGATAAGAGATCATCAAAACACACTGAAAGTTTTCTTTTGGACTTTCTGGATTTATTTGTAGCCCCTTGTGTCTCCATTTCACTCTTGAAGTCAGAACTCAAGTCAGAAAGGGAGTCCTCTGTACAGGTTATGATCTCAGTTACAGCCTTTGTATTATGCCTTGCTTCTGCTATTTCAATATTTAAATCAGCAAGATCCTGGTAAATTACCTATATCTTGGGACTTTGTGTAGAAGGGTTAGCTTGAGGTAAGCTTAAGAGACTGGGAGCTTTGACCAGAACAGGGGATTTATTACAGTTTCTTTGAAAGTAGAGTGGTCTAATCCCCACGTCCATAAAGCAATGCCAGGCAGCAACTCTGCCAGCAAGCCAGTGTGGTGTAGTGATTAGAGTGCTGGACTAGGACCGTGGAGACCCGAGTTCAAATCCCCATTCAGCCATGATACTTGCTGGTTGACTCTGGGCCAGTCATACGGGATATAAAATGTTAAATAAATAAATAAATAAATAAAAACCTAGACGGTCAGTCAGCCTTGAGAGGAGTGAGGGAATAGCAGCTGTTTTAAGAGTAAGAAAAAGTCTTTTGTAGTCAGCTCTAGAGGGAAGGTAGTGAAAATCTTCAGTTCTATGGTGTCAAGTTTCATCGTTGGGAGCTCCCATAATGAAGCCAGTATGGATTTCCTGTTTGTCCAAAGCCAGGAGTCCCTCCCAGGCAGCTCAATGAGGACTTGGTGTGGTTGCAAGACTCTATGATAACTTTGTCTGATGCCAGTATCCAGCTGACATGGCAGATTTCGAGCCCACGCAGTGGGGGCAGGGACAGGCTGCAGATTACAGTCTGTGTATGAGCAATGCCCCTGTGTAAATTGTTCTAAGTCAAGCCCAAGTTTGTCCAACTTAGTAGAGATTTCATTCAGTTTAGAGGTCAATATAATTAGAGTCTGGGCAGTCAAGAGACATGAATCACTAAGATAGTGAGTGAGGAGTTTCCGGGGGAGGTGAGTGTCAGACATGGCAGATTTAGGGGCCCCTTTTCTCTGTTTCCGGGGATGTGTCTGGTCTGGTCGTTTTGCTGGATCATGGGTATTTGGATTTGTCTGCAACTCCCCCATGCAGTCCTTGTTGGGCTGGGGTTGAGGGCTTTCTGATTTATCAGTGGCTAGGACTGTAAATCTGTTCGTAGTATGTGGGATAGTGCTCACTGTTTCCCTTTGCTTTGTTGGTGAAAGGAAGAGATCATGTTTAAGCTGTTTTCCCCTCCTCCTTCTTCCAGATTGAGTTTGGGTACTGTTTTCAGTCTCAGGGCTTTCCTTGTTATCCCTGCTTCATTTTTTCCCTATTGATGGCATGATGGATCAAGAGAGAGGTGCCCTTGGAGGGAGTTCTGAAGGGAGCCTTGTTAGGTAGCTGCTAGCTGTTCGCCATCTTGGCTCCTCCCAAAAAGTACCACTAAGTCAAGGAGGATGCCAGCATAGCTAACAGGTAATCTCAAGGAAGCCATAAAAGGGAAGAAGACTTCCTTCCAAAATTGGAAGGCCTGTCCAAATGAAGAGAAAAGAAAGGAACACAACTCTGGCAAAATAAATGCAAGGTGACAATAAGGGAGAAGAAGAGAGTCTGAGGAACATTTAGCTAAAAGCATCAAGGGGAATACATCAGAATACATCATCTTTAAATACATCAGAAGCAGGAAACCTGCCAGAGAGACGGTTGGACCATTAGACAATGAGGGAGTGAAAGGGATTATTAAGGAGGTTATGGAGGTTGCAGAGAAGCTAAACGAGTTCTTTGCGTCTGTCTTCATGGGAGAGGATACTGAGCATATACCTATTCCAGAACTATGCTTTTTAGGGATGGAGGCCAAGGAACTGAGTCAGATAGAAGTGACAAGAGACGATGTTCGAAATTGTCTGGAAAAACTGAAAACTAGCAAATTGCCAGGGCTGGCTGGCATCCATCCAAGAGTCCTCAAAGAACTCAAATGTGAAATTGCCGACCTCCTTGCTAAAATATATAACTTATCTCTGCAATCAGGCTCTGTACCAGAGGACTGGAAAGTAGCCAATGTAACACCTATTTTCAAAAAGGGATCCAGGGGTGACCAGGAAATTACAGGCCAGTTAGCTTATCGTCAGTTCCAGGCAAATTGATGGAAAGCATCCTCAAGGATAAAATTGTAAAGCACACAGAAGAACAGGCCCTGCTGGAAGAGAACCAGCGTGGCTTCTACAAAGGTAAATCTTGCCTCACCAACCTTTTGGAGTTCCTTGAGAGTGTCAACAAGTGTGTGGATCAAGGTGATCCAGTTGTTGACATAGTATACTTGGACTTCCAAAACCTTTTGACAAAGTTCCTCGTCAAAGACTCCTGAGAAAACCTAGCAGTCTTAGGATAAGGGGACAAGTACATGTGTGGATTGCTAACTGGTTGAAGGACAGGAAACAGAGGGTAGGTATGAATGGAGAGTTTTCATAATGGAGGGAAGTAAGAAGTGGGGTCCCCCAGGGATCTATACTTGGACCGGTGCTTTTTAATTTATTCGTAAATGATCTCGAAGTAGGGGTAAGCAGAGAGGTGGCCACATCTGCAGATGCTACCAAACTCTTTTGGGTAGTGAAATCCAAAACGGATTGTGAGGAGCTCCAAAAGGATCTCTTCAAACTGGGGGAGTGGGCAACAAAATGGCAAATGTGGTTCAATGCTGGCATGTGTAAAGTGATGCACATTGGGATGAAGAACCCCAAATTCAAGTATATGTTGATGGGATCTGAGCTATCGGTGACTGACCAGGAGAGGGATCTTTGGGCCATTGTGGACAGCTTGTTGAAAGTGTCGACACAATGTGTGGCAGCTGTGAAAAGGCCAATTCCATGTTAGGGATCATTAGGAAGGGGATTGAAAATAAAACGGCTAATATTATAATGCCCTTATACAAAACTATGGTGCGGCCACACCTGGAGTACTGCGTACAATTCTGGTTTCCACATCTAAAAAAAGACATCGTAGAACTGAAAAAGGTGCAGAAGAGGGCAACCAAGATGATCAAGGGCCTAGAACACCTTTCTTATGAGGCAAGGCTACAACACCTGGGGCTTTTTAGTTTAGAAGAAAAGACAACTGCGGGGAGACATGATAGAGGTCTATAAAATCATGCATGGTGTGGAGAAAGTGGTAGAGAGAAATTCTTCTCTTTCACACATAACACTAGAACCAGGGGTCATCTCATGAAATTAATTGCCAGGAAATTTAGGACCAACAAGTACAATTCACATCAGGATCCTGGTTGTGCATTTTATTTGCAATTATATCTTATGGTAGATATTATCCATTGTAGACCATCTCTTCTGACATTATAGCTGCTCAGATGAATTATACATATCATGTTGGCAAGTGTGTTAGTTGGAAGAAATTTGTTTTAAATGTTTAAAAACTTTTATTTTTATGCTATGGCACTGCATTGTAAATGATCACCATCTTCCATTTCCCCTGAGATAAATTATTTAAAATAAGTATGCAGTGTTAAAAAGCCTCTTGTCTTAGAGGTAAAAGCCTCTTGTCTTAGAGATAAAAAGCCTCTTATCTTTGAGAGCGCCTTCTTCTACATGATCCCCACCGCACGTTAAGGTCATCTGAGGAGGTCCGTCTCCAGTTGTCACCGGTTCATCTGGTAGTAACTCAGAGGTGTGCCTTCTCTGTAGCTGCTCCTGGGCTGTGGAATGCACTCCCGGCAGAAATTCGTAATTTGATATCATTACTGTCCTTCGGAAGAGCCCTTAAAACCTATCTGTTTGGCCTGGCCTTCCAGGGTTTTTAAGGGGCCTATTAGAATGGTCCGCCGGAAGAGTTTATTGGATCTGGTAGGATTCCAAGAAGCCTTGGAGGGATTCAATGTTGGCTCTGCTGGTGATCCTGTTAATGCCCTGGTTGAGAATTGGAACAACTTGCTCACCAGGGCAGTAGACATGATTGCTCCTAAGCGTCCCCTCCGACCTGCTTCAAAATTGGCCCCTTGGTATACGGAAGATCGACGGGGGCTGAAGTGGCAATGTAGGCGACTGGAGCACAAGAGGAGAAAGACTCGACTCGAATCTTGTCCCACATGGCTTGTTCAAGCTAGCAGGGAGGCTGTTGTAGGTGGCCTGGTGGAAATCATAAATGCTTCTCTGAGGGAGGGCAGGATGCCTCCTTGTCTTAAGGAGGCAATTATTAGACTTCTTCTAAAGAAGCCTGCATTAGATTCCTCAGAGTTGAGCAATGATAGGCCTGTTTCCAACCTCCCATGGTTGGGCAAGGTAATTGAGAGGCCTCTCGGATCCAGGAGGTCTTGGAGGAAACTGATTATCTAGACCCATTTCAAACTGGTTTTCGGGCAGGCTATGGGGTGGAGATGGCCTTGGCCGGCCTGATGTGTGATCTCCAATTGGGAATTGACAGAGGAAGTGTGACTCTGTTGGTCCTTTTGGATCTCTCGGTGTCTTTTGATACTAACAACCATAGTATCCTTCTGGAATGTCTAAGAGTGTTGGGGGCAGGAGACACTGTTTTACAGTGGTTCCGCTCCTACCTCTCGGGCAGATTTCAGATGGTGTCGATTGGAGATTGTTGCTCTTTGAAATCTGAGCTTAAGTATGGTGTCCCTCAAGGCTCCATACTTTCTCCAATGCTTTTTAACATCTACATGAAACAGCTGGGAGAGATCATCAGGGAATTGGAGCTGGGTGTTACCAGTAGGCGGATGACACCCAGATCTACTTCTCCATGTCAGCATCTTCAGGAGAAGGCATATCCTCCCTAAATGCCTGCCTGGAAGCAGTAATGGGTTGGATGAGGGAGACAAAAGTGAAGCTGAATCCAGATAAGACGGAGGTACTTATTGTGCGGGGTCAGAACTCTAGAGACGATTTTGATCTACCTGTCCTAGATGGGGCCACACTTTCCCAAAAGGAACAGGTTCGCAGTCTGGGAGTACTTCTGGATTCACACCTCTCCCTGGTTTCTAAGGTTGAGGCGGTGGCCAGGGGTGCTTTCTATCAGCTTCGGCTGATATGCCAGCTGTGCCTGTTTCTTGAGATCAGTGACCTCAACACAGTGGTGCATTTGTTAGTGACCTCCAGACTTGACTTCTGTAATGCGCTCTACATAGGTCTGCCTTTGTACATAGTCCGGAAACTTCAGTTGGTTCAGTTGGTCTCTGGGTCATCTCGGAGAGACCACTTTACTCCTCTATTGATGGATCTACACTGGCTGTCAATAGGTTTCCGGGCAAAATACAAAGTGCTAGTTATAACTTAGAAAGCCCTAAACGGCTTAGGCCCTGGGTATTTAAGAGAACGTCTTCTTCGCTCTGTGCCCCACCGCCCATTGAGGTCACTTGAGGAGGTCCATCTCCAGTTTCCGCCAACTCGTTTGGTGGCTACACAGAGATGGGCCTTCTCGGTTGCTTCCCCAAGATTGTGGAATGCGCTCCTTACTAAGATATGAGTCTTCCCATCTCTGGCAATTAAAAAAACTTCTGAAAACACATCTCTTCAACCAAGCTTTCTCAGCTTTTTAAAACTTGTTTTTAAATTATTTTGGCTATTTAATTGGTGTTTTATTGTGTTTTAATTGTTAATTATTATTTTATGCAGTTTTATAATTTCTGTTTTAATTGTTAATTGATTTTATTGGCCACCCTGAGCCTTTTGGAAGGGCAGTAAATTTTCTTTAATAATAAAAATAAATGAATGAATGAATGAATGAATGAATGAATGAATGACAAACTGTTTTAAATGATTTTTAATTGCTGCCCTGATTTCCAGGGTTTTTTTTAGCCGTTTAATTTGTTTTTGTTTTTTGTTTTTATAGTTTGATTTTAACTGTTAACTTGTTTTAATTGTTTTCATCATGCTGTAAACCGCCCTGAGCCATTTTGGAAGGGCGGTATATAAATTGAATGAATGAATGAATAAATAAATAAATCTTGTACAGAGGAAGTCATTTTGAGTATCCTTTTTCCTGTTATAACTTATCACTTACGTTTTGATAGTATATTAGTCAATAGCCTAATGTAGTCATAACAGATACCTATTAATCTAGTATTATCTAGAACTTATGATTATCAGCATGCACCATTGTTAATGCATTTAAAGCTGTTGACAATGCAATTCAGATAAACTACACATTTTATGTTTCACTACTGATGTATAAGAAGTCAGTTCAGAAAGGTTGTGTTCCAAACAACTGTATGTAGGAGGTGAGTGGAAACAGGCAAACGGAACATGATGCAATATTTAGCAAGATGTGGCCCATTCCTTGCAACAATGATATTAGCTTTGATTAGGGATGTGCGAGCTGGGCCAGTTTCGACATTGAGCTGGCTCAGTTTGAGCAGTCCAAATTTGAACTGGACCAGCCCCTGCTTTGAAAAACCGGTTTGTGGGCTGGCTTGGGTGTATTTGTAGAGGAAAATCCTTGAGGATCCCACTTTACAAGTAAAGGGCATCCCTAATCCTAGTGGTAAAGTTGGCACAAGTGGGGGTAGCTAAAGAAACTGGCCTCTGTATATTTAGAGGAGGTGGTGGAGGCAGCAGAGAAGTGGCAGAGAAGTAGTGGCAGGGGCTTCTCTAAGCCTCCCAATGGCTTCCCAAATGACAATCCAGGCTGCGTGCAGCCCAATTCAGGCCTCTGCGTGTGCACAGAAGCCCAAACTTGGCTGCAGCCAGCCGGGGCTATCATTTGGGAGGCCAGTGGGGGGCTTGGAGAAGCCCCTGCCACCACTTCTCTGCTGCTGCCTCCACCACCTCCTCTAAAGATACAGAGGCCGCTTTTGTTAGCTACCCCCAACCTGTGCTTAGGGATGCCCTTTACTTGTAAAGAGGAATACTCAAGAATTCCCCTTTACAAGTATACCTGAGCCGGCCCATGAACCGGCTTGGGCCAGTTCAATGGCTGAACTGGACTGGGCCTGGTTCGCACGCTGGACTGGGCCTGGTTCGCACGCTGGACTGGGCCTGGTTCGCACGCTGGACTGGGCCTGGTTCGCACGCTGGACTGGGCCTGGTTCGCACACCGGACTGGGCCTGGTTCGCACACCCCTAGCTTGGATCATTTTAGTAGTGTCATCCAGTTGTATGAGATGTGATGTTTAGGGAAGACAGTGTCAAAGCATCAGTAAATAGTAGGGGTGTGCATTTTGGAATTTTCTTGTTTCGATTTGTATCCGAATCGAAACATCCCTGTTTTGTTTTGTACCCAAATTTTCTGAATCTGAATCAGCCCTTTTTTGTTTTGTAGCCAAATTTTCTGAATCCGAATCGAATTGGATTTTTAAAAAGGGTCCCAGGGCAAAAAGAGTGGGTGGTGGTGGTAGTGTCCAATGGGTGGAAGCTACCACCCAAATTTCAAAGGAATTAGGCAAAGGGCTGATTTTTTGTGTGAATTTTTTTTTTTAAGTTTACACATCTTTAAGAATTTTCCCATAGGGAATAATGGGGATTCCAGCAAATGTATCGCTTCAAATCAAGGGGAAAGGGATGACCCAGAGCAGAGTGTGGTGGGTGGTAGTGCCCAATGGGGGCAACGAAACTTCCAGAATTATGTCAAAGGAATTGGGCAAAGGGCTGATCTTTTGTGATTTGTTGAAGTTTACATGTCTTTAAGATTTCTCCCATGGGGAATAATGGAGGTTTCAGCAGCCCCATAATTCCACTTGGGGGGCACTGGGGTTGCCCAGAGTGAGGGGTTGTGTAGTGCACATAGGGTGCTAACCACCCCCACACCCACAAGCCTGTGGGGTACTGGGTTTTGTTGTTTCTGAGATGTTCATTGTAGATTCTCTGGTAGCATATGAGATTTTCAGTGAAAAATAAGAATCCACTCTCATATGCTACCAGAGAATCTACACTCAGAACACCACAGAAACAGCAGAACCCAGCACCCCATAGGTTAGCAACCCTTCCCCTGGCCAATGTGGGGTCAGTAAAGAGTGGGAAGAAGCAAAAGAGCCAGTGGGGAACAAGGAGGGAATTGTCAGCAGGTCAGCCCATGATTTAGGTCACTGATCAGAAGGCTGGAAGGGCAGGAAATTCAAAGAGATGTCAAACACAAAATGGAGACTGACTCAGAGATGACCACAAAATGGAGGTCCGAAACAACAAAACGTTTTGTAGCCAAAACAGGGACGTTTTGTTTTGTATACAAAACTTTTGGATCTGGAAAATGGGTGTTTTGTTTTGTCTACAAAACACCCGAAACAGGCTGTTTTGGGTACAAAACGTTTTGTATCCGAAACGTTTCGCACATCCCTAGTAAATAGATATATTGTAGATTTTCAACTGAAAGCTGATGATAAGAAGTTAGAAAGTAGAATGAGTGAGCTGAAGAGAAATTGTGGTGCTGAGGTGTCAGCTGAGTATTTCTCTCATCACAATGTATATGTGATCTACACACTCCGTGTGTGTGTGAGTGTGTGTGTGTGTGTGTGGGCAACCAAAGGAATAATTCAGTTAAAATTTGTTGACAGAATGAAATAGTAAGAGCAGTAACCCAAGAAGACAGCTATAATAACACTTGTGGCAACTACAGCAATTACGTCTGGAATATTAAAATCCTGAGACTCTCAATCAAGAACTTACAGGATAGAGAAGGTGCGGCTCGTGAACTCACCTCCGGGGGCAGGGGGGGTGGCGGCTTCTTTAACTGTAAACAGAGCCAGTGCTCCGTGCCGCCCAGCAGCCCCTGTGGCGGGGAATCGCCTCCACCACTCACCTGGCTCCCACGGAGGCGAGCCCCCACCAGCGGCCAGTTGAGTGGCGGAGGTGTTTCCCCACCGTGGGGGCTGCTGGGCGGCATGGAGCACCGGCTCTGTTTACAGTTAAAGAACACACACCCCCCCCGGAGGTGAGTTCACGAGCCGCCCCTGGGATAGAGCAAAACACTCATTTGTGAGAAGTTGCTACTTATGTAGCTCCAGCAATTTCAGCCATACCAAGAGTTGGTGTGTTTGAAATTGCTGGTATTTCATTGGACTCCTTTTACACATAGAACTGACTTCATATGTAGAACTTCCTCAACATTTCAAGCTTCAACCAAACCAATTTTGCAGGTATGAAGTGGGCTGTATCATTCTCGGTGTAAGTCTCGTTGTAACCTGCTTGGCCCTGCCGCTGTGAAACGTTGTTTGTGGCTGTGTTCATACATAGCTAAGATTGAATACTGGAAGAGTTGTTTCACAGGTTTTTAAATGCTCTGTGAGTACAATCCTGAATTTTATTTTTTATGGATAGTTTTATTGGTGCTGGGGTATTTTGTTTCCATATGAATGACTATACTGTCCATAAGGCTGTCTTTGCTCTACTGTAGATAAATGTGTCCATTCCATGTGCTACAAAACTGAGAACAAGATAGTTTGAACTTGAACATAGGAAATTTTAAAATGGGAGCTGGCTGTAAGGATGCCACTGATGTTGATTCCTAATTTGGGGCCACAGTGGCCTCATCTGACTTGCATCAATGGGCATCTGGCGGAGGGAGAGTTTTTCCCTCCTCCTTTCCCCCGTATTGAGCCAGTCCCATTGAATTCAGTTGAGCTTACTCCCAGGTAAGTGAGTATAGGATTACAGATTGTGCCCCCCCCCCCACGCCAACCTCATAAAATCTCCTGCAGGATGCCTTGCATCTGCTTCTCAAACTCTGCTTGTCTTTGCCATGAATAAGTGCTACAATACATAAATCCTTTAGAGACCCTTGTGGTCTCATTCTTTATTCTTGAATATTTGTGGAGGGAGCCTACAATTCAAGATTCTTTTAATGGAGTGCCCTAGACTTGGGAATTGCTTTCTCACTGTTCCAAACTGCAACCTCTTGAGCTTCAGGCATAACATAAAGCTTTTCTTATGTTTTTGTCTGAAAAATGGGAGGTTATATTTGTTTTTTCTTAATATTATGAAAGTTTAATTGAAATTTAAGTATTCAAAAAATATAATTAAAGAATTAAGTGTTTATGTATAAACCTTAATATTGCTTCATTGTTAAAATTGTTAGCTATTTAATTCCTGAAGCCTCATCATAGTGTTCATAGAGCTGTATTAAAACAGCGTCCAATGAACAATTCCATTGTAAAATGTTTCTGGATTTATATTTTTATGTGATGCTTCCACGTTTTGTGTCTTGCAAAATCATTAAGATAGAAACAGGTGAAATATAAGAAGCAATTTAAATAGATAATAAATTGCCATTTAAATACCCATTTGAATAGAAAATGGGTATAGAAATGAGTTGTATGCTTTCAGACTCACAAGCCTGTTTAAAAATGATCTGTCAGCTGTGTTGCAAAGAAAAAAAATATTCTAAGGTTAGCAGATTAGGTTTAATTTGAGGAGGGTTGACCTTTGATCAGACATCTGTCAGGTAGCTTGACTTTTGCCTTCACTGAATGTTTCTATCTGGCAGCCAGATAGTGAGGATATCTAGATATAGACCACATTTTGTTTTGTTTCTTTGCTGTCTTTTCCCTCCTAATGCCAATGAGTGTGCTCTATATGCAGGAAAAGAACAAGAATATAGGATTTTAAACATGTTGCAAATGAAATATATTTCAATGAATGATATTAGCCAATATTCCAGTACAGCCATTCTTCCAATAATCCAAGCAATAATCTCCCTATTCACATGGCAGGATACCCTAAGGCCAAGCTAACTGTGACATCAAACCTATCTGTATAAAATGGGTTTAATGGGGAAGCTGACTGGAAGCGGTCCTTTTATTTTTAAAATTTAGCTGCTGAAGCCCAGGCAGTTTTGCAGCAAATCCCCACTTCAGGGCAAATTGCCACTTAGAGAGGAATTTTGGGGTGAAAATAGGACAAGGGGAACATTAATCCCTTCCTCACCACACAACCTACTCCCAGACAGGACCCCCTCTGGCTAATTTTCTTTTAAAATTTCTATTTTATTTTAAACAAATACAGCACATGTGTAAAAACTGTTCAGTGATGGAAAAGAACAAACAATAAAAACTCGCATATAAGCTAGAAATTAAAAGCAATTTGAGATTATATGCAAGTGCAGTGTTAAGAAGAGATTGTCGGTTGCTGAGTTTTTAGGTACAACTTGATAGGAGGCAATTGAAAACAAAATTCAAGAAAGAACATCATTCCAAAATTTTATTTGAGTGGATGGAGGGTTACAAACTTGACTGTCCCTTATTGACATATTCAATAAATGGAAAACCATATTTTTTCAGTGTGGTGTAGTGGTTAGAGTGCTGGACTAGAACCGGGGAGACCCGAGTTCAAATCCCCATTCAGCCATGATACTAGCTGGGCGACTCTGGGCCAGTCACTTCTCTCTCAGCCTAACCTATGTCACAGGGTTGTTGTGAAAGAGAAACTCAAGTATGTAGTACACCGCTCTGGGCTCCTTGGAGGAAGAGCGGGATATAAATGTAATAATAATAATAATAATAATAATATAATATTTTCAAAAACTTGTCTTGTTTGTAACTTCTCTAGCTAACCTAGTTTGATGGGTTAGCTTTTTGGATAATGTGATCTTCCAGACCCTGTTGAATCAATTTTCAATGCATAGACCCTTTGAGGATTTCCAGTGTTTAGCTACGTCTATCTTGGCTGCTGCTAGCAGCAGAGATATTAGATATTTATGAGGTATAGCTTTGTGAGTATTTTTGTAAATTGATAAAAGTGATAACACTGGAGCGGGCTGAAGATCGAGCTGGACTGTTTAAAATATAATGTGAAAAGTTTGCCGCCAATCGCCTTTTACATATGGGCAACCCCACCATAAATGACAGAGAGTACCTCTGCTTTTACAGCCCCGCCAACAAAATGGGGAAGATGATTTGGTAATATAGTGCATCTTGATTGGAGTAAGATGCCATCTATGTACAACCATTAATGTCGCCTCTCTTATCTGGGCAGATGTGGTTCTAAGTGGTTGTTTCAGCCAAATTGCTTTCCATTCATTATCTTCAAGAGAGGTTCCCAAATCAGTTTCCCTTGTTGCTTTTAGCCCTCTTGAGGAACCACAGGATTTAGAGATGAGGGTGTTGTTTATAAGTGAGGCTATCTCCTTTGTTTTGTTTGCTGGTGAGACACACAGGTTTTCATAGATAGTCAAAGGTCTAGTAGCTTCTCCTTTCTGTAGCAACTTGGATGCAAAGGAGCAGATTTGAATTTTCTGTATCCAAGTAGCTTGGTTGCCAGTCAGCATAATGTCAAGTTTTGTTTCTGATATTGGCTTTCCTTTTTCAGTAATGTTCCTCAGTCTGTAAATCCTTTTTGACTCCGACTTCTCATATTGTTGATATTTGCTTGGGTCTGCAAACGCAGGGTGATCTAAAATAGGGAAGTGTGGTGAAGTGGGTGGTACCAGTTTCTTAGCCCAGGGATGCCAGATTCTCAATGTGGTGGACAAGAAGGGGTTAGTCAAACCTGATAATTTCCCAGTGGCTAATTTTTAAAGATTAAAGAACAACTACAGGTCCACTTCTGCATTAAGCCCACCTTCTAGAGATGAGTATAACATCATGTGGGGTTTGGTAAGACACTTTGGCGAACACCTTCCCTACTTGTCCTGTTCTCATTGGTTGTATTCAAGGGCATAGCTATAATTGAACACCGCAGGGGGGGCATGTCCCTGGGCCCCAGAGGGAGGGGGGCACACCAGTGAAGGAACAGCTTGCTCTTTGCTCTCACCTTCTTGCTTCTCTGAAAAAGAAGGTAGGTAGGTGGTGGGGCAGGGGCCCCCCTCTTACACCTCTGACTCAGGCTGACTATATCTGGTTGGTTTGTTCTCAGTGACCTCTTAGTGCCATACAAAGAATTAGGCGTTTACATCCCCACCTGCACAGGAAAACTATTCATATGCAAAGAAAGTTATGCAGGTACCTAGACAGTGTGCTGCTGAGGCAGAATGATTGCTTCAGCAAAGGATGCTCCCTACCCTTCAGCACATCAATTTAAGTTGAGGGCAAAGGATTGGTTTGGTTTGGCCTTAGTGATGACATCACATCACCAAATCTGGCTACATGGTGTTGTGTCATCATTTTGCTCCCTAAGTGATTCCTGGCTGGGTTCACTCAGGGAAAAAAAAAGCCTGGCTAACAAAAATGTTGCTAAGGCATCAGCAAGAGGGAAACATGTTAAAAAAAATACTGTTTGGAGGATTGTGCCATACAGCCTGTGGCCATTGAAGAGCCCCCCGCCCCCTTTTTTGCCTCAAATCTAGAATAGTTCAAAGCAAGCAAATAGTTCAAAACAAAGAAATCCTTTCAGGAATCAGTTTGCTTTGGATTTATAATCTGAATCCACTTGCAACAAAGAGGTAGAAGCCTCTTAATGCTATCTAGTCTTCTATAATAGGTGCAGTGGCACCAGTGCCTGGTGGCAGCCCTGGTTCAGCGCCAGCGGCCCCCCCCCCCCAGCCACATCTGAAAAACTTCTGAAAAAGATGTCAGGCTAAGATGGTGCTGGCTAAACTTCTGAAAAACAGAACCGCATGGCTTCATTTTTCAAAGAAACATAGCCAGTGCTGGCTTCCCAGCCTGGCCAGGATCGTATCTCCCTGCCTTTCTAAGCAGGGAGAGCTGCTCCCGGCTATGCTGCGAATGTGGCTCTGGCTGGAATTTGCTTACAAATGGGGTGTGTGGCCCCATTTGCAAGCAAAACCATGCCCACTGCATCTGACATCAGATGCAGGGATGTGGCTGGGGCGCCAGGCGCGGCCCCTGAGCACAGTGGCCCAGGTTCATTGACACCCCCCCCCCGCATTGGCTCTGCCCCTGATTAGGTGTAGTGTTTAGTCATATACACAGTCAGTTACTGTGTAAGCAAGGACTGATTTGTGTCTATTCTGCTTGTATTCTGTCAGAGTATGTAGTATCCTCTGTTGTTGCACCTCTAACTACCATACAAGTTGCCTCAAATGCTTCTGCTTGTAGCTAATCATCATTAGGTTAAAGTGCATATGGACTGCAATGAACAATGGTCTTGCTTTATGTAATACTGATTGTCTCCATTAAAATTTTTTTTTAATCTTTGACTTTATTTATTTATTATTTATTTATTTAGCCCATTTTTATACCGCCCTAACCCAAGGGCTTGACTGTAGGACTCTATTCCTGCTGAATGCCTGTCTGTAAACTCATGAATTTTCTATGTTTCTGTGTGTGTTGTATGATTACAAACGCTTCTACACAATGCTGTTAAAAGTAGAGGTGCTGGCCATGCAGGAAAGCAGGGTTGAGCCCCTTGTTCTCTGATACTTGCTACCCTCTCAGAGATGAGTACTTGCACTTCCTATAGTGAAAAGAGCATTGTAGTACATACACAAAGTTTCCTACTAAGCTTTGGTAAACTCATATTTAAAGTTGGTAGATCTGACATCATGCCATGTCTATCTACCACTGATTACAACAGAGAAGGGATGTAATATCTCTGTACTCCATTCTTATCTGAATAAGCAGTGGTTTCTGTCTACTATAGTATACTCTACTCTACTCTATGATATACATTCTGCTTATGAACACAACATAAAGCATTCACAGAGTGTACTGCTTAAGTGCAGATGTTAAATTTTATACTATTTCATCATAAAGCACAACCCAGTGCATTAGCAGACTGCTTGCTTATTAGACCAGGAGCATTTTGAAGATGTAATTGTTTATTACTTACATAGTAAATTATCATATTTATGTTATTCGCTCTTTAAGGGGAAATGCAAATGGAGCATTGAATTCTGTGATTAGTGTTTTACAGAGCTGTCACTTACTGTAATTACATGTTTTTAATCAGCAAAATTGCAACCATGTTCTACTAAGTTAATTATTTCCTTTGACTTCTTTTTAGAATTCTGAGTAATAACAAGATCTTATGGTTAAAGAACAACTCTTTCATTGGACTGAGATCTCTGGAGAGACTGTGAGTATTTCTTCTGTTCCCCTTTGTGTTCTGTTCAAAATCTTTCTTGTAATAATTTTGAATGTTCAAACAAATATACCCTATAACTCAGAAACTCTGAAATATAGCAATAGAGTTTCTGGCCAATCTTTCAAATTAATAAACATAAGGAAAATGAAAAGTGCATTAAAGCGGAGTAGCATCCATTTAGAATTAAAATAAATGCAAAGCAAAAAAGGAAATGTGCATTTCCGTATCACATCAAAATGAAGGCTGGCAAATGAGAATTAATTTTGTTTTAGGCATGACCAAATTAAGCCTTTAGCTCTTAATTCTTGCTATCATGTTTAATAGCTTTCAGTATGGTCTGGGCTGCATTTATCTGTTAGTCTGCATGGTAATTCTAAATTATATATATATCCACCTATATCTGTTGGATTTCTCAGCTGAAAAAGCCAGTTCTCATTACTCACATTCTGAAAAAACTGAGAGCAGAACTACACCTTATAAGAAAGATTGGGCTGCCATTGAAAACAGCTGCCTTGTTATCAAGTCCCTCCTCCCCTGCAATGTGTAGGATAATTTACCTCCTGTCCTGACATCATTGAGCCACCAAATGGCACAGTGGGGAAGTAACGTGCCTAGGAGGCAAGAGGTTGCTGGTTCAAATCCCCGCTGGTATGTTCCCCAGACTATGAGAAATACATATTGTATATCGGGCAGTAGCAATATAGGAAGATGCTGAAAGGCATCATCTTATACTGTGCAATGGTAAACCCCGCCTGTATTCTACCAAAGACAATCACATGGCTCTTTGGTTGCCAGGAGTCAACACTGACTTGATAGCACAACTTTAACCTTACCTGACATCATTATGCTGAGCACTTCCAAATCCCTGCCAGGGGTAAACAATGCTGTGGGATCTGACTGGAAAAACACTCAGCTTAAAGATGTCCACAATAAGGTAAGTAAGACTATATGCTACAGAAAAGGAGAGATAACTTGACATAGAGGTGTTATTTTTCAGTGGCAACCTCTTGTTTCTAATAATGTCTAGTTTTGAGTAAATATTACACAAATGACATGTGTCAAGTGGCCAGTAGTGGTCCATTAACTCTAGGGGTCAACACATAGACTAGAAGGGTATTCACATGACCAGGAGGTGGGGCAGGTGGGCAGGAGGCTGCACAAACCTTACCTCCCCCCCCCAGGTGATCACTCAACAGTGGTGGGAGTGTGGACCTTGCTCCCACACAATTCACGCTGCCTCCCATAGCGCAGATTTCCAGAGGCCGGGACAATGTGTCCTGGCCTCCAGGTC